>NW_025334017.1:42700613-45100613 GCF_019186645.2 Phyllostomus hastatus | reverse complement strand
AGCTGCCCGTTGTTGGGGTCTGCTTCCGGGGACCCTCCAACGAGGGTTCATTAACTGAGCCAGGGAACCCAGGGAAAACGAGGCTTGGGGGAAAGCCAGGAGCTCGGCTATAAATGCAGTTTCTGCGGTGCCCTTGTGGGGTACTGAGGGGGCTGGTCGGAGCACATGTCTGGAGTGGGGGGAAAGGTCTGTGCTGGAGACAGGGCCATGGGACCTGCCAGCATTTAGAAGGCAATGAGCTCAATGCCTGGTGCAAGGAGAAAAACAGTCAGGGACTGTTCCAAGGCCCTGGGAGACGCTGCTTTAAAGGCAGGGACCAAGGACAGCGGAAGCACAGAGGAGACGTGTTGGAGGTGGAGGGTGGGATCTGGGAAGGCCTGCGGGAAGTAGTGACTCGTCTTGGAGAAGAGGGCACTGGAAGGGTGTTCCAGACCACAGGGGCCGGGGCCCGAGTGTGAGTCTTAACTTGTGCGTGGAGAGAAAGGATTGAATATCTTCATCTGTGAAAGCGGTAAGGGAGCTAGAGGAGAAATGCACAAGATATCAGGATGGAAGACTAAGTTTTCAGAGGGAAGACCAGGTAGTGGCGTTGTTGTGACAGTCCTGGGGGTGCCGGCGACAACCGTCAGGTGGAGCGTGCGCAGCTCACACAACAAACACAGCTGGCGGTTCCACAGCCGGCGCTGCTGTGCACGGGGCCGAGGTCAGTGATGGTGGGCACACGTACCGAATGCCAGCATGTGCCAGCCTGCCTCCCAGGGCTCTGTGTACAATCGTATGCGTCACTGTCATCACTACTATTCCTGGGGAAACGGCGACACAGATTAAAGTGACCCCAGTCTCGCAGCTTGAGGTGGTGGAGGGAGGTGCTGAGCCCCCCGCAGCCCAGCTCCTGGCTCCGGGTTCTTAGCCACAGCTGCTGGCCCTTCCAAGGCGCCGGGTTGGTGCAGAGAGCTCGGACCTCGGCTCAGAGCCACCTGGGCTGCCGTGGCCGCCGTGGCCGAGCACTGGGACACCTGCGGAGGGACGTCCCCTCGCTGGGCCCGTTGCCCCATTTCTGAGGGTGTTGGTGACCGGAGGCTGGGTCGCTGGGTGACATGAAGGGGACAGCATGCCAGCGCATGGAGCCCAGGAAGGTGTTGAATAAATACGAGCTGAAGTGAAAGGAGGGATCGTAGAATATTGCTCTACCTTCAACTCACTTAAAAATATGGGCTGTGAGAATTACGATTTTTAAAAACAAGACTGTGAAGCCTATTAATGTCCCATGCAATGATATTTTCTTTTGGTAGCTACCGCACATAAATGGCATTAAGTGGAAGCTTCTGGGGCGACTACAGGGAGGACCCTAATTACCAAGAGCTACGTTGACAAAACAGCACGCAGTAGCCGGTGGCGGAACGTCTTGCGGGGCGTCCGCGATGGAAGCAGGCGCGCTGAGTGGTTAGCAGCAATAACCACGCTCCCTCCCGGGGAGAACCGCAGCAGGCGGCGTTTATTTCAATTATCAGTGAAAAAGCTGTCCCGAATCTTACTTTTATTGCGGGAAGAAAGTCTTAAAAACACAAGGAAAGCAAAGAGTGAGGTCTGCCCCAGAAATCTCTTTTTGGGAGACACGGAGACCACACTCCGATGGGTCCCTGTTCGCCTCGGTGACTGCTGGGCCAGCCGCGGTAGTGCAGAGGGGAAGGCCACAGCTCTTCGCCCGTCTAAGTGGGGCGGCTTCACTCGCGAGCCCCGCCAGGACTGGGAGATGTGTCCACGGGCAGGGCAGCGGCCTTCCCGGGGAGCTGGCCGGGACCAGGCTCCGCGCTGGGCTCTGCGCCCCACATCTCGTGGTGGCCTCAGGCCTGACCTGAGCTGGCACCCCAGTCAGAGAGGAGGGCTGGGTCTGATGGGCAAGCAAGGGAGAAGGTCAAGGTCAGTGGGCAATGGTGAAGGCGAGCAGGTGAGAGAGAGCGTGGCAAGTTCAGAGAGGTGGACATCCTCTCTAAGGTCCGGGCTTTGGGGGGGAGTGACCGGCTGGCTGGGCCCGGGTGACATCGTACAAAAGTACACATAAGACCATTGTCCCCGGTGCCTGGCAGAGAGCTCCTAAAACTCCTAGAATTTTCTGAATCATAGGAGTGTCTCTTGTTACCCATAATGAACCCTTTTGGCCATGCCTCAGTTTATGCTCATGAGGCCACTTGTGGAGGGTCCCTGGACAGCGTGTAGGTGGGGAACTGGTTGCCAGAAGTACCAGCCCTGTGACTGGAGGGTTAGAGCTTCCAGCCCCACCCTGACCTCTGGGGAGGGATGAGGGGCTGGGAATTGAGTCCGGACACCAGTGGCCAGTGATTTAGCCCATCACACCTAAACCCCTAAACGAGGGGGTTTAGGAGCCTCAGGGTTGGTGACTCGTTGACGCACTAGCCTTTCGGTTCTCCTGCAGCCCCGTGGGGTGGGGGGCGCACGCCACACTGCTGATGTTCCCGTCAGCCCAGCACCGCCGCGGCAGCGCCTGTGTGTGGTGGACCGCAGCAGCGCGGCGCAGCAGAGATGCGTGTGTGCACGGAGCAAAGCTCTGACCGTGTCCGAGCACCGCTCACCAGGCTCTTGGTTCCGGTCCAAAGGCCAAGGAGTAATGGCTTACAGGCATTACTACAAAATGAGGGGCATTCGGAAGCCGCATTGGGCTTACTTATGTCTTATGCATCTGCCTTATTTGGACTTTCGTTCTTGCTTCATTTTTCACAAATCTGAACATCTCCTAGTTTCCAGAACGTGCCAAGAACTTTCCTACCTCCTGGCCTTTTGTGTTTGTGTGCACACATGTCATGTGTGTGTCTGAGTGTGTGTTTGTGTGCCTGTGGACTTCTGTATGTGTGTGCAGGCCAATGTGTGTGCACCCACGTGTGCTTACACACATGTGCATGCATGTGTTTGCATGCATGTGTGTACTCGTGTGCATATGTGTGCACGTCGGTAGGTGTGTGTGTGCCTGTGTGTGTTTACCCACATGTATGCATGTGTGTGGTTTAAGTTGGGAAATGGGTACTGTTTAGACCTTTGGTCTTCTGTGGCCCTCTTTCTCCTGAACTATTTGGTCTGTGATTATATATTTATGCAGTTATTACAGGATAGAGAAGGGTCTCCTTTAGTCTCGGTTTTGCCTGGGAAACCAAAGCCTCTCTCTCCTAAATTACTTAGCCCTTAATTACTTAACTCTACAAGTGTAACAGCACATTACAAAGGGGTCCTTTGTCTCCGTTTTGGCCCGGGCATCAAAGGTTGTGGCAGCCGGTGCCAAGAACACCCCTGGCATGTAGGGGTCACTTACGCAGGGCTTGCTAAGGGGCTGGCGTCTGCCTGTCACCATGGGA
Organism: Phyllostomus hastatus; assembly: GCF_019186645.2. Lineage (NCBI taxonomy): Eukaryota > Metazoa > Chordata > Mammalia > Chiroptera > Phyllostomidae > Phyllostomus > Phyllostomus hastatus. Next base: position 45,097,248 of record NW_025334017.1, on the reverse strand, counting down.
AGCCCCCACGCCAGCCCTGAGGAGGTGGGGAGTGAAGGGTTGAGGGGAGGAAGGGCTGGAGTGCTGTTCACCCCGCACCCCAAATCCTTTCTGCCTCGGCACTTGCTCCCCGCCTCAGGCCGGATCAGAGAGCCTGCCTCGAGTCCCCGTGCCACCATGGGGGCTGGGAGGACCAGCGAGGTCACAGAGCTGTGCCTGGGACACAGCATTGTGGTTCCCTAGAGCCGCTTCCATGGATTGTCCCTGACTGGTGGCTGAAAGCCACAGAAACTCATGACCTCACGGCTTTGGAGGCTAGATGTCCAGCACTGGGTGTCCGGAGGGCCGGAGTCCCCCCGGAGGATGCAGAGAAGGGTCCTTCGTTGCCTCTGGTAGCTTCCGGGGCCCCATCCTCGGTGTTTCTGGGCCCACAGCTGCGTCGCTGCAGCCTCTGCTCTGCCGTCGTAGGGCCCTCTCCCCAGTGTAGACACCTCGCCCGTCTTGTGTGGCCTCGTTGCACCTGGATGACATCTGCAAAGACTCTGTTTCTGAGTAAGTTTGCATTCACAGAAACAAGGGGTGAGGGCGTCCCCACATCTTTTGGGGGGACTCCTTTAAACTCATAGCGGTACATGCTCACTGAACGTGGTTATCACTGTTACCATGGCGGTGCGTCCCGGATGAGCTGGGAAGAGAGTGTTAAGTTTACAGAGGAAAGAGCTACACTCCCCAAATTAAAATCACAGGGGAAAACAGCCCATTTTTTTTTGTCAGCTGCACAGTTGAGGCTGAATCACCTGACAAGGTCACCCACCATCACACGTTAATGCAAAGCAATCATGAAGTGCTGGGGAGACTCTGTGAGCTTTGGAAGGACTGAGATCAGGGCACGGTGTTGGAGCTCCCCCTCGACAGCGCTGTGGCCCACGGTGACGTCTCTGTGAGTTGCCAACTCCAGACCCCATGCTCCCTTCTGACTCACCCGCACCTGCTGATGGCCTCCGTTACCAAGGCAACAGCAAACACAGTGTCTCCCAGACCACGGTGTCTCAGCCTCGGCACTGTGACATCTTGACTAGATAACTCCTCGTTGTGGGGCTGTCCTGTGTGTCATAGTAGTCTTAATAGCGTCCTCGGCCCCACCCACTCGATGCCACCCACCCTCCCCAGCTGTGCCAACGAAAACGGATTGCGGCTCCCTCTCAGCAGAGGAACCACTGGGCTAGAGGAGGCACACCGGTGAATAAACAGTGAAAACATATGTGGAAATTGTCACACGGGGGAAGCAATAGGTTTTGTGGATGCTGTTTGCTGTGTTGCTGTTCTCCAAACTCAGCACCGTGCCTTTGAGGATAGACACCTTCCGGTCTGCAGACTGGGCTCTGCAGCACGTGCTGTAAAGAACTCAAACTCATGGCGTGTTCAGGAAATCATTTCATCCATCCATTCATTCCCCCATCCCTTATCCACTAAACACTCATTGGGCACCGGCCATGTGCCGGCTGCTGCACGGTGCCCGGAGGCACTGTATCTCCAAGTGTTAGAGACATGTGGGCGTGCCTGGTTACATGGGACACGGTCCTGACATCCAGGAACTGTCTGATGGGAGAGACCTGGGTGTCGCTCCCCAAAGCCACGTGGAGTGTTGAATGCAGCTGACGCCAGGAGGGCAAGACAAGGAATGCTGTTTCGGAGGCATTGTGGGCTCCAGTGGACGGGGTGGGACAACCAGGGACGTTTTCACGGGTGTGACATTGTCACAGAAGCTCTAAGAAGAGACCAGCCATTGGAGCGGGGAGAGGAGTTCTAGGACAAGGGAATAAACAGTCGGTGGAAAGGCAAGGATGCCTGCGATACTATGGCCGGTTAGGAAACCCATGGGCACGTGAAATGTCTCATTATCGGAAGCTACAGCCTGACTCTCGCAGACTTCCTGCCAACTGCATGTGTGTGCTTCTTGGCCCAACGAGTGAGTGAGTGAGTGAGTGAGTGATGTCGTTCGGAGACCTGGCCCTTCTGTGGGCCATGCGGTGACTCCGGACAAGTTCCTCACCCCCTTCAAGCCTTGCTCTTCACATGTGACCCCCCCAGGCTCATAAAGGAACCGTCTCATTGTCATCACTACGAGGATTAAATAGCCAGGATGACGCCGGGGGGCAGGGCAGCACCCAGCTTAATACACTCTGTTGTTGTCATCGTCCTGTTAACGTTGAAGTAGGTCAGCTGCCCATCTGTGTGTGCTCGTTTTTCTGTACCCTCCAAGCTCCGCCCACGGGAGTCCGTGCTTCAGACGCGGGTAAATAGCAACTCACCTGTTCTCCCACCACGTGGCCACTGGAGCTCTGAGGCAGACCTGTGCGGGGGGAATGCGTTTCTTAGTTTTCCCGACGAGGCCGCTGAGGCCCAGAGTGCCGACGCTTTCCAGCTAATGGGACATGGAGCCGGATTCAAGCCCAAGGCTCTGACTGCGGCTCCTCTCCTGGAAGCCACGGCCGGACCCGCCCTAATGCGGTGCGGTCAGAAAGCGTAGGTCGGTGTACCGACGAGCTGAAGGTCCATGACCCGGCTCGTGAGTCCTCACCAAGAGGTGCGGTGGGGTCGCCAGGTGTGTGTTACAGGTGCAGGCGCCCGTGTGCCATGGCTGGCCGGCGACGGGCCGGAGACACACCCCATTCTGCGCTGTGTTCTGCAGGCGGCCTCCATGCGGGACGACGTGTCCAGTGGCCTCTTCTGGAGCTTCCTTCTGGTCCTTCCTGAGTTGGACCCAGGTCCGCCTTGGCACGTTCAGCCCCAAGCCTCCCACAACCCCCCTGCTGGGCTGGGGGGAAGGGGTGGGTGAACTCCTCTCTCTCCCAGTACAGACTCTCACACGGGCCCTGCCGACTCACTCCCGATGGGTGCCTCCCCCCTTCAGGGTGGGAGCCAGACTCCACCAGCGGTGCCCGGGGGTGCTCGGCACCGGCAGACCCCAGGGCAGTCCCTCCATCGTGAATCTGCCCCACACGTTGGCATCAGCTGGGCTGGCTTGGCCTCTCCCAGCCGCCCGGGACAAAGGACGGGAAGTGGTTCTCCTCGCTTCCTTTCCAGGCTGAAGCAGAAGCAGACAGCGAAGTGAGCCTGGGAACGGGCCGCGGGGAAGACCCCCGGGCTCTGGAGGCTCAGCAAGAGCTGTTCCCTCCTCCCGAGTCGGGCTCTGTGGGGCAGCCGACGGGCAGCCCAGGCCACGTAACGGGGAGGAACCTGCCTCAGGACCGGCACCGTTTTTGGCATCAGGCTGGACAGGGGCCAGCGCTGCCACTTTGTCCGGGTGGCACGCCGCGTGCCTGCTGGGGCGGTGCCAGAAGAGCCAGCTCTAAGGCGCTCTGGCCGGTGGGCCAGCAGCTGGACACAGCGAGAACACGTTAGCATGGGAAGTCAGACGGGGGGGGGGGGGTTCCAGAACTGAAAAACAAGAAGGAAAGCTCTCTGTGTTGTTGTGAAATAAGTGTGTCACGTTCCTCTCACAGGGGAAGCACAACTTGAAGGTAGGGAATTAGCCGTATTGAACGCCTGCTCTGTGCTAACAGATTTATTCATAGTATCACCATTTCATTTCATGAGAGGTTTGTTCTTGGTGTGGTACGTGGTCATGATGAGGACACCTTAAGGCTTGGGGAGCCCGTGGGGCAGGGGACTCAGATCAGCTGCTGCGGGACGGAGCAGGCTGGAACGGACAGTGGAAGGGGTGACGGTGGGCGTCAGCTGTGGTCTTGGCTGCCGCTGCAGCAGAGGAGCCTGGAGCTTGTCCGACACCCCCACCTTCTTCAGGGATGTTTTAGTTGCCCTTCTGAAGAATTAGTTTGAAGGTGGCATCCCTGCACTGTGAGCTTGGTGGGTTCCCAGCAGAGCCGGCGATGGGCGGCCACAGGCCCCGCCCTGGCTCCCTCCCTCCCTCGGCTCCTCCCCCTGTTCCCAAGGCCAGCGTCTCCTCGTTTGTTCGTCAGCCCGCCCGAGGACCTGGTGGCCTGGGGTGGCCCAGGAATCAGGGCCTCCCAGGGAAAGCTCTTGCCTACTGGCCAAGATAATTCTGAGACTTTTTCCTGCCGTTTTCCATGCTTCCCCCTGGGATTAAGCTCTAGCAGCCCACTTTGGTAACGGCCGAGAAACACAGTCCCCCCACTGGCCGCCCTTCCCCCTGGATCACACTGCTCCTCCCCGGTCTGCGTGCCTCGCACTGACCATAGACGGCCGGCTCCCACGTCCAGCGCTGGCCGCAGGGCTCAGCTGGCGGCCGTGCACGGGCCCATCCACTCGGCGGCCTGTTTCCACGAATAATGTGTTGTTGGGACACTGTCCCGTCACTTCCTGTGTGCTGTCCACGGCCTTCCTCCTGGCAACGAGGACAGGGATCGCTGGAGGGGCGTGACAGACAGTGTCACCTGGAAAGGTGCACATGTTGGCCCTTTACAGGGAAAGTTCGCTGACCCAGCTTAGTGTGCGTCCGGCGGGACCCAGCCTAAACGCCAGGCCATGCCGGGTGAAGGAAGTCGCGTGGTTACTGGAAGGGGGGGTGGGGGGTGGAGCTGTGGAGAGAGAATGGCCTTGAGAGGGGCAGAGACTGGGCGAGGAGGGCCTGAGGTCACCGGTGAAGATCACGCCTGGGGACGTAGGTCCCCCAGCCTCACTTCCTGTTTCTCGGGTGAAGTGACTGTTACCTTCCACATCAGTCACCGCCGGGCCTGGCAGATGCCGTCCCTGTTGTGACAGCATCTGCTGCTCCCTTCGCTCGGCCTCAGGGGATGGCCAGTCCCCCTCGGTGCCCCGCGGCCGGGCGCAGGCCGTGCTATCTGCTCACGCCACCCAGCTGGGAGGCCGCACTCGCGTACTCGTGTTCTAGTGGGCGCTCCGTCAACAGACTCTGCGCTGAATGTGCCAGCTGCCATTTTTCTTCTTGACAACCAGTGCTGTATGTTCACAGAGCCCGTGGGGCTGGAGGCGGTCCAGCCACCGTGGGCCCGTAACTCCCTATCACCTTCTGCAAACTAGTTGGCGCAGATGTACATGAACTTGACCCTATGACCTCAGATTCATGATCTCTGTGTGCCAGCACTCTGAGCCAATCAGTGCTAGACAGATGGCTCGTCAAGGCCAGTGACAGTGGGATCTGGAGCAGCCGCTGCTCAGGCTGGGAACTTCCTTCCAGCTGATTCTTATTATCGGTGGCCTGGCCTGTCAGTGAGCCCGAGGCGGTCCTGGCCACTGTCTGAAAGGGCCCCTCCACTCCAGTGGGCCGGGCCTTCCCCACACTTAGCTGGTGAGCCAGAGGTTTAAGTCCATACTTTCCAAAAAGGCACCTTTTCAAATTCATCATGAACTCCCCCAAAATGTGCTAAGTAATGCATTCAGTCCCTGCTGATGGATGAAATGCTGATGCCATTATCATAACGCAGCGCCTTACTTTTTTTTGCCTGAAAATTATATTGGGTTTTTGACATGAGAAACAAAGCAGCAAATTGCAATAAACTGCGAGAGAAATCAGTTATAATTCAATAGTCACGGAGGCCCCTTGAGGAAATAATCACAGTAACAATAATAAAAACAGCCCCCTGCTAAGCTTCTCATCAGGCCCTAGGACTCGGAGCGGGTAATATTTTGACTATACTGCTGGGCCAGCAGATCAGATCTCGATTCCACTGATGGGCAAACATCAATCACGCTGACAGGGCTGATGGAGCCAAGCGGCACGTCGATCTGATGATTGCTTCGTGAGATTTATCACCTCTGCACGCGTGGTCACACATCCTGAACACCGCTGCCCGCAGGACCAGTGCGAGGGGCTGTGGGTGGGTGCCGGACCCAGGCCTGCCGTTGGTGGGTGCAGTCCCCACACTCTGAGCTCCACCGACACCGGCCCCTTCTCCAGGGAGGGCCTGGCCGTGGTGACTGGGAATTAAGTTTGGAGTTGCTTGAACGCCCAGGTGTATGAATCTGGGCCAGGCACTGGGCAATTTCAGAGTTATTTTGCTGGTTGGACTTCTTTCAAATACAAACATGCATCTCATCTCACTCAAGCCAAGTGGGAAGGGAAAAGAACTGGATTCCAGCCACAAGGGCTTGAGGTCTAGTGTCCAGACCCAGAGCTTACACAGGCGAGAACAGAGCCATGCAGGGAGCAGGGGAGAGGGTCTGGAGACGCACTCACCCTTGCACACGCCACAGCCACATACACACAGACCAGTGCACATTCTGTACGTGTGCATGCAAGTATTTTTATGATTAAGCTGGTGGCGTATTGGGGGTAGCACTTAAAAAAACTGGACAGATTGAATTCTGCTGAATCAGCTGTGGGAAAGACACACAGCACCCCCTCCCCCGCACACAGATGTGGGCATGCTTTTTCCTTGAGATCTCAAACCCCGTCCGGGATGTCCTGTATAATCTCACCCCTCCCAACCCTCAGATGTCTGGCTCCTTCTGTTACAAGGCTCTGCATGAAGATGCCTCTATCTCTCCCTGGTCTGGGCTTCCGTTTCCCCCCATTTAGTGGGGTTTCCCTCTGCCCAAGGTCTCTCTGGGGTCTTCTGGCACCCCACTCTCTATTTCAGGCCTGACTTGCTGGGAGCCTCTGCCGCCTTTGTGGCCACGCCACCCCCAAGTGGACCTGTGTTGTGGGGAAGCATGGTAGTCATGTGGACATTGCCCGGAGGGAAGAGAGTGGCCAGCCACCCTCTGACCTCCCGGAGAAGTGTTTGTGTCTTTCCTGACTTGCCTGAGTAACCCGCTGTCAGCCTCATAGGTTCACATGTGCCCGAACATGGAAAGATACTCGACATGTTTGTAGCGTGTTTTACCTCCGCCAGCCTCATACAGGTGTCTTCCTGCCAGGAAGCTCAGAGCTACACTGAAAAAAAATCAGCTGCAGGGAGTCTTTTTGGTGCATGTGCCTTTCCATTGAGTTTCTGTTACGTTGGTAATACATTTTTATTGCTAGTACTCTTTCGCACCTTTTTCAGACAAATTTAAAATATCAGAAAAGTTCCAGGAGTAAAACGACACTCAAACGATATTCATCTGTGTTCACCAGTTGTGAATGCTTTGTTGTTTTTCTTTCAAATCTCTTATATTCCTCTTTCTTTTTCTTAAACCACTTTAGAAGAAGCTGCAGATATTATGCTTCTTCCCCCTAAATACTTCAGCCTCTGTTTGTAAAACCAAGGCCGTGCTCGGTGTCACTGCAGCATGATCACAAATTTCAGGAAACTCGGCACGGGACCCCTCGGTCGCCCCTCCTTACCTGCGGGGGGCGCGTTCCGGGACCACGCGCTCCGAGGACGACGGAGACCTGGGCCAGCACCGAACCTTGTACGTGCTGTGTTTTCCCTGCACACACATCCCGATGCTGAAGTCAGTCAGGCAACTCCGTGCATAGATTCGTTCCTACTGTAGATCTCAGTAACCTTGGCCGATGCCTCCTTCTTTCCTTAGGGAGTCTAGAACTTCCACCTTTCCCCTGAAAGTAAGCACCTGACCGCCTCTCTGGCACGTCCAGGCCGCATCGCTGCTTTGGAGCTTGGACGTTATGAACTACAACAAACGCACAAGCACGGTGATAACGAGACTCTGTCTTCCTCATCCCCGAGACACCGCTAAGTGACTGCCGGGTGGAGCACCCACAGCGCAGACACGCTGGCCAGAGGGGTGACCGCGTCCCAGGGGGAAGGCATGAGGTTTCCTCATGTGACTCAGTGTGGCACGTGGATTAAAGCTTACGGACCGTTTATTTCTGGAATTTTTCATTTAATATTTTCGGACTGTGGTTGACCGTGAGTCACTGAAATCGCGGAAAGTGAAGCTGTGGGTGAGGGGCGTGACTGCCCCATGATCTCAGCTGCCGTGTACACTCAGGTTGGGCTCATTACCCCAATAACACCTGCGTAGCCTTCTCCCTGGCCTCGGTTCCAGTCCGAGACCACGCGTCGCCTCTCTCGCTCCCTGTGCGTTCTCTCTCGCCTTTCGTTGGGAGTGAGTCCGCAGGCTTTGCTTTGGCCTCTCGTGGCTGTGCTGGGTCGGGTTCTGCGGGGTTATCAGCTCCCCCTGCACGTGCAGTGTGCCCCCGGCAAGTTCCACACGCCAGCCCCGGACCGGGGGCGCCGAGGGCACGGGGGCGGTGAGGGGGCTCCGACGGCATCCGTGACAGTGAGGCTGGCGTTGCTCAGAGCACACACCAGGTGTTTTGCAGAGTGTCCCTCAGGGTTGGTCCCTCGCTGTCTCTTGTTTGGCTCCAGGTGTCCTCTCAGGACATCGTATTCGGAGGCACACACTGCGACATGTCCCATCACTGGTGAGGCTGGCTTTGATCCCTTGGTTTTAAGGTGGTGTCTGCCAGGCTCTCCAATGTAATAGCGTCTATTTTCCCTTCGTAATAAATAATCTTTGAGAAATACCTCGTGTAAATACCCTCTTGTCCAGTAAAACTCCTACCCAATTACACTAACACATGGGGTAGTTTGTAAACTGTGACCCCCAAATTCTCTGGGTCTTCTCCCATCAGGAGGCAGCGTCTGCCTCCTTTCCTGCTGAACTGCACGAGGCCGTGACGGCTTTGGCCACTAGAGCAGAGGGGAGGTGGTGCTGCGTGACCTTGGAGGTGTTCTCTCTAAAGGCCATGCGGTTCCTGCCTTGTCCTCCTGGGACGCCAGACTCGGGCAAAGCGAGGCCCCCAGTAGGAAGCCTGACCCCCTGAGGTGGCCGTGCTGGAGAGGCCACCAGCAGGCACTCTGGTCACCAGCCCAGCCGAGCAGCCAGCAGCAAGCACCAGCTGCCACCGTGCGAGGGACTCACCTTGTCACCCGCGGGGGCTGAAGCTCCATCTGACTTCGGACTTCGGCACCCTCAGGTGACTGCCAGGCCAGTGCCCTCTCGGATGCCTGGTCCACAGAATCACGACCAACATGCAGGGGCCCCTGGGATTCGGGGTGACTGCTAAGTGGCCACGGTAAGCGGCAACCCCACCTTTCTGATTTGGTTACTCCTGCCGCAGACACCCCTCCCAGCCGGCAGCCTCAGGCCCTTCCAGCGGTCGCTTCTGCTTATCCCGTGATGTCTCCAGAAGGAAAGTTCCCTCTGAGCGAGACCAAACCAGAAACAGAATCTGTTTCTCGTCGATGGCCAACAAACAGGCTCGGGGCTCCCGTGTCAGCGTCTTACAATGAAACGGCACTTTTGTCCTTCCCTTCGCTGAGAATTAACTGCAGATCTGCACCGGCAAACATGAAAGATCCTAGAAGTGCTTTTTTCCCCTGCTCACGCCATGCTTACTTTGCCATATCAAATTTGTGTCATTTTCTCCATCAAAAGAAGTCCCTATAAAAGCAGCACTTGCAAAGTGCAAGCGTACAGAGAGAGCGAGACGGCCTTGTCCGCCTCCTCCCCGCCCGCCCCTCCAGCCTGTCTCCTGACTGCACCGCCGAGCCAGGCGCAGCCGGCTGTCCTTTCTGCAGAGGGGACCCGCACGTGACGGCCACCCAAATGAGGCTGCCTCGGCGCATTAGGAAGGAGGATGTGTGGAGGTAATGAAAGGGAAGCGCTGGCCTCTCAAAAGTCCTCTAGGAGCCCAAATGAAGAGAATAAATCTCGGTTTTAGAGTAGCCGGTGGGTTCAACTCACTGAAGACTCCCCCGGGGGGAAGCATTCATTAGCTGGAGCAGGAGAGCGCGTGGAGTTTGGAGTAGGCGCACGTCCGCATCTCCATCGGGCAGTGTGTGTGTGCGCGCAGACGCCGGGCTCCTGCAGAGGGGAGCGCTTTGGGCCTTCAGCTCCATAGGCAGGGACCTACTGTGTGCTCAGCCTCATGACAGGAGCCAGGGAGGCGGAATCAGAAGTGTAAGACATTGCTTTTGGCCTGAAGGAATTTTCAGTTTGAGGGGAGACCAGACATGCAGAGATGTGTTATGTCTCCCTGCATCTTCCTCCTCCATCTCTGTCCCTCCATTGTCTGTCCCTCCCCCCCATCTCAGGGGGCCCACTCCTGGGCCGTGTGCCGTGGTCTCCTCACTCCTCCCCCCACCCCAGGGTGACTTGCTCATGACTGTGGCGTCCTGGGCTTCCTGCTCATCCTTTCACTCCCCCACCCCTGCACCGGGCTTTCTGGGGTCTCCTTCCAAACAAGGTACCTGGGCTGAATTCCTGTCTTGGGGTTGCTTCTGGGGACGTGGGAACTTGAGAGAATGAATGCCTCAGAGCACCAAGGGTGTGTGGAGTGCCTGCGGCCGAGGGGCTCTGGGGGGGCTCCTGGCTGGGGTGGCCTGGGTGCTTCCGCAGCACTCGGCCCCTGGTGGCCCTGGGATAGCCCAGGGGGGCGCACACAGGGGCCCTTGGTGTGAGCTTGTGTGAAGAGCCTCCGTATCTCCACTCGCGCCTTCCATCTGGACCAGTAGGGGCGCCCTGGAGGTTTTCCATCCTGCCCCGTTCCTGTCTCCTCCCCTTCTCCCGTGACAGGGCGTGTAAGACTGTGTGTGCCGAGGAACCAAGGGTCAGCTGTGTGTATACTCTCCAAGGAACCTGGGAGCGTCGCACGGCACCTGCGTGTTTACCCTTCCTCTCCCAGGAGCGCCAGGCTTCCCACGGAAGACAGCTCGCGTGGCCCTCCCGGCTAACTCGACACACAGTGTCGGTCAGGAGTGCAGAAGGCCTTTCCTCCAGCGCAGGGCTTCTCAAAGACACAGTTAAGATTCAGCTAGAGAGATGGTTATAACATAAAATTCTGGGCCCCAGGCCAAACGGCTCCGATTCTGGTGTGGGACCTGAGAATTTGCATTTCTGACAAGCTCCTACGGGTGCTGGGGACCACACTTTGCCTTTGGGGGCTCAGTTTCCCACCCTGACCTCAGCTGTCAGTCATGCTAACGGCTGCGTCATGATGAGTGTGAAATTCACTGCTCAGGACCATTCCGGGCCCGGGACGAGCCTCCTGTTCGCGCCGGCCGTGCCAGCAGGGCCTTCCTGCACCTCGCCGCTGCTGTCGGATCCCTGCGGGGGCTGCGTGCGTTCTGGCGGGCAGAGAGACGTGTCCTGACCCGGCTCAGAGCCTCGCTGTTGTGGAGTCGTATCAGTTTGCCAGGTCTGCCGTGGCCGAAAACCACAGGCTGTCGTCACACTCGGGCGCTCCTGAGGTTCGATCTTGGACCACGTTCACACCTGCCAACGAGTAAGGCACGTTCCCCTCCTCCAAGGGGCAGCACCCGCCTTCGAGAGGTGCTGCGGTGATGGGAGGGGGTGTACACACGCGCAGAGGACTTAAGGAGAAGAGCCCGGTGGTGGGGAAGACTGTTTCCTGCTCGGTCTGTGCTTCAGGGAAAGATGCAACGGTGGTCACGTGATGTCTGCACACGTGATGTGGGCGAGGTCGGCGTGCAGTTGGCGAACCTGGAACTCGGAGACATTAAGTGACCTGCCCGAGGTCCCAGGTCCCAGGGTGAGAGACGGGCCGAGCTGGGGGCAGACCCGGCCCTGCTGGCCCCACAGAGCCCTTTCCTCGGGGACGGGACACTCTGGGGGCTGACGGGGGTGGCATAGAACACTTCTCTACACCCCCTTCGTGAGAGCAGGCCCTCTGTAAAATGAGAACTGTTCGAGAATGCAAGGCCTGCTGCTTAATTGGTCCGTGAGTCAGCTGCTGGGCTCCTTGGGTAGCAGGAGGTGACGACCTTGTGCCCTGAAACCTGGGAAGGTGTCCTGGAGTCTGAGGGACAGACGGAGCTCACACCAGTGGCTGTTGGGGTTCCCTGTGAGTGGCTGGTAGTTCACTGCCGCTCTGTGCGGTGGGAGTCAGCCCGCGGCCTGCCATGTGGCCCACACGCAGGAAAGCAGATGTTCATGAGAGGTTTTTTAAAAATGTAAGTAATAAAACTCCTTAAGTTAGCAAAGTAGTAATCTTGAGAATGCTTGAGTTAATAAGAGTGTTTACCTTTTAGAGTTTGGCGAGGGTTTTTGTTTTCTGCTAAATATCACTGATTTTTATTTTTTAATTGATTTGAGAGAGAGCCAGAAACATCGATTTGTTGTTCCACTATGGGTGCCTCCGTTGGTTGACTCTTGCGTGTGCCCCACGGGGCATTGAACCTGCCACCTCGGCGTCTCGGGATGGCACTCCAACCCGCTGAGCTACCCGTCCGGGGCTCCTTGGTTTTTAAGTGTCAGTGCATTGAAATTTTTCTCCGCTCTGTTTTTCTGATTTCGTAAGTCATATTGTGCCTACCTCAGGCAGAATTCCATAAAAACAAAACAAACAAAAGGGAAAAACACACATCAGAAGCCCCAGCTCATCCAAGTGCCTTCATTTTCCTTTGTTCTGCTCAGGTCTCCGTGCTGGCACACAGCCCTCACTTTCACATTCTGCTGCTCCCGATGTTGGTGAAACTTTACCCGAAAGTTCTTTCGGGATTTGGGCTTCACCAGACAGGTGGGGGTCAGATACGACTGCGGGCACCCCAGCGCCCTCGGAGACTGGACACAGGACCTGGCACCTTTAACTGGCGAGGAGGGCCCGGCAGGAGCCCCCAGGAGAGGGGAGCCTTCCTTTCCAGAGGAGGGGGAAGGGCGGAGGCAGCATCGAAGAGGAACCTGCAAGGAGTGGGGCTGAAAGAAACCCTCACCAAACAGAGGGGTGTGTGTGTGTGTGTGTGTGTGAACATACAAACACCCCTTTATGTTCAAGATTTGGGAAAAGAGATACATGTCTAGTTTCAGAAAAGCATCATCTCCCCGGTCTGGAATGCTCCAGTTTGTCCAATTTGCATAACAAGGCAGGTTACACAACACACTGCAAAAACGTGCATTAATTGAAAAGGTTAATGTTGGGAAGGATTAACTTCTCCTTCCCTAGCAACACGGACCTAATTAAATCTTTCCAGAAGCAGATGGACAGTTCCGCCCTCCAGATCGAGGTGTTTATGTAAATATCACGGAGCTAATTGATACTCCGCGGAATCACAGGAAGGTAAACAGTGCGGTCCCCTGGTGTCAACAGTTGTGAGTTTGATTCACTGCATTAATGACTTCCTGGAACTGGCTGTTACCAGAGTGAGAGAGATGCTGGGATCTAATTTATCTCCTCGGTGATCAGGGTCACACCTAGAGTGAGCCCCGTTCCCAGGAACCACCCACGTTTGGGCGTGGGGACTTCGCGCAGGTCCCCTGGGTCGGGGGACAAGAGCATCTGCCCAGGACTGGTGGTCTGCAGGGGCATTCGGGGCCTGCATTGAAGCGGCTCATGCAGGGGGTGCCTGTCCGTCCGCAGTGACTCCTGGGAGTCGGGGCCCCAGGAGGAACAGCTCCTGGCAGCTGGTGCTCGGGCTGTGGGCTGGGCAGGCGGGGGTGGGGGAGGAAGTGCACCCCGAGGCGCAGAGGACTGTGGACGTGGATGTCATCATCCTCATCACTAGGCTGTTAACACCAGCGTCTCGTCCCCTCTTCCTTCCTCAGGCCGTGCCAGCCTGCAGCCTGCAGGCAGAACGGTCTCTTCCACCCTCCCCTGTCGCTGGCCACCTCCGGGTCCTCAGACCTTTCCTTTCCCCGGGCCTTCTGGAACTTTCTTCCCTCTGCCCTGTGCAGGACTGGCTCCTCCCCCATAAAGCGGGGCTCGTGGGAAAAGTCCCCTCTGGGGAAGTCCTCCCCCATTCAGTCTAAAACACCGCCCCTCCCTGTTTTCCTGCATCCCACGTCTCGTTCGTGCTCACGGCAAGCCGCGGGCTGGCTTTCCTGGTCCCCGCCTGTCTCTCCCGGTAGACTGTCAGTCCTAGGACTTGCAGGGCAGGGCTGTGTCGGCCGCAGTACCCGGTGGGTTCCCAGCACGCAGCGCGGTGCCTGGCGCCGATGGGGGCTCAGGGTGCATTTGTGGGGTGATGCGCAGTGGTCCCACGATTAGAGAATATCCATAAATCATGATTGATATACTGGCCGTGGCTCATGCCAGAGAGACTCTGGGAACGCTGCACGCCCCACCTCGAGGGTCATGAGGAATTCCCGCAGTCGGAATGGTCTGTGACGGGGCCGTCGAGCAGCTGCAGCCCGGGGGCCAGGAGACAGACCAGAGTTTTAGAGGAGGGGCCAGAACTCGGCAGCCCCCAAGGGCTGTGCTAGGCCTCCGGGAAGGTAAAGCTCTTAGCTGAAACAGTTAGGAAACAGGGCAGTCCCCCTGCGCACAGGGGCCAGGCTCCCCGGGCACCCAGGCATCGGGCAGCCTGAGCCCTGGGTCTGTGCTGCAGGCTTCTCTGCCCGGAGGACCCATCACCCTTCTGTGCCATCAGGGCCCGCTCTCCCTCGAAAGCCCGGGTCCAGGGCCACCTCCTCTGGGAAGCCTCCCCAGGGAAAATCGGCCAGCAGCGCCCTGCAACAGCACTTCGCCATAGAGCCACATCTGCTTGTACACACACAGCACATATGTCTAGGTTGCCTGAGAACGATAATGAGAGGGCAAAAATGAACGGACAGAAATTGTCTGCCACACAGCCCTTCAGCTTTGCTGAGGCACCGTGGGCGGGTTTGCTGCTCATTGATCATCTGTGAAGTGCCCCGTGCACACGCCCGGTCTCCTGCACACGTCGTGTGGTCTGACCCCCCCTCCCCCAACAGCACTCCTGGGACCGGCCAGGCTCTGGGGCAGAGGACACTGAAGCCTGGGAAGGAAGGTTATGCAGGGACCCCTAAACACGCACAGCTGGGTCCTCACGCTGGCTCTTTCTGTTTGGGCTATCCCAGGACTTTCCAGAAAGAGACTGACGTGAGTGGGGACGGCCCACGGACGCGGTGGTGGACGGGCCCTTTGTCCACTGCACTTCGGGGTGAGGGTGCCACCCCTGGCTTCTTCTCCAGGCCACCAGACCGGCCATGCTGTGTTGCGTGTGGCCGTCCCGGCTCCAACACGGTGGCTGCTCGGGAGCAGTCCCTTATCACGACAGTATTGTCTAGGTCCGGGCTGCTTGCCAGAGGGCCCCGGGACCCCATCTTGTGGAATCTGTTGCTCTGCTGAGTTTCGGGGTGTTTCTTTCTTCACTTCCTGGTCGCCAGCCGCCGTCCTGCGCACAGAGAGTGTGCGTGAGCCAGCTCTGCACAGTGGGTGGGGCTGTCTCCGGCCGGGTGGGCTGCAGGGCTCCGCGGCTCTCTGGTGCTGGGACCCCCAGGGCCCCTGCAGGCCCGCGCCCGTCCCCACTGTAGTCTCCCCTGCTCACTGCTGGGCTGGGGTCCACTCCGAGGGGGAGTTCGACTTGGCCTTCTCCGGGATCGGACTAACCCCTGTCCCCTCTTTGCTCCTCCCTGGGCACCAGACCAAGGAGCCGTGTGCAACGGTGGTGTTAATCGCCGTTGCGTGTGATGCGGAGGAAGATTCCCCGGGTTCAGGGCTGCCCTGGGTCCTCGTGTACAGACCAGAAATGAGAACACCTGCTTTGTGGGGGGGAAGCGCGCCTACAGGGGTGCCAGGCGCTCGGTAAGCAGCCGACCAGCATCGCCACGGTTACTGCCGCGGTCCTTACTGCTCCTCTGTTCAAGGGGCGCCCTGGAGGGACCACGTCGGACCGGCTCGTCGTGTCTGCAGGGGCACCCCTGCCATGCTCCTGTCCCCCCCTGCCCCCAGCTGCCTTTTGAGTCTTTCAACCCACCCTGGACCTGGAGGGGACCTGCCACGTCCATCTGCACCCCGATTTCAGGTGAAGTCCTCAGTCTCTCTGGGCAGCCAGGTGCGCTTGCTAAGCCCACTGGAACCATCCAGCGTCACACGGAAACAAAACCACCGCACTCCCGGGAACCTGCGTGGTTGGCTACCTCTGCTGCTTTTCGCCCAGGAATACCCATCCCTCAATCTTCTCTCTGTTTTTGTTTCTGCCTGTAGATCAAGTCGCGGAATGCTTGCCCTCCCGACGGCCGCCTCTGCCTCTGAACCAGCGCCCTGGAGGTGCTGCAGGGAGACAGGTGAGCGCCCGTTCCTCCCCGTCACCCACGTGCGGAGGCAGCTGCGGGAATTCCGGTGAGCACCCTTCTCGCCTGGCGGCACCGCGGCCTCGCTGGCACTGGGGAGCCCACCCCCGGCTGCCAGGCTGGGGTCCAGGGAGGGGCCACA
Source organism: Phyllostomus hastatus (assembly GCF_019186645.2). Classification (NCBI taxonomy): domain Eukaryota; kingdom Metazoa; phylum Chordata; class Mammalia; order Chiroptera; family Phyllostomidae; genus Phyllostomus; species Phyllostomus hastatus. The sequence continues at coordinate 45,081,176 of NW_025334017.1, read as the reverse complement.
GGCTTCACGCTGAGCGTCAGCTGTGACTGTGGCCGCTCCTGGGGTGTCGATGGGGAGGCTTAGTCTGGGCGAGGTTGGCGCCTTGCTGAGCTCAGGCTGCCTGTAAGGGGCAAAACCAGGGCGGGGCCCGTGGAACAGGTTGACCGCGGATACAGTGTGTGGGTAAAGAGAGGGGCCGTCGGACCGAGGGTGATCTCGGTTCCTGTTTGAAGGCACTGGCCGTGCGACCTGGTGGTGGCGGTCTCTGGCGCTGGCGTCCTTCTCTGTGAGACGCGTGTGCGGGAGGGCCCTCCCCGGGGTGCGGGAGAGGGTTCCGAGGGCATCTGTGGGGAGGCGCTGTGCACGGTGGCAGGCGGCTCCCCCAGGTCCCCCAGGAGGGGCGCCCCCGCCCGACTCCGGAAGCAGTGCTCCGCCCCGGGCTCCCTGGGTGCGGCCCCTCCATACACGTGCTGCTCCCCACGCAAGCCCCCATCCTGTCCTTCCACACACGTCACAGGGCTGCTCAGGGTCTCGACCCCGGCCCCAGCAGGAAAGGCTGACTCCTGCACGCCTGCCCGGCGGCCTCTGTCAGGACGTTGCTGTCCAGGCTTCCTTCACTTCGCTCGGTGTCCTGTCTGCCCCCCGCCCGCCCCCCGCAGCCCAGGGGGCCTGGAGGACACGGACTGGTGAGCCACCTGCAAGCCTGACGCCTCCCAGGGCCGAGAGGAGAAGACACGCTGCTCTCATAGGTGTTCGGGTCACCGATTCTCTTGCCATTTGGGGAAGCGTGTCACCCCTTTGGGACCTCGATGTCCTCCTTCTGTGAAGTAGAACTTGTGTCAGCTTCTGTGTTAGGGCCACTGTGAGAAAATACCGCCAAGTGGGTGGCTTAAAACAACTGAAACTGTTCTCACAGTTCCAGCGGCCAGATGTCTGAAGCCAGGGTGTTGGCGGGTGCCCCTTCTGGGAGCTCGAGGGAGCCGCTCCACCCCCTCCGCCAGCTTCTGGCCTCGCCGCCCGTCACTGGCTGTGGGCAGCATCGCCCCAGCCTCCCCTCCGCTCGGCCTCCCCCTGCGTGTCCGTGTCCAAGCTTCCCTCTTGCTCTGAGGGCGCCAGCCCGCGGGGCAGGGTCCGCCCGTGTCCAGCCCGACCTCATCTCAACTTCACGACACCCGCAGAGACACCAGTCCCAGGTGAGCGCGCAGTCACAGGGACTGGGGGTTGGGGGGACGTGTGTGTTCCTCTGGGACATGACCCAGCCCCGGCAGAACGGTGACGAACGGTGACAACGTGGCCCCCCGTTACCGAGCCGCTGCAGACACGCGCTGCGACCTGCCGTTCACGTGCGTTGCCCCTTTGACGGCTCCGGAAGGGTGCGTGCCGCGCCCCAGTGTGCGGACGAGGAGGCAGAGCCCCAGGGAGCGTGGGGAAGTTCCTCAGGGTCCCAGGGGCAGGGGACCCGGGGCTGGGACATGCACGAGCCGACGGCGCCGCTCCCGCTCCGGGGCTCTGTACCGTCCGGGAGTAACTCCTCCCTCGTGACGGGGGTGAAGCGAGACCAGGTGTGACGCCTGGTCCGTGGCACGTGGCAGACGCCCCACCCCGAGCAGTGGTTGCAGCTGCCCCGCACCCCCCGGTTGCAGCTCCCTCGCCTGGCTGCCCCCCCACCCCCGGCCATCCGTCTTCCTCAGGCTCCACGCGCAACCTGCCATCCCCCCGGGCGTCACAGAGGCCCCTCGGCCCCGACACGTCCCCGACGGGCCCGTGGCCTTTCCTCTGTGCGTCTGCCCCCCCCACCACCCAGCAGCAGACCTGGCGCTGCCGTCCCCGGAGCTGCTCGGGCCACGCACCGCGGGGTCCGGCTGGCTCCCTCCTGCCCCTACCCCTGGGACGTTCTGTCCACGTTCCTGTCACCCGGACCAAAGGGGAGAGCCGCGGTTCTCGCCGGCCCACCTGCCTCCGGCCTCGCCCCTCTGCAGCCCGCTCTCCACGCAGGGGCCGAGCGCTCTTCTCACAGGCGCCTCGGGCGGCCTCAGCCTCCCTCGGACGCCCCGCAGGGCCTTCCCGCCGCCATGCTCAGAACAAGCCCGAAGCTGTCCCGAGGCTCGGCCCGTGGACATCTGTACCGACACAGACGTTTCCGTTTCAGTCGGGCAAGGGCAGCGCGGGAACAAAACAGTCTGCGGAGAGGGGCCCTGGGCGTCGACTCACGCCGACCGACGGGGACCGGCCCAGAACGCGTCCACCAGGGACGGCGGGGCCCGTCGCAGCTCCTCCCGGGGACTCTGCTGCTCCCTCCTCGGTTAGGAAATGAGTGTCTCTCCGGGCCTCAGGGTCCACGCATCCCGGCATTCACCGTTGTCGCCGGGAGGAGGCAGCTCCAGATCGGAATCTGGCGGGCAGTGCGGTTTATCTCCAGGCCGCTTGTTCGTGCTTTATCCTCAGCCGAAGGGCTCGTGTTCCTGCAGGGAGGCTCCCGCGTCCGATTCTGTGTGGTCTCTTTGCGGGGAAGGAGAGCTAGCGTCACCGCTGGATCCACCACTAACAATGATCGTCATCTGTATCGATGATCTACAGCCGAGTAACAGATTACCTCAACGTCTAGTGGCTTCGACAACCGTAAGCACTAATGGTATCTTACAATTCCTGAGAGTCAGCTGCTTGGAGGTGACAGAGCTGGGTCGCTCCGGCTTAGGGTCTGCCTGGGCGTGCAGCTCAGGTGGGGGCTGGGGCTGCTGTTCCCCGCAGACGTGACGGGGGCAGGACCGGAGGGTCGGCTTCTACAGCGGTTCACCCATGTGGCCGGCACGTTGGTCCGGCGGTGGGTGGGAGGCTCCGTTCCTCATCGGGCCGATCCCGGCGTGCGTGGGGGGGTGTCCTCATGACACGGAGCCGCCTTCCCACACAGCGAGCCTTCCGAGAGAGCACGGCGGGAGCCGGGATGGCTTTCGTGCCCTAACCGTGGCGTGTGGCCACACGGGGTCACGTCAGCGGTACCTTGTTGTTTGTATGGGTTTGTATCTCACGTGGGAGAAGTCTCCCCACGGGCTCGAAACCCAGGCAGCACCAATTACTCGGGGGCCACTTTGGGGGCTGCGACCCCCACCAGCATCCTAAGTTTCTGAACGAAGGAATGACTGGAGAAATGAGAGACAAACATTTAAGAAAATGCTGTCGAGGCAGATCCTCTTCGAGGGGACAGTTGCCTTTGTGGACGTGCTTCCTTCCTCTCCACGGGCCACGCCGTGGTTCTGAGTGGGGAGCAGGCAACGAGGATTTCCGTCTGAACTTTGCGTCAGTTGCCACGGTAATTACAAGACAGTAACTACTCTCACACGATAATTGATGATAATTGCTTCCTACTTTAATTGTTGTATAAACAAGACTGTGCAATAAGAATCCAAATATTCCCTCAAAAGGAAAAAGACGATCAAGGAAGGAAATTTGTCAGGTTAATTTGTAGGCTGACGGGGCACTAGCACGCCCAGCCCACGTACCGACAGTGACCCGCACGGCAGCTGCCTGGGCTTGGCGCCGCCTCGGAGCTGGCGAGGGTCGTGGTGGGAGTGAGGGCACCGGGCCAGCTGGCATCGGCTCCGGGACGCCCAGCTGCCCACTGCAGCCATGCCCGGGCATGCGAGTGCATCAAGGCTGCCAACGTGAGAGACCCAGCAGGCTGGTCAGGGGAAGGTGTCTCTTCTCTGCTGCTTCCCGTGCCTTCCAGAAAGGTGGGTTCGAAACACATGGGGAGGGATCAAAGGCTAGGGTTGGTTTTGAGGTGAAGGCCTCTGGAAGCGAGGGGGGAGGAAGCACAAGCTGGACAGGCACTTAGTCCGAGGACACAGGTGGGCCCGAGTTTGCTAGAGAGGGGAGGGGCTCGTGGATGAGGCGGGCGAAGCCCCCAGAAACCCCGGTGCGTCCCTCCCTATTCATTAGCAGGCGACTGGCAGGTGGAAATAATTCATATCGGTGTGCCCCAACACAGAGGAAACACAAGAAGATAGAGAAGAAAGCAATGCTGTCCAAGACCAGGGACTCTGAAAAGCGGAGGGAGACAACATCTTGAGCCCGCCCCCCCCCGACCATAAAGGTCTCTGCCCACCCCGTGCCCTTGAAGACGGGGCCTCAGGGACGACGGTAGCGGTTTCTGTTCAGAAATCCACAGGGGGCGGTTCCCTAGTGGAAACAACGTGGGAACCAGAGGGAAAGTAGTGCCCTAAGACGTCGGCAGAGCAGCTCACATCGGGGCGGCTCCAGTGAGGAAGCAGCAGCGCCGGCCACCTTGGGCACATGGGAGCCGAGGGCCGCCCGCCACCCTGCAGAGGTGACTTCGCAGCCGCCTCAGCGCTTAACGCTTAACTGGTTCTGTGCTGGGGGACGCCGGACGTGTAGGGCTCGGGGGGCAAGCAGACGTGGAGAGTTTCGAAGGTGCAGGGAGGGAATGGGGGGCGTGTCGAGGAAGAGCTGATCACCACTGTACAAGGGGGAACTTGGCCAAATGGGGACAGCCTCTCAGATGCCCCTCTCCGGGAGATGAGGGCGTGAGCCGCAGGGCCCCTCCCGATGCGGTGACGAGGCTCTGCATCCCCTCTCTGGGAGCCGGTTCCCAGTGTGTGTGGCCTCATGAACTTCGGGCAACAGCCCTCATCAGCCTGAGCGATAACTTGGCCAGGGTGATATTTTATTGAATCCTCCCTTTTCTTCTCCACTTCCCTTCTTCGGTTTCCTCTTTGGTAGCAGCGACTCTTAGGGACGTCACTGGGCCAGGCAGAACTGTCTAGAATGGGGATTCGTTTGTTTTCCAGATTTCGTGGGCTGTGATAATCTTATGTGTCTTATTAACAGTGTGGTCTCTTGACTAATGAAGCGCAGCAGAGACGAGTTTACTGTGGTCTCCGATGAGCAGATTCACAAGCAGCCAAGACCGGATTCCTAAAGGAACCTCAGCTCCGCTTACACCTCTGAGCGAGGATCTAGGCTGAGGTTGAGCCTAATCCAACAGAAGTGAGGGTGCTGAGTTTCAGTCTTTGATTTCCTTTTACTTTCCGGCGACTAAGTTAACGTTAGCTGCTGTAACAAGCCGACCCTGGGCTTTCCACACGAGACAGCCCTGGCGGTGGTGATGGATGGTGACTGCTCCAGGCAGTCACGCGGAGAGCACAGGTGGGTGGGAGCTGTGGTAATGTGGGTGGACAGCCTCTAGGGTCATGCTTGGGGTCAGTCCCCGGCAGGCAGGGGAGAGAAATGGGAGAGACAGAGGAAGGTCATGTCCAGGTTTCTATGAGGGTGGCCTGGAAGTGGGCGCATGAACCGCTCCTGTCCCCATGTCGTTGGCCAGAACTCAGGTATTTGGTCACACTTCGATGAAAGGGAAGTGTCATTGGCAGCCACTTCCCAGCAACTGTATCTCAGGAATGTGGAGTCCGGGTCCCTCGGGGACAGCTTTGCCGTCGTCTGGAGATTGGTGGTTCACAAAGGCAAGGTCATTCGAGTTGGCTCTTAATCTCCTGAGACCTGAAATGCTTCAGGTTTGTATTGCAAAAGGATTTTACTTCAGGAGTTTAATATTTTTTTCTTGCAAATATGATCATGGAAATGGTTTTTCTTCAACTTCGGGACATTTCTGTGTGATTGGTTTGAAGTTATCAGAGTATCTTCCTGCCATTGTTCAATTTTATCACAGAATCCACGATGAACTGCATTACACAGTTTGCCTAAACCTAATTGGAAGGTGTAAAAAGAATTAGGAGTGTATTTTCAGCTTACATCCAAAGGTTTTGGTAAGGTCTCAGGAGAGGTAAGGGACATCCAAAGGTAAGGTCTTTTGGAGATCCCCACCCCTCGGTGTTCCTGGTGGGGGGGTGTCGCCTGTTTCTCTGTCCCTCCTTTGCTTTCCAAAGATTTCCTTGGCGCAGTACCGCTGGCCCCTCGCTCACTGAGCACTGGGCTCGAGGAGCCCCGGCCTGTTCTCTCTCACCCGGGGGGGACGCCTGCAGAGAGCACGCCACGCCCGCCCACCTGGGCCCTCTGGTAGGGAGCACAGGGTGGCGAGGGCCTGCCTGTGGGGGGAGGGCAGCTTCAGTCCGAGTTCGGTGTGGCGTCATGAAGCTTGTTGGGCGCCATGTCCTCCTTCCTCATGGTCACTGGTAGTTGAGCCGGTGTTGTGATTCCACCCGCCTGACTCCACACGACCACGTGTCGGTGGGTTTGAACGTGAGGCCTGTTATTTTTTGACGCCATCAAGCCATGAATGACTGTGGACTGGGTTGGGATCCGGGCTGCGCTGTTTCCAGCCTGAGTGGTGCTGAGAAGTTTGCATGGTGTCTCTGGGCTGTAGTGTCCTGCCCCTTTAAGTAGGAAGAATAATCACCCTTTTACACTCACGCTGTGAGAATTAGACGTGACAGTGGCTGTAGAATGCTCTGTGCCATGCCTGGCACGCAGCAAGGACTCAAAGAATTGTATCTTTTGTTATTGTGACAGAGTTTTCAGGGTTCTCTTATATCATGTGTCCTGGGAAATAATGAGCTTTCACTTTTGGGGGGGTTATTCATGGTGACGTACGATGTGTCATCTACAAGTCCCATAAATTAGAATTTCCACGTGGGCAGCAACTGTGGCTCGGGAGGGTGGGGGGAAGAGAGCTACACGGTGTGCAGCCCCCCGCCCCGTGCAGAGGCCGGGGTGTGCAGCTCGGGCTCAGAGCGGTGACGGGCTGTCGTCCTGCCCCCTCCGCCGTCCCTCCTGCCCCCCCCCCCCACGTCTGATGCTAGCCAGGCACCTGCACACTCAGGGTACTCGTGGAGAGGACTGATGGTACTCAAGTAGACTCGGGTCCAGTTACCCATGTGATAAACCCTGGGATCTGGAGGGGGAGGAGAGAGGACAGCCAGCCCGCTGGCCCAGGAGACCAGGGCCTCTGTGGCCGCTCTCCCATTCGGGTCGGAGTGCCAGAGACAGAAGACGGGGAGGAGGCAGACGCGAGACTTCAGTGGTCGCTCCTCCTGGTGGACACGGCCAGCACACAGCTGGGGCGCCGAGCAACTGGATGAGCAAGTTCTGCAGCCGCTGGGGAGGGTCGGCTGAGACTAACGCTCTCTCCCCACGAGGAGCAGGAGGCAGTGTCTCCTCCCTCCGGAGAACGCTGGGGGAGAGAGGCGCCTCAGCCTGGGGGAGGGGGGCGTGTTTCGTCCTGGATGGGAATGTGGGGTGGGAGGGGGGGCGTTACAAGTGAGATAGCCCGTACAACGAATCGCTGCGGCTTGCCGTCCAGGGCGCGGAGTCACAGAGGGTGGTGGTGTGTTGTTGTGGTCGCTCTAGGACTACTGCTCGCGTGTTGTGGGGTAAAGCCAGTGAGTGGTTCCGCGATGTCCCAGTGCTGTCTTTTTAAATCTCATCAAAAATCCGGATGCTCGGCGTGGGGGAAAAGAAACACTAATGTAAGTTAAGAAGTCTAAGTAAAAACCATGGAGCTTGGAATTTGGATCAAAACCAGCACTATGTATTTGCAATATAGTTTATTCCTTTTATTTTAATCCTCAACTGAGGATAGGGGTGTGTGTGTGTGTGTGTGTGTGTGTATTTTATTGATTTCGGATAGGGAGGGTGGGAGGGGAGGTCCCTGGGATGGAGAGAGAGAGAGAGAGAGAGAGAGAGAGAGAGAGAGAGAGAAAGACCTCACTGCCTGCTTTCTGTGCACACCCCGAATGGGAATCGAACCCACAACCTACAATGTGTTCTGACCAGGACTGAACCACAACCTTTAAGGTGTACGGGACGACGCTCCAACCCCCTGAGCCACCCAGCCAGAGTGATGTACTTTATTTCTGTTGAAGTGTTTCCCAGCCCAGCCCTTTGAAGAGACAGAAGGAGCCACCTGTCCAGGGGCACGAGCATTCCTCTGGCCGAACTGTGGTCTCACAGTGCTGTCTCCCGCAGAAGGACACAGAGCCTGCTGGGAATGTCGAAGGGGAGCCCGGTGCATATTTCAAATGAGCGGACGAGGGAGTCGTACATCACCAGGGTAACGCTAAAGGGCGTAGGACCCAACCTGAAGTGGCCCCCACTGGCTGGAGACGGGGCGTCCGAGCAATAAATAGTCGGGAAATCAGGGGAAAGAGACGCCCAGTACGTTTAAATCCTGAGTTTACAGTGACACCAGCCGAAACCGGGTAGGTCAGCTGCTGTTACCTGTCAGTGAAGCCACTCTGGTTTGAAAAACGGTGAAGGAAAGGAATCAGCCATTCATGCTGCCCTTTCTCTAAGACTGAGTCAGTGAGCTACCGGACAGCAGCGAGGGGAAGTTTTTCTGCGTAAAACTATCCTCGCTAACCCGTGCAGCACAGATGATAAAATAGAGTATCACCATTTTCCAGACGGTCCCTGACCCGGGCACTGAACATCTGTGGCTGCTCATGTCACAAGACACGCCTGTCCTCTGCAGGCAGACACAGCGCCATCCACGGAACGGTCTTGTCCAGACCGTCCAGCCGGAACCCGGTCAAGTGCGCAGATCCGGCTCGCGTTTACGGAAAGCGCAGACGACAGGGGGGCAAGTCAGCAACCCTCGTGGGCACGGGGCGATCAAAGCCCGCTGACCGCGCTCGGCGTGAAATATGTACGAAGAACGTGGGAAGGTGCGTTGAGTCAGGCGTATGCCGTCACAATACCAGAAACTACGTTTTTCAGATAAATTAGTATTGGATTTCTAGACAACCGTTGTCACTTGATGTTTTTTTTCTGTTTCAGTTTTCAGGGTTTTTTTTTATTGTACTTTTTCCATTACTGTTTAGTGCCCTTACACCCACCTCCGCCCCACCCCCCCAGTCACCACACTGTCGTCCGTGCCCATGAGTCCGTTTTCCTTTTCTCTCGGTCCCTCCGCCCCTAGCCTCCTCCCCCTTACCTGTCGCCCTGCTCTCCACCTTCGAGTCTGGTGGAGTCTATTTTTGGTTAATTCAGTTTGTCCATTATGTTCAGTGACAGTTTTTTTAACATTGGGCCACCTCCTCACGGAAAAGATAAGGGACGCGAGCGCTGCCTGCGCTCTGGTCGAGCCCGTGGGCCTGAACTCTGGGGCCGCGTCTCAGGTCTGGTTGGAGACGCGGGTGGCGGGACTGACCGTGACAGCCGCCTGTGTTGCTGTTCCCTGGCGAGGTCAGAGATTGGACACCCGACCGGGGCAAGTGACAGGACACCGTTTTTGCACAGTGCGTTCTACTGTCTCAAACAAAACAAAGCATTTTATGCACTGATTTTCACGATTCTCGGGAATTGCATGTAGAAAGTCAACGTAACTGGTCCCTTTTCATGGCTGTAGAAGCTGAGCCAGCTGTTGAGACTTGCCCCAAACTACACAACCTGGCCCCGCTCTCCTGACCCTCTGTCCAGCCAGTGGTCCTGGGGTCAGCTGGCCCCAGTGACCCGTCACACACTCTGCTGGCCTCCCTCCTCCCCTCGGGTCCCCAACTCTGTGTCCGATGGAGGGAGGCAGCTCCCTGAGACCTTTCCTGGTCTGCTCTAACCCTGCCTTGCCTGCAGCCATCCGGTGATGAAGGAGTTAGTCTAACGAGGACGGAGACGGGAAGGGAGGGAGGGAGGAAGGGAGGAAGGGGCATGTACTCGGCACTGAGGAAGACTCATTGACAAATACTGCACTTTCACAGCTAGGCACTTTCTCAAATATCGGCGAAGCCCCGGGACTTGACTTTGCCGTCTCCGTTTGCAGACGAGGGGACTGACGCTCAGGGGCGAGCAGATCACCAAGAGCCTCAGCTCTGAGCAGCAGACCCGGACACGGCCCCAGCACCACCCGCTCTTCCATCCAGCTCGCAGCCCCCGCCCCCGCGCCCTCCGGGGCTCGCAGCCCAGCCGGCAGCTGGCGCCCACACTCCGAGATCGTCTGGGCGCGAGCTCCACGCTCGGCAACGGGCGCTCGGCTCTGAGGGTCCCTTCCACGGCTCCTTGGAAACGGCAGGTTCTGTTTTTAGAATAAGATTTGTCAAAGGCGTCATGTTTCTGCACTGACAGCAGAGAGAACTTCTGTCGGCTTCCATCTGGGAACCGAGCGTTACAGATGGGAAGACTGCCGCAGCTTGAAGGGCAACACGAGAAGGTTGACGATTGAAAGAGAAAGAGAGCGAGCCGGGGCCGAAGCCGGGGCTGCCGGGCAGTGCCTGACATCGTGGCCCTTTGACGCATGGACAGCTGGGTGGACGGGCTCTGCACCAGCCCCGCCTCCCCGCCCTCCACGTCCAGGGGACGCGGTGACGTCCGTGTGTGGGGTGATCAAAGCTGCAGATTCAGGGCATATGCCGCTGACTGACGTCTGAGAGGGATATAAACGCTATTTGGACAGATTTAAAAATCACCAAGTTTGTTAGAAGTTTTAAATATGTGTCACATGCAGTGCAGATGTAGAGAACTTGGATGACTTGCACAGGGTCACTTGACAAGCAGGTGACAGCCAGGCAGCTGTGTCACCCCCAGAGCTGCCTGTCGGAAACTCACTGCCCCACCCCCCACCCGTTCTAGCCTGGGCAGAAATGGTTGGTGTCGCTACTGGCCAGCGAGGCCTCTCTCTCCGCTTCCTCTCCCACGTCTTTAAACCGGGCGTAATGCGGCCCGCCTTTCTGACCGGCAGGGCTGTTTGAATCATGAGCCAATACAGACCCCACTTTCCAGTCCGGTCTGAACGTGAATGGACGTCATCTCCCACATTCACGCAAGAAAAGCTGAGCAAATTGAAATTCAGCATCTCTTAGACCCCAGAGGACCGAGGTCATAGGGCAGAGTACTGCCCTCCGATCAGAGACTGGTGGGTGCAGAGAACTACAGCTTCCTGGAGCAGGAAATGTCACAGGGGAAATGTTAACTGTATTAAGAATATATTTTTCTAAATATATATATGGGAAACACAATATATAGAAAAGTGACTATATATTTTTCCTCTCTCTCTATATTTTTGGTATCACCTCTGATTCACAAATGAGTTTGACTGAAATGAGGGAAGGCAAAAAGCCTTCTGTTGAGATACACGGCGGACCCCATGCGTCCCCCAGGCCCCTGGCTCAGGGGTCTCCGTGGCATGGTCCCGTGTTACCCCCACGTTCCTGTCGGCGTAGCTCGGACGACCCCCTCCTGCACGCGAGCAGCTGCCTTTGCAACCCCTGCCTGGGGCAAGAGGGAGGCCGAGGCGCGAGGAGATGACGTCTTCCCCTTGACCCTGCACGCGCGAGCAGAGGGCCCCTGTAGGCCGTTTGCAGCGTGGCCTGATAAGTTTGGAGCCGCCATGTGACTTGGCGCGTGACCTATGCCGAACTGGAAGGAGCGTAATCAAAGAGCCAAGGTCCTCAAGAGAGCATGCCGACGTCCGTTCACACCTCCGACGGTCGGGGCCCTGTCCCAAAGGCAGACCTGCTGCTCCCTGGGCTGGCTCCGTCCCAAGGCTCACGTGCCAGCCCCACTGTCTCTCACCAGCCTCAGCTCCAGCCCCCGACTGGAACTCGCCTCCCCCATTCCCCACCCCAGCTCTCCCTGGGCCAAGGTTCGGTTCCCTGTCTTCAGTGCCCCGCCCGCCCTGACCCCTTCCGCTGAGCGTGTCCCTGTCTACTCAGGCCCTGGACGCTTCCTTCTGAAAGTCCCGGGCCAGCAAGCGGAGGCAGGAGCACCGGGGAGTCCGGAGGGTTTTCCCAGGTCAGAAACCCTGTCCCTCTCAGGTGTGTGGGCGGGGCCGGAACGTTTCTGGCTGACGAGGAATTACAGTTCTGAAAACCGTGCGAAAAAAGTAAACTTCACCACTTTTTTTGACCGAGGCTTTTCGAAACGTTCAACAAGGACACGTGACGTTTTACAAAGCCCGTTGTGACACAGAGCCTTGCTTAGAGAGTGTGAATAATCGCCTGCTTATCAGCCACTCCTCAGACACTTCATTCCGTTCTCGTAGGTGAGGGTTTCAACTACGTGAACTACATGGGTACTTAAGTGTGGGAAGTGACCCTGGACTTCATACGGAGGCTGACTTAAACGTACCGAGATCACCCTCCAAGTCGTAGAAGTTTGCCGCACGCTCCCATCAAACCGCGTGTTCACGGTCCGGGGGGAGTGGGAGGGCCCACAGCTCCCGGGGGGGGGGGGTTACATCGCCGGGTGCGGGCAGTGAGAGCCGGGAACGGGGCACCGCCGGGAGTTACCGAGTGCGAGACAGGCCGATGCGCCTCTTCTGTGAGCACAGCAACAGAAAGGTCTCACAGCAAGTAAGAACTCCTAAGGAAGAAGTAACTTTTGAGATTTAACCCCCAAACTAATAAGCAACATACACAACACACACCCCCTCTGTCACAGAGGACGTGCATGGCCATTGGAGTGACCAGCATTTAAAATTACGAGTTTAATCATTGTTATAACAAGTTAACTCACATCCTCAAAGCTTTAGAGCTTATCTGATGTGTTCCCCCAAATCTCACTTTATCTTCATTGAAAGTCTGTGAGATCGAACTTTAGAAAATACCGCTTTGAATAATGAAACTGCAGGTTAGAGGGCTGAAGAGATTTGCCCAGGGCAGTGGGATTAATGTGGAGGGGACAGCCCAGGATTAGAAGTGAGGCCTCGTGGCTCTAAATCCCTCGATCTTTCCTGCCCTGCGAAAGGGCTACAGCAGGCTGATTGGGCACCTCAAGTGATTATGTGGAGGTGATCACCAAACTGAGTTTCTTTAGAATGTCTTTCTTCCCGGCGTGTGTGTGGCCGACTGGGCAACACTGCGGGCGGGCCGGTGCTCCCCCTGCCGTTAGGAGGCACGACTCTGTTCTCGCCTCCGCCTCGCGCAGCAACCGCGTAGAGCCGTCTACCCTTGTAGGCTCGTCGTCTCATTCGACCTCTGGATGCCTCTGAGATGAGGGGGGCAGGGAACTTGATTTTCACTTAATAGGGGAAGGCCCTGGAACAGAGAGACAGGCAGAAACGCACACTGAATTAATGGTCGAATCACCTCGGCAACAGTGCTATCCTCACCCTGCCTCGGGACCACGACTCCGTTCGGAATCCGTGGTTTCTGCTGGTGATCGAGTGAACTCGCTGCTCCCAGACACCTCTCCGGCCCAGCCCGGTAGCCGCCGTTGCGCCCCGCCCCAAACTGAAGGAATGCATGCGACAGAAGGCCCACAGAATGGACTGTGCAAAGCACCGGAACATTCTCTTTGCAATGTGGAAGCCAAAATTGTTAGCTAGAAAAATTATTTGTCATATAAAAAGTTAATAGTCACTTGGTGGCAAGAGATCAATAAGAAAATGAGAATGAACTCCATAGGGAAAAGCCATGCACTGAGCAAGAGATGCAGAATCTGATGAAACTAAGAAAAAAACTCAACCAAACTCAACATACTGATGTAACCCAGGTCTGCATGCAGGAGTGAAATAGGCAACGTTGGTGAGAGTATAAACTTCCAAAGGACCAACCTGGCCGTGTCTGTTAACATGAAATGCCCGCTTCCACTGATCCAGCACTTCCACGCAGGCATGAATTCATTCTTTCAATAATTAACATTTATCTTTTGAAGGCCCCGTGCCAAGGCCCTATTAGATGTGGGAGACACCGACGTGAACAAATCAAAGTCCTGGCCTTCCGCTCAGTAAACAAGAAAATACACAATGTTAGACTCTAACCAGTGGTCTAGTTAAAACAAAGCAGGGGCAGGAGCTGTGTGCCTGCAGGCGGTGAGGTCAGAAAAGACCTCTCGGGGGTCTCGGTGAGGGTCTGTCATGGAATTTCCTGGGGGAACTTCGCAAGCAGAGGGAAGAGCAACAGAAAGGTGCTGGGCTAGGGGTGCACTTGGCTTGTTTCGGGAACAGCAGCAGCCAGTGGGGCTGGAGTAGCAGCTTGTCTGTGTAAGTGTCTGCCTACTTGCGGAAAAACAGATTGATGAAGATTCCCGTGTGGTTGTCGCTCCAAATGGTAAATGCTCACCCACAGGAGACGCATTAAATAGATCACTGCGTGTGCAGCAGAGAAATGCCCCGTGGTGCTGGAGCAGGGAGGCAGGCCCGCCCATGGGCACTGACGTGGAAAGATGATGCTATTGCCGATCGGGAAAAGGAAGGTCACAGGCTAGGATCTCTACATGTAAGACAAAGTTATATGCTTCTATACCATAGATATACAAATTACTGAAAATATAACTCAGCCTTGGTTATAATTAAGAGGCAATGAGTATTCCAAACTATTTTAAAAACTGTAAAGGTGAGTGGATTTGTTAGCGTTGGTCCTTTAAGGAGGCAAACGCTGGTTAGTCAAGGTCATTTCAGGGCCTTTGCTTCTACCCTTTCTGCCTTCAGACGCCTCCTCCCTTTTCCCTTCCTGGTGAACTTGTCCTTGTTCCACGTGCTCGTTGAACCCTTCCCAACACTTAGACAGCGGAGTCGTGTCCCCGAGTGGCCCTTTGCTTGCAGTTCAGCATTGCCATGCACATGGTAACTTAGAGCCCACACCTGGACAGACCAGGGGCCACTGTGGACGCCCCGCCTTGGAGCCGCGCCTGGGAGCCCCACCTGGGAGCCCCACCTGGGTCCGAGGCACCTGTTGCAGGAGTACGGAGCGAAGGCATGAACACACAAATAAACACGGACATAGGTCCTAAGATGAGTCTTGTTGGTGTTTAGGTAATGGTCACGCCAACAACTGTCTGAAGGCGGCAGCCACGCACTTACTCCTGTGTCGCAGGTACGAAAACGGAGGCTCGGAGCGCGTCCACGACTTTAATGTCACGGTCCTTCAGGATGAGCCGTGGAGACGTCCTGTTCACACTGGGGCCTTTGAACCCAGCTCAGTGTTCAGGTCCACCCTTGATGAGGGGCCTTTCCCTGTGGTCCTCTTGCATCTCCCCCGAGATCACTGGTGGGAGGCGTTGGCCACAAAACAGCAGCGTCAGAGGAAGGGTCTGCCGTGACGTCTGTTTCGTCCACCTGGGGAGGCCGTGGACTGTGGCCAGAAGCTCTGGCTGCGGAGTTCTGGGTGGGATTCATATTTTGGTCTCGGGGTTTGACCGATGGGAGCTCAACGAAGATGCTGTCCAAAGTTGTTCCACAAAATTCACATCTACTCCCTGGCGTCACAGTTCCTGTTCCCCTGTTTTCTGTAATTGTCGATATTGCCAGACTGTGGGAGTCTGGACGAGCGCCTGGGTGGACATTGCGTCTCACTGTCTTCACCTCCATTTATTTCCCTGATGCTGTGGTGACGCAGGTGTGACACCACCTGGGGCTGGGCTGAATCTCCCAGGGGAAGGGCCTGTCCTCACTGCAGACACTGGACGCAGACTCGGGGGTCCCCCTCATGCATGAACAACTGGGTATGGGTCAGGGCATTCACCGTACCCCTTTACCTTCAGCAGTTCACCAGGGTGACTTACGGAACCTGGGGAAGCACTGTAGGTGTGAGCAGAGGGTTATTATTGCAAAAAGGTGTACATCAGAACTGGCCAAAAGAAGACACACTCTGGGCATGGGGTCTGGGAGGGTCTCAAATGAGAAGCTGCCGTGTCCTCTCCCCACAGAGTCGGAGTGTCACCTCCCTGGCATGTCGATGTGCACCAGGTACGCCCCGAGTCGTATTACCTGGGCCAACTCAGCCAGGCCTCAGCGCCGGCGTTTCATCAGGGTTCCACCCAGTAGGCATGACCAGGGGAGTCGCTGGCCATGAGCGGGACGCGGCCCGCAGCCCTTCCCCTTGCAGGTGTTGGGCTGGTGCCCAGCTGACACCTTGGAGCCCAAAGCCCCCGCCCTGTAATGGCCAACTTCGCTGTCAGACTGTTCAGTTTCTTCTTTGTGAGTGTTCTTTTTGTATCTTGCCTAAAATCTATTTCCCATTTTAAGATCACAAAGATATTTTTCAGCATCCTGTTCTGCTACTTTTAAAGTCTTATATTTTAGCCATTGGTCTAATTGGAATTTTTCACATCGCTTCTCTGGGCCTCAGCCTCCTCCTCTGAAAATAATGGGTTGGATTAGTTAATGTTGAAGACTCGCTCTAGCTTTAAATGCAGCGGTACAATCTCTACCGCCCACAGATTACTTCCTATGTGCTAAGCATTGGGCTGGGACTTCCATGTGTTACCTTGCCTAGGCCCATCACTTCCACTCCCTTACAAGCCCTGGACGCAGGAGGTAAGGATTAACAGCCGTGTGACGGAGACGGATGATTTGAGGTCGGGAGATCTAGCCCCAGATTGGCGCTTTACTGCTTCGTGACTTCCTCTGAGCAGCAATACCGTGAGAAGCAGCCTCCACCGTGGCCTCTGCCCTTCAGTTCTCAGGGGCTAACTAAGCGTGTTCTCAGGCGGGGATGACTCTCGCCAGTTTAGTGGAAAGCAGGTCTTCCCAGCTATTCGTGATGTTTGTATTTCTCGATGGATCATCTTCACCTACGGAATCCAGCGCTTACACGCTCGGCTCTGAAACAAATGTCAAGACGCCCCCTGGACACGACGCGCCCGCGGGGCAGAGCCAGCAGGTGACAGACCTCCTCTGGGGCGTCGGTGTGTCTGGCCGAGAGACCAGGGTCTCCGTGTGTCTGCCTGGCCCCCGCCCGGCTCCCTCGTCCTCAGACGAGCCTTCTCATCGGCGCCCCTCTGTTAGCGCCTAGGCTCTGTGGTCTTTGGGGAGAGACAGGTGACCTGTTTGTCGAAAGCCCAGGTGCTGGGAATGGTGCAATGCAGGCTTTAAAAGTGGATTTAGAGTTCCCTGCCATCATCTCGAAATCTCCACCGGAAACCGAGAAACAGCCAGGGCTCTCAGCCCCAGAGACCGGGCTCCTCCCCTTTCTGTCCCCGCCCCCGGCAAGCCCTCAGGCCCTTGCCCTTTCCTCCTCTTCCAGAAGTTGGGTGGGGGGGGTCGATGACCAGCATGAGCCAGGATGCCCTCCACTCACCAAGTGCTCTGGTCCTTACGCTGTGCTCCAGGTTCACGGTCCTGGTCTCATTTAATCCCCAGGCTCCCTGAGGGAGGATCACTGCTCTCACGGCAGAGCGGCAGAGCGACAGCACTGAGGCCAAGAGGGTTTCCCCAGCCCGGAGCTGCGAGTCGCGGCTGCCCGCCGTGCCGCTGGCATGTCCTGCTCGCCTCTGCCTGACCCCCAGGCGCCTGTCTCCTCCTCTGTCAGGGCGGCGCTGCCCGATAGGCCCCCGTGGAGCCGTGGAGCTGGCTCACGCCTCAAGCCAGAGTGAAGACCCCACAGCCACCGTGCGTCTCCAGTCGGTGGCAGAGGCATTGGGGGTGAGATGCTGCTGCCCGGCTGTCCTCTGCTACCAGCACTTGGGACAGTCTCTGCCGAAGAAAGGCCGCGGGCTTTGGAATCGGAGAGACAGACCCGGGGCACGGAGCCTCCGTGTCCCCATCGCAAAGAAGGGATGCCGGGCAGCGCCTCTGCGCGAGCCGGAGGGCGAGCTGTGCACGGCATCGAGTAGATAAGAAGGGGGCGGCGAGGAGAATGGTGGCACTCCAGTGACACGGAACTGGACGCCGGGCTTGGCCCCGGGCCTGCTGTTGACTCGCTGCTTGATGGATGACCTTGGGACACGACCGAGCCTCCCTGTGTCCCAGACCCTTCCCTGTGAGTTGGGGGAGGTGCGAGCAGGGGCTGCACACAGGACAGTGCGGGCACAGAGCAGTCACACTGTGACAGTGTTTGTCATCACGGCCCTGCCAGTAACTGCTCGCACCCAGCGGCTAGGAAGCCTCTGGAGACAGACCATGCGGCCGACCCACCTGTGGGTCCTCAGGATGCCCCCGGGGGACAAACTGGGAACCCTCCTGGTCTGGCAGTTGGTCCCATCTCCCGAGGTTGGCTCCCACCCCGTCTGGTGCCAGAGGTGCCCCCCTAAAAGTCTGCACGATGAACCCTTTCCTGCCCGGTTAGGAGGTGAGCTTAAGCCATCTAATTCTCGGCGTTTGCTGGTCGTTAACCGCTTAGCACGTGTGAGGAATGTCTCTTAACCTCACACCTCATTAGAACGAGTGATCTGGGGAGGCAGTAAACCACCCTCTCCCCAGTGGAGCCTGGCTCCAGCGCCTTTTTTTTTTAAGGTCCTTACAAAGAAAGCTATTACAGGTTTGGAGAGATTGATTTTATTTAAAACCGAATATGTATGAAAGCTGGCAGAGTGGTTATGACATAAATTACTTTGATATATTGAGTGCAAAGGCAAGTGCAATTTCTCTCTCCCTTTTAGCTGTGTTCAGCCGAGGGTTGTTGATTTATCTTTTTGCCCATTTCAATCTGATGGAGGTTGCTTTTAACTCCAGGGAGGAGGGGACAGACGGCCTGTGTTGGAGGGACTTGCAGGAGACGGGCAGACAGTGGAAAAGGAAAGGAAGAGACCTCCCTCCAGTCTTGGGGTCCTCCGACGATACTCTGGCCTGTGCCCACCTCCCGACTCGGCCTGGCCCCGCCGCAGAAGAAGGTCTACAGCAGACGAAGGAAACAGCTCGTGTGAAAATCGATAAGCAGTTTACTATGTAGTTGTCTGAGCTCAATTGTTGTAAAACAAACTATAATCACGTGTAATAAATATCAGACCCCCTCACTGAGAAACAGAGAAAGAATGCATCCCATGGTCATCTCATTTCGTGTTTCCCCCCACGCTCCACCAGCGCGAGTGTGGCTGCTCCTGGTTCCCACGGCAGGCGCGAGAGGCCCACTTCCTGGGGCCGGAGCTGGAGCTCCGCAGACTTCCTGTCGTCCGTTCGTCAGGCCGCCAGGGGGTCTGGGTTTTAGGCCACTCTTTTGCCTTCTGTGTGTATATATGTACATAATTGTATAATTCAAAAAGAGTTGTCGAGCCGTCTGAAATTTTGACATATTCTACTCGAAATCCCTACCCCTTTTCCTAACGCAGTTTTTTGGTTAATCACGTTTTATTTCCTGCTTTGTACTTTCATTTCTGTAACATGCTCAATTCCGACACATGTTGGTTCAATTCTAGACGTGCTCCTTGGCGCCAGCACGCACCCTGCCTTGACAGCATGCCGCGCTGGGGGCACGGTTGGCGGACCTGCCCCGTACTTGGTGTTTGTTTCTGTGCTTTTCTATCCCGACTGCATGAACTCGTGTGTTCTCCTTCCAGTTCACTGCAAAGTCTGGTATTGTTCAGTTCTTTTAAAAAATCACAAAGAAAAAAACGGTAAGGAAAACACTTAGATACCTTTTTCTCCACTTACACGATTTTTAGTCTTTTGGGGGCATCTTTAATGTTTTCGGGTATTTTTTATAGCCTTGGCTTTGTTCATCACTGCTTAGCGTAATGAAGTAAATACTCAAGATTTTCGGCAAGAATGCACACTTCCACAATGATTACTGACACCCGTGTCCGCTCCAGGGCTGGAGGGTGGTCTGTGTGTGTGGAAGCCCGGCGTCGCAGACCCCCAACCCGAACTGGGGTCGAGTTCTTACCCTGACGGATGGGGAATCCAGATGCCAGCTTTGTGTGCACGGTGGACTGATCTTCAGCGTCGGTTCCTACTTCCCGTGCATCCCCTTGGATGACATGGAGGGGATACTGTGTAGTGAAGAGGATTACTGTGCGTCGTAAAGTCAGGGTCCAGCCTCAGACTCGGCCGTTAGCGGTGTGTGCCCTTTGGCAAGTCCTTTAAACTCTCTCAGCCCGTTTCCGCCCCAGTGAAATTAGAGACAGCAGTTTAGAATAATAAATCCTGTCTTATACGTGGGCCGTAAAGGATTAATATGTATAGCTGCTTTCTCTAATATACCACATAAAACATAATTTATGCTGGTGTTAATAGACCAGGTTGCTGGGGAGGGAGCGGGGAAGGGAGGGGAGGCCGGCGGAGAGCAGAGCGGTGGAGGGTGGGTGTGGGGAGGCCCCTGGTTTTACCTCCGTCAAGGAGAGTAACGATTTGGGGCATCGCATCGAACGCTTGCTGCCTTCCCCTCAGCCACCAGACCCGGCCACCGGCCACTCTTGCTTCGACGCGCAGGTGGCCCCCTGCTCGATTTGACGTGGTCGCATCTTTAATCTTGTTGAACTACACGGCACGACAAAGCCAACCCCAGAGAGGATCGCCGAGGCCCTCGGGTTGATGGAAAGTGCTTGTCCCTTAAGTTTGTTCCTGTGAACCCTTCCCATTCTGCCCTGAAATTCCCTCTTCTCTCCCCTCTGGTCACTGTCAGCCTGCAAAAACTAGGGGGAGGGTTGGATGGGTGGGCTGGAATGGGAGTAAAAGGGAGAAAACTGTACTTGAACAATGATTAAAATAAAAATAAAATACATACATACATACATACATTTAGATTTTTTAAAAAGTGCTTGTCGATGGCGGTGTCCCGTCCACGTGCAGTGAATTGCACCGGGGTGTGTTGTCTGCGTGGAGGAGCCGAGGACATTCGAGTGGTGGATTAACCCATTTCCAGGTTACCGAGTTCACGTGTGGTAACGACGTGCTCAGGCGTCTCTGGCCCCTGGGGTTCAAAGAACGAGGTGGAATGGTGCGGGAACCCACCTTTCAATGAAGAAGCTGCCGAGAGTTCTTTTCTAACCAGAAAATGAACCATGGCTGAGAATTTTCTTCTTTTTCTCCATGATATAGAAAATGTTTTTTAAAAGAAGCTAAAAAAGGATATCATCTACATCTTTCAAATTGTAGTGCTATTGGCTGCATCGTTGAGCATAAGTGGGTTGCAATAAAAATGATAAAAACCACAAAAAAGAAAAACAAAGAAACAAGATTTCAAGTTCATTTTGGCCTTCCTCAAAAGGATACAAAGCAATATATATAAATGTGCTACATGTTTTTATATATATATATGCTACGTGTGCATGCATGTGTGTGTGTGTGTAACACCTATAGTTATATATTACATATAACTGGGGAGCACGAGTCGTTGGCCTGTGCACAGTGCACGAGGAGGCTGGGGGAGAGAGCCCACCCAGGTTACCGTTTCCGTCATGGGCGGCGCTGCTCCTGGTTATTACACTCATAAAATGCCCATAAAAGTGACATCATGCTGTTCCATATTTATAGTCCGTCAGTGTCCCGTGGACCAAATTGGTTGAGTTTACAAGGCAAGGGATGATTCCCCCATTTTAACCACTACCCTTTTCTTTGTCCGCCGGACCCTGAATGCCGGTCTGCTCCTCGGACAGTGTGGTGGCCTGGGGTGCAGCGACAGTCTGTAGTGAAAGGCTGGGCAGTGGCGCAGGGCTCGCTAAAGCCCCAACCTCAGTCGCTCCTGCTGTCACGTCCCTGTTACTGAGCCCAGTGAGCAGCTGGGCTGCAGCTGTGGGAGCTCGGGTTTGCCACGGGAAATGACACTTCGGGGACGTTCCCATCTGCAGTTACCGCTGGCCACTGAGGGCTGGGCTGGCCGGGGTCTGTGCCTGACGAGCGTGAGGACTCTGGCTCAGTGCACTGTGCCTACGTGGTGCTGCCCACAGGTATTGCAAATACTCACTGCTGAGTTAAATTTCTCCACTTCTGGGCTTTACTCCCTTTGAAAAATAGGGAGGGCTCCCTCCTTCCTCTCTGTGGATAAAGAACAGTGAGGTTCTGGGGGAGGGGTCCCAGGGACGGTGGGAGGCCTTCCCAAGGGTGCAACTCAATCAGTGTCTCACTGTGTGGCTTCTTGCTGGTGGAAGGTTTCTACCGCTTCCCTGCTGTTGAACCGTTCTCTCTTCCTGCATCCATCCGATGCTGAGGCCGAGACGGGAGGCCGTGCTGCAGGAGCCAGAGGGACTCGGGACACCAGTGGCAGTCACCAAGGTTTATGCCAACGCCTTGTCACCACAGACCGGGCAGTACCCCCCCGCAGCGGCCACAGCCCTCAGGGCCGTGTGCTGGTTTCTGGCCCATGCGGGTGAGTGTTTCAGTGTGCAGGTTGTCGAGGCCCAGGGGGCCCCCAGACGGTGAGCAGTGTGGCGTGGTTGGAGGGGCATCTATAGGGAGTTGGGGTGGAAGGAAGGGGCTGAAGGGCTGGGGTCCAGAAGGGCCTGGGTCAGCAACGGCTGGAGGCTCCATGTCTTTGTGCCCTCGCTCCACACAGCGTGCCTTTCCGTCCTGGCGCTCTCCAGAGCTGGCTGCGCTTCCCCGAGCTGCCTGCGCTTCCTGTGGGACCTTGGGGAGGAGGTTTGTTTTCCTGTCTGGCCCAGGTGCCCGGCACGATGCTTGGCTCAGCGGTACCCATACGATGGTAGTCACTGGGATATGAAGAGCGTGGACAGAGGAGTCAGATCCACCTGGTGGGAGTCCTGGCCCGCCGCCCGCCCACCCACCAGGCCCTTGCTCAACTTCCTGCCTGGGCGCGGTAATGTGAATAATAAATGATTATGACCAACACTTAGTGTCAACCGTGTGCCTGGCATTGATAAACTTTACATGCATTATCTCGTTTAGTTGTTGTAGATAGCTTGTATCATAGGTATGATTTTATTCCTACAATTCAGTTGCTATGTGATACAACTCATTTAAATGATAACATCTGACCCCTACTCCTTTGGTATTTATTGACAGATGAACAAACTGCCCAACGTGTTTATTTCTCACCTTGGTTTGAGCGAGAATTATAATGTTGACAGTAGACATGCAGAACCAAACTCGTGCCCACGCATTGCTTATCTGTTATTGGGTAATTTCCCCAAACTTAGGGCTCAGATTAGCAATAAACACTCATTATCTCACACAGTCTTTGTGGGTCCGAAGTCCAGGAGCAGCTTAGCCGGTGCTTCTGGCTCAGGATCGCTCCTGAGATTGCAGCCGAGGTGTGCGCGGGGCCCGCAGCCGTGCGGTGGCTTGCCCAGGGCTCGGGGCCACGTCCAAGACGGCCCCTTCACGGGCCTGACGGGACTGTCCGCAGGAGGCTCCGGCGCCGCGAGGAGAACTCCGTGGGGTGCTTGAGCGTCCTCACACTACGGCAGCTGGCATCTCCCAGACTGAGTGACACAAGAGAGGGCAAGGCTGAAGCCACCGTGACTTTTGTGACCTAGCCTTGAAAGTCACACACTGCCATTTTTCTGAAGGCCCTTTAGTTGCGGGCATGGAAATCAGGAGGCAGAAACACTGAAGGCGCCCGGAGACCGGGCGCTGCAGCCCCGGTCAGGACGACGACGGAGACAGGAAGACCGCCGGGCCGAGTCTGTGCAGAAGTCGGCGTGACTCGGGTGGGCTGGGCGAGCAGTTCAGGCCCACGGCCGTGCAAATGCAAAGGGGACGGCGACCAGACTTAACGTGGCTTTGGGCGTGTGGTTCAGGACGGGGACGTGCATTCAGTGGTGTATGTAGAGACGGAATTCTGTGAAGACTGGACTGTCCTCTCCGGAAGGTCGGGCAGGCAGCCCGGGGAGAGCCCGGAAAGCACTCGTGTCCGCGTACAAACGGGGAGCTCTCTGATCAGGGCACGTCCCCCACCACAGAGTCCGGAAGTAAGTCCTCGGGCTGCTCAACGAGGCCACAAAAGACGGTGCGTTTCGGGTGAGGCTAGTAACTGGCCTCAAAGTCAGGGCTGCTGAGTTAAACCTGCAATTTAAGGAGAAATAAAAGAAAAAAAAACACTGAAAACGAGGAAGTATAAGACCTGGTTCTAAAAACTCAAATTCCCGATTGGCAGCATCTTCGATGGGAGAGGGATGGCGGTTAGGGCAGTGAGTCTGGGCCACGTCCATCCCGAGGAGCGAACAGGCATTTATCATTTTTGAACAGAAACGAGTGGAGGAGGGAGAAAGAATGAGAAAGATTTCCAGCAAGAAGTAGATAGCACCTGCAAAGGAGTTATAATCATTTTATTATTCTCCATTACAAGTGGTTGACCTGCAGTCAGGGCCAAGTTCAGGGGTCAGCTCTGTGGTGGCTCATCATGTCATATCTTTAAGGTTAGAGTCACGTGGGTTCTCCAGACACTGTCTTTATTTTTTTTTTCCCCAGTCATGCTGGGGAACAAAGCCGGTTCCGCATTCCAGCATAATTTATTCTTCATTAGCCTGAGCTATGGCTTGTTTGTGATTACGTTCAATTTCAATGTTTACCGATTCATTTTTATAATATTTCCTCTGGGTTTATTATTTCCATCTGTGAAAATTCACTAAGTCCTCCAAGGCGGAGGGAGCCAGCGTGATTTGCCAGGGGCTGCTGCCCTGACCCGCACTCAGCCGGGAGCGGAGCCCTGGCAGATAGATGGCACTCCCCTGGAGGGAACTCGAGTTTCAGGCCCCTTTGCTTTCGCTGATGGCCGTGGTATCGGACGTGTGACCGTGTGGGGAGGAGAACGGGCTTGGAGAACACAGGTGCACTGAGGGTATGGCTCTGGTGCCGCATGGATAACTATGCCTTTATCTTCTCAACAACCTCTTGGCCCAGGGCCGCTCCCTGCCACCCGCGCCAGGCCCTCCCCAGGGCGAGTTGCCTTGTAAGGGCATCGTAAAACTGTCCTGGTGGGTGTGGGCTGGGCAAGTTCTCGTTGGTATTTTTGTCTTCGAATTCGTATTGATTCCAAAGAGGAAGGTTTGGAGAAATGGGCTTTTGGGTTGTTGTAGGGTTATATATTCATTTGTTCATTCAGTCTACATATTTTATTTATTTTATTAGGGTGACATTGGTTAATAAAATTATATAGGTTTCAGGAATACAGTTCTATAATACATCATCTGTATATTCTGTCGTGTGTTTACTACTCCAAGTCAAGTCTCCTTCCGTCACCATGTCACCCCCTCCTCCCTCCGGGCACCTCGGGGACCTCTCTTCCCGGAAGGGAATTTGGGAGAGGGAGCTCGGTGGGACGGACCGCCGCCTCAGTCGCTGTGTTGATCTTGGGGTGAAAGTCGTGCTCGTTCTTTCTCCCTCACCGTCTGCTGTGAATCCCCTCGTCCTCTGAGTCCATCTCTGTGAGTCAGATGTCCACCGGGCGGGGTGACCCGAGCCTTCCTTCGGGAGGTCAGCCGTGTTCGTTTCAGACACGCACAGTTACAGTGGGCACGGGGCCACAGACGTACTGTGTGGACCACGGGGCCCACGCGCCCCACTCCTCGCTCCCGTCGTGTGACAGCAGCCCTGTGCCCTGCTGATCAGGGTCCCTTCTAAGGTGGTGACTCCCCTTCGTGTCTGTTGGTCTCTGGGCAGGAGAAATCCAGAAAACTCGAGAAGCAGCAGGAGCGCGCCACCTTTGGTGACCAGGACTCTGCACGCCGCAGCCCCCAGACTTTCAGTGACAGGACGCTGAACCCTCCCTGCGGGTCCCTGGGAGGCGTGGGGTTCGGGCTCCTCCTACTGAGCCTCTGTGCTCTTCCCACGGGACACAGGGCCGGAGGGAAGACCGAGTTCACGCAAACACAGCGTCCTGAAGGCTGGCAGCCCGTGCTTGCAGGGCTGTTTCCAGGTGGCCTCCGCTCCCAGTCGGCCCCCCCGCAGCCTGCGGTCGGCTGCTTCTGGACGAAAACACACACACTGCGATCAGAGGCTCCACCGCCTGGGCCCGCCCTGCAGCCCTGCTGCGGTCAGGTTGGTCGCGGGACACGTGCTTTATTGCAGGGATCCTGTACCTGCGGGCCAAGCATCCGTCGTCCCCAGGAGGGCACGGTGCTGGCCGAGGCTCCCAGGCTAAACCCACCTCCTGGATCGGCATCTGTCCTAGGAGGACAAGACGCTGGCCCTTCCGGGACGGAAGGGGGTGAGTGCGGTCAGCTTTCCTCCGACTGGTAGTAGGTGTCGGTGTTATTCGTGTGTTCCGGTGCAACAAATCACTCTAAAACTTAGTGGCTTAAAACAACAAAGAGTTTTGATCTGACAACATTTCTAAAAATAAGAATTCTGGGTCTCAGGTGTCTGGCACTGTCCCCTGGGACCACCGTCACCTAAGAGCTCAGCCAGGCTGGGGTCCACTTCCCTCCGTACGACTGCAGACCTCCTGGGGGCCAGGCCTATCTGTGTCCCTTCATTTTGTCGTGTCCTCCACCGCATAAAGCCTCGCTCAGGGTGGGGAGAAGCTGCTACGTACGGATCAGATACCGCCCATTAGGTATCCGACTAGCTTTTTTGCATCTGTTACCAGTTGTGTCTTCATAACTTCTCTGTAAACTACAGATTATTATCTCAGTTTTACACTTGAGCAACCTGATGCTCAGAAGGTTGAAATAAGCTGCCCAAGACACAGTTACTAAGTGGTGAAATAGGATACAGGCGTGATGTTTCTCCCTTCCAAACCCACCCTCTGTGAGGAGCCAAATTAAGTCGTATTTAATTCCTGAGCTGCGGTCCCCTGAGACGTGAACGCACGTAACCTGCGTTTGCCCCCGTGTGTCTGCCTGGCCGTGGGTCTGCATGCTCCCTCGGCCCCACTCTGTGCGGGCGGGAGGGGCGCTCCAGGGTGGCCCACCCAGTGCGGAGACAACCAGTGTGCTGCTTATTAAACCCTGAGGAGGGAGAGACCTCTTCTGAGTGTCTTCACAGTATGGTGTTGGGTTTAATAATCCTGAACATGAAAAGTCAAGAACATTAAAAAAAATCCTAATTACAACTCCCCAGGCATCTCAGGCCCGAGAACTGGCTAGTTTGCTTTATTAAAGTGAGAGAACATGAGACCTAACAGGAAATCAGAGATTCCCCAGTGCGACCGGCTCTAATTTCAGATGAGAAAACAGCCCCGGAGAGGTGAAGATACGGGCTCCAGGCTACGCAGTTCGTGGTCGGGCTGGGGACGGAATCCCTCTACCTGTGTCCCAGGACAGGGGTGCCGCCCCGGAGTCTCCGCAGTCCGGGGGGAAACGGTGCGCCGACGCAGCTCTTACAAGAAGAGACCGAGACAGGAGAGGTTCTGTCATGTTTTGAACTACTTTCGCCCTCCTCCCGCCCCTCACTTTATAGCATTATATTGCACGTAAGAGGGTGGTTTAATAAGCTTGGGTAATTGTTGGACTAAAGCGCAAGATGAGAATTTGCTTCAGGCATTTATAGAGGGGAAGGAGGAGGCTTCTGCCTGCAGTGTAGCTGAGTAGCTCCCACCAGGTGGGGTCCTCTCCCAATAACTCAGTCTACAAACCGCAGCTGTGGGGGCGCAGGGGGGATGGCGAAACCTGGCCTGCAGCTCCCGGAGAGGGGCCAGAGCAGCTGAGTCTGGAGGGGAGGGACGAGGAGACGGCCTGGAGGAAGCGACCTCTTTCTCTGCTCCAGCCTGAGGGCAGCCCAGCGTCAGGGCTGTGTTGCAAGACCACAGAAACAAAACAAAATATTGTAGAAAACCACACCTTAAAAAGTCTATCACCTCTATGGCCTGTGGAACCGGAGGGCAGAGACTGGGCTGACCACTCCGACCGGGAGGTCGAGAGGGTAGCTGGAAGGAGGGAGGCCCAGACGGAAGCCGGAGTCCCAGGGATAAACGCTGCTGCCCAGGCCTTCAGGCGGCTCAGGAACTGCTCGAGGGCGGGGCAGATTTTAGGCACGCCCATCACCCAAAAGCCAGAGTTCTCAGTTTGGGTCTAATCCAACCCAGTGCCTGATTAAACAAAGCAAACAAACGAATAATCAAATAAAGCCCCATTCAGAAAAATGCAGCGGAATCTATAGTCTCTAGATGCATCATCATCATGCCCAGGACAGAACAGGGAATCACTCCCCGGAGGAAGGACACGGGCTGTCGGGAAAGAAGGAGCCACGCCAGCCTCCGTCAGACTGACTGCTCGGTTCCTCCTCCTGTGCCGGGCTTCCCTGTAGCTTCCCGTTAATGCTGCTGAGAGACGGGCTGCAAGCCTTCGGCGTGGGTGGTTTCCAGATGGCTTTAATCCCCAGCGCTGTCCTGCAGGCTTACCGCTCTGCCCACGTCCTCGGAAGGGAGCCTCAGGGAAGCCCCGTGGTCTTCGAGGCTCTGTCCTTTGCAACTGACGCCCGCAGGAGTGTGAGGCAGTGGTTCTCAGACGTTGGTGTGTACTCACATCAGCCGGGGGTCTTGTTCGAATCTGTTTCAAGAAGGCTGGGATGGGCCCCGGCCCGGTAGCTTTGCTGGTTGGAGCATCGTCCCGATGTGCCCAGGTTGCAGGATCAACCCCTGGTCAGGGCATACACACGAATCAGCCAGTGGAGGCACGACTAGTGAAACAACAAATTGATGTTTCTCAGCCCTTCCTCTCTTTCTCTAAAAATCAGTTTTAAAAAAACATTTAAGCCCTGGCTGGCGTAGCTCAGTGGATTGAGCGTGGGCTGCGAACCAGGCATCTCGGGTTCGATTCCCAGTCAGGCACATGCCTGGGTTGCAGGCCACAGCCCCCAGCAACTGCACATTGATGTTTCTCTTTCTCTTTCTCTCTCCTTTCCTTCTTTAAAAATAAATAAATAAAATCTTTAACAAAAACACATTTAAGAAGACTTGGATGGGGCTGGGAGGGGGTGTCTGCATTTCTAACGAGGTCCAGGTAAAGCCAACATTGTTGGTTCAGAAATCCCACTTGGAGTAGCACATGTCTTAGGAATCGGGCCCTAGCGAGACGCTGGGAGGAAGGAGGTTCAATCACCGCATCAGCGGGGCGGGGACCGCTGAGTGTCCGCGGCTCTGACGGGTCTGCAGAGCACGTGCGGCTGTCCAGCCTCCGAGAAACACTGCAGACATCACCGTGTTCCAACCCGGTGTCCCCTGAACTAATTAAATTCTATTGCCCAACACAGGATGGGTGTTATATAAAACACGGTTTTAGGGAAATTTTGACTGTAAGAGGATCTGAAAAGAAATGCATAAATCTGTGGTTTTACGTGCTTATTCAGTCTCCATGTCTGTGTTATTAGGGAAACTACCTTTTCATATTTTTTAAAAAGATTTTATTTATGGATATAGTTTTAGAGAGAGAAGGGAGGGAGAAAGAGAGACAGAGAGAGAAACATCAATGTGCAGTTGCTGGGGGCTGTGGCCTGCAACCCAGGCATGTGCCCTGACTGGGAATTGAACCTGTGATGCTTTGGTTTGCAGCCAGCGCTCAGTCCACTGAGCTATGCCAGCCAGGACCCAGATTTTTAACTAATCAAATATATGGCTTCTTTGAATTTTTACTGAAGACTTCAAGCAAAATTGGTTCCCAAGGCTAAACCTTGGAAACGAAGTCTAGAAAAGCACGGGTGTCAGGCGTCACCATGAGCAGATGCGGTTGGTGGCGCCAGCTCCAGAGGGTCATTTGAAGACCTCGGGGAAGGCCTCGGCCTGGAAGTCTTCTTGTCCTTGCACTGCGTCCTCCTCGGCTGATGTGTCATTCCTCCGGTTCCCCTTCCTTCAGTGCTGCTCGAAAGCGAGCAGGCTCCCTGGGGTGAGCGCTGGGTGCCCAGCACACGCGAGCCAGGAAGAGGTGCTGTGAGCTCTCGTCTCCCACACAGGCGGCATTGGCAGTGAATGAGGCGGACGGGGCCCCTGCTGCATGGCCATGGTCAGCCCTCCTCTCAGCGTTCCCACGTGTCCTTGACCTTTCCAAGCACTGATGGGAAAACGAGGGCACGGACGGCCACTTCTGTGGAACAGCCGAGGGGACAAGTCCTCTGTCTCCTGGGAGAGTCAAGAAAAAAGGGACAAAAGGAGGCCTGAGAGTTATAGCAACGTTCTGTCAGTGGCCAGACCCTCCATGGAGGGTCATGTAACCCCATTTTTAAAAAAAGATTTTATTTATTTATTTTTAGAGGGGAAAGGGAGGGAGAAAGAGAGGGAGAGAAACATGAGTGTGTGGTTGCCTCTCGAGCACCCCCTACTGGGGACCTGACCCACAACCCAGACATGTGACCTGACTAGGAATTGAACCAACGACCCTTTGATTCACAGTCCAGCACTCAGTCCACTGAGCCACACCAGCCAGAGCTGTAACCCCATTTTACAGATTGCAAAACTGAGGTGTGAGGAAACTCATCGCTTGTTGTAATTAATAGATGGGGAACTGGGATTCGAGCCTGTCTGTTTGACTCCCGTGCGTGCAGCATGGGCACCTTCGTTGTTTCTTCCTCTGTTGAGGGATTAGCAGCTGCCAGCCCTTGAAAACGAGGGGAGGGTCCTCGGGAGGATAAAGAGGAACACGGTCAGACACGGGGCACGGAACGGCGTGCTGCGCTGTGGCAGCGTGCCCAAGGCCAGCCCGGCATTTCCTTGCACGGGTTCTTTCTCTTCCTTTTAAATATATTGTGCAATGTCTGTACAATATGAGGCCATTGCCATTGTGTCAGTTCTCAATGCCTTTTGCTGAAGAACTTTTTCACAGGACGTGTTTTTATATCGTTCATCTCAGAGAAACGCAAAACAATTTTTTTTCCCTGTGACATAAAACCTCTTTCTTGAGATTGATCCAGCCCCCTCCCCCACCCTGCTCCCTGCACCTTTGTCTGAGGCCTTGAAAACATTCTTGCTAAGCAAAAACACTATTGGCAGAGAAAGAAAAATAGGAAACAACCTTCTAATGTTTTACAAAGACGCCCAGACAGCCCGGCCTCTGCACAGGTCAGGCGGTGAGCTCGGCGGCGTGTATGCAGGTCAGACTGGCCACCGTGCCCTCTGCTGCCGGCCTGAGCCAGCCAGGCCCAGAGCAGACTTTGCCTTCTCGGCTTGAGCAACCCTCCTAGAAAGAAGGACCTTTGACTCCGCCTCGGAGACCATTTGTGCCATGTCCTCAGTGCGACTTGGCATTTGTCATAGCGTCTCACACTCTACGTGCTGAATGTGTGCTATGGATGATTTAAAATGCTATGCGATTGTTTGCAATCAGCCAAAGTGAAACTACGTGTGCTGCCCCCCCGTCCGTCACTAAGTCACCTTCACATTCTGCGGAGTGCCCCTCGGGGCTGTGGGGGACCACGGGCCAGGCACGGGGCTGGCCGTTGTCACAGGCATCATCTCAGCTGAAGTTAATAGTGACGACAGCAGCACTCAGTTACTGGTCTGAGTCTGCACAAGGCACTGTGGCGGTGCTGGGTACGGGGTGTGTGTGTGTGTGTGTGTGCGTGTGCTGCCACATTCAGCACCCACTGTAACCCTCCTCCTTGGACAGGACTTCCCGAACCTGCTTCTTGCCAGTGGGAACCCACTGAGGGCCTTCACGTACACGAGTCCTAACCAAGGCCTCCCGAGTCACAGTCTCTGGGCTGGGAACGTGAAATCTCTCTGTTCCCGCAGCTTTCTGGAGAAGTACGAGGCAGCCTGAAGTAAGCCGCATCTGGGAAAGGTAAGACAGGTGTCGTTATCTCAGGTGCATTCGTTAGGAAAACCAAGAGCATGACGACAGTGTGGATCCAAGATGTGTCAGATTGTCGCCGACGGCCCAGGGTGGTGGAACCTTGCCGATTGCGGGGTGACCATCCTCTGCCCGGTTTTGCCCCCGGAGCCCTTCCCACATCTTCATGAACGGTTCTCCACATGAAGTGCCTCTTTGCTTGAAATGCAAGCGTGGCTCTCTGTTCCTGGTTCAACATTCGCTGATAGGATACCTTGGTTACCGTACAGTAACCACGCTCCCCGTCCACAGGGCAGGGTGGAGATTCAGCCCCAGGGTCTGTGACTCAGAGCCCCTGCTCTCAACCAACTCGCACATACCAGATGCATGGCAGGGTCTAGTACTCACGAGTGCAGGGCAAGGGAGCCACCTTTTTGCTATTCATTCTTTTACGTGCTCAGAAAAAGTGTACTGAGGCCTCATTCTGTGTCAGCCACCGTGGTAGGTTCTGGGGATACAGAGTTAAATAAAACATAGCTCCAGGTACGTTCCTGGAAGGAGGAGTCACAGGGAATTAATTATAAGACGATGTAAGCTCAAGACCAGCTTCTAAGGATGGGCCAGTTTTAACGTGACTGCTGCTCTAACAGGAAAAAAACAAATAGGACGGCGGAGCTGGTACCCACGCGCCCGGCACTAGCTGACCCACTCCCCCGCGGCGCCCCCACCCCATGCTCCTCACTCAGTGGTTCATCCCGTTAAGAGCGCAGTGCACCTCCCAGTGGGCCCTCTCTGTGCCTCCGGGACAAAGCACTGGAGCAAAGGAGAGAGTGTTTGACCTCACGGGTCTGCCATCTTTAGGGAGGGGCAGACGGTGGGTAAGGACGCAGATGAGATCGTTTCACTTCATGAAAATAAGCAGGGAGAGGAGAGAGGGTGACTGAGGGTGGGTATTCGGGGTGCACTTTTATTAGAGGGGGTGGAGGTGTAGAGGTCACTGTCCTTGTCCTGGAAGAGACAGTGCCAGAGGCCGCAGGGCAGCACAGGGCAGGGCTGGAAGCGGGTCTCAGACGCCAGGCGCTGCCTGGGAGCACACAGCACGGGCGGGGCCCCTCAAGGTGCTCCCTTCCCGCCAGGAGGCGCCCTTGTCCACGGACGGAAAGCCTAGTGCAGCCTGGCTGCTACCTGCCCTCCCTGCCTCGGCCTCCTCTTGGTCAGAGCCAGCCACTCGTGAGAGCGGTGAAGACAGATTGTATGTGGACAGCGCGGCAGCGAGGGGAGGAGACATCAGTGGGAACCGAGCTCGGTTTCAAATACGGGGGGGTGGGGGGGAGCGGGGGGGAGCGGTTTATGGCTCGGGAGCCGGCGGTGGGGGCCGGAGGCCCAGCGGCGAGCATTTACTAAAAGTCACAGATTTGTGTGCCTTCCGGGGGATGGGGGGGTTGTATATAAGTTACACCTCAGCAGAGCTGTTTGTTAAGCAGCACGTGGACTGACCCGTGTCCCAAAGGAAAGGCGGTGATTAGCAAACGTCATTTTACATTTTGTTGAAAATAAAATATCTGTACTCTGCGTATTTTTAAATGCGTCTAGTTTCCCATATTCGGGCCACTTTTTGCCCCTGACCTGGGGCCTTTCCCTTCCTCTCTCCGTGTCTCCATCTTCCCATCTCAGTACTGGGGACGGTGGCACCGGCTCGTTTGCTGGGTCTCTTCCCTCTCTGGTTGTGTAGGATCCTTCCGACGGTCTCGTTTCCTCCTTGACCTGCCCGTCGGCCGCCTGCAGCCTGTGTCTGCGTCTCTGCGTCAGTCAGGTCAGGGGTTGGACGAGACCATCCTGTTCCTTCCGTGGATGCTCAGTCGGGACCCTGGGGAGTGGCCTCGGCCGACTGCCCCTCCCCAACAGCTGCACGCGGCTGGCCGAGCACACAGAGCCCTCTTCGGCCGATTTAGCGGAAGGGGGTGTGCTTATTCTCAAACTTACTTTTACACTGAAGATAATTTTGCTCTAGCTCACCCCCACATAAGCAGCAGCATTAAAACGGAGGCAGAATCGATTTCCGCCTCCCAGGGCTCGTCGGTCCAGCGTATGGACACGGCGTATTACCACTACAGGAAGCCCAGGGATTCTTTCGTTGCCGTGGGTGATGTATGCTTTCCTCTCGCTGATCCTGACATCTTTTGACATAGATGCGATGCCCTTGTAAAGCCTCGAAGGGGCAATTTGTGAAACCGCGCTCGACTTTTGCTGTGTAATTAGCGGGCAGTGCTTCTCGAACTGTACTGTGCACACGGACTGGCTGCGGAGCTGGTTGAAGTGTGAGCGCTGGTACCGACGTGCGGGGAGCGGCTGCGGCTCCAGGGGCTGCTGCCGGCCTGGCCCGTGGACCACTCTCCAAGTAGCAGGGTGTCAGGCTGAAAACAGAGACTGTGGGATGGGTGGGGGGGAGGGGTCCCAGTGTCACTGGCGAGGACAGCAGTCTGCAGAGGGAGGGAGCGAGGGCCTCCAGGGGCGGCGAGTCCGCCGTCGGTGAAGGCGGTCACAGCGAGGCCGGCGGGGACGGCCTGGAAGGAATCAGCGGAGGGGGTGAGTGGCGGCCCTCAGATGTCCTCTCCCGCTGTGGGGACGCACACTGCTGTGTCAGCAGCGTCCCCTCTGGCCGTGGGCTGCACACCTACCCTCGTGTTCCGTGAACACACAATGCTTCTCCATACTCATGCCGAGCATTGTCTGGACGGCGGTTTGCTTGTGTGCGTGACCACGGGGGTAGGAGTACAGGCTCGTGGGTCGCGGGCCCCGCCCGGCCTCGTCCTTGCCCCGGGGCGTCAGATGAGGCGAGTCTTCCTGTCTTCTCGTTTCTGGTCAGTGTGTCTCTGAAACTCCCGTCACTGCTGGGGACAGACGGAAGGCGTCCGTCAGTCTCCTCAGCAGGGTCCTCCCGGTGAGAGCGGGAACTTGGGCCTCTCGGCTGAGGACGTGTTTTTCCCCAAATACAGCGTTTTGGTGCTGCACAGGCGAATAAAGATGGCACTTTATCCCCAGTTGACTACAGGTCTCTATATGCGTCCTCAGTGGCCCAGATCCGCTCAGTCGGATTGGGGGGATCTCCCACCGTTGACACCTGGTCGCCCAGCCCACCTCCCGCAGGGACCCTGAGCCAGGGTAGCACGAGTTCCCCAGCCCCAGGGGTTTCCCCTTCCTGGGTTTCCATCCCCTCTCCCGCCCCCACCCCCGCTCCCACGCTGGACATCCCCTTTTCCCCTCGTATCAGAACTGAGCTCCGTCCTGGGCTGGGTCTCCCCCCCGCACTAGTGGTGTTTGAATGACATCTGTCTTCACCGCCCTCGCGAGGTCTGGCTCTGGCTGTCTCTGACACGGGGAGACACGGGGCTGGACAGGTAAAAGCAGTAGCCGGACCGTGAAAGGGCTTTAATCTATACAGCGCCGTTGTAGGGCTTGAAGACCTCTGTTGTCACAGGATGTTCACGTGTCATGAAAATCAGGCTCGTGGGATAACAGGGTGGGGAGTGGATGCGGGGAGAACAGTCGGGAACCTTACGATGAGTTGATACAAATCAGTGACTTGGTTGTCGCACGGCGGAGGGGACGGTTAGAGTCGGAGCGAGGTGGCCATGGGTGAGTGAGCTCCGGGCAGTGAGGAAGAGTGGGTGGGGTCCAGGTGCGCTGCAGGAAGTAGCACCTCCCCAAGTTCAGGGAAGGGAGCTCGACGTGTTAGCAACCCCTTTCCACCCTCTGTGGTCGATCCTGTAAGGACAGAATGAAAACAGTTGATCGTTTTTGATCCATTTTCATTCCGAAAGTCACCTGATGCGACCTGACCTGGCGCCACCCCACGGGCACGCTAGCCGCCCTCTGCACCTGTGACGCAGCGTCCCCGATCCCTCCGTCAGCGCTTCCTGGAAGGCGACCCTCTTCCTTCATCGCCGGACACTTCCCCTTGCTCCTCAAGATCCGCAAGGAGGTGAATGAGATATCGAAGCGAGAGGGGACCTGTCCGTCAGCCCGGACTGCCGCAGCAAGGGACCACAGTCTGCGGGCTCACACGGCGGCAGGCTGGAAGTCCACGGCCGGCCGGGGGCCCGCGGGATTGGCTGCTGGTGGGGGCCCTCCCCCTGGCCCGCCCACGGCCCCTCTCCTGCATGTGCGGCTGTGGCCTCTCCTCCGGGCACGCATGAGTGAGGTCTCTCCCTGTTTTTCTCTGGACATCAGTCCTACTGGATTAGGGCCCCACTTTTATGAGCTCATTTAACCTTAATCCCCCCCTTGACGGCCCTGTCTCCAAGCACAGTCACTCTGGGAGTTAAGGCTCGAACGTCTGCATTTAGGAGCACACACGTCAGTCCCGAGCAGGCGGTGAGTTCACTAGCGCATGCGGGTGTGCGAGGAGCAGAACGCCCGTGTAAAAGCCCGGGGTGTTTTATTCTCAACAGCTCTGGTCTGTTTTAGGGCAGAACTAGAATCTTCAACTGGAGTCTTGAACATCTGTGAAGCTCTTACTGGTGTGAAGCAAAAAAAAAAAAATAATGATGATGCACACACTCAGAACTATTTCTTGATGAGAGTGAGAACTTCGCGGTGAAGAGAGTCTGCTGCTCATGCAGCTGGTGTCCTGCCGGTGTGTTACCGGGGCTTGAGAGCAGAGAATAAAAAGGATTCCCCGGCTAGACTTTCAGAAAAAAAGGCATTTCCCCAAAGCAGCTGGTGTCCTCCGTAAATTAGCAGCTTTTTAAGGCCTGTGATTTCTCTTTATCTGATTATGTCTCAATCTCTCCCACTTTCGAGGGAAACAGACTAGATCAGGACAAGACGGAGACGATCGGGAGGCGCTGGTGCCGGGTGGGGTGTGCGTCTAAAGGGCCCAGCTGCAAAGGACGCAGCCGCTCGCTCGGTGCGTGCGTGGGGCAAATGGACTGGGAAAGTCCAGCGGTGGGACCGGCCGCAGAGAAGGAAGAGGCAGCTAGAAACCCTCCAATGTGAGGAGCCAGCATCCACGCTCCACGTTCCCTTTTCCACTGCCCTTCTCGTGTGCTGGACTTGCAGCACCTCGGGTGACGCAACAACGCTCTCCCAGTCTCAAACAGTCCCTTGTCTGTGTCACTGCTCAGCTTTCAGAGCCCTGTCCGACTTCCTGCTGCATTTCGACATCATGAACACGATGAGTTTAGTTAGGCGGGTTCTTAGAATTCAATTTTGTGAATGAGAAAAAAATCGAGGGCAGTGTTAAAATGTGTATGAAGATCTGCTTCGGTCCTCAGGTTTCCTGAACCGCATTCCAGAGATTTTCTTTGGCCGGAGGGTAGGGGATGAACCTGGGGAGTGGCAAAACCCGGACTCACGTTGGAGGACAAGGAAAGGCCTTAAAAAATGCCACACCCCTACTGCCCGTGTAACCTCTGTCCTTTCATTCTGATGGGAGTCCTCTCTCAACTAAGCAGCCTTCTTAAAGCCTTTGATAATGTCAATGATTGCATTCACGTGACTGTCCGAGGGGCAGAAATTCTGGTGTCCTGCCCTGCACCATGTCCATCCTATTTCTGGAGTCCCTGAGAGAGAAGTGCACCCGGGACAAGGACCCAACGGGGACATGTATTAGAGTCCCACTTCGTTGGAACCCTGCCAGGCCGGCTCACAGTGTACGGGCTGGGTTCAAAGTCTCACGGGGCCTTCACTCTTTTCACCGACCCGTGACCTGGTTTGGCCGTCGTCCAGCCGAGGTCCTGGAGAGAGAGAGAGAGACCTGAACAGCGACAGAAGGGGAGCACCGGAGAGGGCAGACGGCGGCGCTCCTCTCCCCGCCGGGGGGCAGAGAAGGGGGAGCAGAGGGAGGGCGGTTCAGCCAGAGGCGCCGTGCACGGACGGCCGGGTCCCTGGTCTGCCCGCCCTGTCTGAGTGCAGACACGGGAAGGAGACTAGGGAGGAGGAGGGCTGCCGTTCTGTCTCAGGACGGGGCCACCGGTGACCTTGCTGTGCCCTTTTCACAGGCGGCGGAGGAAGGGGAGGGGCCCACGGCCACGTGGGAGGTCACTGCCTCCTGCTCACCACCGCACTCCCTCTGACTGGTCAGATTGACACCTTCCTCACGCAGCCGTAGCCCCCCAGTTTCAGGGGAAAGACAGTGAATAAAACAGAGTGAAGGTGCAGGGTTTGGGGTTTTTTTTCCTGTCTCACATACTTTGTATCAGAAGGTCAGTTAAAAATATCAGTGGTTCTATTCTACACACACCCTACCCAAGTCTCCAAAAACTAGCAGAAGCGAGACCGACTATGTGTCTGGCCACTTCCCTGCCGTCTCGGAAGTCCCGGGCGGTGTTTTGACGTCACCCGTTCTTGGTGCCGAGGGAAACGCGGGCTGGGAATCACCGTCCGGACCCAGGACCCAGGTCTGTGCCCCTCAGTGGGCCCTCTGGGAGCACTGAGAGTCTCAGAGAGTCC
This sequence comes from Phyllostomus hastatus, assembly GCF_019186645.2. Lineage (NCBI taxonomy): Eukaryota > Metazoa > Chordata > Mammalia > Chiroptera > Phyllostomidae > Phyllostomus > Phyllostomus hastatus. The sequence goes on along the minus strand of NW_025334017.1, from coordinate 45,043,592 downwards.
CCAGCCTCCTGGGCTGTGACACTGTGCGCTGTGTCTTTCTGTCCGTCGGCGTCCGGGGAGCTGGTTTAGGGAGCTCAGTGAGCCCCCCAGTAGGAGGCGCGGCCTTCTTATCCTGTGCACACCGTCGTCGCCGGCCTTGTGAATGGAGAACAGCAGACCGTATCCGGCCCTCTTGCCCTAGGCAAAAGAGAGTTTTAAAAAACGAAACACACTAACACTGCTGTTTCTCCTTACATTGTGTTCCCTTTTGCTGAAAACACAGTATTCTTTTCATCTGAAGATGTTTTTTTCCTTTCCTCGTAAATTCAGCGCAGAGCCCATTATTCCAACCTTGGGCCCAGGGATGTGAAATTCTGAGGATTCGGGATGGCTCGCCAAGCATTCGATGCAGGAAATTTACTTTTGTTAAAAATAGCTCCTCAGGCTTTTTTTTTTTTTTTTCAGGGATTTCAGACTTGAAGCAGGAATTCACTGCCGTCTGCATTGTCATTGTGAATCTTAGGTTGTGATGGGGAGCCGCCCCGAAATAGGCCAAGCTCTCACAACGTCGGCTGGTTGCTTGGTTTCACCTCTCTTCTTTAGCACCCCCCCGAACCTCCCCCCCAAGTGAGGCCGTGTGGGGCGGGGCGCACACGCACAGCGGCTTCGCTCTCACAGGTTCCAGCCTTGAACGCAGGTTACGGCGCACACTCTTCTTCTGACCGGAGACACGCTCGCAGGCCACGCCCGACACCCCGTTTCCTCATTCATGCGAGGGGAAGAGGAACGAGCACTCAAGATAACGTGGCCATCAAAAGATTCCTTAAAATAGGGGTATCGTAAACCAACTCGGAAGTGGGCGTTGCCTCCAAGACGCTCTGGCTTCCCTGCTCAGGGTGTCGCCCCTGACTTCCCCAGCCAGGACCACCCAGCAGGGCACGGGCGTGTCCCGCAGCCACGCCAGTGGCGAGAGCGCCGCCCCCGGTGGGGGCCGTCAGTCACTGCGCTTCCAGCCCTGCTCTGATCCGATGCGCGGGGAGCTGGCGAACAGCAGGGGCCCCTTGCCCCAATCCAGCTCCCTGCTTGTTTTTTTTTTTTTTGCACAGCCTGCAAGCTAACAATAGATTCTACATTTTAAAGGGTTGAAATCAATCAAAAGAAGCATATTCTGTGACACGCGAAAATCGATCAGCAAGGAAAGCTTTGTGGATGTTCACAAACGCTCATTCATTCGGGCGTTGGCTGCGGCGGCTCTCACGGGACAATGGCGGATGCGGCAGTTGTGACGGAGACTGCGTCCTCACAGACGCAGAGAGAGAAGCCCACACGGGTAAACCTGCCGCTGTCTGAGCCGGCTACTGCTGGTCTTGTGACCTGGTAAGAGTCACCTTCCAAAAATGATGATCATTGTAATAAAATTACAGTCATTCACCCAAGTGTCTATGAAAGCATTTTGTAAAGCTGCAAAACCTATATGACTGTGACTCCCAAGCCTTGTTTTTAACCTTGAAACCTTTCACTGGCCTGAATCATACCCGAAACCTGCATCTGTAAAGCAGACGTACGTAGGACAGGCGGTGGAAGTAGGGACGGGAGCTTGAAACAGTATCAACACCCCTTCGCTGAGCCCTGAGGTCTGGAGAAGAGTTCGAAATCCCTGGGCTGTAGCGAAGCAAGCCCTTCCTGTCTCTGCCGCCGCTAAGGTTCCTTTTCTCAGTTAACGATGACTCGGTGCAGCTCACAGGTCCCGGCGCCCGTTATCTGGTGACCACAAGACAGGGTGGCGTCGAGGTGAGCGGATGAAGAAAAATTGCTAGTTGTCGTCAGTGTGGCCAACCAGTGCGCTGTGCTGACTGTTTTCCCGACGTGCATCCCTGAGTGCCCCCCAAAAACGGTCAAGGGGTCGGTGGGTCGGAGCACTGGGCATGACAGCCACAGGGACGCCCCAGGAAGACAGAGCGCGGGGGGTCTTGTGTTGAGGGACACAGTGTCTCAGAGGAGAATAGGCAGAGATGGCTCAGATGGGGCTAGGCCGGGGTTCCATTCTGGATACGCCCTTCCCCCATGTTCCCTCCCACGCCACAGACCATCTTGAAACGCAGCGTGGCTGTGCTCGGAGGAACCAGGGGCGTCCCTGGGTGCCACCGTGATTGGGGGAGAGGCGTAGTGAAGGGGGAGTCACTTGCCTCTCCCCACCTCCATTCAAATTCCCATCAGAAAACTGTGCTTTCACGGGGCAACATCGAGAGACCCGCGAGGAGTACAGCTTCAGTGAAGCGCCACCAGCAGGGTAGGACACTGAGCCCGAGTGGGCCGGAAGTAACGGGCGGGCAGAGCGGGCACGCAGATCACGGTCAGAGAGAGAAGGGGAGACGTCGGCAACCAAGAGCAAAGAGATAAGGGAAGATACAGGTAGCGAAAGGCTAAGGAAGAGAAATTTGGACGTACTGTCTAGAAAAAATACAATTGAAATAAAGACAACGAGTATCTGGGGAGAGGAACAGAACGTAGTCGTCAAAGAACCCGTTACTGGCCGGAAATAACAAGGGCCCCCTTCTGGAGAGCATCCTGAGGAGGAACGAGAAAACATAACAATGCAGCTGATAGACATAAAGGCTGGAAGGAGCTTTTCAACATCTTCGGGACAGGAATTCCTAGAAGAGGAAAAGTATTTCAAGACATATTGGCCGAGACATTCTGTTTTAAAGGGCAGGCAGGCGGTGTGATGCGGGTTAAAACACACTCTCACACTCCCTCACAATAGGTGACACTTTAGAAGATCACAGGAGAAAAAGCCCCAGCGCTTTGGAAGGGAATGAGCAGATCGTGCAAAAGAAGGGGAAACAGATTGCCGTCACACTTCTCAAAGGCAAGACTGGCCGTGAGGAGCCAGCAGAGAAACACTGTTACCATCTTAAAGGGAATACAGCCTTTTCCTACCGCCTGTAAAATGAGGAGAAAATAAAGACATTCCTGAACGTCTAAGGCCACTGCCTTGCAGGCCGCTCTCTCTAGGCCGCTCTCTCTAAGCTTCCCGGAAGCATCTTGCAAACCTGTTTCTCCAGCGCATTCCTTTGTGGTGTGTGTCAAGCACCTTTATTTGGAATTCAAAGCCAAGAATTTGACGCTATTCTCCGGGCGAAATCATTCTCTCCCATGAATGCAGTGAGTTTAGGAGGTTGTTTTTCTGCCTGGATGGTAGAAAAAAAGGCTGCTGGCTACAAGATCTATAGAAAGATCTGGATTAATATCTCAAAACGTCCTCTCCATAACATTGCCACAATGAAGCGACAAGCAGGAGGCTCTGAGGACAAGAGCAGTAGTGCACGAAGGGCGCGGGCTCTGGACGGTCAGGTTGCAGGGAAGCCGCAGATCTTGGAGAGGGAGTTTTGGGTATGCGTGCGACCTGCAAAACAGTACTGAGGTTCATAGTGGGTGGTCACTCCCATGTACACCCACAGGCATGGCCTTCATTCGAAATGTCGAGACTTTTCTTGAGATGTTGACATAGTTCTCTGAGGTACTGAAAGCTCTCCATCTCCTTTGGGTATTAATAGCTCTGTGTGAAACGGTGAGTTTCTTCCCAATCTCCAGTGTCCTGCAAGGCAGAAGGGCCGCATGTCCGACCACACAGGGCAGAGTTGGGAGCTCCTCTGGGCTCTGCTGTCAGGGGGGCAGATGCGGAAACGCTGCACCGTGCAAAGGCGGGGCTGAAATCCCTTTCGCACCACGGCCCCGCGACATTCCTGTGCGACAGCTCTCCGAGGGATGGAGTTAAGTCCTCTTATTCCATTTCTGCACAACATCTCCAAACACTGCGTTTCTGGGCTCACTGCAGTTGAGCCGTTTTCATTTCATTTCCGTGATATATGTACATGCGGTGTGAGTGGCACTGGATGAAGTCTGCTCGTTTATGTGTTCTTTCCAGAAACGAGTGTAATCACTTCTACAGCATTTCTGCACCAATAGTAACACAGATAAAATGAGTAGCTACCGATTACTCACGGAATGTTCGGCGATGGGCACCCATTGTTATAAGTTAACCTTCACAGACGCCGTGCGGAGTGGTTCTGAGCATCATCTGCATTTTGCTTGTGAGGAAACGGGCTCAGAGAGACGAATTTATTTATCCAAGACTCATCGCTAGAAGGTGGTACAGAGAAATTTGGATTCAGGTCTCTCCAGTAGTTAGAAGTTTGAATACACACTTGGGTGCTCTGTGATAAAGATGACATTCTTATTTCACCATCATGATTTCATCGTGATCGCCATCACTGTTTTTCCATCGTCACCCTCATCATCATCTTCATCATCAGCATCACCATCATGAGCATCGTCGCCATCATCGCTATCATCACCTTCCTCCTCCTCTTCATCATCATCACCATCACCACCACCATCGTCATCACTGAGTCACCATAAATGTTTGGTGAGTGGGTCAGTCACCACCTTACACTTCTGTCACTGTTCATGCTGCCATCAACAATCACAGGGAACTGACCATGTGCCAGGCACTGGTCTAATACATTAAATTCCGTAACAACCCTTCACTTTTTGATACGCCTTTATTTTTATAGATAAGAAAAAGACACAGAGGTGAAATGAGCTCCCCTGAGTTTCCCGAGACAGGAAGCCCAGACATTCTGGGTTCAGAATCCATGAAACTTGTATCTGAGATTCCGTTTTGTTTTGCTTTGCTAAGCAAGGACACTGTACAGAGTTAGTCATCTGTATCCACAGCATGACGACTTGGCTTTGAACTTGGCTTCCTGACTCCCACCCACCGTCTCCCCAGTTCCAGCTCTCACGTCAGGTTTGGTCCACCAGGTCGTCCATCCTCTGCTTCTAGTCCTCAGACACTCTCCTAAGCAGGGAGTTAAATGGGCAACAGCAGAGGAATGGGACCTTAATCACCCTCCAGTCACCTCGCTAATGCGGCACGGTTCCATGAGACGCCGTCCTTTCGGGAAGATTTGTTGGGACAGCGTCCGCGGGTGGAACTGACCGTGCACTGCCCATTAACTTAATGGAGGCGGCTCCCGCATTCCTCTCTGCTTGGCGCTGCCGGTGAAGCTGCAGTCAATCAGGGCGACAACCGCGGCGCGACACCCTGCCCTCCCGTCACAGCTGCTGTGTGAGCACTGGTGGGGGGTCCTGACCACCCCTCGGCGGGGGAGAAAAGCCCACAGTCCCCTCTGCGGTGAATGCCCGTGGGGTGGGCTAGGAAGATACTACCTTCTCCCCACTCTCCGTTCCCTCACTAAACAAGCCGAAACGCGGAGGCAAGGGATTTCATTTCAGACGGAAGGGAAATGGCTCCCAAGTGCTGACGTTTATTTATCAATGCTGACCCAAGTATCGCCCGCCCCCCCCCAAGTCTGGGCCGGAAGCGCCTGCTGCTGGCTGTGACGGAGGTGGCGGCCTAACTGCAGACCTTGCCCTGCGGGCTGAGTGACGGTGGCCCCTCATTCTCCGGAGGGGCTCCACCACGGCCTCCAGCTCCCTCTCGGCAGGGGGCCCACCGGCCTCTTCCTGGGGAGTTGCTCCAGACAGTTCTTGGTCCCCAGTTTCCCCCTTTCTGTTGATCCTGTTTCCTGTGTCCTGGGTGAACCCATCTCTTCCCTCCCAAACCCACTCCTACCCTTGGAGCCGCTACCACCTCTGTCCTCAGTACCGAAATGTCTCCTGATCACTCACTTCCTGTGATTCCAGTTTTCCACCCCAACCCCTCCTCCCCCCACTCATCACCCAGATCCTTCCCTGCTCTTCCGGTCCTTGGGAAGCCTTCCCCGACTTAGCCTTCCAACCCCGGCTCCCGCCCGGGGATCGCTGGGCACTCAGCGTTTCTCCCCCCCCCACCCCCCCAAGCAGCTGCATCGACGTGGTTTTACGTCAAGTAGGCAGAATGTCCCAGCCGTGCCTGTGCCCCCACTCGGTGCCTTCCAACACCCGCGAGGGGAGAGAGGCTCTGTTTTTTCTCACCGATTTGTTCCCAGGCCAAGAAGCGTCTGGAACATAGTGAGGCACTCAATAAAAACATGCTGCATCAATCAATAAACCCCGCCACCCTTCGTTCCCACAACCCCGGGACCTGTTCAATTCCTGGGAGGAAGCTGGGCTGGAGGTTGCAGAGCCCTGCACTGTCCGGCCGGCCGGCCGGCTGGGAAGAACCCGGCGGCACAGCCTGCTGTGGGTCGAGTTTCTGTGACGTGAGCACCTCCCTCGAGCCAGGGTTTCCATCCCTTTGAAGTACGGACAAGGATCCCAAGCCGACACTGCTCACTCAGCAAAGCTTCTTTTAAGGAGCACTTACCGATGTCAGGCACTGCTCGAGGTGCGGGGATACCCCCCTGGAATGTGAGAGGCACGGGGCCCGCCCTCATTGCGCGTGAAGTCTGTTGACAAGGTTATGGGGTGTCTCGTGGGAGACACCTGGTCGTGGGTGAGGCAGTTGTGAACACCGGGGACGTGGTGTTGCAGACCGTGGCTTTCTCCCAACGTCGGAGGGGAGGGGTTCAGAAGAGGTCTTCCCTTGCCTCGGAAGGGGTGAGCATGGTGCACATTTGTAAGTAGTGGGGCGTGCATAACCCGAGTGTGCACAAACAAGTGTGTCCCTGCCGCACGTCTGCAGCAGGTGTAGATGGAGGGCCAGCCGCCTGCCTGGTTTGGGGAATGCAAAGAGGGGAACTGAGCCTGCTGGCCCGTGGGGGCACCTCGTGGCTCCCGGAGGGAAGTCAGGGTTGTTCAGAGCTTCACGTCAGCCCTCGGTCCTCAGCAGGGTCGCGCTGACTTGCTGTGTGACCCTGAGCAATTTCCTTTGCCCCCGGAGCCCCAGTTCTCTCAGGAGAGGACGGTATCAGTCACAGTGGGTTGATGTGAGGATGCGGAGGCCTTCAGCGGCTGCTGCTACATTAAAATTATAGTTGAATTGTGATAATAGGGGTGGTGAGTGCTCTCTGGGAGCAGCAGCCGAGGCATGATGAGGGCATTGAGGAGCCCCTTCTGTCAGCTGCTGACCCAGGGGAGGCTGCCCTTGGGGGCAGGTGGGGAAGGCGGGGGTGGGGGGAAGCCATGTGGAGAGATGGCACCCCGGGCAGCAGTGCCCACCCACAGGTTGTCAGAAGCTCTCCTGGCGGCACAGGGTGGGTCGGCTGGCTGGGCGGCCGCTGGGGTCGGAGGGCTGGCTGTGCAGGGACTGGATGGAACCCCCACCGTGTTAGAACACTTGTCCTTGTCCACGGTGTCCCCAAGGGGAACTGAGAGCCAACAGAGGAAGGTGCGTATCCACTTAAATTCCATTCCCGTCGCTGTTTCTCCGCTCCATTCGTATCCATGTTCCCGCCCAGCTTTGTGCTTTCTTGGGCAGGAGGGAGCCAGCTCCTCGATTTGGGATGACAGAGGCTGTTGTCCCCTGGGGGGGAGTCTCGTCAAGTGGAAGTTCCAAGGAGAACCTGCCCCCTGTGCTTAGAGGGTCCGCTCTGTCCCACTCTTCCCCTCGCCCGTGAAAAATGCCTCCAATGATCTGCTGTTTGGAAGGGTCCTGGGCCAACCATTCAGCCCAGATAATGGAGTTACACCTCTCAGATGGTTCCTAACGGGGGAGGGAGCCAGGCGGTAGGTGGGAGACAGTTGATCAGGGCACGTACTGTTTCCCCCACTCAAAGTCCTGCCAACTAAACCCCGACGGCCCCCATGAATGCGCACCCAAAGAAGGAGTTCTCCAGTGATGAAACCAGTGAGGAGGCGCATCGGCCTCGGGCCTGCGTCCTTTGTCTAAGACGCTGCAACGTGGTGCCCTAAGGAAAAAGATTTGAAGACTTTTTAAAATAAAAAGCTGTAGAACCCTTTTTATAAAAAAAAATACTGAATTTCATGGAACACCCAACTTTTGAAAAGGTCAATTTGGGGCTGCTCTGGGGTCACAGGAGAGGACGGACCCCCTGAAATTCCCCTCGATCCGTCCGGGGAGGGGTCCCACGTGGTCCGTGCCGCACCCCCAGGCTGTGCAGCGCCCGGGGGTCTCGAGGGGGGCACTCGGCCCGGAGTTCCTTCTCCGATTTCTCTCTGTGTCTCCGGCAACGCGTGCTCCCCTCCCTTTCATCACCTGCCGACTCAGGAGTGCCCGCGCCGGTGACCTCGGAAGTGCTCATTGCCGCTGCACCTGTGGACAAATTCAGACGGAGTCCTCAACGCAGACGGGCTGCGCCTCGGGTGAGCGTGCACAGCACCCTTCGAGGTCCTGGGGCGTGGCGCCCTGTGCGCGCAGTCCCCACTTCCCGCCGCCGCGCTGCGGTCCAGACCCCGCGGTTCCTGTGTTACCTACGGGCGAGGGCCATGGGATGCTGCTGCCCGGGGGGCTGGAGCGGGTCCCCCAGACTCCAAAGCCACCCCCCCCCGCCAGGCCGCGCTGTCTCTGGCCAAGTGAAGGTGGAACCGTGGAGCCGTGGAGCCGTGGAGCCGGGGTTCGGGGCTCTCGCTCTCTGCGTGCGTTGGAACCCCGAGGCCTCGCCCAGCAGCCTGTTCCCCGGGGGCGGACGCTTCACCCCTCTCCGCCTCGGTCTCGGCGCCTGCAAATGGGATGAAAACGGAAGGCCCGAGGGCCATGGGAGGGTGCCCCGCGTTTGAGGCACTGAGTGCCCCGTCCATTCGCAGTCGCCCCCCTTTCCTGTAAGACACCCTTTTCTCCTTCCCGAGTGGAGCCCCCAGGGACACGTGTCTGCTCTGCAGAGAGCAGGCAGAGACGTGTGCAGAGCGAGGGCAGAGGCAGGGGGCCGTCCGCTGCCAGGGGCCACTGTCGGGGGCGGCTGCCTCTGCCTCTCCGTGCGGCACCTTCTGCGAGCTGCCTGTGGGGGGCTGCGGCCCGGACCCCGTTCCGTCTCCATGCTGGGGGAGTCGTGGAGGGACCCTGTGCGGGAGGGAAACGGCCTGCGACCTGCTGAAGGGGACCGTCCCTCTGCAGCGCGGCCAGTGGCCCCGTGCAAACGAGGACATAAGGCCGTTTCCCAGGGAGCTTGAAGGTGAAGTTGCTGGGCCCAGGACCATGTGTGTGTCTGCAGCCACCAGACATGAAGCCAAAGCTCTTTTTTGTCCTTTTGGGGATAATCTGAGCGGGGAGTGAAAGTGCCAAAGTCTCCCCAGGCTCAGCAAGTTCAGAGGAAAGGTCACTTTGGGTAGATTCTGTGTTTCTGCTGTGCGCCCTTCCGGAAGGCTTTCTGGAGGATGAGCGACTTCGGATCCCCCCCACCCCCTGCCACTGCACCCCGCCCCCCCCCACCACCACCACTGGGTTTGGTCTGGTTTGGAGGAGCACTGCGGGCTGCTGCATTGCTACAGAGCAGCCTTCGTGACTGCCACGGCCAGATAGCTCCTGGCTCTCCGGTCACGGCCACCGGACCCGAGCCTGTCCCATCCGAGTCTCCTACAACAGTCTCTCTCAGGCTGGCCTGAGACGGTCGGCGTGCTGTGCTTCACTCTCAGGGGTTCTGAAGTGAGACCCCGCGCGCCCCGGTCGCCGTCGCCGTCTTTCCCCAGACGAGAGGAGTGTCACTGCAACCAGAAAGCCGCGGCGCCCTGGGAGGGGCGGAGAGCAGATGCGGGCAGAGAGGGCGAACCCCACCGCGTTCAGACCCTTGGTTTCCGCTCCCCCCGGGGCCGGGGCCGCTTCCGCCCCTGCCGTTCCCGCGTCGTCCCGGAGGAGGAAGAGGAGCACAGCCCCGACCTCGGCGTCGGGCCCTCCCGGCGGGGCCCTGGGGCTCTCCGGCTGCACGTACACGACCTCACAGGGTGTCGGTGCCCAACACGGCCACGGCGTGACAGCGACGGGTCGGGGCAGAAATACGGCCCCTGGGAAACCGTGTCCGAGCGCAGACAAAACACAGATGGTGTCCGGGCCCAACGGGAACACCCCCGTCGTCCGGGACAATCTCAGCGATCATGCCTCTTTATCAGCTAAGGGTCAGCTCTGCCCGTGTGTCCTCCTTGGAGACGATAGTCCCTACGGTCCCGTAGGCCAGGACGGGGGTGCGAGGAAGGGAGGGCTGAGGCGGTGGGTGGATGGGACCTGTGACCGTGCCTCTCCGTCTCTCTCTCAGAACACCCGCACGTGACCCGACTGACGCCGGAGAGACTGGGGATCCGGGTCGGCTGTGCGGACAGGCGGGGAAATGGGGCTGAGTGACCGCACGGCGTCGTCTCCGCTACGCCCTCCGTCAGGAAAACACGGTCCCTCGTTCCGCAGCCCCGCGGTTGTTCCGCAGCCCCGCAGGGTCGCTGGAGGCCTCACCGGAGGGAGGTCTCGGGTGCCCAGTGTGACGGGTGGAAGGGCTGGCTGTGGTCGGTGGTCCTGGGCGGCTTCAGCTACCTGGCTCTGACCTAGAGCGTGAAGCGCTCCCAAACGCGGCACCTTCCCTGAGACTCGCCTTCCCGGACTCAGCTCCCCAACACGCAGCTCTGTGTCCTGTGTGGACGGGAAGGAAGCAGAGTCCAAGGGACCTCAAGCATGGGACCAAGGACGCAGAGGGGCCAGGCCCAGATGGAGGCCTTCGTCAGACGGTGCCCAGCAAATGAGTCCCCGCAAGCAGGCCAGTTGGATTTACAAGCCTGCGATCCCTTGCAGTCCCTTGTGGGTGATTGCAGCCGACAGGTTCACGCCTCCTGACGGCATTCTGTCACCCGGCCCCAGCTCCCGAGAATGACTCCCCAGTCTGTCAAGCCCAAACCTCTTTAAGCTCCGGCAATTGATGTCGGATAGCGCTCGCTGTTGTGATTCAAGGCTGGAACTCACTCTGGCATGAAATGAGCGGAATCGTTACCCGGGAAGGAAATGGAAAACTCCGGCGGGGGGGAGGTCCTGCAGGGGGAGGTCCTGCAGGGGGAGGTCCTGCAGGGGGAGGAGCAGAGGCTGGCAGACACGCGCCCCGTGCGGCCTGGCACCTTTGGGCGCTGCCGGAGCGGGCAGCCAGCCAGCGGGCCTGGGCCCCCACCTCGTCCCTGGTGCTGGGGTGCGGGGCGGGCACTTTGCATGTGAGGCCTGGAGCCGTCCTTCTCTCCGTGTTGTACCAGCATCCGCGTCACCTCTTGGCGTCAGGTGGCCAGGCGCTTCCCGCATTCTGAGTGCGGCCCGGCCTGGTTTCCAGGCAATCCGTCTACCGCGAGTGCCCGTCAGACACATGCTTGAGGTCACGCTTGAGGTCAGACACTGCCTGGCTCTGCCCCCCACCCCCGGTAGTGATGCCCTGTTCATCCACCCAGTTTAGGAGGAGCAAGGCGCTGGCCTCGCACAGTGCCGGTGGGGGCACCTTCAGGTCCCTCCTCCCCCATCGCCGACACGCCCCGGTGACCACCATTCTCCACACCGCCCCCCCCCCGTGCCCCTCAGCCACCTGACCAGGCAGATGGCTGGCCGCACCCACTGCCCACGGCCCGGCCACATTCCCCCAGCACACTCCTGACTGCACCTGTGTCCACCCTCCCCTGGCCTCCCACGGACACACCGACATCGGGCCGAGGGAGAACGCCAGGGGATGCGTTTTCGAGTGGACGCGACTGCTCGCAGCAACACCCCGGCACCGCCTTTTTCAAAGGGAGTTTTCTTACGATGGCCGAGAGCCCTTACGAGACGGAATCTTGAAGTGTCTGAGTCACGTTTGTGAGGTTTATTTGGGAGTTACAACGTTTCAGATTTGTGACGAGGGCAAAAAGGAACATAAGGTGAAGGTGGGAGCACTCGGGGTGACTCGCACCACTCTCGGGGTGCGGTCTCACCGGGGCTGAGTGAGCGCAGGCACAGCCCTTCAAGTCTGTGCCGTTCGGAGCGATGCCAGCGGGGCGGGCGGCCCGCCGAGTCCCCTCCCAGCCGGCCCTGCAGCCCAGGCGGGTCATGTCAGGGCGCCCCCTATGCCCCGGCCGGTCCAATGGGAGCCCTTCCTGCACAGGCACGGCCCAGCCGTTGGCAGGGATGTGGCGGGCGGAGGCCAACGTAGGAGGAAAACAGCCTCAGCCCGCCCGGGGCGTTGTCTTGGCTCTCGTGTCCAGCTGGCTTTTCTGAAGAGAAATCTCAGTCTGCAGCATCTGCTTTTGGGAAACTTGATGGTTTCCAAAGCCTCCCCTCCAAAAACCCCCACAAGCAAAGGGAGATTCAGCCCCAAAGTCAAATTCAGTTATATCACAAGCAAAACTTGTTTGGTTTTTAAAACAGAACCGCTTTCTTTTAAGATTTCATTTATTAATTTTTAGAGAGAGGGGAAAGGAGGGGTAGGGGGAGAGAAACATCAGTGTGTGGTTGCCTCTTGCACACCCCCTAGTGGGGACCTGGCCTGCACCCAGGCATGTGCCCTGACTGGGAATCGAACCAGGGACCCTTTGGTTCCCAGGCCCATGCTCAATCCACTGAGCCACACCAGCCAGGGCAGAAATTCGCTTTCTTAAAAAAATTTGGAATTCCCTTCTCTCATTCTCTTTATTTGTAGAGATGTGTGCATATACCTCCATGCACGTTATACACATCAATGTACGTGTACGTAATATGTGTGTGTGCTTTACACGTGTGTTATGCATATGTAATACATATGCAATTATAGCACATGGGTTTATCTGGGCTTTAAGAATCATAGCAAGTAACAGTCCTGTAGCATCATTATGGCTACTTGTGAATTAGGAAATCGTATTTTCTTGGGCCCTTCAACTTTAAATTTCTACCTCAGTTCTTGCTCTCGGTGTCTTGGACTTGTGCGTGACCTTGGGTAAGTTATTTAAGGTCGCTGAGACCTTGCTTGCTTGCTCTTACCGCAGTATGGTTCTTGCAAGTTACCCAGCGCGGTCACGGGCTGTGTCTCTTGCGCCGCCCAGAGCAACACTGCGTGTGGATAGCTGGCTCCGCCTTACATATATTAGAGAGGAGGAAGCTGAGGCTTCTCTTTAGCCCTTCACCCGATTACCTTTATTACCCCAGTTATAACTCCGCGGCTGAGCTGCTGGTGACCACAAAGCAGTCCCCACGCCCACGGTCCACTCTGGGCGGTCGGCCAGCTCTGACGCAGCCTCGGTTCCCGCGGCGGTGCGGACACACGGAGGCCTCCTGGCGGCGGTGGCGGTGACAAAGGTGGCGGCGGCGGTGGCTGTGGGTGTTTTAGCGCTCACTGCCTGTGCGCCCTGCACACTTGCTCGCGGAGCACGTACACGTGCCGACGTGTGCTACACGCTGAAAGAAAGCAGGAGCGCATCCTCATCTCTGCCTGACATGATAAAAAAGCCCCTTCAGTGGGGGGGGGGCTTCACTTCATTTCTTAGTTTTTCATTTCCCTGCCTGCCAATCTCAGACAAGACCAGTGGCCTCTCCCCGCTGGGGGCGAGTTCCCGGAGCCCCGATGAACTCCTTCCCGAGAAAACACTCCGGGCAGAGAGTCAGAGAAGGCAGCACGTAAAGAGAGAGCAGCGTTTACTGGCTTTTCTGTGTCTCCAGGGCGCAGCAGTGACTCACACCCGCCGCCTGTCTGCTGTGCCCTTTCCAGCTGCCACTGTGTATGTTAATTGCACGCCCCAAACATTCGCTGGCCGGTCTGCTGGTTTACGTTCCTGCGACGAAGGCTGGGAGGCAGGCTTCACTCCGGGGACCCATCTTCCGTGGCTTGGCGGGAATGAGCCTTGGAGTGTGTTTCCCGCCGGTGTGCAGAATCCCAGGTGGGGAGGTGCTAATTACAGGAGATTCTGATGCTTTCTGCCCACAGCAGCCCCCTGTCCAGCGGCATCCCTTCGCTTAACGGGCTTCGCGTCCTAGAAAGCACCCGTGACGAACGGTGTAAACATGCGGGAGCTCCTGTAAGTTCACCCCCAGGAGTCGCAGCAGAAGCCGAAACCGTCTTCCCACACCTCTCGCCCACACTCACGTTCTTCACTCATAAAACTCTCTCCCAGTCCTCGTGTAGACCCTCTGTGCTCCAGACCCAGGACATGATCACGCACTCCATGTTGACCAGGGCAGCCCGACCGTGCAGTAACACCCGGTCTGGTCGCTGGTCTCACGCTTGAGAAAGTCACCAAGACGCACCGTGCGTGGGGACCGTTTTGTTCAGGGACACACAGCCCCACCGATCTGCACACACCCTCTGCACGCGCCACCATCACATTTTTGTCTGTGGCTACAATCTGAGCGCACTGCGGCGTCCTGGCGTCACGAGGGACATTCTCGGGAAGTGCCCTGTGTCACGTCGCCCCTGACGTCACGTCGCCCCGTATTCCCGGCTCACAGACAGAAACACAACAGAGCCATTGCTGTTGGCAAACGCAGTTCCCTTTATTTAGTAATGTCGTCTCCACTTGTAGGTCGTCAGCCATGCAATCGCGTTAGAAAAAACGCCCGGTGACCTGTTGAGGAGAGACCTCTCAAAAGAGGGTAGGGTGTTTTGGGGGCTTTCTCTCTCATCTTGTCTCTTCTTTTCTTAGAAGAAATTACAGCCAGACTCCTGGCCATTCCAGCGTGACCATTTTGGGACGAGGCGTCAGTGAGCAGGAGTGCCGGCCAATTCTGTCTGCAACAGAAGGAAGAAATCATTATATTGAATAATCAAAGGGCATTTACTTAGTGCCAGAGATTAGGATAATTACTGTACATTGTTTGCCTTTTGTCTCCCCCGGACCGTGAACGCCAGATTCTGTAATTCACCCGCGTGGTAGTTAAGGACGCTGCCCTGGTGTTTCAGCTTCTGACTCTGTGCTCCCTCCCCCCCATCCCACCCTGCCGTACAGAAGTGTGTTCAAAATGTGGGGGGACTAGAGGAGGACATGATTAATTCTGCCCGGGTATGTGGCAAGGCGACCTAGCTTAAATGACCTCTACTCTGTGGCCTCGGAAATTGTGTCTGACTGTGACCAGCTCATTTCTTCTCTTCACATGTAGGATGAGCTTGAAATTTTGTCTGCATTTCATGTGCTGTGTGTGTATACGAATGAGTATTCCTGGACTCAAGTACCATTGAAGAGAGATCATTCCTTCTTTATAAACATGGAAATAAAGCCTCTTATCAGCTTGATATTAGTGAATGCAAATTCATGCCAAGACAGGAGCCTGAAACACTAATTTTTTGATAGGTCTTTCAGCTGGCTCTTGCTTCTTTTCTTCCTGCTTCATAGCATAAAGTCTGAAATTCGTGCGGAAGTCTTCTTCTGTGCCGGCGTGCCTCTGACACGTGTTCCGGACGGCTTCCGTCTCCGTCCCCGAGACTCTGGAGAGGGACATGAGCGTCGTTATGTCTTTTAAATGCCTAAAGCTGGTTTCGTTTACCTGGATATCATCCCTCTTGTTTGAAACCTTCTCTGTGTTGATGACTACTTAAAGAAGTTTAACTTTGGAAAAGGAAACAAGATAGGCAGTTGCTAGAGGAGACTAGGGGGTCAACAGTTTTTCCCTTTATGTAGAGCGGGGTGGGGGGCGGGGGAGGCTATTGCAGCTGGCCGGTCCGGGGCTGGGGTTGGTCCCGGACAAAGGGCCGATGGGGAGAGAGCAGACGGAGCCCCCCCCACCCCGGCACTTCCTGTTTGCTCCAGGGTGTGCGTATTCGCTCCTGTTCCTCCACCCACATGGAATGTCCTGTATTTCCTCCATTCGGTCGCCCAGCCGCCCCACCTATTGATTAAACGTCTACCGAGTTCCACTGCATGGGAAGATCTGTGCTGCCTCAGGAGCCGCACCATGAGCACAGTTCTGTCTGCATCACAAAGGATGGACAGCTGGACGGGCAGGACACAGGCGAAAAACACCCACCCCAAACGGTGTGGAAATACACAGCTACATCTGTCAGAGGAGCAGGGTGGAGGGGCCTGTTTAAGCCCGGGGCCACCCCGGGGGGCTTCCTGGGAGAGGGGGATGGTGCCTAACCTGACCCCTAAAATTAAATACATAAGGGACAAAGGGAATGAGGATCACAGTCAGTGGCGATGTGGTCGCCAGAGGAGAAGGCCACGTCCCCGTCAAAGCCAAGGACTAGTTCCCTGGGCTGGCGAGTTCAAAAACAACCGACCTTCATCTCCTATGCCACGCTCTTGGCACCTTTCGGAGACCCCGGGCACTTTGTATGCATGTTGAACCGCCTGCTTGTGTCCCTCCCCGTCCTAGCAGGCTGGACAAACAGAAGTGCCCCCGCTCAGAGCCCGTACCGGTGCCCCTGCATTCCACATGCAGGGCCACATGCAGGGTTATCGGGGGGTCTCAGGACACAGTGCGTGAGAAGTGACGCCCACAGAAGGGCCCGCTGATCTCATCCGGCAATGGCAATGCATTGTGGGAAGGGGCGACGGCAGCCCTTCTGTCCTCCTCGTAGGTCGCCGTAATGGGAAGCAGGGCAGAAGCAACTTCACGCCGGAACACCCTCCTCCCGCTGGCTGCAGCTCTGGCTCCGCAGAGGTCGCCCGCAACTATGCACTGCGCTGTTCTACTGCTCTGTCTCTTGTTTACAAATTATGTCAGCCTCGAGACCGTTGTGGGGACAGCACCACGCAACGGCGACCACGACGGGGTTACGCAGAGGGGCAGAGCGGTCCACACTAACGCCTGCGGAAGAGGCGTTTAAACTGCACTCCAGCAGCTACCAAGAACAATAACTTTCCCTGCAAAAACAGTCTCGGCAGAGACTGAACGGTGCTTAAAATAGCATTTCTCACCAGAATTCCGCTCGTGAACCTGCAGAACCCCGTTCAGATAGCTGCAGCCATCACAAGCCTTCAGGCCAGTAACGCTCAGACTGATGGGGGAGATGTCAGAGACAATTCCCTTGGGTTTCAGATGCGCATCGACATGCCGACGCCAGGCGCTGTCTGTGAGCCGAGAGCCTAGCGGGCCCTCGGCGTTTTCCCAAGTGAGAGCCGAGGGCCATCTGGGGGCTCGGGGAGGGGGCTCCCTAATGTCGATAGTGTACAGCATCACCTAACACCTTCCAGGGTGCTACCATGGTCTGCTGGCATCATGAGCTGAGCTTAGCTTTTCCCAAATCATTCTTGCTTCTCTCTTCTCTACCACGAGGACAGTCACCCTCTAGAATGAGCCGTAGCCAGGATCCCTGCCAGCCCCCAGTTCACCCTGAGGGGGCAGCAGGAGAGAAAGGAAGAGGGGAGAGAAACTGTCGCTTTCGTCTCTGAACCTGCGGGTGCAGAGCAGATCCTGTCCAGAGTGGAAAGCAGGAAAGAGCGAACGCATGTGAACAGATGGGTGGAGGCTGTGTTGATTGGTGCCTGGCGTGGGCAGGTGCCCGGAGCCCAGAAAGACCCCAAGAACAAATGCTGGCTCTCATTGGGAGGTTCGCCCTGCCCTTCCTACTTAGCTCACGCTCAGAGTGGTACCCTCAGGAATCCTGCAGCGATGTGAATCTCAGCCCAGAAGGAGCGTGGGGTCGGGAAGCCCACACCGTTGGGCTGTGGGCAGGCTCTGCCATCACACCTGGGCCCTGTGGGCGTCAGCGGGGAGAGGCAGTGACAGGAGCCAGGCACACCCACAGAGAAGGCAGCATCCCTGTTTTCGAGTCTTCTGGGAAGAGTCAATGCAGCCGACTGCCACCAGAGGGCGCCAGTGGGTGACGACTCCCAGAAGGGTGGGGTCACCTCTAGTCCTTACAGGACCCTTCTCTTCACACTGCCCCCCACCCCCACCCCCACCATCGCCGTAGCTCTGCCCCTGCCCTGGGTTCAACCCTTCATCCTTTCTTCAGCAGACTGCTGAGTTGCCTCTCCCACCACCTCTCCCCACCCTTCCTTCCTTCCTTCCTTCCTTCCTTCCTTCCTTCCTTCCTTCCTCCCTTCCTTCCTCCGCTCTGAATGGAAGCCACCCACTCAAGGTGCATTTCGGGTTGCTCCTCTGTGCCCGGGTGCAGCAGTGACGCCTGACTCATCGCCCGTGAGGACTGCATGTTAATCGGGCAAAGCACCGAGAACAGTCTCGACACGTCCCAAGTGTCTGGCAAAGCTGAGCTGCAAAGTAAACCGAGTCAGACTCAGGGAAAGGCGCAGAAAGTGCGGTCTAGCGCGTAGGGGCTGTGGCCCGGCCTGCTGTCTCCCAGACCTGTCCGCCCCCTCCCACCTTCAGGGGCAACGCTGTGTTAGAGGGGGGCTTAGAGCCTACGCCTGCGGGTTTCGCCCCGGTCCACTTGCTCCCCGTGGGTGCTGCTGCTGAAGCCGCTCTCACCAGCAGCCCCCAAGGACTCGGGGCTTTGGAGGTCTCCATCCCGGCCCCTTCAGGGACCCCACGTTCCCAGAAAAGATCTCACCTCCACGGCCGCCTCACTCAGGCTGCTCTGCCAATGTCTCCCCCTTCTCGGTCTAGGCACCTCTCAGCCACCGCGATAGGCTCTGGTGACACAATTTTCAACCGATGCACCTGGCCCATCTCTGCGCCTAAATCTTGCCAAAGAGGAGTCCGGGACACACTCCCACTGTTGCCACCACGGTGTACGGCGCCTGTGTCAGCCGGTGGCGGAGTCTGGGGTTCCTTCTTTCGCAGAACAGGGAACAAAAGCGAAGATGTTCAGCCCTTGACCCTGCTTTGCTAGAGTCCAGTGAAAAGCTATGAAATAGTTGAAAGCCTGTTCCTGAGGACGTAGGGGCAGCAAAGGGCGAGGTAGGCTTGAACCTTTACAAGAAAAGCTCAAATTTTCTGACCACACGCGTCTCTAACTTTCACCCTACCTCTGGCAAAATGCTTTTTTCCCCCCTAGAGATAAAGGGCTGAGAAAAATAAAATGAAAAGCAAAGGGAAGCTGTGTAATCAGAGAGAAACTTGGGAGAGGCCCGCCACACAGCCCGTCCTGAGCCAGAGTGGCAGCTTGTGCAGCAGAAGTAACGAACCAGTGGTGGGGATGCGCCCCAAAGCCCGCGCTGGCTCTGGCTCCACCCCACCGGCCCCCATGTGCCACTGGGTGGTGGAGGGCATCTCTGTGCTCCCAACGGGGGGACCTCGACCAGAAAGACTGTGCCTCACACAGGTGAGGGTGTTTCCGTGCATTCGCGTTAATAATTGGGAAGCCGTGTGCATAGGCTTTGCTGATGAAATACACCACAGTGAGCCGTCACGCTGGAAACCAGAGAGAATCCAACTGGGCCAGTACTGGACGCTGCTGGTGCCCTGCCGTGGCTCCTGTCCTTACCACCCCAGTGCTCACAAGCCTCGCGGCCACCTGGCAGAAGCAGGGTTCCCGGGCTGAGAGTCCCCCTGAGCTGTCGGAGCCCTCTGCAGCCTGTCCAGCAAGCCGGACACGTCAGGACATGAGCCGCCCCTGCAGCGTCTGACAGCTCATGGCTGACGGGGGTCGGTGTGCCGATGCCCCAGCTCCCTCGCTCTTTGGTGGGCCACCTCCAGGCTCCGTTAGCTGAGACCCCTCACACCTCACAGTGGTCATCTCCTGCAAGAGAACCCTCCCTGTCCTGCTTTGCCACCTCTCTCTCTCTCTCTCTCTCTCTCTGGTCCCTGAGGTCACTGTCAAGGTCACCTACCTGCCCTCCAGTCCTTGGCGCAGTGCCCTCTTCTGGAGGAGGCCCGAGGGAGGCTGCTCAGTGCGGGATTCTCGTGACACAGGGCAGCAGGAGCAGGGCTTGGTGAGACAGGGATCTTTTAGAGCATAAGGTGTGGTTAAAATAGAGTGAGCCCATGAACTTGAATGAGAAAGGGACACCCGTGGAAAGTGGCGGCGGCAGCCGCCGTCAGAATCACCAGATCACTGCGTCGGTGGGCGAGCGGCGCTCGCGTCTGCGGGCGGGAGCCGGTCGGCAGTGCGGGATTAGCGGGAGAGCGGGTGGCACAGCGGTGACGTGACTGTGCGGCCGGCGTCGGGAACCACAGAACCAGCCCCGCTGGCCTGGCGGGACTTCACCCCCCCGCGGGCCGCTCTTCGGCTGGTCGCTACGTCGTGTGGCTGGAGGGTGCGGCAGAGGGGACCAAGAAAGAATGCCGGGGTGTGGGGGCCCTGTGTGCACCGCCAGGTAACCGTGCCTTTGCTCAAGGCTGGGGGCAGATTTACGTCGCAGAAACACGGGCCGGTCGTCAGGGAGGAGGGCTGATGAGAACGGGCCAAAGTGGAGGTGGGCGCCCCGGGCGGCCCTTGCAGGGCGTCAGGAACGTGACAGCACGCGCCCTAACCGAGGGGGGGGGCGTGGAGACGGAGGTCGGAGGCACGCTGAGGGAGGGCAGGGGTAGATTTGGTGACTCGGGTGTGGCTGGCTTAGAGAGAGGGAAGGTGACACCCTGGTGACCGGCTCAGGCAGCGGGAAGGAAGATGGCAGACGGGGCTGTAGGCCGCACTGTGTATATCGGGCAGGTGCGGGCTGCAGCAACGTGCACGCGTACCTGAGGCAGCTCAGGCGTCCGTGCCGGCGGCACTTCCAGGTGGAGAGATCCGAGGACTGTTGGAGGAGCCCATTTTGCTCCCAGGAGGGAGGTCTGAGTGGAGATATTGAAAATAAGTTTGATAGATGGTGTATCAATAATTTATACAATTCAAAGGAAGCTGGACTTTACTGGTCCCAGAGGGGCTTTCAGGAACACAATTCTTGCTGATACTGGACTCTGTCAACGGGCTTGGGAAATGCATTAGAAAATGGCACATGTTTCCAAAGGGGGAAAACTTCATTTCATGATGAAATCAGTTTTCGAGATGAGAGCACTGCTCTCACGATGAGCTCTGCTTTGGAAGCTGCCTGGGCCTGCGGGCGGGGCGCACTCCCTGCTGCAGAACGGGTTTTCACGGTTGGTGTCTGCACTGTGATGCCCCGTCCCCCCGCCCCCCCGTGCCCTCGGTTCTGTCGCTGTGTCCAGGGCACCCAGCCCCCCTCACTCGGCCGACCAGCCTCCCGCCCGCTTCCCGGAAGCAGCCACTTTTCACACCGTGGCCTGTGTGTCTCAGCACCTAATTTCATACGTGCCAGTAGCGTGTGGACACGGCATATCACGTTTTACATGTTTAGATAGACTTCTTGTCTTCCATTTATGACAGGGAATTTAATTTCCTTAACTCCTTCCGAAAGACACAGATCCCACTCTTTCCCTCAAACTCTCAAGACAGGAGCACCACCGCTTCAGAGAGGTCAGTATTTAACCCTCTAGATTAATGTGGCTGCGTAGTGTTCTCTGCCGAGTCAAGCGGCCTACTGCAGTTGTGTTTTTGTGTCTTGTACAGCTTTCTGGTTTGCACAAGCCTAGTCATTTTCTCATTCGATGTGGTTAGCTTCCTACAAACCTGCCCCTTATTCTTGCCCCGGTGCAGAGCCCCCTGCAGGGCGGTGCGGCGGACAGAGGGGGGCGCGCACGCAGTGCCTGTGTGTGTTCGGGTCGGACGGGCCCTGGCCGGGGGAGGAGAACGTTTAATCAGGGTCGGCCCCGGTCACTCCAATCTGTGCTTACGCGCGTGTGTTCACTTATTCGCGTTATGCTTACTAACTTATGCGTTCATTTATGATCTGTCTGTCCTTTAAAAAACAAGTTATTAAACCTTGCTATGTCTCTGTCTATACGCTAGGGCTGGGGACACCTGTGACGAATTTGTCACTGTCCTCAGGGCGCTTACATGGGCTGGGGACACGGGGACAGTAGACTGTGAAGGACTGTGTCGTATACTGTGAAGCCCTTGGCATCTACAGCGATGGGGACAGAGTCGCGAGCAGTTGGGACCCAGGCCAGGCCTCCATGGAGCTTCTACTCCAAAGGCCAAAGGCAAAGGCCACACGTGAGACAGCAGCCGTTGCAGCTGTCGCTGAGGAGAAGCCAGGGGGGCGGGGGCTGGAGTCGAGGACGGCATGAGGGCTGCTTCCTCGGAGAAGGGGGGGCACCTCCTCTTCCTCCCGAACCGTCTGCCTGCCCCCTAAACACGGGTGAGCACGGCCCGGAAGGAGTCGCCCAGGGTGCTGTGCCCGCTCAGAGCACAGGTGACTGCGCCAGGTGATGGACCATACCAGGTGACAGGACAGTGCTGAGCGGCACCTGAGCGATGGGTGTTCATGCGTGTCAGATGAAGTGACCCAGGGCAAGTGCCCCGCAGACCCCAGCAGGGGGGCCGTGTTCACTGCACGCCAGGCCCCCCCAGAGACAGAGCCTGCGGGGGAGATTCGGGGGCAGGGGTGGCCAGGGTGTGCCCTCAGAGCCCTGGGGGGAGCGAGCGGGCAGGTGGGGCAGAGAGACAAGGTGAACCCCGGTGCAGCTTTGACAGGGGTTCAGTGCGCTTCCGGGGCTGCTGGGGCCCAGGGGCTGGCCTTTGTCACCTCCCCCACCAGTGGGCGGGTGCTCTCGGGGAGGGTGTGGCCTTTGCAGAAGCGGGGCTCAGCTCTGAGCAGATGCCCCCAGCAGCCAAGGAGGGAGCCCAGAGGGACCCAGACACACGCCGCACTGTCACCCTCGAAGGCATCTGACTCGGCGCCTGCCCATCACAGCCACTGTCCCCTTTACTGCCGTCGCTCTGTGGTGGCCTTGGCTGTGCTCAGACCTCCCCGAGAGGCGCAGGGTGGAGCCGTCCATCCGGGCTTTTGTAAGCCACTGCGTGGTGTCCTCGCCGTGCCCCCCCCCCCCGGTGCCTGCGGGGACCCACCCGGTGACCGCCTGTCCCAGGGGTGCTGAGACTGTGACTCTGCAGCTGCGGCCCGAGAAAGGGACTGACGGACCCAGTCTTCGTTTAAGGCTTCGTGACCGTGTTCCATGCAACGCGTCCCACACAACCAGTGGCTTGTGGGTGGGTGTTCACGACAGTGTCTGTGGGAGAAGGGAGCTTGGGGAAGCGAGGGCGGGGAGCGACGGCTCGTCTGTGCGGCCCTGGGTCCGCGTCTCTGAACAGGCTCGGGAGGGACGTCGCCCGGGAGGCCTCGGGTGGGGAGCGCGTTCTGTTTCCTTGTGCTGATTTCTTTGTTTCCGTCACGCGACGTCTTCTCGGTCCCCACCGCAGTTCTGTGGCTTGGTCACGGCGGTGGGCCCCACGCTGGGAATGAGAGAAACTGAGGTTGGGGGGACTGTGACTTCCGTGGGCCCACGCGGTGGGCCGTGAGCAGAGCCCCGGACTCCGGCGCCCGTTCGCCGGCCCCAAGGCCAGTCCTGCGTCCGCTCCGGGGCCACCCTCGGAGATGCCTGCTTTTCCTATCCTCACGCCGGATAATGTGCTCGCTCCGTCCCCAGGAGGGTAGACGAGTTTTACATGCAAATGAAGCATAACACGCGCTCTCTATAAATGCCAATTATCATTTTTCAGAAATTCATTAGGCCTAACATCTTCGTGTGTGCATTTAAACCTCTGGCCCGCGTGAGCTCTGAGTCTCTTCCGAGTCAGCGGCTCTCCGTCCAGTTCTGGGGACAGGAGAGCGAGACGGGGCCGGAGCCCTCGCGCTGAGGGGACGCGGCGGGACGGCGAGCGGCTCTGCTCCTGCTCCGCGTTTCGCATCTGGCTCCTTAAATGGTTTCCTGTTGTTCCTCTTAGAAGGCGCACGACGTTGTTCTCTGACTTTCTTAGAGAGCTTCCTGGGGCTCCAGTGTGGTAGTGAGCGCACCAGCCAGCGCAGGGGAGACCCGGGGCTGCCCAGGTCACGGTCACGGTGCCCTCCTTCCCCGCGGCCTCCGTGACGCCAGCCGAGGCGGGTGATTTACGTCGGGGCGCCCTGCCCAGACAGGGCGGCGGGCACACGGCGGGGGAGACACAGGGCTAAACAGAACGCGATGAAACGGACCTTTCACGAAAGTGCAGCGGGGTCTTCGGGCAGGACCCTTGGCGGCCTGGCTTCCCGACTGACTTCCCAGACGGGGTCCCCCGACCCCTGAGAACAAACAGCGTGTTGTGACAGCACCGAGAACCATCTGCGGCCCGGGGGCCCTGTCCAGCTCAGGCAGAGGGGCGGGGCAGCCCAGGGGCCGCGCCGAGGGCGAGTCGAGGGCAAGTCGGGCATCGGAGGAGGGAGTTAGAGAGGGCTAAGGGGCGTTTTTACAAACAAAAGTAGGACGTGACTTTTAAGATTAAAAGAAAAAAGCATCATCTCACCCTGGCTGGCGTAGCTCAGTGGATTGAGCGCGGGCTACAAACCAACGTGTTGCAGGTTCAGTTCCCAGTCAGGGCACATGCCTGGGTTGCAGCCCATGACCCCCAGCAACCGCACATTGATGTTTCTCTCTCTCTCTCCCTTCCCTCATAAAATAAATAAATAAAACCTTTTAAAAATATTTTTAAAAAGGAGAGGGAAAAAATGCATTCTCCTCATGCTTTCTTTGAAAAAAAAAAAGCCAAGATTAAGCAACGTCTTGGGTTTGTTTTTCCTTTTTTTTTTTTTTTTTGTTTTACTTTAGGAAAACCAAATATAACCGTGGCTCTCCAACAAGGCAGCTTTTCTGTGCTGCAGTTTCGGAATTCCTGAATCCGTACTGATTCCGTCCAAGTGAACACAGTCCCCCCGACGAACCATGAAACACGGGGGCAGAGGGGGCTCAGAGGCTGCCGTGCCCCCTGCACCGGGGTCACGCGGCTTCTGGGGGGCCAGGCCCTCGCCAGGCGCTCCCAGGAAAGGGTTTGAATGGCTCCTATTGTACGTGCCGCTGGAAACAGCCACTGTGAGCAGGAAAAAAAAAGCCTGAAGCCTCCATTTGCCTTACTCAGTGATCCTTTGTGTCTCAGATCATCGTTAAAACCATCCCGACAACACACGTGCTGTGTGTCTCCCCCAGGGCCTCACTGTGGAAGGCCTTGTTCCGCCCGCACGTGGGGCGGGTGGGAAACAGCCCACCGGCCCCCGCCTGCAGGGTTCCAGGATGCAGCTTCAGTCCCCCACAGGAGCAGGGCATGTCAGTGCCTCTGGAAATTGTCTTTGATCTTCTTAATAGTCGCTGACTCCAGAGGTGCAGGCCATTCTTACTAGTGCTGTCTCTCCTCAGGGGCACAGAAAACAGTCCCAGGGCACAGTTCGCCAGCCCGTTGCCCGGGAGCACCGATCGCCAGGCCAGTCCAGCGGTCTCACAGACTAGCGTGGGAAGCTTGCTAGTGGCCGCGCCCCCTCCCACTGTCCTGGCTGCTACCTGCTCTCGCTGCTTTGTCTGGAAACCTCGTTTCCCCCAAACCAGCCACTGTCTGGGTTACGTGGTCCAGCCATCACTAAGGATTCTGTTTCTTTGGCGCCCATCAGGCTTTTACCGGCTTGAGGGAGGGACGGCAGCTGACATGGGAAGGGGCCTCAGGGGTTAAAGATGTCGCCTGCATCGGGGCTACCTGCACGAGGACCCCCGTCAACGGGCACCGAGGAAGCGTCTGTTTAGCCGCGGAGAGGACAGGTGGACGAACAGCGCCGGAAAGGGGCCCAAGCCACTGCCCCGACACTCCTCGCGGCCTCCGTCCTGCGCTGCGGATCCATAACGTCCCCTTAAAAACTGCTCCGTTGGAGGCATTGCGTTGGAGGAAGACCGCCCTTGGGTTCTCAGAGGCCCGGGGTCACGCCCCTTGGTCTTCACTGGCTTTGTGGTTTGCGAGACACGACTTGACTTACCCGAGCGTCGGTTTCTCCTTCTGGGAAATGAGGCGTCTTCCCCCGACGACAGCCCCCCAGAGAGGCTGAGACGCTGGAGCTCTGTGAATTCAGGTTTCATCATTTCACAGTCAGGGGGGGCCGAGCCTTGAGAATGCAAATGTCAAGTGTCTTGCCCGAAGTGACGTGGTCAGCAGGTGACAGGACTGAGGGAGGTGACCCTGACGCCCATTTCCAGCCCCCGTCCTCCCTCCCCACTCTCCCACTGACAGTGGGCAGTTTCCATCATGGTCCGCAGCGAGGGGCGGGGCGCGGGAGCTGCGGCTTCTCGGGCGCCCGTCCGGTCCTCCTTCCTGCATGTTTGTCCTTTTCCCCCGCTGCTCACGGCTGTTCCGGCACCTTTCAGACCTTCGTGCTTGGGACACGCCCCTCGTCTCCTGAAGAATGAATTCCTCACCCACCCCCCCTTCATAACTGGACTGTGCCAGTGTCACAGATTGGCCACCGCATTCTGATTCCCCGGGTCAGCCCCATCTGGGGTCCCCCCGGCCCCCCCCTTGAGGTGAGAGAGGGGCAGCCCCTCCTTCCCCACGGAAGCCCCTGCTGCATCCCACCCCACCCCACCTGTGCAGCCGGCCCAGTAAACTCACCCCTCTCTCCGTGTGGGGGGCGAGGGCGGGCAGCACCGCAGTACACTGGCCATGGGACACGCGGAGGCCCCGAGTGTCCCCGAGGGACGGGGACACTGGTCTGGGGGTCTGGGTTCCAGACCCGCTGGCTGCTGACCAACTAGCCGGGTGCAGCTCCTTTCGCGTCTCTGACTTGTGGCGTCTGCAAAATCAGAAATTTGAAATGAACTGTCAGAGGTCCTTCCGTGGTCTAAAACCGGGTTTCCTAACCTTGGCAAGACTGATAGTTTTTGGCTGGATCATCCTCTGTGGGGTGGGGGGAGACTGACCTGTACATTGCAGGATGTTCAGCATCACCCCTCACCTCTGCCCCCTTAATGCCTGTGGCACCGACCCAACCCCCAAGTGTTGGTACCGAAAAAAAAGTCTTAAGACGCTGCCAAATGTCCCCCGGAGGACGAAGTCTGCCCTGCCACCGAGTCCTCAGGGGAAGTAACGTGGACCTTGGACCACGGCTTGTGTGTTTCCCAGGCGCCGTCGTCCGGGGACACGCATTTTAAAACGCAGTCCCCACATTCATCAAAACTTTGCCAGATTTTTACGTGGAGGGTCGGAAGCATTTTCAGAAGTCGACTGCCGGAGATCTGGAAAATACTAACGAAGCCATTATCCGCTTGAGCTAACACCTGGATTAACCGAGTATCGATCAGTTCGAAATAATCTTGTTGAAGATTACGCCAGAGGAGCAGAGCATGGCAAAGTCAGCAGCTGCAGGAGGCGGGAGAAGTGGCCCTTGGGGGGCAGTTCCCTGCCCCTCGGGGCTTTCCCTCTGGGACTGGCGCTCTGGAGAGCCCCTCCCATGTGCCCATCCCCCCCGCCCCTGCAGTGCCCGCTGGGGGCGCATCCCTCAGTCCCTTTGACCCGTGAAGCCTCCGGGATTCCTGAGTGACCAACTTTTTGGCCCTGTGGTCGCAGGTGAATGTTGGCTTCTTTACACGGCCACTGCTGGCTGGGAACCCATCGAGGGCCCAGCTGTCTCTGGCCAACCCCCTGCCTCGATGACCATGGCCCTCCTCTCTTTCCCTGGACACTCCCGTCCGGGACCTGGCTTTCGGTCTGCTGGGCTGTGCACTGCCTTCCCATGGAGTCTCCTCCTGCCCCTTCTTGCCGCGCTGCTGTCTGGCCCGTGACTGTCCCTGGATGCCTTCCTGACACACCCATCTGTCAGCCGAGAGTCCCACCACTGCCCCAAGACCCCTGTTTCTCCCCCCACAACAATCCCTCCCCCCGAGACAACGCAGCCTGCGAGGTCTCGCCCACTGCTGTCCGCCCAGGGAGCCCTCCCCGGCCTGACACGACACAGGGCAGGGCCACAAACTCTGCTGGTCACGTGTCCCTCCTGTCACAGGCATTCTCGAAACCCCCGAGAGTTGTATTTATTTAAAAAATGACTTAAAATAAATCTATTTACTTATTTACTTCCGACTGTACTCCACAACCCTCCTGTAGAGGTTGAATAGTAGGGCATTGCTGGTGCTCCACCTTTCGGACTTGTGAAGAGTGGCCGTCGTTTCATACGGTCCAACCCAACATGTTCTGTTAACGCCCCGGATGTAAATGGAGAGAGAATGGCATGAAATGAAGTAAATGATGTTTTTAAAATAACATCATTTCACTTTATTTTCCCTAGCACAGGGAGCCTTTTCCTTCACTGAGGCATGTCATTATTTAATAACGTTCTGCACACTTAGGTGTTAAATTTCTTTCCAATTGTAATGGCTTCATACCTTTGTCAGCTAAAATCTCAAGGCTCACTGTAGGCTTGAAGCAAGATTTAGCATTAAGGCTAGTGGCTCTTAAATACATATTTCAAGTAACCGTGCCACTTCCTCATGGGTCCCTCTTGTGACATTATTCTTAGCCTCAGGCGTGGCTCCTTTGCAGAAATTGTTTTAGATCATTTACTCATATGGTGGTAGTTAAGCCGGTCAAAACTGCATGGCATCTGTGAATCCTCTTTAGTGGGCCCACGGGCTGCAGTATGTCGGCGTGACCCGTCAGCAAATGCGTGCGTGGGTGCAGCTTCCAAGTTCGCAGCACGGACCTGCCACCTGTCCCGGCAAATACCGGCTACCACCCGACACACGGGCCAAGTCAGAGACTCGGCGTCAATCTGCGAGTTAAACGTAATTAGCTTTTTGTTTGCACACAAAAAGTAAAGAGAAGGAAAATATTGAACATCTTGTTTTTAAACGCAGTGGACGGGTTCGTGGACCCCACTTTGAAAGCTGCCGACTTAAAGTAGGAGTCACGAGCTCCACAGCGAGACAGGCCTGAGATCAAATGCCCACGCTCGCCGGCTGGGTGACTTGGCCTGTTGCCCCCTAAACAAACACGAACGCTTGCGAGCCGGCCTCTCCGGGGCCTGTGCCCCGCCCACAGCCTCTTACCCAGCAGCTGTTTCTCTGCCCACGGCCAAGGCCGCCTGCTGGTGTCCCCCGGGGCTGCCTGCCAGACAGCGCCCACAGCCGGGGTCCTGGCCCACGCCAGGCTGCGCGGGCCCCCTCTCCCTGGCGCTGAGACTTGGAACGTCTCCTCGGGGAGCATGTCGTCGGGCAGGGTGCCTGGCGGGGGGTGAGGCTCTCCCACTCGCCGTGTGTGCAGAGCAGGCAGAAAAGGCAGCCTGGCCGCGGGAGACGACGAGGCAGAAATGCTGAGCGAGGCAGCCCGTTCCAGCAGCTCTCTGCACCAAGCCGAAGGCCGACGCTGTGGCTCTCTTCCTTGAACACTCGCCCACTTAGCTTTTCAAGGGAAAATGATAATCCCGCTAAAGGGACTTACTAGCTAAGTGTTGGAAGGGAAAGACGGGGACACTTTGGCGGGAAGAGGCCGAGAGCACAGCTCGGTGCTTCGGCTGTGTCCCAGATCTAGCCCGGAGATGCTCCCCCCGCGAGACCGTCGTTGCCGCAGAGTCCGCCCCGTGTCACAGCGAGCCATTACAAACGCAGTTATTGCCAGCAGCCCCTGTTCTCTGGCTGGACGTTGAATGAAAAATTTAATGGTATTACGAGAATTTTTCTCCCGACTCAACTAATTCTAAGAAATAGTACAAATTGAATGTGTGTGTGTTTTTTAAGACCGGCTTATCTTAATTGAGTTTTTCATAATTGCGTTTCCCTGGTTATGTGTGTGGTGGAACAGGGGCTCGGTAGGGAAGCAGCACTCGTGTCTGAAGCATGTGTGTCTCTGCACGGCCCTCCGGGCTGCTCTCGCTGCATCTCGAGCTGCCCCCGCGACACCCGGCGGCACCCAGAGGGGCGCAGACGCTCCGTGATTCACGAGTACTCTGGGCTGCTGTAAAACTCAGGACTGGGACCGGGCGGGGAGCGTTTCGGGAAGGAATTTTTCCAACGCTGTGCGACCGCTGACACACTGGGGGATCTCCGCGCGTGCACATGACCAGCGAAAGCTGTAAAAGCCGAGGGTGTCAGTGAGAACACCATTTCTCGTCCGTGACCGTGTGGACTAGTAATAGTCGTGCATATATTTCTCGGTCAACCCTGACGGCGCTCCTAGTGTCCCGTTAACTTTCCAGAAGGGGAAGGGCCTCCTTAAAGAACGAGGGTAAATGACCGTGGGCATGGGCTACAGGGTGGGGAGGGATTGGCTGTGGGGGTGGGGGGTAGCTGGGGCTGGGGAGAGCAATAGGGGAAGATTGGGACAACTATCACAGAGCAGCCATAAAAAAAAGATGAAGAACTTCAAGCCGAAAGAGGATAATTGAGTCACTCAAAGCCAAACACAGGCGGTGATCGAGCAGGGGCACAGCCCGGGGCTGGTCTGTTGCGGGGCCCGGGGTCCGACCCGCTCTGCTCCGGGCCTCTTAGTCTCGTAGCGCTTGTCTGAGTGAGCGCACAGGACGCCTCTCCGAGTCCTGACATTGGTGGGGAGACTAAATGTTTACATGGGAAGACTCGTAGTAGTGATTTCTATAAATTCCTCCTTTCGTGGTGTTTCCCTCTTAATACGGCTCGAGCTACAACTTCGGGTTAAATATTTCTGCTCGTTAAAATAACCCATTCTGTTAGCGACCCCGCAGGAAAGATGAGGGCTTCCTTCCGTGCTCATTCTCTTAGAAGTGACGGGAGCCCGTTCTGACCGGGTTTAACGAGAAAGGGAGCTGACCGGTGGGTCCTGGCGTGGCCCACGTCGGCGTGGGAGGAGGCGCAAGCACGGAGGAAGCTCTGGGCACCTCGGAGACCAGCCTTGGGAACTCAGTGGCGGACTCGCCTCGCCTGTTCTCACTCAATCATGCTCTTCCCTAAAAGGCAAAATGACCCCGAAATGGTCCCGGAATTCATCTTTGAAGCGCTAAAGCTCCAGAGAATAGAGGAGAACCTACCTCAGTGGTTTTAGCAGAAAAACCCTCAATAAAAACTCAAGCCCTGCCCTGGCTGGCGTAGCTCAGTGGATTGAGCGCGGGCTGTGAACCAAAGTGTCGCAGGTTCGATTCCCAGTCAGGGTACATGCCTGGGTTGCAGGCCACGGCACCCAGCAACCACACATTGATGTTTCTCTCTCTCTCCCTCCCTTCCCTCTCTAAAAAGAAATAGAAAATAAAAAATAAAAAAAATAAACCCCTCAAGCCCTTAAATAATCCCAGCCTGGTAGGACAGCCTGCCCTGGGGTTTGTGCCCATGTCTGCGACGGCCTCAGGACGCGATCTCCAAAAGCCGGGAGAAAGGCGGCTCGTGCGTGCACACACCCTAGTCGGATGGCCCAGCGTGTCTGCAGATCCTTTCCAGCGTGAACTGACGCGCAAGAGGCTCCCACACAATGAAATGCAGCTATTTGTGGACAAGCAAAAATCACCACTTTTCAAAATCATATCCATGGGTCGCCTTCACGCCTGAATCCTTAAATGTTACGCTCCTCTCTCTCTCTCTAACTAGTCAGACCTCGGAGAGATTCTGCAGGCTACAGCTGTTTTCGGCTTTTAATCAACGGTCCTGAGGCAAGATAGGATCGTCGGAATAAAAGTGCCGGGAGAAAAGGGGGAAGGGGGAGGAGGCATGCAGGGGCCACGCTGCGTGGATGGGAAGGGCCAGAAATGTGCACCCTTTCGTTGTCTCGCTCGATCACCGAGTTCCTCGTCCACCCAGCGTGGCTGCCGCAGACGCTGCCCACTGGGCCAGCCCCCCATCCCGCGTCATCCCCGACCCTGCCTCAGGGGGGCGGTGCAGCGAGGAGACTTCCCATTCTGGGGCTGGACCTGCACTGAATAATATGCTTTCGGGAGCCTGGGGTTATCTCAGGGCGTTAGCGATCCACACCCCTTTGTCCGACACTTGTTGTTTCTCTGGCCGTGAAGATCCCTTCAGCCCCCAGTCAGCTGTCTGACAGTTCCAGTTTGGAAAGGCTGCAGGGCGGACGCCAGAAACTGTGTCTGGCCATTATCTTGGAAGCGAGACCCTGCCCTTTGGACTGCTCGTCAATACACCTGGCATTCTGGTCACTCCCCTCGGCCCCTGATTAATGGCTGCTGTCTGCCTGCGGCCTCAGAGGAAAGTGAAATGCAGGACAGTGAGATCCAGCGCGGCCGCCCCTCCCCCGCCTCAGCGGCAGCCAAGCTGCTTGTATTGGTGAGTGTTCACCTTCGTGGGACGAGGGAGACACCGACCTTCGGCTGCATCTCTCGCTGCCCTGGCGTCGCTCGTGCTGACCTCACCGTGGGGCAGGACACAGCGCTTTGCCGTGCTGCAGGACACCCTCCCGCTGTCCCGACCGTCCAGCAATGCTGAGCCCGTCTTGCTTCTCGTACGAAGGCACCTGGTCCTCCTTTTGTTTCCAGACGGGCCAGCTCACTCCCTTGGCGTGGAGGTTTGCTGGAGCCTAAAAGACAGAGCCTACGACCTGATACTGTGATATCTTTCTAGCAAGTCACTGAAGTCCCGGCTTTGTTGGTCGTCAGGTCAGAGCCCCAGGATGCTGCAAGGAGCCTGCAAGCAGGTGCTGCTCCCTCAGAGCACGGGGGTCCCGGCAGCCCGCTGGGGAGGGCGGGGCCGTGAAGGGTCCCCGTCCCGTCTGGACAAAGCCAGTCCACAGTGCAGTTCCCAAAGCTCGCATCCGCCTCTGGTGCGATTCACCGACTAACCCGGGTTCTTTCAGCTTGACATGCGAACGTCAGCTCAACCTGACCTGACTGAAACAAGAAAACAACAATACCCCCCCAAAAAAACAAAACAAAACAAACAAAACAAAAAGCACTGTGAGAAGAGAGAACGGGGAAGCCCAGGTGGGCCGGGGGCAGGGGCCAGGGGCTTGACAAGCAGCTGTGCTCCTGTCTGTGCTCGTGGCGACCTGATTCCAGAGATGACCTTCACCCTCACGGGTGTATCCCGTGGTGGCAAACGGCCACCTGGCGCGGTCACGCCCTCACTGCTCCCGCGCCCGCCAACAAGCAGATGCACCGTGAGGCTGGTTTAGGGCAACCAAGTCAGGGGTGCACAGAGGAGGGGTGCAGAACACTCACCCTTGCCTCTTAATTAGACTTCGAGGTGCTTGAGGTCAGAGACCAGGTCACATTTGCCTTCGTGTTGTTGACACACCTCAGCACGGAGAGCACCGTGTGCTAGGTGTTCCAGCAGCTGACACACGTGGGAAGCAAGCGGGTGGGAAGGGCGCAAGGGTCGCGAGTCCACTCTGGGGCCTGTTCAGGTCTCCCCAGGACACTCCTGGCGCAGGGCGTCGATGAATGAGCCCCAGTCGTTGGTCGGTCAGCAGAGTCTGCGTGGGGAATGAGAAAGGAGAGAACCCATCCATCTCAACTCCCAGCGTTTAACCGTTCCCTTTGACCCCAGGCGTGCTGGGGGCTGCCTCCCCGCTGCCGGTCACCCCGAGCACACGCACATGAAGGCCCCCCGGGGGTCGGGCAGCGCCCTCGGGGCCTCGCAGACACCGAGCGTGTGGTCCTCGCAGGTGCCGCGCAGGTCGGGGCATCGTAAGATGTGCAGGGTGGTCCGGCAGCCGTGCCGGGCCCCTCCGAGTGACTCCGCCCTCTTTGTTAATAATCTCTCTATGTTCCAGAAAGTGCTGATCGGGCCACTGCTGGGAAAGGGAAGGCCTCGGCCTGCAGGAGTCGAGAGAGCTCCTGCAACACCTCGTGGAGAAAGCTGCGCCCTGTCTCTGGAGGTGGCCAGCTGGTCAGCACGACGTGAGGCCGCCGTCCTCATGGTGAGAGAGGCTGACGGGACTTCCCTTCTCCGACTGGTAGCACGGGGAGAGGACGGAGGGACGGCCTTGCCTCCCACGTGTGGGCCCCCAGCTACTCCTCCGACCAGGGCTGCTCCCGGCCAAGGCGAATGTGGCCACTCTGTAGCGGGGACCTCAGACCAGCACCACTCCATCACCAGGGCCTGTCACGGGAGGAGACGTCAAAATCAAGCATTTTCTTACAAAACAAAAAGGGAAGAGTCAGCGGGCGGATGGACTGATGGGGTGGCCTAGTGTCACAGATGCTGTATTAGCTTCCTCGGGTCGTCACGACCACGCTCCCCAGACTGAGGGGTTGAACAAGAGAAACTTGCTGTCTCTCCGCTCTGGAGGCCGGAAGTCTGACCTCAGGGTGTCAGAAGAGCGGGTCCCTCCTGGGGGCCGGGAGGGAAGGGTCTGTCCCAGGCCTCTCCTCCTGCCCCTGGCTGTGCCTTGGCTCGAGGGAGCCGAACTGCTGTCTCCACAGGACACCCTCCCTGTGCGTGTGCCCGTCTCCAAACGCCCCCTTTTCATAAAGACACGGGTCACTGGGGCTCAACACAATGCCTGCGTTTCAACTTGACAGCTTTGGTAAAGACCGTGTCTCCAGGTAGGGCCACGTCTGAGTCCCGAGGGCGAGGACTTGAACATACGGATTCGAGAAAAGCACGATTCAACCCATAAAAACCTCAGAGGGCTTTACGTCTGCACGGGGTTGGCTCCGTGATGAGTGATCGCGGAGCAATGGCCGTAACACTGGAGGCATTTCAGAGAGTCGTGGGTTGAATGAAACCTGACAGACGAGTTGACGCTTGCTAGGCGAGGCATTCTGCATGTAAGGGACAGCGTGTGCAAAGTTTTTCCTTCCAGGGCCACTGCCACTGTGGACTCGGGACCGTCCCAGAGAGGTGAAGGAATGTGAGCAAGGTCTCCGCCAGTAGGGAGCGGACCCGGGTTTCAAAGGCCGCTCTGTCAACTCGAGGGTCAGCGGAGTGCCATTTCGCTGGTGCAGGTGGTGGCCATGGGGGGCCCGAAGCAGGGCAGCGCACGAGAGCAGCCGACTGCCCCGGGGAAGGGGACGGGCCACTTCCCTGTGGGCCTCGGAGAACGCGCCGCTCCGCGACCTCTTCCCGGGCTCTTTCCCAAAGCGGTCGCTGGGATAAAACACCGCTCGAATTCACACCAGGCAGAAGGTCAGCCATCTCCTTCGGGGCTGCGGGAGCGTCGCAACCTCCACCTAGCGTCTCGTCCGTTATTAAAAGCAAACAAGCGTGTTGACCATTCTGTGTGCGCTTTCTCGGGCGGCCAGTGGACCTCGGCTGCCCATCATTCCCTTCGCCATCACCGGTGCAGCTGCGTGGGAGCCGGGAAGGAAACGGGGTCTGTTTCCTGTGCAAGGTGTGCTTTGTTCGCTTGCTCTGACCTCGGCCCCCTCCTCAGGAGCAGATGCCATGGTGTCAGCAGCAGCCCGGGCGCCAGCCAGAAGTCCGTCCTCCCTGTCTCCAGGGTGTCCCCTTCCCATGTCCATCCTCAGCGGTGTCGGTCCTGCTCTGTCCCTGGCGCCGCCTCCTGTCTCCCAGACCCGTCCACACCACAGAGAGAATTGTGGAAAGTAGTTTGTTTTGTTTTTGTTTGCAAGAGCTACATGAAGTAGGGACAAACACATTTAAGAATGTTGCCCCCCCGCCGAAGTCCCTTAGGGGTGAACCATGATGGGGTGGACTTTTGACCTTGAGCCTCTGTCTTTGTTGCTGGAGCAGAAAGGGACAGTTAAGGGAATGAGGGACCCCAAGGGCTTCGGGGGCGTGTCTGAGATGTGACACCAAGTTGGGCCGATGTCTAAAACAACCAGAGTTGGCCTTTCTCTTCTCTCGACCTCCTCTCCACGGCGCCGCCCAGGGGGGCTCCCCTGCCCCCCTCTTTTCCTCTGCCCCTTTTTTCTTTCCCTCTCTCTGCAACTTCTCTCCTCCACCAACCCCACCCCCTCCTCCTCCACCTTGTCTTTCTTTGTCTTCATTGTCTTCGCCATCGTCAGGGAAAGCATACACTGGGCCTCTGCTCTAATAGTTTATCACCGTGTCTGCCCCTCCACCAGCTGTAAGTTCCTGGAGGGCAGAGGGTGGGCTCATGCACTCGTATAGTCCTTGCACGGATAATAGACACGGAGTGGCTATTTGTCGAGTGAATCATCCAGTGGACGTTAGAAGGTCAGTGAGAGGGGGACAGTGGGGATGACTGAGTCGGCCCGCGCAGGCTGGTCTCCGTGGCGTGGCTGGATTCTGTCCCCGCGCAGAGCCAGCCCCGGGACGCAGGTTGGCGTTGCCATCAGAACATTCTTCTCTCAGACCAGGCTCTTTCTTCCTGCACTGCTGCTCCGACTTGGGGTGAATTTTCCATCTTCTTTTTTTTTGAAAATCTGGGACTAATGAGATGATTGCACAAAGCGATCCGTTTCTGGCACGTCGTCGTTTCTCCATCAGAGTGACTTGCTCTCATAGAATAGTGCCCAGCTCTCCTCCAGCCGACAGCACGTGCATCTCCCTCTCTGCAGGGGCCGCCACAAAGCTTGGGTCTGACCCCTCCCCCACCCCATTCCCTTGGCCTCGGGGTCTGACGGCAGCCCAGCCCCGGCTCGTGTCCATGTTCATCTCATTTTAGCGGGTGTAGTGTAGCTGGGGTGTCTACCGTAGGCAGCTTCACACTGCTTCTGAGGGGGCATTGCTGGAGATAACTTGTGTGAACGTAAGTGCTCAGAATTGTCAGTCCCTCCTTGAGTAATTTTAATATTTGTGAAATGTCTTCTTTTTCAGTTTCAGTTGGTATGCAGTGTTGTCCTAGTTTCAGGGGCGCAGCATAGCGGTGAGACACTTGTATAATCTACAGAGTGGTCCCCCCACTGGTAACTCCAGTACCCACTTGGCACCACACGAGGTTATTAGAATAGTACTAACTGTATTCCCTGTGCTGCACTTTACATCTTCGTGACTGTTTTATTATTTTCTTTAAAGATTTTATTTATTTATTTTTAGACAGAAGAGACGGGAGGGAGAAAGAGAGGGAGAGAAATATCAATGTGTGGTTGCCTCTCACGTGGCCCCTACTGGGGTCCTGGTCCGCAACCCTGGCATGTACTTCGTGATGTGAAAAAAAGCAAGGGATCGCGTGTGGGTCACGGGGTCCCTGCACGATGGTGACCTGGTGTCAACTTCAAGTGACGAAAGAGCTCCTGCCAGGTGACCTTGGCCGCTTCACTGCACCCCTCCGACTTCCAGTTTTCACCTAATAAACCAGAGATGGCATTAGCTCCGTGGGAGGCCCGGAGAAAATTAAACAAGGTGGCATGCATACAGCAGTCCGTGCAGCGCCTGGACCACTGGAGGTAGAAGGCGACGATTATTCTTAGATCATCAAGGCTGCTGGTGTCCAGGCCACAAGACGAGTCCCACGGGAGCAGAGGCAGCGTGCCGAACCGCCGCACTGCGGGGCCCGGGAAAGACGGGGAAGGGTTTTGTAAATTGGTTTCCTTTTATCCAGAGTCTGAGTGAGTGCTTTCTGCCCCGTGATTTTCCTCTTTTCCTCTCATTCACGTTGAATTAACCTGGGCTGGGCCTCGCCCTGCAGAAGACTGAATTCACCAGTGAGGCCGGTGTGAGAGGAGGGGTGCCCGCCGGGCGACCAGCATTGTGCCGGCACCTCCCCCCGCCACACGGCGCCCGCTGTGCTGTCTGCGTGCCGCGCCGCAGCCCTCGTGTTCTGGGTCTGCGGTGCTTTGCGTCTCTCCAGGTATGGAAGGTGTGGACCCCGTTGCTTTAATTTCCGCCTATCGGCGCCTGCACCTGGGCTCCTTCAGGCCAGGGCTGTGTTCCGCTGAAGTTTACCTATAGCTTTTTTGGGGGTTTTGGGAGCAGGGGGGGAGGGGTTCTTTAACAGGCAGGATCTGTTCTGATTGGGCAGTGACCATGTTACCCGTTGTTAAACATTTTAAATGCTGCTGGGGGTTAGGTATTCGGGAAGGGTCGAGTGAGCGCATTTTATCCCCCCAAACTTCAATTTGCAGGTAAGGAAACTGAGGCTCAGAGAGGGTGTATGCAGCCCCCTCCTTCCCGAGTGTGGGAGGGAGCCAGGCTTTGAAATCTGCTCAGTCTGCTCCCCAGCCCAAATGCTCTCTCTATTTTGGGTTGCCGGCTATGAATCTTTCATTTCTAAACAGTCTGGTATCGAATACTTGGGGCATTTCATACCTCAATTCTTATTTTAAATTCCATGTCGAAAATAAAAATAAAGAAAACGCCGCGTCACAGAGGAAAGAGAAGCCAGAAGGATCTCTGTGTAGAGCCTGCCGCCCCCCCCCCCACACCCCCCGCCAGCAAGGCTCTGGAGGAGCGTTCAGACCAAACGTAACCCAGTCCCTGGGGCGAAAGGCCTTCACGTGCAAATGGCAAACCACATAGCCAGCAGCCATCAAAACCCTCGCTTTCTCCAAGGACTCTGCACTTAGAGGTTTGTACAACACAAGCTCGAATTGTGAGAAAATAAAGTTTCTGTTGTTTAAGCCACCGACTCGGAGGGATTTGGTGACGTCAGCCCCAGCTGCCTAGTCCCTGATGAGGTCAGCTTTTCCCAAGGGCAGTCTGGCGGGGTCAAGAGCAGGCCACGCCTGGTAGACTCACACCGACACTGGCGAAAAGGGGGTGGTCTGCAGATTCTGTCTTCTCATGCCGTAAATCAGTATTGCCCGTCAAGGCGTACTTAGGGGCCCCGGTTTGCGCAATTAAGACTCTAACAAGAGGTTGCAGAAAAAAATGTCTCTGCGGACATTTCTCTGGTGGAAATGTTTGGCATATTTAGTTTTTATCTTCTTTATAAAATCATGGGAGGAGATAAGGAGGCCTTCAAAGTTCTCTCTTCGTATTGGGGAATTTTTTTGGGGGGGGCAGTTCTTCTCCCTTTTATAAGGGATTGATGCACTGTCTGCTGGGGAGAAGGGTGAGGACGTTTGAACCTCAGCCTGACTGTCACTGATGCCACACGGT
Source organism: Phyllostomus hastatus (assembly GCF_019186645.2). NCBI lineage: Eukaryota > Metazoa > Chordata > Mammalia > Chiroptera > Phyllostomidae > Phyllostomus > Phyllostomus hastatus. The sequence goes on along the minus strand of NW_025334017.1, from coordinate 45,005,251 downwards.
CTGGGGTGGGGCCAGCACCCGTGGTTTTTAGTTTCCCACGTCACTGCACTGCGCAGCCAGGGTTCTCAAACACGGAGAACTCTCTGCGCCCCAGGAGTACCGTGGACTTTCCAGCGGCTGGCCCTCCGGCACCCTCCCTGTTTGCCTGTAATGCCCCCCCTCTCCCCACCGTGCTCATTGGGTCCTCTCCCCTCCCAGTTTTCTCTGTGACACCATATGTTCCAGGCAGAGTGAGCTGGTCTGTCTTCCCGGCTCGGAGAGCCAGTTCCCAGCCAGGCTGCAGCCCCAGGCTCGCTCGCAGCAGGGCGGGAAGCTGCCGCACCCCCCCCCCCCGCCCCCCGCCCCCACCTCCCCAGTCCTAGCAGACAGCCGTTCAGAGCAGGCGTCAAGTGTGAGCAAATAATCCGTTATTTGACTTTGGGTAAAAGAACTCCAGCTCTCTGAGTGTGTTGACTCTCGGAGAAAAAGCCATTTCACCTCTGACACCCAGGAATTCAACGCGGATAAACCTGTGTATCCAAACACGAAAGCAAACAGTGTGAAAACGTCAACTACGTTTTCAGAAAGTCCTCCCGTTCAAGTGCTGCTAAAATGCACAAACGGCACAAGGAGCCCCACTCCCCCTGGGGTGCTGGCAGCAGGGGGACCCCGAGGGACGCGTGCAGGCAGGTGGCGTTCTCCGGTGAAGGCCAGGAACTCGTGAGAGGGCCGGCTCCTGCTCACAATGCTGCTGCGGCCGTCCGTCTGTCTTCACATCCTCTCGTCTCACGTCCGCTTCCCTCGCAGTTAGGGGCACCTGCCGTCTGCAGTCATTTTACCAAACCCTCGTCTGTTCTGGTCCCTAAACTAGACGTCGAGTCAGTTCCGACAGAAACATAGGCAATGAGATAAGCAGGAAATCGGAGCCCGACAGAGCCGTCCCCGGTTCCCCTGGTGACTTCTGAATTCTGCCGACGAAGGAGCCCAGCGCGCTGCCGGTGTCTCCTTGGGCCCGCTGCGTGAGCTCATGTGCCACTCTCTTCCTCACCCTCCAGGGACTGCGGCTCGATCCGTCGGGGTACCAAGTAGGGTTTCGCAATCATGAAGTGTCAGCTCTCGGCGAGTACGTGTTCATGGGTTTCCTGCATGGGCTTTGAGGGGAAAACCGTTCTCCGTGGTCTCTGACCATGCGTTCTGGGGCTGGAGTTCGTCCGAGCTCAGTGGCACTTGCGGGAGGCTCCCCTGCCCTGTCCCGAGAGGGCCGCTGCCCTTCAGCTGCCCCCCAAAGCCTCCGAGGGGACCGGGTGGAGCGCCAGTCCCCCAGCTTCCTTCTCCGACCATGCCCTCCGACCCCACGCGCCCTCCGGCACGTCCTCCCCCCGGCGGCTGCTTCCATCTGTGTGTTTGCCCACCCGCCCCTTTCTCTCCATGCAAAACACACCAGTTTCCCTCAGCAACAGACCTACTTAAAATAAACAACCCTGCCTTTTCCTGATTACAGGGTAGCAGTGGAAAGATTACAGAGACTCCCACGGCACCATTCAAGACAGAACAGCACAGTCGGCGGTAACACACCACCAGGGTCTCTGGCCTCCCGCAGAGGCAGCCAGTGCGGGTCCCAGGGAGACTCCAGGGCGAGTGAGCTCTGTGAGGTCTCAGCATTCAGGGCCAGTTCAGCATGTCCATCAGCCCTTTCCACCCAGGAGAGGAGAAAGCAGGAGAGTTAAACTCGGCCCCTCAAATGCTCATGCCCAGACACGCCTCACAGCCACTCCTGCTCTCATTGATTGGCCAAAGCAAGTCACGTGGCCTTGCTGACCAGAGAAGGGGGGATTCCTGGGATTAAGGGTTTCCCACGCCCTAAAACCAGGACAGTCTCGGGCAAACCAGAAAGGGGGAAATGGGCACTAAACCTAGTGCATCTGCCCTGACAACTGTGCAAGACGCTTAAACTTCCTGAGCCTCGGTGACTGTAAAACCCAAGAACAGCCCTGCTCTCTTGGGCCGGTTCGGATGGTTAAGCGATGCCGTGTTGTGTGAATCAGGGCTCCCCGGAGAAACAGAGCCAAGAGCCAGGGAGGGAAGAGATGAGCTGGGGGCGGGGGGCGGCAGTGTGGAGGAGTTTGATCACGAGATTGTGGGTGCTGACGCGTCCAAAATGTGCAGGGCGGCTGGCAGGCAGGCCCTTCTGGCAAGAGCCAGTCTGTGCTTTCGATGTTGCAGTCTTGAGTCTGAAGACAGAGTCCTTTCCTGCTTCAGGGACCTCAGTCCGTTCCCTTAAGGTCCTTCGAACGAAGCCCACTGCATTGTGAAGGGTAATCAGCTTCACTCGGTCCTGTGATTGGAATGCTAATCACCTCTTAAAAATACCTGCACGGCAACGCACACACTGGTGTGCAATCACCCAGCCGGGCGCCACCGCCTGGCCGGGCTGGCGCGGGAGGCCCACCCTCTCCGGCACGTGGCAGCTGGACACAGCGCTGGCTTCCACCGGGTGGTGCCCGGGACCTGTTAGGGGGTTTGCTCTCTCGGCTTCTTCCTCAAAGCATTTATGAGTGAGTTTCTTTCAATATAGGCAGACATTTTTTTAAAACCTCAAAATCATCCAATGTCTTTAACGCTATTTCACAATACAGAAATGCGGCCGGTTATTTGATAGACCGTTTGCTTACACTGTGTGATTGAGGCATCTGTTTACAAACTGATTCAACACCCTTGTGCGTGTAGAACCCTTCAGGGAGTGCAGGGGCCACCATCATCCGACATTCCCAGAGCCCAGGGACGGTGACCTGTGTCTGGAAATACAATTACAATGAAGTGGGGCAGATCGTGTGCAAGCTGATACGCAGTGCTGCTGAGGGAGAAGCTGACTCGGCCAGGGGCTCGGGTCCAGTGTTCTGACATGTGACCTGTGCTGGCAGTGGGCAGGGTTTGAGAAGCAGGCAGGCCGGCCGTGAGCTCTGGATGGCCGGGAGCGGGGAGACGGCCGCACCGTTCGTGGTGCTGTCTAGTGAGGGCGAGGCCCGCACAGGGTCCGGGGGCTGCGGTGAACAGAATACTATCTTTCTGAATCACGTCGGAGCCCCTCTCCCTTCCCAGAGCCTCTAGGGCGGTGCTCTGAGCACGGTCGGTCAGGTCCTTCACGCACGGAGCCCTCCGAATGTCCCCGTGACTGTCTCTGAGCTGTCCTCCACACCACGTGTCCGCTCGGGGCAGCTCGAGGATGCTGCTCCTGCAGCGGTCAGCTTCTCCTCCCCGAGACGGGCTGCATCGTCTTCTCCTCCCAGCCCCGCGTGGCTCCCGCGCTGGCACATGGTCTCTGCCCCGGGATGGTGTGTGTCTGTCTGTCCCTCTGCCCCACGGAATGAGTTATTTTAGGGAAGGACTCAGGTTTCGTGCACGGCTGTGTCACGGGGTCTAGACCTGTGGCCAGCACGTGCTGAAAGCTCAGTGTGCGCTGATGGGAGGAATAAATCACACGTGAGAACCAGGGCTAACGACATAGCTGTTGCTGAGTGCGAGCACATGTATACCAAGTGCCATTGAACAGCTGAGTATTTTAGAATTAGTGTGTTTCATAATGTCACCGTCAGAACTGGTGTGATGCCGAAAAAGACAAATGTGTTGAAATGTTTCTCTTGAGGTTCTAAAGAGATTAGTGTGATTTCTATTATGCAAATCCAGAATGTTGAGTCACAAACAACAGGCCCTTGCTTTTCAGATTAATGAAAAGAAAGATGAAAATAAACCTTAGATATAGTTTAAAAGCACCTGAAAATGGACGTCTCAAACACATCTGTAGCACAAGCTGGGGAGGACCCAGGAAAAAAAATTTAAGTATTTTTTTTATTTCTGAAGTAAAATTTATTCTTTTTAAAAATTATATCCCTTTATATCTGTTTGCCCTTTTTATTATTCTTTTTTCCCCAAAAAGCAACTTCTGATTATTGATTTTCTTTATTCTATTTTGTTTTCCTCACATTGATGTTTGCTCATTTTTATCATTTTCTGCCTTCACATTCTGTAAAAGTGTTTACCTACGTGTTTTGTTGGTTCTTTATTTCTTTATTTTTTAAACATTTTTTTTCTTTTTCCTTTTTTTAAAAGATTTTATTTATTTATTTTTAGAGAGAGAAGGGAAGGAGAAAGAGAGAGAGAGAGAGACATCCATGTGCAGTTTCTGGGAGCCATGGCCTGCAACCCAGGCATGTGCCCTGACTGGGAATCGAACCTGCGACACTTTGGTTCGCAGCCCGCACTCAATCCACTGAGCTATGCCAGCCAGGGCTATTGTTGGTTCTTTAAAGGTGTATTTCCTTCCTGACGGTGAAGCGATTTCAGTTGCTGCGAGAGGACCTGCTGCCACAGAGCGGCCCGAGCCTGGTCTCTCGGCTGCTGGCTGAGAAGTCGGAGACACACACGGCTGGGCTGCGTCCACGTCTACGGAGCAGAGTCCGGGAACCCCAGGACTGAGCCGGCGGTGGGCGTTGTCACGGCTCAGTGGGTGGTGTCCGACAGTGAATCTGAGGCGCTCGCTCCGGTGTCTGTGACACGGGCTATTTGAACTTGAAGGCTGCAAGACCTTTGTGAGTTAACGCATGGTCCACTTTTTAGGGAGACAATGTGTGTGTAAAACAACCTGTTAGTTTCTGTGGGTTGGGGGGTTGAATTTTGCATTGCATTAATTTCATTATTAAAATAACGTATATACTTCCCAGTTTTTCAATATTCATCTATCTGTTTGTTTAAGGAAAGCATTAAATTATGTTTTTCCCCTTGCTATATTCATGTATTCATTCAGGCCCAGTATGTGTCAAATACTGTCCTTGTTATTTTTAGTATTAAGTCGTGAGTGTCTTCATTCCACTTTTTAAAACAGTGATATTCCTGCATCTTCATTGTCCTATTTAGAACATCCGCTGTGTACATTATTCAACACAATTCTAGTCAGATTATCTTTACGGTATTGACAGATCGATGCTAAAATTTATGTGAAGATTCAAAGGCTTTGGAACAGCCAAAATAATCTTTAAATGAAAAAAAAAAAACTAGATGACTCTTACCAGGTTTCAATCTTTAGATAGGCCCAGAATAGGAAAATAAAAGATGGAGAAACTAGAACTTTTAGTATCATTTTTTAAATGGTCTAAATTTTGGCTAAACTTCTAGAAAGAAAAGAGAGTGAACTGGGACAGAAAAAAACACGTGAAGAAGTACTGACAAAAATGTCTCCGAATTTGATGGAAAAACATCAGCTGAAGGTCCGGTAGCCGAGCAAACTGCCAGGAGGAGAGAGACAAAGGAAACCAAACCAGGTAACATCAGAGCCAGACTGAAGTTTAAAGCAGCAGTTCAAGAGCTAAAACTGAAACCAGAAGATAAAATCAACCGGAAACTCAAAAGCACGTTTCTGAGGTGACAGCAGCGAGATGGCGGAGTGCGAGGTCCCCTGCTCGTACCCCCCTTGGCCCCAGGGATCTGACCGACACCCCGGGGGGAAGAGCCGGGCAGTGCGGGCAGGAAGGGGGGTGCTGAGTGGGGTCCCGGGCCAGCAGAGCCGCTCTGAGAAGTCAGACCCATGCCCAGGTCGCTGGCTACGGACTTGCCTGTGGCTCTGTACTCCTGCAGACATGGCTCAGCCGCACTTGGCCTTGGCCCCGCCACACCCGTCCACACACCTGGTGACAGCTTCACGGTCTGCAAACCTGTCCACGCACCTGGTAACCAGGAGAGCCGATGGCGGTGTTTCAGTCCAATGTCTGGCCGGCTCACGGCCCGGCGAGAGCCCGTGTGTCCACTTGAGGCCAAAGGCAGGAAACAGCTGGTGTTCCAGTTTAAAGAGGGCGGGGCAGGAAGAGCGCCCCTTTGTCCAGGGGTGGGCAGGGAGTGCCGTCTGTCATCTGGTCGCCCATGCCCTGTCTGTGTGGGCGGGCCACCCTTCACCCATTAAGTCAAGTTCAGCGTTGAACTCACCCAGAAGTAGCCTCACAGCAACACTCAGACCCACTGAATCAAGTATGTGTGCACCTCCTGGCACGGCCAAGCTGACGTAAAGTCATCCGCCACAGTTACACATCTAATTAACAGAGTTTCGAACATTAAACAGCAAAATGGGCTAACATTAAAGTTTAAAAATATACATACTTATAATCAGAGTTGGCGATTTCATCCCTTTTTTCTCAGTATTTGGTACAATAAGTAGACAACGATCTCTGTAACTCAACAAACTTTTCACTTCTGAGATTGCCATACTTTTCAGTTTGAGATTTTCCGTTTGGCTCTTGTCTGGAGTTTCCACCTCGCCGCTGAGGTCCCCCATCCAGTTACCTGTTCGCCCTTCTCTCCCGGGAACAGAATTTTAAGAGCCGTTTAAGAAATCTTGTCTGCTAATCCCGCCGTCTGAATGATCTCCGGGCTGTTTCTACGGACTCCTTCCTGTCTGGGGGATGGACCGCAGTTTCTCTCTTGCGTTTGTAGGGTTTATTTTTTGTTGTGTTTTCGACCTTGTGACTGCATTACCTAGACGCGTAATCCATTGGGATTACGTTCCGAGAATGACGTTTGTTTATGAAAATCATTACGTTTTTACCGTTTGCTCAAACCATCCTAACAAAGGCCCCCCCGAGAGACCCACGTCACCCCCGCATTGGCTCAGCCCCCCACCGGAGTCACGGCCTCAGGCTTGTCCTTACGCAGGCTGCTCTGTTAGCATGTCCTGTGTGCTGTGGCTGCAAGGGGACACCCTGGCAACATATATGTCCCCAAGGGGTCGTCATTATTAAAGTCACTGTCCTCCGAAATACCCTCCTCCAGTAGGTCCTCTCGGCCAAGCGCGACAGGCCGGAAAAGCCTGGGAAACCCAGAGAGACCAAACATGAGATCTTGCCGCAGAGAGCAGAAAAGCGCCAAAGGAAAGAGGCCCGTTTCTCAAGCTGAGTTCCTGTCTCGCATCTCCGCCGGCGCCCGGAGCGAACCCCAGGCACCGCGTTCCCCTTAGCTTGCCCTGCAGTGTCCTTTGTCGTAACGATGGCAATGGACCTCGCGAGATCCACTTCAGGACTACCTGGGCTGGAGGGTGTCACAGTTTGGGGTTCATGGTAAACACGTGATAAACAAAAGTACGTTGAATCCCAATACAAGACCGTTACATAGGATATTGGACACAGCACCAATTCAGACGTCGGGTTTCAATCATAAGGATTCGTTGGTAGCTTGCGGCCTTGTACGTTTCTGAGTCTCAGTTTGCTCCTCTGTACGATGGGAAAGTCCTCAGCCACCACGTGGGGAAATCGAGCGGCTGGACTATAAAATGATCACGCAGAACGGCCAGCCCCGCGCCTGCTAGAAAGTCCCCGTGCAATTAGCATCAGGACTTCTTGCTTAACGTTAATTTTCTCCTGTGCTCTCACACAGACGCATTACCAGCTCATTCTCTGGAGCTTTACGGTGGAAAGGCACGGCCCCACTTAATCCCTCTTCCCTCCCACACACGCACCTCCCTCCTTCCCCTGCAGCTCTTCTTTCTCCATTTCCTCTCTGCTGTGGGCTCAAGTGGATTAACTGCTTCTGAGCCTTGGAGACAGAGGGGGCCCGCCCTCCGGAGAAATCCCAGCACAGATGGTTGGGAGCCGGGCGGATGAGAATGCCTACCGTTCCAGCACCTGGACACTTCAGAGGTGAAGGAGATAAAATGCATTTCTTTTCTAAGCTGTGGATTTCCCAGAAGGTAATAGGGAGAGAGTCTAAATCAAGGTTAAAAAGTGAATGCATTATCTGTTTGATGTTTACCCATTGACAGGTCTCATACGTGCAGAAGAAAGTCATAGCCTTGAGGGGGTTCACATTTAAAGTCAGTTACGAACAAAACCCAGTGGCATGTGAAGTGTGTGCATGAGATAAGCTCCCCAAAGCCTAATTCTCAAAGTCAAAAGATTTTGTATTTCCATTACTTTCCCCTTCTACCCTTCTACCAATGTAATAAAACGCGCGCGGGACTAAGGGAGGTTCTAGGCAGCTGTTTATTAACTGCAGTGTTGGGCGGGGCGCAGAAACATCGGGGGTCCCTCCTGTTCTCTGTAAGGGGGGGGCGTGCACGCCGTCGGTGAGTGTCCTTTCTCTTCTGTTCCAGCCGTCCCTGTCCCGGACCAGGGCTTCCACACTGCACTGCACCCCCTCCCCTGCCAGGGCGACTTGGGAAAAACAAACCATCCTTCTCCCAGTCTTGCCCCTTCTAGTCAATCCTGCAGACGCCTTCTGAAATTATTTCTTGTAAAATGAAAATGTGGTATTTTTTAAGACTCTTCGACCCTTGACTATGGCACAGATCTTCTTAAGCTGCCGCCTGTCTGCCAAAACCAGCCATTCTAAATAGGATTTTGTGGTGTTTAAGGATAAAAATGTGCATGAGCTGCTGTGGCAGATGTAGCTCAGGGCTCAGCAGACACCCGCGGGTGCTGTCGGACTTCCTGGCGTCTCTCTAAGTTCAATGGTGGGCCAGGGGCTCCTTCCAGACGTTGTCAGCTGCCGCCGCCATTAAAGGCAGCGCCCCCCCCTCTCCTGCTCCGGTGACCTTGAAGTCGGTGGGATCGCGTTGCACAGTGCAGCAGGAGGAGGGAGAAATAAACCATTGTCACGTTATACCACAGAGAACCAGGGGCTCTCTCGTCAGGACAGCATAGCCCAGCGTGGCCTGACCAAAAAGTTGCCCTCGCTTTCAAATGAGGAGATTCCGCAGAGAGAATCCGCTACTCCATTCAGACCATGGGATGGCCACGGTCCCCCATGCCCAGCGCCCGGCTCACACCGGTGCACTCTCAGTCCGCTCATCTGCCTCCCCTTCTTCTTTAGGGATCTCCCCGCCGACCTCGACCCCAGCGTCCCATGGATCTGAATTCGGGACCCCTGATGTGCGAATACAATTCCCACCTCATCACGTGACATGATGGACCCTTCCTGGTCCCTGATCGGGGTTCCTTGGTCGCTGCTGCCTTACAGTCCAGCATGGCGAACACGAGCAGTGCCACCCTGTTCGACGTTGCTTATGCAGTGGGTGCATTTCCTGCCTCTGGTATCTGGGGGGTTCCGGTCTCTGCCTCTGGTGTTCTTGCTGCGTCGTTCCTTTCGGAACCCTTCATTTCTCCGTCCCTCTCCCATTTCTCCCCTGGGAAATCTCTCCCGAGCCCCTCCTGTGCTTTTCTCCGTTCTATTGCTGAGCCTCTGGTTCTGCTTCGTTTACCTCCTAATTCCCAGACGCAGTGCGGAGAGAGGCGCGCAGTTCATGCTGATGGGGAGACTGCTGGAGGGCGGGCTTTGGTCTTCAGATCTCAAAGCAGTGGGTGCCGATGGGAACGATCCAGGTAGCACCTAAAGGCTCGCGGTGGGAGGAGTGCACCCCTCCCCGTCTTCCCGCTGCTGCTCCTCAGCCGCAGCCCCTCCCTCACGCCCCCTCTGCGCCCCGTGTCTGTCGCCGGCCTCCGCTCCTCTAAGGGCTAATTTGTACTGTTTGCCTCCCTTCTTACCATCCCGCTCCTGGCATTTGATAGTCCTCCTGCTGTGCTTCAAGTTCCGTCAGCTGCCTTTAGAACTCGGAAAATGAGATTAAGTTCTCGTTTTCTGTTCCTTTTGATAGTGTCTTACATTTGGCCTCTCCTTTCCTCCCCTCTACTCCCCCTCTTGCCCCACAGCCTCACTGTGGGGGGGTCGGAGCTGTTCGTGTTTACATTGTTGACCCTAATCCGGGCTTTGTTTATCCATTCAGCTCAATTCTTTTGTTCTTAGTGCAAAAGCAGATGCCGCCCCCCACCCACCCCTGCCCTCTTAGCTCTGTCTCCCCATTCCCGCCCTCCCTCCCATCCAGCCCACGTTTGACTCGCCCTCCAGCAGCGAGGAGAAGCCCTCCTCTGCTGTGGAAGCTTCTGGCGAGATCTGGTTTTCCCTCCTTCTTTTCTCTGTCGTTTCCTAACCCACCGTGAAAGCAGGTGGAGCGCTGCGTCAGGGACCGACGTCCCAGGCCCCCCGCGTGTGAAAAGAAATACAGCCTTCCAAGCTAAGTAAATCAGGAGTGACCGCTTTTCTCTGTAGACGCAGACTAGATTTAACGGGCTGAATTAGTAACTCCAGAGAGGGGCCTGCGTTAGAGCCAAAGCTATCATGTTTACAGCCACGTGGTGTTTTCGAAGCGGATCCTGGAGTCCTTACGGTCCAGAACTGCCAGGCTCGCTGCAGGGGGGCGAGGACAGTCAGAAGCACCCTGACTTTGTGGTGTAATTGGCTCAGCCCCGGGAGGGTGGGGTCTTGGGTTCCTGATACAGAACCACCAAGGTTGGCTGGACACCCTTAAGCACATGTGCTTCACCTCTCTCTGACCTTCTTTCCAGTACTTGAGAGGTTTGGGTGAAATCATTTTCCAGGCCATATCCGCCCATGACAGGCCATGAGAACACCCCTCTGGTAGAGACGCTGGGGTCCCCTCTTTCATTTCTGCGGTCAGAGTCACCTGTGCTACCCACAGATGCGGGGGACCCTCTGGTCACCTTCTCAAAGAGTGTCTGTGGTCTGATGTGCCCAGCACCCCCCTCCCTCCTCTCAGTCGCCTGACTCCGATCTTTCCATGGGAACCTACCTGCCGTCCACATGGGTGCCATCGGTGGGGCCGACCCAGCCTCCGCCCCGGAGGGGCACGCGGCTCGGCCGCGGCGCGCTGGCACCCGTCCACACCTGGCCACGTGGCTCAGCTCCGGGCGCTCATGGGCCAGAGTGACTCGCTGTGGTTCAGGCGCCCTCGGGGACAGACCTCTCGGAACAGAGCCAGCACTGACACTGCAGAGCTGGGAGCCGGAATGAAGACCATGCCCCCGCCCAGCTGTCTTGACTTGAGTTCTCTTGAAAGCAGAGCCTGAGGATTTGGGTTCATGTAGTTTACTTGGGAGCTTTTTCCTGGAAGAAGGAGCGAGGGGCAGGGAGAGTGAGAAAGAGGAAAGGGAAAGGCCAGAGTAAGGGCGTGTTTTCAGGTCGTAGCACTGTCTTCCACAGGACTCAGTTCCCCTGGTACATTATCTAGGGCCCCGGACTCGTCCCCTGAAGGGAAAAGAGGCTGGGGCACTGGTCTGCAGGATCCTGCTCTGTGTCGGTTTGAGTTTTCCACTGGACGTGACCCCCTCCCCACCCCAAACTCCTGGGCTGCGCGTGGGCTCAGGCTGCTCCTGCAGCATCAGAGAACGCCCTGGGTGAGGCAGTGCACAAGACCATGATACATGGCCGTTGTGCGATGCCGTCAGCATGAGACGGGGCTGAGCCCGCCTCCCCCCGGCTGAGGGCCATAGAGACTCGAATGAGCTGAGGGCGGGAGCAGGGCCGCCACAGTGACCTGCAGAGCTGCGAGCGTGCGAATGAGCCAACCTTTTTATGCCACTGAGTTCTGAGGCATCTTGTTATGCAGCAATAGCTGATTGATGCACTCGTTCTCCATATAACACACACTCACTGATGATCCTCATGTGCTCATGAGTCCAGCTAATATCCATGCGGCAGCTCCTGCAGTTTGCCCTAGATGCAGACTTACACATCTCCTAGGCACGGACCTGCTGTCGCGGCCTCGTGGGGGACAGTGGTATTTAAAGGAAGTGTAATGACAACATAGTGTTAGGGCTCTGATGGGGGGCCCTTGGAGGGTGTGGGAATTGTAGCAAGAGCATCCTCCCAGGGTGGGTTTGTGTTCGAGAGATGTCTGGAAGACGCGTGAAGAAAAAGTGATATGAACGTTAGTCAGGCTCGGAGGGCACTTGGGAAAGCAAAGAGAGAGTGGGAGGGAGGATGCCGCCGGCAGGAGGGACAGCACATGCGGGGGCTCGGGGCCAGGAGGGAGCGCAGACTGTGTGTGGGGGGGTGAAAATCGAGGCGGGAGGAAGAGCGGCATCGGGGCCAGGTGGGAAGGGTGGCTGAGCCCCGGTCACGTGAGGCCCCGGAAGCCTCACTGGAAGTCTGGACTCTGTTATTAGCGAACGGGAGGGTGAGAAGCTCTTTCATTAAACTTTTAAAAATCCAAGTATTATTATTCTTTTAAAATAAGTCATTTATGCAAATAACCTATTTCGAACGTTTTAGGGCAAAATAGAAAAAAAATTAAAGATCTTTCCCCAAACCAGCCGCCCACTCTAGCGACGAAGCTCTAGAACGTAGCTAATCAACCGCGAGCTCCTCTGATGTTCCCGAGCCACTCCAGGGCCACGCGGTGATTTAATGTTAGGGTGCGAACGTGTGCTTTCCTCCACTCTTTATTGTTTGCTTCAGACGTTGCCATGGGCAACCAACGTCTGTTCCAGAAACTGACAGTCAGTGCTTACAGTAAGGCGGGCAAAGAAGAAAAAGAGTGTTTTCTTCCACAACCCATAATTTTCCCGTGCCCTGTCCTCTTGGGCTCGTCCCAGGTCCCAGCCTCCCCATGAGCGTCTGCACGTGGGGACCAAACCCTCCACAAGGCCAGAGACGTCGCCTCTCGTTCATTCATTCATGGAGTCCCCAGGGGGTAGCCCAGTTCCCGGCACACCCTGGGAACTCGGTGTTTATTTGTCCAAATACAGGAATAAATGAATGATTGATTGACTTGCTCGTATGAATCACAATGAACTGAGCTAGGTCAGCTTCTTCTACTGGACTAAGAGCTTCTGGAGGTCATTACGCTGGTCTCCTCCTTCAGTACCCATCGCAGTGCCTGGCAGGTGGCAGGCGGCAGGTGGCAGGCGGCAGGTGTGCAGCAAACCCTAAGGTCTTACTGGATGGATGGATGGATGGGTGGATGGGTGGATGGATGGATGGATGGATGGGTGGATGGGTGGATGGGTGGATGGATGGATGGGTGGATGGATGGATGGATGGGTGGGTGGATAGATGGATGGATGGATGGATGGGTGGATGGATGGGTGGATGGGTGGATGGATGGATGGGTGGATGGATGAGTGGATGGATGGGTGGATGGATGGGTGGATGGGTGGATGGATGGATGGGTGGATGGATGGGTGGATGGGTGGATGGATGGATGGGTGGATGGATGAGTGGATGGATGGGTGGATGGATGGGTGGATGGGTGGATGGATGGATGGGTGGATGGATGGGTGGATGGGTGGATGGATGTGTGGATGGATGGGTGGATGGGTGGATGGATGGGTGGATGGATGGGTGGATGGATGGGTGGATGGATGGATGGGTGGATGGATGGGTGGATGGGTGGATGGGTGGATGGATGGGTGGATGGGTGGGTGGATGGGTGGATGGATGTGTGGATGGATGGGTAGATGGGTGGATGGATGGGTGGATGGATGAGTGGATGGGTGGATGGATGGGTGGATGGGTGGGTGGATGGGTGGATGGATGAGTGGATGGGTGGATGGATGGGTGGATGGGTGGGTGGATGGGTGGATGGATGGGTGGATGGGTGGATGGATGGGTGGATGGGTGGATGGATGGGTGGATGGATGGATGGGTGGATGGATGGGTGGATGGGTGGATGGGTGGATGGATGGATAGGTGGATGGATGGGTGGATGGGTGGATGGGTGGATGGATGAGTGGATGGATGGATGGATGGATGGATGGGAGTGATGAATCGCAAGCACAACATCTGCTCGCCAGAAGTGCGAAGAAATAAGTATCAACACAGAGACATTAGCTTCAGAAACATGGGTGGAGCAGCTGAGATGGAGGCAGAAAGGCGTGGGAAAACACAAGAAGGGCAAATGAAAAGGGGGAAACTGAGGAACCGAAGGTAAAGTGAGTGAGGAGCCTTGTGCCTTCACCACTCATCCCGTCCTCTGCACCTGGATGTGCCCGGCTCCGCACGCCCCCCGTCCTGCTCGGCCGCCCCCGTGGAGCCGACGCCTCCTGAGTGAGTTGGACTGAGCCCGGGCGTATCACTGTCGCTGTGATCTTTCACTCCTTTAACGGTAGAGATGGTGATAATTATCTAGACCCAAGCGTTATTTTTTCCTTCAAAGGCGTGTAAAGAGAGGGTTAAGTGTGGAAGGAACATCACTTTTCCCCACAAGATTTCCTTGATATCATTTAGCCAGGCTGCATGGCTTTGAGAAAGGAGAGTTGGACATCCCCTGGGGTTTTGCAGACATGCTGGGTTCCAGCCGTTCTCCAGAGCGCCCGCCCCCAGAGCTCTCTCCGAGTGTGCAGCTGCCTTGTGCAGCATTTCGTCTGGGAAGGGGGAGCCAGAACCCGACTCCCGTGCTCAGGAAAATCCAGGTGGGGTCCCCCACCCCTGCCGCTGCCTGCACCCTGGTCCTGGATCACCGTGTCTCCCGGGGACGTCACGCCTCGCCGAGTTTCAGGGGCGATGGCCGGTGTCAGTTCCGGAAACAGAAGTGGCCGTGTGCACGCACGGAGGTTTCTGCGCCCGTGGGGGTCCTCCGCGGCTCCGCGAGCTGTCTCTCGGAGCAGGAGGGCTGCCGAGGAGGGAACGCCCCCGGTGTTATTTATAGCGGGAACCGTGTCTTTCCCGTTCATTTTAACTCAAGTGACAGACGCTGCCTCATCCGTGCGCAGCGACACCCGTCCTGCGTTCCCTCTGGAAACGCTCCCCTGGGGACCGCAGGTCCCTCCCGGGCGTCTCCGGGCCTGACGAGTTGTCGGCACATCTCCCCACCCCGAGGCCCCGAGTCCCTGAGAACAACAGCACGCACGGGCGGCGATGAGACAGTGTCTTACTCTCCTGTCCGCCACCCCGAACACATAGCGAGCCGTGACTCTGGGCACAGGACGTGCTGGCTGAGGGGTGCCCAGGGGTGGCCGGGGAGGGGCTGGGGGAAGCTCCCTTGGCCGTCCACACCGGGGCGGGCTCGCTGCTGACAGCCCGGCCAGACACCTTTGTTCCCGGCGAAACACCGTGCGACAGATACTGTTATTCTGCTTCGTTTCCCACGAGAGAAAATCGAGGTTCGGGGATACCCAGTAACATGTCCAAGTTCATGCATCCGTGGAGCACCTGGGTCTCCTGACTTTCCCACGTGGCTGGCTGTCCCCAGAGTGCCCGGGGGTCTGTTCCCATGAGGACAGTTGGGTGGCACCGTGCCTTTCTCCCTGGAGAAGATAGCCCAAGGTCCACCGACACCTGGGTCCGGCACCTGTGGTCTCCTGTCTGCTCTCGGGCCCCCTGCGCCCCCGCTGATCGCGTCACCGCCCTCCAGAGCAGTCTCAGGAAGTCACCAGCTGGGCGCCACTGACACCCTGGGGCCGTGGAAGTCACAGGCCCCCCCTGTCAACGGTTCTCGGCCCCCCGGTAAGCTTCCACTGTGGACAGGAGGTCTGTGCACGGCCAGGTGAACGTAAAGCACCATCTGGCAGGAGGAGAGGGGCTTCTAGGGGGGTTGGTTCTACAAGGGTGTCAGGCCGTCCCTCAGGGCCCAGGCGTCACACACCCCAGACTCGGCCATCCCTCCGCTTACACACCTACCTGGTCAACCCAGGCAAGGCGACGATGGTGACAGTAAGAGCAGAGGAGGGCCCCAGTGAAGAGCCCCAAGAGGCACGGGGACATGGCCGCTGTGGGTTATGGTGGGAGGGGGAGAGGGGAGGGGCCAGGCAGCCAGGGACCTGGGACGGTCCCGTGTGAGAGGCTGAGCCCGGGAGGTCCGGGGCCCAAACCGCAGTGAATGACGGTGCCAGAGGAAATGCGGGCTCATCCAGACAGGCTTCCGTGAGCCCCGCAAACGCAGCTTTGGGGCAGACTGGTGGCACGAGCTTCGTGGCTGTAGCAATGATCAGAGGGGTGAGATGGAGCGAAGGTGATGAGGGAGGAGCCAAAGGCTTGGGGGATGGGAGGGCATGAAGGGGGTGCTCGTCACAGGCCTGGGGGCCGAGACAGAGCAGCCCTGGGGACACCCAGGGGAAGGGCCACTGAGGGGGACGGCACAGCCGGGGAAGAACCGGACGTGTTCCAGTGGGAGAACAGAAGCGAGCCCCGGCGCCATGGTGCGTGGGGGCGGGGGGTGGGGAGAACGGGAGGGAACGGGAGAGGGCAGGAGAGGCAAGGGCGACTTCAGCGCACCCATGGCATCGGGAAGGGAAGCAGCTGCACCCAGAGTCTAAGACTAACAAAAGCCATTTTCAATGCTGGAGCGTTCTCTGAGGGTTAATACGGTAACACTGCAGCATCTCCGAGGCCCTGAGTGGCTGCACTGATAACGATTATTAGACAAGGGCCCTGCGGGGGAAACTCGCCGACGAGAGCAGTCAGGCTGCGTCAGGTCCGGTCTGACTCTAACCCCGCCCCAGAAGCTCCCAGGGGGCCCTCCCACCCCCTCCCACCCCCTCCCACCCCCTCCGGAGCACAGGGCCCGAGATCCGGCTCCCTACGTTCAGTGCCTAGACTGTTGCTAGCTGCGTCACGGTGCTGGCCGTGTGACCCTAAGGAAGCTCCTTAAACCATCTCCGCCTCGTCTTCGTCTTGGGAAAACAGAGATGATCGCAATGGGACTTCACGCCGTCACGGTCCCATAACAACACCTGGTGCGTGCACGCGGAGAGCTGTCTGGGTCTCACAGCCGATGGCCTCGCTGTGACGGCATCGGGGCCAGTGGCAGAGACGGACGCACAGGAGGACCTTTGTCCTCAATGGAGGGCCGAGGAGACATGATCTCACTCTGATAAATAAAAAAATGATGTGCCCAGGTCCTGGGAGCAGCCACGCGAAGACAGTGTCTGGATGTGCTCAGAGAGGGGACGGCGCCGGGCAGGGAGGCCAGCCCCAGGTGGCCAGCACGCACAGGGTGGGGACTTGGGCTTAGCCGTGAGCTCATGTTTGCGTCAGTTTTTCTGCAAAATTGTGGCTTCCCGACATGCCGGCCTTGGGAGGATGTTGGCAAGCGCAGCAGCTGGATTGCTTAGGGTCTCGTCCCTGCAGTGGCCGCCCCTTGGGCGCAGACTCAGGGTGCGTGTTTGCACGGGGAGGCCCTGCCCCCTCCCTCGGACTGGCTCTCACCGCTCACGCCCGCTCTTCTTGGTCAGCCCAGACCGAAGCTGCGGCTGGCCCCTGGCAAAGGTGGTCACCAGCATAGATTTCTCATCAGCTGCGTTGCCGGCCCTGCCCAGCAGGGCCCTGCCACAGCCCCACCCGGGCCTCTCACGTCCCTGCCCCCTCCCACCATGCCCGGGGCCACCCTGCTGTGTTTCCCTGGGTTCCTGACTGCCTGGGGCAAAAAAAGTTATAAAAAGGAGCGTTTGATTATCCACAGAAGACAGTTCAGGGGGGACTGAGTGAAGTCCCAGGACGTGGCCCGCAGTCCCCTGAGTTTGGGGATAGGCCTGTTGCAGTTTGGGGTCAGGGAGCTGAGGGGAAGAGAAGTTCCATCGTGTGGACAGAGTGCCACAGCTCCCCAGAGGTGGGGTGGGCTGCATTCCAGGTTCTGGCGACACTTTGGCCCAAACCCTCCATCCTTTTACTTGGCGCCGTCCCCAAGAAGGCAAACGTGGGGCTCATGCCTTGAACCGAATGACTCTGAACTTGGATGAGAATTGCCTGAGCTTCACAGTTCTCTGACTCATAGTCTGCTATTCAATATTTGTTCATCCTATTACTGTATTTGCTGCTCGCCATAAATTAATCAAGCACGAGATACGATATCTATGGAGTTAAAAAACGATCTTTTCCTCTTTCCTTTTCTGGTCAGACAGTATTCATGTTTCACGCGAAGGAATGTAGCCAGTCACGTCCGGAGATGTTGACTCTGGACGTCTCTATCTTATCATAAAACAACACACTTAATCACTGTTCGCACACACACTTATCACGCAGGTCAACCCAAAGAAAGTTTAACTGGCTTTATATTTTCCCACACATCACCAACTTCCATACTTAAAAATGATTTCTAGCTCTTTTTGTCCATGAAAGGAATCCATGTATGGAATTTTTCTAACATTTTTTCCCCTTAGATTTACCGCAACAGAACAAAGAGGTTTCTTCATATTGTACACTTGGGGTGTGGCACCAGCTGCAAAGACTGATATCCCCTCAGCGCCAGGTTGCTGGGGACAGGAGAGGAGCCAAGACCGGCGGGCTAGGACTGTGGGGCACTCGGCGGGTGACGGACGGGGTTGTTCGGGGCCTGGGCGGGCCCTGGAGCGACGTGTCAGGGAGGCAGGGGGGCTGCTCGGAGGAGGCTGGGTAAGAGGGGCCCGGCCTAGCAGGCTGTGAGCGAGGCATCAGGGCCCCTGGGAGAGAGTGCAGGTCTGTGTCGGGAGGTGCGGCAAGCAGAGGGCGAGAGGCAGAGGAAACTGAGTCAACTTAGAAACGAAGCCACGGACGCCTAGGAAAATGTTCAGGTGCTAGGCTTTGGCATGGAGAGCCCCCAAGAGGCAGTGGCCACGCACAAGCCAGCAGCTCCGGTCTGAGGACGGGGATCTAACTCTGGGCCCCGTCTGCTAGAGGGGTGGGGTCGCGGCCGTCTTCTGCACACTTCGCTGGGTGTGGACTCGGGGTCCCGCCGGGGCAGTGTCTGAGGGGGAGGGGCCTTGACCACACCTCAGCAGGTAAGAATGGGCTTGGGGGGGCGGCCTGACAGACAAGACCTGAGCTTCGGCACTTGATTCATTCTGAGGGACCCCCCTTTTCCCTGGGGCTGACAGCGCCTTCTCTTTGAAAACCAGCCCAGTGGTCAAGGAACGGGTCCACGTACCTTAGCCACATTACCGACCAGGTTATCCCAGGGCTGTCCTCACCTGCCAGCTTAGAAAGGAAATCTGCGTGAGCCGATCTACTTGCTACTCAGCGCGTGGCCTGGGGTTCAGCGGCACCGGCGTTAACTGGGAGCTTGGCAGAAGTGTCGCACTCGGACCCCACTCCTGCCCCACCAAACCAGAGTCGGTATTTAGCATGTGACCCGGGTGCTCCAGAAGTGCCCATCAGCCCGATTCCGTGGTGGGAGGGAATCGCGTCCTTGATTCTGTCGCTGGGTTCTTCCACACCGCGGGACAGAGGGCGGGGCCTGAGCAGGAAGGCCGGCTGTGAGCCTGGCTGCCCCGTGCTCGGTGAATAGCCCGGGGCACTCGGTCTCAATAGTCTCCTCTGTAAAATGGGCACGATGTAGACCTCCTGCGGTTGTGAGGATTATTAAAACAATGCCGTGTGTATAAAGTGACTTCACGCAGTGCCTGAGAATGACAGAGGGCAGCTGCGTATGGGGAGGCAGCGCGGGTGTGGCAGCACAGTGACCTCCAACCCCCTCTGTGGGGGCAGCTGGCTCAGCTCTCCCTGCACTGGGGCTCCAGCCCACAAGGCTGGCAGCCGAAGGGCTAGTTGGCGGGGAGGGGATGGAGCCAGGCAGGCCGGAGCTGGGGCACGCACTGTGGGCCTCTGACCGACTGTAGGAACCTCCCGTCTCCGCCCTGACCCGACTCCGTGCCCCCGAGGCCCATAGTGACGTCTCCCCCATCTCCTCTCAGCAGCTCCTGGGCCTGGCCCAAACCACAGCAGCCGGCAGGAGAAGGGGTGAGATACAAAGGGTGGGACCGGTTTCCCTTTGGGGTTCACCCTCCCTTGCCTTAGGCCAAAGGCAATGCGTTCATTCCCGTGGCTGCCCTGGGTCAGGCCCTGAGTCTGGTGCTCAGAACTGACAGCAAGGCGCCCAGAGTGGGGGCGGGGGAGACAGGGCCCTGCAGGAGAAGGTGGGGAGTGCCTGGGGGCTTGAAGGGACGGGCTGGGGGGTTGGAGAGGGGAAGGCTGAAACAACCAGGAATGTCAACATGACCTTGGTTGGCCCTTTAAGGCAGAACCGCTGATTCGAAATGTCGGGGCAACCGAGCAGTCCAGACGAGGCGGCGGCCTCTAAAATCTCCTCCCGACCTCCTGGCTCCGACCTGCAGGCTGGTCATGAAAAGCGTGGACTCCGCTCAGCCCCTGGCTGGCTGTCATCTCCGAGTCGGGCGCTGTCCTTAAATTAACGTGACGAGTAGAGGAGAGAGAAGCGTGGAGGAGCCACGGTCTCTGGCTGAAGGCACTCAGCCCACTCTGGGGACCTTGTCTGTGCTGTCGCTGTGACATAGGGGCTTTCCCAAAGCTTTGCTAGTCCTGGGGACATCCATGCAAGGTCCCCTCCTTAGTGAGACAGTCTGCCATCTGAGCCCCCTGTTAAAGCAGCCGCCCCACTTGGTCTCCATTCTAGAACTGTGTGTGTGACCCGCAGGGCTCGCCTCAGGCCTGAGACCCCTTCCCTCGGTCCCTCACGCTTTGCGTGGGTCCCTTCGTGTGCACCTCTCTCCACGAAGACCGAGGCCTGTCCGCTGCTGGGCCGAGTTGTCCAGGGCTCCGGAATCGGGCACTGAATCCATAAGCGAGCCCATGGGTACTTGATCTACTTGTGAATGTGTTTCTTCTCTTCCTTTAAGAAGCTTCTGTGGAGACTCCAAGCCACAGATGTCAACTATTTGGTTGGCGCGAAGCTGAGCATCAGGGTCAATAGGTTCAATGGCGGCCAGAAAGCAAAGCCTTGGCCTTGGAGGTCAGAGCACCCAGGTGGGAACTGTGGCTTCCCACGCACCTGGAGGACGCAGAGCCTGCTCCCAGTGCCTGCACCAGGGCACCGCACTGGGTGTTTGGAGAAGGCAGCGGGTGGGGGCGCATTTGTGTCTCGTCCCTTTTTGGGGGTTCTGCTTCTGCACAGAGTGTTCCCTCCTCGGGCCACGGGCAGCCTGAGCCACCTCCATGAAGCCCTACTGCCTTCGTCCCTTGCACTCATCTCTGTGTGTTTACCGGGGGAAAAGTGGGTCGACTGCCATTCCAGTCTGTCTGTGCTCCGTGCCCCTCTCTCCCAACCCAGGAGGAGGGGGGTCACTCAGAACTCCGACACAGCTCTAGCTCTCCTGCCCAGGGGACGGCGGAATGCCCCCACCCCCCGGGGCTTTCCCTTCCAGTGTGCAGAGCAGCTCGGGGCTGCCGAGGCTGGGGGCATCCTCGAACGGTCGCTGGAATTTACCGACAGTGGCCCCTACCCACAGACTGGCCCATTGCTAGGGAGGCCTGTCCTCCATCCCTCTCCTCTCCCTGAGCGTGAGCGTGAATCCCCAGCCCCGTCTCACCTGTGGCTGGAGCCCTACTTTCTGGGGCGGAAGGTTCAGTGCGGCGCAGTTTCATTGCCTCTTCCTGTCGGCCCATTTGCCTAGGACAGAAGAGCCGCTGGTTTCCCCGCAAAGAGGCTGGTGGTGGTCCCCGCCAGGACCTCTCCAGGCCCAGCTTTCCTCCTTCCTCTCATCCTCGTCCTCCTCACCGCACTCCTGGGTGCTAATACTTGTCCCTCCAGTTGCCCGCTGGGTGACCTTGGTTGAGTTATTCAGTCTGCTTGTGTCCATTCCCTTCTGTCTAAAACCACAGTCCCTACTTAGAATTCTATCTTCCATGTTAATGACGAAGTGTTTGCAAGGTCCTGGGCAACTTGCCTGGTACTTAATGCGTGCCCGATAGC
Organism: Phyllostomus hastatus; assembly: GCF_019186645.2. NCBI lineage: Eukaryota > Metazoa > Chordata > Mammalia > Chiroptera > Phyllostomidae > Phyllostomus > Phyllostomus hastatus. The sequence continues at coordinate 44,983,821 of NW_025334017.1, read as the reverse complement.
CTGGAGTGACAGTTGTACTTCCTCCCTCTGCCGTCACCTGTTCTCTGTCCCCTCCCCCCTTCTCTTCCGCATGCACTCTGTCCTCTTTCTGGCACGGATGCCATTCCTCCTTTCTTCTCTTCGTCTCCCCTTTGTCAGTCAGCCCTAGTGACTGTTTAATGTGTGGCTTGATCAGAAGGTGCATCCTCCTTCATCTGCAATGTTCTATCATGTTCTATCATGTTCCGGGGGCCTAGAGGGCAACCAGGAAGGGTTTGTTCGCGGTGGTGCCGGGTGTGTGGCATCAGGTCCGGGTGGCCCGTGTCCTCCCCAGCAGCCGACGGGTTGCAGGGATCATCACGGAGGGGGTTCTCTCTCTCTGATCAGGGTGTAGGAGCACCGAAGAACAACCACCTCGCCCAGGGGGCGGTGTTTCTCGGGCCCAGGCAGGCAAGAAGTGTGGCTATCACGCCAGCCCTTGCGCCCTCTCTCCCGAGTTGAGCACAGGCTCATAACGTGTTCGCCTGGCGTCTCCAGGCCAGCTGTCGGCGGTGTTTGCTGACCCTCTGAATTACTGGCCAACACGCCGGCTCCTTGTTAGTCATGGAACGGTTTGCATGGCCTGCTGTGGAGAGCGATTCGGCTTTCTGAAGGAACAGGCCACGTGGCAAGTCAGAGTGTCCTGTCCAGAGACAGCCGCCCGTCGGCCCCCTCCCTGCTTCCGAAGGACTCGCTGCGTCCTTCCCTCCGTGCGCAGCTTCGTTTGCTAGTGTTTCCGTAATCGGAGGAGGCCGAGAAGCCTCCCGGGTGAGTTTGCCATCCACGCGACAAAACATCCTGTTTTCGTCCTCTTCCAGCCCCTGTGTCTCTGTTCAGTGTGTGCTGCAAACACCCACACGTGAGGCGCTCGTGCCACGGTCTCCACGCCAGCACGGACACTTGTGACGCTTGTTGGTATCTACTGTAGCCGCCCCCTGGGCACGCGCAAGTGCGTGGAGGTGTAATACGTTCAATCCTGCCTTTTCTTCTGCATTATGCCCGCACAGGGCCAGGTCATTGCAAACGCTGTCCGATCAAGTCGGCACAGTAACTCTGCCAGGCAGTCAGTGTGCACTGGGGAGGGAGGGGGCACTGTTAATGCGGCAGACGTGGGGTGACTGAAGTGGGTGGACCCGGCACCCCAGGATGTAGGTTCCAGGAGCAGCCCAGAGCCACCCCTACCTGCTCTGTGGCTTCAGACAGGACGTCTCGTGTCCTCGCACCTCAGCGTGCTCCTCCGTGTATGCAGGTGGAGGTGTCCGCCCCGCCCCGCCGGCCCACGGCTTTGGGGCGAAGACCCGGTGAAACGACAAGGCAGGAGGCCCCGTACCGGATGTGCAAACGGCGAGGCCCTTCGGTGGTTGTTACCGTATCGGAAGAGCTGGGACGGCACCCGAGGGGAAGGAGCCCACACCTGCTGAGCGCCACTCTGAGTTGGCAGGGTCCCCAACCCTTGCCCGTGGGTTGTCTTGTGGGAACCCCACAGAACGCCAGCTTGACTAATGACTCACTTTACGTAGGAGAAACCTGAGTGCGCGAAGGCAAAGGAGCTTGCTCAGCTGATACACAGTAAATGAACAGCAAATATAGGTCGGTCCGAGCCTCTCCTTCCAACAGCAGAGCCCGGTTCTTTCTAAGGGAGGGAGGGAGGGAGGGAGGGAGGAGATAGGGAAGGAAGGGGGAAGGGAGGAAGGTCGGTTGGTCGGAAGGTTGGTTAGATGGACTGGCGGGTGTAGGTGGATGGGCGAACGGAAGGGCAGTTAGGTAAGTGGGCGAGTGGGTGGGCGGACAGAAGGAAGAAGAAAGGGAAAAACAATCAAGCAACGCACGAAGGGAGCTCCTCCTCATCGGGCTGCAGGGGTGATGTGGTTTGGTCAGAGCACCTGTAACCATCTTCTTAGCTCTGACCACACTCTTCGTTACATGTGCACTGAGCGGTAGTTTGCTGTACAAACTGTAGTTGTTCGCAGACTTTTATTGATGTAGTCCCCCCCTCCCAGCCTGGGCTGGGTAGTGCAGATAAAACCAGCCGTGAGGGGAGAGCTCTACTCACCCCACACCCAGGTGAAGGGGGGCTTCGAGAAGTTACAGTAACTGTCTCATGTCCGAGCGCCGCCCCTTTGCCGTTCCGGCAGCAGAGGACCTGGTCTCTCCGGCAGCCGAGGCGCAAACACGGCCCAGTGAGTAGCAGAACCGGCTCACCGGTTTGGGATCCCGGCCCCTCCCTTAATGAGGCCTATCGCTGGGGCCCAGACTCCTCACGGATGGGAGCCTCAGTCTTCTTGTCTGAACAACAAAGACAATCCCAGGTCCCCGCCGTGTGCGGGGCACACAGCCCTTCCTGTCCTTGGCCGTAGGAGGTCCTTAACAGGTGTGGGTTCCTCCTCTCCCCACGGCACCCCCCACCCCAGCCCCGTGCCAGAGGCAAGCTCCTAGTGGAAGTCTGGATGCCGGGATTTCACTCGGCTACTTCACGTGCAGCCCCAGAGCTGTTTGAAGGTCTTGCCTCCACCTCCTTTTATGATGAAATGGGGAAGAATTTTCTGGTTGTTTTGTTTTTCCTTGTTCTAAAGCAGCAGAGATAACAAGCCTCACGCCATCCTGGCTCTGCAGTGTGCATCGCCGTACTAATTAATAGCAGCCTCAGCCGGGTGAGCTTCTAAGGAAATATATTACACACATTCGGGTGTCTGGCTTTTACCGCCGTTAAACTTAATGACCGTGTTTGTGTCTCTCTACTGCTCTTCTTCTATAAAGACCATAAAAAAGAAGCTGCAACACTTCAGCCAGGGGCCAGGAAGAACCCACCTTTTCATATTTCTGATAGCTTCAAAAAAAAAATACATTCAAGCACTCGCAGCCATCTGGCTGCTTATGGTTGTTTAGAGACGCCCCCCCTCCCCCCCGCCCCGTCAATTCTTTTAAGCATCAATTGTATTTTCCACTTCCTTTGCTGGATTGCATTTGTGAACTGCTCAGCCCTTCGAGTGATAAATGTGTCGATTGTGACCACCTCCTCTTCCCAGCGTCCAGTGGACTTGATCGGTGTGGAAACGACAGACACGGCTTAAGTCTTGCTGCCGCGTTCGTCTTGCAGCCGGCGGCTGAGTCAGCACAGCTGTCTGCCTCTGACTCCCACCCCAGGTCGGCGGGCGGCTCCCTGCTCGCACACCTTTTGGAGCGTGTAACAATGGCTCAATATTATTTCCATCCGTTTCGGCGGCGGGGGGGGGGGCGCGGGGGTAAAAACTGGATTCAAAACTCTGCAGATGCAACTTGAAATTGTTCTTTTAAAAAATTCCGTTGAGTTCAAATCATTCTCCACGTTTTCATACTATGGGCAGCTTTATATTTGCATAGGAAAATCGGCGGAGCTTCTAATCAGGCAGCTTTGCAAGTGATTGCGATGCGTTTTTACAAATGCAAAGCGACAGGGGGAAGGTGGAGAGTGATAATGAAATGGGAACGGCTCCAGGGTGTGCGGGAAGAGCTGATTGCATCCAAATTGTCGTCGCTCCAGCGAGCAGCCCAAATCCGGATGCCGAGGGCAGGACGGGGCCTCAGGCCTCCTCTTCCTCACCTCCTCCTTGACCTCCTCGAAGTCCGCTGTCAGTCTGGCGCAGTGAAAAGAGTCCCAGCTGGGCTCTGCTGGTGGTGACCTTCTTATTTTGGGTGCAGATACTCATATCTCTCCGTTGTAATTCTGGCATCTGCAAAAATAGAAAAATTTTAGAAAAAGGGCAGTGCCTACCTCTCCAGGAACGCTGCGGAAGAACACACTGGAACACCTCGCCGGAAGCCCGGGCACAGTAACGCAGTGGCCAGGGGTCGAGACCGGGGCGGGGATGCCAGGATTCCAGCCCCAGCTCCGCCCCTTCTGGCTGTGCCGCCTGGGGAATATTTCTCACCCTCACTTGCTTCTGTTTCGTCTGTAAAACGAGAATAAGAATCTCAGACTATCCTTTATCACTGTGAGACAGAGTGTGCTGAGGGCTTAAGCTGAACCATGCTGTGGAAGCGTCGTTATATCTGAAACACGTATCAGCGGCCTAGTATTACTCCCCCAGCCGGTGTCTGCTGAGTATCCGCCGTGTGCCGAGCACTCTGCTAGGTGCTCGTCGTGGTGCAAAGACGACTGAGGTCCCTCGGACTCAGCTCGAGCCCCAGACTCTAAGGGGAGTCCTCTGGGGGCTTCCTCTCCCGCCGGGTGAAGTCCCCGATCGTGAGTTCTCAGACCAGGGCTCTTCCTGTCAGCACCCGCCACCGCTGGACGTTGTCCCCGTGTGTGTGTGCCAGCTCAGTGCCTGTCCCGTGCACTCTGCCACCGGCCCTCTGGGACCAGGGGTCGTGTCCCTTTGGCTCCGTCTCCGACGTGCCGTGCAGGGGGTGGTGCGTGCCCAGCGCTCAGCCAGGATGAACGGAGGTAGAGTCCCTTCTTCTGGGGACCTTGTGTTTTGGAAGAGTTAGCAAACGGGCCAAGTTTTGTCATAAAGTTGACCATTGTAGACATTCCGATGGCAAAGAACGGCACCGTGGGAACTGAAGAAACCTTCCTGCATTCAGGGCCTGGAAGGGGTGGTGGGAGCTCGCCAGGCTACGAGGAGGAAGGAGCACCCTGGGCGGGCGGGAGGGTGAGCCCTCAGCTGCGCAGGCGTGAGCGCGTGTGTTGGGGGTGGACGGCGTGGCTGAAACTGGGGCAGTGTGGTGGGAGGAGGGCCGGGGACGGAGTCTCACCTCCCGTACACGTTGCTCAGTGCCTGGCACGTGTTCGCCGCTCACGGAGTTCTCTTCCCACCAGGCGCCCAGCGGACGGGCCAGGGTTCATGCCCGAGGGGACAGCAGAGGGCATCCCTGCAGAGGACAGGCTCAGGGCAGCTCGGACCTGCCCATGGGAGGACAGGCTGATGAGCTGAGGGCCGGCGTCCTTCTGCCGTAGCAACACGGCGCTCCAGAGGGGGCTTTTCTCCTGTGGACGGAACCCCTGCTCTTGTGTTATGAATACGCTCTCCAGTGTGGGGGGAGGTGGGCCGGCTCATAATCGGGCCAGCCTGATTTAGGGGCACGGCGCCACGGGGGTACGCAGTGCATGGTGCCTGTAACAGGGGCGGAGGGCTGGTTAGCCTTGGGAATGCCTTCCAGGGTGTATGTCACACGGGGGCTGGGGGAGGTTGGCAGCGACAGAAGAAATTAAAGAAATGCAGAGTCTGGGAAGGAGGGGAAGTCGCTGAACTCTTTGCTTCAGGATGCGGAGCGGAGCAGGGGGAGGCGGAGACAAGCGGCATTCCTGGGAAGAACCCGCGAGCCTCGGACCTGGGCCGTGGGAGTGGCCAGCCACTCTGTGAGGTTCCAGATCTTCCATGGGATTGTTTTCCAGCACAATCCCATGTGAGGGTGTACACCTCACCCACGTCGATGACTGGGTGAGGGCTCCGGGGGGCTGTGCAGCTCCAGCCCTCCCCCAGGGGAGATGGCTCCATCTCTCCAGGGCAGTCCTGCAGAGAAGGGGGTGAGTGGCCGCCCTCAGCAGCTGGGGGTGGGCACCCCAGACTTAAAGGGCCCCAGGATCCGAGTGGGGAACCACAGACTTCTACTCCATACTTCTTACTATTGTATCTCCTAACATGCTTCTCGATGGCTGAACTTGACTCATGGGGTTAAACGTGGAGAGCCTGCTTGCAGGGAAGGGGTGGGCGGGATCGAATTTGAGAGCCAACCAGCCAATAACAGGTGGGAAGTGCTCAACGGTGTCTGCTGAGCTGAGTTATTCTCCCACACACGCTCTCGGCTCCGGGACGCACCGCCAACACCGAGTCTGTCAGCAGCAGCCGAAGACCCACCTCCCGTAAGAAAGTGGTTTTCAGTAGAAAACGATGGCGTGCCCAGAGTGCGTGACACACACCCACGTTGTGTCAGACCTCGTACAGTTTGCTCTGGGCCTCGAAGGGAGTGCGGGGGAGCCGGTTCCAGCTCCGGGTGGACGGGCCCCGTCTTCTGAAGGGTGGGACCACAAATATGTTAAAGTCGTTTTCATCTTCAGAATGGAGAGTGTGCATTTTCCAGGGACGCCCAGAAGTTGTCCGAGGAGTGCCGACTTTGAGGGAAAGGCCTGGAACAGTAGTGCTTGGCTTCTACGGCCCTCCTGCTAACTGGTAGAGAACCTGGTCGCAGTCGGCAGTCAGCAAACGCTCGTCACAGAAATAAACACCTCCGAGTGAATGAAAGGGGGGGCACGGACGCAGCGTGTTCACGTGCCCGTTCGGCACCTGCTGCCATGGCGACCTGAGAGACGCCGCCCTTCAGCACGCAGCTGGCCGTGTCTCTGGGAGGAGCTGACCCGTAGTGCCCAGAACTCTCACTGTCCAGGTGCAAGCGTCGGAAGTATAATGACTTCGGAATGATGTCTTTGCGCCACTTAATGACACTAAACATTGAGGAAATGAGGATTAGCAGGGTCTGTGGGGCTGTTATTTTTAACTTATTGGGGTTTCTAAATGGTGATTTTTATGTTGCCAACTAGTATAGTATTAAGCATTTATAGGCAATAAAGTGTACACAGATCCCCAGCCATAAGACCTGTCAGGAGCTGCACGCGGGAAGACCATCTCCAGTTTATGGGGCCTGGCGGGACGGTGCTCGGCCACGGCCATTCACCAACTTCACGCGTCAGCTTTCTCCCGAGTGCCCGACGGTCCTTGAGCTTGTGCTGTGTGACCTAACTAACAGATCACTCGCGACACAGGGCAGACAGGTCATCGCTGCACGTCCTGGAGCGCCCCGAGCAGGGTAACCCCGCACTGTCCTGGGTTGTGGTCGTTGAGTGACTCCATTAATCCGGCATACCACGCTGCTATCCAGAGTCCAGGCCCGTCCGCACGACGGGTCTCCCCGTGTGGTCCAGGGGCCTGTGCGGGCTGACGTCATTCCTGTAGCCTCCTGGTCCTCACGAGCGGAGGAGCCTGCTCCCAGTCGTCCTCCCCAGCGGCCTTCGCACTTGGCCAGCTGCTCTGCCAAAGGCATCAGCCTCGGGTGAGGGTGAGGGCCAGGCAGCGCTGGCTCAGGGGGAAGGCACAGGCTTCCCGCCCGGCAGACGGCCATGGGTAGGCCCTGGACCCACCTTCCCATCTGTGTGAAGTAGCCACACCAACAGTTTCTCTTACCCCCAATGTCCTCGTCTTACCAACCAGAAATAACACTTTGCTTTGCATAGTTGCGAAGAAGATTTGGGATATTGTATGTAAAGTAACTATGGAGATCCTATTAGATTAACTATTTAATTCCTCTTTTTGAGCACAGGGAATGCGTTGTACTTTTCTTATCCCTCTTGGCAGAGTAACGGCTGGATTAAAGGAGGCCAATAAGCAAGTATTAAAGGCAGGAGGGGAGGGGAGGAAAGTCACAGCCGTTCAGTGATGCGCATCATTTCGTGGTAGCAGGGATGGAATTAATAGGAAATTCAGAATGTCTCAAAACCAAGCCCAGGAAAACCAGAGTTAAGGCGTTGAATGAATAGTTCTTGACAAAAAAAAAGATTCACGGTCAGCCTGACCTGCATCGGCAGGCATTAATTAAGGGGTTGAATATAGGACCTTTCCAAGAAGGCTCAGTCCTGCTATGTGAGCTAAGTGTTTGGCATTCCATTTCTTGTGTTAGGAGAAGGCCCTTAATTTTCTCCCCTGCGGGAGAAAAATATGACAATTATGAGTGCCGGGTGCTCGCTTCATTCCAGGGGGCAGTTCTCGTTGCACAGTGCCAGGCAGGGCGGAAGCTGGGACATCTGCGCCCACTGGGGACCGTCCTCTCCTGTACCGATGGTATCGGCGTCACACTGCTGGTGTGCAAGCAGGTGCTCGCTCAGCTGGAGGGGACGCTCTTGACCCGCACGCCCTCCGGGAGCGAGCGTGGGCCGCCTCTGGTCGGGCGCTGACGGGCACAGGCAGCGTGAGGGAGGGAGGGAGGGAGGACGAGGGCTTGCCCCACTGTCCGCTCTGTCGCCGTCATCCCACACCCATGCAGACGTGGCTCCGCATCGGCCAGCGCCCCGGGAGGAAGTCACAGCCGAGGGGTCTAACCACAGGAAGCCTGACGGAGGGATGACCCCCGAGCAGGAGTGGCTGAGGACAAGCAGGCTCTGTGCCTTTCTGCGGCTGTGATTCTAGCAGCTTCTTTTAAAGCCCCAACTACGCCACGATGAAGACGTTTCAGAGAGCACATTAACGCACAGGGCCTCAGCCTTCCTTGGCCAGCGTCTCCCCAGGTTTATGAGTGGAAGGTCGCTGGCCCGTCTTCCCACAGTGCAGCCCGCAACGTCACACTGAGTGTTATGCTAACAGGCCCCCAGAGGATGCTTCTGGTCTGCAAGGACAGGCTCCAGGCACTGCCTCGGTTAAGGAAAAGGGTAGTGTCCGTGCAGGAGACACAGCAGGTCAGGCCTGAGCCTTTGCAAGGCATGAAAACGGACAGTGGGAACGCAGCTCCCAGATGGTGCCAGTGCCAGAGGCACACGCCGGGATCTGCCGTCCTGCCTTTTGGGGGCCGTCTTTCGAACACACCCCCCAGCAGTTTCCATGTACAGCCTCCGAAATTCACCTCTTATTCCCACCTGCACTGGTCCAAGTCTCCAGGATGACGTCTGTAATCCTAGGAAAGTGAGAACGGGAGATGCTCTCTCCAGCCCAGCCTCCGTCCTTTGGACAGAGCCTCCTGTTCAAACCTGCCAAGCCACACAAGGACAGGTGAGTGGATGCCGGAGATCCAGACCCGCCAGGTAGGGGCAGCTCCGCCTCCAGCCCGAGCCTGGCTGTTTCAGGCTGTGGGTTTCGGAGAGAAGGTCAGAAATAAACGTGAGGCCTCGAACAAAGAAATTTACCAAAATTATCTAGCGTCTGGTTCTAAATTTGATACACATTTTAATAAGAGGTGAAAGATGAAAGTTAATTTCCAGGTGGTTTTTGTTTTTTCATACGTACAATAGAACAGGGCACTTCCTTCACTGGGGCGTCTTCAGATTAAATAAATGTTCGTCTAGCACGGTCATTGTTGAGTGGGGCGGGGCGTAGACAGATGATACGGACAGATGGGTAGGCAGACAGAGAGACAGCCAGGTGAGAGGGCAAGGAGACGATCAGTAAGCACAGACACACAGACACACGGGACAGACTGACAGCCACTCGGCGCTCGGTCACTGTTAAAGCCCAGAGTCCAGCGTCCATCATCCCTAGGCCTCCGACCCGTGTTTGCTGAATATGTGGGCTGTCAGAGCAGGGCTTTATCCTGCTTTAACTTTCAGTATGGATATATAATTATATATATATAGTTTATCCTTTGTTATATGGTAATGCAATATTACCATATAACCATGTATGGTAACCGTATAACCATATACCATAGTGCAATATATACTGCAATAATGCAGTATATATATAATTATATATATAATTTATCCTTTATATATAAATATATATTATATATATAATTTATTCTTTGTTATATGGTAATGCAATATTTTGCCCCAGTCTTCTGATTCTCAGGTGCCTTTTTCTACTGTTAAAAAGCAGAAAGGAATTTTAAGACAGTCCGATAGCTGTAACTTGAGGATGAGGGAAATCTGATTTAGCAAAAAGTCTGAATTCTAGGGTTATTTTGAAGAACGGTTCTTATATAATTTAGAGTAACTGCAGTGATAGGAAATAGGACAATGGATTAAGGAATCTTTCTGAAACCGAGATAAGCCAGACATCATATAATGGATAAAAATGGCGATGGGAATTTACACTGTAGCTGTAAACTGGTTTTTTTTTTTAAGATTTTATTTATTTATTTTTAGAGAGGGAAGGGAGGGGGAAAGAGAGAGAGAGAAACATCAATGTGCGGTTGCTGGGGGCTGTGGCCTGCAACCCAGGCGTGTGCCCTGACTGGGAATCGAACCTGCGATGCTTTGGTTCGCAGCCCGCCCTCAATCCACTGAGCTACGCCAGCCAGGGTTAAACTGGTTTTTTTAAATGGTCCTATGTATGGTCGGCTTATTTAGGCAGGCTAGCCCTTCTCCTTGAGAGCTGTGTGTATAGTGCGCATCCCGTGTGCAAGACTTCTCCTTGCGGTTCCAGACCCAGTTACCGTCTCCTTGTTTGTCGTGGGTCAGCCGCTTCCTGACACGGCACCCAGCAGGAGGGCTCGGGAGGGGTGGCACTCTCGGCCCCTTCCGAGGTGAAGGGTGCAAGTTCACGGCAGCGGAAGCGCCCACACGGTCATGCAGGTGAAGAAGAGTAAACCGACTTCCCAGCAGGAGCAAGGCTGACACCCGAGTCTTCCCCTTTGAAGCTAGAGTTCCCCCTCTGCACAGCATCAGACACAGAAACGCGCTCCCACAGAAACCAGGGATGCTCAGCGCGGATCGGGTCAGCCGGCGCGCCGCGGTGCTTCCGAAGCGCTCCGATTCGGGCTGTGAGTGCTGAAAGAAACGTGATTGAGAAGTAAGGGCCACATACAGTTAACAGAAAAATTGACGCTTAATACATTGTGGCACTATTTTTAAATGAAACTGACACTTAAAAAACCCTTCACGAATAAAGATTTCACGAGAATGGACTGAGGGACAGGTGGTGGCTGAGCGCGCCCGCCGTGACGATGGCGTTGGCGGGACGTGAGCACTGTCCGTGAGCCCTGCGGGAACCAGGCCACTCGGCTGGAAAGCGTGCGGAGCGAAGGGGAGGCTATTGACTTGACTTCTGGTGTGTTAACAAGAGTGAGCGGAGCAGAAAGTGTATTTTAATTTTCTCATTAGGAAAATCATAGACTCTGCAGTAATAGAATGATCGCAAGTACAACATCAAAAAAGCACAGGCGAGCCTCCTCTGCAGCCCCGCTGGTAAAACCCATGGCGTTCACGGAGACCCCTTCCTTCGGGGCTCGTGGTCACAGAGATTAGCCGCTTCCGTGGGAGGCAAGCGACCCGCCGACACTTTAAAGAGAGAGGAAGCAGCCTGCCTGCGTGCTGCACAGCAGCAGCGGCGTCAGAAACAGCAGCCATCGAGAGAGGGAAGTCTCCTGGGACCACATGGGAGTAAAGAGGGTGTGGCTGCATTCAGCTCCAGCTCGACTTCCAGACGATTGATTTGCGGGGGGAGACAGCATTCGCCCGGTCTGGTGGCACTCACCGGTGTGTGGTACATGGCGGATTTCGATTCTAGGGAGACGGCAGCTTTATCACGTGGCTGCCCCCCCTTCTCAGCTTCCCCTGCCGACCACCTCTGTGAATCTGGGGTCCGAGGACACTCGCGGTTTGGCGCAGGGGGGAGCAAGGCCGTGGGACGGGCACACATCCAGACAGAAAAGTCTACGGGAGGGTTTCCGCTCCCCGGGTCAGACGAGAGCCTGGCGTACGTGGAGAGAATCTCGCATGGAGGACAGTGCGTGTGGGAGCAGTAGAAAGAGTGCAACCTGTGGGCAGACATCTTGGGCCCCAGAAGGTTCGGGGGCTGGAAAAAGCATCCCCGGAAAGATCGGCCGACCTGCCTGGTTTCGGAGCAGCTTTATAGGATCTGAACAGGCAGGCCGAGTCCTTCTTTTAGCTGAGTCTTCCGGATTATTCGTCGGTATGTCCGAGGACAAGGTGCCTGTCCCGTCTTTGCTGAGGGGGCGACGCTAAGGTCACCTGGTAGCTGAACTTGGGCTCCACTGAGTGAGCGGTGGAGATCTGCGACCAACCTGAAAGGGATCGGACAGACAGAAAACGCTGGAAAATCCAGGCCTGCGCCAGTTTCAGTGGTGACAGAGAAGATCACGCACCATCACCCAGGAAGGTTTATTCAAAAGATGCCCTCTCAGGAAATCCATTAATGCACAAATAATGAAAACGCTGGGGACCAATGTGTGTTCAGCACAGACTCTGCACCCAGACACCCTGCTGGATGACTGCCGCGTGTTGACACAATCGATCTCTCACCGTGACTCTGTTCTGGTCATCATAACCACAACTGGCAGTGACTTTGGAAGGTAAGAGACCCAGGCCTTGCTCGCGACCACTCCCCTATAGATGCAGGTGTGTGTTGGGCTAGGAAGGAGGGAGGGTAAGACCTTAGGAACTGAAGCTGGAAAGGAATGTGAGAAGATTCCGTAGCTGTTATGATCACGTTTAAGAAAAATAATATTAGAAACTAGGCAAATATATACAGGCTCTGAATTTTTCGTTGTGTATGAAGACCTACTCTTAAACATCGTTCTAAAATAGTGAGACTCAAGCTATTTCTCTAAAACTCCAGCACCAGGCGAGATGCCTATTAACCCCATCAGTAGGCACCATTTCTGTAGTTCTCACAAATGCCACGGGACATAAAATGGTAACGTAGACCGCCGTGCAAGGACCCTCACTGTGTCGCTCCAGAAGTTCTAAACCTCACTCACGTCATCAATGGTTCTGTTTCCGGCTCCGGGACCATCGTCACACACACCTGGCGTCCCCTTCCCTGCCCCCACTCCCTGCTCAGCTCCCACTGCCTGGCTCTGCTCCTTTTTTGCACCAAAATACACCGAAGTGGCTGTTACCCACTTTAACGTTCCCTGGTTTGTTCTCCCTGTGCGCCACGCTGGGTCGAGACCCAGCTCCACACAAAACGCTCTGAGAAAGATCACCGACGCCCCCCATGCTGTCGGACGGAGCCTGCGGCCAGTGTCACCGTCACCGCATGCCCCTGGGTGCTGCGGCGTGCCCCCACCCCGCCGCCCCTCGGGCCAGGGCTCTCATTCCCACAGCCGCAGGGAGGGCCGGCCGGCTGCTCACAGCCGAGCCCCTCCCCAGGAATTTTCCAACAGGACGAGGGTAGCCCACACCCAGGGAAGGGTCTGCGCAAGGCCACCAAGGCCTGCCATCTTGGCCTCAGTTTAAAGCTTCTCTGAATGGCCACCCAGCTCCGCAGGTCCCTCCTGGGGGGCCAAGGCCTCTGCTTCAGTGGCATTGCTGCTTGTCTTCTCCTGTCCCCAGTCCTCACTCCCTCACGCACTTGGAATGTGGAGGGTGCGTCATGTATCTATACCTCCCTATACACACACAGGCAGAAGTATACCTGTGTCTGTATCTACCTGTCTACCTACTACGCACCCTCAATATGGATTCCCTCTCAACAATAGCTAAATATATCCAAGGCGGTCTGTGTACATCTAATTCACACATTTAATGACGGTATGCATAAAAATCAAACGGTGATTAAGAGTTTCTTGAAACCTCTGTTTACGTGTATATGTGCAGAGGAGAATGAGGAGTAGAGAGAGAGCAGGAACGAAAATGTGCTAATCTGGCAAATGGTGTGCGAAGGAAGGGAAAAGTTATCCCTGTTCAAATAACATGAGGGTATTTCTCCCATTTAGTTAAAATTATACGGTGCTTCCTGTATGTTTGCATAAAGAGGGGCCTGAAATATGGATAATAACATTTTAATGGTGGCTGGCTCATGGTGCTGGAGTTTATTTGATGTTTATGTTTTTCTCTCTAGTGCCGCCGCACATCGTTCGCATTTTTCACAACGAGTGTGTGTGACTCACGGGGTCACGGGGAAAGGCGGCCAGGCGCTGCTCCTTGTGGGAGACGGAGGCCCCGTGCTCACAAGGGAACGTTTGAAAAACCAGTGCTCCCCTCCCCCTCATTCGGAGGTAGCCGGGGCGGGCGACCGAGGTGGGGAAAAGGAATGTGATTTCATATATAACAATATATGATGTCATACGGAACGGCGGCGGCCCGAGGTGCCCGAGGGCAAGCGAGGCATTGAAGGAGGAGATTCCAGCAGCGTTGCTCAGAAGGACGTGCCTATAAAACCCTGTGCGTCGGCGGGGCCGTGAAACTAAAGCCCAGCCATCGGTTTGGGTGGGAGTGGGACTGCGGGCCCCCCACGGGCCCCCTGCCCCAGCAGCAACTCCTGAAGGGCCTTTGCAAAATCCTTAGTTCCCAAAAGCCGTCGTTTCCAGATGCTTTCTCCCGAAGACTGCTGTGTGATTCTGGACCCCTTCTGTGGACCGCCAGGGTCCTGACTCCTGGGCGGCTCCATTTGGCTTAAAAGATTCAGGACTTGGTCCGACAGGAAAGGAACCAACCCCTGCCACCAGGTCCGCAGCAGTCATTTCTCATGAAGGTCAACAGGAAACACTCCCCTCGGTTTGGGCAGCATGTGGACAGAGGCAGAGCCCCGGCTCCCGCGCAGGACTCTCCAGCATGGCCATTCACGGGCACTCCCAGAGTTTATGTAACGTGGATATCCGCGTCGCACTTATGTGCATGTCATTGCATGCGCACATGCGTGTGCGCCACAACGTTTGCTACTTTTCCTGCTTTGCGAAGTCAAAACACAATATGGAAAGTTGAAAGCAATTGCACACCTTGAGTCCCCTTCATTCCTTCCCTCACTCATTTGTGCAGTGATCAGTCGCGGCATAACGATCCCACTCTTTCCTTCTTTGGGGCCAGAAAAGCCTACTTTTTTTTTTTTCATTAATACTGCATTGCAAAATTAACATGAGCCCCACGGAAAGCTTAGCGAGGCACATGTGTTTCCACGGAAGTCACGGCGATGAAGTATCGGAAGCCATTCAAGCAGCCAGCGACGGGGGGAGTGAAGGACTCCCCGTGGCACCTCTTGGGTGGCGAGCGAGCTCAGTGTGCAGATGCAAAACTGATGCCCATGCAGACTTTCTCGTGAACTCCCCTGAACCCCACCTGACTGCGTAATAGAAATGTGTCTAAAGTCGGTTGCTGCTGACGCTACTTGTTCAAGAGGGCCCACCCATTTCCTTCTGAACGCCTAAGAGGAGGTCTCTTTGGTTGACCGGGGAGCCTGGACTTGAGGCTCTGAAGTGCATTCTCTCTCTGCGTCCTTTCCCCCTGCCTGGCCCCTCGCTGATGTCCACTGCCTCCAAAAGCCCCGCCGCCACAGTCACCAGGCCGTCCTGCAAGCCTGCCCCCAGCCCCCTGTCCTCCTGGGTACCAGAGAGAAGCAGGGACGTGGAGTTCCGAGTTGCCCGGCCTCCCTGTGTTTCTCAGGGAAGCTGAGGAATCATGTCCTTCCTGACCTCCCTCGTCAGAATCGCTCTTCCACTTGAACCCAGAGGCCCCTTCTCCCTCGGCTCCGGTGAGGCCCGTGAGGCCGCCTCAAGAATGTGACGGTGTCCGTGCCGTCTGCGTGCTGACCGGTCCCCTTCCCGGTGGAGGCTCCTTCTCACCTCCAGAGGCTCCCGTGAAAGCACACAGCTGAGGACTTTCTCCTCCTGCTCTCGGGAGGCACGCCGGGGCCCGCCAGCAGCCACCGACCAAGTTCAAGCTCTGTGTGCCCGCTTCTACAAAAAAAAAACACGAAAGGGGCACCCGAGGATTCCACTGGGTGGCCAGAGCAGGCAGAGTTTTCTTTATGTAATCACGTGGAGATTACTCGAACACCGACGCAAAATATGAGAGACTTGTCCTCACGTTCTCTCTTTCCCGTGTTCTCGGTAATGAGCTTTCCTTTTCCTGTGGTTACGAGGGAAATGAAGCATGAAAGATGGAAGTTGTTTTATGTATGAATAATGAAAGTGTGTGCAGTAGATCCAGATAAACCTGCGAGATATAACTGCTGCTATTTCAATTTTTACAATGAGCACACGGAGGCTCAGAATTCCCCGAGGCATACATACAGCAGGTGACACGGACATCTATTTTTTTTTTCCCTGACCCCACTCCCTTTTCCTAGGAACTTCGTGACCTTTTGAGAAAATTATTCCTCCCTGCACTCCAACTGTGTGTTACTAGTGCCATTGGCGATCCTGTCCACCTGGCCCCTGTTCATTGGTTCAGAGGTGAGCATGTGACCTGTGCTGAACCAATCAGACTCAGTTGCTGAGACATCAGAATCAACAACAGGAGAAGCATGCTAGTCCACCTCCAATGGCCGGCGCTGGGGTCCTGGAGCCCGGGAACCCGTGATCTCCGGCGGGACCGGTTCATTCAGGGGAAGGAAGGCTACCTGAGCGCTGACAGGGATCCAAGGCACACTGTGGGAGGAACGCTGGAAATGGAACTAGGTAGTGCAAAGGAAAGCAGCCTGGGGACTTGATAATGTTGGAAGTATCTTAGGATTGTTCTGGGAAGAGCCATGTGTTTGTCCTAGGGGCAGCCAAGGTGGACCTGGGCTCGACGGAACCACAGGAGAAGAAATGTGCTTTGGTCCAGGAGAATATGTTCGCTCTCACAGTTGTCCGGGCGTGGGTTTGGCTGTTTCACAACGTGAGTCCCACCACCAGGGGAGGTGTTCAAATATATTTACAGGTGCATAGCGATGGAGTAGAGAGGATTTAGACACCGAGTGTGGGCAGAATCCCGAGTTTCCTCTGCGCTGTGTAGCTTCCGGGAGCCTGTAAAACCCGCTACTCACCCCCCCCCCCCCCGCACCACACACATACACACGCACACGAACACGCACACGTACAGTCCGCCATGGGGTGAAGTCTTCCTGTTCACTGTACCAGGGAGGTGTGTGCCAGGCTGACTGTAGGGACAGACAGACACAGGCGGTGTGTTCATCCACGGGGAAGTGAAGATAAGTACAGGGATACCTGGGGACCTCTGCACCCTGCAACATTGGTGTTTGTAGCTCAGAGTCCAGCCACGGCTCCTGGGGGGCCTGAGCTGTTCTTACCACACGCTCCGTTCTCTGAGGCCTGTCCACCCGTGACCTCCCTCTTCTGCCTCTGGTTTTCAGGCCCACACCCTCTCTGCTTTTGACCCCTCGAAACCTGACGCCGGTCTCAGAAACGCCGTGCCCTCCTCCAAAGGCACGCGCTGTCGCAGAGAGGATTGGTGATCGGGGAAGACAGGAAGGAGGAGGGCGGGAGGGGGGCTTTCCTTTCCGCCAGACGTCCTTCTCGGGCCACCCGTCCGTCCGTGGGGCACTGCAGCCCCAGGCAGTCGCCAGCTACTGCCTCTCTTTCCTCCTGCGTTTTCAGAAAGGAATTCCCATTTTCCGCCACCTGTTATGCAAAATGACTTTCCCAGGCAGTGTGGGCACCAGCTAATTCCCAGGTCACCGTTGGGTGGGAGCCTGCCTGGGGTCTGCCCCGGCCGCTATTCGGTTTATGAAACCGCTCACCACGGCCTTCTCCCCAGTGAGGACAACGTCCTGCTTACCAGGAGGTCCCGGGAACACCCAAGTGAGCCCCGCCGTCCCCCTGCACATCAGTGTGTGGGGAAGGCATGCGCATGTGCATGGCGACGCCTTCCTAGACTCCCGATGAGTAGTGAGACACGGCAAAAGATCGAGGAAGACATTATTAACTGAACCTGAACAGGCAGCTTCTGAGATCTGAGCAGATTTATTTCGCAGATAAGCCATAATCTCTTAATGAAACCATGAAGGACTCTTGCGAGCACCAGGCGGGCGGCCCGTGCAGGAAAGGAGGGTACAATTAAAATGTCAACGCTGCACGGAGTGGAGGGAAACGAGAGGAGAGGAATCGGGAGACACACAACCTCAGGATCTTCAAGGAGGAAACACACGTGAGGATCCACAGCGCAGCGGCTCCATCGGCCCCCCGAGAAGTGCGTCTCGATTCTGGCTTTGGGGGGCAGCTCGACAAACCGAAGAGTCCACAGGAGAAAGGAAGACGGCGGAGAGTTTGGAGACTGAATCCTGCCAGGCGGGCGAAGGCGCTGAGACCGTCGTCGGCCTTGGAAGGCTCCAGGGAATGACGGTCGCTGCACCCGGGACAGAACCGGTGACCGTCCTGGAAGCAGGGACAGGAAAGAGGTCTCGGACTCGGCCTCTGGAGAGGCTGAGTGGACCCGGTGACACGGCCCAGGACGTGCCGAGGACGGCGGCATTACGCTGCACCCGTGCCCGGCTGACCGCTCGGCCGCTGCCCGTCTCGCCCTTCAGGGAACCAGTCCCTGGGTACAGACCTGGTGTTTCAGGGGAAGCCAGATAAGTAGAGTCTCTCCATTTCTGTGGCTGACAATTCATTTGAAACAGTAAAACTCCAGCCAAAACATCTCAAGGGCCACAGGCATCTATTACACAACTTTGATCGACGCTATAAAATGATGCAGGTTTCCGTCCAATACAAAAGACTGATTTCTAATGATCTGAGCTGCTCAGCATGGACCGGCTTTTAGCGGGGGTGGGGGTGAAGGTGGGGGTGGCGGAGAGAGAGGTCTCCAATCGTTAGAAATGTTTCGGTGAGAGGACCCTGGACAAAAAGTGCGGACGGTTGGGAGGGGCTGCCAGAGGGGTGAAAGCCTCAGGCCCTCGTTTTGAAATTAAAATGCACCGGCCTGTCCCCACCCACAGTCCAGCCCGAGAGGTGCTCATGGGGGGCAGCCGTCAGCACGTCATAAAGCTCTTCAGATGACGCCGACGGGGACAGGTGTGGGACATGTCTGTGTGACGACCACCCAGGGTCCATCCCCCGAGATCTGCTACATGCGGGGCGGAGATGCACCCGGGAGACTGGGGCCAGACAGTTGGCAGGGCGGATCCGGCGCATGCAGACCGGCCACCGTTCCCCCGGGACCCACCTTGTTATCTCTGGTCTGGGTGGTGGTTTGTGGCGGGCGGGATGGGGTTCCTTCTTCAGTGTCTGCTCTGCCTAAGTCTGAGCCATCCCCTCACTGTCTCCATGTGAACGTTTTAAATAAACAGAGACTGGCCGAACTGAGGCCGGAGAGGCGGAGGGACTCGCTGGCGGCCACCCAGTCAGCTGCCGAGTCAGGATGAGAGCACACGTCTCCTAGCTCCCAGCCGGTGGGTTTTCCTGTCCACAGTGCTGACCCATCGGCCTTGGATCTGCCCTGATGGTCAGGAAGCTCCTCCTCCTTCCCCTCGTACCGTCAGAGCTGAAAACCCAACTCTGAAACCAGTCTCTGCGACCCAGGATCTGAGTGAGTCTTGGTCACTGAGCCGCAGTTCCCCCATCTGTGTAATAACTATCACGCAGAGCTGTGCCAATGAGACAAACACTGCACGTGGAAAGCTTTGTTACTAGAGCACGTTAAATGCATGAGGCACGTCACTGGAGCAGGATCCCCAAGTCCCTCCTCCTTTTGTCACGACCGGTTGCCACATGCCAGACAGCCACACAGATGGTGGGGTGCGGGGGCATCTTGGCCACATTTGCGCCTTAAGGAGAAGTTGAGTGTCGACTTGTAGGACACAGCTTGGCGCTGAGCCCGCAGCACCTACCCCCTGTGCGGCAGGCACTGGAGAGAAGGTGCCTAGACACAAAGACGGAGGAGACCCGCCCGGAGGGAGGAGATGCAGAGGGGAGCCGAAGCCCCTAAGAGCGCAGCCAGGGCCCAGGAAATCTTTCCCATGGCAGGTCACAGAGGGTTGGCGCCGGCCGGGGTCTCAGAGTAAGGGATTTGAGGTCGAACTCCAGCCCTCCCTCCAGGCTGAGAGCGTGACCCACGCACAAGAGTCCCCGGTCACTGGTGGATGAGGCGTCAGTTCTGTCGATGGCCAGGCACCTGTCCCACCTTCCTCCTCTGGCAGGTTGACCACTCAGCGCTAGGGTGGATAATGCAGCCTAAAGGTTTGTGGGCAGGCCAGATGGGCCTCCACTCCCGCCCCACTCCTCCCGGCAAACTGGTCAGAGTGGGAGCATGGGGGGTGGGGAGGGCGCTGGTGCCACCAGGCTGTGCCCAGCATCTGGGAACGAGTTGGGAGATGGACAAAGGACACACGTACCAGCTGGGCCTCCGTGCACAAGGCTCCAGCTCAGCTTTGTACCTACGGGCGTCACTGACCCACAGGTCCTGTCCCTTAGACAAATGCCCATGATGCGAGAGAAGAAGGTGGGGACAGAAGCATCTTTCTAGGACTTCCCTGACGGGGTGGCAGCTTTGGCAGGAATCTTCTCCTCTTTGCTCCTTGTCCAGACTAAGAGGAGAGACAAAGAAGGGCTCTCACATCAATTCCTTTCTCAGGAATCCCTGAGCCCGGTCGTCTCCCGGTCTGTAAATCGGGACCACAGCAGGGCCTAAGAGCTCGTGTGGCTGCGCGGCACGAATGGGCCACAGCCCAGGACGGCGCAGTGAGCATGTCCCTGGGTTGGCCGGGCTCAC
Source organism: Phyllostomus hastatus (assembly GCF_019186645.2). Taxonomy (NCBI): domain Eukaryota; kingdom Metazoa; phylum Chordata; class Mammalia; order Chiroptera; family Phyllostomidae; genus Phyllostomus; species Phyllostomus hastatus. The sequence continues at coordinate 44,963,732 of NW_025334017.1, read as the reverse complement.
GGCTCCTGTAAAGGTGGCTCGTTTCATGATCTCTCACCGACGGATTCGCAGTGGCCGCCCAGAGAAGGGCTTGAGGCCCCCCTGGGCTCCCAGGAGACAGTGCCCAGAGACACTCACCGTGCCCACCGTGTTGAGGGGGGTGGCACCCGCCTGCGGTCCTTGCCAGTGCTTGGAAGAGCCCTTTTCTCTTGCAGGTGAAAGAACAGGCTGGAGGCAGGTCGTGATTTCCCAAAGCCAGGTACACAGTGGAAGACGTGGAAATAAAGCTCGCTCTCCTGTGTAAGTTCGCTCATGCCCTCGGCGCGCCCCAGCCAGCAGCGGCACCTGGAAGAAACCAGGAGCAGGAGAGACAAGCAAAGGGGGTTCCAGAGCTTCATCCAAGAGGAGGAGGGACTCCGTTCCCAGGCAGGCTCCTTCCAGTTGTCGACGTTAGCAGACTTTCCCAGACGCCCCCGGCCGCTCTGGCTGCCGTGGAGGGAACCCCGTGCAATTACCCCCGCCTTCGGAGCCTGCCTGCGGACTTCCTGACAAATTGCTTATTTGCTCAGTGGTCTGAGAACATTGTTTTGTCCGCGGGGGTTCCTGTCTGCCTCAGAAGCACCGAGCAGCTCTGATGAGCCGGAGATGAACATGCTGACGCCGCTGTGTTCATCGGGCACCCGCTGGCGCTGGCGAGGGCGCCCGGCGCTCTCCAAACCCTTGCCTCGCGGGAGCCTCAGAAAACACCCTGCAGTGGGTATCGCTCTCTCCTCCGAGGAAATGAAAGCTTGGAGAAGTTTCTGAACTTGCCCGAGGTCTGACAGTTATAAATGGCGACATCAGGCCTCAAACCAGCCTCATCCGTCTCCAGAGACTGGACTATTTCTCTTCTACTGCGAGAAATCCAATAGCTTTCTGAGGACAGAGTAAGGGCGGCGGAGGGACAGGGTCGTTGAGAATAAGGAGTGTGCCAGACCCCACCGGTGGCTGCCGCATTTCCTCCAGCGTCCAGAACAGCCCCCTCCTGCTGGGCTCCTGAGCCCCATGTGAGTGGGGACATTGCAGCATCTAAACCAGGTGCAGCCTCTTGCTGCAGCTGAAACGTAACCCAGTCAGGGCTCCCGCCCGGACTCCAGGCAGCCACGTGCTTTTCGCTGCAGGACACGTCACAACAGGACTGTCAAGCATGCAATTTGTCTGCAGGAAACTGTGTCATCTGGGCTCAGTTATTGCTTATACGCCTCCTCTGGGGGACTAGGCATTCGCTGCTTTGCCGGCCCGGGAATTACTATTTTCCTTAATCTGGCGCAAGCTTTTACTGACTTCTCTCCAGGAGCGGAATGGGTGCTTCTCCGCTGCTGCGTTCGGTCTCAGCGAGCCCATCAGTCAGGTCTCCCCACCTTCTCCTGCCCAAGGTGTGGGCGTGGGGCCCGAGTCCTGCACTCTGCCTCCCGCTCCCTGGAGTTCGAAATTTCAGTGGAGGGGCTGATGGATGAGAAACAGCCGGAGCTGAAGCTTCCTAGCTGCAAAGTCTGAAGAGGTTGTCTCCATGGCGCCCCGTGCCATGGTGCGTGCTTGTCATCTCCGCCCAGTTGTTAAGTGCACCCTCGTTCATCCCCCACGCCGTCCTGGGTGAGACAATGAATTATACGGCCACCCCACCTTCCATCCCAGTCTCCGTAGCCTGGGTACCTGCTGACATCTGCGGGTGCCACATTCTCTTCCCGTATGTGAGCCAGCTCGCATGCCTCTCCAGTCAACTGTTTTTGCCTGAGTGAACCGAGTCTGTGTCCTTTTTTGCAATAATAACAAAAACTGGAATTGTATCCTTGAAGTTATTCACCAGTATGACCCTGTGCAGAAGAGTTCTTTAAAAATCAGGTGGCCAGAGCTTTCGGCCACTGGCTTTGTCTTCCTTTCCCAACGATCCCGTGCTTGCTCACAGGCCTTATGGGAAAATGTCCCACGGACCAAAGTTATGCTCGAAAGCATGACTTCCCCTCACCTGGGTTGGCCCGTCCCTGCCTCTGTTGAGTGCAGGAGCAACCAGCAGCCCTGAGTCTGTTGTAGAGCCAGCCCTGAGCCTGGTTGCGGAGCCAGTCCTGGAAGGACCCCCCGGCCTTGGCTGGAGGCTGACTGGTTCCAATGGGAGCCGCTCATTTTGGTGAGGCAGGAATTTGTCCTGACGGGACTTGACGGCTGTTCTAGCTTTGACTCTCCTTCCTCAGTCTGCGGTGCTTTCCCAGTCTGTGGGCTCCCTGAATGCCCTGTGTACCTGTCCGGAGTCTCATAGCAAGGAGCAGTTGTCACTGCAAGAAGCGGGACAGTGGAGGGAGGCCCACGGGAGTCACTGCTTTGTAATGAGCCTAAGTGCCCGAAAGCAAGCACGTGGCCTCATAAAGCAGGGAGGGGGCCTGTGGGTGGCTGAGGAAGAGCCAAGTGAATGGAGAGTTATCTCAGGTTCATGCCTCGAATGAGTCCATACTGGCAAGCCAATATTGTACCAGCCATTGTCAATCTATAGATTTCATGTTATATTAATCCAAGTTTCAGAATTCTCTAGGGGATTTTACATGGATTCTCCAATGTATGTGGGAATGCAAAGAGCTAAAACAACGGGCAGGACGGCCTCCAAGAAGGAGAACAACAAGGCTGGAGAGCTTACACTGCAGATGTAAATGCCTCGTGGGAGCCACACTAACGAAGACAGCACGGCGTTAGAGGAAGGGTGGACGGGTGCATCAGGGACCGGGACGGAGTCGAGAAGTAGACCCGCTCAGAAAAGGACACTCCATCTGTGACACAGGAGACAAGAGACTGCAGAGGAGGAGGCGGCAATGGACACGCTTTTAAATAACAGAGTTTTAAATAATTCTGCTGCCTCTGCAGACATTAATACGGGAAAAAATGAATTTGGGCCCCTATTTTATCCCCTAAATAAAAACCAATTGCATGAGGTTTTTCTATCTAAATGTAAGAGCTTTTTTTTTTTAAACCCTTCTAATTATCTCAGAACGGATCACGGGCCTGACTGTGAAAGGCACAATCATGAAACTCCCAGAGGAAGCCGTGCGGAAAGCCTGCACGGCCGTGGGTTTAGGGACGAGTTTTTGGATACACCACGAAAGGGATTGTGAAATGGAAAAGTTACCTTTATCAGGAAAGAAAAATGGCGGGGTTGGGCTCCATTAAAATGAAAAAAATCTTGCTCTGTGAAAGACAAAGTTTGAGAATGAAAAGAAAAGGCGCAGACTGAGAAGATACTGAAAATCGCTCATTTGATAAAGGATGCATATGCAGACTATGCAAAGAAGTGGCAACAAGGAGACAAATGACCCTATTTAAACATGGGTGAAAGATATGAAAAGACATTTCTCCAAGGAAGTGATAAAGATGGCAGATAACCCCATGAAAAGATGTGCAACATTGTTTGTCATTATGGAAATGCTCATTTAAACAGCAATGAGATGCCACTGCGCACCTGCTAGAATGGATACAGTCAAGGAGGAGAAACTGCAACAACACCCAGTTCCGACAAGGGCTCGGAGCAAGGGGAGCTCCCGTTCGTTGCTGGTGGGCAGGCCCGAGGACCGGATGCTTTGGGAGACAGTGTGGTGGTTTCTTACAAAACTAAACACGCCCTCACCGTGCAGTCCAGCGCTCACGCTTCTCCTTCCTTACTCAGCAGCTTTGGAGACTTCCGTCCACACTAGGGCTGAGCATAAATACCTGCAGTGGTTGTAGTCCTAACCGGCAAAAAAACGGGACGCCACCCAGAAGCCCTTGCCTAGGCGGGTGGACGGACAAGCTGTGCCACATTCACAGCGTCGAAAGCTGTTCAGTCATCAGAAGAGATGAACTGTCACCTTAGCCCGTGCGACAACGAGAACGGAACTGGCGCGTTTGGTGAGTGAGAGGAGCGTGTCTGAGACGTGCCTCCGCTGACAGCGTTGGGAAACAGCGGAGCCGAGGAGAGGCTGCCAGCGGGCTCGTGGCGGGAGGGCGGGCTGAGAGAGGCGCAGGGGCTCTCGGAGGGCTGGGAGAGTCCCGGGGTGGTTTAAAACAGTAGCAGTGGATACACAGCACCGTCCATTTGTCAACACCCACATTACCTAACAGCGCAAAGAGGAAATGTTAATGTGTGTAAATGTTGGGAAAGCAAGGGGGGCTGGGAGATCTCAGGTGGAACGCAGCCGGTGGGCAGAGCTTCCAGCTCCGCAACCCTCTGCAGAGGGTGGGGGGCCGAGGCGCTGACCTGCGGTGCTTCAGGGAGGAGTAGCACCTGTCAGACCAGGTGTGAAGGGACGTGTACCCGAGCCCTGCACACCAGTTGGTGCCAGTGTTTTGTAGCAGTTCCAATGCCCACCGCAGAGGGATGCTGGGGTTACGCAGACGAGTAAATGGGCGATAGGTGGTGGGAACCACATATGACGTGGGGCGGGATCAGAGACCCTAACGCTAACTCGTTTCACCTGGGGAGTGGGAAGTTACAGATGAGCGGGAAGACTAGGATGAACCCCGGGGCACTGGATTAGGGCCTGAGACGACAGTGAGAATTCACGATTAGCTTAGCACGGAGACGGGTGGACAACAGACATACACACGCTTAGAGATGCGCGTGGACACTTGGTTTCAGCTCCCACAAAGATTTCCTAGCTCTGCCCTCGGACAAGGCCTAGAGGTGACGGTCCCCAGCGGCCACAGGGATGCCTCGAACCCAGGCTTTGTTCTCCAACGGCATGCTCTAGTCGGAGGGGAAACGGCCGATTCCACGGCTGGGGATCGGACATGCGAAATGAGAGTGCGGCTTCTTGTACTGCTTAGTTTAAATGGTACAGGTGAGATTCAGGTAACTTTTCAGCCCTAGCCCAACGGAGAGAAAGGACTTGTATAAAGGTTTTACAAAACAGGCCATGACTAAGTGTCCTAGCTTGGACCCTAGCGACTGCTTCCCCTTACCATGGCAGCCTGCTTATGTGGGGCAGGGTCCGGGTCCCGGTGCTAACCACCTCAGAGGCCTGGTCTCATTCAAGTTCCCAAGTCGACAACTCCATGGAATCTACAGCTTCGTGGGTGAGCTCAATTCGCAAGTTACCTAACTAAAATTCCAAGTTACATCAGTTTTACACACCAGGGAAATTCATTCCGGTGGAGGATTCCAGGGGACACAGCGATGCTGGGAAGAAATCAGTAGGGCGACCAGAAGGACCAGGAGAACACCTTTTGAGCCATGTGGGAGGACACATCTAATGAACCAAAGCCATGCAATGTCCCTGCGTTTCGAAGGGAGAATGTCTGAGGCTTGCTACAGGAGGCGAGCGGGAGAAAGCTTGGCATTCCCCTACGTCTTTGAGTCACCCCACTTCCATCTCGGTGTCGTGGTTACTGTCGGTCTCCTGCCACCCGGCCCGGTGCGGTGTCATCCTTGTCCGGCGAGCTCGGCCTGTGGGACTGGACGGAGCGGAATGTCGTCCTGGCTCCGCCCCGTCCAGCCGTGTGTCGGCGGACGCCTGACCGAGCTAGGGGCATGCTGACAGCTCTCCAGCTGTGCAGCCAGGGGACAGATGAGGTCCTTTTAGGTTGACCGTCCTCGGGATCCAAAGGAGCGGCCTCTGCGGGGCTCCTCTCAGGGAGCCCCCCGCCTCAGAGGCCGGGCCCGCCTCTGGGCCCCGTGAGATGTGGGCCCTGAGCCCGAGGCCGTGATTGGCTGTGACCTGGGGGAGCCTGGGGTATCTTGTGCACAGGGAGACGTCAGTACTTGTAGCCAGGGGGCATACTGTAGTAGAGTATCAGCGCAGAGGTGTAACGACATTTCTCCCATCGTTGCCCCCCTTCCGCCTCGGCCCCGCCCCCGAATCTGAGCTGACCTGGGGTTCATTTTGACCGGAGTAAGGCGGTGGAAGTGAGACCATGTGACTTTCCAGGTTGGGTTTCAAGGGGCCTTGTAGCTTCCAGCTCCGCTCTCTCAGGGCTGGATGCAGCCACACGACGCTCGTAAATCAGCCCCACACCAAACCCTGCCAACCCAGAAACGATGGGACGTAGAAGTTGTTTTAAGTCACTAACTGTGGGGGCATCAGCTGCGCAGGCACGGGTCACCGCAGAGGGCTGGGCTGTGGAGCGGCCACCCCGGTGCACACCCCGGGTGGAGGGAGAGAGGAGGGCTGTGCCCACGGCCTCCCACCCCTCGCACCCCTCGCACCCCTTGGCCGTGCTGTACGCACCTGCACCCTTCTTTCCGTAGGTTCTAGAAACACTCCCCTCCTAAAAGAGAAACGTCCTCTATACAAATGGAAATATATCCACTTCTTCCCCAAAACACTTCCAGTTGCTGTATCCAGTTGGAAATCCCATTTTCTGACTGAATGCCTCCCACTTCATTCCGGGCGCATTTTTCACGGTCTGGCAACCTACGGGATTCATCATAGTGTGTGCAGCTGTTGGCACGCCCCGCGTACGGCGGGGGAGGGGAAACCGGAGAAGGAGGTCGCGGTCCTTCCGCTCCGGGAAACGGGAAGAGGGGGCAAGGACCCGGACTTGCCCAGACATCCTGGGGGGGCAGCGCAGTAAGAAGCAGTTGTGTGGTCCGTTCCGGGCGCCCCCCTGACCGTGCAGCTCTGCTCTTCGAAGGGTTTCTTCCGTCTGCTGTTCTCCACGACGGCCTCTGGGTCAGGCGCTGGGGACCGCTCCCCTCTGGGGTCTGAAATCGCGTGGCGGCAGGGCTCCCGCTGCCTCGGGGCCCAGGAGCTGTGTGAGCACAGTCCTGAACACCCCCCTCCCCCGGAGGAGCCTGCCGCCGGCCCCCCGAGCCTTGACACTCAGCTGCTTTGTGCTTTAAGCATCTTGGGGTCTTGAGGCAATAGCCCCCCATCCTAAACTCGGGCCGGGGCACAGAGGACCGGTGTCCCAGTGGCAGACCCACACCGGACCCCACTCCCCTCTCCTCCTCTCCCGTGCGGCGGGGCCTCTGTCCCAGAACCAAATGTGTGCGTCCGCAGCTTCTCCTTGTTCGGGACAGCCTCTGCTCGGTGGCCGCTCAGCCGGCCCCCTGGGTCCGCAGATCCCATGAGGACCCTCCGCGGGGCTGCCCTCTAACCTGCCGACCTGATTTGATTATAAGGTGCTTGAATTCTTTGTAGACTTTAGCTCCAAAGGAAACGATTGCGTGTGGTTGCTTTAATTCCAGGGAATCGCTGGGTAGGGAATCTTGTTTTTTTTCTCTCTGGGGCCTGGAACACGCGCCTGGGTCAGTGGTGACATCAGGCCCCCGGGACCAGCCGCAGTGAGGCTGGCAGCGGCCCGGCCCTGCCTCGGATGTGCTTCCAAGTCTGAACTTGTGAGTAGCAGTTGCTTCTGGCTCACCCATTTTTTTTCCTGGTTTTATTTTTTAAAGCCCATGCTTCGTGCTGGAGACCTGGGAAATTCTCCCATCTCCCTCGAGCAAAGCTAAGGAGAGAACCCGGGGCTGATCTACGAAGGGTTTGTAGGGAAGAGACCTGTGGTAGGTGACCTGGGGCCTGGGCGCCAGCCCTGAGTGGTCAAGGCCTCGCAGGGTGAGCCGAGCGATGCCCCTTGTGGTGGGGGTGTGGTCTCCCGCGGTCAGCCAGACGGAGCCGGGTTACACGGAGCTTCGAGTCTGTGCTCCGGACCCCACCATGTTGCTCCTGTTCTTTCCCCGTTGCCTTTTCCACGCACTGCTCAGAGCCTCAAGGCTAAACCCTCTCGTCTGCCGTCCCCCGGTCCTCGAAAGGCGGTGGTGGCCACAGGAGAGGGCTCACCGAGCATCCAGACGAACCTGGAGCTCAGCCCGAGCCGAGGGACCCACCGAGGCCTTATCACGAACGTCCCCAGTCCTGTCACCTGCAGCGCAGGGCCCCCACCCCACTGCGTGTGGCACCTGGCCCCGGGCACACCCTCCACAGTCACCATCACGGTGAGCGTTGGACCCACAGGAACCTTCCAGACTCCTTGGTCTTGATATGATAACACATGGAATTTTGTCTTAGCAGGAATCAGTGGATAATTACCCAGTTCACAATTAGTTGATGTTTATTGACTGATTAACTGATAGGCATGTACGACGTTCCTACAGGTTATGTTACATAATCTCCGAGCATCTTTCCGTTTCAGAGATCAGATACTGCGTCCCCAGGAACTGGTCCTGCCCGAGGGCGCGGAACCAGGTAGAGGGATAGGAGCTGCCGCGTCGTGATGGCTCGCCGTGCAGGCCGAGCATGGAGCCAAGCACTCTGCTCACACCAGGTCCCTTAGTCCCCATGGCAGCCTGCCATGGCGTGCCGTCATCTTCATCTCACAGACGAGGACACTGAGGCCCCGGGGGGGTTCGGGGCTGTGCCAGGCTAGCACAGCTAGTAAGTGGCCAAACGGACACGGGAGTCCTGTCCCACCCGATTCCAAAACCCGCCGGAGCCAGGACTTCAGTTCCCCCACTTCAGGGCCCAGATCACCGTCTTGGTCTGTTAGGTTGGGTCCGTCCCCTCCTTGGAACCTTGGGGAGGATGCACGCCTCGCTGGGGGGCTGCCGGCGTCGGAGAGGAGGCGGCAGGAGAAAGCGTGCTGGGAAGCGGTGGCAGGGAAGTGGTTCGCTCAAGAACGGTGAGCGTTGGAGGCTTCACAGTGAGGAGCACGAGCACGTGCCGTGGTGCCTAGCAATGCGAAAGCCCCACTGCAGTTCCGGTGGGACCTGGAGGATGGCTAGGGCTGTGTACGCCGTGGGTGACACCAGAGCCATCCCCAGCTTCTTGTCCCCAGGCCCTCTTTCCAGACCCTCGTGGACAGCAGCGGTATGGATCCCATCTTCCCAACGGAATGCAAGTGGTCCCTAGGTGGGGCTTTTTAAAACAGACTCGCCAGCATGCCTGTCAGCCTTTCATTCATTCCTTGGTTCCTGCACTTTTCCTTTTTCTTTCTGCCTGAGATGTAGACGTGAGGCCTGGAGATGCAGCAGCCCTTCTGAGGCCATGGGGCTAAATGTCACAGCACCCGACAGGGAGTTGGCAGGGGCTGGTTCCAGAATGGCTGTCCGCACAGCAGGGTTTCATGGGAGACAGATAGACCTCAGGTGGTTGTACTCCTGTTGTCTTCTCTTTGCCACTGAAAGCACTCCTGAATGACACAGGTGAGCATCAAACAGGTGGTGGCACATCGCAGTGGAGGGGCGGGGGAGACAGGACAGAAGGGAGCCGAAGAAGCCATCTTGTTGAACCAGGGTTCGATGCCTGTGGGCAAGAGCATGGGGGGCTGCTTGCCCAGCATGGGAGTCCCACCCCTGTGCTCCGTCAGTGCCCCCGCTCTGCTCGTGCTCAGCAGGGCATTTCGCAGACCGGGCCTGCCCCCACCCCGGGCACAGGAACCCATTCAGGAACGAGGCCGCAAGCAGGACTCTCTCCCAAACACAGCGCTGAGGGCCCCCCGTGCGGCCTCCCTCAGTCCCCCAGCACTGCCGGGAGTGCTTGCTCTCCGCCCCCACTTTACAGACACGGAAACCCGGCACAGAGACAGGCCGACACCATGTCCACGGGGGCTGGCCTGGGGCTCCAGCCCAGGCCTCGCTGACTCCCAGGTCTGCGCCTTTTAATCAGCTGTCTGCTCTTCCCGGAAGTTCTGAGTCAGCCACCTGCACGCAGAATTGTCCCCTCTGTTCTTTCTGGTCCCGGGTGCCGCATGCCGCATGCCTACCTCACCCCACCTGGAATCAACACGTGCGTGGTAATGTCCCAGATGTCTCTGGGGGCTAATGTCCCAGACGTCTCCGGGGGCTCTGCGCACCTTCTCAGCCGGGGACCCGCCTTTCCCTGGCTTCATACCCCCGTGCCTAGTATGGCACCTGAATACGTTTTGGTTGAAAAAATGAGTTTACAGATTAAATACGAAGGTGAGATTGGGCACGGCCAGCCAGGAGGGGCCATTTCTGAGCGGGACAGAGATAGAATAAAATCCAGGCTCCAGCCACGGGGATTAGGACAGAGGTGGTTCTGAAACTTCGAAACAATCGCAGCTTGTGGTCAGCCTTTGCCACTTTGTCACGTAAATGTGGGTGTTAAAACTCTTCCTGTGTGTCGCACCTCCGCCTCGCCCCCGGAATCCGTCCTACGATTTCCAGACGCGGCAAGACCTGGAGGCATGGCCTTTGCTGTGGCTCGGGGGCGCCCTGTCCGGCCGGAGCACGCCGTCCCCCCTTCCGTGAGCCGTGTGGCGAAGGGAGGAAGGGACCCCACTCCAAACCGCATGAAGACCGCATCATCTTGTCAGTCGGCACGATCGACTGCACGGGCCCTGGAAGCTGGATTGATCATGAATCGTCAAACTTGGCCACCCAAATCTCAGAAAAGCTGATGGGAGGCGCAGGGAGCTCTTGGGCACGCGATCTGCCGCCTCGGCCTGAGCGGAAAACGAGTCACTAAATAGAAAATGCCACTGGGCTGTGATTTGCAGCTCTTTCCGGCTGACGGACGTCACTGCAGGGGACACGCCGGTTTCTCTATTTCCGAAAAGTGGAGCCCGGGGCCTGCTGCTCGGTGGTACCCTGTGGGCCCGGAGGGGGCGGAGAGAGGGTGTGCACCACCCTCCCGGGGCAGGGCTGCTTGGCTGCTTCCTGACACGCTGGAGAAAAGGCCGTCACCCGCGTGCCCCGTTCCTAGGAAAGTGACAGCTGCCGAATACCCTCCCCACCCCAGAGGACGCTGCGTCCCTTAGGATCCCATAGGATTTCTCAGGACACGGAGTCTGTTTCCTTCCCACAACACATGCCAACGATTACACTTGAAAATCGGGGGGTGCTGCGGTCCGCTCCTCCCCCTGCACCCCCCAGGCTTCTCCTACACAACTGTAGCCTACACAGATTCCCTTCTGTTCGCCTAAGCATTTCCCATTGTGTTCATGCACAGGTGCAGGCATCCCTCCAGCCGTCTTCGGTCGGAGGGCCGACAGCCGGGAGCGGAGAGCCTGGACAGGCGTTCCACACTTAGAGCACCGGAAGCTGCGGCTCGGTTCTCAGCGCGGGCTTTGTCTGCAGTGCGCAGAACGTGTAGCATCTTGCTGAGACTCTGGGAGGCAGATATCCTGAAGAGTTTCCGTGATAAAGGCATTTGTAACGAGATTGTTACAATGCGGCGCCCTTGATTTCGCGCAGTGCGGCGGCCGGGGGCCGAGGGCTCCGGTTCAGTGCGTGACCGTCCACATTAGAATTCTGCTTCTGCCACTTACGACAGAACGGCCTTGGGCACTGGGCTAATCCAAGCCTCTGGGGCGTGTGTGTGCCAGCCCTCGCACGCTTCATTTGGAAAATGGACCTAAAATAGTATTTGCCCCTCAGGGTTATCCTGAAGTATTGAACGAGATCGTTCATCTCATTTAATGCATGAAAGTGCCCAGTTTTGTTCACAGAACACAAAAAGCAGTCAGCATGTTAACATTGTTACGGATACGCAAATGATTTTACATTATACGCCATTTCATTGGTACATGCTACGATAAAATCTCTAAGGGATGTCAGAATTTCACTCATGACCTGGCCCCTCCAGCTCCTTTTGTGGCTAAGGTTTCCCCTTAACCACGAATTCTCCCCCCGTGGGGGTTTCAGGACCCCGGTCTCTAAGGGCGTGGCCAGCGGGGTGGACCCTCGCCCTCTGGTGGTCTTCCAGTTCATAGGGCCCAGGCCCTGTGCAGGGACGAGAGCCGTGTGCTCTGGAGGTAGCTCAGTGACACGGGGACAGAGACACTTCTAGCTACAGGGGGTGACATAGGCAAGACTTCCCAGTAGACTCTGGAGGGATGGGAGAGTCCGCTTCCCATGGGTGACGTACCTGCCTCTCAGGAAACTCGGGAAATGTCTGGATACACCTGCTTTGCCCTCCGCCCCCATCCTGCCACACGCCACCATGCCACGCATGCACGCACACTCGAACCCGCCCGAGTGCTCTGTGGTCCTGCCAACCTCACAGTGCGGTCTGTGGTTTCCAACACACTTTCAGTAGCAGGGACCCTTATTTCAAAGGAAACTTTTAATAATACCCCACCAGGTAAAGTAGAGAAAAGCAGTAAATGGGTTCTCAGGGCCTTTACATCTCCGTTGCTTGATGGGAAAAAAAATAACTATAATAGTCTTTTCATTACAGAGCCCTTGCAACTTATCTTCAGAGCCTGGTTTGTGAAATGAGCGCTCACGAGCCTCTGGGGAGGTGGGGAATGTCGGTCCCTGGGTGTCCAGAGGCCGGGGCAGGCAGTGCGGGGCGGGGTTTTGGGTGAGCGCATAGCTGGCACTGTTGTTACCGCTGCTGAACAGCCTGGGGAAACCGTTCCGCCCCTTTGGGGCTTCCCGTCCCATCGACGAGTCACCGGGGCCGCACTGGAGAGCCTCCACCTCGCTTAGCCTCCTCCTGTCCCTGGGACGGGGACGGCCACTCTCCTTAACGCCGAGGTGCTGACACCCATCGCGAGGCCACACTTTAATCCCCGCTGCGGGCCTCCCCTCGCTGCTTGGGTCTATGACCCACCCCAGCAGGCTCCCGGTGTCTTTTGAGAGACTTGTACAACACCCAACGACACGGCCGTGAAACTCGTTTTCACACATGTCGCCGAGGGCTGATCGCGTGTCAACCATCGGAATGTCTTTGAACACCCGACGACGGCCTGCCAGCGCTTAGCTCCCCCATTTCCTTGGGTTCGCACGGTGACCCTACATTCCAGGGTCAGAAGAGAACCCAGACAACACAGAGGGTGTGGCTGACCCACCGCGGGGGCTGAGCCGGGTGTGCTGCAGGGGGCAAGGCTTGGAAAGCCCTGGTGCCCGGGTCCAGCAGACCCCTTCCCAGCGGCCGCAGCCCAGACGCCGGAAGTGCACGGGGGGTCCCCGATAGAGGCGGGGAGGTGGGCCGGGTGCGAGGCTCCGGTGGGCCCCCGGGGAGACCTGGCATCGGCTGCCCTGGGTGGGGCGGCAGGTAGATGCGGCTGTGAAAGAGCATCTCACACTTTATTATCACCCTTACCTTTCAGGGCACCCTGAGCCCTGCAACCAAAGCCTCTTTATCTTTCCTGCAAAGAAACAAACGCAGGACAGCCTCGAACTAAAACTCAGCCCCCCTCCACGTGTCCAGACTCAGGGGGCCGAAAAAGCCCTTCTCGCCGCCTCCTCCTTCTCACAGCCTTTCTCTGCCGCCCCCCGGTCCGGGCAGTTCTCATGAGTATTAAATGCCACAGTGTCTCCCCTTCCTGGCCTCACACTGGACGCGGGGACCCAAGAGGCTCGGGGAGGCGCGGGTCGGTCTGGGAGGCGGCCAGATCTGATGGGCCGGCTTGCCTTCTCTGTGCGTTATGTATTTCAGAGGTTCGTATCCACGGAGCCGTGAAAGCCGAACCAGCCCCCGGTTATGAGCAGGGACAAAAGCTGCCTTGTGGGCCGCAGACTCTGTACCAGGCCGGGAAAGCAGCTAAGGGGTAAAATGATCCTGAACTTCATTGGGTCCTGCAGCAAGGTGGCGGGGGGGGGGGGGGGAGCCCGACCCCGTGGCGGTGGGGATGACGGCGTGAGAGACCGGCCGGGGGTGCCCCGAACATGCCCGATGGGGGCGCACGGGCTGCGTGCAACTTCTGCCTGGAAGAGAGGCAGGACCTCTGTGGCCCTGTCCACTTCCCTGCTGCCGCTGCGACCGGGGTCCATGCAGGGGCCACCCCATGGGACCTCTGGGGTGTGTCATTGGAAATGAGCAGCCACCCACCCAATGGGAATCAGCAAAGGCCGTGTTTGCAGGCAGAGGGGCGAGGAAAAGGCATCATGTGGGCCCCATCCAGGCTGTCGGTGTGGGCAGGCTGGAGGCGGTCTAGCTAGAAATGGGCGTCCTGTGTGCTTGGTCAGGGGTGCATGGGGGGCTTTCTCGGGTTACTGGAGCCGAGACACAAACCAGGGAAGCCGTCAGTTACGAATCAGTGCCTGGCCACGCTGGCAGGTTGTCATAGGAGTCATTGTTTAGCTTCCTGGACGGTTACAAGAGGTGGTGGTTTGCCTTCCCACAAGCCTCTGCGGGGCCTGCTGGTCTCCCGGGCAGGCGAGTGCGGATCAGAGGACGGTGTCCGGGCAGCTCGCTGCAGGGCTGGGGCGGATGTGGACAGGGACGGAGGGGGGTGCTGATGGAGGCGGGGCATCCGCACCCAGGCCCAGCTCTCGTCCCCGCCCAGTGCTGCCTGAGCTCACACGCCGTTCCGAGGTCTTCTAGATGGGCTGCCAACCTGATGCATTTAACGCGTCCCCCACGGCTTAGGAAGTTTTGGGGGCAGGACCATTGAGATGCGACAAGGCTGCTCGGTGATTCCTGTTGCCCAAAGTTCTCTTACCCATCCCTCTGCATCCTTAAGTCCACAGGACTGGGCACAGGGCGAGGTCGGCCTGCAGTGCAGTTACACCAGGAGTCTCGGTTGGCTCCATGAGGAGCTCTGAAGCTGGGGGCCCTTCGGGGGATCCACAAATACAGGCAGAAGGGCAGGGCCTCCGGTCCCCTTCCTCGCCCAGGGATGGGACGCCTCCCCCGCAGGGCAGGGAGGAATCGCACCTGCCTGCCTGCTAGCCCTCAGCCAGCAGCACCGCCCCTCCTCTGCTGCCGCAGCGCTGCGCTGCCCAGGACAGGCGACCTGCTGGGCGAGGCCCCGCCCGACAGGAGAACTGATCACGAGCCAGACTGTTCCGACTCCAGCAGGATCAGGGAAGCGGGACAAGTGCCAGCCTGGTGTCAGGGGTCACACAGCGCGTCTGACGGGGAGCCGGAGGGAGCTGAGAGAAACAGAACTCGGGAACATGCATGTGGCTTGTGGGACGGCGGAGGGAACCGGCCGTGTCTGTGTGGCGGGAGACAGAGGTGGGCTGTGACTCCCCGTGAAACACCATAGGGCTGGCGTCTGGCAAAGCCGACAGCAAGCCCCATGGGGACTCAGGGCTGCTCTCGGGTGAAAAGCTCCCTAACAGCCGGGCCTGCTGCTCACACAGCACGAGCACCTCCCCTGTCCCGCAGACCCAGGCGGCTGCCCTGAGGTGGCAGGTAATCCCCTCCCTGGGCCCGCCTGGGCCAGCCAGCTCGAGCTTGCCTAAGGCACTGCTTCCCACACCTGGCTCTGCCAGGGAAACTCTGGGGAGCTTTAAAATAGAAATGAGACCAGCCCCAGGCAAGGCGGACAGGAGTCAGGGTAGGGCTGGGCCATTTGTATTTCTTAAGAGCTCCCCAGATAATCCGCCTGGTCCCAGGCGGAAAACTCACTGGGTGACCCGTCTCGCCCACAGCAGCAGCCCTGGGGTGAGGGGGACAAAGGAGGGTCGTTCCAGGGGAAATAAAGGCTCCCCAGGGGAGCTGGCTGCAGTGAGACAGCAGCCAGCGCATTGATCACTAGAGGGGGGATCTGCGGCTCTCACTTGGACGGTATTGCATCAGAGGAACCGCTGTTTCATTTGGGCGAGCAGATCCTGCGCTCTGTCCCAGGTAAACGTGTCGCACAGCTACAGGAGAGGGGAGCTTCTCTGAACTTCCCCAGGTAGCAGGGACGGGTCTCCTGGGTGGCCCTTCAGCCCCCGGCTCTGATGCACACTGCTGGGTGGTTTTGGCGACGACAGTGATTCATACCTATTGAGGACATAGACAAGTGCACCAGTGGAGAGCAAGAAAAGCATCAGAAAGAAAGCAGAGCACTCTCTGATCCCATCGGAGAAAAACGGGCCGTGTTTATGGGTTTGCATAAGACACGCCCGCCCTGCGCACACTAGTTGTGTGTCGTGTGTGCGTGCACACGTAAGAACACACGCCTGTCTGTGTAACCTCCCGTGACTCGTCTGTACGTTAGACACTGTGCTGAGCACTTCTGATGATTTTTTTAATCCTGAAGACAATCTGAGGAGGCTGTTTCGCCTGGCCTGGCACTACCGGTACTCGCCGCCCAGGGCGGGGGGTGGCGTGTTAACGCGCATTAATGCACAGGAAGCGCGTAGAGCAGATCCGGGCTGCACTAAAGCCTCGGTAAATGTCAGCGAGGGAGAGGAAGGGAGGCAGAGGGAGGAGGAGAGAGGGAGCCGGGGAGGAGGTGAGGGAAGTTGCCCAAGCCAGGGGCAGAGTGAAGAGGGTGACTCAGAGCTGCCACGCGGGCTGGAGAGCCCCCTGTCCCCGGGGCCCAAGACGGTTCTGAGCACTGCCGGGCGAGTCCGCGGTGTCTCCCGACGCCGGAACGCACGCCCCTGAGCACCACTGGCCTGTTTTCATCGTGTTCTGATTCCTGTTCTTTCAGGGAAAAACTGTGTTTTCAACAAATGCACACGTCAGGAAACACAGGTGGATCCAAACACATGCGCAGCTTCATGTTCCTCCTTTTCGCATAACATCCCAGTGCGACCGCTCCCCCACATCGCTGAACGTTCGTGGCGAAGACCGTTTTCGGTGGTTGTATTATTCCTGTGTTTGAACATGCTATCATTATTTTCATGACACACTGGGGAAGTAGGTTGTTTCCATGGGTTTTGTTATCAAAAAAATCTTCTACACACACAAACGCACACAGTATGAATGCACACACAGCAGGCATGCGCTCATGCACACATGCACACACACTGTGAATGCACACACAGCAGGCATGTGTGCATGGTCACACACACACGCAAGTATGAACACGTATCCTTGTCCACATTCCCGCCGCCCCCTCGGACATGTTTCTGGGAGTGACACTGGAACAGTGCAGCCAGGGCCCCGGAGGGCCCCGGTGACGTGGCCCAGCCTCTTTCCAAAGCAGCCGTGCAGAGGCTGGGCCCACCCGGCTCGGGGCGGCCCCAGAGCCACACTCGGCCTGGGCACCGGCACGGTTCTGACTTGTACTCATCAGGGATTCTTTTACCCGGAACTTCCTCGCTCTGCAAGTGCAAAAGAGTGGAAAGTAAAAGAGGACCCACACTCAGGAGCACCCCTCCAGGGTGGACACCTGTTCCCCGCCCATTCAGGGAAAGTAGATACACCAGGTCTGCCTTCTTTTGTAATTTTCTAGAATGCTCGCAGTTCACAGAAATCTGCTGCTTCTCGTCTCCCTGTCGGGGGACTTCTTTCAGAAACTGGGGGGCCGTGGCCTGCCATGGTGGCGGTGCCGCCCCGCACAACCGGGGCTGTGCCTGCACCCACGTGTGTCCTCCTTGCACCTGGGCTATGGCACCCGGCCTCTCCGCGGGCTCCTAGGCCTCTAGGCCGCGCTGACTCCACACCCCTAGTTCCTCCAAATAGTCACGCACGTGAGAGTCACGTGGGTCCCTCCGACTGCACCATCAAGGGCGGAGGAGTTGAGCTGTCCGAGCAGACTGGGGGGGCCACATGGGCTTCCCACAGCCCCGTGGGGCTGAACGCACTTTCGCGTTGTGGTCGTATGAGCGCTGCAGGCCGAGCTGCGCCCCTGAGGCCCGCAGGCTGAAGTCCTGCCACCCCGTCACCCCGCAGAGCGGCTGTGCTTGCAGACAGGGCCCTTCGGGAGGTCCGTGTGTTCAAATGAAGCCGTGGGGGAGGGCTCGTCCGATCTGTCGGGTGTCTCATAGGAAGAAATCAGGGCACAGACTCACAAAGGGAGGCCCCTGTGAGGACACGGGGAGGGTGGCCTTGCCTCTATAAGCCGAGAAGAGAGGCCTCAGAAGAAATCGGCCTCGCCGATTCCTTGATCTTGGACTTAGAGCTTGCAGGACTGTAAGGCTATAAATCTCTCGTTCAAACGCTGAACCTCTGTGATGACAGCCCCAGCAAACCAGCACAGCGACCGACGCAGCCTCGCAGACCCTCACTGAGCCCGGTCCTGGTCGGAGCCTCTGTCTCGGGGGCAGTGGAGGACAAAGGAAACACTGTCCCCAGCCTTCCAGAGCTTCGGGTCAGAAAGAGAAGATTTCTTAACATGTACACTTACCTAGAAGGTTAGGCATAAAGTTAATAAAAAAAAAAAAAAAGGAGTCGACTGTGAACCGTGCCCGAGGACTTCGGTGCAAGGAGACCAGCGCGGCCCCGAGCATTCCGCAGCACCTAGCGTGTGCCGGGCACCCGGGTGGACGCTCCACGCCGGTCGGCGCGCTTCGCGCTCAGCACGCGCCCGTGACGCTGGCGCTCTCTCCATGCACGCCTGGCCGGGGACCTCCCGGCCGGTGAGCAGAGCCGCTGAGAGGCGGCCCCGGGGCTGGCCCCGGAGACGGAGGGCGGTGCCACGTGCTTCTCCTCCGCGGGAGGGTCGGGAAGCGCCCTGGGAAGGACGGGTCTCCCTGACCGAGGGGCCTGTGGGCTAGCGAAATTGTACGTAACCAAGCACGCCGTGAGGGCCGAGGGCCATATCGGAGCAGAGGAACCACATTATCAAAACTGTAGCTTAAGAAGAGGAACCTGGTCGCACCAGGGAGGCAGGAGGAGAAACTGGGGATGGGGGAGAAAGACAGGCAGTCGGGGCTTACGTGTAGCAGCCTTGTGACTGCCGGACAGTGGGCCCGGGGTCAGAGGTCAGCGGCCGGCACTCATGGAGTGTGACGCTGTCTTTCCACCCCACCCCAACCCAGCGAGGGGGCTTTGGCCATCCCTCCTTAACCAAGGTGAGCGCAGAGCGTGGTAAAATGTCTCGTTAAACGTGCTTAACGGTTCATGCTGAGAAACGAATAATGATTACTACTCTGTGTTTTTAAGATGGTAGAATTGAAAATGTCAAGGAAGATCCAGAATATTTAATAAGGAAGGTGTCCGAGGCCATTTGTGCCTCACGAAGAGCCTTGAGATAGAGAACACATTCAGAACCTGTCAGAGTCACGATCAGCCGAGTGTGACTGTAGGAAATAAATGTTAACAGCAGAAAGAACAGAAGCATCATGCCTCACGCAGCAAGTGTGCCTTGCACACACATGCCGGGCAAAGCCCTCCATCGGGCGCCCGAGGTCCAGAGGAGGAGGCAGAAGAGCCTCTTTCCGCGTGGATTCGCTAATTTAAATTGAAACGTGCTCTCCCGGTAGCTGGTTATTTGTGGCAGCGCTGACACCCACTGCAGACGGTCTTTCTAGACGAAGGTGGTTCGTGTGAACCGTACACAGGGTCCTCCTATTGGCCGTGAGGAAGGACGGCCCTCCAGGTGAGAACCCGGCTGCGCTGCCCTTAGCAGTGACCACAGCTCACACCTGACACACATCTTCTGCCTGGGGGTTGACACAGAGGGTTGCAAAGAGCTGAGCGTGAACACACAGACACAGCGGAACACGGGGAGGTAGGAGGTGGGCCGGGGCAGGCCGGCGTGGGGCGGGGTCCCTGGGGAGGGCCGAAGCCCCGAGTGGGCTCAGGTGAGCAGCTCTGCACTCTGGTTCCGTCCTCTGCTCTGGGCTGTGCAACCTCGAACAGGTCAGTGACCCTCTCTGAGCCTCAGCTTCCTCATCGACAAAAATCCCCTGTGACGATAAGCATCACCCCCCTTTTGTAGAGGCTCTCTCTCCAGGGGTCAATAATAGGCATCCGAATACTGATCAGAGGCTCCTCAAGCATACCCTTCTCACTGCTCTCCGTGCGGGTGAGGCTCTGGAGGGCGTGTCCTGGGTTTTACTTACCTCTGCATTCCCTGGCACTGCAGGAAAACTGAGAACCACAGCCACTCCTTAACAAACACCCCTTAATTGAAGTAAATGAGATAAAATTGGACTGAACTGATAATATCACGCGATACGATGAGAACACAATAGAAGACACCATCCTTTTCAAGGCTTTCCTTGGTGTCTGTAGAAATATTGCAGAAATGGGCGCAGGAGGGAGAATGAAGTACACTGAACGTCATTAACTCAGTAACAGACGGGGAAATAGGATTATTACTTGCATTTTGTGGGTGAGAACCCGGGGGTCAGAACAGCACAGTGACCCGCCCACCAGGACCAGGAGGAAGCCAAGCCTGGGGGCGGGGGAAGGAGCCCACAGCCCTCTCCCTTCCTGTGGCCCCTCCCCTCTTTCTCAGCCCGCCCCCTGCTCATTGGGGTGGGGGCGCCCCACTAGCTTCCATTCCACCCGTGTTCCCTCGGCCACACGGGCCCGGCGGCACGCACCAGGACCGTTTTCATCTGCAGCCTGTGAGCCTATGTTTGAAAAACATAATTTATGCTCCCAGTCAGACCAAACAGAAAACACAACTGTGTGTTTAAATACTAATTAACCTTTCACAGCTCTGTGCTCCTCTCCCCCCCCCCCCCACTGTCTCTCTCTCTCTGTCAAAGCAAAACACGGTCAACCTGTAGGACAGTCGTTGCCACGATTCCTTTCCTCGCCTCCACCCCTGGGGCTCTGCAGCACACGGCCGTGTCCACCTCTGCACTGGACCTAAAAGCCCTTAGGAGGAGGCGGTGACCACCGGGTGGTCACTGATGAGCTTTTCTCTCGGCATCAAGAATTCCAAGCTCATTTAGACTCCACACCTAGTAATGCTCAATGCACCCAACACTTGGTTTTCCTTTCGATAAAAGAAGAGATTCGTCTTAAAATTTCTGTCCCTTCCCAGGGTCCCCCAGTGCCGTGCACGGTGTTTCTTCCCCCCCCCCCCCCCCGTGTCTGGCATTGGGTCTCAAAGGGCCTGTGCCTGTACGCAGGTGATTCAGACATTCCAGCAGGTGGAGCTAGAGAGCAGACAAACTGGCAGGGGGGCTGGTGAGGTGACGGTGGCCCTGGAAGAAGCTGCTCCCTGGGTTCTGACCGTCCTAACAGGAGCCGGTATTGTCTTCACAGTGCGAATCACTGCCGTGATCGGGGTTCGGGGCGGAGGGGGACGAACCCCTGTGAAGCAGCTCCCCCCAGTCCTGAAAGACGGAGGCGAGACCGCAGTTTGCTCCTTGCGCTCGGCCCTGGGGACATCCCACGGGAAGGGAACGTTGGTGAAAGAGACAGATGCCCCCCCCAGCGTCACGGGTCATCACCACACTCTTATGTAAGGACTCAGCCCTGGGTTCGAGTCCTGGGTGTTCTCTGTCGTGTGTGGGAATCTGGACCCAAATAAGGCCAAGATAAGAAGATGTGAGCACGTGTGATGGCTCTTACACTTTCTTAGTTTCAACCATCAGTTGTTTTTAGGGCAGTTTTAATTTTTAAAAGCCGAGAATCTCTTACAGAGTGCGTCTCTGTACACAAGCACGTCCCCTGTCACCCACGTCTGACCAGACACGGCGGGCACAGTCCCAGGAGGTCCACGGCGTGTTCCGGCTCCCTCGGTTCCCACCTCCCGCTCCTCCGCCCCCGGGCCAATCCCAGGACACCCCATCACCTTTACTCGCCACGCCCCCCCACCCACCACCGGCTGCTCCCCAGACTCCTCCTTTTCGGTGACTTGACGCCGTGGACGGTGTTTCCTAGGATGTGCCACCATTGGGGTTTGCCTGGAGGTTTCCCCAGGACGAGGCCGTGGTGCTGGGTTTTGAGGAGGAAGAGTTAGGTGCCGTGTCCATCACCTCTCAAGGGCACGCGATCAACACGATTTGTGGCGGCTGGTGTTTGACCTTGACCGCCTGGCCAAGGTCGTGCCCGTCGGTGTCTCCACTGTCGAGACTGTCCCTCTCTCCACGCTGCGCTCTCTGAAAGGAAGCCCTCCTGTGCAGCCGACACCCACGGGCGGTGAGCCCCGCGTTTCCGTCTCCGCTGGTGGAGTGTCGCTGTAAACCATTTGAAAACTGTCTGCACGGACCCGCGAACATTTATTTCATCCTTTGCATTTTAATCCAGTGCCACTCGGTTTTCTTGCTCACGCTGCTCCTCCAGCTTCGGCCATGGAGCGTTCCTTCCAGCGGCCCCTCCGCGCCTGGGGCCCTCGCCCTCCGCGCCAGCTGTGACTGGTTTGTCTCTGAGCATTTGGGCTCCCCCCCAACCTTCCTCCAGCCTGACTTCCTTTCCTCCCTTTCTCCCCCCTTCTCTCCTTCTCTCCTGCCTTTCTGGCTGCTTCCCTTTCTTTTTTTAACACGTTTTTATGCTAGGACACCCGAGACGGCGAAGGGAGCCCCAGCCTTCGGGTGCTCCCAGGTGAGGAGACAGACGGCAGGAACATCGGTCCGCTACAAGGCTGCACACTGCACGGCCGCGGGGGAGGCCCCAGGAGCGACAGAGCCCTAGGGAGAGGCACCGGCCAGGCCGCAGGCCGCGGTGTGCCGCTGGTCGGGCCCCGGCCAGAGGGGGAATGGGAAGCAGCTGAGTGAGAGGCAGCGGGGCCAGGCGGAAAACGGTGACAGGATTCTGGGCAGGAAAAAGATGTCTGTGCAAAGAAGCCAGGATGACAGCTGTCTCGGTGCACTGGGGACGCAGCCAGTAGCTAGTGGCTAAGAGCGGCTGTAAAACAAACTAACAGGAAGAATGGCGTATCAGAGTTCCCCGGAGAAGCAGGATCACAGGGTGTGTGTGCGCGGGTGTGTGCGTGCGTGTGCACACCATATGGCTGGCAAGTCCAAGTGCTGGAAGGCAGGCTGGCAGCTGAGCCCGGGGAAGAGTTGTGGCTTCAGTCAGATTGCAAATGCGGCGCCAGCAGCATTTCTCCTTCCTTGGGGGAGGTCTCTCTTTCTTCTCTTCTTGCCAACTGATTAGTCCAGGCCCACCCATGTTATGGAGAGCAATCTGCTTTACTTACCCTGTCTTCTGATTGAAAAGTTAATCTCATCTAAAAACTGCCGTCAGGGAAACATTGAAAATGCGTACTGTTTGACCAAAGTTCTGGGTGCGGTGTCCTAGCTGTATCGAGGCATAATTAACCAGTGCAGGTGGGATGAGGGGAAGATACCAGGTGGGCTCCGTGGCCCAGTGGGCGGGCCACCCCGCTGGACTTCCCTCTCTCGCCTTTCTTTCCAGGGTCCGGGCCCCCCCCACTGCTCTCCCAGGCCTCCTGCCCTCAAACAGTCTCCCTCCTGGGCCCCACTTGCCCGCCTGGCAGTGAGTCACACGGTGCCCACCACGGACGGCCTCCCGCTGCTTTCCTTTGAGGCGGAGCAGGCTCTCTGAAGCCAGTGGGGGCAGGGGGGGCTGGCGCTGGCGTGCTCTTCCCGCCGCCTCTGCTGCTGCCGCTGAGCCTCGGGGTTGTAAGGAACAGGCACGGGGTGCCCGCCCTCACCCCACCGCATTGCAGGGAAGGGCACGGTGCTGAGTCTGGTGCCTCCCCGTCCCAGTTCTGCCCTGAAACCTCCTTCGAGGTCGCCTGGCAGTCAGACACGCTCCAACACGCTGGGGGAGGAGGGGGCCGGGGACGGCCCCAGCGCTGCCTCCACTGACCGCAGGGCCTCGGCCCACGCACGGCACCTCCCGGCCGGCCTCTGCCCCTTTTTCTCTGGGATTGCCGTTTCTCCCCCGCCGGCCTCTCGTCAGTGTGCTGTGAGGACAAGGGGAGGAGCAGGGGCCAGTTTGCTTGGCAGTTTTCAAAGGATTGTTTAATCATATGCTTTGCTTTTACTGGTTCCTCCGTCCCTCACCGAGAGTCTCAGCCCCGGGACCCCGCCCCCACCCCCCCGCCCCAGGGTCCACCGGGACGACTGAGGGAAGGCCCAGGCTAATGCGTGTCCCGCGTTGTCCTGAGCGGACCTTCCGCCTCCGGCCCTCCACGGAGGCTGTTGTTGGCGATGCGCTGGAACTTTTCAGGTTCACTGAAAGAATAATTTGGAAAACAATTCATAATGGTTAAAATGCCTCTTCCCAATTACCCCACTTTCACAGACCCTGGCGGTTCATTCTTTGTCACCATAGCAACCCACAGCCTGTGACAAGAGTGAACAGCATCCGGGCGGGACTGGGGGCGGACAGCGCAGCCACGTGGGGGACGTGGGCCCTGTGCCACCAGAACCTTCTCACGGGCCCTGGGCACCCCGACACCTGGGCACTGCGGCCATCCTTTCGTAAAATCTTGCAGCTACAGACTGGATACATACCAAAGTCCCCCAACACCAACCGGTCAGTAGGAGCATATTGGACATGTGTCCAGAGGGGAACCCCAGCCCCACACTGGGCCCTAGCCCGGGGACCGAAACTACCACGGTGGGGAAGGCCACACGAAGCTTCTAAAGTTTCACCCCACCCCCACCAGCCACGACAATAAACAGCAAACAGCAACCGTCCCTGGTGGGGCGTGGAAAGCCCTCCCACGTCCGCTGAGTGTCTGGGGGGTGCACATGCAGGCACACCGCCGAGAGGGGCGCACCGCCATGGCTGAGCAGCGCAGTTGGGGTCGGCACAGAGACCCCACGGCCCCCACGGCCGGAACCACTGCCTCTCGGGCCCCGGAGACAGAGCCGCCGCCCCTCCCTGCAAGGCACTCACTCCCCTGGGAAGATGGCGGGCCTGCCCCCTCCGGAGTCGAGGTGTTGAGTCAGGAGCACGGGTTCCCCTGGGATGACTGGAATCGTCTTTTGTGCCGAAGAGAACCCGAAACAGGCGGTTTTTCTTGCTTCCTTCGATTCAGTTCCTTCCCCCGTCTCTTCTGACCGAACCCGGGGCGGGCAGCCCGGCCTCCCGGTGGCAGCTGTCTGTGCAGAGAGGTTCCCTTTGAGCTAAGCATTCCCTTTCCTGAGGATTAGACACAGATATCGTGGTGATTAGATTATGTAACATTTTTTAAAAATGCGCCTTGGAACTGTGGTGCTAGAGGGAAGGGAAAGCCAGAGGTCCGGGCAGCTAGCTCTGCCTGGGAATTATAACAGCGCTCCTCCGAGGACCCCTCGCGGCCCAAATGCACTGGAAGGTATGGACACGTGGACCAGTGCTGAGCATGGCCAGAGATGCCAGGCTCCATGGTTGGCACACAGTAGGTGTCATGGGTTGAGGCGTGCCTTTCCCCTCACACAGCGGGGCCGCTGCTGAGCCCGGGGGGCTCGCCGGAGGGGACGGAGGGCCCCATCACGGGGACCGGCCTGCGGGACCCTGTGGACTTGTCCCTCAGCTCCACCTCCCCCCCCCCGCCCCCCCCCCCAGTGCAACTTTAGTGCCGCCTGCCCTGTGCTTGATTCTGTGCTTGATTCTGTACTTGATGTATATGCCTGTGCTTTAGCCACACGAGAGTAAGAGCGTCTCTCTCTCTCTCTGTTCCCCCCCCGCCCCCCGCCGGACACCATTAGAGAACAAGTGGGTTAGACCCCAGTGCTGTCCGCCCATGGGATGCCGGTCACGCTGGCTGGCCTTTTGAGTGAGAGCGAGCGTATCTGGTCAGCGGGGAAGCCCGTGCTGACCGGACTAACCGGGTCCCGGCGTGTGGACCGAGGCAGCTGCTCTCTTGGAAGGAGGTGACTTTGATTTGGCGGGTGTGCGTTTCCCGCTGGACCTTCCCAGCACAGCCCAAGGTGAATACGGACATCCCCTCCACCCAGGTGGGCCCCGAGGTCGCGCATCTCCGTCCAAGGTCACTCACTCAGGCAGTGAACCGGAAAGCCAGAATCTGAACCCAGATCCGTGTCACTCCCAGCAGCTCTGACCATCTCACAGGGTGACCATCGCACAGGGTGGGGACTGTCCCCTCTCACGGGGCCGTGGCGCTCCCATTTGCAGAGTAAGCCCGAGAAGGAAGACTGCCCCCCGGCCATGGAGCAAGACCGTGCGTCTGTGGGACCTGGATGGGCAGGGGGGCCCCAACAGTCCCTCGGTGACCTCGCACCTTGATCTCTTGGCCATAACTGAGTATCCAGAGGTCAGCCGAACCCGGCTGAGGCCACCACGCCCCCTGGCTGGGGGACTGGAACCTCACCGAGAACAACTCCCGCCCTACAGCGGGGGCGGGGCTGAGTCCCTCTCGGGCAGGGCTCAGACGGAGCAGGTCAGCCCCTGCTTCCCCTCGGGCCCCTCCCTTCCGCTCTGCACCCCGGGGCTGCGCAGGTCCTGTTTCCTGCGGGGACTTCGGCCGCGGCTGCGTGCCCTGCGAGCAGTGTCAGTGCCCACTCAGACGGCCCTCTCGCCCTGCGGTCCCCGTGTCCGGAGGGTCGCCCCCGCCACAGTGCAGGCCCCTGCCCCCAGGGCCCCTCTTCCGAATTCAAGTGTCATTTCTCCCACATCCCACTCCACCTGGAGAGGGGGCTTCCTGCCGTGCGACCGGGGTGGCCTCGCCGGCCTCTGGGTGGACCCTCAGCCACCCCATGACTCGCTTCCCCGAGCTAAACATGGAACAGAAACTCCTCTCCCCCTGCCCCCTGCTGCCCGTGCTCGGGCCGCCCGGCGTGTGGGTTCGTCAGGCGACGCTTTGGCTCGCAGTAGACCCCAGCTGGGGTCCTCCACGTCAGCTCAGCCTGACACTGACTGCCCGGAGGTAGCACAGACCGCCCAGGTGAAGGGCGGGGTCCCACACGCTGTCCCCACAGGAGAGGGCAGTGGCCAGCAGGGGGTCTCCAGGTTACCTACGACCCCTCTCTGACATGGCTCTAAGGCAGGCGTTTCCACGGCCCCCTCCTCAGGTTCGACAATGTGCTGTAAGGGTTCACGGGACTCCTTATAGAGGATGTCATTGAGGATGTCACTGAGGATGTCACTGAGGATGCCGATGAACGGCCAGACGCAGGGGTACCTACGGAGAGGCCCGGAAGGCCCCTGGCATCGGCGATCCTTTCCGGTTCAGCTGGGGTGCACCACCCTCCCCGAGAGTGGGTGCTCGCTGACCTGGAAGCTCGCCCAACCCCCAGGGGCGGGGAGGGACTTTTGCGGAGGCTTCAGCACTGCCCTCGGTCTATCACAGACTCAGTCTCCAGCCCCCCCCCCCCCCCGCTCCCCCCTGCCCCGAGGGCGGGGTGGGCTGGAAGTTCCCAGCTTCGAAGCACGGCGGGGCCCTTCTGGTGACCGAGTCCCCACCCTGGAGCCGTCGGGAGCCTCCGGGGGGGCCCTGTTAGAACCGAGATACCCCATCCCCCAGGAAATTCGAGGGGTTTCGCAGCTCCGTGTCAGGAACCGGGGGCAGAGACCAGTATGTGCATTTCCTATGAGATCATAAACATCCTCCGTGTGAAAGACCCAGAATGATCTCTGTTTACCTGGAAGGCCCCCCGCTGATTTAATCTCAAAGTCTCCAGGTTCCTACCCACTGTGTCTGAGACGTTTGTGTTTGTCGTGGTGGTTTCTGCCATCTGCCCTAACAGACTCCCGGGAAACCCAGTCCACCACACACACACACACACACACACACACACACACACACACACTTTTTTCCTAACGGACTCAGGCAGTACCGGTTTTAGGTTTTTGTCACCGACACAACCTGAGTCCTTCCGTGCCTGATCTGCTCCCTAAGCCATCTTGCAGGCCTGCACCGGCCGTGGGAGGCCCTGGGTGAAGGCTGGAAGAGCGCTGACATGCGAGCCTCGGCCCCTGGCCGACACGCACACGCCAGCGGAGGGGCTGACGTGTTGGGGGGCGTGTCATCCTCACCGTCAGTCACTGGGGGTCTGCTCTGGTCCATGACTGCAGCCTGACGTCCTGGCCTCCGGTCTCACTGCAGCTGCGTCAGAATCTGAAGGGGTGGGGGCGGGGCAGGCTGTTTTCCGAAGGGGTGGGGACGGAGACTGGCGTTCAGGATCTCACGGTAGACAACCTTTGGCCCTGCTCCAAAGGGCATGGGAGATCCCTGTGCAGGCCACAGACAGGGAGAGAATTCTTGGGGGTCTCCAAGGGGGGCACTAGGTCGGGCTCTGCTCACCACGGGCACCCCAGACTCGACCCCGGTTCTTGACCTCCGTGGAGGTTGACCGCGCCGCTGTGTCTTCAGCTCCAGGAGCAGGATGCGAGGGGAAGAGGTGGGAGCAAGAAAACCTCGTCTCCCGAGTTGGACTGGCTTCCCCTTTGCTTCCGAGGGCCTCGGCGCTGGCAGGGACCTCGGGACACAGAGGGCCGGAGGGACTCATTTCACGCTGAGAGACCGAGGCTCGGGTTCGAGAAGCCCACCTCATGCCAGTGAGTGGCGGAGCCGGGCCCGGCGCCCTGCCCCCCGGGGACACCAGATCTGTGAAATTACGTGTCTGAAATGTACCTTAAAGGGATCTGATTAGAATAAACCGGGCTTTTCTTTCAAAACCTTCCTGAGCTGGTAAATATTACTCATTAAGCCTTTAGAGAGACTTATGTTGGTCAAATTACATTTCTTTCAGCTACACCGTGAGGGTGGAAGTTATTCGAGGAGAAAGGGGGGAGCCCCGTGGGGCCCCGCCGGGGACTGTGATAAAGGTCGGCCTGGGTAGGACCGGGGGGGAGGGGAGTGGAAGGCTGAAAAGAGCTCGGGACCCCCAGACAGTGTGAAGGACGTCGCGATGGGGGAAGTGTAATGCGGCAAAGCCAAGTAAACCAGCCTCCCAGGCCCCGCCCAGCTCGGCTGCTGGGCAGCCGTGCCTTTCCGGAAGGGGCACCTCCCTGTGAGGGGCCGCTTCCCCCTCTGTGCAGTGGGGTTAGCAGGCCCCCTACCTGCCTGCTCTCCCTGGGTGTTATGAAGTCCAGCAGGTTAATGGAAAGCCCCAGGCGAATGGGCATGAGAGGCAGAACAGGCCACTGGAGGGTCCTCCCTGGGGCGAGGCGGGGCTGCTCCCCTTTCCCCAAGCCTCTCCCCGCTGCAGGCCAGCCCCATCTGGCAGGGACCAGGCCTCAGGCGGAGCCAGGCCTCCCAGGGCGGGAGTGTGGGGACCCAGCAACAAGCCCTGCTGAAGTGTGGCTGCAGGAAAAATGCAGTGAGTCCGTGGCTGAGAGGCAAGGCCAAGGGCGAATCTGAGACTCTCCAGTGCAGCCAGGCCCCAGGTGGCACCCACAGATCAGAGACGTGGTGTCCGACTCTCCAGCCCCCGACCCCTCCCTGGTGTCAGCCCCACCCGGTCCCTCTGGGCCTTCCGCACAGCAGAAGGGGGCCTCCCCAGGAGCCCCCACTGCCTGGAGGGCATCGCCCCACCGCCGCCGGTGGAGCCTGGGCCTGACCTGACCAGGCGACACTCCCGACCCCAGGCTGGGAGCAGAGGACCTGACCCAGCCACGGGGGGCACCTCCTGTGACGTGGCGGAGAAGACGCCCCGGGGTTTGGAACAAGCGTGTGGATCCGGGTGGGCACCCCCAGCCCCTGAGCCGAACCCGACAGCTCGCGGGGACAGGGAAACCCACGTGCAGCTGAACGTGGTCCAGTTCAGTCTTGACCTTAACAGGAAACTGAAAAAAAAAAGAAGGTCGCTCCCACGGACGTGTCTCCCACGGACGTGTCTTAGATCTAGGGACACAATAGCGTGTCCGGAGCTCTCACAATGGGTCTCGCCACGCCAACACTCACCGACGCGTTTCCTCTCCGTTGTCCTCATAACAGATGCTCATAACAGCTGTCCTTCGTGATGGATGGTTGAAGAAACAACACGGAACCCGTGAATAGGTTTAGTGGACCGAGTGGTCCAGGCACAGTGAGGCTGGGACTGGCGCCAGGGACCACCTGACCTAGAAACCGTGCGCCGCTGCCCCGCCCCTCCCCCCCGTTGCAGTCAGCCATTCACAGCGCAGGTGTTATCAGGAGGCCGCTGTGCTCAGCAGTGCTCTGCACCCACCGTCTCCTCTCCCCCTTGGAACAGCTCGTCCCCGAGGGGCATTAGGAGTCCCGCGACACCCACGAGAAAACCGGGGCTCAGAGAGGTGAACTCGAGGCTGAGGCCGGATGCCAGGGTTCCGACCTTGAGGGGCTGCCCCTTTGTGAGACCCGGCCCGTCGTTCCCGTGGGAAGCAAAGGCAGAGTGTGCGTTCAGGTGCCTAGGGCTTGCAGAGCCGGCACGGCGCTCTTTCCCGGGGAGGAGCGAGGCAGACTCAAGCCCCACCTCGGGAGCTTCCCGTGCCCCCTTCACTCGGCGGGTGGGGGTCCAGCTGGGAGAAGGACCGCCGACCGGCCTCACCGGGGAGCGACCACGGCCCCGGGGCTCTCCTTTCTGTTCCCTGCGCGGCAGAGTCCCTTAGGGGAGGAGGAAAGCCCCAGTGTCTGTCCAAAGCCACCTCTCCCTCATCTGCTTAATGTGCTGATAGCTTTGCCTGTCAGCACTTCACAGCCTCTCCGCAAACATGCAAAGTAACAAGATGGTCGTAAAAACTTGCGGGGAGACGCGGTCTCCTCGAGAACCCTCCTGTGCGGCGTGCCCTGCTGTGCTCTTCCGTGTCCTGAGCCGCCCGGTTGAGGCCACAGATTTCCACGCACACTGGCCGTGACCGCCCTTAAACACACACGTCTAGAGACCGGGCGTGAGTCTCTGCTCAGCGGCAGCTTCTGCAGCGACGCCAGCAGCGTCCGTCGGCGTGGTCCAGTGCCGCGGCCCCCAGTTCCCGGTGACCGACCGCCGAGCACTTGACATGTGGCCCCTACCACAACGGAACAGAATTCTTCATTCAATTTTAATTACATTGAAGTAGCCACAGGTGACTAATGGTGACAGCAGCGGGCGACAGCACAGATCCAGGTAATTGCTGAGAGCAGATCATCCGGGTCCCTTACTTACACGCTTGCTTTATGGTAAATTTTAGTTCGTTTGCCCAACGGGCTTAACTCTGGTGGCTCTTGGTATTCCTGCGCGCACAGTGGGGATTCGCAGTTGTGCAAACACTGTGCGCAAAATTAAGTTCAAGAAAGAGGCCACACGTCTGCTTATCAGCATCACATCGTAAAAACTGCCAGGGCCCTAATTAGATTAAACACCCGTGAGTGCAAACAAGCAGCCTCGGGGGCCTGCGCTCACGGCCTGCCCGCGGCCCAGCAGTGGCAAGACCGACGGGAAGGCCTGTGGGATCTCGGGGCGCACGGGCGGCCCTGTGTGCAGGTTGTGGCGGGGGAGCGGGGTGTTTCTCTGCGAGACCGAGCGTCTGGCTCCTTGCCAGCCAGTTCTCTGTGTGTAGTAGTTCTCGACTCCCTTCCCGTATTGATGACTGTGCTTTTCGTAGCCCTTATCTCCTGCAAGAAGTGTTTATTCCTCATAGCAATGACCCCACGTGAAGCACCGGCATCAGGAAATCTCTCCCAGAGCCTCCCCGCCTCTACCTGCTGAGCTGGAAATGCTGCGGCCGCACCAGTGTGTACACACACGGGCTCTGTCTGGAGCCTGATCACAGATCTGGGTCAGCGCGGCTGCAGCGGGACTGGGCAGCTGTGCCTTCCCGAGCTCCAGGGGTGGCCGGATCTGCGGCCTGACTTGGGAGACACTGACCGCACTCCTCCTCCTCCTCTTCCTCCTCCTCCTCCCCTCACAAAGGCTCGAGCTGCAGGTGGGCTGGGAAGGCCTGCCGCCGCCAAGGGGGCCAGGTGGTCACTGTCATCTCAGCCGTGGACGGACCCCCACCCCGAGCCCCGTGCCCGCTGGGCACCTAACACGAGCTGCCTCCGCAGGACCGCGGGAGGGAGCTGCTCCGGCTCCTGGGGACAGTGGGAAGCTTTGAGACATCAGGGAGCATTGACTCAGCCTCTGTGTCTTCAGTAAGTGTTATGTGCCTGCTCTGTGCCGGGGGCTGTTCTAGAACGCAGCGGTGCAGCAGTGCACAACCCGTCTGTCTCTGCTCCCAAAGAGCTTGCTTTCTGACCGGAGCAGACCGACCACGGATGAAGGAAGAGTCAGCGTGTCTGAGGACGAAGGCCACGATGAAGGACCAGAGAGACAGGGTACGGGAGAGTGAGGCGGGGCCGCCTGGGGGAGGGACCCCAGGCATCCTCTCCGACAGAGTCGGCTTTTGGACAGGGACCCGGATAAAGTAAGTGTGCTGGCCAGGAAGGCTCTGGGGGAAGAGCCGCCAGGTAGTGGGAAAGCAAGTGGGAGGACCCCGAGGCCAGAGAGCGCTGTGCTCAGAGTCACACAGGTGACACAGGGCAGGACCAGGACTGGGTCAGCTCTTTCTGACGTCACAAAGGGCTTTCTTCGTTCTTTTGACCACACTTTGCCGGTTCACCGTGTTAGCAACTTTGTAGCCATGCGACATCAAACAACAGGAGTTGATCTTTTTTTTCTCCTCTGCAAAAAAGGAGTTTGGCTACAATGGGGAAAGCCATGACAAGACAAGTAGAGACGTGTACACACAGGGGACTGTTTATTTCCCCAACCCTGGGAGACAGGCATTGCACCCATTTTGCAGGTGGGAAAACCGAGGCACCAGGAAGGGAACTGGCTCTCCTAACATCCCCTCCCTGTTATGAGGCAGGGGCTGGATTTGAATGCAAGCCTGTTGAGCTGCTCCTGCCACAGTGACTTGTCCCCATGGGACCCTCCCTGCTGCTGCCACTCAAAGTCCCTCCGTTGGAAGAGTCCAGGGAGACGGCTCTGGGCACTGTGCTCTGGGCACTGCGCGCTGCACGCAGGTGGCCGATTGGTCTTAAATACGAGAGGGGTCCCACCCCCCGATGAGTGAGGACCTGGCAGAATTCGCCATAACAGGCGACCCCTTAATATTAGCTAGCTGTCAACAGAAAAGGGAAAAAGTCTTTCATTGAGGCACATGACAGCTGACACATTAGAACATCCCAGCTCCAAACTGCAGACTTATTAAAGCCATTAGAATAATTATGATTGAGGATTTACTTAAAAGCCCATCATGACTTTCCAGACAGCCTTTTGCTCGAGCACCTTCCCCTGCCTCTGCCCGCTCCCCCCTCCTTCAGACACCGTCCCCGGAGGCCTGACGAGAGCTGGCGTCCCCTCCTCGTCCGCGGCCCCAGGGCCCACGCCCACGAGCACGCTGGCCAAGTCACGCAGCAGGAAGTGCCCGGGTCTCTCGCCGCCGCCGCCTGTCTGGCTTGGGCATCTCTTGTATTTCCTGAACCTGTTTGGGGGTCTTATGTAGTGAACCCCCCCTTTGGAACGTCTAGGTCCCCAACACAAGTTGTCACTCAGGTCAGCCCTCACGAAACACACACGGAGAAGCCCGAGGAAGAGACTCCCTGCCTCCCACAAGCCGCGTGGCCGGGGGAGAGCTGGCTACAGGGGCCGTGCTCGACTTTTTACAGCACTGCGGACAGGCTCCGTGCCCCTTCCTCCCGGACGCCACCCCCGGCACGGAGGAGGTGCTCACATCGGGACAGGTACCCCGTCGTTCTCCTGTCTTTCGTGAAGTGAAAGATCGTTCGGAAGAGAGGACTTTCATCACTCACTCATTCATTCATTCATTCAAGAAACGCGCTCTGTATCAGGCACGGTGAAAAGCTTGAAGAATAAGATGTGGATTCTGCCCGTGGACAAGTGCATATGACTTATGTGCACCCCAGGAAACGCTGTGAGAGCAGTGATTAAGGAGCATGTGATTCGAAACAACGTTATTTTTTTGGTGAAACTTGACAAGCTGATTAATTATAAAACAGAAGAGGAAAAGCCAAGCACCAGGAACAGCCAAGACACGGCAGAGGAAGAGTCGCAATGTGGCTGACAGACCAGAGGGCCAGCCTCAGTGTCGCGCTGTGGGGACAGGGGCCGTGTGGGGCAGACGGGCGCGGCCCCTGTCCCTGGGGGACAGAGCCGGTGACACTGGCTCCGCCTGTGAACACCTGTCGCTGTTCAGTGGGGGCGGGGAGCTAGTGACTGAGCCATCCCGGGTCACGGCGATTCACACGGAGAAGCACTTGACCTGCGACCCCTTTGTCACTTTACGCGTGCAAATCACTCCAGGAAGCTAGGAGGCTCTGAGGTTCAAGGTGAAACTGTGGACATTTTCGATGACACAGGAAAGGGGCTTTACGACCTCCAGCTTGGCGAGATTTATTAAGGAAGACACAAAAAAACACAGACCATAAAGAAAATAGACAAAGTTATCCTCATTAAACTTAAGAGCTTCGATGCATCAAAAGAAGCCACGGAGAGGGTGTAAAGATAAGCCAAAGCTGGAAAGAAATATTGGCCCCTGTAAAATTGACAGCAAATTCCTTTTTCAGAATATGCAATAAACTACAAATCAATAAGCACGAGCAACTCAGTAGAATAATGGGCAGGACAGAGTCTATTCAACAGGAAAAAAAGAGAAAACATGATCAGCGTGCAAGGAGAAACTCCACCTCTGCAGTCATCGGGGAGAGGTAACGTGAAATTTCAAGGAGCTGCCGTTTCACGCCCGCCAAACGAGCGAAACTTCGAGTCTGGCGATCGAATGGCACGGGGAAGTGGGGTGATCGCGCCGCCCCACCAGCGCTGGGCGGGGGTGCAGGGGCACCCAACCCCGGGAGAGAGCGATTCGGCTCCGTCGAACACACTTGAAGAAGTGTGGGCGTCCACCGCAGCGACTCCACCCCCGGGCCGCTGCCCCGCAGAATCCGGCAGTTGCCCCAGAGACCTGTCCAGAATTGGCCATGTTAGCACCATAGTTAACAGCAAAAACGGGAAGAGACTGGAACGCCCAATCACCAGCAGTAGCAGATATTAGAAACACGTGCCGTCTTCAACCCGCGGAAAAGCACACAGCAGGGAAAAGAGAATGAACCCCAGAAAAGTGCAGGAGAGAGGAGGGAGGTCTCCAGCGTCATCCTGAGGGGAAACAGGCAACTCACCGAGAATATCTAGGATGAACCCATTTGCATGAAGTTCAAAGTCACGTATAACTAGGTAATACAGGTAATACTAGGTAACACAGGGGAACCAGTGATAGGTAACCCAGGGAAACCAATGAACCTGCTGAAACTGTAGAGAAAATACATAAAACGACAAACACAGAAGTCCCAGCAGGAGTCCAGCCGGAAGGGGGAGGATGGAAAGACTGTGGGAGGGGCTTCCAGGTGACCGCAAAGGTGACGGCCTCGCCTGCTGGACTGAGGGGCGGACACGCCGATGTGCACTTCACCTGCGTGTGGCTTAGGAGTGGTCTCCCCGCTCTGGTCTAGCACTCCATACTGTCACTGAACGAGTCACGGTGTCCCGCCTGCCCGAAGGGAACACGGCCAGGGGGAGCCCGACCATGAAACAGGTGACACTGACCCGCACTGGCCTGGGCCTTAGAGGCTGGGGAGACGCCCGGGAAACAGGAAGAAGAGGAAGCTCTAGGACGCAGCCAGGCAGGGGAAAGGGTGGGTGGGAACGGCAAGTCCGTGAAAGCTAAGTCGCGGTCAAAGCGCGGGGAGGGGAGTTTGCAAGTTTGCGTGGGGAAGAGTGGGGGATCTTCCAGGCCCGGAAGCCTCCGAGGTGTTCGGTGACCCGTGGGCAGCCGCTGGGGAGCTTCAGAGTGTGGTGAGGTGCACGTCACGCCAGACGGGTACCATTCTCACAGTGTCGCTCGTGCGGTTCCGCAACCCTAGGCACGCTCCCGTCGCTGTGCGCGTCCCCGCTGCCCGTCTCCAGCACCGTTTCGTCACCCCAAGCCATTACACAGTTTCTGCCAGGCACGCGATGAGATCGCATTTTCCTTTTATGGGAAAAAAAAAAAAAAACAAAAACCCTAACAGCTGGGGAGTGTCTGAAGGCAGGGCGAGGACTTGAGGGAGGCGACCTTCGGAGGTCGGCTGGGGTCCAGGCGAGGGAAGGCAAGAGAGAGGGCGGAAGTAGGTGACATCATGCGAGAAGGGCCACCGGTCCCCCGGTGCCCCTGGGGACGCACGGGTCCCTGGGGTGGACTCTGCCAGGGAGAGCGGGGAGGCGTCCAGGAGCCCAGGTTTCCGGGCTGCGCGCGTGCTGCGGTCGTTTACGGGAACAGAGGCAGGAGAGGTTAAAACCGGGTTGGCTGGGCGGCTTTGTTCCTGAGAGCAGCTGCGATCTGTGAGTTTCGCCCCACGCGGAGTCTTGTCTCCACACCGGCGATGGAGGTCACATCCTGCTTCCCGGTAACAAAGCCTGCGGAGGAGAGGAGACGTGTCCGTCATCTCGCCCGGTTTGGCTGTAGGGAAGATACAGTGAGTCCGTGGCTGAGAGGCAAGGCCAAGGGCAAATCCGAGACTCTCCAATGAATGAGAGGGAGGCCAGGCCCCAGGTGGCGCCCACAGCTCAGGGACCTGGAGTCCGACTCTCCAGCCCCCGACCCCTCCCGGGTGTCAGTCCCACCCGGTCCCTCTGCGTCTTCCGCACAGCAGAAGGGGGCCTCCCCAGGAGCCCCCACTGCCTGGAGGGCATCGCCCCACCGCCGCCAATGGAGCCTGGGCCTGACCTGACCGGGGGACACTCCCGACCCCAGGCTGGGAGCAGAGGACCTGACCCAGCCACGGGGGGCACCTCCTGTGACGTGGCGGAGAAGACGCCCCGGGGTTTGGAACAAGCGTGTGGATGAGGGTGGGCAACCCCAGCCCCTGAGCCGAACCCGACAGGCCCCCCGTTTCTGCACAGCCCGAGAGCTAAGGAGGGCTTGTGCATTTTTCTATGCTTGGGAGAAGTATCTTGTGACGCACGAGGCTGCCACATTTCAAGGGCCATAAACAAAGCTTTATTGGAGCCCAGTCCGCTCCCTCGTTCCTGCATCATTCATGGTGCTTTTGTGCTGCGTGTGAGGCAAAGGAAACCGCCGCGGCAGAGCCCGCGGGGCCGCCAAGGCTACCGTAAACACATCACCGCGGACGTCCGCCAGCCCTCGGCACAGACCTCGGGGCCCCGTCCGGGGCTCCGGACAGGAGAGAGCGCAGGGTCGGTGGGGCGTGTTCTCCTGGCACCCCGCACCTGCCCGGGAACCGCCACCGCGTCCGACACCCCCGGTTCAGCTCCTGTTCCCCTCCAGCTTCACATCCAGGCCCCAAGGGCCAGGCCCACTCCGCTGCCGGATCCGACTCCAGGACGCCACCACTGACCTGCAGAGGGTCCGACGTGCCCGTCCCTGCGCCCAGCGTCCTGGCCGAGGCTGCCACAACCCAGCCCATCCCCCCAGGGACGCACAAGGGCCCAGCTCAGAGTGACTCTATCTATCACCCGCACCCACCGGCTGCCTGGACACACCTCCCTATGGATTCATTTCCCAGCAAGCATTTGCTGAATCTGTGCCTTGTGTTGGGAGGTCAGGAGGTAATAATAACTAATAAAAAGACAGGAGTGGCCTCTGTCCTCGTGGTGCGAGGCATCTAACGCATGAGAAGCATTAACAAGCAAGACCCCAAATAACTGTCCAACTGCGGCTTCCTTTGACCAGCGTCGTGAAGGAAAGCTGAGTAGGCGACGGGACCTCGGTCCTCGAGAACCCCCCGGGGGGTCTGAAGGACGGTGGGCGTCCCCTGTACAGGGGGGAAGAGAGCGGTGGCCCATATCCGGCAAAGGGAGCCGGATCCACTTCAAAGGCTCCGGGGAGCGCGGTGCATTTAAGGGACAAGGAGGACACAGAGGACGTTGCGGCTGGAGCTGGGCGAGGGGGCAGCGGTGGGAGCGTGGCGGGGACCCCCCTTCCCGCCTTCCCCTGCACACCCTCACGCACGCCGCTCCCCGAGCGGGCGGGACCCTGCCTGAGCAGAGGGGCGGAATGCATCACCCCTTGCCCACACCGCAGTTGTATTGCCCGGCCATAACTGTTCAGGTAAGGAGACAAATGGCACGTAAATTGCCTGGGCTGTAATTTAGTGTGGCTTGGGAAAGGCTGTAACTGGTTTGGACGGCGGAATCACACGTGTGTCAAGCAGGCACCTGCGCCCGTGAGGGTTTGCGCGAAGCGTGAAGCACTCGCCTGGGGCGTGGGGCGGGCGGCGATAATCCTCACCAATACCCTCTTATCACCGCATCGCGTCATTCCTGTTTCAGGGTCCAGGAGTGAAATATTTAAAAAAAACAGTCAAAATTGGGATACATTTCTCTCTCTTTTTTAAAACAATGTCACAAACATTATGGACACATCCTCCTTCCTCTTCAAATTTAAACTGTTCCGTTCGTGCGACCTTGTGGAGGAGAAGCTGGTGGGGACAGCCTCCCGCCCCCCAGGCGGAGGCAGGCTGGGTCCGGTCTCCAGAGACTCTGCTGCGGCCCCCCACTTTCCGGGGCGCCCCCCCTCCTCCAGTCCCCGGGAACTCTGAGTGACGGTTGGAGGGCAGGATCTGTCGCCAGCGTGGGCTCAGAAAGTGCTGCGTCAGCCTGGGGCCAGACCGTGAGTCACGGCCTGGGCTGATCGGCTCTGATCCGCAGTTTGGATCGAAGAACGCAGGCCAGTGCTTTCCCCCCCGGGAGGTCTCTGTCCTGCCGGCAGCCGGAGGGGGGTGTCCTCGTTTGAACCCTCGGCCCTCCCTCTGCTCCCAGACCGACCTCTCAGCACAGCTCTGGGCCGGCAGTGGGTCCGGGAGGACCCGTCAGGCTGCTTGTGCCTCGGTTTCCCCGACGGAAGCCTTGAGTGAGGCTGCTCCTGAGAGGTGTGTGAGATTCACCTGCCGATGAAACCAAAGTTAACCAAGATGCCTCCTGACACCGTAAAGTGCTTAACAGAGTAGGCAGATGGCAGCTCGCCAGCCAGGCGCTTGGCTGATAATGTGTTTTTCAGCCAGGGCCGTTCTCACGTGCACACACACACAGGATGTTTGTGTTAGCGGCTGCCCCCTGGGACGTCGTACCTGGAGTTCCCCGGGCACAGCTCACCTTGAGGCCCCGGCAGGACTGGCAGCCGTGGGCCTTGTTCCCGGAGGAGGGCCGGGGGCCGGGCTGAGCAGCAGCTGGGCCTCGAGGTGGGGGCGGGCCCTGCAGCTGGCCAGGGCCCCCCTCCCCATCTGGGGGGAGTTTCATGCCGCTTCCACACTCGTGGCCTGTCTGGCTCCAATGCCGTCAGATTCCTGGGCCCTGCAGGTTCGAGCTTGTGACCTCTGGCTCGGACTCAGAGGATGGGAATCCCACACAGAACATGGGGCCCAGAGCCGGAGGGGCCAGAGGATGGCCACCCGCCGCCCCCAGAGGCCAGGCAGAGCGGAGCACCTGGGCTTCCCAGGCAGACAGGAAACTCGGGGTGGACTCTCAGGGACCCCTACTCAGCTGGGTGACATGGGGCGTGTTCGCTCATTGCTGTTTCTTCAGTGGTAACATGGGGATAGCTGTGCCACCCGTCACTTACTGTGCCCCCAGGGTATGCCTGGCACCGTGCCCTCTGTCTCCAGCCCGCCCTGTATCTCTGCCAGGCACGATTTCCACTCACTCTCGACCTGGAGGCTGGGGAACCTCCCGGGAGAACCGACCTCGGATGCCGAGCTGGGACACAGCCCCTGCGGTGCCTGTGGTGCCTGTGCTTTGGGGGCGTTTGGCGGGGGCGGGGGGCAGGCACATCGCAGGAAGGGCTTTAGGAAGAAGACCCAGGCTCCTGGGACTCAGCCATGGTACCAGTTAACCAGCCTCACCCTGACCCGTCGTGCCCAGGGGAGAGGGACAGCCCCCTGCTAAGTGCCCAGCGCCCATCGGCTCTGCGGTGGGGTCTCTCCAGGGTCCGGAGCACAGGCTGCTCTCCCTCCACACCTGCGGCCCCAAGGGAGGCGGGGGTGCTAGGGGCTGGGCAGCAGCCAGGGCCCTCGGCGGTTCCCTAGGAAACAGCCTGGGATACGGTTAAGGAGCCCAGCCGTCCCCTCAGAGCATCTGAGGCACACCCAGAACCCCTGATTCCATACCACTTGTGTGTGTGTGTGTGTGTATACATTTGCATGTATACATATAATGTGTGCGTGTTACATGTATACAGAACAATATGCATATAAGCCTATGTTTGTGTGTATGTGCATATACATGTATACATGCATGACATATCTTGAGCCTTGGGACACACTCATACAATAAACGATGTCAAAAAACTTCCGGTTACGAAGTAAGTCCTGGGGCTGGGATGCCCGGCGTGCTGATGGTCATTAACAGTACGATGTTGTGCGTTGTACGTTTGAAAGTTGCTGAAAGGGCACACAGTTCTCCTCACAGGGGAAAAACACTGCAGCTGTGTGTGAGGGTGGATGTAACTAAGCGGGTTGTGGGTGGTCACTTTGCAGTGCGGACGCACCTCACATCCTTATATTGTACACCTGATACAGCGTTATATGTCGGGGATATCTCGATTTAATAGATAGACGGATACATGCTTTCCCTAAGCCTCTGTGTATCTTACCATGGAGTGAGGTGTCCAGGCCAGGGGGTGGTTAGGGATCTGAGAGGGGCCTCGCGCCCTGCCGTGGGAAAGGTAGCAGTCCGCCCAGTGAGCTGACTCGGAGGAGCTCACAGGGCTCATCATGCCCAGCAGCGGGGGCCCAGAGGAAGCAGCCACCCACACACGCTCCTGCTCTGTTTTTGTAGGTGACTCCTAGGGGATTGCCGGGGTTACGTCTGGAGTTGCTTTGCTGGAAGGGGGGAGGCTGATTCCTTTCTACCTAGAGCTCCAGGTGCGGGTAGCGCCGCGGTGCAGCCGAGGGGCGTCCGGGGACGGGCCCGGCTCTGGCCTCCGCAGCCTTGCCTCCGAAAGGCGAGGTTTGGTTCCTGCCCTTGCTTTGGTTCTTCTGTTATTTCAGGAGCGTGACAAAAGCGGACACAGAGCCCTCTGAGAGGCAGACGACAGCCGGGTCTGAGTTCAAGGCTGAAGGTGCACACGGGAGAGACGATGAGGAAGGACAGCGATTTCACATACATAGGTTTTATCTTAAACAACTAGCCACATGCGTCCTGGAAGGCTTTCGGGGCTCAGAGGTGACTGACGCCCCCGTGACCTTCCTGCTGCGGCTGCTCTCTCCTACTGGTCAGGAGATGCAGGAATATTCTAGAACAGGATTCCCCGGGAACCACCAGGGAGCTGTCCCCGCAGGCCTTCCCCGGCCAGCTGCTGGCATTCCGGCGGCCATCCCGGGGGAAGCGTTCGGTGCCAGGAGAGCTCCCCTACCAGCGGCCTTTGATGAGCAGTGCGGCCGCCGTCACGGTGCCCAGGGCCCAGGTGGCTTTCCTCGCTCCTCAAACATCGTGGACTCAGGCGCCAGAGCCGTTTTATGGGGAACGAGGGGCAGGCTTCGTGGGCCTCTCCCATCTGGGG
Source organism: Phyllostomus hastatus (assembly GCF_019186645.2). NCBI lineage: Eukaryota > Metazoa > Chordata > Mammalia > Chiroptera > Phyllostomidae > Phyllostomus > Phyllostomus hastatus. Next base: position 44,922,927 of record NW_025334017.1, on the reverse strand, counting down.
ACCCCCCTCTCTGTCCCCCTCCAAATCCCTTTCTCCTCCCGCCACACCGCAGACCCGCATGCCGGTGGGCCAGGAACCAGTGAGGGAGTGCCACTGAGGGACGACAGGTTTGTCCTGACAACGGGGCTTTCCCGGGGCGGGGGACCCCTACCTGCCTACCTACCCACCTGAGGCCTGCTTCTAAAACTGCAGACTCCCGGGCCCTGCAGCCTTCCAGCGCCAGCCAGAGCGAGCACTGGCGTTTTTAGCGTGGCCCAGGTCCTGCGGACTTCTGAGACCCGCCGCCCTATCATGTGCTGAGACCCGCCGCCCTGTCATGTGCTGAGACCGCAAGTGGGGGGGCACCAGGGGAAAATGGCTGCCCTGTGACGATTTACACATTTCTGAGACGTGACCACGGAGGAGAGGGGGTGAGAGGAGACCCCTGGGCTGTCTCTGGTGGGCATGAGGCTGGACCTTTTGCAAGCACGACTTTGCAGGCAACCACGAATGAGTGAGGTCCACTGCTTCCCATTTGGCAGGTGGGAAAACTGGAGGCTGAGAACAGCTCAGGGTCCCATGGCCAGCACAGGGTCCCACGGCCAGTAAGGGCCCGAGCACAGATCCTTGAATCTGGGCCAGCCAGACACCCCTCCGTCTTGGCTCCGGGGTGACCTCCCAATCCGGGTGCCGGCAGCTCCCGGGTTGACAAGCCGGATGGTGCAGGAGGCCGGGCAGGCTGGCAGGCAGCGCGGCCCATCGGTCCCTGCCCTGACGTCCCGGGGGTGGCCCAGCAGAGAGCTGCAGTCACGGGGGTGGATGTGTGACTGCAGGCTGCTGTGCAAACAGAAGAGCCGCCATCTCATGTCTCGCCATCTCACCGTTTGTCCGGAGATCGCCGGATCCCCGTCTCTGTTGACGGAGTCTGGCAAGTGGCAGGGGTTGGGTGACCAGGACCCCCGGGCGACTCAACAACAGCTGCAGGATCCACACTCCACACGGCAGGCCCTGGGGAGCCAGACGGGGCCAACAGTTGGGGGCTCCATGTGGTGCTTCTCGCCAGTGGAAGGTGGGGGGCTGCCTCAGACCAGGAGCGCTCTCCCCTGAAACCCGCGCCTGTGACCCTGATGGGCCTGGACAGAAAGCCGCACAGAACACTCACGCCTGTCCCTCTCCTTCTTTTCCCTCTCTCCCTTCTTTTCCTCTCTTCCTTCATCCTTAGCTCAGACTTGCAAAGGGCACCTACTACGTGCAAAGAGCCGAGCCTGCCGAGGTCGCTGGAAGAGACAGGAAGTAGGCAGGTGGCATGAGGCCTACTGAGTGGTGGGCATTGCTCTTGAACTTACACAGACTGCAACCAGTCACCCCTCTGTGTTTGACTCCCAGCTGGGAACACTGGGAATCTCTTCACAGCCGGCCCCTTCCCAGGTGCGCGCCAGCTGCGGGAAGCCGTGGGAACGGTGGGGGGAGGGTTAGGGGTCAGGGGTCGGTGTGTGTGTGTGCGCGTGCCTGGGGCTTCTGCACTCACCTCCTCTTCCTGTGCCTCTGGAGATCCTAGGGGATGTTCACCTCACAGCCCAGCTGTGGATAATACGCGTTTATTGAGTGTCTACTAGGTGCCTGGCAGGAACATGTTATCTCATCAAATCCTCATTTTTCAAAAAACTGAAGTAGGTGTCCTTATTCTCAGTTGGATAAGTAGGAAAACCCAGGGCCCCAAGGGTTGCATTTCTCGCCTTAAGATAAAAACCTTAAGATAAGATGGTAAGAAAAGCCGGGAACCCCCAACAAGCGCTGACTGAGGGCCCACTGCTCTGTGACAGCCACACAGGTTCAAGCCCAGCACTTGTCTTGTTCCGACCCTACCCCGGGGGCCTGGTGGGCCCCGCGGGGAAGCCAGCTGGGACTTGGGTGTGTCTTGTGCTGCGACAGAGCCCTGGTGTTTACTTGTGCACTCATTATTTATAAAAGCATCCACGCGTTCTTTCACTCACTTATTCATTCAACAAACACCGATGGAGTGAGTGCCTACCGTGTGCGGGTACGGTGTCATTGACTGGGAATTCTTGCCTGGCCGGGAAGCGAGGTGGACCGGGGCCAGGTGAGGAGGAGGGACCTGGAGGCGGGGCCCAAGAGCTCCTGGCTAGGGCGCCAGCACGTGCGAAGGGCCAGCGCTGAGGGCAGAGGCTCAGAGGGGCTGAGACACCCCCGCTGCAGACCCACAGGCGTCTCCACCGCACCCTGACCCGGCCCTCGGTGAGCAGAGCCCCGAGTCCCCAGGCCGCCGGCCTTTCTGCCATCGCATCAGACTCTATCAGTCAGTCACCAAGGCCTCGCGACTTTGCTCCCCTACTTCTCAAACCGGTCGTCGTCTCTCAGTTCCTCACCTGTTTGTGTGCTGGGGTCACTGACACGGCACCGCCCAGGCCCTCTGGCCCCTGCATTTACTGTGGGCCTGCAGGGGGCAGGACAAGCCGGGCGTAACCCCTGCCTCTCCGGGCGGCTGAGCAGGAGCCAGACACTGTCCCGCCGGCCTTCAGACGGTCTCCCTGCCCCAGGCTTGTTTCTGCCCCTGCACACCCCGCACTTAGCCAGATGACCCCTGTGCAAAGGACGTCTGGCAGTGCCCCCCCACACCCTTAAAGGGTATCCGTGACCCCTGGGACAGTCCGGTTATCTTCACACAGCCCGCACCTGGCGTGTCTGTCACCTGCCACACCCACACTGCCCCTGGAAACAGGTGCCCCTGTGAGGACCCTAAAGAGGGAGCAGCTAAAGGACTGGGCACCCCTGGGCACCATGTAGTCAGGACCTTTCTCATCTGTACCTGCTTTTCATTCAGTCGCGTGGCGTGCGGTGCAATACCTTAGAGACGGGACGGAATGAAAAAGCTCGGTCTCGTGCTGGGTCGCATCGGGCCAGTGGAGGGCGCTCTGCTGTTCAGCCCTCTGGCTTGCGTGCCTGCTTTGCAGCTGGAGGCAGATTCAACGTCCTTCTGCCTCCAGGGCCTGTGGCTGGCAGACTGGTGGCCTCCTGGCTAAAGTGGCCCGGAGGTGCTGTCCCCGGCTTGCTCTAATGGTCTTAATGAAAACACTTTATCCTTATCTGCTTTGGGCTAATCTCAGCAAAGGCCCGAGGTCACCCTTTTCAAGCATCTACAATAGCTCTCAAAAGCTGTTCCCTTTCAAGTTCAGGAACAAATATTTCAGGGCTTTACGAGGGTCTCTGGAACTGTTCTATGACTTTAATTTTCAAATCTTTTTTAAAAAATGATGCCAAATAGCCCTGGCTGGCGTAGCTCAGTGGATTGAGCTCGGGCTGTGAACCAAAGTGTCGCAGGTTCAATTCCCAGTCAGGGCACATGCCTGGGTTGCAGGCCATGGCCCCCAGCAACCTCCCATTGATGTTTCTCTCTCTCTCTCTCTCTCTCTCTCTTTCTCTCTCTTTCTCCCTCCCTTCCTTCTCTAAAAGTAAATAAATAAAATCTTTTTTAAAAATAAAAGACTTTAAAAAAATAATGCCAACTTGATTTTTACTTACTGATTTTGGTCTTTTTTCAAAAAAATGCATGCATACTTACACAAATTTTAACACAGCCTTCTCTGGAAAAGAACATGAGAGGCAAAGAGTCCTCACGCATGGAGGACACACACGTCGGAGTGGGACAGATCTGGGTTTGAGTCTCGGACTCGGCACGCCCCCCTGTTTGGCAGTGGACCAGGTGCCCCCCTCTCTGAGCATTTGGCCTATTCATAGAGAAAGCAAGAATCATCACAACGTGTGTTTTGCAGATGGAAGGAGACCTGGAGCTCACTTGTGGAAGCCCTGGTTCAAGGCCAACGGGAGTTCAAGTCCTCCCCTCCTCTGGAACTGGTGAGCTCGTCACTGGCCAGAGTTGGCGACCACGCGCTGTGTGCGCCCCCGTCCAAACCCTGCACCCACACAAGTCTCTCCCCGCTGGGTCCCAGGGTAGTCTCAGCATTCTTCCAGTGCAGCCTCAACCAACCTGTCTGAGTTTTCCACGAGATGAAACATGTCACCGTGTTGACCTCTGGCCCTCGTGGCTCAGAAACTGCGCGTGGCAGAAGCTCAGGGCAGCGGAGGGGCCCCTGGGGAGCAGGCAATGACCTTTCTTCGGGCTTTTTCCGCCTTCCATTTGTAAGACCATAAACTCCCCGGGAATCCAAGCTGACCAGCCTGTTTATCCAACGCCCTCATTTATAGGCAAGACCGTTAGAGAAAGTAGGAGCCAGCTGTTCCAGCAAGCCACCTGGCACTGGCTGTCACTTGTTAGCCCACCAACCCATCACACAAGGCCACCCCAGGCTTCCCGGCTGTTCTTTAGAGCTCGATGTCAACACGGGAGGCTCGGGGCCGGAAGAGGAAGGAACCCGAGGCCGGCCCAGGCCTGCTCTGTGGGGCCCAGGCCAGTGGGACCTTGCTCGGGTTCTCGGCAAGTCTGCCTAAGGCCAAGGTCAACGGCATTGCTTCCCAGCCCAGGAGGAGCGCCACTGCTGGGATCAACTGTTGGTGGCAGTTTTGTGCTCTGCTACCAAGACCTGACCTGCCACCAACCCTCGACTTCTCACCCTGTCCCCCTGGGCCTCCTTCGCCTGCCAAAGGGACTGGTGGCTCCGAGCTCACCAGGACCTCCGACCACCGCAGGGCATGATGCTACGGGAGCCCATGGGCTGGAGCCTGGAGTCGTGCTCTGTCTGTGTGGCATTCCGGGGCGGGGCGGGACGGAGGTCTGCAAGATTCATCTGCCTTGGACACTTGGAGCCGAGCGAATTCCCACTAAAAATCACTGCACTAGGAAGATTTAAAGGGCAGACGCTCCAGAAGGGAGCCCGAGGCTAAGGAGGCGGAAGGCAGAGGGAAGCGAGGGCAGGGAGAAGTTGTAGAAGGACCCCTTGAGTTGCTTGCTACATGTGAGATGTGGCTGGGAGGCGGCGATTGGGCAACTGAGTGTCTTCAACGGGGTCTTCTGTGATCTGGTTTCTTCTTACTTCCCCATCTCTTGGCCACCTTCCCCCGCCACACACTCTCCTCTGTCATTTGGGTCCATTTGCTATTCTTCGAACATGGCTGGTGTTTGCCACTGGAGGCTGACGTGCGTCCGAATTACTTCACCTGGTACGTTCCGCTCTGCTCGGCGCAAGAAGGAATTCTCTGCGCAGCCGCTGAGCACACGAGCTGCCTGCAGCTGTCACAGGGAAGCCCACTGTTGACAGGTTCTAGCTGGGACTGGACCGTCCACGGGCCGAGCCTGCTGCTTCCAGGAGCCCTTGCGAGCCAGCGATGGTGTAAAACGGGATGCGTCCATCTGGGTTGCCGCCCGCAGAGGGTGGAGAGAGTTAATTTGGTCTGGGGAAGAGCCAGGAACCAGAGCGGGCCCGTTGCCAGAAGACCCCCTGCGGATAGAAGACAGGGCCATCTCATTCAAAACCGCCCGCGGCAGTCCGACCCTTATTAAAGAGGAATGTAAAATCGCAGCGTGGACACTGTGGCTATCCATAAAAGATCTTACAAGGATGATTACAAGGCAAGTTCGCTGTCCCTCTTAAACACAGCAGTTATTCAGCTCCCTCGACGACACTGGGGGTATGAGGGGCGACTCGCGGAGCTGTGGACGTCAGGAGACGTGGGAATGATTCATGGATATGCTCCTTTCTCATTACTTAGTGTTACTCGTTTCACCCCAAAGCCCTGCGGTCACGGAGACGGAAAAATGCTTACCGCGGAAAACACGACATTGAACCCAATTACCCTCCGGTTGCCGAACAGCAGACCCGGGGGCCCCTCCCAAGAAGGGTCAGCCCTGAGCAGGGGCTCCGACCGTGGTCCCGACCGACCGGGGGCGGGCGGAATCGGGGCATCTCCGCGCCCCAGCCCGGCGTCCTTGCACCAGGAGGGAGCGAGTCTACGGCCAGCAGCTTCCGCCGGCACAGCTCCAGCTGAGCTTTTCCAGTTCACGTGACCGGGATTCGGTCTGAATTCTCTCTAAATTCCCAGTGGGGATTTAGATCACCTCTTGGGGCCCGTGTTCTCTCCAGACCTCTAGCCCCTTGCCCAGGAGACTCCTGCCCTGTCCTAGCCCCGTCTTATTGCCCACACACTGCGACTGCCACTCACTGGTCACTGTCCAGCCCCCTGGAGCTCACAGACGTGCCCAGACCCTTTCTCCCGTGCGCAGATTCAAACACAGCAGATGAACACGTGGTTTGATTGCTGTGGCATCTCCAGGCCTCCCAGACCGGCCACCGGGCGCTGCCGGGGGCTCTGGCCACACTCAAGGCTGAGCCCTGGTCCCGACACCACTCACACTTCCCGTGAGGCCACCCACGGGGCGCAAGGGGTTTGGCAGGGGCTCCATAGGATGGCGCCTCCCCGGACTCCCTGTCAACGCAATCCCAGGCCCTTCCTCACTGGACAGAGCATGAGGGAGTCCTCCGACCACCAGTCGTGATGAGAATAAGAATATGGAGCTTTTGAATCTGGGCAGGTCATGAACACGGGTTCAGCGCTGTCGGGGCGGAGGTCCCGAAGTCCTGCAGCTCAGGCCAAGGAAGGGCCCTGTTGTTCTCAGAGAAGCAGGACGATGACAGACGGTCCCGGCCAGTCCTGGCCTGCGTCGGAGGTCGAAAGAGGCAGCAGCTACCTCCCGAGCCCGCCCAGCTCTCTTGGGCCCCCTGCATACGCGCCACCTACGTTGTAAAAATGGGTAGGCGCTAAAATAGCTCCTGACCCAGCAGCCCGCCCCCGCTCCCTGCGTGGCCCCACCCCTGTTACCTACACACACACACACACACACACACACACACACACACACACACAAGCTATAACCTTAAGCAGTGGGCCCTGGGGCGACAGGTTGGGGAGAACAAGGAACAGAATACCGATACACACTATAGCGTGCGTAAACCACAAAACAATGTGCTCAGAGAAGGAAGCCGGACACGAAAGACCACATATTTATCTCATGAGTCCATTCGTGTGCAATGGGCAGAAAAGGCACGTCCACAGGCAGAAAGTGAGTGAGGGGTCCCCTGGCGTGCGGGTAGGAGCGGGGAGGCAGTGCTCAGGGACAGGAAGCTTCTCTTCGGGGGGCTGGGAGTGTTCTAAAAGTAGGTCGGAGTGCCAGCTGCACCACCCTGTACATACGCTTTTAAAAGGTTATTGGGTCGCACACTCAGAATGGATGCACTTCACGGCAACTTACACCTCAAGCAACTGCTGTTGAAAAGCAGCTGGCCCTGAGCCTGGACACCGCGAGCGTCTGTGGCCGTGGGGCGGACTGCCACGCTCTCGCTCCCTGACAAGGGGGAACGTGGGCTGGGCGCCAGCTCTCCCGGCTTCCCGGCCAGGCCTCGCGCCGGCAGCTGGTGATGGGGCAGCTCTGCTCACCAGGGGTGATTGGGGGTGGTCCCCCCCAGGGTCGTCCAACTCCCAGTGGCCCGGTGGGGTTTGGGGGGACCCAGGAGCCCCCGGGGTTGCATCTGATCACTGAGTGTGTGCGTGGGGCCTGTCTCCGTGCTCTCCCCAGATTCCCAAGGGGACCCGGGGCCCGTGGGCAGTAGGAAAGGGGCCCCAGACCTCGGTGGTCCAAGCGCCCTGCAGACAGGAGGGTCTGGGGCGGCGGTGTCCTCTGAGTTGACTTAGTCTCCGGAGTCTGTACTCTGGCGCCACCGCCACCTCCCACCTCGGTGACAGGTGATTTTGTTTTCTCTCTCCTAGGGAAATATTTGCATAGGGAGCGGTGGGGGGCTGGGAACCACGCCCCATCTCAGCGTTGCTGAGCTCCTTGCCGGTCCAGCCGGAATGGGTCACTGGGGAGCACAGCGGGGGAGCAACGTGCCGTCTGTCCCTGTAGGCTCTGGCCGAACTCTTGCTTTGTGGGGGGCCGCAGCCCGACCTCTCCCTCCACTCCCTCGGAGCTGGGGTCCGAGGGCTCACCCTGCAGGCGGCCTGGGCCGCCGGCGGTAGGATGGAGCAGGGGTGGGGCAGGAGACTGGGAAGGGAACTTCAGGGTAGGGTTGGCAGGCTCAGTGAGGGTGGGCTTCTGTGCCACGATCCAACTGTTTTTAATAATAACGCCTTTAATACTAATGCCTCGGCAGCCACATTTACACCAGGAAAAAACCCAGATGGAGCAAAGATCATTAAAAACCTGAGGTACATCAGAACCCTTTAAAAAATGTAAGAGACGTAGCTGGCTCTAACGAAGCCGGTATGTTCTTCCCGCATCCAAGACGGAAATGCGGGCAGAGCTGCCGACCTCCGAGGCCTCCCTCTTGGGCCTGCGGACCGCCGTCCGGCCTGCCCCGTCCTCTGCGCGCTCCCCCGCCCGGGCCGTTCTCTCTGCGCCCTCATTCCCTCTTCTCGGACAGACGTCAGTCATACGGGAATAGGGCCCTCACCTCCCTCAGTGGTTTGGGTGCCCCTAAAGTCAGGGCCCCTCTGAGTCACCTCCGTGGTCGTCGCTCTCAGCATTGTTCGGCTCACTGCCCAGTCTTCAGCCGCACCAGCAACTGTCGCTGTCGTTTAGCCGGCAGTGTGCTGGGAGGGAAGGTGCCGGGCGGAAGGTGAGGCCGGAGGGGAATGCTGTGCAGGAAGGAGCGGCTCCCCCGCCACCAGCACGCTGGGCGAGCCGTGGGCTTCAGAGTCTCTGCTGTGGGGGGTGGGGGGTTAGCAGGGCCCCCCTCTGGGGGCTGACGGGAGGACCACCCCCAGGTGGGGTTCACGGGACATCGCTCACGCCCTCTGGCTCACACCCCACCACCCGGTGCCCCATGCGGGCTCCTGGGGCTGGTGTTCCACTTCTGGGAATTACAGCGTGATGGCCTTCGTGTGAAAACCCAGGCGGTTGCGCAACCTTTCCGGGGAAATGACTAACTAGTTCATCTGAAACCTTGTACACACTCGATTATGTTTCTAAAGGTCAAGGGAGCGGCTGTGGTGGTGGAGGATGGCACCACTGGGCTGGATTCCATGTTAATGCGGCATGGGAAGAAACACCGAAAAGTGGACTGAGGACCTACTGTGTGTCAGACATGTAGTGGGCCTGCAGGAGAAACAGCAGTGCGTTGAGCAGCCCCTGTGCTGTGGGGGCTCACAAGGAGTGGGCGGTCAGTGCCGGCCAAGATGGAAAGACACAGGGCAGCCTGCGGTGGGGACGAGAATGCACAGCGTCTTCTCGGGTGCATGGAGCCACCCTCTGGAACACGGGGGGCCTCCCGGGGGGCTTCCCGGTGTCAGAGCGCCAGTCTGTGCGCCGAGATCAACGGAACGAAACCGAATCCTCTGAGCGCAGGACATGAAAGAGCCTCCAGAGGCCTCTGCCCAGAGCCTGACCCGGGACACAGAGGGACCGCCCCCTCCTCTCCGCCCACATGCCCAGAGTCTGCTTCCTTCACTCTGGGTGGGGCCAGGCTCCTAAAAATTCCACCCCCTCCCGGTGCCTTTGGGGAACACCTCCTACCAATCTTGTCGGGCATTCCCCAACCAGCCCCCTAACAGATGAGCCAGCTCAGCAAGGGCTGGAGAGGGAGACAGCAGACCTCTCGTTCACTCCTTCCTTCCTTCCTTCCTTCCTTCCTTCCTTCCTTCCTTCCTTCCTTCCTTCCTTCCTTCCTTCCTTCCAGCAGTCATTCATTCCCGATGGTCAGGGGCACGGCAGGCCCCTCCTGGGTGGAGAGCAGCTTCATCAGCCGTGAGGGAGGCTCCGTCCACCTCGGAGCCTGGGTCACTTCAGCAGAGCGTCAGAGGACCCCTCGGCACCGAGGGCTCCACCGCCCAGGCGAGCACAGGAAGCCACGTGGAGAGGCGGCCTAGGTGCAGGAGGCAGGAAGCACTTCAGACAAGAGGAGTCTTGTGAGCAACACTCGAGCCGATGAGGAAGGTGATGAGTGCAGTTCACTTGGCACTTGAGGGCAGCCAGGTCCGAGGGGGTGGGGCCTGCATGAGCTCAGATACGTACTGTGCACGGGCGTCGGCCAGAGAAAAGGCTTTGCTGACAAACGAAGAGCAAGCGACACTGTTCGAAAGGAGTCTTCAGGCAGGGCGGCCGGCACGGAGCTGGCACCCTGCACCGCGTGTCTGCCCGCCTCGGGGGGCCACACGCTGGGCCTCGGCCCCTGACACCGGCTCTCGCCCCGAGGCCCCGTCTCAGGCCAACCCGGCCACGCGTGGACTGGACTGTGTGGTTTCTGGGCTGCTCGGAGCCGTGGGCACCCGCCTTTACTGCCTCTTCCACACCCCCCGTTCTCTCTGGGGTCATTCCTAGCAGCAGGCTAGTATTATGTTGTTTGTCGGTCCATCTGTCCATCTGTCACCTATCTGTATCTTCTATCTTTCCACCTACCGACCGATCTATCCGTCCCCCACCTACCTACCTACCTGCACGCCGGCCCACCTACCACCTCTCCACCTCTCATCCGTCCACCCACTTATCTTCTGTCACCCACCCTGCACCCCTCCTCGGGTTGCTATTTTATTTCTCTCCTCCCTTTCGAAAGAAATTCCCTGGATGATTTGTCACTATTTTTCTCTCAAATCTACTGCAAACAAGCTTCCGGCTCCACCACGCACGGAAACAACTCCTTCCGAGGTGACCGATGACTCCCACGTTGTCAGTCCAACGGCCGGATGTCGGTGTTGCTCAGTGTTGCCCTTACTTGGCCCATCGAGAGCTTCTTACACATGTGCCCGTAGAGCCATCGGCTTCGGGGCGCGTGCATGGCTGTGCGCTTTAATGGTGCGGGTTCCCCGGAATCTGAACGTAGAGTGTCTCTGTGGAACCTTCCGTGAACTGCAAAGTCGTGCCGCGGGGAAGCGGCTGCCGTGTGTGAGCGAGGGGACGGCAGACACGGAGAGGGGCCCGCAGCAACCGCGCAGCCAGGCCCACCTCCTCCGGGGGGAGCGGGGGTGGCCCGGGGACCACAGCGCAGGACACTCCACAGGAGCCAGGGCCGCCCCACTGCGCCCCCCTCCTGATAGTGGGGCGGTGGCTGCGGCAGGCCGGGTGGGAAGACACAGCCTGCGACCAGGTGGAGGCGACGTGAGCTCCACCCCTTTGCCTCCAGGTCGTGAGGCCTGGAAGGATGGCTCGGCCTCTCGAAGTTTCTGCTTCCTCGGTCCAGGGGACCGTGAAGGCCGAATGGAGATAACCTCCCTGACCTCCTCGTTTCCTTCCTGACCGTCCGGTGTGACGGGGGAGCAGCAGCAACAACCCGAACCCTCTGGTCTGCAGGGAGGCTGAAATACGCGTGAAAAGTGCTTAGAACCAGCGACGATCATCATAATCACGGATGGGACACAGAGTCCCGGCCCCTGTCCTCGTGGTGGCCTGGGCCCGTGTTTTCCTGTCAGTGCCGTGCTCCCGCGCTGAGCCTGACAGCCGACCTGTGACTGTCATGGCAAACTGTCGGGAACGGTCGGCACTGAGTGGGACGAGGGTGGTGAAGGGCCGGGGAGGACCCCCTGCCGCAGGGCCGGCGCTCAGGCACAGCGGGCAGGCTGTGCCTCATCAGAACTCCGGCCTCGCAGGCGGGGACCCCGGACCTGACATCCTGGCCGCTCCCCACACCCAGTGTCCCGTCTGCAGCGACACGAGACTTTATCTGCATCTCCTTTTCCTCATCCGTAAAATGGGAATAAAAACCGTCCTACTTCCGCAAGACAGGGGGGACGATTCGCTCAAGAGATTCAGTGGGTAATGTGCTTTGCCGGGTGGCAAATGCTTGGCAGAGAGGCAAAGGGTCACCAAAGGCGCTGGGATCGTGGTCCCTGCCCCCAGCTGCCGTTCACTCGAGGGCGCAGCCCGTCGAGGGCCTGCCTTGCAGGGCGGCTCTGCACCTGCCCTGACGCTGCCTGGAGCCACAGTCCGAACCACTCATCACCTTGTGTGTCTGCGTGAACACCCCCAAACCCGCCCGCGCCCTCGCTGGGGCTCTCGGCAGCGAGGTGAAGCTCCGCGTGTTCCTCGTGTGACGCGGTCCCAGCGCCAGCCCCAGGGAGCGGTGCCGTGTGGGAAGACCAGACGCGCCCCCCGGCGTCGGGCGCTGCCGCCGTTCTGAGACCCAGGCGTGTGCCTGCATTCAAGGACGCGGTGCTTCCCTTGGTGTCCTGCTGTGCCTTCCCGTGTAACACAGGTTTTCATACTCTCTTGGCAAGGTGTCTAAACTGTCAAGCAGGGGAAATCAGGGTGATAGACAGCAATTGTGGGAAGACACGATGGGTGTTAAACACGTGGCCGGAAACAACTGGGATACCAGACGAGGGTTGTCCTGAAAGCATCCAGCCAGGAACCGTGAAAAACAGGGACATTTGTGGGAGAAGATGCACAAGAAACACTGTACACAGGACAAGGACCCCTCAGTCCCCTTCACAGCAGGCACCTTGGGACCTCACACAGTTCTCCCAGTGTCTCTTCCACTGTTCAAAACTCACCGCAAAATCCTTTGTTGGAGTCACCATTTGCTGGCCCGTTGTATTTTCCTGCATCTCATCAACGATCTAAAATCTCTTCCCTTTCAACGGTGATTTCAGTTTTGGAAAAAGCCAGAAGTCACAGGACACCAAATCTGGGCCCTAGGGGGCCTGAGTCACCTGGGTGATTTGATGTTTCACCAAAAAACTGCACAAGACGTGATGCATGAGCAGGCGCATTGTTGTGATGAAGCTGCCAATCACCAGTTACCCATAGCTGCGGCCTTCTGAGTCATCCGAATCATTTCTGTGGAGGGATGTTCAAGCTTGATGCAAAATTTGATGCAGATTCATTGCTCTACTCATTTTGAATGTGACGGCCACACAGTGCACATGCTCACTCAGCAGCATCTACCGCCCCCACTGACTAGTACAGTGAGGTCGTCATTGTTCACGCATGTGCGTTCCAGTCCCCTCTCCTTGGCTGCCTGGTTACATCGCTGTTGCGCAAACTGTTCTCATTGTATGAACAGTGGCTGGACTTTTTCTGGACAGACCTTTGTAAATAAAGAGACTCACCCAGTCCATAATTATTCATATACTGAACGGGTTTGAAGCTCCTACTGTGTGCCGAGCACTGGGCGAGGCGCTAGGGGCGTAGCAAGGAATAGCGTCTAGATTCCGACCCCCAGCGTGGCCCCCCTCCTTGATGTTACAGCTTTGGGCAGTAACCCCTCCTGCCAGCGGTCCACCCACATCCCTCTGTCCGCCCGCCAGGAAGCCTCTGAGTCCCATGGTGTCGTCTCTGTGGCTGACGGGAAGCCGCAGGACTCACCTGTTCGTTAATTATCAGTCGTCTTGCTCCTTCCTATGCTGCTTCTCCGCCGCACTGAACTCTGACCCCACTGTCTCTGCCCTCGTTCTGTGAGCTTCCTTCTCCCGGCGGGAAGTTCTGGCGAGTGCCCCCTGGACTGGATGGGCGCTACGGGAGCTGGTGCTGGACAAAGGGGAAGGGAGACCCAGGTCACCTGTCCATGTTTCTTAGCCGCCAACAGAACAGTACCCTTTCCCTCCTGGAGCGGAGGGAACTCCTCTCATCCTGCTCGCCGTGGGAATTCCCACCAAGCAAAGAAACGAACGTGGAAATGTGGGCAACAGGATCTGCTCCGCTCAAAGCTGCCGGCGCGCCGCGCCTGCCTGTGCTGGCACCCAGGGGCCTGGGTGTCACTTCTATAAAACAGGACACGGGGCTGCACCCCATGCTCACGCTCACAATGGGATCCGTTGAACAAAGACAGGGTGTGAGTTTTATTGCCAGCTCTGTGCCAGGTGATGCCAGCGTTTTACTGACTCTGGGTGGGGAGGTGGTGGGGGCTGGGGGGAGCACAGCAGCCCCAGGGGCCTCTGCTTCAGAAAATGCTGCTCGGTTATTCTTGCGGGTTGAAAAGTGGAAGCTTTAGCCACCGTGTGTCTGCCTTTCCGTGATTCATGGCACTCCCTTGTGTGCGTGTCATTCTGTCCCGCCGGACCCCACGTTGTGGACTCAAGGTCTGAGCTCTGTTCCTTGCTGTACGCCCGGCACCGAGCCCAGGGCCTGGCGCAGAGTAAGGGCTTCGCCGAAGTCCGCTCAGCGAGCAAACCAGAGACCGAACGAACGAGTCTCCGGCACTTGGCTCATCGTCGCATACAGAGTGTTCCTGCCGCTTCCAACACGCTCGGTTTTTCTCCGCCTGCAAATCTAGACACTCTGCCAACAGAGCGGCAATAAAAACATGGATTAAATGGGAAAACACAGCGGGACACAAGAAGCAGAACAATGGCTGTGAAGATGGGGCTTGTGTGTGGCACTGAGACTTGGCAGTGCCACCGTCCGCTTTGGGCCAGTCACTTGTCCCTCACCCCTGTGTGCAAGCGGAGGCCCGGGGAGCAGGTGTGGGCGGGGCCTCGGGCCTGCCAGGGGTGGTGTTGGTGGCCGGTGGGGTTCCCCCGGCAGCAGACTCGGAGGTCAAAGTTAGGCTGCAGACAGTGTGTTGGTAATGTTCACAGCTGGCCTCCGTGGAGCAGAGGGAAGGAGAGCAGGCTGTGGCAGAGGGAGACGTTGCAGCCGGGGCCTCAGGTGGAGCCCACAGAGTCCTGTGGAGCCGGGAGGCACCTTGGAACTGTCCCAGCTTCGGCGTGTGGACCCCCAGTCCCCGTGGCTCCTCGGAGCCAGGGTTGTCTCGGCGTCTCCAGGAGTTCTTGGCAGGGTGTCCTTGGCAGTGTGTCCTAGGAATGGGCTCCCAGATCAGCAAACAGCGGCTCCCTGCAAGTTTGCATTCCTTCCGCCCTGATGGCGGCCCCTGCATATTCTTGCAGCTCCCGCTGACTCAGGCAGGGATCCTGAGCTCCTTCAGTGCCCCCCTCCCTCTCAGCCCAGCGGGAGCGATGTGGGGGAGGAACGGGGTGGGTGGAGGCAGGACCTGAGGGTGGCTGATGCCCCCTTGCAGGGGCCAGGCCTCTGCGTCATCTTCAAGCACAGGGAGAGGCCGGCCCTTAAAAGGGAGGCTTAAAAGGGAGGAGTGACCTGGAGGTTCAAGGGAATCTGGAAGGTCAAGGTTTGAGGGCAGATCAACCCAGATGCTTCCCTGCCAGGCCCTGACCTTGCATAGCAGACCTGCCCCGGCTGGGGGTTTCCTCTCTTTGGAGCTCAAGTGTTCTGACAAGGAAGTCCTCAACTGTCCCCGCTGACAAGGAAGTCCTCAACGGTCCCCGCCCTCTCGCGGGATTTGAGAGCTCTCTGGTGCCAGCCGGGAGGGCCGTGGCCTTCACGCGCAGCTCCTGCTTGCCCACAGCCATTGGAGCTTAGCAATAGCCACTCCTGTCCGCTGCCCTTGTATTTCCTCCTCACCCGTGTTTGTAAAGCGTCTGCTCCGTTGCCGCAGCTAACCCTCCCTTCCCCCGGCAGCCATCCCGCCCACCTCCAGCGAGGGTTAGCGAGCGGTCTGTTGCTACCCAGTGCGGGGGTCTCTGCACTCCCCCAACCCCACGGAGGTGTTCTCGGCTCCGGACAAGCAGTGGTTGGTTTGTCCAGCTACAGAACCTCCTCTGAGTGTCCCCTTTCTTCGCATGTCCTCGTGTCAGCCGTCGTGGGCTGGGCTCTCCGGTGGGCAGACGGAGACTGGAATTGGCATGGGAGAGCGATCTGGCAGAGTAGGAGGGAAGGGCGCGTGGCCGGGGAGGGGGAAAGGGCGCGCTGCGGTTCAAGCCCCAAACCAGCCTAAGCAAGGACCTCTGGACACGAGAGGGACCTTCAGAGACGTCCCACGTCGGGGGAGAGGGTCCCACCTATCAAGGCAGCGTGACTCCGAGGGGCAGTGTCCGAAGGGGGCTGACACCCGCCGAAGGGACAGGGGTTCAGTTCCTGATGGGGCCCCTGGGCAATGCACCTCACTGGTGCGGCCTGCTCCTGCCGCACTCCCAGGGACATCGGGACGTGGTGTGCCCGAGTGGACGGACAGCTGCCTCCACCGCGCCAGCCGCGGGGGCAGGGTGCTGGCTCCGGAACAGGCCCTCGGATTCGGTTTCTCTCCTTTCTTGGCTGGCGTCCCTCTCTCCTACCTTCTTCCTCAGGCATCCGCGTCTGAGCCGCCCTGGCCGAGAGCAGGCCGCTTTCCCCCATCAGTTCTGGGACGTGTCTTGGACCAGCCCCAAACCAGTCCTTCTGGCCGGGGCGAGTGGCTTTGGACTGGGGCCAGCAGATAGGATTGACCACACTGGAACCGTAGACGATGGCAGAGAAAAGGGGGGAGCCCCTGGGAAAATCAGGATGCTCCCCCAGAAGGAAGGAGAAGGTACAGGCCCAAGCTTCCAGCAAAGTGTAGCGGGTGAGCCCACCCTCCCTCACAGGGCCCTTCCACGGGGTGGTAGAAAGGGTGCCTCCCTCACCTGTCTCTGCAGCTCTCCCTTAGATGTCCTGGGGAAATCTAAGCAGCAGGTCGTCCCCAGTACGTGAGCCTTTGGAGCAAAGGGTTCCTCTCCCCAGAGCATTTCCATGCACATGGTCCTGCCACAGTAGGAGAGGGACCGGGGCACAGGACACGTCAGTGGCCTGCAGCTGTGTGTGTGCACAGCACAGCCACGGAGCCCGGGGACGGCCCGTGAAGGTCCTCATCTTCTTCCTTGGCGTGGATCTTAAGTTTTTCAAAACCACCCTGACTCCCTGGGAGCCTTTGCATTTTGGGGGGAGTTGGTAAAGACTGATAAAAGTGCTTAAGTTGGGAAGGGATGCTGAGTGCATTGAGAAGGGGTTAGCTCTGGGCTGGGGCTCCTGACAGATGGACGGACGGACGGTGTTCAAGGTGCTGAACCCCGTTTGGGTCAACGAGCCCCAGGGTGTCTGCTTTCCCTGCATCCAGCAGGGCTGACACGTGCTGCGGCTCTCCCCGCCCCCCAGGGTCCCCCCCCCACCATGCTTCCTCCTGGACAGGAGACAGGGCAGGCGCGTGAAACAAACCACGAAACTCAAGCGGGCTCCTCATCCCGACCCCAGAGGGCAGACCCACGGGAGGGAGGCCCACCTGCAGACAGCGGGAGGCCAGCGGGCGAAGGCTTTCCCACGACGGAGGCTCCGCGCGGTGTGAGTCCACGCCAAGCCGCAGGGCTAGCTCATAAGGAGGGCTGTCCGGGGGGCTCCGTCCTCCTATTGGACAGTTGCCACGGCTGCGCTCACTTGCCACTGGGCTCTCCGGAAGGGACTCGGCTGCTGGGCCCAGCGTCACCCTCGTCAACGGCATCAGCAATGTGGCGTTTTTGAGCCCGAACACACGGCCCACACCCTGGTCTGTAAACGATGTAACGCTTTTGCTTCCCGCTCCTCACCAAGCTCCATCTGTTCGTCCTCCGCTGCCCCCGCCCCCCCATCACCAGGCCGCGGAGAGAGGGCCTCCGTCTCCACCTCCCAGCACTACTCACTGCTTTGGGAGTAACTGCGTGCTCACAGCGGTGTGTTTACGTGGCCAGACGTGAGTCGCTGCAGGGCAGAGGGCGGTGCCTACTCACCCTGCATCCTAACCCCCGACCCAGCATCTGAAACTCAGCGCAAAGCCTAGGCCTTGCCACTGCTCCTGGGTCTCCTGGCTTCCTGTGCTGGGTTTGGCCTCTGTGCCTGCACGGCTGCTCCCAGCTGGGGGCTCCCCGGTGGCACTGGGGCGCACTCGGGAAGACCCTGCCGTCGGTGTCACTCGTGCAGACTGTGGAGAGGAGGCCTCCCCCTGTGGAAGGGAGGATAGGGAGCCCGGGTGCCAACTTTGGTGAAGGGGCCCTTCCCAGGAAGGCCACCTGTGGCAGCTGCCCCAGGCCCTCCCCGTGGCTGGTGGCGGGGCCGGGGGGCACGGCCGGGTGGCATCTTGCTTCTCAAACCCCGTGCCTCTTGCAGAAATATTTTTAATTTTAATTTTTTTTATTTTTGAGTGGCAGTAGACATACAATGGTATGCTAGTTTCATGTGCACAGCATAGTGATTAGACGTTTATGTAGTGTTCGGAGTGATCCCCCGATAAGCGCAGTACCCACCTGGCGCCACGCACAGTTGTCACCGTGCAGCTGAGTCTGTTCCCTGCGCTGCACTTCACGTCCGCGTGACTGTTCTGTTCCTGCCGGTGTGTGCTTCTCAGGCCTCCTGCTGTTTCCGCCCAGCCCACCCCCTCCCCCTTCCCATCTGGCAACTGTAAAAATCTTCTCTGCATCTATGAGTTTGCTCCTATTTTGTCTATTTGTTTATTAGGAAAAGAATAAGAGGCCTGTCATCCAGCCGGCTTTCTGTTCTAACCTCGGGTCTGCCACAGCTGTGTGACCTGGGGCAAACGACTTAACCTCTCTGAGTCCCGGTCACCTCCGGCCCCAATCAGACAAGGGATGGCAAGCGCAGTTACTAAGATCTTGGGCTGATGAGGGAGGAGTCGTAGCCAGCTGACAGGCAAAAACTTAATCAGCCCGGTTCAGCTTAGCGCCGGCACGAGTGGAAACCCAGAAACTCCCGATAAAACCTGCAGGCATCACGAGGGTGGCTCGGCAGCCATCCACAGGCTGGCCCTCCCGAGGAGAAGTTAATCCACCAGCACGTGGCCCGCACAGAGAGCTCGGTGTCTGGAGCTCCGGGCTGACGGTCCCTCCGAGAGCTCAGGGCGCGGCCAGCAGCCCCCACCCCGCTGCCCAGCGCTAATATTCTGGGAGACCGGCCCCCACATGCCACGTACAGAGACTACTGACTGGGGGGGAGGGGCGGGTGCAGGGGTTCCCTCTCAAAGGTGGAAAATTTCCTGGAGGGCGAGCAAATGAAGAACCTAACAGTTCCCGAGGGAACTCCCCAAACCCCGTTGCATCTGGGACTAGCCAGGCTCAGCATGAGACGTCTGCTGAACGTCCCGCTGAGACATCCAGGGTCTGATGGGGGAAGGGCTGGGTGGCTGGCTCCCAGAGATCCGCGGGCCCAGGGCTGCCCCGCTGACTCTGTTTCAGCCCCGGTTGACCGCTGCACAGCTGCCCGAAGGGAGACGCCCCGGCCGACCCTCAGCCAGGGCAGAGACCCGCCGGCTCTGCCCTGGAGCGGCCCAGGCGGCCGGGAGCCGCCCTTCACCCAGTGCCGAAGCGTCTTTCTAGTTCCAACGCTGTGCGAGATTCCTCCCGTTCAGTCCAGAAACTCACCCCCATACCTCGGCTCCTGCCCGTCACAGCATCCCCCGGGCCCCCGCTGCTTGGCTCAGAGCCTCTGCTGGCCCCCAGCTGACCCCGGTTGAGTTCCTGTTCCGACGCCACTTTAGACCACACAGGGGGTCGCCTCCCCAGAGCGGTTCTCCACGTTCTAGGTCTTACCAACGTCTCACAGCACAGGAAATGTCTGGCTGGCTGGTGGAATCTTCCAGATCGCCTTCGTTAACACCCTTGTCAATGGGGAAATAACAGGAAGAGGCTTATCTCAGACACAATCGTCCTCGCCCCTGGTTAGCGATAGCCAGATGGAAAATGTGTGTCCACCCTGCAAACGTCCTTGGAACATCTGGGCCCGCGTGTTCCTGTTCGTCCTGTGAGTATTTACTGGGCGTCTACTGCTTTCAAGGCCCCGTGTCGGTGCGGCCTCTCACTCCCGTGGCTGGGGAGAGGACAGAAGGGTGAGGGGCGGGCTCTGCAAGCAGAGGGAGCCCGGGCTGGGCCTGGGGGAGAAGCCCGTGGAGACGGAAGATTCCTGATCTTCACATCCAGCCCCCACCGTCCCCAGCCTCCTGGTTTGTTGACCAGATGGGCAGGAAGTGGGTGCGGCTGAGGTCAGAAGAGACCAGCCAGAGGAGGTGTGAGTGTGGGCGGCACTTCCAGGGGCCACCCAGGTGCCGCTGCATCAGGCCCACACCGGGAGGCCGTCGGCCCAGGCGGCCGAGCCCTGTGCCCGGGGGTTCGGTGTCTGGCAGGAAGCCCTCGCAGCCCTGCTCTAGGCCCCCGGAGTCGGCCCTCAGCCAGCAACCGACGGAGGAGTGGTGGGTGCACATCTCAGCTTCCTCGGCCTTCTGTGGGGATAACCTTGTAAGGTTCCACGCGGCCTCACAGAGTCCCCGGATGGACGGAGCCCCAGGTCCGAACTGACCCGTCTTCTCCCCCACCCGGCTCCCTGCTCTGGGACGAGCATTCATTCGCTTGGATGTCTTCCCTGGCCAAAGACTGGCAACTGAGTCACTGTCCCAGGCCCCGGGGGAGGCAGAGCAGGAGGACATGTCAGGGATGGCCAGCTGGAAGTGTCACAGCTCACAGCCTTCAGGAGGAAGAGAAACCGAGGAAAAGGAGAAGGCTGGAGGATCCCTGGAGTTCTCAGCGTGACGGAGGAGGCCAGGCCTCCCTCCACGGGTGGGATGGTTTTTAAATACCAGGCGATGCCCTCTCATGGCCAGAAGGCGTGGGGGCGCACCAACTTGACAGTGACGATGTGCTCACTGCGTGTGTCCTCGTGTGGCCTGGCCCCGGCCGAGCTCCTGGCGGTGCATGTCAGAACCCCCCTCTCCCCTGGGCTGCTTTGGGTCTGCACTGCATGGCAGGTTCTGCTGCCGCAGCCACCTGTGTCCTCAGATCAGGGCGCAGCGCCGGGGCAGGGAGCGCACCTTCCTTATTGGGTCTCCACTGCCTTGTTGGTGTGGGACGGGACCACTCCCCTCGCGGTGCCCAGAGAGCTCAAACGAGACGGCTCTGAACTGAGACGTCTGTGGGCGGAGGTGGCGCCCGGCTCACCTCTGTGTCCCCAGGGCCTCGCCCAGCACTGTGCACACTAGACACTTAAGGCAGGCAGGCAGGTGGGTGACAAGGCCACCCAAAGCTGTGCTCTCCACCCTTCCCCTGGAGAGGCCCCTGAACCTGGGCCCCAGTCGCCCTCTGAACCTGGAGCTCTAAGACCGCCACTGCCCCCCAGGACACTCACTCAGGGCTCCTGGATGCCACTGGATGCCACTTGCTCTGTCCCTGGAACGCCCAGGCCACTGTCACTTGGAACCCTACCCTCAGTCACTGCGTTCACAGAACCGAGGCACAGGGGGCATCTGGTCTTACGTGAGCCCCTGTAAGGCTCGCACGGATTACCTATTCCCAGGAGCCCTCCTGGAGGTGGTCGCTGGGACCCCTGCCTCTCCAGCCTCAGTGGGTGCAGGGGCCGCCACGGGCTGCCTGGGGACCAAGCCAGCCCACCGCCGGCTTCTGTGGAACACGCTGCCCTGGGACACGGCCAGGCCCTTACATGGGTGTTGTCTGCGGCCGCACTTGCCCCCAAGGTCACCGTCCAGCAGGGACCCAGAGCGGGAGGCATTTTCTCCGGGGTGCTTCACGGAGAAAGTCCGCCCACCCCGCGCTGGGAGAGCCCCGACCACCCGCCGCTCAGGTTCTCCAAACCGCTGCTGCCCTTCCCGCCGCCGGGCCGGGCGTCTCCGAGGTCCAACCCCCTGTCCTTGTGCCGGCCAGAGCCCTCCCAGTGGACGGAAACTGTGTCTGTTTATGTTACTCACCATCCAAATAGCTGCCCGAGACTCGGCCCCACCCCCACCCCGGACACTCCTGAGTGTACTTCACGGCATCTTCCTGGGAGAGGCCCGTCGTTTCCCAACGTAGATCCGACGAGAGGGTGGCAGCCAGCCCGTTAGAGACCCATCTTGGGGCCACTGGTTCCCACGGGAAAACTGTGTACAATCAGCTTCACGTCCGCTCCCCTCTGGCCAAATATCTCAAAGCAGGGTGAGCCCTGAGCAGCCGAGGTCCAGCCTGGGAGAAGCCCAGAGCTCAGTGGAATTCCAGACACTCCCCCAGAATTGCCTCTTATCTGCCCCAGCACCAGCCTCTCCCCAGCTGCAGAGTTTCAGCAATGAGACGAGTTTCTGCCTTCCCAGACTATTTTATCTCCACGAGGACTCAGTTTGTCTAGTTAGTGCAGCTACCCGGGAATTCCTTGCACTGCACCGAGAATGCTCACTACCAGGCCCTGCACCCCACGCCCGGTGTTCCCGGGGCCCAGCACCCGTGCACTGAGCCCGCCCTGCAGGGCCGGCCCAAGGCTCTTCCAGGAAGAGCGTCCACACAGCAGCCAGGGCCCGGTGGGGACCGTCCCCAGAGACGCCCGGAGCTGTGCGGTGTGGGGGCCCTGGCCTGAGGGCCCGGCTCCTCGGACACTGCTGCTGGGGGCCTGGCAGGTGAGCTGGACACCGGGCTGCAGAGCTGAGCCTCAGGCGGCCGTGGCCTCTTCATTCATGAGTGTCCATGGGTGCCTCGGACTCTCGCTGGGACCTGGGCTCTGGCCGCGTGCCCGTGAAGAGGTGGCGAGAAGGGGGTGCAGGGGCCCTGCTGCAGGGGCTGGACGAGCCAGGTGAGGACTGGAGGAGATTAGGAGACACACTCTATCCAGAACCAGGCTGGGGGTGTGCGGCACGTTAGCAGGGCACGCTGCTGGTGAGTTGTGAGCAAAATGTGGAAATAACGCTATGGTGTGGAGTCCCACGGTACTCAAGAAGTTTCTAGGGGCAACGTCCTGTTAGGATAGATGTTTTTCATAGCTGGCCCTTTAAGAAAACCCATATTCCACCTCTGCACGCGGCCAGCGCTGCCAGCTAAGTGGAACCGAACCCTCAGGATCTGACCCGCCCCGCGTGGCAGGGACAGGGCGGTGAACGAGGCTGGCGGGACCCTTGCCTCGCGGGGCCTGGACTCTGTCGGGCTGGACGTCCGGGCGGACACGTCCATTCACTCAACGTGCACAAATGAGCGCCCTGTGTCAGGCTCAGAGCAAGAAAACCCACCCAGAGCATAGAAAATCATTCTCATTGTGAAACCGCATCCTTAACATTGAAACTCAGCCCACCCTACAAGGTGCAGGCGCAAGCTGACCCTTTGAAATCTGTATAATGTCAGGTGGGCACAAGGGGTCTTTGATATACAGCGGCCAGAAGGCTCCAGCCAGGCGGGCAGCTCTGCCTGGGACCCCACCGCGAACCCTGCTCCGTCCCCTGGATCCACGGCAGCGCTTCCGCCCTCCCGCCGTGTCGGGCACAGAGGCTGGGCTGAAGAAGACAGAAGACCCACCCGGAAAGGCTCAGAGGCTATTGAACAAGCAGACGGCAAAAGCCAGAGTGAGGGGCAAAAGGAAGGTTAAGAAGTGTCTTCTCTCGTTATCCCTGCGAACACCCAAGTTCCCCTAACACTGGGAGACCCCCCAGAGCACAGACTGAGTGATCTCTTTATGCCCCTTGGTGGGTGGAGGCCAGAGCGGCAGCCATGGCGAAGAGAGTGTGACCCTCGGTGCCCCTTCCGTCGGTGCCATCCCTGTGTGTGGCTGGGCCCCTGGCACCCACAGCAGGGACCCACGAAGATGAGGCCATGGAGCCGTGACGAGCTGTACGACGAGGCCTTGACGACACTCCCACCCTCCTGTGTGGCCACGGGGCTGGATGCAGAAGGGACCCCTCGCTCCGCCGCAGACCCGCGGCACCAACATGGGCACCTACGTGTTATTGAGATGAACCCAAGACGAGCTGGGAAACCGCTTGGTGTCTCAGTAAGGACGTAGTTCATACGCCGCCGCACAGCCGCGTGTTGCCACGAAAAGTGCGCATTGCTGTGAAGAGGTGCCCACAGAGGGCAGCTACAAGGAAAGAGGGCAGTGTTCCACTGAAACGTGCGTTTTATGTAGGCAGACGTTCACGCCCGTGCCTGCATGGGTGCATTCCTGCAGGCGGTAGATGTTACTTCTGGGTGCTGACGTCGCGGGTGATTGATGCCTCCCCTCACTCACCTGTTGCTCTAAGGGTCCTGTCATGAACACAAATGACTCCCGTGATAAGAAAAACAATGAAGGGCATTTTTAAAACAAACAAATGGACGTGTCAAACCAGCAGGCTCAATTCAATCTGAAATAATCAGAGCTGTCGCTCAGGGGTGATCCCTATTTGCTTCCCGGCGGGCGAACAGCTCCCAGCAGCTGTGCTTCGGCTCACAACTGCCCCGTGAGAAGGGCGTGGTCAGGCCGGGGTCAGAGCTCACAGACGGAGCCCAGGACAGCCCAAGTGGCCGGCCCAAGGCCGCACACAGCTGGTGACCAGTGTGGGGAGTCCCATCAGCCCTGGCTGATAAAGCCTCTTCTCTCGATTGCTTCCCGACACCGCCTAGTGAAAAGGAGATGCTTCTGTCGTAGTCCATTTGCCGACCGGGCTGCTGTGACAACTGCCACAGCCCGTGCAGCTAGCTGATCCAAAACGGAACTGCGTTTCTCACGGTTCCTAAGGCCAAGATCAAGGCGCTGGGAGGCTGGGTGTCTCGTGGGGGAGGACCTGCTGCCTGGCTCACAGACGGTCCTTGTCTACCTGTGTCCTCACACGGTAGAAGGGGCGAGGGAGCCCTCTGGGGCCTCTCTCCTAAGGGCACTAACCCCGTTCAGGAGGGCTCCACCCTCCTGATCTTACCACGTCCCAAGGGCCCAACCTCCTAGTCCTATCACACCGGGGAACTAGTTTCATCCCAGGAATTTGGGGGCACACAAAGGACCCCAGCTTCATCACGCTGGCTGAAGGCCTCCAAGCATCCCTTAGCCTTGCGGTTAGACTGGGGGGATGATCCGAGGACCACGTCCTCCTCCGCACGGCAAATGCAGGCCCTGGAGGCTGGGGAGGCCAGCCGGGGTCTGAGCTGCCTGTGCGCCGATACTCGCGTGTCCCAGGATGGCGCCGCCCCCACGGGACAGGCACTAGTCCCTGCGTCTGGCAAACGAGAAAGGTGAGCCGCAGGGGGGTTACCCACTGTCCGGGGCTGGATGGTGTCCTCCAACCAAAAGTCCTGGCCGGCCGGAATGTCAGCAGGTGACTTTATTTGGAAATAGGCTGTTTGTCGATACAGTTGGTGGTGATGGGGTCGTCCTGGGTTGGGGCAAGTCCTAGGTCCGATGACTGGTGTCCTTCAGAAGGCCCTGTGGGGACACGGGGACACACAGCCAGGGGGGAGGCCGGTGTGAGGTGAGCCCAGACATGGGGTGGGGGCACGCCTCTCTAAGCTGCGGGACGCCGCGGTGGCCGGCATCCGCGAGAAGGCGGGCGAGGCGGGAAGGAACCTTCCCAGAGCCTCCAGGGACGCCTGGGTCTCCGACTTCTGGCGGAGGTGCGAGACGGTGCGTTTCCGCTGTTTAAGCCCCCGAGGGCGTGAGTAGCGCTTTCTTACAGCAGCCTGGGGACAGCGATGCACCCGCCTCGACCAGGGTCACACACCTCGGGGTCCACAAAGCCGGGATGGACACCGGTCATCGCCTTTTGTCGGTACCGAATGCCCCGTTGGTGGAAGTTGAAGCGGGTGGAGCGCCTGGCCCGGCGCCTGCCGCAGTGGAAGCACCCACAAGCGGGACTGTTGTTAGTCTTCAACGACGCGGAAAGGCTCCGGGCCTCATGTTACGGGAGCACGAGCAGATTGAGAATGGCGTGCAGGGCTGGATCTCAAGCAGGACTCGCACGACGTAGCAAATGGATTGAGAGTGAGCCCCCGGGGCCTGCCCATGGGCCGTGGGCTCCCCGCTGCTCTTCTCCCCCGTCTTCATGTCTTACTGTTCAGATTTTGTCTTCTTTCTCAGCTCAGTGAGTATGCAGGGCCTTTTGATGTGGTTTGATGGCTCTCTTAGCCTCCGAAAGTAGCGTAAAAGCAAGTAAGGAGCCCTCTGATACAGCAACAGCCGTGAATAATCGCCCACCCACCTGCTCGATTGTTGTCCCTGCTTTCCCTTTTCAGTCGGAGCCAAGGAGCAGGGACACCGTGCATTGCCCTGCGGGAGTTCCTGCAGCTCGGCCTGCTGGGCCGGGCCGGGCCGGGCCGGGCTGGGCTGGCAGGGGCAGCGGCCCCACCCCGGGGAATGCTCTGTCACTGGTTCTCCAGGGACAGTGCCCACAGGGACAAGGGTCCCACTGCAGGGACTGAGGACATCCTCTGCTTACTGGGAGCCGGCTGACACAGCGAGGGGCCCCTCAGGGCCATCAGCACACCGTCCCCCTGCCCACATGCCATCAGGACACCTCAAGTCCATGCCGGGACCCACCGGGGAGCAACATCAGGGACAGACAGGCTCAAATCCGTGCCCTCCTAGAACTTACATTCTTGTCGGGGGCCAGAAGAGGAACGACCGAGGGGAGATTCTATGGAATAGCCACAAACACAAGGAAGAAAACAGACAGTGTGGTGAGCTGGACAGTGGTCCCCCCACCCAAAGTTCACGCCCACCTGAAACCTCACCATAAGTGTGTTTTACACTCGGCGCATCTCAGCCTGGACCGGCCGCCGTTTGGGTGTCAGCTGCCCCGTGTGGCCGTCAGGTCGGACGGCGGTTCCGGAGTGGTGTTGCACGAGTGCTTTAAGTCTACTTTGTCACAGCCTTGGAGGTTCCGATTCAACTCACGTAATTCATGGAAGAGAGCTGCCAGGGAGCCTAATTAGCAAAGCTCCCCCTCATTTCAAACCCTCCAGCCAGATCCAGCCCACCGTCCGACGGGAAAGTCTGGGTGTAGTTTAAAATTCCCGGGGATGTGTTCACGCACAAGGACTGCTCAGCTTCTCCTTCCTGAAATCAGAGCCCAAGAAAGGTGGAACATTGGAT
Organism: Phyllostomus hastatus; assembly: GCF_019186645.2. Taxonomy (NCBI): domain Eukaryota; kingdom Metazoa; phylum Chordata; class Mammalia; order Chiroptera; family Phyllostomidae; genus Phyllostomus; species Phyllostomus hastatus. The sequence continues at coordinate 44,896,403 of NW_025334017.1, read as the reverse complement.
ACGTGGATGAGTCGATGGATGGGTGGGTGCAGGAAAGGTGAGCAGAGAGAAGATCGGTAGACGGGTGGATGGACGATAGATACACAGCTACATGGGCGGGGAGACAGAAGATGCACAGATAAAAGATGCAGAGACAGAGAGCTGAGCCTTGTCCTTGTGCGTGGGACGTCTGGACGAAACAAGGGCCTCTGCTTTGAGTGTTTCTCACAGAAGCTCCTTAGCTTGGCAGTCCCCGAATTCCTCCGGGAGCTCGAGGGCCCAAGGCTGGGTCCAGGATGCAGGGAGAGGACTGGTTTCTTCGTGAAGCAGGAACAAAAGCACAGAGCAAGTCCTCCCTCCGGATGCTCTGCCAGTCCGGTGTGCTGGGCTTTCTCCCTGCACCTGGTACCTTGTGGACACAAGACGGCCACTGTGTGTGCCCGGCAGGCAGAACCTCAGTGACACGTGTAGGAAGAAGGGGACAGAGCAAAGCCACCTAGGCAAGGTTTTGCTCCTCTACCTGGGAATGAGGCCCCTCCTGGTTCCCCTGCCAGCATCCGATTGGCTATAGCCATGTGCCTGAGACACTCCTGCCTTCACGGGAAGCTGGGAGGTAAAACATTTAACTTCCAGCCTCCACAAGAGAAGGCAGGTGAGAAGGTGGTTGGGATGCGGGTGTGTGTGAGCCAGCCTGCAGTGCCTGCCAGGCATGCCTTCCACAGACGGGGTGGCAGACAGAAGCTCCCAGGGGGCAGAGGTACAGAGAGCCCAAAGACACCAACAGACGGTTAGAAATGGGAAGGGCAGAGCAAACACAGGCACGGGAGACTGGCAGGCAAGGGCTGGGGCAGGACCCGGCGGAGCTCAGCTCTCTGAACAGGGCTGGTGGGAGGGTGGGCACCCTGCTAACCTCCCCAGCCCCAGGCAGCCCGGACCCAGGTGGCCGAGCCTGAAGCAGGAGGGGCTCCCGAGGCAGGGACCGCCATGCAGCCTTGAGAGCAGTTACGTTTTATTCCTTGTTATAAGTAGAAAACAGCCTTCGTGAAACATTTTTTTAAAATACTGGAAGAAAATGAACTCAGAAATGAAAATCACTTTGTCTTCAGTGCTGATACTTTAGTGTCTTTTCATCCACCTTTTATTTTTTTTCTGATAAAACAGACTGTTTGCAGTTATAACGGTCAGAAGCTGGTGTGACTGGGGGTCCCCGGGGGTGGAGGTGGGTCCCCACCAAGCCCACCTGGTTCCGAGGTGTGGGGCCCCGTCTCCTCTGTTCCTCTCAGCATCGCCAGGTGCTGTCTCGCCTCCTTCTCAGACGGGAGCTTTTCAAGGTGCGCCGTGTCCGTGCATCTGCAACCCCAGGGGAGCAGAGCTTTGCGGGAGGGTCTCCCCACAAGCCTCTCATTGGCCTGGCCTGGGACACGCCCTTCAGGGTGAGCTACGCAGGATCATTGACCAGTAAGACATAGTGGCTCTCCGTCTTTTCTTAAGATTCCAGTTAAACTTGATATACAGTAACGTGTCTTGGAGGAACGGATGGGTCTCCGAGGGAGTTTGGTCCACCTACAATCTCACTTCGCCCTCTGCATCCGCCCTGCATGAGCTCCGGACAGAGGACGCCATCACATGCCCTGTACAGAAGAGACACCCGGGCCCAGAGGATTGGCACGACGAGACCCGGAGGTTTCGGAATGTCGTCTCTGGGTCCAGCTAGTCTTCGCCCACATGAGTGATCATAGGAGGCACTCGGAACAGAACTCGGCGTGGAACAGCATCGGGTAAGAACACACACTGGTCACTGTTAATTTCACTGTTCCTTTCTGGGATGACAGCTGCCACCCACTTCCGGTCCACCGGGTCAAGCTGTGCGGCGTCTCCGTGGAGTCTCATCGTGGCCAGTGGACTTCTAGGTGCCGTGGTGGTGGGGAGAGGGAGGCGGTTCTTGTACAGAAGGCTGGCACCTCTGCCCCTCAGCTCGCCTTGCTAGACGCCTGGGCGAAGCCATCTCTGTCCATTTAATTTTCACTTTGGAAGGAAAGGAGCCTCACACCAGGCAATCACGCACCTCTCTCAGCAGAGGCCTGGACACGGGGACACCCACCGACAGAATTCAATCTTCAAGCCACCGAGAGCTTTTTTTTTTAAAGTCAGCTTTATTTTCTAAAACTATGAGCAATACATGCTCATTGCAGAATTGTTGGAAGATCCATAAGAATTTGGAAAAGGAAATAAATATCTTGTATAACTCGGCCTCCCGGAGACGACCACTGTGACATTTTATTTGATCTCCTTAATGTTTATCTTATTTTTCCCTCTGCTCTGCCAGTGCTTTTTAATTTTCTCTCCCTTAAATTCTTTTATGAGTGAATCAAACCTTCGCCGCCTCACATAAATATTTTCCAGCTCTCTGGGAATGCGTCACTGCTCGGTCTTGTAAGACACTAAGCGTATCCAGGAAGCACCCTGGGACACGTTCGCATGGAAAATTCCAGAATTTCCCATGTGCTTTTCTGTGCAAGGTCAATTATTATTTCGTAGGGTATGAAGACATAAAATGTAAACTTTCCACAGTCCCCCCCTTATTTAATTAGAAAGTCTGACAAGCGGACCTTGAGTGATGGGTCCGGGCGTCAACACCGGCCGGCAGACCCGGCACGGCCCGTCCTGACTTCGCCTTCTGGGCGTGTGCTACCCAGGGGTGTCGGAGCTGGAGATAAGTGTGGAAACAGACAAGTCGCCTCTGGGCCGGTGTGGGGGAACGCGGTCCTGAGGGCGTGTGCGCAGCCGGCCCTAACACTTGTCTCGGCCTCCTGTAATCTCTGGGGCACACGCCTGCTCCTCGCATTAGACACGGGTCTTCGGAGCAGGAACCCCACCTTATCCATCAGGGGATCCCAGGGCTCACGTGACGTCAGCCACAGGGGAGCCGCTCAAGCAGCGTTCGCCGAGCTCGACTCGGGCTGGGGGAGTCCCGTCAGGCCGCGGGTGACCCCGGGGGACTCAGGCGGTGGCTCCGGCCATCCAGAGAATGTGTGATGGGTGAGCGGGTAGGAGAAAGAGAAAATGAGGGAGGGGAGAGAGGAACTTGTCAGACAAAGCGTGCCTAAGGTAAGAGCACGCAACTTCAAGTCAGAAGACCTGATTTATGCCACGGCCGTTCACATCCTGCACGTGACGGACCCCCGAGCCTCAGTCCCCTCTGCCTCCCACGGGCCCACGGGCCCTGCTCTCCAGCCGTGGCGGGAGTGACGGGAGAGAGGCCGCACTGATGCTCCCCGCGCAGAGCTGGGCGCACACCGTAACTGTGGCTGGAGAGTGATCGGCTGGAGAGCTGGCCCTAGCCGCTCTTCAAAGGCCAGAGCAGAGGAGGGTCTTGTCGGTCCTCCTGCAAATGGATAACCCTAGACACTCAGAGCCCCAGGTCAGGAGGCAGCAAGCTCTTCGACCTCGAGGAGATCAGAGAGCCACGGCCTCCTGGCCTCCTTGCTCTGCTCCCCTCCGCACGAGGACCGTCGCCTGGTGGTCCAGACGCACGTGTCTCCATGTTGCCCTCGTGGCCGGGAGCCTTTCGAAGCAAGAAGCCTCCTCAGCGAGGCCTGCAGGGCCTTCGTGAACCGGTCTACCCCTGCCGTCCCCTTAGCATTCAGTCCTGCACACGGAGAGCTCACGGCTCTCTGAAGGCAGGAGCTCCTCGCCGGGGGGGTTTCTCCACCCGGGGTGTCCCTGTGCACTGTCCAGCCCGGAGACCTCGACCAGCGTGAGAGGGTCCCTCCCCTTCAAAGGCTATGGAGTGGTCCCTGCTACCCACCCTATGGTGCCTTCCAGACTCCGTTCGGATGGCTCAATTCTACAGAGCTTTTCAGCGCCACCATCACCCCCGGCTACTCACCCAAAGTCGATTCTGTCAGGTCTTCATGATGGTCCCTCTGTCCTTGGCACAAAGCATGCATGACCTTGCCGTTACTGGGCCAATGCTGGTGCGCACGCCTGCCTCACCCCGAGGACCGCGAGCTCACGAGGGCGAGGACAGAGAGTTATTCATGCCCTTCTCATCCTCTGCCCTGCAGATGGCTCGGCTCACAGGGGGAGCTCAGAACCTGCAGGGAGCGCTGGCGGGGGGCAGGGTGTGAGTCCCCAGACAAGCTTTCCCAGACCCATGTCCGTCGCATGAATTTATCCCCTGGTTCTCCCAGCCCCGGGCACCAGAATTTTTAAGGCATCTCTCAGCATCAGGCAAATCAGTTCAGATTACCCACAACCCAGGGGATCCTTTTCCTTAGGGCTTCATAAAAACATCAAAAGTTTAGTTGAGAATGAAGCAACCACACCAAAAAGTGAACCGTGCCGAGTGAACCTGAATCCAATAATACATTCAGCATACATCCATTTTGCACTTTTATTTGTCTTAATTCAAACCTGTTCTCATCAGAGACCCCCTCAGCCGGGTGTGATATAGGAATAGCTCAACCTTTCTTTTCTCTGGTTTCCTCTTCTCTTTTATCTCTCTGATTCTCTATTATTTTTTTACACCTGCCAGTGATCTGCAGGGGGACAGCTGATTTCTTTGTATGAGAAGTGAAATATTGGTTGGCCAGAAAGTCTGTTATGTTTTTTTTTCCATAAAATAAAAGGCACACTTTTCATTTTCACCAATAACATTATGGATTTGGGTATTTTGAGTATGCCAGCTATCTCCCGTTATTGGCTTCTGGTGGGGAGAGGTCAGGGGGGCTGCTAAACATCTTCCAGTGCATAAGACAGCCCCACGGCAAAGAGTCATTTGGCCAAAATGTCAATAGGACCAAGAAGCTTCGCAAACCGCTTTTGACACGTTCAATCAGTCACAGCACCTTCTCCATACGCTGCACATGTATTTTTTGCATTTTGATTGTGTTTTTACCCTTCTTGAAATAATAAAACTTAATACACTGAACATGTTACGTGTTTTCCTCCATCTTCAACATTAAAATGGCTGTACAAAGATTCACCAATTTTGATTTTTTTTTAATGCACGCAGATATGACAGCTGTCGCAATGTGATCTAACAAAACTGTCTCTAATGAAGTGAGGGACAACTGAGCACTACTAGAGCCATTGTACAGGAAAAAATAATGGACTTTTTGCAGAGGAGGCTGGTTCCATTTGTTCAAGATTGCTGAGTTTAAATTTTAAGTGTAGCATCTCCATAACTATCAAGCTGCTGTACTTTTGGTTGCTACTACTGTCCCTAACTGGCCATTGCACTGACCTGTGCAATGTTATAGCCCAGGGAAGAACATTCTCTTCTGACACCTGCAGGTGAAGGGACAGGATAGTAAGGTGGCCCCTGGGCACAGTGAGTGGGAGAAGACTCTGAGGGTCCTACAGGGAGATTCCTGGAGGGAACTGGAAGTGCAGTGGAGGATGCATCCCTTCATTTCCTCAGGCATCTAGACAGCCTGGCTGGTGCACCAGGGAGCTTCCAAAAACAAGCAGCTGCCAGATGTTTGGAGGAGCAAATTACCAGCCAGCATTGGAGCTGCTAGCACCAAACTGGAAACAACTGTTACAAGTCACAACCACAGTGAGGCTTCCCGGGACATTCCCCCACCCCGCAAAACGTAACCCCCTTTACTCTAAAACTAGGGGCTGGCATGCCTCAAGGGAACATGGGCAGACACTTGTCCAGCACCCAGAACCGTGGGCTTTCTCCACTGAGCCCTAGGCAGGGCAAGGACTTAGGTCAGGCAAGAGAGGCACTGGCCTCCCACGTGAAATGTAACGGGGCTGTGAGGAAGTCAGCATCAAGCCCTGACTGGCATATCTCAGTGGATTCAGCACAGGCTGCAAACCAAAGCATCAAGGTTCGCTTCCCAGTCAGGATACATGCCTGGGTTGCAGGCCACGGCCCCCAGCAACCGCACATTGAGGTTTCTCTCTCTCTTTCTCCCTCCCTTCCCTCTCTAAAAATAAATAAATAAATAAAATCTTTAAGAAAAAAGCATCAAGATCCATAATTTTCAGGCCCTGGCTGGGCAGCTCAGCTGGGTATAGCATTGTCCTGATACGCCAAGGCTACAAGTTCAGTCCTCGGTCCAGGCACATACTAGAATCAACCAATGGACAACAAAGTGGTACTTCTCTCTCAAAAAAATCAATAAAAATGATCAGTAACTTTCAATATTGAAAAAAATCAAAACCCGTACAAAAACTTCACGATGAACAGAATGTCAGTCTCTTCACTAAAGCCAGGACCCGGTGGGGAGGAGTTGGGGCGCGGGGGGTGGGGTGGGCAGACCAGGTGCACGTGCAGAGTCAGATCCTGGCTTTGTTAAACTTTTTGATATTTTGTTTCTTGTGGGTGTTTTTGCAGTTATTTTGATTATTTTTTTAAAATCAGGCAGTCAGATATTGACTTTGATGACTGAGTTCGTGGAGCCTCCTTGGATTTTTTACTAGTCGAGTCCCAGGCCCTCGTCCCGAGAGCGGGGTGGGCTCCAGGCCTGACACCAGAGGGTGGCCTGGTGCTGAGCCCTCTGGGCTGACAGCACTGCAGGTGGAGAAGAGAGAAGGCGCCCGTCCCTGAGAGGAGGGGCTAAGGCTGCCTGGACCAGTGGACTCAGCCCCAGAGGTCTGGGATGGCAGAGAGGGTGACATCTAACCCTCTTGGCAGCCGCGGCAGCCACTTGGAGGAAAGAGTTCCCCCGAGTGGGCGGGGAGTGGGGCGGGGCAGGAAATGATGGGGCAATAACCACAGCATGTGCGCAACTGTTACAGAAGAAAATGTAAGAAGAGCTGGGGGTGGTCTCCCAGTTTCCTGCAGAGAAGTCTCTCTCCAGGGGTCCCTGGGAGGCAGCAGGCGCCTTCCAGACCTGCCGGGGGGGGGGGGCCGGAGAGCACACCTGGCGGCCAGGTTTCCCGTGCAGCCGGGGCCACAACCAATTCCATGTTTACACGGGCATGTGGTTCACAGACCACGTCCCCCTCCTGTATTCCTGGATCCAAGCCCCCCTGTAGAGCCAGAAACTCACATCTGTTTTGTGGCTGCAGAACCAGGAATGGAAAATTCTAGGCTTGATTCTCAGCCAGACCTGCCAGCCCGATTTGCCTCCTCAGCCAGGTCCTCTGGCTTCCCAGCTTCCCCCAAACCTGGCTCCTCTCCAGAAAACTGGTGCTCGGGGCAGGAGCAGTGGCTCCCCTCAAGCAGCTACCCACCCCACGGGAGGCCCGACGCCTTCTTTCGCTTCCCCGTCACCTGCCACACCTGGGCATCCCCCGGCCAGCCACTGCACACCACAAACCCTGCCTCTGTCCGCCGGCATCTCTGTTCTCTTCTCCTTCTAGAGCTGAACCAGAACGACAGCCTCCTGGTTGCCCACTGGCCCCAGGATCTGCCTCCCACCGCCCGCCCCAGGTACACACTGCACAGCGCTGACAGGGGGACATTCTAGGACCCTCAGCTCAGGCTGAAAGCCTCCCACCCCACTGTGAGCCCCCTGACCCTGGACCTCCAGCACCTGTGTCTCTGTCCCCCACTCCCAGGGTCAGTGGTAAGTGCTATCTCCGCGACCAGAAACAAGGCTAAAGTCACGTAGAAAGTGCTCAGCAAGCGTAGCTGCGCAGGTTACCCCACGCGTCCCCGAAGCTCAGCCCCTCCTCCTGTCACTCCCGTCCCCACCCGTCGTGTTTCTGATCACCCCACCCAGAGCCTCCACCTGCGCTGTTCCCAGACACAGCGGGTCTGTGGGCCCTGCCCGGGCCTCCCTGCTCTGTCCCTCCCCCTGCAGCTCAGCTGACCCCTTCCTCTGCAGAGCACCCTCATCACCTTCCCCGTGCAGCTCCTGGCCCCTCCCTGGTTTCCTTGCCGCCCCGATCCCCCTCCATCAAATCAGGCTTTTTGCTTCTCTCCAACCTGGTGTGCTCTGCACCAGGCTGCCCACGGGGGCCGCACCTGCGCTCCCTGACTGGGCTGTGAAGTGCGTGAGGACAGAGACCTGTTCTCTCATTCATGTGTCTGTGTCCAGCCTCCAGCGTGGTGCCGGGCCCCTGAGGCCGGGCCCAGCTCTGCGGAGTGGAGTCCCCTGGGTGGATGGGGCTTCCGTGATTCCTGCTGTGGACTGACGGGTCCCTGGACTTAGTAATACCCTCAGTGTGCCTGTGGCAGGTACGCCAGACCGTCCAGAGCCCCCTCCCTCACCGCCTCCCCTACAGACTCTGTCTGTCACACTCCAAGCCACTTTCTGCCTGCCCCTTCGCCCCAGGGCCAGGCGTCAGACCACCCGAGACCGTCCCTAGGCCCCCGAACCCGCTGAAATGCTTTGTAGCAGCCAGTGCCCAGCTTGTCCACTCTGGCTCAGCCATTCCTTTCCCTGCACACCATGGTAGAGGCCTTGCCCCCCTTTCTCCACTCCCGCTGCCCCTGAGTGACCCGGTGCGTCCCCGGTGGCCCCTCATCTTGGGAACTGAGAACATCAGACCACCTGTCAATGGCAGTCCTGACCTGCTGGCCTCACCCTCCCTGAAGGATAGCAAACGTAATGCCTACATTTAAAACCTCAAGCGCCACCGAGTCCCCCCATGGCAAGGCGGGGCGGTCACGGCACGGCCTCGCAGGATGACCTTGACGTTAGATGAGCTAGCACGCGGAAAACGGGCGGGAAGGCACACGGCGCTGCCGGGGGGTTACATTCACGGTGTGTCCTGCTCTCCTTGTCGTCCGTGTGAGAATGTGGAGGGGTGAGATGCGGCCGGTGGAATGGGAGCGGGAAGGGAAGGGGGGAGGAGGAACCCCTGGTCCCTGGGGGAGGCGGGGGCCTCAGGACACGCAGGGAGCGTGAGAAGGCCCATGCGGGGGGGGAGGGAAGGGAAGGTCTGTGAATTTCTGAGCCCCGTTCTGGGCTGTTGGCTCTGCTCCGTCCTCCGCTGTGACTGCTGTATTCAGCTCTCACGTCCCTAACCTTCAGGAAGCTCATTACAGAGGGTGGTAGGGAGAGAGACGAAGTTCATTACTAGGTTGTTGTTATTAGTCGCAGTTTTCTTCCTTCTGCATGTGGATGGGCTGGTTTTCGAGCAGGTTTTTGAAAGACACTCCTTCCCACTTCACTAGGAAATGCACCAGGGCCGGGCCTGGCGGGGCCTGGAGAGTCAGTCACCAGCCCCAGCCTGCCCGGCCCCGCTGGTACCGGCTTCCGGCTGGGCAGTGAGGGCACCGCTCTGCCAGCAAGGGTTTGTGAGACGCCGCTCCGAGGGCAAGAACCACAAGCCCCGCCCCCGAGGAGGAAGCACGGTGGCAGGCCCACCAGGCTCCCGCCCGCAGGCTGGGGAAGGGGCCGCACGTCCTCTGCGGGGCTGGCCCGCCCCAGGAGCATGGAGTGACCCTGTGATCACAAGCGCCCACCTTCTTGGCCTGCTCCCGGCCGAGCACCTGGCAGATGCCACACTGCGTGCTCACGACGTTCTCCAGACCGGGGACAGTGTGGGCCCTGCATGTCCGGAGGGAGAACCGGAACTCGGGGAGCTGAAGCGGTTTCTCCAAGGTCAGCCAGCATCTGCAGAGCCGCGCCAGACCCCGGCAGACTGCAAGCTCTCAGGGAAAAGTTCTAGGAGCGGCCCCTGCTCGGGGGGCCTTCGTGCTGGTGGCAGAGGGGCGCTTGTCCCCCTGAGGAAAGACTCCGTTTAGGCCAGGATTTCAGTGGCCCCAGGGACAGGCCGGTCATCTAGGTTATAATCAGGTTTCACGGGACTGAATGTGTGTTATGTGAGGGAAAGGAGCTCTATGGCCAAAGAAGCCAGGAAACGCCCCCTCAGACCTGCCAAATCACTGAGGCAAGCCCTCGGCTTGCATCTGTGGCTTCCCAGGGTCTCGGCTCTGCCCCAGGGCCCCATCTTTGGTTTAAAATCCCCCCTCCCGCCCGCCCGCCGTTTTATAAGGGAGGAAGCCGATGTATCGAGTACCTGTGATGCGTCAAGAACATTTTCCCTGCCAGCTCACGAGTTTCCAATGGTTTGTAGGCTAAGGGTAGCATCCCCATTGTACAGGGGAGGAAACTGAGGCTCGGGGAGCCGGAAGGTCTGGTTAAGGTTCCCGGGATGGCGGATGAATCAGACAGGATTCAGACCGAGCTCGGCCTGGCTCCGCATGCTCTGTCCTCCACGCCAGCTCAGCCAGAACGTTCCACGTGGAGACGCGCCCACTCACTGCGCCGTGTGACGAGGCTGTGGGAACGAGCATGTATTCCTCCCTCTGCCCGCCACAGCGCGGTGGGCGGTGGCCGTGTTTGGACAGTTTAGAATAAACACCACTCAACGTCTAAGACCTGTGACTTCTCCCTCTTCTGGAGACAGGGTGGGTTCGTCACCAAGCATCTGCACGACTGGCTGGAGTTTTCCTGGCGCGTGACAATGTGTCTCCTGAAGACACTTGTCCCGTTCCCTTCGTACCCTTCTCAGGTTCGTTCTAGAGCGGGCCACTTAGCGAACCTGCGAGCACAGACACCACACACTCTCCACGGCCACCGTGCGGGCCCTGGGCCTGCAGGGGTCGCCGGAGGTCTTGCTGCCCTTCCCTCTGCAGCTGTCACTCCCCTGGTTGACACACAAGTCCCCTGAAGGGAAGGAGGACAATGGAATTAAGAAAGAGTGAAAAACAAAAAAAAACCCAGACAGGGCGATGTTTGTGCATCTACACCGCGCCTGTCTCATAAAGCTCCAGGACTGTCAAAGTTAAGGTGAGGACCAGCGTTTGTTTCGTCTTGCCCCCAGTCCGATCCCGCCCCCTTGGAGAGGGGGCTCCGAGGCCCCAACGACGGGGAGGGGTTTGTTGATGGCGTAAAGCAGGGCGGTGGAGGTCACGCCTCGAGGGTCAGAGGTGAAGCACAGAGCAGGGGACAGGCCTCGGGGCCAGCGCCTGGCCAGCTCGCGGTGTGTCCCTGAGTGAGGACGCAGTTGGACTCCCTGAGGGTCACTTGTCCCGTCTGTGCCAGGGGCACCGTCAAGGCACTGGACACATCCTTCTTACTCGATTTCATCCCATCTAGGACGGGCTTTTTTTTTTTTTAACATTTTGATATCTCCAATAATGAGATGAGACCTGAAATCTCTGGCATCTAAGGTTGATTAAAACGCAGAACCGAAGGGACTCTGCCTGCCAAGGGCAGCTGGGTGCGGCCCAGCCCCCACCCTAGCACTTCTGAGCTGGGCACCGACTGTCTTTGAAACCCCATCCGGTGTTCAGTGTCCCTCCTGGTAAAATTCCCGTGAAGTCTGCTGGGAAAAAGTTACGCCAACCAATAAGCGTTGAGCAAGGGCTCCCGCCGTAGACAGGCTTTCTGTCCCCGCCCCCCTCCCCCCTCCCCCCCACCCCAGAGTCTGAACGAGGTGCTGGAGTTTTCTGTGTCGATGGCTCCATTCGAGGGCAGCGCGAATGCCCCCGCCCATGGGGGCAGGGACGGGACAGAGGCCCGAAGCAGCTGTGTGGCCGACCTGAGCTCCCAAAGCTACACAGCGGCTGACGGGGGCTGGAAACTCGCACCTTCCAGGAGCACCCCCAAGCAGAAGGGGCCTGAGCGGCCATCCGCAGCCTGATTGCCCAAGGTCTCCCGTGGGAACGGGACTGGGTAGAACTCCAAGAGCGGATTGCTTTTATTTATGTTTTGGGCCTCTGCATAATGTTTTGTTTTGGGAGGAGAGGATCCGGCAGCTAAAAAATCCAACAAACCCGTCATTAAAGGAGTAAGTGCTTAAGTGTTAAGCCACCGCCCTCACCATCCTTCTCACCTCCCAGAAGAGGAAAGGGAGACTCAGAGGAAAGGGGGAGCTGCTGGCCCGGGTCTCAGGTGTTGGAGGCCAAGGGAAGCACTAGAAGTGAGGTCTCCCAGCTGCTCTCTCTCTCCAGCACCCACACCGCCTCTCTCCGTGCAGGAGGTTCCAGGGAGCGTTTTTACCTTGAGTCTGATATGGAGAAATGAAGCCGTGTTAACACACGCAGTGGACGGAACTGACTCGCTGCGTCCCCCTCCAAAACATCCAAGAAGACAACTGGAAAATACCGAACCGGTGACGTCTCCAGCTGGCCCGCCCTCCGCGCGCCTCTGAGAACCCGGGCTGCATCGCGGAGCGGCAGAATGCTAATAAAATGTGGGCAGTAAATCGCAATTTAAAAGCATCGAGGGACACTGTGCTTGCTCTTTTAAGAAACCCTGTGAGGACCCGTTTGATGGAGTAAGAAGAAGGGGAAAAGCACTTAACAATGGAATGAAAATCACTCATTTGAGCCTTATAAATCCAGACTGTGGTGTGTGGCGCTTCCTGGGAGCAGATTGCTTTTTATGTGTGCGGCATATGCCTGAGCCCTGGCCGATAAATCAGGGGCGTAACTAGGGCTGAAAAGCAAGGCTCCCCCGGCTACCGAGTCCCTCCTACCTCGCTGGGCACAGCCACGTGGTTTAAGATGTGCCAATCAGCTGAGTCGCCCGTAGGCGACTTTGATTTAGGAATGAGTCGTCTGGAGAAAGAGGGAGAAGTGTCTGATCCGTTTTCCTAACGAGGGTTACGGCAGACACAACCGGGCAGCGGGGCCCGCGGTCAGCCGGCCCCGCCGTGTGGCTCTGGGCGCTGTCCCCGTGAGGCAGACTCGGAGAAACGACTTGGAGGAATGACGCGGAGGAATGCCGCTGTGATACAGAAGCCCAGGGCACCGTCCACACAGAACAGTGATTTTCACCTCCTGGGACACTCATCGCCAAAATGCTGCGGCGCACCGAAGAATATATTTTCTGCCCATCTGACGAGAAAAGTAGGTGTAATTTTGACTCATTCACACCAGATGGCTGTTGTTGGCCGGTTGTCGTCAGATTTCATTGGACGGACGATCTCAGGGAAAGGAGGTCCGTGGCCCCTCCTGCACAGTCAGGTGGTGCGCGCTCTGCAAGCCCTTGCCGCGCGCTGGTTGGAACTCGCTAAGAGAAGAACAGAAATGGCGGCCCAGCCATTGCCCGAACATCGGTGCTTCCTAGAGCCTGCATCCCTCTCCCGGGGGCATCTGCTCTGGGGTCAGTGTCCTCCTGTGCACCCCCTCGCCGCTGTGAACGAGGGGTCGGCCGCCGTGCACCAGCACACGCTCTGGACCAAAGAAAGGACAAAGGGAGCGTGTTCCAGTCTCCTCTGACGCTCCGCGGCGACTGTTCCAGGAGGCGTGTCTGAACTGGACGTGGTGTTCTGAACTCATTCGCTCTCACACGGAAGACGCATGTTTGTGTGACACACGCACCACCCACCCCTCTCGTGTAAGAGCACTTGATCTCCGGAGCTGGGGTGGGCTGCCATGCTCCCCGTCGTACGCAGAGTCAGAGTTGACTGTCGTAGCGCCGGTGACACGTGGGGAGCCCTGGAGAGCTGTCACCGTGCTCAGTAAGCACGTGGGGTGGAGAGTTTCACTCCCTCTCACAACAGCGCCTGGACGCTCCAGGGTATGGGGGAGGAATGGAACAGGAGAGGTAGAAGGACTTGCCCAAGGTCAAGCAGCAGAGGCAGAATCCAGCCCCGAGCTCTGGGCCCTCCCGGCTCACGCTGCACTGGGTCCTGGACCAGGAGAGGGCTGGGACAGACCTCACAGGCCAGGCTCGGGGTCCTCTGTTCCAACAGCCCCAGCTGCTGCTTCCCGCTCCCTGCACCTGGCTAACCCTCTTGGTCTTGACCTCAGCCTGTCCAGGCTGAGCTACTAAGCTGACCCTTTGGCCTAATCCTCACAGGCCACCTGGCCCTCTCGCCGTGGGACAGTGAGTAGCTGCTGTGGACCAAGTGCCGACTGAGGACCAGCAGGAGAGGCGGGGCCAACTCCAGCCCCGCCCCGGCGTGCTGTGTGACTAGTAGCAAGTCACCTGCCACCCAGAGCCTCAGTTTCCTCGTCCGTGAAAAGAAAGTAGGGGTAAGATGACCCTGATTTAAGGATTAAATGAGACCACATGCGTACGACACCGGGTCATGAGCTGGCACAAATAGAAGCCTGATCAGACAGCGGCTGTAAACTTCTGCTCCTTCGTGTCGTCGTTTGGTTGTTCGGGGCCGTAGTGGCTGAGAGGAGCGCTCCTCGGTGGCCTTCCAACTGCCACCAATCCACAGGCTCTGGGACCACCTACAGTAAGACGAGGGGCCTCCGCCCGCCCCTCCAGGGCCCCTCCCAGGGCGCAGCCGGGTTGCACGCAGCAGGCGCTCTGCCCCAGCTGTGGGTGCCCCTCAGAATGGGGACCTAAAGTCAGTGTGGGGGACGCAGCGGGTCCCTGCAGAGCTGTGGGCGTCCCCTCTGCCTCTTCGGCTCAGCAGCGGGGCGGGACCCAGGCTCCTGGCCCTCGCACCGAACTGTTCATTTTCTCTTTGGCTTCAGCTCCTCTGCAACATCTGGCTTCCATCACTGAGCAGAGGACGCCGGGCCCCAAGTTCCTTGCCCTCCCGAGGACGCTGAGCATCCCTCGGACTTATCGGAGCTGGGCTTTCCAAGCCGGAGCAAGGAATGCGCCAGCAGAGACGGGGAAGCAGCCGCGACCCAGCCGGAGGGCGGAGGTCAAGGGGAGGGCTCGGCGCGGCGCCTGGGCCGTCTCAGGCCCGCTCGGCTGTCCTGAAAGTCCTCCAGAGGCCCCCACGCCCGCCTCCTGCCTCCTCGCCCCGGGCTCCCTGCCAGCACTGAACGAGTTCCACGTGCAAATCTTCTTGCAAACAGAATAGTCCTCGATAAGAGACAGAGGGTTCTTTATCGCCGTCATCTTTGTTATGTTCCAGGAGGATGGCCGAGCGTGCTCACAGTGCTCTCTCCAGGTCCTGAGAGCCACGCCAGCGTTGCCACCGTCGGGGGACAGAGGAGGCAGCGGCTGGGCTCACCGTGGACCGGCACCCACCCCCCATGCTTTGAAGCATCATCTGTTCAAAGACCTAAAACGTGCTCTAAGTCACATCTTTTTCTTCGGAACTTAGAGATGAGGAGATCGAATCCCACAGAGACAGGGGCCCCTGTCAGGGCCCCAGATCTTCCCGCAGCTGAGCTGAACTAAGGCCAGTTTTGGGGTGCAGCCACAGTGTGGGGTAGCTCCAAAGCCCACCATTGTCTTCAGACCCCCGTGCTGGGTGCTCAGGGGAAGACCCTCGGGAAAAAACCCACCCCAAGCCCGGGTCCCTTTCCCACTGGCCTCTTCCCTGAAAGACCCCCGCTGGGGGTGCCCTCACCCTCAGTCTGTGCCCCCATAGCTGTCTGTCCTGCTTGTCCCATTGTCCCCACAGCACTGCGGTCACAGCCGCCTACCTGCCGCCTCCCCTCCTCCACACCGTGAGCTCCGGGCACCCAGGCCCATTCCCTGCGCCTTTTCCACGTTCCATGTCTTACGTGATACGCGTCCGAGACGTGGCCGTGAACGAGGTGGATGTGCACACGCCGCCTGTGTGAGTGTTGTGGTTTCCAAGGTGTGTCCCGAAAGGTGGGCAGAAAACTGCCAAGGGCAGAAGGACACTAGAACGCAGGCCACTGTGGGCAGGGATGCTGTTGGCGTCGTCCACCGCCTGTCTCCAGGGCCCAGAACGGCACCTAGAACACACTGGGCACTTGGTAACTGTTTACCGAGGGAATGGCAGGGATTACCGAGTGAATTCCCCCTTCTGCCCGGCTAGGTACTTCGTAAGGGAGAATTTCGGCAGGGCTGCCTGGCCCTGGGCGGCCTCCCGAACCTGCGTCTGTGGAAAGCTCCCAGCCACCCCCCAGGAAGGAGCTTGCAGCCTCAGACCTTCCTGAGAGGCCAGGGCTTCACCCAGGCCAGGGTCTGTTCCCACGGCACCGACCACTGGCGTACCTCTCCTGGCTTCCATCTGGAATTCCCAGGGACACGGGCCTCGGCGTGGGATGCCAGCAGAGGCGCCTCCGCTGCGTCTGCGCCCGGCAAACGCGGGCTGCCTGTGGTCCGCTCCCGAGGCAGGAGCCCTGGGAACCTCGGGTCCTGCGGGTGGGGTGTGTGGGCGGCGAAGAGGAGCGCTGGTGGGGAGGGGCCGTGACTGGCCACCCGTGAATGGCACGTGGTGGTTACTCGTGCGAACGACGAAAATTCCCACACTCGGAGTTTGGCTCCAAGCCCAGTCCGCACCGTGTTCCTCGACCCGGGCCACAGCGGCGTTTTCTGGGCTCTGGAGCTCAGAGCTCCACCCCTGCCCACCCCCGCCCACCCTCCCCCCCCACCCCCCGTGCAGGGAGTGGGTCTAAAACGCAGTGAGGCTGACGGGTACTGTCTGCTGCTTCTGTCTTGGCTCTCGTCTCACTCTTCAAGATGCAAACCCCGGGAGGTGACCCAGGGAGGGGTGAGCCCACCCGCTGCAGGGGGAGGGCACACACCTTAAGGTACAGTCCCCCCAAACGGGGAGGTGTTTCCTAAAAAAGAATTGAGTTTGCTGTTAGCTAAAGTGGCAGTCCAAATAAAACTATTGCATGGGCCAAAAAGTCCCTCATGTTTTTTCTGTAAAATAAAAGACATGTTTTTTTTTTCATTTTCGCCAACAAGTTTATTGATTTGGATATTTTGAGAATGTCAGCTATTTCCCGCTATTGGCTTCTAGTGGGGAGAGGCCGGGGTGCTGCTAAACGTTTTGCAATGCACAAGACAGCCCCGCAGCAAAGAATCATTTGGCCAAAATGTCAATAGGACCAAGAAACTTCACAAACCACTTTTGACACGTTCGATCAGTCACAGCATTTTCTCCACACGCTGCACAAACCCTTTTCTGTATTTCAGCTGCATTTTTACCTCTCTTGAAATAAAGCACAGTACAAAGAAAAGGTTGTGTATTTTCTTCCATCGTCAATATTAAAATAGGTGCACAAAAAATTCGCTGATTTTGACAAGTTTTTTAATGCACGCTCATATGACAGCCGTCACAATACAATCTGACAAAAGTGTTTCTAATGAAGTTAAAGACAACTCAGCTCTACTAGAGCCATTGTACAGGGAAAAAACGAGCGAACTTTCTGACCAACCCGATACAATAAAGCGGAGTCCCAGGTTCTAACTCCGGACCCTTCCAAACTGCCCCCACCTGGAGTTAGGTGGGGCTGGTCTTTGCCTCCCTCCCCGCCTGGACACAGAGGCGCCTCCGTTCCCAACCTGCCGTCTCTTCCTCTGCACCGAGGTCTGTTTCCGATCTGAGCTCCTTCACGCGACGCTCTCCCCTCCCTCCCCGCAAAGCCAGGCAGATTCCTTCCTCCCAGGAATGTGCCTCTCACAGCAGCCCCGCCCATCAGTCAAGGCTGACAGCAGCCAGCGCTTCCCGCAGCAGCCAGGGTCGTCAGCAAGGGCGAAGGGGAGGTGGGTGGAAGGGCGCTGTGGCCTAGCGGCCTGTGTTTCTAAGCTCAGGGCTCCTGGTCCCTGGGGACGGAGGGCTTCACCAGCACGGGAAGGGTACTCTGCCCCCTGCTCCCTAACTGTATGCCCTTCTCAACCTGGTGGTGGCTTTGCCTTGTGCCCTTCAGGCTCTCAGGGTCCTGCACGCCACCTGCCCCCCACATTCTTTAGGCCGTTAAGACTGCAGATAGAGACTGGACTCCGGCCCTGCCCTCAGAGCACTGCAGGGCCTCCAGACAGCCCCTCCGTCTCCCAGCTTTGCTTTACCTGCCCAGCTACTAACTATCCTGTTCTGGGTCCCCCCCCTGCAGTCCCCCCAACAAGCGCCTTTTCTGCCCAGGCTCCATGCTTGCACACTCCCGGGGACAGGGGGCTCGCACACAGGCAGCCGGTGCCACCACCAGTGCTCTCTCCAGCTGCAGCCCCCACGAGAGGCAGAGACTGCGCGGAGCTAGCTCTTTGCGGTGAAATTCCCATCCTCCGTGGCCGCCCAACCCCCGGCAGCTCCAAGCACGGCTTCCAGGAGCTGGGTCACACTGTCCTAGGGCGCAGGAAGCCTTGGAGCACGATCCGTCCCGAAGCCGGGTCCCTCTGCCATCTATGACAAAGGCGGTGAATTTTTCAAGCGTGAGTCTAGGGTTTTACAGTGATCCCTGTGAAATCCCAGGGGGATTTTTGTCCATGAAGTCTGTTTGTCTCCTTTTCTTGGGGACTGCGCACTGATGCTGGAGAAAGGGTGTGAGGTCTGAAAAGAGGAGGCCCCGTCTCCTTCGTTGCACCCCAGGGTCGGACAGGCTTGGGGGTGTGCCTCCCGTCTTCCACCCACTAGCGGTGTGACCTCGGGGAGGTT
The DNA here is from genome assembly GCF_019186645.2 of Phyllostomus hastatus. NCBI lineage: Eukaryota > Metazoa > Chordata > Mammalia > Chiroptera > Phyllostomidae > Phyllostomus > Phyllostomus hastatus. Next base: position 44,878,229 of record NW_025334017.1, on the reverse strand, counting down.
CCTCACACACTCTGAGCCTCCGTTCCCTCAACTCAGCACGGGGGATGGTAAAGATCCACTTGTTTCATGAACGAATGCTCCCAGTGTTCAGTAAACAAAAGCAGAGGGTGTAAAGGACTTTCCAGGTTACCTGGCTCTGGGCAAGTGCCTGGCGGAAGGCCGTGCACTCACCTGGCCGGGATTTCAGGGATGGGGAATACTGGCCGGTCTGGAAGCCCCGTGCTTCCGAGTGCCGTCGCCCTGGACGGGCTGCTCCATGACCGACCCACAAGGCTGTTGGGGTGATGTCGCCAGGACTCTTGTTTGCGGAAAGGAGGGGTTTCGGGCGTGGGGTGTGAGGCGTCCGGGCTGTATCTTGTACTGAGCAGAGCACGCCCCTCACCCGAGTGACCTCTCACCCCGGAGGCCGAGCGGGGAGAGGCTGGCCTTTGGATCAACGCAGACCGGAGTTCAAACCCCGCCTCCACCCTCACACTCAGATTCTTCTCCCACCCGGGCCCTGACTTCTGCCTCCTCATCCTAATTCTTCAAGGAGCTCAGTTTTCTTCTCTCTTTAAAATTGGGTTCACCCTGGAACTCACAGAGGCCCCCCAGGCAGGTTTACGGGGTATTTTTTGTATCACCCCCAAACTACCCGTGTTCTGCCACCCGCCACACGGGACTGAAAGGGCCCATTCAGCGTCCGTCTCCCGGCCACCTGGGAACACCTTGAGGGGACGGACAGAGGCTCATTCATCGGTGTCTCCAGCGCCCGGAAGGATGCTCGGCACCGTGACGTCTACCCGAATATTTGCTGAATTAATTCATTAAAAATAAAAACGGAATCCAAACCAACCGGCTGGGTGCTAGGAATGGCCATAGACTGGAGAAGCAAGGAGGGCGGACCTGGTGGGCTGGGAGGAAACCTGGACAGGTGAGACCCAGGCTCCAGGTCAGGCCAGGCCCACCCCCAACTGCTCTGGCCTGGAGAGGCACCGACAGTGCCATCCAGACGGAACCCCTGCTGAGGGCCCTCCCGCTCCTGACGCTCTCTGTGGGCGGAAGCCGGCCCAAGCCAGGCTCCATGCCCCCCATCTTCCCTGTAGCCCGGGAAACAGGCCTCCGGGACAAGCCTCTAACTTGGCCGCACCGTCTAAGACGAAGCAGGGGACTGTTTGTGAAAACGCCATGTGCCTCCTGATCCAGCCTCGTTAGCTGTGGGCTTTCCGTCTCATCTGTGTGCCTCGGAGTGACGTGAGGCGTTCATTCTGCGTCAGCAGCACTTACGGGAAGTTATGAGAGAAAGTACATTTGGCGCAGACGTTGTCAACCGTGCTGAAGGAATCACAGACCGCTGTCCTGAGAGCAGCCTGGGGTGACCGAAGTGGACAGATGCATCATGCCTGGGAAGAGGAAAGGGGGGAAGGAAGGGAGGAAGGGAGGGAGGAGGAAGGGAATGAAAACAGACACCATTTATCATCGACGACCCCTGCACCAAGCACTGTGCCAGGTTCCTTACCAGTTCGACCCCATGAAATCCCTTCAAGATTTCTGCGATGGCTGCTAAGTTCAGGTTACAGAGGAGCAAGGGAGACCCTCATGGCCACAGCGGAGCCCACAGTGGGCTGAGTCACACTGGCCGGCAGAACCTGGGGAACCCGCATGCAGACCACCCCGTGCTGACAAAGGAAGAGCAGGGGTGGACCCGGGGACCGGCTGGCAGTCCGTATGCAGAGAATTAAGCAGCCGCCCACCCAGGCCCCCACCTGCCCCTGCCCAGCCTCACAGGTGCAAGGGACTTTCTACAGAACCGCCCTCTCTGGAGCATGCCCCTCTCTGGACCCCTGCCTGGGGATCTTTAGCCGCCCTGGCCCCCACAAACCCTCAGTTCTGTCTCCAGACTCCGGGGGACCAGTGGACAGGGTCTGGACTCCTTCTCCCGGTGCCCCAGGCTGGAAGCTTTCCAAGGCGAGATGCAGGAGTGTTCGCATTAGCTCATGTGTTTTCCTCCTCTCGGGGAGGGCCGTGCCGCACGGCCTGTTTTCCAGCGCCTGAAAACTGTTACTTCATATATTTTGTCCAGTCTTTTAATTTTTTTTAAGTGGGAGGATGAGTCTAGTCCCTGTGACTCCATCATGGCCGCAAGTGGAAATTCTTTCCCTTGCTTAAAACGTCCCATAGCTTCCAAATGCCCTCAGAAATACAGCTCCGAAAACGTGGAGGGATGTATAAGAACCCAGGCGGTCTAGTTTCTGATGACCCTCCCAGAATCCTCCCCGCTCCCCGCTCACCCCTGCCGTGGACGGCAGCCACACACAGCCATTTCATTTTTTTCCCCAATTGGCCAGGACAGTGTGTAACATTGCACTTTGTGCAACTCCCTCTGCTCGGAAGGAACCCTCCTCTGCACCAGGGAACTTGAACTTCCTCCTTCAAGAACCAGCTCACTTGCCACTTCTTCAAAGCTCCGCCCACACCCCCGCTGTGGGCAGAAGGACCGGTTTCTAAGCTTCTAAGCGTACTGGCCAGAAACTGGGGGTCATCGGTCAAACGAGTAGTTGACGGGGACCCTGGGAAAGGTAAGGGGTCGTGCTCGGCCCCGGTTTGGCCCCGCCCCTTTGCGGATGGAGACCGTGGTCTGCACGTGTTGGGATCACAGTCCTGCCTGAAGGGTGGTGCCCCCAGGCAGCCCTGGCCTGTCAGGCCCGGTTCCCTTTTTAAGCCAGGCCCCGCCCCCCGTGTCTCAACCCCCCAGCTGCTGAATCCTATTCCCAAAGGGAACCTCTGCTGCCCCCATTCCCTTGGCTGGAAGGAAGGTGACATTCCACTGCGTTTCTTGGCCCCGCCTCTCGGCTCTGAGGTAGCGCCGGTGGGGAGAAGGGAAACCCAGTGCTTGGACGTCTCACAGCAAGAAAGCACAGGTATCAGCAGCCCCGTGGCTGGGGAGGGCAGCCTTGTGAAGGAGGCAGGCTCCCCCGTGGCCCTCGGAGAACCGCGCTGTTTCAAGGGCACATTTTAACGTTCAAGTCTAGGGGGAGAGAGAGGCAATGAGGGAGACCGCATCTCCTTCCCCCCTGCAGGACAAGCTTCCGGGGTCACAGTGGCTGAACCCCAGAGTCCCCGCATCTGCGGGCTTCCAAGATGGAAGGGACAGAGGGGGCCAGACCCTCACACTCAAAGCGCCCCTCTGCCCGTGAGGGACTACGTGGCCTGGGCGAGTCCCCTCGCCCTGGTGGTGTCTTCCCACCTGAGCAGTGGTGACTCGGCCTGGATGGTCTCGGAGGCTGCACCATGCGTGAGGGGTGTGAGCCCATCTCCCTCCGTTCCCTAGGACGTGTCCCTTCACTGGGAAAGGGGATGTTCCCAGCACGCGGCCGGGTCACGGGACGGAGTGAGTGCTTAGGCCACAGCCTTGACCTCAAGCCCACCAGGGCCCAGACCCAGCAGCACTCGAGACCTCGTCCACCCTCTTCCCCCATGAAGGAAGCCACTGGGGCAGGGCTTGTCCCCTGGTGTCCTGTCTGACCATCATCCACTCTGCTGGTGGCATTCATGGTCTCAGGGCCCAGCCTGGGGCCCAGCCTGGGGCCCGGCCTGGGGCCCGGCCAAAGCATATCCCAGATTAGGAGACCGGGGGAAGTCGGAGCACCCTACACAGGGCACCCAAGCCTTCCCTTCCTCCTCGCAGAGCCCAGTGGGAAAGGACGCGAGCTGTCCGAGCACTGGCTAGTCTGTGAATGAGATGGAGCCGCCTCCCATTTGGCCGGCGTCCTTGTGGTGCCACTTCTCTGGGTCTGGGTGTGCAGGGGGCAGAATTGAGCCCGCGTCCCCACCTTGAACTCCTAATCGGACAAAGGAATGCACTGCACAGACCAAGAGAAAGACACGGACGTGAAGACAAGAGCATGTTTCTTGGGAGCCCTCCAGGAATGCTCCCGACATCAAAGGGGTCCCGAGCGCCAGCAAACGGGAGCGCCAAGCCCTCAAGGAAACTGGGCAGAAGCTGACGGGTTCTCTGGGAAACATTCTCAAGGAAGTGCCTGACCCCTTCCCTGAAGTCCGTGCTGAAATGTCATTTTCGTAATTACTGTCCAATAACAGTGACTCGGTTGAGCAACGTGGGCTCTTTAGAAACAGTCTCACTGCATCCTGCTCTGGAGAGCGTGGCAGGGACGGAGACGGACGACAGAGCCGGCTAGCGGCCCTGCCGGGCAGCCAGGGAACCCCCACAGAGGCCCTGACACCAGGACCCAGCAGCGGAGGCAACACTGAAGCTGGGGCCCCAGCCTGGGACTCCCCACACCTTTGATGAAGACGGGTCAGGCTGGTCCTCGCCGCTCTGGAAAATGTGCTTTCTGCAAACCCAGGGCCTGGAGTTCTAAACAAGGAGGTTGTTCAAAGCTGGATTAAAGGGCATAAAAATAGCGTTAGATTCCACGGCACCGTGAGGCCTGTCAGGGCCGGGCACACCGAGGGGATGGCTTTATGGCAGTGATCAAAACGTCTGCCAGGACGGTGCTGACGCTTTCCTGAAAAGGCAAAACCCGGGATGATGGTTTGTGTCAAAAATACTTCTGAAGAAGCTGCAGAAGTCGGAATGTGCGCATGTGCCGAACTCTGGAGGCAGAGGAGAAGACGGAAAGAAAAAGAGTCTGTAGCCTCATCATGTAGCAGAAGCCGATGGGCGAGAAATAGCACCTCGGAGCAGGATGGAGGAGGGGTGGGTGGTGGAAAGGGGAGGAGCCGTGAAGGCTGGGTTTGGGTCCCGGCTCTGTCACCAGGCAGGTTCTTGCTTTTACTGAGCTTCTACTATGTGACAAATACTGGACTAGGCACTTCAGTGGGATACTCAGTGCCACCAACAGTTCCTCGAGGGAGCTGTGAGGCCTTGAACGTGTCACTGGTCCTCTCAGAACCTCAGTGTCTTCTTCTGGAAAGTAAAGGATACTCGTCCATACCTGCCAAGGTGGCAGAGGAGTGTATTAGGTCACTAGGGCCGCCATAACAAAGGACCCCGCACTGGGTGGCTGAGATAACAAGAACTGACTTTCTCCTAAGTCTGGAGGTTGGAAGTCTGAGACCCAGGAGTCTGCAGGGTTGGTTCCTCCTGAGGCCTCTGACCTTGGCTTGTAGACGACTGTCTTCTCCCTGTGTCCTCGTGCGGTCGTCCCTCTGTGGGTGTCTGTGTCTCAACCTCATCTTATAAGGACACCAGCCATATTGGATTGGGTCTCACCCAGGTGACCTTGTTTTACCTTAATCACCTCTTCGTAGGCCCCACCGACCTTCACGTTTGGAGATCCTGGACCTTAGGACCCAGCAGAGCACTCTCGGGGGGACGCCGTCCAGCCCGTGCCAGAAGTGTGAGTGCGCACGTGCATGAAAATGCCAGGCTCCTAAGAAGGGGTCGACAAGTGGCAGTTGGATTTCAAGAAAAGTCACCAAATAATGAACATCATGGTTTATGAAGATCGTACTACGCTGGGCACCGCGATGAGCACTGCACCCCGTGCATTCGCTAGCCGAAACTCCCACGACGGATCGATGAGTTCGATGCTGTTCCGATTTCCATTTGATTAAATGAAGAGACTGAGGCACACGCAGATTAGAGCAGGACGGTGGCCGATGTCGCGTAAGTAGTGAGACCGGAAACCGAAACTCCATCTGTCTGACTCCCAAACCCAGCGGTCCTCACGGTTCCACGCGAGAACCGGAATCAAGCCGTTCGCCTCTCTTTTCCCGTGCCTGAGCCCCTCAGAAACATCCTGCCGATCGAACCTGCTCCTTCTTGCACTCTTCTGACGACAGGGGTGCTCACTGCCTGCTGAGGCAGCCCGTTCGATTTCTGGACGACACTAATGGTCTATACAAAAGTCCTTCCGCCTCCAGGCAAATGGATTGATTTCAGATTCAAAATCAGGCCGGAGGAGACTCATTCTCGATTGCCAGTTCCAGGCAAGGAACCTTTGACAAGTTCCCTTTGCTTTTAGAGGTAAAATAGTCATAACTTCTCCTCCTTCGAAGCCACCAACGGCGTGAAGGGAATGAAGACAGGAGATGGAAATTGCTTTTCTCTCCCCTCGCTGTGCTCGGGGAGGCTGTGCGCGATCTCCAGTCGGGGCGAAATTTATATTCATTCAGATGTCACGGGACTGTGCTTTCCCACGTTTCTTTCTGATCAGTGCACTCATTAGCTCGCCCAGGCCCGGCAGTAGATCCACCTTCATGCTCGTCGCCCTCGGGTTTCGGTGACGCGGGCTCCCAGACTCTATAACCAGCTGCAGAAAAATGAAAAGGAGGAAAGCTCTTTCTTGCTCTCCTTGCTGAGGGTTCCGCCATTGCTTCTCTCCGGCCTTTTGGAACGGTTGGGTTGGCTGTACTCAGTTTATTCAGGGACTTGAGGGGCACGGAAGGGAAGAAGGAGGCTGGGAAAATGTTTACAGACAGCAGACGCCACCCCTGGGGGGCCTTGTGCACGGGTTCCGAAGCATCGGGCAATTGGAACAACACGCGTGTCTGTTTTTCTAGGCTTGAAAGATGTGTTTGGACACTTACAATGAAAGTGCGTTTGCTTAGCTTCTACATAATTACTTTATTTTTCCCGTACAGGGGGCGTGTTTGCACAGCGGCGGCTCCCTTCCAGGGTCTGTGCACGTGCTCGTGAGTTTCCGCAGTTCCGTCCGGGGAGCGCGTGCCCAGTTCTGGCTCTGCAGGGCACCAGGCCGTCTATCTTCAGTGCTCGGTCTGCAGGTCCACTTCTTGTAATTAGCGTGTTGTTGTGAAATAATTTATGAAACAGAGGTTCTCAACCACTCCCATCAGATTTTTTTCACCCCCTCACCACCACCCCCATAATTATAGATAAGATAACAAGAAATAGCTCCGTGCAATTTGCTGTCTTCTTTAATCAAGCTGTATCTTTGTGTTTGAGCCCCATGAGTTGTTCACGGGACCAAGGTACGTGAACGGTCTTCTGACTTGCTGTCTACGTGAGGTGTGCATTTTTGGAAAAATCAGAGTTTAGCCATTTACAACACGCTGACTGTTCTTACTACCACGCCACTGACACCGAGTACTTTGTATTCCGTACCTCAGGCGCTTTACCCAATGGTCGTCACGTTGGCACATTTAGTTAATTTTTACGGGCAGATGCTAATCACCCTCCAATGCCTTCATCATCGATTTCTAAACAGGATAGACGGCAACTCTATTATCTGCAACCAAGCCCCTGCCAGGATCTCGGCTACCGACTTCAGATGCCGTGGAGCTTTCTTTGCGCCTCTTAGTAGATGACGGCTGGGCGCTCACCTGTTCTTTTGCAACCAGCAGTTTACGGTGGGCCAGCCAGCTCCGGAGCTCAGGAATTGAATGTTTGCCCTGTGGAGGCCACTGCGTTCGCAGCTGCAACGGCCATGCTTGTTTAAGATAGGGAAACTGAGGCACCGATGGGCAGACTGCCTTTTACTCAGTGGGAGGGCGGACCAGAGCTGCTTTCCCCCAACATTCCGCGCATGCTCTGTTCTCTTCTCCAAAACCGTAACCGTGCCCAGTGCCTTGGCCGGGCTGGACCAGTGCCGTGTCCTCGTGCCGCTGCTACAGGTCTTGTGTTTCAACAAAGGCGCTAAAGGATCAGAACTACTTTGCAAACACGTGGGCAGGGAGATAATGCTCTGAACTCTTCTGATGCCCTCGAACAGTGCCTTTGGCTAGCTCATTGCTGAGCCTCCACGTGGTCAGAGTAACAGCCAAAACTCGCTGTGTGCCCCTAGGCACAAGCTCCGTGATGAATGCCTGCAGGTCCCCCCTCAGTATCGCTACTGCCCCACTGTATAGACAAGGCAGCTGAGGGTTATGGGGTTTAAGAAACTTATCTGAGGCCCTGGTCAGCGTGGCTCAGTTGGTTGGAGCATTCTCTCATAAAACGAAAGGTCACCGGTTCGAATCCCAGTCAGGGCCTATCCCTAGGTCACGGGTTTGGTCCCTAATCAGGGTGCCTACGAGAGGCAACCAATCAGTGTTAGTCTCCCTCTCTCTCCCTCCCTTTCCCCCCTCTCTAAAATCAATGAGCATGTCCTTGGGCAAGGGAAAAATAAGCGTATCTAAGGCCATGTCGGCAGCACGTGGGGAGCTGGAAGCTAAGTGCTCGACTTTCCCACCAAAAGTCCGTCCTCTAACTGCAGTTCCCGGATGAAGTCTGTTGGCTCGGGGGCCGGGCCGATGCTGGCGTCTGAGCGGCGGGCTCGGCGCCGTAGTTACGGGTGCCTGCGCACCCAGACCTCTGGGGGAGCTGGGCGAGACCACCAGGGAGCACACCGAGGCATCTTTGTGACCGTTCCGTAAACCTAAAGTATTCCAAAACAACGTTGGAAATAGAAAAGTAAACAGTTTTCCTAAACCCAAGCTGCCCTTGTCATGGAAATCCCCTTCTAACTTCCAATTACCCCAAAAAGAGGGGTCTGGAAGAATACTACTCTGAACGACTTGTAACTGTTATTCCTGGAACCCTGTGCTCTGGCCCCGGCCCCTCCCCCGCCCTGTGCTCTCACACACACACACACACACACACACACACACTACAAGCTGCTGGAACTGCTCCCACACACATAAGCCTCTCTCTCCAGGCAGGCAGCAGCCTGGGGGTTTCATGTGGCCACTTGTTAGGGACAGTTGTCCCAGGTTTTAGTCTTTGTTTTTTGTTCTTTTCCCGGTACAGGGGCCACAAGGTTTGCAGCTGAATGTCTGTAGAAAGAGAACGACATTCTTTCCATGTAAAAGAGGAAGGGAGGGGAGCATTTGGAAATATGCACTGGTTCGTACTGTAATTATCCCTCAGAGGAAACGCAGGGAGGTGACACTAACGAAGGGGAGTCAGCAGCTGCCTGCTAATTGAAAGCCGTCCTCACACGCGCGGAGGTGCCCGGTGCTAATTGCTCATTTAGTCTGTCCGTCTGATGTCAGAAAGGAATCCGCTGGGCAGGGCAGGGACCGGGGCTGCTTCCTCCTCCGTCCGGCACGGCTCCGAGTCGGGGTGCCCTCAACGTTGAGACACCCCGATGCCCCAGTGGGGTGGGGGAAGTGCCACCCACGATCCTCGTGATTTCAGTAACGTAACCTTTGCCTTGACTCACGGAGGTTTTCCAGAGGGAGAAGGCTCACGGAAAACAAAGTGAAACGGAAAGGGAAAACTAACCACACGCCAGACCCCGCCAGGCCCTTCGCCATGTCTTCAGTCCTCCGATGAACCTGCGGGGGAGACGTTTCAGGCACCCCCTGTGCACAGGGCCCAGAGCGGTGAAAGGCCGTGTCCGGTTTTCCCCCAACGTGTGGCAGGCACGGACCTCCGATGTCCAGCCCGGCCTTTGCGCGGCGCCAGGGCCCTTCTGCTGGGCCAGTCCTCGTTAGTTCCCATGCACCCTTTCACTGCCAAAGGAGCTGAGGCGCCTTGTTGATGGGGCACTCGGATGTTGGAAAACTGTTAGTTTCAGGTAATAGCTAAGAGGCTTAGTAGTCAATGCCCGTAAAAAGCTATTGTTTCAGGAACTGGAGGTGTGACCCGCCCCGACTCCAGGAGACCATAAACAGTTCCGCCTTCCAGCCTCAGGAGGACTGCGAGCCCTCCAGATGGTATCTGAGCCGTCGTGCTCCGGCCGGCCCAGGGCACAGATAAAGACCACAGCCCCAGACACAGAGGGAAGACTGCGGACACTTGTGTCTGACTAATTCTTTCCTTGAATTCCAAGCCCCTTACCTACACTTTTCTTCTCCTTATAAGAAGAGTCCGTTGAAAATGGAATGTAAGACGGTTTGTTAGGATTCAAACCCATCGTCTTCTCAGATCACCAGCCGGCTGAATAAAGCACCCGGAAAGATTCGACCCCTGTCTCTGCTTATTGGGTCTGGTTGGTGACAGGCAGCATGAGCCCTGGCTTTTCCGGTTTCATTATAGAGACACAAGACGACTGGATGGAAACCCAGTTACGTGCCCCAAAATATCTGCTATCAGATGGCCGCAGGAGATGTCTTAAGCATTTAGTAGTCAGAGTTGCAAGATCCACAATGTCCTTCAGAAAAAAACAAACAGGAGACGAGAAGGGGGAAGGGACGGCAGGCTGTGCGGGAGCCGTGCGGGCAGGAGGCGGAAAGAGCCGGGGCAGGGTGACCTCAGACAGCGGGCCCAGAAGTTAGGCTGTCCGAACCGAAACTGGAAGTCCCTGAAGTTTGCTACTAGGAGGGCCCTCGGAGGGCCAGAGAACGGCGTGACCGCTTGAGGCCCCCCCCACACTATCATGAGTGACGTCTCTGACTTCAAGTCAATGGGCTGGAGATGCCCGCCCCGTCTACGGAACACGTGGGCAGCAGCGCCGAGGCCAGGTTCCATTCAGCAACGGGGGCCAGCGGCTGAGCCGAGTGGACGTAAAACCCGCGTCGCAGCGGGCGGCGTAAGAAACATCCTGTTCATAGGCGCGTGTTTGAGTTGAGCCGATGGTCTGGCTGCAAAGCCAGATGCTAATGCGCTGGAGGAGGAAGGCTCTGCAGTTGCTTGGAGGCATTTGGAGCTAAGGAGGGGACAGAAGGAAGAGGACGCCGAGGTGGGGAGGAAGCAAGGTGGGGACATCTCTGTGGGACGGCAGGGTGGTTAACTAGAGTGCGCGTTTCCTGGAGGGCGGTTACACCTCCAGGGGTCTGAACGGGAGGATTGCTCCGGCATTTCAAAGGTGTGTTACCCTAGATGCACAGCAACTTGCTTCATACCACACATACAGATGAACCTTTCACTGAAGAAGCCACAGGCCTGGGGCGTGACAGCCCAGCAACCTGCCCGGTGAGGAATTCCTGACCAGACCGCCCTGTGAGGTTACTCTTGGCCACTGGACAGGGCGGAGTCATCACAGAGCCCCTTTTCATCCACAGGGGCCCCCTCGAATTCTGTCCCTCACCTCGGTGAGCAGCTGCCTCGTATCAACGACCCCCCATGTGTGGCTGTGCACAGCCAAGCCCCCCCCTCCCCCTGGGGGGCCTGGTCCCGGTGCTGGTCCAGCCACAAATGCCCGTTTCAATATGCATGTCTCATGTTATGTCTGTCTTTGTCCAAGAGCAGAGTGCCGTCCCCAGCTCCCCCTGCCTGGAAAGCCCCTTAATGCCTTTGGCAGAGGACGGTCCCCCGGGGCCGTGCCCTCCCTGAGGAGGAGGGGGTGAGAAGGTTCCAGAGCAGCTTAACGGGACTTCTGCCCCATCCGTCCAGAGGCCCCGCAGTCCTGGGCCCCTACGTCTCTGCCGGCTCTGACGACTCTTTGGAGGGAGCAAAGCGTTTGCGGAGCCTAATAATGGCACCGTGCCTACAAAGCCTGTTTAGAAATCGATTTCTCTCCTGCAGATGGCATATTGCGAGAGAAACAAGAACACAGCGGGACCCCTGCCAGCGGCAATTCTGACGACCGGCGCCCGTGCACTGAGACACGTGTTAGGTGGGAGCACACACGTTGCAGGGCCAGATGGCTTCTGCTGCGGAGCCGCGCCGGCACCGTCTGGCTCGCCTTCTACCTGCGTCGCACGTACAGGTTGTGCTGAGTGAGAACTCGGGTTGTGGGAGCCACCGAGGGCCAAGTGGGTCCAAACCCAGGTGACACCAGGAGTGGGGAATGGCCTGATGGGGCTGGAATGAAGGTTAGCAAAATGCTAGGAAGCCGGTGCCTGAAAACTGCATTGCCTCAGTTTCCCCAGACGTGGGAAACAGTTGGGATCTGACGATTTCCCTGTGGAAGCCAGTGTGAGGTGGCGTTGCCCCTCCCCCACCCCGCCCGCACGCGCCCACATCAGAGAGAGGGCTGCCAGTCAACTAGCCTTTCCAGGGAGACAGCTGTGCAAACATACTGAGCACATATATTTTTATTGCAAGCAGGCGCATAGCTAACTCTCTTTTTGTAACGATCATCACTCTGACTCCGTTCTCAGCCTCGCCGTAGGTCCCAGCCACAGCTGGGGTGGCCATTTCGGGCGGGGGGCGGTGAGAGGGGGCAGGGTTTTGGCTCGCTCTGTGCCTGAGGCATCTGGCTTCCGGCTAGCACGGTGTCCGCACTGTGTAGGGGCCCTGCTCCCGCAGGGACACTCCTGGTCTGTGTGCCTGCAGAGCCGTGGCAGTCAGAACGGAGGAGTCATGCTGGGGTGCAGTGCCTGCTGAGCTTTACTTCTCTCTTCTACTAAGTGTCCCTGGGGGGCTGGCCGTGAACTCTGCTTCACCCTGTCTCCACTCTGGGGGAGGCGGGCGGAACAGCCTCCGTCTGATTCAGGACCTGTGACTGGCAGGAGGAGGAAACTTGAGGGTTTGCTCATGGGGGCCAAAAGCTCCCACCCAGGTGTAACATGGCCACTTTCGTCCACACCGTTGGCCAAAACCAGTCGCGTGGACACCTACAGAACTTAGGAGTGCAATCTCACCAGGGGGCAGAGAGCCGAAAATAATTTGCAAAGCATGCTAATTAACACAAAAGGCATTTGCAAACCCCTCTTCCAAGCCTGGGAGGAAGACGCTTTGGAACAGTTTCCAGGGCACAGGGGTTGTGGGACAAACTCACCAAGAGTCTGGGGGCCTCGCTAGAAGTGAGTGATAAGGGTTGATTCAGGGAGCTTTGACTTTGCACGGGAGCAGAGTGGGGGCAAACTCAGAGGGTTCTGAAGAAGGAAGAGGAGGAAAAGAGTTCGTGGAGTAGAAAGTCCACTCTCGAGAAGGGGCAGCCCTGCGTCTGCAGCCCTGCGACCGGCCCAGGGTTCTAGACCGTGGGTGTCAAAGGTCAGGCGATCTGGGTCAGGAGTCCCTTCCCGGGAAGCGGACGGTTGGTTATCTGAGGTCTGACGGGTATCCAGGCATCGCTGTGGACGGAGAGTTCCAAGTTCAAGTTCCCAGGCTGAGTAGAATGAGAACAGTCTATCCTCACGCCTCAGCCTTCACAATGTTAATAGTTCCAGCAGCTTGCTTAAAACGACCCCATTCATGTATTCCCTACTCTTTCCTCAGGGTGCTGAAGGAACGCTAATTGTACGATTCATTTTTTGCCATTTTCAGGTTTAATAAGTGGTATTGATATTTTGGTGACTTGTGGCCTGGACTTTATTATCTTGTTAATATTTTAATATAGACATATGCATGTTAAATATTCAGTAATACTTTAGTTATAGATATGCATGGATATAAATATTTAAAACTTATTTGTATTTGATTAATTTAACTTAGATATGAAGGGGAAACAAATGTTGCCACACCAAACCATGCCTTGTGGGGATCTTGATTATTTTAAGCTGGCTATTATTAAAAAGCAAAAGACGAAGACAGAACCTTTGACCCTCCTGCTTACCTGCCTAATGGAATTTATTCACTTATTTTTAAGATTGTATTTAGTTATTTTCAGAGAGATGGGGAGGGAGGGAGAGAGAAAGGGAGAGAACCATCAATGCATGAGAAAAATCTTGATTGGCTGCTTGTTGCATGTCCCCAGGCGGTGGTGACATGGCCCAAAACCCAGGCACGTGCCCTGACTAGGAATATGAACCTTTTGGTTTGCAGGACGGGGCCCAACCCACCGAGTCACACCAGTCAGGGCCACCAAAGGGAATTTAGACAGAAAGACTCGCTTCGAGAGAGCTGTCCTCTCAGCTGAATGGGAACTAAGCGGGGCAGACGGGGAGAAGCCGAGCCAAGTCTGCCGGACTCTCCCCTGTGTTCCCTGGCTCCTGGGTGGCTGGTGAGAGTGGGTCTCCCCCAGGTCTGCCCTATCTGCCCGGGAACCGCCCACTCTCACATTCAAGTGCCTGACCCCTGCCTCCCGCTCCTCAGCCCAGAGCAGCAGGAAAGCCTCAGCCGCCCGAGTGCGCTGAGCCCCAGGTTCTTACGGAACCCCCGCAGGCACACACGTAAACGAGGTGATCATTTTCTCCTCTTAATCTGTCTCTCGTCCACTGGATGAACAGTTCGGCCAGAAAACCAGAGGGATAGAAGAAAAAGCACTGTTTCTCCCCACCCTACTAGGCATTCATCTTTTAACTCTAAGACTTCAGGCACCTTAGTTTAGTTGTGGGTTTGGTTTTTTTTCCTATAAAGCCTGTTGTTCTAAAATCACACATTTGCCTCTCACGAGTAAACTTTTGACCCCTTTTCTGGTGTTTGGAAAAGACCAGTGTATTTTCCATCACAGAAGTTCTGGGGGCAAGTGTCTGGGGTGGGTGCCGGGAGGCGTCAGGGGGCTGAGACTGTGGAATTGGATTTCGTGGAAAATAGTAAAGGAAACCAATCACTCCTACAGTTACTGTCCGTGTATTAGCCACCGTTCCCTGGAAACCGCGCTGGAGCTTCCTCTTCCGGGGCCCGGGACAGAGGCCGAATGGTGGGGCATCGCTTCTCGGGGGCAGAGCAGAGACTGCGGGAGGGACTGGGGCTCAAACAGGAAACAGCCTGGAAGGTCCACTGGCACTTGTGCTGCCTGAGGGGAAATGGAAGGGCGAGGCAGCCTGGGGGGGACTCGGGGCTGCCCTGGGAAGCCCCCAATTCTTCCAGCGGTCAACTAGGAACGTGGCACTGAGGCTCAGGTGGGTGGCCTTCTGCCGAAGGCCATGGTGCTGTGTGTGGGGCTGGGGTGGGGGTGGGGCAGAATCCAACGGAATGAATAAATCCCATCAGGCAGGTAAGCCAGAGGGTGCTGCCTGGGGGGAGGGGCTCAGGCCCAGGGTGCCTCCCTGAAATCCACCCCAGACATGTGCCCCCCCCCCGTTGCCCAGGCCACTCGGAATCATCCTCCCACCCCCTTGGTCCTTCCTTCTCCAACCTGACCACTTAAACGCCCGCTCTCAGAATCTGCCTGCTGGTGACTCGGGACCAAGTTCAGGGTTGGAGCAGGAAAGGCCTTCATCGAAGAGGAGCGGGTGCTTGTGCTTGTCTTTTTCTTGCTCAATACCTGAGTGCATGTTGCTAAACACCCAGGGGCACCTGGAGAACAGGTTCATTCATGGCGTAGTTGGTGCTGCATGTCCGTTTCCACGATATTCATAGTCGGGGGGAAATGGCTGCCCGCTTTCCAAAGGCCCTGTGCTCCCAGAGGGGAGATGCCGGGGGCCTTGACAGTCTGCCGGCCTCGTGGGGCACAGTCTCTTGGCATCTCTGAGGCTATTTCTTCAGCGGCGACATGGAAAGCAAGGGAGAGCGCGGGTTAAAAGCTAGCAGAGTTCTCCCTGGCTCTATTTAAATGACATCCTTTTACTAAATGCCACGATTTGGCATTTTATGTCAGTTCAGGGTACTTTAAAGAAATATAACACTCTATCTTTCTAGGGTGTATAATGGATCTCTTATTTCAAACATCCTCCTGTGACCTGCCCCTGCCCCCTCCCCCCCGCCAGCATTTAAGACACATGGTCAATATTCTTTAAATAGTCAGATTGTGACCGGATGCCAGTGACCAACCATCCTGGGCTTAAGGGTTCTTAACCCTTGCCAACCTCACTTCCGTATTTTACTTCACTTGTGACAATCGCTAACAGTTGTCTAACGCTTGCTCTGTGCCAGGCATTGTTCTAACAGGCCACATCTTCCAAACAGCCTCGTGATGACTTGGCGAATCGGTGCTGCTTTCAGTTTCCCATTTTACGGGTGAGTCGACTGAGGCACAGCAAGGCTAGTGCCCGCCCACCTTCCAGAAGCTTCGTGCCTCTTCCTTTCTCCTGAAGGCCCAGCGCCGTCTCTCTGCGAGGGATTACCCCGTGTGCCCTTGTCAGGGCCGCTGCTCTCCTCGTGCAGCTGTGGTCTTGTGTCAACGCTCAGAACAGCAGCCCGAGGACGGGGGTAGGAAGGCATGGAACCTTCTTAGTGTATGTGTGTGTGGGGGGGGGGGGCGGGTTAGAGGCCCAGAGGGCACAAGGACCCTGCCGACGAGCATGGGGGCTGGAGTGGGGGCCTCCCCCTGCCCTGTCCCCCACCTTCACCCGTCCAACCCCCGAGTCCCTGAGCAGCAGGCCAGCTCCACTGCAGAGACCTGTATTCTCCCCTGTAGACATTTTCCAATTTTGCCTTCCTGAGGTTTTCGTTTTAGCCATACGTCTTCTCTAATGGCTCTTGCTCCAGACGCATTTTCAAAGAAATGAAAACCGTGTTCACTGGGGGGAGAAGACAAAGGCATTTTTTTTTCTCAAGTTACAGAAGAGGGGAGACCCAAATCTTTCCCACCCAGAGAGCCCACTCCCGTGGGCTGCTGGTCCAGCCTTCTGGGGATGGGCGGGGCCAGGGCAGGGGCCGCCTCCCGGCTGTGCTCTCCCCACGCCCTGTGCACGCTTGCCCACCCAAGAGCACGGCCTGGGTGAGGCGAAGGAGCGTCTCTCCTGAGCTCCGCCCCCTCCTCCCACCACCTCTGACCCGACGGTGGTTCTCATCACTAGCCCCACGAGGCACGTGAAGGCCACCAGAGAGCCTGGAGCCCAGCCAGTGGCATTCAAACCCAAACAGAACCTGAGAATCCCATGTTCACTTAACGAGCACAACGGGGCAAATTCAGGGCACCCTGGGGCGGCTGAGCTGCAGCCCGGGAGAGGAATGCACCCCTCCACTCAGAGTTTGCAGAAGGCATGCCAACATGCCTCGGACTGGCCCGAGCTCAGACCCAGGAGGACTGGTCTTGCTACTTCAGACACCACCTGAGCAGCTCTTGCGAGGGCTGTCGGGAGCCTTGGGAGACCCCTACGGGAGTGGGAAGGACTGGCTTAAAGGGTCCCGGGGGTTGTAGAGGCTCAGAGGGATGGCAGAATGCTGGCAGGTCTGCAGTGGGAATGGCTCCTGTCTATCTAGAGAGCCCGCCACCCCTCCCCGCACCGGGGTGCCAGTGGCACGAACATGGTAGCTCCGTTCACCCCGGGGACCCTGTCATGCCCTCCATTGCAGACAGGAAGAAACTGAGCGCTTTTCCCCACAGCTGGAAAGGTTGTTGGACCCAACGTGCCAGAAGTTCATTCCAGCACGTGACGACATTAAAGTGGCTTGCTTGTGGTCATACCAGAGTTAGCTAATGATTGAATC
This sequence comes from Phyllostomus hastatus, assembly GCF_019186645.2. NCBI lineage: Eukaryota > Metazoa > Chordata > Mammalia > Chiroptera > Phyllostomidae > Phyllostomus > Phyllostomus hastatus. The sequence continues at coordinate 44,861,200 of NW_025334017.1, read as the reverse complement.
TGTTCTACATATTGGGTCTTGCTGCCTCCAGACCCCACTGGTTGCTTCTCATCAGCACAGTCAAGCCCATGATGTCGCACCAGGACCCCAGCACCTGGGCCAGGCCCACCTCCCACAGCCCAGCAGCCTGGCTGTAGAAAGTTACCACCAGAAGCCAGCAAAGATGCTGGCATCAGGGCTGGAGTCCTCTTTATAGATCGGTGGTTGGAAATCTTGGTCTGCAGGAAGGGGGACCTGGTCACAGAGACACAGAAGAGCTGCCCCAGAACACAGAGGAAGGGGCCAGCACTGCGGAGGCTGCCCAGAGGGAGGCAGAGATCAAGCTGTGGTTGACCTTGAATGCACGCCCAGGAATGCGGACTCTCTATCATTCTCCATGCAGGGGCATTTCAGCCCAGGGAGTGAGCCTGGCAGGGCCGGGTTCGTGGGCTAGACGGAGCCTTGTGCTGGGTCTGAGGAGGACAGATGGACACACGGGCGGGATTTGCACAGGGAAAGGTCCGTGGCCCCATGTGAGAGAAGTCCATGAGCAATAAAGTGTGCACACTTGAAGTGTGGCCCGCCGCCCGTGTGTGCGCTCCCAGCACAGGCGTTTATTATCCACCTGTTTGTTCACTGGCGTGTCCCCAGCCTCTAGAACAGGGCCGCAGACTGGTACACCTAGGAAACAGTCACTGAATACATTTGTGAATAAACGAATAAGTGGGGAATTGCCGGGGCCAGGTGGGGGTCGAGAATGAGAGTAGCCAATCTCCAGGGTCCAGATTAGAGTTCTCAGAGGGTTCCTCCCAGGGCCTGGGCGTGACCCCCACCCAGGTGGGTGGGGTCAGGGAGTCTGGTTCCTGAGACCTGGCCCCAGAGCCTGGAGGCCCGGGTGGACGGATGGACGGCCGCTGTGATGCACGCTGCGGCCGCCAGGAGTGGAGAAGAGCTCCCTCCAAAAGGGAGAGAATGTCCTCCTGGCCGGGCCACTTGGCGCCACCTCCTCAGATTAGGGCCTCCCAGGTAGGCTGAGTCAGGCTCCCCCGAGAGGTTTCGGTCTAATCCTCAGACCCCGTGACTGTGCAGGATAAAAGGGACTTCGCACCCGTGACTAAGGGTCTGGACCTGGGGAGATTATCCGAGATTAGCCAGGTGGGTCCCCTGGGGTTACACGGTCCTTACAGGGGGGAGGCGGGAAGGTCAGCGTCAGCGAAGGCGATTGGACGAGGCGAACAAAGGCCCGAGTGACGTGGCCCTGAGCCGGTGAAGGCGGGCAGCCTGAGGAGCTGGAACAGGGAAGGAGACGAATTCTCCCCCAGAGCCTCCAGGAGGGACGCAGCCCTATCGACACCTTGAGGTTAGAGTGTCTGCCTCCAGAACTACAGGAGGATCCATTTGCTCGTTTAAGCCGCTGAGTCCGTGGTGCTTTGTCCCAGCAGCCACTGGGAACTAACACACACCCTCCCTCACCCCCTACCGGCCCCAGCACCCGCTGGCCTCGGGGGATGCCCCGGGCCCCAGCCCTCGGTTCCCTGGAGCAGCTGCCCCACGCTAACCAAGGACTTGGAGAGCGAAGACAGAGGCCTCGGACAGTGAGGGAAACGCCCTCACCAATGGCGGTGTGGGGGCTAAAAGTCGGTTTTTCTTCTTGCCAGCCCAAAACCCACGGGGCAGTTGAGGTTTCCATGCCATTACGGACAAAGTTGAAAGGGAGCAGGAGCCTGAGATTTTTGAAGGAAAAGGGTGATTTACAGGTAGCCGAGGATGCACAGAGCTGGGGGGGGGGCAGACACACCCCTGCCAGGCGACCCAGAAACAGCGGGGCGTGGGGTTGGGCACTGAGCTCCCGGGGCCCCCGCCCTGCAGCCAGCCTAGATAATGCCGAGGGGGTGCTGAGCTTCCCCTCCTGCGGCAGACCTCTCGGGCAGGAAAGGGCGAGGTTCTTTCTGAGTCTTTTGCTTCTTAAAAACCGGCTTCAAATCAATATCCCCTTAAAGGCACAGTTTCGGGGGCGGCAAGACTTCGGTTCCCTGGAGAGAGTTCCCTTACGAATGGTCAATGTCTTCTTACAAAGGGCACCTTTGACTCAGTTTTTGGAACTTCTCTCCTGCCTGTCCGTTATCTCTTTACAATAACCGGCCTAAAATAGTCAATATCCTAATAAGGCATGGCCTGGGGTGGCAAATCCCGCTTAGCTTCTAGGCACCCAGGCTCCCCACGCTGAGCCGCCCAGCGCGCTCTCACAGGGAGGGGCTCACGCCTGAGCTTGGCTTGCCCGTGGGTTAAAAAGGTCCCCTGATCGAATACCTGCTTTCCTGCCGAACCCGCACCCTTGCTGACCCCCCTCACCAGGTAGAGCGCCCCCCCTCTCCTCCCTGCTCCCGTTCTGGGCCTCTGGCATGTTTTGGAGGACAGTGTTGATTATCACTGGAGTGGGCGTTTTCACTTCCATCTGGAGCCTCGAGGTCAGTGCGCCACAAGAACGTCTAAAACATGCGACGCCTGACTGATTGGGCAGGGGCACTGACCTCTCTTTTCCCTTAGAGGGTCAGGTGAAAAGAACAGGACCACAGCCAACGCAACAATAGCCAGTCTGTGTGAAGGAATCAAAATTATACCTATTTCCTCTGGTCAGGTCGGCAAAAATTATATTTTTTCGGTGTGCTACAGAATCTGTCATTAGTCTCAGTGCGCCAGGAGGCGAAAGGGGTTGGAGGTGGCTGGTCTGGAGGGCGGGGGCCAGGCACGCTGCTGCACGGCTGCCCGTGTCCAGACGGCCCTGCCCCACCACCAGGGCGGCGCTGGCCCCCGACGTCCGGCGTGGGGAGGCTGGGAAACCCTGCCCCCAAGCGCGTGGGTAGCTTAAGGGCGGAAATCGCAACTCACTCGTTTTGAAATCCCCAGCCCCCGCTCAGAACCCGGCACAGAGGTCCAGTGTGCCTTGCTGTTGGTGAATACTGTGTGTGTGGATGAATTCGTGCTTTCCTAAAACACGGGTGATGCATGGCGGCCACCTTCAGGCTGCAGACACGCCTAGGGCCCACTAGCATCGCCGTAAACATAGCTGTGCACAGCCACGGGGACGCGCAGGGGACGCGGGCATCTGGGGACCTGCCTGGCTCCAGGCTGACCCCACCTCCTGGGCCTCCTCCACCCGAGGAGCAGGAGGAGCCTCCCTCTTTGCCCTCGCAGCCGGAACGGCCCGGGGGCAGACCTGTCAGCAGAGGCCTGAAGTGTTCCCTGTAATTAATCTTACATTTCCCTATTGTGGCTCCATGATCAGAGAGATAAGCCGTGGGCTCCAAAGAAAAGAGATCCATCCTTCTGGCAATGACCCGCTCAGGAGACAAGTCAACAAGGGGAAAAGTGAAATGTCAATGTTGACGCTGGCACAAGGGCCCGGAGCATGGCAGGCAGGCCCCGCTCGTTAAACTGAGCGCTGGTGGTGGGCATGGGAAACGGGGTGGGTGAGCCGGGCTGGGGACGCAGAGCGGGCACCGGCCATGCCGCGGCAGCACGGGCTGGGTCGGGACGGCCGTGAGGCAGAGGCACTAACCCCTTTCGTGACATTTCCTCTCCTGGGGACGGGGGGTTGGGGGGGAAGCCACCGAAGGGGCCGGCGGAGAGGAAGAGAGAGCCGCAGGGAGGTGGCACAAAGTCGGAGGTGGGGCGACGTGCTGGGAAAGTTGGGGCAGAAATAGCCTGACATGAACTAGAACTCTGTGAACCAAATCGCGTGACGACCGGCCCTCCCTGCTTCTGCCCTGACCCCACGGGGTCAGCCAGGTTTTGTGCATCGGCAGGCTCCCCTCCAGGGTGACATCTACCACCCCGTGGGTACCTCCTGGCTGCTCGTGCCCGGCCCTGACCGTCTGTGAAGCCCCCGGAGCGAAAGGAAGCTCCCACTCCCGCCTCAGTCTCCTGGGCCCACCTCAGTCATTGTGTCACGGCGGAGTCAGTAAAACCATGAATCACTGAGCAAACTTCCGTCGGGTGAGTCTGTGGAGCGTTGCCGTGGAAACCAGGACAGAAGGTCAAGGGCCAGGCGACAGAGGCCGCACTCACTGAGTCAGAGAGTTTGGGTTTCATGCGAGAGGCAGCACGGGCTAAACTAAGGAGTGTCCCACACTAGGTCGGGCGTGGCAAAGACACTCCCCTCGCACTGGTACGTGTGCTGCAACTGTCCAAGTCACCATCAAGGCCCTGGAGTTCGTGTCCTGCTCCGGGTTTGGTTTTCAGGGTGCGGCAGTGAGCCCCTCCTCACACCGTCTCCCAGCGAAGGCCTGGAACCGGGCTCGGCTAACTGTGCGTGAACTCGGCGTCTGCGAGATGGTTTCCGCCTCGTAGCGCACCGTGCATTCGGGAAAAGGAATAAAAGTCGACCAGGGTTTTCCAGTGGGTTTCCGCTGGGCGGTGGGGGGTCCTTTGTCGTCTCCAATCTTGCTTTTTATCGCTTTGTGTTCTGTCCACATTTCCACTAGGGCACACACCGGTGGGCCTTGATGGCGTCGTTGCCCTGCCCCCCACCCTTCTCTTAGAACCTTCCCACACGGGAGACGCTGCCGGGTGGGTGTGAGCCACATGACGGCACCCCCGGGCTCCAGCTGGTGGCTTGGATGTGGACATTTGCATAAGAGGCGCCCGAATCAAAGCCTTTCCCCGGGATCCTGGAAATGAAACTCAGCCGTCTCCCTCCAGGTGGCTGGAACATGAGGTGTGGGAGCTCGAGAGCAGATGGCAGCTGGATGGGGCTGGGAGAGAGGCGAAAGCGGCGTTTTCTAACGAGGAGCAGAGCCAGCAGCGGCGGGAGAGACCTGCTCTATTTCAGGCTCCGGGTTCCAGCATTCCTGAGGCCCCGGCGTGTTCCTGCCCGCCTCCCAGTTCTGGGAAGGACCCCGGTCTCTGCCCAGCAATCCCCCTTCTGGCATCAGCTAGTTGCAGTGGATTCCTCCCATTGGTACCCCAACTCGTCATCGTTAACAGGATTTGCTTTACTTTTCAGTCAGGAAAAAATCTTGAGAACAGGAGTGTAGATACTTTGTGTCTCTGTGCGCTCTTCCTCGGCCTCTGATTTTAGATCCAGACACTTGCATCTGTGACAATCCCACCAGGCGTTTCTTTGAGTGCAAGGGAAGACCAGCGCTTCCTGGGTCTGGCAGAGGGGTGACTTGCTCTGGTGACTCGCTCTGGTGACTCTTGCCTCTGTCACCTGCCCCTCCACGCCATCCAGGCCAGGAGCTCCCCTTTGAGGGCCAGCCCTGCAGGTACCCTGGCCAGGAGCCCACCCTTAGGAGTTAGAGTGGGCAGAGGCTGGAGCGAGCGATTTCCAGCTCAGAGCTGTGCCTGAGACACAGCTCTACTGTGTGCAGGCTGCGTGAGCGTGTAAGTCACTAACATCCCCACCCTCAGTGTCCTGACCTTTAAGACATTGCCGATAGAGGGCACCTGCCTTCTAGAACCTGAGGGGGGCGGGGAGTGGGGCTTCCGGGACATGTTGCTCTGATCTCACAAGAAGCTCTAGGTAAACAACGGCTCACGTGTTCACCTCACCTTCTCGGCTTCTCCCTTTGAGGAACGTCCAGTTGAGGAAGATCACGCTCCCTCTTAGCATCTTCCTCTCTTAGATCCCTCAACACGTGTCCTGGAGCTGCATGATTCGAACGTTTCGTTAGGATTCTCCTGACCTTCAGCTTAGAGGTCTGCGCAGGGTCCATGTGCCTGTCTTGCAGGAGCCCACATCTCTCTCCCCCCAAAAAATGTCTCGGCAGATTACCACTCAGGTTTGTTTCTTGCCCACTATCGTGTTCATCTCAAGCTGCAAGTCGGGTGCGCCCCTGCTCCACACCCTCATTCTGGGACCGAGGAGCAGCCCCCTCCAGCACAGACATTCTCAGGACAGAGGGAGAGGGGAGAGGGAAACGTCACAACGTCCCACAGAGTTGGTGCCTCCCACTGCCTCTTCTGTTTCATTGGCCAAAGCAAACCGCGTGGCCAAGCCTCGTGTCAATGGGAAATACACTTGTCTTGCAGAGATGAGTTCAAGAAGATACTTCGACAAATAGCAGTCTTCCCCCGGAAGGTTCCCCATGGGTCGCAGGGACTCTGGCTGGACACGCAGGGGAACACTGACCTTCAGGGTTGCAGGCCTGATTCCCTCCGGGTGGGGGCGGCAGGAGGACAGCGCAGTGTCTCCTCTGCTGCCGCGTCTCTCCACACCCCGGGGAGCCTCTCGCCCTCGTAACAGCCGTGTTCACTTCCAGCGACGGCACCGATGATGTTCACATCAGAAAAACTGGAAGAAAATAATCCAGAGTCTGATGCTGGTTTTCTCTGTGATCATTTTTTTTTGTAATCTTTCAGCTTTTTTTGTTTTAGAATGAGTATGTATTTATTGAATACATAAAAGACATATTTAAGAAACTAAAAGGACATATTTTAAAAAATTAGAAGGTGCGCCTGGCAGCGAAGTGCAAGGTGGAGTCCAGGGAGAGACGGAAACACGGGGCAGGGAGGACTAGGGTGCAGCTAAATCAAGGCAGTGGCCGTAGGGACCAAGAAGAGCTGTCGTACACACTTGACCTTGATAGGACCGGAGATAAGGGGTTGAGATGAAGGCTCCCACCAATCGCCACCAATCGCCTCCCCTGGGCCAGCACTGATGGACGTGGAGGCCCGTCCACCCATAGAAGGACAGGACACCCCCTGATAAGAAGGCCACAGGTGTCCTCCTCGGATGCAGGAAAGTCAGAAGCAGCTGCCTCCTTGAACTCTCCCTAACAGCCCCGGTAACTTACTCAGGTTCTTGCCTGGTTAGTGGGTCAACACCCAATCTTCAGACTTTCTTTCATTATTTGGAAACTGTCCACGAACTCCCACCATCTCGCTTTTAGAAAACAAAGGCAGGGTGGACACAGAGGAGCCATTCCATCCAGCCTCCTGCCCCCGAGGGAGAAAAGGGCATGAGCAGACCTTCCTGGCATTACGAGGGACCCGAGTTCTCAGGGCCAGCAGGGTTCCTGCGCAGGCTGTGATCCTCAGCGAGTCTGGTGGTGTTTCGGAGACTTAGGCTCCGTGTTATGTAAACAGAAACGATAACATTTGCTTCATAGAGTCTGTGTGCATCGAAAGCAATCATTTTTGCAAATAACACGACAATGCCTGGTACATAATTAGTAATTACTGTAATGACAGAGCTATTCCGGCACCACAACACGACGGTGCAAACCGTTGGGCAAGGCTCGGGCAAACCCCTCCCAGCACAATCAGAACAGTAAGTGAGAGCCATCTATAATCTGTCCATCCACTCCACCACGTGAGGGTCAGGAAGGTCTTCCTTGTGTCCAGCCTGCGTTTCCCCACTGCAGCTGCACCCATAAACTGACACCCAGCCCTGTGCCAATGGCCTTGGTCTGGAACAAGTCCAAGGTCATGGGAAGAGCATTTGCTTTGAAGTCAGGCCTGCTTTACAACTGCGTGACCCCGGGCACATCACTAAAAATCTCTTGAGCTTCAACCTCTCCCTGTTCAAAGTGGGACAATGTTGTCTGCCTTAGACTCCTGTTTTGAAATTATTCTGAGCGTGATGTATGCGATGCATCTGGCCCGTAAAAGGTATGAAATAAATGTGAGCTCTTGTCCATGTATTTCTAATAGATTTCACCATGTAAGGAAAATCTTTTTTTTTAAACTCAAGAATTCTTTCCAGCTGAGTATTTATACCCAGGACCATGGTGGCTATCCAGCGTTTGGGCCCTCTGTCTCCAGAGACATCCCATGATGCCAGTTAGAAGTGCGAGTGCTGAGATTAAAGAGGAGTGACTAGCACAGCCAACCGTGAAGTTCCCCTCTTGACACCCAGCTCGCTGTTCCCGGACCTTGTTTCCAAATATCTAACTCTCACGGGGAGAAGAAAGTATGACAAAACAATAAAAACAAAAACAAACCAAAAAAACCCCCATGTTTCTGGGGCCAAGGGACTCTCGTTAAGATCTTACCGTGCAGGGTGGTGGGAAGGCCATGGGGGGGGCGGGGAGGGTCTGTGTGGGCGGGGAAAGACATTCACATGAAACTGCACACACCCTGTTGCCACCCTTATTAAAACAGAAAGCTGATAACGGGAAACCCGCAGTCACTTGGAGAATTGAGAATGCTGAGTCACGGAGTGGAATAGCCAGAGACTGGGCCCGGCTGGGGGGCCTCGGCCCGCCCCCGTGTTATTATTACTCACGGACGCAGGCTCGCGCTGATAAGACTGTATTTCATTTTCCTTTTAGTTCTGTTCCTTTGTGCCCCTTGGGTCCCTTTTCTCTGCCTCCTCGGGAACCCTTCCCGAAACCACAGGAACAAGGCTCAAACGACCTAATTTAATTTAGGGACCACAAGTACGTTTCCTCCTTTCTCTGAAAACCACTTTCTCCTCGACACACGGGGCGAGAGAGACGTGCCTGCTTCCCAACCCATCTGTCTCCACCCGTCGCCACCGCCTGGGCTGGGCCGTTCCCCCTCCCAGAGGAAGGCAGCTGCAGCCGGTCCTGTTTCCCAGCCTCGAGACCCAGCATCACGGCTGCCACCCCCCACCCCTGCCCCGCCTCCAGCCCACACCGTCCATTCTCTAGGCCGTTGCTACAGTGGCACTTCAGCAATGCCATCTGACCATGCCTAGCACCTCCTATTCGTGTCTGTAATCGAAGGGACTAACCTCCCTCCACGAGAACGGAAGCTTGAACAAGACCTCCGTGAAGACACAGCGTCTACACACTGCTCATCATCCTGCGTCTTCTTATTTCTTTTCCCTGAGACTTCCTGTCTAGTCACACGGCACAGTTGTCCCAAACCTCTGGGTCTATGCACGTGCTCTGCTCGCTTCCCTAATCCCTACTAGTGGAGGAAGAAGCAGCTTAGAAATCTACTCTTTCAAGGTGCCTCCCCGCCTCTCCAGGTTTGCCCCAGCACCTGTCTCCTGTGACTGTCTGCCCTCACAGGTGTCCCGTGCCCCTGCCACTGTAGGGTGGTCTCCCACGCTGGCCGAGCTCACTGGCACAGGCGGGTCCCTCTCACACCTCCGCCTCCCCGGTGCCCGACACGGCCGATGGCAACAGTGAGCACCGAAGTCACGGTTCAGCGAGGAGTGAAAAATCCGTACTTAGCCAACGGATGCATGCCGTCACAGACACAGGCCAGGAGCTCGGCTATCCCGGAGTCGGGAACTGGAAGCAGACGAACAGCAGAATCCCTCTGGGCGGATGCTTTTACAATCTTCCGTTTGGGGGGAGGTAATTGTTTACTGAGCGGCTAAACTTGGTAGGGTCCAATTACAACGTAGCCTGACTCAGACACTGTCTGTCCTCTCTCTCGCCCACCCCTGTGTGACAGCTCAGGTCCGTTCAGAAAGGGCTGCCGTCCCAGAATAGCATCGAAACTTCCATCTGGCCCCGGTCCGTCTGGCCGCCCTCTGACTTGGGAACCAGCGGTGAGAATGCGGCATTAGTGAGCTCCATCGCCTGCTCCAAGCCATGTCCCCAGCTCCCTTGCTGCGCTGGACCCTGCGGGCCAGCCACTGATGTGGGGGGGATGACAGATTGAGAGGCCCCGTCTTCATATCTGCAGGGTCTGGCCTCTGTCTCTGCTCCCCGGGCCCCCAAAAGTGGACTCGGCTCCCTCGGACCCCCCTGAGCACCCCACGCCAAACCACGGCCTGGACCACCTCAGGCCCTTGCCCTGGACGGTCCCCTGCGGCCTCCTTCTCCTCCGGGGTTTCACACACCTGGAGGTGAGGGGCTGGGTCCACCTCGCCTCAGTTTGCCCCAATACCCGGGGTCCGAGTCAGGTTCTCTGGCGCTCCAGCTCCGAGAGCCGATGAGACGGTGAGCTGCCTCTCTCCCGACGCTCTGCCTCCTCCGTCCACGGACAGTCCTCCTGGAGCCCACTCCCCAGACCCACCCTTCATCTCCAAGCCCCTCCCACCGCTGGCCCTCCCCCGAGAACCCCTGGGTCACAGGGCCCGCCCTCCTGCCTCCATGGCTGGGGCTCACGCTTCTCTTCTGAAAGGCGAGGGTCCCAATTATCCTTCATCCTCGACCCTGGATCTCACCCAAATTCTGAAACACCAGGAAAAAGCTTGTTTTGCTGCTATCGATCGCATGTCCATGGTGCCGGGGAAGAGAGAGACGGGGACTCTGCTTTGATGAGTGGCCCAGGACGGTGCGTTGGGCTGTGAGCTACAGGACGGTCCATGATGCCGCAGCGGCCCGGTGACCCCTGCAGACAGAAGGACGGGCACGCTCCGTGCCAGCCACGCTGCTGGTGGTCTCGCATCAGCAGAGCGGTGACTCCCCATGTGCAAGATCTGTCTGGTAATACTGGCTGAAAATGTTGACGGACTTTGTGCACAGACAGGTGTGCAAGTATCTGTGTAATGTGCTAAAGGACCTTTTGGTATCGCTGGGTTGTGTTGCAGCTAAAAACGCCTGTGCTCGGGAAATCCCAGCGGTACGGAAAATGCCAGGTCCCGGGCATTCCAAGGAAATGTTCCCCGTGGGAGAGACAGATGGACCGATGGCCACAGAGAGGGAGCCGGGGTTCTGCTGGAGCTGGGCGGGTGGGAAGGCTGCACAAAGGGACAGGAGGGGCTCAGGAAGGTTTCTCTGAGGCAACTGGGCCAGCAGCTCTCGTGCAGGAAGAGAAGCAGGAGGGAAATCGGGGCCCGTTTCTCAGTCTCGGAACACGAGAAAGAGGCGGGAACAGCCATTGTCTGAGCCTTTGCTCCGTCCAGCCCCCAAGACCACTGCTTCGAGCCCCTTTCCCACCTGGTCCTCGCAGCAGCCCTGCGAGGCTGGGAGGGCATTAACAGATTTCTTTATTATTACTGTTTTTGATGACGAGGAGTAAGATGTGGAGAGACTGACTGACGTGTAACGACCACGAAGCTGGGAACCGCACCCGGGTTTGGCCGGGCGCCGAGGCACGCGTGCCGTCCTCCGTGTGTGTGGGCAGGGGCGGAGAGGGCCCTGGGAAGCCAGCTGGGCCTCAGGGCAGCCTGAAGCTTCCGCCCGGTGCCCACCTCTGTGTGCGGAAGAACAAAAACTGCCCCTCCCCACTGCTCGGAAACACAGACATGTCAGGGGTGGCCTCACAGGACAGCAGCCCCGGCTGGCCCTGCTTCTGGACTTGGGGACACCAGCTCCCTGGGCTGGGTGCGGGGCAGGTGGGCGAGAGGCTCCTCCCTGACCGTGTGTCGGGGACCTGGGCTGCGTTCCAGGCATTCCTGTCCCCAAGAACGTTTGTCAGGTGATTCGACCCCCAGCAAACTTCACCGTCTTCTCAAAGTCATCGCGGTGGCCCCAGATGGCCGGCCCCATCCAGTCACAGTCCCTCAGCCCAGAGAGCGGCCCGAGGAGAGGATTTTCTCTCCGGAACAAGCCCCGCTGAATTTTGCTGGGGCCTGTCTGTCCATCCGGTGAGGCCAAGGTCAAGGCGAGAGCGGGACCCGCAGGAAGCGGAAGGCACCGGCCCAGAGCCCTGCAGCATGGGTCAGGTGGACACCCGCGCCGTGGCCAGCTCTCAGGGAGGGTGCAAGGCGAGTGAGGTCCAGTTCCTGCCCCCAGGGGCCATTGTCCAGGAGAAGACATAGACTTGGGAAAAAAATGGGTTCACTTAGCCATTCTGTGGTTCTAAGCTGTTCATGGAAAACAAAGCAACAAACACACCCTTCTGCTCGCCGCCTCCTGAACCGTGTCTAACAAGCCACGGTGATTAATCCCTCCAAAGGGCTCAGTCAAGTCTGGCTTCTCCAGTCTCAAAGGAGCAGGAAGCGATGACAATAACAATGGTGACACTTTATTGAGAAGGCACTCTGGGCCAAACGTCGTTGTAATTACGTTACATATGTCACCACATGTCATCTTAATGGCTACCGGTGAGCTGGCTCCTGGGACAAGAATCCCTGTGTGTCAGGTGCTGAAACCAAAGGTTAGACACAAAGTGAGCTGTCCTGCAGCCCGGCTGGCTGGCTGGCTGGCTCCTCCACCGTCTCCCACCCGGAGCCTGCTCAGGCCGCCACAGGCTCCCCCTCTGCCTCCTGGTGCAGCGCTCGGAGCCCCAGGGGGCCCACTGAGGCCCGGAGGGGGCAGCAGGCCCTCCAGACACGGAGCGAGAAGGACCTGCTCCAGGACCCTGCGCTCTGCCTCGGGCATCTCACATCGCAGAGCAGTTACAGCCCTCGGGGTCCGCAGCTCCAGAACTGCCCTGCCCCAGACACACGGGGCCCCCCAGGAGGGCAGCAAGGCCCCGGGACCAGCTCTGTGCCGGTCAGAACCAGCCCGGCCCCGCAGGGTGAGTCCCTCTCGGGAGTCCCTTGAGACACAGGCCCGGGTCAGAGGTGTCTCCCGCTGGGGGCAAGGCCCACCCTTCGTTCTTTGGAGATAAAGAATCGAGGGCTCCCACGTAACCGCAGCCTCAGTCACAGGAGCTGAAGCGGGGAGCAGTCCAGGCCCCCACCACTGATGAGTGGACAGACTACGTGTGGGACTCACACACAATGGGGTGTTGTTTAGTCCTCAGGGGGAAAGAAACTCTGACACATGTCACTGCACAGGGGAACTTGGAGGACATCACGGCCAGTGACAGAGGCCAAGCACAGAGGGGCAGATGTGTCGCTCGGTTCCACTTGCACGGGGTGCAGTGAAGCAGCTAAATTCACAGAGACAGAAGGGGGAGGGGTGGTCGCCAGGGGGCTGGGGGGGAGGGGAGGGGGAGCCGTCATTTAATGAGGACAGAGTGTCAGCTTGGGGGGGAGGAAGAAAGTTCCGGAGACGGACGGTGGTAAACATACCGAACGCCCCTGAGCTGTACACTGAAGCATGATTAAGAGGGGAAACTTTATGTTATGTGTATTTTAGCACAATTAAAATGTTGTACGCATGCGGGGGAAAAAAAAGTGAAGCAGAAAGAGCCTCTGGGCATCACGCGAGTTTGCCCTGTGGTTGTGGATGGTCCCTCCACACAGCCCTCAGCGGCCACCCCCCGGCGTCCAGCCCTCCGCTTGGGGAAGTCCTTCCCACCCGTCGGTCCCGGTAAACGTCCGGTGGCGAGGGCCCTGCTTTGAGGAGGAAGGGCCTGGAAGGTTTCGCCTACCGCTGGCCATTTGTTGGCCGTTTGTTCCCCAGTGGCTTCTGGAACGTGGGCCTGGAGAAGCCGGTCTGTACCCGCTGCCCTCACCGAGGGGACAGGGCGTGTGGTGGCTCCCTCGTCCTGTCCAGGGCACAGGAACAGCAAGTTGGCATGAAATTTCCCTGAGAATCTCACAGAATCGTCACCAGCTTTGCACGCTCCCCTTGCTGAAAGAACACGACTTTCCCCCTTTTCAGAAAAGGTGCCCACAGACCTTGAGGACAACAGACCACAACCATGGTTCATTATGTCCAGCCCTACTCGGGAGAGGGAAACACGTTACTAACTATAGGAACCAAGCCTCAGGCCCCTCTGGGGCACCCGGTAGAGGCTCCCAGGCGGAGGGACAGGCCAGCTCAGGCAACGCTGCTCTTCCCAAAGCAGCGCTGCAAGCTGCTGCGTCTGCCGGCAGCGGCCGGGCCTTCGTGCTGGTCTCCCAGGCGGCCTCACAAAGCCAGTCTCCTCGTCTGCGTGAGAGCCCCAAAGCTCCAGGATCCCAAGGGCAACGCCCCCTCCCCCTGCCCAGCTGCCGGCCCCCCTGGGTGAAGCTACCTCTGCTCTTCGACCGTCGTTTTAGAGCGTGGCTATGAATCTCCGGGTGCTGTCCCCTGCTGTGAACCCCTCGGCGGGCCTCTCTCGTGAAGAGAGCTTTCAACCGGCGGTGGAAAGAACCGAGCAGAGAAGCTTCTGGAGGTGGAGGAGGCAGGCTGGGGGGCCCCGAGGTGGCAGTGCGCTTCTGTGCTCGAGGACCAGCGGGGGCTGCAGGTCCCTGCAGAGTAGGCACCGAGGGTGGTGTGGTCAGGAGGTGAGCGGGGGCAGCAGTGAGTCTAGGCAGCTCTCATCAGCAGACAGGGACCTGGGGTGAGACTCCGAGTAATGGGAGCGACATCATTCGATTTGTCTCTTTGACACACGGCAGTGGCTGCCGAGAATGGATCCTGGAAGCGGCGAGGGTGACACGGTAGGGGACTGAGAAGGTGGCTGCCATGGTCTGGGGGCTTGGCCTTCTAACATTCCCTGGTGTGTGGATGCCAGAAGTTCGGGGGGTGGGGGGGTGCAGATGAAGTCACAGCAGGGGTCGGGGAGAGGAATCGTGCCCCCAGGGGCTACCAGGACTTTTCTTTTCATGCTTACCGAATGCCAGACTCTCTTTCTCACGCCTTACGCAGGGGTGTCCAACCCTTTTGGCGTCTCTGGGCTACACTGGAAGAAGAGCTGTCCTGGGCCACACGTTCAATACATTGCGACTCGTAATCACAAAAACATCTCATCGTGTTTTAAGTAATTGCACAGTTTTGTGTTGGGCTGCATTCATAGCCATCCTGGGCTGCATGCAGCCCCGGGATGCAGGTTGGACCACCCCCCCGTGATGCAGGACACAGGAGGTCATGGGGTCTCCCTAGGTGGTGGCAGTGTCATCTATATTCGGGGTCTCTGTGGCCCCAGAACCAGCCCCTCGAGGTCGGAGTGGGATGTGGGGGACGGAGTAAACCTGTCAGAGCTGGGGGTCAGCCAGGCGACGGGAAGCCACGGGCGGTCCTGCACCCGCCTCCAGCCACTGGCGTGATGTTAATGAGGGAGACGTTAGGGTGGACGTCTGCCCTTGATCTCCGGGGCCAGGGGGAGCCGGAGCTCCTTGGCAGCTCTCAGCTGGCAGACGAGCCCCTTGGAGAACTTCCGGGGCTAATCAGTATTAGCGGCGGGTTTGGAGGACACGTGGATGTGCACACGCTCTTGGAACACTCCCATTGGACACGTCCTGGCTGATGAGTGTTAATGAGAGCTTCTCGATCACAACCTGGCGCGGAACGGGAAATGAGTTCGCCCGGGTTGACTCCGTGGACAAGAGAGACTGTCCTTCCTTGAGGGCTCATTTGCTTCCAGGTCTGGGGCAGCACCTGGGGATCTGCAGACTGCGTAGTGTCCCAAGGTCTCTTTCCAGTTTGGAAGGCCGGAGACTCCCTCGGGGCTCCCAGGTCTTGAAGGGCAAGGTGGCGAGGTGAGTTCTGAAAGTTCAGTCCTAGGGTCTCTGTCCTGGCCTGGCCGGGCTCTGAGGCCTCGGGGAAGCCATTCAGCCTGTCCCAGCGTGAGGGGTCCCGTGTGGAAGTGGGAACGAGAAGACGGAGGCGCCTCTCGGACTTGGCGTGCGGGTCAGTGGACTGCGTGCTAGCTGAGGACTAGCATGCCGGGGGACCCCCCCCCCCCGAAGTCTCGTCTCGATGTGCAGAGCTCTCCAGTGCGGTGCCCTCACTGTCCCCTGGGCACACCTGCTTTGGAAACGGGTCCCCCTGCCCCACCTCCCTGCCCCCGTCCCCAACCACAGCAGAAGGCACAGGTGTGTCTCCAGTGCCCTGGGGCTGGGGTTCTAGGCTTTGGGAAAACGAGCCCCCAGGAATGAAAGGCCACTCGCCCAGGGATGCGGCACTGACGGTCCCCTGCCCTTTGATCCGATCCAGCAGGGGCACAGCCGGTGTGTAAAGCCTGCTTCTGGGCTCCGCCAGGATCTATCACAGACCATCGCCTCTTAGGATTGCGCAGCAGCCACAGTCCGGCTCCACCCACAGCCCCCGCCCCAGGGAGACATTACCATTTCAAGGCACCTGGCTCCTAGCGGTGCTTGCACTCCCCACAGCTCTGGCCCCACCGGTGCTTGGAGGGCTGCCTGGGGCAGCAGGAGCCCACTGGCTGTTCTGTCGGACAGCAGAGCGCCTAGAAACAGCCTTGAGCAGATGGAGCCGGAGGATCAATGCTCCAGCTCCATTGCCCGCGGGCAGGCAGGGCAGCTCTGAAGCCGTACCAGCTCCACCCCACCGGCTGCCCCGCAGGGCTGAGCGCAGTCACCCTCTGAGGGGTCGCACCTGCCGTCACAGCCTCGCCTGGCCTCCTCCCGTCCGGCCCCAGGCCCTCTTCTCCACACCCACACCGACCAAGGCTGCCAGGCAAACACTTGCCCACGTATTGTTCCAGCGTCTGCTTCTGGCAAACCCAGCCCGACACAGAATCAAATTCAGATCCTAAGTACAAAATATTTAGCCCTTACTCTGTTCCAGGCACTGGATTAGGTGTTCTTTAAAAAACAACAACAACACATTATCTCATTTAATTCTCACAATTCACTTTTGCGGGGGGGAGTATCAGAGGTAAGAAAACTGGGGCCAAGAGATTTAAGCCACATACCCCGAATCACACATCTGGGGAATGACAGGTCTCAGCTGAGCACCCAGGGCCCCCGTGTCCGCCTCTCCCGTGAGCAGGGGGTGCTGTGGGAGGCAGGGAGGCGAGCGGTTTACCAGGTCGGCCGCGACCACAGAGCCAGGCTTTGATTTGCTCTAGATATCGGAGATCCCACAGAACGTTTAACTTCTTAAACAAAAGGTTCTGTTTTAAAAAGAGCAAGCTGGAAATCACTGCAGTGGATCTGCTGCGTGGGGCAGCTCTGGAAACTCCGTGAAACGGTGACTGCAAAGCGCTGAGGGCAGAGCGGGGCACGCAGCACACAGCTGGCAGCCGTGAGCGGACGGGACCCTCTGTTTGCAACATAACACGCACTCGCAATTTACATGTGCGTGTTACAAACCCGCCATCTCTACTTTAAGGAAACGGATAATTCACGCATTTTCAGTAGATGGAAATGCTCTCTGTGTCTAGTTTAGAAATACGGTACAGAAACATGCACAGAGGCATGACTCCTGTGTGCATATTCAGAGAGCGTGGATGCGAACGGGTCGACTCTGAGTGCGTGAGTGGTTTCTGGAATACGCGTCCTTGAGAAAGGTGAGAATGAGCCTGACCCCCCACCCCGCACCTCACCCCTCCCTTGACTCTCCCCCCACTTCACCCTCCTTGCCTGCTAAATATTTGTCAGGAAGCCCAAGAAGCCTGGCTCACCATCCCCAGCTCCTTCCAGCCCTTTGCCAAAGGGATTTTTTTTTTTAAATCAAAAGGAATTTCTAATTCACTGCAGGGCTCACTCAGTGTGCTGAACTTAATCTGTTTGAAATGCCACTTCCCTGAACGGCAGGGGCTGGAGCCTGGTGGAGAATAAAGCGTCCCTCTCAGCCCGTCCCAGGCCCGCTCTCCAGGAGCCACTCACACTTGGACGGATGAGTCTCAGGACCGGAGATGTCATCGGAGGCCCCTGGAAGGGCTGCCAAGACAGGGGCCCGGGGCGAGTGTGCCTGTAAGCAGACGGACACCCGCCTGAAACAGACGCAGGGGAACGGAACCACCGGATTTCCTTCCCCCCGCTGTTCCCTTAACAAATATTTATCTAGGTACCTGACTTTAGCTTGGGACGGAATGCCTGAAAATAAGTCCTCTGCGATCCCACCCACCTCCCCAGGAATGCCCAGACTGGTGGGGGAGCAGGCACATGGCAGCCATCAAGGAGAGAAATATGCAGCGTGCGGGTCAAGGGCGGAGAAGGGACTGACACCTGGTCTTCCAGGAAGAGCAGGAGAGATTCCCTCGGGAGACAGCATTGTAGCAGAAACTGGTGATGGCTCCTTCTGTTGCAAGGGGCTCAATCCCACCCCCTCGGCTTAAAAAGAGGAGCAGTGTCATTGGCCCAAGTAAGCACAGAGGTAATGATGCAGGCTCTGGAGGCTCTGGGAGAGCTAGTAGACCCAAAAGCCAGTTTAAAGGCCTTGAAGCAGGTTTCTCGGTGTCTCTGGGCCTTGCTTTCCTCTCTCAAGTTTCCCCGGGGGCACAGTTCCCTGAATTGGGGTGAAACGGCCTCTTGCAGCTGGGAGCCCACATCTCAGGCCTGCCACGAATCCACAGACGATCCAAGCTTCTTCCGCAGCAGCTCCTGGGCTGTCACTGGCGTGGCCTGGGTCTTGGGCCTCCCTGGGCCAACCCCGGCTCCCGGGGGCGTGGAAGAGGCTGCCCAGGCTGGCCTGGGAAGTGAGGCCACCCCTGCAGTCAGAGCAGGGAGAAAAGGGGCGCACCAGCCCTTCGCGGAGGGCAGCACTCCAGAACACTCCCCTGGGGGTCCTTGGGGGCCAGGCACTGCTCGGGGAGGGGGGGGGAGGACACTGCAGCAAGACAGAAAGGACAGAGCCCCTGCCCTGGCGGGCTTGCACGTGAGGGTCACATGGCAGGGCGCATGCAGGAAGTGCAGATGCTAGGGGGCAAAGCGAGCCAAGGAATGGGGGGGTCGATGAAGGGGCAGTGGCCACCCCGTTAAAGAGTTTTTGGGAAGAGATGTTCCCCAGGAAAAGGGGACAACATTGTGCAGAAGCTGCAGGTGCAGAGGCCTGAGCCAAGTGAGTCTCTGGGTCACGAGGGACTGCAGCAGGGGAAGGGCTGCCCCCCACCCCCCGGGGCCCTGAGGCAGGAAAGGGCTTGACAGCTTTGGGGGCAGCAGACATCCCCCAGCTCGACCATAGCGAGGGATGGGGAGGCGAGCGCGTCCGGGGAGGTGAGGCGAGCAGAGCAGGCACACCTGAGAAACAGCAGTGAGCACGGCAGGATTCATGCCGAGGGCAGCGGGGGCTGCAGGGGGCTGAGCTCCCGGGCCAGGTGGGGCCCCGGGGAGAATCAAGATGCTCAGATCAGAGAACCGAGGGTGGGTCCTGGGAGAGCAGACTCAAGACGTCTCGCGGAGAGTCTAGGATGGGGTGTGAATGGGCGAGTGGGGGAGACTGTCCCCCACACAGGGGGTGGGGCCTGGGACAAGCCCAGAGGTGCGCAGCAGCCGCACAGGCCAGCATATTGACAGGGAGAGAGAGACTGGGCCTGGGGCAGGGCCGCCACAGGGAGGGCACAGCGGAGGGACCGAGGGCGGCGGGCGCACGCCGTGCTCCCGGCCTGTAACCAGAGGCTCTCGGTTTAAGAGCGTCCCCGTGGAGGCAGAAGAATCTCCCAGAAGCAATTGCCCCTCTAATCTTCCTTCCCAGGAAACTCGCTCATATTAAGACGGCCACTCAAGGGGAACATGATTTGATTTCAGGTGTAATTGAAGGACGCTGCGCAAGTGCAGAAAGCGGGAGAGACCGGGGGGAGATTTCCTGGAGAGGGTTCATTTCCATTTCCCTTCGCAAACACGGCAAGCTGCGTGTTAAAAATGCTGGCTGAAGAATATTGCAAATAGGTAACCACTTCTTTTCCTTCGCAGATTAGGGTAGAAGGAGTTCAGGAGTCCCTCGGCGGGGGGAGAGGCGGAAGCCGGCAGAGCACCACCCACCAGTGCATGCACGTCGGCACCGAAGGCGGCAGCTCCCCTGTACCCGAGTTTCCCTCCACGTCGAGCGGGCGGGGGCAGGGTCCTAGGGTCTCAGTCCCACCTGGCAGACACGTGACGCAGCGAACACTCCGGGAGCCCATCAACGTGCCACATACTGAGCCAAGGTCTGGGGATGCCGTGGCTTCTCTCAGGTGCCCGGGTCGTCTTGGAAGCCAGAAGACACGGACCCAGCCCTCCAGGAGAGGGCGACCCTGACAGTGGCAACGCCCGGGAGCTCTGACCTTGCCTTCATCTTTGTAGAGCCTTTGGCACTCGCTTGTCGAAGGGCTCTCTCCTGCGCTCATCCTCCTCCCCCTCACAGCCCCCCCGTGCCAGGGGCCAGATCTGAGTCACGCCGGTGTTTCGATGAGCAGGACTCGGTTCTCGTCCTGAAGTTCTGCACCATCCAGCACTGGCCCCTCTTCCCACCAGCTTCCTCGGCTTCTGCTCTCCAGCTAAGAGCGGTGTTTGGAATACATTTAATTCTCGGAATAACCTGTGAAGTGCCGTTACAATTCCTCCCTTTAGATTAGGACTTTGGGACAGACGACCTGAAGTTCTTCAAGGTCACTGCCTGGGCTTGGCCCCAGGCGACCCCGGTCAGGAGGCCACGTTTTTCACCGTAGGACTCTGTGCCTGTGTCCAAGGTCGAGAGCTGAGTGTGCATGTCGTTTCCAGTGGAGACATTATCTTTAACCCTCATGGAACTCGGAGAGCTGTCGTCAGCAGCCCCGCTCTCGGCGGTGGGAATGTCGACTCGGAGACGCGGGCCCATGCGGGCGCCGGAGCTCGCTCCCTCAGCCGGCGCCAGGGGCAGGTCCTGACCCAGCTCGGCCCCTCGGCACATGCCGGGCCTTCGTGCCCCCTCCCCAGGACCTGGCGTCCGCTAAAATCTCACCGTGAAGTTTCCAGATTCATCTTGACTTCTCTCCCCTGCAGGAGAGCCCTGAAGGTTCAGATAGGGGGCCAGGGGTTACAGCCCCCTGGGCAAAGCTGTTGGGAGAAATGAGGCCACCAGCCTGTCCCCGTCCGCACAGGAACAACCGGTCTGACCACAGTTCAGCTAAATGGGTACAGTGTCAATCAGGGAAACGACCTCAGGGGCCGCTGAGTCAGAGGAAAATCAACCCGGCTCGGACGCCGCCAACCAGGTCCGTGGCGACGGGGGAGTGGACCACGGCGGAAAGAGCGCCAGGTGCAGTGCAAAGCCCCCGGCTCCCGGTCCTGGCCACGCCACCTGTCTGCTCGGCCCTGGAACTCTGCTCCCTCCACTCTACAGTGGCCGTCACCCCAACACCTGTCCGCAGGTGGGGAGGCCTCGGTGGGGACAGCCATGGGGAAGTACCTGGGGCTCCCTCTGCCCACAGCAGGTGCTCAAGAAACACCAGTGACGTGCACTGGCTGAGTCCGATGCGCCGCTGAGGTTTGTCCGCTAACGAGGGAACGTCTGCTGAAGTTGCTGTGATCACTGTACTGGCGAGCAGCTAAACATTAAAAAAAAAAAGTATGTGCTGATTTTAGAGCCTGAGAGAGAAACATCTATTTTTGTTCCACTTATTTATGCATTTATTGGTATGTACCTTGTATGTACCCTGACCGGGGATCAAACCCGCAACCTTGCATAGCAGGACAATGCGCTAACCAACTGAGAGCCCAGCCATGCTTTTCTTCAACTGGCCCTGTTGGCCCAGGGGCCTCATCCCACGAGACCTCACACTGGCTCCATCAGCCTCTCAGTAGGGCCAGGTGTGCATGTTGTGGGCTTGTATCTACCGCCCTGAACTCCCACAAAGAAACCCAATTGCAGGAACCCTGGAAACTGCCTGGGAGTGTCCCATGTCTCAGTGGAGGAAGGCTTTGGAGCCCTTCGGATTGTCGAGACCGGGAGGGAGAGAGCCAGGGCTGAGATGGAGGCCACCGGCCGCCCCGAGGTGAGTGGCAGGGGCCCAGGACTGGGGCGGGACCGCCTGAGACTCAGACCCAGCTGCTCCACGAAGTGGCTGTTGGTCTTCCAGCCAAGCCGCCATTGTTTTCCCACTGGGGTTCCACAGAGGGGGGAAGGGTGGGTTAGAAATCCACCACAGTAATTAGTTACCGTCTCGGCCAACATGTGCGGCCCGGATGGGGGCTGGGAGGCCTCCCCACGGTGCAGAGGACCTGACAGGAGGGAGAATAAACGGCCAGCCCACTGTCACCGGGAGTGAAGTGGCAGAGACGGCCCTGGAGCTAGTCCAACAGGGTCCAAGGTCTCACCACCTGAACGCCCGCTTCCTGGTTCTTGCGTTGGGGCGGTTCTGAAGGTCAGCTTTGACATACTCGGAGCGGATGTCCAAGCAGAGTTTGAATCTCAGTCCCTGACATATCGGATGGAACTTACCTTGCCTTCCAAAGACAGCAAGTGGCAAGCCAAAGTTCTGGGAATTCAATTTCTGTGTTTGCACCCGAGTCCAGAGGGGCTTGGAAGGACAGGCAGAACTCAGCCTGTTCCCTCCTCCTGTCTCCCTGAGAACAGCCCCATGCTCCCCCCAGCTACCTGAGGGTCCATCCTACGCCTCCCTCCTGCCACCCAAATCCAAGGAGCCCCCTGCTGTTGCCCAGCCCCACAGCCTGTCCCCCACACCCGGGGAGGACTGGCTCCCTCTCAGTACCCTCGTGGGCTCCCCCCTCCACCCACACCACTGCCCTGCTCCTGGTCTGCGCTGTAGACACGGTCTCCACTATCCCCACGGGGTTTGTCCCAAACCTGTGTCAGATATCCTCACACCCCTTCCAACATCTGCCAGCACCTCCCAAACGCTGCAGCGCAAAGTGTCAGCCCCCCACAGAGCCGCCAGGGTGCACCTCGATCTGGCCACCCTCTCCACGTCCAGCCCCCTGTCACCAGCCGGCCCCACACAGGGCACTGCTGAGCTGCCCGTCTCTGCCGGGCTCAGGGCTTCCTGTCCCCGTCTCTCTTCCTCCTCCCCCCAGGACACCGTGTCCACACTCGTCATGTCACATGCTCACATGTCATCACCTGCGCTCTCCGTGCTGACCTTCAAGACTTAGTTAGCTTGGGGTCACCCCACAGGGGAGGCCCCGGAGCCCGGGTTGGAGGCACCTGTCCTGTGGACTGGAGGGGACCCATCATGACTGCAGACAGGGCTGTCACCTACTCCACACTGATAGCTCTGCCCTTGCCCGTCTCGCCCACCAGCGGTGACGTCAAATTCCACACCGCTTTCCTGCAAGTCCTCAGGCCTCGCCACGACGGCCTCTAGAGGAGACCCCAGAGCCTGCATTGTGAGCAGGTGATCCCTGATTTCTTTGGAAAGCATCCTTTGAATCTAGCGCCGACTCCCCAAGGTTGGACCAGGGTTCAGCTCAGGGGAGGTTCTCAGGGATGGCTCAGGGATGTAGCAAAACTAAACAGTTCATTCGGAGTCCCTCTCCAGCCCCTCTCAAGCCCCTAAAACTTTCTGCTCTTACTGTACCAAGTTCTCCGCTGTCAAAACGCAGCAACGACACAAACCTGTGCGTTGTCCTGCAGGCCCTGTTTGTTCCCAGGCCCCAGGCCCCGCGACGGAGCAGTGGGGTTTGCTGTGCGACTTTCTGGTGTCTGTTCCTGCTGCTTCTCAGGATTCCGGCCATGCCGGGTTGCCCCGAGCACCTGCTCACACTCCCCTTACAAAATCAAGAGGCCGGGTGGAAAGGCAGCAGCCACAGGGCCATTCGGATCTGTTTAAAGGGAGACTCTCTTTAAAAAGTTGATGATCTGGGAAAGGAGAAGGCCTCTCTGGGGCCGCAGAGATGCCTGTGACTAGTTGGTATTGGACACGTCTGAAACTGCCAGGTCAAGTGGAAAATACCTCTGGCAAAATGATTGATGCAACGAGGAAGGAGGAAACGAGCATCTGTCAATGACGCGTCTCATCCAAGACCCGCTCTGCGGGGCCCACGCTCGGAGCTGGGCACGTTGTTCTGTGGAGTCTTCGCACCCGCTCTCCTTCCGCGGAGGAGGAAGCCGCGCCTCCAAGAAACAACCGACGTGCTGCCGAAGGCGACATGGCTGCGGCAGAACAGACGCAGGAGAAAGGCCCGTACCCGGGTCACCGTCCCTGG
This sequence comes from Phyllostomus hastatus, assembly GCF_019186645.2. Classification (NCBI taxonomy): domain Eukaryota; kingdom Metazoa; phylum Chordata; class Mammalia; order Chiroptera; family Phyllostomidae; genus Phyllostomus; species Phyllostomus hastatus. Next base: position 44,837,724 of record NW_025334017.1, on the reverse strand, counting down.
ACGTCTTCCCCCGATCACATCCGAGCTGGGGTGGGGCCCGGGAGCCAGCGCCCACAGCGGGGCTGCCCTCCGAACCAAGGGGTGGACAGGCCTCGGTTGACTTCTGGGGGCCAGCCTCTGAGAAGCTTGGAGATGGGGATGTGATCTCTCCTGTCCTGTGGGTTCTCATGAAGAGCTGACACGGGGCTGGGGTGACTGCTTCAAGGACAGATGTCAGGGCCGGTGAATTAGGTGACTGTATGGGAGACAGCGAGTAGAACGGGTGCTGGGGGCGGGGGGCGCTGAGCCGCAGGAGGGCCGTGGGAGGGCCCTGCGCTGTCAGGGCTGCAGACCTCCACACGGAACCTCATTCGGGGCCAGGGAGTTGGAGGCCAGGATGTGGGGAGTCGGTGACCGCACAGGAGAAGATGGGAGGGACCACGGGAGGAAGAAGGAGCCGGGAAAATCCCGGCCGAGGCAGGGATGAGACAGATGACGGGAAAGAGGCCGCTTTTCCAACCTCTCGAGCCCTGAGTCAGCACTCCGCCTGGAAGAAAAGGGGCGACGCCGGGCCCTCCTGGGCTGCAGAAGGGACCAGGAGTGAGGACTGGGCTTGGAGAACAATCTCAGACTCAGCCGCGTGTGCACCCGTCCCGCACCGAGCCCGCAGCGGAACAAGTGCGCGGTCTTCTCTGCCACTGGAAGACTGAGCCGCTGGGAGCCACACTAATTCGCCAGGGGCCCCACGACAGGGACCCAGGGACAGGCCACGCAGTTTGGGCTCTTGGGTCCTGATGCCTAACCTTGGGCTCTTTCTTGCTGTCACTCACCTACAGATGGCCACAAAGTGGAGGTGCGTGAATCCCGGGGGTCCTTTGAAGCAGGGCCACAGCACGTGGTGCCGAGAGCCTGGCCCCTCACCGTGAGGCCCTCCGCGTGCATCCCCTGCGTGCTGGTTCCCGGGGCAGGGTCTCGGGCCTCCGCCTGGACCTGCCGATTCACCATCTGTGATTTAACAAGACGGCTGGGGGTGCTGTGCCCCCCGTAACCGTGTGGGGAGCATCTGCCAGTGGGGTGTCCTTTCAGACTTACCAGGAGCATTTTTACCATTGGGAACGAAGATTATGATAGAAATACCATCATTACTAAGCACAGCGTTAACCACAGAATGTTGCAAACTCTTCAAAATATCTGGCCATGAAAAAGCTGTAAACTGCCTTGCCTACACAAATGACTGACCTAAAAACTTCTGGCTAGATAAAATGTTGTGCTTTCCCAATGAGGTCGATCTTATAGATGGCGGTGTATTTACCCAGTTATCATTTATAACCTACAACAAAGCAGAACCGTTCTTGCTGTTATCACTTGTTTATTTGCATGGCTGACTCACCTTGACCCCAGAACACACCGAAGCTCACACCACGGCTCAAAGGTTTTTCCCAGGAAGCCCCCTGGAGCCCCGCGGTGGCCTTGCTCCTGCCTCCATCCACAGATAGGACAGCAGCGTCCCCGCTCTGAGCCCGTCTCCCAGCAACACTGGGCTGCAACACTGGGCTGCAGCCCTGGCTGACTCCTACGGCCTGCGTGCGTTAGGTCTTCTTTCTTAGCTCCTCGGGCCTCGAGACTGCCAGGACAGAAGAGGCACTTGGCCCAGAATAGTGTAGATAATACCAAGCAGAATCTTTCTCCCCTGTCCATGATCGGGGGCGGGGGGGTGCAGGGTCCAGGAGGGGACGCAAGGGATCAGCTAGGGCAGGTAGAAATTGGGAGAAAACAGCTTCGAAAACCCAGGGCTCTCGGGTCAGACAGAACGGAGATCGGACCCCGCCCTGTCTCTTATTTGCTGGGAGACATTGAGCAACTGACCCAGTCTGAGCTTCCCGGGCCTCATCTATAAAAGGGGGAGGAAGACGCTGAACCAGGGGTTAAATTGGATAATACAAGGAAAATACTGCATGCCAGGCCTGTGCCATACAGATGATCAATAAGAGAGGGCTTATCTTTTGACCATAGAGTTGTATGTTGATTCTAGACTAAGGCACACAGGGAAAGAGGTGGCAAATGTCGTGATGTCATGAAACTCCTAATTCTTTAAACACACACGCACACACACATTTTCCTCAGTAACATTCAATAAAGAATAACTGACAAAGCTGAAAGGCAAATGACTCCCTCAGACACTGAATGCAATGCTAGTGGCCCACGAGTCAAATTCGCCAGCGGCAGATTTTTTTATGACTAATTTTTTATGACGCGACTAAATTTTATATTTTTCAAGAAAGTTGAAGAAGAGTGTGCTGGCCTATCTGGAGAACTGTCCCGAGAACAGTCCCCTGTCGAGGACACACTCCGTGTTGAGTCACCTCCGTGCACGGCCTTGGTCCTCCCAATAAACCAGGAGGATGCCACCGCGCCCCATCTTACAGACGAGGAAACTGAGGCCTAGAAAGCATTTAAAATTTCTCCAGGGCCACAAAGCTCGCAGGGAGCCCAGATGGAACTGAGCACCATTGCCTTAAACAAACGACCGTATTTGCCGTGTGCAATGTGCACTTTTTGGTCCAATTTTTGAAGAAAAAATAAGGATGCTCATTATGCACGGGTGTAATAAGCCTGTGTGCAATATGCACAAAATGTGGGTGTGCATTATACACAGCAAAATACAGTACTTTTGTGTGGACCTTCTGAATCCATCTGACAGAGTCAAAACCAAGTAAGAAAACCCCCCAAAAGCTGAGGGGTCCAGTCACTGGTCAGCAGCTCGGGGAAGCGAACACAGCTGTGGGGAGCTCCCCCCCGAGGCCCCGAGGCCCCGAGGCCCCGAGGTCCCCCAGTGAAGCTCCAGGCAGCTGAGTCTGGAGTCAAAGGCCTGCGTCCACACAGGAGCCAAGAGCGGAAAGACCCCGTAAGCTTTGTGAGTTATTTCCTCAATCAGGTTTATCCCCACTCAGTCACCAGACCTGGGGCCCCACCCGTGTGCAAGGCAGGATGCCTGGTACGTGGAGAACAGAAAGGTCGGGGGACCTGCCGCCGGCCCTGAAAGTCACCCCCGTGAGCAGGGGGAGGAGACTGAAGAGGTGAGGGTGTGCATAGTGAGACGGGGCGTGATGGGGGGGGGCGAGGGGAAGCCCTGCTGAGCAGGTGGGGAGAGAGACCCACAGGCTGGCTCACTGGCCCTTCCTTCCTCCCTTCCTCCCTTCCTCCCCTCCTCCCTTCCTCCCTCCTTCCTTCCCTCCTTCCCTCCCTCCTTCCTTCCTCCCCTCCTTCCTTCCTCCCTTCCTCCCTTCCTCCCTCCTTCCTTCTCTCCTTCCTTCCCTCCTTCCCTCCATCCTTCCTTCCTTCTCTCCTTCCTTCCTCCCTTCCCCCTCCCTCCCCCCTTCCTTCCTTCCTTCCTCCCCTCCCTTCTTCCCTCCCTCCCTCCCTCCTTCCTTCCTTCCCTCCTTCCTTCCTTCTCTCCTTCCTTCCCTCCTTCCTTCCTTCCTTCCTTCCTTCCTTCCTTCCTTCCTCCCTCCCTTCCTCCCTCCTCCCTTCCTTCCTTCTTTCCTTTTCTCCTTCCTTCCCTCCTTCCTCCCTCTCTCTCTCCCTCCTTCCCTTCCTCCTTCCTTCCCTCCTTCCTTTCCTCCCTTCCCCTCCCCCCTCCCCCCTTCCTTCCTTCCTTCCCTCCCCTTCCTCCCTCCCTCCCTCCATCCTTCCCCTCCCTCCTTCCTCCCTCCTTCTTTCCCCTGCTTCCCTCCTTCCCTCCTTCCTTCCTCCCTCCCCCCCTTCCTTCCTTCCTTCCTTCCTCCCTTCCTCCCTCCCTCCCTCCTTCCTTCCCTCCTTCCTTCCCTCCTTCCTTCCCTCCTTCCTCCCTTCCTCCATCCTTCCCTCCCTCCTTCCTCCCTCCCCTCCCTCCTCCCTCCCTCCCTCCTTCTTTCCTTCCTTCCCTTCCCCCACCCCCAGAAGGCCTGAAGCAGGCTCCAGGGCAGGGTGGTGGAGGTGCATGCTGGCACTGGGCGGGTGGGTGGAGCCAGCTGATGGCGAGGTCTCTAACTGAGCTTGTGAGGCACAGTGGAAAGGTCGTGACCAACAAGGTCCCACCTGGTCTGTATTTTATAAGAACACAGTCAGAGCAAGGACTGAAAAACACACGGGAGTGAGGAAGTCGCAGACCCCATGCTGGTGGTGCAGACAGCTCTCCGGGTCGCGCACAGCACAAAGGGGAGTGAGGGCCAGAATCCAGCCCACCGGCTTCCGGCCCAGCTGTGTGCTCTGGTGCAGGACTACACCTCTCCAAACTCAGGGGGCATTTCTTCTCACAAAAGGGCCACCCACTCCCCGAGCTGTGGGTGCGCCCACCCAGCAGGTGCCACTTTTTGACATTGCAGAGACTCTGGATGAGCTAGCAATGCCCGGCTCTGCTTGAGGAACTGGAGGGAGCCAGGCCCAGCAGTCTGGGGGACCGACGCATGCTCACCTCTAAAGCCCAGAGCAGGACAAAGCCGATATCCCTCCTGAGGTCCCAGAGCTGCGGGGGCTCCAGCAGGAGGACCCACGCGTCTGGGGCCACATGACCTGTTAGCGGCACAGTTCTCGGAACAGGACTGACCCTCACGTTCTTCCCTCTGACCCTGCAGGGGTCTGAGGGGTTCTGTCAGAGTGCAGGGGTCAGGACGAGGGAGCTGGGTCCTGGGCTGCAGGATGACGCCGTGTCTTTGCAGCTTCTTGGAAACTCAGCCCCCTGGGGTGGGGAGTGTCTTCATAAATGGCCACCACCTTAGTGACAGCCACACTCCACACTTATCTATCTCCCCAAATATCTGTATTTTCTCTTGGAACCCGTTTGCTTCTTTTTCTGCCGAGGTGTTCATCTGAGCAGAGGACGCAAACTAACGGGTATTCATTAAAGATGCTTCCCAGACTCTGGCTCAGTGGATTGAGCACCAGCCTGTGAACCAAAGGGTCGCCGGTTTGATTCCCAGTCAGGGCACACACCTGGGTTGCAGGCCAGGTCCCCAGTAGGAGGCGTGCGAGAGGCAACCACACATTGATGCTTCTCTCCCTCTCTCCTTCCCTTCCCCTCTCTAAAAAGAAATAAATAAAATCCTTAAAAACAACGCTTCTCAAGTGGCGTATGTGCGCAGGGGTTTGGAGGAACCGGCATAAGGCGTACAGAAGCGAGGGCAGGGCTGTGAGTTTTCCGTGAGCACCAGGCCTGGCCTTTCCCCACTCCGGGCTCATTGTGGATGTTAGTGAAATGCTGGTTGAATGAAACTGAGCACGGAAAAGCTAAAACATAAATAATCCGTCTCAACTGAGTTCCCCTGGAGATCAAGCCAGGCACACGCAGAGCTCAGCTAGTCAAACTCCGAGTCACCAAGTCATTACCGAGCTCCTATTAGAGACGGGAAAACACTGCGTTCAGTTAGTTGTTCCCTTGTTATTCACTGGGCTTTTGTCTATAACACCTCGGTTTGCCAGAAACCGGGCTAGTCTCTGGGGCAGCTACAAAGTGGCAAACCAGAATCTTCACACTCCCATGACTCAGGAAGCGGACAGACAGATGTGATAAATACAACAGTGTGCTCACACCCAAGGCTGGTACAAAGTGTGGGAGGGGCATTTTGGCTTGTTGTTTGGGGGATGTCCAGATTAGTTGCAAAATAATCTCAGTTGAAGTTCACGAGTTCAGAGGAAGGGGAGGAAAACGGGTGTGGACTATTTTTCTGTGTTCCTAGCATCGGTACCCAGGGTGGGCAAGAGCAGGCTTATAGTTGTGAGTAGGAGAAACACAGAATTTATTCTTGCATCATTACTTAGTATTATATTATTTTCCACTGGAACAACGGTGGACCTGCTTCTGCCACACTCTGCGTTTTCCGCATGGGAGCTGCTCGTCACAAGACCACTGTAAAGGAAGGGGACCCCCCATTTTGCAGGTCAGGACACAGAGGGCTTGGAGAGGTGAAGCTGGCTCAGTTAAGGTCATAGAACTAGCAGGTGGCAGGTCATGGTTTAAAGTGCATGGCATGCACCAGCAAGGGGCATGGGGTGGAAAGGGGTGTGTGGGGTTGGGGGCTCAGCCAAGTAGCACTTCCTGCAGAGAGCTTACGCTTTACCCCCAGGGGCCAAATCAGGGACTCTGGGAGTCTGACCTCTGCCAGGTCACTCCCTGGCAGAGGTCAGAAAAGGCTGACCTCAATCAGCCTTTGACCTCTGGGGGGGGGGACCCACTGAACAGGCTCTTCTCCTTCCCTCCTCCCCCCACGAACAGTCAGCCTGTCCCCTGGCGCAACAGCTCTTGTGACAGTCCCCTGCCATAAAAACAATGGCAGTGGCGAGCAGCTCAGGAACACACCCTCTGATATGTCCCCCGCCCCCTTCCTGTCTCTCCTTTTCTCTCTCCCCAGCCTCTTTGAAATTCTTCTCTCCGCCAGACTAGTCACACACCAGCTTTCCCTTAGCCTTTGCTCAGCGGGATTCTGAGGGAAAGCAATTTCACTCTCATTATTATTAATTAGGGTAGCTAAAAGGCAAGAGGGAGGACAGAAGGGGGAGAGGAAGAGGGAGGGAGACACACACTGGCTACGAGGTGGATGTGAAAGCAGGAAGATGCGAGTTAGAGTACTGGAAGCCCGAGCAGGGCCTGGCTCTGTGCGCAGGCAGCTCCGGCAGCCGCCTGGGGCTGCAGCCTCTGTCGTTCAGTATACGAGCCCGCAGTCCGGCGACTCACTGGGCCTCAGTTTCCTCATCCGTAAAGCTCAGAGGATGACAATTCTTACATCACAGGTTTTCTGCAAATGTTAATTGGGCTGATACGTGTCAAACAGCTAGAACAGTGTCTGACACATTATCAGCATTATTTATGAGTTTATGAAACATACAAATCAACAAATACCTCCCCCTTGCATTTGTGTGCCGGGCTCTGAGGAAGTCAGGGAGTTACTCTGGGCCGCAGTTTCTTTAGCAACAGAGGGAAGGGTTTGAATGAATGATCGAGTGTCTGATCAGTTCTGATCCTGATATCCTAATGAGAACCCGGGTACCAATGTGAATCCAGCGCTGCGAATCCAGCGCTGCTGTGGGTCATGGGTGGTCTTAAGGTCCTACAAAAATGGTGTTAAGATTTATATAAGTTATGCTATAATGAATCTTTCCAAGAGCTCTCTGAGGCTGCAGCGTATCCCTTGTATTTAAAAATGAGACAGAGAAGGCTCAGAGAGGGAAAGGAACCTGTGCATAGTTGCACAGCGAGCTGCAGGGGAGGATGCCAGCGTGGAACTGGCTGACTTGCAAGCCCCACTGCGCCACGCAGCCGTCTCAGGACCCGCGGACAGAGTGCGACTGAGAGATGTGAACTTTGGTGCTCAGGGTGTGGGTAGTGGGCTGGCCGCCCTCCTGACAACTTGTAGATTATTGACGGATGTCCTGCATGCTTGATGAGTCATAACAGAGAGGGTGACAGCTGCCCAGTGGTCTCAGGTGTCAGTGTGAGGGGGCATGGACTGAAATGTGCCCCCCCTCAGGCTGTGTGACAGGAGGGTCTGGGTGAGGAATGAGGGCCCCACTCCGGAAGGACATCTCCAGCCGGGGTGGCACTCCCTGCGTTGAATCTGGCACAGGGTAGGTGCCCAGCTCAGGTTTCCATGTGGCTACTTCGGCTTCCCCAACGATTTTTGACAGACAAATGTTTGGTCCGGGTTTAAATAAATTTTTATTTTGCAAGCTGTTGTGTGTGTGACCATACAACACATCATATTTTATTAAGGAAACTGTTGCATAAAATCATCAAGATATGGTTTCTTTTCTCACTTTCATCGGAGAAGGGCAATGGGGGAAATGCAGAGCCTTAGGCTTCCTTGGTAGGTTGGAAAGGGGACCAGCTTGAGAGAGTGTGGCGGGTGCGGAGTCGGGGGAGGGAGGAAGAAAGACAGCCACCTTCCCACGCACTGTCGTCTCCCTGTCTTGGGTCTCGTCTGTCTGCAGAAGCCCAACCATTTCCCTGCAGTCCAACTCAGCGACGTTTGCTGTGTTTATTTTGACATTGTCACACTGTCCCCAGGGAGTGGTACTGACATGCTTTCTTTTCCCTGTGGCCTCACAGGGCCGGATTCATCGCTCCTGGGTATCACAATCACTTCATCTTGACACCAAACCCTGACATCTACAGATTCCAAGTAACGCGCTTCTGCGTCTCGGGGAAGCTCCGACGGCCCCTGGCATCGGGGCAAACAGAGCGTGACAGCCCACCTGTCGGCGGAGATCACTTTATTTAAGGCGCGGTGGACTTGGACTCAGGGAGCTACGCAGACAGATGAGTGGAGGCGTTTATTGTTCTGTTTAACGCAGAGTTATTGGATTACTTTCTTAAGCTTCTCGTGTTACACACTGCAGACCCGGCAGGGGACGAGGAAGACAGTCTCTGTGCTCCCAGAGCACCGTGGAAGGGGGGCTGCAGCACCCGGACCGGTGGTCCCCCTGCGACCTGTTTCCAGCGGGGACGGGGCGCTGACAGCCGGGCGCAGGGAGGGATGGCGCGGCAGAGAGGGGCACGCGGTCTGGGGAAGACGGCGCTCGGCAGGCGCTCAGGGTCAGCTCTGGGCCAGGCTGGCGGCAGTGGGCACGTGGGATGGACGCACGGACACACGCCCTGCCCACCAGGACGTCACTTCCGCTTAGTGCGGAAATGGGCCTAGGAGTAGGGGCCGCCGGCGGTCGGGGGAAGCCGGTGCGCGCATGCGCAGGGACGTCAGGGCCTGTGTTGGGAGGGCAGGGTGCGGGCTGAGGCTGGCAGGTGGACAGTGCGTCCGGGGACCAGACGGCAGGAAGGGAAGGACACGCACAAACACACGGAGACAAGGAGAGCAGGGAGTGAACAGGGTGGAGCAGAGGCTGGTGCCTGGGAAACGTGAACTACGGCACGAGGAGAAGAGAAGAGGGAGCGGGACTCGGGGTGGAGAGTCGGCCACGGGCAGTCCCGGAAGGTCAAGGTCGGCAGGCCGCACTGAGGGCGGGGCTGCGGGGGGGGCACTTGCATCCTGTAGATGATGACAGGGTGTCATAGCAGAGGCGGTGACAGGCTCATTATCTCAGGTCCTGAGATGATGGTGGTGGTTTCCTCCCCCTGTCCTGCCCCTCCTCCTTAAACTCTTATTGAAAACATTGTAAACACATGAGTTTATGTCTCTGTCTTAAGAGGAGACTCTTGGGAACATCATGGACCCTCCTTGGATATTTGCCCATGACCCCGACGGCTGGGACCATGGGTGCCACTGAAGAAGGAACTCAGCGCGCACGCCAGGAAAAGCCGGGAACGCGGCTGCAGCTGGTGGTGGCCCCCGGCCCCTGCGCTGACCTGAAGCTGCTGCAGCGGGTGAAGGGGTTCCAAGGGGCGCTTTCTCTCTGCACTGAGGATATCTTTTTTTAAATTCAAATTCCGGCTTGCTTCAGCCGGGAAACAGAACCGAAAGAGGCCATACTTAAAAAGTAAGGAGGATGAAAGGAACTGATGGGAAAATGTAGGTGCAGTCACATCATTGAAAGGAAAACTCATCAGCCAGGTAATCATCATCATCGTACAGCGAGCACCTACTTACGATGTGTCAGTCTCCATGTAAGAGCGTTCTATTGTCGCCGTAAGAAACATTCAAACCTGCAGAGAATTGGTATGCGTTTATTTGAGCCAAACTGATGACAAATTGCCAGGGAGCAAAATCTCAACAGATGGGGAAAATACTCCGGAAAAATGGCCATTTTACCACTTAGGTTACACATCAGAATCAAGGAGCAAGACGTGAGGGGGTCACAGGAGATTCACTGGTGACAGATAAAGAAGCTGGGAGAAAGCGTCGGAGGGGCAATCTCTGGGAGTGGATAAAAAGTAAAAGAAAGACACCACTTATTAGACACTGGCGAGTAGAGGATAGTTAACAGGCAACAACGAACAGGGTAACAATGAACAAGAAGGGGTTGTGGTGGGTGTGCCCTGAGGGGGGTCTGGGAAAAAAAAAAAGAAATTACCCTGACATCCTGAAGGTAGGTTATCTTGAAGGTAAAAGACAATAGGTTGACCTTTGTAAGGAAAGATAGGAACCTAGGGTGTAACCGCCCCTGCCCCCTGACCCACTTTTAGCCAGAAAGTTTTCATTTCAGACCATCCTCTGTGGTTACTTTCTGTCTCCGAGTTTGTAAGGCCAGCACGCAGGCCTCCCCTGAGCTGGTCAGCTTTAGAATGTGGCTCCTTTTTTGTTCCCAATACGCATTTACCTAACGTTTACAACAATATTAAAGAGGACACACGTATGAGGCTGATTTTATGGATTGGGAAACGGAGGCTCAGAGAGGTTGAGTAAGGCCCCCAGGCTCACACGGCAGGGCAGCCTCCGGGCTGTGATCTGAACTTGAAACCAGGTCTCCGAATCCTTCTACTGCAATGCTAAGAACCAGGAAGCAGGAATGTCCAATCCTGTGCTGCAGGTAGAAGGAAATAAAGCACCGACTTTTCAGGGAATTGGTGTGTGGGACGGGCCTAGGTTGGGACTCCTGCCACGTTGTAACCCAGGAAGAGGACGGTCCCTTCACTCACCGGCTCCCCAGGCTGCTTGGGAGGAGGGGAGTCATTTCTCAAAACAAAGGCCAACATTGGCTCCCCTCTGAGATTTAACTTGGAACAACAAACAAAACAAAACAAAACTAAATGGACAGTTCCACTACTAAAGGAAAAAAGGAATTATCCTCACTGCCCCCTTGTTTTAATATCAATAAATAAAAATAGAAAAAAGTTGTAGTTGTCAGTGTGAGTTTTTATTGTTATTATTAGGCAGCTTTTACATATAGAAAACTAGTTAAGGTATTTTTTAAAAAGTTTTTATATAAAAATCACTTAAAATCCATTTTTCTTTAGGTCTTTGAAATGAACTTTCAGATCTCTTTAAACATAGACTATATTTTAACAATTACTTTCGAGGAGTCTCTTCTTCAATGTTTAACAAAACTCGAATAGCCTGAAACAATGGGCCCAGATAGTCATTTATTAAACCCCCTCCAAGATTTAAACTGACACGATAGGCAGATGCCTTCCTCAGTATTCAAGGCACACAGTGAAGCAGTACTTACACTTGTAACTAGTGTTAGAGATGCTCAGATTCTCCTGAACGATTACACACGATAAACTTCCGAGTATTTTGTTGAAATTTTTCAGTGAATACTTACAAGCCTAAATGAAACCACTACTCAGTTACGTTGTTAAATCAGTGTTAGCAAGCTAATGTCTCTAATCTGTCAAAACTTCTTTTCTATTATTATACCGCATACGTTAAATGCCACACTTGTGCTGAGTCCCCCACAAGTGACATCCCTTGCCCATCGCTGCTTCTCCTGGTGGAACAGCGTTCAGCACTAGGGAAATGAATAAGTTTTCCTTCCCAATGCAAGCAAGCATCATCCTCAATGTCTGAGTTTATCGACCAGGGGTTTCTGGCCAGAACGCAGGGTCTGAGGTGCAAGGGCAATTTTCTTTCCTTTGTGACAGTTGGCATGTTCTGTCTTTTTTTTCTAGTTACTATGGCAACAAGCATCTCTAAGTCCACACTTTTTTGCACGTGGGATTAGTTTTTGCACTCTCACCCTGATCTAAGTTGCGTGACCTAACCCCTTTTAATCCTGCTGCACAGGCTGCGAATTGTCCCCAAATGCCCCCTTCCCTCGGCACGTGTGCCCAGGACAAAGACTACATTGACCAGGGTCCCTTCCCGTGGAGTAGCTGGGAGTGGTCTGGGGAATGACAGGGAAGCAGGAAGTGCTGTGGGTCATCTGTAGGACATGTCCTTAAACGTCACAGGCATGCTCTACCTCCCTCTGAATGCCTGGAATAAAGATCTGATGGCTGGAGCAGGAGCAGCCAAGTTAGACAAGGAAGTAAACTTAGGAATGGATGGTGTGCACTGCTGTGGACGGCCTGGGTCCCTGACACCGCAGAATGCCACACCAGCCTAGCCCACCAGGACTCCGTCCAAGGGAGACATGAACTTCTACCTGATTACTGCTGTTTGGCGTTTTCAGCAGCCGACCCTAATCCTAAGGGCTGCGGATGCTGTGACCTGATTTGCAGAGATGAACTTCTGAATCCTTCCGCGTCAGCTCTTGTACTGCCTGTGAAACTCTGCCTTTCCCCGTGTCTGGCTGGGGCCCACAGGCCTCGGGCATCCTGATGACTTCCATGATTTTACCACATCGACACTCCGAATTAGTAGCAGATGTCATATCTTTTAAAACTGAGGCCACAGCTTCCAGCGCGACCTCAAGGTGGATTTGGCCGCCTCCAGGATGATGAAGTGCAGACCATTCCATGAAAGGAGCCAACGTTAATTTATATTTTATGAGCTTGCAGTTCAAAATATATGTCAACACCAAAATACTGAGCAAATCAGCACACATAAAAACAGCAAGAGCTGACTTACTGCGCGCCTTCCGTGCACACGCTCTACTTAATCATCGCTGAACGCTCCCGGTTGTCACGGAGGGCTGACGCGATCGTCGTCCTCTTTGTAGACATAAATAAGCTGCAGCTAATTGTTTGGCCCAAGTTCATCTCTGCAGCTTCACAAACTGTGGAAGCAAGAGGTCCTCCCTCACCCACGCCTTCTCTTTGTTGTTTTAATTACCTAAAGAGAGGGGGGGAAAAAGAGAGATTTGCAGGTTTAGCCTCAAGGAAAGGTAACCTATTAAAAGAGGAGAATACAGAGAAACGAAACGAAACAATCCAGGGCTCCTTTTTTGTTCCTCAACAACATAGATGGATGTTATCTTCATGCTCTGAAAAGCTGGAACACATATGCCAAAGTTGGAGATGGAGGCTTGGTTTCGGCTGGTTGAAAAAAAATCACCTGCTCCCGCTTAGGGTAAAAAAAAAAGGAAAAGAAAATTCAAAATTTTAAGGCCACCACTGTGGGCTTCTAGTTTTTTTTGTTTTTTGTTTTTTGTTTTTAAAGACAATTCCAAGACTCTCTTCCCCAGAGAGATGCTGCTGGCTGCTTCTCAGACTCTTGAGATTTGGCAACTCCCGAACTGTGTAACTTTCCATTCTCATTTATAAAACATTTGCAGGAATGCTGCTAAGTATAATGCGCATAAGAAAGATCCTTAAATTAATAATGGCCATCATTTATTGAATGCGTACTACGTACCTGACGATACTTAGTAAAAAATTTACTGCGTAAGTAATTTTTTAATATATATATATAATCTTTCTCCTTAAAATGAGCCCCAGAGGCAGGTACCACGTGTGCATTCTGCAGATGAAAAATGGGAAGACTCGGAAGGTGCTAATTATCTGACCTGACAGCCGCCCCCGGCACCCACGTGGGAGCATCCAGGGCCCCACCCTGCGCCTCTGCGCCTGGCTGTCTCCTGGGATGAGGAGCAGGACCGCGGTTCAGACTTTTCCGTTCGCTCCCTCCGTGTCCCAGGATGAGGTGCCGGTTTTTAAACGTCATGAAGCCACAACACAGAAGCTCTTCTGTCCCTACAGAGCCTCGCAATGCCTTTTCAAGAACGAAGGCATGAACCTGGGGGCTTTGGGCAGATGTCAGATCCAGCAATCGCCTTCTGCTCGTTTTGCCTTACTCAGGAGGAGTGGACAAACATCATGGATCAGAAGGTGTCCAGTTGCAAGGACCCTTAGGGACCACCCAAGGCAGTGGCATCAACCCCGGAGCAGTGGGCCCAAGTGGCGGCCCCACCCAACAACTTAAGCCATCTTTGTGGGCTCCCCCTCTTGTCCCTGCTTGTGTTTCTCTCTTGAACTACTTTTCCTGATGACAATTAATCATTGGCTTGGTAATGTCTTCAGTGTCCAGCCCAGGGCCCCGCACGGAGCACGCAGCCAGTGACCGTCTGCTGAATGGACTAACGCAGGCCCCCGATGGGGACACCCCGTGGGTCTCCTCGCGCACACTTCGAACACACCGCTCTAACTCAACCCCCTCCCTGTCCAGACAAGAAAACGGACGTCGGAGTGAGAAAACTGTCAGAGGTCAGGCGGCTACAAAGTCGCAGAGCCAGGACATCCGATCGACAAGACTGCCCGTGGCTCCGCGGGGGTTAGTGGCTGAGCGGCTGAGTGCTGGGCTGTCCCCTCAGCCCCTGCAGCCATGCGACAGAAGGAGGCTGTGGTAAAAGGCAGGTTCCTGGGCCCCGCTGCAGGTCCCCTGCATCCCGACCTCTGGGAGTGGCACGCGGGAGCCCTGTTTAGAGTAAGTCTCCTGCCGTCATCCAGGTGCACACTGACCTCGAGACTGGACTCTGATGCCCCCTTATCTGGCTCCAGGAGTAACCCGAGGCTCCGTCAACGGCGGTCATTCTTCTGTTGGGGGCCCTGCTCAAGAATTGCTGACCTGAGACTTTATCTACAGAGAGTCATGTTCTTGCATGAATTATTGATTCCATAAGCATTTACTGTCAGTCACTGTGTCCCCGCCGGGGCTCCATCCTTGTCCCTCTTTTGTTTCCCACAGCATCCCCGGGCGATCTCGTGCACACCTGGTCCCCACCACCACCTGCTGCCTGTGCATCTCCGGCGTCTACCCGTCCTGAAAAACGCAACCACCCGCAGCGGTGTAGCTTTCCAAGAGGGGCTGCAAACTCTTTGTCACCGCTCCCTGCAAGAGGGGGCATTAGATCCCTCCTCTGAGTATCTGGACAGGCTTTGTGACTGCTAGCGTAGAGCGCAGTGAATTTTGGAAGCTGGGTTATAAAAGGCAAGTATCCAATCTGGTTCGCCTGGGCTGTGCTTTGGAGGACAGAACTCACTGAGTCCAGCCTACAAGTCCACCCCTCGTGTTACAGAACAGAACAAGGGGGGGCCTGGGACGATATACTATTATTTAAAAGGCCCCCAGGTCCGTCATGTCCGCCGCCCGAGGAAAGACATCTCTCAATGCCAGAGATTCGTGAAAAGGAAAGGAAATGTTTATTTAATGCTATACAAACTTCAAGTAGTGACCTAATGTCTTTATCAAAAACCCCAAAGTCCCTTAAAACACCCCCAAACACACAGTCCTTCCTTCCTTCCCCCTTTGCCCAGTCCAGAGTACTGTATCTCAGGAAAGGAAAACGAAGTCCATGGCTCAGACAGTCCTCTGGTTCTTAGTTAGTCCTCCATCTCGACTGGGAGACCTCCCTGGGTTCCCGGCACCCTCGGCTGAGTCCCCAGGATCTTTGCTAAAACCAGGTGGTGGTTCCTCCTTCTAAAGCTGCGGGGGTCCCCACTCCGTCCAGGCCTCGTGGTTTTCTCTCTCTGGGATGCGGGAGTCTCCACTCCGTCAAAGCCGCGTGGTTCTCTCTCTCAGGGCTGCGGGAAGGGGAGAGCCCCCACTCTCCCAAAGCCGCGTGGTTCTCTCTTCTCAGGGATGCGCATGGCTCTCTCTTTCTGGGATGCGCATAGTTCTCTCTTCAATGGCCGTGATCCTCTCCGCACCTCCACAGCCACATGGTTCTCCTCCCTAATGGCCGCCAAGTCTGGGTTTTAAATCCCCTCGGCCAATCTTCCTCTGCAGCCTCATTTCCGACTCCTCCCACACTCGGCTTCACATGCCAGAACTCATATCCTTCCAGGTTTACTGGATTGCCATCTTGAGTCTGGGCAGGTGTGGCCCCATGTCCTGGAGCCAATCTTCTCCGAGCTCCCACGCAGGCGCTGTAGCTTGGGGGATCTGCCCCCAGTCACGTGTTGGTGGGGAAGTTACTTCCATTCCCCCCCCCGCCCAGAGATGATCAAAGCTATTTAACGTATCTAAGCGACCAGCCAAAGGCTGTAGATATGTTAAATGACCACGCCAGAGCTTAGCTGCAAAACAGCTCTCAATGGTCCTGCTCCATTTGTCCCTTCCCCCAACCCACACCCTGGGGGGGGGGGGGGAATCTCCTGGACACCTTAAGTTCTGGACCCCATTTCAAATGCCCATTTGGGGTCCCCCCTCTTGACTGCACCCTGTAACACTCGTGATCCCAGACATGGGAGTGAGGAGGTCTGATACACCTCTAGTTCTCAGCCACTCAAGTTTCCCTCAGCTCCAGGTCCTCCTCGACGTGGCGGGGCAGAGACAAGGGCTCCCTGCCGTCCACATTCCTGACCCGCAGAACGCAGGGGCATGAGGCCGTACCTGCTGTTTCCCACCAGTAATTTGGGGGTGTGGTGCAGCATGCAGCATCGGTAACCAGAACCAGCTGCAATGGACAGCCCCACAAAAAACCGATACGTGACAAGTGAAGATGGCAATCATCTCCTCCTCCTTCCTGGGAGGCGCCCTCCACTCCGTTGGTTGGGGTTGCATTGGGTTGAATGTAACAAATAAGAGTTGAGTGTTGCTGCATATTTTCCCCCCACACAACAGGGGATCCAGGTAAGACACTGCCGGCATTGATTCCACGTCTCAGGGATGGCTTCAAGAACCAAAGATTTGTGTCTTTTAACCCCATCACGCTCAGCCTGCTCCTGCCAGCAGGGATGGCTGCTGCCTCTCGCGTGAGCCTGGGTGTGTGTGCTTTCCCGAAGGATCTGTGCCATGTGCAGAACACAGGTGTGACAGGTGTAGCAGGACACTCTACTGACATATGAGTTTGTGGTTCTGGCCCCTATTCTGGTGGGGGGGAGGGCTCCGTCCGCAGGGCCTCCCCAGCTGCCACGGATGAGAATAAGTCTACCAAGACATGATCTGCTTGGGGAGGAAAGGTGGCCGATCTCTCACAGGAGAAGGGCCAAGAGCCTTTTCCTCAATGGCTTTTACTGGGTTCGTTTACACAGGAATTCAGGTAAAGCTCATTACTCATTGCCAGGAAGTAAGGGTCAAATAACAAGGAACTCTCAGGGCCTATTTTGACTCAGGATCAGATAGCTAAAGAGCTGTAAAACTTTGAGGAACAAACTTACTTCTTGTTTGGACCCTTATTATTTAATTTAGAGCATTCCAAACAAAGCAGGTTTCACAGGAGTTTACACATTCTTCCTTAGGCCTGATCTCCCAGGGAACCCGCCTTTCCCAGCACAGGGCTGCACCACCCTCTGTCATTGTTTCAGGCTTAGGTGGAGCAAGGGAAGTAAGGCAACCAAGAGATTAGGAGATATCTCGCAGACAATGAGGACTCAGGCTTTGTCAAAGCCGAATGATGAGGGTCTATCACTCCCTTTTGCTGTAGCCCCCAAAGTCCTTCCTTGGGGGCCTCCCACGTGATCGTGCCTGTCTTAGATCGTTCCTCCCTTGGGGAATCTTACCCATCATTGGCTAACCGACCAAGCATTGGGGGCCAGGCAGGGTGAAGTAAAAGGAGCAGAAACAGTGCACCTGCCAGGGAGATAAGCTTTTGTCTCCTTGGTGGCTTATGGTCCAAGGTCATTCCCTCAGCCTTAGCCTTGGCGGGGGTTACAGCTTCTGAAACCAGGCAGGGTGGTTCCCAACACCCTATATATTCCCTTGTTCCTCACATTCGCTGTTTCTGGCCACCGCTTTGTGGTGGTTTGCTACCGCAGCCCTAGTAAGCTGGCACCCCTGGGAAGATGGACCTTGTGACAGGGAAGCCGTGGTGCTTTATGGGTCTGGCTGCCTCCAACAGCGGCAGGCTCTGTATGTTGATTTCAAGGACATACAACGTGTAATTTAACCAGAGCGTCTGGGCTGAGTCGACTCCACTTCTGCGTCTGTGCCTGAAGATAACAAAGATGCTAATTCAAAAAGATAGAGGTGCCCCTATGTTCACTGCAGCATTAACTACAGTAGCTAAGATACGGAAGCAACTTAGGCATCCATCGACAGACGAGTGGACAGAGTAGACGTGGTGCACCTATACAATGGAGTATTACTAAGCCGTAAAACAGAATGAAATCTTGCCATTTGCAACAACAGAGACGGACCTAGAGGATATCGTGCCCCGTGAAATAAGTCAGAGAAAGACAAATACCGTATGATTTCACTCATACCTGCAATCTCAGGAAAAAAAACCCACACACGAATAAACAAAACGAAACAGAAACAGGCCCGCAGACAGACCGAGGCGTGGGAGGGCGAGGAGTTAGAAGAAACAAACCTTCTGCTTCATGTGCAGCTGGAAAGAAGCAGCTCCTCAGGGCTTACGACTAAGGAATTCTTTCCTAGAAAACCCAAGCATATTTCTCTCCTTGTCTTGTTGGCCCCGAGGGAGATGACATCTACTCACTCCTGAGCCAAACTCTGGCAAAGAGACCAAGGGGGTCGGGACTTACCAACTGCTGGTCGGCTGGCTTGGCAGGCCGCGGGGTCTGATGTATGTGAGTGTGGTGTGCACAGTTCTGCTGACTCGGACGCCCCTGAGATTCTCCGGGTTGGAAGGGGGCTTCGGGGTCACGCCCTCCGTCCTCTGTAAGTGAACTCTCCTGCATGGCTCTCCCTCACCTGCTGACCGGGCTTGCTGGCCCACCACTGGGGAGCCCTGCCCATCGGATTCCTCCCCCAGAACAACTAAAACCCACAGTGGACGATGGTCCGTGGGGAGTGGAGCTGAGAGGATGGCCCAGGTGTGAAGGGGCTGGGGCCACAGACACGCCGGCAACTTTTAGGGCTGACCCCAGGACTTGCCAGAGAAAGCTGATGGGCTGGGAGCGGACTGAGCTGGCGGGGGCAGGGCGTGGGGTGCAGAACAGGTGGCCACAGATGCGGACTGTCTGTCTCCTTCCAGCTTCCCACTTCCAGCTTGAGTCTGCACATTCCCGCCGTACCTCTTTTTATAGAAGCGGAGCTGGGCCAGCTCCTCACAGCCCCGAGATCCCCAAGTAACACACTGTCCACAACACAAAGCACCACACGCCAGCAGCTCGGAGCTCACCTTTGACAAGCACAGCAGCCCGTTGCTTTTCTGCACAATCACCCAGATGGCATCAGAACCCATTAGGATCTTTCCACTAGGACGTTCCAGGGGTGGGGGTGGGGGCAGGAGGAGCTCTATTTCCTTAACCATTGTTACTGAGAGCTTTGCTGTTGCTCTGCAAGCATGGGGTGGAGGTGAACGTTAAATCAATGTCGGGGCTCCCCGAGGGAACTCTGTGTGCAGACACCCCCAGTAATGACTAACACCAGTTGTCCTCCGGCGGGGCGTGTGTGGGGACGCACTCAGGGGGACGAGGAGGCACGCTCGTGTGCGCACACATTGCTGACACACAGCCCCCAGATCTGGGCTCCTGAAAACGGTCCAGGGGCGGCAGCAGAAGGACTGCTTTTCTGGAATGTCACAACTCCAGAAAAAAAGGGAGAAGGGGACAGGCCCTCTCTGCCACCTCCTGAGACACGCACTGCAACAGGAAGGAGGAGGGTGGGGAAAGCCCATCATCAGCCATCTGGGAGATGTGTGTGATGTGTGTGTCTTTATATAGACACGGTGATGATTTATGCGTGTCTCACCGCAGAGTCACTCAGTAAGGTCTCCGTCTTGCCGTGGAGTCACCGAGGGGAACTGCCAAGAACCTCGGGGGCTGAAGCAAGAGGCTGGCTGGCCCTTGGCTGCAAGGCAGCACAGCCGGATGACCTGGGGCCACTGACTTGCCTGGTCTGGTCCTCCCCAGATGCTCCCGGGAGAGCAGTACAGTCTTAGGCTACGACAGCATTTTCTACAGCACTTTTCAAAGTGCTTTCCTGTACATTATATAATTTGATCTTGCAATAAACACCACTGCTTGATGAATTCACCCAGGAGCCCTCTCCTGAGCATGTACCGTGGGACAGGCGTGTGAGGGGTGCGGCCATCGGCGGGGAGCGAGACGCGACCTCGTCCCCGCAGCACGCTGAGTCATATCGGAAGGCGAAAGCACCGGCTATCTCATCACGCAAAGCCACAGGGCGCTGCAGGCCCTTGCCCCCGAGGACAGCAGGACGACCACTCGTGCATTTCGAGGGTGACACGGAGCTGGGAGATGCACCGGGCCACACATCCAGGGGCTGAGCCTGGGACTCCCAGTTGGAAGAGGTGGGAGGAGGCGGCCTGGAGAGGACAGTAGTTGAAGCTCCTAGGACACTCCCCGGCTCCCCTCCTCCGCCCCCCCACGGAAGCATTTCGGAGAGACACCGAGAGCGCTGCCGGACACCGTGCCTCACACCTCGCTGAGAGCAAAGTCCAGGAGATGCTTCCGGGGAGGCCAAAGGGCACCCGCCCTCATCTGGAATTGAAATGGAAACCATCGGGCTCACGAAACACGCCAAAGGCTGCTCTCCAACTCACGGAGGGCGGCCGGCCTGGCAGGCTCCCAGGCCCCCTGGGCACTTGGCCGTGGTCCCTGAGGAATTTTTAGATTCACATGCTTTCTGTTTTATTGTTTTGTCTCCCCGCCCGCTTTGGTCCTCCCCACCCCCTCTGAAATCCATCTCTCTTCCCCCTCTCTCTTCTCTGAGTATCCCTCCTTTTCTCCCCCTAAGGCCCCTAAGTGTTCCCCGATACGCCCACCCCATCTCCAGGGTGGGCCATTTACACACTGCGGGCGGGGACCCGGCACGGAGCCGTCCATCATGAACTCGGCTCACTTCTATTGAGCGCCTACAACAACCTAGGTGCAGTTTTAACGGTCGGACACGCAGGAATTCCCGTAACCTCACAACAGCCCCAGGGAATGGGCATTCCCACACAGGCGTGGGAGCTCGAGCACAGAGCCGGGGAAGCGTAGGGATTCTGTAACGCCTGGGAGCTCACATGCGGCGAGTGGCCGCGCAGCATTTGAACCCAGACGTCTGATCCGGCTGCCCTGGCCTGAAGCCGGGGGCTCCAGCGTCTCCCTGGTGAGTGAGGGCCTAGAGACCTCTCCCGTGTCCACTGCACAAGACCAACTCTCCCCTGAGCCCGGGAAGCTGGAAGCCTTCAAGGACCCTTAGGCCAAGCTGCGCTTCTTTCCCCGGCATTCCTCAGAAAACTTGCGAAAGATGCGGAGTCCATTAAGAGGACTAGACCTGCACAACCAGGTTTTTTTTAATGCCTGTTAACCCTGGTGTCCAGCATTTAGCCTCTTAGCCTGGCACTCTGCCATCCGGCAAGATGTCTCCCATTTCCCCACCTCCCTGGAAAGGGCGGAGGGAAAAAAAAATCCTCAAACTTACCCCTAAGAGGGCCTGGTCCTAGAAGCCCCAGCCCCAGGCCACCTTGGGGCCAGCCCCTACCTGGGGTCCCCCTTCTCTACACCATCTTGCAGCTTCCGAATCCCGGAGGAAGTAAAGAAGGAAGGCAGTCCAGCCGGGCGCGGACCGGCCACGGTGGCCACTCAGTGGCCCTGAACTGGGCCAACTGGGCCTCACCAGCACCCCAGCCCCGCTGCGATCCTCCCCTCCTTAAATCCCACCTCGGATCCCCCAGCCTCGAGCAAGTGGTGCCTCTGCACACTCGCCAGTAGGGGGATCGCCCCCTTCTAGCTACCTTGCACCCGACTGGGGCTCCTCAGGGCACGCCACGTCCTCTTGGTGGTGGGCGCCCGTCGCCTCCTCCCTGGGGCTGACCCCACGAGGCCCTGCGCAAACTGGACGCCCTTCCCTAGCCTTGCCAGTTTGCGGGCGGAGGCCGCGGCGCGAGGTGGAGCGGAGCTGTCCCTGCAGCGCCCCTCTCGGGGAGGCCACTCGGCCCGTGCCGCCTCCGGCGTTTCCCCGGCCGGGCCTCGGCCGAGCCGGCTTGGGCCCACGTGGCTCTAGAGCTCTATATTCGGCTCGTGGGGAGCCCCGAGCCAGGGGAAAGCCGAGCACAACGCGGGTGGGAAAGGGCTGCGGGGGAGGGGCAGCGGGGGACCGAGGGGCGGGCACTGGGCGGAGGAAGGGGAGGGCCGATCGGCCCAGGCGCCCGCCCCGCTCTGGCGCCCGGGCCCCGGGTCCCGGCCGTCCGGCCTGCCCCGCCCGTTACACCCGGGGGAAGGTGTTCCCGAGACCGCTCCCAGCCTCTCCCCGCCTCCTCGGCTCCAGCCCCCGCCGGCGGAGCTCCACTATGCCAGACAGTTTCGACACTTTGCAAAGACAAAGACCAGAGGGAGGAGGAAGAGGAGGAAGAGGAGGAGAGAGAGAAGGAAGGGGAGATGTGAGCTGGGAAGGGGGCGAGTGTTTGGGACACTCTCCGAAGCCCCTCTTCCCCAAAGCCCCGGAAATTCCAGCGTGTCCCCCGCCGCGGTGAGTGAGCGCGCGGAGCCGGCCGCTGCCGGGGTGCGCAGGGACTGCGTCCGTGGAGTTGGGGCTCGGGCAGTTTCGTGTGTGTTCGAGTGGAGGGGTGATTGCTCGGACCCGGGGACAGAGTGGTGGGGAGGGGCCTAGGAGGGTGTGACAGTGGAAGTGAGAACGGAGACCTCAGGCGCCGGGAGAGAGACACGCGTAGGGTGACCCTGCTTTCGCCCCGGCATCGCCGGGATCTTGGGGAGGAGGCTGGGGCGCAGGAGGCTTCAGTTTTTACTGCGAGAGATGCTAGGAAGCTCCGCGGCGAGCCTACGCCAGATCCCGGGCAGCGGTTTCTGGGGTGCTCCTAGTGACACTGCACACTCGGAGCCGGGCTGGAATATCCCGGATCGGGGCCGCGGTGGAAGGACACCCCACCAGCAGCGGGGCTCGGGCGGTGATCCCGTACAGCGGTCGCGGGACGGTATCCGGATCCAGCCTCCAAATCCGCTGGGAGCAGGCGCAGATCCGGGAGGTGGCCGTCGTTCCCCGGGGGCTCCAACGGCCGGTGATTCACTGGATACGGCGGAGAAGTTGGCGCCCGGGCGGAAGCAGCTGGATGTGGGGTGTTAGGCACTGAGGGGCTAGCGTGGGCGAAGTGGAGCCAGTGGCGGGGGTGGCGCTGGTGGCAATTCGAAACTCTGAATCCTCCCTAACCCCATGAGGCGCCGCAGCTGCAGGGAAATAATTTGACAAAAGTTAACAACTTGTTTGCGTCTCCCTGACGTGTGACCCGCCCGGGGCAGGGACCGCTCCTTCGCGGAACGCAAGGGGGCGGGAAACCCTGACCCCGGGACAGAGCGCCCCTGGAAGGGGCTAGAGCTACATTCCGAACTGGGACGATGGCGCAACTTTCAGCTCTTTTTACTAAGCGTCAGTGTGTTTGAGCATGACCTTGAGGGAGAAAGCGCCGCTGAACTTGAGGTGGGTGTAGAGGCTGCGCCCCGGTTTGGCACAGAGATGTTGGAGAGTGTCTTTATCCAACACCGTGGCCTGGTCTCCCGGAAGCGTGTAAGGATCCTTCCGACTCTGTTTCTCGTCTGGAGCCCCGAGTCTCTTCTCCCTCCTACCCGAGGGTCTCTGCTAGCACCCACCACGGGCCGGGCTGGGTGGGGGCGCACCGCGAGTGCACATGTGCGCGCCCAGAGTGTGAGAGTGGATGGGGGCTGGGCGAGTCACTGCGTCTCCAGGGTTCCCTTATCCCGCAGACGGAGACAGCCTTGGCCCTGAGGGCAGTGACCTCCTCACCGGGTCGCGGTGTCAGGCATCCTCCTGGCTTTCACGTGGCCACCTCCGGGGACCCCTTGCCTCTTCTGGCTCATCCTCCTTGTGAGTCCTCACGCCCAACGGATTTGTGCCGAGATGGTTCCCCCAGGGAGACAGCGAGCGCCGACCCTCGCTTTGCAGCTGTGTGCGTTTGTGAGCGTGGCGGGAAGGCCGGTTCTCTCCAACAGGGAAAAGCGAGATAAGCAGGGATTGTGGTTGTCCAGTCGTCACCACCCCGCCTGGCACTAGTAGGTGCAAATGCTGTTCGCAAAGCCTCTAAGATGGAAGGGGCTGGCAGGGGCCTGGACATCCCCTCCTCGCTTTCTCTAGCCCATTTCAACTGTTGAATACACATTAGTCTACCTAGTCAAGCACTCAGCTTCTGGACGTGCCTTGAGCACCTACTACACGCTGGGCTCAAAGCCGGTCCATTCCTAGAAGCTGCTGGCAGAGCCTCCCAGTCTTCTTTTCCGGGATCTTAAGGAGAGCGCCTGGGAAGTTAGGAAAAGGCAAGGTGCACTGCCCCCTGCTGGCTTCTGGGGAAACTAGCGCCTGACTCCGCTGGGGAAGGGGCGCCCATGGCGGGGTGTCTGGGGCCATTCTATTCATGGTGCCTCCTTTCACCTTCGCTTCCTGCCCCTAAGCACCAGGGCACCGTGGCTATTTTTGAGACCCGTGGTTGGCTGAAAACAGGGACCCGAGTTCACCATTGCACGTCCCCTGCCTCTGCCCAGATCTGGGAGTAAAGTGAGGGGGGTGGGGCTCATCTAGTCTCCCACCCTCTCCCTCTCCCATCTCGCTCTCTGACTTTGGGCTTGAGACTTAATGTCTCAGGGTCTCAGTTTCTGTATCTGTAAAATGGGATCCTCACCACTACCTTGCAGATCACATTGTGTAGAGTAAACGTTGCATGTAACTGAATGTGTGTGTAAATATATGTGTGGGGGGGGGGAAGGAATTCTAGCACAGAGCTTTCGGCTGAATAAATACATGGCAGAAGGAGTGGGGGTCTTCTTCCCTGGCCTTTGAACAATCTCACAAGCCTGGAAACAGCTGTACTTGCATTTTGCCAGACCTGCATTTGCTGTCTAGGTTTTGCCTCTGGGGCAAGGCCAGGGCCTGGGCAGAGCACCATCCCCCTCCCACCCCCGAGATCACTGACGGGGAGGCCTCTGCACCCGCCACCAGCGTGGGGCAAAGAGGGAAACAGGAAGGGTTCCCGGTGATGGCAGAGGGTTTCTTTAGTGGGTGTGGATTGTGCTTCTAGAAGCTCTGCACCAGCAGGTCAGAGTTAGCTTCTAGCCGCGTCCTTGCTGGCCTCAGGGCTGTGCTTCCTCTTGGAGACACAGGCTGGGCATTTCCCGGCTAGACTGCTGAGCAATCCTGAGGTCAGGGAGCTCCATGGAGTTGCTGGTGGAAACCTTTGGTCCCCTAGGAATAGGGGGGGGGGGTGGCATTAAGGACTCATGGAGCCTCATGTTTGTGTGGGGCTTTGTGCCAGCCAGGTAGGTCTCTGCCTCCCCTCTCCACCAAGCAGTGCACCCCCCACCCCGCAGACCGGAGCAAGCTGTGGGCAGCACCCCTGGAAGGGGCCTCTTTGAGTCTCCTGGTCAGTTAACCTTGCTTGAGTCCTTTGCTGGGTAGCAGCTGCTGACTCAAAGGAGTTATATTTGGACAGGATTTTGCCTTATGAGATCAAAACCTTAACCCTCTCCCCAGGCCCCTCCCACACTATAAAAAGCAACTGAGAAATTGGAAAATGAAATCCACAGTCGTCTCGGCCTTACACTGCTTCCCAGGGAGCGTGTACACGTGTGTGCACAGGAGGAGCCGGCCCGGGCACAGAGAATCCTGGAATAAGACTTACGTACACTTTGTTCCGTTGCCGAACCCACGTGGGGCCTGCAGCGCCCCCCCACCCCCGCCCCCCAAATCTGAGGGCCTGAGACTCTCCTGCTCTGATTGGAACACGGGAACCCAGCAAGCGCCTCGGTTCTATTCCCGGGGCCAGTTATTCGAAACTTGGCAGCCAAGCCGTTCCAAGCTCTAGGTCTCAGTTTCACTCTCCGCGAAACGAGAGGCTCAGAGTTCTGCTCCAGTCACTCGGGGGGCGTGAAAGCCTTTCTTTGTGCAGACAGCCCCCGCCTCATTTGCTTTTGCCTCTAGCGCATCCTCAGAACCCTTCGGGCATGGCGGGCGTCACAGCCGGCCCCGGGCCACCCCGGGTCCCGGCACCGTACACACTCAGCTGGCATTCACCGGGCACCTGAGCTAGTCCGTCTCCAGCAGTTCCCGGCCGTGGGGCCTGACACCCGGCAGCGGAGCTGACATTTTTGGGGACTCCCAAATGATACCTACGGCAAAGAGGAACCACGGTGACTCCACCAGGACCCGTCTGGTCCCCACCCTAAGAGCTGAACATGTGCTTACAAACCATTTTGTTCAGCTCTTCCATGGCCGTGTAAACATGTGGAGGCCCGGGGGGAAGTCACGGAGCTCATGGGGGGCGCTGGCCGGCCTCACAAGCTCCGAAGCCCTCAGTGCGTCCCCTTCCCTGAAGCCACGCTCTCTCTCTTCTCTCTTCTCATCGGAAACCAGCGGGTCCCTGGGAGGCCTGCGGTGTTGGTGTCTCTTCGGGTTTCGTTGTCGGTGAGATTGTTTTGATCTCCGTTGAGCCAGCATTTGGTAGGGACTTCAGTTCCAGGCACCACGCAGGTGCCGGAGATAGACAGATGGAAAGGCTCGCGGTCGGTCTGCCCTTGCCCCTTGACCCCGAGGTCACGGTGCTGTCCCCCTGCTTGCACAGGAAAGATAAGGTAAAACAGTAGATTGGCCGTGGGTGTGTTCTGTGTGGTTCTGCGGAGGGAAGGGACCTGGGGGTTTTTGGGGTTCGGTGCTTTGGCCAGTCTCCTGAAGCACGTGCTGATCTCGCGTTTTTGCCTCCGTGGGGTCCAGCCTTGCTGCTCAGCCAGAGCACAGGCCCCTGAACCACGCGCCCCTCCGAGGGCCTCAGAGTGTGGCGTGTGTGAGCGAGAGTGGCTGCTTCGCTTTGGAAAGCTAATCCTTATATTTGAGCTCGGATTTAAGCAGCTGACTTGGGAGAGCGGGTTCAAGGGCATGGCAGGCAGCTTGGCGAGGGAGGGGGCAGCCAGGTTTCGAGAGCACGCCGCCACACCCCGCCGTGTGAACGGGGCAAGCTCTGCACCTCCGCAGGACGGGGTTGAGGCGCACGTGGGCAGTTACCCCCCGGGCTTCGGGGTACTGTGAGGATTAAACGAGATCATGTGTGGGAGAGCGTCACACCCCAGGCCCAGCTCCTGGAACCTTCCAATATCCCAGCTAATAGTCTCTGTGCAAGAGTTGGCTAAAGGTGGAAAGTTCTGGAAAGCTCCTGGAAGAATATCTGAAGTACAGGCTGGTTTTCAGCTGAATGGTTTGTTAATGCCACCCCTCCCCCACCCCCCAAGGAGCAAGGCCCCTTGACCGGGCTGCAGTACCAGCATGCTTTTCTCACCCCCGGTCCCAGGGCCGCAGACACCTTGGACTCTTCTTTCCCTGGGGACAGGTACACCTGGGTGGTGGGGCGGGGAGATGGAGTGCACTGGGGAGATGGACCCTGAGCCCATCCTGTGTGGCCTGGCCACTCAGCAACAGGCGTGACATGTGCCAGTGGCGAAGGCACCTGCAGGGGACTCGGTCTGTTGTGGTTAACACCGGGACGAGGGCCAGACAAGGGACATTTCCTACAGAGTTGGAGGGCTCAGGCAGGAGACCCACTAGCCCGGGACTCAGACCCCCAAAGTCCTGGTCCCAGTTCCTTTCCATTTGCTTCTGGCTGGGGACCTCGGATGTGTCACTGAACCTCCTTGAGTCTCCATTTCCTCACTAGCAGGTGGCAGTAGGAGTCCCACTCCAGGCCGATCCCTGGAGAGTTGGGAGGAGCCCACGGGAGGAGGGGTGTGAACTTGCCTTAGAGATAATATGTTTCTCTACTTTTGGTTGAATGTTCGTGTGTGCCCAGGAGGGTGGCAGGTATCTTAAACGTTAGATCCTCCTGGGTCCCAGTTGGAAACATGCACCCTGAAATCAACAAGGGGTGTGGCAGCACCGGGGCCAGTTATGTCTCCCCAAAAGAGGCGGAGGGAGGGTGGGGCGAGGGTTGCCAGCGGAGGAAGGGCCTGTCTGGAGGAGCTGATAGAAGCCACTGGAAGAGATACACGGCCTCCCTCCTCAACCCGGCAGGGAGGAGCAGGAGCTCAACTCTGCCGCCTCGCTCTGACCTGCCTGCCCTCCACAGCCCCTGTGCCTCCGAGACCTCAGCCCGCTCTGGCAGGTGGGTAGCCACGGGAACCCCAAAGGACAGGGGAGAAACCAGAGGCAGGAGAGGAACTGGCCCAAGGCCACACGGGGGGGGGGGGGGGGCTCGAGTTTTCCCCCAGTGCGCTGGTCTCCCCTCGTGAGCGCACAGTGTTATTGTCAGACCTTTAGGTTTTTTTCAATAGCGTCTTTTTTTTTAATGTTAATTGTTGTTGCAGTACAGTTTTCTATCTTTTACTCCCATCCCAGCCCACCCATCGAGAGACCTCCCCTCCTCCCTCCCATTTCCACCCACCCCTAGTTTTGATCCACGTGTCCTTTATACTTGTTCCTGTAAACCCTTCCCCTTTTCCCCTGAAATGCCCCTGAAATTCCCTCTCCTCTCGCCTCTGAACTCTTGTCAGTCTGTTCTCTATTTCAGTGTCTTTGGTTATAGTTTGCTTGTTCCTTTGGTTTGTGGTTGAGGTTCCTGTTAAAGGTGAGATCGTATGGTATTTGGCTTTTACCGCCTGGCTTATTTTGTTTAGCACAATGGCGCCGTAATGAAAAGCAGAGCGGCCTCAGTATTATTACGGTTTCCGTCCAAGACTCACCACTTCCGACTCTGTGACCAAATGAGTCACCTTTTCTGGGTCTCAGTTTCCTCGTCGGCCCCGGAGATGATGTGAGGTGAGAATGAACCGGAGTCACCCTGCAAATATTAGCTTTTATTCCCTAGACGGCTCGTGGACGGGGCGTCCTTTCGGCCTGTTCACTATTCAAAGATGCAAGACGCCTTTTTACACGAACAGTTTTTTTTTTTTCCTTCCAAAAATATCTGATTCTGGAGCCCTGAAGGGAATATAAAATACGCGTCGAAGATTACTTACAGCGACGCCGAGAGGCTGAGGAGAGATTGTGAGTTCCAGATTGCTTGGCAGAAGTAAAAGAGGACTTTTGGAAGGCTCACTTTTTGGGGGTGTCCAAGAAAATACTCTTTCCGAATTTCATCAGATACTTTAAAGAAAATCAAACCCAAATAGATGTCATGGTAATAGATTTTGCTACATTAAAAAAAAAATCCATTTGAATCCACATTGAACTAACAGCCGGAACGGGCTAAAAATTCCCCTCATGCATATTTACTGAGCGGAGGGCTCTGGAGAAAAACCCAGCCAGCAAACCCGACCACGGCAGACCTGGCTGCTTCTCTGACGGAGAGGGTGGAATAGCTCCAAAGTTGTTTCATGCTCAGAAAGCCTAAAACAACTCCACATGAAAGACGAAAAATCCATCTAATTGGGCATTTACCTTTTCGGAAATAAAAGGCTCAGTGGCAAGAAAAAGGAAAAAAAAACACACACACAAAATAACCTCTTTTCTTGGAAGACTTGACCGCAGCCCAAAATAAACCCCCTTGCAGCCTGTGGAGACCTGCCTTCTCTCTCCTGTTGCCTGGACTCTTGCCAAAAGACCGCAGCACCCCCCAGGGGTCTGGGAGCTGAGGCACCCCCCGAACCCCGACCCCTGCCTTTGCAGCCGTTGGCATTCACAGCCCTGCAACTGCTCGGCCCTCAGGTCAGCTCTGGGGTGAGTGAGGGCCCTGCTCGTGCTGCAGGTGAAGGGACTTCCCCAAGGTCACACCCCCTCCCTCTCCACCCAGATCTTCCGAGTGTCAGAAATAACCTTCTCTCGAAGTGGGTCACCCCTGGGCAGGGACGAGCCCACTTGGTCACCGGCTTGGCCGCCCCTCACCTGTGCCCCTCAGCTCGCCTCTCGGCCCCCTCACCCACCCTGCCCACCTTGAATTGTGCAGGTGAGGACGCCGACGCTCAGGGAGGTGAGGAAAGGGCAGGTAGATTCAGGCCTCTGACCGGGGGAGCCGCCCCTTCACCCGGTGCGCCCCGTCTCTGCCTCACCCTGCAGCCCCTCCCTGTACTTGGCTGAGTGTGAAACGGGGCAAAGAGACACGCATCCACCTCCCAGCATCCCCATTAGATCCTAGAGTCAACTAAGGGGGCCGACACTTTATCCCCATAACGAGGGGACACAACACAACACACCCCAACCCCCATCACAACACGACGCAGCCTCACATCACACAGTGCAACACATCACAGGACCACACGACAGAACACAACGCAAAATAATGTCATGTAATCTGAGACGACAGCCGCAGCCACCGTGGACGGCCCACGTCAAATAGCTGCTGGTAAAACGGAACCAGAAGCAGACGTGGCCAGACCCGTGTCAGCGTCAGGCCCCCAGGTTCTGCTGCTGAGGCCCGGCTGGGCAGACCACAGCGGCACCCCCAGAAAGGAGCTTCCGGGAGCAACTCAGACAGTGAGTGAGGGAGTTTCCTGCTCTGGCATTGTTCTGCATGGAAACAGTTTTTTTCCCATAGCGGAGGGAGTCAGCAACTACAGGGAATAAAGGCCAGGAGCCCGGGCATGGGCAGGATTGATAAGGCAGAGGGGAGACGGGATGGGCAGGCGGCCTGGGCACCGGGAATCTGGCTCCCACGTTTTTGGGAGGGTGAGCGGACGAACTGTCAGCCAGCAGAGAGGTTGCTGTGCGCATGCTTTCCTTGAGTGGGGTTTCAGAGAAAATCATTGTAGTTGGTGAGTTTTCTAGAAAACCACAAGAGCCGAGCTGTGGAGGCTATGGGACGGGCTGCCCCTGGTTCCCACGTGCCGTCAGCGCCGCCGCTGTGGCCGGGCCGGGATGCCTGCTTTCTTCCTCCGTGTTGCCCTTGGCCTTGATCTATATCAGATCCCTCGTCTTTGCAACAGCCCTATAAAGGACCTGTACTTTTTTAAACCCATTTTACAGACATGGAAACTGAGGCTCAGAGAGGTTAAGCCACTTGCCCAAGATCATGTAAGCTGAAAAGTGACAGAGCCATAGTTCATAACTTCCCCTTTTTTGCACAAAGCTGAAGATCTCAGGCCCCACACTGTGTAGGTCCTGAACCATCCTGGGTCTCCCGACCCAGAGAGCCTAGAAGAGCCAGTGGGGGGAGGGCAGCCCCCCAGGGGCTGGCGAAACACGCCGCACTGGTTGTCTGCCCCCAAACCCGGCCCAGGATGTGCGCTCTCCCACCCTATGTGCGTAGCAGATGGGCCCAAGTTCTGTGACAGCCTTTTTGGAAGGAGGTCCTGATTCCTCCGCACGTGCTGTCTCCCCAGTGTTGTTCCAGCAGCCTCATCCCCCCACAGGCTGGGGGTCCGAGCCTTTTCCCTGGTTCGCCATTCGGGGTGAGCTGGACTGGTTTCTTTAGCCCTCGATGACCTGGCTGGATTTTCAGATCCCCGAGTCGTGCCTGGCACGGCTGACGGCAAGCACGCAGCCTTGGCTTGCGGCCACAGATGGAATTGGGACAGTCACATGGTTCCCCGGGGCGTCAGGAAGGACTGCGAGCCCGCCAGGGGGTCGGAGACAGGACCCCGAGCACGAAGGCTGTCAGCACACGTGGAAATCTACCCAGCTCCCCAACCAGGTGCCCCTTGGGCACCTGCACCCGGGAAAATGACAAGTTAGTTGCTGTTGCAACATTGGAAAATTCCCTTTTAATAGCTAACTAACATCTTCACCACGGAGAGAAAGATTTGTTGTTCTTCTTGCTTCTTGCAAACGCTGTTAATCCTACCACCTGGTGGAGAGTTTAATGAATAAAGACCATTGCTTGGGAGCCACGTTAGCTACTGTAAACAAGAAGGTCTTTGTGGGGGGTATTCCCGGTTGTGTCTGAAGCACAATCTTAATATGAAACTTCAGTCTTTGGGCAAAAAAAAAAAAAAATTAAAACGAAAGGAGCGGATTAGAAGACAGCGAGATAGTCCGCTGCCACCTAACAGAAATTTCAAGTGGAAACCGCGCCTTTGGTAAGGGTTTGAAGCATCGCCTCCAACATGAAGCCAGCTCTCCCTTTTCCGTCTCTGCCTTTGGCGGGGACCAACCTGAGCTAAGGCAGAGGGGTCCGTGTGCTGCAGGGCTGTGTCCCTCACACTGGTGTCTGTGTAATGACAAGCTTCCCGACAAGGAGACAAGGTGGCCTGGCCCTGGCGACAGTTTCGACTTTCGGAATACGTCTGTGTGGCCGGAAACCTGCCCCCCGGGGTGGAGTGAAGGAGGTCTCTCTTTCTCCGAACGTGAGCCACGTTGTCACGAACCGTGACCATCCCTGGAGGGGGCAGGCGGGAGGTGCGTTCGCAAGGAGGCTGAGCCGTGCCCTTGTTCGACCATCGCCTGCTGCAAGACTTTGGTTGTTCGTCTCCGGAGTCACTCAGTGAACACACTGGCTCGGCTGCTTCCTCGCTGTGCAACCTCGAGTGAGCGGCTTAACCTCTCTGTGCCTCCATTTCCTCTGAACAGGTCTGATGGTCTTCGCGAATTCTGGCATCGGTCTGTCCTTTGATCTTTCCGGAGTCTCTGCCCAGGAAATACCGTGTGGTGGTCATTCCAGGCTCCTTTAACCTTCTAAAGAGGCTTGATGTTGTCACAGGGTCGCTGTTGTCACAGGGATTTTGACAGTTGAGACCACTGAGGCTGGTTGCCGTTGGCCGCCCGAGGTCAGGCCCCCCGGGTGGGGAGTGGCCGAGTGCACTCCGAGCCCCCTGCACTCACCTGACCCGCGCCCACGCCCCGCCCACCCCCCTCGCTCTGCTCTGCGAGCCAGATGGGAGGCGGGGAGGACAAAGTCTCCCTTCCTGAACCGCAGTTCAAAGGGCTATAAATAGGACAGTGAACGGTGGTCACATGCTCCAGCCACTGACCGTGTGACAGCGGCCCTGGCCTTTGGTCCGGGGTTTCCATGGTCAATAGAAATTTTCTTTTCTTCTTCTTTCGTCCCTTCCTTTCCTTCCTCGCTCCCTTCTCCCTTCCTTTTTTCTTTCCTCTGATCCACACGCTCGTGCTCAGAAGCACACAGCTAGGCCCCCCGAGTGAGGCCGCGGTTGCCCAGGAAACAGACCCCCGTCCCCCTCCCTCCCAGATCCGAGGAAGGAGCCCAGTCCCAGCAGACACGGCGAGGGCTCGTCGGGCAGAGGGGACCGCCCAGCCCGCCCGCCCGCATGCACACCCCTCTGAAGCGAGCCCAGTTTGCCCGACAGGACGGCCGGCCGGCCTCGGGGGCACCTCCTGTTCCGGGTGGGGGTGCTTGGGGGCCGTGGGGACAATGAGGGCCTGGGCGAGAGCAGGGGCCCACTGTTGATGAGCCGTGGGGTCTAGGGTGAGTGCCTTGCGCATTCTGGGCCTTACCCTGCCCAGCCTACCCAGTGGGAGTGGGGGTAAACACAGGACAGGGTAGAGGGAGCCCCCAGGGCACAGCCGGTCTCCCGGTGGCAGCGGCCAAGGGTGGGGAGAGCCGGTGCCCAGGGATGGGCCCCAGGGAGCAACCCGCAGACCCCGTCTTGTGACCGGAGTAACCACGGGTCGTACGTGACCTGCGTTCTTTCAGTGATCAGGGGTGGTCCGGGGCGGTTTCCAGGGTTTGCAAGCGGGAGGAGGTTTAGCGAGACCCACGTTTTAGGAAAACCAGCCGGCTGCCGCTCTGGGGGTAGTCCGTGTTCTGGGGCGTTCTGGGGCGTCGTGTTTGCCGTCTTCGCTCCAGGGCGAGAACCTGGTGCGTTCCTCTGTCTGGGGCTGTGGAACTGATTGTGTATTGGGGGGCTGAGGACCTGGAAACTGAGAACCAGGTGGAGATGTCCATCCTGGTCACCGATGGAACTCAGTCACAGGCGGCCCAGTCACGGAGGCACATGCTGTCCCTCCCATGACGACCTATGGGACGCGCAGGGGAGAGCGCCACCTTTCCGAGCCCAGGTGGTCTGGGTGGTGCAGGGAAAGCCTGGAGCACAGGATGCCCCGGCTTGGACGGTTTCGGACTGCGTGGCCCTGGGCAGATGCCGTTACTCTGCAGAGCCTCGGTCTCCACATCTGTGCAGTGGGGGCAGGACCGCCCTCCTCCAAGGACTGCTGTGAAGATGGAGTGAATCAGGCACCGGAAATGCTTAGCACAGTGCTGGGTTTATTGTCCGTAATCGTTCCACGGTATCTATTATTAATCATCACGTCTCCCCTGGCAACGCAGCCAGACCTCAGCACTTAGCCTCCGAACTCGGAGCCCCGTGGGGTCTGAGGACTCCGGCGTGCTCAGCCTTTTCAGGGAGGGACGGCACACGCCAGAGAACGGCTTTTGCAGCCCAACAAGCATGCCCTTCCTGCCCGAGTTCTGTTTGTTCTGGTTCATTTTCAGACGCGCCAGCCTAGCTTCCTCAGCCCCAGGCCGCACAGCCTCCCCCTTACCCCCGGCCGCGGGGACCACCCAGCCGCCCTCCGCAGCAGCCCCGCTGTCCCGGCCCCCACACCCGGAGTCTCCTCCCCTGCACCCTGCTCTCGTCACAGCCCTGGCATCCCAGCACGCACGAGATTTTTCCATCAGCTTCCGATCTGCCCTCGCGCCTCCCCATTCTGGGTCCCCTGTCCCCTTTGCAGCCTGGTCTGGCTAGACGGTGTCTGTCTTGATCTCATTCTCCATGGTCACTGTGTTCTAGACAGGAATGCAGACTCCGGGACCACGCACTTGTTCACTCACCACCTCCCGCTGGGCACAGAGAGAGGCCTCGTTCCTCGCCTGCGCGCCCATGCCCCCTCCCCACGCGGTGGGTTCCTCTCAGGCCAGCCCAGGAATGTACTGCTGTCCCCACCAGGGCAGAGCGCCGTCCCGGCGCAGGAAAGGCTCAGTAAACGCAGGTGGGGATCGGTCAGTCCCGGCCTGACTGTAGAGCCCAGTGAGGAATCAGTTTATCGTTCAGGCTCCACCCTCTACCTGGACCTTGAGCAAGTCACGTAATCTCTTCAGGCCTCAGTTTACACACCTGCAAAAGGATGCACGGAATAGTGCACACATCACAGAGCACTGTGAGGACGGGCTGGGGTTGTGAGTACAAACAGCTTCGTTTGGCAGGGTGCTAGTAAGCACTTAGAAGTGGGATCTGCTGCTGCTTATCACCACTAGCTTCGCCTGATTATTATTTTATTAAAGTTTTCCTAGGCACTTCGCGTTGAGTGCCACCCTGCACAGTATCCAAGCCGCTAGGGTTTCTGCTTTACCGGGGAGCAAACTCACACCCAGCGAAAGGCTGTGTTTCCACAATCACACAGCTGGACCTGGCCGGCCTCCTGGGTCAGCACACCTAGCCGCAGGCCGCGCCTGACCCCAGGCTCTGAGCAAAGATTCGTGTGATTTAAAAGCGCAGCGGCGACAGTCGGCCAGGCCCCGGGTGAACACATACTCAGATGACCCCTGCACTTGGAGGGGGGAGCGACGATTTATTAAGCACACTGGCTGCTCCCCTCCAGGACTGCGCGAGCGTTTTATTTCCAGCCCTCCGCTGTGCGCCGGGAAGAAACGAGATTGGGGAAGGCCGTCTCTCGTGTGACTCACCGTGTTGTGTTGTGTTGCACGGGAGAGACGCATGTCAGGTGGGCAGCAAGAGTGGGCTGTGAGTGGTGGAGGCACTGATGGGGGTGAAGGAAGGATAATTATAGATCCAGAATAGCAGAAGGGAGAGTGGAACGGCGACTTTTCCTAGAGTTTGGCGTCTTCTGTGCACTGGCTAGAGCCGCCGGACGTTTTCCTGGCCTCCGAGTCTCCTGGTTTAAGCCCAGCAGCTCGCTGAGGAGGGTCTGGGTCGCCACCCAGCAGTGGCCAGTTTGGTGGGTGCCTAGGAGAGGCCGGAGGGGCCTGGGGCGGGAGGAGAGGCAGCGATCGTGGTGGCTAGCACCGAGCGGGAGCCCAGCCCTGCAGCCACATGACCTGCGAGCCCGTCTCTCTGGGCCTCTGCGTCCTCCTCTGTGGCCTTGGGCGAGTCACAGGACCCTTTCTGGGCCTTCCTGAGCGTGGGGACTACGTCTGACGTGTCTTCCTCGGATGGCCGCTGTGCGTGTGTATCAACGCCCCGCGTCTGGTTTTGAGAGCTGAGTTGTCGTTCTGAGTAGGAAGTGATCGTGGGAGGGCTGGGGGAACGGGAGGAGCAGAGGAGAGCAAGGAGGGCAGGGCGTGGCGAGCCGAGCCGCCACGTGGCGTTTTAGGAAAAACGTTCAGGGCCCGTGTCGCAAAGCAAAGGGCAAGGAGAGTCTGAGCAGCTGCTGAGGTGCCCCTGGGACCGGCAGGCAAGGCAGTGGGGCAGCGACCTTCTGTGCGTGTTCTGCGCTCCAGGCCCTGCTAGAGGCTGCTCCTGGGGACAGTCCAGCCTTTCCAGGCCCCGTGGTTACAAGCTCCCCGACGGGGGAGACGCCATCGCCAGATACATGTTTAAAGGCCGAGAAGACAAGTGACAGAGTTGCCTCTGGTTGATGTTCCGCTCCAAGGCGAGTCGTAGGCTCCAGCCGAGGGTCAGAGGCGCCTCCTGGCCGTGGAGTCAGACACTGAGGCTCAGCTGGGAGGGGGGGGCTCCGTGTGTCGTTTCATTGGCAGACGCCCCCCTCACATCCGTGGTGCCGACCAATGATAACAGGCCTCCCCGTGTGCGCGGCTGTGCCTGCGGGCTGTCGTGTCGTGGTGAGCATCAATTATTCAGTAAGATGTAGCATACGTAACACTCAGCCAGAGGTTCCTGCCCGTGGTAAATCAGGCACTCCCTAATGATGCTCGGAGATTCATCCGCTTCCTTCCTTCCTTCCTTCATTATTCATGCACTCATTCATTCATTCATTCATCGGTCATTACCGAGTGTTTCCTATACTCATGGGCGGTCCAGTGTGGGCGGGGGTGGGGGTGGGGAACCTGGAGATGAGTAGAATGCTGCCCTCTCCCCCGACCCCCAAGGCACTCAGCCTAGTCAGAGTGACAGGTAGTAGGACCGAGGTGCTGTCTGACACCTGCTAAGTTTTCGGTGAACGCAAGCACGAAGGGACAGGCAGAGGAAGGGAGACGAGCCAGTGGGTGCAGGAAGCTGTCTGTCCCCAGGCTGCCGAGGTCCCTGAAAGCGTTCTCGGGGACGTCATCTTGGAGCCGCGACAGGCGAATTCTTGGGTCCGTTCTCTTTCGGGAAACAGTAACTGACCTTCTCCCTCGCGGCCAGCCGTGTGCTGGGTGACCATGGGGCAGTGGTGAGTAGGACAGACACACGCTTGCCCCCCCCCCCCCGGAGCTGTCAGGCTAGTGACTGTCGCTTTGTGGGGGCAGAGAACTTTCCGGGAGCGTGCAGTGGCCGTACCTGGCCTTGTCTGTGTGGTGGGAAGCTGTCCCTGGGAAATCGAAGGCTGAGTCGAAGGTGCAGGGGGAAGGGGATGGTGTGAGCCCGAGATGGGGATCTGGGTGACCGTTTACAAGGATTCCTCGGGCCCCTGCCGGGGGCGGGGGCTGGCGTTGAGGAGGCAGCACGGCCGGCCAGGTCAGGAGGCCGGGACAGGGCTCACCCGCCTTCTTCCTTCTCTCAGACAGCAGGGGCCAAAGGGGAGTTCCATTCCCACAGCCCCCCTTCCCCAGCCACTCGGCCCTAACCGCCCCCCCTCTGGCCCAGTGTGCGTGTTCTGCCCACCCACCCCACCCCCGCCAGCCAGCTCCAAACAGAATCTGTTTACAGTCAACACCGGCGTCTTCAGGCGGAGCTGGGGTCAGTCTGCGGGGGACGCCTGCTGACTTTGCTTCTGGAACGGCTTGGGATCTCTCCCTCCTCGTGGGCCCACAGACCTGCCTGGTGCTCACCCACTCTTGACTGCCCCCAACACGGGCCACCCTTCCTTTCTGACGTGCGTGGTAATGGTGTGATATCCTTGCCAGGGCTGTAAGGATAACGTGGTGGTTGTATCCGTTAGCTTTCTCTAGGTAACAAAGAGCCCCAACCCTCGGCGCCTCAAACAGCAAACGTGTGTTGTTTCTCCTGAGTCTGGGGCATTTCTTTGAGTCTGGGCAGCTTGCCGGGGACTTCCCAGACCAGCCTGGGGGCCGAGCCCGGGGCCTCCCTTCTTGTAACGTCTCATCCCTTTGGGGGGAGGGGGCCGGCCCAGGCGTGTTAATGCGGCGGCGGCATGATTCATTCCCAGCAGCAAGATAGAGGAAGTTCTGAGCAGAAGCCCTTTTTGAGCCTTTATTCGGTCCCGTGTGTTACTGGCTCCTTGGCCACAGCAGGTTACATGACCAAGTTCAGAGTCAAGGGTGGCGAGATCAACTCCATCACAAAGGGGTGTGCGTAGAGGGTGGAGTGAGCGAACCGGGGGGCCTCGCCGCCGTCTCCCGTCCCGGCGGCTGAGAGGAAGCCTGGGAACCGGACAGAACGGGGGTGTCCTGTTCTGTCCTGCTCTCCCCCACTGGCTGCCTCCGGCGTCCGGGGCGAGCTGACTCACGTACACAGCCCAGGCCTCAGCTGCCCATTCGTCATGTGGGGACAGTCCGCGTGGCCCCACGGGGGTTCCGTGAGAAGGCCGCAGGAGGAAACGCGTGGCCTGCACACTGCCTGGTGTCTGGGGCCCGGCGGGGGCCCGGCCGGGAGTCTGGTTTCACTCCCAGATGAGGCCTTCTGAAGCCGCGTCCCGCCGGGCCCCGAGGTGCTCCTCCCGGCCCGGGCCTGTGCTTTCGCTTTCACATCTTCACCTGGAGACACTTTCGTTCTGGAGACACTTTCCTCTCCAGGGTGTTTTTGTTTTTGTTCTTTTGGGGTTTTTGTTGCAAAACAGCCTCTTGCTGGTACTGCAAACGGAGAAGCTGCTAAAAATGTCCACTCCTTTTCAAGTTCTTCTTTTCCCAAGTTGGTCATTTTTTCCCCGGTTCTCCTAAATGTCCCTCCCAGGCCCGTGGCCCACGTGCCCCCCCCGCCCCCGCCCCCGGGGATCCGGGGATTCGGCTCCTGGTCTGTTTCCGGCCACAGGCTGAGCTCCTTGAGGGTGAGGGCAGGGATTCCGACTTCCTCGCCGTTCCGAGTCTGGCACTGGCTCTGTGCATGGAACAAATTGGGTACCTACTGAGAAAACACTTGCTGTGAACGTGGTGCGTAAGCGGGGAGGGGGTTGCACACCCGGCTGATGACCTCGAGTCGTCCTCAGAAGGCAGCAGGGCAAGCACACGTCCTCGCTCACGACACTCTCCTCCTCTCTCCTGTCAGCTGGCACCGTCCTCAGCCTCAGCCTTTCTGACCTACAGCCGCCGACAGGGGTCATGCGCGTCGCCAGGGGCCACGGCAGGTGGCGGCTTTGAGCTTCGCGGCCGGGACAGTTCCAGTTGGGGACCAGAGATGGACAGTCCCTCGACCTACTGAGGTAAATGACTCGCTGACTTTCCCTGCAGGGGTGACGGGTGTTACCTGTTCTGGTCCCTTCCTTGGATTATGCTGGCTGGGAATGCGGTCGTGTTTCCCCCCCCCCCGCCGCCCGGTCTCTCCGTAATGTGGCCCGTTCTCCCGGGATGGCCTGCAAAGAGGGGACGCTTTCTCCCTCGGGGCAGAATGCGGGCCTCTCCGAGTATCAGGCCACCTCTCTCTCCTTTTCTGAAAAGGAAGTGGGGACCCTCGTGAAAACTGGTCAGTAAAGCCCTGGATAGGGAGCAGCCCTCTCTGACAAGGGCCTGCTGGCCCCCCCCTCCCCAAGGAGGCCCGGGGTGCCCTGGAGGGAGAGGCAGCCGACAGCTGTGACCCACAGGACACACGTGGCCTGGACATTTTTTGTCAATAAAGCTCTCGTGGCGCCCAGCCAGGCTCACCGTTCGGGCCTGTCTGTGGCACAGCGGCACACTACGGCGGGTGTGACGGAGACCGTGCACACGCGAGGCCTGAAACACTCACGGTCTGGCCCCGACACAGAATGTGGGCCAGCCCTGGGCCCGGGGCCGAGCCGTCCACCTGTCGCGGCCACGCCGTATGGGGCTGTTTCTGTTCTGACTTGTGCAAGTGGAATAAAACTCAACGCTGAGTTCTCAGTCACACTTCCCCGTTCTCCAGTGCGAAAGGAGCCACAGGTGGCCCGTGGCGACCACGGCAGGGCCGGCGGAGACGCTGGGGTGCCTGGCTCCGTGTGGGCGTGACTGCACCCACTGTGGGAGAACGAGGGTGGGGGGTGCGTGTGTGTTTCTATCGTACGTGATTATCGGCGAGGACCTCCACCCACCCACCCACCCCTCTGTAAATGTGCACTTACTTTTAAAATGTCTTTGGGCAGCCGACCGGTGGCCTCTGTACGTGAGTCGTGTAGAAACAAAGGCACTTGGGCCTTGGGGTTCCTTGGTGTTATGTGTAAACGTGGGTGGCTAGGAGCTTCAGCCCCCCCTAGTCTCACGCAGCCAGAGGTCTGGGGGCCCTCCCCGAAGGTGCAGACTCCACACAGCAGTGTCCCCAGGGGCTGGGGGATGGCGGCCGGGGAGATGAGAAACAGGAGCGGACGAAAGAAAACGAGCTAAGGGGAGCGTGCTTGGAAGGAGGCGGAATGGGGGACAGCGAGGTGGTGGAGAGGGGAAGGGTTCCCTTCCTTCCTTTCAAAGTGCCCCCAAAACACAGCCTCGATGACCGGGCCTCGTCCCCTTTGGGAATGGGGAGCACAGCTGGCCCCATGCAGCACGGGCCTCCCCTGGAACCCTCGGCGGCACCCCCAGCTCCCAGCGGGACGGACGCAGAGGGTGAGCCCACGACACCTCTTTCACGCATCAGCTCATACTTCTGAGCTCTTTCTCGGCTCCCCTCCCCCACCCCCGGCCCTGTTCCAGGCGGACAAAGACCCCTGGAGTTCCCACCCTAGCAAGGCGTCGGGGAGGGGACCAGACGGAGGGGGGAAGCTGAAAAACAGACGTAGGTGGGCATCGGGGGGGGGGCAGGCGGGGGCTGGGGGAGCACGGCTTCGGTGTGGTGGCCCAGGGACTGTTCGTGGAGCCCGGTCACCATGCCGAGAAGAGAGAACCAGTGAGGGGTGCAGGGGAACAGGGCGGGGAGTGGGGTTTGCCGCTCACAGGACAGGCAGGGGGGCCAGGCTGGTTGGGTCTCCCATGCTTCCTCCCAAGCTGGAAGAGCCACAGGCCTGGGCCCTTTCCCTTAAAGCTCAGGCATTTCCTCCCCCAAATGCACGTTATCAGCTGGCCCAGAAGCAGCCGGGGTGGGGGGGTGGGAGGCCGAGGCATTCCGATGAGATAAGAGGACATCCTGGCGGTTGGGAGTGCAACCCCGCCCCAGGGAGAGCTGGTGGAATTTCCGCCACTGATAGCGTTTGAGACAGCGCTCTGGTCACTCCGGTCGCTGGAACTGGGGCTGTTTCCCTGGAAGAGAGGGGAGGGGCCCTGGGAGGGAGCCAGATATCAGGAGGGCTGTCAGAGGAAGAGGGTTAACTTACACTGCAGGATTTTAAGGGGGAAATCCATGCAGAATGAGTGAAATGCACCTTTCGTTTCAGGCTGACCTGCCTGCCTTCCTTCCTCCCACACACACCCCTAAGTTCCTGACACCAGGCCACACGCTGGAGATAAAACAGGGTAAGACAGGAGCCGTGTCCTCCAGCTGTTAAAACTCTAGTGGCAGACACAGACTAGTGAGCAAGCCCACGGTTCGCACAGAGAGGCACGTCTGGGTTTGCTGGGGCCTGCAGCTGATGCGATGGGAGTTCTCTTTAGGAAAAAATAATCGAAGTTACGGATGTAAAGTAAGATACACGCGATAAGTGGGGTGCCGCCGAGGGGCCCCGGAGCTAAAGCTTCCTTGCCATGGGCCTGAACAGGTTTGCGAGCTGCGGGGTGGGTGGGAATGCCTTCTCTCCCCGGGCACCCCGAGCCCCGGGGGCTGGCCGCGCACCAGGGCCGGCTCGCTGGACCGGACCGAGGGCGGAGAGCCTGGCAGTGGCACTTCCTGTCAGTCCTTCGTGGGTGGACCTACCTTCTGCGTCCTCTGAGCCCTGGTTCTTGGCGGATGAATTAGGACTAAAGGCCTTTTTCTTCTTAGCATTTGTTTGTGTGTTTGTTTGTTTATTAATTCGCCTAGCCCTAGTCTAATAGGATTGGTGGCTGACCTTACACCCCCAATTCCGGGGCTCCTTTGGACGGACGCACCTGAGTGTCGCGAGGGTGGGTGCTGGCAGAGTGCCTGCCAGCACTTGTGAGGGCTGACTGCGTCGGACACCAACGGCCCCCAACCGCAGGCGGGTTGAACCCCCGCAGCCACCCTGGGGACATGCTGTGCTGTCTCTCTCCCTGTTTCGCTGACGATGACGGAGCTGAGGCACAGAGTGGTTAAGTAACTGACCCGCAGTGCACAGCTAATAGTCAGTAGAGCAGCTGTGCTCCCACAGTGTGTTGTCTGCCTTTTTTTTTTTTTTTTTTAGTAGCAACATACTGGAAACACCTGGAGTAACCAAGCATTCTTACCAGCATGCCGAAATGCTTTGGTTATTAGGTGCAAAGGTGGAATCGATGAAAAATAAGACCGAGTGTTCACTGTTCCGGGGTGTCAGCAGTACTCGAACTCAGGTCTCACCTCCGAGCCCTCTCCCGGAGAGTCAGGGCGGGCTCGTCGGGGCCTGCACCCGTGCGGCAGGGTTTCACTGCGTGCTGGTGACGTGCCTGACCCCGGGGCGACGGCCGTGAACCGCACCCGGCCCTGTCCTCCTGCAGCTCACAGTCCCACCTCCCCCCTCTGCATTGCTCTAAGGTGTCCTCCCTCAGCCCCGCGTGGCCCCGGCGCCCTCAGATCCCGCCCCTCCCTGTCCCTGTGGCTCCCTTTGCAAAGCGGACGAGGAGACCCACAGACCTTGGGTGCAGGCCCTTCACAGCCGTCAGCCGTAGGCTCCACAGGGGCACCTGCATCGTTACCACCTTCTGCAGGGGTCCGGCGCCGGAAGGCTCGGCCCTCTAGGATGTTCCGAGACCCAGCCCAGCTTTGCAGCTGGGCTGCGGGGGGAGAAGCGGGGGGCCCCGGATCCTCCAGAACAGGCTTCCAGGTGGCTCCCTGCTTGCCCGTGTGTCCTTGCCCCATTGACACCGTGGGGCCCGTCCCGCCCACCAGGAGGGATGGATCCCACAGTGGCCGTAGGGGGTTCAAGAGGATGGGCCCTGGCGTGGCCGGGCCGGTGCACGTGCCTGGCTGCCTCTCTCCAGCTCTCGGGGCCGAGGCAGGTGCTCCCCCATCTGTAAGGAAGGAGACGGGCCTCGCGGCCACCTGCGGAGCTCGTCAGGCTTGAATGACACGACTACTCGAGGAGCAGGGCCTCTGTGCCAGGTCCGCGGTGAACGCTGACGAAAGTGCCGACGTGACCCCAGTGGTGCCATTTGTGGCCGAGCCGCTCTGCGGTGGGACACGGGTGGGACGTGGGCGAGGACAGCAGCGGGGACCCCGCCCCACACTGCCCCCTGCTGCCGCTAGGTCGGCGAGCAGGTCTGCCTACGGCAGAGACGCTGCTTCCACGAAGGACGGACACTCGGGGGCACCTGCCGCGACCAGGCCCAGGGGCCTCGACAAGACTAGTGTCACAGATACAGGGGCGCCCCCAGGTGCGTGGAAATTTCCCTTGTGCTCCTGGAAGCCAAGCCCCCAGGTTGAGTCAGCCTCAAAACACTAATTTTTGCTCACACCTGGCTGATAAACATTCAGGCTTTTACCACTAAACTTCTTGTTCTATAGGGACCCCATTTTCCCTCTCTCTCTCTCTCTCTCTTTCTGACCCACCCAGTTGCGTCTGTCCACCTTCCGGGGTCACGTCACTCATGGCTCTGGGACAGAGTCCAAATTCCACAGCCGGACGGGCAAGGCTCACCATGACCCGGGCCCCACTGCTGCCGCTCTCCCGGCCCCAGCCCACCTTCTGCAAATCCCCAGGGTCCTTCTCAGAGTAACGTCAAGAGCGAGGACTCTGAGGACAGTCGGTCTGAGTTCAGGTCACACTCTGTGCCGTCCTGGACGAGCCGCTCCAGCCCCTTCCCCTGCCAGACGGACACGATAGATGGCGATGCACCCACTGCAGGGGGCGTTGTGCGGGTTCAGTCCGTTCATAGACGCAGAAATGCTTAGTCGCTCGTGGCTGGTGCTGTCCACGCAGCTCGCTGCTGGGGCTGCCCGGGCCCCGCGCTGGGCCGGGACCACGGGGCGACCCCATTGGCGTTCCCCGGCCAGAGTCGGTGCTGTGTCCAGGCCAGCCCCTGTGGTTCTTAGTAGGACTGTAAGCTGCACTTCAGAAATAACCATCAGGGAACGCTGGAAGAAAAACAAAACCTGAGATTTATTACCCAAGTGAGGTCACAAATAGAGAGAGAGAGAGAGAGAGAGAGAGTGGGGTCCATGTGGTTTTGCTTTTGGTGAATTTAAAACAGGAGCGGGGGGAGGAGGGCATGGGAGCGGAAAAGCGGAGTCATTCTCATGGTCACCGAAACAAGGCTTTCTGCGGGGGGACTTCCTGGGTGGGGCGGCCCGGCGGCCCGGCCCGTTGTGTAGCCGTCGCTGTGTTCACTCCAGATGGGAGTCTTTGCAGTGGGCGCCGTGGCCGCCCAAAGCCTACTCCAGGCCCTTGCATCACACCCCGAAGAGCTCCCTGTCAGGGGCTCGCGCCACAGACGCGCAGACGTGCAGACGTAGAGGCATGGCCGTGACCATGGTACGGCTCTGCCCCGTGCTCCCTGTGAATACAGAAACATTCACTTTAAATCAAGGGATACCCTGCTTCTTGCCTTCCGGCTTGAACCGTCCTTCCAGACTGGACTCCAGCGTCACCTCTTCCGGAAATTCCTCGCCCACACCCTCTGGCTGCCTCCCCCCCACACCCGGTGCGTGTGTCTCGGCCACACTGCTTGCCCTGGGGGGCCTGTGTGGGGTCTGTGCCCCCTGTCAGACTGGGAGCCCCCTGGTGAACAGGCGCGGGTGATGCGTTCTTCAGGGGCTTAGTGAAAACCCACCTGTGCCAGGTGCACCTTTGCACCTCCAGGACCAAGCGGGGCAGGGGGAGAAGTATAAGAAGGTGGACACTGTTTGTCCACTCGTCTTGGCTGCACTGAGCCAGCCCCGGCGGCTGGGTTGATGAACACGTTGGG
This sequence comes from Phyllostomus hastatus, assembly GCF_019186645.2. Taxonomy (NCBI): domain Eukaryota; kingdom Metazoa; phylum Chordata; class Mammalia; order Chiroptera; family Phyllostomidae; genus Phyllostomus; species Phyllostomus hastatus. Next base: position 44,793,030 of record NW_025334017.1, on the reverse strand, counting down.
CAGTTAGCTGACCACTCTGCTGGGTGGACACAGGCCTGGGGCCCTTGGGGATCATGTCTGCCTTTTTCGGCCCCCTCAGGCATCATCAGCCAGCCTCCCATGCTTCCTGTGAGCTCTATCTCCAGCTTTTGGGGAACCGAAAATGGGGGGTTTCCCTGTCCAAGGCCACCTCGGCACGGCTCGCAGCTCAGCCTGGGAGCTGCTGGGCACCTGCTGTCTGTAGGTCTGCGTGCTTCAGGCTAGGCTGAGCGAGCAGGCCCTGCGAACAGCCAGCCGCCCTTTCTGGTCTGGGGGGCGGGGGGGGGGGACACGGGAGAGCCAAAGCCGCCTTATTGGACGTCCACTGGGCAGACACAGTCCTGGGTACAGTGTCAGGGGCTGTGCTGGGAGGACACAGGTCACCGTGTTGCTCAACGGTCCGCGTGCAGACACTGGCTCGCAGGCAGTAAAAATTCCCTCTGCGCTGGGGGGTCATCCCGCGGCACGAGAGGAAGAGGGCAGGCCCCGGGGGGGCGGGAGAGGTGGATTTGGGGATGGCATGTCTTGAGGTGCAGGAAGGGCCTCTAGCAACCAGGCCCAGGCGGGACCAGAGCCGGAGGCTCCCCTCAAGTCTGTTACTGTCGGCATTTAGCTAATTGGTAATAACAGAACGAGGAGCGAAGGGAGTTAGACATCGAGTTAATAAACGGGGGGGCCTAAGTCTGCTTGCCTAGCCAAGAAGCTACAGCGTCACACCGCCGGGGACCACCGCATCGCTCAGCCAGGGGGATGAACACTCTTCCTTTTCCTCTCCAGTACCCGATTGGTGGGGGTGCGGGAGGAGGGGCTGGACCTCGGACCCTAGAGGGCTGTCAGTCCAACTGGGGGCGGGGTACACTCATCCAAAGCCCACAAAAACTCGGATAGTTGATTGGTCATTTTGAAAAAGCTTCTGGTCTTTTCCAAGCTAATGTGATCCGAAGGGAACAGAGAAGCTCTCTCTCTCTCCCTCTCTCTCATCTGCACCCCCTCTCCACAGCCCTGTGACCCCAGTAGCCACATGGCCCCCGGCCGCGGGGACCCCACATGCACGCTCCAGGAGGGAGCTGCATGCTGGACTGGGCCGCACCTCCACAGGGAGCACACACTCTGGGCAGCGGCCCCCGTGTTGGCCACCAGAGTGGACTTTCTCCACGGCAGAGTGGATGGAGCTGGGACGTGGGAAAGTCGGGAGGGAGCCCCCTTAACTTTACATCGTCAGCTAAGTTCGCCACCAGACCCCACCCTCCCGTGCGGGTCTCTGGAAATCCTTTCCCTCCTGACACCGTAAGAACCGATTCTCTGGGGAAACATCTATTCCTCCAGCACAGACGAGGATCATGGGATTCCAGGAGCCCCCACCCCCCTCTTCAGGCAGCCGGCAGGGCCTGCCACGTTTGCGCTGGCCGATCGCCTCCTGGGGCGTGACCCGATCAAACACCTGCGCCTAGAGAGAGCGCTGAGGAGGCCTGGGGGGTCGCCACCCTCTGTGCCTCTTGCTTCCCTGGGGCCCCATCAAGGGCTCAGGGCCACCTCCTGGCTGCGAACCTCCTTTTCTCCTTCTCTGTCTGCTGGTGAGGTGACGGCCCTCCTTTAACCCCCGACTGAGAACATTGGCCTCGGGCAGAAATCAGAGGAGGAGCCATGGGTGCGGTTGGCAGGGGTGCCGCCACCCCAGGCCGCTCCAGAATGCAGGCCTGTGCCCTGGGACGGGCCCACCTCGCCCTGCGGGGGCCTTTCCTGAAATGCTTTTTCTCGGGAAGCTCTCCGTGGGAGCTGCACAAAGGCATTGGCTTTCCCTTGGCCTTGAAAATACACACGCATTCAAAAACAAAAGATCAAAGTTGGCTCCCATGATCTCACCAAAGCACTGGAGGGTGCGAGGTGCCTGGGAGGCGGGGAGGTCTCTTTCCAAACTGCTGGCTCCTTTGTCGCCTGCTTCCTGCGCAGCAGGTCCTCCCTGGGACAGTCACCTGGAGGACAGGAGGTCCCCATGCACTGTGCCACTCCCCGCTGGGCTGAGTCATTGATTCCGACGTAGATTGGGGTGCCTCCCAGTGCCGGCCAGGGTTCAGAGAGCTGGGGGGCTTCCCTAACGCACAAAGGGTGGCCCCTCGTGAACCCTGCTGTGTGGTGGTGGGGGCTTCTGATAAACTTCAGAGGTGAGGGGCCCATCCAAGGACTCGTGCATAGGAAGAGGAGAAGCAGCGCGGAGAGATGCCGAGAGACGGGCTGGGGAGGTGGGGCAGGATTTGTGGGTGCCACGAGGGAAACTGGGGCCAGCCCCCCTGAGAAGACAGGCCTGCGGAGACCTGGAGGACTCGAGGGCATGACCCTCGTGGGTGCCTGTGGTGACAGCCATGGCCAAGCCCCCCCGTGGGAGCAGCAAGCCTGGGGGTCAGAGCAGCAGACCCTTCAGGGGCCCAGGGAGAGAGTGAGGGGCTGGCAGACGGGTGGGCAGGGAGGGCAGGGCCTCTGGCGGGGTCTCCTTGGCCCTTGGGAGACGCTGCAGCCTCCAGGACCCGTACGGCTGCCGCCGTGAGCTCCTGTTCCTCAGCCTCGCCCCTCGGGGTAAGCCCCCTTGCTCCCGCCCCTGGGCCTGGACTGCCTCCTCTGGGAGCTCCTGATGTCCCCCCGTGACCTCTGGCCTCAGAGTCCCAACTCCAGGGGGAACTTGGCCCACCTGCCAGGCTGAGACCTGTCTGGGTCTTCCACTCCCCCCATCCCCCCACCTCCCCAGGGGGGCCTCCTTCCCCTTGCAGGAGCACCACACGGGCTCTTCTGCAGGACACTTTTCGTCCTGTCTGCACGGGGACTGACCTTCCGCCCTCATCGGACCGCTCCGTGCTCGCTGCCCGTCCCTAGCACTCAGCACAGGGCCTGGCATTCGCCTGCCAGATTCCCTTGGTACATGCCGAATGCCACAGGGCAGGGGCAAGGGCAAGGGCAGGGTCCCCTGGGCCACGGCAGCCGGGAGCGCACGTGTGTCCCTTTCTCCACCGCAGCAGCAGCAGCAGCAGCAGCGCCCTGGCTGCTGGGCCCCGTCAGGGTGAGGAGCCCCGCCCCCACGACATTTACCCCAGAAGCCTTTGCTGCCTGGACTGCACAGGCTGTCCCTAGGCCGGGAGTGCCCTCCCCCTGTTTCTTTATCCAGCAAGTCGTCTGCTGGCCCTTACACACCCGACCCTGGGGCCACCTCCTGGGGCGGCTGTCCCTGGGCCCTGTGCCCTTCAGCGCTGGCGCCTTTCTCCGTGGCGTGTTCCCATCCCGCCACAGCGGACCAGGAGGGTCCCATGTGCCAGAGGGGTTCTGCCCGCAGGGCCCTCGCAGCCTGGGGCAGGGCGGCCGGCTGTCACTGTGAAGGCCTCCTGTCGGCCTTCCCCAGTCTGTGGGCCAGGTCGTCTCTCTCTGGGGTGACGGGTCAGTCCTGCCACTGTGCACAAACGCAGCCACTGGCCATAAACTCCTCAGTGAAAGGGTGTGATCACGTGGCAGTAAAACTCAGTGACTAGCACCGTGCCTGACGCCGCCGGGGAGGCCGCCAGGACACGCGGTGACTTAGTGAGCCCCTGAGCCCGTGATCCGGGCAAGGCCCTGCCCTTCCCCTCCCAGCACCCAGTGCTGGGGGCGGGCTGGGTGGGCTATCCGGGGTCCCTGGGCAGTCACCCCAGTCCCCTCCTCCGGGGCTGTCATTTCTGGGCAGTCGGCCTGTGAACCCAGCAGTTCGACACCAGGCCCGTTCGTGACCTCGTGCCCAGCTGGCGTGCAACAGACAGGACTCGGAGCTGGAGGGGACCCGGGTGGATCAAGCCGCCCCCCCCGCCCCCGCGCCCCTTCCCCAGCTGAGGGCATTGCACAGAGAAGGGCAGTAACTTGCCCAGGATCACGCAGCATTCCGGAGTAGGGGCAGGGTTTGGAGCTGGGTGGTTCTGTTCCTGACCCAGCGCTTCGCCCGGAAGCCCACACCCCTGCTTTGACGTGGAGCCCCTAGGAGGACAGAGGCGAGGCCCTGCCCCCCACCCGGAGGAAACCCGGCCTTTGACCTCACCCCGTGTTCAGCAGCAGCCCCTTCTCCAGGAGGCGGCGACAGCGTGTGGGGGACTGCCCGGGCCCTGCAGCCGGCCAGATCTGGGCACCAGGGCCAGGCCCCAGGCGGGCTTGGGCGAGTCCCACCTCCCCATCCTCTGGTGTCTCCGCTGGCAGCCGGGCTGCGAGGCCTGACTTGGCCGAATGGCTTTGCCCGGTGTGTTGTGAGGACTCCGCACAGTGACGAACTGTGGGCCCCTTCACGTGACCCTCAGCAAACTGTGGCTTCCGGTCCCCCGCTTCCTCAGGCACTCCCTGCCCCCCACCCGGCGCCCTCCCCGCTCTGCTCCAGGAAACCCGAGTGGACCCCACCCTCCCCTGTCCGCAGCGAACCCCGTCCAGCCCAGCGGTCCCTCTTGGGAGCGGCCGCTCTGACCTCATCCTGTGCGGCACTGCGAGTCCAGGAAGCCGGGCCGGGGTGTTTCCGCCCCGGGGGCCGGGGCAACTCGCTTTTTTTTTTTATTCTTGCCCCGTAATTGCAGGGTTAGACAGCGGTTTCCCTGCTGCCCTGAAGTCCCAGCACTCTCTCTGTTTCTCTCTGATACATAATTGTATCTCAGGAGCCCACAGCAATTAGCCCCTGGCCCCTGCGTGGGTGCGTTTTTGTATGGAGACAGACGTCTGGAGGGAAAGGAAGACATTAGCTGGTTGAAACAAACGGTACAATTAGTCGAGCCCTTTAATGAGGCCTCCACTTGGATTTGGTGCCTCTGGGTGGGTGGGGAGCTTTAAAAGTCTTCGTCGGCTCTTTTCATCTCCCTGCCCCTGGGTCCAGAACCATCTGCAGGAGCCCCGATCTCGGGTGCTGGCTGGGGAGTGAGTTGTGGGACAGGGGCCGGCGAAGGAGGGGTGGGGGTTGTAGTGCCCAGCAGACTCCAGGGCCGGGAGAGTCGTCGAGTCTGCAAAGTGGGGGATGGATCGGGTCCTCAGCTCCCGCATTTGCCGAGATGCAGGCTGCCCAGAGCCCGGGCCAACGTTCTGACTCATGGTCAGCTGGAGGTGCGCGGCCACTGCCAGGCTGGGCGGCTTTGGGCCAGCTGACCTCTCTGTGTTTCAGATTCTCATCTGCCAAATTGGGAGGATACTAACGCACTCGGTCCTCATTGCAAACAGATCTTCTGAGTGCTCATGACTGCTTGCGTGGGGAGAGGGCTGAGCCCGTGGCAGGCCTGTGAGGAGGCCCTGGGAGTCGGCCCAGGCCAGGGCAGCTGGCTGGCCATGCTGCTCTCCACCCGGGACAGGGCTCTTCTGATGCTTTATTTTACATCAACTCCTGACCCACCTCCCAGTGCCCCTTCGAGGGCGGTGCTAGTTTTAGCGCCACCGTCCCATCCCTGTCCCCATCCCCACTTTACAGAGGAGAGGAAAAGGGCTCAGAGAGGTTAAGAGACTTGCCCAGGGGTGCCCAGCAAAGATTTTAGGCAGACCAGGGTTCAGACTCGGGCAGCTTAGCTCTGAGTCCGTGTGTGCAACCACCGGGCTTACTGTTGCTGGCGGGTGCAGTGGCATCTGTGTGGCTGTTTCCACGTGACCACGGACTGTGACCGAGGCATGCGGCGGGGCGGGGCTGGGTCCGCCTATTTTCTTGGCGAATGCCAAACACAGACCTCACAGTCCGGGCTCTGTGGTGTCGGAGCCCCTCGCAGCCTCCCTCTAGCCTGGCCGGTGCACCCAGGAGGCCCTGCTGCTTTCTGGGGCCCCTGAAGCAGGCGGGGAGGGGGGGGGCAGGGGCAGGGCGCAGACCCATCTGTCTGGAATTAGACCCGACGGGGCGCTGCTGGCCGGAAAGCAGAGTTTGGAAACACACTGCCAAATGTCCACTCGTAGCTGACGGTCCTCTTGAGATTCCATCCTGGTCCCTTCCCTCTGACTCTCTCCTCCCAGCACCTTCTCCACACCGTTGGGCTGGGGACAGGCACAAGGAGACCCTGTCCTTGCCCTGTGAGGACGGGGGGAGGGAGATGGTGCCTTGGGGTCACATCAGGGAGGACAGAGGGGACCGCCACTGACAGTAAGAGTATTCGCTATGTGCTAGCAAGGTGCCAGAGCTCCCTGTTGTACCCCTTGGGTCAGTGTTCGGTTTGTCACCGGTTTGCTGGTGCAACCCGGGCTGCTGGAGTTAACTACCGAGACCCACAGTCGCCCAGTGACTCTGCTGGGATTTGAACCCGGGCCTCCTGCATGCCGGCGCCGGGCTGGTGGCCCAGCTGTGGTGTGGGGCGAACCCCTCCCGGGGTTGGGGCTGGGGCAGATCCGAAGGCCTGAGTCCCATTTCCTGCGCCGGCCCTCACACACGTTGGTTAACTGCTCCAAGCCCCAGGCAGGTTGGTTAACCTCTCTCAGCTGCGACCTGTAATGCATATGACACTGTGGCCTGTCCCCCGCAGGGACAGTGCGAGGAGCTCCAGCCACAACGAGCCGGCGACAGTGCTTTGGAAGTCAAGCAAGGACCTAGCTGGGCTCCTGGCCGAGAGCGCCGTGGTCCTATAGGCTTTTCCGTTGGGGGCTGGGGAGGCAAAGGCAGGGCTGGGCGGAGCCCCAGGGAGCCCCCGAATCTGGGGACTGTGTCCCCAAGCCCTTGTCCCTGGGAAGCCATTTTTCTCTTTTTTTAAAAAAAAAAAAAACTCAGCCGGGTCTGCGTCCTCACACGTCCCCTTCCTTGGCCCCCTCGCGGGTGTTCTGGGTAGCTGTCCACTGCTCCCTCTCTGCTCTGGGCCAGAGCCTCCAGAAACGGGAGCCCCGGGCCCGAGAGGCTGTCTCTTTAAACAGCCCCTGGGAGAGGGCTGGAGGAGGTTTGAGAGGCGCTGCCAGTTTCCAGTTTTTTTGTCATGGTAGTTTTATTTTCTGATCATAAAAGCACCCGTGACCACGGGACAGAAAAGTGCAGAGCGCCAGGGCGGGAGGGGGGAGGAGGGCGGAGGGGTGGGGCGGTGGAGCCCCCCCCACACGCACACACACACCCCTCCCAGGAAGTACTTATCGTAGCCTGCTGGCGTGTTTCCTGCCGCTGCACTTTGGTTCCTATTTTGCCAGAACCGTGCTTCTGACGCGGTGTCGCCGCCGCCGTGGTCTCCCGAGCCGCAGTGCAGCAGGCGTCTCCCCGTGTCACTGTTCTTCCTGAGCCTTAGTCACGGCGTAGGCTTTTCTGACACGGAACTGGTGTTTGAACACACAAAACACATGCCGGTGCACTTAATAATTTCCCGACGGAGGGGCGTGTGGGGGGGAGCCCTCTGGTGTTTTGCTAGAAAACGTGATAAACCCCTTGGACGGCACACTCTGTCCACTGGTCTGCGTGCTGGCTGGGCCGCTCTGGAAGGGAGTCCTGGGGGGGCGGCGGGGTGAGGCAGAGCCCTTGTGGGGGCTTCGGGTGCAGGACTGGCCTTTTGTGATGGCTCGGGAGGGGGGTGGCGGGCTGGGGGGTGGGGCGGGGCTGGGTGGGGGCGGGCCTGGCTGGAGCAAAGCCTCCTCAGCTCTGGCTCCTGTTTCCACCCAGAGGGGGTCAGACTCCGAAGAAGGGGGCGAGGAGGGTCGAGCTCCACGTCTTTTTTTTTCTTAAACGTTTTTTTAAAGATTTTATTTATTTTTTTAGAGAGGGAAGGGTGGGGGGAGAGAGAGAGAGATCAATGTGCGGTTGCTGGGGGCCGTGGCCTGCAACCCAGGCATGTGCCCTGACTGGGAATAGAACCTGCGACACTTTGGTTCGCAGCCCACGCTCAATCCACTGAGCTACGCCAGCCAGGGCTAAAACATTTTTTTAAATTTATTGGGGTGACGTTGGCGACTACAATTATGCAGGCTTCGCGTGCCCCCCTCTGTAATGCATGATTGGCATGTCGCACGGTGTGGTCCCCACCCCCATCCGGCCTCCTCCCATCACCGTGTACCCCCCTCGACTGCCTCCCCCCCCCCGCCCCCCGTCCCTCTGGTAACCGCCACCCTTCCCGTCTGCCAGGGTTTTATTTGTTCTTGTTTTTGGGTTAACCCCTTCACCCTTTCCACCCAGCCCCACAGTCACCCTCCCCTCTGGCAGCTGCCGGTCTGTCCTCAGTGTCTGGGAGTCTGTTGCTATTTTGTTCTCCGCATCTTCTCTTGGCGCCGTTGCAGGAGCTCGAGGAGTCCCCGTGATCTAGCAGAGGGCTCCTCGGCCACCTCCGGCGGCTCCTCGTGCAGTGGGCCCAGCCACGCGCGGCCCTCTCCCACCACCGTCCCCGCGCTTCGTCTGTGGGCGTCCCCACCCGTGGTGCACGAACGTCCGTGCTCGTCGTCGCTGCAGCCTGGGGGTGAAGCTGCCTCCCCCCGCTTCCCTCCCAGCCGCAGCCCTGCCTCCTGGTGCAGGACCCTGCCCACGGCGGGCGTCCAGCACATACGTCCTGAGCTGGGGGCTGGAGAGGGGGCAGTGAAACGTAAAGGCCTGCTCAGAGGCCCCAACGCGTGACTGGTAGACGCGCCAGCACCAGACCACACCGGCTGGCTCCGTTCTGGGTGTGCGCCTGGCACGTCATGCCGGCCACTTCCCAGGCCACCCTGCGGACGAGGGGGGCTGTCCTGGGGTCCCGCGTGTTTCCTGGCCCCCGCCACCTGTCACTGTAACAGGAACGTTTCCCCGTGTGTTTTGTAAGAAACTCTTTGCGACCCAGGATGTTTCTCTATCTTTAACATATAAAAGAGCATCCTGGGGTGTGTCTGACACCCTCCTGGGCCCTTTGGAGGGCCGCGGTGACCGCCTGCGAGAGGAACTGCTGGGCCATGGTCACGGGCGTCTGTTCACGATACAGTCTTTCCGACAAGTCAGCCGGGCGGCTGCTCGGGAAGCTGCCCGCTGAGCAGCCCGGCGCCAGGGAAGGGACCAGAGCCACACGCAGTGACCATGCTGTTCACTCAGCTGTGCTTGAACGCAGGTCCACTCAGAGTAGAACATCAGCACACATTAGTGTCCTGCTCACACTCTGACGATCTAAGAGGAATATAACACACGCGCACACACACACACACACACACACACACACACACACAGAGCAACCAATGGGGGGTGATGAACCCGAGTCCCAGAGTCTCGCGTCTGCGGGTCTGGGAGACAGCACGGAGGGCAAGGAAACCATCGGCGTCTTGCAAGGAAGGGTCTCTGGAGCCAGGCGGGCCTCAGGGCAGGCGAAGTCCTCAGTCCAGCAGGCAGAGCCTCCCGAGGTCGATGCCCGGGGAGATCAGCCTGGCGTGGAGCAGCCCTCTGGGCTGTGGGGCTCGGCTGTCTCAGCGGTGGTCTGGAGCTGCCTCAGCCATGCCCTTGACAGTGGTGGGCTCCACCCTTCTGGGCCTCTCCATCAGTGTCTCGGCCCCCCGACGCCAAGTGGGGAATCTCCCCAGGAGCCTATCTGTGGGTGGTCCTGCTCTGCGGGCCTGGCTGTTCTGGTCACGTGTGCAGGTGTCTTAGGCGTGTCTCCTTGCCAGATGCGTCTGCCCTCACTTAGGTAGTTTTCCGCTTGAGTCAAAGTGTCATGGCTGGCTGGCAGCCGTCTTGGTTGACACGAGTGACTCCACTTTGTTTTATATGCTTTGTGCTCTCTTGACCGGACCAACGCCATCTTATTGGTCCTGCCCTCTGCAGGCATGGAGTGTGCCTCTGTGTAACTTGTCCCGTTACTGCCAGGTGCTTCCCGAGAGCAGCTGACGAGTCCCCTGTCCCATGAACAGGGCGTGAGCTTCCCTGTCTGCAAAAACACCCGACACTCGCTGCGTTTATGCCAGGCTCGTGGGTGTCGAGCAACATCTCATCCGGTTTTCATTTGCATTTCCCCAATTGCCCATGAGGCCCCAGCCCTCTGTGTCCCCGCCAGCCTCCGCCTGGCCCCGCCTCCGCCTCCTGGTTCACTCTCTTTTGCTTGCCTTCCTCTGCGCCCCTGGCCGCCCGTCTAGAATAGCAGGCCAAGGTGGCGGCTGCAGACCTGGCTGTGAAATCTCACCTCGCTGGTGAACACCAGCCTGCTCCAGCACCTGCAGGCTGTGCCACTTCCACTGGGGGCCTTCACCCCTCTGGGCCTCCGAGTCTCACCTGCCAGTCAGGGAGGAAGCCTGAGGATTCAGCGAGATGGTTTATGCAGTGTCGGCAGTTGGTACGGCTGAGCGGTGGTGGCCGTCGGGAGTTTGGGCCCTTGCAGTCCTGCTTTGTCATTATCTGCTTGCCAGACCGGCCTCCACCGTGTGGGAGGACCCCAGGGTGGGGCCGCATGCCGCACTTCCTTCTGTTGTCAGCTCCCGGCAGCGCTGGGCCTACAGACCTTGAACGCATGGTGTTAGCCTCGCCGGAGGAGAGTGAAGTGTCAAATGATGGGTCGGCCTAGATGCCTTCCAGCCCTGAAATTCTATGATCAGGAAATTACCCAGGAAAAAGCTCCCCTCGCCGGGTCCTTTCTAAGGTTTCTCCGTGGGACTTTATTACACACTGCAGGTAATTATAGCAGGCTTTGGTGGCCGAGAGCTCTGCGTGGCCTGGTGGCTGCTGGGTGCATTCTGGCGGCTATCATCTTTCCGCTGTCCGGGCGGTCAGAGTCCTGGCGGAGGCGAGGCCTCTTCCTTCTGCTGGGCAGTGCAGAGCAGCTCCGGAGGACCCAGCCTCAAGCTGGCGGCTCTTCACTGTCTACCCCGGGATGGCAGGCCAGCTTCTAGGGGCGTGTGGATAACACCTTGAAAGTCACGGGGAACAGGAGCAGAGGAGACCTTTAGAACGTCCAGTGCAGGGGTCACAGTTTCCTATGCCCGCAGGGGCCGCAGGAGGAATATCAATGGATAAAAAAGAGGTCTGGGTAAGGCAATAGGGAGTAGTGGGGCCTGTGGCAAACTGGAAATCTCACTAGGTTCTGAGGAAAGGAGGTGACTGCTGCTCAATCCCGGGGGAATGTGAGCCTGACGTCCCTGGACCATTCCTTCCTTTATGCAGGGAAGCTAGAGTCCAGATTTTTGGTGAAGTTTTCTGGTATATAAAAGCTATAGCTGCTTTAAAGTTTTGTCAACTGCAGTATGCCAGAGACAAAACATCCCATGAGGCAACAGTTTCCTGAGGCCACGGTTTCCATATCCTCCAATTTAGCGCAACATTGGACAGATTGGGAAACTGAGGCTTGGGATTTGGAGACTTGCCAAAAATCACCAGGGACGTAGTGACCCCAGGGGACATGAAGCGTGGTCCTTCGCGGCTGAGTCTGGGCGTGTCGCCCGCCGGCCTGAAGGGCTCCTCACCACCACCTTTTCCCAAGGAGGAACGGAGGCCCGGAGGGGGAAGGGGCTTGCTCAGAGTCACACGGCTCGTGATGGCCGAGTGCAGCCAGGCTGCGGCTCCCGGGCCCCCCGCTCTGGGGCGCTCCGGCCACTGGGCTGCCAGAAACGACCCTGGAACGGCTCCACTGAAAGCGTGACCGAGAGCTTGGCGTGGGCCGGGTTCTGACTCGCTGCCCATCTGCAGAAAACGGCTCGCATACCAGCGGGCAGGAAGCGACGGCTGCCCGGGGAGATCTGCTGGTGCGTTTGCTGAGCTAACACTTCCAGCCCTGAAGGTTGCCGGGCAACCTGGATTCGGGCACTGACCCTGCCTTCTGCCTGCGGTGCAACCTTGGACAGGTGACTTCACCTCTCTGGGCTCACCTGCACCGGGGCTGGCACGAAGGGTGTCTCGTACAAGGTTGTTTGGACTGGCTTAATCCCCGTGAAGTGCTTGAAACAGGGCCTCTGAAAGTACTTAGGAAATGTTAGCTTTTGTTTGTAACGGGCCGGGCACGTAGTGGGTGTTCAGCGAGGACAGTCACCCTTCTGTGTGCGTCACACCTCGATCCTTTCACGAGGACCGTGCATTTCACGCTTGTCTCCTTCCCCATGCACCTACAAGGAAAGCCCCAAGCCCAGAGAACCTCTCGTTCTCGCCCTTAGTCCGCTTTGGCTTGCTGAGCATTTTCCAAATGCTGAGCTTTTAAAACCCTCAAGACGAATATCACTGCCAAAATGTGCAGGTATATATCAAAGGGACTGAATCCGGGGGGGGCTGGATGATGATGCCGGAGTTTTAAAGACAGGAACCGACGACGTTTTCCTTTCTTTGCCCTCGATCTGCGGTGGTCACGGCCACGGCCACTGCTGTGGATCACTTCGAAGGAGGTCGCCGGTTATTCACACGAGTCCCGCAGCGCGAGAACTTGGGAAGAAGGCACCGGAGAGTGGTCGTTACACCCACTCACCTGTCGTTACGTCTGGCGGGCAGGGGCCTCCCCACGCCTCCCGCAGCCTGCGTGCCGTTTGGTGTGTGACACAGCGAAGGCCCGTGGGGTCTTCACTGGCTCACGCCTGACACGTGGCACCTTCCCGTGGACGCGCAGAGAAACGCTCGGGGAAGTGGGCTGCTGTCCAGAAGGCCACTGATTGGTTTAACCTCTGACACTGCAACAGCCAATGGGAAAGGGGGTCTCGGCCTGGGAGCTCCAGGGGGGACAGGCGTGTGGCAGGTTCCCCAAGGACAGACCTAGCCCGGAGGAAGTGACTAGAAAGGGACATCCTGAGGGGCCTGTCACGCTTGCCAATCTGCTGGGTGGCAAGCCACTGTCCTCCTGGCGGTGTGACGCTGACTCGCCCCTCTGCCTGAACTTGGCCCCTCAGCCCTGGCTGGGCGTGGCTGCCACTCGGACGCGTCCTCCCTAGTGCTGCCTTCGCTGTCACCCCTGTCCTGCAGGCTGTGTACTGCTCGGGGCGACGTGACCACCGAGTATCACCAGCACCCCCCTCGGGGCCTGGCGCATCCTGGGCCCCACCCAGCGAGTCTTTGCTAGATGACTAACGGCTTCTGGTTGTTTGTTCTGAAGCGGAGAGTCTGGGCCGGGGGGCTAAGGAGCTTCTCCGTTCTCGAACAGCTCCCCCAGCTCCTCTGAGCGAGCTCGAGTGCACTTCCCTTCCTGAGAGCCTCGGCTCCAGCGGCCTTGGGCTGGGCTCTCCCTTCCTCGCTGCAGAGCCGGAGGCCGGGGTGTGTGGAGCTCTGGGGAGTCTCTCGGAGGAGGGGACTGGGGAGGGCAGGGGCAGGCACGGTGCGAGGACGTGTCCTCAGCTGGACCACGGGGACCCTGGGACAGCTGCCACAAGGCTGGTTCCACATTGAGGGGAAGGGTCCTCGTGTAGCCCCAGGCCTCCCGGTCACTGTCTGGGGGCTGCCCGGGGTGGGGAGATGGTCGCAGGAGGGGTCCCCTCCCAGGCGAGGCCTCTCCTGTCTGGCTGGGGCAGCTGGGAGCTGCTAGCAGCAAACAGCCATAGCGGCTGAGGGGTGGTGGCCTAGCCCAGGAAAGGCCATCCCACAGCGTCCCCTGTACAGGGACTGGCCCCTTCCAGGTAGCCTGACCCCACCCCACCCCCGCCTGGCTGTGGACAGGAACACCTGAACCCTGTCTTTGCAGGTGAGGTGATGCCCAGGGTAACCTGCTACCTAAGGCTAGCCTGGCACCTCTTGGTTACCAAGCCCTGCCCCTCTGAGCTACAGCGGGTGAGTCACTAAGGACCATCAGCCCTGAGTGACAGGCTGGCCACCCGCTAACCACTGCGAACATGAGGCTCACCTGCTGGGAGGTGTGCCGGATGTTGGTGGCAGGAGAAAGTGAGCAGATGACACCTGCTGCTTGTTCGGGAAAGGGGTTACTTGGAACTAAACTGTACTATGACTTCTTAAAGCCCTTCTGACGTGTTATCTCCACAAGAGAGTTGGAGGCAGGCCTGGCCCATCCTGGGCACGGGCTCCCTCCGGCTGCCCGGGGCGGCCCCAGTGTAATATTAGCGTCCACGGGCCTCGGGTCACCATCCATTATTGACGCGCAGAGGGCAGTGTGCTCAGGTGAGCGGGAGGGAGGAAGCCCAGGTGTCTTGAGCATTCAGAAAGTTCCTTTCACCCCCACCCCCGGGGGAAGGCGTTTTGCACACCTCACAGGTAACGAGACCAAGGCAGCGTGTGGCTGAACCCTCTGTGTGTCCACGGGGTGACAGGAATACCAAGGGTATTGTTGTCTTCCACCATTGTTGTTAAAGGTGGGCCCCCACTCAGCATTCTGGGAAAAGGCTAAAAAACAACGATGGCTAAAAGCACCTCTCTAATTCCCAGCTGCTGTTTCCTGCCAGTTAGAATATTCCAGCGGCAGATCCAGCCCCCACCCCCCGGGGTTCCGGACTTGGCCCCCGGCCCCCCTGCACAGGTGGCTGCAGAAGGGCTCTGACCAGCGGGCTTCCAGCCGCCCCCTGGCGCTCACCGCCCCTGGGGCCCGGCCAGGCTCCCCCATCTTCCGAACTCGGTTTCCTCCTCCGTTTGCACAGGAAGCCAGAGCTACCTGGGGGACTACGGTGAGGTTTAACGGCTGAACCCCGTGCCGGACGCAGGACAGATCTCAGAATTAGAGCGCACCGTCCTGACCTCTGATCTTCTGTCTCGAGCAGGAAGTGGTCGGAGAGATCACGCAGGGTAGGGCTTTCACGAGCAGTTGGCAGCGCAAACAAAGCCTGGCGTTGGGGTCCCCGAACCCCCAGCAGCACCCTGCAGGGGCTGCTGTTCCCTCCTCACCCGGCGGCTCGAGAGCTCTGTCACTCCACACGAGCCCTGGGTGTTTGCTCTGTGTGCCCGAGCTGAGCACGCTGTAGGCACGCCCTGGTTAGACCTCCGCGCCCTCGCCCTGCGGTAAGAATGAGCGTTTTTTTCTCCTTGTTTTCCAGATGAAGAAACGGAGGCTCAGAGAGGTTAAGGCACACCCCGAGGTCACACAGCAGGTAAGTGGCAGAGCTGGGATTCGAACCCAGCTCTCTCTGGCTCCGGACCCAGTGCTTTTAACTGCCTTGCTTTGTGTGCCTTAAACTGTGTCGAAACGATTGTCCCCCTTCCACCCCGAGGTGGGGGACCTGTGACGTGGTGACTGCTGTGTGTCTCCCTGGGCCTCCTACGGCACCCAGGTCACGGTGGGCAGCCCGCACTTCTAGGAGGTTTAGAAGGAAACCCCGTGGAGCCCCACGTGTTCGGGCAGCGCTCGGGGAATGGAGGTTCCTCCAATCATCGGAAAGCTCTGGTTGTCGGAGGGCTTCCTCGCTCTGTAACGGAGGTCTTACCGTGTTCAACCGCGCTGAGTCGCCAACTTGGACAACACGGGAAATGCGTGCCGCCCCAACCATTAAGAGAATGTGCCCCGTGGGTACATCTACAGGCAGTTTAGAGGCTGGGTCATTCTCGGTGATTCAGAAAGCAGGGCCCTGACTTCGTGGTAGGAAGGCGGGCAGGGGAGCGGAGCAGGTGGGTCCAACAGGGGTCCCCACCTGTCAGTTAGGCACCCGCCAGGGGCCAACTCCCCCCTCAGCCGCTCTTCTGCACCCCGCCGCGTGCCTCTGACGGCACTTGGGTCCTCCCGCCTCTCGTGTCCTCTCTCCCCCGCCACCAGGGGTGCCCAACGGCTGTTCCCCGTCTTCGCGACCCACTCTTCTTTTCGGAAGGTTTCTTAGAAGCTGTTTCCGAGAAATCTCTGAGAATGAGCCGGCTCCGCTGAGTGACTCGGCCCCAGGTGGGCTGCCTGGCCGGGCCTCTGAGGTCTCCAGAGATGCCCTGTGGGACAGGGGCAGGAAGAGGGCCCCCGGTGTGGATGGTGGGTGTGGCCTGCTAAGGGCTTTGGTTTTCAAACCAGCGTGGGGGTGGTGAGGAGGCCCCACAGCCGAGCTTGGGGCCCCAGCCCCGCTGCAGCTGGGAAAGCTCCGTTTCAGCCGCTGCCCTCCGCCTGAGTGTGCCGTCCAGTTTCAAGGACGTTCGAAAACCGCCACCTAACAGCAACTGGTGTCGCCCAGAAATCCGGAAAGCAGGTTCTAGGTCTGGCACCGTGTGGACTGTGCCCACCCCGTCCCTCCGCCGGGCCGCAGTGTGCCCATGGGTGGAGCGAGTGCGGCTGTGGCTCTGTAACCCCCAACCAGCTGGGGCAGCAGTGAGCTTCCAGGATGCGCATGCAGATTTTTTTTTTTTTTAAAGAGAGAGGGAGGGAGAGAAACATCGATGTGTTGTTACACTAATTTATGCATTTAGTTCTGTGTTACTGTGTATGTGCCCTGACCAGGGATCAAACCCACAACCTTGGCATATGGGGACGATGCTCCGACCCACTGAGCTTGCCGGCCGGGGCCTCCTGCAGGTTCTCTGGTTGACAGGGCAGAGCCATGGAAACAGAGAAGGGGGAGGGAGTGTGTCATACTGGACACGAGCACCCCCATCCTCCATGGGTGTCCTGGTCCGGACAGACCCACTCCAGCCTTCCAGGGAGGCCTCGCCGTGGCTGCAGGCTGCCTGGGAGCCAGACCCGTGGGTCCCGCGGTGGGGCTGGGTGCCCCGTCAGGTGCCGTGCGCCCCACATCCTGCCTACACACAGAGGAGCCTGCCACGCGGGATTCACGCTTTCCTGCCGCGGCTCAGGGCGGCTGCACAGATGCACAGTGTGGTCTGCAGTATTTTTGGTGTGTTGTTTTTGCAAAGGCCAGAGGAAGTCTGCACGCCCAGCCCCACGCTCCCCGCCCTGCGGACGGCTGGGCTGCTCAGCTGGGGCAGAAGCAGAGCTCAGCTGGGAGAGGAAACCTCCGGACACGAGGTCCCAAGGTCAGAGGCGACCCGCGCTGTGCTGGACACTGTCCCGGGCTCTTCCTGGGCAGGGCTGATCGCAGATGGCTGTTGCGACCATCCCCATTTTCCACAAAGGGGACCCCCCACCTTTGACCATGCACAGACCAGAATGAACCTCCGCTCCTGGGTCGGGAGCGTTTTTCACTCTACCTCCAGAGCACAGGTCCCAGGTGGGCAAAAGTAGGCTTTCAGCTGTTCGTGTGGAAAATAACATAATGCCTAATCATAATACAAGAATAAACCCTCATTCGCGTTCTCACGACTGTGAACCTACGTTTGCTGATGCCCGTACTGGTTGAGGGTCCCCCACTGTTCTCAGTGGGGGGGGCACAGAGGAGGTCCCTGCTTTCCTGGTCGGGGGGTAACACACGAGGAATTCCAGACACAGCAGCGTGTCATTTTGTGCTTAAGGCTGTGAAGGAAAATGCAGCCCTGCAAGGCGATGATGATGATGATGGTGATGATGGTGGTGATGATGATGATGATGTTTCAGAGTGATCAGGGAAGGCCCCTCGGGGAAGGACACTTGGGCAGACCCAGGGGTGCAGCTGGGAGCAAGCAGCCGCGTGGATTCTAGAGCAAGAACATTCGAGGCGGCAGGAATGGCATGTGCAAAGGCCCTGGGGCAGGGAATATGCTTGCTGGACCGTCGCACTCTTGGATTCTGACTCTCTCTGTGTTTGCCTCCCCGCCCTCCCACCGACAGCTCCTGCTCTGTATCGTCCCCTCCATCTGTCCCCTCTAAGTGTCTGTAAGGGTCTGTCTGGTGGGGGCAGCAGTCACGAGGCAAGAAAAATCGAAAAGCATCGAATGGGGCAGATAGGAGGTGCGTCTCCCACAGGAGGCGGCCCGTCTCCTCCCTCCGGCCTCTCGGTCCAGTCCACGCGGGCGGCGTTTGAAACGGTCCCTGTGTATCTTCGGGGGAAGCACGTGGTCGAACCAGGACTGGGTTTGTAGCACACCGCAACCCGCTGTTTCAGGCCCTGCTTTCCAAACAGTGCAGGGACTTGGACTCCAAGACCACAGAAAGAGAACAAGAGATTGTGTCTGGAGAGCTGGAGCTCACTGCCGACCTCCAGCTGACCTCCGGGGAGGAGGCCCCAGCGAGCAGAGCCTGGGGTGCGGGCAGGGGCGGGTGCAGACCTCGGTCCGGCCGTGGCCAGGAGCAGGCTGTGGTCCTGAGCACACCCATCCCATCTGGGGGGGGCCAGTTCTCCCCGCCATCTGTGCTGGTATTGAGGCCTGTCTGGCCCCCGGGCTGGGCGGGCTGGAAGGGACATGCTTGGAGAGCTAAGGTCTCCAGGTTCTAATCTTGGTCCCGCCAAAGACGCATTTGCCACCTTAGGCAAGTCCCACCTCCTCCCTGAGCCTCGGACCTTGTAAATGGCACAGGGAGCAGAAAAGCGAGGCTCCCCCTCAGCTCCTCCGACCCCGAAATGCCCCAGGACCTGGCGCTGAGGCAGGCCGCAGCCAGGCCCGGGGACAGAGCCTCCTGGCTGCTTCCCTTGGATTTCTCAGAGCTGGGCCCCATGAAGGGGACACGGTCTTGGGGTCCTGCCCCAGGCATTCAGATAAGAGCTTCAAGCAGTTCTCACTTCTCCCTGATCTGGGGCCCGTGGCTGCCAAGCCAGAAACTCATCCAGGAGCAGAGGAGCGCCTGTCTGTTCTCGGGGCCCAGAAGGAGTTATTAAATCTTCCATTAACTGAATCTCATTCAGCTGGAAAAGCAATAATCAGACAGCAGCTCTGCCTGGTCACTGGCCTGTGAACTCCTTCCAAGTTCCCCATAAGGGATGATCAGAGAGCTTCTGCGCCGTGAAACTCCGAGCCTGGCCCTGCCTGCCCCCTCCCCAAAGAGCGGGCGGCCGCCTGGAGGTTGACCAGCAAGCCCATCGTCAATCAGCAGCACTGGGTTACCCATCTGTCCATTTTCCCAGGAAACGGCCCCCCATGGGGGACCAGGGCCAAGGGTACAGTCCCAGAGATACAGAGCTAAAGGAGACACAGTCTGTGCCCTCAACTGTCAGGTTCAACCTGGCCACGTGGTCCAGTCGGTTGAATTCCAGAGAGTTTGCACTGAGCTCACTCTCAGGTCATGAAAATGCAAACGTTAAGAAACTGTCCCCTCTCTGTGCTATGTTTCGCCCCATGTCTGCCCCCAAATTCATCGGTTTAATGTTCTCTGTGTTTACTAACTAAGGCTAATGTCTCTCTTAACACCAGATCACATTTTCTTCTGGTCCATTGCACCTAACTCGTCTGAGTCTCCCAGGGATCTCCCTGGGGGGCGGGGAGGGGAGGGAGTCAGGGGCATACCCCGGCAGGTGGCCCTGGAGACGTGACCCTCACCAGCTGGGAGGAGGCATGCGACAGAAAGTTGCTCCATCAGCGAGGACATGTTATTGGTAATAAAATACTCTAATAGGTGGAAAATAGAACAGCATCCATGTTGAGTCTGGGATTCAATCTGATTTCCCTTGCGAGCTAATAAGTTAGCCTATCGGTGTTTCATGGATGTTGTCGGAAGACAGGAGACTCCAGGGTCAGAGACCAGTGACTTTGTCACTCACGGCACAGCCGGCAGCATGCGTGCTGGGCTGGCACTAGCTCCCACTTCACCCCTAAGTCCTCAGAGGCCGGCCACAGGGCCCGGACCGACGCTGGCACCTGTGATGGGTTTCAGGATAGACCAGGAACACCAAGTTTGGGGAATCCGCCGTGTGTAGCAAAGAGAAAGCAAGCTATTCCTTCGTATTCCGTGATTTCTGGTTGCACACACAACCCTAAAAAATGATCCAGACAAAAGGAGCCTGCCAGGCACTTGATTCTTAGCTTATCCTGAAGACACGGATGCATGAGAGACCCGTGGAGGAGCGGCTTCTGACCCTAAGTCGGCACGGAAGGAGTCTGGACTTGAATCCTAGGTCTGGCGCCTACTGCCTGTGAGATTAGGTGGATTGCAATATCTGGGCTTCTTTTAGCCTCAGTTTCCTCATCTGTAAAATGGGGGTGACACCCACCTTTCAGGTGATGAGTAAAGAATATGTAGGAACTCTTCTAGGAGCTCCATGGGGAAACAAGAGACAGTCTCTGAGCTCAGGGAGCTGAGTTGCAGGGAGATTCTTTTCTGCTCTATGTCAGTATATCGTGCTGGGAAGCAAAGGCAGGGGAAAGGTGGGGGGTTCCCCATCATGAATCAGGAAAACAAACAGTTCAAGGAAAGTCCCTCCAAGGCATGGGCATTTGACCCAGCATCCTGAGTTAAGTAAAGAATATCTTACTATCTGTGGGCAGAGCATTCTGGGCAACGCTTATAGCCTGTGCAAAGGTCCTGTGGTCGTCGTGCTTTCGGCCAGGGAAAGCATAGACAATGGAGTCAGACAGCAGGCAAAGCCCAGCTCTTGCAGGCCCCTGCAGACTACGGTAAAGACCTTGCATTTCATTCCAGGTGTGGCAAGAACCCACTGGGGACTTGAGCAGGTGAGAGGCACGGGCCGAGAACAGTGTGGAAAGGCGTGAGGTCTGGGAAGAGATTCTGTCCTCCTGTTACCAAGAACCCAGACTGTCAGTGCGTCGTGGATCCCGGGTCAGAGGCGAGGGGCTGCCGGGAGGATCCTTGTGCCCTCAGCCTGAGCGCAGAGTGAACTCTTCACGTTTCAGGGAAGAGGTGACTCAGTCCATACTTCTGGAGGCTGAGCTCAGGACATAGAAGGGAGTGAAGGTTGTCGGGACGGAGTCCAGGACCGGGCGCATCAGGAGGCTGTGGTCCCCCAAGCCCGCCTGTCCACCTGCAAACCAGGGAGAAAACTGCATCGGGACCGGGGGTGGGGGCAGGCCTCGCAAAGACAAGTGGGATCTGAAGGCCGTGGCTGGTTTGCATTAGCGAGAGGAAGCCAGCTCCCCCTAATCCTTCAGCCCCTGGGTTTTCGACCACTCGCCTTCTTGGGGCTCTGCCTGGGCTGGAGGCTGGCTCCCTGGCAGGTTGCTGGACCACCCTGGGCCTCTGCTGCCACCTCTGAAAGTCGGAGCTGCCACCCAGCGCCAGAGCTGTGCTCGTCACGGGCCCGGGCAGTGTGACCCACTGTGGTGCTGGGAGCAGGGGCGGTGAAGAGGAGGCCCTCCCCCCAGGGTGTCCGTCCCTCCAGGTTAACAGACGAGTCAGTGCTGTGTGTGGCCACCTTAGAGGCGGGGATGGCTTTTCACCTCCACTGCACAGTGAGGGGCTTGTGCTCAGGCCGCGTCACGTCCCTAGGGCCAGCCACCGAGCACTCAGTGCCTCGCAGGTTTTCCCGTGCGGGGGTCCCCCCTCCCCAGCTGCGCAGACAGGCCAGCTGCCAGCCCTCTGCACCTGTGGCCCTGCCTGCTCTTTCTCGGTTGGGTCCCAGTCCCTGCTGCCTTCCTAGCTCCCTCCCCTGGGAGGTGCCACGCTAGGGGAGCTGGTGTGTCTTGGCATTTGGGGCTTGGTTCTCCTCTCAGCCCTGATACCCCTTTGCTGTGTGGCACTGGAAAAGCCTCTTCCCCTCTCTGAGCTCAGCCCCCACCTCTGGCAAATAAAGTGGGGCGGAAAGGATGCGGGTGGGGTGTGCGTTCTGCCCCCTGCAGGAAGGGGGAGGCCGGTGCACCGGAAGGGCATTCAGTAGTGGGACCTAACGTTCCGGAGCACTTGCGACCTGCCAGGTGCCCGGATGCTTCTTCACCTGCACCGACTCGTGTCCTCCTTGGCACAGCCCTGTGCGTGCAGATGGAGAAACTGAGGCAAAGCCTCAGACTGTCTCCCAAGGCTGGGGTGGCGGTGGGGTGGGACGGTGCGGTAAAACAAATCAAATAAAAAGTCGCGTGCAGGACTACCGAGTCAGCCAAAACTAAGGAGCCAAGGACCCGGACCGGAGGGAAGCGCGGAGAAGACGGCCACCATGCCGCAGTCCCCTTCCGTTTGACGGCCTTTGCCAGGGCTGCAGGTGCTGGGATCCGGAGCCCGAGAAAGCGAGCCAAGGACAGCGGCCACGAGGCTCGAAGGCGAGGCAGAGCTGTGGCAGTCTCCCCCGCGCAGGGGAGACGGGACTCAGAGGTGGCAGCCTGCGAGGGGGACGCACCCCGGTAGGCGTCCCAGCTCTCGTTGGAGAAGGGCTGCGCCTCCTCGGTGAGGGCGCCCCAGGGACACCCACCGTCACAGGCGACCGAGGGGCGGCCCCCATGGTCCCAGTCCCCATGCGGGACAAGGTCATGGGCCCCTGCTCTGTACCCGCCCCCAGGATGAAACAGCCTTCTCTCTGACGGCGGCGCCTCTGCATTTGTGCCGCACACAGTACGTACGCTCAGTCCTCCAGGCCGAGGGAGGGCCGCCCGGAGGACCCGAGGGAGAAAACAGGCAATAGAAACAGACCCACGTGAGACCAGATGTGATCCCAATGCCACAGGCTGGGACGTGGCCGTTCGAGTCACTGTGATGACCGACTGCAGGAAGACAGGCGACAGAGGGAGAACTCCGCCGGAAACCTGCAGCGCACACGGAGACCGCTCCGATGGAGATGCCGGCCCCGAGAAGTGCGAGAAGCAAAGTCAACGTAAGGCGTGATTCGGACGCAGCAGGCGCAGCAGAAGAGAGGGAGAACCAGGCAGTGTCCGCCTCAAGAAGCTGGGAAGACGACAGAGCCCAAACCCGAAGAAACGCCGAGAAAGCAAATAGTAAAGACAGCAGGTGTCGGTGGGACGGAAGGACGGGCCGTGGCGACGTGGAGGCGTCCGAGAGGACGCCGACGCCCGGGGCGTAGTGCTGGCCCTGCCTCCGTTTCACTGTGTGGCCTTGGACAAGTCACTCGCCTTCTCTGGACCTCCGTTCCCCATTTCAGGGAAACAGACGTGATGGCCGTTTTGCCCCGTTGGTGTGAGGACCACAGGGAGGGCGGCTGTGACAGCTCTTCATTAGAAATGCGAATCTTCCTGCCAGCCCGCAGGGTTCGCCCCTCATTCCACCAGCCCCCACATGCCGGGGGGGCCACGCCAGGGGCAGGGGGCGCGCCCAGCCTCGCGCTAACAGCCGCACAGTTCAGCAGGCGTTGGGGAAACGCTGAGAGACCCACGCTGTTCGTTCCCTGGGCGTTCCAGGTACTTGGAACAGCTCTCTCAGCGGCCAGTCCTTGCCACCGTCTCTCTGTTGCCAGGGACGTTTGTCTTCCTTGGGGCCCCTCCTTAGGGAGATCCACACCTTCTGAGCCCTTGAATGGGTGTCGCTGGTGACCCCGTTAGGCTGTTACATGTTCTCTGCGTCCCTCCTGCAGACAGGACAAGGAGCCGGGGCCTCCCCTGCCCTCTCCTCTGGCTCTTTGTTTTGGGAAGGTGCGGCCCACTTGGCAGGCAGGGATCCTCGGCCTGTGGCGTCCTGGCCCAGGTCCTGTCTGGGGGAGCTAGGGCTGGGGTTGCGTCTGTGTCACAGGCTGCTTTCCTGAACAGAGGACAGGGGCGTCACGTACACCCGCTTTCTTCCCCGGGGCCTGGGGAGGGTGGAGGGGCCTTCTTGCTTTTCTGCTGTGGTTTTTTCTCCAGCGTTTTCAAAAGCACTAATTGTTACCAGCCCAGGAGCCTCTGCTGGTAAGTGGGAGCCCAGTGAGTGCTGTGACCTAGGAAATGCGGCTCCTAGGCTGGGCCAGATGGTGGGGGGGGAGGGTGTTGCCGCCCCCTGCCCGGGCTCTGCAGCTCAGCCTCGCCCTTGGTCTCACACTACCGCTAGCGTCAGCTGAGCGTGTTTGTATCTCACACGGAGCCGGGACGTGGTGGGGAACCTCGCCTCTCGTCCAGAGTCTTGTTTGGTCAGTGTCGTTTATTGAAGTGAACTCGCCCCTGCCTCTGGCATTGGGATGCAAAGGCAGGAAGAACACCGTGGGCCCCGCTCATCCCCAAGACGAATGCGGTGAGACCCTGCCCCTGCTCCGCTCAGAGACCCTGCAGCGGGCTCTGCGTCACTCGGAGAAAACCTGGTCTTGGGCACGGTTTCCGCAGCTGCGCACGCTCTCACCCGCCACCCCTCCCCACACGTGCCTGCTCCTCCCCTCCACGCTGATCAGGCACACCAGCCTCCTTTCTGCCGCCTTGGAATCATTCATCAGGCATCTCAGCCCCCTACCCCCGTGCCGGCCCAGCCCAGGGCCCAGCAGAAACACAACAGCGAGTGAATCGGATGGAGGGACAGATCTTGCTTGATGGGCAGCGCCCAGATGCGAGCCCAATCTCTACCGTCAGTCCCATTTTGCAGTTCAAGGAATGGCTCAGAGAGGTTAGGTAGCTTGTTCAGAGTCACACAGCGAATGGGTGACGCGGCGTCCTCTGACCCTGAGTCTATGCTCTCGCTCGGGCGTCCGAAGAGTCAGCCCTTGCCTTTCCCCCCACTCACTCCTGCCTTCCTGATGCCGTGCGTGTGCCCGGTGACAGGGACACGGTGAGTGAGACTGAGTGCCCATCCTCATGGAGCTCCCAGCCCAGGGGGAAGGAGACAGAGAAGTAAACAGGGCAGGCAGGAGGGAGCCGGGGTGCTGCGGACATCCAGAGAGGCCCTTCCTCGTGCCAGGTGTGGGCAGGCCTCTCTCGGGGTGTCAGTGCCCGCTCGGCCCTGAAGGACTCTCGAGCACCCGGCCGGGCGGGACGGCCTTTCCGCCCACGGGGTCAGCCTGGGCGGGAGCCCAGAGGCAAAAGCGACTGTGACCTGTGTGGGTCAGTTGTGTTGCTTCCAGTTGCAAGCAGCCTGCTTTACACAATAAAGGGGATTTATTATCTCATGTCCCTGAGAGGTCAAAATGGAGGGCCAGCTGCAGGGGCGGCTAGAGCAGGGACTCAACAGCGCCCCTCTGGTCCCGTCCGGCCACCCCCCCGCCCACGAGCAGGCAGAATGACTGGCACGGCCCCGACTTCCACACCCAGACACCAGACGGACCAGAGCGAAGGACAGATTCTGACCGTTGGACAGAAGTCAGGGGTTTCACTGTGATTGGACAGAGTTAGGGTGCATTCTCATGCCTGGACCGACTTCCAGGGTAAGAGGGGTGGGAGCCCTCTGCCAGCCGGGGTGAAGCGGAAGGAGCCGCCGGCCTGGGAAGGTTCACCTCGCCCCAGGGCTGCTTCTGGGTGGAGGGGCTGGGGGATGGCCGGGGAGGGAGGACCGTGGTCACCCTTAGGTTCCACATGCAAGCCAGATTGTCAGGACGGTGACAGTGGAGCAGGAGGCAGATCAGGGTGACCCTGCCGGCCGAGCCGAGGTGCCGAGGAAGCCGGAGGGGCCGCCGCGCACCTGGGGCCCCGGGTGTCTCCAGGCGGGCACTGTGGGTGTGTAACCATTCCCGAGCGGCCTCTCTGTCTCCCTGAAGGCGGTCGCTGTTCCTTCCAATGTCGCTGTCCTGGAAGGACATGTACCCGCTTGTTGATGACCCACAGGCTGAGCATGGGGGAGACTTGATCAGACAAGTGGAGATGGGGGCACAGTCCAAGCAAAGGCCAAAAGGGCTCCTTCATGGTCAAGGGCAAAGGTGTGGCCACAGCTTTCTCTGCAGAAGCTGGACAACACCAGTGAGGTCTGGGGGCCTGTGGTTGCTTCCTTTGACTACGGATGCTCCCCTTTCTTTATATCCCTCCCACTCTGCCCTCCAGAGACTGGTTAACAGACAGGGGTGCCTCCCCGGGGCACCGGGGTCAGCAGAGCCCCACTCCTGACCCTGGCCCCCCAGCCCCTCCAGGTCCATGCAGTCAGAGGACTGTGGGTCTGGATTCAGACCTGCTCCTCCTTCCCCCAACAACATGGGAAACCCCCACTTCACAGCTGGCAGTAGACTTAGGATTATCTGAGTGCACAGATTTGTGTGAAGAATATGCCATCGTGTCTGGCTTTTAGTGGGTCATCCAAGAATATTCATTCATTGAAAAAGGAAAATTAAGGCCGATCAATTGCCTGATTAGATACCAGAAGCTCAGCAGCTGTCATTTTATCGTATCTTCCTAACCATTCTGTAAGCGGATGTGGCATTACCCCACTTTACCGAAGAGGAAACTGAGGGCCAGAAAGGGCTATGAACCAGAACTTGAACTTGAACTTGGGCCATCTACAGTCTACTCTGTGGGGCCAAGGATACGTGGTGGAGCCTGAATGCCAAGGTGCACGGAAGCCAGGACGAGCTCCTCAGCACACCTTTTATGCTGTTGGCACTGGGATCCAAACAGAGTGGGGGGTTGGGGGGGGTCCTCAGCAGCCCCTGCAACTGCAGCACTGACTCAGGTCCCGAAATCGGGTTGAACGCTGAACTGCACTAGGGAAGATGGGCGAGACACCCCGGTGCCCCTCGCCGACCTCGCAGAATGGGCCTTGACATCTCGTTGTGTACGTGCACACACCAAGGCTCCGTGTATAAAAAAAATCCCTTGTGGTCACCTGCCACACCGGCTTGACCGCAGAGCAGAAGGTAATAGAATTCATCCTGGAGGAGGTGGGGACAGAGAATTTTTTTTTTAATAGCACGGGAATAGAATTTCATCCTGCTTTCTCCCTCCTTCTCTGTGCAGATGACAGACAGCCCCCCGTGCCTGCCTCCAGCCCACTGCCTGACCGCCACCTCTTGGGAGCCAGCGTGGGCAGGGAGTTCTAATTAAGGACCATCACACGCCATCCTTTCCGAGGGACAGTGACAAAAACAGCCTCCTTCCGTCCTGCACTGCGAACCTCCCTTCCGGGTCCTCGCCCCCGAGGGACCCGACACCGTCACCAAGATTAATTACTTACTCCTCAACCCCTTTGGACGGGGAAGGGAACCACTGGTGTTGAGCTTGATGAACGGTGCATCAGGAGACAGGACCGGCGGTCTGAGGTTTGCTGGCCCAGCAGGTGGCTTTGTTTCCGGAAGAGACCAGTTTCGTGCAAGAAGAGTCATCCCACCCTGAATGGTCCACGTAGCCTTTGGGTGTCACGGGGTGAAGTCCGGTGCACCGGGGTGGCCGTCAGCAAGACGAAGGGAAGTCGGCCGGAGCAGGGCTTGAGGCCCCCCCCCCGGGAGTTCTCACGTGGCCTTGGGGTCGAGCCCCCATCTCTGGGGTTTTTCTTCTAGGTCCCTCCTCAGTTAGGCGCGATTTCCTCCCACCCATCCCTGGGAGCCCTCCTCAGGACAGCAGACATGGCGGCCATAAGGAGAAGGACCCTCAAAGTGCTCACCCTCCTGGTCCTCTTCATCTTCCTCACCTCCTTCCTCCTGAATTACTCCCACATCGCGGTGACCACCACCTGGTTCCCCAAGCAGATCGTCATCGAGCTCTCGGAGAACTTCAAGAAGCTGATGACCTACTCGCACAGGCCCTGCACCTGCGCCCGCTGCCTCAGCCAGCGCGGGGTCTCGCCCTGGTTCGACGAGCGCTTCAACTGGTCCGTGCAGCCGCTGCTGACGGCGCAGAACGCGCTCTTGGAGGACAGCACCTACAGCTGGTGGCTGGTGAGAGCTGGGGCAGCGCGGGGGCCGGGGGTGAGCGGGGGCCCCGGCGCCTGGGCACACCCCCGGGGCCCTGCCGGGCTCTTTGCAAAAATCACGATATCCATCATTCCTTCACTCGTTCGTTCATTCCAAAACTACTCGCTGAGGATCCGCTATAGATAAGCCAGAGCAGAGGGCGCTGTGAGGGCTTTATGGCCTGAGCACTTTGCAATGTTGGGGTGCACAGCGGCCCTTCCTGGGGGGACCTCCGCTGGGGCCCCTACCCCAGGGGTTTTCGGAGTGTGGTCCCCGCACCAGCAGCGGCTGCCGCATGGCCTGGGAGCCTGTTGGACGGGCAGGTTGTGGGGCCCGGGCCAGCCTGGCTGGGTCAGGATCCTCACGGGCAGGGGGGCGACCCTGGGCGGTGACCCACTCCGGAGCTCGGAGCTGCCCCGGGAAGTCTTATCAGAAGCAGGTGTTTAATCCCGGATTATCGCTTTTCTCCTGTTGTGATACAACCATATTTATCACCTTCACCGTTTGTCAGCGAACTTGTCAGTGGCTTTGAGTACGTTCACAGGGCCACGCAAGCAGCACCACTGTCTAGACCTGGCCTCACCGCCCAACGCCCTGTCCCTTCCTCCCCTCCCCCAGCCCCCGGCAATCCCCGTTCCACTTCCTGTCCATGAACTTGACTCCTCTAGGGACCTCCTGTGAGTAGACTCACACACTCCCTGTCCTTCGGTGCCTGGCTTACTGCACTAAGCGTGTCTCCAAGGCCCACTCATGCCGTAGCTTGCATCAGAACCTCCTTTTTTTTTTTTTGGACGGAATGATACTCCACTGTATGTGTAGTCCGCATTGTTCCATCTACTCATCTGCCACTGGACACGTGGTGGAGCCCCCCCCGCCTGCCTCCCCCCGCCCCCCCCGGCCAGGGGCAGCACAGCCAGGCCGACCCGTGTCCTTTGGTCCTCCGCCCACAGAAGCTCCAGCGGGAGAAGCGCCCCAGTGACTTGAACGACACCCTCAAGATGCTTTTCCGAGTGGTGCCGGGGAACGTGGACCCCCTGCTGGAGAAGAAGTCGCAGGGCTGCCGGCGCTGCGCCGTCGTGGGCAACTCGGGCAACCTGCGGGGGTCCGAGTACGGGTCCCAGATAGACGGTCACGACTTCGTGCTGAGGTGAGCGCCCGGCCCCTCGCGGGGGCCCCCTCTGGGCCGCAGGCTCCCCATCCCCTGTGCACGGCAGGATGGAGGCGGACTCACGGGGCCCCTCTGGAGGCAGGGAGGACCGGCGGGCCGGGGGCTTGGCCCCGAGAGTTCTGGCGAGACAGCAGGATTGGCGTGAAGGTTCTCCTTTGATCTTTACAATGGTTCCCATTTTGCAATGTAGGCCATACTCTAGTGACGCGGATCCCGGCTCCTGGGGTCCTCGGCGTTAGGGATGAGACAAGACGAATTCACGTGGACTGCCGAGTCCTGTGGAGGGAAAGGGACGGCAAGGCTCCTCTCTCAAGGGGAGAGTGCCTTGACCCTTGCCTTGACAAGCTTTTGTCAGGTTCAATTTGCACAGGAATACAGGGTGTATACGTAAAGCTCATCAGTCGTTGTCAGGCAGAGACGATTCAACAATAGATAACATTCACAGAACGCTGAGCATTTATTCTGAGTCAGGGTCAGGTAGTGAAAGGGCCATAAAACTTTGGGGAACAAACTCATTTCGTGTTTGGACCCTCATCATTTTAATTGAGTGTATTGGCAAAGCAGGTTTCATAGGATTTTATGTGTTCTTTCTTAGGCCTGATTGCCCTAGGGAACCCGCCCTTTCCAGCACAGGGCCACACCCACCTCCAGCATTGTTTCAGGCTTAAGTCAGCCAGGGGAAGTAAGGCAGCCAAGAGATTAGGAGACTTCCTGCAGACAGAATGAGGACTCAGGCTGTGTCAAAGCTGAGGGGCAAAGGTCCATCACCCCCTTTTTCTATAGCCCCCCAAGTCCTTCCCTGAGGGCCCCTTTGCGACTGTGCCTATCTTAGGTCATCCCTCGTTTGAGGAATCTTACCCGTCATTGGCTAACCAGTCATCCACCTGGGGCCAAGGAGGGTGAAGAGAAAGGGGGCAGAGGTGGCGCCCCTACAAGGAAGATAAACTTTGTCTCCTTAGTGGCTTATGGTCCCAAGGTCCTTTATTCAGCCTTAGCTACAGGGGGTTACAGCTTCTGAAACCAGGCAGGACAGTTCCCAACACTATAACTATACGCTTTTAATGTAAAATATATTTTCCTGCCACCAAGTGAAACAGATATTCCAGGAAGGAGCCCCCCGTCTCTTCTGGTTTCTTGTCATTGCTGTTCTCGGAGCCTCGGCGTACACCTGGAGCTCAACGGGGACGTCCACGGCGAGGGGGACAGAGTCAGGTTCAGGGTCAGACAGACGCAAGTTCAAGGCTGACAGCTCTGGTAGCTCTGTGTCCTGGGACAGACTCTGTGTGCTCAGGTCTCCTGGATGGTGAAACCCCTGCTGGGCACGGCATCGTACAGTTTAATGAAGTGTGTCACTTGGCCATGGCAGAGCTTGCGCTTAGTAGGTCATCAGTGGTGGTGACAGTTAGGCTTACTTGAGATCGTAAAGGAGAAAAAGAACCAACAAATCTTTTGAGCTGTTTGGTAACTGTCTCCGTTGGATAGGCGAGGACACTGGTGGGAGGAGGGCCCTGGCCTGAGGTCACAGCTGTCCCCTGGGGTCGGTGACCGTGTGATACGACAGGTGTCTTCTCTCCCTTCTCCTCCCAGGATGAACAAGGCCCCCACCGCGGGGTTTGAAGTCGACGTGGGGAGCAAGACCACCCACCACCTCATGTACCCTGAGAGCTTCAGGGAGCTGGCCCACAACGTCAGCATGGTTCTGGTCCCCTTCAAGATCCTCGACCTGGAGTGGGTGGTCAGTGCCACCACCACGGGCACCATCTCCCAGTAAGCTCCCTCGGGCTGTCTGGGTTGGGGGGGTCCGTTGCCTGGCCCCTCACTGACCCTCCTCACCATGTGGGTGCCCCCAGCACCCCCCACCACGCTGCTCCCTGCCCCACAGCCCAGCTCACGCTGCTCCTGTCCCCGAAATGCGTCCCTCCACACATGTCCTCCTGGGCGGCACCAGCCCCGCAGGGCGCCTCCGACCCCCCACGCTCCCTGCTCCCCCACCTCCCATCACTCTGAACACACCCCGGATTTCATCCTTTTCCTTCCTCCTGACCCGCGAGTGGGCCAGCCTGGGGTGCGTCCCAGGAACCCTAGCAACTCCTGGGGAAGGGCCCGCCGGGAGGGGCTCAGCTCACCTTACTCCCGCCCCTATCTCTGCAGTGCTACCTGCTTCTCGAACTAGAAGTGGCCCTGGATGGGGTGGGGAGCAGGTGGGGAGATGGGGTGCTGAGTGAGTGGGTGGGCGCTGGTGTGAGTCCCCCATCATGCGCTGCCTTGAGACTGGGGAGCTCATGCCTTCCGGGCATCTACTCCGCACCAGGCATGGCTGTGTGCTGTCTGGCCAAATGGTTATTTGGTTAGTGGTTATCCGCCTCCCTCTGCCAGGGAGGACCCTGAGGGGTGGCCGGGCATGGCCCGCACCTGGTCCGCTCCCTAAGGCTGTGCCGTGCCCGGGGAAAGTGGCTTCAGTGTCCAGATGGCCAGAGCCTCCTGGCGTGAGGCTCAGTGAAGACCGGGGTGCAGGACACGGGAGGGGGCTGTGCCTTCAGGAGAAGGGTTCTGACAGGGGAGAAGCCTGGTGGCCTCGGGTCAGGGCCCTGTCGTTGCTCCTGGTCCCAGGGGCTCGGAGCCCAAGTTGCACCTGAGTTAGGTCTGGGGCGAAGCCAGTGGCCTTCATCTTGGAGGCACCCAGACCTTCGCAGGTGAGAGGGAGGTGGCGTAGGCCTCACCGACTAGCACCCCAACAGGGCGGTAGGTGCTCTGGCCTCCATGTGCTCCCTCAGGCTGTGCGGGGCAGGGGGGGCTTGGAGCAAGTGCCCCTTTTCATCCTCCCTGGGAGAAGGCACAGAAAGCTGCGGAAGGCCCTCGAGTGAGCCAAGGTCGCCCTCTGGTGTCTGTCACGGGCCACTGCAGGGCTGCGGCGGGGAGGCGCTGTCCCAGAGATGCAGCCTGGCCCGGCTTCCCTCCCCAGCCACCCCCAGAGCTGCCCGCAGGCAGCCCGGCTGCTCCCCACATTGACCGTATACTCTCTCTCCCCGCACAGCACCTACGTGCCTGTCCCCGCGAAGATCAAAGTGAAGAAGGACCAGGTGAGTGGGGTTCGGGCTCTTCTGCCCTGAGATCAGCCCACGGCTCTGCCCGTGGGAGAGACAGCACCATCCACCCCCGCCCCCTGCCCCCACCAGCATCTGGCTGCCAGAGCCCCTGGGTGCACTGGCGGGGGTCCCTGCTGGGGAGACTCGCTGGGAAAGCTTCCCCAAGTGGGGGGACCAGGGCCAGCAGTTTCACCGGGGAGACTGTCCCTGAGGCCGATCCCCAGGCTCACCCCAGGCCCCTCCGGGTTTTTGGAAGGCCTCCGGGGGTGCCCAGGAGGCTGCAGTTTGAGAACCACCGCTCCATGGTGCAAGCTTCTCCAAGCCAGGCCTCCCCTGTGTCTGCAGGCCGTACCTGTGTCTCCGTCTTCCCCCGGGTGGGGTCGGCCAAGGCCGGGCAGAGGGCAGAAGGAAGGGGAGCAGCCACCGCACTGGCCCTTTGCCCACGCGCTCTCATCTGGGGGGGAGGTCAGGTCAGGGAGGCCAGGCAGCTTGCCCGGGAGCGCGGTGGGGCTGTGGTGACCTGGAGCCTCAGGCCCCTCCCCCCGGCCTCCCGCACATGCCTCTTGCACGTGCCTGTCGTGTGGGGCTGCCGTGCTGCGGCGGAGAAGCCACGCGTGAATCTGTGGGGCACAGCGGGGGCAGGGGCTCCCAGAGAGGCCAGGCCGAGAGGTCAGCGGGTTCGAGCCCAGTGCCCGCTCCGGGCCTCCCCCCACCGGGGGCGCTGCATGAGGCTGCTTGTGCGTGCTCCCCCCTCTGCTGCCCGACGGGTGCCCCTCACTGTCCTCAAGGCCGCCCTGGGTGGTGGGGCCAAGGCCACACCTGATGCCAGGACACCCCCTGCTGGGTCACCGCTGGCTGTGTGGCACTGAGCTTGTCTCGAAGCCTCCCGGGTCTCGGCGTCCCCCTCGGTCACAGGAGGAGAGGGGAAGCTCGCACGTGGGGTCATTTTAGGGACCAGCGTTCATCCAGGCCCGGGCCAGGTAGCCGGGGCAGCTCAGTGCGCGAGTTCTTCTGCGGCGTGGCAGGTGTGTCCTCGTCCCTCCCCACCTCCTGTTGTCCCCCGGGCCCTCCTCCTGCGCCCCCCCACCCCCACCCCACTGTCTCCCTCAGTCTCTGTCCTCGTGGGATTGTCGTGCGATGTCGCCAGCTGGTCAAGCCGCCTCCCCGTGGGGCTCCATCGCCTGTCTCCGCTTTATCCCTCTCCCCGCTCCCACGGTTCTCCTCTAGCACCTTCCGTGTCTTCCCACTAGGACCATGCAAACCCCACGAGCACCGGGGCGGCAGCAGTCCCTGTCATGTGCACACCACCCCCCCCGGCCGCCAGAGTGTGTGGCCCACCTGTAGGTGGCGGCGCCCTTCCCCAGCCGCCCCGCTGACGCCTGTGCTCCCCTCCCGCAGATCCTGATATACCACCCGGCCTTCATCAAGTACGTCTTCGACAGCTGGCTGCAGGGCCACGGGCGGTACCCGTCCACCGGCATCCTCTCCGTCATCTTCTCCCTGCACGTCTGCGACGAGGTGCGCCACCCTCCCCTGGGCCTGCTGTGCACGCGGGGCGGGGGGGGGGGGGGCGGGCCCGGGGCTCCTCGAGCCTGCTCCCTGACCCCAGGCCCCAGGGGGCCTGCTGGTGCCTCTCGTGGGGTGCTTGAGGGAGAACGCTCTCCGGAGTGAGTTCTGGCTCGTTCTGCCCGAGCTTCCCCAGGCAGAGCCAGGGCCAGCGGGCAGAAGGGCAGATCGGGGGCCACGGGGGCAGGCTGCCCCGTAAGAGATCTGTCGGTCTGCACCTCTGGCCTCGGAGCCGAGTCCCAGCACCCGGGCCGCCCCAAGCCCACATTCACTGGAACTTCTGAGGGTGGGAACCAGGCACCCGGGGGTCCTACTGTCCCCTGGGGTTGACAACCAGAGGTCCTGGGAAGAGTGCGTTCCCCACCGCAGACTTCCCTCGACATCCACCTGGGGCAGGGGAGCAGGAGGGGGACACAGCGGCCCCCACTTTCTCCCTGGCCCTGGGTTCAGGCAGGACGCTGAGATGTCCCTTCTTGTCACATGTAGCCTGTCCCCACCCCAGCCTGCCTGGCTCAGGGTTGGAAGCCCCAGGGAGGGGTGGAGGGGCTGCCCGGCACGCCCACGGTTCCTGCCTCACCCGTCTGTCACTGTCCTAGTCTCTTTAACCAGCAACTGGGTGTCGCTCCCATCTCCCGCCCCGCCTCCAGCCCGCGGGTCACACACCCCGTGGGGCTCTGCCCCGGAAACCCCACTCCCGTCTCTGCCGTCCTGCTGTGGGGCAGGCTCAGGCCCACGCCGGCATTGACTGAAAAAGCTACCCTTGCCTCAGAGCCATCCCCTGCCTGCCCTGCCCCGTCTGTCCCCACCCCTCAAACCTGTCACCCACACTGCAGCAGCTCAGAAAGCGCTCCTCCCCCTGGGAGCCCCCCCCATGTCCCTCCCTGACCCTCTTCGACGCACTTTCCACGACCCAACCCCAGTGTGACACCTGCTCCGTGCCACCAGAGCCCCGTCCCTCATGGGCCCTCACATTGACCTTGATTTCACCCAACTCGCTTTTGTGGCCCCGAACCCCAGGGAGCGCTAGGAACCAGAGAAGGTTTCTGTGGTCCTCGGAGTGGATGTTCTCAGATTCGGGATGGTCTGCGGGCGTCCTTTCATTGGCCCCCCCCGTCTGGTCCTCACCTTTGCCACCGCCCCGCACAGGTGGACTTGTACGGCTTCGGGGCAGACAGCAAAGGCAACTGGCACCACTACTGGGAGAACAACCCGTCGGCGGGGGCCTTCCGCAAGACCGGGGTGCACGACGGGGACTTCGAGTCCGTCGTCACGGCCACCTTGGCGTCCATCGACAAGATCCGGATCTTCAAGGGGAGATGACCCCGGGCAGGGAAGGGTCACGGACGGGCACACCAGAGCGCGCCTCCCTCGCCAGCCCCGGCTTCTGGCCGGAGCTGTTCCGTTCTGCTCAGCACCTGCGCGGCAGGGTCGCCGAGCACTGCCGGGGCTGCCGAGCCCGTCTCCCAGCCAGCCCGGGCGAGGAGACCCCTCGCTGCTTCGGAAGGTGGGCGAGTCCGTCTCCTGGAGACTGCTGTGTTTGAAAGGGCAGGACTGTTTCCCAGGGGGCATGGGCAGAGACCTTCCTCGGCCCGGGGGGCCTGGGCTGACTCCCCCGGACTCCGGTTCTCGCTGGGATGTTTCCGAGTGAGTGAGGACGGCTTCCGGCACACGGCCGCCTGGGCCACATCACCACTGGGGGCCGGATGACACCTTACTGGCGGATGCCGGGCCTCCCCCTCCCTGGGGGGGACGGCCCTGCGTGCCCGCCCCGCAGGCCTGCGTCGTGGCGAGCCACCTGTGACCCCAGCGGGCGCCCTCTCCCCAAGCCGGTGCTCTCCCGGGCGACCCGTCTGTCGTTAAAGCTGTGGCTGAGAGCAGATGTGGCTGCCCCCATGTGCCTTTGTCTTTGGGGAGACTGTGCGTGCGGTGGCTGAAACGAGGCAAGCGCCCCGACTCGGGGAAGGGGACCCCTGGCCACCGCCCCCGTGGCTCTTAGCTGGGGACATCGTCTCATTTCCTGAGTCCGCCCCCGAATGGGTCCAATGCTCAGAAGCCGTGGGACATCCTTCCCTTTTCCACAGACTGCTGGACCAGGGGCCGTCACCTCGAAGCCCATGGAGAGGGTCTTCCCCCACCTGCGTGTCCCCCGAGGGCCCATGCTCTGGGCCGGGTCCCTGCCGGCCCGCCGCGTGGTGCCCCCAGGGGTGGGGGAGCCCCTAGGAATGCGACCGTCAGAGTGGGGGGGGGAGTCATACCTCATTCTCACTCTCTTCCTCGTCAGCCTTCCTGATTATTTATTGATTTTGTTGTTGTTGTTGTATTCAGCTGACATCACGTGCACTTTCTGACTTTGTCGCTGGTCCTGGGGTTTCAATGACGCTTCCTCCTGCTCCACGCAGCAGCCGGGCAGTGGGGGGCTTACTGTGTGCTCTGTGGGGATCCTCAGACTCGGGTGTATTGGGGTGCCTGGAGTGGGGGGTCCTTGGGGCAGGTCCGTGGGTTTGTGGAGTGCCCTGTGCCTCCTTCTCTCCCGGCCCCGCCTTTTCTTTTCTCTTGGGGATCTCGGGTCCAGCCTCGGGCCAGGGCCCTCCAGAACCCTCGGGACCGGTGAGGAGTGGAGTCCTCCCAGGCACGGGGGGGCAGTGATGGGGGCTCCGGTTACTGACATTTCATAGAAAAACCATTTTTTCTCCCGTTGAGGGCATTTCCCCAAAGGCCACCGCTGCTCCGAGGAGGTGTGACGGGGCCCTCCGTAGTGGTGTGCGCAGGAGGCCCGTCTCGGAGCCAAAGGGCCTACCACCTCTGCTCCCCGTGGCGCCCCGGCCAGCCCTGCTCTCCTGGCCTCGGTGTCTCCTCTGCCGGTGAGGGGAGAGGAGCTGTGGGAGCTCAGGGGCCACCGCCGGCACCAGGCAACTCGAGGGAGTCCCCAGAAATGGCGTGCCACATTTTTTTTTCTGAGTCCGTATGTGTGAGCATTTTCCTGGGGGAAGGTTTTATAGCTTGTATTAGATTCTTAAAGATTCACAATCCAGAAAGTGTTTTTTTAGAAACAAACAAGCAAGAAAACCTCTCCCAGCTGTAAAGTCCTCCTACACGTAAGACTCTCTGGACGGACACGGGCTCAGAGATCGCTGTGAGGATGGCTGTCCCAGGGCAGGCCCACGGCGGAACTTGACACCAGACGTGAGGAACTCGGCCAGCGGCGGGTGGCTGGCCGACCCGTCCCAGGGACAGACCTTGGGGAAGACGGCCACGGGGACGGGGGGCAGTGTGACCGGCTCCTGAGCCCCTCTCCCCTTCTCCTGCAAGCCGAGCCTGTCCAGCATGGCACGTCCAGGACAAGGAGCCTGCTTCCTTGGGCTGTGCAGCCAGAGCGGGCCCCCCAAGGGAGGACGTGCCCCCAGCCGAGCTGCTCGGGTCTGCCGCCTGCTCCCTGCCCTGTCTCCCTCCTTCCCGCCAGGCTGCTCCAGCCCTGGGGTTTCTCCCAGCCCCAGGCATCTGGCTCTCCCATTTCACAGATGAGAACAGCAAGGCCCAGGGAGGGACACGACTTGCAGAAGTGAGCTGATGGTGACCAATAGCACAACAGGAACATTTTGAGCAAAAAACAGGGCACCACTGACTCCACGTTTAAAACATCCGGGGGTGGGCTTCCCCTGCGAGGTTCATCCCGCATCTCAAGGCACCATCCCTGGGGGCAGGCTGCTGGCTGCCCAGCCTCTGGCCGCCGGCTGCCTCCTCGGGCTGCAGGGGGGCTCCGGGGGGCTGTAGTCCCTGCCTCCTCAACGCCATCTGCCCCGGGGAGGGGACAGCTGTGTGCTCCCGTAGCCCCAGCCATGACACCGCCTTGTGTCCTACTCCCTTAGCCAAGGGGACTGACGAAACCAACGCCAGTCAGTGGCCAGGATTACAAGTCAATGCATGGGTCGGCTTAAAGCAGTGGGACCCACACTGTGGGTAGGACCGGCTGAGGGTCGGACCCGAGTGCTTCTCGCAAGGTGTTCGGTGGCGCCGTGGGCAGCAGCACACGGTGCAGCCACTTGGGGAGCTTTCTGGCAGGCCCACCGCCTCCCCACAGTTGGGCTGCCTGGGGCCCAGGGCACATCCATCATCCACCCTGCGGTGGGCAGAGAGCTCCTTGGAGACCAGCCGAGGGCCCAGACAGGGAGCAGAGGTGCCCCTGCCTGCAGCAAGCAGCGCTGAGCCTGAAGCTGTAAGGAGGGAGGCTCATGAACCAGAGAGAGCCCAGCAGCACCCCAGCCTTCAGCCCTGCCCCCCGCCCCTCCCTCCCACCCCCCAGAGGGCCAGGAGCAGGAGACACCTGTGCGCTCCTCTCCCACCTGCTGAGGGCGAGAGGAGGCAGGTGTGTAGCCTCTGGCTCCCAGTGTGACCCGGGGCAGAGCAGAAAGTGCTTACACTGATGCTGTGGACACCCTTGGCTATTGCCCAGCAAGCCACGTGGACTGGGGTTGGCGGGAGAAACCAGTCGAAAGGAAACATATGCAGTAGGCAAGCCAGGCACAGTGGGGAGGGCGGGTGCCGAGGCTCGGTGGCGTCTGGGTCTCCGCTGCGGCCGACGGGGCAGCGAGAGGCGGGCCCTGCCCCGACACGCACTGGGCCTCTGGGTCGAAGGTGGAATCCATTCAGACTATTGGGACTGCTGTTTGCTTTATCTGTGCTCCTCCAGGCAGCCCAAACCCAGAGAAAATGAAACTCAGGAAAGAGTCGCCTACCCTCTCCGAGCCATCCCTGCCTCGCCCGTCATGCATGGTCCCTGGCCTGGTTGTCCAGGAACCCCAAGGCCCGAGTGGCCGCTGTCTAGTGTAAGGTGGCTGGACGCTGGCCGTGTGCCATCCAGACTCAGCTGTCCTCTCCCTCGGACATCTGGGCTGCAGCCACCGGGCCACAGGTGGCCAGCCCGCTGGTCCCCCTCCCCTGGCGCCCGGGCTGGCCAGCGTTGAGGTGGAGTCAGCTTCCCTCCTCTCGTTCGTCCTGGACACCAGCTCGTGACCCAGGGGTGCTGCGTGACACCTCCGAGC
Organism: Phyllostomus hastatus; assembly: GCF_019186645.2. NCBI lineage: Eukaryota > Metazoa > Chordata > Mammalia > Chiroptera > Phyllostomidae > Phyllostomus > Phyllostomus hastatus. Next base: position 44,754,946 of record NW_025334017.1, on the reverse strand, counting down.
GAGGAAAAGAAGGGGGCTCTCGGGGAGCAGCGGCGAGGGGCAGAGCCCGTCTTCCCCGCAGCAGGCATTGGCACTTTCTTTCTCGGCGAAGACCGCTGTGCTTCCTCCAGGCAGCCCTCCTGACGTCCCTCGGGCCTCGTGGCGTCTGGGGTCGGCCACAGTAGTACGGATCTGCCGTCTGTGGCCCAGGGGCCCAGCCCCGAGCCGGACGCCAGCTGAAACCCCGCCCCGGGCCAGGAATCCCCGCCCCGCAGGGTGAGCCCGGTGCCCGACCACGTTAGCATGTCCCGATTTCACGTCAAAGCCAAAGTCTCCCGAGCACTTTTTCTTTTGGGCGATCTCGTTTGCTTGGTTGTTGGTGTTCCTTGGTTTTTCCCTCCCCTTCCCGCCCCCCCCCCCCGGCCTCGCCCTCGTGTTCGGGCAGCCGAGCGTTCGCGAGAGTCGCCTCCCTGGGCCTCTGCTGTGTTTTATTTATTGTTGAACGCATTTCCAATGATCTGAATCAAAGTGGATTAAAAAAAAGAGCTATTTTATCGTTCGGGTGTTGGTGTCATTTCTCTAGGACGGCTGAGCCCTCAGGCCCCCCCTCCCCCTCCCGGTTTCCCCTCGGGAGAGATTTTCAGTCCAGGGGGGGACCCGAGGCCTCACCTCCTGGGCTTCCCGGGTTAGCTAGCGTCCGCCCCTGTGAAGTCCCCGGGGGGACCTGCGCCTCTCCCTGCTGTGTGACCGCGGGGCGCCGGCAGACCTCTCAGCGCCCCCGCCGTCTGCTCTGAGACAGGGGAGCCGCAGCAGCAGCAGCTGTCCGAAGGGGGGCGAGGTCGAGAAGAAACTCGTCGTTCAGGGCCGATTCGTGCCAGCCGCTCTGCGGAGGGCCTGGCTAGGGGAGGAGCTGGCGAACTTAGAGGGGCCGACCCCCCTCCCCGACTGTGGAGCCGGGTGGGATGGCCTTGCTTGGCTGCCACGCAGGTGAGGTCTGGGGGGAGGAAGAAGCAGGAGGCCGGAGAGGACGAGCATAGAATGGGACCGGCTGCAGTGGGGGAACTCGAGGTGATGGAAGCCACTGGGGAAGGAGGAGAGGCAGGTGGGAGCTGGGGGAGGGGCAGGTCACAGAGCAGGGGACTGGGGACCCGCAGGTGTCAGGGCTCGGGACTCTTGCAGATGCCTCTGTGAGAGCTGGAGGCTGTGGGCACAGGCGTCTGAATGAGTGGCCTTCAAGACGGAGTCGTTCCAGGTGATGGAGAGGAGGCGGGGGGAGGGAGGGCGGGGAGCAGACTCCCGGGGCCCAGGAGGGCGGGTCCTGTGTGTGAGCTGCACAAGGACACTCAGGTCACCAGGATAAGGGCACAAGCTGGTTGGCTGTAAACACACTTAATGTACAACGTCTGCCAGGAAGGAGGGAAAGTAGGCAGCCAGGTGCTGGGTACCCTTGGGAGGAAAAGGCTAAGTACTATGTAGGCAGATACAGCCAAGAAAAATTAGGGGTGGGGGGGGTCCAGACGCATCAGTGGGTGCCCACAGAGCCACGGTCCTCACCCCAACATCGTGGCTGGGAGCTGGGCCAGAACCCGCCCCTAGTACATCTCAGAAGTCGGGGCGGGGACCCTGCCTCTTTGCAGGGCCAGCTGCCCCTGGGACGCCACACACCTGGCGTAGGTCCCGGCGCACAGAAGACCTTAAGCAAAGGGTCTCGATGGCTATCAGTCAGCTCTGGGTCTCCTTTCTGGAGCCTTCCGGCAGGAGTGCTCAGGCGTAACTTTGGCCACCAAGGTTGGATGCCCCGAGTCACCTTCAGATCCACAGACGTCCAGGTTCAGCTTTCTGTGGCCCCCACACATTCTGAGAACTCCCCCCACCCCCCTGCATGCTTTATAGCAGCTGGACTGGCATCCTGAAACTTTGTCCGAAACAGGGAGGTATCATTGTTATGGGTTTGCGGACTGCTGCAGGACTCCTGCCCTTTCTAAGTCCTCCAAGGAGGGGGCTCGGCTGGATCGGGGCGCCCACAGGTCCCGGGAGTCACACGCCCAGATCCGGGTATTCTCTGTGAGGTGGGAGTGATGAGTCCCGGTATGTCTGCCTCCCGGGACTGTGGGGAAACTAATCTATGTCATGTATCCCTTCATTTCCTTGGACAAGTACGTCCAGGGGGGCAGTGGGGGCTGAGGGTGCGGAGATGGGTGAGCCAACATCTCTGCTGCCGGAGGGTCACAGACTAGTGGGGGGGGGGGCAGGCAGCCCGTGGCACCACCAGGAACAGTTGTAGGGGACCATTAACAGCCGTGGCTCCCTTTTGCATGCCATGAACTTGAACTAAGCATCTTGCCTCCGTTAACCTCACTCAGTCCTGCAATAGCTCTGGCAAGAGGCATGGTTCCTGCTGCAGGATGAAGAAGCTGAGCCTCGAGGAGGCGAAACAACTGCCAGGGAGGAGAAGGTGCAGCCAAGTCTTCAAAAGCAAGATGGGGAGTTCCCGAGCGCTGGGTGAGGATTATAAGCCTCTGTTCCTCCCGGGAGCAGGGGACACTAGGTTCTCAGCTTTGCTCCAAAACCAAGTACTTTGGAGAGGAGCCCCCACAGGCTGTTCTGTCGCTGCAGAGCCTGCCCTGCCCTGGGAATGCCCAGAACTGCCAAAACGTTCCTTCTGACCTTGGCCATGAGTGGAGAGCGGGCTTACTACTGATGGTGGCCACCAGAGGGCGCAATGGACCCACGGTCAGCCAGTGGATTTCTTTCCACACGGGGTTCGGTTGGGAACGAACCCCCGGAGCAAACACACACGCCCGTGTATAAGGTCAGAGCTTAAAAAAGCCTTGGCATTAGGTATCATCAAGCCCCACGCCCTCCAGATGAGGAGGTGAAGACACCTGCCACGGGGCCAAGAAAACTGGGTCAAGAGGAAAGTCCCAACCAAGTCGGAAAAGGTCAGAACCCCAGGCAAGCAGACCCTCTGGAAAGCAATGTCACCCAGCACCGCTGGACCCGGGCCCAGGCTGCACCCCCAGACCTGAGACTTCTCACTCCCACCCCTTCTCCGTGACTCATTTGCTCTGTAACCTCAAGGGGAAGCCTGACCCCTGGGAGCCTTGGTTTCTTAATCTGTAAGATGGGTATTAGATGACAGAGTACATTTGAAACAGACAGGACAGGCCCCCTCTTCTGAGTCCTGTCTGGGCCAGGCATTATCTCATTTTCATCTTACAGCAATGGGACGGATAAGACGGCGTCCTTCCTCCAGGGGGCGCTCGGACGCAGGCGCTGGAAGCCATTTGCGCGTGTCCGCACTATCCCCAGGGCTCAGGGAGACGGGAGCCCGGCCCTGGTCCCACCCGCCGGACGGGACCGGCTGATGCCCGGGAACAGAGGAGCCCCCGACCCGTGACTCAGAGCGGGCGGCCCAGCTCTGTTTCCTGCCGCGTCAGAGTCTCGTGGGGTCTCTGACGTGGTCCCTCCATGCGGCGACTCGGGCTTCCTGGCTCCTTTCATCTCGCAAGAAGGCCGACTTCAACTTGAACCCGTGGGCTTCAAGGTCACCATGCTAGGGGAAGTGGGGCGGGGACGGCTCGCTAGCTCCGAACTGTCTCCACTTGGAGTCACCACGCATCTCGTCCACTCACGTGGCCACAGTGGCCCACGTGGTCGGAACAAACCCACAGAGGGGGCTGGGGGCTGGGAGAGTCGGGTGCACTGACCACCTGTTCTCAAGTGTTTTCTTGGTGCTGCAGACCCAGGCCCTGGCTCGGGGCTGGCGGGCGGGAGGCCCCTGGCCCCAGCCGGTCAGTTCAGAGGGTCCTTGGGCAGAGTGCTTGGGTTCACAGCTCCGTGAGCTGCGGGCCGACCAGGGCAGACCCCGGGCAGGGCCCAGAGGCAGGGTATGCTGGGATCGGGGCTGGTCCACCTCCTACCTGTGCATGCTTGCTGCTACCCGAAGGGCCGGCGTGTGGACAGGGGGCTGCTGTCGTCCCCACCACCTGTCCCCTCTGTGCGGGCCTGTCCCCCCAGCGCAGACCCTCCTGGGGCAGCCTGGGGGAGTGAGCTTCGTCCTGGGGGCTGTTTTGGGGAGATGCTAGGGAGTAAGTACTCTGGGTGCCAGGGAAGATGCCTTGGGAAGGGGGTGGGCCCTGCCCATGAATCCAACAGAGCTTGTTCCAGCAGCTGTTCCCACGCGCTGGCGTCTGCAGCCCCTCCTCCCCGCTCTGTGCACGGGAGCACTCGGATGGGGTCTCCGGCCTGAGACAGAGCAGCCAGCGGGGTGGTGACAGCAGGGCCACCAGGGCTCAGGACCCAGGCCCCGCACAGCCAGCTCTCCAGACAGTCTACCGCCTCAGGGTTCAGGGAGGGGCGGGTGCCCTGGCTGGGCTGCGGGTGCCCCGTGACTGGGACCACTCGGGCCCCTGGAGGCGAGCAGAGAGCCCTGCCTGGGGGCGTAACGCACGTGTGAGGCACTGGATAGGGTAGTGGGATGGATTCCCAGGGGAAGGCCAGGCACCGGGGCAGGCGGGGGCTCTCTCAGGGCAAGGGGCTCATCAGGCCTGCTCTGCTCTCCCGGGCACCCCGAAGGGGTCGAGATGTTCTGACTCTCTTACTGAAACAGAAGGTCATTCCCCTTTCCCCGTGACGAGAGGGAGGGAGCCCGTGAGAAACGAGGGGCAGGGGACAAGGGGGGGCAGGAGGGAGGGAGAAAGAAGAACCCAGTGGGTGCCCTCCCTTTCCCTCCTTGTTTATCCAGGTGTGTTTCAAGGGATGCCGTCATCCCCGGGAGACCTATTTTTACATTTTATTGGATGGTTATTTTGTAACCAGTGTTTTCCACATCAAAAGGCTGTTTCCTAACCACCATTTTCATAGCAGCAAGAACCTCCCTCCCGGAGACCACATGCCTCAGTGAGCACCCACTGGGCCCAGGGCCTGGCGTCAGGAAAGGAGAGCCACCTCCTCAGGGGCGGGGCAGGAGTGTGGGGTTGTGGGTCTTTGGTTGGGGAAAACTCACAAGTGAACAGGCAAGCCGGGTGGGGTGGGAGGGGAAGGAAGAGATAGGAAGGAAGGAAAGAGGGAGGGAAGGAGGGAGGGAAGGAGGGAGAGAGGGAGGAAGGAAAGAAGGAGAGAAGGGAGGGAAGAGAGAAAGAAAGAAAGGAAGGAAGGAAGAAAGGGAGAGAGAGAGGGAGGGAGGGAGGAAAGGAAGGAAGGAAGGAGAAGCAATGCTAAAGCTACTAATATATAATATTAAAATATTTATAATCAGTATTAAAAGTAAATCCTTTTTAAAAATCTATGGAATAGGAGAAAATGTTTCAGAATCATGTACCTGGTAAGAGTCCAGTTTCCTGAATACCTAAAGAACTGTCCCACCTCAACAAAAAGGCAAACGACCCGATTTAAAATGGGCAAAGGATTGAACAGATATCTCCCCGGAGAAGAGAGACGCACGGACGACACGCCCACGGAAGCCGGCCCCGCAGCACTGGCCCCCGGGGAGACGCCCGGCGACCCGCAACGAGCTTGCTCATTGCCTCCAGGAGAACGCTGCAATCAGAAAGATGGCAACGGCGGAGGCCGGCGAGGATGCGGAGAAACGGGCGGGGCTGGTGGGGGAGGGGAGAGTGGTGCGGCCGCTGAGGCCGGCGGGCTGGAGGTCCCCCCCAAGGCTGGCGGAGGACCGCTGTGTGCGTCAGCAAGCAAGCCTGCTCCCCCATGCCTGCCCGGAGGGCTGGGAGCAGGGGCTCAAACACACGCGCATGCTCGTTGCCACGCTGCTCACGTCAGCCAGGGGCGGAGACACCCCGAGCGTCCGGCCGCAGAAGGAGGGACGGGGGAATATTACTCCGCCGTCTAAAGGAGCGGAGGACTGGTGCACGCTGCAAGGTGGGTGCACGAACCCCCGAAACACCCTGCCGAGTGAACGGAGCCGGACCCGAAGGAGCCGAACTGCACGATTCCGTGTATGTGACCTGTCCGCAATCTGCGAGTCCTCACGGGCAGAGAGCGGATGGGTGGCCCAGCACTGGCGGAGGCTGGGAGGGGCGCGGGGAGTAACGGGTGCGGGGTTGCACCCTGGGGTGCTGCCGGCGTCGTGGACCTGGGGGAGGCGGCGTTTGCCCGCCATCATGACAGCGCTAGGTGACACCGACTCGTACACGTGAGAACGGTGAGTCATGTGTCAGTGGATCTTACCTGAATTTGAAAAAGTGTTACAATAAATAACTCTAAAATAGTCATGAGTAAGACGTGTTGCTCACACGTATTCTCATGGAAAGAGATGGGCCCCAGGAGGTGGGCGGAATGTGTGTGTGTGGGGGGCGTGGACACGCGGGCTGAGTCAGTGAGGGGCTTGGTCAGGGCCTCGCAGGGAGTCCGGAGCAGGAGGGAGAGCAGAGCCGCTTCCTCCCTCGCTGGGCCTGTGGCCGTGGCCGTGGCCGTGGCCGGGGAGGGAGACGTGAGCACCCCCTCGGGGCTGAGTGCTGAGTCCGGCAGGCAGGGATTCTTTCTGGAGCCTGGACAAAGGGACTCGGGTTCCATGTCCCTGCTGGCAGCCAGGCCCCGGGGACAGGGGGGAGGGAACTCGAGAAAGGGAGGGGCAGGATCAGGACCGGGAACAGGGAGGGAGAGGAGCTGGACCCGCCCTCTGCCCGCCAGCCGGCAGGGGCGCCTCTCTCGCGTTTTCTAAAGAAGTCGCAGCCCAGGGAATTGTTCCCGAAATAGAGCCCTGACTGCGTGGCGGGGCCTGGAAATCAGACTTCCGGTGACATACACGTGCTTCCCTTTACCAGCTGAACTTTCCGAGGACAGGTGGAAAATTCACAGTGCCACCACCCCGGGTCACTGGCGGGCAGGCAGGGGGAGCCTGTCCCCCCGGCACACGCAGGCTGGGGGCCAGAGGGTTAGCGGGAGCAGAGCTTCAGCAGATGCCTCAGATTCTTCCCAGGGCTCCCACCCCATGAAAAACCAAGCCCCAGCCCCCACCCCCCACCCCCAACTTCCAGCCCCTGCCCCTGACCTCCAGCTCTGCTGTGCCCCTGGCTGAGGCCAGTCACCTGTTGCCTCCTTCTGTGCTTTCGCACCAGCTGTCCAGCCTGGGACAAGAGCAGCTTGCAGGACCCCTGGGGTGTCATCACTGCCCTGACCGGGGATTGAACCCATGACCTTTCCGTGTCCAGGACCATGCTCCAACCAACTGAGCCATACCAGCCAGGGTGCAAATCGCTTTTCAGTATAAGTATTCCCAAATATTGCACAGCACGCACACACGTGAAAAAAATATTTGTTGTTTATCTGAAGTACAAACTTCCCTGGCTGTCCCGTGTTTTATCTGGCAACCCTGCTCATGTGAGGCTTCTCGACCCTTCTGACACAGTTGTACTAATTCTCTGTATTAGCTGTCCTCTATTGAACTTCCTGCCCGGGGACCTTCTGCAGCCGGGTCCTGCCTGCTGCGGGGCTGGGTGCGCCGGGAGCCAGCAGCACAGTCCTGGGATCCTGAAGTTACTCCTCCACCCCTGCCTTCTGTGCTCCCTCCAGAGCCCCGGGAGTTCCGGGAAGAAAGGTGGAATTCAGCACGCACAGTAACGGGGCATCTGCACGGGCCAAGCTCTCAGAAACTTGGCAGAGATAAAGCAGTTTGCTGTCTTAATTGCTGGCATCGAAACACCCCTCAGAGAGAAGTCTGGTTTAGGAAAATACCTTAACCAGCCCCCTGGGGTGAGAGCGGAGGCCCCGGGGGCAGAGACCAGGGCAACGGAAGAACTGGCCGGCCCGCCAGGCCAAAGAAAGTGAGGGGGGTCTTTTTAGCCTCTGAGACAGCAGGGAAGGGGGGCTCCACTTGCTCCTTACTGTATAGCAAAGCATCCCCAGACGCCGTGCCGTGACACTGCAGGTTTATTATGCTCACGACTCGCTTGGGTGGGGAACTGGGACAGGACGCGGCGGGGCGTCTGACGTGGGCCTCAGGAGGCCTGGGCCTCGGCCTCCGCAGAGTGGCTTTTGTCAACGTGTCAACGCAGGGGCTGGCACCATAAAGGCATCTGCATTCACTAGTCTGGTGGCTGATGACGCCTCGGCCGGGGTGGGGGGTTGCAGGGGGTGTAGGCCGCTGACCAGAGCGTCTGCAGGGCCTCTGTGTGGTCTGCGCTTCCTCACAGTGTGGAGGCCCCAGGGAAGCGGTGGTTCTGACGTGTCCGCTCAGATTTCTGAAAGCAAGCACCCCAGCACAGGGAGCAGAAGCCTCGTTGCCTTTTATGACTCAGGCTCAGAAATCTTGTACCTGTTCCTTCCTCCACGTGCGTTTGGGAGGAGCCTCAGGCCTGCCAGCGTCTACGGGGGAGGAGAGCAGCGCCCCCTATTGACCAGAGGGTGGTGCGATCACATGGGCGGAGAACTGGAGATGGGGGACGTGTTTCCAACCATCTCTGGAAAAAAGCACAGTCTATTCCCCCCCCATCCCCCGACCCGGAGAGAGGAGAGGGAGAAGGAAGGAGAAGACAAAGGAACGCAGTCAGGATACTCTGGGGAGGGAAGTGGCAGTGAGAAGTGCCCGGGCAGAGGGCGGCTCACTTCGCTTGGGAGCCGCACGCACTGCTGCAGTGTGAGTGTCCTCCCGTGCCTCCCCCAGACTCTAGTCACGTGTCTCCAGGGCCGCACAAAGGCCCGGGGCTGTGTGTGCGTGTGTGCGCGTGTGTGCGCGTGTGTGTGTGTTTCACAAGAAGGAAAACTCCGAATGCCAGTGCATGGGGGTCTGAGGAAAGCTCACACCCACTGGATGCCCCCAGATACTGGCCCCTCTCCAATGATGCCCCCATCCCGACCCACGTGCCCCCGGAGTACGTTGCTTACGTGGCAAGGGGGAGTTGGCGGCTGTGTGATTCCGTGAAGGGTCCTGAGGTGGGAAGGCCGTGTTCAGTGCCCGGTCGGGCCCCAGGTGGTCACGGGACCCTCGTAACGCGGAGTCCAGGACGGAGGCGTGAGGACAGGGTGGTGCGCTGCCCTGCGCCGGGGAACAATGGCAGCCGCTTCTAGAACCTGGAAGGAGCGAGGAAACCAAGTTCCCCAGTGCCCCCAAAAGGAACCGAGTCCTGCTCACACGTGCCTGTAGCCCCAGGAGACCCATGTGGGGCTTCTGGCCACCCCCCCCCCCCCGCCCAAGAGTGATCAGACACCAAAGCCACGCAGCCGTCAGCCCTGCCGTTTGCCCCCGCAGCCACAGGGCGCTCATACACCATGCCCCAAGACAGCGCTATGGGGACGCGGAAGGTTCCAGAACTTTTTTTTTTAGCTGTTAGCTGCTTCTCTGGATGGCCCCTTCCTCCCCTTTTCTGTCTCTCCACACGTATTATTCACGACGGCGCTGAAGCCACGAAGACCTGTGGGCTCGTCTTGGTGCTGCCAGAGGATGTTGACCCGTGTCCCTGACTGCGGGCCAGCCTGCGGGCCGGAGGAGAGGCGGCAGCCGAGGCCCTGGGTCCAGGGGAAGAGGCAGCAGCGAGCTCCCCGAGTGTGGGGGGCGGGGCGGGCTGGAGGGGCCCCTTTCCCCCACAGTGTGGGCTTCGGCAGGACTCAAGGGGCAGCCTTGCCTGAGAAACACCCGTCGTCGTGGAGCTTCCCCGAGGCTCCGGGAGTCGGCGCCAAAGTCAAGGGCCCTTTCCACCGCCAGCGTTCAGGATCCCTGACAGCTGGGCCGGAAAACAAGCCCGGCCTTTGACCCTTGGCCACCGCGGCTGAGGTGGCGGTTTTGGCCTCCCTGAGGCTGCCGGGCAGCTGGCAGGCCTGTGGAGCCGGGCCGGTTAATCAGTAGGCCCTTGTTTGTCGGCCTTTCGGTGACTTAGCACCCCCTTGGCCTACTTATGAGGGTTTGCGATATCAGCGTTTAATAAAGTGTAATGAGTAACCAGGGCCCTGAGGACTCCACACCTGCCTTTGATAAACAGCTGACCTCCCCGGGGACTTTGTGGGGGGGGGGGGGCACATCCCACGTGGTTGAGAACTTGTGGCCTCCTCCTGGGGGGGCTGGGGGCTGGGCCCTGATGGGGGTGGCTGGTCTTCGGTCCAGCACCCAGTTCTTACCCCACTGTGGGCCACCCAGCGTCTCGGAGCCTCTGCAAGGGGTATGCCTCATTCTATAGCTTAGGAAGCTGAGGCCCCAGGGGGGACCTGATGAAGGTGACAGCCAGGAATCCACACAGATCTTCGTAACCGTGTCTGTGCCCAGAACAGACCCTCGACCTCGCAGGAGCCAGTCCTAACCTTCGGGGTTCCCTCCCCACGTTCCCCAGGCTCCAGGGCCTGACGGCAGGAAGACCCAGCGCTCTACGCTGGGCATCCACAGCCAGGTCGTTCCAGAGCCCAGGCGGGGGGTGTGCAGAGGCCCCAGAGCAAGACCCAGGCCCCCCCCCAAAGCTCCCACAGCGGGCAATGGGGGAGAGCAGGAAGTGGGAGGCCACTGCGACAGGAAGTGACACAGCATTGGAGCTGGGGGATTCAGGAGGTTTGTCCTCGAAGAACAAAGGGATCCCTATAAATATAAAGAAAGGGATTTCCATACCGTGGACATCGTGATGCAGCCTTTAAATATACTGTTTTATTTCATCCTCGAACCCGTGTTGCTCAGAGAGGCCGCCTGTCAGAAGGAGGTATTCCCCATTACTCTCCAGCTCAGCACTGAGCTCAATTTTTCATCATTTTGTTTTTTATTAAAGGCATTTATTTATCCATTTGACATATATTATTAGGTGCCTCCTCTCTGCCAGGACTGAGGATAACATGGCGAGCGAAAGTTTTTTTTTTAAAGATTTTATTTATTTATTTTCAGAGAGGGAAGGGAGGGAGACAGAGAGAGAGAAACATCAATGTGCGGTTGCTGGGGGTCATGGCCTGCAACCCAGGCATGTACCCTGGCTGGGAATCGAACCTGCAACACTTTGGTTCGCAGCCCGTGCTCAGTCCACTGAGCTACACCAGCCAGGGCGCAAGCAGGAGTTTTAGTAGCTCTTGCTTTCCTCTCATTATGCTGTGAGCCCAAGTCTGGCCTCTTGGGACAAGGACCCAGTCTGGCCTCTTGGGACACATGGTGGGCGGATGGTCAGATGCTCAAACCATGTCTTAAATACTCAGGAATGTTGCCGTCCAGTCCAATGATTGGTTGCTTAGAATCGATGGTGGTGGGAGCATTTATACCACAGAGACCAGCAGAGGCCACGGGCCAGGGCTTTTTCCTTCCGGAGCAGAGTGAGAACCACCAGCACCCCGTCCTCCTCTCTGTGTCCGGCCCGCCCACGATGAGAACTGGGTAAGCACTGGCTCAAACTGATGAACACACAAATCTCCCCCGCCCGTGAAAGAGGTGCGCACTAGGCCCATTTTTCAGCTGAGAAACCGAGCTAGCTGAGTTCTGTCATTTGCTCAAGGTCAGACGGCTTGTAGGGGGGAAGCTGGAATTCAGCCTCAGGTCCCCGGGGTCTCCACTGCAGGGAAGAGGAGGGGAGGGGCCCACTGAGGCGCGGAGGGGTTTGTGAGATCACGTCTGGGTTTCTGAGAGTCAGGACACCAGGCCCCCGAGAAGCGGAGGCAGAAAATGCTCCTGCCTGTTGTTGATCAGTTTTGTTTCCAAAAATATAAGCGTCCACCTGAGGGACCTGGCGTCCTTCCCGGCCGGGCACGTTTACAGCCGATTGGAGGTGCGGTCAGCTGACACACCTCGGGGCTGACGGCTTCAGGGAGTGCAGCTGTCGGCGGAGCGGCAGGTAGGCCGTCGGTTCTCGTAGGAAAGGTGGTTCCTGGAGGCTTCTGTGTCACTGGGCCCGCCGCCGGCTCCTCCGTGGAGCTGAGAGCCCCCCACCACGGCGCTGCCACAGGCCCCGGTCGGCTGCCTGCATCCCCACGCCATCAGGTCTGCCGCTGAGGAGGCCCCTGGCAGGTGGTGTGAGCGGATTAGGCGTGTGTCAGCACGGGGCGGGGTCAACAAGTGGCCTCTGTTTATTCTGCTTTGGAAGGGACGTACAGTTAGTGTGATGTTATCTCGGAAAACACAGATAATTATAAGAAGGAAAATAAAAACCAGAACCCAGCCACAGAGAAAGCCATGTGTATCATTCTGGTGTATTCTTTTTAAAAATAGGTGTGTCTGTGTGTGTGCCTACGAAATCACATGGTTCGTATGCATTCATATTCCACTATTTTGTTATTTTTACCAAATCCTTTATCAGAACAATTTCACATGCTGTTGAAGTCCTATAAAAATTGTTGTTTCATAGTCTGCTTAGCCTACTATCATGCAGAGTTACCGAAATTTATTTTATTTCACTGATCCCCAATTTTGGACATTTATGCTTTTTATTCTTACCAGTGTCGCTGGGCTGGCGACTTTTTCTACACAAACCCTCGTCCAGATGTCTGTTCTATTCCTGCTTCCCCTTTGCATCGGGGTCCCTGCAAGTGGGGTTCGTGGGTCAGGAGGGAGGAGGTTCAAAGTCATGCATGAGGCTAACGTTCCTAAAAATGGGTGCCAGGACCTTCCGGAGCAACGTGCGTTTGCACTGTCACCTCCACAGACCCCACATAACCGACGTGTGCTTGTGGGGCGCCCCGAGGGGGGGAGCGCTGCATTTCCAGTGGTCGAGCGCCAGCCACGTTTCTTCCTGCCCTGCTCTGTGTGGGCGGGAGCTGGGAGCGCAGCCCTCTAGTGCAGGCCCTGCAGGGGGCGCTGGCCCTGCCCCGGTGGCCTCCCCAGCCCCCAGGCCCACGGCCGGCTCTCCTCTCCGCCCGGTGCTGCCTGCCGTCATGGAGGCTGTCACAGAAGCAGAGCCAGCCCTTCCCCTGGCACAGGGGCGGTGCGGATTCCAGGAGGGTTGGCACAGCCCGAAGTCTTCTGGGAAAAGCCACAGCTCACCTGGTCGGTGCCTGAGGCTTACTTGGCACCCTAACGTGCCCCCTTCTCAGTGGGATGCAGGACTGGGCGGGGGGGGCGGGGCATGGGGCATGGGGCAGAGGCAGGGCTGAGGCCTGGCTGCCTCCCAGACCTGCCTCTCCGCTCACGTGGCTCCCGGTGAGGCCGAGCTGTGGCTGCCCCCTGGGCAAGCGGAGAAAGAGAAGATCAAAAGTAAAAGAGAGGAGCAAGAAGAGGTGTCTGCCTCTGGGGTCTAAATTGGGAAAGAACTGGGATCCTTCTAGATTGTCCCTCAGAATCAACACTTAAGCAGTCAACGAATGGGTCTCTCGTCATAGAGACACTGTACTAAGCTTTGCCTGCAAAATGGCATCAGATCGCTCCAGGTGTTTCGGAAGGAGGCATGCTCTTCAGAGGGAGGCCCAGAGAGGTTAAGTCCCGTGCACAAGGGCGCACTGCTGGGGCGTGGGAGAACCGGACTGACGGCCTGTCCGAGCTCGCCCACCGCCGTCCACCACCTGTGTGGGTCCGGCATGCCATCAGGGGAGGCGGGGAGGAAAGGCACAGGTATCTGAATGTCCCAAGGTGGGCGGGGAGCTAAAGGCACGCCAGGTGGCAGGAGCGAGAGGTGCCGAGGGGCCCGTGGAGGGCGAGGGCGGGACAGAACAGGAGGGCCTTGTCGGCTGTGCTGGAGGGCTGGGCCTTTAGGTCGAGATCGACAGGGAGCCGTCAAGGGCGCACACTGGGGTGGGGGTGGGGGTGGGGGCAGGATGTCAGTGCTCAGTGTCCACCTTCAGACAGGTCACTGCTGCCTCAGCAGGGAGGGGACACTGGGTGCAGGTAAGAGGTGGGGGTGGTGGTGGGAAAAGAGAGGGAGCATGACGTCTAGAGAGTCCTCCCTCGTTCAAGCAGCGCACACTCATGCCTCAGCTGTGCTGGGGCCGTGTTGGGTGCCGAGGGCAGAGTGGACACGGAGAGGCCCTCCCACAGAGAGCTGGCCCTGGGGGGGACAGAAATGACCTCCCCATGAAGGCGTCACCACCCCCACTCCACGGTGGGGGGCGAGCCAAAGTGGGAGTGGCTTCCCCAAGGTCAAAACATGAGGAGCACAGGAACTTGAACTCAGACACAGTGTTCTTTCCTCTGGGCCCCCCCGATAGCTTTTGGCAAAAGCGAAGTGCCATCGATGTGGAGGGTTGCCGTGGTCTAGCTCAGGAGAGGAAGCCGGGGAAGTGAGAGCTTCCTTCCGCAGCTGTGCCGTGGGGACCCACCTCCCGCCTGGTCTGTGCCGCGTGCCAGGGGCGGGGGACTGCAGAGGAAGTTCGGTCCGCCCTGAGCTCGGGGGCTCACAGACCACCAGTGAGAGCGACGCAGAGTTAGAGAAGCTCCTGGGGACTCTGGGAGGCTCAGCCCCTTAGCACCGGAAATACCGTTATGGAAACCGGAGCAGTAACGAGATCCGCGTTAGAGGGGGTGGTCTGCTTTGCTGTCCTCAAGCCCCCAAACCGCCACCGTGGTGGCCCCTGTGACCCACCGGCTACCAGAATCTTCCAGTGGGAGCCACCCTCTCAGGCTGCAGGGAGATTCCAGACCCGAATCACCCGCTCATCCTTCTCTTGCGTTCGCCTGAAAGGCAGCCCGAAAGGCAGCCCGAGTACCCTGAACACGTGCTTCCGTCACGTCCCGCACAGTGGTCCTCCTTTGAGGATCTGCGACAAGCCCAAACAAACCACTCTCTGCACCATTTGTCAGCGGTTGTGAGTCGGAACCGCCGATCCCGGGGGAGAGAAGCAGCCGAAGAGCGTCCCGGTGGAGTCAAGGACAGGACACGGGCAGGGAGCACGCACCTTGGGTGCGCCCCGGAGGGCCGGGCCCATGGTGGAAGGAGGCCGGGGCGGCCGTCAGGAGGCCTGGGAATCGAGGAGAAGCCTGGAGGGGCAGAAGCCGGGGCTCCGGGGTCTCGGCTTCGGTGTCTCATTCGTTCCCTGTGGCCGCGGTAACAGCCTATGAGCGACTCAGGGTCTAAGCTGCAGGCTCACGGCTGCGCGGGCCGGGAGTCTACCACCAACGCGTCAGCTGCGCCGTGTTTCTTCTGGAGATTTCGGGGCAGAGTCCGCCTTTTGCCTTTTCCGGTGTCCGGGGGGCCGCCCACACTCCTTGGCTAGTGGGCCCATCACACATCACCTTCGGGGCCCCCACACCCCACTTCCTGTGGTCTTAGCACCTCCTTCTGTTTCCGACTCTGACCCTCCTGCCTCCCTCTCTGAGGGCGCTCATGATTCCCACATCGAGGCATTTCAAGGTCTTCCACTTAACCTTCACGTCTGCAAAGTCCCTTCTGCAGAATGACGTAGTCGTGGCTTCCAGGATTAGGAGCTCGGACATCGTCGGGTGAGGGGGCCGTGTTCGGCCGGCCGCTGGGCCAAGTCCCGGGACAGGTGGTCTCTGTCTGTCTTCTGTCTCGGGCCGCTCTGCTGGGGACCTCGGTCGGGAGAGGTGGTCCAGGGGGCCTGGCTTTGGCCACAAGCCCGCAGCTCAGCCAGGACCGTGCAGCCCACCTTGCCGTGACCCCACAGCCTGCCCACGGTGAGGACGAGTGAGACTTAAATGGAAATTCACGGACCCTCATCAGACTCAACGGGACTCGGCGGCTGGGCAGCCACACACACATTTGCAACATTCAAGCCGGAGACGAAGAGACAAGCCTGTACGGAAGGCATTGTCGCTGAGTGTCGACGCCAAGCCTGTCCCAGCTGGACGGAGGTCACCAGCTTCCTCCTCGTTGGGAGGAAAACGCCAATGCCCGAAGAAAGCATCCTTCTGTCTGAAACCACCGGCAAGGAGGTGGCAGGGCGATCGCAGGGAGAAGTAAGGGAAATTTCTAGATTACCAAAGAACTAGAACAAGGGTCAAGGACTGTTGCAAGAAGGCCCAGCATGGCTGAGCGTGAAGAACAGCTGCCCAGCACCTCGCTGCGCCATACCACGCCTGCCATCTCGGTCACGCCGAGACCACGGGCGCCACGCCTGGGACCAGATGGGATTGACGGCTTGTCCTGGAACTCGCTGCCATTCTAACCGCAGGAAGGGAGGAAACTGAGGCTCGGAGAGGTGGACATGCCTTGCCCAAGGGCACCCGTTTAAGGTGGTCGAATGCAGGAGTCCGGCTTCAAAAGGCTTTAAAACCCACCCGGTAACTGACCCAATCAAGGGTTTGGCTGCTTTGTTTTTCTCTTCTCTTGTTTTGTTTTCCATGAAATCCAAGGCTGGGTGGGTACAGAAAGGAATCCGATACACTTTCTCAGGCCTGGAAGTTTTCCCAGAGCCCTGGGGGCAGAGAACCAAATTGTGCAGACACACCCTCTTGGCCGGAAAGTTCTTTAAACAGCCAGTCCAGCCGGCTCAGTTCCTGTTTGTCCCCTGGCAAAGGGAGGTCAGAGTGCAGGGAGGTACCAGCGCTGGCAGAGGGCAGGACAGACCTCACTCCCCAGCATCCCCGAGCCGGGCCGGCGGGAGGCGCAGAGCAGAGAGAGGTCAAGCTACCCGCCTCAGGCCACACAGCAGGGAGGGCTGGTGCCAGGGTACCAGCAGACTCTGCCAGGTCCCAGGGCCCCTGGGACCATCCTCCCAAAACAGCTTGAAAGCGAAGTAACCTTGGAGTCGAGGCTCTTGAACCAAGTCCTGCTCTTGGGAGGCTGGTGGGAATTGCCCTCCACTCTCCGGCCGGTGGGGCCTGGACTTCCGACCCGGAACGTCTTGCACAGAACCCTCAGCCCCAGGGGCCAGGCGGTCGCAGCTCGTGAGCCGAACAAGAGCCTGCCCAGCCCTGTGGTGCATCTGCCCAAGGACCCTGGGGCGAGGCCCGGGGTGGGGCGCCTCCCTCGAAAGCAGGCTCTGACCCGGGAAGGCGGCGGGCAGGGCTCCCCATGTCAGGACAGGCCACGGGGAAGGCAACCGAGGCTCCTGGAGCAGGGCATCTTTTGACCCCTGACCCAGCACCTCCCGACGGGTACAGCCGTGCATCCCGTCGGGGCTCTTCCCTGCCTGCCTGTCGGCCTCACCCAGCGCCCACGGCGCCCGGGCCACACTGACCTCCTTCCAGTTTCTCCCACCAGAGACCCTTCCCACCCCAGGGCCTCTCCCGGGCGACACAAGACTCAGGCTCTCAGCTGGGTCAGCGACTCCCCGTGAGACGGGGCTTCCTCTCCTGTCCCCGGGATCTTGGGGCTGCTGCCACTAGGACCCCTCCGTTCTCAAGTGGGAAGACCCCCATTACCAAGGCGAGGAGGCCAAGGGGAGAACTTCATGACCCCACTGAGTTCACCAAGGGTCACCGCCCCTTCTGCTTGGGCCTCCCAGGGCCCCAAGAAAGAGCCACCATCGTCCTCATGTCAGAGAGAAGGTGGGGAGAGCAGGGAGCGGAGCCCAAGTCACAGGGGAGACCCCCTTAGGGGACTGGGGAAGCCCAGTGACCCTGCAGGGGGTTGAATGATGTCCCCCATTCCAAAATATTTAACCACTGGGGACCTGTGACTGCTACTCGGTTTGGGAATGTTCTCTGCAGGTGTAACAAGGGCTCTCTCGATGAGATGGTGCTGGGTTAGGCAGCGCCCCAAATCCAAGGTCAGGCGTGTTTATAAGAGAAAGAGGGGGGATCAGAGGCACAGAGGAGAGCCCACGGAGAATGAGGCAGAGGCTGGAGCCATGGGCGTACCTCCCCCCCTCCGCAGGAACAGCAGGTTGGGGCAGGCCCTCTCCCCAGGCCCCCAGAGCGAGCCGCCCTGCTCACACCGGGAGCTCACTGCCGGCGGCCCCAGGGCTGGGAGAGGGCTCTGCACTGTTGCATTAAGCCCCCGGTTCGCAGGTGATTTGTTCCGCAGACACAGGAAACGGAATGCAGGCCTCTTATCAGAACAAAGCATTTGACAACATGCTCTCCAATACCTAGGGTGATACAGGAAACCAAACGCCAGAAATCTCCCACCCCTGCCTGCAGGCCGCCGGCGAGTCCCCTTCCCCGCTGCGGCCCTGAGGTCAAAGAGGAGGGGACTGTATGTGTGGTGTGCGTGTGTGTCTCTGCACGTGTGTGACGTGTGAGGAGGGCCTGTGTGTGCATGTGTGTGATGTGTGGGGAGCGTGTGACATCCGTGTGTGGTGTGTGGTGTGTGTATGGCACCGAGAGAGCCCAGCTGCTGTCCTTCTGGGCTCCTGCAGGCCCTGCCCAGGGGACCAAGCGCTCCCTGGAGCCCCAGGGCCTGGCGCTGGCTCAGGTCAGCGGCTGTCACGGGGCAGAAGCACAGCCTGGGGTGGGGGGCCAGGGGACACTCAGTCTCCCCAGCCCGGTCATGGGCCCCGAGCCTCTCTGGCCTGTCTCCGTGGGCACCCACCGCCTCCCTCACAGCCCTGAGGGGAGGACACCACTGTGGCTCCCAGAGGTCTGGCCTGGCCTGGAGTCCCCTCTGAGGACATCTGTGTCCCGCCCAGCTGCTGGGCAGGCACGGCCGGAGCACCTGTGGGCATCCTGGCCCAGTCCCTGTCAAGCGGCCCCCGCTGGCCCAGAGCCTCAGCTGGACAGGAAGAGAAGCCTGCTCGCTGTGTCGTGTTAAAAATATTTCATGGGAAGTGACGTTTCCCTTCCGCCCAGGCGGCTGAGGCCTGGGCTGAGCTCAGGGGTTCCAGAACGCATGCTCTCACTACCGGGGCTCAGAACCAGGCTACCCACTGCCAGCTTCCAGATGGCTCAGCTCCGTCTCCCCAGATGCAGCGGGGCTGGGGGGCGCTCCCAGGTACCCAGACTGAACCCCAACCCCTCCCCACCAGCGCTGAGGCCCTGTGGGTCTAGCCCCCGCCCCTCCGTTTCAATCCTCACCCACTTCCTGGCCCCATTCACTGCCTCTGAGCAGCTCAGGCCTCCTCCTCCCTGCCCGCTCCTGTGCTGAGTCGCCACCCCCTCCCCCTCGACCCAGGGTCTCCCCCACCCCAAGCCTCGGCTTCTCTTTAACCACATGGTCCCAGCTGGCTTCCCACCCCGTTACTCACTCCCTCCTCGGTCCCGCACTTCCCCTTCACGGCACGCGGGATGGCAGCGTGAGAATGCGTGTGCATTTGTTGGTTTGCCCACTTGTGCGTTGCTTTTTGCCCGCGCAACACTGTGAGCTCACCAAGCCTAAGGAGTGTGTCTCTCTTGTGAACCGGCTTATGGGCCGGGGATACTTTCTGGTACGTAGCAGAGGCGCGTGCCGGCCAGGCTAAAATGGGTCCTGCTGCAGGGACCAAGGTCTCCTCCGGATCTCAGCGGCTCAACGCCATGAAGGTTTCCCTCCCACTCAGGCTACGTGTACACTGTGGGGGGGCTGGGGGCTGGGGGCTGGGGCCGCACCACTGACCCCCCACAGACTCAGGGAACCAAGTGGAGGCCGTGTCCTGACCTTTAGCTTCCTACAGAAGAATGTGAAGAATCACCCTGGAATTTCAAGTTTCGTCCAGAAGTGACACAATTCACTTCCTTTCATCAACCAGAGCGGCTCACACAGCTCAGAAGAAGGCTCCGAAGGAAACAGAAGCAAAACATTTCTCAACAGTCCCACGCCATGAGCCTGGGGCAGCCTCCTGGGGGACAGCAGACGGGGGACACCTCAGCCCGCGGCAAGCCAACTGCCGGGGAGACGAGTGAGGCCCTTTTATGCCAGCCAGCCAGCCTGCAGCCGGTGCTCCCAGCCGGGAGCAGCCACAGCCAGACCAGAGAGCCACCGTCGCCCGTCGGCCTGTGAGCAACAGTAGAAACGCTGACTGGTTCCAGCCACCAAGTGCGGAGTGGTTTGTTGCGGAGCTCAGTAAATATTTGTTGAGTGAGCGGAGAGGAGCAAAGCAGCTTCCTTCCCTGCTATGCCTCATCTGCCGGGTTCAGGCTGGGCCTCCAGACCCGGGGATCCTGACTGGAAATGTCGAGACCCCCGCCAGTGGGTGGAGAGAAGGTTTTCCTGGAAGGTCTAGGTTTTGCTCTGACTTTGCCGATCACTTGAGTGGTTCTTGGCTAAGTCTTTTTCCTTTTGTGACTTGGTTTTCCTGGATGACAAGCAAGAGCCCCATTTTAATGTTCTCCAGTGCCCGCCCCCCAACCCCCGCCCAACCCTGCGGGTTGTCCCCTACAAGCTGGGATCTCCCAGGAGACAGGCCACTGAAATGCAGGGAGGACAGGATCTGGCGGCCTCCCGGTGGTGTGCTGGGCCAGCTTGATGGAACTGGAAACCGCAGGGTTCACACTGCCCTTGGGTTTGGGAGAACTCAAGCCGGGGGGAGATTCCAATCTCCTGGGGGCTTCATCTACCCCCCTGGGGCTCACAGCCAAAACCAAACCCCACCAACATGTAAGCACACCCCTCCACGGATCCCGGCCCAGGGCCGAGCCCTTGGGGTGCAGAGGAGGCCACCCTAGACCCACGGTGTGCAGGAGCCCTTGGTGCATTGCAAGAGGTGAAGGTTCCTTCCAAACTTAGGGCTACGCCTTAATTCTGCTGCTGAGCCCAGAATCCGCTGGGCTTTTCATTTCACTCACGGTATTTTTCAGTTCCCAAGTTCCATTGTGTTCTTCTGTCTTCTATTTCTTTGCTGAGACTTTCTGTTCTTTGATGAGGCTTGCTTGCTTGCTTGCTTTCTTGCTTTTTTAATTTTTCAAGCATGTTTATAATTACTCACTGAAGCAGTTTTATGATTGCTGATCCAAAACCTTTGCCCAATAATGCTAACGCCTCCGTCGTCATGGTGTTGGCATCACTGGCGATCTGTTTTCGATCCCTCTAAGGATTGCCTGGTTCTTGGTATGATGTGATTTTCAGCTGAAACCGACACACTTTGGTAGTATGTTGTGGAGATGCAGGATCTCGTTTATACCTTCTGCTTTTTTTTCCCCTGATGTCACTCCCGTGAGCCCTGGGGGATGCCTTGTGCTGCCAGGTGAAGGTGGAAGTCTGGGCTCACTCTCTGGCCTCTAAGGCGGAGGTCCTGGGGAGTCACTTGTTGAGTATCTCAGCTAGTCCCCATAAGGTCTTCAAAAAGCGGGGAAGTAGCCCTGGCTGGGGTGGCTCAGTGGATTGAGCACCGGCCTGTGAACCAAAGCCTCGCTGGTTCATTTCCCAGACGGGTCACCTGCCTGGGTTGTGGGCTGGTCCCCCAGCTGGGGGCGTGTGAGAGGCAACTGGTGTATCTCTCACACATCATCAATGTTTCTCTCCCTCTCTTCTTCCCTCCCTTCCTCTCATTCTAAAAATAAATAAATAAAATATTTTAAAAAAAAGAGGGGAAGTGGGTACAACTGCTGCCCCAGCTGTGGCCATGAAACTGGGGAAAGGAGAAGGTTCGTTACTTGCTCAATCGCACGGCCGCCATGCCGCACCACAAGGCCGGGAGCGGGTCTGGGCTGATCCATTTTCTCTTTTGCTTTTCCCTCGCGGCCGCAGCCAGGTGGCAGCCATCGCTGAGTGTGGAGGGCCCGGGACAGGGCCTGGGGCACTGTCGGTGCACAACACATGTGACAAACTAAACGGCTGAGCCTCAGAAATGCAAACAGAGCGGGTAAAGCAGTGGCTGCCCAGGTAACCCAGGGAAGTCCCGGGCAGGGCCAGGCCCGGGGGTCCGGGCACGCTCCATACACCTGGCTCTCCCTTCGTCTGCTTTCCCGTCTGAAAAGTGGGGCTCGCTCATAAGACCTTTACGTTTCAGTGAGATGAATGTGTAAGATCATGCCCACAGTTCCCGGGGCGCCACAGGTCATCAGCGTGTCTCCTCTCATCCCTGCTTGGGCGAAACCCTGTGAGGCCTGGAGGGCAAGGAACCCACTGGGGGGCCCGAGGGACAATTACCCACCGAAGAGCTGAGGCCCAGAGAGCCCGGGAGGAGATGCGGGGGCGACCTGGCGGCGGGCTCTGCTGGGAGGAGCCCCAGGCCGGAGTAGCTCAGATTCCAAGCTCGGTTGGAGGAGAGCCGGAAGGGCACTGCAGCCCAGAGGCAGGTCTCCAGGATAAAAGGCACGGGGCTCCCCTCCCCATGCAGAGGAAGAGGAGGGACTGGGTAGTGGGCCGGGCCTGTGCTCCCAAGCCCAGGGTTGCTGCACCCCGAGCCAGGGGAGCACTGGGAGCTCGGGTCCCTGCAGCAGGGGGCCCTCCAGTCTGCGTGGCCTCCTTGGGGTTCCTGGGTAGGTTCTCAAGGGCCTGGGGCAGCTTCTCCGTGAGGCCCAGGCCCAGGCCAGGAGAAAGGATGGTCGTCTGTGGCTTCCGTGGAAGCCGAGGAATGAGGAAGGTCGTCCATCTGGTGGCAGAGGCTCATTCAAAACCGTCTCAAGGCAGCTGGACTTCCAGCGGCTTCCCAGACACCCTCTGTCACCCAGGGTCTTCCCGCAGCCAGCGATGCTCTGGGGCGCCCGGGGACCTCTCGGCCTTTCCTGCCCCACCTGATGTTTCATCCCATCGCTGCCCGGGTCCTCCCCGGAGGGCCCTCCCTTACCCCCCCCCCCATGCAGATCCACTCTTTTCCACTGGAGGACCCTCCCTCCTACATCGTCTACCCTCTGCCTGGAGTGCGGTCTGTTCTCACCGCCGGGGACAAGCCGTGTGCTTTAGATTTTGGCTGCACTGTCGCCCCAGACCCCTGCGTACTGCACCCCCTCTGCCCCGGGCTCCTCCTCAGCCCCTACGTGTCCTCCTGGTCACTGTGAATTTTGTGGCTACTTTTCTCAGCTCGTCGCTCTTCTTCTTTTCGGTCTGAGCCCGAATTCCTCGAAAGTGGAGATGTCAGGTTTCCAGTCCCCTCGTGTGTCCCTGCCGCCTAGCAGGTGCCAGGGCACAGCCGTGCCCACAGATAATTCTTGAACAAGGGAAGGAACCGTGCTTGGAAAATCCACTCTCCCTGGAGGTCAGGGAGCTGAGGAGCACTTGCTAGAAGGGGAACTAAATTGGCCAACTATATAAGTAAGTGTAAGGAAGACTTCAGACAAAATTGGGAATTTATTTCAATTGTATAAAATATTTCTTAATATTTATGAAGGACTTATGAAGGGCCGACTGTGGCAGGGGAGATGGTGATTCGACAGCCAGACCTTCTTTCCGGCCAGGACACTACCGTAGAGGGCTGAGCACTCTGAGTATTGGCCCCGGTACCCACTTTGCTATGTAATGAGATAAGGCAGCGTCCTTGACCTGCACTCCAGTGAAGAGCTGTGGACACGCACGTGAATTGCCATCTAGCGGGAAAGCGGTGATAACTGGAGAGGTTCAGAGGGTGACAGAAGTCCTGAGGCGGGAAGGTGACCTTGGAGGCTCCTGGGGGTGGGGCGGGTCAATCCCCAGGGACTCTGGCAGAGCCAGGAGCCGGATGGGGGAGGAGTGGGCGGGGACCGCAGCGAGCTAGCTGGCACTCGGGACCTGGCGGAGAGTTCGCGGTGGTGGTTTGAGTCTGGGGGCAGAGCAACCTGTGATTTGGGAGGTAAACTTAGAACCTTGTTCTGCCCCGGTTTGCCTGGTCTGTGCAGCCACGTGTCTGGGAACGCAGAGGCCGTAGAGCAGGGCGAGGAAGGGGGGGTGTGATCCAAGCCACCACCTGAAGGACCCTTGGGAGGATGGGGCAGCCGTGGGAGAAGCCGGGCCAGCCACACAGCCAGGAAAGGGAGAGTGGGACCAATTCAGGCCGGTCGCAGAAAAGAACACGGACAGGGCCAGGGTGGTCCCGTGGGCAGTGTGGCGAGGAGGCAAGGCCAGGGGGGCCCTTCAGGGCCTTGTGGGTTTGCAGCAGCAGCACCCGCAGAACACGCCGGGACGAGATGCCCGAGCACTCGGACCCAAAGCTCGAGAAAGCACAGGCGGCTCCTTCCAGGAGGTGTCGGGGCTGCTGTTGTCCGGCTTCTTGGCCGTGACGTGGCCTGCCTGCTCGGCTCTGCGCCTCGCCTGCAGCCCGGGGCGGGCAGGGCCTCTGCTCCCAGCCCCGAGCCCCTCGTCGGTTGCATTGGTCCCATCGCCTCTTGGCTTCGAGCCAGGACAGTCAGCCCGGTGTCCGGGAAGAGAACCCAACCCCATGGACTCGGTAACTTCATGGGCCATCGATGCTTCCTTGGACTTAAATAAACAAAGGCTCAGAGGAAGCATGGCGCCTGGGGTTGTGTGGAGCCCTGGGCTTTTTCTGATCCGCTTTCCCCACGTCTCTTCTCCTCGAGGTCAATACACGTCCCCAGCACCCCCGTAAGAACGGGGGGCGTGTCCGGGTACGGGCCGTGCCCTGCCAAGTGAACCTGCAACCAGGGGCCAAGTGCCTATGGGCACTGACCCCCACCAGGGGGCCGAGCACTTGACCGACATTTGTTTGTTGATTTCATTTTAGTTACTTTCTCACAGACTTCTTTTACGTAGGTTCCATTCTCTCCTTTTTCTGCAACAAGGAAACGGAAGGGGAGGGATGGGGCCGGTCCCCCGCCAGGAGCGACAGGTGGGGTTACGACGCCAGGCCCGTGGGGTGTCCACCCCACGCTCTCCCTCCGCTGAAGGGCAGTCTGCCTCTTTTGCCATCTCAACTTTAATTCCTGCAGATTAGAACAATTACTTTTAACTTTTGTTTTCCCACTGAATTGCCCAATATTTTGTAAGAGTGACGCTTGCTGTGATCCCTTTTAGTGGTTACTGAGCTCACAGCCTTCCTGGAGGGTCAGGAGGGGAGGGGCTGCCACAGACGGTCCCTTCCGCCTGTTCTTCTAAATATTGTGTGTGTGTGGGGGGAGGGGTGTTGGGGGGGAGGGATCTCTCGTAGGAATGTGACTTCTTGCAAATAAGAATCCTTTCCAGGAAAAACAAATCAACATTTATAGAGAAGTGGATTTCTTCCGTTGGTGGAGGACAGGCTGCGTCCTGACTTGGCCAGTTACCTCTCCCAGACGGGTCCTCACCCCAGCCCTGTGCCCTTCTCTCCGAACCCCAGACGTCCCTACCTCTGTGTGCCCCATCACTGCGTGTTTTCCTGTCGCTCCAAAGCCGCCACTGTCAGAGGGTGGGTCACAGGCTGCAGTGAGAGGCCCCCCGACCCTGGACAGGGGCCATCTTTGCGTCAGGGACCATGTCTGTTCCTCTTTGTGTCCCGGGAGCCGCGCTCACCACCCGGCTGATCATATACGCTCCTCACGGGAGAAATATCTGAGTGTCAAGAGTCCCCAACAGGTAACTTTGAATTCCTTTCTTGCACCCACCTTGGTGAATCCCACCGGTCTTTGAGGAAGCATACCAGCTCTCCAGGACCCCGGGAGTCAGAACAGAGACCAGTGAGTAGAAGTTTTGAGAATGCGACGCCAGAAAGAACATTTGATACTTTCTGAAGATGACAAGAAAGGCAGGGACCTTCCCGACAAGAGATACAGTTGAGCAGAGACTGGTGGGCACTCTTTCTATGCAGAGGGTTTGAATGTTCCTCCAGCAAGTCTGCACTGCTACCCCGCCCTGGATAAGGAGGAGAGCGGGCCTTGGGTGACGACTGTGGTGTTTCTGAGGCATCGCTGCCGTGGTCTGGCTCTGTTACCTCTGGCGCACCATTGTTCAGGGCCTCCCCGGTCTCACCTGTGAAAGGAAGAAGTGTGGGGAGGCTTCAGAAGGGCTGGAACCGGGCATCCCGCGGTGGCTGTCTCTGCAAAACACCAACACACATCGGTACGAGGTCTTGCCTCAGAAGTCCATGCAGCAAGGTTGATCTAAGTTCAAAAACAGTATCCAGACACCTCAGCACGTCAACAGAAGGACCGTTAAAGAAAGTATGATATATCCTTACCGTATCTTAGTAGCTTAACATTGGAAAGAGTAGGTGAGAGATCTGTGTACGGGAAAATTTGATCTCGGTATATGTTTTTAAGTCATCACGAAGCGTGGCATACAGCACAACACCACTTTGTACGCACGCCCACGTAAATCTATCTTTGCTACGAGCGTAAAGAGACGGGTAGAAAGATGCGATTGTTAGTGCCTGGCACACCAAGAAGTGGGACTAGAACGGGTGGAGAGGTCATCAGTTACAGTTAGATCCAGGTGCACACAATGGAAAACTCAAAAAGGCAGTGGTTGAGTAAATGGGGGGTTTCGTTGCCTCTCACAAAGGCCCAGCACTAAGGAGGCGCCGTAGTCATCAGCTTGCTCTGTCTCTCTCTCTGCGTCACCATCCTTGACTAATGGCCCCTAGCCTCAAGGTCACCCGAGGTCAAAGACGGCGGCTGGGGTCCAGGCAGGGACCTGGAGCGGGCTGTTCATGCCTCTTCTGGGGAGCGATCTGAGCAGTCCCGCCAGCCACACCTGATTGCAAAGGGGTCTGGGAAATGTTTTTTTTAAAGCTGGCCACAATAATCATATGGTATTATATCCCATCGTATTGTATTTTAATCTACTGGGCAACCCCAATAATAAAGAGCTATATTACTAAGGAGGAAATGGAGAGTGGATAGTGGGTGGCCACGGAGTGTCCCTGCCACGGGAAGGTTATTAACTGTTTAATTGTCACAGTACCTGGCTAACTACAACAGGAACACATTGCTGACCCTTTGAAGACTCCAGTCAGGAGAGGTGTTGACAAGAGGAGAGGAACTCCCTTTTCTTAGCACCTGTCGGGGGCCCGCCAGGCCTTTCCCCCGTTACGCCACTTCATCCTCAGGATCACCCCGTGGGGAACACGACCACCCCTCCCCCTGGGCCGGAAGAGGAGTCCGAGAGGCGGAAAAGGGATGCGAATGCCCAACAGGGTCCTTGTCCCCGAGGGGCAGAGCTGGGGCTGGGATCCAGGTGTGTGTGATTATAAATCCTACGCTGCAACCTCTGAGACCATTTTCAGGAGCGGGGAAAAGCACACACACACACACACACACACACACACACACACACAAAACAAACTCCTGGATAATTCTAGAATCCTATTCTTTTTTAAAAAAATATTTTATTTATTTTTAGAGAGGGAAGGGAGGGAGAGAGAGAGAGAAACATCAATGTGCGGTTGCTGGGGGCCATAGCCCGCAACCCAGGCATGTACCCTGACTGGGATTCGAACCTGCGATGCTTTGGTTCGCAGCCCGCGCTCAGTCCACTGAGTGGAATCCTATTCTTGAAAGGGGCTGGATTCCTGAGCCGGATAAGTAGGGTGGCAACAGGAGGGCAAACACCGGTTTCTCTCTGACGTCCCCATCTCTGACGGACATTACCCGACGGGGAGGCTCAGGACACCCAGCTGTTTTTTCCCACCAGCCTGTATTCATTTCCCGGCAACCTGACTCTTTTCTTTTCTTTCTTTTTTTGTTCCTCTTGTGAGTTTTCACGCCAACATTCAGACAAAGACAAGGAGTGCAAAAAATAAAGAACACATTTTCTCCCCCCATCCACCCCTGTCTCCTAACTGAAGTCTGACTTCATAAGAGTGAGGAGCACCCGCTCCCGGCCCTGCGCCAACACCGGCTCCCCTCGGATCTTCCTCGATGGGAACTGATGAGCGAGGCGCGGAGGAGGGGAAGCTACGGGACCCTAGCGTTCCGGCCAAGTGGCCGGCGGCTGCCCGCTGTGTGGGAAAGCATGAGAGCCGTGGGTGTTTTCCTTGAAGCCCTTTCAACTCTAGGCCGGGTGGGAGCAAACACGAGAGGGAGATAGTGCATTCCTCCGCTATCGGCCAACCTGGGGCTCCGTTCTCGGCCTCTCCATCTTACCAGGGTACGGTTTCGTCCCTGTGGGGCAGGCATTCCTCGGAGAAGTGGGAACCGTCTTCAGTGGAGTGCACTCCCCACGGAGGGCTCCTGCCGGTCCTTATACCCGTTTCCAAGGCAGTAGTGCTGTCCTCCGGAGGCCCAGGGGACAAGCGGAGCTTCCTGCCTCCCCGGTGCTGGCCCAGGGCTGGTGTCTCTGTCCTCACTTGGGGCGTGGAGAGGGGTCAGCCTGACCTGAGGCGGAATTCCACTGCAGCTGAGGGACCGCGGCCAAGGCCTGCATTCCCCTGGCCGGGTGTCAGTAGCTGAGAGAAGGAGAGTGGAGCCGTGTCCTCGCTTTTCCTGCCCCTGTAGGCTATTGTAAGTCCTTTGAGGGTGGCAGAAGGTACCTTACTCCTCTCTGGGCCGATGCAAGGTCGCTGTGAAAATCGGAAAGAAAACAATAATGAACAAAAACATTTTCCAGTTAGTACCACCGAAGACTACGCCCTTAGCCATGTCTAGAGGCTGGCTCAGGGGTAGCAGGACAGGAACACATTACCCTAAAATACTCCCAAACCTAAAAGCCCCAAGTTCAAATCCCAGCTGTACCACCTACCTGCTGTGAGACCTTCAGCACATGATCTGACCTCTCTGTGCCACAGCTTTCCCATCTAGAAGTGGAACTAGTAACAACAATTAGCTCGTCTGTGAGTCGGTTCAGGGAAGGGGCTTAGAACAGTCCTGACAATACAGACTCGATAGACACGGACAGTGGTCTATTGTTACCTAGGGAGCAGCTCAGGGAAGCTGGGGGTCCTTCCACACCACCTTCCCTCCAGGCAACTGCCATGTCGGAAAAGGTGGCTGCTTCCGTGGCCACAGCTCAGAAGGGCAGAGTGACCACTCTGCTGCCCCTCACAGCGTCCCAAGACTCTGCTGCCCCTCACAGCGTCCCAAGACCCATTGCAGCCCCACCCCCGCCCCCCAGTGGGATGCACGAGGTGGTTTTCCAGTGAGCCGATGGTGAGCCGGAAAACAGCTCGTCTGAGACCAGTGACTGGTGCCAGGATCCAACCGTCGCCTCCCAGTGGGGTTCGTGGCACAACCTGAGGCTCAGACAAAACACCGAGTGAGTGAGGCCAACACCGGTTTCTCAGCGGGGAAGGTGTTCCTGGGCGGAATCCGAGGTCCCTCCAGGGCGAACTCAGGACACTTGGACTCGGTGCGTTGACCGAGCACCCTGGAGGGTCGGGCGATGTGCGGCTTTATCTCAGGCAAGTCCGGTTCCTGAGCTCCTCCTGCACACCACGCCTGCCGGCAGCTTCTTTGCATATTTAACTCTCGCAACAGCCCAGGCTGAAGGTGCTGTCAGCCCTCCAAGCAGCTAGTTAGGGAGCATGCCTGGCCCTGATGGAGCACGGGGTTGCGGGGGGTGAGCTGGAAGGTTCTGGAATCAGCCTGTGTAAACTGCAGACGACACCCGTGCCGTGGGCACCGAGTGAGGACGCGTGCACAGGGCCCCCCTGCACACAGCCTGCACCCAACAATGGCCGAGAGTGCCCGTGCTCGGGGGCAGGGCCTGCATGGCCGAGGCCCCAGGGATGGGTGGGGAGGTGGCCGAGGCGTGGTCCCCGGCCCTGTGGCGACGGTCTGGGGGGAAGGGAATGAAGCGAGACTGGGGATCACTGTGCATCCGGCTCCTGTCACAGAGAGGCCTCTGAGGCCCCACGAGGCTTAGGATGTGCCCAAGAACCCCACGACCCCAAGGGGAGGGCCAAGGACAGCCCTCCGTGTGCTTCAAGCTGGCAAGGGCCAGTCCTGAACCCCTCCTCATACAGATTCTCCAGCCTCCCCGGCCCCACCCCCACTCCAGATCGGGTGTGGCCTTTGCAGAACCCCCTTTGGGGAGACCCGGCCTGGCTGAAGAAGATTTGCTCCCCCACCATCTCGCTGAGTCTGGGTGAGCCGTTGGTGCGGTCAAGGACAGGAGCCGTCCCCAACCCCCACCCCGCCGGGCCTTGCTGGGCCTGCCTTTTTCTGAAGGCCATTCGTCTTGCACACGGCAGGGAGTGGGGGTCACTAGCCCCACAGCTGCAGGAGGGGGAGCACTGGCGGCTGGGGCGGCACCGTGGGGAGGAAGCTGGCAGGAGTCAGGGAGCCTGGCCCTGGGTGAAGAAGGCCCGGGAAGGGGACCCCAGAGACGTGGAGGGGACAGTGCCTTGTGCGCGCTGCAGCCTGGGCCGTGGCAGCTCCGCCCATGC
Source organism: Phyllostomus hastatus (assembly GCF_019186645.2). NCBI lineage: Eukaryota > Metazoa > Chordata > Mammalia > Chiroptera > Phyllostomidae > Phyllostomus > Phyllostomus hastatus. The sequence goes on along the minus strand of NW_025334017.1, from coordinate 44,725,141 downwards.
CCACCTGCAGGAAGGTCCGAGGCACCGGAGCCACCCAGGGACGCCCGGTGCATGAGTCCTGGGAGGGAAACCCAGAGAGGAGGGGGCAGGCACTGCCCCGGGCTCGTATAAACCCCTCGAGAGCCCCCGAGCCTGAGGGTACACCAGCTCCCTCTGAAACGCCCCCCACCCAGCCTCCCTTTGCCCTCCTGGTCCTCTGCGAGTCTGGCCGCTTGGCAGGGGCCTCCACCTCCACCCCCTCGCACTGCCTCCGTCCAGCTGGACTGGACAGTGGCGGGTTTGCCAAAAGGAGCGAAAGCCCATGCCAGCTCTCTGGGCGAGCAGCCTTGGGTGGGCGACCTATTGCTCCGTGCCTCTCAGGGGTCCCATCCGCAGACCGGCAATCACAACAGCGTCTCCCCGAAACGCCCTTCTGTGGGTGGGGGCACAGGGACAGCTGGGGCCTGCGGGCTTCGCCCTGACCACACGCTCCGGGGCGGGGCGAGGACGTGTGGCCTCCATCACGACAAAGGAGGGAGGCAGGTCCTGGAGGGCTGGGGAGGGTGTGCGAGCCCATGGAGTGACCGCGAATAGGAGGGCAGGGGGCTAGGAGTGGAAGGAACGGGCCGTGCGGGTGCTGAGTCTGGGCCCTCCCTGAGGCTGGGGTTCAAATCCAGCCTCTGAGTGCCAAGGCACTGAGTGCTCTGTGCCTCCGTCTCCTCCCCTGGCAGCCAAAGCTGAGCCTCGAGGAGTTTTTGGCAGGGCGATGACGTCCTCTGTCAAACGCGGCTCACAGTGTCCCGCGGCGGAGCTGCTGTGAGGACTCGTGCCAGCCCCCAGCGTGGGGCCCCGGCCTGGGTGAGCCGGTCCTGAGGCTCCGTCCCCCACAGGTGAGCACGGTGTGTCTTCCCGAGTCGGCTGCAAAGAGCGAAGGCCACCCTTCCCTTTGGGCCCCCACGGCGCCCCCCCCCCGCCCCCCCCAGCCTGGGGAGAGATGTGCAGTGCTCGGGAAATGCTGGAAGCCCGGCGCCCGCCCCAGGCGGAGCCCCGCGGGAGGAAAAGCAGAACAGAAACAGCCCGGGGAAGTTGGGCGCACACAAACAAACCCACAAACAAGGGATGTGCTTGTTGGAGGGAGAGAAAGGGCCCATTCAGCCCTGGGCCCTGGGCGCCCTGCGCTTCCTCCAGGCCCGGGGCTCCGGGCCGCTCGCACATCTGTCCCGGGCCCGGCTTCCCCAAAGCCACCTGTGACCCCTGGCTGCAGAGTGCTGACACCTCCCGCAGTCAGGGGGGCGAGGGCAGCTCCACAGTCCCCCTGCGCTCACGCGCTCGCCGGTGGCAGGCTCTGCCAGGCCGCCCGGGCGGGTCTCCTTCCCACTTCCTCTTCCTCCCACTCTTGCCTCTGTCTCCTTTCTCGCCCTCGGCCTCCGGGGTCCCAGAGGCAGGCAGTGGGTCTGGGAGCTTAAACAGAGAGAATTATTCCAACCATCTGGGGGGCGGGGCGGGGGAGAGGGAGGTAAAGTACTGTTTATTGAGCACCTACTATGTGTCAGGGACCCCACTAGGCCTTTTCATCTGCTGTCCCAGAGTATGAACGGGCTGGGTCTGACTGAGACTGGATTTTATTTCCGGCACAAAATCCACTGTGTGTTGTGGTGCGAACTAGGGTAGAAAAGAAACCAGCACACAGTAGGTGTTCAATAAATACATGCTACGTCCCATCTCGGAGTCTCTGTGGTATGTACTGAAGATTCATTTAAGGAATGGGAAGAGAGAATGGCTGGTCTCATTGATTCATTTAGTTCACTCAACAAATATTTCCTGAGCACCTACTGTGTGCCAGAAACGAATATAGCATGGTAGAGACAGCAAACGCTCCTGCCCTCGTGCAGTTTATGTTCTAGTGCAATGCTAGGGAGAGGTGGTCCTTCCCTGCACGTATCCGGCACAAATGTGTTGAGTGCCTACTGTGTGCCAGGCTCTGCTCTCTGCCCCGTGTGCTTTCACCGCATTCAGTCAGGCAAGGAAGCAGCGGCGCCACACTGCGAGGGGGCTTGAGGAAAGGGGGCTTTTCCTCTGACGTCTGCCGGACAAGTTGTCCTAACTAATGCCCAAAGCAGCAATGACAACCACGGGGACGGGCTGCTCTGAAGCTAGTTAAGACACCCTCCCGCCCCAAGGAAGTCCCTGTTAACGAAATTAGAACGGACATTTACTGAGGACTCACTCACACTGCAGAGACCATGTTACACGTTCCTGACGTCAGCCAGCGCCCCCCCTCTCCCCACCCAGCACCTCGTCAGACAGGGCTGCGGGCAGAACTGTGTTTCCCTCCACGGTCCTGTGCTGACGTTCTGACCTCCCAGACCTCGGAATGTGACTGTGTTTGGAGACAGGGTCTCTGAAGAGGCAATTCCACTAAAATGAAGTCCTTTGGGTGGCCCCCGATCCAGCTTGACTGGTGTGCCCATAGGAAGAGGAGATTAGGAGGCAGACAGGGAAGAACAGAGACGAGGGAAGCAGACAGCGGTCTACAGGCCTGAGAGAGGCCTCGGACGAAACCAGCCCTGCCGACACCTTGATCCTGGGCTTCTGGCCTCCAGTATCGTGAGAAAATAAATTTCCATCGTCTGAGTCTCTCAGTCTGTGGTGCTTTGTTGGGGCAGCCTGAACAGACTCACAGAGGTAGGCACTACTGCCCAGCGCACAAACTGACCCTCAGAGAGGCGATGCCACGCGTCCAAGGCTGCACAGCTGAGAAGGGACCCGGTGACTTTGGGAACTCACATCTGTCCCACGGCCGGGCCTGCGTGCTCAGCCGCACAGCCCCGGGCAGGGTTTTGTGCTCTGATACTCCTTGGGCCAGTTTCCAAGATGTGCTTTGTAAATACCTCTCTGCAGGGAAGGCATGTCGGGGGAGGGAGCTGGCGCTGGGCCCCCCACACACCCACGGCCCGCCCCCGGGAGCGCCCTGCAGCACCCTGGGCAGTGGGCGGACTGCCATGAGGGCCCAGCCCCTAGAGCCGGGACACGCCAAAGAATCCTCCAAGCATTCTGTTTTATTTTCTAAACAGTCCTGATCTTCAGAGGCAGCGACCTTTGGAGAAAGAAAGAAAAATGCAAAATATTCCAAAGATAGTGAGTAGTATCTGAAAAGACAACTCTCTAGACCAGGGCACTCATTGCAAGCTTTTTCTTAAAGAGACAGAGAGTGACTATCTCAGGTGTGGAGGGGTCAGGGAGTCTCCATGGCAACTCCTGGCTCCTCCATTGCAGCTGGAAGAGCTGCCAAGCGAATATGTAAATGAGTGAGCACTGTTGTATTCCAATAAAACTTTATTTATAGATACAAAATTTACATTCGACATCATTTTCGCTGTCGTTAAAAGATACTATTATTCTTTTGTGGGGTTTTTTCTACCACTTGAAGAGGTAGACACCCCCCTGAGCTTGCAGGTCCTGGGCCGCATCTGGGTTGCAGTTTGCCAGACGCTGGGTGGGTGATCATGTCCACTGTTTCTGGGAAGCAGTTTAAGACCATCACAGCTGGGAGGGTCGAGGGAGCAAGGCCCTCCCACCTCAGCCTACAGACGGGGACGCTGAGGCTCAGAGTTCGAGGTGACTTCAGGAGCTCTTGGAGACTCGGCTCCACCTCTGACCCCCCAGTCTGGGCTCCTTCTCCCCACTCCGGGGGCACAGGCCCCACCACGGAAGTGACGGTGTCTCTTTGCGACGTCAGCTGCACACCCAGGAGCGCACTGTCTCAGCTCCTGACGAAGGTCGAGGGACAGCCACCTGCTCAGGCTCAAATGCTGTGAGTTCGAGTCAGGGGTAGAGGCGCTGAGGAACGGGGGGAGTGTGGTGTGCAGGCTGGCGGACTCCCAGCCCGCGAGAGTGCTGCATGGGGTGCTTGGCGAGCGTCATGGCGGCCACTCCATGAACCCTCGGGACAGCCCGGCCAGGCGGGTTCTGTGACCATCTTCGCCTTTCAGCTGAGACCATCACAACCCAGACAGGTTGCATTGCTTCATCCTAGACGGGCAGTGAACAAGGTGCAACCCCAGGCCTCAGCCCCAGGCCCTGCTGGCTTCCCAGCTGGGTGTGCCGTCGGCGGTGGCATGGCACGTCCCCACCTCACCCTGGTGGCCCCGCCCCCGGGCCAGATGTTGGGCCTGGTAATCCGGTCCCCACCGACCATAGGGCTGAGTTAGTTAGCGCGTTTCCGGTGCATTCTCGGGGACATCTCTCAGCCAAGGCAGAGCACGGACAGCCAGGGACACACCCCTGGAGGCGCGGGAAGGCCTTATCTTCCTGTCACCAGAAGCTCAGATGGTATCATCCCCACCTTCCCTCTCCGTGCCGTCGAGACCGGTTTAAAAATCGATCCTGACAAACAGCCACGCGGCGAAAGACACGCTCTGCGGGGATGCCTGTGGCCGTGCGGGTCCACAGCACCCTCGGGAGAGCAGCCCAGATGTCACCATAAGAGCTGGATTGAATCAATGACAGTCCATCCACATGGCAGAAGAGTGCACGGCCGTGCGGGGCAGACCGAGGGAGGTTTATAGCTATCGCCTCAGAGAGGTGCTCGCAGCACACTAAGGGCTAACACCGATCATATAATCGCGCGTCTGGTACGAGCTCATTTAAGTGAAACACGTATGTACGTGGGGACTGTACGTGCATGGGAAAAGGTCTGGAATCTTATGCGCCAAAGTGTTGTTAAGGCCCTGTTTGTTTGGGTTCATTCATTCATTCAGTCACCCCACCAACATTTATTCAGCACCTACTATGTGCCAGGAGACATACTAAGAGCTAAGAAGACAGTGAAAAATGCAAGGGAAAGTGCCTGGGGTGCGGGGTGACTGTTTAGTTTGAAACGGACTGTCTTTTCTCAGAGCAGCTGTGGGTCCACAGCAACCGGAGCACAAGGGACCGGGGTGTTCTGCGTAACCTGTGTCCCCAGGCGCACAGCCTCCGTCGCTGCGGACACCCCCATCGCGGGGGCGCCTTTGTTACGACCCGTGGACCCGCGTCGACACATCACAGGCACCCGGAGCCCGTGGGTTACAGGAGGGCTCCCTCCTGCTGCCGTTCCTTCCGAGGGTTTGGCAACTGTGTGGTGACATGTACCCACCATGATGGTGCCACAGGAGCACTTTCGCTGCCCCCACCATCCTCTGGGCTCCGCCTGTTCCCCCCTCCCTCCCGCCCTCCCCCTTCCTCCCTGGCAACCACTGATCTTTTCGCTGTCTCTGCAGTTCTGCCTTTTCCAGAATGTCATAGCGTTGGAATCAGACAGTATGTAACATTTTCAGATTGGTTTCTTCCACTTGGTAATACGCGTTGAAGGTTCCTCCGTGTCTTTTTGTGGCTGGGTAAAAGCTCGTTTCTTCTTAGCGCTGAATAATGTTCTCCCGTCTGGTTGGACCACAGTGTATGCAGCCACTCACGGAAGAGACTGTTTCAACATGTTATCAACACAAAGCACGTGGAGATGGGTTGCATTCCTTTTCTCATGCTACCTCTCTGACATCGGGTGCGCGCTGCCTGCTGCCCAGACTCACAGATCCCCATTAGCGCGCTGCGTTTTCATCTGAAACGTTTGACCTGTAATTCAGTATCATAAAATCTGCAGTTGAAAAAGTAGATTCACATACCCAACTTGGTCCAAACACGATTGCAAGTTTTCTAATATCTGAATTAAGTATCGGTTTTTACCGTTTTATTTTCACGAATTAAAACGGAACCAAGTTTATATCTCAGGTCCTCGTCTGCACCGGCCCTACGTCCGGTGCTCAAAAGCCACGTGTGGCCAGCGGCGGTCGCTCTGACACGAGTGCTCCAGCGCTGCGTGTGCACGTTCATCCACCCGCCCGCCCACTCACTCACTCACTCACTCATTCTCGCACCGTGCATTTGTTGGGCGGCCCCAGCCCTACAAGCCACAGTGACAAGGAGCACAGAAGAAGCCATGGTTCTGTCCTAGGACATCACTGTGTCCCTTCTCTCCCCCACCAGTCACTTTTCCTCCCCATGCCTCAGTCTTCCTTTCTGTAAAATGGGCAAAAGGGGGTGGAGCCTGTCTGTGGCCCCCAGGGGCCCACCCCACCCCATCCCACTCAGTGTGACTGCTTCGGGGGAAGCACAGGAGCCTGGGGGCAGGCTGAGCTGGGTCTGAGCCTCAGCACCTTGCCCAAGTCCTGCCTCCTCTCTGAGCCTCAGTTTCCCCACCCGAGCCTGGCAGGATGGCAGGGGGTAGCTTTTGTGGAACTTGAGCTCTGCGAGCCAGTGGCCCTTCACTAACACCCCGGGAGTGAGGATGGCTGACAGGAGGGCAGGGCAGGCGTGTGAGGTCCCCACCAAGCCGGTGGAAGGGAACCGGAGGGAGCAGCAGGCGTGGAACAAACTCTGGGCAGCGACACAGGTGCAGGTGGCAGGAGGCACGCAGTCGCCCCGCCCTCTCCCCTCCCCACCCCCCACCTGCCCCGCTGCCTGGCTCTGCTTCTGGCAGGAGGCCTTGCTCGCAGACTGCTGACTCACCCCTTGAGGGATTCCTGGGAGGGGTGTGAGGCTCAGCACGTCCGACCAGGATGGGCGGGAACAGGGAGGAGGAGGGTGGTTTTCCCCTTCTCTGGAAAAAGACATCAGCCAAGGGCCCGCTTGGGGTTCAGGCACCCAGCCCCTGTCCCAGCCCTCCCGAAGGCCACAGTTCCTCGTGGGAGACGGACATAAGTTCACCCCGAGGCAGAGGGATGCCGGCACCAGGCCGGGCCAGCAGCAGCGGTGACCCTGGCTGAGGCTCTCTGAGCTGCAGTTTGCAAGCTGGCAAAGTGGACATAAAAGCACTTGCTCTGCCCCGCCCCTTGCACACGGCTAAGGGCGAATGCCGTGCAGGCAGGCCGTGGACCCCCCTAAAGCCAGACGGAGAGGTGGTGGTGACGGGGGTGGGGGCCGGGGAGGGTGCCCCAAGAGCGGAGGAACCCAATTCTTGCAGGCAGCTGTGCCTGGCTTTGCCGTTTGGAGGAGGGAGGGAGGGTGGAGGGCTTGGGGTCTCACTTACCCACCCCACCCCCTCGGTCGGCTTCTGTGCCAAATAACTAAGCTCTACCTTCCCCCTGTGGCGAAGCTGTCCTCACGATGAAATGAGATGGTGGGCGTGAGGCTGGAGGGGCTCCCTGGCCAGCCGGGGGGCCTCCTCCGCTCATGCTTACCTGTCATCGCTGTCAGGCACGCTCGTCTCGTTCCATGAGTTTTGTGTTTCATTTTCTCGACCCTCAGCTCCACCAGGGGCTTGGCTTTGTTCCCCACTGTGCCTCCAAGTCCAGAGCTGAAGGGAGCCCTCAGGAAATGTTTGTTGAATGAATGACAGAGAGTGAAGGGCAAAGGGCATGCTGGGAATGGCTGTCCGTGGTCCCAGGAGGTCTTGGGATGCCAGAACAATCAGGAGGGTCCCAGGGAGACATGGCGGGGGCGGGGGGACGGGTCCTAAGGAGGTGAGTGAGTCTAGGCTCATGGAGCAGACGGTTCCAACAGCCTGAAAACATCAAAACAGAAGAGGACACTCACTCCCTTACCCCAGGTGTCCCCGAGGAGACACTGTGACACCAGACAGGGGGCCCACAGCAGAGCGAGCAGGACGCGCAGGCAGGTCCCGAGGGGTCAGAGTGCGGCGGACCCGCTTGGGTCTGGCGACGTGTGGGCTCGGCCTGCGCTCTGCGCGGACCACGGGGGGCCGCCGTGCCCTCATGTGCAAAGTGCGTGGTTGAAAGTGAACCAAGTATCAGGATGAGTGAACGTTATTGTCACACAGAAAAGACAGCAGGCTGGGCCCAAAGGGTGGATTTTGGGTGCCTCGGATGTCAGCTGCTGTTGGTGGTTGATTGCGGAATGACTTCGATGGGGCAAAACGCACAGAATGTACATGTCGCAAAACCCACGAAACCGCCGCGCGAATCAGGACAGGGAATCCCCGCTCCCCAGGGACACCCCAGCTCCCCTTCTGGGTTGGCATCCAGCCTTTCTGCAAGGTGGTCCCCGGTTCCGACCTCTCCCTCCGTCCACAGCCTTGAACGTTCTAGAAGTGGAATCACGCAGTGAGAGGAGAGAGGACCCCCGCCTCGTGGCCTGAGCCCTGCCCCCACAGAAGTCCCCCCCAAGGCCCCTGTTCCACGGTGGAGGACCCTGCGACTCAGACAAGCCTAGCAGCCCGCTCAGTGTCCCGCAGCTCATTGGTGCCAAAGGCGGCTGCAGAGTCTGGTGTGGCCTGGCCTGAGGCAGGGCCCACCACGGTGGGGGGGGGGGGTGCCAAAGGGGTTCCTCATGGAGAAAGCCACGGTGAACAGTCATGCCCCAGCCACGTCACCTCGGCAGTGCAAATCTTGTCTCTGCCGTGAGTCAGCAAGCCCCGTCCGTGGTGTCCGTGGTCTCCGTGTGTCCAGGTTCACGCACCTTTGAAAGAAGCCTCAGCACCCTCGGGAGCACACGTCTCTCTTTAGCCACCCGGGAAAACTTCAGTCCCCGCCTTGCTTTCTCCCACCTCCAGGGAGCCTCCCTCCTGGCGTTCCCTGCTTCCTCCCAGCCGCCTGAAAGAAGCTGCTGAGCTGTCCGTCCCAGGGGCGTTGGGGGCCTCGCTGCCTGCAGGTGCGGTCAGCGGGGCTCAGACAGTGTCACACAAACTCCTGCTGGGTTTGGATGTTCTGCCTCCGAGGACCGGACCGCAGCGAGGAGCCAGCCCACCTGGAGAGCTCCGAAGACAGCACGTGGGCTCGGACCTCCAGAGCCGCTTCTGCAGAGCGGGCCTGCGGTGGCCATGGGGGCAGCCGGAGACCAGGAGGACCCTGGCCAGGGCCAAGCTGCGGAAAGAGGCTGCCCGGGGAGGTACCCGGAACCAGGGCAGACCTGCTTTCTCTGGGCTCTCCGGGCATTCCAAGGGCCCCTTTTGCTCTGCGTCCTCTCTCCCTCCCTTTCTCCTTCCTCTCCTCCTCTTCCTCTCTCTCTCTCTCTCTCCTCCTCTGTCTCTGCCCTGCCCTCCCCTCTCCCTCCTTCTACTCTCTCCTTCTCCCTCCCCGACCCCCCACCCCAGAGACACTGCGTCTCCTGCCCCCCGCCCTCCCGCCTGTGCCCACAACCTGTGATTTTAAAACTCTCGGGGCCCTCCACCTAGTTGTGCCTGGGTGAGGTGCTGGCTGACAAACAGCAGGCTGGTTTGGGGAACACTTTACAGCAGGGACAGCTGCGGGGTGGGGGTGGGGGGCAGGAACTGTAATGACTGTAACCCGTAATCCAGGGTGGAGCGTGATAAGGGTCTCGGAGATAACAGACCTCCCTCGCTCTCCAGTCAAGGTCCTGGCCCCTGGGCGTCCCCCGCCCACCACCCCCCCCTTCCCTGGGACAGAGACTGAAGCAGGTAATTATGGGGGGTGAGATAAGGGTAGTAATAGAGGCTGTGCCAGGATGATGTGGGCCAAGGAGAAGCCAGAAACTTCGCTCAGACCCAACAGGAAGCTTCCAGGAGGCGGGGGCAGGGGTGGAGGGGGGCGTGTGAGCTGGGGTGGCAGAAAATGCTGGAGCCTGAGGAGCCGACAGGGGGGCGGGGGGCGGTTCCAGGCTGCGGAGAGGCAGGGCGCAGGGGCAGAGGCAGGGCGCAGGGGCAGAGGCACGGAGCAGACTGGCTCGATCTGGAAACAGCCAGACCTCCAGGTCTGTACGTCAGGAAGCGCAGGCTCTGTATTCGTCACCACCCCGTGCTTTCTGGGTGACTGACCAGGCAGGGCAAGTGACGGGAGCTGTCTGAGTGTTTGGGAGACTGGGGTGCATGTTCCCTATGCTCGGGGCTCCTGGCAGAGTCAGGGTGCTGCCGATGGGAGCCCCACTGCTCTCAGGGGCTGTTTCCGCTGGGGCAACCTGTCTCCCCCACCAGAGGAAGTCCCCAGTGCCAGGGTGTCCGAGACCATGGTGTGCCCTCGGACCTCTTCATGTCTAAGGAAGGGTGACAGCTACCGCATACTGAGCGCCTGCTGTATACTGGGTGCTCTACAGGCGTCATCTCCAGCCCTCACGAGAATTGCAGGTGGAGGCTAACAGCCCACTTTACAGATGAGGAGACTGAGGCACAGAGACAAGCTATGGTGCCCCGGGCTTGCACAGCTGGGTAGGGACCCTTCCTGTTTGTGACGCACTGGGGTTCAGACCCAGACCTATGCCTGGGCGCAGGGGTGCTCGGGAAATGTTTGAGGACCCCATGGCTGTGTATGAATGAAGAGTGGAACACCCAGAGTTTGAGCATTAGACCCTAAGGGTGAAGGGACAGGTCATCAGGCAATCCTGGCTGCTCCCTGACAATCTTTCCACTGTTGTTCCTTGATTACCTTCAGCCATGGGGAACTCAGTCAGGAAACCCGGGTTCTGGGCCTGGTGGCGGAACCCAAGGACGTTGAGGGAGGCCCCTGTCTGGGCCTGGTCTTCCGCCTGAAACAGCATGGTGTAGACCACTCCAGTGGACAGACCCTGCCTCCCGGGGAAACGTGAGCAAACATTGTATTGTAGGCAGGGTACCCGTGGCCAAGATAAGCAAGGTAGGAGCCCAGCCCTACCCTGGAAAGTGGGTCTTGGGAGAAAGAAGCAAATTCCTCCTGTTTTGTTTTGAATCGGGGTGGAGAGGGGAGGGAAGGGGGCAGAGCGTGGAGAGGTGGGTGCAGGGCGCGGCGTGAGAAAGGCAGCTGCCAAGAGCCGCTCTCCGCCGGGTGCTTGGGTGGCCAGGGAGTGGGTGGGAGGCTAGGGGCTGGGGGTTAGGGAAAGAGGACCCTGTCTCCTCCTGGTGTGGAAAGTTCTGGAAGATCCCCCCGCCACCACCACTGCAGAATGTACTGGAACCCCCACACCTCTCCTTCCTCACCTCCTGCCCCTTCCTGCTCACTTCCACTCTCTGGGCAGCAGGGCGGCGCCCTGAGCCCAGCCCTCCCGCCACAGGCACCGTTTTCCTGTTCTTCCCCAAGCTGTCTGCGCTGCCTGGGGCATGTCGCCGCTTCTGCCCCTGGAGAGTCCTCCTCGTCCCGCCACCTCCTCCAGGAAGGACCCAGGGCCTCCTCTGAGCCTCCCCCTGAGCCACCTTTGAATGCAGTGAGTGGGTGTGTGTGATACCCCCTCCCCTGACTGGGCCCCTCCTCCTGGGGCAGGTCCAGGGTGCCACTGTCCCCATGCTGAATGGGGGGGGGGGGACACAGAGCAGCAAGGACAGAGGCACACGGGTCCCAAGCGCCTCAGACACCCCTTGGACCTGCCTCAGACGGCCATGCTGCAAGGGAGACAACAGCGTGAGGACCCCTGGGGCGACACAGAAGTGGGCTGCTGGTTCCTTGGACTTCCCGACAGTAATGAGCTTGTCCTCCAGGCCTGAGTGAGCCCACAGCTGGGACCGGCAGGAAGGCAGACCGGGCTCCCCGCCACGGAGGGGCAGCCCACTCAGTGGGGGCGGGGCGGCATCGCAGCTCAGTCCCCGTGGACCCCACCCGCCACCCTCTGCCTCAGGGGGGCCGCAGGGGCACACAGGATCCCCGGCGACATCCCAGAGCACGTGCCATTAGAGGAGCCACACCTTCCACGGCAGTTCAACCACACGAGTCAGCGGAAATCTTGTAAAAATCAAAACTGCCCTCGCAAAGCTTTGAAGCTGCCTGTGAATGGCAGTCCAGGCGGGATGGACTCCTCGGTGCAGTGACAGCTCCTGTTTCCAGGCCTGGCCGCCGTCACCTCTGCCTGGAGCCCCCCAGGGTCTCCCCCACGAGGCTGCCCCGCCGTCACCCGGGTCCCCTGTGGTCTGCTTCCTGGTCTGAACACAATGTCCCGCATTCCAGGAATCCTCTCAACCCCGAGTAAGCCGCGACAGCGGGCTTCCCGACACCACAGCTACTCAGGGTCAAAGCCGCGTGGCCCCAAGACCTCACGAGAGGTCCTGTTACCCACCGCGCCCTGTTACCAACACACGGCCCCCTCCCCCTGTCCTCGCACCGGCTGCCCCAGCCGGTCTGGCCTCCCTGCTGCCCCTCGGACACACATGTTTCCGATTCGGAGCCTTTGCACCTGCTTCGAGCCCCGCCTCCCAGAATTATTTTCTCCCTCACGTGCATATTGCCATCTCCAGCCCTTCCTTACGTGCACCCCTTCCAGGGAGGCCCCCCTCGTGGGAAATATTTAGCCTCCCTCTCTGCGGAGGAGAGTCCCCAGGAAGGGGGTCTGTGAGCCCTTCCCGGCCTCCAGGCACCTGCCACTCCGCACGCCGACAGGTGGCGCCTGCGCTGGCTTCGGGCTCTTCCCGCCCGTGCGAAGGGGGGTGGGACTGGCCTCGCGCCCGCTCAGGCCTGCCCTTTGGGAGCTTCCATGGCCTCCTGTGGGGAGCCAGCCGCCACGGCAGAAGCGTGTGTGTGTGGGGGGGGGGAGGTGGCGCTTGACATAGATGCCGGAGCAGCCCCACCTGTCCAGCCACCTCTCACGAGGGGCCGGCTCTGCGAATGGAGGTGCCGTCCCAGCCGGTGCAGCCCCCGAGGCTCCGCCTGCAGCGAAGAACCGCCCGCCCGGCTGAGCCGAGCCTGTGCGATGGGATTGGGAGGAATAGCACACGGACTTCACCTTAAACCGCCCCATGCGAGGGTTTGTGACGCACTGATTGATGGCGGGAAACCGCCGTGGGCGTGAGTGTCGCCAGCGTGCAGCCCGGCGCCCAGGCTGCCCCGCGGTCGGGCCCGCTCTGCCCCCTGTGCTTTTTCCTTCTCTCCGGTGTCAGCTGCGAGGCCAGCAGCGTCAGCGTCACCCGGGAACGTGCAGAAAAGCCAGCTCGGGAGCTGCCCTCGGGACACTCCGGGGTGGGGAGCAGTGGTCTGTATGTGTGCTTTATGAATAGGTTTTTATGTGTTTAGAGCAGTTTTAGGTTCGCGGCAGAAGTGAGCAGAAAGTAGAGATTCCCATATCCTCCAGCCCCTACACAGGCACCGCCTCCCCCATTATCAGCATCCCCATGGCGCGGGGGGCAGGGAGAAGGGGGGGCCTTTGTTACAATCGATGAAGCCACATCGACTCGTCCTAATCCCCCCGGGCCCATAGATTCCTGTAGCGTTCGCTCCTGGTGTGGGGCCTCCTGTGAGTTTTGACAAATGTGTAATGACATGTATCCAATTCGACAGCGTCGTGCGGAGTAGTCTCACTGCCCCAAACTTTCCCTGTGCTCCGCCTCTCGGACCGCCCCTCCCACAACCCCCGGGCCACGACGGATCTATTGACCGCCTCCGCGGTTTCGCTTGTTCTGGAACATCGTACATACGTAGAGTCGGAGTCATACATACAGCAGGCAGCCTTTTCAGAATGGCTTCTTCACTCATTCATACGTGTCTCGGATTCCTCCACGTCTTTCCGTGGCTCGATAGCTCACTCCCTCTCGGCCCTGATTAGTATTCCGTGTCTGGGCGCACCACCGAGACTTATCATGCACCGGCTGAAGGACAGCGTGGCGGAGGGATCTGTGTTTTCACACGCCCTGCAGGTGACTCCGATGTTTGCTAGCATTTGAAACCTTTTTTTTTTTTTTAACAATATAGCTCCACAAAGTTAACTCTGTAGCCATTCCTTGATTGTTTTCTATGTCTGGACACCTTTTTTTTTTTCCTCTCTTGTCTCGCTTCTATTTGGAGGGCCCCTAAAATGTCATGTCTTGCAGAAAGTATCCTCAGATCCCTGCCGTCTGAAACAATAGCTCCTGGGGGCTGTCTACAGGGGGTGTCTGTCCCTGCGGTGCAGTCTGTCTGGCTCTGCTCGCCACCCCCCCCCCCAACCCCTGCCCCGCCCCGGACTGTGAGTTCTTGCAGACAGGAGTGGTTTCGCCCAGCCCCTGGCTCCAGGCCGGGCTTACAGTGGTGCACAATACATGCTCTAGGCTGCAACAGTGCAACAGGGCGGCAGTCCAGTAAGCTCCTTGACAGACTCCCAGAGAAGCTAGCAACGTGGCAGAGTGATTTTTATCACATTCCCAGGAGCGACATCTTACAAACACATGTCTCTCCAGACCAAAACGCATTTCTAAAAACAGAACTGATAAAATGATTTCTTTCCAACGGCGAGGAAAGGGAGGAAAAAAATAACATACATCCAGCACTGTCCATCTGCCGGCACCGTTTCTGCTGTTCTTCTGTCTTATTACTCCTCACCCCGCAGGTGGATGTGTGGGATCCTTCCCGCCGAAGGCAGCAAGGCTCAGAGGTGCTGGGTGGCGTGTTCCAGGTCACGCAGCCAGGGCTGCCATGGCGGCGCAGGGGCCTGGGATGGAAGTGCTGTTCCACTAGGCCAGTGCACTTGGAGGAGGGACCCAGTGGGGTGAGAAACAAACTCTGTGCAGGCACACGCCCTTCTTGGCCTGACCCCTCAAACCGCCACCTCTTGTTGTGGGGGCGGGGTGCCACATGTCCGGCAGTTTCTGTCTCCGGGAGGTGTCTCGGGGGGCCCCGGCAGAGACAAGCAGGGGTGCTCCTCGTTCCACAGGCCGTGTGCTGGGTCAGGCCGCCTCCGGTGAGGCCCCAAGTCTGTTCACAAGTGGAAGTCGTAAAACGAGTGCGGTGCCAGGGAGCAGGCTATTCTCACTAGGCAGAAACAGACTCCACAGCATGGCAAAGTGCCGGGGGGCAGGTAGCGTGGGCCCAGGGCGAGGGCCCGGGCTGTGCCCGCCGGAGTCTGCGTTTCTGGGTCCTCACGTGCACGCCCAGTGTGCACGGGTTGTGCGGTTAGTTAGTGTTTAAAAGTACACCTGTGGAGGGACCCGGGCTGGAAATCCAGAGGCCGCCGCTCACAGTGGGGCTCTTGCATTGCTCTAAATCTCAGTGACAGGCTCTGCCTCTGGGTAGCTGTGAGGATTTGGCGACACAGTGTTAGCCACCCTGCTCAGTGCCCGCCCTGGGGTGGCTCCGAGGATCTTTGTGATTGCCAAGTTGGATCCGGGACAGGGATTTCGCACAAGCTGCTTCCAAATCGTCGCAGCCAAACTGGGAGGGTTTGACTCCCAGGGCTCAAGAGGGAACAGTGTCAGGGGTGGAGGGGGTGGGTAAACGTACATCACCCCAATTCTGGCTGCAGATCTTTGTACCCCGGCCCAGGTCTCCCGGCCCCACCCAGACTCAAAGGCCCAGACCCTGCCGCGTTAGGCAATAAGAGTTCCGAGCTACGGTTAGGTCAAAGTCCTTATCTGGAATCCAAATTCCGTGTTTTACAGGATGCAAAGCTGGCCCCCATCCAGTGTCCCTGCAGAGCCATGAGGAAGGTGACACAGGGCATGCCCATGGTGGCCGGAGAGTGCACGTGCAAACTCAGGTGCAGGCTCCAGCGCTGCCCCTTGGGCAGAGCCTTGCTCCCTCTGGGTCTCCACTGTCCCCTTCCCCAGAAGAGGAGAAGGGGGAGAAGGTCCCATCTGCTCTGAAAGGACCTGCAGGAATGCACACCGTCTCCAGGTACAGAGGAGGCAGAGGAGGTGCCCACAGACGGTGGCCAGTGCCCCTCCACTCATGCTAAGGCAGCGTGGCCAGGGCCTCGCCCAAGGACGCTGGGGTGGTGAGGGGCAGAGCTGGGAAGCGGGCCCCAGAACTGCCGGGGGGTGGCAGCCTCAGCATTCCAACGCCCCTGCCCTGCCCTGCCCTGCCCTGCACCCCCTCTGCCCTTAGGAAGGGCCCAGTCTCCCAGAGACTAGAGAAGCCGCTCACAGGTGGCCGAAATCTTGGTGGGATCCAACACCTGCAACACGGCACAAGGGGAATGGGTGCGGGGGAAGCCCAGGAGGGGACAGTCCCACTTTGGGGGAAAGGTCCAAGCTTCCAGGAGGAGGTGGCGCGAGGCGGGGTCTTGAAGAATGAGTGGGGCTGTGGGGGGTGGGGTGTGGGCTGGACCCCAGCCTGTGGGAGCCCGACAGTGCGCTGGCTTTGGGGCGGCTCCAGGGACCGCTGCCGGAGGAAGGCGAGGTGGGACTCGGCCACCGTGGAGGGCGCCGGCAAGGCTGCCCTGGGAGCCCGAAGAGGTGCTCCTTTCCGGATTCTTCCACACACCCCTGCTTCCTCTCGGCCCCACCTCCCTCCTCTCTCCCCAGGGCCGAGTCCCGGTGCCCCTGAATCGGTAGCAGAACCGACATCCGTGGTGCCCTCTTAGCCAGGCACCTGGATGCATCTGGATACAGAGGCGAAACTCTGAAACACAGGACTGGATAAGAAGAGGGAGTTGCTTGAAGTCACACAGATGGATGGTAGGGGACGGTCAGGATCCCGGCTCCCTTCTCTCTGGTTCCCGAATCCAGCGTCTGTGTACTCCACACGAGGCCGTGAAGGCCGAGGGGGCCTGTGTGGTGCAGACAGGCCCAGGGAGGGGTGGGCGGGCCTCCTCAGTGACCGCCCAGCAGGGTCACGACTGCCCGTTGGCCAGCATCTGGGGTTCTTCGCCGTATGGCCTCTCAGGGTTTCAGGTCGTTCAACTTAATGCTCATTGGCGCCGCCCTGTACAGGAGCCACCGTTCCTGTCCTCAGCCTCTGTTTCACAGCAGGAAGCTGGCACACCCCGTGTAAGTGGCGTGCCCCAGGGGACATGCCCGCTAGGACTTAAAGGCCACCTGGATGCAGCTCACAACCCTAACCAGAGCAGCGCCTGAGGCTGGCCAGCCTGGGCCCTGCACACGTGAAGGCTGAGATCCAGCGTGAATCCTGCTGTGTGGGGCTGTGCCTGCCGGCTGCCAGAGGAAGGGGCACTCTGGTGTACCCAACACTCAAGGACAGCCCGGCCGGGCTTGTCCTCCTGGGAACAGCAGCTGCTGACCACATCGAGGCTTTTGTTATTTGCACGATTGATTTTTTTTTTTTTCATCATGACCTTCTCTGAGCCATCTAGGAGCAGAGATAAAAAACGCCGCTGAGCGCATGAAGGCTGTGAGATGGAGTCCAGGCGCCTGCCCCAGCAGGGAGGGCATTTCAACGTCACCCGCTGTGACGATGGCCTTCCCCCAGCACACGGAAGTGAGCCCCGGGCAGGGAGGCCCGGCAGGCCCGTCCGGGGGGCGTGTCCACACCGGTGTCCCAGCTGTCCCTCTTCTAGGAATCGGTCTGGCTGATAGTCCTCCCGTTGGCCTCTGCCAAGCGCTCTGTAGAAGCATTGTCTGTAAGAACAGAAACCTGGAGACCACCCAAAAAACCAGAGAGGAGACGGGTCAGACCCATGGTGCTGTGTCCCAGTTTGCAGCGCCCAACAGACTTTGGAATGAAGGAGGTAGATTTGCTTATAGCAACAGTGAACAGCACAAGATTTGCTTCGAGCGCAGAATATTTAGTACACCGCGAGACCATTTGCATAAATATTTCCATGTGGGTGTATGTATTTAATCTATGTCGAAGGCAGCCAGGCGTGGGGTTAAGTTCAAGTGTTCTGGAATAAGACCGCTTAGGTGCGGGCCTGGTCTCCCGCACTGGCCAGGTGAGTAGGGTTGAGGATGGGTGAGGTCCCTGACTCCCGTGTCTCAGGGCTAAGGGCTCAGGCCCAGAGCCAGGTGTCTGGGTTTTGCCACTTCCTTCCTGTGTGACTGGGACCAAGTGACTCCCTCCTGCTGTGCCTCAGTTTCCCCATGGGAAAAAAATGTGTGTGCTGATGGTCCTTTCCCCACAGGGCACAAAATAGGTGAAACCACATGACACTGTCTCTCGGCCTGGAGCCTGACACGTCCCCAGGAGTCTTCGTGAGGCTGAAGCCTGGAAGAAAATGCTGGAACCATGTACACAGCCGACCCTGGCCATCGGATCTCTGAAGAGCGTTTATGGTTGAACGCATACATGTCCCAACAGTTGAGATTTTTGGAAAAAAGCATCGCTTTAGCACTCAGAAAAACAAGTCATGGATTTCAAAAGAAGACACTAGCAAATGGCCCTCAGGAAGAGGCCAGTGCGTCCTTGCACTGTGTCCCCTGCAATAAAGGGGGGCTCACCGCCCTGGGCGGCAGTCCCTCCCTGCCCCCTGCCCCTCCAGCGCCCTGTGCTCATCACTGTCACTGCTCTCCCCCTGCCCCGCCCCGGGCTTGTCCCTCTACTGGCCAGCCTCCCCCGGAGCCCTGGGCACTCTCCGAGGACGGAGGGTCGCATCCACGCATGCCCCTGCGTCTCTGGGCGTGGTCCAGAGCCCGGCCCCAGTGGGGGCCTGAGGAGGGTTTGCTCAGAGCGCTGGGCCTCAGACGTGTTCCCCGAGGGCCTGTTGAAGGAAGTTCCTGCTGCCGCCTGACAGTAAACACATTCCCTTCTGACCCTTCAGGAATGCTCCTGGCCCCGGTCCCCGGGTCAGGCCCCAAAAACGAACACTGTGGGCTAATTACACAACAAGACAGAGCATTCTGCACTCGGCCTCCGGGCGGCTGACCCTCCGCTCGGCCATGTGGTCAGCCAGCTGCGGTACAGCCTGTCCCCGGGGAAGGGACCTCCACGCCCTCCGGTCCTGGGCAGCCGCCGCCGGGACCTCCGGGGCAGACAGAACTCGGACCTCAGAAACGAGAGTCTCACTCTGCTTATGGAACAGAAAGGGTTTCATTTCCACCCATGGGTGCGAGAGTGTGCGTGTGCGCCAGCAAAACAGAAACAAAGATAAAAAACCATGTAGGACAGGAAACAAAAGGTAAAATTACCCTCTCCTCCCTAGGGTTTATGTCTGGCTTTTATTTTCCCTCTCACAAATATGGAAAAGTATTTCTTCCTTAGAAAACACCACCCGGACCAACCAGCGTGTTGCTAAGGGCAGCTGGCCCGGCCTGGGTGTGCCCCAAAGGGCAGTGGGGTCGGGAGCCTGGAGAGCCGTCCTGGACACGGGCGGCCACACCCTGCTCCCGCCCGCACCTATCTGCCCTGCAGGAATGTGGGCCCCAGGACACCAGTGCCCCGCCCCCTTCAAGTAAAAACCCAGAGAGCTGGATTTTTACTTAAAATGTACCGGTTTTTTAAAATGCTGGTGGTGGTGGTGGTGGGCGGGGACATGAAGAAGGAAATGAACAAACACGTCTCTGTGGTCCCTACAAAGCCCTTGAGTTCCTGGTTCCTGAAGCTTCCCTTCCCCCCATTTTACTGTTGAGCAAATGGAGGTGAGCGCCCAGCCAGCCCACGGTCCCTGGGGGTCCCTGGGAGTCAGGGGGTGGTCCAGCTGGAACCACCCCCTGGTAGAACCACCCTCTGGTTTTGCAGCCCCGCCTCTGCCCTGGAGGCCCAGGGTCTGCACGCCCCAGGGGTGGGGTCTCTCACGAGAGGAGCCGGGCCCACCTGCCTGCCCTCCGATGCCCAGCCCCCTCTCTTCCAGAAAACCTCGTGATAGTGGGATTGTGCTCAGCGTGTGGTAGTGAGTCCCGGACTGTTCAGCGGCCCCCACTTGAAGCCCCAGGAGGAAGTCCAGAGGTACGGGACTCGGGCCATTCCAGAGACCCCGGGGTCAGGGGAGATGAAGGCCTCTCTGGAGTTGGAGTTCAAGGGCAGGAGGCCCGATGCTTTGGAGGGAGATCCATGAGATACCTCCCCAGGCTGTGGGCTGGGGGGGGGAGCAGGACCATGGGAGGGTTCCTCCCACTCACTCCGAGCGATTTAAAAGGCATGAATCATCTCAGGACGTCTCCATTTAATACTCTTCAGTGGGAGCGAACCGCAGGTTACTGAAACCGCTTACCAGGAACTGAATCTGCCTGGATCTTGGACTTCCCAGTGCGCCGAAGTGTGAGAAATGAATGTGGTTGTGAAGCCGCCCCATCCATGTATTTGGTTACAGGAGCCTGAGCCGGCTAAGGCAGGGAGGAGAAACCCATGCCTGGGTGTCGGGAGACTGAGTTTGCATCCCTGGTTTGCTAGGCTGCCCATCTGTGCAGGGGGGACGATGACCTCTCCGGCGGAGGGGATGTCTGCACCGAAGCTGACCGGCACTAGGGGTTCTGATAGGGATAGCTGCCTACAAGCACCCCTGACCATGGCGGGGGAGGTGAGGACGCCCGGGGAAGGAATCTCACGCAGCACGTGTCAGGAAGTGCGCGGGGTCTGGGGAGCACGCATGTACCGGTCCCCTCCCTGGTTATCCATTTGCCTGCTCTGGTCCTCGCTCTGGGGGGGTTTGACCAGTTAGCCCAGCAAACGCCCTTGGACATGGCCCTGTGCACACGTGCCTTTGGCGCTTAGGCAGCACTTTGCTGTTCAGGTTTTTATTTAACTCGAAGGAAAAAATAAGACACTTATTCCCTGCCCCCATACACCCTGCGCAAACACCCAGCTGACCTCAGCTCCACGCAGCACCGAGGTCAGCCAGGGCCTGGCAGCCCACCCTCGTGGGGACAGGAGCTGCATGTCCTTGTGCCCAGAGCGCTGGGGCCGACTCCTTGCTCTGCCCCTGGGGGTGAGAAGGGGGTGGTCTCTACAGCATCGTGGGGAGGACTCGAGAAGATGATGGACGTGCCATGCTGTGTGGGTAAGAACCTCGCTCCATAACATCAGCATCACTATTAACGACATGACCCCTAGGCCCTTGCACCAGCTCACTGCCCCCTAGCCCCAGCCCTCCCCTCCCCCACCCCAGGCTGGGTAAGACCCCTCCTTGTCACTGGGGCCGTGCTTACCCCTATAGACATACCCCATGAGGAACGCTATCATCATTTTTGCTTCAGTTAAGGTTGAGCACCTCCAGGGCAGGGGCCAGGTGTCAGTCTTCAGACCCCAGGTCGACAGCCCTCGGCCCGAGCCAGTTTCTTAAATGGATGAATAATTGGGCGAGTGAACAAACGAACTGCCGGTGACCTTCCCGGCTCCATGGGGGGAAACGCTCTAGGTCTGCACCAATCAATAGCGATCTGTGCCCCAGTTTCCAGGCCACGCCCCAGAAAAACGATCGCCCGGGTTCGAACGCGTGACCCAGTGTTCAGTGGACCGGACGGCCTGGCGGGGCAGAGGCCAGAGAAGTCATGTGGGCCGGGCCGGGGTGCACAATGCACCCCCCGTGGAGGGTGAGGCAACGTGGCACGTGCCTGTTTACTCTCATTCAGCCCGGCCCCCCGGGGTGGGGGGCTGGCTGGGCTCCCAGCCAGGCTGCGCCCAGTCCCCAAAGACGTGCCCTAAACTGCACGTGAGGGCTGCTCTGGATGAGCTGGTGGGATGCGCAGCCCCGGAGTTCAGACCCCCTGAAGGAGAACAACCCTCCCGCCATGCCCAGGTCCCCCCACCCCCCTTCTGAAACTCAGCCCCGGAAGGGCCTGCCTCCTGTAGTACCACTGAGGCAGATGGGCATTTTCCTTAAGGATCTTAGTAAAAACACCAAGACAGGACCCAAAGAGAGGGCATCTGGTTTTCCTTGTCACTAGGCCCATGCTTTAATTTTTTTGTTGTGTTTTTATTTTTCAAGAACAGCGCCGTGATCATCCCTACACCGACCCCCTGAGATTCAGCACTGTTCACATGTGGCTTTTCTTCTTGCTTTTCTTTGCTGGAACCTGCGGGAGTCAGACAGAGACGCCACCATCACCTGCCCGCGGACACTTCAAATACCTTCCAAAAATAAGGGCATTGTTTTCACAGGTGACTGCACTCCACAATCTCTGCTGGAAGACTAGCAATGCATTCCGAGTGTCCTTTCATGCCCAGTTTATATTTAGATGTCCAGGACTGTCCCCCAAATAACGTTAACAGAGGGTTTTGTGTTCGTTTGTTTCAAATCAAGTTCATACCCGGCACCGTGGCTGATGCATTTTGAGCTCCTTTTAACCGAGAAGCCCCTTTTTCTTGCCTGCAGCCTCTGTATTTTGCATTTTTGATGTTGACATTGGCTGCTGGTCAAGAGCAGGCCATTCTCCGAGAAGGCCCCGCACCCTGGAACCCTGGAATGGTCCACCGGCCCCTCATCCACCTAGAACCGGTTCCCAGCTGGGCCTGAACTGGGCCCTGTCCAGAGCTGGCTGTGACTGGCCGTCAGTGAAGGGACACTCCGTGACACCCTCAGAGGTGGGGGGCGGGGCACATGGAGCCAGGGCCCAGGGGGTCCGGGCAGAGGACAAGCTTGTATCGAAGGGAAGCCAGCACGGGGATTGCTCCTGCCCCTCACCCGGCGTGTCACCTGCGGTCCCCTCCCCCGCCAGGTGCACTGTCTCACACAGCTTCTCCTTCCCTGTCCCGCATGCCCACTGTCTTCTCACCTCACGGAGGCCCAGGAAAAGCCCTGGGCACCCATGGATGTCTCCCCTCCCCCTGCCCTGCTCCCCTGCAAATCCTAGATGGACGAAAACGTTCACCAGCACGAAGAAAAATAAAGAGATGGATAAAGCAATACGTAAATAGGAGAAACGAGAGCAGAAATACAGGTGAGTCATACTGTACTCCGTGGAGGTGAGCACGAGCCCCAAGTGTGACATTGAAAGCCGACCC
The DNA here is from genome assembly GCF_019186645.2 of Phyllostomus hastatus. Lineage (NCBI taxonomy): Eukaryota > Metazoa > Chordata > Mammalia > Chiroptera > Phyllostomidae > Phyllostomus > Phyllostomus hastatus. Next base: position 44,702,738 of record NW_025334017.1, on the reverse strand, counting down.
TGGACGGGCTGCTGGGTGTCCACTCGGCCCCGCCCAGGTCTGCCGACACCCGGCTCCGGTGCGCCTGCGGTCTGCCTTCCACAGGGAGGGGGAGGCCCGGTGAGGGGCAGGGTCCCAAGGTCGGCCGCAGGGGAGCCTCAGACCCCGGCCTTCCCCTCCCAGCCGGCCACCTTTCCCTCCGAGGGACAAACACAGCCGTACCCTGAAGAGCAAGGAAACTTGTTCTGGAGACTTTCAAGGGCGAAGGTGCAGGGATAGTGCCTGTATCTTAGAAGCCGGAACAGAATGCGCATCACGTGACACCCCTAAGTGACTTGCACGTCCCTGAAAGCCCACCGTGACCACATTCCCCGCCAGAAGGCCCTCCTTCTCCCCTAGAAAAAACTGATGAGCCCATGAGCCCCGTTCTACAAGCAAAGGCCCTTCACTGGCTCAAATCAAAATCCTGGATGGAGTGACCTGCGGATAGGTATGACTTTAAGAAAATACAGGGAAGGCTCTAACTGGAATGCAAACGAAAGGAAAATGGTTTGTGATGCAGTGATGATACACAGTTCGCTATGCAGATGTCTGGGCAGGGCGGCGCTGGGAAACTGAAGGGCGCAGTCAGGTCGCCGGCACCTGCACATACATAAAGTCGCCATGCCTGCGTGCGTGCGTGCGTGCGTGCGTGCGGCTGCCAACGCAGGCCCACGTGGGTGTGTTTTGCTGGCGACTCCAAGCACTTCTCTGAGTGACAGGATTTTCCAAAAACAGCAAATCGCTCTTAAATAAACCCCAGAGCCAGAGAAGTGCAATGTCTTTTGATTTGCATGGCAGTGGCATCCTAGGACATTCAGGGGACATTAACCCTGTGCACAGCCCCTCTGGGTGTCTCTGTAAAATGAACACACATTCAGGAAACTGAATTGCTCGCGTGGATGTCTAGTGGGGGATGTTTAAGCGGGTGGGATGGGGGGAATCTCTGTTGTACAGTATGTGAGTGGACCAGGCTGGGGTGGGTAGCATGTACACCAGCCAGACCCTGGGGTATGCAGGAGGTGGGGAGCAGCAGGTGAATAATGACAGTAAAAATAATCACTAATCATTTACTTGGATAATTTTTACTCCGTGTCGGGGACTCTCTGAAATGCTCCTGCTGTATTACCTGACCGCATCCTCACCATGAAGTTGGTCCTGCTTCCACACCCGTTTTACAGGTGGGGACACTGAGGCATGGAGAGGCTACCAGACGTCCTCGGGGTTACACAGGGGAAAGGTTTTAGCTCGTGAGCACCTGCTGTATGCAAGGAATGTGCTAGGCGTGGGGAGTGTGGAGTTGCAATGCTCAGGGTCCAAAGCAAAGAGAACTGCTGTTTATTGAGCATCTGTTATGTGCCAGGTTCTCCTCCAAAATGCATCCTCTTCTTAGGAAGGCAGCTGGTTGGTCCAGGGCATGGGAAGGGGGCTTAAATATCCCCAAAGCCAAGAAGTCGTGTGTGGGGCTGAGAAGCGGTGGGGAGGGGGAGCAGGGGGAAGAGGAGGGAGGGCCTGGTGCATTTCCCGGACTGTACTGTTTGCTCAGGGCTTTCCCATTGTGCACCGCGTCTGTGCCTCACCAGCAACGGCACAGAGAGGCTGGGGAGTTTGCTCCAGGACACACAGCTGCTAGGATCCAAATCCAGGTCTTGGGGCTCCAGTTCTAGGCTGTTCCCTCTGGTTCCACACGTGTCCCAAGAGCACCTGGGGAAGCACAATGCATGGCTGACAGCATAGCTGTTGACTCTGTGGGACTTTGCCTCCTGACTCTGCTGCTCAATGCCTTTTGGGACCTCGGCCCAGCCCCTTCCCAGACACCAGTCTCAGATCCCACCTGCAGAACGGGACAGCGGGACCTGCTCGTGGGGCGGCTGTCTGTGCAAAGCCTGGCACATACTCAGCGCTTTCTACAAAGCAACGGCCTTCCAAGCATTCTCCTGGATGGACGGGCCGTGTGTATCTCTCCTCTTTCTCCCACAGAAACTCCTGGGACAGGTGATAACGGCGGAGATTCATTCCCCGGGGGAAATCTCAGTTTTGTGCAACTTTATCAAAGAAGCCACAACTTCAGTGTTTTCTCCCCTTCCGAGATGCTGGCATGTGGTGAGATGACGATGTCATTGGCACAAGGTCACTGTGAGCGGGGTGACAGAGGGGTGCTGTGAGTGAGCCCCCACTGCCCTTGGCGTGGGTTCAAACCCCGGTTCCGCCCCTGGTGAGCCCCCACCTGGTGGGGAGGCCCCCCTTCAGCTCCGTTCCCCCTGGTCTAGGCGGCTGTGAGTGCGGATCTCCATCGGATCTGCTTACAGGGCTGCACGGCGGGTGCAGGGCAGGGGGCGGGGGGAGGTTTAAGGAAGTGCACGCCTGTGCTTCATAAAACAGTTCTCGTCGTCCCCCACAGCAGGAAGCGTTCTGGGTGCACTTCCAGCTGCTGTCGCCGGCACCACTGCACTCTCTGCGGACAGATGACAGCCAGTGGTTAATGCTCAACCCCTACCCACGTGACCCCTGTCAGTCAGTTTGGGACCCAGACCTCTACTTCGCGCCTGTGGCAGGCCGGCGCAGGCAGCAGGCAGGCCCCTCCGACGCCAGGCCCGCGGGCCGGGAGCCGCTGCAGGCACTCGCGCTCTGTGGAAACGAGCCGCCCCCCCCCCCCCCACACACACACACACTGCACGCCGGCAGCCCTGAGTCAGCATCCGGCCCTGCCCCTGCACGCAGAGGAATGACTCTCCAAACACAGGGCCGTGAGGAACGTGCTCTGGGCCGCAGCGGAACCGTCTGGGAAAAGCAGTCCCAGGGGCATTTCCCAGCCGCGGGAGGAACCACCCAGCTGTGTGCTGTGTGCGTCCCAGAGGCAAAGCCAAGTGGAGGCCTCGGAGGTTCTTAGACAGCTCGGCTCGGGCGGAGGGGGCTGCTGCTGACGCTGCCCGGTCCCGGGGCCGGCTCCGCTGCCTCCTGGGACCACGGTGTGGCTGGAGGGAAATTCCGGCTCTGCCACTGGCAGCCACGTACGTCCAGGAATCGAGCCAACTCCTGGCTGGCCACTTACACTCTCGGAAACTCAGTTTCCTGGTCTATAAAATGGGTATGCTCGTGACTAGCTGGCAGACTTGTTGGGTCAGAGATAATGGGCTTAGAGTATTTCGTCGTCTGTGCTCAGTCCTGGGTCACTTAACACAGGACCCACGCGCCCACATACCTTGTGCTTCCAATTCTGCCTGGAGGAGAGTGGTCACGGTGGGCAACAGGGCCACAGAGACCCCCTCACCCGAGATGCGAGGGCTCCCGGAGCAGGGGACGGAAGGGCAGTTCTCAGTGAGATGCACCACGTGGCTCAGGCACCTGGGCTGTGGGGTTGCCGGCCTTGGGTTCAAATCCTGGGTCTGCACTGTGAACCCTTCAATTTCCACGTCGACATCCTGACCCCAGGGGCCCGTGACTATGACTGTATTTGGAGACCGGGACTTTAAAGATAAAATTAAGTTAAAATGTGGTCATTGGGGTGGGTCCTAATCCAACAGGACTGTTGTGCTTCTAAGAAGAGATTGGGACGGAGACAGGAACCCACAGAGGGAAGACCCTGAGAGGACGCGGGGAGAAGACGGCCGAGCTGTCCACTAGCCAAGGCCAGAGGCCTCGGGAGGAGCCAGCCCTGCAGACACCTGGCCCTGGCCTTCCCGCCTCCCCGTGTGCGGGAGAATCACTCTCTGTAGTTCAAGCCCCCCGGTCTGTGGCACTTTGCTACTGCAGCCCCAGCAAGCTAACACACACCTGTGACATTCGTTGTTTCATTTTTTACTGAAGCTCTCTGGGCCCCCTTTTCTTTTCTTTTTTTTTAAGATTTTTATTTATTTATTTTCAGAGAGGAAAGGGAGGGGGAGAGAGAGAGAGAGAGAGAGAAACATCAATGTGCCATTGCTGGGGGTCATGGCCTGCAACCCAGGCATGTGCCCTGACTGGGAATTGAACCTGCGACACTTTGGTTTGCAGCGTGCACTCAATCCACTGAGCTACACCAACAGGGGCTTGGACCCCCTTTTCTTCATTTATAAAAAGGGGCCGTAATAGTGTGTCCGTCCTCAGCACGTTCTGAGGCTCCAGGTTGAGAAAGCACTCAGAATGGGCCTGGGGCAGACCTGGCACTCGGTGAGTATCAGCTGGGATTCTGATGGCAGTGACCTTGCCCCTCCCCAGCCCCCACCCCGTGGCCTGGACCCCGAGGGCAGAGGTTCCTCACTCGCCTGCACCCGCAGCATTCAGTGCACGGGTAGACTGTTTTGCTCACAGTAGGGACTGTGGTGGGACAAATGAGTGAACAAATGAATGCTGTTTCAAATGCTTCTTAGGAGACGGCAGGACTAATTTACGGTTTTAAATGCCATAAAATTACATGTTCAGGGGACACCTCTCTAATATCTGATGGGAAAGGCTTGAAGACAAAGGGAGTGCCCAAGTGTGAAAATGGGGGATTTCTTTACTTTGGTGGGGGAGGAGGGAGGGTGTCTTCCCAGACACCCCTGGGCTCCCGCCAGAGGCTTACCTGTACCCTGGGAGGCAGACGCAGCGCTCGTGCAGGACGTGGGTGACGGGGAGGACGTGACTGAGCATGCGGACAGGTGTGGGCAGGGTGAGGCGAGGCAGCGATCCCGGGGGCCCGCCCACGAAACAGCGACGGGCACCCGAGAGCTCTGAGCAGACAGGCGGGCCGGTTTATCCCAGGTGCCCGCCCACAGCGGCCTTTCCCCATCTCTTTTGTCTGTTGAGCGTGAACCTTCTCCTCCTGGAGGCCCCCCACTCCCTTCCCCGTTTTCTGGGCCCTGACCTCTCAGCCTTCCCGTCTGTAACACCGAAGCCCGTCCGTGTGCCTGAGAAAGAGACGGAGAAAGCTTTCATCGCCCCCAGAGAAACCTTCGGCTCTCGAACCTAGACGACTGTGCCCGGAGTCAGGGGATAGTGGTGAGCAAAGATTTCCTGGAAACGGCGGGGTTTAAAGCCAGTCGTGCTGGAGATGCACGTCAGCCACCCCGAGCCAGCCTGCCATCTGCCAGTGTGTCCCTCCATCTGGTCGACATTCACAGTAAGCATCTACGGAGCGCCAGCCAGGCCCCGGGTGGCGGGGACGCACTGCTGACCGGGAGATTTTGCTCCAAGAGCAAACACCCAGAGAGAAGGGACAGAGCCGCAAACAGGAAGTGGAGCGTCAGCGTGACACTGCCAGCCCAGAAAGGCTCCTTCAGGAGCACAAGGGCGGGACGTGGGCAATGGAGACACTTCACCCCCGACGACACCCTGGAGGAACCTCAGCAGGAGGGGCCCGCAGATGCGTCCATGTCTCCGAGTGGCCACGAGTGGCCACGAGAGGCCTATGCAGGCTGGGTAGAGAACATTGTACCCAGGGTTGGGACCCTTCTCCACACAGCGTTGAATGTCTGCCGGTGCTTTTTCCTGCTGGCGGTCGCAGGTCACTCCAGCTGTCCCCGAAATCCGCTGTAGGTCCTTATCTGCAGCCAGTCGGGGTGGAGAAAGTCTGCTTCCCCGCATCCCCTGGGGAATTGCCCCGTGTTACATCAGCCCCACAGAACTCTCCGGGACGCTGGAGCTGTGTGCTGGCTGGTACCATACTCACTGGTCACATGGGGCTGATGAACACTTGAACTGTGACTAATTTGTCATTTCATTTCGTTGGGATTATTTTTAAAAATAACCCCATGTGGTTCCTGGCTATCGCCTTAGTCAGCATAGTCCTGGGCTCTGAGGAAGCCAGCCGCCGGCCCTGCCTCCGCTGCTTCCTGCCACGTCGGCCCCCAGGTGTGCCGTCTGCGGAGCTGGCGCTCCATCCCGTGCAGGTGTGCGTGGCGGCGAGCTGTCAGGGCGCAAACGCAGACGCCCAGGGATTATCCATTTCCTTATTATCTGGAAGTCAGTTGAGACCTGATGTGCCGCCCCCACGTTGCCAGTTCTGTGGGAATTTGGTCTGGGTTGTGAGTGGGGCAGGCCTCTCCCACTCGGGGCCGTGCAAAGTGTCCAGGGTTAGAGTACAGAGCAGCCAGGCATTGGGCAATATCAGCCTCCTTGCCGGGCGCAGAACCTTCTGGAGAGGGTGTGTTGAAGATACTGCAGCAGCCCTTCCCCCTCCTCAAGGCGCTGGGTCAAGGGTCCCAGCCCCTAGCAGAGCCCTGGACCTGTGCACCCCAGGTAGAGGCGGCTTCCCACTCCACCTTTAAGCTTCTCTCCCTCCTGCCGGTGTTACTGGCTTAAAACCTTGCTTGCTTCAGGCTCTACCAAAACAAAAGCCAGCAGGGGCTATGGCTTGCTTTGAGCGCAGGGACCTTGACCCCCAACCCTAACCCCTGAGCTGGGAGAACTCAAAATGGCCAGGTTCCTTTGCTGGCTCCCCGCTGGAAAAATAAAACGAAGACTCCCACTACTTCATACTGCAGAGAGCTCTCCTTTCCCACAGAACGGTCGCACGCCATACGGAGAGAAGAGCGAGAGGCCAGGAAAAGGCTTTTGCCGCCAAGGGACTGGCACGTGCACAGGGACAGAGGCCGTTCAGCCCTGCGGCCGCCAGATTCCAGTGCGGCACCCAGAGAAACTAATGTTGACGGTGACGGCTCACGGAGTGTCCGCTGGGTGATTATCTCCATCAGGGCTCCCGCCCGAGTCAGAGACGAGGAGACTGAGGTTCCAGGAGGCTCAACAATCTGGCCCAGGCCTGCTGGGATGTGCACCCACGTGCCCAGGAGTTTCAGCTCCCGCAGCCAGCCATGCACCAGACGAGGAGCCAGGAGGGGAGGGAGGCGGCCATTTGCTTTGGGAACAGGGGTGTCGCAGAGGGGAGAGGCCACGCCCTGGGCCAGGGGGTGAGTCAAGGGAGCCAGACGAGACCGAGAGTCTGAGTCACCCAGGTGACTACAGAAGTCAGGAGACCCGGCCGGCCCAGCCTCCCCAACCCCTGGCCGGCCTCCGAGCATGCACACCTTTCCTAGCCGCTATGAGTGATCAGTCACGGGAGCCTCTCCGGCTAATGAGTAACGACATTATCTCTCCTTCGCAGAATACAGCCCCACTGCCCTGGGCAGTGTGGGAGAGGAGACACCACCAGCAATGCCCTTTTCCCCTCAGAGGAGCGGATTGGGGTGTGACTGGATTCTGAATCCCAAGACCTGGGACCTGGGACCTGGTGCGGGCTCTCTGGCGCTCAAGGTCCCCCAACGACAGAGAGGGGGCTGGCTCGGAGCATCTTCCCACGGGACAGGGAAGGCTGTTGGTAGAGCTCCTTGCCTTCAGAGGTCACTTGGTAGTTTAGGAGGAAGAATGTGGGTTTGGGGGCCATCCAGACTCAGTGGTTGAGGACAGACTTGGAAGCCAGACTGCCTGGGTTTGAATCCCAACTCCGCCACTTAGCGGCTGGGCCATTTTGAGCAAATGACTTAATTTTTTTGTTCCGCCTTGGTGTTTCCATTTATAAAGCAGGGACGCTAAAAAAAGGATCTGATGTCTTTTAGTAGATGTGGTGAAAGCATGATTATTACATGCAACAGTTTATGAGCATCTCCGGTACCTAAATAAGCGTCAGCTATTCTCATTAGCCAAGAACCCTCAGCCCACGAGGTCACCTGTCTGAGGCTCAGCTCCCCAGCTGCAAAGAGGAGATGTAATAACTTCTTTGTGGCTGGGCTGCCAATATAAGTAAAGACCCCGTTGTAGAATAGATCGATACCCAGTCCCTGAAAGTCCCCTCCCCTCATCCTCTCCTAAGAATCCTCAGGTGAGACATTCTGACTTTCCATTGGCCTCCTGGCAGGTGGAATTCAGAAGGAGATGAGGGAGGGGTGAGACAAGGATGGGCACCAAAGAGAGGTTGGGTGCCGTCCCGTTCTTGAGGAGCTTGGAGAAAGGGCGCCCTGAGTCACGGGGAAGGTCTCCCGGCGAGGAGCAGTCCCCACCCCGGAGGTGTGCATGGCAAACTGCAGCAATACCACCGAGGGGAAGAATGCAATTCTCCGAGAAAATTCCCAGACCGACGTAGAGTGTCGTCCAGGTGCCGTTTGATAACGGTGGCCCCTCCGTGTGCCCGGACGCACGCAGTCGGCGCTGGGTCCCCCAGAGAGAACGAGTTCTTAGGAATCTGCGGGACTCCGTCTTCCCGGCCGTGGGGCCCTGGGCGAGCCACCTCGCCTCTCTGAGCCTCAGTTTCCTCATGTGTAAAACAGGATGATGACCCTTGCGTGGCAGGGGTGTTGTAAAAATGAGAAATAAAATGCATCGAGTGCCTAGGACGGTACCTGGCGTACAGTAGGTGTTCAATGAGCAGTCGTTCCAGATACAGAGTTCCTCATTCTCTTCTACTTTCGTTGTTTTCTAAGTTGCTAAGCCCATGTCAGCTGAGCAGCCTGAGGCTCAGAGAGGGAGGTGGCAGCTTGCCCCCCGCAGGTCCTGGTGTGGGGAACCGAGGACTTTCCCTAAAGCGACCAATGCCAGTGTGGCTTCTAATCTAGGAGCTCCAGACGTGGGGTGAGAGAGAGGAGGGCTGAGAAACGATTTTTTTTTAATCTCTTATGGGTGAACATAGAGATGGGACAAGCTCTCAAGATGATGTTTCAACTACGGACCTCCTACTTCTAATCCTCGGAGGCCGAGTGTCAATACACAAACAAATGGGCACACGCAGGCTCGCCAGCAAACAGTGACACCGAGACACAGCAACTGTGTCGAGACGACAATGAGACACCGGCCTTCACCTACCAGGAAAAAAAGAGTTGACAGAGGAGGGACTCGCTGACCCTCAGCTTGTGGGACCCAACTCCATCCCGCCCCGTTGGAAGCTGGGTTGCAACAATGTATCAAAAAGCTTGAAATAGGTGTACTTTTTGGCCCAGAGATTCCCCCCCCACAAAGGTTTTCCCCCAAAATGTTATTGGAAGAGTGTACAAAGACGGGTGGGGGAGTGTTCACTGCAGTGAGAACTGGGAACACCCCAAATGTCCAACCAGCTGCGACACGTTAAATGGAGGGTGGTCCACCCGTGTCATGGAATAAATGTCGTGTCTCGTTAAGAATGATCTGGAAGCCTCCTGGGTGATGGTGGCAGTGGGAGGAGCTTCCATGGGGTGACCACGTGCCTTGTCCCACCCCAGGTGGGTGCTGGATTCTTGGGTATCCACTTTATAATTGTTCCGTGCCACAGTGCACTTAAAGTGGATGCGTTTTCTGTTCTGTGCATACTGTATTTTATAATAAGAAAGTAAAAAAAAAAAGTGTGACAGATTTTTTCCAAATGCAAAGATGTTCCTCGTGTATGGCTGTGTGAAGAAAGCAGGTTATAAAAATGTCAGTCTAGTATGAGAGCAGTTTGAAATGCTGTCATCCAAGTACCTGCTTATAATTAAATGCTATCATAAATTTTTAAATAGATATTTACACACACCTACATACACTCATGCCCCTGTGAAAATGTCAGGAAAAACATATACTAAAATATCAACAGAGATTATTTGGGGGGGGTGTTTGTTTTATTTTAATGTTTGTGATCCATTTTTTTATATGTATGTTTGTGCCTAGGTACTTAGCGTGTTTCTGAGTTTCCTCCTAGTTCTCCATGGAACATTTACTTCTGAAACACTTTTGCTTTTTATTATGTGGGTCACAACTGTTTCTATAGCATGTCCTCGCCTATAAGAAGCCAGGATTAAACCCAGGCCTGCTGGCGCAACAGGACGCTGGATGGAAAGTCGCCGTGGACCTGGGCAAAGAGACCTTTCCCCGCGACCAGAACCAGGCATCGGCTGTTTGTGGCAGGCCGGCCGGGGGCCCCAGGCGCGGCTCGGCCGCTCTGCCCCCTGCGTCCCCTGGCGGGCTGCTGGGCCTGTGGCAGCCACCCTTTTCTCCTGACACTCCCTGCGCTTCCCCTTCCTGAGAGACGGCCGCTACTTGGATGTCTCCGTGGGGTCCCACAGCCTTCGCGTGTCACCAGCATCCTGTCCAGCAGCCACGCAGCCCGGGTGTCGCTGGGGCCGCCGCCCCAGGCCTGCACAAAAGGCTGGATTGCTTTGCGGTGTTAACCCAGTCGTAGCCTCAGCTTCCTCATCTGCCACGTGGGGCTAAGAGCCCCTCCCTGTGCACAGAACAGGTGGGGCCTCCCGCTGAAGAGTGTCTGTGCTCTGCACGGGCGAAAAGGGATACCACATACAAACCCGTGAGCCTGGGCGGGTGAGCGCTTCCAGCCCGGCCAGGTTCTCAGTAAGGGCTTGCTGCTTTCCCCTCCCAGCCCTCCCGCGTTTGCTCTGCCCTGATCTTCCTGTACCTCCAAAGTAGCAGCAGCTCCTCCTGGTCCAGCCCGCCCTCCTTTGAAAATAGACACAGGCTCACCGTCTGGTTCCGTGTAGCTCGGAGGGTAAATGCTCGTGCCGTGTTGCCCCGAGAGGGGTCCGTTGCAAAACCCCCTCCTCCCGCATTGGATGCCGGTGGGGGTCACAGGCACGCATGGCGAGCATGCCTGTGTGGGGCGGGCATTCCAGCTCTGTCCAGAAAGAGGGCACGGCAGGCCTGCCTGCGGAATCAGCACTGTCCCTGGGCGGGGGTTAGGGGGCTCCTAGCGGGGGGTGAATCCGAGTCAGGCTCAGCTTCAGGAAGCATCACATGTTTAAAATAAATAAATTAATAATAATAATAATAATAATAGTGCAGTAGCTTCGCCTTCCTAGCGGTAATAACATTGGGCAGGATAATTGACTAACCGAGATGGCATTGCCCACCAGGTCCGGCAAAGGGGGACTGACTGAGGTCTGATTTAACACAAGGAATACAGAGTCAGGTGGCGGTCCTTCTCTGACGTGGCCGGGGGGACATGTCACGGCTGCTACAGAACCCTTCTGCATTTCCTCGGCCAGGTCCCAGGGCACTGTGGACCAGAAGCCATCAGTCAAGAGCCTGGAGGGTGGCGGGGGAGATCTACTTAGACTCAAGTCTAATTTCCCTACCAACCAAAACCATCGTCTGCTCGGGGAGACAACGCCGCCCCGGAAGCAAGAGGAGTGGGTAAACCTTAGGAAGTGCTGCAGGACCACCCCGTCTCTCCTAAACCCGGGCGAGGGGCGGTCTCTCAGCCTGACTGCCCAAGCGTAGGTTTGAATCTCCGCACTTCCTTCTCTTTCTCCCTCCTTTCCCTCATTCGGGTAGCAAACATCACTCGAGTTTCGTCTGCCTGGTGCAAGGCGGTGCGTCCCCGTGGTAGAGGAGCTGCTGGTGCTGTCTGCAGGGAGCCCTGCCCTGTCTGCAGGGGGTTCTGCCCTGTCTGCAGGGGCACAACGCTGTGCAGGTGTCTGGCACGACCAGGCAGGGCAGGAGGGCAGGTTCAGCTGGAAGGTGCAGTTGGTGCTGGTGCTGGTGCTGGTGGAGCCAGACGGTCAAGCCAGGAAGGTGGGCGGACCATGAAGGGCCCGTGATTTCACCAGGAGCGCCTGTCAAGCAAACCCGCAGGCTCCTCAAAGCCTCTCCCAAGGACTCTCCGAGAAAACAAGAGAGATTTCCTGGGGGCTCTGCCCTCCTCAGAGGTGAGAAGGTCTCCAACAAACAGACCTGAAACTACCTGACAGCCTTCTGATTTGACCTAGAAAGGACTTGCTTGAAAACAAAGCCAACAGGGGGTAAAAGTGATCTGGGAGACACCCAGAGCTACAGAGACAGAGGTCCAGTGATATGGGGCCCTGGATCCAGCTGTGCCTGAAGTAATCACTCTCTGTACTTCGCTGCTACCGGAGCCTCTAGGTACGCCCTGCCTTTTATTGCTTAAGCCATTTGAAATGATGCCTATGCCACATATACACTGAGCAGTTCTAACTAATGAAAAGAAAGGAAAGCGCACAACGCTCTGGGGATCAGAGGACCGTGTGGCCGTGCTCATCCACGCCTGAGCCATCAGCTCCCTGCTTCCCACGGTCCCTTCCCAGGACGCCTTTTCCAGGTGCTCCAGGGCCATGTCGCTCCCAAAGACACTACCTTTTTACTTAACACTCACAGTGATTGTAATTACAGAGTCGTGCCAATTTTTATTTGTAGCGCCTCACACAGCGCTTGATGGGTTGTTAATGCTCAGCAACTGTGTATTGAATGAAAACAAAAATGAATGCAATTGGAAAAGAATGAAGGGGATTTCCTGGAGCAGTGGACATCTGGCATGGCCTCAGAGGACAGTGACTCAGTCAGGATGGGCTGGGTCAAGCTGCAGCAACAGAACCCCTCCAAGTCCTAGTGGCAGCAGGGTTTATTTCTTCCCAAAGTCACAGGTCGGTTTGGGGTCAGTGGGGACTCTGCTCATGCTTCCGCCCTCTCAGCCCCAGGGGATGGAGCCCCCACCGTCCCAGCGAGGCTGGTGGCGGTAGCGGGAGTGAGGAGACTGGGGTGAATCACAGACTGGCTATTTAAGTTCCCTTCTGGAAGTGACACGGATCATTTCCGCACCCCATTCACTGACAGTGCAAGTCCACGGACATGCCTCTAACTCCAGGGAGGAGGGGCGGGAAGTGAGGAGCTGGAGCGGATGGCGAACACTCCTAGTGCTTTCCCCCGACGAGTGAAATCTCCGTAGGTGAAGAGGGTGTGGGAGGACTTCCTAGAAGGAGAAACTTGCGTGGTCGAAGATTCAGAGGAGGGCGTGAGCAGCATATTCAAGGAAGAGCGGTGAGTAACCCGGGGACAGGAGGAGAGAAAAGTCTGGACATGCGCAGAGACATCTCCCTCGCCACACCCAGAGGAGCTGCTGAACTGGGCCAGCGACAGGAGCGAAGGCGGACTTAGTTAGGCAGGACCTGTGATTGAGGTGGTCCGAGATGACAGCCTAGCATGGGATGGCGAGAACTGGAGAGGGCAGATGACAGAATGGGGCAGCTGCTGGGCAGCCAGGCGACAGCTGTGTCACCAGGGCAGCTGGAGCAGGCCGGTAAGCTGGTCTCCGTCCATGAGCTACAAACACGTGATAAATACACATGAACCACGGACTGGGGTGAATCTTGTCTTTCCCAAATTCCTTTCCACCCAGAACCTCAGAATGTGATCCTATTTGGAAATAGGGTCTCTGCAGATGTAATTCGTTAAGGTGAGGTCACACTGGATTAGGGTGGGCCCTTAATCCAACATGGCTGGCAGAGGGGCACAGAGGCAGACCCACGAAGGAGGTCATGTGACAACCCAGGCAGAGACTGGAGGGGCGCGGCCACAAGCCCAGCGGTGTCAAGGATCACCAGCAACCACCAGAAGCTGGGAAGAGGCAGGAAGGAGCTTCCCTGGAGCCTTCAGGGTCAGCACGGCCCTGCCCGCCCACTGGTGGTGGACCTCTGGCCTGCAGCACTGCGACACAACACACTTCTGTGGTTTAAGCCCCTCAGTTGGCGGTAAAGTGTTTCGGCAGCCCTGGCAAACTCCTGCACAGCAGGAACGGAGAGAAACTGGTTTTCTATGGGCCAAAAGTTGCTCCGCGCTCCCTTTAGGTTCACAGTAAGGATTCTTCCCATAGCCTGGACACGGGCTAATAATATTCAATGGCATCGGGTTTTCCCAGTGCTCACAGCCGGATAGAATGGGTCACACATGCTCCCGGGGGCCGGGGAGAACTGCCACAGGTCCGGAGGGGAAGTCCTTTCCCTGCCCCCAGCAACATCCGAGCAAGGCTGCGTAAGGTGCGGACAGGTCAGAGGGAAACGTTCATTTGCTCACTCGCTCGGTCATTATTTGCCTGATGGTGTGTATGCGTCGGACACTGTGCCAGGTGCCAGGGCAGACAGTGATGAGGACAACGATGATGGTGGTGACTGTCATGGGGAGGGGACTCCAGAAAAGCGGTAGGGTGGGGGGAGGGGAAGATGATGGTGCAAAGGCTATTGATTTTCCCTGACAAGTTTCATAGAATTCTTTGGCCAGGTCCACCGGGAACTTGATAAATTAAGCAATGGAAAGTGAAAGTAGAAGGAGATAAGGAAGTGGAGACCACGTGTGCAGCCGCCGTTGAGAGGAGTCTGGGGAGCGCGGGCTGAGAGGCCCTGGGCTACAGTAACCGGTGGGAGACTCAGGATAGAGACGGGGTTGGCCTCGTGGGTCCTTGACTGCAGAGCATGTGCACTCGTGGGTTCGCGTCATTCAGAAGAGAGGGACACATGGGTGCTGGAGGAGCAAGAGGGGCGAGAGGCAGCCCAGAACCGGAGCTGGGAGATGCTGGTTTTTCAGGAACCGACTTTCTCAACTCAACAGGCGGAAAAAGAACAGAGAGAGGAAGGGCAACTGACCCAAGGACCGCACGGCTCCTAAGTGCTGAAATCAGGGGGCTTCCCTGTGAACGGCAGCTGCCTCTCGAGTCTCTCTCAGCCGCCAGTGCTCACACTTTCCAGGGAAGGGGTTTGGGAAGAGAGGGTCGCTATGGTCCTTGCAGTTCAGACCTTCATGATAAAATTTAAGGTGTTGCTAAATAGAAATCCCCAGGAGACATTAATCTGGAAAAATCCAGCCTCATCCTGTGGTGGATTTGCAGCACACACGCACATGTACTAAGCCATCCAATTCCATTGCTGACCAGCGAGAAAGGGAAGTCATTTAAAGAGCTCGATACAATCGTGGCTGCATTTGGCTCCAAGAGCTACTGCTGCCTCAGCGGACCAGGGTTGGGGACGAGGCAGTGTGGGTGCCTCTCATTTCCCTGGGAGGCTACTCCACAGACTGAGAGCATCCTTCACCTGTGTGTGTGCCCAGGGTCGCACCAAAGTCAGTCTTTCCTGGAGCGGGACCACCTCGGCTACGTACACAAAGGCAGTGTAGGCCCCCAGCACTCCGTGAGAGCAGCAGCAATCCCTGGCAATGGGAAGGAGACACTGCCTGGGAGGGGCCTACAGGAGAGGGAGTGCGGGGTCAAGGGGCACCTCTGTGGAGTTTTTCCAAGCTGATGCAGACTCTACAAGGGTCTCCTTTCACCCTGGTTTTAGAACACCGCTGTACTGACAAACTTCTTCACTCTCCAAACTCATCTTTTCTCTTCCCTGTGCTCCTGGGACCATCCTTTCCTCCCCGAAGGGGACTTTGTTCTCCACCCACTTTCTCCCAGAAATCCTGGGCTCCCAAGCACAAACCCAGCAGCTGGGGGCCTCTGGCTGCAGGTCTGGGTTGCTCTGTGCGCTCTGCTGCCCCGAAGACTTCCCCAAAGGGGCAGGGGCGGACCTGGCCAGGCTGAGGACCCTTCTCCAGCCTACACACTGGGGTTTGCATTTGTCACTGAAGGAGTAGGCAGGTTTCTCCAGGCTTTTGAATTTAACCCTGTGTCTTTGGCAGGTAGCAAACCATAGGTGCTCCATAAATGTTTGTTGAAGGCCAAAACAGCGGAGGGAAGGGGAAGGGAGGTGTGGGAGGGGTTCAAGAAAGCTGCTGTGCAGATTGCTAGACATGGAAGTGTCTTCAGACAGCAGGGTGGCTGTGGAGGAGGCGCCATCTCGGTCATTGCCATATCCCCACGTTAGCGTGCTGCCTGGACACAGCAGGTCCTCAGTCCAGGCACCGAATGGACTAGCTCAGCTCACCCTTCTTGTGGAAATGGGGGATGGGGACTTAAAGCTCTTGGCCGTGCCCTCGAAGGAAAGGACTTTGCCTTCGAGGTCCTTTCCCGGTGGCTGCGTGCAGAACCTGGCTCAGCAGCAGCTCAGTAAATATTTGCGCAATGATGGGGTAAGTAGATACTCGGGCCTGAGGGGGCAGGCGGGATGCCCAGAGGACAGCCGAGACCCCTGCCTCGGGCAGAGCAGGAAGAGATTCCTCATCAGCCAGAAGAGGCAGGGTTGGGGAGAGGCCCAGGAACCTGCAACTACAAGGGTGGACAGAGGGTGTGGGGACAAGGACAACATCCAACGGCCAGGATGGTGACCTTCCTTTACTGTGCCATGCTGTTCCTCCGGTGCACTGTGTCTCTCCAGGGCTGCCCGTTGGAATTACCCGGGGAGCTTTTAAAACTCCCCGATGCCTGCGCTGCACTCCCTGAGGTTCTGATTACACTGGCCCGGGCGCTCCCTGTTTTAAAGAACGTTCTGGAGGGGATTCTAATGCACAGGGCAAGTTGAGAACACAGAGACAGTTGTTAAACAGAAACAAGACAGCAGGGAACAGCTAAGGGAGGAAAGGGTGCTCAGGGTAAGTTCCAGGAACCAGGAGAGGGAGGAGTGAGAGCCTTCCCAGCCTCCTCCTGGGGAAGGCGGGAAGGGCGGGAGGGGTGGGGCGGGGGTGGGGGGAGGCAGGGCCCAAAAGGGCAGGTGGGTTTAGAGCTAGGGAGGTGGAGGAGAAGGGGAGCGCTTGGGCATTAGGATGGGGTGGGCAAGATGGACGAGATTAACTGGGATGAATGATTTGGGCGGAGAGCTGATGCAGCAGGGAGAGGGCATGGAGTGAGAATCGCAGGGCGCTGGTCGAGGGAGAGCTCAGGAAGCAGCGTGCGCGGAAGAAGCTAAATGGGGCTTGGGAGCTCGACCTGGAAGAAGTCGGGGAGTCAGTCAGTCGCCCCAAAGGGATGTCCACGCCTGGCGCGACGGGACTCGGAAGTGGAAATTCTGAGACCAAGATGGGAGCCACTCGGTCACACAGGGACACATGGAAGTCCACAGGCCCATGCATGAGCGCGCACACGTACACGCACAAGCACACACACACATTCCCGGTGCACGCCAGCCCACTGCACACGGCCTCCCGGACAACGCAGGGACAGCAGAGTCGAACCGCAGCCCGAGCCGAGCCCAGAGGTCCCTCCCGGCCGCGCCCCTACACGGGCTTGCGCAACAGGCGGTGCCTCGGCGGGCGCTGGCCGAACGCTGCCAGAGCTGAGCTAGGCGCGCGGGCGGGAGCGGGAGGAGCGACAGTTCGCCGACGCGGGCAAGGGGTGTGTCCCCGCAGTCTACGGGGCGAGGAGGGGCGGGGCCGGGCGAGGCGCGGGGGCGGGGCCGCGGTGCGTATAAAGTCGCCCTCCTCCCGGACATAAACAAACCTCACCGGACTCGCTCGTCTCGGTCTTCGGAGCGCACGCCCATCCTCGCCGCTCTCCATTCACGCCAGGCACCGCCAGCCTAGCTCCAGCTCCTTTTGCCTTTCTCCCTCTACCGTAGGTAAGCCCCGTGCCCTGTGGTTGCGGGGCAGAGGGGTTCGGTCGCCCATGGGTGCTGCGGAAACTCCTGGACCGCGTTCCGTGATCTTCCGGAGCTGCAAGTGCGCGGCGACCCCGTAGCGCAGGCGTTTGGAGGGTTTTAGGGCGCGGGCACCTCTGGAGTGGGGGGTTTTGACTAGGGAAGAGGAGAAGAAAAAAGATGAGTCCCCGCGCTTCTTTCCTGTAGCTGGGGGGTCCTGGGGGCTGTGGAGGCGGTGAAGAGCCGGCCGGGGAACACCTGGATCCCGCTTCTCAAGGTTCTCCCAGAGTCGCCGCTGGCGGCTGGGGCCGAGGAGGATCGCGCTGAAAGTGGGAGCAGCGAGGGCCTAGGCGGGTGTGTGGGTGTGGGGGGCTGCATCGCTGGAGTGGGGTGTCTGGGGAAGGAGGGATTGTGCGCGAGCCTGTGTAGAAAGGGGATGGGTAGAAGCTGGAGATGAGGCTGGAGTGGGGGCGTGGGTGTGTCTGGTTCCCAAACGGAGCCAGAAAGGATATGCATCTGAGGGGCGGGGGCCGATTGAGCCTCGAAGCCGGGGTGGTGTGTTGGGGGGGCGGGGTTCGGTCCGAGGTGTGTCACCGCAGGAGCGACTAGCGCAGGAGCGGGTGTGTGCGCGCGCGAGCCGCCTGGCAGGGTGCGCCCCCAGATGTGGCCCGGGGTTGGCGCTGTGGTGGCGCGCGCTGTGCGGGCCTCTGGTGGCCCCCGGGCTGGCTGGGGCTAGGAGTGGCGTCATTTTCGCCTCCGCCCACCCTCCCCAGCTTTCCTTCTCGCCCCTGATGCCCCACCCGCCTGTCCTGCTCTCCAGGGAAGAGAACAGCTGGAATCGCTCCGACATTCCGGGGAGATCCGCCGCGGTCTCTGATTCAGCCTCGGGCAGGGCGTGCGCGACGTGGTGAGGTCAGGGGGAAAGGCGCTGTCCCCCGCTGTCAAATTAGTGGCAGAAGCTGGTTTGTCTCTGCCTCTGTGGTCAGACGCCCCTGCGGCTCAGGGGCAGCACCTGGCTGTGGCTTGGAAGGGGAGGTGCCTGACAGCGGGTATGGGGGGATCTGGGGGGGGACCCCTGGTTATCTTGTGCCAGAGAAAAACTCTGCTTCACAGATGTCCTGGGCACTTCAGTTTGTTTGGTCCTTTTAAGTAACCGAGAAAGACCCAAGATTCAGAGAACTCAGCGAGCAGCTACCTAAGAGGACTTCAGTCTCCTCACAGCACCCAACAGCCACGCTGAAGCTTCCCCTAAGCCACCTCAAATGAACAAAATATGTAAATACAACCTTGTTCTGGCTGTGAAGACCCAGTTTCAAGGCAAACCTCCCAGCCCAGCCTCCCCCTGTATAGAAATTTTGGAGTCTTTGCTAAGTTTCCCAAAGGGGAATTGAAATCAGCAAGGTACCCAGAGAGAGCCAGCCCCCGCCCCCGCCCCCACCTTCCAGGGGCTGGCCAGCCGGGGTGGAAGTGTAGGGAAGGCCCCCAGCACAGCCCCCCCGGGTGGCACGGGGTGGGGGCCGTGGTGGGGGGGGGAGTTCAGGAAGCGTGAGGCACCCGCAGAGGAGCAGTGCTCTGGTGTAAGGAGCGAAACCTGGAGTGCCCCCTGACCTGCAATTTAGCTTTGTGCCCCCCCTCCCTGCCCCGTCTCCTGCTGGAGGATGAGCTTCAGGAGGGCGAGGAGGGCGAGGAGGAGGGCTGTACTGGCCTCGCCCTGGAACCTGGCACCTGGCCCAGGGCTTGGCACTTGGGAGGAGTTCAAATACGTACACCGAGTGGAGAGTGTGGCTCCTTCCCCGGTGAGTACTCAGGTTCCTGGTCCACCTTCCCGCGTTGCAGATGGGAACTGAGGCCCAGAGGCCGGGCGTGGGCACTCACCCAGGCCCCGGTAGGACTGGAACTCGTCTCCCCAGGCCCCTCTGCTGGGGTCTCCGGGGGGACTGCAGGAGGTCAAAGGTGCTAGGTTGTCAGAGGGGTGATAAAGTGGATCTCGAGTGAGTTTCTGGTGAGAAAACTTTCCAGGCAGCATGGGGGTGATTGTTTGTTTACAGACTTATTTTTAGGGTAAGCCGGGCATTCTCGAGTGACAATCAGCCTAGACAGAAAGGGCACCGCCTGCCTGCTGAGGGGTGGCTGCCTGGGTTCAGGCTGCCCCCTCCAGGTGGGACTGCAGATTCGAACCGCGCTGGGGGTCCTGGGTGCGCTGGAACCTCCTGGCCGGAGCTTGCCTCAGTGTGGATGGGGAGGAAAACCCGACTGCGTTTTTCTGAGGTCCTGAAGGTGCGCTTCTCCCAGGGGACCCGGCTCCAGAGCGTCCCGTCCAAGGCCCTGTGCCTCCCACAGGCAGCCCGGGTGACTGCCAACCAGCCATCCAAGATTTCGGTGGGGGGTTGGCGGGGGCAGGACATCCCTCTCCAGATCAGCGGCTGTGTCCCCTCTTCCCCTTCCGTCCTTGTCAGAGCTCCGCCCTGGCTGCTCTGGCTCCACCGAGTGGCGGGGGAAACCGAGGCCAGGGAGCTGAAGGGACGTGCCTGTAGCCGCGTGGCTCCAAGTGGAGGAGCCAGGCTTTGAACCCGGAGAGACGGACTCGAAAGCCTTTGCTGTCTCCCCTGACCCCACGGTGGGCTGGCTGGAGACCTGCCAGAGAGAGAAGTGTGCGCAGGCCATTAGGGGCGTCCCCGATCAAGTGAGACTGACACACTGCCCCGTGAGGACGTGGACTGTGGATGGAGCTCGTGCACGGCAGGGAGTCGACGGCAGTGGCCGGCCTGCGAGCACACCACTTGGTGCCTGTCCGCAGTTCTCACAACCGCCGTTCTCGGGGCAGCTCCTTGGCCGCCGGAGTCGGGGACCTGGGCCTGTCTCTGGAGCGGACCCGCACTCCTGGGTGCATTTCAAGCTGCCCCGCCTGCCTCCCAGGCTCAGGCTGGTCCCGGGCCTGCCCTCTCATTGGCCCCTTCTCTTTACACTTGAAGACAGAGGAGCAGGCTGGCTGGCAGTCTTTGTCGCAGAGCCCAAGGTTAATTCCCCAGACACTCGTGTGGCCTCCTGCTGGGCTGGCTCGGCTTGTGGAGGGAAAGTGTATGGAGGGGCGGGGGACGCTGGGGACCCAGGGAACCCGGTGCTCCGGGTGGACATCCTGGCCTCATCTGTGGGCTTTCAACAAACTCTGTCCCGGGCCATCTGGGCGGCTCCTGCTTGTCCGGTGGCCTTCTGGTTATGACATGCGTCCCCTCGGTCACCGAGTCCATTGTTCCCGCTGCCAGAACACCCCTGCGCACCGGCTGGAAGATTGCCCAGGGGTGTTGCAGAGAAGAGGGTGGGAGACAAGGACCACCGACCCCTTCTGCCTCCCGCCGCCCTGTCCCAGACCCTCTCCCAGAGGACCCTCCGTGGGTCCTGGGCTCCACGCGACGGGGGATTCTGGGTCCTTTGCTGCCTCGCCCCCAGCGTGTCCACCTGCTCCGCGGGTGCTCCTTTCTCATCATCGGAGAGCTCTGGATGCTCTGGAGTTTCAGGGTCACCAGGCCCTGGAGGAACCGCTAGTTTCTTTGTCTTCCCAAGCATCATTTTACTGAGTTTGAGAGCCCTGGAGAACTTTCTCGAAGGTCCAGATTGTTGACGAGGTTGGTTACATAAGAGAAAACACTGAGAGTTAAGGCCGCCAACGTCCTCGCCCTCCCCAGAGCCTTGGGTTTGAAAATGTCCAGAAAACACCCAGAAAGCCCAGAAACCGTCTCGCGTAGCTTGATGTCCAAATCTCCTTGGCAAATAAAGGAGAAAAGAACAGGCCCGCAGCAAGGTGGGGTCGCCGGGGCGCACCCCGAGGCCCCTTTCCTTGAGGTTCACGGGGACATGGGGCTGTTCCCTGGAGCCTTCCGGAAGAGGTGAGCCGGACAGCAGCAGCAGCAGCAGCAGCAGCAGCGCACGCCGGTCCCCCGTCCCCAGCCCTCTTCTCGGCTCTGCCCTGTGAAGAAGAACCCAGTGTGCTGGGAGGAGCACTGCTCTCCTGTGGCGTCCAGCCAGGCGCGCTGTGGAGAGCACAAAACCTAGGCCGGCCGCTGGCGGCCGCAGTCGACGCTGACCTGTCATCCATCTCCCTGCGTCGCCCTCTGTCCCTGTGTCACTGAAGGACTCCAGGAGGCTGAGGCCCGCCCGCCCCTCCCCTCCACACCTGCATCCACCTCCAAGGAGTGAGTTTTCCATCCTTCCAGGGAAAGGGGAGGGGGGAGTCAGGCTTTAGGGAGTCGCGTGGCCCTTAGCGTTCGAGCCTCCGGTCCCTCCCCGGAGGCTGGCATGGGGATGCGCACCCTCTCCCCGCGGCCTCCTGGAGAAATGCACGGAAGGACGCAGTGACCACTCTTCCGCAGGACCCACCTGGCCGCTTCAGGAAGGCCCCTGGGGGACACCTGGAAACAGGAGTCCTCCTGCGTACTCCAAAGGGACGATAGAAAATCTAAGATGTGGACTCTGCCCAAAGCTTGGCCTGCTCACGGCGGCTCGGTGGTGACTTTGGGGGTGGAGAGAGAAGCAGGTGGCCCCCCGCTGACTCACGCCGGAGAAGCCCCCCTCCTCAGGGCCCCCTCCTGGACTAAGTGTGTGCACGTGTTTAGAGCAAGCGGATGTCACAGGCAGCTACAACTTAAGGGTTGTTTTAACCTGTGCCGGCTAGATGCTTGGTGACCTGGAGAACATTTCTTGACCTTTCTGGGGCTTCCGTTTCCCCACCCATGGAAGGGCGAGCGTGATGGTGCCTATCTCTTAGGGTGGCTGTGATGCTCAAAGGAAGGCGGAGCCCAGGGACCCCCGGAGAAGCAGCTCCTGCTGCTGTCCTCTCGGTGCACCTGTGCGGGGTCTCACCGTGGCCTCCTGGGGCCAGTCGTGCTGGGACAGGTGTGTCCCGGACACCCCAGCCCCCATCAGGGGTGGTTCTCTGCCGGACTCGGCCTCTTGTCCACCTCTCAGAAGTTCCAGGGGCTCAGGAGAGCTTGCTGAAGGGGGTGTTGGAGGGGTGCCCCTAGTGGCTGAGTAGAGAAGTGCCAGCGCTGGACAGAGGCTCCTGGCTCATGGACAGGGAGGGGGCTGGGGTCAGGAGCAGAGCAGGGACCTCCAGGCAGACCCGGGCAGAGCTGAGCTGGGCAGCGCCCCGGTGAGGCCCCTGGGTGCACGGGATCTTTGTGCAGCCCTGTCCGGCCTGGGCTCCCCTCTGCCCCGAGCTGCCTACGGGCCACTCGATGTCTGTGCAGCACGGGCCGAGCATGTGACAGGTGGAGGCTGAGCCCACAGAGCGGGTGAGTCCAGTTCCTGTGGCTGGAGCGAGGCCAGGTCCCCATGCCCTGGCTCCTAGGCCGGTGTTCCTGCTGCGCCTCCGAGGCTTCTGGGAACCGCCAGCTCTGTGTCCCCTCACTCCCCTGGTGACTGGTTCGCAATCTCAGGTGGCCTCAGATACCTGAGATGCCTCTGCCCACTGCCCTCCTGGCCCTCGGGCTCACAGCCTCTCCTCCTCCCAGCGAACCCCAGTCTTGGCTTGTCCTGGGACCCACGGGGTGCAGCTGAGTGCTGACTGTCTCCTGGGCCCACTGAAGCGGAGAGGTATCTGCCCCGCCCCCTTGGGCCTTCAGTGCTCCTTGACCGCGTCGCTCAGGGGGAGGAGACCCACGTGGGTGCGTTGGGCCCGATCACTGGGGACTCATGACACATTTGCTGAACGTCTTCGGTGTGTGCCCCTCCTCCCTGGGCCACTGAGAGGCCAGCGGCGTCGAAAACACGGGCAGTGTCCTCATGGATGTCCCTGTGTCTCTGAGGCAACCGGGGAAGGAAATTGCACTGATTAATTGGGCAGCTATTTACCAGATTCTGTGCACCAGTGTTTAATCTAAGCCGCACTGATTCCCGCTGGGAGCAGGGTAGTTATGCCCATTTTGCAGATGAGCAAACTGTGGCCATAGGGCAGAGAACTCGCTGGGGATCACAGAGCTAACCAACGACGGCATCGCGGTCTGCAGACCCTCAGCCTTCCTTCCCGCTCCCGGCTACCTGCGACTTGTCTGCCTTCGGTTTTCTCTGAATTCCTTTTGAGAGGGAAGTGAGAAAGGAAGAAGTGAGGATAGGAACCGGTGTGGCAGCCGGTGGGGTGACTCGGAGTCCAGTTTTTGGCACTGAGTGGGGTTTTAGTGGGCGGAGCCCTGTCCTGACCTGATCCCGCGTGTGGAGGGGACTCCGTCTGCACTTCTTGGAGACGGGGCTGGCGTGCCTCCTCACCCAGCACCCTGCGCGGTGGAGGGGGAGGCCTGGGGGGTGAATTTGGGGCTCCCACCCACAGGGTGAGGGTGGCCTGGCCCTGTCACCCCGTCTGCTCGCTGATGGCCTTGTCCCTTTTCAGTCTGACATTCTGCACTGGGACTTCCCAGGGGGCAGCGGAGAAGGGCATGGGCTGGCACCCACTGCTTGGTCTCGAGCCCAGCGAGAGAACTTGCTGAGCCAACAGGGACCTCGTGTTGCTGGGGGCTGAACCCTGGGCGTGGGCTCCAGAGCGCCCCACACCAGGTCACCTCCCCGCTGTCCCTCCCTCCTGGCGAAGGAGGTCAGTGTTGCCTGTAAGGCCGTGTCCACTGTGGGAACCGCTTCTTTGAGTGAGCCTCACAGTCTTGGGCTGGTGAATCGGAACCCCAGAGAGGACACCTGTGGAGGGAGCACGTGGCGAAGAAGTAAGGGTGAGCGTCAGAGGCCCCCCACTCTTGGCCACACTGACGGCGCCTTCTCAGGACAGCCAGTCACTCGGGCCCCGGGACTTCAGCTTCTCCTTGCCCGGTGGACCTGCAGGGTGTGCGCGCATGTGTGTGTGTGCAGGGCGTGTGTGCACGCTCACTGGGTTAAATGAGAGCTGCATCTCACAGGCACTCTCTGCATTTACACCCAGGACTGCCCTCGATCAGTGACGGGGGTGGTTTTAGCCCCGGAGCACATGTGGCCAAGCCCACAGACGGTCTGTGTCTCGCAGTGGGGTGGGGTGGGGCGAGTGGTGGCTGCTACTGGCACCAGTGGGCTGAGGTCAGGGGGCCGCTGACCCTCCTCCAGTGTCACACCAGCCTCGGTCACAAGGGGTGACCCGCCCTGGTGTGAGCAGTTGGAGGTGGGGAGCTGTGCCCTGGAGGTGCAGTGGTCGTGGGGGCCACCTCTGTCCCACCCTCCGGGACAGCGTGGCCTCCTGGGGGGACAGGACTGTTCCGATTGGCTTGATGAGTGGCAGGTGCCGGGGGAGGCCAGGGCCTGCAGGAGCCCTCCACGGGGCAGGAGTGGGCCTGGTGGTTCATGGCCATGTCCCCTGCTTGTCACGTGGCAGGGCTCGTCCACAAAGCTGTTACTGGTGCTCCGCCCAGTGCTGGGCGCCTGGGTACCTGGCGCAGGAAGCCGCCTCCGAACTAATAACTGTTTCAAATTGGGCTTCCTGAACCCGGGCGGTCTCTGAGGACAGGTCTTGTCTCATGGGGGAGGGGGCACCTGGTAGGGAGGGGTAGCCCCAGGGGCCACTAGGGGTGCCAGGTCCTTTCCCTGGCTTTACCCAAAGCATGCCAGCTTCCTCCCACCTTGTCTGGTAAACCCGTTTTTCTCTATTGAACTTCATTATAAGATGCCCTTTAGACAGACAGCTTCGAGAATAAAAGTTCACAGAGTTCTCTGGCCAAGGCAACAGAGACAGAAGGGTTGGCCCTCACCTGGCCCAGGTCGGCGGGAGGGGGCAGCCCGCTGTCTTCCTGCGCATCGCCACTGGGGGGCGTGGAGGGGCCCAAGGGGTGCGCTCGGCAGCCCCAGTTCGAGCAGCCTTGCTCACGGCGGGCGCTGACCTAGACAGAGGTCCGGGCGCAGCCCTCCCTGCCAGGGCATTTGCTCTTATTAACTGCAGGCTGCCCCCAGGGACAAAGAGTACAGAAGCTTGCTCTGCTGTATTCAGTCTTCCTGCAGATTCCCGAGTCCCAGGGTGCTTACTGGGTGCTCGCTGGGGTAGACCGGGGTGTCTCCGCCTCAGCGCTGTTGAGGTTGGGACAGGTAGTCCTGCTCCGGGGACGGTGCTGCCCACTGTAAGGTGATGAGCTGATTATCTGCATCCTTGGTCTCTGCCCACTAGGCCCGTAGCGTATCACAGTCATGACCACGGAAAAGGTCCCCAGACCTGACTCCCGTCCCCGGGGTGGGTGGGGGCAGAATCGCCCCTCCTTCTCGTGAACACTGTGACGGTTCTCAGCGGCCTCGTCGCTGAGGCTCCTCGTAACCCCGGGCCCGAGCAGGGCTCCCTGAGGCCCGTCCAGCTCCCACATTCTCAGGTATTGAAGGGACACGGGGGGCCAGTTTTCAGCTTCCGCCTCAGTGGTCAGGGAAGCTGGGCTGTAGGAATGGAAAGAAGGTCTGGGCCAGAGAGGTCTCCCCAAAGACGTCTGGGGAGTCGTGAAGGCTGGGATCAAGCCCTCTCCTGTCCCGAAGGACGATGAGGACCCTAGTGGGCACTGGGAGTCTCAAGGGGTCCCAGCGCCTGGAAGTCAAGGAGCACTGACCGCATGGGGCCGAACTACGGTGTGGGCTTGAGCCCTTACACTGCAGACCTGGTTCCGTGCACATCACTCCTGTGGGCTGTGACCGTGTAAGACTGAGTTTAAGTGCAAACCTGGCTCGTAAGCTGCGTAACTGTTCATCTGTTCAGCAAGTGAGCTGTGGCCTGGCGTCGCACCTGGTGTGTCGCCGGGAGCTACAGGGGGGCCGGGTAGTGAGACAGGCAGTCCACGTGTCCCGGGAACCCGCAGGTGGGGCTGAGGAAGGCTTGCTCGAGTGCACCCAGGGGACAGAGGCAGGCTGCACTCTCGCCCTGGGTCCTGAAAGGAGAAGCCCTTTCACCCTCCGCAGGAAGGGAGGCATCGCCCGGGCTTCTGGAAGGCCCCCTGGGCGGTGTAGGCGAGGTGTCCCTCGGTCCAGGGCCACGAACATGCTGAATTAGCAAGGCCAGCTGACCTCGGCTTTTCATGCCTCCAGACTCCGAGCTGGCCGCTGCCCAGGAATGCTCGCAGATATAAAACTGACTTTGTTTTCAGAATGTTCTGGAGCCTAGGCTCCAAAGGCCGCATAAAAGCATTCTTGTGGGGCTGGTTATCTACCGGGGGAGATCTCACTGGGGCCCCAGACCAGAGCATCCCTGGGGATCTGCCCCCGGAATGCCATGTGTCAGCACCGGGGTGGGGCGGGGGGGAGGTGGCCCAGGCTCCGCTGCCACCTGCCCTCTGAGAGGTGCCTCTCCAAGAGGATTCTTGTGGGTTCCAGGAGCTGGGTCTTTGGCCTGGTTCACTGGGGCTGGGATTTCAGTGGCTTGAGCTCCTTCTCGTCACTAGATCTGGGGGCCTTGGGTAGTTCGGGGCCTGGGTTTCTGCCCTGGAGCGAAGCAATGTGGCGGCCTCGGCTAGGCTGGTTTTCAGCCGGTTTCCCGGTTCAGGATGGTGAAGGCCTGGGGCTGTGAGCCAGAGGTGGGGGACCTGGGCTCCCCCTGTCACTTCCTCCTCCTCCTCCCAGCCCTCTGGCCCTGCCTGCCTCTCATCCCGAGTCTTGGTGGGCACTGCGTGCTTCTGGCTTGACTTTCCGTCTGAAGGAATGAATGTTTGTCTCTCCCGCTCCCGGATCGAGCTCCCAGAAGTGCGCTTGTCAGTACACGTCACCGCCCAAGCCTTGCTCCCCGGGGAGTAGCTAATGGCAGCGTCCCACCGTCTGGAACTCTGTTCCCGCCAGCTCTGTGCTGTCCTCTCCCGATCCTCCTGCTCCTGCCTGTGTCGGCGCCAGCGGGGGCCTCCTGTGGCCCCCATCCTGCACTGCTGCTCTGGCTTCTTTGCTTTGAAAATCCTACTTACCGTCAAGCCCGGCAGGTCCCTCCCCTCCGGAACCTTGTGCCCCCAGCACGTAGCCAGGAGCCCTGCCCAGAGGTGGGCGTACGGTGTCCTGTGGCCACCCCTCTGTTACGGATGCGTGGAGGGGGAGAGAGGGTGGAGTCTGTGCCCTGCCTGCTCGTGGTGGGCCTCCTCTGACCTTCCGACCCCTTTCGGGTGTCAACGGGGGGGGGTGCCTGACTTTGGGGTCTGCCATGCGGGTCTCCTTCTAAAATGCGGCGAGAAATGCCCCCAGCGTGGGGGTGGGCCAGGACTGGGTGTGAGGACCTGGTTTTGAGTGGATCCATCGGTTTTGTCGGAAAGGTAGTTGCGTCCTCCCGTGAGCCTCAGCTTTGGGTGCCGCGGGCGAGGCTGGGCTGGCACCGCAGGTGGGAGGGGCCTCGTTGTCACCGGGAATGGGCGACACGGGAGGTGAGAGCTTCTGGGCAGGTGTTCTAGCCTCGGCTTCGCTTCCTTCGGGAAACACCTCTCAGCAAGACGTGCTGACCCCCCGGCCTTTGTCCCCTCACAGGCAGGTGACCGCAGGGACATGTCTCGGGAGCTGCAGGACGTGGACCTGGCGGAGGTGAAGCCTCTGGTGGAGAAAGGGGAGGTGAGTGGAGATGCACAATCACGCGTGTACACACGTGTGTGTGCACTGTAAACACACACACAGACACACACACGCCCACTACTTCCTTGTTTCCACAAGTGCCCTTGAGCGGGAAAGCAAAGGGACGAGATGTAGCTGTGCAAGTCCCAGCGTGGCCACTGAGTGCTGTGGCCGTGCGGGCCGGGCCCCTCGCCCACTCGGCGCGAGGGCTTTTCTGTCCCCAGCTCGCTGACCCCGTCTGCAGCGATCCCCTAAGCACCCCTCACCCCTAACACCCTGAGATTCCAGAACATGCAGCAGGAAGCCCACTGTCCGGAGGCCCTGGCTACCCCGTAGCTTAGAGGTGAAGGTCGTGCGCGTTCTCTGGGACCAGAGGGCCTGGGTTCAGATCCTGGCTGGGACACGCAGCAGCCTTGTGTCCAGCAGAGGCAAACCCTTCAACCTCTTCACGCCCCAGTTCCCTACCTTGAACACGGTGATGCTAGGACTTGTGTCACAGGCCAGAGTGAGGAGGGAGCGTGCGGTTGGTAGGGAGCCGTGGGCACCTGGTCTGGCGTGGAGGAGGCGAGCCACACCCGCAGGCTCTGGTTGCTGCAGTTTTTACCATCTCTTCGGTCAAACCTTCCACGTCAGCCAGGCCTCCCCGTCGGACAGGAGCCCCACCCCCCTGCCCCCACGGCCTGGGTGCACACGGCCCATCCTGGACTGGCCGTGCGATGGCTGAGCTGCCACAAGCCTTTACATTTCCTGTAACGGCGACATTGTATTTTTAAACGGTGTTCACATCCCAGTTCTTACGGAGCCGCAAAGCGGCCTGTGTGATGCAGCTTTTCAAAAATGCAAAGCTCAGGCTCAAACGTGAAGACACTCTAAGGTCAACCAAATGTTTTCAAAAACCATACTTGACACGCATGACCGCGTACGTGCTGCTTGGCTGTCTCTGGGCGGCCATAGTTCACGGGTTCTCCCACGCTACCTGGCAGGGTGACCCTGTGGTTGGTTACGTACCAGGTTCTGGGGTTGTTCCCATTTTACAGAAGAGGCCGTTGAGCCCCACGGAGGTTAGTTCGTCCTCGGTCACACAGTTACAAAGTGTGGGGCTTGGAGCCAAAGCCGGGCCAGCCGCCTCGGTGCCTGGGTGGTTCGTGCAATTCCTCTGTGACCCTGGGCGTGGCTGCCCTGTTTTAGGTCCGTGGTCATGGAGCTTCCCTTCTGTCTGTCACAGACACAGAAACTGACCTCTGACAGGAAGGGGGTCACCGGGACAGGCGGCACCCTGGGTTTAGAAGCCCGGGGAGGCTGCAGCATGCTCGTGATGATTTCGCATTCGGGGTCTGCAAATGTTTTCTGTAAAGGGCCAACGAGTAACTAACTGTCTGAGGCTGTGCGGGCCGTGCCGTGTGTGGCGACATCCAGCGTCACAATGACAGCATGAAAGCAGCTGGAAGGGAATGCGAGCGAGTGGGCTGTGTCCCAGTGAAACTTCGTCTACGAAAACGGGCGGCGGGCTGTAGCTGGCTGACCCATGCTGCTCGCTGCGCACCCCCCCGAGTCCAGAGAGCTCCGGTGAAGGATGGTCGCGGGGCTGGGAACGCAGAACTGTGGGATCGAGGGGGACGCTTAGAGGTCTCCGCTCTCCACGTCTGCCCGCGAGAGAGTGAATTTTAATCCGGACAGTGGGCATCCGGGGAAGGAATGTAAGGACAGCGCCGTGGTCAGGCTTGAGGTTTAAAAGGGCAGCACGTGCGTGCAGGTCGGGAGACCAGTGGGTAGGCCGTTGCGGTCTTGATCACGCAAGCTGGTGGTCAGCTTAGACCTTCAGATCCTTGTTCACCAAGGCTGTCGTCAAAGAGGCATCCAGTTCGTGTGTCTACTTTCCTGCCGGCCTGTTCTTAGACAGGAAAAGGAAAGTCTGTCTGTGCCTAGGGAGTAGACCCGGGCTCAGGGCTGGGAGAAACCTGTGCGTTGCTTCCCTTCTTTCTCGGCCGAGCAAACGCGACGACCCTGACCAGCCCTCTTGTCTCTCCACAGACCATCACCGGCCTCCTGCAGGAGTTCGACGTTCAGGCGAGTACAGCCCGTGGACTCCCTTGCCCCTCCCCCACTCCCTGCTCTCTCTTCCCCCCTTCCTGCCACTGGTTTGAAGGAGACCCCTGTTCAGACGTTGGGGGCGAGTGGAGAGAAGGAAGCTACTTTCCCACGCTTGGCTCCTTCTCCCCGGGTGGAAGGTGGTGGAAGTTCTGGCCAAGGAAGCCTGTCACTCCTGTAGAAGCAGGAGGGAGACCCAGCCCCCTTTCGACACTGTGGAGCTGCGGGGTGTGTGGGGGAGGGGAACGGAGAGCCCTGGGGTAGGCTGGGCCCCGGATGGGAGGGAGGAGAAGCAAAGGCTTGATGTTCTTGGCTGTGCTGGGGAAAGCGGACCGGCCTGCTCCGTGGCGTGCTGGCTCCGTCCCTGCTCCGGGCTGGTCCCAGGGCATTGGGGGTGGGGGTTGGGGGAGGTGGGTCTTGAGTTTTGTCCAAGAACAAACGTTAAGAAGAGTGGGCTGGCCTCTCTCCGCCGGGGGGTGGGTCAGAACCTCGGGAACTGTAAACCCAGACCCTGAGTGTTCCCGAAGTCTGTGTGAGCCCCGCAGGTGGTTTCAGGCCCTGGGGTGGGACCGGGAACCGTAGCGCCGTGGGGTCGTGCGGGCTGCCCAGACAAGAGGAGAGGAGCAAGTGCAGGGGGATGCAGGCCGATGCGCTCACCTGAGCCTCTGTCTGCACGTCGCCCAGGTATCCCGCTTCCAGCCCATCCCAGCTCTTCGTCTCCGTCATCTGTTCTCCCCCTCCCCCACCCCAGGCAACTCTGCTCTTCCCCTGGACCTTGTGTTTCAGTGACGGCCCGGGCCCGCCACCCACGTCCAGAGGCTGGGAGTCTTGGCGCTGTCCTTGGAGGGGGTGGGGGGCAAAGTGGGGGAGCGGCTGGAAACGTGGGCTGTTATGAGGAATGGGTACACGAGTGTCTCCCCAAGATCAGTGTTCAGGCACGTGGAGGTTCGCCCTTTCTTGGCTCTTTGACGCAGAGCGAGTTGCTTCGGCTCCCCTCGGCCTCAGTTTCCTCATCTGGGAAGTGGGGAGAGGAGAGCCACTCCAGTCTTGCGTCAGCGGCAGAGGAGGGAGGACAAGGACGGGGGCCCTGATGTGGTGTCGCCCTCATCAGTGTTGGGTCCGTGCTCTGTCTACTGACTCTGTTGTGAGTCCCCACCCCCTTTTTTCTCTTTTTTTGGCATGTCTGTGTGTGGTCAAGTCCACAGACGCTAAAAGGTACCATGGGAACCCCCCGTAAGTGTGCCCTTCGGGGCAGTCGGTGCGTCCGCACTGCTGGGCAGCCGTCCCCGGCGTCCACCCCAGAGCCACTCTCATCCTGTGGACCGGCTCCGGTCCCCGCGAGACGCGGAGTCCTGGGTCGTTTCCCCGTGGCCCCGCAACCCCCGTCCTCCTCCCTGTCTCCATGACTGTACCCACTTTAAGTATCTCCTGGTGGCGGAATCGGACGACGTTGGTCTGTCTGCGGTTGGCTGACTTCCCTCACGGGATGTCTTCGGGTTCACCCGTACTGCGGCCTGGATCGGAACTTCCTCTTCTCTGAGGCCGGGCACCCTCCCATCGTGCGTGGAGACCACGGGCTGTTTGTCCGTTCCCCTGTCAGCGGGCACTGGGGTTGCTTCCAGCTTTCGGCTGTCGAGAACAGTGGGTGTCCCAGTGTCTGTCTGAGGCCTTGCTTCGAATCCTTTCGGGTGTGTACCCAGGAGTGGAATTGGTGGATCACGTGGCTACCGCAGACCTTTGAAATCTCGATTGTTGATCTGGAAGCAGGAAAACGTCGTCTGTGTGAAGCTCACCCCTCACTCGTGTGTTGTTTTCCATTGCACAGCCTGGTTCCGAGTTCCTGCCCCAGGCACGCGCGGGCAGTTGGTAGAGCAGAGACCTGGAGTCCTGGCCCCGACTCCCGGGACAGGCCCCCTCGAAGGCTGCTCAGGCCGGGGCGGGCCGGGGTGCTGCGCCCTCGGGACATCAGCCGAGGGGGGGCCTGAAGACCCTGGGAGGAAGCCTCGGGGAGGACCTGGGGCAGGCGGGGGGGCCAGCCTGGGCTGAGCCCTCTCAGGCACGCACAGCTGTCCCGGGAAGCTGGGGGCGCTTTTTCCATTGTGGCTCCTTTGCCTTTAATAATGTCAGCCTGGCGTTGTCGTAGGTGCTGGGGACACAGTGGTGAGCATGACAGGCAGTGGCCCCTGTCATCAGGAACTTAATTCTAGACTAAGAGCTGAGCATTAGGGAGCATGGGACATGCCCCAAGCGTCATTCTGACTGTGTCACACGTTTTGCTCACCTAATGCTTGAAACAAATCTTATACCCATTTGACAGATGGAGAACCTGAGGCACTGAGAGGTCACGTAACTTGGCTGAGGTCACAGGGTTGGAAAGGGGTAGGGCTGGGGTGCAAACGCAAGCATTGCGTTTGACTGAAACCGCTCCTCTGACTCCCCAGCAGGGGAGGACACAAACATAAGCAAAATTAAGCAAACGTGACAATCCCAGCTACTGTAGGGACTGGGAAGATGACAGCGCCGGCTGACGTGATGGGGCGTGGCCTTAGGGTGAGGGGTCAGGAAAGGCTTCTGGAGGAGGTGACGTTGTACTGAGACCTGAAGGCTAGATGGGGCCAGGCATGCGGCCCGAGAAGATTCGGGGCTGATCTGTCCAGGCAGAGGCGGCAGTGCATGCGCAGGGCTCTGGCCGGCCCCGGTGCCGAGCCGGCCGGGGTGGAGCGAGTTCTCCCTGTTCACCCGCCAGCCTTCCCGGTGAATCCCAGCGTCTGAGCTGGGTCTGGCTGCTGAGCGACGCTTTGTCGAGGCCGGTTCCAGACTCTTCGTGTAGAACCGTTACTCTGGCTTTGGCTCCTGCAGCTCGCTGACTCATGATATTTGTGGAAGTTCCCCCAAATTTCCAGCAGCCTCCAGCGCCGTGGCTGTGGGGCGCCACAGGGTGTCCTTGGGAAGATGCTGCGTAGCCTGACAACTGATGTCCTCTGTGCCCTGAGGGGTCACGGCTCCCAGGACCGGGCACAGAGAATGACAGAGCCCTGATGAAGGGTGGCAGCCAGGTCTACCAGCCCAGGGACAGGACAGTCTCCTGCATGCTGTGGGTGTCAGCGTCCTCTGATGAGCCAGGCCGGGGCCCGGGCGTTCCCCTGCTCCCTTGCTGAATCTTTTGGGACTGCACCACCCTCCCTACTTTACAGAAGAGGAAACCGAGGCTCTCCCCTGACCAGCAGCTGGGAAGGGGCCTCATGGCACCCAGCTCTGTCTGGCCCCGCCCCGCCCCCTCCACCACGATGCGTCACTGCAGTGCTAAACCTGGAGCAGCCACGCTGGGCCTTGTGGCCTAGATTTCAGCTCACTTTTGCCCTTTGTGTCCAACACAAAAAGTAATTTGCACAGAACTTGGATGTGCTGTGTAACCCGCTGAGCATGAGCTGGCCCCGTCTGGCCAGTGCCTCGGGACTCCAGCGCAAGGAACCCAAGCCGCCTCCCCGCCTGTGTCTGTGAGCAGCAGTGTCACTGCTTGCAGAGCATTTGGTGCTCCAGCGTTAGGGCCAACTCAGGCAGACACACTCTTCCTTTTCCAGAGTAGTCAAGGGTGTGTGTGTGTGTGTGTGTGTGTGTGTGTAAAAACTAGAATCAGAACACACCACGTCGTAGCCCCGAGTGCCACAGCGGTGAGGAGATGGGGGAGGCGTCTGCTGTGCAGCTGCCGGGTGGCCCATCTCAGAAGGCAGCTCAGCCGACAGAGCAGATGGCCTCGTGGCCTTATCTCTCTGTGGCTGACATCACCTTAGGGTGCGCCGTTTGTCTTGGCCTGGGTGATGTGTAAGGCAAATCGACCGGTGCCCAGACATGTGAGGTTCTGCCGGCTGCCGCAGCACTGTGCTTCGGGGCCCTCAGAGCACAGGGCTGGGCGGGCTGCTGGCCGGAGATGCTGTGGCCACAGGAAGGGCGCTGCATGAGCGGGCTTTGCAGGGAAGGGCTGGCACCGGGCTCTCAGCGGTTGTGTTTGCAGATCTGACGGGCGGCGTAGGGGGGAGTAGTTTGGGTTCCAGCTCCTTTCTTGGGCTAGAATTCCAGTCAAACCCAAGAATGTCCAAGCTGGCAGGTGCTTTGCGATCCAGCCCCACCCCTTCTGCTCCAGGTGGGGAGGCTCGGTTGGAGGCCGCAGAGGGGAGGGGACAGGAGCGGAGGGTTGGGGAGGGGAGGGGAGGGGAGGGGAGGGGAGGAATATTTGCCTGCTCTCTTACTGGCTCAGGCCTTTCTTGCCAAGGTGGGGAGGCGCCACCTCCTTGGCACAGGCAGACCGGTTTGGAGATGTGAAGGAACTCGCCAAGGGGCACCGTGGAGCTGGCCCCATGTTTGGGCCCGTCCGCCTCTTGAACGTGAAGTGAGCGTGGGGGCCGTCATGGCCGAAGTCTCCGAGCGCTGACCGCGCACCGGGAACCGGGCTGACCTCTCCCGGCAGCATCTCACGTCATCCTCACAGCCGCCCGGCGAGGGAGGAATTACGGCTGTCTTCTTTTCTGGTTGAAGCGCGAGGCCCAGAGAGGGTTTAAGGGATTTGCTCAGTGTCACCCCACGATGAGATAGATGATGAGCTCTGACTCCGTCTCTGCGTCTGGAGCCAAAGTCCGTGTAACTAAGGGGGACGGGGTAGGGGGGGCGGGCAGATCCCAGCCCACTGTCCGTCATGCTTCCCGAGGCCCCAGATCGCCTGCCCTGTCGGATTTGCTGTTCCTAATTCCTTCCACCTGGATCTTTTTTCATTCCGAGGGTTTGATTTGATTTGGTTTCCATGGAATCTGTGTTTGTGTGCTCAGCGGGGCTCTGCTGGCAGTGAGCTGATGTTCCCACAGGGCCGCGGGGTGCTGGGGCAGGAGGGCGGTGGGAGGGTCCCCTGAAGTCTGGCTCCAGCTCTGGAGGTCGGGGTCTGGTGGGACTGGGCCGGGGGACATCTGATCCTTGTTGGGGGGGCCGGGGGAGGTGCTGATTTCTGTCCCTGTGCTCTCGGAAGCAGCCCTGCTCCCAGGGAAAAATGGAAACGGTGACCTTTTCCTAATTTCATTCTTTCCACACAGTTGCTTCTTGGTTTCGTGCCCCCTGACTGAAGGTGGGCGGGACTCAGGCTTGGAAATCCTCCGCCCACCCTTTCCCATCCTTGCCCTCCTCACCCCGCCCCGGCCCCCACCCTCCGGGACAGCCACTGGGACTGAGAGCTGACCCTGCGGCAGATGGCGGCAGCGCTCATCGGGGTCCGAGCAAGATGAGGCTTTCCCTCTCCCGCCCTCCTGGTGGAGCGGGGGGGAGGCGCGCCGCCCCCACCCGGCATCCCCATGGCGGGGGTCCTCCCAGGCCCGTCCAGTCCAGGCCACCAGGCTGACCGAGAGTGGACACCCTTCTCCTGGGGAACAGGTGCAGGGGATGGAAGCAGGTTGGGGGCAGTGCGTGTGCCCCTTGGCCAGTCGCCGGACTTCCCCAGGGACTTAGTTCTCTAACCTGCAACCCTGGGGGAGCGTCACTGAAGTAAACAGCCTGGGCCTGGGCAGGCGGGCCTCCTCTGCTCCCTGCTCCCCGCCCTCTGCTCGGCGGTTGTCCACCCCTCTGCTTGTTCGTCCCCTAAGCCAGGAAAGGCGCTGCTGCTGCTCCGAGCTCTTTCTTCCCTGAAGGATCCCGCTCATCCACGTGGGTCCCGCTTCTCGCCCCGTTCCCAGGCGGACGCCCCTCCGCCCGCAGCAGCTCACTGCCCGACTCTAACTTCTCTTTCTCCGCGTGAAGAGATCCGAGAAAGGGAGGCAGTAGCCCCAGGGCCCTGCTGCAGCCCTGGGGCTCAGGGCTCGGAGGCCCCGGGACCTTGCCGGACCCTCACGCTACCTGCAGGTGTGTGCCTGTGGCCGCCAGCTTTCGGCCCCCGCGGCTGGCTTTTCCCTTCTGGGAAATGGCTCTCCAGGCTTCAGAGTGTTTGCCCAGGGAGGGGCGGCTGTCCTCCCTGCAAACGCTTTTGTGTTCCTGCCACAGGCACACCCCTCCTGGTCATGCTTTATCCTTATGTGCTCCTTACCCACATGGAAAGGATGAGACGGATGGCACCACCGGGCCTGCCCCTCCCCCACTGCGGGCACGGGAGCGGAGCCAGGAAGACGGGGGAGGGGCGCGTTAATTCGCACAAACATGGTGGTCTGGAGCCTCTGTTCTCATGGTGTGCCTCTCTTTCCTCAAGAAGCCTTGACTTAATTAATGCTCTGTCTGATTAGCCAAAACCAGCTTCCTTTGCCTTGTCCCATCGGGTGCCCCCTGCCCTCGGGCCATGCCTGGACCTGGGCTTGCTGGACTGTGGGAGGGCAGCCCAGCACGCCGGCTGACTCGGGGCCTGTGGAAGCGTGTCATCCATCCTCTTAGAGTCCAAAGCCCTCAGTGTCTCCCTAGGGCCTCGCTGAGCAAGGGTCCCGGAGGGAGGCGACGGCAAGGGGCCTCCGAGTTCCCCTGGGTCATTCCACCCAGCCGTCGGGGCTGGCCCTGGGGCTTCAGACTAATCGTCCCTGGGACAGGTGTCCATGACAATGGCCATGGAGGGGAAGCTACAATTTACAAAACATTTCCCCCATCATCTCTACTTCAGTTTTAGTCTTGGCAGCGTGGCCACGGGTGCACGGTGGACGTGTCATCTTCCGTTGTAGTTCGTACAGGCCCAAGAGGTGTTGGGTGCTGTCTTCACCACCTGGCAGGTGGCAAGCGGTGTAGACAGTGGGGACCGGTGCCATTCCAGCACTTTCTGGCTTGCACGTGGTGTAGACCGCAGACCGCTAGGTGCCCCCTGTGGGCTGGAACCTGACGGAGGCAGAGCTGGCCTTTCCCTCTGGGAACTGGCCGTCAGCTGCGGGAGGCAGCCGCGCAACAGGTGTTTGTTCTCATGAAGATGCGGCAGGCAGAGACCGAGGGGCCGGATGCACGTCTGGGGAGGAGCGGCGGTTGGTTCTCTGTTCCGTGTGCTGGTTCGCAGAGGTGCCGGGAGATAAAAGCCGTCTACAGTCCCGTCGACGGGGGACCTGGCTCACTGCATCCCTCTTTCGAGAGTCACAGTGCATGCCACACATTAAAGGTTTCCTTCCCTCACGCGGCTCCTGGCGCAGAGTAGAAACCAGATGTCAGCGGGCACAGGCTTTGGACTCGGACGGTCCCGGGTTCAGATCCTGCTGCACCATCGCAGCCGTGTGACCTGGGGAGGGCTCCTTCCCCTCTCTCGACCTCGGTCTCCCGCGGACGGCCATTACCCAGCAGGTCCGAGAACCAGCTGTGAGCAGGCAGCTGGGCCAGGGCCTGAGGATGTAACAGTAAACAGCGGAGGCAGCCCCTGCCTTCTTGGACAGGTTTAGCTTTGGCTCCACAGCTGTGTAATTTTAAGTCAACATCTGTCACTCATCCCCACCCCAGGGGGACTGCTGGGGACATCCTAGATGCCAGCCAGAGCTGGGTGTCCCATACCTGCCACCAAGGGCCACCGTGTACTGAGCATCCCCTTTCCACCAGACCCCAAGCCTGTCTCCTCTGCTCAGGAACCTGGGGCCCAGGTGGCTCGCTCTTCATCTTACAGGTGCAGACCTGGGGGCTGGGAAGGGCTGCGGAAGGGTGGAGCTTAGATTCGAACCCTGATGTCCCAGGCTGGTGGGGACACTGCCTGGCCTGGCCTATTTTTAGAGGGTGCCATGTGGGTCAGCCGGGGAGACAATAGAGAATGTGGTCGCCATAATGCACCATTGTTCCTGCAGCGGCTGCAGGGCCAGGCTGGGCCCAGCAGATGATCCGTGGCCCCCACTGGGGGCTGGGTCATGGCTCCCAGGTCTGGATTTCTCCAGTGCTGGTGCAGGCAGGAGGGGGGGCAGAGTCAGGGAGATGGGCGGCTCCGTGTTCAGAGGACTTCCTTTCCTCTCTCCTTCCTTCCTTCCTTCCTTCGGTCCCTCCCTCCTTTCTTTCTGAGACTTGTCCCTCAGAATGACAACCATGGATTTCAAAGAATGGGAGACCGACCTGGTCCAATGCCACAGCCCCCTCATGGGCTAATTCCTCTTTCCCTCCATGGGCTTCTGTTGCCCTGCCCTGCCTGACTCTGGGATGGGGTTCACCAGGCAGAGCATCGCTGCCCACGCCCAGGGCGCTCCTGGCCAGATGGGGCACTGGGCGCTCCCTCAGCACCCAGCCGGCAGCACCCTGGTGTCTGCCGTCCGCGCTGAAGCCACGCCGAGGCTGCGCGGCCCACCTGACAGCCCCCTCTGTCCGCTCTCTCCCCTCAGGAGCAGGACATCGAGACTGTGCATGGCTCCATTCACGTCACCCTGTGCGGGACCCCCAAGGGGAGCCGGCCTGTCATCCTCACGTACCACGACATCGGCATGAACCGTAAGTTCCGAGGACCCACGGTTTTCTAGTGTGCCTGTTCCCGCCGAGGAGGGGGGGAGAGGGGCGTTAGGGAGGGCTGGCGGCGGGGGCTTTCTGGAGCGGCCCTGGGAGGAACTCCTGCCGCACGTTAGAAGAGTCTGGAACACACTGCAGGGGGGCTGCGGACCTGTCTGGGTGCCTGGAGCTGCTGGGAACTCGGGGAGCCCTCACCGTCCGCCTGTGTGACAATGACTTCTTTCAACGAACGAATACAATGGTGTTTAGTACTTTCCGAGTTGTGCAACCGCCATCACAATCAACTTGAGCGTGTTACCATGCTGGAAAAAAACCCCTCTTGTCTATCACCCCCCTTTCCCTTTCCTCCCAGCCCCTGGCAGCCACGGGGCCACTTTAAGGATCTGCCTGTCCTGGACGTTTTATAGAAACGGGATCACACAGTAGGTCGTCTTTCTGCTGCGACTGGTCTTCCGTGACGTTTTCCATTGTCATGCACACCGTAGCATCCATCAGTCCTTCCTTCTCTTCCGCCCAACGATCTCCCCCTGCATGGATCTACCATGTTTTGCCCTCCCGCCCTCTGACTGACGGGCGGTTGGACTACTTCCCCATCTCTCCTCTTCCGAGCGCGGCTGCTGGGAACGTGGAGACTGTGAATTCTCCGGATCCCCAGAAAGTGTGACCATATGTGCGTCCCCCGTTCTTCACAGATGGGAATGGCACGAGAGCCCCTTTGTGCTACAATCAGGCCGAATGGGAGTGAGTCTCCCCGGGATGCTTCGGAGGCACGGGGAGGCCCCTCCGGCCCAGTAATCTCTGTGCACTGGAGCTCAGCCAGCGGGGTGCTCGCTTGGCTCTTGATTGACAGGCTGCCTGGTTTGCATTTTTGTTCTTTCCGTGTATGAGCACCCTTTGAGGCTGGAGAGGATGCCAGTCACTGAAAACTGTTTCTTTTCTTCACTCTCACGCCTCTTTTATCTTACTTCCTCCCCTGTGCACCGCCCCCCCGCCCCGCCCGTGTCTGTTATATATCAGATGCCTGGGCAGCACTGTGACAGCGACCAGCTTCTTTCACTGACTCTGATGAGGAAATGGAATCGCAGGTGGTGGCGATGCTAACTGCCATTAACAAAGACCCAAAACCTCTGTGGCTTAACACGATATGTGTTCTTTCTCACTCATTTAACAACTCGGGGGGCGTTCTATGTGGCTCCTTCCACGTGGTGGGTCAGGGCCCCAGGGTCCTAACGGCCATGGCTCTGCCATCCCCTGGAGCCTCAGAGGGCTCTGCACCTGGCAGGTAGCTGACAGAAGAGAGAGAGAGAGAGAGAGAGACCTGGAGGACTGAGTAGCAGGTGTTACAAGGCAGAGGCAAGACTCCCACGCTATTGGCCAGAACCTGAGCACGTGACTGCCTCTAATTACAGGGGAGGCTGGGAAATGTAGTCCAGCTGTGTGCCCGGGATGCAAAGAGAATTGGTTTGGTAACCAGCTGGCCGTCTTTGCTTCGGGCTGTCAACAATTAGGAGACTCACCCACAGCCACGTAACAAGTGGGAGGTCCGCGCTTTGTCTCCTGTGCTTCTCCCCGTTTGAAAATCTCCCGTGCCCTGGCCAGCGTCCCCGACAGAGGGTTTGGGAGACCCAGGGAGACAGTGTCAGTGGAGTAGCCGCACTGGAAGTTTAAGGTCCTCCACCAGCGGGTACAGCAGAGTTTACGGACCGGCCCCACCGCCACACCCCTCTCCTTTCCCAAGGCTCACTCTTGCCTTTCATCACCAGAGGAAAGCGGGACAGGGGAGCAACAGGTCGGCATTCTTTCTTACGAGTTTCGTTTCCTTCTGCCCAACGGAAGGGCAGCAAACAAAATGTATGCGCTTTGTACGGAGCCAGCTGGTTCATTCCGGCCTTACTTCTCCCCTCTCCTCTCTCCCCGGCCCGATCTCCAGACAAAACCTGCTACAATCCCCTCTTCAACTCTGAGGACATGCAGGAGATCACCCAGCACTTTGCCGTCTGCCACGTGGACGCCCCTGGCCAGCAGGACGGCGCTGCCTCCTTCCCCATGGGGTGAGAGGGGGAGGGGTGAGAGGGGGGGCTCCTGCCCCAGGAGGGGGGAAGGGAAGCCTTGGAGGGCGGAAGCAGGTAGTGGGGGGAGGCGTTAGCCTGGCTTTTAATTTTTATTATCGCAGTAAAATAGCCTCTTCCGTAAAGCCACTTCCTCAGCCTTGGTGATACTTATAATCTTTATATATGGAGGGAGAGCATAGCAACCTCACTGGGTCGTTGCAAGGATTAAATGAGCTTACAGTGCTCATCAGATGCCCAGGGCGGGACCTGGCACCCAGGAAGCAATCGGTAAAGGGCTGTTTCACAAAGAGATTGGCGGAGGATTAGGGGTGGAGCCGTCCTTGCTTACACAGCGCAGGCTGTGCTCACCGGGGCGCTGGCAGTGAGCACTATCAGGGCACGTGATGGGGAGTCTGGGTGCCCGGGGCAGGTTGCCGCGTGGTCCCTCCCCTTTGAGCCCGTTCCTGTGGCGTGGTCCCTTTCCCCCGGGGTCCCGGCCCTCGCTAACACCTGTGTGTGTGTGTGTGTGGCTTCTCCCAAGGTACATGTACCCCTCCATGGACCAGCTGGCTGAGATGCTGCCCGGAGTGCTGCACCAGTTCGGGTGAGAGCGAGGGGCCGCCCCCCCCACCAGCCTGCAGGGAGGGGTGGCTTCTATATAGCGTCTGCCCCTCCTTTGGCCTCCATCTGACCTGACCGCTGAGATTGGGGTGGGAGCGTGGAGCTCAGGGAAGAGATTCACTCGGCTCACTCGCACTCACCATGTTCACATTCTCTTCCTGCAGCCTGCTCCTTGCAAGGTGGGCTGTGCTCTCTGAGTGATAACATCACCCAATGACAGCACCCCCCACCCCACCCCCGATCCTTCCCGGCCTTCTCTTTTCTCCCCGCTTTGTCTTTCCGACGGAGCGTGCTGGACTCGCATGGCCTGACCCCTCCACTCTTCTCTCTCCAGGCCCTCCTTCTTCCAAGGCTCCTTTTCTTCTGATTCGAGCCTTCGGTGTGAGGACGACACCTTAGACTTCTTGCCCAGTCCCTTTTCCTGCCAAGCGTTAGAATCCCAAAAAATAGCTCAGGAGCAGGAAGGAGCGCTAATGGGCTTTCCCGTCAATGTCAGACGGTCCCTGAGTGCCCGCCCGGGCTCAGTCAGAGGGGAAGTGAGGGAAGGGGACGCGTCCCTCCAAGGTCATGGCCTTCTGTGAGTCCATGAAGCAGGATGCGTTTCAGGTCACGAGGGGACAGGACGGCAGTGTGTCCCCCCACTCTGCCCCGCCTGCCAGCCACCCTCAGTGGGGACCGGGACAGACACCGGGGTGGGCGAGGTTCCCCGGGGACCAGGAGTGGGGACGAGGGTTGGAGGGTGGTCAGGGCTCGCGGTGCCCACCTCTTCCGTGACGTGCGTGTTTCTTTCTGCTCTCAGGCTGAAGAGCGTCATCGGCATGGGGACTGGGGCCGGTGCCTACGTCCTCACTCGATTTGCGGTGAGTTCTTGGGCATTTTCTAAAAATTACATTTTATTTATTTCTAATTTGATTTCTTTATTTTTAGACAGAGGGGGAAGGAGGGAGAAAGAGAGGGAGAGAAACATCAATGTGTGGTTGCCTCTTGCATGTCCCCTAGTTGGGGACCTCGCCTACAACCCAGGCATGTGCCGTGACTGGGAATCAAACCAGCGACCCTTTGGTTCGCAGGCCTAGTGCTCAGTCCACTGAACCACACCAGCCAGGGCTAAAAATTACATTTTAAGTGAAATTAATTCAAGACAGAGGAAGGAAATTGGGAAGGCATCAAAAATCCCAAAAGGGAAAAGGAAATGACCCATCCTTCCATTTCCCAGGGGAGGACCACAGTTCACATTGTGATGTGTGTTCCGGAGTTGTGTGTGTGTGTTGTGTATCGCTTACACACAGACCACTTTCCTTTTCCCTTCACTGAAGCAGCCCGCCAGACACACTCTGTACGATCCGCTTGGCACCCGGAGCAGTCAACTCGGGGCAGGCCCTCATGTCCCTGAGTGTCCTGCTGTGCCACTTCTTTGTGACAGCTTTCATACTCAGGGGACTCTTGGGTCCTGGCTAATTCTAAACTAGAATCAGAGCTACCTGTGTTAACATGACAGTTGCCACTTATGTGACTGCGGGCCCAAGACAGGGCTGCTGGGCCCCTGTAGCCGGTAGCAATTGTTTAAAAATGCAACGGTGCTCATTTTATGCAACCAGATGTGTTCTGACCGCCTATCATTCACTGGACTTGGCTAGAGGTTAGGAATGCTGACATAGGTACAACGTGGTCTGACTGTCTGGGTCTAAACTGTATCTCATATATACCCATATATGTGTATGAAATACATACATTCTTGTGCAAGTAACAGAATTCTTACTGATTGCTAAAGAGCCTTTCTGAGCCTGTCTGATCATGAGGTTGATCGTATGATATACCCATTTCACAGCTAGGACAGCTGAGGTACGCCAAGGTGTCGTGACTTGTCCAAGTAGGTCCGCCGAGCACGTGTGCATCTGTGTCTCGTGTGGCTTCCTCTGCCTACTCCCTCAGGGACCCGATGCAGTGTTCCCTGAGCTGAGACCTCAGTTCTGCATAGGGCAGGGGCTGGAGACCCTCGAGAGCACAGGCCGCCCTGGT
This sequence comes from Phyllostomus hastatus, assembly GCF_019186645.2. Classification (NCBI taxonomy): domain Eukaryota; kingdom Metazoa; phylum Chordata; class Mammalia; order Chiroptera; family Phyllostomidae; genus Phyllostomus; species Phyllostomus hastatus. The sequence goes on along the minus strand of NW_025334017.1, from coordinate 44,659,882 downwards.
GTCCCACACGAGCGCTTTCTTGGTCCTCCTCTCCACCTTCGGTTTGACTTAAAGTTCCTGGTATCTCAGGTTGCCAGCTTGTGTCCCTCACCTCGTGTCTTGAATTGCAGCTGAACAACCCTGAGATGGTGGAGGGCCTGGTCCTCATCAACGTGAACCCTTGTGCGGAGGGCTGGATGGACTGGGCGGCGTCCAAGGTGAGTCTGGGGGCCTGGGCTGGCGGGATCCCAAAACGCAGGGGTGCCCTCGCCTCTGCCGGAGGAGCGGCAGAACCGAGAGACCCCTCCTGCTCGCACCCTTTCGCCAGCCCCGACTCCCCTCGCTCGGACCCGAAAGCAGGTTTCCTCTGCTTGGCTTGGAGTAGTCCACTGGCCTCAGATAGTGGCCACTTGGATACCCACAGGACACTGCTGGGTAAGCCAGCAAGGCCAGGGGCCCCAGGCCAGCTTTGACAAGCCCTGTGGGCAGAAGTACTGGCTGGGGACTGAGTGTCTGCTGGGCTTTTCTCGGGATGCTGAGAATAAAAAGATGAACAGGACAGGTGCCTCCGATCCCAGGAACCCACGTGTCATCGATGCAAAAGAAGTGTGTAGTTGGTACTTAGTTTTACGACAGTAGTCATCAGCTAGCGTGGATGGAACGGTTACCAGTGGTTATTGGTGCTCTCCGTGGCTGTGGGTGTGCGTGACCTTATCTACCCCTCGTGGGACCGCTGGGAGTGGGGGCTGTCACACCATGCGCAGAGGGGGAGGCAGTGAAGGAGGTGGCTGAGGAAGCTGTCCGGGGCCGCACACATGAGGCGGATGGAGAGTTGGGCCGGGACGCAGAGCCCTTGGACCTGTGGCCCTCGGCCCCCGCTCCGTGCTGTGCTCGAGGGCCCTCGTGATGCCCGTGTCAGAGGCCCCCCGACCCGGGCACTTCGGGCTGGGCACAGAAGGGGCGGGACATGCCCCTTCCTGGAACACGGGACCCACATTACCTCGGGAAGCTCTACTCCAGCTGGTGGTCTAGGGTTCCTTGTTTGCTAAAAATGATCATTTGTTGTTGTTGTTGTTGTTGTTTTCGTTGTTTTCATAAAAGCCCCAGTATTGGCCAAAGAGACGGGGAAACCATTTCAGTTGAAACAGGACAGAGCCTTCCAAGCTGGGGCCATCCTGGAGTGTGTTTGTGCCAAGGCTAGGGTGGTGGCTGTCGGAGCAGGAGGGTCAGAGGGGTCACACCCCGCCTCCCTCCCCCTCCTCCCGCCCCTGTCCTGGCCAGCCAGTCTGATGTTGCCTTTCTTCCTGGAACATTCTTCCAGAAGGCGGGAGCCCTTCCCTCCGGCCTGCGTGACATTCGGGAGCGGAACACACTCCCTGTTTTTTATTTTATTTTCCAGCAAAGGAAGTGACATTCCAGGCAGCCAGTTTGGCTCCCGGAGAGCTGTTCTGGGCCAGACGTGCAGAGCCGGGGGCATCAGCCGAGCCGCGGGCTGCAGTGCAGCCTGAGGGGCGGTGTGGGTTTTCATAGCGGCACCGCATCCTTCCTCTCTGACCCCCGCCCTGGGGGGGGAAAGACCTACATCAGGGTCTGCTGTGGGTCAGGCACCGGGGCCAGAGCCTGTGACGTGTGTAGTTGCTCCCATAATCCCCATCGTGACCTGTGACTTGGAGGTTCCTGGCACCCTTAGCTGCGGATGAGCAGTGTGAGCTCCAGCGGCTTTGCAGCCTTCCCTGGGCGCCCAGCGGGGGGCCCCCAGGCCCTGCCTGCCGCCGCAGGGGGTCAGCACACGTCTATGGAGCTCCTGCTGTGTGTCTAGCATTTATGGAGCTCCTGCTGTGTGTCTAGCATTTATGGAGCTCCTGCTGTGTACCTAACCTAGCATTGTTGTTAGAGGTAAAAAGAAGAAAACCATTTGTTTCTTTAATAAGCTCAGTTTATTTGGAGAGAGGAAAGTGGCTTGAGGAGATGATCTGTAGGGTCACCCAGGGAGAGCAGGCCCTGAGGTCTGGCCTCGGGCAGCTCTGCGTGTGTTTAGGGGAAACGGATGGTCGTCTTTGCTGACGAGCTGGTGCGCTGTGCAGCAGGGAAAGCCAGGAGCGAGCGGGCCCGCTGAGCACATGTGTGCGTCCTCTGTGCCCGAGGCTCTGGGGAGAAGCAACAGACGGAGACCCAGGCCCTGCCTGCCAGGGCCTCAGTCTCGTAGGTCCCCAGAGACCGGTATCCGAGCCCCCCTCGATGGGGCGCCCCCCTCGACGGGGCGTCCTCAGACCCGAGTGCTGGCCGCCCCGAGGGCCGAGGGGGTTGGCTGACCTCGTCTCCCCACGGCGAATGCCCTCTCCCTAACCCCACACCGTTTCTGTCCCCGCAGATCTCCGGGTGGACCCAAGCCCTCCCCGACATGGTGGTGTCCCACCTCTTTGGGAAGGTGAGTAGCGCGGCCTGGCGTCCGGGTGTCCCCTCTGAGTGAGCGTGTGCTGCCGGCACGTGGGGCAGAGACGCGCCAGGCGTGGCGCCAGTGCCACCAAATAACAGGGCGTTATTCATACTCACCCAGCCGTCTGTTCTGTCTGTTTTTAACGTAAGTCTTTTTATTAAGCAAAAGTGTAAAATCTGACAAATGCTGACCGGTTCTGAAATACCCCTCGGCTGCCCAGTGCGGGGCGACTTGCTCCGTTTCCTCGGGTGGCCCCTCGTCACCGCCCGCCCCCCAGCTAAGGGTGTGGCCGTGTCAGGTGTGGCTGTGCACAAGCCCAGGGGGCAGGCGGAGGCTCTGCTGTGGGGCGGGGGCACTGTGGCCCCTGCGTTCGGTCCTGGGGTCAGTTTCCTGGGGCTGCAGCAGCAAAGGACCACACACCGGGTGCCAGAAGATCATGAGAATGAATCCTCTTTCAGTCCCGGAGGCCGGGACCTTGGACCCGAGTGCTGGCCAGGCCACAGCCCCTGCATGGGCTCCGGGGAGGGTCCTCCTGGCTTCTCCCGGCACCCAGGCCTTCCCGGGCTCTGGCCGCCCACTCCAGTCCCCGCCCCCGTCTTTACGTGGTCTCCCCTATGTCAGTTTCACGTCTCCTTCTGCCTTTTTCTAAGGACACGTGTCACTGGATTTAGGGACTCCCCCGCCCCTCCCCAGGGATAATCCAGGGTGATGTCACCTCCAGATCCTGAACTTAATCACCTGCACAAAGACCTTTCCCCCCAATAAGTTCATGTGCACAGGGTCCAGGGATTTGGCGTGGACATGTCTCGGGGACCGCCATTCTGCCCACTTTCCTCTGTGGGCTCCACTCCACAGCCTGGTGCCGGTCCTCCCCCCGAGTGGACCGTCCCACTGGTGGGAATGCGCAGAAACCGCAGCCAGTGCTGGGCCTCCTTGGAGGAGGGCGGTCCGGTGCAGGGCGGGAGTCCAGCCTGGCTGCGCTGGGAGCTCCTTGGGGTCTCTGTAGACATCCCAGGTGTCTACAGTTATGTTTTGATCAGAAACCCCAGCACAGCCCCTCAGACTACACTTTCCTGACGTTTCTTTGAACAGCCAGTTGGTCTCTCTGTGGCTCAACTGCTGATTTGATGACGTCGGGCTTGGTGTCGGCCCCGTGCATCCTCCCGCTCGGGCTCTGGCTGCCGCCGGTCACATCAGGCTGTTTGGTGGGACCTGCGGCGTCTGCTGCTGTACGGATGAGAAGCAGGGCCACCAGCTCCTCATGCGTCTGTCCAGCATCCCACGCAGGGGGGGACCGGGGAGGGGAGAGCCTCCGCAAGGCTCCGGCCAGCCCCCGTGGGGCGCGAGACCGTCCTTCCCGGCAGCTTCCCAGTTGCATGAATTGGTGTTTGTTTTGCAAAATCTTCACCTCTCCCCGTGAAAAAATAATAGTTGCTAATACTTGCGTGGATTGTTACAGTTTACAAAGGGCTTTCCAAAGCGCACCACCTCTGCTAAACCCCACAACCTGGTGAAGTGGGTAATATTAACACCCCCCACTTTTTTTTGAGGGCACTGAGGCCCAGGGAGGTTAAGGCGCTTTCCCAAGAAAGGGGCAGTGATGGAGTTGTGAGGGAGGAGGGAACTTTCTTTTGCTCTCAAGGTTCTTTTGGTGGATCAAATAACACAATAGATTTGAGACACGTTAGCACGAGAAAGCGACCAAATTTAACCACATACATATACATATGGGGATCCCGAGTGCGTGAGTGAGTCGGAGACGGGAAGGGAGATGGAGGTGTGTTTGACCTTCTCAGCTGCGGAGGGGCTCGGGAGCCCCAGTGCACCCTGGGGCTGGGGGGGCCACTGCAGGGAGAAAGCGCGGCCAGGAATTCGCGTGCCTGTCGCGTGGGCAGCTGGGAAGCCATTTCTGGTGATAACTCTTATTTTGGGGGCCAGGTTCCTGATTTCAGTTCTACGAGATCACAGGTGGCACACACGAGGCCTGTGGGCCGAACCGGGCCCTCCACCTTGGTTTATCCGGCCCGGCACCTTGTTTCTACCCGGCGGCAGTGCCGAGCTCTCGCTTAGCTGTCAAGGAGGAGTCACATTTATACAGTCCTAAATTACATTCGGCCCTCTGAAGGCGACCGTGAGGCTGGCGTGGCCCCCGGTGAAGATGAGTGTGGCACCCCTGTACTAGATAGTTAAGCCACTAGGGTGCGGAGCTGAAGTTGCTTTCAAGCCCCCAGGGTCTCGGTTGCCTTGGCTCAACTCAAAATAACTTGCCCCCCACTGAGGAGCATCTTGGGGTGGCTTGTTCTGAACCCCTGCAGAGCCAGGCTCAGAGCCAGGGAGCCTGACTTCCAGTCCCAACTGCAAGTCCTGAGCCCGGAAGGGGGTGCTCTGCCCCGCTAGGTGTGTGTCCCTGTAGGCCACCGGCCGACGTCCGCCCAGCGGCCTGCGCCTCGGTGCGGCTTCCCGCGTGCTCCCTCAGTCTCCACGGCAGGTCTGTGGCCCAGGCATCTTCGCTTTGTTACCTCGATAACCTGGAGAACGGAGAGGACTGTGACCAGCCCAGGGCCGCAGGCTCAGGGGAGGACGTCTCTCTCTCTCCGAATGCAGGAGGAAATGCAGAACAACGTGGAGGTGGTCCACACCTACCGCCAGCACATCATGAACGACATGAACCCCGGCAACCTGCACCTGTTCATCAACGCCTACAACAGGTACCGGAGGCCGCACGGCCGCGGCGCGGCCCTTCCTGCCAGGCTCCCTTCGTGGGCCTGGGTCGTGGGGTGAGGCAGAGGGGCATCGTAATATTAGGAGCAGCAGCAGCCTCTGAATTTGAGCAAATAGATGATCAGGACGAGGTGCCCTTAGCGAGGTGCCTCCTGGAGTTCGGAGCACTTTGCCATTCTAGACCACGGGGGGTGTAAACACGAGTGGGACTCGGTCACGCCCTCACAGGGTTGGGAGCACGGGCCTGTGACCACGGCGACCATAGGAAAGGACAGGTGAGAGAGGAAAGCTGAGAGAGAAGCAAAGCACTGGGGGCGGGAGGAGCCCAGGGAGGCTGCTGGGCAGTAGGTGAGTCATTCCCAGGATGGCGGACACCTGCACACAGCCTCTGGCAAGGGTGCAGCCCTCTGTTCCATAACCGGGCGCCTGTCTGGAGCTCGGCTAGGGCAGGAGACAGCTCGGGGCCCCTGGTGCCAGCCAGAAGCTCTGGAATCTCCAGGGAGATTCCATGCAGCCTGCCGGGCCAGCTCTGCCGGGCCAGCTCTGCCCTGCTCCCACTGATGGGGCCCAAAATGAGTTCCCGGGCTCTGTGTCTCCATCCTCCTGTGTTGGAATGTGACTTCATGATGTGCCTTGGCGTCCGTAAGGAAGTCCAGTGTCCACTTCCACCCTCCCAGGCGCTCAGTGGGGGTCAGGGAGTGGCGCTGTATCCCAGCGCGTGAGTGAAGACAGGGAGGCTGAGCGGTCCATTTGTTCTGCAAATGCTTTCTGAGACCTGGAGCTGGTCAGGCTGTCGGATGGGCAGTGGGCACACGGAGGGAACCACGGAGAGCCCAGGACTTGGAGCTGGGGGTGAGAGTGAGGCTCAGACTAAGGGTGGAAGCAGAGACTGATGGAGGGGCTAGCCACTGGTCAGGTGGGGGCTCCAGGGAGGCAGGGGCCCTCTGTGGTGAAGGACATGATTTATACTCGCATGAAAAGAAGGTGTTGGCGGCCACGAGGTGGGCTCTATGGGAAATGTCCCCGAAACCACTTCTATGGACCCCAGGAGGCTGTGGTGTCGCAAAAGCCACGTGACCTCACACAGGCTGTCCGGTGGGTGGCTTGCAATGGCAGGGCCTCCTGGGCTCAGCTCAGGGGGAGGGGCTGCCTCCCGGGGTGGGTCTGCTGATGCGATCAATGGTGATTTTGTCTTCCGTAGCCGGCGGGACCTGGAGATTGAGCGGCCCATGCCCGGAGTGCACACGGTCACCCTGCAGTGAGTTGCTCCTCTCCCCCTCGAGGTCTGGTTAGCTCAGCTCCCAGCTCCCGGCAGGGCCTGCCCTTCTGGTTTGGCAGGACGTGGTGACCAGTGAGAGTCTGCTCAGGGACTGGCACAACCCCGTCTCACTTGTCTTCGCCCTGCGCAGGGGCTCAGCTCCCAGGGTGGCCCCCAGACCTAGGCAGGAGCCTTGGACCGCAGACGAGTTCTGACCACACTTTGGACAGAATTTATTGAGCACCTACTTTGCATCGAATACTGCGTTAGCTTTGCTTCACAGCCCAGGGGTGACTGAGATGCAGGATGCCACCCCCACCCCAAAGTGCCCTATTAAATTAGCAGGAAAAGACAGGTTTGGAAACATGCAACTGTGTTCCACTAGCAGCAGTGGTGCCAACTGTTAGTTCCTTGAGTGAACCACATTATCGGAACCTGAACTTGGCACATGCCCTCTCCTGTGTCAGCCATGTTCTTTTTGTCTCTGATCTTGATTGCTGATGAAACCCTACTCATCCTTCCTTGAGGGGAGGGTGTTTCAAATAAAAAACATCAGGGCATAGAAATTCTCTGGTGAAATTTATACTAAGGTGTAAATGACTAACCTACCTATTTTATTCCAAAAATAAAGCAGAGGGTGGAGGGGAGATGGAGGAAAATGAGCAGAAAGTACCAAAATAATTTTTTTAGAACCTTGGCAGACCTGGGTTCCTAAGAATCGTTAAAATAAACTTTGTATTAATCCTCCTTTTTCTCCCTGCTCCCAGGTGTCCTGCTTTGCTGGTGGTTGGGGACAGTTCTCCTGCTGTGGACGCTGTGGTATGTAGAGACCAGCCCCTGGTCCTTGTGCTTAACTCAGCAGTCCAGATCCGACTGGCTTGTCTGTCTCCCTGCCTCCCTCCTTCTTCCATTGGCCTGTTTCTATGGGCGTGTTTTCCGCTTGGCTTCCTGGCCAGGAGACGTCCCTGCCCTTTGGGAGACCTGGGTGGTGCCCGATCGTCCGACAGGACAAGGGGCGCTGGGGAGCTTGGCTGAAGTGAGGCTTTCTGGCTCCTTTCACCCCTTAGTTTCCTCCCGTGATCTCGTGGAGACACAACACAGGGTCTGCCTTTCCAGCATCCCCACAGCGGGGGACCCGGGACACTTAGGATCTGTGGGGCAGAGACGTGCAGGGATGACACGCTGTGTGCAGTGGGCTGCGCAGCAGGACCCACAGCTGCTCATTTCACGGGGGCCTGGGTGCCTCCCTGAACCCTGAGGCTGCCGTCGTCTCCCCCACTGGGCCTCATGATAGGATGCATCAACAGAGATACATTGTTCATATTGAGGGAGGTGATAGTTCCCCTGTAGGGACCGTGAACTTCACAGGTTACAAGCTGGTATGCTGCCCTGTTTTGGATGTACTTTTAAGAGGCTCATGGACATGGGAGAGAGAAACCAGCTGGGTGGAGGGGATCCCATCAGAAGGACAGTTGTTGGGACTGGGGATGTCAAACCTGCAGCTCCCTGGCCTCAGCGGGTTAGCAAGGCCACTCACTGAGTGAAGATTTCCAGAGCACCTTGTACATGTTCGGTACTCTTCGTAACAACCCCTTACAATATATTCACCTCATTTTATTGAGGAGGAAACTGAGGCTCAGAGAGGTTAAGCGACTTGCCCAAGGCCACACAGCTAGTCATGGCAGGGCTGGGGTGGAAGGCCACATCTGTTCAGTCCCAAATCCTGTGTTCTTCCTTCCATGCTGGTGGGAACACGGGGCCTCTGGGGAGGGGGCAAAGGTCGTGCCTTTGGCTCCAGGTAGAAATGAACAAATTTCTCTCCCTCCCCTTGTCCAGGTGGAGTGCAACTCGAAACTGGACCCAACAAAGACCACTCTCCTCAAGGTACAAAGAAAATGACGAGTTTGCATTTGTTCTTAGAAATGCTGACATTTCCCACAAAAACTGAGTTGTACCTGATTTAGGCAAAGCGGGTGGTCAGAAATGAGAGAAATAGTTATTTAACGTACCTGTTCGCAAACATCTATTGGGTGCTGGCTGGTAAGATGAGAGGATCCCTCTGTGGGACCCCAGGGGTCTCCAGGCTACAGCCTGTCGCCCTTGGGATCTGACCTTGAGCCTGGGCAGTAGGGGGGCCTGGCGTCACCCACTCTCTGGCTCTTCCCATCCATTTCCCCCGAAAGGCGTCCCTGTGCTCCTGAGCCGGGGCCCGGCCACCCCCGCTCCTGGGTCGGCGCTCACACAGGCCTGGGTGGCGTTCATAAGCGCCGATGGCTTTAGGTTTGGTGATTTTGTAGCGGCGTGGGGAGCGAGCCCACTGACCAGGGGCAGCCCGTCGGGAGCCCGGGAGGCCTGGGGTCCGGAGCCCAGCAGCTTCTCCCCACGGGCACCCGTGAAGGGAGTGTGCGCCCAGGGCCGCGTGTGGCTCCCCAGCGCTCTGCGGCCCAGTTTCTGCCCCTCACAGGGGGCAGTCCACCTTCCAGCGTTCTTGGGGAGCAGAGTAGAATTACAGACAGGGCCTGGCAGAGTGCCCTGCGATCAGAAGCTACAAGTCAGGGTGGCCAAGAAGACGCAGTTCAGTGCTGAGACGGACAGGAATAGAAGCGGCCTTGCGAGAGGGCTGGGCGTTTCTCTGTGTACGATGCGCCCGGCGCCCGGCAGCGGGCAGGACGGGTACCCACGGGCGGCCGGTGCACAGAGCAGGGATCACCGTCGCCAAGGTCTGTGGCACTAACCGGCCTCCCTGTCTTCCAGATGGCGGACTGTGGTGGCCTCCCGCAGATCTCCCAGGTGAGTCCCCTGTCACCGCTCCCCGGCACGTGCCTCTGAGACCTGTGACTACCTCTGTGCATCCGCTCAATGGGGAACGGAGATATTTTCAACCTTCTGTCTGTTATTATGTTTGGCTCATTTGCTAGCTGGGGGTAGCCTCAGAGAAATGAGAAGTCCCAGTCACAGGGGGGGAACAGAAGAGCTCCCAGGAGCTCCCTGCTGAGACATGACCATGAGTTAATGCCCACGCCTTAGTGATGGGGCCGTCCCCCGTCCAGTCCAGCTGACCCTGGGGCCCCTGCTGGGACTGAGTGCTTCCAGGGCCTCCTTGGGCTGGACCTGCAGAAGGGGCGCCATTTTTCCTTGCCTCTCTCCTCCCTCCCTCCCTCCCCTTCCTTCTCTACTTGACGTGAGAACAGACCTGACCGTGGCCATCTGTAAAACACTTTAAGTGTCCTGGCAGGAGCTGAGCTAGCCCAGGGTTTCGAGAAATGAGCCAGGGAGGACCCGGGACCGTGTAATCGCTGCTCCTCCGGCCTGGCGAGCGGGTGTTCCCACGCGCCCTTCCACTTGAACCCTGCAGCAGCCCTGGGCTGGGTTATTGACCGGCTGGGGAGTGTGTATGAAAGAGCACTGACCTCGTAAGGCGGTTGCCAGGGGAAAAGGAGATGAGGCTGCCGAGCGTCAGCCCGTGAGCGGCGCAGGATACGTGGTTACTTACGTCCCAGATGCCGGGTAGGACCGTCCCTTCGTCCCTTCTTCACCTCCACCCCGTGTGGTCTGCCTCTCCCAGCCCTCAGCGGCTGGCGTGGCTCCCTGTCCTCCTTTCACAGGGCAGGACTCCGCTCACACAGGTCATGTCCCGAGGCCAAGCCTCCGCAGCCGTGAAGCGCCTTTGACTCCTCCTCCCTCCCCACAGCTAATCTCAGCCCCCATAACTACGCCATAAATCGGTCCTTTCCTTTCGTGTATCGACACGTGGTGGCCTTCTCTCCTGGGCCAAGGGCTTTGAGGAAGGTGACCAGAGGCACCGCCTACATGGCCCTTCCCGAGCGGGAGCCCTGGTGACGGACGCCGCTGTCCCCTCTGTTCTCTTGCAGCCCGCTAAGCTCGCCGAGGCCTTCAAGTACTTCGTGCAGGGCATGGGCTACAGTAAGTGTGGCGCTGCCCGGCGGGCGGGGGTTGGGGGCCGGGGGCCGGCGGGGGCCTGGGAGTGTGGTGTCCGGCCCCAGGTTGGGGTGAGAACCCCGGAACGGCCTGGCCAGCTGCAGCCTTCTGCCGGCCGGGCGGGGCGGGGCGGGGGCAGGAGAGTCAGGGCTGGCGGCAGTGCTGACCAAGTGCCTCGCCCCGCCGGGGCCCCTTCTCCCTCCCTGGTCGGACAGGAGACACGTGTCTCACACCGGGGAACGTTCGGAGACGGGGGGTGAAGGCCACCCTTTTCAGCTTCAAGGAGACAACGAACAATGAAACGACGGAAATCTTTCTTAACGTTGATCACTGCTTTCTCCAGAGACTTTCAGTTGTGGTGATGACGGTGGTGGGGGACGATTATTCACAAGTCCTCTATTCGTTCTCATTTAACCACCCAAATCATCCCACGAGATACTCTTATCCTCATTCTACACGTGATGACACAGATGAGGCTTTGAGAGATGAAGCCAAGAGCCAAGTGGGGGTTCTGCGAAGGTTCCTTAAAAGCTATAAAATAGCTCTGAGTATAAGTGGGTGCTGAAGCTGCTTCTATTTAGAACCGAGAGTGTCTTTGCTAGAATACCAGATCTGCGAGCTGAAGGGTAAGCAGCAGCACCGTGCGGCTGCTGCTTGTGTTGTGGATAATTGTAGTTGATTCGTCAGACACCCGCGGTCTGACCCAGATGGACGGACGGACGGACAACCGCGAGTTTGAGCGCTGTGCCGGGAGTGGCTGCCGCTGGTGCCCCTTGGAATACCAGCCGTGCGGTTCTGCCCTGATGTGGTTGCTTGGGCTCTGCCTGCCTCCCGCTTGGAAGGATAATTTATGTGCCCGTCTTAACTAGGAAGTCTTTGTACTTCCAGCGTCTCTCGCTTTTTTCTCCGAGACTTAAACCGTTGGCTCGTTTAAAATAGTCACAGTACGTCTGACCACAGTTCTAAGATTGGCCTCGGCCCTGTTTAGTTTCTCGTGAGGCCGAGAACGGGCGAGGCTGATTTACCGGTAGGCGCTCGGGGCGCGGTCCCTGTCCCCGGGTGCCGTCTGCCCGCAGAATCCTCTGTAGGTGGGTCGCCCGCCGTGCGTCCGGGCGGCCCTCCCCGTGACACAGCGCGCAGGCAAAGCAGTGGGTGGCCAGGTAGCGCCGGGGCTCCTGCGTTTCCCCTGCAGGCGGTGAATCGCGACTCCTTTGCTGGGCCTCCCCCAGGTCCGGATTCCGGCTTGGAAAGTGAATTCTGGGGAGAAAGGAAGCAAAAGGCAGGCCTCGTTTATCCCCCCCACGTCGCCGAAGCATCCTGCAGGTCGCAGGGAGACCACAGGCAGAGCTAGAGCCCCCAGAACGTCCCCCGAAGCGGAAGAAAGTGGTCGCGTATCGAGCGCCTACTGCAGGTGGCGGGCGAGGCGTGACCAGCCCGTCGTGTCCACGACACTGTCCCGTAGTGGAGAAGGGCATTCGGTGCGGCAGGGGTGGCCTCTGCGCTTAGGTGTCCGCCACAGAGAGCCCACACGTGTGCCCATCGGGTGAATGCTGTCACCTGACACGCATGAGCGTGTTTCAGCCGCCTCAGTGTGACATCCATGTCATTCCACGTGGCCTTTGCGGTGAGGTTTCGCTTAGCTGGTGTGGCTGCCGGGACGGATCCCCACAAACTGGGTGGCTCAGAACAACAAAAATGTACCCTCTCACACCACCGCCGTTCGTTGGCCGGAAGTCCCAAGTCGGGGTTGTGGGTGGCACCGTGCTCCCTCCCGCCTGTCTGGGGGGTTCCTTCCCCGCCTCTTCCAAGCTTCTGGTGTTGCCAGCAGCCCTCGGGGTCCCCGGACCTGCAGCTGCGTCGCTCTGATCTCCGCCTATTACCCTCCATGTCCTTCTCCTCTGTGTGGCTGGGCCTCTGTCTCCTCTGTTTGGGAGGACACCGGTCACAGCATTAGCGTTGACCCTAATCCCCTGGGACCTCGCCTTAACTTACTAGGTCTGCAGAGACTCTCTTTCCAAATAAGGCCCTGCTCTGATCCCAGTGGACAGGAGTTTGGGGGCACTGTTCGACCCAGTACAGACGGGGGACTGTTTTGTCCCCGTTACATTTTACCGGCCGCCTGCCCCGTGCAAGGGCGTGTTGAGCCCCAGAGGATGGGCAGCGCCCCTGATAGTCCCTGGGAGCCCAGGGGCTTCTCGGGAAAGGGACAAGGCCACGGACAGCCAGCTCTGCCACAGATGCACCACGTGGCCTCGGAGTCCCCACCTTTGGTCAGCTGACCTCGTTAACATCCGAGTGCTGGCTGACAGGACAGGGCGGCAGACGTGCACACGAGCGCCGATTCTGTGGGGTCCACGCGAGTGTTCCCATTTTATAGATGGGGCTGCGGGGCTCCGAGGGGGACGCTCCCCAGGTCACAGAGCTGGTCAGCAAGTGCCAGAACTGGGGGGTCAGACCCAGGTCTGAGGGGAAGCCACTGCGGTTGCAGAGAGTCCTTACCCCCTCGGGGCCTCGCCGTCCTGCATCCGTGAGACGGCGCAAGGATGACAGGGCGCTCAGGGGCTGGGTCACTGGGAGGCTGGGTGGGACGCCAAGACTTCTCGGCCAGGCCGGGCGCCGAGGACCCCGCGCTGCTGGGACTGGTGTAGAGGCTACAACAGTTTGGAAAAGCAAATCTAGGTAGTGACGTTGAAATAGATTTGTGAAGTTCGTGCACCTATAGAGCTGCCCCTGGCGTTCTCCCACCGCTAACGGTTCTGTCCTCTCTCCCCAGTGCCCTCGGCCAGCATGACCCGCCTGATGCGGTCCCGCACGGCCTCGGGCTCCAGCGTCACGTCCCTGGAGGGCAGCCGCAGCCGCTCCCACACCAGCGAGGGCACCCGCAGCCGCTCCCACACCAGCGAGGGCACCCGCAGCCGCTCCCACACCAGCGAGGGCGCCCGCCTGGACATCACCCCCAACTCTGGCTCCGCCGGGAGCAGCGCCGGGCCCAAGTCCATGGAGGTGTCCTGCTAGGCGGCCTGGGTGGACGGCCGCTCCCCCCCACCCACCCCGGACTGTGGGACCACCATAGCTGCCCCCTCCTGCAGCCCCCTCCTGCCCCCTGCCTGCCACACTGCACGTAACTCGGTATTAATCCAAAGCTTATTGTGTAAGGGTGAGCTCCGGCAACGCCAATGTCAGAAGGGATTTGTCGAGGGCCAGGCGGGGGTGGGTGGAAGGAAAAGAAGCGCCTCGGTGGCCTGCTGGCCGCAGCCTCTCCCTCCCTCAGAGATGCCAAACTGCCAAAAACGAGCAACCCAGAGGGGACTGTGTCAGGATTCCAAGCCTAGGCCGACCTGGGCATCCTGCTTCTAAGGGGCATTTTTGTCAGAAGTCCAGCCCACCTACTTCCGGTTTCCTCTCCAGCTAAGGACCCACCGACCCAGTTTCTGGAAACAAAACCCTCTTCTGGTTTGGGCGGGGGGAGGGAACAGGGAATTGTGGGCCACTCATTTAGACAAAACAGGACATGGGAAAAAGAGGTGGGACTTGTGTAGAGGCTAGACCAGTTTGGAAAAGCAAATCTACGTAGTGACGTTGAAATAGATTTTTGAAGTTCGTGCATATGTATATGTATATATATATACTTAATGCTGAAGCATACAAGTCTGCTTTTCCCACGTTCGTGTAATGAACATGAAAGCAGGCAAGAAAATCTCCTGGCTTTACAAACAAAACAAAACCAAAAACGGTCTCAGCAAACGTTTGGTGTCCTGGGTTTAAGGCATCGGCTCTGTTCTCTGCCTCCTCCTCCTCAGCCCCTGCTTCCCACCCCAAATACATGAATGAACGGTTATTTCATTCACGGGGAAGATCCTTTAAGTATGTGGTTGCTTTCCTTGAGGTGGAGGGGACACACGGAACAGCTGGACCTGGCTGCCCGGAGTCTCCACGCACTGGGGGCGGGGGCTGGGGCGGGGTGGGGGTGGGGCGGGGCTTGGGAACTAGATGTAAGTCAGAGAGTCCTTGTGGTTGTGACAAAATCCAGTGTAGTAGTGATTGCAATTGATCCCATCCTGGTTTCCAGGAATCTTCTGTGATTGAGTTAAGCCTTTGACAACTGGGGTTGCATCTGAGCTGGATGGCCCAGTGTTTCTGGCCTGGTGACACTCCTGGGTCTTTGGACGGCCCGTCTGCTTCTGGCCGGGGTGGGGACTGGGGTGGGGGGCGGTGGCTGAAGACACAAGGGTTCTGGGGCGTGTACTCCACAGGATTTCCTCCCTGCTCCTGCCTCCTGCTCTTCCCCACCCCTCTAACCCCCTCTCTCTGAACGGGGTGGCACCACTGACATTTCGGGGCAACGCCGGCGTCGCTGCCCAGTTCCTGTACTACTGCCCTTTGACCTTCATTCTGGCTAACACGGATCTTCTAGGAGGTTTGATCAGCGTGAACAGGACTTTGAGCATTGGCCGCTGGGACCTCGTGGTTTCTGGGACCCCGGAGTCAGTAGGAGGAGGTCGCCAAACCTTGTGGGGAGCTTGAGGAGTGACGAATGATGCGGTTCGCCTGCCACGTAGCCCCTGGGAGGCTTGCCCTGGCCTTGTGTGCAGGGGTCAGGGGTCAGGGCGGGAATGGCCGAACCCAGACGGAAAACCGCTGTGTACAAGTCTTTTCCAGAGGAGTTTCTTAATGAGATATTTGTATTTATTTCCAGACCAATAAATTTGTAACTTTGCAGTGGCTTGTGTGTTTTTTCCCTCTCCCCGAGAGCGCGTGCTTGTGGCCTTGGGGCACAGGGGACGGGTCTCTCCCTACCTGGGGCAGCTGCCACGGGCCTCTTGCCTTGGGTTCGGAGCGCCGCCGTCCGGTACAAGCGTAAAGGTCAGCTCCGGAGTTTCTGGTAGCCACAGCAAGCAAGAAAGAAACCGGTGAATTCAATTTGAATAATGCATTTCGTTGAACCCAATGTACCCCAGATATTACCATTTCAGCATAAAATCAACGTAAGAGTTATTCAGCCATTTCAAATTCTTTCCTTTTCTCCCCCCCCCATTCTTTCCTTTATACCACGAACACCAGTGTGTATGTCACATCACAGCTCCTCCCCCGTCAGACCAGCCCGCATTCCGCTGCTCGAAAGCCGGGACAGTGCAGTGACAAGGGGTAAAGCTTTTCAACCTGCCAGGGGAGGGAAACATCTTTTTTCTTTTACGTTTTATGTTTATTTTAGAAATGCATGTGGGAAGATCACTCCTTTTCTCACATCTAATAACAACCACAGCAATGCTTGTTTCTACTGAAAAAAAAAAAGTGCAATAGGTTTTAGTATAACCTCCCATTTTTCTTTAAACTTTGAAGATTAGTGTAAAATTTATAAAACAATTATGAGTACAGTGAGCTCCCATATGCCCCTCCCCCAGTTCTCATTATTATTCATGTCTTACATTATTATGGTACGTCGGTCACCACTAAGAAATCAACATGGAGCCCTGGCTGGTGTAGCTCAGTGGATTGAGTGCGGGCTGCGAACCAAAGCATAGCAGGTTCGATTCCCAGTCAGGGCACATGCCTGGGTTGCAGGCTGTGACTCCCAGCAACCGCACATTGATGTTTCTCTCTCTCTCTCTCTCTCTCCCTTCCCTCTCTAAAAATAAATAAAATCTTTAAAAAAAAACCTATGGTAATTTAACATTAAAAAAAAAAGAAATCAACATCGACACATTGTTATTAACCAAGCTCCACGCTTGACTGGGATTTCCCTCCATTTTCCCTGTTGCCACTTTTCTGTCCCAGGGTCCCGCCAGGATGCCACAGCACATGTAGTCGCTAGGTCTCCTCGGCGTGCTGGGGCCTGGAGCGGCTTCTCACACCTGCCTGGTTCTGACCTCGGCGGTTCTGAGAAGCGCGGTCGGGCATCCGGCCGCACGCCCCTCCGCGGAGGTTTGTGCGAGGCCTCGCTCCTGGCTCGGCCAGGGTTCCGGGTCTCTGGAACGAAGGCCGAGGAGGGGAAGCGCCTGCTCCTGCTGGGTCGGCGTGGCTCATCGCCGCTGGGCGGAAGGAACCTGGATCGCCGGGCTCCGGGCGCGTTTGCCGGGCCTCTCCCCTGCCCTCACCTTTCCCCACCCTCCTTTCGAAGCAAGACACCCAGCGCAGCCCCCACTGGAGACACGCCCGCTTCGAACGGCTGTCATGCTGTTATCCATAATGGTTTCTCGTCTCGTACCTTGGAGACGGTGTCAGAGTGTGTGCTGAGCTGCAGACACACACAGGGCATCGTCGTGGGGCGTGGAGGGGCTGTAATCCGCGGCTCCGTCCGGTAGGAACTGGCTCCGGAACACGGAGAAGGAGCTGAGTGGGTGCGGGTGGTGGGTGAGACGGCATCCCCAGCAGAGGGCCAGCACGGACCCCGGCACGGAGGGCGGGAGGTGTGCGCGTTCTACGAGAAAGCTGTGCACGGACCCTGGGCACGTGACTACGTGACTGCGTGACTGCGTGCCGTGCGTGCCGTGCGTGCCGTGCGTGGCAGGAAGTGGGGCAGGAAGAGGATTGGATGCATACAATACAATGCCTAAGATTACAAAAGAAACCACTCACCGTGGATGGAGTACAGCTGCCCCGATGGTGCAACCCTGTGGCAGAGCATCACGTGCTTCGCATAAACAAGCTAAATCAGGAGGTGGAGGCAGGGCTCCGCTTCATTTCCAGGCAGCGATCAACACAATACCTTGCATACTTACCACAGTTGCACTAAGAAAAACATAACGTGATTTCAGCCAGATGACGTTAGGGTTTGTGCCCATGTTTACATAGAGAAAAATGCTGAATTGTAATTAGAGGTTAGTAAAAAAAAACAAAGATGCATTTTCTTTCACCCAAGGACGTGGCCCCTGAGATCCACTGGTGGATTCTTGGTCTGAGGACGCAGGTGGAGAAGCCCTGCTCCGGGGGCGGGAGGAGGAGCGCGTAAGCTCATCCGTATTCCGCATTCACAATAAGAAGTGCCTGTTGGCGCCAGCTCCGGGCGGCAGTCAGGACAAAGAAGGGGCAGGTGGTGGGAAAGCCAGCGGGCGATCAGCAGGGCAGTGGGCGCACACACGTCAGTGTTGGGGAGGGGGCGGCACCAGGGAGTGAACTGCCGCAGGGCTTTGCAGGTGCTGGCTGTTATTTACACCCAGGTGCTCCGCCTGGGGGCTGTTTTGCCAGCTGGGGAGTCTTCCCAGAGCTGCTTGTTTTGGTTGCGATGCCCTGGCACGCAGGTCCCTGCAGCAGCTGGGAGACCAGGTGTGCACGGAGCTCAACCACCTGCAGGTGTGCAGGGCCAGCCCAGGTCTCCATCCGCTCCTTCCTCATGGCGCCTTCTCAGACACAGCCTCAGCGTGTGAACCATTCAGTGGGTTCTAGATGCAGCCTACATCATCTCATTGCAGATTTGTCTCGGGCTTCCCGGGCTGCATGGAAACCCTTTGACTGTGGCCCACGTGGAATGCAAGGGCGGAAGGTGACCCTGACCTTATGAGGAGGCAGTTGAGATCAGGGAGGGGTCCTTGTGGGCAGATGCCCCTCCTTCCTCCTAAGACCAGACTGTTTGGCATCTCCAAAGCACAAAATGGAGGTCCTAAGCCCGGGCCTACAAGACCTTTTGGCCCTCGGACCCAGAACCAATCAGGTATTTGCGTCCCAAAGCAGGAGGAATCTAATTAGCCCAGCTGGACTCAGGTGTTTCCACTCACTGTCCAATCAACTATGACTGGGTTCACTCCACTCCCGCCCCCTCCCCCACGCACAGGCAACAAAGGGCTCCCAGCCATTGGTGTAGTTGTGGCCCGTGAATTGCTATGTCCTGTGAAGAATTAAGTCCACTGACCGCAAACTGCCTGCTGTAGGACAGGCCCTCACTCATGCCTGCTCCGAGACGTGTTTCCGGAAGGGCCCTCTCCCAGGGAAGCACGGACCGGGAGGCAACGGCGCCCTGGCCTCAGTCGCCAGTGCGGCCCCTGGAACACGCCTCGCCTCACATTTCCTCTTCCCCTCACTAGCATTTCTTGTGTATCTCCAGGGGCCGCACGAGTGTCCAGCACAGAACAAGAGGTTGTTGCTAAATAAATAAGCACTTCCTCTAGTAATGGCAATATTCAGCTCAGCTTTTAGTTTCTTGCCTCCTCTTCTCTTTACCTGTGACACTGAGATATCCTCACTTCATAGATGAGAACTCCAAGGCTCAGGAGATGAAACGGCTTGTGCAGCCACGTCTAAACCAGACCACATCTCTTCTGCCTTTAAAATAGCTCCTGAGCCCTGGCTGGCGTAGCTCAGTGGATTGAGCGCGGGCTGCGAACCAAAGTGTCGCAGGTTTGATTCCCAGTCAGGGCACATGCCTGGGTTGCAGGCCATGACCCCAGCAACCGCACATTGATGTTTCTCTCTCTCTTTCTCCCTCCCTTCCCTCTCTAAAAATAAATAAATAAAATCTTAAAAAACAACAACAACAACAACAACAAAAAAAAATCAGCACCTGAGCACACAGCTTGCGCAAGCACCCACCGATGTCCTGGGCCAGCGGAACATCAGTGAGTCCCCGGGACTCCCATCCTGGATGCCCCTCAGGCTGTTCATTGGCTGCGGGGCTGTTCCCCCTCCACCAATAGCCCCGCCCAGATGTGGCTGACTCACTGTGCTTTCTAGCTCATCCTCGATCCCTTCGTTTCTTCTGCTGGAGAGCTGACGTTTTCTCACGGCTGCAGACAAGCCTGCTTCTAGTAACTTCCTCTCCCTTTTTGTGGGAGGGGCTAAGAAATCCTCTGTGTTAACACTGTGTGGAAAGTAGGAGTCGTCGGTTTCGGCGTGGAGGTCCGGAAACGCTTTTTACGGAATATAATCTGTGGCACTCCCCGTGGGCTGGGTGCCCACTTTTTCGTGTGCTTAGAAGGCACTATTGCTCAGTCCTCCATTTGGAAAGAACCCAGGTTCGGCCAGAACTCGGACCCCTTGAATATCTATCCCCTTTTTGTGTTTCTCCCTTATCAGGGAGGGGAAGGAAGAGGACACGGGCATCTCTGCTGTGTTTTTTAACCTTCAGCATAAAATGTTCGGGCCACTTCATTCTGTTAAAGAACAAAGTTAAACGGAGTAACTGTGAAGATCTAGTCAAACGGCTTTGCTAACTGGTCCATGAATCAGGCAGGACCCCACCCAGCAGGCAGAACGTGCTCCAAGGACTGGTGCAAACGGAAGATTTTTATGGGCAGAAAGAGGCTGGCACCAGAACGCTTTTGAAAAGTGGGTCATTACAGACAAGGTCACTTCCCTTGTGGGGAGGCAGGGGTCTCACCAGGCCGACTGCCCCACTAGTGTGGACCGGGACATTCCAGACTCATTTATTTAAAATCCCGCCCCTGGCACGCTCTCGCTCCGGGGAGCGTGCCCACACCGTCCTTCCCTCTCAGGTGTGTCTCTCCTGAACCTGAAGAGTCCCCACAGGAGCCGCCGCCAGGGGAGCGACGGGCAGCCTCAGCTCGCCCAGGGCTGGCGCCCGCACCTGCCCCCACCCCCGGGGCCCCCTTTCTCGGACTCCCCAGTGAGCCGAAGCAGCCCTGCCTGAGCTCGCTCCTTCAGTCCTGAGCCCTTCCTCGTTTCACGGTTTTACAGCTTTAATGAATAAATGGACTCTCAAAATTTAAAAAAAAATTGTGAAATAAAATCTTACTCCTGGGAGAGAGAGGCTGACAGTGCAATTAGTTTAGCTAGCGAGTCTTGACTGGGCTCAGCACAAGCGACTCCGTTTCTTTTTAACGCCTCAAATCTCGTTTTGCCAAAACTTCAACTATGTGGTGTCACCTGAAATCTCCCCCAGAGTCCGCACGTTCATTGGAAGACATGCCCGGGACTGCATTATCTAAATTCCAACTTGGGAAAAAAGGTAATGCTTCAGGATAGAGGTGTTCTTGGAAACAACGTATGTGGCGATTATCTTTATTGCACTCCAGTCTCTCCTTGATGTTTATTGTAATCACACAATGTGTTTTGGGGAGTAGTGTGTGATGGGGATTTGGCTGGAAAGTGTCAGATGTGTCACTCATGTCCTTTACTCAGCCACCTGCACATGTGGTCACAGAGCGGACCGTGTGCTGGGTGGCACGCTGATCCGGGAGACGCGGTAAAATAGGACACCCTTCCCGCCTAAGAGCAGTTGGCCATTTCATCCAATGAGAGAAGCCAAATGAAACATAAAAATAAAAAAGTTAGGGGGTCAGGCGGTATATGAGTAAAATAAAAAAGCATTCAACCGAACATTGGTGACTTTCGCTGCCTATTTGCTGTCTGGAAATAAGAAGGAAATGAGTGGACTACGCGGACGCACCTCGACTCCCATTCTCACCGCCTCAATGATCCCTGATCGTCCTGTTCAGAGGACACGGAGGCCCGGCGGGCAACAGAGGTGCTCGCAAGGCGCTCGTGCAGCGCCGGTCTGAACCTCCGCACGCAGCGGGCATTTGATCATCGTCCGTCTTCACCACCACAAACAAAGCACCGTCGTTTCCTACGCTCCGCCGCGGAGGGAACCGCAGTTCAGATGAGGGGCCTGAGGGGCCCTGGGGAGAGACCAAGCACATAAGTGCCACTGGACTCCCCGAGTCAGAACTGTGTTGGTCGTATCGTGGGCCCCCTTCCCACTCCTTCTTAGCCCCCTCGGTTCCGAAGGCAGCTGGCGGCGGCTGCTCCGTCTATCCGCCTCTCCCTCCGACGGCTCGCCTGGTTCCCGACAGGGGCCAGGGGCTGTGCTCAGCTCAGAGGACACAGTCATAGGCCCTGACCTCGAGGTACCCCAGTCTCGACGGAGGCGCAGAAAAGCACCAGATAACCGAGTGAGTGACTGAGCAAAGGAATGAACGCTAAGATTTCCGTTTTCATGTTTAGGCGTGCTGTCTCCCAGCCTGGACACCTTTGTAGTGCTGGTCTTTTCCGAATGCCAGCATTCCTGCTGCTAAGTGCATCCCCAAACTTTTAGCTATTTTCGTCACCGCCCGTAAAAGAGCTGGGGCCTCATTTTCACCATCTGCACACTTACTGAACGCGCTCAGCGCTTCGTCAGCGCCTCATAACGACGGAACAAACAAGAAGACCCACCACTTCCAGGCAGTCACTTTGCTGGTGATTTATTGCTTTAAGGAGATGAGCTATAAACAGGGAATCTGAGCGATGAAGATGCTTCACATTGAACAAACATGTTTACACAACAGGAGTCAGGAGCGGAATGAGGAATGCAGTAAGTCAGGACAGATGGCCCAAGGGCTATCTCCCCTCCGCTGGGAAATTCCAAGACAGTTTTTTTGGTATGTGCTTTTTTAGTCACAGAAATGGCTGGAGGAATACTTAAATATTAAGTCACAGTTTGAAAACAGATATAATCATACATATATACAGACACATGCACATATGTGTGCAGAGGCACACGAATGACCGATTCTGACCACCCGGGAGTCCGAGCTGTGCAGGGCTATCATTGTGGTTACTTTGGGTTCAGCTAAGCCCTTCAAAAGCAACGACCTAATTCAACACAACAGTCATGGGCCACGTTGCTTCCCCGCAATCCCTGTGCAGACACGCCACACTGTTCGTGGGACTGTAGACACCGATGCCATCTGAGTCTCTTTCCTGTGGTCGCTCTCTGACTCAGCTGAGCTAAAACTGCAGCTCTTATTGGCAAAGCCTCTCTTATACCTTGTGGTCTGGGGCAGCCAGCGAACCGGGCTTAGTGTCAGGAGAGGTGGCTCAGACAACAGACTGACCTTGGTTTGCAGTCGTGGCCTGGAGTTCAGTAGCTGGTGAGACCTTGAGCCAGGGCTGAACCTCAGCTGCCTTATCGCTACAATGGGGATATGATAACGACGCCTTATCTTCAATAAGATATGGCGGTAAAGCACCTGGCACAGGCCTGGCACGCTGTAAGCATTCTGCAAATGCTTGCTTACGATCAGGTTTAGCAAGAATGAGGGATTTGGCAAATTCAGGTCTCCCGCCCCCTCCCGTATCTAAACACACCAGAGAAGTTCACTCCAGGCACCAACAGGAATTCCTTTATCAGAGGTTCACTGATCTTTAGTCTACCTTTCCCTTGGCCTAGAACACGGAGTTACAGGGGCTGGAGAGATCACGTGTCTGATGAACTTGATCTCCTTTGCCGCTGTGACCCTCCCACAGGGGTCATTTACGCTCTGTCTGGAGTCTCCCCTCCAAGGGCAAGGCAGAGCGGAATGAACTGCGATTTGGGTTTCCGCTGTTTGAGGGCTGGTTTCTCAGCCTCTTTGAGTCTCAGATTGTCCATTTATAAAGTGGGGAAGAAAAACTTAAACTGCTGTGATAATCAGTAAAATCATAAAAACTTAGCATAGTACTTAGCACCAAGTGATCACTCAGTAAAGGGACATGTCTACCGTTGTGATTGTTATTCTTGTGTGGAAGTAGGCTGCACCGCTGCAGGCTAATTCCCGCTGCTTTCTCACTGGCCCCACGTGGATCTGAGACCTTCCCAACAGGGTCCTGCAGAGGGCGGGTCTATTTCTCAAAACAAACACTAATGGGAGCATTCCAGCCCCGCCCCCAGCCCTTCCCGCCCATTCCCAGGGCGATACCCAGCTCCTCCAACCAGGTTTTCCAAGGTCCTGGAAGATCATGCTTTGTTTCCCAGGTTGGGCTGTGGATTCAGCGAGAACCTGGCTCTCGGGTTTCTGCTGAACTCCAAAGGGGATTGGCGGTCATCCGGTCCCTGTCATTCGCAGATGGCTGGTGGTTTCATCCTTAGAAAAGCCCACGGGGCCCCACAGGCTCACAGGAGAGATTACTCCTGGGGAAAGTTCTCTTTCCATAGAATTTTTTTTTCCAGTAAAATACATGTTTCTTGAACTACTCAATGCCTCTTTTCCTATGGCACGTAAAGTGAGACCCAGCTGACAACAATGAGCTGGTCCCACACCTAGGCAAGAAGGGAGCTTCTGAATGAACGCAGGAGGCCACACCCCCAGTCTCCTTCAGTCGTGGAACCCACGGCAGGCCGCAGGATGGAGGACACGGCGTGGTTCTCTGTTCCCGTCCGGGGGCCCCTCTGCACACCGCACAGAACTCCCTTACTGCGCGCTGTCCAACACGCAGCACGGGTGAACGAACCCGTGTCTAAGTGCCCGGTGAGCACGGGCCCTGACGGGAAGGAGGGGACGATCTACAGGGACCCATGGATTTCTGTCCCCCCCCCACCCCGCCCCATATGTGATTGGACACCCAGGCACCTGCTTGCTCTGAACATCATCAGATTCTCGTAGCTGGGCCTAGAGAGGCAGCAAAGAAGAGCGAAGAGGTCGCTGGCTTTAACCTGCCTTCCTGCTCAGGCACGTTTGCAAGCTCCGAATATCAGGAAAAATGATGGCTTGAGGAGTCAGTGCAGCTTGCATTGGAATCCTGACTCCCCCCCCCTTACCCGGTGGGTGACCTTGGCCCAATTCCCCCACCTTGCTGAGCCCCCAGTTCACATTTGCGAGAACAGAAAAGAGAGCGGGCACTTTTCAACACGACCCCGAAGTGTCCACGAGCTAGTGTGCGCGGAAACCAGTGCGAACAGGGCACGTGGATGGTGCCGCGTGAAAGAACGGGAACAGCGAGCACTTAACGTTGTACCAGCAGAATAAATACTCGCCTCATCCACACGAGCGAGAACCTGCTCTTCTTGTCAGCATCAACCCCTTTCTCTGGCTTTTAACTCCCTGCTAAGTAGGTTTCTGTTTCTACACAACCAGGAGCCCGCTCTCTTCACTCCAGAACTGGGGTGTTTGGGTCAGCAGACCCCAGTCTGTGAAAGGGGCCACTGCGGCGGAAGGAGATGTTGTATCCTGGGCCCTGTGATCCCTGCCACCCAGGCCGGTGCAGACGGGACCCACGGCTTGGTTTGACCCCCACCCAGCCGGAGCTCTGAGTCATTTCGGGAGGCTCTGGCCTGGACTGCAGCTGAGGCTCCGTAAGTGCAGAAAAATGCCTCAGGACCCCACTCTCAGGGGTCAGACAGGCCACCCCAGGGGCCCTGCTGACTTCCGTGAGCCCCCAAGCTGGGCGAGGGTCTGGATTTGAGGAGTCTGGCCAACCCCTGGTGTCCTAGGGGACAGCAGCAGGGTCCTCCTTCTGAAAGCCGGCTGCCCTCGCCCTGCCCTGCAGTGCCGACTGGGGACTGTCCCACGAACGAGAATGAAATTTATCAAATGGCATTTCCGACCGAAAAGAACCCATGCACCCTTCTCAGCGCAGAAATGGAGGGAAACTCAGCGCCTCAACAATGCCGGATGAATAACACGGTGTTTCATGAGAAATCAAAGCCAAACAACCATTCACCTCCCTTGGCGAGTGCCGGGTGGCCCTGTGGCACGCAGACCTTTGGAACCAGAGGTGGTGCTTCGGTGCGCTGTGCTCTGAGGCAGCACTGTCTGTCACGGCGCCTCTCGGTGGGACCCCAGTAGTAGACTGTCCCATTGAACGCGAGCCCACCCACCCTTTGAATGGATCCGAGGAGTCTTGTGGTTGGCATCTCGAGAGGGAATCAGTGACACTCAATGCCCAGCTGATTCGGCCCCTCGGGACTCAGGAGGACCCCCCTCCCACCCACCCTGTGTCTTGCACAAGCCGGATCAGGCCTCCACGGCGTTGTCCACGACAGGCGGAGACAGGCACTTCCTCCGGAGCACGTTCAGAACTCGGGCAAGGATGGGGCGCGCAGTCTGGGCCTGAGCGGCAGCACGGCGCATCATCCGGGTGGTCGGAGGCAGGAAAGGGGCCACAGGTCTGGGTCAGGGTCATTAGAAACAAATGGGAAGTGGACGAGAGCAGGCTCAATGGGGGGACCCCAGGGGCTGGCTGCTTTGCCAGCACTGGGCAGGACCCGAGGGCTGTGCTGGGTGCCTGCCTAGTTGGCGATTTCTGAGAAGTCGGGGTAGAAGTCCAAATCAGCAAAGATGTCGTTGGGGTTCCGACAGGTCAGGTTGCAGAAGCAGGCATTAATCCAGAGCACCTGGCGGGAGAAGCCAGGCCCGTCGGGGCACTGGAAGGAGACGCTGATGGTCTTGGACTTGTAGGGGATGCAGCACCTGTTGTCCGTGCAGACCCCGCAGTACTTGGGCCGGTAGACGCGTGTGCTGACGCAGCCGGCGAGGGTGAAGTTCACGGGCGCCTCTGGCTGGTATACGGCCAGACACTTCTTCCCTTCCTGTGGGAAAGAGGCGTCGGTTGGGATGCTCCGAGGACAAACCATGACCTTCTTCCCCCTGAGCCCTCAACTGTCCCTCCTCCCTGTTCCATGGGAGCCCTCGCCTTCCTTCGAGACCTGCGGCACCTTCAGGCTGGGAAGGCCCCCCCCACGACACCGCACGGCCCAGCTGCCCCGCACAGGACTCAGCTGAGGGCCGCAGAGGGGGCTGGCGCTGCTCCCTCGGGTCCTGCCTCTCACTCTGCAATTTCCCTTCTTTCCTCCATTTCTGCCCAGCCGCTGCCCTGTCCTTTGTCTCAGTTTCACCAACACAGGATGCCTTCGTAGTGTTGACTGAAACGCACCACGCTCCCACCTGGTGACACACACGTTACCCCCGTACCTGTTGGGAGGTGGGCTTACTTATCCCCATTCCACAAGGGCCCCACGGGAAAGTTGAGGAGCCAGGCTCAAAGCCACGCTTTTCTGTGAGGTCCCAGACGCCGGCCCAGCCCCCACCCCCCAGGAGGGACCCACCTTGATGAGGGGACGGATGTCCGCGTCACAGGGCCGCAGGTTGCAGAGGCGGCTCTCCTGCGCGGGCCGGCAGTGGGCGTTGGCGTTGGAGACCCGCGTGGAGATGCCCAGGCCGCAGCTGGTGGAGCAGGGGCTCCAGGGGCTCACGTGGGCCACGCAGTTCCTGTGCCAGGGCTCCAGCTCACCCTCGGCCACTGCGAGGGGGGACCAGGCTCCCCGTGAGTCCCCAGCTCTGTCACCTCCAGCGCCCCCACCCCCACCCTGCACACGGGATCCCTGCCACTCAGCGGGAGAGAGATGGCGAGCTGGCTTCTATCTGGCCGTGGGTCCCCAGGGAGAGAAGGGCTTGTTCTGAGTCCCTTCCACTTCTCGGGGGGGCGGGGGGGGGAAGACCTGAGTTCAAATCCTGCTCATGGGGTCCTAGACAACTCAGTCTGGCCTCTGTACCCTCATTGGGACCATTGCATCTGCGGCAATAAAGGTGCGGCAATAAAGGACTCTAGACACTGACTATGTCTTGGTCATCTGCTTGGTGCTGGGCATGAGAGGCCACGAGACCCTGGTCCTGCCCCTGCGAGGTTAAGTTTATTTGGGGGAAGGCCAAAGGCGGGTGGCCACACCCTAGGGCCCAGCATTTCATCTGGGTGACGCCGAGGGCACAGTGGTCACGGAGCATACGGGCTTCAGCGTCAAACAGCGTGGGGTCGACTCGAGCACAGGCACCCGCCAGGGGAGCGGGTGGGTCCTCTGCCTCCCGGGGCTGGAAAAGGTCGGTGCACACATGGGACAGCTACCAGCTGTCCCTGGCCCTTAGTGAGCCCTCAGTAAACGTGGGCTCGCGTGGTTTCTCAGTCACCGGCCAGCAAACGCCAACTCTCGGATGGCGCTGTTAATATTTACGTCCCAGCGTCTAGAGCGTGGTGGGTGCTCACTGGCTCTCGGAGAGATGGAAGGTGGAGGGAACCGGGGTGGAGGCGGTGGAAAGCCAGGGAGACACAGGGGAGGTCCCACAGGAAGAAGAAACGAGGCGCACAAGAGTCAGACCCGAGGAGGAAGCCGGTCTCAGTCTGCGAAGAGAGGAGAGAAAGGAACAGGCAGAGGGAAGGGGAGGGAGACAGATGGAGAGAGAGTGTGGGGCGGGGAGGAGAGGGGGAGGGGAGAGGGAGGGGGTGAGGGAGGAGGGGGGAGAGGAGAGGGGAGGGGAGGGGAGAGGGAGGAGGGGGGAGAGGGAGGGGAGGGGGAGAGGGAGGGGAGGGGGAGAGGGAGGGAGGGGAGGGGGAGGGGGGAGGGGAGAGGGAGGAGAGGGGGAGAGGGAGGGGAGGGGAGGGGGGGAGGGGAGAGGGAGGAGAGGGGAGAGGGAGGGGAGGGGAGGGGGGGAGGGGAGAGAGGGGAGAGGGAAGAGAGGAGAGGGAGGGGAGGGGGAGAGGGAGGGGAGAGGAGGAGGGGGGAGGGGGTGAGGGAGGAGAGGAGGAGAGGGAGGGGGAGGGGAGAGGGAGGGGAGGGGGAGGAGGAGAGGGAGGGGGTGAGGGAGGAGAGGGGGGAGAGGGAGAGGGAGAGAGGGGAGAGGGAAGAGGAGGAGAGGGAGAGGGAGGGGAGAGAAGAGGGAGAGGAGAGAAGAGGGAGAGGAAGGAGGGGGGGAGAGGGAGGGGAGAAAAGGCCAGGGAGAGAAAGGTGATACAAATTGGGCGGCGGAGGGGAGACAGAGTCGGAAAGGGAAGAAGTCCACTAGGATGAGGAGGAGGAGGAGGAGGAGAAAGGGGAGACTCGTTGCCCACACCCAGACCCTCCAGGCTCACGGGCGTGCAGGGAACACGGAGGAGAAAACGAGGGCAGGGAGGAGGGAGAGAAGGGGGAGGGGAGGCGTGGGAGACAGAGGGAGGAGGGAGAGTTCTCCGGGACAGAGGAGGGCTGGTCTGGCCGGGCCGCGTGTGTGCGTGCGTGGGCTGTCAGGGTGGTGGGAGGGAGGGGGGCCGGCGGCTGCAGGGGAGGGATCTGCCTGGGAGGATAAAAGAAGGGCTTTGGTTTCTGGGTCACCCACACGGCTCTGCCTGCGTTCGGTCAGAACGGGGTCACTGGGCCACACACAACGGGCAGACAACGGGCCGCTGCCGCACCTCCCGGTGACCCTCTGTGGCTCTGCCAGCAGGACCCTGCTGGGACTGCAGCCACCCTGCTGCTGGGGACACGGCTTTTCCTGTCCCCTCTTTCACGGGGCTGGCTCAGCAGCTGGGGGCCCCCAAGCTCCACCCAGAGAGGTGGCCCCAGCCTGAACCAAGGCAGGGGGTGGGGGTGGAGGTGGGGGGACCGCTGACCTTCCTGGTCCGGCCAGACCCACCCAGGTGCGCCCTCTGCTTTCCTGCCCTCCAGCAGGCTCTGTTCTGAAACACTCCCTTCACTCGGCTCCTGCAAGATGCCTTCCTGTTTCCAACCTGCCTCTCGGATTTGACTTTCTCAGCTTTTCCCTCTGTCCCCAGAGAAAATGGCAGCGTATCGGGGCGGCCCCGCAGGTTCTGCTGAGGGCCACTCTGTCGCCCAGGACACAAGTGACGTCTGCAGGGAGTTTTGGCCGTGACTGTTTGCGTGGCCGGGGCAGGGGACGCTGCGCACCTCCCGCAGTGCACACGGCATCTGCCCCTCACGGAGAGTTATCTGGTCCGAACGGTGTCAGGACCGCAGGGAGGAGCCTCCTCCGCAGGATCCCCGAGCAAGCTCCCGCATCTCGCATCTAGAAGCATCACCAGCGACCTCAGTGCGCAGACTCTGTGCCCATGTCTTCACTGCTTCGTGCCCACTTGCCGGATAGACTTGTTCCTTCTAGAAGTGTCATCGGCCATCTGCCGTGTCCCCAGATGCTCCTGGTTTTCCTCCTGCCCCCTCTCTCTGTCTCCTCCTCGCCCCCTCTTTTACTGTTCACCCCTCAAATGTCAGCCCCTGGGCCTCTGACCAAGGCCCCTCTGTCCCACTGGACACCCCGTGTCCCTACGCCGTCCCACCAGCATCAGCCGCTCTGGCAGGATGGTTCCCGGAGCTCCCTCTGCCTGTCTCCCTCCTGCATGCCGCGCCCCCCCCCAGGGTGCCCCTTTGGGCCGCCCCACAGGCAGGGTGCCCAGCCCCGGACTCCACCTGTCTCTCACAAGGGTGCTCCTCTCCTCCCCAGATGCACTCCTTCTCTGGGGCTGCACCCTAGGTCAAGACCAGCCCCAGGGGCCACCCTCTGCAGCTCTCTCCACCATGCCAGGACCTGCAGTCTCACACGGTGCCCCGGTATCTGCCCCTCCTTTGTCACCTCTACTTCCTCTGCCCGAGTTCATGTCTCCATTGGCCTATCCATCTATCCATCGGTCCATCCATTTGTCCATCCATCCACTCATGTTTCATCCATGCACCCATCCATCTGTCCATTCGTCCATCCATCCATCCATTTGTCCATCCATCTACTCATGTTTTATTTATCTACCCATTTATTTGTCTATCTGTCCATTTGCCCACCCATCCACTCATGTTTCATCCATCTACCCATTCATTTGTCTATCTGTCCATCTGTCCATCCATCCATCTGTCCATCCATCCACTCATGTGTCATCCATCCATCCATTTGTCCATCCATCCATCCATTTGTCCATCCATCCATCCATCCATTTGTCCATCCATCCATCCATTTGTCCATCCATCCATCCATTTGTCCATCCATCCACTCATGTTTCATTCATCCACCCATTCACTTGTCTATCCATCCATCCGTCCACCCATCCACTCATGTTTCATCCATCTACCCATTCATTTGCCCATCCATCTGTCCATCCATCCATCTGTCCATCCATCCACTCATGTGTCATCCATCCATCCATCCATCCATTTGTCCATCCATCCATCCATTTGTCCATCCATCCATCCATCCATCCATCCATTTGTCCATCCATCTATCCATTTGTCCATCCATCCATCCATTTGTCCATCCATCCATTCATGTTTCATCCATCCACCCATTCATTTGTCTATCCATCCATCCATCCATCCATCTAGGCACCCATCCATCCGTGTGACAAACACTGAGAGGTACCTGCTGCGTGTCTGGCCTTGGCTGGGCTCCAATACACGGCGGCGAAACAAACAGGCCTGTCCCCGGCCTCCCTCGGCAGGCCTCCCTGTAACCTGGCTCACCTGGCTGAAGCCTCGCCTGCTTCCGCCCTCCACGGCGAAAGGCACCCACCGTGCACTCACCCCTCCTCCACCTCCGTACCCCCCACCCAGCCTCTTAAGTAGGATCTGATGAATCACACGCGCCTGGCTTTGTTCTGTGCAAAGCCCTTCCTCACTTTACGCTCAGAGGACCCCACGCGACAGGCGGGGCAGAGGGTGTCATTTCCAACTTGCCCCCGGGGAAACAGAGGCCAGAGGAGATGTGACTCTCTCCCAGGGTCACTCAGCTAGCGAGTGGGGGGCTGGGAACTGGACTGTGGGCTTTGCGGTCCACCACAGGTGGGCAGTCAGAGCCCCAGGAGGGCCCGCCCCCCGCCCCCAGGGCCAGCCCTGCCGGGCCCACGCGCAGCACCCACCTAGGGCTCCCGTGTGGCGTGGCGCTGTCTTGCGCAGCCTCCTGGCCTCGTCGTCGCACACCCACTGCTCACAGCAGCGGCCGGGCAGGCTGACCCGCCGCGGGTGGTGGCACCAGAGGCGCGGGGGGCGCACTCGGAGGCACAGCGGCGTGCAGCCCACCGCGCCGTCCACACACGTGCAGTTGAACTTGCAGCTGGGCTGGAAGGACTGGCCGTTGTTGTAGCGCACCCCGTCCAGGACGCAGCCCACGCCGACCAGCTCTGCGAATACAGCGTGGCCGGGTCAGGCCCGGTGCCCCCAGCCAGGGCAGCCTTCCACCGTGGACCTCACCCAACCTGGGAATGCCCCGCCACGGGGGAGGGCGAGTCGGCAAGGGCTGGGACCTGAGGGCGAGGGGAAGTGGGTGGGGCTTGAACAGAGGGAGCTCGGGAGTTCCTTAGGAGCTGCAGCTGCGGCTCGTTGAGTGCCACCTGGCGCCAGTGTAAGAGGATCTAGCATCTCGGGGCCGCAGGCCCAGGCGGCCAGCCCTCTGTCCTGTCCTGAGCCCAAGGCACAGAGCCTGGTACTGACAAATATCACTAGGGGCATGGTTCTGAATGGGGCAGACATGGAAAACCAATCAGAACACTTTGAAACAAAGATTCCATTCATTCTCTGCACATTGATGGGGTGTTCCAGGCGCTGGAGGTTCAGCGGTAAACAAAGCAGACCCAAGCCACACATGCTGACTGATGGGAGGGCCAGCGTCAGTGAGGCTGGGCCAGTCTCCTTCGCTGCCTCCTATCTCGTCTCCGACGTGCAAGTCCAAGTGTGGCCTGGCGGTCTTCCCTCTTACTGAAGGACTTCCAGGGACTCAGGTCACCCTGCTTGCCATCGGGCCGTCGCTCCCCTCAATGACACCCCCAGAGGACGGTCAGCTGCACGGGAGCAGGGACAGTGGGTCGGGCCTCGTTGGAACCCCGTCATTGTGTCCCTGCATGAAGGCATCTGTGGTTGGATGGACAGATGGATGGATGGACCGATGGATGGATGGATGGGTGGGAGCCAGGGGTAGCTGCTCCTATGGATCCCTTGACACCTCAAACCCCTAAAGAGATAGGCGTATTTGTCACTTTTTCCTGGGAAAGGGACCCTTAAAAGGTTAACCGGCTAGCCCCAAGCCACCGGCCCCTAGTTAGTTACGGTGCTGGGATTCGAACTCAAGTTGTCCAGCTCCGAGGACTACGAACGGCTGGTTTTCTCCTCCCTCACTCTCCACGCCGGGGTGTCCGAGCCTGGACCTGAGCCTGCCCCCTCTGAGGATGACCTCGGACGGGGATGAGGGGGTGTCGCCGAGGGGACGTTAAAGCGCAGCAACGCAACGGTGCGCACACACAGCGGCTGATCCCGTGTGAGGCTCGAGCGCCTTCCCTCGCTGACGCTCAGCGACCACATGCGGCTGGTTTGATCCAGCTCCTCCAGCGACGAGCCCAGGGTCACGTAGCCGGCAGGCGCCGGAGCCAGGATTCAAACCCCAAATCTGTCTGCCCGTCAAGTTTACGGTCCTCCGGCAGACCACACTGCCCCGGGCCTGCCCCGGGCCTGCCCCGGCGGCAAAGGCGGCAGAGTAGTGTTTGTGCAACAGAAATAGCCGAAGAGGAGAATTCAGAGGCTGCTCTCTGCCCACAGAAGCATTTAGTTTGGCTCAGAGAGCATTTTAAAAAAATGTTTTTTAATGTGTTGCCAACATGTACAAATTATACCCAAATCTGGATTTTCTTGAAAACTGAGCACAATGGCCAAGACCAGGCTCGCATCTCTGCCTGGCCACCGTGGCTGGTGCCCAGGACCGGCCGCCTCTCTAGCCAAGGCCTGCACTCGCCGTTTCGCCAGAGTCTCCACCGGCCTCGCTCTGGGTTTTATGACCCAGCGTTGCAAACGCTCACTTTTAATGCCCCGCCCTGTCCTGAACTAGTTACGGGCACCGCTCCAAGGACAGGTTTAGCCGGTCTGGGGACCATCCTTCGGTTGAGTGGACCGTTGGACGAGGAATTCTTCCTTCTCTCTCCCCTCTGGCCTTGCCCGCGGTGTCTTCCTCTCTGCCACCACCAGGCCCCGGGCTCTTCTTTCCTGACGAGGGTCTCACAGACTCACACTCTACGGCGGCGTTTCTGGGAAGACGTTCAGTAGCACGCCAGCGAGTTGTGTGTGTGTGTGTGTGTAGGCACACACGTATGCACGAGATGTGTGTATCTGTGAGTGTGTGTGTGTGTGTGTGTGTGTGGTGGGGTGGGTGGGCGGGGCAAAATCGACGGCGACAGAAGAGCTCACTGTTGCAAACAAGCTTGAAAAGTAAAGGCTTCTTACGATGGCTGCCCTCTGGGAACCGGACAGCGGACATAAACGTTCAACACCTCTGAGAAGTGCTGTAACACCTTTTACCTTCATTTAGTCCAGCGCCTGCACACCCAGGCGAGCAGGGCGTCTTGGGCGAGCGGAACCCTGTGAGACCCTCCTGCAGACCATGGTCCTCTTTCCGAAGGAACAGAAGGAGGCACGCAGAGGCGCGTGGCAAGCGGGCGCTGGGGGGCTGCAGGGGTGAGGCGGGGCCTGAGACACAGGTGGGTGGGCTGGGGCGGGAGGGCAGTTTCCAGGCCCCCGCTGGGGAGGGGCAGGCAGGGAGGCGGTTCGGCCCGCACAGTCTCTGAGTCCCTGAGCGAATACCTACAAAGGCGTGGTGCCCGGCACATGGTAGTATGTCAATACAGCTTTAGAGATTGGTATAATCACGGTGAACTGAGTGACCTTTCCAGCGACCTTGAAGAACAGCTGTGGAAGGGGAAAGAGGTGATGAGACCGACTTCTCTGCCGGGAGGGGATTCGAGTGCCAGGAGGCTGAGTCCAGCTTCCTCACTGGGTTTGGGGAGCGAGTGTGGGACTGGCTCTATACAGTGGCACCCCGCCCCTCATCCACGGCTTCGTTCCCCACGGTTTCGGTCACCCGTGATCGACCGTGTCGGAAAACATTCCAGAAATAAACAACTCAGAAGTTTTAAATTGCAGGCTGTTCTGAATAACGTGGTAAAATCCCACTCCCTCCTGCTCTGTCCCACTCGGAAGACGAGCCTCCCTTTGTCCAGCGTGTCCACACTGTGGACGCCCCGTCCCCCCGTCACTGCGCAGCCGGCTCGGGGGAGAGATCCACTCTCACGGGGTCGCAGGGCTCGTGTGCATGTCGCCCTGCCTTCACTTCGTAGCACCTCGCGCACTCAACGTTGGTCACATGCAGAGCACAGCTATGGTCGCTCTAGTCACCACCAGCTGTTATTGCTGATCTCTTGCTGTGTCTAAGGTAGAAATTCAGCTCTCCCGTAGGGGTGCAAATACAGGAAAACACACAGCTACGTCTAGGGTTCGGCACTACCTGCGGTTTCAGGCCTCCACCGGGGGCCCTGGAGCACACCCTGCAGACAAAGGGGGGCTGCGTAGGTCAGTTCGCACTTGAACATGCCCAAGGATCACTCGGAAGCTCATTAAAGGTGTGGCTTCCATCCCCACTCCGGGAGGTGCGGTGGGCTCGGGAGTAACACTTTGAACCAGCACATCGGGAGATTCTTTGTGGGCAGTGCTGTAAGTCCTGTTGAACTCACGGCCCTGGGGAGCGAGTGAGGAGTCTGAACACCAGGAGTAACGGAAGAAGGGTGGAGTATCACAGGGGGTCCCTGGTAGAGCTGAAGACGGACAACTCGCTATGAAAGTGGAAGCGTGCTCCAACGGTGAGAGAGCAGGAAGTGTTCACAGATCAGCCCCGAGGGTCAGAGAGCATTGCCTGCCTTGGAATTACGTCCATAACTCATCAACGACCCCTCCCAGGAGGCACGGTGGGTTAGCTGAGGGTGAGAGACTGTTCTGTGTGCAACTGTGAAACAGGGTGTGTACAGAGTCAGAGTTACGGTGACGGCTTGAGTCATCACTAAAGGAAAACAGAGGCTCTTGGGTTTACGAGGCTTTGCGGGACTTTTCGGAGGCTGGGCTGCCGTGTCCTGACGCCCAGTTACCTCTCTGCATCATGCTGGGTCACGCTTCCTGGGTAAACGCTTAGATGACTCAGGCCAGAGGAGCGCCGGTCAGACAGAAGCAAGGGACCAGCAAGCCCCAGGAAGGAGGTCTTTGGGAACAAAAAAGGGCCGTGATGCAGCCCTCGAAGGGAAAACAGACAACAACGACCAGCAGCCCTCCTGTACATGAGGAGATTATAAAGACCCAGAGGAAGAAAAAGCAAAGGCAAATAGAAACTCTCCAGGAAAAACACAAAGGCTCCATTGGAAAGGAAGTTCAGATGAGCACACTGTCTCCTGCTGCACTAAACAGCACTCGCATACGCATAACAGCACAAGTTGGATGACCATGTAAAGAAAAATAGGACAGCTTTGGAGGACGGGGAGGTGTCCGGTGGTACTGAGGAGCTGAGTCATTCGTCCACTAGCGATCATATAGGATCGTTGCTAGACATTTTAAGTCCATCAAGACACAACAACTGATATGTGTTATGCAGTTATACCTACGCGCCAGAAGAAAGGGCTGGAAAGTCAAGTGACTGCAGCAACTGAACAGGGGTGGGAGGCGGGGAGAAAGCATTGCGGGCTGCTGGCTTTCGTTCTTTCAGGACTACGGAATTTTTCAAGCGTGCGTTATTTCAGCTTACAGCATCGCTCAGCCAGCTGGGGCTCGGCAGGGTCCTAGTGGCCCTGGGAGGCCACGGGCATCCAGCGAGGGGCCCTACCACTACGGGAATGCAACCGGGCCGAGCCCTTCCTGGCAGCCCCTTTCCCCTTGGCGTCTGCCATGGATGCACCTCCAGGTCTGAGGAGAGAGAGCAGGACGCCGGGTTCCGGAGGCAAGAGGAACGCAGGCATCTCCCCTTGTCTGGTAGGGCCCAGCCTCCCGCCTCGAATGATGGACAGGGGAGTGGGGGGGGGCACCTCCTGCAGAGCAGGAGGAAGGCTCCAGGTCTCCAGGTGAGGGGCCCCAGGCCAGAACCGGGGATGCAGGGGCTGGGGCAGGGGGCGTGGCCAGAAAGGGGGAAGGTGTCACTTACGTGCACACACTCCTATTGCGTACCTCGGGCGGTCCCCGCTGTAGTCGCAGTAGAGGCCCCGGTGGGGGTCGCAGGTGGCGGCCTCGGTGCAGTTGTCCCCCAGCTGCTGGGCGCACACCTTACAGCACTCGCAGCCATCGGTGATGAGGCTGACCCCCAGCGGGCAGCGGGGTGGGGACGGCGGGCACTCGCACGGCCACTTGCAGAATTGGGGGCGTGACGACGTGTCCTCCGGGGGCGCCGGGGTGAAGGCCATGGCCGTGGGGGCTGGAGACGGGGCCTGCGGTGGGGGGGGGGATGGCCGAGGTGAAGAGGGGCTGCCAGGCGGGGGTCAGCGCCCCAGGCACCTGCCAGCATCTCCCTGCCTTCGTGGTGTTCAAAAGGCTTACATAATGTTGTACTTCTCCCGCATGCCTTTGATGGTCCTTCCCCTTTCTCCTCAATAGAAGAAATAAGGCCGAGAGCCCAGAGTTCAGGGACGTGAAGCCAGCGGCCTGAACCCCCCTGCGGGTGGGCGGTGGGCTGGGCTCTGCATCAGAACTCCGGCCACTGAAGCCCCATGGCTGTGTCCTCCCCTCCTCCCCCCTCCCCCCTCCCCCCTCCCTCCTCCCTCCCCGGGGGTCGGTGAGTCGGCCTCATGCGACAGGTGTGGGAGCCCAGGCCCCGTTTCCTCCACAAAGGGTCCCCCGGAGCTCACAGGGCCCCCAGACTCAGATTCGACACCTGGGCTCCGCTGGCCGACTTGTTACCACCGCTACTGCTGTTGTTAATCGTTACTATTAGTTCCCCCTCGGAGCACCAGGAAAGGTCAGCGTGCGCAGGGGCTTCAAGCTGCCTCTGCCTCTGGGGTCCAGTCACCTTCGCGCCCTCTCCCTGGACCACCACCCAGACCCCCACTCTTTACATGAGAGGAACCTGGGCCCAGGAGCATCGCCTGCGCGCAGAGAGCGGGGGACTATGGCAGGCCTTCCAGCGATGGCCAGCAGACCCTTCTTCTCCACCCAAGAGGAGAGCATGAGGCCTGCGACAGAAGTGGCCCTCTCGGTGGGCCTTTGACAAGCTTCCTGTTTGGAGCCCCAGCAACCCCATCTGTGACGCGGCCACAGGAATGCCCCCCAGAAGATGCTGGGGGGCCGAGGGTCAAGGTGTGTGCAGACACACTCCTGCGGGAGCTGGCGAGCGGCAGACACTCCACAGCATGACTGCCCCTCCCCACGCCCTGTCCACAGAGTGTCCCCCAAACACCCGGGGCCTGGGCACTGTGAGCTGAGCTGGGTGAGCTGTAACCTGGTAGGACCCGTCTCCACACGGTCACTGTCCAGCTTGCTGTCTCCACGCCAAGTTAAAGATCCTAGGAAGGAAGGGGCAGAGAGGCCCCCTGCATGGGCTCTGGGTCCTCTGTGCCAGGCCCTTGCTGCTGGCGCCATCTAGTGGTGTAGACCTCCCAGAGTCATGTGCACTCTCTCACCTGTGGGATGGCACAGCATTTCCACTGGCCCTTTGCCGTGGCACCTGGACCACTCTCATAAAAATACGGACTCTCCCCTGGCTGGCGTAGCTCAGTGGATTGAGCGCGGGCTGGGAACCAAAGTGTCCCAGGTTCGATTCCCAGCCAGGGTACATGTCTGGGTTGCAGGCCATGACCCCCAGCAACCACACATTGATGTTTCTCTCTCTCTCTTTCTCTCTCTCTCTCTAAAAATAAATAAATAAAATCTTAAAAAAATTGTATTTATAAAAAAAAATACGGACTCTCCCCTGGCTGGCATAGCTCAGTGGATTGAGTGTGGGCTGTGAACCGAAGTGTCACAGGTTCGATTCCCAGCCAGGGTACATGCCTGGGTTGCAGGCCATGACCCCCAGCAACCGCACATTGATGTTTCTCTCTCTCTCTCTCTCTCTCTCTCCCTCCCTTCCCTCTCTAAAAATAAATAAAATCTTTAAAAAAAATACAGACTTTCCCTTTTCATCCTCAAAGGAGCAGAAGCGTGTCAGCCCAAGAACAAAGAGGCACCTAGACGGTGTGTGCATTGACCCCCTTGAGAAGCAACCCAGACCCCCTCCCAGCTCACTGGCCCTGCCGCACCTGGAGGCCAGCCATCGGCACAGCTCCCTTTGGCCCTGCTGTAGGCCCGTCCCCACTGTGGGCAGCAGGGGGCGCTGTTGGAGTGCGTACTTGTGTTGACCTAGAATGAACAGTCTGGGGCCCTTTGGGGAGGGTGTCGCTGGTCACTCAGAGCCCCCTGTTGGACGGGAGGAAACATCTACAGCCTCGTGTTAGAGCTGAAGCTCTGCAGGTCACCACGCCACGTCACCCTGGCCTCTGCCACCCGATTGGGCTGCTCTAGGGCCTCCCATGCCCCAACCTGCAGTGCCAGCACAGAACCACGCAGCCACCGAGCTCACACCCTCTGCCACGGCCCTTGCTCCAGTGACCATGAGAATGTATCTCTTGTGATTCTGTTTTCAACCCAAAGCAATAAACCTGTTCTCGTTTTATGGGCAAAACCCATGAAGCACAGAGGCTCACGCAGGTAGGTGGTGACACAGGAAGACTCGGAGGGAGCTGTGTCACCAGCAGCTATAGGCGAGGTGCCAGTGCCCTTGGGGCCCCCTGAAGCTCTCACCAGCCTCCTGCCTTCTTTGAGTTAGACCCTGTCCCAGCTTCCCCAGGGCCGGCGGGAGCAGACAGGAAGCCGGAACCTCCCCAGACAGCCCCAACGGCCAGCTGCCCGACTGGGGCCGCCTGCACCCGTTGCACAGATGGAGACACTGACTGTGGCCAGCTCAGTGCCATGGGGGCCTGCACTGTTTTCATCTCACAGCTGACTTGGAGAGGGCCATGAGGTGGAGGCAGAGAGAGCACTGTCCCGGGAAGGCCGGAGAGAGTGAAGACCAGTCTCGGGCCCGTCCAAATTGCAGGCGGTCACATCCAAGTCTCTGCAAATGCCACTGTGTTTACAGGGAGGCCAGGAAGGAGGCGGCGACGTCGAGATGTGTCCCCCGCAGGGTGGGGTGCCCAGTGCTCCCCGGCCACAGCCTGTCCCTGCTGGATTCGGCCGGCTCAGCCCTGAACACACCAGCCTCGCCCACTTGTCCCACCCCCTCCCTCTGCAGCAGCCTCTCCCAACAACCCAGCCCCTGCTCAAACAGAACTCCGTTCGAAGCACCTGGAATCTTTAACAGACACCCACACCTCCCCCTGCACTCCCAGACACCCTGACTTAGATGGGCTGGGCAGGAGCCCTGCACTGAGGTTTTTCCAGGGGCTCAGCGGGCACCCGAGGGTGAGAAGCCCCAGCAAAGGCCTGTGGACCTTGTTGAAATGCAGATTCCCGGCCCCGGCATTGACTATGCGGCTTCTGTTCTGCTAGGCTGGGCCCCGAATCTGTGTTCTGACCTGGACCTCCGCTGATTCTTGCAGGATGGGAACCACCCCCTGGGTGCTGGGCAGGGGAGGGAAAGCGTGGGGACTCCGGACCAGCTTCCTCTGTTAACCCGTGACTCGAGTGCCACCGCCCCGGCCTGGGTTTCTCACGGCCGTCCGCACCCCAGTCGGCGCAGAACACGCGCCAGCCACTCCGTGTGTGCCGTCCCGGGCTGCCCACCGCTCGGCACGCGGGCTCGGCGCAGTTCACTGAACGTGATGTGCTTTGCCCTTGATGTTTGGTAAAAGTGACTTAAAAATGGAAAGAGAAAGGAGCGCCGTGCCTGCCGAGGTCTTAAGTTTGTGCTCCTCCCCAGTTTGCGCACTGATCTCTGAAAGGGGCGGTGCTAGGAGGCGGGGCCTAGGGCGGGCGAGGGGGGAGTAGGTCAGGAGGGTGGAGCCCCCTGCCCTCACCCCTCCCACCCCGGGCAGACCTTGGAAGAAGCCTGCAATG
Organism: Phyllostomus hastatus; assembly: GCF_019186645.2. Taxonomy (NCBI): domain Eukaryota; kingdom Metazoa; phylum Chordata; class Mammalia; order Chiroptera; family Phyllostomidae; genus Phyllostomus; species Phyllostomus hastatus. Next base: position 44,620,297 of record NW_025334017.1, on the reverse strand, counting down.
AGCCAGGACGGGAGGCTGTGACCACCCCAGCACCTGGACCTCGGGCTTCCAGACTCTAGAACTGTGGAAACAGATTTCGGATGTTTATCGGTCCCGTGGCCGGCGGCACTTTGTTACAGCAGCGGAACGGACTGGACCGGGTCAGACACTGAACTGTCTGGACGAGGAGGGAATCAGGAGGCGGGTTAAGAGAGAGCGCACTTGCTGGGTGAACTCAGCACAGGACAGCTGGGGAGGGACAGAGCGAAGCTGCTGTGGGGAGAGCTGCGGGCGCCTCGTGAGGCGGCGTTTAAAGGTTTAACTGGACCTGCTGGTCTTTGCAGGCGCTCTGATAACGGACCTGGGAACAGGTCAGTCTCTGATTTGACTTTGAAGCGTCAGTTTTGCCTCATCTTCACAAAAGTGCGTCGCTGTGGGCATGGGAGCAGGAAGTGCGAGGCTGGCGGTGATGGGTGGGCCCCGCGGGGGGCCCGAAATGTCCCCTTGGGTGAGGGAGATGGACCCGCCCTCTGGCGGGAGAGCGTGGCCTGTCAGCGAATGAGTCCGTGGGGTGAAGCGCAAAGGGCGTGACTTCTGCAGCGAGGGGAACCCCCCTCCCAAGCCCCCTGCCCCCCCAGCTCTGTGGCCTGTGCCCACGCTGCCCGCTCTGAGCTCCCACCTCCTCCGCTGTCAAATGGGAATGACGACAGCGTGTGCCAGCAGCCCAGGCAGAAGTCACTAGGATTATCCCCATTTCACAGATAGGGAAACTGAGGCTTAAAGAGCCTAAGCAACCGTAAGGCCTCAGAGCTGGGAAATGGTCCACGACCCACACATCCCTCCAAAGCCCTTGTTTGTGACCCAGGTGTCATCGCTGCACTCCTCCATCATTCATTCACCCATCCATCCAATCATTCATTCCTCCGCCTGCCCGCCCATCGCACCCCTGCACTGAGCATCTCCTAGGCGGCTGCAGCTCGGATGAACAAGACCTGGCCCCTCACAGGGCACAGAGACACAAAGTAAGACAACACGGGGTGTTGAGGATTGTGTGGAACGGAGCCCCAGCTCCCGAGGGTCCCCAGAAAAGGATACGGGAGCCTAAAATGTCAGGGGGCTGTTTAGGGACGAGTTGCTCTTTCTGGCCCCTTCTGTGCCCAGCGCGGCGCCTGGCACACGCTGGGCCAGCCCTCAGTGAACAACGGGGCAGGTGCCAGCACTGGTTTGTTGCAGTTGGGGAGGCCGCACCCAGATTCTCCACGAGGGGGCAGGGTTGAGACAGAAATGGCCTGAGCTGTGCCTGGCTGGGCTGGGGGCTGTGGGAAGGGGCTGCGGGGTCTGGGAACAGCTTGTGTTCACTCCTCCCCTGCAGAGAAGGGGGGGAGGGGGGCGTGGGAGAATGGGAGAATGTGGCCCCGGGCAGGGGGCCCAGGGCTGTGGACGTGACCCACTCACCCTCCCCACCCGCTTCACCACTTTGTTCCCCTGTTGCTGGTGGGACGGACTGGGGCCACCCCCGCGTGAGAGGGTGGACGCCCCTTTTCCGAGCACCTCCCGGGAGGGAGCCCCTCAGGATCCCGACCTGGGTCCCCAGTGGGCTGCCCTTCAGGTGCCCACAAGGCGCTCCTTCTCCTGGCCTCCCGGTCTCCTGTCCGTGCGGGTGAGGCTGGGCCCTGCCCGGAAGGCGGGGATATGAGTCCCTGCTTTCCCCGGAGATTCCCCGGCTCCAGACCCCCTCCCCCCTCCTTCCAGCACCCAGCCCAGGGCGGGCTCCTAGCCACGGGTCCCTTCCCTCCACGCCTGCGCTCAGAGAGGGACTCCGCAGGGGTGGGGGCCCCTCCCTTTCTCTCCGTTGGGCGGGGGCCCGCATCTCTCTCACCTCCCCCCACGCACACCCCCACGCACGCCCCCACACCAAAGCTCAGCAGACCCACAGCCCGCCCGAGCCTGGACTTGCCTCCAGCCTGGGGGCCCTGGGACGGGCGGGGGCAGATTTTATCGCATCCCCTGGAATGTCCATTATTCACTTTCTGAGAGGCCTGGTTCCTTCTTCCCGATTATGCCTCCCTCCTCCTCCGCCCCCTTCTCTCGGGGAGAGTCCCAGAAGGTGGGGTGGGGGGTGGGAGTTGGCCGATTAACAGAACGTCAAGGCTAAAGGAGAGACTGGAGTCCATCAGATGCAGTGGTTGTTTAAGTCACAAGTGCATAAGAATCTCTGAGGCACCCCTTAACACGTACTGCTCCCCAGGTGTTAAAGCTCAGGGCCCCGGAATTGGTATTTTTCTCCCACAGGCCTCTGGTATTCTCAACACACTCCCCTCTGCTAGTGCAAACACCCATCTCCAATGCGCGAGCCTCTCACCACGGTAGGGGCCCAGCCAGCCATTTATCACCACATCTCCGGAGACAGGGGAAGGTGGGCCCAGAACAGGGCTGTTAGAGGTCATGGAGAAGTTATATGGACGGGCTATGAAGGCCACGGTCAGCGACAGGGCCCCTGACTCAGGGTTGTAAGACACAAGTCTCCCCTGTAAGTCATTATCAGCACCATCAGCACCTTCATTAGTACCACCAGCATCGCCATCACCACCATCAGCACCTTCATTAGTACCACTGGCATCACTATTGTCACCATCACTACCATCAGCACCATCATTGTTAATACCACCAGCATCACCATCACCACCAGCATCACCATCACCACCATCAGCACCACCTTCATTAGTACCACCAGTATCACCATCACTACCATCAGCACCATTATCGTTAGTACCACCGGCATCACCATCAGCACCATCGGCACCATCACTATTTCTTTCTCCTACACGACAAACCAAAAGTGGTCACCGGCTCCCTTTAAATGTGCAAGGAAGCTGGCCAGGATATGGAAACCCTGGAGCTTCAGAAGACCCCACGTCCCCAGCACTGAGCCCAGCACATCCCACCAATCAGCCCGTCCCCCTGTCCTGCCTGCCAGGCACTGAGCCGGGTCTCCCCGAATGCCTGTCCGCCGGGAGCTGGCACTCGTCTGCCGTCAGTGTTTCCGCCCAAGCTGGGGACCCCCAGCCCCTGCTGCTGGGACAGCGGGAGCCACTGTTGTGTGTCTTTCCCGCCCTCCATTCTGTAATTCCCCCAGGACCCCCAAGACACGAGTGCTGACATCACACCCTTTACAGGCATGCTCACTGGCCCAGAAAGGCCGGGCTCCTCGTTCAAGGACGCGCAGCTGGTACGTGCAGGAGCTGGGACCGGAACTCGCTGGTTTTCCTCCCCGCCTATCGTAATTCCTCGGTCCACACCTGCGTCTTTGCAGACCAGCGCTGTCTAGTGAAACGTAATGTGAGCCCTATATGGAATTTGACATTTTCTAGTTGCCACCCTAAAAGTAATAAGGAACAGGTGGAATTTGTGTTAATGAAATATGACGTATTTCGTGTAACCCAGTATGAACATTATCATTTCAATATGGAGTCAATAGCAAAAAAAAAAATTACGACGAGAGTTTCAGTCTTGTATTCATGCGGGAGTCTTAGGGACCCGGCGTGTATGGGCTCTGAGAGCTCCTTTAGGGGCTCACCACATGTCACATGCCCAGCAGCCTCAGCGCCGGTCTAAGCTGTGAGGACCCTGCTGGCCTCACAGGCGTGTGGCTTTCGAGCTGATGCACACAGAGCGCTCAGGACACTGCCCAGACCCAGGGAGCCCTGGTCCCGGGGGCACAGGGAGTTCCGGCGGCGCCGTGAAGGGATGAGCACAGTGTCCCCCGTGCTGTCGTGACCCCTCCTTCCTCTCGGGGCTGCAGCTGGCACGCTGGCCCAGGGGGACCCTCCTGGGTCCCCGCCCTGAACCATATGGAACCCAGTGAGGGCGGCCACCCTCCCGCTGCCCAGCTGCCCCGCTGTTTGCTCAGAGCCAAAGGCAGCCTCCTGGTGTTTGGCTGCTTTGCTGGCAGGGTATGGGCGGGGGTGGGGGGCGGCGCTTTTCTGAAACCTGGGGGAGGTGCCACTTCCCTATCCTGCTCCTGAGCCCAGGGAGACCGCCCAGCCCGAGGTCAGGGTCTGGCCTCCCGAGGAGGACAGTTCTGTTCCCGCTCCAGAGGGCGAGCCTGCCAAGGGCCGTGCCAGGTGGGGCCGTGAGCCAGCCCCTGCGGAGCGCCCACCGACGCCCCACAGAAGTCGTGGGCAGTAGGGCCCTGAGGTCGGAGCAGCGCGTCCAAGTGGCTGGAGCGGCTCTGAGCAGGGGACTCGTGGGGCTGGGGTTTGGGGGGGGGGGCGGAGTGAAATGCTCGCTCAGATCCCAGCTGCGGACAGGAGGGGGAACGGAGGCATTCCCGTTCACGTCCTCGCTCTTCTGCAGAAGGGCCGTGCCTCACGCGCAGGCCCACGCCTTTCTACGGGGGGCGCCCGGCGGGGCGGAGGAGCTTGCAGGGTACACCCAGCATGCCCTCCTCAGGCACGCACACGCACGGCGGGCACGTACGCGCTCAGGTAGGCCGCGATCACGATCACGCACACACATTTACATGGGAGAGGGGGTACGGACGGCCGACCGAAGACCTCGTGCTCGCCCAGGAATCTGTGGGCACGACATGTGTGCACCCAGTCCCCGCTCTGATCTGGAGGGGTCCTGTTCACGGGGTGTTCACGGGGTGTTCACGCCCCAGCCACAGGGGGCTGGGGGCTGGCGTCGCGGCCCCCTTAGCAAAGGAGGACAGTGAGGCCCAGAGCGGTGAAGGGGCTTGTGGAAGACGGCCGGCCGGCCAGCCAGGGCAGAGCCTGCCCCAGCCTCTCTCCTCCGATGACCCCTGCCCTCCTGCCTCCCTGGCCTGTAAGCGCTGGTAGGGACAGGGGCCACGGGCTTGTCGCCTCTGCACAAGCGCGTGGACCGCGAAGGCAGTGGGCTTATGGCCCAGAGCTAGGCCTGGGTCCCACAGTCGGCTCCACTGCGTATTTGCTGTGTGAGCTTAGGCAAATGACTTGGCTTCTCTGAGCTCCAGGGTCTGCATGTACAGAGGAAGGTAATGGCATCCACTTAATAACTGCCATGGGAATCGGAGGAGGCACTTCACGAAGGTCGGCTGGCTGAGCTGAGGGGGGTCCCGGTTATTCACACACAGCCCTGGGCCCAGGACCGCACGGAGTGCCCTCTCTGGGCCCCTGGTGGGCACCGAGTCCTGCGGAGGGAAGAGAGGGGCGGCGAGCGGGGAAAGCAAGTCTGCTCCGTCTGCTCCTTTATCACGCGTTCCGTTCCCGAATAGACCCGGCTCCGTCTCTGCTCTGGCTGCCTGTCTCGCCCCCTGATTTATCGCTTCCTGCTGTGATTACAGACCCTTCAGATAACGCGGTTCCCTCCGACAGGGCCAGGCCCCCCAGGCCCCGCTTCCTCAGGCCCTCCTGGCCGTCCGCAGGGGCGCCTCCTCCCACGTGCACATCTATATCATTTTTCCCGTTGGAATCCCACCGGGGCCCGGCGTGGCCTTGCACCCTGTTTACATGCCAGTGTGTGTATGTGGGGGTGGGGCGGGGGGGGAGTGGGAACGGCCGAGGCTGGGATTTGGCTGTGAGCACCGCACTGGTTGCCATGGGTCGTGTGGGGCTCCCGGAGACGTCCCGGAGGGGCCTGCACGGAGGAGGGGCCGCACAGAGGAAAGGGGCCTCACCCCCGCCCGCCCCCCCGCCAGGAGCCTGCCCCCTATCCTGCTGCCTGGGACCGCCTGGGCTCCCGGGTCCTGCGCATGTCCCCTGGGCTGAGCCCGCGGCTCGGCGCCCCCTCCTCCCCAGCACCAGCGGCTCTGCAGAGGCACGTGGGGCTCCAACATCCAGACTCCCCCGCAGGCTTGTCCCTCCCCCTTGTCACTCAGACCTCCCTGGGCTGCGCCTCTCGCCTCTTCTCCAGCCAGCCCCTGCCCTCCCAGGCGCACTGCCCTCCCAGCCGCAGAAGCCCCGGGAGGAGGGGGGCTGGCTTGGCTCTTTCTGGTCTGCAGGAAGTGCTCAGTTTCCCCTCGACCGGGAAAGCTCTGGAAGACAGAGTGGGGTTTGGCAGGAGGAATCTAAGTTTGAACTCTGGCCACCGATTGATTCGGGGACCTTGGGCAAGTCCCCTACCTGCTCCGTCTCCGTTTCGTTCATTTGCAGAAACGTTAATAATGTATTTTGTGTGGGAAGACGGGCACCGCGCAAGGCAGGGAGGATTTAACGACGAGTCGGACAGGCTCTCCCTGCCCTCATTGTACTCCGCACGGAGCCCCCCACCCAGCTCCCACCAGGCACCTGGCCTGCAGGCGGCGTCCGCTCTCAGCCTCAGGTCCGGTCCAATCAGAACCGGTGTCCGCGAGCCCACGGCTAAGCTCCTTGCTTCCTGAGCCTCAGTGTTCTCATCCATGAATGGGGCCCATTGATCCCAAGGGAAGCCGCCCGTCAGTGTGAGCCGGCAAGAAAGCCCCTCTCGCGCCACCCTCCCTCCAGCCCTTGGCTTCCCCGAGGGGCCCTGGCCAGGCGGAGGGATCCTGGGTTGTTCAGAGGCTCTGCCGGCCGCCCCCCGCACGCCCACGCCCAGCCCTGCAGACGGCCTCTGCGCCGCCACGTGTCTGGCTCCCTGGGCTTCCTGGAGGGACAGACCTTCCTCCCTTCCCCCTGGCGCGCCCGGGAATGGAGGTGGGGGACAGAGAAGCCAAGGGGGCCCCGGAGACAGCGGGCCTCGTGCGCGGGACCCAGCCGTGCGCGCTGCAGGAATCAGAGGTCCGCGCCAGCCCTGGAGCCGGGGCGCTCAGGGGTGGGAAATCAGCCCGAGCACCGTTTACTCCAGAGGCTCCTTTGTTGAAAGCTGGCGTTTCCCTTTCCAACTTTTCTTGGCATTTTCCACGTCCCCTTCCTGTAGTATACCCAACCCTTAGGGACTCATTTTTTCCAAACCCAAAGACTTAAGAAATCTGCTAACAACTTGTTCACTTTATGCTGCTCAGAGAGGGCGAGGGACTAGCTCAAGGTCACACAGCCAACCCTGGCAAAGTCCAAGTCGGGTCTGGAGGCCAGCCCCCCAGCTCCCAGCGCCCCTTCCTCTCAGCTCTGCTTCAGGTGTGAGAGGCGGCATGGGGGGCTGGCTAGTTTCGCTCCTTCAGGTGTTGCCCCTTCCTTCTGGCCCTGCCGGAATCTGCTGACCCCATGCGGCCCTCCTCCTCGCCCTGCCCCCCCAGCCCCTCTCACCCTGCTGGGGCCCCTCTCTGAGCCCCTCCAGGCAGGACTCACCGTGGCCAGGGCGCTGCCCGCGGCGGCTGCTGCGGTCACTACTGCCAGCGTCCAGGGCAGGAACCACCTCATGCCTGGAAGTCAGTGGCAACGGCATCGACCGAGAGCCCAGAAGACCCGCCACCTCTCGGGCCGGCTGGGCTGAGACTGGCCAGCCCATCAGGAGCACCAGCTACGGCTCTTCCCGCAGCCCTCGGGGGGTTTTATGAAAGCAAGATCTGACGTCAGGGGTAGGGACAAACCCTGCATTTTCCTCTGAAAAAAACTTTTCCTGCCTCTCTCTCTCTCTTTTTTCCCTTTCTTCCCTCTGTCCCCACCTCCAGCCCAGGCTTGGCCGGCCTCCCCGGCTCTGACAGTCTTAAAGGGAAAGTTACAGAGCTATGATTTCACGCTGGGGCTGGGCGGCACCATCTCACAGAGGACCCGGGTCATCCTGGGGAGCGCGTCACGCAGGTGGGGCCAGGACGCCCTGGGAGGGTGCAGGGGGGAGGCGGAGCTACGGTGACCCTGGTGGGCGGGCGGGCAGGCCGTGGGGGCTTTGAAAGCTCTCCCAGTGGGAACGTGAGCCCGCTCTCCCTTCTCCGGGCTGCTCCCACTTCTGGTTTCCATTTGCCGTCTCTCGCTCTCCCCCCCGGCCATCAGCGAGGAGGACGGCTTTCAGTGCGTGATCTAGAAGTGATAGGACCCGAGTGCTGCACTCAAGTTCGCACCATTATCTCCGCTGCAAACTGAAGCCGTGGCCACACATTTGCAGGAGTTGCCTTCCCTGCTGTGGAGCCAGGCCCTCTGGGGCTGGCGCCGTCTCCCCACACCCGGGCAGCTGTCGTCCTGCTGGGTTGGGGGTGTCTGGCCTTCACCCCCTGCTGGATGCTTGCCACATAGGTGAGGAGTCTCCCATGGGTCCTGTTCTGACCCCGTTCAGCTCCCTCATCCCCAAGTGGACTTCAGGCTTGGGGACAGCCTCCTGGGGGGTCCCCCAGCCTCCCCTCCACCCCCGCACTGTCTACCGTCCACGCTGCTCAGAGCCAGCAGGGTGGCCCCTGGGACATCGCATGAGGTGTGGCCCTCTCCGGGCTAAGACCTCCCAAAGTCTGCCCACTGACTCCGAGTGGGGTCCCCAGGCCTGTCCCTGTCATGGCCTGCTCTCAGCCACCACGGCCCCCTAGCTGTCCCTTCGCACCCCAGCACGTGTCCTCGCGGGGCAGCAGTGTGCTCCTCGCCGCGCCTGGATGGACGTGCGGCCCACGGGACGCCTTCAGAGACCACTTCGGAGAGACCACTCTCCGAGACAGAAACAGCAAAGAGTCGGTGCAAGAGGGGAGCTGAGCAGGGGCCCCGAGGGCCTGGGTGACAGTAGGCATGCGCAGGGTGGCATGGGGGGGACAGTCTGCGTGTTCCCAGGCCTGAGGCCAGGGCGTCCCATGGCGTCACTCCTTCCTGTTGTTCTTGGTCATTCATTTTCACCTGCGCTGCAGAGGGTCCAGGGCCACTGCCAAGGCCACACAGGGCCCCCCCCTCGGACCGTAGCATTTACCTGCTCACTCCCACCCCCCCTGCTTCCCACGCCTGCTCCCCATCCTCCCCAACAACAAGGATCTGCAGCCTCGAGTTCGCCCAATTTATGTGTGTGTGCGTCCTTGTCACATAGGGTGACAAAGCTATGGCTGTTGATTTGACGAGGACGGGTAAAGCACTCACTGTGTGTTAAGCACTGCTCTGAGTACCTTGCAGGTAGGTGCTTATATGGTCCCCTCTCTATATTTGGGGAAATCGAGGCACAGAGAGCTGCAGGAACTCCCCCAAGGCCACACAGCTGGCAGGCAGCAGGGAGCAGGTTCAAGGGCGGGCCCCTAAGTCCTGTGCACTTCTGAGTGTCTCACGCAGGTAGAAGGTAGGAGGCTACGGCTTCCTTCCCTTTCTCTTCATTTCCACGGAGTCCTAGACTTCTCAGATCCCTCGGGCTGCCTCTTCCTAGTGCGTTGCTTCTGGCTGTGGCCTCAGTTTCCCTATGTGTGACCTCCAGGCTGCATGTCATCTCATCCCCCTCGTGAGGGGCCCCCACATTACCTCCAACCCCCACAGACACAGCCCTGACAGGCCTATTGGGCTGTTCCCTAGGACACCCACCTCACCATCGGTTGTGACCGGAGCTGATGACATTCCCACGCACAGGTGGTCCAGTGCTGTGGGCACAGGTCTGGGTCGGACTTCCGTCTCTGGCCCCTCACCCGCTGCGTGACCTTGGAGGAGTCGCAGAAACCCTCCGTGTGCTGGTTTCCGCATCTCTGAAGCAGGGATGAGAGGGGGGCTGATCACTCGGAACAGCTCGTGGCACGGGAAAGTGCTGTGGAGGAGGCAGGAGGCATGCTGAGCACACAGTAGGTACGCTGAGCACATAGTAGGTGCTCAGTAAAACGCCGAGACCACGGTGAACATTCTTACTTAGCCTCTGCAGTGGGAGCTCCACAAGGAGAGGGTCTAGACTGGCCAGGCTGTGTCCTGCATCCTGCCCTGAAACACAGTGGGGGAGGATGGGGGACCCACACCAGGGGCGGTGTGGGGGCCGGGGTCTCCCCTCTCCCTGCCTGGGGTCCCCGATCCAGCTGTCCGCGTCTCCCTCTCAGCCCGAGCCAGCTCCCAGGCGCTTCCTCTAGCAGATGTCCCAGGGCGGCTGTAAAAAAATTCCAACGTGGAGGGGCTGGGGGGGGAAGGGGGTCTCAGAGCCCAGGCCGGGCGAGCGTACTCCCACGCCAGACAGAGAGGCCCCTTCACGGCAGCCAGACGCACAGAAGATCCCAGGAGCTCGGAGCAGCAGGCGCCCGGAGGCTGCAGACGCGCTCGCAGCCTGTCTGTCTGTCCTCTGTTTGCCTCACAGAGCCACATGGAGCCCACGTGGGGCAGGCAGCACGGCGCCGGGTCCTGGGCCCACCGACACACACGGCACGTCACTGCCCGGGCACCGAGGCCCCACCTGCCGAGCCACTGCGGCGGCTCCACGGGGCAGATCGTGGGGCAGGGGTCTGCTCCGTCCCCCGCCTCCCGGCCAGGCCGCCTCCGCAACCCAGGTGGGCTCTGCCTCACCTCCCGGGGGGGGGGGTGCCCAAACGAGAAGGGCGGAGCCGCTGAAGGGTGTCGGGGTGAATGTTCTTCACGCCCCAGCCAGCCGGGGCAGCTGGCTGTGCTCTGGGAGGCTGGGCCGCCCCTAAGGGGCTCCCGCGCCCGCCGCTCAGTTCCCGAGTCACAGCAGGCACACACCTCTGGCGTCAGCCTTGGGTGCAGGTGGGGGCCCCCAGGACTCCCTACACTTCTCACCTGGGAAGGTGGAGGGGAAAAACAAGAGCTTTGGGAGCAGGCTGGCCTGCATGAAACCCCCACTCCATTACGTACCAGGTGGGGGGTCTCGGGGAAGCCACGTCACCTCTCTGAGCCTCAGTTTACCTGTCTGTCACGGGGGGGGGCAACGAGGACACCTGCCTCCTAGGGTTGCCATGGGAGACGAATTGTGTGGAGACCATGCAGATGCTGAGTGAACACTTGGCAGGAATGTCCTTCAGTGCGATGCTCATCATCACAGAGACTCCGCCCGCGTCCCCACCCGGCTCGCCTAGGTCTCCACACCGCTCTCCTTCCGAGTCTGCTCCCGCAGCACGGCTGTGGGCTGGGACACAGTGTCCCCGTTCCTCCCTGTCCCTTCCCCCTCCAGGGGAGCCCCAGAGCTCCCCGTCCTCCGGGCAAGGCTTTCTGTTGGTCTCCCCGATGACACTGATTGTGGCGCAAGCAGACGAGGACACAGAAATGGAAACAAGGAGACAGAGACGGCAGTGCCATCTGGGTCTGAGTCACGCCCGACAGCCCCTGGCAGCCCGTGGGGCAAGCAGAGACGGGTTTGGCTCTCCTCAGACCACTTGTATGCAAATGTCCAGGCGTCTTGAACTCTTCCACCCGGAGACGCCTTCCTGCCGGGACCAGCAGGGTCTCTGTGGCTCTTGACTCAGAGAATCTGGGGTGTCTCGGTTTCCAAAAACCAGGGGCCAGGTCCTGCAGGACTGTGCCTGCCCTGCGGATGATTCCTGAGACAGTCACCTGACTGAGGTGGCTTTGCTCATTCGTTCAACACATGTACAAGGACATGGACTAATCATTACAGTATCGTACACACGCTCTGTGCCCCGCCCACTCATCCCGCCCTCCCTCCCTCCCTCAGCCCCTGGCAACCATTGAGTTGTTTACTGCTACCCCGGTTTTGCCTTCTCCAAAATGTCACAGAGCTGGAATCTTACGGTGCGTGGTTTCCTTCACTTCACAACATGCACGTATGGTTTCTCCCTGCCTTTTCACGGCTTGACAGCGAGCTCCTTTGCAGCGCTGCGGAGGGCTCCGTGGTCTGGATGGGCCACGGTCCACTCGTCCGCCCACCGGCTGCAGGACGTCCCGGCAGCTCCCACGTCTCGGCAGTTATGAATGAAGCTGCTGCACACGCCCACGTGCAGGCTTTGTGTGGACGTAAGTTTTCAAGCCCTTGGAGTAAATGCCAGGAGGTGCGATTGCCAGAGTAGGTACGAGTACGCGTACTTTTGTAAGAGCCGACCTGCCCTCCAGGGGGGCCGCCCCATCGGCTCCCCACCGGCAGGGGTGGGCGCCCCTGCAGCCCCTCCGCCTCGCCAGCACTGGGTGTGGTCGGAGTTCTGGGGTCGGGCCGTTCTCCTCGGGGTGCGGTGGGACCTCATTGTTGTTGTAATTCCTCCCCGTGTGTTAGTTCATCACCTCGGAGTCACTGAAAGAGGCAGGTGCTGCCATCACCCCTGTTTACCTGGGCAGAACCCGAGGCTCGCAGAGGTAAGGCCTTACCCAAAGTCACGGGAGGGGCGGAGCCGGGGTTCAGACCTCAGACGGCAGGGGCCCCCGCTCAGGGGTCCACCCTTCTGATCAGGAGCTTCAGAGCGTTCGGGGTGGGGGAGTCCTGGAGTCCCCGGCAGGTGCGGTTAAAGAGCTGGGTGCCTGCTGGCTCACGGCGGCCACACTGGGCTCGGGCTGGCAGCGGGCAGGCTGGACGCGGGTCCGGGCTGGGAGGTGGCCAGCAGCCCTGCTGCGGAGGGGAGCGTCATGCTACACTTGTCCTCGGTGCGGAGGCTTCCCGAAGCCCCCGGGCATCAAAGGAAGGTCAGAGGAGCAGGCTCAAAGCCAGCCTGTGCCTGGAGACACCCCAGCAATGGAGTCACCCCGGGGGAGCCAGCCAGGGGCTAGGTTATGCCAGGGATCGGACTGTTTTCACCCTGGACGTCCTGGGCAGCTGGGCCACTGGGATGCAGCCCAGTCTCAGTAACTGCGCTCGGGTTCACCTGGAAGCTTTGACACGGGCGGGTTCCCGGGACCATGGGCAGGTTCCCAGGACCGCAGCTCAGAGGCTCTGAGTCAGTGTGTCTGGGAAGCGCCGCGGAATCTGCCTTAAAAGAAACCCTTCCTGGGGCGTGTGCCCGGGGGGGGAGGGGGCTTCCTTGGCACCGGCCTTGAGAGACCGGGCAGGACAAGCAGGCATGTGTGGTGGGTTCCTGCCGGCCGGTCTGGCTCCAGCTCCTGCGGCGGCGGAGCTCCGTCTCGGGGGTGGGGGGTTGTGGGGAGGGCTGCTGCTCACGGGCCCCGAGCCTCTGACTTCCCACCTGTGAAATGGGCGACGGCGTGTTCCCGCTGGGCTTGGGAGGGTGCAGCGAAGCAGCTGCTTTAGCAAACCACCGTAACCTGGGTGAGTGGAAACCCCAGGGACCGATTCTCTCATGCTCCTGGAGGTCTGGACGCAGAAACCAAGGGGCTGGCTGGGCCGTGCCTTCTCCTGACACTCTGTGGGGGAAGCCTTCCTGCCTCTTCCTGCCTCTTGCGGCCTCGGGGGGCCCAGGGGCTCCACAGCTTCTGGGCCCATAACACCAGTGTCTGCCTCTGTCTACATAGGGCCTTCCCTCTTCTCTCCCTGTGTCTGTCATCGGGGTCTCTTATTAGGACAGTGACTGAGCTTACGGACCACCCAAATAACCCAGGATGACCTCACAATTTTAAACTTAATAATGTCTGTAAAGGCCCTGTTCCCAGAAGGGGTCACCTTCGTGGGTTCCAGAGGCTGGGGCACGGAGGTTCTGACAGTCCCCGCTCAGGCCCCTGCACTGACTTACGCGAAAAGTCCCAGGACAGAGCCTGGCGTGGCAGGGGCTGAGTAAACACGACGCCCCTCCTCCCACCGTCCTGGCTTCTCTGTTGGTCAGTCTCTCATTGCCACCTTCCAAATAAATACCCACCTGACCACTTCTCACCACCTGCACGGCCACCATACAGGTGGGCTCACCAGGGGTGGTGCCCACCCCGGGTGGCTGTCCCGAGAAGAGCCGGGGGGCTATTCTGACGGCCGAGTTGCCAGCTGAGGCTGGACGCAGGGGTGCAGGGCAGTGGCCGTGGTCGATGGAGGGCTCCCCAGGTACAGCGACGGAGCCTGGCTGGACCTCCGGGGGACTGGGGCTTCGAGAATCAGCCTCTGCCCCGTGCTTCCTGAGGGTGTTGGGGGGCATATCAGCGCCCCGATCCGGGCCTCAGTTTCCTCTCCACGCGATGAAGAGGAGGCCCCCACTCTGCACCATCAAGGCCCGGTGACTCTGTATTCAAATGACTTATCTGTATGTACAGACAGCGCTGGTTCAGGGGAAGGGGCCATGGTCAAGTGGAAAGGGGGTTTTCTATACGTGAGAGACCAATTCCCTCAATCTCGTACCCAGCACCGTCCCTGACAACCTCCCTGCCTCGTCTCTTACCACACACGGCTTCTCCCTTCCCTCAGCTCAGGCCAGGCTGGGCGACGTGCGGCTCCCAGCGAGCCGTGCTGCACCTGAGCCACGCTGCACCTGAGCCACGCTGCACCTGAGCCACGCTGCACCTGAGCCACGTTGCACCTGAGCCACGCTGCACCTGAGCCACGCTGCACCTGAGCCACGTTGCACCTGAGCCACGCTGCACCTGAGCCACGCTGCACCTGAGCCACGTTGCACCTGAGCTGTGCTGCACCTGAGCCACACTACACCTGAGCCACGCTGCACCTGAGCCACGCTGCACCTGAGCGCCGGCTCTTCCCACGGAGCCTCTGGCATGTTCTTTGCTACAAACTCTTACTCATCCTTCAGGGTTCTGCCCAGCGTTTATGTCCTCCAACAAGCTTCTGTATCCCCCAGATTCAATGGGGGAGCAAAGAGTTGTCGTAGGTACTGTGGGAATAGGGATTCCATTTATATCGCAAATGGGAACTTATTTATAGCATTAACTCCGTGTGGGAGTTTCGGGGGGTAGCGCCTCACAGATGAGCGTGAAACTGGGCCAGGGAAGGTCTGAGGGGGGAGCGTGTGCAGGGAGGTGGGGGGGTCCGAGAACGCCCCCTACTCAGTCCACCCGGTTTCGATTTTGACCCTGTTGCCCACTAGGGCCCCCGTGTCCACCTGGGCTCTGGAAGTTTCCCCTCTGGGCCTCCATGGTCCCTCCTGAACTCAGGGAGCCCCCTGGACGGGAGCCCCTCCCTCCGTCAGCACCGACCTTCGGAGGGCAGCCCACCAGAGGCGCTCAGGGATGCGGGCCTCCTGCACCCCTGTCTTCCCCTCTGACCTGGAGAAGGGTGTGTCCCCCGGATACTCCACCGGGTGTGAACCCAGGGTGGGTGAGAAGGTTGTGTGAAACCCACTCCAGACACCCCGTCCCCCTGAGTCCACTCCAGAACACCAAGGGAGTTCTGCACTTCAGCTTCCTCCCTGCACTGTCCACCTCTGGGTCCACGTTTCAGTGCATCTACCCGACAAACTGCTGGGACCACTCCCAGCTGCTTGGGCTGCCACAGTGAATCCAGCGTCCCTAGTTAGTGAGCGCATGCCAGTAAGAAAGGCCTGCTCCAATACCACGTTCCTGTCACCCTGACCCCACATCCTCATGAGTCATTTCAGTGCGCGTGACCCCGGTGCCTGTTGATACCCATTAGCAGAATGTGCAGGTGACAGATCACATTCCTGAGTGCTGCTGGAAATTGCATCTGGCCGTAAATCTCGAAGCAGGGAGAGGTGGTGGAGGTGGGGGCCCCGGGAGGATCGCCACCCCCTGCATGCAGCTACCTCAGGACATTACTTAAGAGGTTCTGCAGACAGGGAGGGTGTTCCTCTCAGCTGGGGAGGGAGGGTTGCAGAGGGAGGGAGTTGGAGGTGGTCCTCGGGTTCACTGGAATTTCCCATCTCCAGCTGGAGGGTCCCCTTCTCCAATCCCCCCTTCCTTGCAAGGCTGTGAATTCAATCTGCATTATAATGCAGCCACCCTGGATTTGCATCAAAATTCAGGGTTTGGTGCTGGGCATGGCTTCCGGAGATCTCAACCCCACCATGGCCACAAAAGACAAGGATTTCTTTCAGGACCACAGTACAAGTGTGGGTGTGTACACACATGTGCACACACACACACAACTCCCACTGGTTCATGGTTGTTCTAGGTAGAAAAACATTCTAGACACATGACAGCCTGCTATATATATTCCCGGCTCTCCCAAGCTCTGGATGGGGACTGCCTGTGTTGGCCACGGGGGTCTTGTCTGTCCACTGTTGAGTGCTCGGGACCAATGGCGGCAAATCATGGCCTTCTTAAAGCCACATCCACCCACCGCCCCGCCCGCTTCCTGGCGATGATCCATTCAAGATGACGCCCGCGTGGCTGCACGCCCCCTGGTGTCGGCTGGGGAGGCTGCTCTGCAGAGCACTCGGGCATGCGCCCTGTGGCCCAGCAACCCCAGTCCCGGGACGTTGTCCCGAGGACCAAAGGGACACGTGGAGAGTTGTTCATCTGGGCTTTGCTCGCACCAGGGAGGATCTGGAGGCCGTCTGGTGTCCATCTGGGGGAATGGGGACGTTCAGGGTGGACAGTGTGTCCCCAGAGCCCCGTGTGGCAGTTAGAAACAACACACAGGTGGGCACAGAACAACAGGAGAGAACCTCCAGCCCAGAGCTGAAGGGGAGACACGAAACCAGAACAAGGTCTCCAGCCAGCGCTGCCCACGTGAACGAGACTCAGCCAGGCTCCCCTAGTGACACATGTATGTGCATGTTCAAGGGTGCACGCTGGAGATGCTGCCCACGCGTGAGGGCGAGAACGGGGTGGAACTGGGGAGGGGGAACAACAGGGACCGAGAGAGGCGACTTGGAAGCTTTAAAATACTGTCGACCTCACCTGTCTGCTCCCCAGGGCAACAGCACGAATTTAAGAGAAATTGAGAAAGGAGGAGGAGGAGGAAGAGAAAGGAGGAAGCAGGGGGAGGGAGAATGAGGAAGAGGGGATGGGGAGGGAAAAGACGCGTTTGCACAAAAACCCGTGTGGGCCTTTTCACAGCAGGAGCAAGAGCCCCGAACTGGAAGTGACAAAGGGAACGCCCACCCGCGGGCGACCGTCTGACCAGCGGGGCTCAGCCGCGTGGAGGAATACGGGTCAGCACCGAAGAGCAAATCAGAAACGGGTCGCCGTCCATGCCCGCTGGTGCCGGGGACGGAGAGGGCACCTGGCTGGTGGTGGAGGCCCTGACCGGTCCTGGGGACCTGCCCCTGGGCTCCGAATTGAGGGCTTTCTCTACGTGCGAATCTCCGTGTGGACACACAGCAGGGAAGACCTCAGATACTCCTGCTTAGGCGGACTTGCCGCAAGTGCCTCAATTGCTCAGCGCTCTGTTTTCCTTTCTGTTAAATGGGGATACGGCGCCTATGCCATGGGCAGTGGCGTCCATGCGGCAGCGAGCTGTGACCTTAGCCCGCGGTGGGGGCCTGGCGCAGGGGCAGGGCGCCTCCCTTAGGGTCAAGGGCACGGGCTGCTGGCTTCCGCAGCACGCTCAGGCACTGACATGCTCCGAGCCCCTCTCTGGGCCTCAGCTTCCTGTTCTGTAAAGCGAGAGGCTGGAAACTTCTGCCTCTGACCCCCCGTGACTTGCCTGGCCAGCCTCAGCTCCTTCCTCGGAACCAGGGCGTGAGGGTGAGGGGCAGCCTCCTCGCTCGGCTAGCCAGCGGCCCCTGGCAGGGATGGCACCCGATCCCTTTGCCTTGAAGACTCCCGGGGCATCTCGGGCTCTGCGTGGGCGGCTTGGCGGGGGGCGGGCGCCCGGTCCCCGCTGTCCCCGGCCTGCGTGCCTCCCTCAGGCACAATGCTGCCTGTCTTCTCCCTTCCAGATCTGGGTTAGATAAACCGTCTGCTGTTTCTTTTCACTTATTTGCTAGGAGTTTCGGCAAATTCTGCCCCCCGAGAAAGCTGCCAGGTCAGTGGGAACCTGGTATTTTTTTTTCTCCAACAAATGGAGCTCCATGTGATCTTCCACAGGAAAAACAGCCCGGACTGGTTTCCGAAGCCACTCACCCAGCCCATGTGCTCAGCGGATGCCGGAGGTTCCGGGGAGCAGGGAGCTCAGGGCACCCGGGGCCTGCGGAGAGGAGGTCCCGTGCGAGACCGAACCCTGCTGCCTGTCTGCTGGGGTCTTCGAACACGCCCCTCGGCCGGCCAGGTCCTTCCCCTGCAAATGACAACGGCTAGTAACAGCCCAGAAAGGGCTTTTGGGAAAATTAGAAAAGCACATTTAGAAAGAGTCTGGACAGGTATCACGCGCATAGAGAAACACTGGCTATTTTAATACTGATTTATGTGTGTGTGTATGTATATGAATACATAATTTATAGTTCTTTAAAAATAATATTGCCTTATTTAAAAAAACCCCTTTTAAAGAAGAATTCAAAAGGGGTAGAAAGATTTACTCCCAGAGAGGAGCCCTGTTGCCACTTTGAGTCACTTTCAGTATTTTTTATATTCATATGTTCCAGGTATATTTAGAAACTGAAGTCATGCCACTTTTACTTACTGGCTCTTCATCTGAGGTTTTGAGCTAAACACTGTTGTGCCTTCGGTGCCCCGGAAGGGCCTACTCTGAAACGGCTGCCTGGCGTCCCCCGTGTGACTCGTAGAGCGACCCCCACCCATCACCGGGCACTTAGCTTGTATCCAGCGCTCCCTGCTCTGCAAGTGCAGACGTGGGATTTGAACCCAGGTCTGTCTGAGAACAGAGCCCGGGAAAATTGTGTTACCCATGATGCCCTCCCATGGGGCTTAGGCTTCAACACCTGTCAGTCTCTCTGAAGTTTCTCAAAGACCACCTGAGGTCCGTGGTGGCTCCTCCCTCCATCGACCTCTCTCCAGAAAGCTGGGAGCTTGGTGGCCACCCACAGCCCACTGCGGAGTCCCACGTGGAGCCACTCCTTCCTCACGTGGCCTGACTGGGTGGAGGGGAGGGGGGAGAGGGGCCTTTCGGGATGGAGGGGAGTGGTGGTGAGGGAAGGTGCCAAGTAAACATGGGCAAGAAGAAAAGTATTTGCTGAGTTTGTTTTCTGTCCTTCAGGGTTTGGGCCAGAGCTTCAAAGCCCCAGTTCAGAAAGTTTCTCTTTTTTTGAAAACCCAAATCTGTTTTTATTTTCCTAAGCGGGAGAAACCCGGTGTCATGTGTTTCTGAATCTATTTATTCCGCATTTCAGAAAACACCGCGCGGGGCGGGCGAAAGGCTCAAGGTCAAGGTGGTGGTGTGTGCAGGAGGAAGCTCTCTCCCCGCTGGGCACGACTGTCCTGAAATGAGTCTCCGGCGGCCAGGTGGCTGGTCAAGGCCAGAGCTCCCCACCTCTGGGGCTGGCCTCTGCAGCCCTGGGCCCCCGGGGCCCCCTGTCCCAGCTGCCTGAGCTTCGCATCCCCTTCCTTAAAATCCAGTTTTCTCTTTGTCCTCAAGGTAGGACCGAGCTCCTAGAGCTCTGGGCTGAGGGGTGCGTCCTCTCCTGGCCCTGCACCCCCCAAACGCCCCACACGCCGTGCCAGACCCCAGCGAGGGGCCCGAGGCCTGCGGACCCTGCTTCCCGGCCTCTGCCCTGGGCCTTGCTTGTTCTGTTCTCCTGGCCAGGAAGACACACCCCCGCTCCCACCTTCCCTCCCAGGACCCTTCTCCGGGCCGCGGGCAACTCGTCATCAGCGTGGGCTGTGGGGCCGGCGGCCTGGGTTCCGGTCCTGGTCCTGCCACACTTTGTCTGTGTGGCATTTAGCAAGTGACTCAGCTTCTCTGAGCTTCGCTTTTTATGAGCTAAAATGAGGCCCATAATTATAGCTCCCTCCGGGGGTTCTCAATAGAGGTTAAGGGAGCCGTTACTTAGGCAGTGCTCAGAACAGCACGTGGGTACCGGGGGCGATTGGCGGCAGAACATTCCCGACCTCGGGCATCGCCTCCTTCGGGAGATTACAAACGGTTGGAGATTCTTCGGTAATCTTCCGGTACAAGGCAGAGTCTATGTTACTCCCCTTGGATCTGGTCCGGCGAGTCACTATTTTGACTAACAGAGTGCAGAGGAAACCCCTCAGCTCGGCGCCTTACTGTTAGGAGCGGGTGGGTGGGGGAGACTCCTCTCTGGTCTCCTGCAGCCCCCCGGAAGGGCCCCAAGACTGTGTGGACAGGCAGATGAGCCCGCCCAGCCCAGCCTCCAGCCGTCCCTGCCCAGGTGCTGCCTCGGGGCGGCCCCAGCTGCTGTCTGTCGTGTGCATCGGAGACGAACAGCCCAGCGGAGCTCCCCACGGATCCTCACCCATACATTGTGAGAGAAAGAAAGTGGTTGTTTTAAGACCCTGAGCTCGGGGTAGTTCGTTATACAACAAGAAATAACGGAAGTGCCTCCTCCAGGAAGCCTCTTGGATTTTCCAAGTCTCAGATTTCCGTTCCAACATAGATCGTCACTCCCGGGTGTCACCTCCTTCTGCCACCTCCGCACTTCTGCTCCCGGTTCTGCAACTGGTCCTGGGATGGGCTCACTCCCGGGACGCAGCCCCTGTCTTCACACACACACAGACACACAAACGCACAAACGCACAGGCCTCGGCGGGTCGCAGATCTTCCCGTAAAGCCTGGC
Organism: Phyllostomus hastatus; assembly: GCF_019186645.2. NCBI lineage: Eukaryota > Metazoa > Chordata > Mammalia > Chiroptera > Phyllostomidae > Phyllostomus > Phyllostomus hastatus. The sequence goes on along the minus strand of NW_025334017.1, from coordinate 44,600,112 downwards.
GGGTTTGGAAGGAAGTGTGCTCGCGGTAACACATGCGACCCGGAAAGGGGGAGAAGCACGCTCGTCTCCCACCTCCCGCACCACCGGCCCCTCGGCCCTGGGGCTCCGGCTCACCCTTCCCTGGTCTCGCCTCCCCTCGGCCCTGAACTCGTCTTCCTTGCTAACACTCCCTCAGTCCCTGTCTCGTCCTCATTGATGCCCTTGAGCTTCCAGTATCATCAGCTCGGGCCGCTGGCCGAAGTCCTTCCTGAACAAACACCTGTGGCGAGCTGCCCCCGTCGCAGAGGGACCCCTCAGACCAGCATGGCACAAATGGTCCGCCCCTCGAACCTGCCTTTACTTCACCTAACACTGCACGTGTCCTACATGTTTGTTACTGTCTCTCTCCCCCTCAGACGGTAAACTCTAGAGGTTCGGGGGCTTCGTTGTCCTTACAATTAAATCCACAAAGTCCAAAACACTGCAGAAGCATCCTTGGGGGTGGACGGGTATTTTTTGCAAGTATGGGTCGATGAAAGAATTGAAGGGACAATGGTGCAGACTATCAGTGTCTTTCGAAGAATGTATCCTGCTACATAGTTAATACCCTGGAGCCTAAGTGTTGTTAGAAACTGCCGTCCACAGGTTGGGTCTAAACATCCGTCAGGACTGCCGAGATCAGGCCGGGACAAGAACGCAAGGTGTCGGAGGAGAGGGAGGAGCAGCAGGCACCCCGGCATGTTCCTGCCCAGCCCTGGGCCCCCACCGCCCCGGCTCCCCCAGGACGCCGCCCCGCTCCTGCCCTCCCGCAGCCTTCCTTGCCCTGGGCCTCACTGCGGCCAGGCCAGAGAGTTGCCTCCTAATGCTTCCGAGTTACTGTTCTCCGGGCCTTTGCATCTTTAAGGCGGACCCGCGACCTAAGGCCATTCATTCCCTGGGTCTGGAACAGGGAAGTTCTCTGTCAGGGCTGGACGAGACGCTGTTGCAATCCAGGTCCAACCCATGGCTCCTCTGTGGTTCGCCCACCGTGAGCTCACTTGTGGGGCATTCACATCGCCCCCAGCTTGGCTAAGACGAGCCTGCCTTGGACTTGGGCTAGATTTGTGGTTGGCCGGAGGCACCCAAAGCCAACACTGAACCTCAGACTTCAGTCCCCTGAAGCTCATGTACTGCACTGGCTGGTTTCGTGTTCTGGCCGGGTACCGGCCTCAGCCGGGAGTCCTCCCAGCCCGGCGGGGGTCACCGTCCGCAGGTGAGAGGTCGGAGTGGTGTCTGAATGGGGAAACTGAGGCCCAGAGAGGCGCAAGCAAACTAACCAGGAAAGCTGGCTGACGTGGTCATGCCCTCAGGCCAAACGCAAACCCCAGACGAGGACAATGGGGCCTGAGCCCTGCTGTTAGCGTGAGACAGGTGCCTGCTCAGGTCCCTCGCTGCCGCGTCCTCTTGTGGCTTCCAGGGGGCCTGCCTCAGTCTGCTCATCTGTAAAATGGAACAAACACACTCACTCCAGAGTATCTGCTGGAAGGATGAAAGAAGAGCACGGACTTCGTTCAAAAACAGTTCAGCCTCTTCTGGAGATACTGAACTAAAGATTCCCGCGCCTGAGCCCTGGCCCCGCTGTTGCATGGCCCCGAGAGGGCAGAAGGGCTGCCATGGACTTCGCAGGAGTTGCCCTCCCGCCCAGCCACTCCAGACCCTCTGGAATTCTCTGATCTCCCTACCGGAGCCCAGGGCTCCTTTGGCCGGGACATGCTCTGCTTGGCCGTGCCCGCAGTCAACGTAGAATGCCCTTTGGGTGTGACACGCAGGATTCAGAGCTCTGCCCGCTATTTGAAGTGGCCACTGAAGGCTGCCCATGGGATCATTCGGGGGCAGGGTGGTCAACTGAGCCTTTGCTGTCTCTTTTGGGGAGTACATGGCAGGTTACAAAGGTCATCTTTCTGGTGCTAATGGTCTTCAGAAATGAAGAGGACTTATTAACGAAGGAATACATGAATTAACTAACACTTTCTCTATGGCGGGTCCGGTGCTCAACTACGAAAATGCAGAGATGAGCAAGACAAGGTTTAGCGAGGAGTCCAGCCTCGTGAGGAAGGCAGACAAGCAAGGCCATGGGTGTCACCTGAGCCTCCCGCCTCCCCCGGCTGGTCCTGCTCCTCCAGGCGGCCCACCTCCAGGGTCTCAGCTGTCACCCTGCTCCACTAGAACTGTGTCCTCCTCCGGCCCCTTCAGCAGGTGGGATGATGCCCGCCGTCGCTGGGTCGCTGGTATTGCCACGTCTGTCCTTTGCAACTGCATCAAGGGTTCCTCTGGGGATGCCACTGCCAGGCCCCCTCTGGCTGTGTTTTCTGTTTCCTGCGGGGATCCTGGCTGATGTGTGCGTGGGAATGTCACCGCGGTCACCATGTCTCCTTCAGTGACCACCGGGCCATGCCCCCTCTGTGTCGGGCATGGCGCTCGGCACTGGGCGCACGGAGTCCCGTCGGCACAGGCTCCTGTCTTCACAGAACACATGGCCCAGTGGGAGGCAGCAGATTAAGTTGAAGAACACAGCACAGGGTGAAAAGCGTCAGGACAGTATGATAATGGGGTCAGGGAGGAGGGGCACCTCAATCAGACGAGGGGGCGGGGGCTGGAGCAAGCCGGGTGGGGGGAGCATGAGAACGACGGAGCTGGGGGCATCAGACAGGAGGAGCAGCGTGTGCGCAGGAACGGAGCCGCAGGACGGCCGTGAGCCGCAGCGGAAGGACGCGCATGTCACTAAGCTTGAAGAGAAAGGTGTGGGGGGAATTGGGGCAGAGGAGACTGGGAGGCTGGCGTGGCCATGCTCTCGACGCCCTTGGATAGCTAAGGACCTTATTTATTTATCCTCAGGGAACAGGGGGACTCTGGCAGGGACTTATATTAGAGGATGAGAATGAGATTCATGAACTAGAAAGATCAGGCAGCTGTGTCAAGGCCAGATTGTGGTGGTTGGAAGGGGTTTAGGATGGTGAGTCTCCAGGCAAAGAGAGGCAAGCAAGGATTGCTGGAAGCCTGGGCCGAGGTGCTGACAGTGGATATGCAGAGGAGAGGACCGCCATGAGTAATGCTTCACGTGTCGGAGTCCACAGAATTCAGACTGTAATTGACCGTGGCCATGGGGAAGGGGAAGGAATCTTCACTGACGGTCCATCCTTCCTTTTGGCTCAAGCAACTTGATGAAAATGGCGCCATGAAGAGCAATCAGCAGGACCGCGTGAGGGTCAGCTTTAGAGGAAAATAAAGCACGGAGACCTTTGCGTTGGGCGTAGTGAGTGAGAAGCTCCCGAGACAGTCTGAGTGGAAGTACCGGGGAGGGAGCTGGCACTGTGGGGGCAGGTGTCTGTGCCGAGGACAAACTTGACCGTGGAGGCGAGGCGGCGAGGCACTTGGTTTTCTGCAGCCATGCTCTGCCAAGGGGAAGAAACTCACACCGCCTCCCTTCCCCTTTCAGGGTCCTCCTCCTCCCTGACCTCAGAGTCGGCCCTACTCCTACGTCCGCCTTGCCAGCCCTCCCCTGGCACCCATGCCTCTGGTCTTCCCTGAAACATTATAAAATCCCGCAGATCTGGCTTGCTCCTTTCCGTTCTAGATGTTGGTGACTCATATTAACTGAAGCGGTCGCACATGAAAAAAAAGGCAGAATGTTGTTGTGAAACCCCAAGAACCTCCCCAGAACTTTAAGACCGAAGTCCCGTTGTCTGGGGGCAGGGGTAGAGTGGAAGCCGGGGGTGGGGGGAGGAAGTGGGAACTCGGGGCCTGGCACAGGGACCGCCGGAAGGGACACAGCTTCTAAGTGGGCTCCACACCGCGTGGGCCCGCCGAGGACCGGGGCCAGCAACATCACTCCTGCAGCCAAAGACGACTGCGGGGCCGTGCGCTGGGAGGAGAGCCTTCCACAGCCTGTATTTACAAAATCCCCAGGTGTCCGGGTGTTTCGTTTGGACACGACTGAGCTGGTTTTTGAACTTTTCCAAGGGTCTCTTCATTGCTTCACCTGTGAGCTCGTGCATTCCAGTGCTTTCGAGCACCAGCTGTGTGCCCGGATGTACGCTGCCTCCCGGGCACCCTAGGCTCGTGTGCCCAGTGAAGGTCACAGACATCTCCAGAACAGCAGGTCCACCTGAGCTCTCGGTGGGACCTCCGACACGCCCCTCCCACCAAGGTCTTCCCCTGCTAATAAGGGCACCCCTAGCCAGGCATTTGCTGCACCAGAAAAATGGGACGTTCCTCCATCCCTTGTCTAACCTCTCCACAAATCCTCGACTTTCTCTGTCAAAGGGATCTTGGCCCTGGAGACCCCCGCCCTTCTCCGCTGCTGCTGGCCTGATCCTCACTGCCCTCCTCATCGACCCATTGTCAGAGACAGGGAATGGAGTAGCACTAGGCCAGGGGCGTTTGCTAAGACCTGGGATAAAGGATGTGAACCTCTTTGAAGTTTATTTGGACCCGGGATACGCGTGCACGTATGAGATTTATCTGCCCGCTAATTTCAGACGAGATCGGGCATGTTCAGGGTGGTACGGCCGTGGACTGCATGTCTGTAAATTTCAGACACGTCTGTGTGAGCGTGTGTGTGGGTGTCCCCTAATGTGCTGATTCTTTCATTTCTCTGCAATTGAGTCTCGAAAGTAGTGGGATCGCTGGATTGAAAAATATGTTTCAAAGTTTTTCATAGATGTTCCCTTGTTCTTTGTAAAACTGCTACGGCAATTTGCATCCCCCCGCCCCCGGCAATGTACGCCGGCAATCTTTTTGTTCCGTTTCACCCACAGGAGGTGTTACCGATCTTTTCGGATCTGCCAGTCAGGCGGCTGCAAAGTGGGGGCTCATCGTCAGGTTCATTTTTGTTTTCCTGACGTCTGGTGGATGAGAGTATCTTTTCATATGCTAATTGTTCATTAGGATCCCTTACTCTATACTCCTACTCATGATTTTTCCGGTGGTGTGTGTTGTCCTTGTGAGTTCGCAGGAGAGATCTCTGTAGGTTACAGCGGCCCACCCTCCCCCCAGCACCTGTGTGGCCTGCTGCGGTCAGGTTTTGCGAGCCGGGTTACATGAACGCTCCAAAGAGTTCTGCATGGGCTGACCCACAGGAAAGTGCTCCATGCCTCGACCCCCTGCTTCCTTCCCACCTCTCTCCCTGGGCGCGCCCTGTCTTCCCTTGCTCCCCCAGGGGGTGGCTGGGCAGGGAGGGAGGAGGAAACAGATATTGATAAGCCCACTCTACGTGCCCGAGAATGGGCTGTGTGATTGGTGTGTTACCTTATTTCATTCACTGAGATTAAAAAATTGTAATCTCCATTTCACAGGTAAGGAAACAGAGGGTCGAAGGGACGGATTTTTGCCCAAGGTCATGGACATGGCAGATTAAAGATCCGCACCTATGTCTGCCTGGTGCTGAAACCTGATCTTTCAAATGCTCTCCACCGGCCTCTGGCCATCAGAGGCTCACAGCCACGCGCTGTGGGGCGTGAGGCCGGCTCCATCGCACCTTTTCCTAGACTCAGAGGGGCCGCACGACTTGACTTTGACACATAGAAGGTGGGCTGGAAACCCACGGTTTCCGTCATCAAATCTAGAATGACTTCAACTCTGGCGGTGTCCACCCACCCTTTTTCTCTGGAGTTGGGAGCCCTGGGGTTGGATGGGAGGGGTGTTACTAGATGAAACTCCTTCTTTTCAGTAGCTTTGTCCCCCAGCGGGCTCAGGTGGGTGGGAGAGAAAGGGGCGAAATGTGTAAAGGGAGGGACCCTGAAATCCCCAGGACAAAAATAACCTCACTTTCCCCCACCTCCACTTCCACTCCCCATCCAGGGAGAGGAGTGGCAAAATATCTGAAACCCTGAATGACTAGAAGCAAAAGACAAGCATTCTCGTTGCCCGATATTTACATAAGAATGTTCTTACATTTTCCTTTCTGTTCTTAGCTTATGAGCTGGCGGGCAGATGTGGACACCCACCCACGTGTGCACGAGGATGCGTGCCCAGACACACGTCTCTCACACACGCAGGCTCCGTGTGCACGGGCAGCCCTCCCCACACGCCCCAGACCACGGACACAGCAGTGCCACCGGAATGTACTTCATCTTCTCCCCAGACCCGTGTCTGTTCTTCATACAAGAAGCCTACAGCCGGGTGTGTCCCCAGAGCTGGCCCCTGAGTTAAGAATTCGAGTGCCAGGGGTTTATTTGGGAGATCGTTTGGGAAATACCACTGAGAGAACAGACACATGAGTCAGGGACATTTTGAACCCATGGTGGGGACCTCTGGCAACAGGGCCCCATTCCACTGGAAGCTGGGGGAGAGACTGTGGAGCACGTCTCAGAATCACCCCACCCGAGGGGGCAGGACGCTGGAATGTGTATTGATCAACTCCCTTTCTGTTGCAGCTGGGGACTAGTGTAGGAAGAGAAACAGACTTTCCTATTAGCTTGTCTGATGGGCAGCACATGACACAGGCCAAGTGCCCACTCAGTCCCTTCCTTGTTTGATACCTCAGAGAATTCCGCCTTTGTCTCTGAGCCTCAGTCGCCGTCATCTGTAAAATGGGAGCACACGCTTTCCCACAAGACTGGGGCGGAGACGCACTGCTGATGAACCAGCGCCCGCCAGCGCCGACCACTCGCTAAGCCGACTCTCTAAAGAGATCCCTTTCCTGACTCCCCACCTGCGCTTTCTTTGTCCCTGTTCAGCCTCTGCTGGTTGGGAGGCCCAGGGCGAGAGGCCTGGGAGGCTCTGTCCTCTCTGGGACACAAGCCTCGGTGACCTCAGGGACCCAGGAAGCTCTGAGAGTCGCCTGGAGCAACCCTCGGGGCTCCCATCCTCTTGGGTAGCTTCTGCCTCCTTCAGAATAGATCTGGAAGCTGACGCTTGTCACCTGGGCTGCCATCCCCCTGTCCTGGCCCCATGTCATCTTTGGTTGGGATCATGGTAATAGCTTCCTGACTCTTCTCACCTTTATTCCTGTCCCCTGACGGTCCTTTCTTCACAGGAAAGCCAGAGGGGTCGTTTCCTGATATCAGTCAGATCGCCTGGTCTACGGTCTTCTAACGCCCTCCCCTCTCACCTAACGGAAAAGCCACAGTTCTGCTCACAAGAGGGTCTGGCCCCTTGGACCCAAGTCTCCAATTTTACCTCCTCCCCCTTCTCCTGTTTACTCTTCCACAGCTACTCTGACCCCCTCCTACTCCCCTACCTGTCTCAGTATCCTCCGACCTCAGGGACTTTGCACATGCTGTTCCCTCTGCCTGGATGTGCTCTCCCGGAGACCCACCGGGCTCACTCCTTCACCGCCTCCAAGACTTTGCTCAGATGCACCCCCCAGTGAGTGAGGTCTGCCCTAGGCATCCTGTTTCGGATGGCAGGGCTACCCCAGCTCGCCTCCTGTCCCTTCCCTGTTTTGTTCTTCTTCACAGTACACACTGCCGTTTCCTGACGGCAGCATGTCCGTGTCCATTTTATTCACGGCTCTTTCCAACCCACGAGGTCACTTCTTTTTTGGCCTGTTCTGATCACTGATGAGTTCCAGGGCAAAGCCTAGTGGTAGCAAGTGTTTTGTCTTCTGCCGAACGAACGAATGAACGAATCAATGAATCAATGAATGAACGGTGTGATTCAGAGCCTGACTTCAGGAGTCATATACACTGGTTTAGTCTTACTTCCACGACTAATGATCTGTTACCCCATAAGCATCACTTTACTCATCTAACTCGGTCTCCTGGTCTGTGAAATGGGGGACAGACAGTGCCTCCCTCCTGCGACGGTTGTGGGGGCCGGTGAGATAGGATGCATCAGCCATGCAGAAATAACATGAACATTTTTAAAGATGTAAAAGATCATAAAAATAAAAAATAAAAAGTTACTCATAATCCTACCAGAAATTCCAGAAATAGCTGTTGCAAATATTTTCACATGTTTTCCTTCTGGCCTTTTGTCATGTACATTTGCACGATGCTGTACGGAAATTTGTACATTTGCAAATTTCCGTAACAAATCTGTGCGACTTTCACAACTGAAAACAAGCAATGAGCATCTCATGAGGAAGAATAAAGGCCTCCACGACATGCGGCTCTTTGCTCAGAGGGACTCCACCCCGCTGGATCCACGCCCAAGTCAAGAGAGCTTTTGATCACGTTTTAATTCTTGTGCATCAGGGAGCTCACACTCTTATTTACAAACCCATGTCTGTCTTCTCCAAAGCCCTCGTTCCTACCATGTATCAACGAGCAGCTTCTACATATGGAAGCCAAGCCTTCCTCTCCAGCACCGCCCTTTAAATGGCCCACAATACCACTGGGCACCACGGTGCGTAGAGACCAGAGAGGGCGTGCAGGGTGTATTCCCAGTCACATGACCCATCACTCCTTTCTCGTCTGGCGGCAGCCGGAAGAACAGCTGGTTGCGGCCAGGGAGCTGGGCTGTATCCGGCCCTGCCCCTCTCACCCGGGACCAGGCCTACATGGCCACTGGGTCACTCAGATCCCCATATGAAAAGCCCAGATCCTGGAAGAGAGTATTTATTTACACCTGATGGGTGTCATTAGGGGATAATGGGAGGACATAATCCAGACATCCGATCCCCATCCTTGGCGCTCCAGCTAGAAGGACAGGCTCCAGCTAGAAAGAAAGAGGTAGCAGAGCAGATATGGCCGCTAGGACCGGTGGGGTTTGGAAGGTGCTCCAGGACCTCCAGACCAGGTGGGGGATGTACACTTGAACACAGAGTACAGAAACGGCAGAGTGAGCTGTGCTCTGGGCAGAGCAGCAGCAGGAGGAGAGAGCCGGGGCGATGGATGTGATGGGGGGGGGTTTCTGTGGCCCCTCCGAGCTGTTGGGAAGGAGCTCGGGTCCTCGGGGGCCCACCCTGAAGGCAGGGCTGGGCTGACGGGAGAGTGAAGCTAGTCTGTGGCGGGCCTGCAGGCTTTCGGAATGAGTCAGGGGCTGGCTGCCGACCGTGGTATTTTCCACCCGGCCATATGGGCTGATTCTGAGCTGCAGAGGAAGGCGCTTGGCCAGAGGCGGCCTGAGAAACCTCAGATCATATACAAATTTCTCCCTGTCCCCCACCCCACCCGATCTCCAACTCCCGCATGTATCAGCACCGCGCATCGCCTCCAGCCCCGGTTCCCTGCGCTCACGTGTGCACGCATACACAGCTTCCAGCCCCGCACACAGAGCGAGACGGGGTTTCCTCACTCCCACTGGGCATGTGTAAAAGGAAGAAGTCACACAGTGCATGACCGGGGGGCTCCCCGGGACCTGACGCCTTGCATGATCAATTAGAGGGGCGGGGCAGGGGGTGAACCCGCCCCCCCGAGTGCAGGCCAGGGGACTCTCACAGCTGCAAGGCCTCTGGAGTGTCTTGATGGAGCGCACGATAGGAAGGATGGAGAGACGGTGTAGCTCGAGGTGGTGGTGGGCGGCTGACTCCTGGTTTATGCAAACGCCGTAGGGAGCCTTTCAGATGAACAAAAACAAGCTTGGCTCCCCTCCCCCCACCTCAGGACACAAACCCAGACTGCCTGTAGATAAGGAGGACTTGCTTGGTAATGGAGTAGGAATTCCAGATTCTTTTCTGATGGGCAGGGAGAGAGAGAGGGGCCCGAGTCTGGAGAGGGGAGAAGAGGGGAAGAGGGAAGAAGTCTCGCTAGAAGAGCGTGGGGGAGGCTAGGCCTGGGCAGAGGGTGGGGAAAGCAAGGTGCCCGGTGGTGGGGCGGCCGAGACATCAGAAGGCCCAGTGTCCCGCACTGAGTTGTCTCCTGCCCTCGGTGGGCCGTGGCTCCCACCCATCCTGCAGCAGGAGCCCGCCGCACTAGCAGCGGGGCTGGGGAAATGAAGAGCGAGGGTGGGTGTCCACAATGGGCCAGGCTCTTGGGGGAGAGGGGGCAGGGGTGAGGTGGAGTGAGGTGGCTGGGTTCAGAGGTCACGTTCGGGAGGGGAGAGGGCATGAGAAGGGCGCATGCAGGGATTCTCCCTGTTACATATGTGGGGCCACTGCCGGGGTGTCGCTGGTGTCCAGGCATCGGGGTTGGGGATGAATGCCACAAGGTCATGGGCATGGAACCGATTTTCTTGCTAAGGGGGTACCTCCCATCACCGCACAGAGAGGCAGGGGGCCATTTGCACACGGGCCTGCTAGGGGCGTGGGGGGTGCTGGGTGTCCCAGTGGGGAGCTCACAGCCACTGTCTGGGAAAGCAGTTGCCAGTGCTCAGAGGACCACAGGAAGCTGCAGTCCCAGCTGCTGTGGCCGCAGGACCCAGTCTAGGGGGCAGCTCAGCCTGGGCACCGCCCCTCTGGCCAGGAGGAGAGGGCTCCCAGCCCCGGCTCACTGTCCGGGCCACTGCGAGTGGGTTCTCTCGGCCACGTGCAGACGCCTCGCTGCTCCCTGGAGTTCACGGAGGGGGCAGTGGGCTCCCTGAGGGAGGAGGGGAGACTGAGCTGTTTGCTCTCATGAAAGGAAAGGCAACCACAAGAGAAACGGGAGACTTTGGGTACAGGAGGTCACCTACACAGGCCGTGAGTCACAGGAGTCCGTGAGACACATTCCTAGCCCTTGAACTGCTCCCTCCCCCTGCAGAGAAGGAGACAGGCAAGTGGCTGATCACAGGTCAGCACTGCAAACGGTGACGCGGTGACGGTGACATTCTGTGGGCGAGCAGAGAAGAGGGTCCCTGGCCGCCTAGAGGGGCCAAGACAGGCTTCACGGGAAGGAGCACAGGAAGAAGGAGGAAGTGAGAAGGAGCTCACGGGGGAGAAGAGAGGAGAGGGTTCGGGCAGAGGAGGCAGTGTGAGCGAAGGCCGACATTTCTTGACCCCGAGGCGGGGGCTGGCCCTGGTAAGAAGCATTTCTGCACCACGCTCTCCCTGGCGCCCCAAGCTCACTGCCTGCAACGGAAGAGACCGAGGCCTCAGCCAGCAAGGGCTGGCTGTGGACGTCTGGCGGCCCATGTTCCCTCGGCCTTCTCCCATTCCCCCAGCTGGGCGGAGGCGTGGGGGGCGAGGCCGGGAGAAATTCTGCATCTTCCCATCGTGGGCAGCGACCTGAGGAGGAAACGTGACTTCCACACGTGTGTGCACAGTCAGAGTGGTAGGCCCCGCGGTCACCAGACGAGAACCCAGGCGTGCGCGAGCACAGGCGGGCCCGCCGGGTCAGGCCCCAGAAGTCACGTCCCACGCAACAGAGCAGGTTCAGTTCCCGTCAGGGACGGCAGAGTGACCAGCTTCCGCCGTGTCTGCGGCCCAGCCAGGAACCTCCAGGGGCGGCCCCAGAGGGGAGCACCTCTTTCTAAGTAACCGAACACTCCAGAGGGACCAGCCAAGGCCCCGAGGACACTGCTGGAGGGAAGGGCCCGCGTCTGGCCCCGCCCTGGCTACACAGGAGGTTCTGCCCCGACTCCATCCGCTCTGGGGAAGTGGTCTGGTTCTCCGCCGCCTTGTGCAACACGGCGTGGCCGTGGGGCAGAGGAGGTCACGGGATGGAAAACGCCCTAGAACAGGGGTCCAATGGCAATGCCCAGGAGGCCCCAGGGCAGAGCTCTGTGACATCGGACAAACTCACTCGCCCTCCCTGAGCCTGAGATTCCCCACCTGTAAGATGCAGGTAACACTGTGCATTCCCGGCCTGCTCGCCAGACCAGACAGGTTACAAACCCTCATGCCCCGTGGGCACCCCCGAGAAGGCAGTATTTACATAAAAGAGGCCCGAGGTGGAAACTGGTGACTCCACACGGCCACTGTGTCAAGCCACTTGCTGGGGCCAGGTTATGTCGTCCCCAGTGTCCCCGCCAGGCCTGCCAGGAGGCCCTGCTAGCCAGTGGCCTAGCCACTGCTGGGGTCCCCTCCCCTCTCCAAGCCTGTTCCCACCTGGAAAATGGCAGAGGGCGACAGGCTGATCCCTAATGTCCCTTCGAGCTCTGACACAGCACAGGACCACGGTGCTACGGGACTCCACCCTGGGTGGCACTCTCCTCGGTCCGCGGGGAGGTGTTGAAAACGGGACTGAGGAGCGCCCAGCCAAGGAGGCGCCGTGAGACTGCGTCCGGGTGCCCTTGACTGTGGGACCGTGGGACCCTGTGCGCTAGGCCAGCGATGATAATAGGGTTAGGCGGAAACACGGAAAGTTTGTTGAATCAAATGCCTGTAAATGCAAAGCTGCCTACTTTTTTGTGTGATCCACCGAACAAACAGGGATCTGCCCTAACATCAGAGGAAACACTGACAGGTGGGAAAGGGTGCGAACTGCCCTGGCTGGCGTAGCTCAGTGGATTGAGCGCGGGCTACAAACCAAAGTGTCGCAGGTTCGATTCTCAGCCAGGGTACATGCCTGGGTTGCAGGCCACGGCCCCCAGCAACCGCACATTGATGTTTCTCTCTCTCTCTCCTTCCCTTCCCTCTCTAAAAATAAATAAATAAAATCTTAAAAAGAAAAGAAAAGGGTGCGAACTACACCAACCCCGCTGGATGACGCGGAGGTCTTCGAGCTTCATTCGGACTGTGTGTGTGATCTCCGCTCAGGACCGTGGAGTAGCCTCCCGCCCAGGACGCAAGAGGCGGGGCTGGGGTAACCCTAGAGCGATACCCGCGCTGGCAGTGGGCTCCGTGCCGGGGTGATGATGCTGGTGCCCGTACAGGTACTAGAGTCTGTACCGCTGTGATAAGCTGCGACCAAAACTTTCTCAGGAGAGTAATGAACAACAGAATAAATGTCCATATGTGATATGTGTCGCAGGTTCGATTCCCAGTCAGGGCACATGCCTGGGTTGCAGGTTACAAAATAGTATGTAGTGTGGGAGCCTTTTCTTTTGTTTGAATGCACCAAAAACCCCATGCTGCAGGAATAGTTCTCTAACTGTAGGTGAAAGAACAGACTCCAGATGTCACAAGTCACTCTCTGGGCGTTGGGGTTCGGGGTGACCTCATGCTTTCTCCGCCCCCGTAGCCCGGGCCGGGAGTCACCTGCCGGTCTGAGGGGCGGCGGGGAAGAAATGCCACACAGACGCCGGGGCGCTGCCGTGGCTGCAGCCGCTGGCGACCGGCTCGCGCTCGGACGGCTCACACGCGTGGGAGCTATTTGGGGCCGGTGATGTCACCCGGCAGGGCAGCCTGTGGCTGTGGTTATGATGTCATCTGCTGTCTGGCTGGGCAGCTCTGTGGCCAGCGAAGTCACTGGGTGGGGGCATCCCTGGGGGCCCCCTTGTCCCTTGCCCAGGGAGCTGTCTCGTCTGGACTAGGTCCACAGGGACGGGCCCCAACAGCCCGAGAAGTTCTAGGGCCGCCGAGGAGCAGCTGACTGGGCCTGGGGGCATGAGAAGGGGACGGGCCTGCGCCCTCCCCGGGGCTGGACCTCGCGGGCCCCCAGCCCTGCCCAGCCTGCTGACCACCTGCCGCTCGACCATTGAGAGGGCTCATATCTCAACTGTGTTTACTGGACTTTGCGGAGATCATTAAGGTCAGTTCTGACTATTTCTCCTGTGCCCCCAGGGTGCTGACCTCTAACTCGAGCCCCCGATGGGCCCGCTGGGGCCCCGAGTGATTAACACCAACCTGCCCTTCAAAGAGTCTGGTTGAAAGACCCTCCTCCTCGGATCCCCAGAGGCCACCGGCACGTAGACGGATCCTTGGGGCTCCAGGCCTGGTGTCAGAGTTCTAGGTGCCAACCCCTCCCACGGGGTGTGGCCTGGGGCAGCAGGTCCCCCTCCGCTGCGTTTCGGTGAAACAAAGCTCACCCCCCACTTCGTGTGAGGACGAAACGAGGACTGCTCCGGCTCGGCCCGTCCGGGACACTGCTCGCTGCGTGACAAGCGGTCCTCCTGCCTCTGTGTCTCATCACAGCTCCTCCTCCTGGATGTCCCCGAACACTCTGGGGACTCGCACTGAACCCTCCAACTCCCTGTCCCATCAGCGACGGGCGGGCACACATAACTATGCAGCCAGGATGGACATCTCACGTTAAACCTGGGCGTGGACGCGGAAAGGTCCCTTCTCCCCAGGCACCCCGGGGATCTGGGCAGAGGAGTCACTGAGAACCAGGAGACTCGGGGGTTCCTCCTGGCCCAGCAGACTGAGTTTGCCGGGACTCTGTCTGAACCATCAGGCGCCCCCATGTTTGACCCAGATTCGGCCCCCGTGAGCCGGAAGCGAGGTGAGAAAGGAGCATGGCGGCCCCTACCATGGGGGCCCAGGAAGCCACAACTAAAGGTGCTCACCCCCACGTGTTCGGGCATGACCTACTTGAGATAGCTGAGCTCCAGGTGGAAGGAGCAACACGCTCTCTCCCCAGTAAGGTCTCCCCCTCCCCTGCTCCCTATGCCCACCCTCCCACACCCGTGACCCATCAGTGGGTGTGAGGCACCATGCAGTGGGGGGGGGGTGTCAGCAGTGGGGAGGAACTTGCAACATGGGGCTTACAGGGTCTGGGGGATAAACCTGGGCTTTCTTGGGAACATTCCTAGATTCCTAGAGCATGAAATACACTTAGTCCCAATAAAATTCCCCCACAGTCTCTGAGTCAAAAGGTCCTGGTCTTCATTTACCCTGCCTGGGGTCCAAGGCCCCATGGGCCACGGGCTGTGGTAGCCACACAGTGGGGTATCTCGAAGGGTGGCCCGACATTTAAGGAAGAGAGGTGCGTGGGAGCCACTGGCACGGTGCCTGGCTCTCAGGAGACACCCCAATGGTGGAGATGGTCACACTTCCAATATACTTGCTAAAAGCGTATATTAGCCCAGAGCTGGGTGGTTCTGACTTCTTCATAACCTGGAAGCTCTGTGTGTCGATTTTCTGTTGCTGGCAAAACAGATCAGCTTACAATGACACGAATGCATTCCCCCTCACGGTCTGTAGGTCAGAAGTCTGAGCCAAAATCAAGGTGCCATCAAGGCTGCCTTCCTCACGGGGGCTCCCGGGGGGAATTCGCCTTCAGCTTCCTTCAGGTCGTTGGCAGGACCTCGTTCCTTGTGGCTGTAGGACTGAGGTCCCCTCCCCTTGCTGGTGGCCAGCCGGGGGTCAGCCTCAGGTCCCCGAGGCCTCTGTGCAGCCCTGGGGTGGGGCCCCCCCAGCCATCTTGGAGGCAGCAAGAGCTCACTGAGTCCCCCTCAGCCTTGACTCTCCACGCCCTCCTGTTCTGCCACCAGCCAGAGAAAGTTCTCTGCTTTCAGGGACCTTGTGATTACTCTGGGCTCCAGCTACGTGATCCAGAGATCTTCCTCTGTGACGCCTTAATCACAAGTCCCTCTTGTCACGTAACAACCTACGCACAGGCCCGGGTATCGGGGCGTGGACATCTTTGTGGGTCATTATTCAGCCTGCCACACCCTACTGTGAGTTCTGTCCCACTGTGAGAAGTCCCTCGCAGAGGGACTCTGAGCTGGGGACCTCTGAGCTGTCCTTTCTTTCAAAAAGCACTCCCTGAGCACCCACTGTGTGCTGGGGACTCACTGAGTGCTTGGAATGTAAGATGCAAAGGCTTCTACCCCTAAGAGGACTGAGGAGGAGGAGAAAGGGTCGCTGAGTGTTGAACCTACAGCGTGTCCAACACACTTCATGTATGTTCTCTAACGGTCAAGGGCATCCCATCGGACAGATGGGAACACTGGGGTGCCGTAACTTGCCCAAGGTCACCCAGCTGATACACGGCCCAGTGTCCTCTCTGACCGTCCAGGTCAGGACACCTCCAGTCCACACAGGGCAGCACCACGCCTGCTGGGACCAAGGCCTGGACACCCCCCCCACAGGGGCGACATCCCTCCCACCCCCCCAGCAGGTGAGGCTGTCTGCGTCTGTGACCTTCTGGAGGGACCTGGGGCTTTCCTGAGACAGCGAGGGGGGACAGCTAAGTAGCGTGCAGTCCCCGGTCTGGCGGCCCAGGGTTCTGCAGAAGCCAGGGGAAGACTGTGGTGACGAGGGGGCGCTGGGCCCTGAAGTCTCCTCTGGCCCAATTTACATGTTCTTGGTGGTCCAGGTGCACTCCTTCCTCTTTCTGATGAGCCAGTGAATTTCTAGGTCGCCCTGCAAAGGGCAGCGAGCCGGGGGCCGCAGTCTTCAGACGAGAGTTTAGAGAGGACCCGCAACCGCCTGGTTGCTTCATACCAGCTGGTGAACGAAGTGAGGAGGGGCCTGGCACAAATGCGGAGAATCTAACTTAAAAAGCACGCACCCGGAGATAAATTCACCCGCAGTCGTGAAGGCTATTCTTAATCGTGACCGTTGCCTCTTGAGCAGGTGCAGAGCACAGAGGACTTCATGGCCGGTGGCAGGTGTTAAGGTATTTGCTCCTCACAACGCCCCTGACTCCATCACTAACTCAGGAGGTGCTCAGAGACAGTGAGGAACTGGAGCTGGCACGGCGCAGAGTTTGGGGTCAGAGGCAGGGGCGCCCTCTGCTGACTCACGGCCAAGCTCCTCCCACCAGGGCCCGCGGAGCAGCGAGGCAGTGAGGGCCCGCCCGCACCCCCTTCCTGCAGTGCTGGGGAGCTGCTGCTTTCCTCCCCCTGGTGTATGGTTAAACACTCCGAGCTTCGGGAAGGCCAGGGCCCCTGGCCAAGGGCACGGTCCGGAGGGCCGCTGGGAGGAGGGGGACCAGAGCCCAAGGCCAAGCTCTGGTGCGTTCACGCTGGGCTGTCCTCCTCTGGGGCCACACCGGCCCAGAGCCCTAGACTGGTGTCTGAGGCCACACTGACTCGCCACCCAATGGGGAGGCCTGGCTTTTCTTTCTGCTGCAGGACAGGCTGATGGAGGGTGGGGTCGGGGGTGGCTGCTCCTTATACAGTATGTCTGCTCTTTTTTCCACTCAGAACATCCTCCCCCCAGCTCTTCCAATATGGTTCGGTTCCAACAGATCAGTCAGACGGATGATGTCATATCTACTCTCGAGAAGGATCCGAGCGCCCCTGCTTTCTCGTCACCCCCACCTCCGGCCTGGCACACGACGGGACTCAAGGATGTTTGGGGACAGCTGCATGAGGGCGAGAGAGAAAGATGGTCTCTTTCAAGGAGGAGAGGCCTAATGAGCTCCCCACGAAGTATCAGGAAGCAGAGAGGACCCCAGGGTCACCTTAGAAAAGGACCGGCTAAGGCCTCAGACAAATGGGGGCCCCTTCTCCCCTTCCCAAGCAGACGCGCCCCAGGCCACGCAGCACTTGGGCAGAGCCCGGATGTTGGTCACTGCCCCACGCTCACTGGTTAGCTCCACTTGTCTGTTTCCCACGGGGACTCTTACTCACTTTCTGACCTTGGACGGCCCAGAACGTTGACTCACACAGGCACACGCAGGACGGGGTGCAGGGGCTCGGTGCTAGACTCTGCAGTCTGACTCTGGGGCTGGAACCCGGGTCCCGGGTGGGTGGGGGCAGAGCCACGGGCGGGGAGGGGGAGGGGCAGGGCCCCAGGAGTCCTGGGGGGATGAGGGCGTGCTGAGGGAGCCGGGCGGGGCCGAGGCAGCTCCTGACCCTGACCGGCTGCCCGGGAACCTGCTGTGCCTTTGCTCCCACGGGGCCGTGGCACGTGCCTGAGCTTCCCGCGCCAGGCTCATCTTTTTCGTCCTTTGTAGTTGGCCTGGAGTCACCTTTCCAGGGAATGCTCTCTGTCCGCTCTGACTCGGGTGCCCTCTTCTGGCCCCTGAAACCTCTGCTTTATCTCGTCTCTGTCGTCACCCGCATTCCACCGCCTCGTGAGCGGCCGCCGGCCTCTCCGAGCCGCCCTCCAGACTCGGAGCTCGTCCTCGTCAGTGCCGTTTGTCCCTGTGTCCTCGGCACTGAGCAGAGGGCCTGGCCAGAGTGGGGAAGGAGCTGAACAGGACCACAGGGCGGCCATGAAAACATCTTTTAACCGCTGTCCATCGGCGTCAGCCCAGGCAGGCCACTCACTTCTGTTGTTTGGTGGGAACTTCCCCCCAGGGCTAGGAGGGCCGAGAGCGGCCACGTTTTCCAGCGGGAGCGCGTGCCGGCTTGGTGGGGGAGCGTGTGCTGAGTCATGCGGCTGGGGAGCTGCTGAGTCAGAACTCCAGCTGCTGGCCGACTAGAAAAGCCATCTGTTTTGCTGCCTTTAAGGCAGTCATGCCCAAACCTGTCTGAGCCCCACTAAGGGTGATGTAGAGTTACACGCATTCCTTGAAGATAGGGTGCAAGCACGGACTTCACGGGAGAAAGAGGGGAAGGAAAGGAGGATAAAGGAGAAGACAGCAAGGAAGGAAAGAAGGAAAGAAGGGAGGAAGGGAGGGAGGGAGGAAGGAAAGAACAAGAGAGGGAGGGAGAGAGAGAAGCAGCTGAAGGAGAAGAAGGTTAGGGTTAGGGCTACAAGAAGCATAACATTACAGTCTAAAATGTATTATGACTGTAAGCAACTGATGAACTATAATAAAAGATAACCTATCTGATCTTAAGGCACCGGGGTTGTATCCCAGACCAGGGGGATACGACGCTGACTTCAAGCACATCACTTGGCCTGGAAACAATTTGCATGAAGTCTTAATGCGGTAAATGAAGTTCGCTGGTTTCCCATGGTTGGAATCGCCCCACGGAGCAAAGCCTGGGGGGCTTAGGTGAGGTTGGAGGACAAAGAAAATCTAAGACAGTGGATGGTAAAAAAGAGAAGAGAAAAGAAAAAAGAAAGGAAAGGAAAGGTAAGGAAAGGAGAGGAAAGGAAAAAAAAGGAACAAAGAAGGAAAAATGAGGTGGCGTAAGGACTCGAACACACTCATTGTTTAAGTAGCAAGCTAGGAAATTGATGGAATGAGAAAACTATATTCTTTCGAATTATAAAAGTAGCCAAAGGAAGGAATAGGAAGCATGCTGTTCGCCTGCTTTCGGAGGTCCGTGGGGAGAGGCTGGTGGGATCGCGGGAACCGAAACCAGCGGCAAAAGGTGGTAAATCACACGGAGGAAACAGACCGTGCGGAAGCTCAGGGCGACCGAGCTGGGGAGCAAGCTGCTGCAGGAGGTGGCTCCTGCACGACGGGACGATGGCTGACTGGGGACCACAGGGGGTCATCCCTTAAGGACAGGTCTTGTTAATTTGAAAATGTAGGCTTTCAAGCCGT
Source organism: Phyllostomus hastatus (assembly GCF_019186645.2). Classification (NCBI taxonomy): domain Eukaryota; kingdom Metazoa; phylum Chordata; class Mammalia; order Chiroptera; family Phyllostomidae; genus Phyllostomus; species Phyllostomus hastatus. Next base: position 44,581,075 of record NW_025334017.1, on the reverse strand, counting down.
ACCTTAGCCCATTTATTCTCAAAATTTGGGGGACAGGAATCTGTTTTGCACAAGCCTCTCAGGTGACTTTCATGCCCTCAGACCGGCCGTGGCACTGCTGCCCGATGGCCTTGGATGGCCCGGGAGGAGCTGTCCTTGCTGCCCCAGCTCCAGTGGGGACCGAGGTATCCCTGAGCCCCCGGCACTCTGCTGCCTCTGCGAGGGGGCTTGAGGCGGGGAGGGCCTCGCAGGCTGGCATCACAACTTCCTCGGAGAGAGGCACCGGCCTGACTCAGCTTCTTGCTTCCCAGCTGCTCCCAGCATCGGGGGAAGATGACTCAGAGCGATGACTGCGCTCGGGGCCAACGTCCTCACTTCGTTTCTCAATTCCTGCCCGACTGACCCCGAAGGTCACTCTGATGGCGGTGCTGCCCTTTTCACCTCCTGACTCAGTGGTGACCTTTTGCCTTCCTGCCCTTTGCAGGGGGGAGGGGGTTTTGCCATGCCTTCAAGGCTGTCTCCTCGAGGCAGGAAAATGAGAAGCTCGGGAAACCCCTGGACACGTGGAATACAGGAAACTGAGAGCACATCATTAAAGAAGGCCGAGCAACCTGCGCCGTGGACAGCCAGCGGATGAACCCCACGGCTCCATCGGCCCTGACCGAGGACACTTCGAGGCAAGCAGTTTACACTTTCCAGAGTGTCCTGGGAACAGGTCAGCCTCGGGCCCGGTTCCTTTTCAGTGACGTTCTTTGAAAACAGAACTAACCGGAAAACAATCCTGACCCCTGTATCCACGCATTCTGGTGAATCAACGTATGGAAAGACACTCCTGGAAAGCTCACGAATGTTCTGTTCAGAACATCCCCTGACACCTCCCCTAGGATTCCTGCCACCAAAGGAGGATAAAGCCTCGTGAACAAAGGACCCGCGGTGTGCTCTTGGTGGAGCACTTCCACGCCTCGCGTCCCTGCTGTCTTCCTCCCAAACTCCAAGGGTCCCCGCGAGGCCTGCACCCGGGGGGCAGTGGGCAGCGGCAGCCTGTCCCAGGCCTATCCCGGACCCTGTCTCCACAGACCACTCTTCTCTGACTTTCTCCCTCCTGCTGCTGCTTCTGCTTTCAGCCCTTCCTCTGTCCCACGGTCCCCAGCTCTGACAACACACTCTCCAAACCACCCGCACTCACGTTGTGGGATCTTCCCTGCTCGAAGAATCCGCACATCACACATTGCCGACCGGCCCGAGGCAGGGCGGCTCCGGGCCCAGACCCCGTCCCGTATCAACCCCACACGATAGCCCATCCCATCTGGGAAGGGGTGGGGGCTTCAGGGGGACCTCGGTGGACACCGGAGTGGGGGCACAGCCTGGAGTTCTGACAGCAGCCCTGATGACAGGGGCCGGTGGGGGGCCCCAGGTGTGCCGTGTTCCCAGCCCCTTCTTTATGAGGGGCCCAGGGGTCCTTTCTCGCCGGCTGGCATGTCACAGGGGCCGAGTCGGCTGTGAACTGTAAGGGCTTTCTGAACAGCGCTCCATGGTTTTCTGTTCACGTACCCGAGCACCCTCCATCAGCGGGGCGACTCCAGGGCAAAGTGGGCGCCATTGCTACAACAGGATGTAATGATGGGTTGTTTTTTCTCACACTTTTCACAGGCTGAGAACAGATAGTGGGTGGCACCCTGTGCTCGACCGTACGTACGGGGCTCCCGGAGCAGGCTGCCCAAGCTGGGTCCCCCAGGACCAGCCCACCACCCACCCACCAGCGAACGGAACGACACACTTTCAGGGCCAGTGACGGTGGGTTGTGGGTTTTGGTATTGGACTAGAGGGGACTTTCTTTAATCAGGAAAATAATGAGCTAGGCCTGGGGTGTGGCCCAAGGGCAGGATAAAACACACCTCTGAACAGGTATGACGATGTATTAGTTTTCGATGGCTGCTGCAACAAATCACAAATGGGCTTACAACAACGCAACCTGATTAGATGATGGTGGTTCTGTAGGTTAGAAATCCAACATGAATCTAGGTGGCTAAAATCAAGGCGTCGGCTCTGTGAATTTCTTTCTAGAGGAAGAAATTCAGCGGAAAAATTAATGTCCTTGTCTTTTTCAGCTTCTAAAGATTTCTCACAATCCTGGGCTCCGGCCCTTCCTCCATCTTCAAAACCAGCAACATCTGGCCAAGTTCCTCCCCTGCTCTCATCTCTCTGCTCCCCCCTCCCTGCTCCTTTCTCCACTTTCAAGGACCTTTGTGGTTGCGTGGGACCCACCAGGGCGACGCCGGCCACTCCCCCTGTCAGCCGACCAAGCCGCACTGCTCTACTCAAATCACGGCGAGCCCGTTTCCTAGAAGTGGGGACACAAATATAGATGTCAAGGGGGTTCTACCAGTAATTTCTGGGAAGATTTTCCTCTGTGGGAAAAAAAAGAAGAACTTGAAGGGAACCTCTTGCACCCTTCCCTGCCTGCCTCCAGCACAGGATGCTGTCAGGAGGGGCTGTGATATCCGGACCCGTGGCAGCCACATTGCGTCAGTGAACTGAGATGTTATCTGTGTGCCGGAGGTGGCAGAGAGGAGGCTGGGCGGAGCCCGGGCCCTTGAGGACACGACTGAGCCGTTGCTCAATCCCAGGGCCACATGCCTCTGGGAGCACCTTTAGGTTAAGGCTCTTCAGTTGGGTGCCGGGTTTCCCATCCTAGCCCACAGAGCCTATAATGTAGGTTAGAGGTCACCTAGGGTTTTGGAGGCTACCAGGGGGGTTTGAGAGGCACACAACGTGGCTGTAGACCAATCTGAAGTCCGGGAAGCGCAAGGACACAGAGAAATCCGCAAACCTGGGTTGCACTCCGGTTCACTGCCTCCCCGCGGTGTGAATTTAGACACACCCTAAACCTTCAGGAGCCTCACCTCCCAGGTCTGCACGGTGAGGTGACGGTCCCAGCACGCGACGCGTCCCTGAGTCTGGTCTGTGCTCAAGTGAGAATAAGTGTGTGAACTCATCTCTGACGCGCCAGGTCAACGACAGAGACTGCCAATCAGCTCTGTCCGCTTTTACTTTGGGTTAACTCTGTGTGTGTGTGTAATTGGGAGGCAGACAGACAGACGGACAGCTGTAAATAGGAGATTTGCCTTCACAAGTGTGTCCCTTAGGAGGGCGAGTGATAAAGTCAGTTGCTTATCTGGGAACCCAAATGGACCAAAAGCCGGGTCCTGACCCCACCTCCTTGCACACGCCCCTCACATTCAGTGAAGTCCTGGCAATTCCTCTTCCTAGAGGGTTCTCTCAGACACGCCCCTCGCCCCATTCCTCCCCACTCTGCCTCGGTTCAGCTCATCGCCTCTTGCTCAGAATACTGCGCCATCCTAGCGGCTCTCTGACCTCCTTTCTGGAACCTTCACAGCAGAGCCCTTTCTAACACGCAGGCAGGACTCTGGGCCTGCCCTCGCTGGGTCCCTGGGTCTGGTGTCTGTTCAGCTGCTCTCCTCTCCTGCTGGAGGGCGGGCCTCTTGCTTTCCCAGCACACAGCACAGAACCTGGTGCACAGAGGACGCTACAGAAATATCTGTTGGAAGCAAGTGGCAGAGAGCAGCCCGGGGTGCAAACCACAGGAAGATGGGGTAAGACTGGAAGATTATTAAGCCACAGTTTGGCATTTCCCAAGGATAGCTTTGAATGAAGAAATCAGAGTCACCATTGTGTGACTGCAAGTAGGCACTTTATTGAGGGCTGGTGGCTGTTTTAGACAATGAGGTGCCCGGGGTGGCAGCCTGGGGTGGGATGGGGGGGTCAGCAGAATGGGTGGAGGCGCCAGGGGCTGGTCACTTGCTGTAGCTCTTGGAGCCTGGATCTGGGAGGTCCAGGAGGTCTTCTCTCGGGCCAGAGCCCGCCGGCGGCTCCTCCTCCTCACTGCGTGCGGACAGCCCATCCTCGGCTTCGTCTGAAACACGGGGGCAAGGCTGATCCCATCCGGGTCCGGGCTTTCCTCCCTCATCACTCTCTCTCTGACCCGGAGAGACCCAAGCCTCTGAGGGGTGCTCCCTGCTGACGTCCTACAGAGGGCATTTCCAGATTGCCTGGCCGTAGGGACGAGCGGAGGGTGTAATGGGACTTGGGTGCATTGACGACAGACCGCCTCTGGGTCTTAGAAGGTAAAAGCAGGGTTGAGCGGCCAACAGGTACTGGACAAGGTCACTTCCCTGATGAGTGCTCCACTCTTACGGGATCTCTGCATGAAGACCTCCTGCCGTTGTGAAACACTCACCCCAGTACCCCTCCCTGAGAAGACTTCCCAGCCCTGGCTCCGGGCAGACTTCCGGCCAGCACCAGGAAGCTCAAGGCCAGTCACTGGGTTCGGTCCCTCCCCGCCCCCCCCTCAAAGCTTCTGAAGGGCATTGCTTGTATCTTGATACTCCCAGTGGCCTTGTTACGGTTCCCGTTGTCCCCTTAGCACCTCTTCAACAGGAAGTTCTCTTTGACAGGAAGTCCACTTCAACAGGAAGGGGTAGAATCCCCGCTTCTCCCCTGGCCAGAGCTCCCTCTCCAAGCTGCTTTACCCAGCCCTTCAAGGGCAGCGAGGAGGAGGAGGCTCAAGATCCTACCTTCTCTCCGGACATCAATGCAGCAGGCTGGCTCCCTACTCAACTGTCCCACAGCCCCCCCACCCCACAGTGTCCTCTCTCTCTCTCTCTCTCGCATCCCCCTCCTGCCCCCAGCAGAACAGGAGGCCCTTGGCAAAGAGGAGTGCCCAGACTGGGAGCTCCTCACGGGAGGCAGCTGTGCTGACGGCCCCCCAGTGACCGGGTGGCTCCAGCACGCTCAGCTAACACGCAGCGTGTGCAGGAAACGGCAAGCATCGACCACCTGCCCGCCCTCCACCTGGCCCCACCTGCTCCAGGCTCCCCTACCTGCAGGTGCCTTCAGGGACCTGATGTACTTGGACCAGAACGAGCAGTCGGCCCTTTTCAGGCCCCGGCGGTTGGGGAGCAGGGCGCTGAACTCCTTGTAGTTCTCGCCGTCGGCACCAGGGACGAAGTCGGGCCAGGGGGCTGCAAACTCAGGCGCCTTCCGCGAGAACTCATGCGGGTAGTTGGGGTTTCTGGGAGAAGGGGAAGAGCGAGACACCCGTGAAGGAAGCCTGTCTTTCCTTTCATCACTGGGGATCACTTCCACCCGCACATGGTCTCACGGCCCGCTCGCACCTCTGCGGGGGTCCCGCAGGATGTAACTGCTGCGCCACAGATGGCTAAAGGCGTGACGGCCTGGGATTCGCGCCCTCGGGCCATCTCTAGGAGAGGAAGACCGGAGGTCACAACCCAGCAGCACCCCACTCAGGACCTGGCTGTGCCCTTCTGGGCTTCTGAGCGCTCAGGAGGCCGCTGTGCCCCTGGCTGCCCTGGGGTCCTTTAATCTGGACCCCGAGGCCAGTCTCCGGGACACCTCTGTCTGCCCCAGGCCTGGGGGGGAGGGAGGGAGGGCCTCGAGCCAGGCAAATGCGCCTGCCACCTGCAGGTCAACTTCCTTTGGAAAGAGGATGTCACATGCCCCCCGAAACAGGCTCCTTCTCAGACTTGTCACCCAGAACCCCCTCCTGGCGTAGCCGCCCCCCCGCCGCTGACGCTAGCCGCACCCCAGCCCCACCTGACCGTCTGACATTCAGCAGGCCAGGGGCGTCTCTCGCCCCTGCCCGGGCTCCCACACGCCCCTCCCCCGGAGTGCCCTCTGTCCTCGGCGCCCTACCTGAGGATCCCTCCCTTCCCCTAAGGCCCAGTTTCCGTGTCACATCCGCAGTGAAACATTTTCAAATTCCAAGTTAAAAGAAAGGCTTTTCCATCTAACTCCCCCAAAATACTGTGTCAAGTTCTCTGTTGTCCTGCTTTTAATTGGGGTTGGGTTTTTCGTTTCTGACTGCCAGTGGCTTATCTCTGAAACGTGACTTATTGACCTTTTACCTTTCCGGGGGTCCCGGGACCGTGCTAGGGGACCAATGCGTGTGCGGCAAGGGGGCGAAGGGACAGAGGCAGGCTGCCGGTGGGAGGGGCAGCAGGAGACAACCCGGGAGGCGGAGCAGCCGGCCTGCTACCAGGGCTGGAGGACAGGCGTGCGGGGGCGGCTGGCGGCAGAGGAGGATGAGTCTGGGGCTTTTTCACTTAATCTGATGATCCAACACGGTGGTTCTCAGCTCGGGGTGACTCTGCCTTCCAGGGGACACCTGGCGGTGTCCCAGACAGCTGCAGTGCTCACGGTGGGGACGGCGTGAGTGCAGGCCAAGCAGCCTACGGGGCCCGGGACGGCCCCCAGCACAGACAGCTGCCCAGCCCCGGGGTCCGCAGGGCTGGCGCTGAGAAACCCTGGTCAGGGGCCGTCAAATGCGGCTGAACAAGCCAGAGTCAGACTGAAACCTTGCTTTGCCGAGATGAACCTACGCAAAGGAAGTTTTGGCCGGAAAGGGGAGGCCGAGCCAGAGAGACCAGGGGCAGGCGACTGCCCAGTGGAGAGAGGCAGACACGGAGCTGTCCATGCCAACCAGGGCCCCTGTGTGCAGTGTGGGGGGCAGGGGAGCGCATGAGGGCATTGGGGTGCACACGGGCCACTCACCCGGAGCGGACGAAGTTGGACAAGTACTGCATGATCTGCAGGGACACGCCTCTCTCCTCCCGGGTGAACCGCCCCTCGTAGGCAGGGTGAAAGGGCAGTCCGAAGGCGTACTGGACGTCGGCCAGCAACTCCAGGCTGAGAAAACACGTGGAAAGGAGGAGAAGCAAAGGTGACGAGGGCAGTACACTTCTGGAAAAACCAGATGATCTGGAAACCAACATTCCTCCCCAGATGGGGACTTTCCTCTCTTCGCGTTTAGGCTTCCGTTCAGTGCCTGGGTCAGCTGCGGTCTGGCTGGACCTTCCGTGCGGCGGCCCCCGCGGGGCGGGCCTGTGGCCTGTAGGTTAAAGCAAACGCCGCGCTGGTCGCCCAAGTCTCTGGGAACAGTCCTCTAAGTGGTTGTCCGAGAGAACGTTCCTCTGACCGTGCTCCAGCCACGGGACTTACGGTATCAGCCGAACACCTGTTAGTTCGGAGTGGCCTATAGTCTGAGCCCTTCTCTGCGCCAGCCCTTGTTCACGCACAGCACGCAGGCGCCCGTGCGGCCCACCCTGGTACAGGGCCTGCACATAGCGGCCAGCCGCTAAATGTAAGTGTGGTCTATGGCGGAACGAGTACCTAACAAGCTGCAGGCAGGGAGGAGATGAAGCTGTGGAGGCCAGACGAGTGGTTTGAGTGGATGGAGCTGGAGCTGGCACTGGGAGGACCAGCCCAGGGGTGCGTGGGGCCCTGGGACTGAACACAGGGAGAGTGTGGGCGCTGGGAGGGGCTTTATAGCTGAACCGTAAAGAATCTGGCTTTCCCCAGAGAGAGGTCTGGCCTTTGTCCAGTGTCGGGGGGGGGCGGGGATCGATGTCATCCTTGATGGAAGTGTCTCTGTTTAGGAATAGGCTGGCCTCACCAGATCGCCTGGTACGTGCGACCACATCCTACCGTGGTAGGGTGGGGGCTGGCCGTGCCGAAACACCGACCGTGCGACTTAGGATGGGGGATCTGAGTCACACAGTCCCAGCCAACCTGCAGACTGAGATTAACCACCTGGGCCATCAACCAACCAACCAACCAACCAATCACGCCTGCCTAGTGAGTCCCCAGTGAAACCTTCAAACACCAAGTTCAGGCGCGTCTCCTGAGTGGCACTACTCAGTGTGTGCTGTCACGCATCAGCATCGAGAAAGGGCGGCCCCTCCTAATTCCACAAGAGACAGCGACGGAGCTTTGTGTTGGGAACCCCGCCCCCAGCCCGGGCTCCGACCATGCCGCTCTTCCTCTGCTGACCCGAGTCTGCACCCTTCCCCGTGAAAACCGTCCCCACCAGCACAGCGGCTCCCGGGGAGGTCTGTGTGACCTGCTAGTGAATGATCAAACTGAGGGTGGTGCGGGGACCCCTTTGAACTTGCACTCGGGGCCAGAACGGACGTGGTCTTAGGTGAAGACTGTGTTTTCTGACCTTGTAGTTGGCCCCGAACTTATCTCAAGAGCCAGTCTCTAATTTTTCAGACAAGGAACACCAGGTCCGGAGAAGTTTCTCCGTTTACCCAGAGACACACGGGAAGTTGAATGACGGAGTCAGATCAGGGGCGTTGCTGGGAAGCACGACGCCAGCGAAAGGCCCAGGGGCGTGGCTCCTTCCTCTGCGTTCAGGTGGGTGACATCTGCCAAGTTACCAGACCTCCCCGATCCCCTGCGTCCTCGTCCGTGGAACGGGTGTCTGAATGCCCGCTTCACGGGGACGATGGGGAAACCGGGGCAAGATGGTGTGTGGAGTGGGCGCCTCGAAGGCAAACGCAGCGTGGCCCAGCTCTTCCTCCTCCCTGGTGCAACCGGCCGTCACCCAGGTAACAGCAGAAACCCTGAGCAGGGCGCAGAGGGTCGCCAGCGCGTCTCCTCTGCACGGTAGGAGGTGCGGAGCACCCGGTGGACAGGTGCCCTGGGGACAGCCTCACACTGGCTGGCGCCCAGGTAAAAGCAGGTCGGGCAGAGAGTGGCCGAGCATGAAGGAGGACGCTTGGTGAACACGCAGCGTGGCTGTAGCTCTGACTCTGACTCAGAGTGATTCCCTGCGGTCCCCCCAGACTAGGAAAGGGGGTTCTCGAGCGAGGCTAGAGACTGTGGGGACCAACAGGGATGGGGCTGGGGCCCGATAGCCAGGGGACTTCTGAGGGATTCAAGAGCCGGAACGCCGCCTAGGACCACGAGCGTTATCACCAGGTGTACACGTGACAGGCAGCAGCCTGAGTCACTCAGCTGAGACTCAGCTCAGCCGCTTACTGCCCATATAACTGGATGTCATCTGACTTCTCTACGTCTCAGTTTCCTCGTCATGAAAAACCAGACCGAACCAGCCACAGCATGTGGTCACTCCTCAAAAAAAAACTGCCTTTACCAAGGCCAGGCATGATAACGGGTGTAGTAGTACTGTGTCCACACAGGGCCCTGACACCGGGGGGCCTTGTAGGAGGGAGAGGGGACGTGTGTGACCTTCAGGACCAGCTGCAGTCGGTCGGGATGGGAGAGTAGGAACCACAGGGTGCAGCACTGCATCGCCAGGCACCCTGGGCCCCCTCAGAGTGGGGTCGGCTTTGCTCCCGAGAGGAAAGCAGGAAGGGGCCGGGCCATAAAAATGTGCAGGCTCCTGGGGCCTGAAGGGCAGACCCCACGCCCAGAGCCAGGACTGTTGTGTTCGAGCTCAGAGAAGAGCCGATCCCGTGGGTGCCCAGCTGGCCTGTTCCGCCGCCAGCTCTGCTCAGCCTGTCACAGCTGCCGGTTCCCGAGCCGCACCTGCGATGCGCCAGGGACCTGGGAGGCCTCTGAACACCGACATCCAGGACTAGCAGGCCCGTGCATGCATCGCCTGCCTGCCTTCCAGGCAGCGAGGCTCAGGAGAGAGAAGGGACACGCCGGAGACCTGGGGAGCTGGGATTCAGAGCGGAGGGTCCTGGCCTCGCTCTGTGCTCTGCGGACTCTCCCTGTGGGCCGGGCACCGAGGGTCACCGAAAGATACTCAGGAGCTGAGTTCTGAGCGTTGTTGGAAGGTCTGCAAAGGGAAAGGGAACACAGAGCAAAGAGTGCCAGGAAGATGGAGGTTGTGACAAGGCCCAGAGAAGCCCCATCTCACACAAACCCACACGGCGCAGGTGAAAAATCACTTCCACCCGTACTACCTCCAGGCCCCCATACACAGGTATCATGGGAGTCGTTAGCTGAGTTTTTGCACGGGACGAAACGTGGGCTCACAGAGGCTGTTTTCTGGCAAGGCCCCACAGCTACGAAGGGCGATGCCAGGACTTCAGCCCCAGGCTGTGGCTCCAAGGCCTGCTGCCCCCACCAGCCTCACTGCGTGGGTTTCCTCTCCCAACGTCACCACTGGTCCCGTGGAAGTCTGCACCTCCTCAGAGCTGCCCCCTTGCAGCCGGCAGCAGGGAAACCGGGGAAGCAATGGGGACCGCCTCTGCTGAACCCCCAGGGCCTGCTCCTTCCTCTCCCGGTGGGTGGAAGGGGAAATGGCCCTTTTCTGATGAGGCCCTTTATGGAAAGTGCTGTGTTCGCTTCACTGCTGCCTTAAGAAGTCACCATGTGCACGGTCGCTTCAAAGGACACACACACACACTACCTCGGAGTTTCTGGAGGCCGCAAGTCCCGCCTCCATCTCACTGGGCTGAAATCAGTGTCATGCCTTCTGGAGGCCTTGAGCAGGACCCGCCTCCCCATGGGGGTTGCGACAAGAGTCAGTTCCTGGAGCTGGAGGGCCCAAGTTCCCCCTTCCTCCCGGGCTGTAGACCGGAGGCCATCCCGAGCGTCCGGCAGCCACCACCCGCAGCCCCCTTCCTCAGAGCCAGCAAGGGGGTCCGGTCCTTCGCACGCCACGCCTCACTCTCCGACAGTGTCCTCTGCTGCTCTCTCCTGCCATCAAGGACCACGTCGTGAGACTGGGCCCACCGAGACGACCCCGGACAGTCCGCTGTCTCACGGTCCTTCACCTCGACCGCATCCACCGAGTCCCTTTGCCGAGGAAGGTCACAGAGTCACAGGGTCAGAGGATTAGGATGTGGGCACTTTGGGGGGCGTCCTTCTGCCCCCCCCCCCGCACAGTGACCTTGTCTACCGCTTCTTCCGAAGAAAGCTGCTTTTTGAACGGACAGAGACAAACTTTTAAGACCAGTGTCCTCAGTTCAAATCCTAAGTCGATGGCCTAGTGTCTGGAAAATCTTCAACAAGACACATAACCTCTCTGGGCCTCAGTGTCCCTATCTGTAAAATGGTGACACATTCATGCATATAAACACTGAATTAGGTTTTGCAATAAAATATTTCAAATCTCTGGCCCAGGTTCTGGCTCACATGCCTATGTATTTTTCCATGTTTCCTGGGAGAAGAAATACCTGAAAGCTGAAGAATGGGGGTGGGGCGGTCTTTAACCTGGGGGGTCCATTGCAGGGTTTCAGAAGGCCGCCAGTTCCTTGGTATTGCATGGGCAGCGGCGTGACATGGCACATGTGCGTCTCTGTCAGGTGAGGTGACGTGGCATCGATCACGTTCTCAGGAAGAGCTGCGCCAGAGGCGGGCTGGTGCCCATCTGATGGCTGGTCTGCAGGGCGGCGTGGTGAGAGGTCCTCCTCTGTCACATGTGCCCTTTCCACGGTGTCAACACTCCCGCCATAGACGATTTCAAATTATGAACAGATGTCACAGAACACAGAGCTGGAGAAAGACATGCACGTTGGCTCTCGCGAACCGGTGGGACCCAGCGCCGGCCCACCGCCGCCGGTGGGTGACCCAGGAAGGCCGCACAGCACGGCTGCGGGGGCCAGGCCTGGCATTCCAGTACGTCTGATGCGCTGTGCTCGAGGGCTTCCGTTTTGTTTTTCCCTCGGCAGGGCTGATCGTTATCAGGATGCCGGAGTTATTTTGAGCAGCTTAAGGCAGACATCTGGAGGAGGGACAGGCGGCGGGAACCTCGGGTGACGGCATTTGGGGGCGGAGGACGGAGCCTGCAGGGAGTCTGGGCCCTGGCTGGGAGCCGCAGGACCCTCTGCGGGGAGAACAGGGGACCCGGATGCAGCCCCAGCGGGAGGAGACGCGGGAGCAAACACCGGGCCTGACCAGGTAACAGGAGGAACTCGATAGCGGCGCGTGTGACGTCTGGGGGCAGACGGTCCCTGCACGTGGACTCGGCCTCTCCGCGCTGCACCGCGTCTGGTCGCTGACCGGTCGGACACACAAACCCGCTGCAGTGGTACAGGCGTGTGTCCTGCTGGTCTCACTCAGTAGCTTTCAGCGGTCGTCCGCGGTCTTGGGTCAGATCTTCCCCAGTCTGACGGCTGCCTGTCCCGTTCTCCGGCCAGGTCTGGGCCTTCTCACTGTCAGACGTGTGTGCGGGGCTGGGGACGCCCCCTGCCCAAGCCGGGTGGGCTGGGCTGAAGCCCCCCTCCCAGCGCCGGCGCTCTGAGCCCTGGGGTTTCTATCTGTCCGACGGGTCCGATCAGCCCCCCGCGTGGTGCCACCAGAGGCTCGTAGAGACAGGGTGCGTGGCTCTCCTTTACGCCGTACAGACGGCCGCCCGAGGAGGACTGGCCCATGCTGGCAACGTGACAGTTGGCCAGGCTGGGAAGAGCTGACCAGCCACGTGGCCCGAGGGGCGGCTGTGTGCGGTTCCGTCTCAGGACGCGAATGTAGTTCGGAGAGGACGGTGGCCGGACACAGGGTGTCGGGACAAGACTGCTCTGGGGCCACGCTGGGCAGAAGCTCACCGTGGGTCCCCTCTGAGCGGTGCTGGGGAGAAAGGAGGGTACGCCAGATACTCTGGGAGGGAGCTGCGGCCTAACACGAAATGCGAAGTAGTCAGCATTTAAAAAAAAACACAACTCAAAATGCCGTGAGCTGTATGATTGATAAAGTGACAGATAGACAGATATCGAATGATAGAAATATTTACAAAGGGCCCTAAAAGGAGAGAGAGAGGTGGTATTATTTGTTTCAGACGAGGAGATGGAGAGGACTGTATAGAAGGTCAGAGAGATGAAATCCCAGCTGACTTAGGCCCCGGCACGGGAGCAGGGGTTCAGCCGGGGGCCCTGGGGGGTGGGGTGTTTCGGGCAGAGACCCAGAGTGTGTGACGGCGTGGAGCGGGTTCTGTGCTCTGTGTGGGGCGGGGACAGGAGTTGTGACTGGGCGAGGGGGTGGCTGCCTGGGAGCCGCCACGACACGTCACAGCCCCCAGCACTCCGGGCCTCGTGCGTTGTGCCGAGAAGTGCGTCACGACGCTGCAAGGTGAAACTGGAATTGTTCCTGGTCCAGAAAAACTGAGCGTCTTGGAATTACAAAAGGACATGCTCGCTAAGGTCCTTCCGGTTCCGGTTCTGTCAAAGGTGTGATCACTGAGGCCACAGGAATTGAGGGCCACCTCTTAAAGGGGACGGGGACATCGGCCTTTTCTAAGTAGGCGATTTGCAAGCTGCCTTTCCTGTAGAGCCATTCCTGGAGCAGTAGGAGAATAAAGATTGGAAGTGACAAATCTCAGGGTCCCCGAGTTGTCCAGGAAAGGCAGAGGCTGGTCCTTTGTACATGACACCCCCCCCCCGCCCCACCTTACCTCTCAGCCACCCCACTCTCCTTCAATCCTGCAGGTGGGGCCACACACTGCAGAGGTTATTCATTGCACCAGCCTCTGCCGAGAGCTCTGCCGCCAGCACCAGGGACCCTCACTGGTGAACACCAGGAGCTAATTAGGGAGCACTGTGACTGAGATGGTGTCACCAAAGAACGCACTCGCCCTTGGCCATGCTGACACAAGGAGCTGAGCTGGGAAGACGGGTTGAGCTGGGCCACCCTTGAGGTGAGGGGAGCTAGAGGGCAGGCTCTTTCTTGCACGATGGATGTGGTTCTTCTACGGAAAATGGGTTCCAGAGGCTTAGGCTGCGAGAAGGCCCCTCACTGTAGCCCATCTGATTAGACCAGTTGGAGAGCCTGTTGTTCCAGAAACTTCTTTCCCTGTTGTTCCGTCTGTAGGAGGAAGTTTATTGACCTCATTCCCATAAAACAGGCTCCCCTTCTTATCTCCAGCTGGCATCTCTGGGTAACTTCCTCCAAAGGAAATGCGGGAACCAGGGGAATGAAAATCCCCCTGCTTCCCAGGCTTCTCTGTCCAGGGGCCGAAACTTTGCTAACTCACTTGCATGGAGCAGCCTGCCCGAGTGCTTCTCGCTGGACACACCTAACGTGCAAAACTTCCAATTCTGCCTGTGAATTATGGACCAACCACTTCTGTTCTCCAAAAGGGTTCCTACGCAATTCCTTTAAAAAATGAGCTCCCCAATTTACTTAAAATACTACGGTCCCACCTCCTGCCCCAAGTGAAATGCTTGCAATATTTCCCTAATTCCCCAAAGCCCAGCGGAGCGGGGTGATTTATCGTCTGGCAGCGCCACCGAAGCTTTCCGTGGCCTTGCTGGATTAACCCGGACCTTTTATTCCCGACATAAAGCACGGGGAACTGTGGCTCAGAAGAGCCACAGAGCTGAACTTTCCTGGCCCAAAACATCATTCCCACCAGGAAGCTCAGTGTTTACCCAGAGCCAACTGTGTTCGTCTCTGACTGTTCACCCCGTCGTGTTTGTTATTGCAATCCGAGAGCTTAATCACGTATCACGCGGATGCCCTACTTTCAAGAAAGCAAGGCTGGCAGTCACCGACCATGCATTACGTCTCTGCTTTTGCAAGGAATTCAAGTGGAGAGCTCCAAACGGCATCCACCTGCTCACGCCTCTGGCCCTGGGCCGAAGCAATGCCGGCTGAACACGCGTGCGTGCTTAGGGTGAAACCCGAAGGTGGGAGGTGGAACCCTATATCTCACTCATTTTCCACGAGTCCCCACTTTAACTGGACTTTCCGATGAACTGACTGACCATTGCATGGGAAATTGGGGTTTCTAGTCTACATCCTACTTTAAAAAGACACTTGGCTTTTACAGAGCTGCGTTTTGAATGTGCGAGAAAAGACCAATGGGCATTCTGTATACTGTGTCTTCTTAAAAATCTCCAGTGCCTTTCCATCACACTCAGATAAGACACTGCTTTTTTGCACATTCTTGTTTATAAACCTCCATGGGAACTACAAGACCCTTTTTGCCCCCTGAATCACCAACCACTTCCCCTTTCTTCAACAGACTCCACCTCCTGGCCTCCTCCTCCACCCTCAAGCATGACAGGCCTTTCCCCGCCCCCTCCCCAGGGCGGTGGTCTGCAGGAGCCCTGCGTACTCAGGTGCTCCGTGCTGCCTGTTCCCTGCACCCCATCCTATCGCTGGACACTCATCAGCCCCGGTCGGTCCCCGACGCGGCGCCAGTCCCTGGAGGCTGTCCCGCCAGCCGTTCTGTCTCCAGGGTCTAGAAGGGGACCAGAGGCACAGAAGGCAGGGGTAAATATCTGCTGACTCGGAGCGGAACAGAACGCACACCAGAAGCTTACCCGGATCTCCAGGCTGGCGTGGTCAGGTTCAGGACATGGCGGGCTTCTCTCTTTACTCGGAAATAACCTTGTTCACGACACAGGGTGTGGCCAGACCAATGGGCCCAATTCAAGAATCCAGCCACCAAGGATTATTTTCTTTGGTTTGCTAATTCCAACACCCAGACGGTTGACGAGAAAGATAATATTCTGAATCAGAATGTTAAAAGCCCCTGGAATGCACGGAACTGTTTCGAACACAAACGCAGTGCTGTACAGAATGTCCTCCGTCTAGAATTTACGGCTGTTTTCCGGGGTTGGGACAGCTTAGAAACATGGAACATGACTGCCTACTCTGTCCCTTTAAGTTTTTTTTCTTCTTAGAACCTCATTTTTCCTAAAGGGAAAAGAACCAATATTGGACGGCTACAATGTGCCTTTGATTTGTTTAACATTCATTGACTTGAATCTTCACACTCAGAATCTTCACCCATTTTATAGGTAAGAAAATTGAGGTGCAGGCACCTGCTCACACGAAGAACACTCACAGTGGGAGAGATGGAATTAACCTCA
The DNA here is from genome assembly GCF_019186645.2 of Phyllostomus hastatus. Classification (NCBI taxonomy): domain Eukaryota; kingdom Metazoa; phylum Chordata; class Mammalia; order Chiroptera; family Phyllostomidae; genus Phyllostomus; species Phyllostomus hastatus. The sequence goes on along the minus strand of NW_025334017.1, from coordinate 44,565,488 downwards.
ACAAGTGTGTTCTCCCACCGCACGGAGCCACCTCTGCCCAAGTCAAAGAGCGGACTGACATCCTCCGTGGAGCCTGGCTAGACTGTTAGTCCCGAGAGTCCTACCCCGCCCCTCCCCCCATTCGAAATGAGTCCAGACTTTCCTCCCAGGGTTCGTCCCTCCATTTCAGAGACAAAAATCCCGTCTGTAACCGAGGTGAGCCGTTACAGAGCCCCACTCCTCTGTGAGTCATTAACCGCAGTCGGGGGAAAAAGTGGTAATTCGTTGGGTTTTGCTCACTAGCCACGCCAGGAAAGCTAATGAGCGCTCACGAGGAGGGAGGCGAGAGCCAGATGGCTGGGAATGCACGGCGTGCACATGCGCCCTACGTCTGTAGACCTGAGCCAGAAATAAATGAGAGAGGTGTGACAGCTGCAGGGCACGGTGCGAGACACCTGCCACCGAGCTGAACTAGCTCCCGGGGCTCACTCATGGGTTCGGGTGTCTGCTCTGTAGACGGCGCCCCCTGTGCCTGCGGTGGGGAGAGAGCAGCCGGACGGGGCGCTGGCAGGCAGGCAGGCACGCCTCCTGGAGGGTGCGAGGAAGGATGCTCTCGGCGCTTACGGTTTGCCAGGAGCCATCTGCTGTACAGGTTAATCCCCACAGGGACCCTCTGAAGTAGGCACCACTCTCCTTACCCCCATTTTACAGATGAAGAAACTGAGTCACCGAGGAGGCAACGTGGCTGGTCTAGATCACCGAGCTAATAAGGCCCAGAGCTGGTTTCTAACCCGGGGTCCCTGCCGCAACCAGGATACTTTCCTCCTCTGTTCACGTCACCACTGTGTCCGCCTGTAAAATGGGTCGGGGGTGCCGAATGCCTCCGCCCTCCCAAAACGACAGAGAGTTAGAGGGCACCTGCCAGGTGAGCGCACCGGCTTTGCACACCCTCTCAACTGCAGACCGTGACATTTCTCTCAAGGCTCAGCTACGAGACAGTTGGAAAGGGGCTGGGGGCCTGGGTCCCCTGCCTCGCTCCCTCCCCCTGCAGACCTGGGGGCGCCCCTCTACTCCTGTTTGGCAGGTGGCAACACCGAGCCCCCAGGAGCCTGCACACCAGGTGAGAAAGGCCCCAGTCCCGCCCCCGCTCTGTCCAGTAAGGCAGGTGGATCACCTTCTGTCCTTCCACACAACTTCCTGAGCGACTAGGACACCCCCTCCCCATGCCAGAGGGGCCCTGGGCCCTGGGGTGCGTGGCTATGAAGACCCAGGGGGCACTGACTCTAACGTGACTGGTGCTCCTATAAAGAGGAGCAATTTGGACACAGCCGCAGAGGGGGCAGACAGCCCCTACCTGCCAGGAAATGCCTGGGGCTGTCAGAGGCTGGGATCCTGGCCTCCAGAGCCCCAAGACCATTCGTTCATGTCGCTGGAAACCTGGAAACCGCTGTGGGGCTGGGCGACGGCAGCCCCGGGAAAGGCAGTCGCGGGGGGACAGAGCACGATGGGGCCCTGCTGGAATCCCGTGGATCCTTTCGCTTGGCTGTGACCTCCGGCTGTAGATGCACTGCTTATTTATGTATCCATTTTTGCCAGCGCACATTTGGGTGGTGAAAGGCACGTGTATATTTTTTCAGGGTTTTGATGAACTTGCTGCCCAAGTGTTGTACCTTTTGCCGTAACATCTGCTGGGAAGGGAGGGAGGCAGGGAACCGGACGGAAGGACTTGTGCCCCGGGCGTCCTTGCATTCCCGAGAGCCTGGCCTTCGGAAGCTGCGGCCAGGGCTTACGCTGCGGACGCCGGCCCGCATGGGGCCTCCCTGGCCGTGGGCGGCCCCGGGATTACTGGGTCTCCTTTCGTGTCCACCCACACCATCAGCACCCTCTCTCACGCCCTTTCTCCTGAATGTCTTCTCACTGGAACCCTGGCCTGCCCATTCCTTTTCCTCCCACCGCCCAGATGGAGATGCCAGATGAGGTTGAGATTATAAACTGTTCTAAGCAGAGAGACCATGGGCTTTAGTTGAAAAAGAGTTCTCGGGCTCAGGGAAGCTACGGGCAGGTCACTGCTAGTCCTTGGGAACATCGTGTGGAACTCCTTGAAACTCAAGACTCTTCATCTGTAAAACAGGGATGAACTCCGACCCTGCCGACCTCACCAAGGTCCTGGACACGCTGTGAGGCGCTGTATAAACCGAGCAACCAGGAGAAAGCAGGAGAAACCTCAGGGAAGCTGGCATGCCTTGGGCACTGCACCAGTTTCCCATGGCTGTTGCCACTGATAACCCCAAACTCGGCGGCTTAAAAGAACAGAAATTTACTGCCATGAAGTTCTGGAGGCCAGAACCCCAAGATCGGTTTCCCTGGGCCCAGACAAGGTGCCCGCAGGGCCGTGCTCCCTCCGGGGTCTCTGAGGGAGGAGGCATTTCTCGCTATCCCAGCCCGGGGGTGGGTGCTGGTGCGTATCGAATCTCTCCCTGCCTCTCTAACAAGGGTCAACCAAGGGCGGCCCCAGAGAATTTTCCCACGTCCAGGTCCTTAACTTAACCGTGTCTGCAAAGCCCGTTTTCCTACAGGTTGCAGGTCGGGGCCTGGTATCTTCAGGTGGCTATTAGGAAGCCTACTATAGAGACGTTGCCGATTGCAGTGAGAAATTATGCATGTTAACGCCATACTGTTGCAAAATAACTCAGGTGAAAGCCATGTGTGAGCTGGATAATTCACCTCCTTTTGTAGATGAGGACACCGAAATCAGGCAAAGGAGCCGGCCCGAGACCGCATAGCTGGTGAGCAGTGGGGCTCCAGCTCCACCCTGTCACCCACAAAATGGACCCCAGACACGGGTGATCGGTGACCTTGGAGCATCCGGGCTCCCACTGTCAGATACAGTCAAACCGCCCGACCCTGGCATCTCCTGGGCGCTGAGCCCTGACACTCGGTTACCTGGGGATGCCTCCCCGAGGCCCGGGCGCTGCTGAGCTGCCGGAGCCGGGACCCAGCCTTAGTTCTTATTTACTGTTTACCCTTCTCCTCGGCTCCTGAGGAGTGAGGGCCACATTCTGTGCCCGCCAGTGTCCCCTCTCTTCCTGTGGACTTCCTTTTCCTCCTGCCTCCTGTTTTTCTTCTCTATTTCGATCATCTTATTGCAGCTGGAATTTTATTATAAGGTACATTAAGTCTATTCTGGGAGCGGGAAAGGTACACAAAGTAGGTGCAAACAAAATGTTTCTTTTGCTACCCCTGCACCGTTATGCTGTGGAGAGGCATTCTGGAAGCGAGGCTGAGTGCTCCGTTGCCAGACACTGAGGCCTTCTCCCCGGCAGGCGAACCTGTTAGTAGTTGCTACTGCACTTTCTGTGCCATGTCGCTGTGCTTTCCCTCCCTGCAACCCCGTGACACCAAGGGGCTGTTACTGTTACACCCGCGTTTCAGATGATGAAACCGAGGCCCACAGAGAGTACGTGACACGTCCCACGTCACCGAGTCAGGACCTGTACCTCGGTCCAGCCCTCTTTTCTCTGCCATCCTGGGGGTCACAGGAGCCCAAGCGACAGGGCCCTCCCACCAGACCCCCCTCACTCGCCAACGCCCTCTGCAGCCGCGCGGCCACCTCACCTGCCGTGGCCGTAGCTCTCAGGAGCGTGGTACATGAAGACATTCCCTCGGGCCGTCCGTGCCCAGAGGCTGGCCGTGTCGATCACGGGGCAGGTGATGAAGTAGTCCCTGGTAGGAGGGGGACAGGGGGGGGTCTGGTGACACACAGCCCTACAGACAGCTGCGCAGGGCCAAGGCTTCTCCTCCCAGGCGAGGGTCCCTCGGCCACCAAGCCGCAGGGAGCACACACCCCCCTCGAATCCTCCAGCTGGCTCCATGGGCGCGGCGCACGGGCCAGTCTGGCTCAGGGCCACTCAGGGCCACACGCTGGTGTCCGGGGAGATGCATCCCAGGATCAAGACACTTGTGCGACAGGCAACTTCGCAGCACATCGGTGTCGCTTAAGGATTTGGGAGCGAAACGCTTGATGGTAAAACAGCGACAACATCCTGTGGAGCAGCACATACGATAGTGTGCGTCCCCAATCACGTGCACCTGAAAACACAGACGCCTCAGGGTGTTTCATGCACACGGACTCTCGGCTGGGCTCTCGGGGAGACCCTCTCCCCAGGGGACACGTGGCAATGTTCGGGGGCTTTTCTAGTTGTCGGAGCTGGAGGTGGAAAGGCTTCTACGGGCTTCCGGTAGGTCGAGGCCAGGGAAGCCGCTAAACATCCTACAGCACGCGGGGAAGCCCTCCCCAGCGAAGTCTTTTCTAGTCTGAATGTCAACGGTGAGGAGGTGGAGAACCCTGCTCCCTGCTTTCGACGCCCCAAGTTTCACACCTGCTCCCCCTCTGGGGGGATGAGAATGAATTTCAGAAGCCCCCGCTCAGCACAGTGGGCCCAGCACAGAGCTCTGAAGTGCCCGGCAGTGTGCTGGGGGGGACTGGCCTGGCGGGAATCGGGCAGACCCGAAACAGGGCCCACGGGGTCCCACCGTGTGGAGATGTAACAGCCAAGCTTGATGACACCCGTGGAAGTCCCTGCATGACAAGGGTTAGCACCCCCTTAGCCGGTCAGCTGGGCAGCTCCAGGGTTTGCAGGAAAGGCTCTGAGGGGGGCGGGGCCAGGGGTGAGGGTCCGGAAGGGCAGGGGAAGGCGGCACGGGCCCCCTGAGAGCAGAGGGCAGGACAGGGATGGGAGCGAACCCACGAACGTCACACACCGGCAGCTCTGTGGGGGCGTCGCCAAGGGGGCTGCAGGCAGGGAGGCCATCGCCTGAATCTTGCCAGAGGAGAAGGAGGGCCTGAGCTCAGGGAAGACGGGAGTCCCTAGGGAAGCCTCCTGGGTTACCTGTCCCTCCTCCGACCTCGGCTCTTGCCTTGCACACAGACCGCCCTCAAAGCCAGTTAAAGGCCAACTTGGGGCAGGAACTCGAGCCCCGAGCTCCTTCTGCAGCACAGACCCGAGCCAGGCCTGACCTGGTTATGAGCCCCTCAGGACGCAGGCACCCGGGAGTTCTTGGCGTCCCCTGAGCCCGGGCCTCCAGGAACGGCGGCTGGCTGTGGGGTGTCAGGCTGAGTTCTCTGCTGGGGGGAATTAGAGCCTTTCTGGTCCCCGTGACCCCAGTGGGCGGAACTAAGGCTCATCCTGAGCTCATGGGCCTCCACTGGGAAGCCACAGACTCTGGGGTGGAGAGACCGCCCCAGGCAGAGGGCGTCAGCAGGCTTCAGTCCATGCCTTCCCAACACAGTCGAGCTCAGCACGGCCTCTGAGCCCTGCACTGGCTCTGTGCCCAGGGACGAAGAGCAAAGGCGAGGGCGGACCTCCAGGAGGGTGGAAAGAAGTTACAGGATGTGCAAACCACCCGGCCATGTTCTGCCCAGGGACACAGAGCAGCGTGTCGAGGGTGCTGAGACGGGCTCCAAGGTGACAGACCCCTGGAGTCCCCACTGTGGTCTCGTCCCCAGGGCGCTCTGCCGGCAGAGAGAGCCAGGGCCTTGGCTATGTTCTGGTTCCATTTAAAACCCACTTCTCCAGCGCCAGCTGTGTACTCATATAAGACATGGCTCTTGACCCTAGCGAGCCCACCACGGCCTGAGGGGCAGGCTGGTCCTGAGCAGCATAGCGGGGTGGGGACAGCACATCCCCAGGCAGATGGGGTGGGGGCACCTGTTAGTGGCTCCTGGGGTGGGACAGTCAGGGACGCCTTCCCTGAGGCAGGGAGGCTTGAAGCCATGAACTTGACCAGCAAGCCACACAAGCGGTGAGTGCGGGATGGGCACCCCAGGGGAGAGGGGCTGCGTGGGCATCGGGCAGAGCCTTCCCCTGGGTCAGCTTCCACTTCCCACGTGCAGGGTGGTACCTGGCAGCACTGCAGAGTCACCTGGGGCAGCTCTGAAAAATACCGATGCATATGGGACCCGTGTGCCTGCCGCCCTTTGAAAGCTCCCCGTGCGGTTCTCACGGGCAGCCCGGGTGTGAGCGCTGCCGTCCTCTCTGCCGGCCTGAGCCCAGCAGGCTCTCCGTCAGCACTGGCTGAGCGGCTGCTTCTTGGTAGGGGCACCCGACAGGGGCCCTGGCGAGCACTGTCTGTGCCCCTCACAGGTTCGAGCACTGCCTAGGGGAGAGTTGGATCAGCCCCAGCTGTGTCCTCATGGAACGGGGCAAAGGAAAGTGGCCGTGCCAGGTCCTACGCCCCAGGGTCTTTTTCATCACCTGAGCACCACCTCGGCCCCCGAGGACAGCAGTGGACCCTCGTCCCCAGGCTCTTACCGGGTGGCATTCTCCAGGGCCCGGGAGAAGGAGGCGTAGTCGTCGGCGGAGTGCTCCAGGGAGTAATACCACGTGGCCGCGGCCTGCACGCTGGCGTCCGCACCCTCACCGCCCAGCGAGTTCTGCAGCGCCCGGTAAAAGGCTGTTTTGCTACTGGTCCGGCCTTGACTTTCCTCAAATTGCTTTTAAAAAAAAGAGAGAGAGAGAGAAATGAAAATTCCCCAGATTTTCTGAAAGGCTTGAGTCAGTAGCCCTCAAATCCTGGCTCTAGAATTTTCTGTGGGAAACAGTGGGACACAGCATTAAGCCCACAGAGGCCGGAGGCAGACTGCTCGTTGCAGCCGTGTGACCTCGAATGCATGGCGGACCCCTCTGTGCCTTCCTCTGCCTGCCTGCAGCAGACACCGTGGGAGGACCTCCGTGCAGGGCTGTGGCGACAGCCAAAAGCGTCACCACGTGAGGCACAGCGACCGGTGCCTGGCTCTCAGCAAGAGCCCAGCGAGCTGCAGGGTCCTCACTGCAGGCTGATGACGGGCCACACCGGGCCTTGACTCGCTGTGCCCGGACCACCAGCGTGCCACCTGGCTCTGTGAGCAGAGCTAACCTCAGTGTCACTGCGCGGCTCCGTCTTTCAACACGGCATTGCTTTCTGCACACTGGTGCCATGCTCAGCGCTCGTCGTCGGGCGCCAGCTGCACGCCCGGCCTGGGAAAACAGCCGTGAACGTGCCGATCAAGCTTTCCGCTCTCACGGGCCTCATGTTCTGGTGGGTGGAGATGGAAATTAAGCAAATGATGGCACGCTGCAGCGGGGGACAGGTGCTGTGACGAGAAACAGAGCCGGGGGAGAGGGACAGGGCGGGGCCGGTCAGGGAAGACACGCGGCTCTGTGGGCATGTGTGTGCACGTGGAAATATGTCCTTCCTTCCTTCCTTCCTTCCTTCCTTCCTCCTTCCCTTCCTCCCTCTCTTTCCCCCTCTGCCCCTCCTCCATCTCTCTGCTCTCCTTTCCGTCCCTGCATCCCTCCTGCCCGCCCCGGGGGAGTTCAGGGGGGACCATGTCCCTGAGTCCCCAGGACTCAGTTTCCTCATTTCTGGAGACAAAGGCAGCACGCCGTCAGAGACACAGCTGCTGAGCTTGAGGTCAGACCCCTCCGCCCTGGTCCAGTCCTGTGAAGTGTGTTTGCCTAGTTTTAGGCGTCTATGTCAACAGTGAGATTATCAGGACCTGCCCCCTGCCTCCGGCATGTTTAAATTGTTTCTCTGAACATTGCCAAGCATGCAGGGCCTCTGACCAGTGAGCAACCCCTCCTAGCTGGGACGCTTTTCCGGCCGACCCTGGGCTGAGCTGCCTTGGCCTGGCTCAGTTGGTGGAATGGCTGATCAGAGGCGCGTCCGGGTCCGTGGGCTTCAGCAGAGGGAGGAGGGCGGGGCGGGGCATGCAAAGAGGGCTTCGTTTCAGTTCTGTCTATACTGTGTATTTCTTGGGAAAGGATCTGAAGCGAGTATGACATGATATTAGTATCTGTTAAACCTGAATAGAGAACACACATGCATTTATTATACCAGAGACTTTCAAATGCTTCTGACCATGGTCAATGCAGTAAGTCATCTTATACCAGGGGCGTTGCACTCATTTTCACCGGGGGTCACATCAGCCTTGCGGTCGCCTTCAAAGGGCCGAATGCAACTTGAGGACTGTATACGTGTAACTGCTCCTTAACGGTTCAGTGAGAGCTCGGCACTGCCGCCGGGTAGAAACAAGGTGCCCGGGCCGGATAAACCAAGGTGGGGGGCCGGATTCGGCCTGCGGGCCTTTTGTGTGACCCTTGTGTCTTATACGAACACAACACACAAACACACACTCACCCATGGGCCTGAAATAATGTTCGTGAATAACGTCTACACTCATGGTTCTTTCCACATGTAGTGCATCTGATCGCTTCCATTCTCTCCTGCTCTAGTCTATTCAAAAATGCTTGTGTGCAGTCTGTTAAGTTGACAACCTGCTAATAGTTTAGGGAGGAAACTGCCTTGCATTTTTCTCTGTCCTTGTTCTGAGCTTTTGGAATATTTCATAACAGAAACGGTGCTGGGAATCATTTTCATATCTCCAGTTATTGCCAAACACTTAACAGGCGTGTTTCTCTCAAATGGCAAAATAATCGCACAGAATTCCTGCCAAATTCCAATGGGACATGCATATGAAGGATTTAGTACAGTTCTGGGCACCTGGGCAATAGACTCGATCATTATTAACCTGTCCCCAGGGGAGGGCGGGGCCCCCGTGTGCCCTCAGGATGCTGCGCTGTCGTCGCCACAACGGCCACGTGGCTGAGGGGGCGGGCAGTGCTCCGTACGTATGGGAGCAGCCCCCGGTCCGTGCTCAGCAAACATGTGCTAGACAGAGAGCGGGGGAGATGCTGACCTTTGCGGAGGTAACACAGGCTACGGGCTACAAGTCCAAAGTCACACCTCTTGGGTCCACATCCCAGAGCTGGAAAGACGTGGGACTGGTTGTTAACTTTCCCATGCATTAGCTGTGTGACCTTGGGCAAGTGACTTAACCACTCTGTGCCTGTTCCCCCACCTGTCAAATGGGCTTCATAACACTGTCCTGAGGTTAAATGAGACGACACCTACAAAGTGCTTAGTCGTTCCTGTTGCTAAATATTGGCAGCCTCAACCGTGTGCCCGGTCCAGATGGGCCAGAGAAGCCGTGTCTTAGAGAGAGGCCTGAGTGACACTTGTCCCACTGGCCAGCAGCCCAGACCCCCGGAACCTCCCTTCCGAATCACAGCTGGAAAGTGGTCGGCCCACCTAACGGGCAGAGTCTCCTTCAGGGGTCTGCAGACCCTTTTCCCACGATGAGGCTTTCGGGAGCACCGGGGCACCAAGCCCGGGCACTGCCGGGAGACCCCCTAATGCAAGCCAGTCTGGGGACACACCCACAGCTGGGAAGCTGGAGGGGGGACCCGGCTTGTGCTTCCTTGCGCTCGCGACGAGTTTCACATTTTAAGGGGATCCGAGCCCCTGAGACGAGCTGGGGCATGGCCTTGTTCTCGGGTCCACACTCTGGTGATGGCTGGAGGGGGGACCCGAGCCCCCTGGGGCCCACGGGAATGGCAAGGGGCCCCTTCTCAGCAGGACCTGCACCTCTCCATCTCTGGCAAGGTCGGCCGCACAGATGCTGCTGCTGGTTTAATTAGAGAGTCAGCAGGAGGCAGCGGGGCCCCCACCTGACTGCCCGCCGGCCAGTGCCGACTGCCGTGAGCTGTAATTACAGACGAGACGGGCCCCCGAGTGGGTCTGCTGTGGGCTGGGCCTCGTTAAGGGCCGTCCAGAAGTGGCAGGTCCTTCGTGTGTGCTGTTAAAGGACTGCCATTCCCATGTCCTGGAGGAAAGTGACAGCCCCTCGGAAACAGACGACGGAGGGCTTCGACCGTCACCTGTGATGCCTGGTGGCCTGAGCGTGTGTGGCCCTGGCATCTGAGAGACTCGGATTCACATCCGGCTCCGGCAGCAGGAGACTTCAGAAGCTTTGCTGCCCACCGATGAGCCCGGTGGCCGCACGGTGCTGGCGGTGCCGGTGTGGGCGTCAGAGTCAAGCGGACGAGCGATCGGGAAGCGGCTGACGCGTGGGCGACGGTGCATACAGCTCCTCTCTGCCCTCCGGGAAGTCAGTTATTAAAAGTACATGCCCTTGGGCTCAGCTCCAGTTGGAGAGACAGGAGGGAGAACTCTTAGCTTCAGGGTCTTTTCGTCTGCAGCTGTCCATTTATTCGACAACTTGCCATCCAGTGCTGACGCAGCTCTGGGCACTGGGGACAATCTGGGCTGAGTTCTCTGCCCCTCCGGGGGGCTACTGGTCGAGCCGGGGGGACTGACGACACGTCCGGTGGGAACAAGGGTGAAGGCACACACCGGACCAGCAGAGCGGGATGGGAACTAGGCGCTCTAATGGTGAGGGTCTCGCAATGGACGCGCAGCTGGTGCGGCCTCCCCCTGCTTCTGGTCCGGGCGTGGCCAGGAGGAGGGTCCTCCCTCGTGGTGCATGTGGAGGAAAGACAGAAGGCCGTCTGCCAGGTGACCCTGAGCTGGCATTTCCAGCGCTGCGGGGCCTCAGTAGGGACCCCGCCAGCCACTGCCTCCCACTGGCTCCCTCTCCAGCCACGCTGATCCCATGGCGCCGCTGAAAAACCCCGCGTAACCCTTGGGGCTCTCCCCACCTCCGCACGGCTCTCGGCTGCTCAGGGAAATCCCCCTCCAAGCCCTTCTCGGCTCCCTTCCCTCGTCTTGGACCTAGGAACCCGCCCCTCCCTGCCTCCCTCGGTCCTAGACAAGGGGAGGCCTGCCCAGCGGGGTCTCGGTCTGCCTGCCCGCCTCCGGGTCTGTGCTCAGCGAGCGTGTCCATCAGCCCCTCCCTCCGCAGCCACCTGGCTCCCCCCGCCCTGCCCCCAGCTATGCTCCCAGGTCACCGGTGGCCGCAGTGACCCGGCCCGGCCCACGCTGGCCCTGGGGCCGTGCCCGTCCCGGTGCTCATCCCCCCTCGACCCGTCATCCTCCCCTCCTCCTCCTGCCTCAACGGCTCTGTCTCAGGCTCGCATCTAGGACCCCTCTGGCTCTCTTTTAACGTTTCAGAGCCGCCACCCTGTCCCCTTCTCTCCCCCTTCCATCCACGCATGCTCCATTCCCTCCCTTCACTTCGACATCAGCCTGTGGGTCAATGATTCCTAAATCTCTCTCCTGCCTGCACCTCGGACCCACGTGTATCCAAACGGGTCCCATCTCCCGGGGCTCTCTTGGGTCCCTCCACCTCCACGCGAGCACAGTGCACCTTCATCACCTGGAAGTGTTCTTCCTCACCTCCAGAGCGGTCTTCCCCTCCTCGTTCCCTGTCCTCGGTGCCTAAGACCAGGACTCGGTTGACAGAGGAGAGACAAGAGCCGTCTCTAGTCCCCTTCCCTTGCTTCATCTCCCCACGCTCTCCTGTGCCCCAGTCCCGCTGACCGTCCCCGCGTACTTCCTAGCCCTGCCCTCCTGACCACGTTTCTGCCCTGTCCTGCCCTCGTCCTGCCCTCCCCGTCACGGGGCAGGAGCACGGATGCTGCTTGTGGCAGGTGGTGGGTGGGGGAGGCGTGTCTTGTACGCAGAGAGTCCTGAACGAATCTTTGTACACCGGTTACTCCCCAAGCCAGGCAGCACGGCCACGACATCCCAGGTCCGAGAAGAGGCCCAGAGCAGAACCCCCCAAGGAAGGGCAGGCGCCTTCGCCAGATCCTTGCAAGTCTGTTGGGTGCAGAGGTGAAGTGATGAGTGTCCCGAGAATGCCCCAGAGCCCCGAGTTAGATGGAGACCAAACACTCATTTGTTCATTTAATGGACAGAATCGAAGACTCCTTGCTGGCCAGCAAGTGCGTGTCTAAAATGACTGTGATGCAGACCCTGCCGCGGGGCGGAAAGGGTAACGCCGGAGAGGCCGCTGGTCAGCGAGCGGAGTGCCCCCTGGCTCAGCGTTCTCGCCCAGTGGGAAGACGGTGTCGTGGAGAGAGTGCAGCTTCGGGGCGCACAGAGCCCCCGCCTCACGCCTCACGGGCCCGCAGCCCCCTCTCAGCTTCCCTGCCCCTCAAGTCACCCGGGACCTCCGTCCTGTCGGGCCCGGCGGCCAGACCGCTGTCCTCAGCTCACACCACCTCCAATGAAATCCGGTGCTTGACCTCCGCTTCCTTTCGGAAGCTTTCTTGCCTTGGCTTTGATGACATCAGATTTTCCTGGACGTCTTCCAAACCCGTGTCTGCACTCCAACAGCTCTCCTGCACAGCCCGCCCCCAGTCCCACGGGCCAGTCCGAGGCGGATTCCAAACGTGGTTGGACTCTCGCCGATCTGGGGTCTCGAACCCTCGTGGAACTTCCTCACTTGCTCCCCGGACTTCACGACGGAGTGCAATCTGGCCTCTGCTTCCTGGGCTGCCCCTCCCGAGTCACTTTTCCACAGACCTGCCAGATGCTCTTTTTAAAATAGATAAATCAACATAATCACTTCCTAGCGTAAAACGTTCCAGTGCCTGCCCACTGCAAGTAGGATAAAACCACTTTTCTGATGAGGAGGTCTCATTTAACACGCCCCTCCCACACACGCCGCTCCCTCCCCACCCCTGCCCCCGTTACCCGCTGGGCTTCCGACAGTCCGGCCTTCTCCGGCCCGCAAATGAGCCCCAGCCCAGGGCCTCTGCACCGGCTCTGCACCCCGGTGGAGAGCGGCCCCAAAGCTGGCCCCTTCTCGCCATCCGGGTCTCAGGGCACGGCCGCCTCCCCGGCTTCCCTGCTGAAGGAATGCCCTCCATCGCATCACTTCCTCTCCGTTACCGCTTCATTTCCAAGGCCCGAAATCCTTAACGCACCCGCTTACACGGCACGGCTCATGTTCTCGCGCTAGATCACGACAAGGTCCGCACGTCAGGAGCTTCGTCTGTTGGGCGACAACTGCCCCCACTGCCGGAGCCTCGGGAAGGGCCCCTCAACAAACAGACACTGGGCAGGTGCGGGAACTGATGTGCGGGTGGCCCCGAGAGTGACGGTGGGTGTTAATAGACTGCAGGGGCGGGGAGGGGCGCTTCCCCATCAGGTACAGCAGGCCCAGGGCCCACCACACGCTTAGGGGCCATCATGAAAACATTTTCCTTTAAACTCCTTTTAAAATCAGAAAGAAATAAATAAATAAGCAGTGACTGTATAATAAAGAACCCAGCCTGGCTTGCATCCCTCTTTTACCAGTGCCGTGAAGAGGAAATGTGATCTGGGAAATAGCAAAGATAACCACGGCTCTTATTAATACAGTAAAGGGGGCATGCAATTTTTCCTATTTTGGGGGGACAGGTCAGTCCTGCTGACCCCCAGCTGTCTCTGAACTGAGAACAATACTCCCACCTGGTGTGGCCACGGGGGTTTTTAGGTGAGGTGACAGAAGCAGGGTCAGCTCCGAGGGCCTGGCGTGCAGGGCCCATCATGTGCTTGGGACGCCCAGAGCCAGGGGACCGGACGGGCCCCCCGAGTGCTGGGCCCGGAGACCCCTCAGCACTCTGCTGGCTTCCCTGCGCCCACTGGAAGGGCACGGAACTGCGGTTCGCTGGTTGAGCAACTCGTCCTGATCGCTGGGCTGGAGCCGGGAGTTGAGACCCCTCTTCTGATTTCAGGTCCTGGGCTGCGTCCGACTCTGAGCTCGCCACACACCCGTGAGTGGCAGGGGTTCGGCACAGCAGCGCCTCTTTTCAGGAAATGGTGTGTCCTCGCCGGGACTGCGGCTCGGTCCTCTGCTGTAATCTGTCACCAGAGGCTTGATTTCCCCGTGCTGGGGCTGGTGCCAGCATCTCGAGCTGCCAGGTGCCGCTTCCCCGCTCTCGGGCGCGAGGCCCTCCCCTGCCCCCGGGCCCCCCTCCACCTGCTCCTGGCCGAGGCCAACTCCTGGCCGAGCTCCGGGCCGAGGCAGCCGTGGCCACACGCTATTTCTGATTTGTCTTGCCTTCCTTGAAGACGCTTGTGTTTGGAGGGGCAGGCAGAACATTGCATCTTGGAACAAATCTGCTTTGATCATGCAAATTAAAGCCGGTTAATGTAGGCAGACTGTCAATTTCACCAGTTAGGAAGAGAGAGAGAGAGAGAGAGAGAGAGAGAGAGAGAGAGAGAAGGGGGGGGAGGACTCCCACCACGGCCAGCAACGGATGAGGAATTTCGGCAGAAAGCTGCTACTTCAGGAAATCAGCTCATCCTCCGCGGACGGAGCCTTCCCAGGCATCTCGGGCAGCCCTGACACGCCACGGGTATGTCGCTAACTTGGCAGGTGTGGTTAGGACTCCGTGGGTGGCCCACGGCTGGGTGGGATGGCAGGGGAGTGTGAGGGTCTTCACTCACTCGGTGGAAGCCCCACCCACCCACCCTCTTCGGTCGTGACAGGTGGGCCCCAGGGGCTGCGCGGGGCGGGGGACCCACTGCCCCTCCTGTGGCTCCCCAGGACTCTGGACCGTGTGTGCTTGTGGGCTGGGCTCCCGCGGTCCTGATGCAGGGTTGGCGCGAGGAGGAAGCGTGGGGGTGTGTCTGCCACAGTCTGGTCTCAGGTCAGGGGAGGCGATTCAGTGACTGGGCGTTCTGCGTACCCCTCCTGCTTTCTCTGGGTAGTTCTTGGGCCAGGGACGACAGTTCAGAGCACACATCGTAACGGGACAGTCACAGAGTGAGGTGGAAAACCAGCACCTGCTGAGCGCATCCTATCTGCCAGACACTGGTGCCCGAGTCCTCTCCACGGGTGGGTACTCACTAGCCACCTCCTGACCGCACAGACAGGGAAATTGAGGCTCGGGCTCACGAACTCGGATGCTCCTGACTGCAGTGCAAGGACACTGTCCCTGCTCTGGTGGCAGGCAGCAGGGGGCACGGGGTCCTGGCCAGCTCCTCCAGTGCCGTGTCCCTCCTGCTGGCCGTGGCCCCGCCCCCGCCGCGGTCCTTGCGGTCCCGCAGTCGGCGTCCATCTCGCCAGACCGTGTGCATTTCCTTCTGCTCATTTTCCGCCTCCTCACCCGACTGTGAGCTCCTTGAGGGCACATGCAACCGGGTCGCGCACTCCAAACACAGGACACGGTGCCTGGCACCGAGGAAGGGGTGTCGTTCAGCGTGGCCTGACTAGACAGCTGGGTCTGGGCGCCGGGAGACGTGCCTGACACCCCACTCTAGGCCGACGTGGCGATTTTCCACAATCGACGTCCTGCTTCTCGGCAGAGACGAGTGGGGGGCTGGGCTGCTACTGAAGGCGAGGAATCACTGGGTCGGACGCACCCTCCTGGGTTCTTCTCAACTAGTTGCAGTGGGACCCAGGTGGTATGGAGCCTGCTGGGCGGCAGGGGGGCGGTGGTGGCTGGAGAAACCCACAAACCCAACTCTAAATCCAGGTCATGAGCGGGCGGGGGTAAGAGAAGGTAACCCGGAGGGCGTGCACAGGCAGGACGTTTCGAAACAAACTTTGGTGTGGGGTCTACAGGGCAGCTGGCAGCCCGGTGTCCAGCTGTGTGTCCAGGGCACTCCCGTGCAGCTCTGTGTCGGGCAGGGCGCTGAGGCTGCTCTGGGCTGGGTCGTCACCGCCTGTCGTGGGGCACGGGTGGTCCTGCTCCGGAGTCAAACGCGCACGGGGCTGTGGGCCACGCGGCTCACTTCGAGCCAGAGGACCAGAGGTGGAGACGTGGCTTTGCAAATGCCCAGTGACACGACCTTGGCGCAAGCATTAACCCCCTCGAAGCCTGTTTCTTCCTCAGCACAATGGTAGCCGATGCCGTTCGTGAGCACTGACTGCACAGCGTGCTGGTTGAGATAAGAAAGAAGGTGGTTGGGGCGGCAAAGCTCTGGGCACACACTGGCCCCGGCAGTGGCTGCGTCGGTGTACACACGAGCACCCAGCACACGCGCTGGGGGAGGCTCTTCCCGCGGTGCTGTAGAAAGAGAATGCCTCTGGAGGCGGCAAGGCCTGGGTCTGGATTCTGCCTTCCGCAGACCCCGTGTCCTGCCCGCAAAAACAGTGATACACATTCCCGTTGCATACGTTGTTTGGGGAGGGACTATTTCATGGAAGCCTCCTAGGTTAGATCCTGGCACGCGGCTGATTCTCTCAATTCCTACTTTCAATCAAACGAAGGTTCGTCGGTCACTGGCTGCACCAGACACTTCCCCAGGAACCGAAGATGCGGTCTGGGTGCTCGCGGGGCTCCCACTCCAGTCGAGGCAGAAACGCAGCAGACCAGTACCTGGGGTGTCGCGGGGCGCCAGTGCTGAGGACAGGGAGCGGGGTGATGGGGGAGAGCGCGCTGGGGGTGTGGCCGCCCTTTCCACCAGGGTCCACCACTCCAGAGAAGCAGACCCCGAAGGAAGCGAGGCAGTGAGTTTGCCTGGAGAAGAGCATTCCAGAAAAGGAAGAGCAAGTGCCAAGATCCTGGCAGGAATGTGCTCTGTAGCACTGAGGAATGCCAACGGGACCGGGCAGGATGAAGCACAGTGAGCAAGTAGCCAGAGGTGAGGTTAAGAGAAAATAGAGGCCACGTCGGGTAGGACCTTGGGGGTCACTGTAAGGACTGTGGCCTTTGTTCTGCGTGAGACGAGGCCACGGGAGGGCTCTGAGTAGAGGAGCAACAGCATCTAGTCTGCACTGTGAGGGGACAGCTGGGGCCACTGCGGTTCTTGCAGGTTACAGGGGCAACGGCGGAGCAGGGGCCGCCTGGGGGTCATCACAGGAATCCTGGGCCCAGATGATGGCATGGATCGGAGCGACGGCAGAGACGGATTCTGGGCACACTTCGGAGACAGAGCCCACGATTTACTGGCAGACCGCTGGCGGCGTGGGAGAGGGCAGAGTCCAGAGGGGCTTCCGGGCTGAGCGTGCAGACGCACAAGCTGCTGTGCACTGAGCCAGTGAACCACAGTGGGGGAGCGTGCCGTTTGGGGGCGGGGAGGGGACAGGTGGAGTCAGCAGCTATTCTGGATACGTTAAGAGTGCGACGCTATGAGAAATCGAAGTGAAGATGTCAAACAGACCACGTGGGCTAAACCAGTCCACGGTCCAAAAGGAAAGCGCAAGCAGGAGGTGTAACGCGGGGCTGGAGGTAGACACGGAGGAGACGGCGGCACTCAGCAACGCTGGAAGTGTGGCGCTGGCTTCCAGTCCAGCCACGTCTACGGCCCCCGTCCTCTCGATCCCCACGTCGGCACCGAGATGCACTCCTGGCAGAACAGGACGCAGGCTCCCCAAAACGACCCCATGGCCACACTAGCACGTGCTCACAAAAGAATGAGCAGAGAGGGAGCTACCAAAGGACCGGTCTAACCAAGAATAACTGTGCAGAGGGGGTGCGTCTGGGACTGGGGTTTGGATGGCAGCCGCAGCACCACTACACCCTCCCAGGGTCCCCCCATTCTGGACTTGGGGCACACTTCCCTGCCACTCCCGCCAGGGCCAGTGAGCTCGTGTCTGCAGACACTCTTCCCTTGCACGCGGACCAAGGAAACATCTCCCAGAAACCCTCAGAGGAAAATGCAATGAGAGCAGGGAAATGCACGGTTGGGGAGGG
The DNA here is from genome assembly GCF_019186645.2 of Phyllostomus hastatus. Taxonomy (NCBI): domain Eukaryota; kingdom Metazoa; phylum Chordata; class Mammalia; order Chiroptera; family Phyllostomidae; genus Phyllostomus; species Phyllostomus hastatus. The sequence continues at coordinate 44,548,098 of NW_025334017.1, read as the reverse complement.
GTCCCAGTCCTCTGGTCAAGGCGCCTGGTTGGAGGGGCTCAGAAATTGAGGACAGAGGTGGGGAACTCCGAAACACACTGCCAGGAGAGGACCAGGAAGACCGAGGCAGCCGCCGGGGCAGGCAGCCCTCTGACAGTGGGCCGGAACAGTCAGAGAAGGTGGACTTGGGCTGCGCTCCGGTCGGCCACAGCCCCAGAGCCGCCAGCAAGAGATCCCTCCCCCACCCCCATGGATGGCTTTTCCGCAGCTGTGGGAGGGGACGGGAAGTAGCCAGGGCCTGCCCCCTCCCACCCGTCTGGGACTAGCCCCAGGCTCCTGGGATTATAATAGTTCTTCCTCTTTTTCTAAAGTCAGAGATGGCGGGGATACGTTTTCAGCACGTGGTCCAAAGAACCAGAGCTGGTTCTGGATACGTTAATCCAGATACGTTGTGCAGAAGAGATCATATCATATGATCTCTTCTGCACAAAGATCCACAAAGGAAGCATTGCATGGATGGGTGAGGGCTTGGAGCCCCAAGTTTATAGGGCGCCGTCTCCGGTGCGGATCCTGGAGAGGCTGCAGCCAGATACAAGAACCTTCATTTCCTTGGCCCACTTTCTGCTTCTGTTCTGTTTGCGAATGTCTTGCAATAGCTCAGCATGTTAGCCCGGGAATACGCATGGGTATCCTTTATACTACAATGACTATACTGACTGGTTTTTAACCAATGGGGGGCCCGGTCAACAGTGTTGGAGGACTCCTATTCTAGAGGAGAAACGCCGAGGGCCAGGGGGGACAGCGGCGTCTCATCCGCACGCCCTGTGTGCCCGTCTGGCTCAGGAACCCGGCTGCAGCCCCGCGCGGTAACTCGAGAGCTATACGCGGTGGACCGGGGCGAAAGCTCTTCGTCCTGGGCCGTGAGTCGACTGGACGGAAGCTGATGGTGACTAAGCTCTGCTCGGTGCCACCTCTCTCTCTCTCTCTCTCTCTCACACACACACACACACACACCCATGCACACACCCAGCACAACTCTTTCCACACACACAAGCATATAGGTTGTGTAGAACACACATGTGCCCATGTAGTAACATCAGGAATGCTAAATTCACAATATTCTCTTCTCGCACTGCCTCGCCTCCTGAGACAGCCCATGTCCGTTGCCTGCTGTGTGTCTTTCGGCACCTTCGTCCTTCCAGATCATTCACTTGAAGTGACATTCGCATGCGCACAGGTAGAGGTAGGCTGGCTGTGTCTTGAAGTGTGAATGCTACCTTTGCTTCCAACTCCTTGCCTTCTTATTTTTTGTCTCCCATTTACCGGCACGTCGCAGGTGTTCTGCAAGCCGGCAGAGATGGGTCTAGTCCATTCTCTCCGGCACCTGCATAATCGTTAATGCTCTGCGGATCTTGATTTATTCGGCCATTTCCCTGCTAATGGACGTTTGAGTTGCTTCCAGTGTACTGCTGCAACAACCCACACTGCGGTAAATGCCCTTGTGTGGCCAGGACGCCACAGTGGCGCCTCTGTCACCATGAGATAGACTCCCGGAGTGAGATAGTACCCGAGGGAGCAGGCCACTGCCAGGCCCCCGAGATACCATTCGCATGAATGACTTTTTTGTCGCTAACTCCAGCTACGGCCTTGGACCCGACGGAACCGGACGGAGCCCCGTGTTCAGGGGTGTGTCCCCACTGTGTGCGTGCACTGGGCCGCCAGGTTGGACAGCCTACGGGCCTGTCCCTGTCAAGAGCGCATGGACCGGGAGGGCCAGGCGGGCCAGGCGGGCCGGGCAGAGTGTGCTCGGCTTCTTCCAGGGTGAGCCACCCCCGAGGGAGGGGCGATGACGATGGCGTCGGTCAGGGCAGGAAGAGTGTGTCCAGGCCGATAAAGGGCCTCACAGCTCATTCCCACTTGGCTGTGCTGGCGACACCCCGCGCGAGGCTGCTTTGCCAGGGTCACGGAACCTGCTTTCCTGGTGGGAAAACCAGCTCGGGAGGCTGGGCTGGGTTTCCCGGCCGGGATTGGGAGGCAGTGCCCTCCACCCACCCTCCTCTCCTCCTCCCAGTCTCAGTGGGTCAAGCACCCTTCGTGGGATGGAGGCATCTACAGGCTGGACCCTGAGGCCACAGAGCTCCCCGGCTGGCCTCTGCTCGCTGCTTCCCACGGCGAGTCACTCACAGGAGCCATCTGTGGGTGCGGCTGAGTCTGTGCGGCTCCCAGCTCTGCACAGGTCACGTATCTGTGCCTAACCCCAAGACTACTCCCCCCCCCACCCCCAGGGAGCCTTCACACACAGTAATTTACTCAGCGATTGTTCTGCAAATGAGCAAGTGAGGCAATGACTCTTGACCAAGATCAGACCTTGAGGACCAGAGCCAGGGCCGCAACCTGCAGCGGACCCCCAAGGACCCCCCACACCCCGCCTACCTTCACGGCCTTCGCTCTGCTGATGAGCCCGTCGTCCTGGGAGCTCCCGATGAGCAGATCGGCCCTCGCCCGCGGAGCCCTCCGCAGCGCTCTGGCTGGGGCCTCTCGGAGGGCCCGGCCGTCGACCACGGGGCCCCAGTAGTGGAAAGGGCCCCTCACAGCCAGCAGCTGCGTCGGGTGCAAAGGAATGCCATTGTTTACACGGGCTTTGTTCTTTAGAGAAGAAACGGGACTGAAATGGCCGGCTGCACTGCTGTGCCTAACCACGTGGAACACCGGTGCTGGCTGTCCCCAAGCCTCCACGGGGGACCCAGGGCACAGTGACCCGAACCGCAGCAGGCAGGGCGCCAGGTGACAGTGCCAGGGGCGGGGAGGTGAGTCTCACTCTGAGCAGTGATGGTCCCCAGGGCCCCGCACTGAGGGGACAGCATCCACAGGAGGATGGGTGAGCCTGAGCCCAGGGGTGCCAGTACGGCAGGAGACACTGATCGGGGCGAGGGGTGGCCAAAGGTGGGACATGCAAGGGAGAGGGATCGGCTTCGGCCACTATCCACTCAGCCCCCATCCGGGGGGCTGAGGGTCAGACCCACTCCGGGTCCGTAAGCCCAGGCTCACTGCCGAAGGCGTCCAGCCATCAGCTCTGATGACGACAGGTACCCCTGCTAGCGTCCCCTTCGTTCATGGCAGGGCCAGCTGGGGACCGTGGGCAGCATCTTTGCAGGTAGGAACGGGGAGCACTCAGCTGCCCAACCCAAGGGGCAGGGCGGCCCAGCTGCACTGCAGCATGACCGCGTCACTCAGTACGCTCAGCTGTGACCTGCCACCACGGTCCCCGCACAGGCTTTCTTCTGCTGCTCCACAAGGCCCACACCACTAGCCCCACCTTACAGGTAAGGTCCCAGGTGCAGAGACACCTGTGGGCTATCAGCGCCCACACTCAGTCCACCATATACGGGGTCCGTGCACAGCGCTGGGGGCAGGGCGTGTGCGTTATAGCGCCAGCTGGCCGTCAACCTACTGAGTGGCCCTAGGCGGGCCATGTCTCCTTTACAGGCCATTGGTAAAGTGTCCCTTCCCAGCCTGCGCACCCGGGCCCACCTTGGTCTGGGCATCGTTGAGGACGGCGGCGGGCTTCTGACGGAGGCAGGACGCCATGTCGCGGGGGGACGAGGCGGGGCAGCCGACCTCCTTGGCCAGAGCAACGGCCTGCTGCCGGGCCGTCTCCTGGCTGATGACAGCGGCGGGGGAGAGCGGGGAGCCACCCTGGAAGAGAGCGCCGACGCGGGCTGGCAGTCTGACACCACTTCCCTCCCGCGCAGCCCGGAGACCGCAGGGCACAGCCCGGCACACCCGCAGTCGGGGGCCGGGGCCCGCCGGAGACGCCCTCGGGCACCTGGGCGGTCAGAACTGATCCATATCATGTCGACCTGCTGTGTGACCCTGAGGGAATGCCTCCTTCGTCTCAGTTTCCTTCTCCGAGAACTGCGGGCACCGGACAGGGTGGGGTGCAGTGCAGTCTTCGCTGCGAACTACGGTTGCGTGCTGAGGACAGGGCTGACGGTGGTTGAACAGGGGCCAAGGTCAGGACGCCACCCGCGGCGGCATCCCAGCCCACCCCTGCTCCTGGGGGCCCTGTAACAGCAACCTCTCCCGGCTCAGTGAAGACGGACTTGGGCTTGATGATAGGTGCCCAGGAGATGACGGAATCGCTGACTGCAGCTGTGACATCGCTGTGAGTGTCTCCTCAAACTGCGGGCTGCTGGGAGCATCTCCTCTCTAAGGACGGAGGCAGTGGGAGCCCGGCTCCGGGAGGAAATCAGGGCACAGAGAGGCCCAGCACCTTGCCCAGCATCACACAGCTCGGTGAGAGGCAGAGCAGGGTCCCCAGCGCAAGCAGCCTGCCTCTGGGTCATGCACGCCACCCCAAAACTCTGCCATGGGCATTTTTATACCCAGAACAACACGGCATATCCTTGAGCCGAACTGGATGCTTTTAATCCGATGTAAAGAGAGCAGGAATCTGGCTGACTCCACGGTGTACGTCTCCACCCCAGGCCCCACCCCGAGTTACAAATATCAAAACCCAAACGAAACAGCAGGAACGCAGCGCTCGGTTTCCTGGAACGTGGAAGGGGCAGAGCAGAGGGTGTCTCTCCTGCTGGGTTGTGGAGAGGATTGTTGAAATAAGGCCAAGCAAAGCCTTCTGGAAATTGTTAGGGGAGGTACCCGTGCTCACCTGGGTCATTCCTATCACCCTGATGCCAAAAGGACAAAGACACCCAGAGGGGAGGAGACCCATCCCCCCGAGTGCCCGGCTGGACATCTGTCTTGGAACACGGGGGCGCAGGCCAGCCCCGCCCTGGACGGTTCCAGTAGCCTTTGGGCTTCAGAGTCAGGACTGAGGGTCATGGGCAAAGCACGGACATTTGCATGGAAACAGGCCATCCTAAGGGCAGCCCTGGGGGGAGCGGACACCTAAAGGGCCAGGAGAGAGCCTGGGACCGGTCCTGGCCACCAGGACCGTCAGAGCTCCAAACCCCAGAAGCTCATTGCAGCGCAGGGCAGCAGCTCCATGCGCCGGGCCTGGCTCCCAGGTCCACGGGATGACTTCACGGTGCCTCCGCACCCTTTACCCCCGGGGCGCGTGGACATGGGGACCGACGCCACGCGGCGCCTCTGGGCCAAGATGCCTGGGCATCACGAGAGCTGACCCCCATGGAGGGTTACGTGTGTCCTTAGTACTGGAAAGACACGAGTTTACTTAAGCCTCACGGTCTTCCCATGAGGCAGACAACATGACCGCCTCATGTTTGCAACAAAGGGGGGTTGTGGCACAGAGAGGAGAGTGATTGCTCAGGGTCACAGGGCAGAGGCAGGACCTGGGTGCGGTGGCCAGGAGCCCCGCCCGAGCCTACAGCCACTCGTCAGCCTCTCACAGACACCTGGCAGGTCCTCGATGCGAGGGGGTGACAATACTACAGTCACTGTTACGTCTGCTTCGCCGTCAGGCCCATGGAGGGACCTTGTGGCCAGAGCTGGAAGCCAAGCCGAGGCAGAGGGAGAGGGCAGCCGGGGGGTGGATCCTGGCACAGCCGCACCGTGCCCGAGAGCTCCGAGCTGCTCAGCGCGGGGCGGGCAGCCTGCTCTGCAGGCTCAAGACAGGATGGGCAGGTGCGCGTCCTCCTGTCCTCGGCCCGTCCAGGTAGCCGAGGCCCCCGCCGTCGGCGAGGTGCGCACGAAGCGGCCTGCTCCGTCCCCGCCAGCGGGGCTCGCTCTGAGCTCAGCACGTGAGGGCAGGGAGAGCCCCAGGCTCAGGGTGAGAATAAGCAGCAATCGTAATAAACTGCCCAGCCGGCCTGGGGCGGGGGTTCTGCAAAGGTGACAGCAAGCAGGGTTGTTGGCCCTGTTTATCTTTCTGACGAGGAGGGGCCAGCTTTTCTGAGAATCACTGGATGTGCTTTGTCTTGAGAGAAAACACACACACACACACACTCTCTCCCTCTCTCACACACACACACACACCAAAGGTCCTCAAGGTCAAAGCCCCACATTCTAGGTTGCGAAATGACCTGGCGTGCGGCAGAGGGCGGGGGTGGGGGCGGCTGAGCCCCGCCCGGCCCGCAGCGGGGCCGCAGGGAGACGTGGATTTCGGGATGGGCCCCCCTGGTGTTTTGCACGTTGTCCCCAGCTATAAAAAGCCAGAGTTCCTGATCTGGCCAGGAAGTGGTTAGAGGCGTGGGTTAGACTGATACTGCAAGGCAGCTTAGAGAAATTTCCTCTCAGAGTGTTTAGTTTTAATTGATCCTTCTGAAGGAAACCTTTTTCTTCATGGAAAAATCAGTGGTCAAACGAGCCGGCAGCCGGCTCAGCCCCCCTGTGAAAGCACCGGGCTGGAGCGAGGAACTGGGGGGAGGGGTGTGGTGCAGGGTCGGGCAAAGAACGGGGGCTCTGGGGGCAGAGGGGCGGGTCAAGCTGCAGCCCTGCTGCCCCGATGACGTGACCGTGGGCACGGCAGGGGACTGACGTCCGGGGCCTCGGTGTTCTCGTCTGGGAGTGGGAACAGTAAATGTGCTTCCCGGTCATCGTGAGGACACGCGGGAGGTGGGGGGAGCCCGCTGCTCGGGGTGGGGGCGGAGCTCACGCTGCTGCCCGTGTGCGGGGGCCCGGGCCCTGCGCGGGGTTCGGGGGGCCAGGGTCCCGCCAGCCCGCCGGGTCACGCCAGCAGTCCCTCGGCCCTGGGCCGACAGCTTATCTAAATCTGAGCTAGCTATTAAATGGCAATGAGTTTCCGCTTGGTTTTCTTTTTTTTAAACTTTAAAAATAGTGTAGGGCAAAACCACAAGTGCTGGCCACTGCTTTCTGTCCCTGGAGCCTCTGACTGTGGTAAGGTGACTTGACCTCAGTGAGCCACCGACTGAGGTGACCTGGGTGAGTCACCTCAGAGCCAGGACCTGTCCCTGTTTAAGCGCACGTACAGACACACAGTCACAGACAGCAAGAAACACTCACTCAGACACACAGACACACTCAGAAACACAGTTACAGACAGAAATACTCACACACAGACACACACAGACACATAGTCACACTCTGACACACTCAGAAACACACAGTTAAGAAATACACTCAGAAACAGTTTCAGACAGAAATACACAAACACACATAGACACACTCAGACACACACGGTTACAGACGGAAATACACACGGACACACGGACACACTCAGAAACACAAAGTTACAGGCAGAAATACACACAAACACACAGTCACACTCTCACACACTCAGAAACACAAAGTTATAGACAGCAAGACACACACAGACACACAGACACACTCAGAAACAGTCACAGACAGAAACACACACAGACACACAGGGACACGCAGGCCCAGAGAGCAGCACACTCACATCACATGCACTCAGAAACATGTGGTCACGCACACACACTCAGACTTCCTTGGAATGGACACCTCAGCGTGTCCCAGTCCCAGGAGGAACCGCTCACAGGCCTTCCGTGGAAAAGCCGCTGACCACGACAGGGAGGGGACGGCCTCCGTGACAAAGGTGGCGGTCCCAGGGGGACCCACGGCCCTTCCCTGGGGGCATCAGTGAGCCCAGGGACACAGCTCCGGGTGGAGAGCGAGCCCTGCAGGGGGCAGCTTCCTGGCCTCCCTCATGCGTGGCTCTCTCCTCGACGAGGGGATGGTGACGTTTGTCTCGTGGGGAAGGGGGGTGTGTGGGAAGCTTGGTGCCCCTTGGGCAGCACGTGGAATCAAGAACTTAATTCACGCAGGTCCCTTGCCACGGCGCCCTGCAGAGACCTACTATAGATGCGGTAATCATCATTTTGTAAAGTTTTGTATCACGGCCGGAAGTGCCACCTAATTAAACCCCTCATGACAAACAAGGCTGACGGGCAGCTGGTCCCTTGCAAGCTCCTTCCTGGGGGTGTGCTCACGCTCACGTCTGTGTGAAACACAGACCCCACCCAGGGGGACACAGACACTAGCGGCCTCGAGACGAGGCTCCTCACCAGCAGGGCCAAGAGGGATCCCCGTGCCGGAAGAGCTCCGAGGAGGGGGTGTTTTCTGAGCACGAGGGTGGCCCGAAGGAAACGGCTCTGAAGTCCGACTCAAGCGGGCTCTGCTGGGGAGAAACGGCTGGAGGAGAGGGAAGAGGGTGGGCGGCTATGCCTGGGGGCGTGGGCGGGGCTGGGACGGCGGGTGTGTGCGGGGACCTGATTGCCCAGGGGAGCTGTGCGGGGGAGCAGCTCGTCCCAGGGATCCCCAGAACGGGGGAGCCCATAACGCATGAGCGAGGGCGTGGGTGGGTGGACAGATGGTGGAGGGGCAGATGGCACCATGGACGGACGAACGGTGGATGGATGGATGGATGAATCCTCCTGAGTGAAGAAAGGCGTTTGCATCGAGGGGCAGTGAGGGCCGAGTCCGGAGGGCACTGCATCTGGCCTGAGCAAGCGGAGCGATGGGGAGGGCGATAAACCCCAGAATGCGGGTGGTGAGAGGACAGTGACGGCTCCTGAACAGGGTGTTCCAGAAAGTGTGTTTTTGGAACGTCACGGAGCCGCCTGCCGGCCCTTCCCCGACTAGCTCCAGATACCGCTGCTCTGGTGAGAACGCGGAAGGCAACTCCCAGTGTAGACAAGGGGGCTGTTGCTCATGAATCCTGTTGGACAGCAGGAGGCAAGACCTGCAGGGACGATGGGCAGCCTGGCGTCTCTGTGGCGCAGGGAACCGAGCGGGAGGCAAAGTGTCCCATCGGGATACTTCCTCCTGGTCGTGGGATGGGCCTGAGCCCTCCTGAAGCCCTCGGCCTCTCTCTGCCTCCACCTTGCCACCTCTAAATTAGACAACGTTGAAGGGAAGTGGAAGAGGATGAAACATTTATAAAGCGCCTTTAAAGGACCAGGCCATTCATGCACATTTTCTCTCGAGATCCCCCCGACAACCTGTACGTGTGCTTGTCCCACTTTGCAGATGGACAGACTGAGGCCCAGAGCGGGAGGTCGTTTGTCTGGGGTCTTGGGGCCTCGAGTAGCAGAGCCAGGACTACGGAGCTGGGCCTCCTTCCCCTGCGCTGTCCTCCCCGCCCCTGGGGGCAACAACAACCGAGCCCATAGCAGAGCCTGGTGTCCCACCCTCCCGAGTGACCGGCAGACGGAGACTCATAAACAGGCCCCTTGCAAGGGTGGCCAGGACAGTGGGAGGAGGCGGCAGAGCCCGGTTGTGGCTCCAAAAGACACGTTGTTATGTCCCTGTTACGCCTGCGTCCCAGAAAAGCCAGGTGGGATGAACCAGATCCACCCTGTCGCTCTGACAGGCATTTGTAACAAACTGTACCGTGTTCTGCTTCATATGGAGCTCTCGCTCATACAGTTTCATTTACAAACCTATTAACCACCCTACAAAGTACAAAGAACTGATATTATTTACAAAGAAGCCACACAACTTACGTGATCATTCTGTTCACATTCCCCACTTCATTCCAAAAGGAATTTGGGGTGTATGCAGCTGGGAGTGTCGAAGAAGCTCAGTAACCTGCTAACACCACGTGAAAGCGGTTAGGGACCCACATTTTCTGACTCCAGGACTCTGTGGCTTCCCCATGATGCCGCGGCGCCTTCACTGATGGCAGAGGCCGTGCGGCACTCATGGGCATTCAGTGCCCGCTCGCCGCCTCCCCTGTCGTCCGTCATTCCACCAGGTGTTTGGAGAGTCCAACCGCACCAGGTCCCAGGGTCCTCTCTCCGTTCAGCAGGGGGGCAGGATGGCTGAGTCCTATTGGCTTTTTAAGCTTTTCAGGATATTCTAACTTTCCTCCAGTGAATTTCAATTACATTTGCAACTAGAAAATAATTTAATTACATTTAAAAGAATAATTCCCTCCTAAAATCTAACTGACTCTCATCAAGAGGAAAGTGCTCATTCTTACTTGTCACGTCTGCCCGTCAGCAGGCCAAGTGCCACGGCCAAGGCCATCTGAGAACACTCCGCCAGGGGGACAGAGCAGGACAGGAGGAAGACCCCCGAGGGAGGGAGGAGGGAGGGGTCCCTGATGGAGAGGAAGGGTCCCCACAACAAGGGTCCCTCGCTGTCACCACAAACTGGCCAAAGCGACAATCCTCCTCATACTCCAGAGGAGGCTGGGGAGCCTTGCTCTGTATCCACCTGCGTTACCTGAGTGTAGTGCAAGGCAGCACAGAGCAACTTGTGCAAAACTGCAGAGTAGCTACAGCCGCACAAAGCTCAGGGGAGGAGCGAGGGGGAGCAACACAGAGAGAATGGAAATGACACGCCGTCCTCTCCACACGGAGGACGGCGGCTCCACGCCGTCCGTCAGTTCTGCACGCCTGTCTCTTCCACGGCTGTGTGGCTCTTCCCATACGTGTTTACACGCACGGAGTGAGTGAGAGCCTCCTGGTCCCGAACCTGTCTTCCTCACCTAACCGTCCCTCGTGCAGCGCTGTGGGCTGACGCCTATTAATTCACCAGGCTGTTTCTAATCCCAGCGTGCAATCTGGTGTCGGGGCTGTCGCGGAGACTGTCGCAGTAAAGAGCACCTGCCGGTCCCGGAGAGTGACAGACTTGGGCGCCAGTCCCAGCTCTGACGGGTAGCTGTTTGCTTTGGCTCTCTCCCCCTCTGTCAGGAGGACCAGAGTGATACGGAGAGGTTCCCTAGAGGACTGTTCGCACGGAGAAATGAGATGATTTTCATGCCACCCCATCGCGCACTGCAAATTCTAAGTATCCAATAGGTGACAGCTACTGCTTCCAATTTTATGATGTTTTGGGCAGCACTGCAATGTACATCTTTATAGGTATATCTACTCACATATTTGTGATAATTTCCTCCTACCCTGGAATTACAGGGTCAGAAGGTACACCTTTTCCCTGATAACAACAATGTATCAAATGAACCGTTTACGTAACATTGTAATAGTTTTCCATTCACTATATATACATAAAAGTCTTTTTGAAGGAAGACATCTTTGTGCTACATAGGTAGCCTTTTAAGCTATGTCTCCTGGCCTCCACAGCTCACTTTTAACAAGTGGTTCCATCGAGCTGTACCTTGTGTCACAGCGCTCCCTCGTTCGAGGCACGCAAGTCAGCGGTTTTCAGTGACGCGCCCAGTCATGTCCCCATCCCCGTCATCTGATTTTAGGACATTTTCGCCGCCCACAAAGAAACCCTGTGCCATCAGCAGCCGCTGCCCGCTCCCCGCCCGCCCTGCCAGCCCCCGGCAAGCACCGCGCTCGTGTCTGCCCCTGCAGAGACAGCCCAGAGCAGGCGGTGCTCTGAACGTTTCGCACACATGGGGCCAGGCGAGAGGTGGCCTCTCGCGTCTGTTTCACCTTCCCCATGGCGTGGCGTCCCTCAGTACCTCCCCCCTTTTGTGGTCGACTGCTCTTCCACTGTGTAGGCAGGCAGTAGTTTCTCCTTCATCAGCTGATGGACATTGGGGTTAGCGACGACGAATAATGCTGTGATGAACACTCCTGTTCGACTTCTGTGTGGGTGTGTGTGTTCATCTCCCCTGGTTGCGTGCCTAGGACTGGAACCGCTGGGTCGCACGGTAACTCCGAGTTCAACCTTTGGAGAAGCTGCCACAAGGTTTTCTAAAGCAGCATCGCCATTCTACATGCCCTCGGGCAACGCAGGCGTGGTCCGGGCCCTCGGCATCCTCGCCCGCACTCACTACCATCTGTTTCATCGCTGTGGTAGCCCTCCGAGTGGGTACGGAGCGGCATCTCACTGCGACTCCGATCTGCATTTTCCTGAAGGCCAAGGGTGCTGAGCCTCTCTGCACGTGCTTACAGGCCATTTGTGCCTATTCATTGGAGAAATGTCTATTCGAGTCCGCTGCCCCTTTTTAAATTGGGTTGTTTGTCTTTCTGTTGAGTTGTGAGTGTTCATTATGTAAGGGTGTTCATTATGTACGAGTGTTCAGTATGTATATGTATTCAGATACAGTCCCTTATCAGATAGATGACTTGTAAACACGGGCCTCCATTCTGTGGGCCGTCTTCTCACTTTCTGGAGGGGCTCTTTTGCAACACAAATGGTTTTAATTTTGATGGAGTCCATTTTTTTTCTGTTTCTGGTTTTGGAGTCGTATCTAAGGAACCACTGCCTAACCCAAAGGCCAGGAGTCTCACCTTGCATTCCAAATAGACATATTTTTAAAACTTCTTTTCTTCTTACCACGTGCTGTCAGGCTGTCCCGCGGGAAGGGTGTACCTTGGCGTACTTGTACTGGCAGACCTAAATCGCCCCCGACAGCCTGCACCTGGGGCAGAGACGGAAGGTGTGGCGGGGAGCAGGGGCTGGCTGTGCCCTCAGCGCCCCGCACACTGTTCTCAGTCTGTGCTGAGGAAACCTCCGGGCCAGGGGGCCACGCCTGTGTCCCTTGTGTTGCGGAGTGGCAGAGGCTCGGAGAGGGTGCGTGACTTGCCCCAAACCCCCCGCCACCTGGGAGGGGGGTTCAGGCCGTGCGTCTCCGAGTCACTGCACAGCCCGGCTTCCACGCGCCGAAGGAAGCAGAAGGAAGTGACCCTCTGCCCTCCACCGCCTTCTGCAGACATTTGGGCTTAGCTGCACACTGCCCCCTTTCGCTGCGGGCATCACTGTGGGGACCCCTCTTTGGGGGACCTCCCAGGCAGGGCTTGGAAAAGGGCAGGAGCTGGGCCGTGGCTCCACCCCTTCAGAACAGAGCCTGCTCTCCTGCCGCACTTTCCTCCAGGTTGTCACAGCCCTGACAAAATGCCTCTTTCCGTCTGTCCCAGCGTTGCGTCTAATTGCATCCATCACCTCCTGGCTGTCAGAAACCGTTTAAATGCTTGGCGCTTGAGGAGAGCTGATTCCGCAGGCGAAGGTATCTCCCTTTACAAGTGACACCCGAGTGACAGCCGAGGCCTTATGACACAGGGAATGCAAAATGCAGGCTCCTGAGCTATTCTGGCTGCTCTCAATGAACAATCCCGACACACACCTTGGGTGGGGCGCCCTTTTAAAAGAATCCCGTCATTATAACTCGTGCAAGTGCCTGGATGTGTCATTCCGGTCAGTGACTCCTGTCGCTTTGCTTCCCAACTAACATCCGGACCACAGAGGCTGCTGGGGACGCACCCGCAGGGGCTCCTGAGGACAAGCTATCTGCTGGACCAGCTGGACGGAAACCCTCGGCTCTGGCCCGTCTTGTTGTCTGTCTTCCGGCCGGAGCCTCACCCCCAGCCCCTACGCCTGGCCTCCTGTGTCCAGATGGGCTCAGCATTTTCCACCGTGGTGACCACTTCCTGATCCCGTGTGCGCTCCAGCTGGCGTGAGGTCTGAGCCCAGGAAGGGGCATGGCCCTGACAGCCCGGGGCCTGCAGTTCGAGCAGAGCCTCCTCCCAGCGCCCCCCCCCCCCGCCGCACCCAGACACACTCCCACGGCTCTTGCTGAGGTGCAGCTGCATTTCCACATAACCACACAGGTGCATGCCGCGTCCCTGCCCTGCACCGCTCCCGGGACCCATTTCTCATCCTTTCCGGCACCATCCCCTTCAGATGCGCCAGGTACAAACAGGTGTGAATTATTGTACTGTAGAGAAAATGGGCCAGCAAGGGCTTCGGGACTAGATACATCGGAGTGTGTCCTACGCTGACAAATTATCAGGTGGCTTTACTCTTGTAGCCTCAGTGTTCCCATCTCTATAGTGGGTACAGAATGCTGTCTCAAGGTGTGGCAGCAAGAGCGTGGGCCACGGGTTCAAGTCCAGCTTTCCCTCTTACTTGCTGTGTGTTCTTAGAAAAGCTATTAAAGCCCCCCATGCCTCAGTTTCCTGTATATAGTGTGTATATTAGTGCACCTAGAGGAAGCTAGTAAGAAAATTGGTGTAAAATGAGGATAAAAATATTCTTTTGTGGAGCTGAAGCGATGAGAATGTGTACAGTGCTTACATGCACTAGGCTTCCAGCAAGCAGCAGCGACCATTACAACCATAATCGATACTTCACAAAGTTCCTGCAAAAGTACATGGAAGAACAGACTTGAATAATATAACCCCCAAGGCACCATACAGACATCGGGTATTATTATTTACAATGTCATTGCCACTCAAGCTGAAATAAAAAACAGTGAAACACTCTTCCCCTAAAGATCAGTTTGGGGCTTGAGGTTTGGCTTCGGCCGAGGATTTCCAAGCAGCTGAGCGGGTCCGCCCACCCCCGCCCCCGTCGCTCCCAGGCTGCCCGTGCTCCCGGCTCAGCGGGTGAAGAAGGAAACTCTGGCTGACAATCACCCCCTCATCCAGGCGTTTGTCCCCGGGTGGCACCACCTTAAACCTCATCAAGGCCAGTTTTGAACTTGGTCTTTTTCAGACAATGACGACAGACTCTCGTCACTTGTGAAAAAGCATCTCTCCCAGCAGTACTAAGACCTCACTGAATGAGGAGTTGGGGGGGGGGGTTCACCAAAGCCACACTCATCCCATTAGCAGATCGTGACCCCCTTCGGTGCTGCTAGAGCACAGTAGTGGTGGTGGGGCGAGTTTCATCGTTACTACTCTTAGGCAATGAAAATACCGGGGCAGGGCGGTTACCAGGCCTGGCTTCGGTCACGTGGGGCCGCTGGTGGCAGGGGCCTTATCTCTCCCCAGCCAGGCGGCTGGGCCACTCTCTGGGGACACAGGCTGAGCTGCTGGGAGCTGGGCTGTGATCAGGGGACCCCATCACGTCCGGGGGCCTGGGAACTCGTCTCGCCTACAGGGGCTGCCGGGAGCCAGGAGGCACTGAAGTCCTCGAGGAAGTCTGTAACCTACAGACAAGGCAGTTTCTTCCTTCCTTAAAAACCCACCTCCCTCTCTCTCTCCCATGCAAGCTCCCTTCTTCCTAGTGAGTATTCGCCGGTTGCTCTGGCCCTGGAAGGTGCCGGTGCTAGGAGGCAACCAGCGACGAAATAGGTAGCCCCTGCGCTCAGGGAACTGCCCGTGTGTGGAAGTCATGCCAACACAGAGACGGGAAAAGGCGCTGCGAGAAACCCTTCACAGGGCCCGGCACCAGCCAGGGCCACCGTGCGCGGAGTCCTCTTTGTCACGGGAAGACTGACCCTGGCCTTTGTTCCTAAGCAGGGGTCACGAGGATCTCTGTGCCCTTCCTGGAAGACAGATTACGCGCCTGCATCAAGAGAAGCTAGGAGGTGACATTTCAAAATTTCCCCTTAGGATGCCTCTTTGTTTAGCAATGATGCTGGTCTCCTCCTTGATGTTTCTGTTCCGACCTCGGCCCCCCGAACCGTTCACTGGCGCGTGGGGAGAAGAGCCTCGGATATTACGTATAAATGCTGAGCACCCTTACCCTTTCAAAATATGTTTATATTTACAATGCATACGTTAGTAGCCTGTGCATATAATTAATGACCATCTGCACACGCAGAACTCTTTCACTGTCGGGTACGTGACCGACCAGCTTGGAGGAGACTGCTCCAGACACCGGAAGAGGCTCTTCTCCCGGCCGGCCGAGGAAAAGAGGGCTGAGCTAGGACGTCGGCACAGACCCCCAGCGTCTGCTCTGCCGGGGGGGGGGAAATAAAAGTGATCGGCACACTCTGTGCCACCGGGACAGTCCCAGGTCATGCTGGCACCACCTGGGCCATGCCCCCTCCTCCCCGCCTGTGGCATGGGCCACTTGGGCAGTTGAAGAATCTCACCTTTGGGCAGAGGACAAGACGGGGGGGGGGCGTGTGGCGGGGCCCCGCCTCATGCAGGGGTTAAGAGAGCAAGAGCCCCGTGACCAGACTCCGACTCAGCGGTGTGAAAGGACCAAAGCCCCGGAAACCCCGACAGGAGACGCGCTCCTGGTTCTGGCAGATCCCCAAATGGGGGGAAGACCCTAATGTGCCACTCCAGCTCGCCGGGACAGCCGAAGGGGACCCCGAGGCGGAGCCAGCAGGGACTGTCCGGGGAGTAGGGGAAAGTGCGAGGTCGCTGGGAAGGTGGGTCCGGGCAGCAGGGACCCGCTGAGGAATCCAGACAAATGCCGGGACGATATGGGGGCAGGGCTGGAAGGCTGGGGCCCATCGGGACTGAGACCGAACTGACTCGAGAAGGACAGGTGCATCAGCCCGTCCCAGGTGCAGTTGAGACGGGCTGGGAGATCCCAGGAGGCAGGATGAATGACGACTGGTGGATACTGAAGTCACTTCCAACTCCAGAGAAGACGCAACCGACAGCATCCCAAAATGAAACGAAGAACGAGAGGGCACAAACTGAACATCCTTAGTGGACTCTGCTCGGGTTCAAGGTCGAGCTGAACACCATCCCTCCATCAGGCCTCGGGGCCGCTGCAACACAGAGAATTTCCTTTGTGTTCCCTCCTCCCTGGAAGCCCCGCCACACTGCCTGCCACTGTGGCTCATCCCTGGGCCCGTTCACGGAGTCCTGATGGCAGGGCGCCGTCACACTCACCCTTGTCATCCTAGAGCTCGGCCTCCTGGCTGGCCTGAGGCTAACATTCGTTTACTCTAGTATTGGTTGAAATAAGGCAATGCCTGAGCTAGGCATCCTAAATAAATGAGTGTGTATATCAGCGTACTAGAGGAAGTTAGCAAGAAAAGCAAAACAGCAAAGATGCAGAGACCGAAACAGGACCCTGCTTGGAGGCCGCCCCAAGCTCTGGGAAGTTCTCTGACCTGCCTCTCAACCCGCCCGCAGTGGAGGAGGAGCAGCGCGCACCCCCCCCCACCCCCCCCGCCCAGGTGGACGCAGCGGGGCTGGGCTGGGCAAGACCGAAAGAAAAGACCAGTTCCAGTGAGTCAGCGGGCTTGTGCAACTCCTCTCGGCGACACGGACAGTGGAAGTGGAGCTTCTACTTTTCTTTTTCCGGAGAACGCTCAGTGCCCAGCGGCCCCCACAGAGGTATGCAGAAAGGTGCTGATGTCACAAACACTGAAGTTCCGCTCCAGCTGGGAGCCTTCAGCTCAGCCAGATGGACCACCCGCCCACTCACTCATCCGACGCTGGAAACACGAACTCCCGCCTCCAGAGGAGCCATGGCGTCTGACCTCTCCCAGCTGATTTTCAGGGTTGGCTCATCCCCTTCCCCAGAGGGGGAGGCCCACAGTCGCAAAGCACATGCTCTGGCTTAGAAGGCAGCCCGATCTCGCTCATTCATTCATTCATTTAATGGATGATTACGGATCATCTCTTTGGGGCAAGGCTCAGCAGTTGTGTGTTAAGTGTGTCCTGCTTACGGTCCACATTGAAAGGAAAGGGAGGCGTCCATAACCAGGGGACCCCCACTACGTGCCCTGCACTAGGCTGGCTCATCTATAGGCATTCCTCCATGGACCCTGAAGACCTGGGAAGGAAACAGGAGTAGCCCCGGAGAGATTAAAAAAACTTTGCAAGGTCACACAGCTCCCCAAAATGCCCCCTCCTATTCTCGACTCCAGTAGACATGTGTCCTGTCCCTGTGGGGCGGGTAAAACCGCCAGGGGTATTCTGAGTGGGGGGCAGCCACCTTTGGTTGGGGGAGGTCTGGGGGTACATGTGGACAAGGTGAGCTCGGGATTGGGACCTGCAGGAAGGGGGGCATTCCGCACAGGTAGGGGCTAGGCGGTGGCAAAGTCAATGGTGAACAGGTGGGAGGCTGTCTGGGTGCCCAGGGACACAAAAGTCCCTGTGGGGTGTGGGGTGTGGGGCGTGGAGGCCTGGTGTGGGGGCACTGTCATGGGAGGACGGTGCGGAACAGCCGTTATGAGCGTCGAATGCCAGGCAAAGGGATGGAGTCGGTCACGGGGCAAACGGAAGTGTGCGGCAGGCGCTGCAGGAAGGTGGGGGCAGCACCTATCTTGTCTGGGGAAACCGGGCTGGGACGGAGGAGGGTCGCCGTGGGAGGGCCCCAAGCAGGCCAGCACAGCAGTGACAGTGAGCTCACCCCAGGGGCTACTGAGCTAGACCCTTGGGGTGTCACTCATCCGCTGGGTGACCTGGAGCAACTAAGTGAAACCCCAGGAGCCTCGGTTTCTTCGGGCGACGTCCAGACACACAGAGTAACTGGGCAGAGTGAGGAGGTACCGTAAGCAACAGCCGAGTTCCTTTCCTGGCTCCCCAGGGGTGAGCTCCCTTCCCCTTTTTCTTCCCTTCGATGCGCCGAGCATCGGCAGCCCTGAACCCTGGCGTCTGACATTTGCTTTACCGGGTCCTTCTTCCTCCTCATCTTCTCATGGGTGTCACTTCGGGCTCCACACAAAACTCTCTTCCCGGGTGACAGTTCCCCTTACTGTCCCTGTTCCCCCAGCAGCCTTCTGTACCACTGCCTGCCTGTTTCCCTAACCCTGGCCCTGTAGCAGTGCCCGACACACAGCAGGTGCTGCACAGACACTTGTTGAATGGATGGATGGATGGATGGATGGATGGATGAATGAATAGATGGATGGATGGGTCAGTACTGATCCAGCCAGAGAAGGGGCACGGACTTGGCTCTCAGACAACTTCTGGCTGGCCCGGGAACTTGACGGTGGCATGCGCTAAGCCCTCGCTGGACACAAGAATCCCACCAGCCGTTCTACGGCACCGAGAACGCCCTGCATTCAGTCCACGTGCGTTGCACTGCCCTCCTGAGTGAACTAACTTACCCCCGATTCTCTCCTTTGAGGAGGAGTTTACTCATTCTCGAGGTTTCCTTTTTCATCTTCCAACCTTTCGCACGTTTATGTAGAAAGAAGAAAAGGTACGTGGAGTACAGCTGGGGCTCCGGTCACGCTGGACCGCGCTGTGCACTGCAGGGCTTACTCACTGCCTCCCTGCCACAGGACGATGCCGCGGCGCCCTGAGACCGGCAGCTGGCGGAACGGGCTCCGTTCGCTGGGGTGAGGACACCTGCCATAGCCCCAGCTGGGGAACGGGACACCTGGCTCCCGGCTACCTGAGTGTGCACAGCTAGTTGTTTACCCAGCGGAATATCTCATTTCTGTAATCTGAGGACCCAAGCCTCGGACTCAATTGATTAATCTTCAACGCTCAGGGGAGTCTCGCTGGCCTGCCCGTGGCCTTTAGCCCGGCCTTGGCAGCCAATGAACTGACAGAGCCCCTGGAAATGAGGCGCTTTCTGCGCCGATGGGCCCGCGTGTCTTCGTGAGCTCGGACGTGTAGCCTCTTGACGCGTGGCTGGGCCAGGGTGGACGCCAGACTCCCACTTGAGCACCCCACTGCAGGGGGGCATACCTGTGGGCCCCAACCTCCACACCGTCCTCCTGCACGGGCCGTTTTAGAACTTTGTCTAGAACTTACTCTGATTCCCGTCAGTGTCCCCAAGACTGAAAAGGGACGTGATGAAACATCCAGGCCAGGGGACATTAGCGGCGGCACCCCGGGTCACCCAGTCCCCCAGTAAAAAGGGGCAGCGTGGGTACGGCAACCCTGGCCCCTGGGGTTCCGCATTCGGAGCTTCTCCTCTGCAGCAGCAGCTGCTCCTGCCGGAACGCGTCCTCGGATGAATAGCCCACTGTGGTCCCTGCCTGTCCGCCCTCAGACTTAGCACCTTTTCAGGGCCCACAGGTCTTCCCCGCAACCCCCAGAGCCTGAGTTAACCCCGCCGCTCTTTCCGCACGAGCCCCTCACGCCCTGGCCCCTGCCGAGGAGCTCCTACCGGTCTCAGCTGAGGCAACCCCGTGGGCGGCCCCTCCCCCGCCACCGATCGGTGCTGGGAAGGAGCACCTTGGGCCCCTCTGCTCTGTCACAGTGACCGTTTCCTCTCCTTCCAGCTGTCGCTGTGACTGGTAGCTGCTGTGGTTCCCTCTGTAACTCATGGCCCCCCGAGAGAGAGGAGGCTCCGTCGGCACAGGGTTTTTGTGCACATCCGGATTCTGGGGCCTGGGACTGGCCCCGGGACGTTTCACGGAACAAGTGATTAAACGGGGGAATGAGTTCGGAGACTCTCAGGAGATGCTGTTTTGAAAAGTTGCCCCAGAAGTCACACCTTTTGACTATGGGCCCAAACCCCCTTTGCGCCTCTGTGTGTGGATGTTGGGGAGAAACTCCACCGGCGCACGTTTCTGCCTTTCTGCTCTTGCCCTTGCCAGCACGTCGCCCGCTTGGTCTGCTGCAACGTTTCCTCTGTCCGTTCCCAGGGTGCCGTGGGCCCTGCGGGCATTTTCACACGTCGTCTAAGGAAGCATCTACCTCGTACAGAGTTCCTTCTAAATTTAGACGAGGCCCCGATGTTTTCAATTCATCTTCGATCACTACACCGAGAGAGGTTTCTAAATGACTGTCCCCCGGTGGCCGTGGCGGCCCTGCTGGGTTGGGCTTCCCAGCAGTGGCCAGAGAGACTCAGGCCCAGGTTCTGCTCTGGGACCAGCTGTGTGTGATTCTGGCAAGTCACTGGACGCCCTGCTCCATCATCTCTGCGAGCTGGGGCGTCGTCCAGGGCCCCGAGAAGCAGCCCCAGCATTCCCGGCTCCAGCAGACCACTCCCAGGCCCGGAGCGAACATTCGGCAGCTTCTGCCTGTGCCGCTGTCAACCCCGCAGGCCCCAGGGGCCAGGGTTTCCTGCGTGAGACCGGCATGTTGTGAACAGGGAGCTGTATGTTATCAGTTGTGAAAGATTTAACCCCCTCAGAAAGCTGAAATGCTACAAGGCACATAAGCCCCTCACCTCGATTCCTCCAGTGTTATCGTGCCGCATCTGCTTTCCGTCTCAGGTTCTCTTTCTCTTTATTTAAACGTATAGTTTATATTTTTCTTTGGGTGCACTGTTTAGACATTCTGACACCCGACCTCCAAAGGCATCAGCACGTACCTCCTAAAACTAGCAGGTTCTCCCACATAGTGACAATGTCATTATCACACCCGAGGAAAGTGGTGTTGACACACTATGACCGAACACGCGGTCTGTACATGGGAACGCGCCCCACCGTCCCAGTAATATTCTTCCTGGTCCTTCTCCCCGGGTCACGCGTTGTGTTTGGTCGCCGTGTTTTCTGAGTCAACTTTAATCTCCAAGCTGTTTTTCATCCCTTTCCCAGTTTCTCCTGGCGGAGCAGAGCCAGGGGCCGTGTGCCTCGTCCTGGGAGGCTGGTGGGCAGCTCCCTTCTGTAGAGGGGCTTTGATGCCACTATTTTAAGCCTCTGCCAATTAAAACCTAGTCCACGGCAGAGCAGGGCCAGGAGCTCGGCTCCGGGGTTGACGTGGCAGCAACATAAGGAAGCAGAAATCATTGGGAAACCCAGAAAAGAGAAGCTGCTGCTCCTTGGACCCCGTGAGTTCCAGGGGCCGTGAGCACAGCCCCTCGGCCTCCTCGGCCTTTTAAAGCGAGACGAGAACGTCCCAGGCTCGGAAAGCCGGAACGCGGCCTGCCCCCTCAGGGCCCAGCTGCCTGCGCTCCCGGTGCCTTGCGGAGAGCTCCCTAAAGCCGCGCTCGCCCCTGTCCCTGCAGGGGGAAGGCTGCTCAGCGCGGTTACTGAAAACAGGAACCTGCCCCTCTGCGAGGCCCGCGCCTTCCTCGTTTCTCACAGAGGAAGCGAGCGGCGTGTGTGGCAACTGCTGCTCGTCCCGATAGCATGGGCTTGCCTACGCCCCTGGGAGGCCCGGCTGCCCGCCCACTCCGCCGGACCCACCGCAGCTGATGCAGAGGCGCTGACGGCGACCCTGGCACCCCCTCGTCGGCTACTCCCAGGGGAGACCATGTCCAGCCTGTGAAGGTATCTTGGGGGATGTGGCAGGGGCCGGGCGGGGAGAGATGTCAGGAGCCCTTAGATACACAGCGGGCAGGGGGGTGACGTCTGGGAGACAGAGAAGCTCTCGGTGAGAACGGGCAGGGCACCGTCTGCGGGGAGGCCCAGTGCCTCACTCAGGGCGCAGCACATCCCAGCTGCTCGGTGGGCGTTTAGTGCACAATTATACGACCCGGAGGGCTGGGGAGCTGGGGCCGGCACGGTCCTGCCCGGGGAGCCTCTGAGCCTGCAGAACAGCCTGGCACACAGCGGGCTTCTTACTAGGGACGGCTGCTGCTTGCGGTCAGACTTCTGGCCGTGTGGCCTTGGGCAAGCCAGCCTAAGCTCTCCAGGCCTTTATTTGCTCCTCTGTGAAGTGACAGCAATGGGATTTCCATCCACACAGGTAGTGGGTGGATGGTATGTGCTAAGATATGCAAAGTGCCCGCCAGTCTCAGACGCAAAGAAGGCGATTGATAAATTCTATTCGTAAGGAGTGCTGGTGTCTAAAGGTGCACAGTGCCCAGACAGGCTGAACGCTCCTCGCGGTGCTTGTGGGAGTTTGGCGGCGTGAGCCTTCTTCGGGAAAACGCCAGCCACGGCTGATATAACGAGCAGTAAACACCAGAGGATGCAGTGTGCGCATGCACGGGGCAGGTAGGATCACTGAGGATGTGGGGGAGTAGGTTTCTCTCAGGGACATGGCACACTCCCCATTCTCTAAGGTTCCTAGGTGTCCAGAAGTCCTGGTGTGTCAGGGAAATGACCATGGCTCTGGGCTCAGAATGTCCTGATTTGGGGTCACGTACGCCAAAGGGAAGGGACAATGTCTCCCACGCCAAGTGGCTGGGGGAGGCGCGTTGCATGAAAAGCTATTTTCCTACAGCCCTCAGGACAATTCTGTAAGACTGCAATCATTATTTGCTTTTGACAAATAAGAAAACGAAACTCAGAGAGGTTAGGTGGTTCGGCCGAGTCCCACAGCAGGGACGGGCTCCGAGGGCGGAGGTGGGGGTGGAGAGAGCCTCCGTGAGAGTGAGGATGTGAAGGGCCGGACTGTGCATGTAAAGCAGTGCTCTTCGTGTGGGGAGCAACACGCCGTATTCTGCGAATTGTCACTCTGTGGTTTGCTCTGAGATGCTGAGCCGCAAGTCTCTAAACTGGGCTGTGGTCCTTTTAAAATTGGGGAGGTTAAGACCAAATCAAAGTTCTTGCAAAATCTTTTGCAACGGATACTCTCTAGGTAGGAGAATGCTATTCAAGAGCACTTAATATGTTCTGACCAGCACACTGCTACTAACACTAAACACCCGTGGGACGGACAGACTGAAATCTGATCTAGACTGCAGCACCTGAAACAGATGTGGAAGAAGAGCAGTCGGACGGCTGCTCTGACTGAAAGTCTCAGAGACGGAAAGTCTCTGACTCAGTCGGCCGCCCCCTAGCCAACGTTCTGGGCCAGCCGCCAACGCGCTGTGCGACTGTGGGCAAGTCACTTTGCCTCTCTGAGCGTAGTTTCCTTTTCTTAAAAAGGCGGCCAGCTTCCTCATGTGTCTGTAACAAGATTAAATTATGTTCCACATGTCGGAGACGCTAAATACTGAACCATGGCTATTAATATCAATCTAAGCCCAGACGATGGGAGGACATCAACTGGCTCGGGCGCTCCTGGGCTGTGTCACTGCAGCGGGAAACACGGCGCGGCCCCCTCCTCCATGCTCCCGGGTGCTTGCTTCTGCGTGCTCCCCGGTCTGACACAGTCAATGACCTTCCCGGGTCTGCACTGCAGCAAACCAAAATCATTTTCCTAATACAGAAAAAAATTTCCCCGCTCTGAGTTTAGAGAGCGGGCAATGTAGTTCAAGGGGAGTGTACTTCTTAAAGACTTAGAAATTATTCATTCTGGTAAACCCCAGCCGGCTTCCTGCACTCATAAATGCTGCTTGATTTTAATTTTTCATTTGACATTCAGCAAGCATTTATGTCCCCCAGCTCTGAGAGAGGCTGGAGCTTAAAAACCTCATTAAAAATTCCCAGCACGTCGAGACAGACCATTTGGCTCTCGTCAGCAACCTGAGGGCCCTGGCAGGACTTTCGTCCAGCCACCCATCCCCTCATCTGTCCATCCCTTCCACTAATAAATATGCATGGAGCCCACGCCATGTGACTGACTCTCTCCTAAGGAAATAGCACTCTGGGTCCAAACCACTTCCTCCCATCTGAGCACCGCCAGGGGAGGGGGCTCGTTTCGTTACAGTAACTCGGCTACAGACAGAACCTGGGGCCTCAAGGGCTCAGCGACTCACTTCTGTTGTCAAACAGCTTGGCGCAGTCCCAGTTCCCCGCTCAGCACCTTCCAGGCAGCTGAGGCCGTGGCCGGAGGAGGACTCAGGTCGCAGAGGGGTGCGGGAGGAGCTGGGAGACTCCCGGGACTTCAGAAGGAAGTGGGGGCTGTCCTCCCGACTGTCCCGGGCGGGGGTGGGGGGAATGACCACCTTGAGAGGGACAGGCCGCCCCTGAGAGCCCAGCCCGGTCCAGGCTCTGTACAGACGACACCTCCAGCCACCGAAGGTGTGCCACTGCACTAAGTGAGCACATGCTATGTGCCGGGCACCTGCTCGGTCGTGGTTCTTCACTGAGGACTGTAACAGCACGGACTGGGTGCTCAGGGAGTTTACAGCCTGGGGGCTGCAAACACTTCGAGAAATGGATACACGATGACGAGTGGGGGTGTGTGCTACGTAGGGAGCAAGCCGGCCCCGAAACAGAGGTCAGAGGGGCCCCGGTGGAGTCAGTCAAGTCTGTTAAATGTTAATGGCCACCCTAACCCTGGGAGGTGGCCACACTCCCTCCTGATTTACAGAGGTGCCAGTTCCCCCTTCTTCTCCCCACGTGGCCCTCCAAGTCACATGCACAACTGGTTTAAAACTCACATCCTCCGAATACAAATTCCAAGCACCCGAAGTGTCAGGACCCAGTTCTCGATTTACTGCTGAGTCAATACACAGACGGGCCCATCCACTGGATACCTATCGTGTACCTGGCCCTCTAGCACGCAGAGAAGCAGCAACGCGAGCTTGTCACAATAAAGGACAGAGACGGCTTTCTGCCATCCTCCATCCAATCCCTGTGCCCGACAGTGTAGCAGTTAAGGGCCGGCCGGGCTCCGATCCTGGCTCCTCCTCTTACCAGCTGGGTGACCCCAGACAAGTTACATAAATGCTCTGACCTCGGCTTCCTGCTATTCACAAGGCACAGTGAGAGCGACAGGTCTCTCCCGGGCACCCTGACCCTTCCGCTTCCATCTGCCGCGGCTCGTCTCCTTAAGGAACACCCGCCGTGTTCCGGCCGGGACCCAAACTGCATCTGAGGTCTCTGTCCTCGCAGCGCCCCGTCACTCATCAAACAGAGACACGGACACTTGCGGAAATGACTGTCCTCTTTGAGGGCCATGCGTGTGTTCTGAGCGGGGGGGGGAGAGAAAGGGGAGCTGAAAAGGGGGTGGGTGGGTGAGTGAGGGGCGGGGACCCTGAGCAGGCGTACACGCAGAGTAGGCTCAGTGCACGCAGAGGCTGTCAGGAGGCAGAAGATACTGTGGATTTCTATCTCGTGCGACGCATGTGGGAGCCACACTGGCGGTTCGCGCGTGTGGACACGAAGCGACACCGAGTCTGGCAGGGAAACGTGACGCGGCAAAGCGACCGCTGACTCGACAGTCCCCGGGCCCTGACGTCAGACCGCCGTCGGCACCGCCCGCGACTCCCCGCCCACCCCCCCTCGAACGAAGCCTGCATTTTTCTAGGGTCCACGTTTGAAACGAAAGGAAAAAGCCCACTTTGACCTGTTTCCCCACGCTGCGAAACGGGGCATCTGTGTCACCTAATATCGAAATAGTTGTCTTGACGGCTGCTTTTCCGTTGCGAACGTTGATGGCGTCAGCCGGCTTGCAGGCGCTGGGGGCGTCCGGGGCCTGGCCGGGGGTCTAAACCCATGGGCAGCCTGGTTTTGGGCAGGAAATGGGTTCCGGGTCCAACAGAGTCACAGACATGGTAGCACCGTATCCCACCAGCCCTGTGTCTTGGGGGGGACCCCTGTGCAGGAAAGGCTGATCTAGAAAAGAAAGAACTGGGGGGACTGTTACTTTTGATTTCAATGAGCAAATAAAGCCAGACGCTGCTTCCCAGACCCCCGCCGGGCCTGGGCAGGGAAGGCACGTCCCTGGTCACATGGCCTGTCTGTGCAGGGACGAGCCTCGGAGACCCCTGTCGCGTGCTCACCCTGTAACACCTGCCTTCTAATCCCAACTCCGGAGAACTCAGCAAGGCAGAGACGGCTATGTCTGTCTCTAAATCAGAGACAACGGAAAGAAGTTCAGCGGCTTAATAAGGGGTAAAACTGGAACTTTCCCTAGCACCAGCTCGCCCCAAAGCTGGCTTCTTCCTATCATATCCTGAAATGACCATAAAATGGTTTAGACTCTATAAGATCCTGGTCTTAGGGGAAGCTGGGTCTCCCTGCTAGCCCCCTGGCTAGTCTCCTGGGCTCCCCGAGGTAGAAGGGCTCAGGACACAGGCTCACGGACGCAGGCGTCAGACCTGAGAGCCCAGCTGACAAACGGACGATGGCTCTCCTGCGGCGGACAGAGCGCTGCACACGCATACAGAGCCCTGTCCAAACTCGCCGAGTGCGCCTGAGCAGGTTGCTTGCCCTCTCTGAGCCTTTCCTGTGTAACAACATGAGGACACTGAATTGCTACTTTCCCATCGGAGCTCTAGGAAGGTCTAGGATGAGGGTGTGGTATCGGGAGGCAGCGAGAGGCCAGAGTGCTGCCCCTACCCCCCCCCCCTCCACCGGCCCCAGATAGTGGCTTGCCCTCGTCTATTTTATGCTTGGAGCTTCTGCAGCGACTTTCTTAGGGCGGGTTTCCAGCCAGCGCACGCCTGGACTGCCTTGGCTGAGCAGATCCCAGGGTCCCCTCCACGTGGCTCTCGGGGCCCCTGGCTTCGCACCGGGCAGGAGGGGGAGGCAGCGGGGTGGTGGTGCGTCTTTCTGAGCTGGCTCCCCGCTCTCCATGGGTCCTGACCTGCCTGGTGCCCCAGGGCCCCAGCAGAACCGCAGCCTCCCTTGCCACTCGGGGAAAGGAGGACAAGGCGGCGTTGGTTGGCAGGGCTGCAGCTGCACCTGCCCCAAGAGGAGAGCAGGGCACAATGTGGGTCACAGGGCAGGTGCACCTGTCGAGCGAGGTCAGGATGTGGTGGGGTACCCCCGGAAACCCTGCAAGATCCTTGGCAGGGAAACCAACTGATGTCAAGCCCTGTCCCCGCTCTCACTGTCCCTGTGGCAGAGCGCCACGACACGGGCAGCACCGGGCAGGTCCCAAGTCAACAGGGAGGGCAATGGGTACCAGTCACAGAGCAGGATAGCTGAGGCCGAAGGGCCATGAATCACTGTCTGGCCCAGCCTTTCCCCATTGTATGTGAGGGCCTTGAGGCAGGGCCCCACCCGCTCAGCCTGCGCGGTGAGCTGGCTGACCCCCCAGCCCTGGGAGGAGTCGGCGTTCGTAAACCTTTAGCTATCCTTTCTCGCCAAACTAATCTTTGCATTGGATGTAATCTGTCATTTAGTCCTCGGAACAGTCCCGCAGGGCATGTACTTAGACCTCAGGCTTATGGGTCTGAAAAACCGAGGCTCAGAGAAGTGCAGTAGCTTCCCACGGGACACACCGCCAGCGAGGGCGGGCAGTGGCTGGAATCTGAGCGCAGTCCGGCCCGCTTTTAAAACACCTTCCACGTCTCCCTCGTTCTTCCCAGGCCCTGCTCACGCATGCAGAAGGAACCTGGAGATCGCAGAAAGGTTCACCTTGGAGACATGTTGGGAATAATTTCCTTTAATGTTTTTCTGCATGTGTGCATCAAGGATTTATAAAATCAGGATGGTGCCAACACAGCTAGTTTTTCTTTCCTTCCCCCCAGAGCATGACCATCCTCTCAAACGGTGTTGTGACGTTTTCCGCACGGCTCACCGTGGCCCCCTGACCACGCCCGGACACCGGACAGTGGCCTTGGCTGCCGAGATCTGAGCGGGCCACAGCCAGGCTCCCCTCCTCTCCCTGCCACTCCCCACGGCCAGACCCCCAGGCCTGGGCTTCCAGATATCGCCGCCCGACATCCACAAGACCCCTTGGGACCTCTGTGTCCCTTGCACTAAAGAGTCGCCCAGAAGTTTCCCATCCCCGATGGGTGCTTCAATGACCTTTGAAAATCACTTTCCTGTTGCACTCATAGACCACCGGTTTCGGAGTCAGCCACACCTGGCGTGAACCCCAGCCCTCCCTCTTCCTGGTCCTGTGGCCTCGGACAGGTCACCTCCTTTACCTCACCTGTGCGGTGGAGCTGCACTGCGAGCCACCCACAGCGCGGCAGCTGTAAAGGGCTCAGCCCCGCGCCTGCCCGGTGTGGGGTGAGAGGAGACCGCTGGGAAGGAGGTGGGGCCGAGGTTCGGGAAGGCTGCTGGGGTTGGGCTACAGTGAGCGGGAGAGCCCCACTTGTGGCCTCCCGCACGCACGGTCGAAGCAGATCCTGCGAGTGGGCTGGGGGCCGTCACCCTTTGCGGGAGACATTCAGAGGCCGAAGGGGGGGCCGAGTCCCTGAGTGGGTTTGCACATTCCCGCTGTCACCACGGTGTTTCGGCCGCCCCTGGTTTTACCAGAGTCCAGACCTGCCTGCGCTCGGCGGAGCACCCCCTTGGCACGCTGTGAGGCGGTTCAGGCGACCCTCCCTTCCAACAGCGAGGTCCGGGGGAGCCTGACCCCCGTGTTTACGAGATAATGCAGAGCACACGCTGAGAGGGGCCCTGGGCTGGTCCGGCAGAAACCTCGCCGGCGCGGGCACGTCCCACATTCCTGCCGGCAACTCCCTGCCGGCCGTGACCCCTCCGTACCGTGCGTCCCCTCTCACGGTGGCCCGCCGTTCCCTGACCCGGGTTCTTGGTGATCTCGTCCCCGTGGAGAGACGAAGCGTGGCCCTGGAGAAAGGACTCGGGTTCTGAAGTCAGGAGAGGTAGGTGGGCCCCTGCGCTTCCAGCTCTGGGGGCGTGCACTGCCGAGCTCCCTGGCTGACCTCCACCGGAGGAGGCAGAGCAGGAACCTCTCTCCGCCTGGGGGGACGCTGGAGGAGGCCTGAACGCAATGGCGGCTGCCGACTGCCCGCCGGGAGGGCTGGCCGCAGAGCACACACGAACTGCCCCCCCCCAACCCGGACAGACAGTAAGACAAGATTTGCTTTCCGTCTAACGGGACTTCATACGAAAGGGATGACGGTCCTTCTCTCTTATTAATAATGTTCCAAAAGTCACTGAGTCTTGATTGCTAGAGTTAATTAAGTGGCTCTCTCTTTGGAGAGAATCTTTTCCCCTCTTCTCATTTGGCAAGAGGAGCAAACGGAGGCCCGAGTTCACACACAGAGGACAGCGCTGGTCCGAAGGCTGCGGGGAGCGGGGGAGAAGGGGCAGGAGGCCAGCTCTGATCCTCGGACAGCACAAAGCCAAGGGGGAGCGAGATCAAGAACTTTTAGCGCCAGAGTTAATTAACTCATTTCTCTGCTGCCCTCTCCTCATTGTTTCTCGAAGCAATTATGTCTCCTACCCTCTCCCACCTCCGGCTCCCGCATAAAACTGTCACAGATGAAATCAAATTGTTCAGCCATTTCATTAGGGAGACTCCGGCTCTCATTCTCTGGGGCATTTTTCACTCTCATCCAATCAAAGTCTCTTTCGGAGAAGTTAACTCCTTCCTGGAGACCACAGGAAGCCGGTGAGCGCCACTGAGGGGCTGGTGCGCCGGGTGGGCGTCTCTGACCAGTGCGGGATGTGGTGAGCCGGGGCCAGGGCCCAGGCCCCGGCCCGCGCGCTGACCGCCAGACAGACAGGGCGAGGGCGCGTGTCGGAGTACAAGACCTCAGACGCCTGGGACCTACTGCACCTTTCTCATCTCTTGACCCCGGGTATGTTTCTTTTCTTGGAGGGCCCCCAGCTTTCCCAGCTGAAAATTGCAAGTTTTGAGTCTTTTTTGCCCTGTGCTAGAGTCCATGAGTCCCCCCAACTAGCACTCGGATGTCTGAGGGTTACCAAGCTGTTGGAAGAGCGGTGGAGTCAGAGCTCACTTGCACGGGTAACCAAGTCTTTTCCCGAGGAGTGTGCAGGGGTTGTGGTGTAAAGGAAGGGCTGGGGTGGACATGAGAGCCGGAGGCCACTGCTTGGCAGTGACTCAGAGGAGAGGACGGAGCAGGGGGAAGAGAAGACAGGCCAGGGGGACGGGGCCCGGGGGTGTATGGAGGGGTGGGGTATGACACCCCAAGCGGGTGCCCTGGGCACAGGGTTAAAGGAGCAAGACTCTGTCTTTGTTGGTCCTTGACACCAAGTGCCAGGCGATAGGAAAGAGGATGGCACTGTTAGGAGAGTGGGGGTCAGTGCAGTGTGCTGCGGCATGGGGACACGAGAGAGAATGAGCGGGGGAGGCCTGCACACACAGTTCAGGGTCATCTCTGCAAGATGGGCCTGCTCGGGCCTCGCCGCACAGGTCCTGGCAGCTTTCTGCAGCAGGCCAACGGCCTTGGCAATGACAGACGGGGAGGCTGGGGCACAGGGGTGACTGGTGGGCTCCAGGAAGGCACTGGGAATAGGACAGAGATGGAGGGAGGCCTCGATGGGACATCTGTGCACACTACTCAGCTGTCAGCTCCTCCGAGTCAGAGGCTGCTGGCTTTGCCCCTGCCCCGACACACCTGAGGGGGGTGGGACCACGGGGGCCTCCCTTTCACAGGGGCGGGCTCAGTGCCCAGCAGGGCAGACCCTCGGGGAGTGTCTGCTGGACTGCAGGGGGGAGGCTTCTTGTCTTTCTACCAGGCACGGGTCCCAAGCACACTTTCGGAGCACTGTTTTTCTTGCCTTCGTGCGACAGGCTAGGGGCTGGGGACCAAGGAAACTTGTCCCTGTCGCTGGAGCCAGGCCGATGCGGTGAAAGCCTGCCAGCCTGCAGGAGAGGCCCTGCCGGGGTCGGAGTGTCCCCTTGGCTGTATCGGGGCGGGGCAGGCATGGTGGAGAAAGAAGGGCCAGCCTCGCACCAGGAGCGGCTCACCCTCACACGCTGCCCTGCTGTTTCTGGGCGCAGAGACCTGGGCAATCAGAGAGAGATGGAATTCTTAACTTTGAACGCGAGGCCCGTTCCGGCCACACCGCCTACGGTGCAGAATGAGCTTATGGTTTTTGCAAACTCTGTAATCGCCTCAAGAGCAGCACCTTCCTATTATACTATATTCCTTTGAGCTATAACTGACCAGTGGTTCATATAAACATTTGAAACATATTCACTTCCAGAAAGCCCTCGCTTTGGGTTTCCTTGTTCCCTAATCCACGGAGCATCCCGTCTCTCCCTTCCTCCTCTCAAGAGGGAAGTGGTGCGGCCTTTGGAAGGCCTCGCTCGGAGAGCACACAGCGTGTCCCACCACAGTCTGGGGGGAAGTGTGCGGAGGAAGGCTCTGAGGCCGCGTGGGGTGGGCCTGGCTGACTTGCGGACCCTCTCAGACGCCTGAGGCCTTGATCCCAAATGGCAGACAGAGAACGGGAGGCAACGCAAGAGTCTCTAGATGGGCTGTACCTGGCGGGGTGGGGGCAGGGGAGGGGGGGGAGGGTGCCACAGCAGCCTCTCTCCCTGTCCCCAGGAGACGGATGCCGCAGAGCCGTGGGCGTGGCCTCTGGGCTCCCGGCAGCGGGGAGGGCAGCTTTATTTTGCGGTCACCTGAGTCCCTTTCTGAGACCCTTGGGTGAGGCCCACAGTCTGAATGCTCATCTTCCGGGACGATCGGAAAAGGCACGTGGAATGGCGGTAACTCGCGTGGGCTCTTCTGTCGGGTCACGCTAAGTGTTTCTCGTGGTTTACCCGTCCATTTTGCAGCCACGACCTGATGTCATTTTCTTACTATTCCCCACAACAGGCAGGAAGAGGTCGTTAACGTGCCCAAGGTCACCTAGCCTGTGTGTTCCAATACAGAACCTGAACCGTTATGGAACAAACCAGAGATCGAGCATCTGTGGTTCAAACCCCAGCCCCGTGGTTACAGGTTACGTGCTGTGTGACCTTAGATAAGTCCCCTACCCTCTCTGAGACTCCGTTTCCTTCACTGCATTGGGGTTAGGGTGCAGGGACTTGACAATAATCGAAGGTATATAATGAAATCTGTATAGATTTCACTATACAGTGCAATGGAATGTTACTGAACCATTGAAAAGAATGAAATCTTGCCATTTGCCACGACACGGATGGACCTGGAGGGCGTTCAGCTCAGCGAGATAAGTCAGACAGGGGAAGACAAGGAGCACATGATCTCACTTATACGTGAGATCTAAAGAACAAAATAAACAGACAAAACCGAGACAAACTCCCAGCAGAGAGAATAAACTGGTGGTCGCCAGCTAGGAGGGCGGTTGGTGGGCTGAATAAAAAAAGGGGAAAGGATTAAGAAGTATCAATTGCCAGTCACAAAAATAGTCACCGAGCTGTCAAGTAGAACATAGCAGATACAGTCAATACTACTGTAATGACTACACATGGTCTCAGGGTGATCACCTCGTAGGTTCTATAAATGTCAAATCGCTATGCCATGCACCTGAAACTAATATAATACTGTGTATCAACTGGCGCTGGAAAACAATTTTTTAAAAAGTACCGGCAGATGTAAAACTGTGACGCACACAGCACATTTGAGGTTGTATTGTGGAGTTCTCCTTTTGCACCGTCTGTTCAGGCATGCTGGGGAGCTCGAACAGAAGAGAGAATGGTGCAGCAGAAAGCGCCCCCCCCGCCGTCTGGGTCCGAAAGCAGCGCCCAGCGCAGCGCTGGGTGCCAGAGCCCAGGGCGCAGCCTTGGGAGTGAGAGGCCCCACAGGCCACGTGACCCTCCGAGGCTCTCACACAAACACTGCTGGCAGCTCTCTGTCACCCGGCATGCAAGGGAATGGAAACTTTCGCCACCAACAGCATTTGCTAGCAACTTCCCTCTCTGCGGTTTTTCTCTGTCATTCCCTTGATAAAAGAACTCGCGCTGAGTAAATGCAACCAACATTCTCGAATCTCATCTTCACATGAAAACAGCCGCCCTTCAAGAGCAGGCCGCCTGAACCATGAGGCACGATGCGCCGTGAACCGGGCGCTTCCCCACCCGGCAGGCTGGGCGCGTGGCTGACTGTCTGTGTGTACCCCCTGTGTCGCAGGCTTCGCCAGCCGTCCGCAGCCCGGGGAGCAAGCGAGATGGGGAACAGCGTGAGGTCCGCCCCGGCGCCTCCCGAGAGGACTCTGCCCTGCCCCGATGGTAAGTCTGGCTGCTCCGGTGCGACGCCTAACCCTGCCCCACACGCGCTCGGGGCAAAGGGTGTGTGGCGCATAGCTTGCTCTGTCACAATGAAATGTTTAAAAGGACCGGGCGGTGGCACCCTGGGCGGGTGCCGATCTGCTGGCGTCTGGGGACGAGCCCCTGAGAAGGGCTGGTTCAATCCCCTCGCTTTACAGGCAGAGGAAACGGAGGCCCGCCGCGGGAACGTGAGCTCTTTGTGGGTTCCCACCCAGGTGGGTCTCCTTCTGAAAGCGAGGCTCTCGCTCACCAGTGACCCGGCCAGCCTGCGCTTCAATGTTGTCATGCGCATGATGGCATCACGGGCACATAATACGTGTTATCAAAGCTCTGCTCGGGCTTTCGTGATGATGTGACTTGATAAGGTCAGGCGCTAGACCTAGGAAATCTCCTGGAAAACAAAGGGACTCTTGTGTTCCGTGGGTAGGATCACAAGGGTCAGGCGTTCTCGGGGGAGGGCACAATGTCCCAGGTTCATCAGTGATGACAAAAGTCAGCCTTTCCCAGAGATGCCAGGTGGAGCCGGACTCCCAAAGCGACAGTCCTTCGGGGGCCGGCCGGAGAGCTGGGGCGGGACACCGGCAGGCAGGCAGGAGAGGATGGCCCGGAGTAAGATCCATCATGCTCTGGGTTCACGGTGCCGGTCGCTTCCAACAGCCTGGCTTTATTTGTCAGGCACGGCGCCGGGGCACACACTGTCCGGGTCCTCCAGGGTGTTGGGAAGGGGTGGCCAGGAGGCCAGGTGATCCACTGATGTCCCCGGGCTGAGTCACTGGAGACCTTAGGACATTCCCTCCCCCCTTTCGCAGTACAGCACTCGGGGCCTGGGCACGCCTAACCCCCCACGCCCCGTGTGCCTCAGCCCTGGGCACAGACGTCCACCGGAGCGTCTGCCAGGCCGCAGCTCAGCACGGGAGTGGACAGAGCCAGGTTCCCGCCCTGCCCCTTCCTGCTGCTCACTCCATGACCTCCGTGGCCCCTAAAGAGGCAGCCTTCTCACTTCTTCCAGAACGCAGACAGCCAGGCTCTGCTCGGCCTCACGGCCCCGCAGACGTCCCCATGGGGGTGTGCAGGAACCCTGCTGCCCTGCTCCCCGCCCGCGTCAGCTGCGGGCACTGCGAGTGGCCCCCCTTTCTAGCCCGGTAACTGCCCCCCGCCCCAGTGAAAGAGGGGGAAAGGAAGAGCTCCTGGGACAGAGGAGCTGGAACCGTGCGATGCGGCGGAGCAGAGTGTGTGCCCCGGGCCTCTGGCGAGCAGGGGCCCCTGCCTCCCACGCAGAGCCCAGAGCTGCGCGGAGCTGCCAGCCCGCCGCGGCCGGGAGAAAGCCCGGCCCCTCCTCCCAACTTCTCCAAACCCGCTCAAGCCACGCTCCCTCCCAGGTCACGGCCACTGCTAGAAAACCGACACGGTGATGCCGAGGGCCCGGGCATGCTCAGTGGGCGCCTGCCCAGCAAACCCGTCTGGCGTTGTCGCCTCTCACGCTGGGGCCAAGGGGGTCTGCATGCCTGAGCAAACCCCATGAAAACACAGGCCTCCAACACTCGCTCATTTGCCTTTAGTTTTTACATGCAAATCGTCATGAAGTAAGTTTCTCTTTTTCCACTGTGTGGGTGGGAGGTCACCTCGAGAGAGGAGGCAGAGGGGTCTCCCCACCCCTCCACCCCCCCGGTAGAGAATTCCCCAGGCCAGACCCGGTCTGTAATCCAGGCTACCACATCAAGGGCCGGCGGGTGGCTTTTCCATCCCCCACCCCTCAAAAGTTCCCCTTGTGATCAGCCCTTACTCGATTTCCTCTTTTCTCTGACACCTACGGGGATGAGGGAGAAGAAGGTGGCACCGTTGGTGCTGCATTCATTAGCCTTTATCCAAATGAAGCAAAAGGCTCGGCCTTTCACGGAGCACGCACCTCCTCAGCTCGCACAGGTGCCTATTCATCTGGTTAGTCTCAGGTGCCCGGAGGGGGCGCGCGGGGCTGCTGCTTCAGGCCCCCCCACATTCGGGGCCTCCTCGCCATTAGCCAGAGCAACAGAGAGTTAAGCGCCAAAAGCCCCGAGGAAGGCCAGCCAGTAGACTTCTAAGACAGACACATTTCCCGAGCTTTCGGGAGCTCATTGTTCCCTCAAACCCGAACTGTAACTCTTCTCCTAAACAGAGCTTCCTGGAACATTCCTGGTTGGTCTAGCTCCCAGAGACTGACATCACAGCAGTCGAAGAGGTAGCAGCACTTGCAGAAATAGGGCAGGCCTCAGAGGCCAATGACCTTGTGGAGCTGCTGGTACTGCGCCCCGGAAGCCGTGGGGCCTTAGGCAGGTCGCTCGGCCTGTGGGAGGCGGGACTCAGCTCTCCGACATCAGAAGGACCCCTCCCTCGTGGGCCCGAGCGTGGCACGAGGGAGCTCGCTGATCAGTGTGGGTGGAAGCCCGTTTTCCCAACTCCACTTGGGGTTCTCTGCGTGCACGGGGCTGTGTCTGAGAAGGCCATCCCCTGGCAAAACTATGGAGCCGTACAATGGAGAACTCCATGCGTGTTTGCCAGCATCCCGAACAGCTCGTTTTCCCCTACCGTTCTACGCAGGCTCTAGACGCCTGCTCTGCATCAGACACCAAGGGAATGGCCGTGTCACGGGGAGACCGCGCATGTCTGTCTTATAAAGAGGGAGTTTAGTCGCGTCGCTGGGGTCTTGTACCCCCAGTCCGTTCTCACCCTTACATGGCCCAACCTAAAGTGAGGCCTGTCTGATGGGGTGGCAGGGGGAGCCGCCACCCCAGCCATTGCTGTGCGGACCCCCTTCTGGGCAAGGATGGAAACATGCTAAGCAGTGTATTTACATAGCCTCAAGGGCGCTGCCCTGGTGGAAAAAGGGGTGGGCGGGGTTCTGGGGAGGAAGACGGGGGCAGGGAAGTCTCAGACTCAGCCTGGCACATTCAGGGAGTGGTCCTCAGACCCTAGCCTCAGCTCCCCTGGGAAGCCATCAAATGCAGATTCCCAGGCCCCACCCCAGGCCTGCTCATCAGAATCCAGTGATGGTGGGTGGGACCAGCACACTTAATGGCTGGCAAGCCGCCGGTGCACCTCGAACCCCTAAGCCTGCAGACCGTGGACCTAGCTTTCAGTGAGGCCCTTGCACGAACACCCAGCGACAGACGGGATTCCGCAGTTGTCTCTGCCGGGTTCTCTGTCCTCGCCTGCGAATCAGGGATGATTAGTTACTTGTGGCCCAGAGCGCTCTAGACACGACGTCAGGTGCTGTACCCACAGCGAGACTCAGTTCTCACGACGGCCGCAGCAGATCGACACCCTTACCCTCTCCACTTCGCAGTTGAGGAAACTGAGGCACAGGCCGTGCTCCGTGGTGGCCAACAGAACTGGGCTGGCCTTCCCCAGGCCAGCCTGCCCAGCCCTGTCTGATTGGTCAGCCGTATGTGCGTGTGTTTCCTGGGAAAGCTACGAAAAGCAGGGCCTGCTTTGAGCCCTCCGGAGGCCATGAGCTCGGGCGTGACTCAGGGGAGGCACGAGCAGAAGCTGAAATCGCTGGCCTTCCGTCCTTGCCCCCCGACTCCCCCAAGCTGCTGTGCCAGTTCTGACGCCTCATTTAACCCAGGCTTTGTCCCGACCTGTCAAGGATCAAGTGTTAACTGGGGGGAGCCTGGTAATTCAGCGCCAGGGAGAGCTGTGTAGCCTTGTGACATGACCATCGATTTAGAAATCTCCATAATCTCTCCTGGACGTGTTACTCAAACTCCCCCAGCCTGGGTTTCTTCAGCCTTTAAGTGAGAATAGGTGTCCCCTAATGAATGCCTGCGTTTGCCGGGTGATTGCAAACGAGACCTACTAAAAGGTTTTCAGCGTCTCAAAAGAAAGAGTGACAATGCTCCAAGAAATAATAATGCCGTAAGAAAGGAGGGGGCTCTCATCTTTGACCTCGTAATATCTGTGGCTGGTGAGTTCTGCCTGGGTTTCCTTCCTTTTTTGGATTCGTTTTCTATTTTTACACTTTTGTACATTTTGTTCGGTCTGACTCATTTTGGAGTTAAGCTATCAGCAGATATTCAGTGTTTTGAATTTCGTCTTCTGTTCTCACCACATGGAGTTTGTTTTTAGCAGATAAGAGTATTTTCAAACGTACGTGACTAAGAGGCTTTTGAGAATGCAGGCTGCTGTGGCTGCAGTGGGTCCGGGACTGGGGAATGGTAACCCGCCCCATGGCACATGAACGGTGCAGGGGGTGCCGCTGATGGAGGTGGGCTCTGGATGCCTGCTGGTCCCAACCCGCCTGTGCGAGTCCGTTTTGATGTTTCCCATTGTTATACATAAAGAGATCAAGCTCAGATTAGTTAAAAATAAACCTCTTCCCAAATCGCAGAGCTATTAAGTGGCGGAGGTGGAACCTAAGACAGGTCTGATTGATTCCAAAGCCCACTCTCTCTTCTGAAAATCCTCTCTGGGTTTCTCTTTTCATTCCCGGCACGTATTTCGTCACTTCATGTGTTGCCTTATCTGACGTCCGCAATAAGCCCTGCAGCTTCCCCAGCGCTCCTCCAGGTCGCTCACTGATCTGGTTCAAGTCCAATGCCCGGCTCTCCACAGAGCCGGGGGCTCCAGGAACGTTTGACAGTGTACTGGACCCTGACGAGCACAGCTCAGTGTCCTGGTTGTGTGTGTTGTGCTGCAGGGGCCAAAGCTCAGGGATGACTTAGGTGGGGTCCCGCCACCCACGGCTTGTAGGAGAACCGCCCTTCCATCAGAACTGCTAACAAATCCCAGTGTCTTCTCCCCGTCTGTCTGCAGTTTTCCTGACACTGGTGACAAGGTGACAGTGGGCCTGATCTCGTGCAAAGGGCCACGTGAAGGCGGTGCTTACGTTGAAGCAAAAGCCCCGGTGAAAGATTTATCTGATTGATGTTTAGGCGCTGTAACTATAAACATCTTGTTATTACGGGAAATTCCACAGGAAACTCACCTTTGCTATTGCGAAATTGAAACACTCCAGCCCCTGAAGCCTGCCTCTGCACCACCCCCCCTTGGAACCATTGTTTTTATCGTGGGGTTTTGCTTTTGTTTTTATTTCTGCTAGTTTTTGGCTTTGACGTTAGGAAAGACGGCTGCTGTTTCAGTCTCACTCTGGAGTCGGAGATCAAAGCCGCAGCCGGTCCGCAGACGCACGCTCAAGGCCGAGGCTCCCTTAGGGGCACAGACGCCACCCGCGGCGGCTCTCCCTGTCCACACTCGTTTTTTCCAGGGGCCGGTTCTGGGACGACCCGCTCCCCATGCCGCCTGCCGCACGCCAGGGGTGCTTCTCCTGCCTGCTTTACCAGCCGTGGCAGCTAGGAAGGACCCGGGAGCACTGGCACCTCTCCCCACTGCCATTCGATAAACCTGCCTCGAGCGTCCTTGATGGTGCGGGCACGGTGCTGGGCCTGGGGCCACCAGACAGCTGCTCCTGGGCCTCACGGTCATGCCGCTGACAGTCACAGAAACACAAAACTATGACCGGACCTGGAGTAATGGCTCCAAGGAAAAGCCGGGTGGCAGGGGGCGAGGGGGTCTAGCAGGAAGGAAAGCCTGCCCCCTGGGAGGAGGCCCTGAGTGGATGGAGGTGGGAGGGATGAGAGAGGGAAGGGCAAGGCAGGTCCTGGGCCAAGGGCACAGGCCCTGAGGACGCGGGGGACCGGCCAGTGGAGACGGAAGTGCCTGTCGCTCTGCTCCAGAAGCAGTCCGCAGGGGGTCTGCCCACAGATGGGGCCGTTTGTCCCGATTTCCACCGCAAAGGCTGTTTCCAAACCCCCATTTCCCAGACCAACCCAGGCCCGTGTGCGGAAGGACGCGGCCACGCTCAGGCTGGGAAAGTCAGCCTCCGGTTCGGGGCAGAGTGGCTGGGAAGCCGCACAACCCGTGTACATTAGGTCCCCTCCCTGGCAGGGCGCCTCTCTGGGGCCTGTCCCACACTCTGTATTTGCAACTTCACATTCTTTTTCTTAAAGAGGACATCCAAATTTACATACGCTTCATGCCCCACCAAATCTGGACCCACCTCTTATTAGAACTCAGGATTTCTGCCTTCAAGCCTAATGCACACACACACACACACACACACACACACACACACACTCTCTTCAGCGCTGCCTCTGATTTCTGGGGTGGGGTCTGGGCTACACACCCCAGAAGGACCCCTTTTGTTAATCTGGCAACCCAGAACGTGAGTGGGTCTCCCCACAGGCTCAGGGGGGTCAGAGGCCTCACTGGGTCAGCCCTTCCGCACCGACACTGCTCCTTGTCACGGGCCCGGACCCCTTTCCATGACCCCTGCCCCCGTGAATCACTTTAGGTTTCCATCGCCCACCCGGCGACGGTTCACTCTCTGCAACTCAGTTTCCCCAAGTGACTCACTCATGTGTCGGCTGATAAACAAATCCTACGTCAAAAAGGCCTCATGCACCTTTCTTCCTCGTTCCAGTCCTTAAGCTCTCCTTCGACTTGGCCGGCTGGCCTGGGGGAGACTGGGTCGTAGAGAGTGGCCTGTGGGGGCCACGGAGGCTGCCGTGCCCCAGTGCTGGGCTCTCCAGGCGTTGCTGGGTGAAGGGGGCAGGGGAGGGCCCCTCTTCCCACCACTTGTGTACTCTTCAGAAGGGTCTAGAATGCGGGCTTCATCAGAGCAGGGAGCCCTGTGACCATCATGCTTGGTCAAGGGGAGGCGCTCAGTGAATAATGGTCAATGAATGAACAAATGTCGCCCAAAATTCTGAGTTCGGATGCCCAGCCAACGATGGGGGGATAAACGTCACAGCAAACAATTACTGTACTTGATGGTTTGTAAGGTGCCCCAGTGTCACCCTGAATCCAGTGCACCGGAATTAGAGCAAATCACTAAGGCTGCGAAACGAGCACTTGGCTCGCGGACGAGAAACTGATCCCTATCTTATCGCCGTTTCTCTCCTCCACAGCGAGCTGTGCTCGTGTCTGGGAAGGAGCGCACTTTCCTTCTCAGAACCTCACCAGAGTTACTTTCAATATGCAGACCATGAAAAGCACTGAAGTTTTCTCTCATCCCCGCCCCTGAAGTCTCTGTTAAATAGATCCCCAAAGTGGTGCCTTAGGTTCTAGGAGGAAGAGGTGCTTCATTGAGATTCAGAGTCAGTTTCCGGGGTCCAATGGGCCCTCAGAACTCAGGTAGCCTGACCTCCAACACCCCACGATGTTATCCGTATGGGGCCCTCGAGGCCCAGAGGGGGCACCCAGGGCAGTGACACTAAAAAGGGATGTTTTCAGAGCCCCTTGTCATTGACAAGGTGGCGCCACCCATGTCCATCTCATCTCATAAGGACCCTGGAGTGGGGTGCCATCAGCCCCGCTTCGAGGTTGAGAGACCGGGTCTGGTGGGCCTTGCGGCACTTGCCCGAGGTCGCACGAGTCCGCAAACATGGGGGTCTTGTGCCTGCAGCCCACGGACCGCTGGGTCCCTCTGCTCAGATGAGACCACCAGGGCCGAGGCAGGCCTGACCCGCAGGGACCCCACAGGCGCCCCGTGGCGCCGTCCCGGAAGAGAGGAGGGTATACTGTACAAACTGCTGTCGCAGCATAAGTCGGTCGTCTCTAGCTGCAAAGTTCCCAGGAGGGACTCATCTTTGCAGCCGCCCCTCGCAGGACCCCCTTTTAGCTCCTTGTGAAAAAAATACCGATTGTCCCTGTGTCCCCAGGACTGGACAGCGACTACCTGGCCGTGCTGAGTGACTACCCGTCTCCTGACATCAGCCCCCCAATATTCCGCCGAGGAGAGAAACTGCGCGTGATTTCTGAGTGAGTCGGCTTTCACAGACTTGTACAATACTCTCAAGAAGGATGAACTCCATTTGCGGGGGGATGGGCAGGTTTCAGCTGTAGCTGTCCAATCCCACACGGCCCTGCCTTATCAAGAGGGGAGGCATTTGGCCCGTGCAGAGGTCCCTACGGCTTTATCCCCCTCAACGCTGCCAGCGTCCTGAAGCCGTCAGTGGCTCCCCACTGCCAACTGGGTGACAATTTAAACTGATCCTTCACGATCCAAACTCTGCCTCTCACATCAGACGCATCCCCCACTGTGCATGCGGTGCTGGTGTCAGTCGCCAGTGCAGACCGGGGAAGAAGGACCCGGGAGTCTGAGAAAGGGCCCCTGGTAAACGAGCAGCATTGCCTTCCGTCCCGCTGTCTCTCCCTGATTCGAAATATGCTGTAGAGCAAACCAGGGTTCGAATCCCCTTCTATTGAAGTCTACTTGGACATGGACAGGTGAAACTGTCTTGATCATAGGGTATGAATCAGTACAAGCACACACTTATTTTTTAAAAGCCTCCAACTGTGGAACATCGGCTGGAAGCATCTGCTGCTGGTCTCCGGGGGCTGTCCCCAGCACATGGGAAGATTTCCTACCTAGTGTGGGAAATGGGGGGATGTACTTAAAAACGAAATCTTCCTCTGGAGAAATCTGGGCCACCTTAGCCAATGATAGACCTTTAAAAAGAACATTCCAATGCACCCCAGGTTCAATCTGGTTATGCTGTGTATTCACTCATTCATGTTGCTACTTAGCTGTGACGCTTTCCCGCCTGTTCTCGTTCTTGCAGCGAAGGGGGCTGGTGGAAAGCCATCTCCCTCAGCACTGGCCGGGAGAGTTACATTCCTGGGATATGCGTGGCCAGAGTTTACCACGGGTGAGTACAGGTCTCAGGGCCATCGACACAGCGTGGCATTTATGCTAATGACTCGTGCGTGTACACAGAAGGATCCCAGCCTGCTGGAGGGGAAAGGAAGGCATTGGCTTGAGAAAGCCATTTCTGTCTCAGCACAGTTCGTGGGGAAGGGTGCCGTCTTGGGCCAGCCCCTCCCACTGTCTACAACTCAGTGGCCCCTTCAGTAGGACAAAGGGAGGTAGGCCTTTCAGCTCTAACCTGGCGTTCCTGGTGCATGGCAGTTAGCACCCAGGAAAAACAGGGACGCAGTCGGTCCCATGGCCCAGTCAGCCTGCCCTGGCTCCAGTCCCGCCTCCGTCCCTCACTGGCTGTGACGGTAGGCAGGACATGCAAGATTGTGCATCAGCTTCCTTTCCTTGCCTGCCCGCTAGCGAGCACAATACAGAATTCTAGAAATAGCAATACAGAACAGTGTGACCGAAGCACAGGGTCGTTAGGAAGAGGAGACGGGATAATAGTGCACGGACAGTTCTTGGAACAACGCCTGGCCCTGCAGAAAGCACTCGGCACCCATCCCCATGTTCTTATCAAATCATGCGCAACGGACACTGGGCACCAGAAACGCTACCTATCCAACTTGACAAACGGAGAATCGAGCAGAAAAGGAGAGACTTAAAAACAAATCAGGCGTGGAGGATGAGGAAGCACGCACACCGCTGTGCCCTGCGGTTGTGTGGGGGGAGGCCTCGCCGCCCGGAGGGTGGCTGTGGGGGCCAGCGCCCCCGGGCTGGGGTGTGCGTGGCTCCTCCGTTCCGTGACTTCCACGCAAGAGTTTCGGAGAAGTTACATAACCTCCCGAGCCACCGTCTCCACATCTGTCAGGCTACCAAGGTCAGATGTTGGCAGTGAAGTGCACACCAGGGAGGGAGGAAGGGAGGCAGGGAGGAAGGAAATGAAGAAGGAAAGAAGGAAGGACTGTTTTTATTCGGAGGGCCCAGAAATAACTGGATTCAGAGAAGGACCCTGCGTGCCACACGCTGCTCTGCAGAAACGGAACACCGTGCAGAGCGGGACTCAGTGCATCTGCGTGTGGCGTCCCCGATCTTGGTTACGACTACCACAGCCTTTCCCGTGCTCGGGAGGGCGAGGGTGGGCAGAAACGGGACAGCAGCTGCCCCCAGACTTGTGTTCTACAAGAGAGGCGGGTTGCGTGACTCTCCTCCACCCTCGGCGTCACTGATCCAGTCGTTTGTTGAGCCAACCTGCCTCAACACCTTCACGCGGAAGCTGAGGTGCGGAGTGCGGCCGGGGCCGGGGCTGGCGAGGAAGCCAGACAAGCGAGATGTAGTCACGACTGCATGGAGCTTCCAGTCTAGTCGATGCACTAAATGCCCCTAAAACATCGCACAGGCGGAGAGGCAGTGCAGTCCAGTGGTTATGAAATGGGATGTCCCAGAAAAGCACGTTCTGGCTCCAGCTCTAGCGGGTCTTGCTCACACAGAGGAACTTGGACAAAGTCATCGCTCTGACCCTCAGTAACCTCATCAGTGAGAGAGAGATGATAATACACTTGGCTTACTGCACGGATATGAGGGTTAGTTTCCAAGTGCTGAACACGGTACGTGGCCCGTGCTTCCTAGGCATACGTGGCTACTGTGACTGTCTTCCTTTTTGTAAGTGGGATTTCATGTCAAGACCTGAAAGGACGAATGTCACACCCACTAAAATAATTGGACTAAGCCATTCTACAGAACTAAGGAGTAGTTAAGCTATGTGGCCTATTCTGGGAGAATCATAATCCTGACAACAGAAGCCCAGCACATAGATAAACAGGACTCGATGTCAGGTCTGTGCGTCTTCACACACGCGGTGTTTCGGCAGCACCGAGCCAGCCCCATCGGTGGCCAGCTTGCGTGCCATGGGGGACACGAGATGCTAAGAAACAGCAGAGCATTAACATCTACCACAGCGTGCCCTAATTCTGACCCTCCGATTAAAAGCCAGGGTCTGTTCACTGAAACACAGCAAGCACTTAGAAAAAAAAAAACGATGTACAAATGCTCTGAGTACACTGCCGCCAGCTGCTAACAAAGCATTTCCTCCCACACGGAGGCCCGGCCAGGCCTGCTCTGCAGCATGAGCGAGGGCGCGTCCGCTGGGAACACGGGTGGCCTGGTGCACAGAGCTCTGCTCCTAACACGCGCTCCCCAGCGCCGGCCCTCCTGCCACAGGGGCGCGCTCCACGGGCACGCTGGGTCCTGCTCTGCAGTGGCTTTTAAGTAAAAAAAGCAAGAAACACATGTGAACGCACAGAGCAATGAGAACTGTATTTAAAATAGGTTGGAAAAAAAAAAGGCAAGAAGGAAACACAACAAATGTCAAATGGTGCTTGTTACGTTGATGAAACGAGGCACCATCATTTCTTTCTTTCTTTCTTGTGTCCATTTATTCATTCACAAATATATACCAAGCTCGACCACCTGGACATAAAAATGGAGCCCCAATGGACAGCCAGAGTCCCTGCCCTCATGGGGCAGTGAGGAAGGGGCTGGGTAGCTAGACTGTAGGGGAGAGAGACATCAGGGAAACTA
Source organism: Phyllostomus hastatus (assembly GCF_019186645.2). Taxonomy (NCBI): domain Eukaryota; kingdom Metazoa; phylum Chordata; class Mammalia; order Chiroptera; family Phyllostomidae; genus Phyllostomus; species Phyllostomus hastatus. The sequence goes on along the minus strand of NW_025334017.1, from coordinate 44,503,818 downwards.
CCAAATAGGCACCTTATCCAGTTTTAGAATGCTCACAGATTACCTAGTACAGAGCAGGCCCAGTCCAGGTGGCATCTGAGAAAGGAGATAAGAAAGCTGTTTTTTGTCTTTTGTCTTTTTTTTTTAGAAAGAGGGGAAGGGAGGGAGAGAAACAGCAATGTGTGGCTGCCTCTCATGCACCCCCTACTGGGGACCTAGCTTGCAACCCAGGCCTGTGCCCTGACCGGGAATCAAACGGGCGACCCTGTGGTTTGCAGGCCAGCGCTCAGTCCACTGAGCCACACCAGCCGGGGCAGAAAGGCTGTTTGATGCATCTCTGTGTCCTCATTACTCGGTGCAGTACCTGACATGCAGTAGATACTAAGGAGTTTTATCTGAAAGATTAGAAGTATGAATGAATGAACTAGTGAAGAGTCCATGGCCCTCGTCTTTTCAATCCCAACAGTTTCACATGAACTGGCCCTCGGTCTTAATTTCTGAACCCTGTGGGGAGGGTTTGCCCCGCACACTCATGGCTGTCTTCCTACTTCCCAGCTGGCTGTTCGAGGGGCTGGGCAGAGACAAGGCCGAGGAGCTGCTGCAGCTGCCCGACACGAAGATCGGCTCCTTCATGATCAGAGAGAGTGAGACCAAGAAAGGTGAGCGCCTCCACCACGCCTTCTCGTGCTCGGGTCACACAGGCAGGCTGGGCTCGCTCATCCAAGGGCTCATCACCCCGCCCCCTGTGGGGGCACGCAGATCAAACCCATGCGGTGGGCTACTGGCAGACCGCACGCCGCCAGGGAGGCCAGCATCAAAGCAGGGGGACTGGACCCAGATACTGGGGACTTGGACCCCTTTCAGGCCCTGCCGACTCCTCCCATCAACTGAGAAGAAAAGCAAACGCCCGTGTAGGCGGCACCTGGGCAGAGGGTGTGGCTGTGGACTAGGCCTGGCCTGGGCTCTCAGGCTCTGAGACCAGGGCGGCTCATGGACTTCTCTGAGCTCAGTTTTCTTATCTGTGAAATGGGAAGAAAACCCCTCCCTCGTAAGGTGGTGGAGCGACTCGAGTGTAATCTATTTGTGCTGGCCTTGCTGCACAGGAGACCCCAGTACCAGTTCCCTCGGTGCCCAACAAGGAAATCAGATATCTTCGAGAATCGGAACAAGCAGATACAGACTCTCACGTACTCACCCTGGTCTTTATCACTGTAATTTCCTTACATCCTACACACTAAGTGATTCAGCACAAATGACAGGGCGGGGCTTTGCCCTGCTCAGAGCAAGGGTCCCTAATTCTAGTTTCAGCTGCATGCATTATGGAGAAGTCACCTCCTCTCTCTAAGCCTAGGTCCCCTCACCCGTCACGTGGGATTAAAAAGAGGGGAGTGCTCAGCACGGTGTCTGGGGCGTAGTAGATGCACTTAAGCAGATGCAGGGCGCTTAGCAGCCTGGGCTTTCCAAGACCCAGTAAGACTAATAATAACTACTTAAATACAGAAGATATTTTCCAGTTCTGGGCCTGCTTCTTGCACACTCGCTATCAAGGAAGAGGAAATGCGGTATCTGAGAGTATTTTTCCAGCACCGATTAAGCACCAGAGCTGCTGGGTGCCGGGACCCTTCACCGAAATGAGCAGCAGCCTCACTTTGGGGAAGCAGGGACCGCAGACACGTAATAAAATCCAGTTACAGCTTTCCCCTCAAAAACCTTACGTGCTGGAGGAGAGCAAGGCCAAAGCCGAGGCGAGCTTCCTGTGCACGTCCCAGGGTCCCCAAGCAGTGCACCCGGACCCAGAGCCTCTAGGCTGGCGTGGCCGGGGCAGGGAGAGCCCAGCCTGTGGCACCTGAATTGATCTAAAAATAAAGGTGTCGGCGGGCAGAGCTGCAGCTGGGCTGGGGCCGGGCGGGGTGGCGGGCTCCGCTCCCTTGGGTATGCAAAGTTCTCATGAGTTTCCCCCTGCCCCCTTTGGGCCACTCGCCGCACTTCAAGTCCCTGTCGACATCACCGGAAAACACATGGGGGGGGGGCGGCTCAGGGGGCAGGCCTGGGCCGAGCTAGAGACGCCCCTCGGATCCTAGTCCTGAGGACTACTCGGGACAAGGGCCCCCCCTCCCCAGGTCTGCCGTTCCCGAGCCGCATGCTTCTGGCCATGTCCGCCAGGGGCTCTGAGCCCCATCTGTAAAGTAGGGGGGGAGAGCACCTCCCCAGGTCTGTCTGAGAACTCACGGAGACACTGCTCCGAGACAGCAGCGCCCAGGCCAGCACAAGCAGCGAAGGCCTGGTAACATCTAGAACCCTCCCCTCTCTCCACCTCGTGACCCTCTCACCCCGGGACCCCCCAGAATACAGGGCAGGAAGGGCTCCTACACGTGCCCTCGATCAACCTTCCAATGCGGGCCAGTCAAGGCCGGGAGAGGTATGGTGCTGGCCCAGGATTCTGTTCTCACTAACCCACGCTGGGTCACGACTCGGCGGTGCTTAAGTAGAAAGAAGGAGCTTTACGCATATCTTAGGGAGACTCAGAAAAAATGTCTCAACTGCCACTTCTTCCAAATTTCTGAGAACACCAAGCCTAAGTCAGAGGGCATTGGGACGAGAAAATAGGGGCATCGCTACGAGGTCCTCTCAGAGGGGTGGTGGCACTGGGGGGGCAGGGATGAGACGGCAGCACGGATGACTTAGTGTGCTCGGGAAGAACCCTAGGTCGACCCCAGACAGAGCCTGCCCCGCAGCAACCCTACAACCCTAACCACGTAATCCGGCCCAAGGACCCGGAAAAGGGTGTGGAAGCACCCCACGTGGTAACCTCACAAGGCAAAGACGAGGCCTGTGCACCTGAAAACCTTTCCTGCAATACGGTCCACGCCACGTGGCTGCTGATATGTCACGTGGTCTCTAAAGCGTGAGCCGTGCCTGCGCAGACGGGTTCTCGTGGCTGCCGCTCCGCAGAGGGCGTGCCCGCGCACCGTGGCTGTGTCCCGAGGCCCAGGAAATCTCTCTGCCTCGGTGGTGGTGGGCTCCTTTACCAGTTGCCCTCGGCGGCGGGGGGGGTTCACGTGGAAGCCGCTGACTCGTCCTCTGTGTCCTGCAGGTTTCTACTCTCTGTCCGTGAGACACCGGCAGGTAAAGCATTACCGAATCTTCCGCCTGCCCAACAACTGGTACTACATCTCGCCCAGGCTCACCTTCCAGTGCCTGGAGGACCTGGTGAACCACTATTCCGGTAAGAAGCGCTCCCACAGGAGCGGTCTGTGGGGCCTCTTTGCTAACTGTCCTGGGGCGCCCTCCATCCAGGGTGCTCCTGGGTCCCGTGCACGTGCCGGGGGATGTACGCTGCTCTCTGCGCCTGCTGCCTGCTCCGCATGCTCTTCTCCTGTTCACTCAGACTGTAAACTTCAGGCTAAGCCAGGCTGCCTGCAAATGCCGCCTGAGTGAGTGACACACAGCTGATGTCGTGTTCGCCCTCCCTCTGCCTGTGAATGAAAGCAGCCAGGGTGCCCCAGTGCTCACAGCCACAGACGGCTGGGACTTCCTGCAGCGGGCCACGCACTGGCAGGCCTCTGGGGATCTGTTCTGAGATGCGGCTCATTTCCCCTTTTCTGCAAGTCAGAATCCTCCTCGGCCTTCAAGGGTTAAGAGTCTCTGCTCCAGCAGATGCCAGGGTTCTTAGAACTCCGCTCGCTCTGCCCGGAGGCCCCGTGAGCTGTGCTCTGGCCTGTGTTCCCCAGCGAGCTCTTAAGGACCAAGGGCTGTGCTTCACTCACTCACGTGCCCCTCCTGGGCCCGGCAGAGGGGTTGGAATGTCCCATGCGGACCAGGGCGGGGCCGCCTGCCAAGACGGCAGAAGCAGAGCGAGGACCTGGACGGAGGAGAAGGGCGAGCGTGGAGGTGGATGAGGAAATCTGAGTCAGACTGAAGGGCCGGAGCGCCGGGGCAGGAGCTGGACTTTTCCCTGATGGAAAGCGGGGAGATAGGGAAAAGCCGGCTGCGTTCCTAAACCTGGGTCCGGAACCTCTGTGTTCGTGTCCCGGGCCTCCTGGGCAACCCTGGGCTGGTGGTTCAGCTCTGCGCCTCCTTTTCTTCTCTGTGTCACGGGGACGCCAACTGTCCCTGCCTCGGGGCACCGCACGACTCAGAGTTAGTGCGTGCCAAGTGCCGGGGCTCCCACTGCCCCTCAGCCGGGGCGGCCCCTGCCCCTGCTTCCCTGAGTGTTGGACAGAGAGGGAGAGAGGAAGTTGCCTTCGCTTTGCTAGTGTCTCCCCCCTTACGGGTTCAGAAGGTCCGGCCTCACACGCCAGGGATCTTCAGGGCATGGGGTCTTTCGGGGAGAAAGGAAGAGGCCGCCGGGCCCGGGTTATTGCCCGGAGCCTGTGAGAAGTGCGGGTCACGAGCGAGGTGTGGCGGCATGGGGAATGCAGGCCGAGCTCAGATGGGGGCTCTGGGGGGCCCCGGAAAAAACCCTCCACCTCCCCTGGACGCAGCTCCCCACTCACAGAAGGTGGACGCAAGCAGCCCTCAGTTGTAGTGATTGCTGCGCACGATTATTCGTGTACTGCGGGCGTCACAGCCTGGCATGCTGCGGGTGCGATATAAATGATAACAAGTATTATCTCTGTGATACCCGAAAACCCAGCAGCTTGGCTAAAAATGAAAGAGGAAGGGAGTCCTGGAAACAGTCAGCTCTTACTGATTATGAGTAAAGATTGGTTGTGGTATTTGGCTTTTAATAACAACCATATGAGCGGTGTGCAGACCATGAGTTTTGCATAGGCAAAAGCAAACACGGAAAGGACGCCACCCCAGCGAAGCTCTCACACACAGGGTGGTCCACACGGCTTCCAGGCCAGGGTCACCTACGCACGGCGCACAGCACGGGGCGGGGCCTTCCAGGACTACCCGCCAGCCGCCGCATCAGCTAACAGACTGCAGCCATCCATTCACCCCTGCGAGTAACTGAAAAAGAACTGAAACCCTAAAATGCTTCCTGTGCCTCTCAGGACCCCAACGTGGGGAAACAACATGGGCAATTTCACCTCCCACCACCGTCTTCCTCAAGGCACAGAGCCAGAGCAGCTGTGCATGAAGGGGCTGCTTTTACTCAGTACCCTGGTGCCCTGGGGCAAATGACGTCACATCTCGAAGGCTCAGTCTCTTCAACTATAAAATGGGGATGAAAATGCCTCTTATGGGGCTGTTGCTAGGGCCCCCAAACATCATGCAGGCGAAGCATCTGGTGTCTGAAGTGCCCCGTGCGCGGTGGTGATGGACAGAACAGAGAGGGTGCATGCCGTTGACACAGGGCCACAAAAATGCAGGCGTGGGAGAAGGGGACCCTGGAATGCGGAGCTGGAGCTCAAAGGCGTGAGACCAATGAGTGTTCTAGAGAGTTCCGCAGGCAGGGAGAATCAGAGGAGCGTGTCCGGGCCCCAGAAGCCGCACAGGGGTTCTCTCTCCCCCATTGTGGAGGCAGTGGGCTGCTTTGGGAACAGCTGCCTGGTTCTGAGTCCGCGTGACAGTTCGGGTCCCACCTCTGTGCCCTTGGGCAGGTGACTTGACCCCAGGGTCCGCAGTCTGGGAGTCGCCATCCTGACTGCTCAACAATGAGGGCCCCGCAGAGCTGACGCGTGAGGGGCCAGCGCAGCACCGAGCTCGGGCAGGTGCTCACAAGCACCGGCTCCTTTCCTCTCTGCCGAGCTTTCTTTCTCACCGCAAGGACCGGCCTTCCTGAGGCAGGACCGGGTCCGAGTCCCCCGCCTGGGCTGTGCAAGGCCACTGCTTTCTTCGGTCCTCCTGGCTCACCTAGTGCGTCCCCCGCCCCGACCTGGGAGGCCATCCGATTCCCGGCCCGTGACCGGCGGTTAGTTCAGACCCACACCCACTTGAGCCCCCTCTGACCTTGGGGTCCAGTCCCACAGTCCGTGGGGCGGCGTGGGCGGGCGCTCGGGTTGCTGGTGAAAGGCAGGCCGGACGCCGGAACAAGGCGGCGTTACCAACCGCCGCCCTCTGACAGCCGGGGCTTGCTCGCTCGCCACCACTGCCCGTCATTCTGTGGCGCGGTCACCCCTGGCCTCACTCCGCGAGTGAGACGGGAGGTGGAGACACCCACTGCTGTAACGTCCTTCCTAAAACCTGGCGACGGGTTCACTGGAGCCAGGGTGCCGTGTCCCACTGGAGGCCAGCAGCCCCCGGCACCCTTGGCCGGCCACTCCACTGCCTTGTGACCTGAGAGCGGTGGGGTCGCAGCCGGAGGAAGCCCACTCGGAATCTGCCCCATTTATCGGAATGTCTGAGCACAGCCAGAATCCACCTTTCCCACCGTGACACGGGCTGGGAGAAGGCTTCCGAGAGAGACGGAGGCTACATCCTAACGCTCCTGGGAAGGGGAGGGACCCTGGAAGCCGAGACCCGCTACCCTAGCTGAGGGAAGGAAGAAACGGACTTAATCTTCATGCTCGTTGTGCACGAGTATCTCCGGGAAAGAGGAGAGGGTTTTGTTCACTTCTCATGCCGCCCCCTTTCTCTCTTTCGCCTCGCATCTTTGTTTTTCTCCTCCTCTTCTCTGCCTCATATCTTCCTGGATCTGTCTTCACTTCCTCCTCTCCTTCCTCTCTCTCTTGCTTTCCTCTTCCCTCCCTCCTTTCCTCCCTCCTCTCTCTTCCTTCCCTGTCTTCTTTCATTGTTTCTTTCACCTTCCTTTCTTCCTGCACACGTGTCCAGCCCACGGTGTGTACGGAATGCTGTTCTGTGTGCTCTGGGAAAGCCAGTGTTGCACAGAGGCCCCACCCCACCCCCCTGCACTGCCCCGCACACAAGAGTTTCACCGACGTGGATGGGGCTCTGCGGAGGGTCCCTCAGCCCCACCTCCTACGCCGGCCGCAGCACCTCGGCGTCACTGACCGGTGGTCTGTTTCCCTCCTCAGAGGTGGCCGACGGCCTCTGCTGTGTGCTGACCACACCCTGCCTGACTCAGAGCACAGCTCCCCCCGCGGTGAGAGCCGCCGACTCCCCCATCACCTTGCGCCAGAAGACCCTGGACTGGAAGAGGGTGTCCAGGTGCGGTGTCTGTGTGTGTTGTATGTGTGTTGTGTGTGTGTCCTCCATAAACACACGAGCCTGCCACATGGAAACCAGGGCCAGTTACAGCTGTCCCTGCTGAAACGTGACGGAGGGCACGCTGAGTGGCCCCTCCATCTCCCAGGGGACAGACCCCTGGAGTCCCCCTGTCCCCTGGGAGGCAGAGCAGCCTTGGGCCTCACGCAGCAGGTGGCACGACCCTAGGCACTCCCCGCCAGGGCCCCCCGCCCCCCAGTTCTGCAAGCATTTCCCAAGTCCCGATTCAGGGTGAGCAGGGTGTCTTCTAGCTGAAAGATACCATCTTTGTTTTTCTAATTGTTAGGATCCCAGAAAGTAATGCACACATAAATCTTGTCTAGATTTAGTACTATTTTAAACTCATGGAGAAAGTTGAAGCATACCAGCAAAATCCTGAGGCAGCATCAGTTTTTTTAAACAAAAACATCTTCCACTCCTTTGTTTTCTTTGAGTGTCAGCGTTCGCATTTTAGGGACCTGTGTGGCTGTGGACTGGTGGGTTGTCCTACTAACTGAATTCGATCTGGACATCCCACTGGCAAATGCAAAGAAAACGAGAGGTCAGAACTGCCTGAGAAATAAACAAAACTGCTCCTCCTTATAATACAAATATTCACTAAAATTCACAGACCTTTTAGCCATCTAAGGACATGGTGGTTCAGAGGGGTTAAGTGATTTACCCAAGATCACACAGCCACACATGTAAGAAGCAGAGTTAGAATGGTAAGCTAGTGAAATACTAACCAGGCTCTTTCTTCTTCTTTTTCTTCTTCTTCTTCTCCTCACCCTCTGGCCCTCCATCCCTCTACATCCCTCTCTTTCTTCCTTTCCTCTGCCCCGCCCCGTCTCCCCACTCGCAGACTTCAGGACGACCCCGAGGGGGCAGGGAACCCACTCGGCGTGGACGAGTCCCTTTTCAGCTACGGCCTCCGGGAAAGCATCGCCTCCTACCTGTCCCTGACCAGCGAGGACAGCGCCCCCTTGGACCGCAAGAAGAAGAGCATCTCCCTGATGTACAGCGGGAGCAAGAGGAAGAGCTCCTTCTTCTCGTCGCCGCCCTACTTTGAGGACTAGCCGGGGAGCCGCCGCCACGCCGTGTGCCCGGAAGGAACAGAGGTTCGGACTCGCACCTGGGCTCCCACCGAAAAGCTCGCTTCCCTGGGCTCCCCCCGGGGAGCCTCGCGTCTCCCAGGAGCCAAGAGAAGCTACGGGAGACTCCCACTCCCACCTTCTCCGTCCACATGAAGACCTGGGGGACCGACCCTCTCTGGTGTCTGACCGGTCCTGGGACGTCACAGAACGTTGACTTGCGATGCCTGGACGCGGCCGTGTTTTGGGAGAGTCCTGCTAGAGTGCTGTATGTGTGCGCCCGCGGTGTTTGTGGGACAGACAGGCACCCTCTCATCGGAAAGCACACCAGGACCATCCTCTGACCGACTGTCCAGATGGCCACACTCTGAGCTCACAGAGAAAACCTCTGAATGAGAAGCGTCTGAGAAGAAGATGAGCCCAGGCTGTGTCCTGGCCCAGCGTCTGGGTTTGCAAACTGGTCTTGCGCCTGGAACTCTCTCAGCCAATCCACAGAGAGGCCTTTGGTGTGCATCTTCTCTCTCTTTAAGGGGACTCGGTGACACTAAACATTCACCTTCCTCATCAGCCCTGAATCAGGAGATCCCTTTGCCCTGCTGGTCCCAAAGCCACACATACAGAAGTCAGATGGCCTCCCTGCCTCCGCTGGGGGCAAGGCAAGCAGGAGAGGGGGAGGCTGCTGGCTGGGGGGCGCAATGCGGGGCCTGGAACCGTGCGAGCTTGTACCACGTCCCAGCCACGGCTTTGCGGCTCAGAGAGAGCTCAGGGGCACGCGGAGGTTCACGCCTAAATTAATGCATCGGCGGTTCACTCACGACTGCCTGAAGAGGCACTGCGTTACGTCCTGTGTGCGGTGTCGGGCCGAGAAACCAGAAAACGAGAGAGGGAAGGGTGACTGAGCCCCGGGTCCCGGCAGAGGCAGCCACGGCGTGGACTAACAAATACTGTGCACGTGGGGTGGGAACACAGAAACCAGCTCCTGCTTTGGGGGAGGGGGAGGACAGCGGTCAGGTGGGGGTGGCCCAGGGGCTCACGTTTCAGCCAGACCTTCAGAGACTGGAAGTCTCGGCCGGACTGAGGAGGTCAGAATGGTTGGATTTAAATATATATATATAGGGAACTGGTAAGTTCTAAAGAATTCAGCCCATCTGGTATTTGAGTCTAAGGGTCTGGCACCCACATGAATAAAAGTGCGGAGCTCCAGGGAAGGAGGGAGCCGGAGGGGCTGCACGCTCTCTGCGTCACTGAAGAGACGGCGGCGGAGAGGCGCAGTCCAGCGGCCCTGCAGGACACGCTGCGTCTGCGGGCCGCCCCCGGCCCCCGCTAGCAGGGAGGCTGCAGAGGCAGCCGAGACTCGTTTCCCTCTCTGCAGAAGGGCTCGGGGGAGGGCGGGCACACGTGGTGTCCCTCGCCGCCCCATGGAAGCCTGCCTGCCCGCCACACGCGCATTCCGTAGCTCTGAAGTCACCGCACTCGCGGTGTGTGTGCGCGCGCGTTTCCAGGAGCTTGCGTGTCGTCAGATTCCAGAGTGTCTGTAGACGGAGACGTGTGTGGTTTCCGCCACAGTCCCCGAACGCTGCTTCAGAGGGACCGGCCAGCACACGGGAAGTGGACGCGACACTGCGGACGCTGGCGTGACCTGCACACGGCAGAGTGACCCCGCGCGCCCCAGATGTTCGCGCAGCGTCTCCCGGGCTGTTTTCCGTTGCGACTCCTGCGGGCGGAGCGTGTGGGGGGGACTGGGAGGGGTTTCTAGGTGGGAAGCATTAAGTTTTGCTAAATCATGTATTTATTCCTGATTAAAATAAACCTAACGCGTATTTAACCCCTGGAGCGTACGGAGAGCTTCCTGGGCGGGCTGGGCGCGTGGCTGATTCGGCAGCTCCTGAGGGTCTCAGATTCCCAGAGACTCTGACAACTGGAAAGGGGATAAAACACGAAACAGCTGGGGAAACCTCGCCGACTGGTATCCCAGCTGCTCCTTGAGGTGCAGCCTTGAGCAAACCAGGTGTTACAACTTATCACACCTGAAGGGGGACAGAAAAACTCGGTGGTGGGTATGAGACTTCTGTCTCGCCTGGACACCTCCCTGCATCCCTTGTGATACCCCTGCAGTTTGTTCTCCCAAGAACTGCCTTCCCCAAGTATCTCTGCACACCTATTAAGCACCAGACACCGCTCTGGGTGCTGGGGCTGCCGCCATGACCAGCGGACGAGGTGTCTGCTCCCCCAGAGCGTGATGTCGCAAACAAACAAGGACACTTCACTATGCGGGAAGGGGCACCGGCTGCCAGACTGGCGAGTGACCCGTGGGGGCATTGCTTAATCTGCTGCTTAGGAAAAGCGCCCCCCCGGGGGGGGTGGGCATTGGAGCCAAGGCCCAAGAGATGGGAAGCAAAGAGCCAAGCCAAGACCAAGGAAGAGTACTGGGGGCGGTGGGGTTGGCGAGGTGACTTCTGAAGGTGGGGTGCTGGGGCTGAGGGAGGGGTGAGGGGCTCTCAGAGCGGGGTGGGCAGGTCCAGCAGGGCCTGGACTGGACGGGAAGGGGCGTAGGGTCTGTTCTGGGAGAAACGGGAACCCCCTGGAAGGGTCGAAGCAGGGGAGTGACATCATCTCGGTTCTGTGCTTCACAGAGCACCCTGGCCGCTGGGCAGAGAATGGATTTTCAGAATTCCCACGTTCCATTCTCTACCTGACACGCGGTTAAAATGAAAGGCTGTGGAGTTTGAAAATAAAGGGGTGGCGATGCTCCCCTGCAAAAATGAACAGAAGGGCCATCTGCTGAATGCTGAGACACAGTGAGATTCAGGGGAAAATTTGCCTTCGCCCACGGGCGGGGAGAGACTGACGATGGGAACGATACATGAAGGAGATACAATGAGTGAACCCACATTAATCTAACACAAGCTTCGAAATATGTTAAGCAACTATTACAGGGACAAATACATAAGTCAATCATTTTATTTGGGGATTTTAACACAACTTTCAGAAACGGATAGATTAAATAAAGGTTAAGTAAGTAGATGATTCCACTCACACTACATAACTTCCCTGCCGACAAAGGATACATTAGGCCACAGAGTAGTAAGTCTGAATAAATTTCAAGAGTCAACCTCCTCTAATTCGTGTCCTATGGTAATAATGCAATAAATCAATTTGCATTAGGATATCAACTTACAAAAGGATAGGTAAGAATTTCATGTCTCTAAAAGCTAAAAAAAAAAAGAACAACAAAAAGTAAAAATACCCTAAGGAAGACACAGGACTTGGCTTTCGGTTCTAACCCCTAATGCAGTTCCTTCTTTGCTGTGTGTTCTTTAGGAGGTCACTAAACCTCTCTGAGCCTTGGATTTCTCATCTCCAAATGGCCGTTTAAAAAACACTGAGCGTGAATCAATGTGAGGAATCTCTGAGGTCATACCCTCCAGTTCTGTAAGGCCCCGAACACACTAAACAAATGAATACAAGTTATTAGTTACCATGGGAGTCTGTCTCACCTGCTAGTCCTACAGCTCTGGCCCCAGGACTTGCAGAACGACAGGGTTTTACAAGAGTCTATCGCCAGCTTGCAGCCACCCCCCGCGCACCTGCTGGAAGAGAGCACTTGAAGAGCTGCTAATACGTGGACGCGCTTTAGTTCCCTGGATTCCAGATCATTTCACATGCATCGCAAAGACTGCTGGGAGCAGTTGTAAAAGCTTCTCCTAAATGACTGGAACAGATGGCGCGTTTATTTTTAAATACACTACCCATTTGTTAAAACAGATTCGTTTTAGAAATTCCCCAAACACCTAAGCGCTCCAGGATTTTCAAAAAGGAAAAGTCTGCCTTCTGAGCCTACTAGAAGACAATGTCTGTGTCTCCTGGGTCCCGCCGAGTGTCTGGCTTCTGAGGGGGCCCTGGGGAAACACCTTCAGATCCACGCGAAGTCAGGAAGGTCTGCCTTCAGTCCCAGAAGCTGAACGCTGGCTGGGCTCAGACCTCCTGCCCCAAAAATGGAGCCCCCTGCAGAGGGACCGGCTGAAGAAAACTGGAATCAAAGCACAAAAGCACATGCGAGGGGAGGGAGGGAGGGAAAGGAACTAGCCCGCGGGTCCCCCATTCATCTGCGCGCCCGTCCCCTGCCCCGATGTTAATTATGCACGTTACAGTAAGACAGCTGTGCTGGGTGCTTGGGGCCCCACGGAGAGCAAGGCACACGGGCCCGGTTCTCCTGGAGCTCACGGTCGTGGGAGGGGGGCGGGCTCGGCGGTAGGAATGGCCGTGCACTGGTGGGAACCCACGAGGAACGCTGCACAGAGAAGCACGGGTGGCCCGGGCCGACACAGGGGGTCTGACTCTAAGCCGAAGAGCCCAGCAGGGCTGCCTGAAGGACAAGCAGGGCGGACAGAGAGGAAGACGGCGGACGGTGCCTCCCGCAGAGGGAGGCGCCTGCACGGGGCAGGATGGGTCGTGGACTCCACGGAACGAGAAGGACAGAGATGACGCGGCAGGCGGGAGGCACGTACGGCTCCTGGTCGGGGACGGTGCCGGTGCTGACCGAACACCGCCACCCCTAGTCTCTCTGCCCGAGCACCGGCTTCGACCCCAGGAGGGCCGGGCAGAGCCGCAGGGGTCTGCCCGCTGGTCTGTGCACGAGTCCCAACGGCCTCCCTCTCTCCCCGAGTCGTGTCACTTCACAGTCGCCCTCTCTGCCGGCTGCACGGCCCCCCTCCACTCACCCGCCCCCCCCCCCCCGCTCTAAGAGGAGTCTCCCTGAAGGGAAGCAAGTTTCCCGCCTGCTTCCGAGGGTCACGGCGGCACGGTTCACGGAAGCCCAAAGGTAGGCACCACCCCAGTGTCCGTCGACAGAGAATCGAAAAACAGAACGTGTCCGTACGCGCCATGGAGTATTACTCAGCCTTAAAGAGGAATGAGATGCTGATAATAAACTGCAACGTGGCTCATGGATGAACCTGCAGACATCCTAGGTGAAATGAGCCGGGCAGGAAAGGACACATCTTGTGTGATTCTGCTGACGCCGGGCACCTGGACAGGCAAGTCCGCAGAGACGGGAAGCAGAGCAGTGGTCTCCGGGGGCTGAGCAGGAGGGTGGGGGGAGAGGTGGTTTCACGGGCACAGAGCTTCCGTTTGGGACCATAGAAGGTCTGGACATGATGAATGGTGCTGACCACACACCCGTGTAAATGGACTTCACACTCCTGAACTGTACTCTTAAAAGGGATTAAGACGGTAAACCGAACCAAACAACAAGCGAACAAGCAAAACCGTTTAATGACAACGGCGCCCATGTGCTTGGGATGAACCCCAAGGGGGTCAGCACAGTCCAGCCGCTCTGTGTCCCCCGCCCCTCCCCCCATGACTGCCCAAGAAGATCCGTCCCCCACGGCATCTCAGGGCGCTGCAGATCTCAGCCTAGAGTCAGGCGGTCCCCGGGCACAGGACTCCACCGGCACAGCCCTACACTGTCCCCAGCTCCCACCCACACACCATGACTCCTGGGAGAATCACTTCCCAACACCGCCCCCTTCCCCTGTGCGTGGTCGGGGCTTCTCTCGGGGCCACGCCAAGGCCCCCTCTCCTCCTATCAGCTTCAAGTGCTTGCCCCTCACCCCGCAGCTTCCTGACGACTGGGACGCGAGTTACTCACTGTGGCATCTCCAGGGCCTAGCGCAGCACCTACGGAACACCGACGCTCGGTGAAATGGGAGAAGCTGCTCGTGGGTGGGTGGGATGGTGTTCAGGGCTCACGCTGGAGCCAACCGGGTTATTTCTTCCATCACACTTGTCGTCGTCACCAACATTACCTCACGATCATCAGTATCATTACATCATCATCATCATCGTCTCATCATCACCACCAGCACCTACCAGGTGCTGCAGGCCATCCAGCAGACTTACGAGTGTTGCATTCTACCTTTGCTTTCATTCCACAGTCAGGAAGGCAGGTGGGTGAACCTTGGGCGCTCTGGGCCCCGCCTGGGGCAGCCGGCTCAGCTGCCTGCCGCTCCCTGAACACGCACGCACGGGGACAGGGACCGTCAACGAGGGGAAGGGGCTAGTGAGAGTAACGAGTCGCCCAGCGCCGTCCGACGGTGAAATGCCATCGTAGGACGGCATCGGCACTCCCACGCTGTCCTACGTGCAATGCAATCGTGGGGAGGGGGGCCGGGGTGGAGCATGGGCCGGTGAGGAAACGAGCCAGCGTAAGGGAAGATTCGGGGTTCGAACCCGGAGATGAGGAGAGCAACCCTGGGGGGCGGACGCGAGTTCTCTTGGTCTGACTTCTCTCCTGTTTGGGGGTCGCCGCCAGGTGCAGTGAGCACAGTGCTGGCCATCCTCTACCCTCAGCGTTGACTTCCTCCACCAGCTGCACCGAAGGCCTCTCATCCTACACCCCGTCCCCCCGCTGGGGCCCACGGACAAGGGAGGTCGTGGAGAGGTCAGACCACGAAACTGGAGCGAGGCTCCCCCGCCTGGGGTTAGCAGCACTTGAGGTGTGAGTGGGCAGCCCCTGGGGAGCCCCTCGGCACGCGGGCTCACACGTACGTGCAGAGACGGCCGTGAGCAGGACGCACACCCAGAACACAGGACGAGGGGATCCGACCGCTGGAAGCCAACCGGCCTCAACAGACGGGAAGGACCCGCTCGCCCGGCGGCACCTGCGGCAAGGTGACCGCGGGACGGCTACTCACCATCAGCACGGCTCTCCGGAAGAGTCTGCGGCTGCCGGCCCCGGTGGTCAGGAGGTGCATGCCAGCCACGTCAGCTCCGCCGCGGTCGGCTGCCACGGCCACGCGCCGAGGGTCCCCGCCAAACGCGCCGACGTGGGCCCGCACCCAGGCCAGGGCCGCCGCCTGGTCCAGCAGCCCCCAGTTGCCGCTCACCTCGTCGGACCCTTCGGAAAGAGGAGAGCCTTTTCGTTGTTGTGATTTTGCGACTGAAATTTATCCTGGTGCAGTGCAGGCCACCCACGTGGTGTCTCTGGGGGTGGGGAGGACCTGGATGTCTATCCACACAGGTTGGGACCGGGGTTCCAGATACAGTGTGGCCAGGGGGAAGGGCACGGGCTCGGGGATCAGAGCCACCCAGGCGTGGGGTTAGACGACCTTGGACACGTCTCTGCACCTCCCTGGACCACAGCTCCCCCGTCTGAGACAGGCGGGGGCTCAGACCAGAGGGCAGCTGGCTCGGTCCATCAGCGGGGAGGAGATGACGCCCCCCCCCCACGTCTCCCCCCACTGCCGGCGGCCCTCCACGCCCCTTCCCCCCAGCACTGGCCAGGCCCGACCGATGGTGGCTCTGGACCCCCTCCTCCCACGGCCTCATCTTCCGTGACCTTTAGTTGCCCTGAGCTGAGCTGACCTCACCTTCCTTTTTTCACAGACGTCAGTAACTCTATCCTGAAAGCTCGGCACTATTTTTTCTAATGGAGTGAATCAAACACACACACACACACACACAGCGCCCTGCCCTACCTAAAATCTCCCATCTCGTCCCATTGTCCCTGGGACACGGTCTCAGTTTTCGCAGCGTACTCCAGGCGCTGTGGGACGGGGTCACACTCCCAGCCCGCGCCTGTGCCGCGGCCTCCCCGGCTTCCCGCCAGTTGCTCAAACGCTCGGCGCCACCCTCTCCCAGGCCTGGGGGCACGTGGGTGGCCTCGGCCCAGGGCCCTCGCCCTTTCTTCCCTCCCTTCCCCCTCTGGCCCAGCCCTCCCTCCGGTCTCAACTGCACCCTCGGTTCACAGGCGGCCGTCCCTCAGGTGGAATAAGGCTCCCCTTTCAGGGTACTGTCCCCGAGGCCTTCCAAGCGAGGCTGAGCCCCCACTAAAACCAGTGACACGTCTGTCACAGGTGCTCAGTAAATGGCAGGCGACTGAAGGACCACGGTTAGGAAGAACAGGACTCGGTGTCCAGTGAGGAACTTGACCTCTGTATTCCTGGAGAAAAAAATCTCACATCCCCATCCCCAGCTGGTACCCCGGAGCTGACGAGAACGCAGGCTCAGGGGACGGAGCAGCAGGAATTTCCCTTCTCGCTGGGGAGACTTGCAGAACTTCCCCCAGTGCTCTCCACGAGCCAGGGTTGGAGTGCCACCGCCACCACCCTCGCTGGGGACTTCTGCATCTGCCAGGACGAATGCGTTTGCTTCCAAGGCCTCAGGCAGGGCCAGAAAGCGGGGCGCCCACTGAGTCGGTCCAGCCCTGCCAGTCCGGGAAGTGCCATCCACGGCCTGCACGTCCAGTGACGATGGGAGTGTGGGGAGGGCGGTGCTCACTCTCGCTTCCCACCTCTCAGCCTCCCACTCGCATGACAAGGGCCAGTGCTGACACGGTGGGGTCTACGGACCCTCAGGACGCCAGGAGTGAGGCCGCGCTCAAGGGGCTGCCCTCGGTCAGACATGTCTGGGTTGGACCGGACCTCACGCCAGGCAGTATGTTAGGCACGGCAGAGGGCGAGACAGACAAGAGGCTGACCCTCAGCCCACGCCGCCTCAAGCACAGGCACAGAGGGCCGCCACCCAGCTGGTCCCAGACGCACACCAGCCCCACCTTTTCCTTCACTGGTGAGGGACCGAGACGTTGAGGAGGAAAGAGTTTGCTTAGGTGCCAATCTGAAATGAAGTTCAGACTTAAACTCCCATGCACACTCGGAACTTCTTGTCCTGACATACCATCCAATTCAACAAACATTTGCTGGAAAGCTACATGCACGAGGCACTGTGTTATTTTCATTAAAAAATCAAAGCGCTCTATTTATGGAACTTTCTCTGCGCCAGAGCCTTCGTAACCCCCTCCTTCCTGCTGCGTCGAGTCCAAACCTCCCCTCGGCTCTTCAGACCGTCTCCAAGCAACGCCGGCCCGTGTGAGCGGCCGGGGGTCCCTGGGTCCAACGCCGGCCCTCGCCTGCCGCCTGGGCCCCCTCACCGCGTCCACGTTCGCTCCCCTACAGTCCAGCTGAGGCTGGGCCCCGAGTCCCCTCGTTCTCAGGGCCCCGCGCCCACCCCACCCGGCTCGGCCCACCACAGACATGCGTTGCCAACGCTTGCTTCCTCTGCTCCCCCTCCCAGAGGAGGGCCTGCAGGCACTCCCCAGGGCACCTGAGTTCCCTTTGACCCCGCAGGCTGCCACCCCCGGTTACCTCGCTGTGCGGCTCTGCCGGAGAGAGAAGGGCAATCACGATCCCCTCTGCCCCCGGGGCCCCTCCCTCCTGCAGGGTTCGGCTGGGGGATCGGCCTCTCCGAGCCCAGCACTGACCCCTCACTGCCTCCCCGAGTGTGAGTGCTCAGCTCACCAGGGGCCGCGGCTCCCTGCTGGGTTTGGCCGCCTGGTCCAGCAGAGAGCAGGGGTCTGGCCAGCGGGCCACACAGAACTGGGGCCAGCGTGTGTGGGCACCTGGCTCCCACCGTGCTCCTGGGGCCTGGGGGTCTTGGGGCGCTGCCTGCGCTCTGGCTGAGCCACCAACGCCATGCACATGTGCCCAGCGAGAGGACGCACGTCACCACTGGTGGATTTCAGGGAGGGACCGCAGCGTCCCCCAGGCTCCCCTCTGAGTTCCCAGGAAAAGATGCGACATCCCAGGAAGGGTTGGGGGATGCTAGGAGGTCTAGCAAATACCGCAGAGAAAAACGGCCGGAGGAGAGAGGAATGTGAAAGGCCGACCCAACTCTGTAAGCCCAAAGCCTGTTGCTAGACACCCGTGGGAAGGGGCCTCAGCGTGTTCCTTCTGATGTGACCACCGGGGTTTATCAGCCAGCACGCCACTCCGAACCGCGGGGCGCAGCGCTCCCTGCCCTCTCGGGGCCTCGCGGCCGAGCCTGTGCATCGCCACACAGCGCTGGCCTCACAGGGGGTGCGTGCCCTGGGGGTGACACACGCTCACGCAGGCCAAGGGCTCGGTGAGCGGAGCTTTCCTTCTCTCGGGCCGATGGCTCTAAGCGCAGTGGACAAGGCGCACTGCGAATCAGGACGGGAAGGGCTGAGTGTCCTGGGAGTTCCCTTGGACTCCTGCGCCGGTGTCCCGCCGGCCGCTGCAGAAATGAGTTTCCCTTCCCAAAAGCACACAGTTGTCAGTGAGGCTGCAGCCCATGCAGTCAGAACCCGCCACCCACTCGGGGACAGGCGACATATGGAAATTCTCTCTTCCGTCTGGGCGTGCTCCAAGCCAGGAAGCCGCCACGCCGGCGGCCAGCTGTGCCCGACCGCAGCTCACCGGGAGGCGGCCTGGGTTCCACTGCTTCGGGGAAAGGAGCTGCTGGCCCCGAGTGTTGTCAGTCAGCTGGGGCTTTGGAAGGGAAGAAGGCCCAGGAAAAGCGTTTTCAGAGTGCGAGCGGCTGACTCTGCTCTCCCAAAGGAGCTCTGAGGTCTGCTTATCGTCCACGTCTCCCGTCTTGGCAGCTGGCGGCTCTCTGTCTTGACTTGTTGCCGGTTTCACGTTGGCTGTGCAGGCCCAGAATCTTCTTTGTGGCACTCCCGGCCTCATGCCGGCTGGCCCATCCGCCCTCATGCCCAGCACCCCAAGGGGTCACGCTGGATGCCCAATCCCCCGCCCACATGCTAGTCCAGGCTGTCCTTCTGGTCAGACTCCCTTCCACCCACCAGACCGCTCTCAGCAGGTGAGGCACCCTGGGGGTTAAGTGGGGTCCCGGGAGGACAGAGACAAGCTCAGGGCCCGTCCTGGAGGTCTCGGAGAGCCCTCTCCTGCGTGCTACCTCGCTCGAGTCTCACAGCAGCTTTGGAAGTTGGGTAAAACGGTCCTCATTTTGCAGAGGAGGAAACTGAGACTCAGAGAAAGAAAGGGTTTGGGCCAGGGTCACAGAGACAACGGCTGGCTCTTCAAATCCCCAGACTAGCCCGTCGGCCCTGTGCCTAATGCCCGCCCTGCCACTGGTGGGGGCTGGAGAGGGGGAAGATGGGAAAGGAAAACAGGGCACTGGCCCAAGCCGCAGGTCCGCCCCGGGGTGGGGGGACGGGAGGGGGTAGGATAAACATGTCTAAATTGAAGGGACAGGCCAACGTTCACGAGGGAGGCGGGAACTGAAGGGAAAGCACGCTGCTGGTGCAGCCCGCAGTCCCAGGCGGCCGGCTTCCCTACGGGCCCCAGAGCCGATGTACCGCCCACCCGCTGGAGCTCTCCAGGGCGAATCGACCTGGATGAATCCCGGGTCTGCACCTTCCCGACCACGTGAGCTGGAGCGAGTGTCTAACCTCCTGGGGCCGCAACACACACACACACACATGCACACACGCACACACACACACACGCACACCCCCCACATCACAAGGTAAGACATGCAACACCCTTCGGACAGCTTCGGACAGCTTCGGACACAAAGTTCAACTAATGGCAGCTGTCGCCGTGTCCGTGGGTGTCAGCATCCCTGCAGGGCCTCCTGAGCGTGCTGGGTGTTCCCCGGCGTGCTCAGCGGAGCTGGGGGATGAGGGCCAGGGGACCGCGAGGGGATGAGGCTTTGGGCAGAAGGAGCCCCGCTCACACGGAACAAGCCTCGGCTCGGGGATCCGCAGCCCCCACCGACTCACCAGAACTCAGGAAGCCGAAGACGCCCACTCGGTAGCCAGCCGTGACCACGATGAGGTTGCCGACAGCGGCCAGGAAGGAGCCGTCGAGGGCCAGGCTTCCCGCGCCAGCCCGGCCCCCCTCCATGGTGTTGTGGAAGAACACCAGTACGGATGCGTTGGGGGCCTGTGGGGGGGCGGGGGGGAGAAAGAGGGGAGCTGGACGTCGGCCCATTTTCACCCACAGGAGCCTGGCGAGGGGTCCTTTCCCACGCGGGAGCCAGATTCGGAGCCTGCACAGGACTGTTCCCGTCCACCCTGCCCTGCAGGCACACCTGACCCCGCGCTGGGGGCTGAAGTGTGTCCCCCCAGATTCACACGTTGCAGCCCTAACCCCTAGGCCTGAGAATGGGACTGTATTTGGAGACGGGCCCTGTAAAGAGGTGACCGGCTAGTGCTCCCTGACCCAACACGATGGCGTCCTGATAAGAAGAGATCAGGACATAAACACACACCGAGGAAAGACCACCTGGACACACAGGGAGGAGAAGAAGGCCACCTACAAGCCAAGGAGAGTGGCTGCGGAAGAACACCTGGGTCTTGCCGACCTTCATGCCAACACCTTGACCTTGAACTTCAGGCCTTTCAAATTACGAGAAAATAAATTTCTATTGTTTTAAGCCTCTATTTGTAGTGCTTTGTCAGAGCAGCCCAGGCCAGCTGACAAACCCCATTTCACAGAGGAGGAAACTGAGGGTCACAAGAAGCGAAGACACGTGGCCAACACTGCAAAACGCACACGTGGCCGGAATGGCAGCTCACGGCGGACTCGAGGCCCACGTCATGGAGCCACGCAGTCACCCAAGACCCCAGCTTTGGCCACGAGTTTATTCCAGAAGGAGGTTCGGGGACCCTGGTGGTCCTTTCCTTTAGCCTTTCCAACTGAAACCCCATCCTGGTAACGCAGGGCTACCTTGGACTGGACGCTGACCGCCAGCCAGGCACTGTGCTGAGAATTTTATTCATTCAGTCGTCAAACACTCTGTGAGGGGGCGTGCTCCTCGTTTTTCAGATGAGGGAGTGGAGGCTGAGAGACGTGAGGTAGCTCGTCCGAGGTCACACAGCGGCCCGGAGGCAGCAGAGCAGGGCTCTGAGCCCAGGCTGACCCTTTGATACTAGACTGTAGTGTTCCGCCAGGGGGTCCGACATCCCACCCCAGGCCGGGGTATGTGCAAGGCCCCGGGCGTCTCACGCCATCCGGGCCCCGCCTCTGCCCGCTGCGACTTCCCCACTGCACGGGCCGTGGGCTCCGGCGCACCGACAGCAGGTGCTGACCGCAGCCGGACTCGACGGCTGCTGCGCCCACCCAGGACGTCTCCTTGCAGCCACCACCCCACACGGTGGGGACTCTGACGACCACAGGCGGCCCACTCTGGAGGTGTGGGAAGAGGCTCCGAGGGACAAAGCCACTTCTAAAAGAACCTCCGGAAGAGAGGGGGCTGACCCAGAATTCCGACTCTGGGCTCCCCTCCCAGTACACTCTCCTGGGTTCTTCCATCTCTTAGGTGTTGAGTCTTCCATATGAAGACCTTTTCACGTGCTAGAAAAGGGCCGGCTGAGCTGGCCCTGGTCCCACTCGCCGAGGGCTGCCTGACAGGTCGGGGCTGGGCCCTGCGCCCCCTACTGCAGTGCCCTGAGCTGTTGTCACCGGGCAGCACGCCAGCAAGAGGGAAGGCATCCCTGTTTAGACTGCTGCAGCGAGAGTCCATGCGGCGAGGGCCAGGTGTGAGTGGGGGTCCGCCCTCAGCCTCTGAGACCCCGTCAGCTGCCGGCCCCTCCCCCGCAGGGTCTGTCCCCGGGGGGCCCACGCACTGCTGTGGGGTTCCAGGCTACAGCAGCCACACCCCTCCCCCCAGGGCCAGGATCGGGTGACAGAGCAGCTGAGACAGGAATGGCAATGCACTCTGGGACCGGGGACGTCCCTGCAGGAGGGGGCACTGGGTTTGGAGTCGGGAGACGGGATCAAGCCCCCACGCAGCCCGGGCACTGTGTGTCCTTCAGGGTGCACGAGCTGAGCGGGGAAGAGGGAACGGTGCGGGCGGCTGCGGGGGTCGGGGGTCGCTGATGGGCAGTTTTCAGGCTTCGGGACTCACCATGTTCTGAGGGACAAACACGTTGAGGTACAAGCAGTCCTCGCTGACCCCGGACGACGTGGGCGTTCTGATTCCCGGCTGCCAGCAGCTGGCCCTGCAGGTGCAGACTGTCTGACTTCCAGGGAAATGACCACAGAGACACGCCCATGTCCCCTTGCAGCCCAACACCAGCGGCCGGAGCCCCCGCCAACTCCGCAGCAACTAGGCAATTAGTCCCCGAATCCCTGCATGGAGCCGAGCACACCGGCCCCTCCGTCATCACAGGAACTTCATAGGAGCGAGGTCATTCCAAGTCACTGGCATTTGGGGGTTCATCTGCTAGAGCACGCAACACCCCCTTAACCACTCACCTCCCTCCCCATGCACCGCTCAAGTCAGAATGCGCTGCGCTGCCTCCGGGAAATGGGAGACGGGTGGGCAAGGAGAGCCGGGTGCCCACCACTGTCCCCGCCGCGGGCCTGCGGAGGAATATCCTCCAGGGACAAGGCGCCAGCCCAGCACAGAGAAGAGACAACAGATGCTGCTCTGGGCCTTGGCCTTTCTTTGCTCCCAGGGTTCAGACCTGTCTCCAGACGAGGCGTCTGGCCTGCTTTCTACACCAGCACCAAGTCCAAGGGCACCCGTTTGAGCATCTCCTGGCCTAAGAGCTGAGACCCTGTCTGGGACACACCTAATGTCAGCATGACGGTAATCGAGCCAAAGACGACCTTACGATCCTACTTGCCCCACGGCCTCATCAGCCCTGGGCTCCCATGAACCAAGCTCTCCAGTTAACCTCCACTCAAACGCCCCTGCGACTCGACCACCGCGTCTGTCAAATGGGTACACTCCCGGATGGTAGAGTGCTCTGATCAGGGCCGATCTGCTCCCTCTGTTGCCCGAAGGTGGAGAGTTATCCGCGGCAGGCATTCAGCTCTGCGTCCTCCTGCCGCGGCCCTCGCCCGGAGTGTTCAGGAGCCTCCCACTCCGTCGCCCTTTGCGGCCTGGGCCTACGGAGCTGCCCAGCAGCCGGCCGCGGGTGGCGAGGGGCAGGGAGGAGGCGGCGGCCTCGGCCTCGGGAAGGAGCCGCGCACGCCTGTCGGAAGGGCGAATGCAGGAGGGGCGGGGAGAGGGGACGAGCAGCGCTCTTCTCGCGAGTACTCTGTGATTTAATGGGGAGAACCACCAGATCCCTGTAACGCGTCAGCGGGACAATCACCAGATCCCGGCAACACGTCCGGCGCTGAAGTGGTACAGGCGGGGGCAGGAAGGGGCAACGCTGACGAGTGGAGAGGGAGGGAAACAGGATATGAGCGCTTTCTTCTCTTCTTGTTTGAAAGTTTCATTCAATATTGTCCCTCTTGGGGGGCGGGGGGAACGTCCTCTTTAAATTTTTTTCATTGCCCACGGTTACATACTCGTTTCCTTCTCTGCTGTACTTCCCAGCACCACTGAAGTCAGGCACGGCCGGGACGTGCAAGCGATGCGCGTGCCCCACCTGCAGGCCTGGCCCCTGGGAACCTCCCCGGCAGACTCCTCCACGGCCTCTCCTCCCTGGACGCAAGGTCAAGGGAGGTTCGTGCTAAGGAAGGCAGAGCCTGCCTGCATCAGCTGGGTGCCCGGATCCCTGCACGGAGCAGGGCACACCCTGACCCCTCCAGCACCAGATGGACCCAACGGGAGCAAGTCATGCTAAGTCGCTGACACTGGGGGGCGGTCACAGGTGAGAGCACACAGTGCCACCTTAACTTTACGTCCCACGCCCCACAAACCACTCGCGCCACTCTGCCTCCAAGTCTGCCTTCGCTGGATCAGAATGGCGGAGGGACTCACCCAAGTGTACTGCCCTCGATGCTTACTTACCGTGGCTTGGTGGCGGCCCAGGGCCCCGTCCAGTTCAAGGGCTCTGGTGCCTTGAAGCGGCTTTCTGCCAGGGGCGGGGCGGCGTACGGCACTCCCAGGAACTGGTCCACTTGCTTCCACACGGTGCCCACCCGGACGGCCTGGGACCTGCCCAGCAGCTGGCCGTGGGGGGCGAGGGTCACAGAAGGTACGGGTGCCCCAGAGCCGAGCAAAGAGATGTCTGTTGGGACAGGGAGTGGGAGCTCTGTTGACAAGGAATATTCTGAATATGCTTTAAGAGACAAACATTGCTCTTGGCCTTTTAAAAATATGAGTAAATCATTCAGACCCCCAACGCTTACATCGAGCGAGGCTGGTGCTCAGTGTAAAGAAAGAAAGAAGAGCAGAGACAGCTGGGCCTTCCCAGGCACCGACTGGGCAGAGGGCAACTCCAATCCCCTCTCCCCTGGCCGTCGTCCGCCTCATCGGTTCTTCCCAGGAGACTGGCCCAGGCCCCGGGCCTCCCCCCCGCCCCCCGTACGCAGCCCCCGGGGCCAGGCGTGTGCCGAAACTCAGAACCGTTCAGAGTTTTTAAAGAACCGAAGGACACAGACACGCCAGGTGCCGCCTTCCCTGGGAGGTCTGGAGGAAGACCTGTCATTGAATACAAGTGTCGCTGTGACAGGGCACTGCTAAGAGGAAGGAATAAAGGTGAACATTTCTTCAGTCACAAAATCCAGGTCAGATTTTGCCCCCAAGTGAGTCTCACACAGACTTAAAGAACACTCTTTTCTGACTTGTAGACTTTGAGCAGTCCAAGTCGCAGCAGCCAAGGAACGGGGGCTGCACGTGCGTTTCACTGGCAAGAAAACACATGCAGGGACCTGGGGAGGGCGGCTGCCAGGCCTTCAGGCTGGTGTGGGATTCAAGGCCAAGCCTCTCTGGACCCCAGCCCGGATCTGGCCCCGTCCACCCAGGGTCAAGGGCCTCCGCGGGCGCCTGCAACACCCTCCTTCCCTCGGCTCACGTCCCCACCCCACCCAGGCCGGCGCTGCCTGCCGTCAGAGCTCCGGGCTGCAGGGCACCCTCCGCCCCCTCCCTGTGACGCTAACCACCAGACGCTGTCAGGCTCGCAGCCCAGCTTACCCCCTACTATCTGTGCCTTCCCGTCATTCACTGATTCAGTAAACTGCCTGATACCATGTCCAGGGGCCCAAGATGGGCTCTGTCTGAGTCCCCACAGGGCTCAGGGCCCCCTCCTGTGCAGAGGACAGGAGCCCTGGAGAGGACATTCTCTCTCTCCCTCCCTCCCTGCCCCCAGCATATGGGTGTGTGTGTGTGTGTGTGTGCGTGTGGTTGCCTACTACTCCCACCAGGTGTTTTTGCTTTGCTCAGCTTCACTGTCCGCTGACTGAGAGGAGCAGCTTTGCCGTTCCCTCTGCAGCGGCGTCTGTCTGTGACACACGTATGCTGCCTGCCCTGCCAGGAGCCTGGGACGGGGGCGGACAGACAGAAAGACCAACTGACAAAGTCCAACCATTTCCCAAAATCTGGGTACAATGCAGCGGTTCCACTGAGGGTGGTTTTGCCCCAGGGGACAGTTGACAATGGCTGGAGCCATGTGTGGTTGTCACAAGGGTGAGGAAGAGAGGCTGCTGGTGTCTGGTAGGCGAGAGGCCGAGGCTGCTGCGGAACGTGCCGCCGTAGACAGGACTCGCCCCCCGCGGCAGAGGATTCCCCGGGGCCCGGCTGTGCCGTGTGTCCGTGACCTCCAGACCCCTGAGGGTCGACAGTGAGGAGGGTCCGATGGGTGGTCTGGGGAGTCGAGCGGGCCTGTGTTTTATATTATGGACCGACACTTTGGAAAACTTCCTAATTTTTTGGACCTTCCACTGTTCCACCTGCAAAATAGAATAATAGCAGTCCCTACACCACAAAGGTGTCAGGAATAGGTAACATCATGTGTGTAATGTCCCAAGCCCAGTGACTGGCAAATGGTAACTCAACATGTGCATGGATGGATGGATGGATGGATGGATGGAATAAATGAGTGAATGAATGAGAAAGAGGGAGGGAAGAAAGAACAGAGGGGAGGAAGAAAGGGAGGAAGGAGGGAAACTGAATGAAACCTTCTCTGTTGCAGTAACAGTGGAGTGTGAGCTGGAACTCAAAATGGAAACTCAGGATGGAAAGAAACCGCTGCTGCTTTCTGATCTGGCCCGCGTCGCAAATCGAGCCTGCATGCTCTCTCTCCCCCTCGGCGCCCCCCCACGAGACTTCCTGCTGCCATTGGAAATCACAGGGGCCCGGGCAGGCATTCGAGGCCGTGAGCACTATGGCTGCAGGACTTTCCAAGGCCGGCTTGTTTCCTCTGCAGGAAATGGCCACATTGCATGAACGTGGCATCCTCCGAAGGGGGGCAAAGACAGAAGACTCAAAAGCAAAGAATTTCGAGGGAATGCAAGCTGGCTTTCCCACGGACGGCGGTATTCGCCCCCGCCCCCCGCCCAAGGCCGCCGGAGGAATCCCAGACCGAACGAGAGCCAGCGTGGGGCAAATGTCAGATGTGCTGCTCTGAACTCTTCTGCAGAAATGGTGGGTTCTTTCCAGAATACCCACGTATTTAGGCCGTCCAGCTGTTTCCGGCGGCTCTCTAGTGCCTTGGGGACTAGCAATGCCTGTGGATGCACGTGGGCAAGCATCTCCTGCTGCTGGTGAGCACTTCGCGTGGAATTTAAGTCACATGCAATTAACAGAGAAAGGGTCTAATTTATTGTACAGAACTGACCCCTCAATGTCAAGGCATTTCTCAGCAGGACTAACGCGCAGATCAGCTACGCTGCGGGTGAAATACGCGGTTGGAATCCAACTTGACTAAGTAACGGAAATGTCCAGATAGGAGATGAGACTTGAGCCCGGGGCCCGAGATCTCAGTGTTCCCAGGCCTGGGGCGGGGGGAGGGGCGCTCTCAAGGTCTGAGGTGGAGGAGGGGCGAAAGACGACAATTATCGCTGGATCAAGACAACCCTGAGGGGCCATCCATGTTCTAGGATGGGGTGGGACCGAATCCAACTGCTACCCAGTTTTATAAATAAAGTTTTATTGGCACACCGCCACGCCCGGGGATTTACGGATTGTCCTGTCTGTGGCTGCTTTCCTGGTACAATGGTGGAGCGGAGCCGTTGTAACAGAGGCGATAAATAGCATGACTGTGGAGAGCTGACCTCTGCTTTGAAGATAAGATGTCTGTATCGACAACCAACATTCCTAAAGGTTACTAATTTTACCCGGGAAGCATGTTTAGGCAGGGGCACCCGCAGGCCCCCAGCTCCCGTGTGCCCTCTCACACAGCCCTTACCAATTTCACCTGGTGATGGAGTCGGGTTCTGTTCCCATCCCCCTGCCTGCTTCCCCCCTGCACCCCAGGGCCTGGCAATGTCTGACACGTGACAGCACCTCATTGGCTGTCCTCAAACTAAACCGGGCCAGGAGCCGCTGCCCTTTCTACAGGACTCCGATGTGGTCGCGAGGCAGCGTGGTCTTGCGGGAGAGGCCTGGACACCGGCCCCGGCCCCTCCCCTGTCCCCACGCTCTGTGTGAGACCGGGGGAGTAACTTCACTTCTCTGGGCCGGCGCCTCCGGGTCTCCAAGGTGGGGTAAAACCCTCACTGTGCTACCTCACGAGATCAACGTGAAGGTCAGACAAGAAAGGCCTGTGAGAGAACTTTCCAAACTACGGAACAGTAATAGAAAGTGGTCTGTGTCATTATTTCACTAGGAAACCCAGAGGCCAGAATGGCTCCCACAGCTAGAGGAACAGGTGAACAAAGATGGGGTGGGGAGGGTCCCCCTGGAAGGAGGGGTTTCCGCCTTCCTTCGGTCCAGCCCAGGGGAGTGCCGCGGAGCCCGGGACAACTCTGGCTGACTCGTCCTTACGGACCTCAAAAGTCACTGCCCGCGAGTCACCGCAGACTTGGACGGTCCCTCTCCGCCACAGCCAGGCTCCCGGGAACGGCCCCGAAGGCACAGGCCTGGACTCACTCAGCTTCCGGTAGATGTAGGTGGCCTCTTCGCGGAGTAGAAGCTGGCAGTGCTGGGCCTGCAAGCTGTGTGTGCAGATTTGGGTATCGGCGTAGAACATGCACCTCAGAGCGCCAGGTCGGCTCTGCAAAGTGGTGACCAGGCAGGCCTGGTGACGGGAACACTCTGAGGATTAAAGGGAGAAGAGTGAGGGCTGGGCCCCAGAGACACCGCTTAATCGTCCATCCGTCCGTCCGTCCATCCGTCCATGCTTCAGTGCATCATTGTATCTGTCCAGCCATCCATCTCTCCATTCATCTATCCATACATCAGTGCATTAATACATGCATGCATGCACCTATCCATCCATCCATCCATCCATCTCTCGATGCATCAATACATCAATGCATCCATCCATCCATCCATCTCTCCATGCATCAATGCATCCATCCATCCATCCATCCACCCCCCAGCCACCCACACACAATCCATCCACCACTCATTCAATCAATGCCGTGTTCATCTGAGCACCTGCTCTATATCCCAGGCGCTGTTGCAAGGGCTAGGAATAAAATGCTGGTGCAGGCGGACCCGACTCTCCCATCAATCTATGTTCCTTACAACAGCCAGCTTGTGAGTAGTTTATTTATTCATGAAAGGGCTCCTGTCTTTCACCTATTTAAAATAGTCCGCGGCTCCCCGCTGGCCCCAGGGCTGAGTCATGCCAGATAAGGCTCTGTGCACTCCAGCCTCTGCCTTCTTCTTCCACCTCATCTGCCCCCCGCCCCAATTAGGGGAACACTTTTGCAATGCTCCACTAGGGGTGATGTCATCTCCCGTGTGTGCCAGCTCCTAGACTAGACAGTTTAAATTATGCGTGGCATTTCAGCCCTAAGAACAGCTTTGAAAATAGTGCTGCCTCATTCCCTTGGGCCGGCTGTGCTCTGCCTGAAGGCCGTAATTACACCCAGTCCGTGCCATGGCGCCACCCAGGGTCGTGCAGTGCACAACCTGTGCCTCCGTACATGGCACGTCTGCAAGAAACGCACCGTGTTATCCACCCTCGTAAGGGAGGAGATCCATGGGATGCAGAATTGGAGGAGCGTGACGGTTACCTAATCTCCGTCTCTTGCAGAAGCTAGTCTTTGTAGAACATTCCTATTGAGTGGTCACCTAGCTTTTACCTCTAAATGAAGTACGCATTTGTGGGTAGCTTTGTCTATAGAAAGTTCTTTATA
The DNA here is from genome assembly GCF_019186645.2 of Phyllostomus hastatus. Classification (NCBI taxonomy): domain Eukaryota; kingdom Metazoa; phylum Chordata; class Mammalia; order Chiroptera; family Phyllostomidae; genus Phyllostomus; species Phyllostomus hastatus. The sequence continues at coordinate 44,474,906 of NW_025334017.1, read as the reverse complement.
TTGCACTGCAAACTGTCTCTGGAAATTTGAGTGGTAAGCATAGGTCTGAGCTTTGCCCCGTGAGCTCGGCCAGAATGAGCACATTTCTTCCTCGCCATGACGGCCCACCCGGCATCTCAGGACAGCTGCTGCAGTGCGCTCACCTCCTCCGTCCCAGACTAGCCAGCCCCCTGGAGCCTTCCTCCGACCCTCCTCCGACCTGGTTCGATGTCACTCACTTTCTGTGTGGTGTGTCCCTGTGAGGACTGTGCGTGACTGTGGCTGACTGCAGGGGCACGGGGACACTACAGAGGGGAGCACACCCAGGGTCTCCCCCAGGTCAGTCCCTGCCTGCCAGCACCCCATGGTATCTCAGGGTCTCCTCTGTGTCCCCGAGGTCAGAATCTTGAGCTGCACTTGTATGAGGTCCCATCCCAGTCGACCGCACTAAGGCGGAGTGGGCTCAGAGACTCCCCTTACCCAACAAGCAGAGGTCTCGGGCAGCAGAGAAGTCGCCGATGGCAGCCGTGCTGACATGGGCCACGTCAAAGCTCCGGATGGACGGGTCGACGACTACTGAAGAGAGGGCCAGGGTCTGCCACGAGTCCAGGGCAACTGGGGGAGAACACGGGGGACAGCGGTCACACACAGTGGCCACCTGGCGCATGAAGGGAGCGGAGTGCCCCCTGACGCCCCCAGCGGGCAGCCCCGGGGCGCCCTCTCCCGGGTCTTGATTGTAGTGTGACACATTCCTTGGTCTACCCCTCCATGCTACAGCCATCTGTTTAAAGGGTTTTTTTGGATTTTATTTACTTATTTTCCGAGACGGAAGGGAGGGAGAAAGAGAGAGAGAGAGAGAGAAACATCAATGTGCGGTTGTTGGGGGCTGTGGCCTGCAACCCAGGCATGTGCCCTGACTGGGAATCGAACCTGCAATGCTTTGGTTCGCAGCCCGCACTCAATCCACTGAGCTACGCCAGCCAGGGCTGTTTAAAGTTTTTTATGGGCCAAGTTTTATACCCCAGCTTAGGGATACAAAGGTTAAAAAAAAAAACACAGAACGAACAAAAGCATGGGTGTTTCCTTTAAGCAGGTCATGGTTACTGGGAGGAAGTCAAAAAGAAGATGAACACCGTGCACTTGTGAGAACGCAATGATCGGAACAGCTGTGTCAGGAACAGCAGTGACAACAGATGCATGCGTGTTTGCACCGTGGTCAGGTCTTCATGGCACGACATCATGAAGCCCCCCCCCCAAGCCCACGGAGGGAGGCACTGCCGTCACTCCCCACGTGGACACTGCCGTGTGCCACCCGGGCCCCTTCAGGGCCGAGGCTTCCATTTCCCCAGCTGATGGGACACTGGTGGCTGCGGGGTCCCGGCTGAGTCCCTCCCCGGGAATTGCCTTTGGTCTAGATGAGCTGCTGCCCCTCCCCAGGGTCAACCTGTGTCTGAAAACTAGTCCGTATGGGAACACAATGGCCCTCAAGATGGGGCAGCTCTGAAGGGCCAGCCCACGTGAGAGCCCACTGAGGCACCGATGGGGCCATGGCTTGGGTGGCGTCACAGCTGGACTCCTGCCCCTGCCCCATCTGTCCCTCGCTGCCTTGCGGTTGTGGCTCCTGAAGACACCACACCCGGAACTCCTGGCCTGCAGGTCTCCACCGCAGAGCCCCCCGGTTCCTGGAAAACCCCGGCTAGGATGGAGACCACGGAGCGTGGTGCAGTTCAAGCAGCTTGCCATGAGCGTGCCCCTCTCGAGGGGGGGATGGGACTGAAAGTAGGTCTCTGCCCTCCCACTGCTCGAGGTGCGGCCTCCCACATCCTGTGCACCGGTCACGCCGTCACGGCAAGTGAGAAGGACACGTGGTGCGGCTGCCGGGAGCGGGGCCGGCAGAGACCTGTCGGAGCACCTGGGTCCCTGCGGGGAAGGAGGCGACCCTGGACGGGCAGCGGCAGCTTCCACTGAGAGGACGGGCCAGGGGGCTTGGTCAGTGGGCACGTCACTCTCTCTACAAACAGCATTCAAGAGGCAAAGCGCTGCCCCCCAACCCAGGCCTGCGCAACCCTTCGGGAGCGCGGGCTCTGAAACCTCCCAGGGAGCCGCTCGGCGGGCGCGTCGTGGATAATTCACGGCGGAGACCTATTCGTTGACCTTTGGCTTTGTCTTTGACTTTGTTCAGAGGCTCACAGCACTTCGCCCTCACGATGCACATTTGCGAGCCTGTCCCTTGTGCTCGCAGAGCTCTGAGGGGACCTAGGCACAGCCCTTCGCAGTTCACAAAGCCCTGTCACTCACCAGCTAAGCCCTTTGGGGTGCAAGCCTCACGCCGGATCCCCAAAATGTCCCGAGGGAGGCGTGGGGTGGGGACACCCGTGCCTCCTTCACAAACGAAGTGTTGGAAGCTCGCAGAAGTCACGTGACTCTCCAGGAAAAAAGGGCTGGGCAGTGACCGAGCCAGAGGTCGACGAGGCCTCCTGGGTCTGAGCTGCCCCCTCCACGGCTGAGCATCCTTCCCAGAAAACGGTCTCCGGGTTGAAAAATAATAATAATAACAAAGGCCATTGTTTTTAACAGCACTACACTGCGTGGGAGAGCCTGCCATGTTTTTCAATCAAACCTGCTTTTGACACCGAGCACTGGGGGCCACTAGAATGAGGATGGCAGTCAAGAACCAAGACAATCTAACACCATAACCCTTTCTGGTTCTTTTTTAAAAATAAAAACGGAAAAAGAGAAGTCACCAAAATATACCACCGGACTTCACACGGACTCGGCGAGAAGAAGGCAGGCCCCACAGCGGTCCTGGAGCCGGGGGGCTGGCTTCAGAGCCAGGAACCCCGTCTTCCTGAACTTGGGGCCCGTTTGCCCTGCCAGAGACGCCATGCGTCCATCTTTGGAAGCGTCTCCCGCAGGCTGCTGTTCTCACGGTCAGTGCAAGCGGCGTTTTTGCAACATGACCAAACCGCGCGGCACATTTTTGGATGAGGAGCGCACCGCAGTTTCAGGGAGGAGTCATGATGGGGCTTCAGGACCGAACCTGCCAATTATGGTCTTAAAATGGAAGCCCCCGCCGCCGCACTCCCATTCTGACGGATGTCTCGGGGAACGCGCTGTAATTGAAGGATGAGTTTCATCTCCAAAGTGAGAGCCGGCTCAGCTGTCGCCGTCCTGGGGCCGGGAGCTGAGCCTCTGCCACGCCCGCCCCCTGTCCCCACCCTCCCACCGGCACGAACCCCCAGGACGAGAGATTGCTGACACGCAGAATCCAACGTCTGGGGTTCACACATCTCACAAACACGCCGAGGACCATTTCTCTGTGAATGCCGAAGCGTGGGAAGCACGCAAGCTGGGCATCTGCGGAGCGTGTCGTGGGTTGCCAAGAACCCAGCGGCACCACTGCATCCGACATTCACCACAGCCCAGGCTGCGGCACCGCCACTGTGCGCCTGCTACGGACGAGGAGACGGGTCCAGTAACACTCCCAAAGGCCTTTGCTGATGGGGGAGGGGGGCACGCCAGGGCATGAGCTCACATCCCTCAAGTCCAAAAGCCAGGGTTTACGACCACGTGAGATCTTCTTTCCAGAGAATAGGGTAGTGAGAGCTTTCGGGCACGCCCAAAGGACGAGTCTGCTCTAAAGCAGCCTCTGTGGTTTGCTGATTAGCTTGAATTTTTTTCTTTTGTTTAAAATATATTTTATAAACTGCAATGCTAGCATCACTTAATTGTTTTAGATCTCCCCTTGAGCTGGAAATGCATATTTAGCGTGCATTAAGTGCCGCTGAGGGAGTGACTCTCGGTGGGCGGCTGCCCTTTTCCATTCACTGCGTTAGTTCTGGTCCTGCTCACACACCGCTTAAGCTCTAGTCACTTTATAGTGCAGTCGATCATCTAATGGCAAGAGCCTTCCCATATTGTTTTTCTTTTAGAAATATTTCCTGGTTACTTTTGGCTATCTATTTACCAGATGAGATTCAAACCATTTTGTCAAGTTTCAAGAATGCTCCTTTGGGACATGAATTGGAAAAATGAATTTAAAAACTCTTTATGTTTAATTTTGGATGTCATTATGAATGAAATAGGATTTTTTTCCTTTTCTTTCTTTTTTTAAAATATTTTATTTATTTATTTTTTAGAGAGGGAAGTGAGGGAGGGAGAGAGGGAGAGAGAGAGAAAGAGAGAGAGAAACATTAATGTGCGGTCGCTGGGGGCCGTGGCCTGCAACCCAGGCATGTGGCCCAACTGGGAATCGAACCTGCGACACTTTGGTTTGCAGCCCGCGCTCAATCCACTGAGCTACGCCAGCCAGGGTGGATTTTTTTTCATTATAAATATTTTTAAATGGTTATTATTGACCTAAAGGAAAGCTATTTCTGGGTGTGCATTTCTTTTCTAACAGGACACTGATTTGCAATTTAGCCTCTTTTCTCTGTGGCTACTTTGAAGACAGGCTCCAGCTGGATTCCAGATTTGGCAATGACATGCCCTCAGACCCTGGAACTAGTCACGGGCTCTGAGCATGCGTCATTAATAGCGTGGACCTGGATGGAGCAGCCAGGCTCCTTGAGTTCTATCCCCGCTCCTCCACGTAACAGCTCAGGGACTTTGGGCAGAACACTCCTCTTCTCTGAGCCTCAGTTTCCCCGTCTGTAAAATGGGGACAGCACGAGATGCTCTCTTCTAGAATGGGGATCAGGAATCAGTGAGTTACTACTGTACGGGGGTGGGGGAACTTAGTGAGGACAGCCACCGGCCTTGCCTCTGGGCCGAGCTGCCCCTGAGTCACTGTCTCTTCAGAACTGTGGAGGTCTGAGCCTGACTCACGTACTGGGGGCATTCTCTGAGGGGTGCAGGAGCCCCACCACGGCAGCACTCCCACAGCTCTCTTCCTGATTTCTGCCCGATCGCCGCATCCCTTGCCACCCGCCCCCCCCCAGCCTGGTCTCGGGGCACCCACTTCCTGCCTGTCAGCACCTCACCCTCCACCCTCTGGCCCTGTGGCTCCTCAGCCAAGCCATTCGCACGGCAGCACCGAGAGTGCGCACGCCTGCCTGGCCCCTGCGTCTCCGTCCGCACGGGAGACCTGCTGCTGGAAACAGCAACATTGCAAATGGCGCCCCAAGGCTCTAAGAGCCCCATGGGTCCCCAAAGGAACCCACCCCTGCCAGCAATGCCCACCCCGCTCTTCACCCCCACACGGCAACATTTCCTCTCGGGGGAATGCTTTCGGCACCCACCCTGCTGGCCCACCCAGAAAGCCTGTCATCCTCATTGCCTCCCCTCTCCCCGGGGAGCCGTCCCTTCTTCTCCGTCCAGATTCTGGCCTCACCCATGTCGCTGAAGTCACGGGCACTCCAGTTCCTGAGACCCAGCCGTGCATCCCCGTCACCAGCCTTAGCTGCTCTCACGTCATCGCCATACTCCAGCCAGGGCCCCCTTCCAATCTGCTCACCCCAATCACTGCTCAGCACCCTCAGGGTCACAGGCCGAGTCCTCGGAGTCTCCAGCTGCATTGCCCCTCCCACTCGCGGTGCACCCCGAACATGCCATGTAGTCAGAGGACATGGAAAGAGATACCACCGTTCGACAAAATCTGAACTGTTGACTCACAGCAACCGTCCTCCCAGCAGGAGCCTGGGCCACGGGGAGGCAAGGTGACAGGACAGGCCCCATTGTCACAGGGCCCTCCCCGAAGTCACGGGGCAGAAACTGGGATCAGAATCCTCTCTGCCCCCAGAGGCCCAGGACCTCCTCCTTCCCCGCAGCCAGAGCTCACCCTCTCGGCCCCTGCCCCAGCCCCTGCCCCAGCCCCAGCCCCTGGTCCAGCCCCTGCCCCAGCCCCTGCCCCAGCCCCTGGCCCAGCCCCTGGCCCGGCCCCTGCCCCTGCCCCAGCCCCTGCCCCTGCCCCAGCCCCTGCCCCTGCCCCTGCATGGCAGTAGTGAGGAGTCTTGGCGCAACCTCAGCATGAAACACTCCTTGGAGAACATGCTCTTAGAGGGAAGAGGCCTTGCAGGCCCATTCGCAGAGGGGTGACAGCGACCCTGAAGGGGGCAGGGAGAGTCACACGGCCCCTCCCCTTGATGGCAGGGTTCACTAGCAAGGGTGCTGCCATCTAGTGAGCAGGCACGAAGTGCTTGAAAGTTCAAGCTCACGACGCCCCACTGAGACGAACGGCAGCAGCCCAATTCTACAGAGAAGAGCCCAGAGAAGGCCGATGCCCTACCCAAGGTCACGTGGGCAGAGGCAGCATTCGCACCCAGGGCCGCCCCACGGCTTTAGGCCCCACAGCGCACCACAGAGCGACTGCAGGTGGGCGGGGTGGGGGGAGGGGGGGCTGGGGGTGGCAGAGAAGCAGGCAGCGTGGTGGGCACAGCCGGGGCCCCTCCAGGACTCTGGGGCAGCACGGGCCACAACCTCAGCAAGGGCAGGCTTCAGGGGGCTACAGCTGTTCTTTCCTCCCTTCCAGAAAGCACTGTATTCCCCTTTAATGTAGACGATGTTTTTTTTTTTCTTTAAGTCACGAGATGAGAGCACATTTGGAAATTTCCACCAATATATGGAAAACTATGTTAATTTCATTTTTTTCCTTCCTCCCTCCCTCCCTCCCTCCCTGCCTTCCTTTCCAGACATCAGTTAGAGCAGAAATGTTTGATTTGGGTTTCAAGGCTTACTTAACAGTAATTGCAACCATTCAAAATAGCTCTAAAAAAAAAACCCTAGAAAACCACATAACGGCAGGCGTGTGTTAATACGGCAGGGACGAGTCTGTCGCCGGCTGTCTGGGAAACCAGAGGTAAGTCCCTGCTCTGGCCCTCGCGTTCTCACTGGAGAAATGGGGAGGGCGTGTGTCTCAGTGTTTCTGAATCCGATCAAAGTGCGGGAATATCAGACCCGTAGCAGATGCCAACATTCAAATAATTACAGACCCATTTTTTTAATGGAAAAAAAAAATGAAAACGGGGTTTTCTCAAGGGTCACCCAGAGTCAAGATGCCAAGGAGTGTTCGCTGCAAGGCTTCCAAGAATGCAGGCCCCTTCCTGCTCTTGGTGCCGCCAGAGCCAGACACAGCCCCTCTTGGAGCTGAACAGGGGAAACGCCTGAGGGAAGATCGGAGGGGCCCTCCACGCCCCGGCCGGCTGGCTGGGGTGAAATATCAAAGTCTTGACGCCCTTCAGGAAGGAAGAGCGTCTCAGGCGCCACCGGCACACTGCCATGACCCCGAGCCTAAGCAGAAAGGAACAGGCTCACTGATGCACCGAAGCACCCAGAGCTCAAGGCCCCCTGAGCTCGCCCCGGGGTGGGGGGGGGGGGCTCCCGAGCGCCGCGGCCGCTGTGGGGCAGGGCCCACCCTCAGACACCCTGACTGCGCATCATCACGCACGTCTTTCAAGTGCGAACCGCGTCACGCTGGGCTATTTTTACCCTGCCAGCACTCAAATAAAAACCAGATGTTCCTTTGATAACAGAAGGGAGAAGCAGAAAAAAACGACACTTGTTATCGTGTGTTCACTTGAAAGACGATGAGAGCGGGCCAGGGCTGCCTGCTGATTTAGCACTTCTCCGGAGAGGGGGCCCCAGCCCCCTGCGCCTCTCTCCACATTTACAACCCGGGAAAGATACCCGGACTCGTACGCGCTTCTGTCCAGCCTCCAGATGCCCACTTCTCAGCTCCCGGGGGAGCCTGCTTTCGTCTGTAGCTCTGCGCCTCCAGGGCCCAGCCGTGGGGTGACAGTGACGATACTGCAGGTTGGGCTGTGTCTCCCCAAGACCCTGAAGTCCTCACCCCACCCCGGTGCCTCGGAATGGGATCACACTCGGAGTCCGGGCCTTTACGGAGGGGACTCAGTTAAAAGAGGCCGTTAGAATGGCCCTTTACCCCAAGTGACTGTGGTTGTCATGCAAAGGGGACATCTGGGCAGAGTCACGCACACAGGAAGGGTGATGTGACACGGGAAAGACACGGTTTAAAGACGGCCGTCCACGTGCAACGGAGAGGGCGCCGGAATGGGTCCTTCCCTCGCAGCCCAGAGAAGGAGCAGCCCCGCCGACACCATGACCATGCACCTGCAGCCCCCGGGACGGTGAGAGGATATGTTTCTGTGGTCTGAGCCCCTTGTTTGTGGTGTGTTGCCATGGTGACCCTGGCAGACGAACGCAGCCAGCAAACACACAGTAGGAACGAACGCCGTTCCCTGACAGACACCCAGAGAGCCCGCTGCGCCCCACGGCTGCGCTCTGGCACGGACACGCTAGTCCCAGCGATGATTCTGACCACGAGGCCTAACACATATCACGGTGGCTACTCTTCACTAAGCAGTTCCTGTTCTCCAGACACACTGCAATGGGCTACAGGTGGCGTCTAATCCATCCACACACGGCCAGGGCCACGGCGGCTCTGGTCACCCTGCTGGACGAGGTGGCATCGCCCACAGTCAGGAGAGACCACTCTGGGGGCACCGGGTCCGGCCCAAGCCCAGCCCCGCCAGCTCTGACCCTGGGTACATTACATTCTAGGTCTCAAGGGCTATTTTGTTTTCACCTGTAAACTAGAACAGTCACCTGTGTCCTAGGACAGGTCTTCCCATATGGTGAGGGGCACAATTTGCCAGTAGTGTCCCAGCCTTCCTGCGAGAGGGGCTGGAGGAGCTGGGGCCGCCGCCCCACCTGGCTGTCCCCGTGCAGGCGCCATCACCCCCGGAGTGTGCACGGCGTGGAGAAGCCGGCGCCCCAGACGCAGGGTGAAGGCCGAACAGAACCACGCCTGCAGGCAGCTCGGGGCAGAGGAGGTGACCAATAACACCTAGTAGGATCTGGCCCCTGCGTGCCAGCCCCCAAAGCCAGAGCTCCTGCTCTCTTCCAGGCGGCTGAATGCCCGGGGCATTGATGCCAGTGCTGGTCGAACAGGGTGTTTCCGGCCCAAGCTCGAACAACAATAGTGCTGACGTGACTGCTGCTTCCCTTTCAGCCTGCTGGTCAAGACTGTCGCACGGCGGGGCACGGCTCTGGTCGTGTGGCCAAAAGGCCAGAAAGACCCACTCGGATGACTCAGGGACTGGGAGGAAGGACAGAGAAGACAGCACATCTTCAAGCTAGGACACGCGTCAGCAAGATTTCTCCTTTGAAAGCCAGACTGTAGCCCTGGCTGGCGTAGCTCAGTGGACTGAGCGCGGGCTGCGAACCAAAGCATCGCAGGTTCAATTCCCAGTCAGGGCACATGCCTGGGTTGCAGGCCACGGCCCCCAGCAACCGCACATTGATGTTTCTCTCTCTCTCTCTCTCTCTCTCTCTCCCTTCCCTCTCTAAAAATAAATAAATAAAATCTTAAAAAAAAAAGCCAGACTGTAACTATTTCAGGCTCCTCTCGCCACGCTTTCTCTCCATCACAGATTCTTCTACATTTCCTTACAACGTTTTCAACGTGTCTGAGGCCCCTCCTCAGCTCAGGGGCCAGAAGCAGGCCGCAGGCTGCGGGGTGCGGACCCCTGGTGGAGAGGCAGAGGCCGAGAAAGGGCAGGGGGCCGGCCGTGAGCCCACGGCGGATGGACGGGAGCCAGCACCCCCGCAGGCAGCCCGACAGGGAGTGTACGTGCCTCCTCCAGGACCGAGCGGAGCCTGGAAGACGCCATCTGGAAGGTAAGACGCCGTCGTTTGATATGTTGGCAGTTGTCCTTCCTCACTTGGCATGCTCGAGTCCCTCTACAGTGTGGCGGTGCCTCGTTTGTTCTGTGTGTGAAAACTGGTCTGATTTGGTGGGATGCAAAGCTGGCGGCCGGGGGCGGCCCTCCAACCCAGCAGAAGACCGTGAGTCCAGCCTGGGGCCTCCCACCCACGTGGCCTCTGTCGCTCCTGTCTCTGGGAAATCACCCCGCTGCGGTCACAGCCAGGCCCTGAACTTGTCTCACCCTTCCCCCCGTCCTGTGTCCCGGAAACAAGGGTCCTTCCCCTGACCGCAGTGTCCCCCGCCCTCATTGTGGGTCACAGCCTCCTGGCTATGGACCCTTCTGATCCTTCTAAGTCTCCTCAGCAGTGGGCGCCCGGTCATTCTCCCACGCTCTTCGAATCCTTCACCAGCCAGCTCCTAATCTGCATCTCCATCCCTACTCCTACTAAAATCTCGGGTGACGTGACCGCCTCTGGGGACAGTAGATGGCCCAGTCCATACTCTGGCCCCAGTGTCCTGACCTCTCCGATCCCTGAGATATTCACTTCTGCCCCCTGCAGCCAGGCACCTCCGAGACCACGGCCCACACTCCACCCCGGCCCTGACTCCATCACCCTTCCAGTTGCAGCGTTTCTGAGCTCTGCTTCTGTGCCATCTCACGATCCTCTTTGCTTTGCTTTGCTTTGTGTCTCACCCATTTACCCCACTAACCCCAGCTTTTCAGTCTCACTGGGATTTCTACCCTCTCAGCCCCTCCGGGTGACCCACTGAGACTGACTTCTCCCACGCAAGGCCTCCCACTGGCCACCACTTCAACTTCCCCGCTGTCCGTGCCTCCACGCCCTTCCTTCTGTCCCAGCTGGATTAATCCATCGGGGCTGCTCTCTCTGCGGCTGGTCTCGGCCGCTGAGCCCAACTAAAGACATGTCTGCTGACTGACCAATGGGGCCTTCACAACGCTGGACCCTCAGCCTCGCCTGAGCTCCCAGCGCGGCCTGACAGCGCCGTGATCTCTCTCCCACTCTACAACACACCCTCCAGCGCTCGCCGCCCTCTGCAGGCACAGGCGTCATCGCGCCCTGTGCTCTCAGCATGTGCCTCCCGGGGAACAGAGGGACCATCGGCAGCACCTGCTTCAACTCCCTGCACCTCCCTGCTCCCCAGCCCAGCCCACCTTCCCCTCTTTGTTTCTGCTAAACAGGAAGGGCAGCTGCTAAGAGCCAACCCCCTATCTATGCTCCCAGGTGTGTCCTTCCTCACCCTCAGGGGCACCCACCAATGGTCACTCCCCACTCCAGCCCCGCCCCCACCCTCCTATAGCTGTTCTCTGTTCCTGGACACAGACACGTCACTCTGCGTAAAAACACACTCACGTTTCTCCGTCACCCAAGTAGCATCTTATTCTGACCCACGGATGTTTAACGTGGGATCTGGGTCTCGGGAGGCCTATCTCCCCTGAAAATACAGGCACCCATTTGGTCCGTACATGGGGGCACAGTGGGTTCAGTACAGTGTCATGGGTGGCCCATGACCTAAAAATGGAAGGTCACCAACTGACAGGCTGCAATTTCTTTTAAAGGTCAATCTCGTTTTTTTCCCTCAGAGCCAAGATTCTGGGGAAGGTTGGTAGTTTCCACACTCTCAAATGCAGTGTTTGTGTTTGGGTGCTTCCCTCAGCACGCCACTCCATCTGCACAGTGGCGTTCATGACTGCATCGGGGAATGTTCGTGGTTCCCGTCTTCCTTGGAATCCCTGGCCATATCGCCCGCCCCTGGTTTCCAGGACAACACGTGCCCATCTCTCTAGCTATTCTTCTGGCTCCTGTTCTTCCCTTAAAGACTGCTGTTTCTCAGGGGTCTGTCCTTGACCTTCACTGTCTACATCTGACACCCCCCCATGCATGGTCTCACAATCCCCGTGACTTCAAATACTACTGACACGCTAGCAATTATTAAACGTATCTACAGCCAGACCATTTGCCCCAGATTCACGCTGAGATATTCAGTGCTCGTGAGACACCTCTAGGCAAACGTCCCCCAACTCAGCATGTGGAGAGCTGAGCACTCCCTCTTACTTCTGTCCTCACCAACACTCTTCACCTGGTCCCCTCCTTACATTCGGTACCTTGGGAGTTGGCCCGAGAAAACCACCACCCCCGGGACCGCCCAGCCTGAAACGTTCAACACTGTCCTTGACTGGCGTTCCAGTAGACTGACTGTCCATCGAGAAAGGGCGTTGTAGGAGGAAAGCCAGGGTAGGAGTTCCTTCAGGTCTAAATTTCTCACTCTACCATCATCACCAGAACGCTCCCGGGACAGACACAGCTTATCCGAATTCCCGGCCACAGACAGGGCCTCCCGGGTCCCCCGCAGCGGGGCCACCGCCTCCCTCGCCACCTCTCCAGCCTCGTCCGGCCGTCGTCAGCCTTCCCCGCACCGCTCCACCCCGGCACCCGCCGGTCTGGCAGAACGTGTGTCGTCTGCCTCTGCTCCTGGTTCCCTTCCTGCCGGCGTCTGCTTGCAGCGCCGAGTCGGTTCACTCACACGGGGAACTCACACTGCCCTTCAAAGCCCGACTCCGACGTCCCTTCCTACAGACGCCCAGCGAACCCACCCTCCCCACCCCCCCCCCCCCCGAGCAGGCTTCCTTCAGCTCAGGCGTCTCAGAAACATGTCTGCTGTCCCCCAATACGCTGCCTTGCAACTTACTCGTAGGTCTATCTCTGTTGAAGTAGAAGCTCCACGAGATCAAAGAATCCGCCTCGGTTTTTGTTCATTCTCCAAGACCTCTCATAACAGCACGTAAAAAAATGTTAACAATAAGAGTAGTAATATAGTTGTGGCTAACATTAAGTGTTTTATGTGTTAAATAGAAATAATATCACTATTTTGCATGAACAGCCCAGCTCAATTGTATGTATTAAATGAATTAATTACCGTAGTTTTTGGACCATAAGATGCACCTAGGTTTCAGAGGAGGAAAACAGGAAAAAAATTTGAAGCAAAAAATGTGGTAAAATGTTTAACATAAGTAACATAATATTTCACCAGTGTAAATGTAAACAGAACTCAACAGCAGGATTAACAACCATTATTCCTCCCAGATTTGGTGGAAAAAAGTGCATCTTATAGTCTGAAAAATACAGTCATGTTAATTAATACAAGAGAAATGAGATACTAATTTTTTTATCTCAACAAAGATTAACACTGGAATTATTCCCACACCACAAGACAAGACTTCAATAATAATTATTGAATAAATCAATTAGCAAGCCGATAACGGGCAATTGTGGCACATTCCAGTTTATGAAACACTTCTATTCACACTGTGATATTTAATAACTACATCAACGTGTGCATTAATCGTATTATTATCACTAGTTTGCACGGGGCTGGACTGCAGCTCAGAGGTGGTGCGTGACACGGCCCAAGTCGCAGCTCACGGCTGGCCAACCGGGCGCCTGACCGGAGCGCCGCTTCCCAACCCCCGCTCCGCCACAACTGCCTCTTTCTCCTCGTGACTCAACGGCAGTCTCCTCAACCGTTTCCCTTTAGTGGCATGTACATCGCAAGCAGAAGTTTCCAAAGACATCCGCAAGGGTCCAGGATCTGTTGAGGTTATGAGCTTGTGGGCTGGTGAGTAAGCATCTATCACACTGCTAACATCAAAGACACTTCTGGAGAAACGTCTGTTCCCCAAAACCGTACCCGCAGAAGAGGACCTGGGGCTATGGTCAGTCCCTCTCTGCCCTCAGGACAAATTACTAGGCTCATCATGAGCAAAACTCCTGGTGGACATCCAAAGGCTTGGATTAAACCGGCTTTCTCTCTAGGAAGTTTGACCCGTATGGAGTGGACACCACTCAAATTCCCCTGCAAACAAAGGCCGTCTGGGAGACGGTACGACAGGTGGGTCTCCTGAAAACACCTGAACTCCTCTTTCTTGGGGCGGCTGTATGTGACCCTGGGTAGCTGGGTAAAACTGCAGCAACTCAGAGGTGCACATGCGCATGGAGAACCCACATGAGCTCAGCAAAGTAACCCCAATCACGCGGAGCCCTCCCTAGACGTGTTGAACAAGAGCATTGGGCAGAGGCCCTCCTGACCCCTCAGTGGGCTGCAGGTAACCCCCTAAGGTCACAGAGCTGGGTCAGACCCCCGAGACTGCACTCCTGCCCTCTGCCTCTGCCGCCGCTGTGGTTCACCAATGTGCTGTGTGTTAGGTATCAGGCTAAGCGCTTTCCCTGCAAGACGTCAGCCAAATCTCACAGCAACTTGTGGGTGTAGGTGATGTTATAAAGCCCGTCTTAAGGTGGACACTCGGGCTCAGAGCAGTGAAGTGACTTGCCCTGGGCCCAACGGCGAGACCTGGAGTAGGACTAGAACTGGAACTGAAACCCAGATTCGCCCAGGGCCGGTCCCTCTGCTTCACCGCTTCTGCAAGTATCTGCCACGCACCTTGTTTGCTGTGGCGAAGTTAGCAGGGGAAAAACAACACAGAAGGAAAACAAAAGCCACCTTCGAGTATAACTGAGCCAATCATTAGAGATACAAAAGTAGGAAGTGTGAAGGGAAACGCAGAGGCCATGTAAGCCACCCTCTCACAGTAAGGAAATCTCCAGCATGCTTGAATCCTCCAGGGGTGGGGGGCTCGTCACCTCAGCCGCCATCACAGCAGAAAAACCAACGCCTGCTCCTTCCATCACCTGAGCCCGTGCCCCCTCCCCTCCCCTCCCAGGGTGCCCTCCCAGGGTGCCACGTGCTCCATCCACACTCAAGCCTGCCCTTGGTCCCTCCCGAGCTGGGCCCCTCCCACCTCCTGGGCTTTGCCCAAGGGGCGGGGACGGTGCCTGTTCCCTTGATAAACCAAGCTGCTTCCCTCCAGGGAGGTCAGGGAATTCAGCGGAGACCAACAAACGAGGACTGCCCAAAGGGCCCGTAGAAAACAACTGTGAGCAGCACTAGCCACTTGGAACGTGGTATGACCATTTTTAATCAACTGCTGAAATTAGCATAAGCCGTAAAACTAAAGGAAATGCGCAGACGTTGGTAGACGGCATTCAGGCATGGTTTCATTCACAGCCAGCTACACAGAATGCTTTGCAAGGCCCTAGGAAGGGTAACCTGTCTAAAACAGAGCCCCCACATGCTTGTCAAAAATGGTTTGAATTTTCACCCTTAGAAATGAGCTCTTTCTGGTTTGTCTCCCTGTTAAAACAACGTGAACACTCTCGGGGGGAATGTCCTATCAGAAAAAGAAAAGGTGGGCCCTACGTTGGCATAATTTGTTCTGGACTTTTTCTCCCTTAAATTTGGGCACGCCCCTGATGGACCATCCAGGTATAAAAACACGCGCAGTCTCGGGGGGAAAGTTACTGAGGGAAGCCCTGCCTTCCCCCATCCTCTAGGACCTAACCCGGGTGTGCGACGCAGCCGTGCGGCAAACGTCAGTGCACTGCCCCGGGCATGCTGCCCGCTCTCACACGGGCTGTGCACCGACCGCCCCACTGCAGGGGCAGCGCTCGGAAAGGCCACCTGGCACAGGGTCCCCTGAGCACTGGCGGGGCGCGACCTGGTCTGGCTGTTCCAACACTGCCAACCATCACCGGGCGTTGCGAGGGGCAACTTTTACACGGGATCTCTCCCTCAAGCTTCATGAACAACATCTCTGAAGACGACATCACCATCTCCACATTACAGGGGAGGCAACTGAGACTCAGACAGATCCTTGAGACTGGCCAAGGTTACACACCTAAGGCCTCCCACAGCCCGAGTGGTTTCCGGAGCTCCACCACCACTCGGCAATTGCTTCACTCCTTTACGGATTCCTTCTTCCCACAAACGTTCACTGAAAGGCTATTGGCTTTAAACACTCACCTAGAGTAAAGTAAATACATGTTTTTTTAAAACAATATAATACTGAGTACCTACTGCATATTGGACACTTTGCTGAGTGTTAAGATTAAACTGTGAGTCATAAAACTTGTGCCCTGGGGAATCAGTCTAGCAGACAAGCAAGCAAGAGAAGTTCATTCATTCGCTCATTCATTCACTCATTCATCCATTCATACGTCCATTCAGTGTTTCCTGGGCACTGACTGGTACAAGCCACGCCTCTGGGCACTAAAGCACAGCACTGGGCCAGACAGATGAAGTCCCTGCCCTGTGCAGCTCGCCTTTCAGAGGAGGGCAAACACGTGAGAAGTAGTCAAGGGAGGAAATTTGCAGCAAGAAGCTGTGTGGAGACAATGAAGCCAGTGAAGAGGTGGAGAGTGCAGGAGCGGGGGCTGCTGTGACAGGGGGGTGGAGGTCCATGGGAGGAGGGGACGTCGGCTCGGAGCAGAGGAGGAGCAGGCCCCGGAGAGAGATGTGAGGATGAAGCTCCGCGGGGCTGGGCTGTCTGCCAGCTCTGAGCGTGCCACGGCCCCATGCACTTGGCACGGGGTCAGTGCGCACTGAACGCTCGCTGGATGAACGGGGGCAGTGACAGCTGTGGCGGAGCGGCCGTAACCCCTTCCCAGAACCAGCGCCTCCGCAGCTGGCTGGAGGCCGCCTCCTGCCTCTGCGGGGAGGGCGAGGAATTCCACGCTGGGGCCAGGTTCCTCCCATTTCCTGTCCTCCTTGGATCTGCTGCCTGCCACCGTGATCCCAGCGTGCCAGCTGTGTCCCTCTCCTCCTCTGCCCCGGGCCTCGGAGAAGCAGGGACGAGGTCCAGGGGAGCTGCCATGGGCAATGCTGTGCTCACCGCACACTCGGGCGGGCGCCCAGGCAGCGTGGCAGACAGGCCTCCGGGCCGCACCCCCGGCTTGGGAGTGGAGTTTGCTGCGCGATGCGGCTGCCACCTAGGTGACCCCCTCGGCGCTCCTGAGAGAAGACAGGAGCGGTGTCTGCCGCCAGCCCTGCCTCACTGGGCCCTGGGATGGAGCCCTGTCCCCAGACAGCCATTCTCATGAAGAAGCAATGGGGCAGGCCGAGAGCTCCCTCGAGAGAGAGAGAGAGTGTGTGTGTGTGTGTGTGTGTGTGTGTGTGTGTGTTTACATGGCTATGCACAAATTTGGAAAGGAAACTGAACTTCCATGCAAACATCAGGCAATTTTGGAGTCAGTGCCCGCCCACCTGCACCTCATAGCTGTGGACAGAGGATTAACCACTGGCTTTGTGTCGTCCAGCGGCCACGATGGGAGGGGTGCAGGGGACAGTGCCCCTGGGTTGGTACAGGACAGCCTGCCCAGTTCAGGTAACGCCCACTCCACCCTCTGACCTGCCCCCGGTGAGACTACTGAACTACAACGTCCCTGGGATGCGTGCTGAGATGTCCCTCCAGGTCCCCCCCCCCCTTAATATGCGGAGAGCACTCAGCGCACTGACTGGCAGAGCACTCGGCACACAGGAACGTTTCAAAGATGCAATTTCACGGCTCTGCCATGCGCTGGCTGTGACTTGGGAGCGGCACCGTCTCTGGAAAAGCACGGGTTTGGACTGGGAATTACTGCTGGCGTTCCTTAAGCACTCACTCATTACCCCGTCTGCGCTGAGCACTGTGCTTTATTTGTTTCCCGACACAGGCCTACGGGGCTGGCTGACAGTTCTGGAGTTCCACCACCATCCTCACGCCCCAGAAGCAAATGGGGGTGTGTTACCAGGCTGGGGGTCCGGCCCCAGGGCACTCAGTGGCTCAGCGAGGGGGCCGGCTTGGAAACTGGGCCACTGACTTCAAAGCCCATCCCTGCCCCAGGAGGCCCCCGCTTCCCTCAGTTAGACGGTGTGCACGCTCCCCTCCGGGGCTGGCACTTTTTAGGATCACACGACTCTGTCTCTAGCTTAATGGGAAACATTTGCTGGAGAGATCAACTGAATTCCACCAACCTACGCGCACGGCTGAAAGGGACAGAGGCAAGGCAGGCAAAGAGGGCGGACTACCACCGAGGCCCCAAAGACCATTCTCGAGGCCACCGCCAGATTCAGGCTCCGCTCCAGGGGCGGCGCCGGACAGCTCAAGTCCGGACAGGCCGGACTTGAATGAGCCATCTCTCTCAGCATCCTCGCGCCCCCTCTCAGCTGCAGCCCCACCCACAGCTCTCTCTGCCGGCAGCGACCTGTGCTGCACCCACCCCTCTAAAGGCACTCAGTCAAGGTCAAGGGCTGGAGCATGTCCAGGGCTAAAGGGTCTTCTGAGGTTCCGCAGGTGAAATAAACTTGGAATACAGAACAAATTTCTAACAAGTCACGTCCTGTGTTTCCCTCGGGCTTGCAACCCAAATGCTCAGTTTGCTTCAGCGGCACCTATGAGCAATGTGCTCCGGAACCAGCGCGTGAACAGCGAAAAGCGAAGTGTCCTGGGAACAGAACCGAGGAAGGCCCACCTCCGGGTGTGCAGGAGAGCGGCCGGCCCACGGCAGGCTCCGGCGCCCGAGACGGCAGCAGCCCGCGCTGCTCCGGAGCACCCTCTCTGGATCGGGTGCTGGGGGCCTTTCGAACAGCAATCGACATTTTTCTCTTAAGAAAAAATAACATCCTGACCATTTTGCTTGTTTAAAAAAGAAAACGGACAAATTTCCCCCCAAAACTGTAATTTGATACTCTATACCCAGATGACACAATTGACCTCATCTTCTCAAAATCTACCTTGTCCATCCCCTCGGGCATCATCCCCTTCACGGCCCGAATGAGGAGTGTTGGAGAAGCTGTAAAGCTCACTGCGCCATCACCTGAAGCCCCTCAGGACACGTGGTACCCAACGCGCTCTACCGCTCGGCCCTGCCCTGCCCTGCCCTCCCCCTCCCGCCCTGCAATCCTGAACGTCTTGTGCGCATATTCCCTGCGTGTGCTGTGCTACTGCGTGCCCCTGGGATTCTGCTCCTGCCGCCTTCTGCCCAGGACGCCTCCCTGTCCCCTCCTGGCCACCTGACAAATGCACACTCGCCTTCGACGTCCTAGCTCGGCCATGATGTGGCCAGGATGCATCCCTGCCTGCCTGTGCTAACTCTGGGGGAGTCGTCCCCCTCCTGCTACAGCCTGAAAGGAGGCTCACTGCGGTGTAGGTGGTCCATCTCCCTCAGTTCTTCCACCCTGTGCCTTCTCCTGACTAGAATGTGCACTCCCACCTTCGCCCCCGAGACCTCCGGCCCCCAGCACAGCATCTCCCCTGGAAATGAGAGAGAATCCCCAAGCCCTCATCTGAAAGTGGCTGGCATGCGCATCTTCACTGCCCCGAACTCAGTGGGATTGAAAATGATTTGTTTTGCCCCAACACCTTTCCATAGTAACCGGCCCTGGAGCTGCTGTCCCTTCCCTGCTCACCGCCCACTCCAGCAGGTCTCGCCGAGGCCAGGGAAGTTCCCAGCACAGTGTGAAGGCTCCGACACCAGCTTCGTGCTTGGCTGCAGGACCTTCCCACTGTTCATCTTCTACCTCATCCACTAATGGCCCTACGTCTGCCCTACCAAACTGTCCAATCTCCGATTCCATACCCCGGGGCCTTTGCACGGACAAAACATTGTCTCTTGACAGACGTCCTGAAACTTGCCCCTTTGACAAACCGCCGCCGTCTTCAAACCAGCCAACGAGCCCTGTGTCAGGAGCCTTCTCCGGGGCAACAGCAGTGAAGTGCTCGGAGGGGTTTCGAGCACGTGGTGTGTGCCCAGGCCTGTGAGAGTTCAGAAGTCCCCCTCCTCTTCACACCACCCCCATCGGCCAATCAGAGCGTCGGAAGCCCCTTTCACGCTAGACTTTGAAGGGGCAGCGCATTCACACACTCCTACAAGCATCAAGGCCAAGAGACTAGGTCTCCAGACAAGGGCAGGGACTCGAAGGTCCACCTCTCTCACCCTGTCCAGAAGCTCAAACCGAATATTCTTATCTAAGAGATAAGAATACTCGGAGGGGCCAGAAACACTCGGTTCAAATCACAGCCGGGTCACTGAACCTCGCGGAGCCTCAGTTTCCTTCTTTGAAAAACAGACCTTGCCACCATCAGACTTTCTTGTGAGCATTAACTGATCTATGAAGTGTTGGTATTTGATAAATACTCCCTTTTGTCCCTGGATAGAACCTGCACAAAGAGGAGCGGTATACATATGCAAACACACACACACACACGCACGTGCATGCATAGCCCATGTCAGAATCACGCTGACGTGCCCACGTCCTGGAGACGGAGCTGCACCCCCCTCCGGCTCCCATCAGAGGTGAGGGCCCCGGCTCCGGGTTCCAGTCTGGGAACTCTAAGCACAGATGGAGTGTCGGCCCTGCTGTCGGCCCTGCCGTCTCCCCTGCCTGCAAATCACACTCGTCAAAGGTGCGTTTAAAAATACCGTGGCAGCTCACTCTGCCTTGGAAACATATAAACTCAGATGCGCAGCGTCTGTGTGTGTGTGGAGGGGGGGTGGGCTGTGCCCCCCCCCCTTTTTGTAGGCAATTCACATCTCAGTAACACAAACGCTGAGCACAAAGAGCTCAGGGTGGAGGCATGCAACATCTCTCCGAGCTATTTACGTTTTGATGGGTGTACGTGTCTAATAGCACGCTGCTGGCATTTAGCTGTCAAAGCACTCTTCCCCTACCATTTTAATCAATAGCAGTTTTAAATGATAATACTTAAGGATTGCCAGGACGTGGTAGGAAAAAAAAAACAACTATTTGAGACTAATGTTGGCAACATAAATCCAGACTCTTAAAAGACGAAGTCCCCAGAGGCAACCGTCGCACTCTGGAGAACGTGCCCCCGGGAAGTAAGCCGGATGTGGGCAAAGGCGTGCGCACCACGGTGTCCACCGCATTATGTCCATAACGGGGAAGGGTCCCAAACAACCCAATGGCCAAAACCAGAGGGGTGCACCTGGCTGGCATAGCTCAGTGGATGGAGCGCGGGCTGCAAACCAAAGCATCTCAGGTTCGATTCCCAGTCAGGGCACATGCCTGGGTTGCAGGCCATGGCCCCCAGCAACTGCACATTGATGTTTCTCTCTCTCTTTCTCCCTCCCTTCCCTCTCTAAAAATAAATAAATAAAATCTTTAAAAAGAAAAAAAAAAGAGAAGAGTGAGGCATGCTGATGGGCCCAGCAGCGTGGAGTAACTAGCGTGCCGGGCACCCACAGACGGGGTGCGGGCATGGCCTGTGTCCTCCAGGGGCGGCCCCGGGGGGCAGGAGGCCCCCCTGCAAGGCACAGGTGAAGCCCGGGGCCAGAACAAGGAGGCTCAGCTCAGACCCCGTTTTGGTGGTTGGTGAGAGCAGGCGCTCGCCATTACCCCACGGGGCTCCCCAGTGACCCACGTGGACCTGCTCATCACGGTCAAGTGCACTGTCTCAGCCCCACGTGCCTCGGCATTCCTAGGTGCATTCCTAGGTTCGGGGAGTGAAGGAGGAAGATCAGAAAAGGCTGATAAAAGCCATGAGCCATCATCGAGAGAGGAGGGAACTCAATCGTCACTTCCCAAACTGACAAGTCAAGGAACAGCGAGAGTCATGTATTATCTAGAAACACGGAGGAAACCAGAATGAGAAAAGACAGCTGAAGGGATCGATGGTGGCAGCTTTGGGGGTGCAACTGGTGAGTGGGGGCGGTGCAACAGGGAACACCTTGATTTAAAAAAACCCATAAACCTTTGGGGACTATTTGATTATTTCAAATGTTTGCATACCATCTTGATAAAACTCAAACTCGACTGTGAGCTCAGTCTGGCCTGGACAAGCATTATGTATACGTGTTTGGCTCTGAGCACGCTCCTCTCTCTGCAAGCCCCGCCTCTGCCATCGCGACGCAGCAATAGGGTGGCCCACGCACAGACAGGGCCCCAGGAGCCCGACCCCGTGCAGGCAGTGCAGGCCGAAAGCCTTCAGCGCAAAGCCCTGAAGTGCTCGGACACAGACGTTCCGGACGGCGTGTGCAGAAAACGCACGTACACACGATCTCCCCAGTCGGCCGTGTTTACTGAGAGGAGGAAAGGAGCGTGGGCTGAGAACGTTTAAACTTTCAGTCACAGCCTTGACCATAAATGACTGCCTCCCACAGAAGCTATATTCTGTCACTCCAGCCAGGACCGTCACGACAGACATCTAGAGCCCCTCAGACATCATGTCACGGGCCAGGAATTAGCGATGCACGGGCTCTCAAGGTCTCTCAGTTCCCAACTGTGGGAAGGCAGCGACGGGGCGTGCAGTGAGGCCATGCCCCCCGACCCCCATCCAGAGCGGCCACCTCCCCAAACTTCCTGCCGCCTCATGACCAGACAGGGGCTGGCAGCCTCGGGCTGGGCCGTGCTCCCAGGCTCAGGGCCAGTGCCCTGCCTTAGAGGGCACAGTGCCCCCCGCAGTGTGCTGACGGCGGGGAGCCTGAACTCTCCTGCACCTGTGAAGAGCAGAGCTCTTTCCCTTCTGACCACAGGCGCCACCGTTGTTGACGCGGCCCCGGGACCGTGCGGGTGGAGCCCTGCCGCGACAGAGTGAAACACTCCTCGGAAGACACACTGGGGGAACGGGGCTCAGGGCCCACTCTGCCTCCAGGCGGCGGCGCTGCTCGGCCGAGTCGTGGCACTGCTGCGAGTCAGGTTGCTCCCCTGTGACGTGGGCCGGTGCCTGCCCGGTGCATGCATGTGTGCGTGACGGCCGGGGGCCGGGATGAATGCGTGGGAGGGTCCAGCGAGCTGTGAACGACTGGACAAAGGGAAGGAGTAAGGGGAGAAAGAGGAGGGGGCGCTGTCGTCAAAGACATTAACGAGACGAGGACTCACCTTTCTCTGAGGGGGAGGGCAGAGCCGCAGAAGGGCAGAAACTGGGAGCGTCCTTTCCAGAAACTGCAAAGGACAGAAAGGCGGCCAGTTAGGTTGTCCTCACCCTCAGTGTCCCCGAGCTCTGCAGGCATCAATAGAGGGATGATTCGGTGACAGCAAAGTGAGACTCAGAGGGCCGAGATCCCGTCCGACTCCCAGCACCAGCCCTGGGTCCATCAAGGCGGGCGCAAGGACGCCCAAGTGGCAGTCGCAAGACCTCAGAGGCTTTAACCAGCAAAGCGGCGCCTCCCCTGCCCACCACGTGCCAGCGGGCTGGGGCCCGAGACCTGGCATTTCTAGCAAGTTCCCGGAACATGCTGACTCTGCTGGCCCCGGGCCGCACTGTGAGGGCCACTGACCACGGCTCCTGCTGTCAGTGCTCTGTGAGCTCTTCGAGCAAGTCTCAGGCCTCCTGGCGACCGTCCGCCGAGCTCCGCTGCCCCAAGCCCAGCGGCTGGGCCCTGGCACGCCGCTGGTTTGTTCGAATGTCCGTCCTTCCTGGAAGACAGCAGCCCTCGGAGCAGAGATCCTGAGCACCAGTGCAGTCTTCGGAGGACGGCCTGGCCCTCTGTCGAGGGCGTTGAAATGTCCACGCCTTGGTAGCTGTGCTTTTGGGAATTTATCTTGCAATCCAAAGCGAGCTCAGTTTGCGAAGGCACCTTTAGGCAATACGGATGAAACGCTGGAGAGGAGATCGCACTCGGACGCCCCGAGAATGGTGAGTTGAGACATGCCAGGCAGCTCACCTCAGCAGACAATGGGTCGCCTCGTTCTGCTGCTATTGGTCACTTGCTCTTTCTCGCCCACCATCATCAGAGTTACATGACAGGGTGCCACTCATCCTGTGGGTGGGACCTTCTCACTGCACAGGAGTGGCTGCACTGTGAGGGTTCTCAGCTTCCCTGGGCCCTTGCGGCACTGAAACCGTCAACACCCCCCACCCCGTGTCCCTGGGAGGATCGACATTGCCCTGGGGACCCTCTGACGGTGTCATCTCACTGTGTAACCTTGAGCAATTTGCTCGGCTAATGCACATTAGCAAGGGATCACTAAACTTTCTGGGACATCAAGTTGGTAGCTTGATTTACACCACAGCAAGTGGCAGCCGCTAGAAGCCCGGCTTCCCTCCACCTTCACTGGTTGTAAAATACCTGCCAGCGCACCGCTGAGTGGGGTGTGGCAGCAGGTGCTACCTCGCAGGGTTGTGTGGGGACAAAATAAGATGTTTTCTGCAAAGTGCTAGCCTGGGGCCTGGAGCCAACTCTGCACTCAGCAAATGCTTTGCCAGCGTGTGAATGACGGCGAAGAATGGATTGTACGGAAACTCCACCTACGTGTGGCAGCTTCTGCGAAGGGTGCAGGCAGACCTAATTAGAAAAGCCTGCCGCTTCCTTTCCAGGTTAAGTTCCTGGAATGCCACATCTAGAATTGCTGCAGGGTACAAGTGCATGTGCTTGGCAGCAGAAGAGAAAAGCTGTGAGGTCTCCACTGTATTTTCAGAAGCCACGTCGGACTCTGTAAACCAACCAATGGCCCTGCCCCGCGTGCAGGCCTCACCCAGCTGCAGAGAGAACGGGCAGCCCAAGTCTCTTCAAAGAGCACGGGGTACCTGGCTGCAGGGCCCCGCCCCCTCCAGGAAACCCAGGTCTCTGGGGCAGTGCTTGACCGCAGAGCTGCCCTTGTCCCCCTGCCCTCCCACCCTGGATGTACGAACACTTCCTGTCTGGGTCCTGCTGCCGGGAGCAACGGGCAGCAAACGGCCTCGTTTGCATTCACGATGGCTCGTTCGGGCCCTCGGTTCTGCACTAAGACCCGTGGGACCTGGCGTTTGCTGTGGACAGCAAAGTCAGAGGGCACATTCCTGCAGGCTCTGCGGGTGCCCTCTGGGGGAGCCCTGCGGCCGGCGTGTGCCTCTCTCCTCCCAGGGGCCACCTCGGCCTCCACCTCCGTCCTGTGAACAGGACTCTGGCATGGAGGCCACTGACGCACGGGTCGTGGGGAGCTCCCTGAGGGCTGTGGTATGGCTGAACAAATGGATTCTGTCCCAAGCTTCTCCCGACCCGGTTCATCCCTGAGCAATATAAGGACGGGAAATGGTGTGTCCCGGCATTCGGTGGGACGAGGAGATGGGAGGCGACATGGGAGGAGAGACGCGTTACATTCTAACGGACGAGACGAGGACACCGAGGGAACCCGGCAGAGGGAGCACCTGCCGGCTCCCCCTGCCCAGTGACAGCACCTGAAGGACACTGCGAGGGACCCCTCCCCACCAGCGCCTGCTGCTTCGCTGGGCTGTCACTCCAGCTGCCCCGCCCTCGTGGGCAGGCTCTCAACCACGCTGGGCCCAGCCCTCCCCCCTTGAACTTAAAGCTTGACCGCAACCACCCAGACCTTCCGGAGGAGGACAGCGGTGACGGTGACGCACGAGGACGTTGCCCGCTCCTTCCCGCTCAGCCCGCCCGTGCGCTGAGGCCTCGCTGGTCATCTTTCCTCTGAGTCTGTGCTAGACTTCCCACAAATTCCTTTCCTGCTTCTGTTGTTCCGCACCCAGTGAATCCCGAATCATCTCCTTCCAGGCCCCAGGACACGACCCGAATGCACGTCTGGACCCCGGTCAACTAAAGACGCCCACGGAGCTGTCCGGGGCACCCTACGTACTCACCAGGCTTCTGGTACCACCCGAAGGGGTAGGTGTGCACCTCGGTGTCGGGGGAGCTGCAGTCCCAGATGCGCCAGGCGCCTCCGCTCTCCTCGCTGCAGCTCTGAAGCCCCAAGCTGTTCAGAGTTAGGCATGTCACCTCTCCACCTGGAGCAAGCAATAACCGGGGCCAGGAAAGCGATCAGGATGGAGATTCTAACTGAAAGAGGGAGCGTCTGCACACTGTTCTTTAGCGGGTATTTGGGGTGCACGACTGTATTCGAGGCATGACGTTAGCCAGGGATGAACCACCTGGCGGCTTGACGCTCGCTGGCCCGACAGCCCAGGGCTGAGAGTGACTAGGACTTAGGGGGCGCCATCAAGAGCCCAGGGCTGGGCTAGGGCCGTCTCCTCGGTCCCTGGTCCTCACGCGCCCTGCGAGCGGGTCGCACTCTCATCCCCACTTACAGTGGAGGAGACCGGGGCTCAGAGATTCAGGGACTGTTCCTCGATCGCACCGCTAGCGCATTTTAAGCACAGCTCACACGAATGGACGAGAAGGCCACTAGGTGAGGTGTGGAAGGCAGGCGGTCCCGATCGGCGGGGGGAGGCAGGGTGTGGGGAGCTGACCGGGCACTGGACCAGGAGCCGTGCTCCAGCCGTCACATTTACGAACCAGCTCCTTCTCTAAGCCCCTGCTTCCCACCCGAGAGCGGGGGTCGCTCCTCCCCACCCACCACACGCAGGGGCTGAGGATTAGATCAGATCACAGGTGCTCTACGCAGGGGGGTTTGCTACCACTTTCACCTTTCAACTGGGAGACATTCAGGAAGCCAAAGCCAGTGCAGCAGGGGTCCAGGTCGCACCGTCGTTCGCACTCGAAGAACCTGGCATGAGAGGAAAGAGGGGAGGCCTGAGGGATTTCACGGGCAGCCCAGGACCTGGGGACGGTGCAGGGCTGATTGCAGTCACTGCTACTTCTGGGGCCCGCTCTCTCTATGCCCACCTAAACCGGGGGCGCTCTGGCCAAGATGCATGGGTGGACTCCTAGCTTTGAGGGTTTTTCTGAAAACACGCTACTCTCTTCTTGGGGATACTGTCTCACCACCCTTCATTCGTTCCCTGAACAAGGTTCCATGCCTATTCTAGGCCAGGCCCCGAGCCCAGCCAACCGGCATCCTGAATGTACTCCTACAGTCCTTTCAGACAGGGAGAAAGTTCCAGCTCCGGGTTCTAAGAAAGGGGAAAATGGTAGGGAAGATGTCTCAAGAAATGTGTGTGTACCGGGGTTGGGGGCGTCCCACGGGCTTACGGGTGCAGTGACCCAAGCAGGTGCCTGGTTAGGTGGCAAAGAGCTGTGCTCTGTCCCCGCCCCATGCCCTTGTGCACTCCACCTTGTGCGCACGCTGACCGCACCCCACGACCACACCTCTGTTCGCCGGGCCGCTGCATCCAGGCGCCCCCTCAGGACCTACTCAGGGTGGCTCCCCGACCTCGCCCTCGGCTGCCAGGACCAGTCCTGCCAGGAGGAACCCAGTGGCCCCAAACCAGTGCCCGGGGCTTGGTCCTGAGTCCCCCACCCCGACCTGATGCCCCGGTTCAGATCACTCATTCCCGACTCCCGAGAGCTTGCTCCACCTGAGCTCTTCCGTGTGGGGACCCCGCTCATTCTTGGTGATCTCCCCCCGCCCTCTAGACGCCCGTGAACCCGAGTCATCCTGGCGGGCGGAGCCTCCATCTCCCAGGCAACCCCTCGGCCTCTGGCTGCACCTGCGTCCTGCCGGAAACCTCTCCCAGCACCCTGCCCACCTGCCCTGTCACCAGTTTACCTTTGTTGGAAGCTCACTGCTGAGCCCCAGCCTGGATACTGTGCTTCCCCATCGAACTGCTCTGAGACCCCAGCCCCGGCCCCCACACCAGGGTCAGGCTGACCGCGGGGTTCCAACCCCGCTTCTCCTGCTCCCCTCCCCCACCCACACCAGCAAAGGCGGAGCGAGGCCCAACCTCCAGAGAGACTATCTCACACCATATTTTTATCTCCATTCCCAAGAGATCTTAAAAGCCATGTGACATGGTTTTTACAAATCAACAATACGGTCCAGAGCAGCAAACTCATAGATCAGCGATCCGCATCCCAGAACACAAAAGCACCGCCAGGAGGAAGCTTATTTAGAATTCAGGGGGCTGAACCCCACCCCGGGACATGCTGACTCCGCAGGTCCGGGCGGACTCAGGTGTGGCCCGTCGCAGGTCTCCCTGCGGGTTCCCATGCGGGATCCGCAGACGAGGCTCAGAGAAGCAACGCCTCCAGTGAAGACAACTACATCACAGCTAACTAACTAAAAATACAATAAAGCACATTTCTAAAGCACTGCGTAAAATAAATTGTAAGTCCAGAGAAGCCTACGGCCCTGTGAAAAGTCCAGTTTGCTCTCCAGATCCTGCACACAGCACACTGGGACTTTGCCCACCAAGTTCATTACAACATCAGGTCATTGTTACTCATTGGTAAGGCCTGGCTTGTGCCTTTTTGCATTTGCTTTTGCATGCACTGGCTGGTGGTCCGGGGCTAAATTTCATGTTTAACCAATGACCTACTTTAGCCACGTTCTTACACACGGTTACTTTCTTCTTACGACCTTTTTCAACCTTAGCTTTGAGGTTCACAGTTTTTAATGATGCCTGTGCATTTAACAGATACTGTGCCACCCCTTTCATGCAGTGAAGAGGCTTCCTAATAAGCATCAGCCGCGGGGCGAGGCCGCTTACCCATTGGAAATGGGCTTGTCAGACATGGGCACCTTGTTTCGGATGGAAATCCCCGTCAGCTTGCGGAAGGGCAGGCGGGTGTAGAAGTTCTTCACTTTGTCTTGCAGCACAACTGCTCGAGGGAAGAAGGAACGTGTATCACTTAGGGAGAAGTTGGTTGTCTCCACGAAAGTATGAGGATGAAGGTGCACGAGCCAGACAGAGAGCTTCCAGTGAAAGATGCCCGTGAAACTCCCACCCAGTCTCCCTCAAACGACAGTGGAGGGACGCCGGTGAAGGCATCCCACACACAGAGACGAAGGGACAAGGACAGGGGGTACAGCGACACGGTGTTCCAAGCCTAGAAAGCACAGAGAAGAGTACAAAATTGAGTTAACAGACCTAAAAACTTTTAGGCCTTTTCTGCAGGAAAAACCCAGAAGCACCTCCCTGCACCTTCTGGAATCCCTGAAGGGTTAAGTGGGGCAGCGAGAGGACGGAGGTGGGATGGAAGGGGTGGGCACAGGGTCCCTTCAGGGGGCGATCAGGTCTCCAGACGCCCTCCTCTGCTGTCTGCAGGGGCAACAGCCCTCCCCCAACACAGAAGCAGATCGAAGCCTTATTTTCTGCAGAGGACAAGACAGAGAGGGTGTCGTGGGCGCAGCAGGTACAGTTAGTGGTGGGAGTGCCACATGGAAACTAGAGGATTCTTTCAGGTCAAAGCACATGGTAAATACTGAGACTCTTTCTCCCAGCCTTACTCAGGAGCCAAACCAACAGCCCCCAGCTGTATGCCCCCAGGCCGACCAGAGCGATCCCCCAGAGGTAGCCCAACCAGATTAGCCTGCAGGGAACCCCGAGACCAGCAAACTCCCACTGCGCACTCCCGGCTTCCGGGTCAGCTGTGTGTGTGTGTGGGGGGGGGGGGAGGGCCTCATCTCGTGTCCCAGTGGAAAACCAAGGGTCCCCAGATGTCTGAGAAAGGCCTCCAGCAAAGACGACAGAACAGAAAATGGAAGAAACGGAGACTGCATAAAGTGAAAAAATCCCCCCGCCCCAACAAAAAATAGAGTCCTTCATGCCCTCGGAGAGAAACACCCACTCTGTTTTGCAGGGCCCCAGTCGGTGGGGTCTGCCGCAATCCGGCGGGATGCCAGCTGACCCGGGCACTGGCGGCAGCCTTCTCTGAGGAATTATTCTCAGAATAACCCCAGGGCAGAACCATTCTGGACAGTCAACCCGATGCGTTTCCGAGGGGCTCCCCACCTCTACGACGAGCGTGGACGACTTTATCTTTTGTAGCACGGGGACCATCTGCACACTTGCGCCCAGCGGTCGGGCCGCTGCCTCCAAGCGCTCACCTTTCTTCCGGAACAGGGCGCTCGGCCGGTGCGGCAGGAGGAGCCGGCAGCCCGTGGGACGGGAGTCCAGGACATCGTCACACACCAGGGCCTCTGGGTAGAGGGTGCAGGTGAAGTACGAGGCAGCGCTGTCCCTTGTCTCCGCCAGCTGGCAGAAAGAGGGCTCCCGGACGCAGCCTACAGGCGAGAGGGCACGGGGGTTAGGGCCTGGGGGCCCGCAGGACATGACAGCTACCTCCGAGGGGCCTTCTGAGAAGCCAGGCCTCCCAGGGGCTCTTCCTGGGCAGGGCGGAGGCTGGGACAGCCGAGGCCGTCCAGGCTGGAGGGCCCGAGAGAACCCCTGGGGTTCTGAGAGCAGGGAGTCCACGGGCTCTGCGGAAAGGCCGAGTCTCACAGGGAGAGGGGTGGGCGGTGCAGGGGGAGAGAGGGTGCAACTCCGCCGGCTCTCCCCGGGACCACCTCGGGGACAGTCCGGACCTTCCGACCAGAGGCCACAGGACTGCGAAACCACCGTGAGCTGGGTGGGTGCCCTCCCGGTTCCCACTCCCGAGCTGGGCCTTGCCACGGGCAGGCGTGAGCTCTCTGACCGGGGTAGTTCCCCTGGGTTAACCACCAGGCCCAGAACGTAGGTTCTGTCTGGTGGGTAAAGGGTGGGTGAATGGATGGGGGGGTGGGTGGGCGGATGAATGGATGGGTGGGTGGGTGGAGGGATGGGTGGGTGGGTGGATGCATCATCGGCGCTGGGTGCAGAGTAGAAATTCACTACAGTATCAGCCTCCTGAAGGCATGGGTTATGTCCTTTGTTCATGTCACCCGTGGTCCTAACACTGAGGTGACCTGGGACTTATGCCCTTGACTTTGATCCTAAACGAGGCCCGTGGCGCCCGACCAGACTTGGATGAGGTGTTAGGACACTCACGAGACAGACACCACCGGTCTGCCTGCTGCGGTGAAAACAGGCGTTTGGAGAGGTAGAGCTGCTGGCTGGGCAGGGGTCTGTCCCCACCGACGGCGACCTGGCTAAGCTCCACAGGCTCGAAGAGCTGCGCTGCCGAGTCTGAAACAGAAAGGAGGAGTCGGTCGCCGCTCTGGTCCTCACCTCCACAATCAATCGGTGGCTCACTCTCTCTCCCCCCCCACCCCCCCCAGTCAATAGAGCTGGGAGCCTGGACGGGCAAGGAAAGTTCAGAAGGCCCCAGGAAGTCCTAGCAGTCAAGCAGTCGCAGAACTCTCTGAATCCTGGTTTGGAAGAAACCATGGGAGCCGTCTGGTCCAACTTTTCGCCCGAGCAGGACTTTTTCCCATGCTACTTCTGGCCACCAAAGCTGCAGACCCTGGTGACCCCAGCTCGTCACCTCATGGCTGCGGCCATTGCCCGAGTCTGCCTGCAGGTATGCCTTCCTCCTCGCCCACCTGGCCCTCCTGCGCTTCAGGGACCAGGCAGCCCTGTCCCGCTCTGACGGTCTGTGGCTCTACAAATAGGTTCTCCGTGCCTGGGGGCGGAGGGATACTTGTGCACCCCAGAGGGACCTACACTGGGGGGGCACGAAGCAGGTCGTGGAGACGAGCGGGGGCCCAGTTAAACATCCCTGCAGTCCCCAAAGCAGGGGGGTGGTGAGGGGGTTAAAATATTTACGAGATCTGCCAAGGCCAGAAGTCTAGTGCTGGCCGACACCCCAGGGACCAAGTGGCCACGCGCCCCTCCAGGCCGCCCCAGCCCTGCGGTCACTGCATCTCACGTGGCTGTACAGCGGCCTGTGGAGTGAGGAAGGAAAATCGAGGCAGCAGGCCCGTGGCCCCCCGAAGTTCCTCCAACCACACTCTGCCCTCGGAGCCTGTGCATAGCCGTCCCCCTACCTGGGGCCCCTCCTCCCAGGTGCCCCCCGGAAACGTCCGGCAGATCCTTCCCGGCCCCTTGGAGAAGCCTTTCCTGACTCCCGCGGGTCACTTAGCATCCCTCCTCCCCTGCACCCTCCCTTCACCTGTCCCATCTCAGCCCTCGTCACCATGTGCGTGGTGGCCGGCACGTGGGACCCCTCCTCGTCTGTGGAAGCCCCCCGGGGCACAGCGATGTGCTCTGGAAGGGTCTGGAGGGCACGGCGCCAACACTGAGCTACCCGGTGTCCCTGGTCCACACGCCGTTGCAGGAAGAATCCGCTCTCTCCTAATTCTCTCAGACTTGGCACCCACCCCCTTGCAGGCAAGCAGGATGATCTCGTTACCTGCTCTGCCTGCCCTCACTCAGCCTGGCCACAGCGCCCCTGAGCGGGGAGGGGCGCACTCCTCGCTGGCCGTGAGTCTGAGGGAGCAGGTGAGCGAGCCCGCGGCCCATCACCACGGAGCCGGTCCAAGGGCTTTTTCTGCTGCTGGGCCTCATCGCTTTACGACCGGGAACGCAATCAGCTGAGAAGGGAAAACGAGCCGAGCTTTGTCTACACAAGCAGAATCCCTCCCAGGTCTGGGGTGGGAGGCGGCAGCTCCCCTTTGGTGGGGGGAGGGTGGGAAGGGGATCCTTCCTCTTGGAATCCTGGGGCAGCTTTGTCGATAGCAGCCCTGATGCAGCCCTGGCGTGGTGTACAGGGTGGATTTGACAGCATTCCCACGGACGCTGCCACAGGTCGCCTGTCCACCCTCATCGGCACCCCTGAGGCTGAGCATGGCAGACACCCCCGGGCGGCAGGAGTGTGGGGGCTGTGCGGGGCCAGGGCGAAGGGGGGGCACGCCCTGAGGGAGGGGGAGGCTTGTCTCAGCTCCTAGGACTTCAGGGTAGCAGGTGGAAGTCTGAAGCCAGTGTTACCAGGGCTTTTTCTGTTTTTCTCCACAGAAGCTGAAACTCTGAATGTTTACATAAAGATCTCCCAATTTAAAAATACTGGCGTAGTCTAAAGAAAAACAGCCAGCCCTGCAAATGAAACGAAACCCTTCTGCGCTGTCGGTTCAGGGGTCCCCGGGACCCGGCTCCCAAGCCCACTCTGCCCGTGCCGGGAGCAGCGGGCGCCGCAGCAGAACCGGGGCTTCGGCGGCAGCCACACGCGGTGTGCGTCCTGGTGCTGCTGCCTGGCTGGCGCCGGACTGGCCTCAGCGGGGCACCCCGGGGCACACACTCCCCAAAGCCTCACGTTCCTCACGTGCAACGTGGGAACAACAGTGCCGACGGGCAGAGTTGCCGTGACACTGGCGAGATGATGCCTATAAAGCACCAAAGGGCCCCCAGGCGGAGCGGGATCGAACCCCGCTCTCCTGACCTGAGAGCCCACACTCTACACCAGACACAACCCTCAGTCCCACCACGCCACGGACGCAGCGTGAAGCCACAAAAGCCAAGCAACTGCGATGGGATGAGCCCGTCTGGGGTGGTTTCCGTGCGTTATCTCATCTGATCTGCACGAAAGGCCCGGAAAAGGGAAGATACTGCTGTCTGGGGGCACATGGTAAGTACCAGCCAAGGCTCCAGGTGTTCTGGCCGGAATGTAACCTGTAACAGCAGGAGGGGAGAGCACGGTACACTCTACACGTGAGGAATCGAGGCCCTCTGCGGGTGAGCGAAGCACCCGTGGCCTCGCACCTCGTCTGTCTGCGGGGCAGTGGGGCGTCTGGCCCACGAGTCCTGCGTTCTCCCCAGGCTGGCAGACCGGCCTGCCTGCCCTGCCTTCCCTCATCTCTTCTCTTCCTCCTCTTCCTCCTCCTCTTCCTCTCCCTCCCTCCCTCTCTCTCTCTCTCTCTCTCTCTCTGAGTTTTGGCTCTGCCTAAGGAGTAACGATGGTAGATGCTGGAGAAAGAGAAGTCTCAGGCACCACGTACATTCTGCCCCTGTTGTTGCCCGCATTTGTACTTTCCACCGCAGAGAACCGCTGCCTCTTAGCTCTGGCTGGCGCAGCTCAGTGGATTGAGCGCGGGCTGCAAACCAAAGTGTTGCAGGTTCGATTCCCAGTCAGGGCACATGCCTGGGTTTCTCTCTCTCTCTCTCTTTCTCCCTCCCTTCCCTCTCTAAAAATAAATAAATAAATAATAAAATCTTTTTAAAAAAGAAAACAACAATTAAAATTTTAAAAAAACACTCCCTCTCCTGGCTGGCATAGCTCAGTGGATTGAGCGTGGGCTGAGAACCAAAGTGTCCCAGGTTCGATTCCCAGCCAGGGTACATGCCTGGGTTGCAGGCCATAATCCCCAGCAACCGCACATTGATGTTTCTCTCTCTCTCTCCATCTCTCTCCCTTCCCTCTCTAAAAGTAAATAAATAAAATATTAAAAAAAAAAAAAAAAAGCACTCCCTCTCAAGAGGCTCTCCTGGACAGCTCACTACGCAACAACTCCACGGGGCTCACATTCTGCTCACATTCCCCAGGGCTTACCTGGGTGAGGCCACTGACCTCAGTCGGGTGAACCTTGCCATTTAATGAATGTTGCTGGCTTTGACCTTATGGTTGTTTTCCTCCCGGGAGCGGGGGTGACTCTGGGATGATTTCGCCTTACCTTCTGTGCCAGCTGCCCCTCGGAGGAGCTGTCCATACTCAGGGTTATATAACTGCCCGTGTCACTGGGTCACAAGCCGCAGGATGGGGCTATGTAATGGGTCCGTTCATCAATTCGACCCTTTGCATCACCACCCAGTCTCCACAGCTACGCACCCAAGTTCACACAAAGGGTCTGGGGTTGGTACCTGTTTCCACTGGCGATGTTGACCTTGGCTCCATGTCCCTTTTACATCCCATAGACTCGGGCCGGGACCCCATGTCAGAATCTAGGAGGAGAAAGAGAACTGTTGTTTCACTGTTGGGGAGGAAAAGGGGGTCAGCGAATGGCACTGGCCGTGGGAAAAGTCCCCCTGGTCTGCGCTAGGTGCCCAGGACAAGATCTGGGACAGATCTCGGGACACCATCTGCACTCTCTGGCCTCTTGTGGACCGTCAACCATCCTCTCCGTATCAGAACTACTATTGTCCTTGGTATTGAACTTAGTAATACCTGCAACCCCCTTTAAAGTTAAGGAACTACGGTTCCATAAATATCAGTCTTTACAACGCCCTGTGAAGGTAAGGGGCAAGGCTTCCAAATTACTCTGGAAAAAACCGAGACTCAGAGAGGCAAAGGAACTCATCCCAGACGTGCCAGGGATAAGCAGACAAGACATCCAGGTTGGGAACCGGAGGCAGGGTGAGCTGATGAGGGGAGGGGGGCACTAGACAGGTCGGAAGGGGTGCTTCTGTTTAGGGCGGGAAGTATGCTGGGTATCCTGGGCAATCTCTCAATTAATCACCGGCCAGTGCATCGTTTACCAGAACTTCCTGATAACTGGGAAGCACTGGACTTGGGCACAGTGCCTGGGCCCCACCCCCGGACCGCCCGCGGGCATTTCACTCAACACTCCGGGTCTCGTTTTCCTCGGCTGAACAGTGAACAAAAATGTCACCCCCTCTGTGTACTGACGTTATCAGTAGGACTAAGGGAGAAAAGCAGCATATGATCTCATCATCTCATTTTAAAATAAAAGTCATGATGGGCACGTTCTTCTTTCTTTTTCTTGCCCTCCCCTTTCTTCCCCTTCTTCTTCCTCTTCTTCCTTCGGCCCCCCACCATGCCCCCCACAACCACCACCTACCGTAGTCAGCATGTGTTGGGTGCTGGGCACAGTTCTAAGCCCTCTGCCCGCATGCCTTGCCAATGCTCACGCAGCTCTACGAGGTGAGTCCTGTTCTTACTGCGGTATTGCCCATGGGGGGTCGAAGCTTAGAGGGGCTAATTGGTGTGCTCGAGGGCACGCGGGCGCTAAGCAATGGAACCAGAGTTCACACCCAGGCTCGCCACATCCATTCCCTGTGCTCCTTACACCACTCCACGAGCACAGAAAGAGGTCACCGGTTCTCTCTCTTAGGGGACTGGAGACTGGTGAGGAGGGACCACGGGAAAAGGGAGGAAGTGACTCGGGAGCCAGGGACATGTTCCTCGCGCCTCTCACCCAGCACCTGGGTCCGTGACGTGGAACGGTCCCCTCCTCGCCTGCTCCCTCCTGAGACTGGGAGCCGTACAGGTCCAGGCTGCGCCTTACCCATCCCTGCCATCCCACAGTCCTCAGACCCACCCCAAATGCCTGCCCCCGTCCCTGGCTCTGAGCAGGCATGTGGTCAATGCATCTGAAGTAGCAGGAGCCCATGTACCACCCACCTGGGGGCTTGTCCCTTCACCCTGACCTCGGGGAGAGAGGCGCCTGTGGCCAGGCCCCCTGGGAGAAACGCCCCCTGCAGCTGGCCTTGGCCTCGGCCTCAGAGCCCCCTTCCTGGGAACAAGGTCAGCCTGGGGTCAGAGAACTGGACCACACAGGAGCCCGGGCTCCCTTCTTCCATCCTTCCTTGGTTCCCACACTTTTCATTTTTCTTTCAGACTCTGGTATCTCATCTGATGAGAGCTGGGGCCCTTCTACTGCACACAGAGCGTGAGCTTGGAGAGAGAGTCTACCGTTTCCTCTCCGGGGGCCCGAGTGCCCGGTGAGCGAGGGTCGGGGCCAGGCAGGCCCGTGCCATCACCTCACCCCCCACACCCCACCCCCCCACCACAGAGCTCACCTTTCCAGAGGTACACCTGCTGGAAGCTGGTCCAGGAGTCCGGAGCCCCTTCCAGGGTCGAAAGACCTGCCAAGGAGGATGTTCGTGGCTATGACCTTGAGTGGGCTTGCTCTCACAGGGACCCAGTGGCCACACCGCCTCGGTTCCCCCACACTGCCCTCTCCTGGGTGCACCCCTAGCAGCCTCCCAGAGCTCCCTCCCAGCAACCTGGCACAAAACCAGAGCCGCCAGAGCCCTGGTGTCCAGCTCAGGGCACCAAAGAGACTGTCGTGGTGAGGGGTCATGGACCCGTGACAGAGAGAATCACTTAAGGAACCAGTCACTGGCTTAAAAAGAACAGAACACCTAGGAAATCTGAGAACTCTCTTAATATTCTGTCTCTTAAGTCCCCGAGACTCTTGCCTCCTTGGCCAACGGGGACGGTAATTGTGAGGAAGGGACCAACGTCCGGAGACTGTTCTCTACAATATTTGACACGCACCCTATTATTACCGGTAGCTGCCACTATTTAGTTTATTCCTGATATCATGACGTTTTCTTTTCCGCCAAACGACACCTCCCTGGACACCACCCTGTGGTGGTGAGACTGGACCCACCGCACCGTTTCCTGATGTGCGGGTTCCCCCCTTGTCTCTGTTCAGCCCCGGGGTGCCGCCCGCTCCCCCTGTGGTCCCAAAGGCGCAGGACAGAGCTCAGAGGCACAGACTCTGGAGGCCAACCACCCCCACACGGCGGGAGACAGCTGGCTCACAGCTTGAGACAATAAAAATGATCTCATCTGACCTTTAAGTATTAGTAAGAGCTGCGGATTACAGTAGCCAGTGATGATCAGGGACCTTAGCCAGGGACCCAACACCGTAATAAGTACCTTCCACGTATGGTCTG
Source organism: Phyllostomus hastatus (assembly GCF_019186645.2). Lineage (NCBI taxonomy): Eukaryota > Metazoa > Chordata > Mammalia > Chiroptera > Phyllostomidae > Phyllostomus > Phyllostomus hastatus. Next base: position 44,438,304 of record NW_025334017.1, on the reverse strand, counting down.
ATTTCAACCTCACTGGTCGGCGTTGAATGTCCAGGTGGAGACCAAAATGCCGGAATTCAAACCCCATCTCTCTGGCTCCGTATCCCACACTCTAATCCCCACACTCGGGAGAGGATGACCTGCTATTTTAGACTTCCATCCGTCTCCAGTGGCAAACACCCTGAAAGGTCCTTGTGTTTAGAGAGGCGTGCAAGGGAGACTGGGGAGGTTCAGTGGGACACTGGACTACGTGGGAGGCTCGGGTATTAAAGTGACGAGTCCCCACCACCAGGAGGGCCGGGGTCCAGGAGTGAGCCCCAGATACTGAGCCGTGCTTCCGCTCAGCTCTGCCTCTGAAATGGAAGTGAACGGTGACGCCGGAACTCCTCGGGCTGCCGGACACTGAGGCCGTCTCCCGAACCGGCCCACTCGGAATCCTCTCCCGGCCTCCTGCAGGCTGTGGGGGTCAGCTGCAAAAGCGTGGGGAGCGAAAACCTACGGTGTCGGGGGGACGTGCACTTGGACCTCTGGAGTGAGAGGACCCCCTCTGCACCCCACAGAGGAGACCCACCACACACTCCCGTGACACCAGCACAGAGTGGGCCGTCTGCGCAGGTGGTGTCCGGTGTCCACTGTGAACTTGTGATAACATCTGTTTATCATGAAGGCCAGGCTAGGAGACCTCGAACCTCATCATAAGGGAAATTAAAGAATTTTAAAAATATGTTTTTATACCCCAGTCTATTTGGAACAACTCTTACAAAACATTATAGATAAAGTTTTGGGGGGAAGCATATAAAAAAATAAAACTCCAGGCCATGCATTATGGTTCTTAGCCTGTAAAGGTTGGAGAAGTGACATCTTATCTCTAGGGCACTGTATTGCTCTCAAACCTGAGACTGAGCCCAGCAACCACTCTGAGACATAGTCGATCTTGGGGTAAATGGGCTGAGCATCAGATGACGGACTTCCAATAAGTATTCATTCAGATGCCCATTCCTGGCCCTGCCCACGCGCAGTGACCCTTCAGGGAGTTCCAAGAGGAGGGGCCACACCACCTAGCAGTCCCCACTTCTGATGCGGGTGAGTCTCTGAGCCTTTCACGTGGTCCTAAGGTTCTTGTCTTCATCTGGTAAGAATGACCCACTTTACGTGGAGCGGAAAGAGAACTCACTCGTGCCCTCCACTGCCCAGAGAAAAGCAGGTGCCCCACGCAGAAGCACGCAGGGGTCAGGACGTGCTCTGGCCGAGAATGCACTGCAGTGTGTTGGGAACCAGCCCTGGTCATGCACTTCTGGTCCATCTCACGACAGTGGAGCCCCGCGTCTCCCAGCCTGGTGAGCCTCCACCTCGTCCTTGGTTTCGGCTCACTTTGATGCAGTTCAGTCCCCGGAGTTCAGTTAAACTCCGCATATGAACGCTAGCACCTCGGTACAGACGGAGATCGCCTGACCAGCGTCCACAGAGACTGCTGAGTCCTGAGATGCATCTTTGTGAGTCCCCACCAGGAAGTTCTAACCCCGCCCCCGATGGTTCTAATTATCAACACGATTGCCTAGAACCCTTGTCCCCTTTCACCCAGCTGGCCTCTGCGCATTGCTGGAGCGCACCGCCCTCAGGAAGGCGCCGGAAGCCCCTGGCTGGGCTCCGTGCACAGCACCAACCGAACCCCTGTCTTCAAGCTCCCGCTTGATGATGCCCCTCCAGCTCCCTGAATGCGCCAGAGCTTCCCGAGGTTGGGGACTGGGTCTCACTCCCTTCCACGTCACCCGCAGCCGGCATAAGCCCTGCGGAGCGCTGGCCGTCACCGCGCACGTGAAGGCGAGGAGGAATGAGTGAGGAAAACAAAGCCACAGGCTTCACGCAGAGCCCATCAAGTGAAGCGGAGCCCCTCATCCGCCCAAGGACAGCCGCGGGCCACCAAATCAGGTTTCCCGGTGCAGACTTCGGACCCTTCTTCGCTCCACCCCCACACTCCGCTGCTCCAGTGTGGCTGGTCCTGGGGAGGCACACGGAACCCAGGCGAACGTCACCCTTACTTGTCCCTGTGAAACGGTGTTCTAAGGTAGACTGTCGGGGCTGTCCGGGTGTCTGTCGCATTCCTTCCACGACCGCTGGGTTAAATCGTCCCCGATACACACACAGGCCTCCGGACTGACGCATCTCCCGCCCTCTGTGATCAAGGCTGCAGGCGTGCGTCCACATTCAGGGTGCTGGGGGCTCGGCGCGGGGCCGGGTTCTCGAGGGTGGACGGGTGCTGTGTGGCCCTGACTTCCTTCAGGACACTTCGGCACAGGTCTCGAGCTGTACCGGGTGGGCTGTTGGCATGCGCAGACTGGGAGTGGGCAGGACTCCACACTGGGCTACCCAGGGTTCAAGGCCACCTTGCACAGGCCACCTTCCCCTCTGCGCCACTTCCCCCACGTCTCCACTCGTATTTCTTGCCTTTCCTAAACAAGCTGTGCTTCCGGAAGCTTGTCCTGAGCTCTGCTTACTGCTGAGCACACGGAAACCCACCACCAATGAAAGCTATTGTCCAGAGCTGATAGGGACTCAGCAGTCATTGAGTCCAGGGTCATCTGGCAACAAGGGGCATTGTGGATGCGTTGTAAGTTCCTCCACCAAGCTCCCAGCACCCTGAGATCATGACAGTCAGCGATGCAACACAGACTCCTGTGACGGGGACACCGGCCACCAGGCTGGGCCCCACCATTGCTCAGTAACCAGAAGCCTTTGCGACTCGGGATAAACCTGGAGTGGCTCCACCTAGGCCTGGTTTTCCCCTTGAACGTTAAGTCCCTGTGGGCGTCAGGGGACATTGAACCTGCCTGTTTTTCATTCATTTACACTTCAAGACATTGTCAGAAACGAGACACGTGAAATGAGAAATGAAAGCTCTCAGTCCCAGAGCCCTCTAAGCCTTTTTCCTTAGAAGCGGGACGGTCGATCCAGCCAACACCGAGTCGTTGAACGCATGCAGAGAGGCTCCCCTGGAAGCTGCATGGATGCCTCTCGGGCCAACCTAGGCACACAGCTCAGACCAGGAGGGGTGAGCGGGCCCCGAGCTGCCCTCCTCCCTGCGGCTGCTCACGCAGCTCCCGGCTCGTCCCTGCGGCCACACCTGGCCCAGCTCTACTGCCCCGTTCGTCCCTTCCTCCCACCTCCCACCTGGGACATCACTCATGTCCTCGGGCTGCCCGGTACCCCCACGGCAGGATGCCCTTGTTGCAGTCTTGACCACGCCCCCATGTGCACACTCACACACAGGACAGGAAGTAACCCCCAAACTCCAGAAGCCCTCCGGGGGTCGGCGCCTCCTGGGGAGGCCAGACGCGGGCACGTCCTCCCCATCTCGGGCACGCACCAAACACATGCGCCGTGTCAGGCGATCCACGGCGGATTTACTGCCTGCGACTGTGCCGTACGTCTTCCGTCAAGGGCCTGTCTTCGCCCCGGGCTGCCTCTCGGAGGAACGGATACCACCTGTTCAGGATCCGCCGCGAAAATGAGCTGCCTGACCTTGCGCGTCCCCAGAAGAAACCAAGTGCCGTGGGACGCACTCGCCCGTACTCTGGGTTCTTCGTGCCAGGTTTTGTGCGCGACGGTGCAAATCCAAACACTAACAAGACGAGGTCCAGGTACAAAATACAACAAAAACACCAACGGGTTTTTACAAAGGTGATGTTGGACACTCTGTGAGTCCTTCACGTATGTCACAGGCCAGTGCCCGGACAGAGACGCAGCTAAGAACGTCACCTGGGAGCCAGACCGCCTGCTGCCAGACCCCAGCCCGTCTACTGACAAGCTCGGGGACCTTGGGGGACCTCCCTCCCGTGTGCCTCGTTTCTTCAGCTGTAAATCAGGGACAGTGGCAATCACAGCACGTCCTCCAAGCGCTGTGCTGGGGATCTGGGAGTTGAGAAAGGAGAGCCCTGAGGGCGGTGCCTGGCTCACGGTGAACAGGATGTGAGAGCTGCTGTCCTTATTGCTATGTCGTCATCATCATCGTCTCCCTGCATCGTCGCACGACGCTGTGAGATGCGGACTGCCACTGCCCCATTTTTATGGGCGAGCAATGGAGCCCCATGAACCGCTCAAGGTCAAGGTTGCATGCTGGTGTCCAAAGCTAGTGCTCCAGAGCCCAGGCAGGCGCCCTGCTGGGCTGGTGAGGGACACAGACAGGCCAGGCCCAACCTCACCGCACTGGCCACTGCCCTCCCCGACACAGTGACGTGCGGAGCAGGCGGGAAGCTGACTCTGCCACCCACTGGAGAATGTGCTCACACTGAAGAAGGACGAGAGGCCGGGACGAGAGCGGGGCCAGGCCGCCCCAAGCCCCGTCCGGACCAGCCATCGGCCCCCAGGTACGCAGGTGAGCCAGGCCGAGGTCAGCAGCGCCGCCCGGCTGAGGCGCCTCCCTCCGGCCAACCGGCGGCCTGGAGAGCCCCCTCGGTGCCCCTGTGCGATGCTGCTGAGACGCCGTGGGCGTGTTCCCGCAGCGTCCGCGGCACGGCTTCTCTGTGCAAGTACAAACTGCTCAGGGCGTGGGGGGTGCTCCCAGGAGAGCAGCAGACCACCCTGCTGGAGAGAAAAACCGCTCTGAAGGGCCACGGGCAGAAGGCGGGGACTTACTCGTGAACTCCTGGCCTCCCAGACGCAACGTCACCTGGCGGCTCCCCTGGTCGTATGTCACACCAGGACATGTGGCATTCGCCCTGGCCTCGGAGGGGTCCCTCCAGTCTTTGATGTTGCAAAGCAGGACGTCGGGGGAGCTCAGCAGCCCACAGATGATGGGACCTGCAGGGTCACGAGAGGGAGGGGCGGTTGATGTGATGGGAACAAGCAGAGTGCCGGCAGAGACTGACCTCAGTGCCCCTGTAGGCTGGGGACAGGAGACACCTTCTTGGGAGTGGACAGGGACCCTGGGGCTCGGGAGCCTGGTTTTAAACTGGGTTGTTCTTCCCCAAGAGTTAGTTGTGCTGCTGTCTCGCTGGCAAATTCCCAAAGGAAGGGCAGCCGCCACGCCTGCTGACCCTTCTCTCCCTCATCAGAGCCCTCCTTCAGGGGCCGCAGTGACGACCGTGTCTCGTGTGCCACCGGGCGTGTTTCTGCCGGGGCCTGCTGTCCCCGTTTCCCACCCCCACCCGACAGCGATCTTCCCGAGCCGTCAAGGAGCCAAATGGCAGCTTCTCCCTCTCTCTCCCTCCCCCCACACCCTGCCTCACACAGATACACGGAGGAAATCATCCTCAAAGGGACTCAGAAAGGAGTATTTAGATTCACAGTCAGGAACTATCCCAAACGCAGAGCTGTGTGCACCATTAGCACAAGCTCCCCTGGTGGGGAGCGAGCTCCTTGTCCCTGGAGGCATCCAAGCAGGGCCCGTGCGCCCACCTGCCTCAGACGTATACAGAGAATCCACAACAAGGGGAAGCACTGGACCATTTTCTCTTGAATGTGTCTTCTCATTTTGCATTTTCAAAACCCGCCCTAAGAGGATGACTTTGTCTGGTACCAGGACGACCGTCCCCCGGTCTGGCTGAATCTCAGAGCGACTTCAGCTACATCTCGGCTGTGTGCCAGTTGCTACGTACGTGCTTTAAACGTACTAACCCCCTTAATCCTCACTGACGCTATTATTTCCATTTTTCCTGATGGAAGAACTGTGTCTCGTGTTAAGTTCATGGCCCAAATTTACATAGACCTAGAAATTAAATAATGTCTACATCTATTCAGATGCATCATCTTCTTAGGTGATTCAGTGGTCCAGATTCTCCTAGAGAAAAACACCTACCACCCCACAAGCCCTAGCCCCTTCCTCTCCTGGTCTACGTCCAGGTCCAGACGCAGCCTCAAACCCGGCTCGCGCCAAAATGCGCCCAGAGCAGAAGACGCAGCGCACCTGGCTGGTGGACTGGGCGGGGGTCTGCCACCTCCCTCCTGCCGCCTGTAGAAAGACCGGCGCCCCTGCGGTCTTCTAAAACTCACCAGCAGCAGCTTTTCTGCGTAAGAAATCTGCCTCAGAGCTCCTCTAACGTGGTGGTTCTCCAGCCAGGGCACTTAGACTGATACATGAAGAATGCTGGGAGAGTTTTAGAAATGCTCGTTCTCTGGCCCCAACCCCGGAGTTCCTGATATGTCGTGGTGGAGGTGGCGGGGGGGGGCCCTGGGGAACTGGTGTTTGTAAATGGCACCACAGATACAGATGGCTCTAGAGGCACCGCACTACGGCACCACACAGACAGATGCCAGACCCCCTGACCTGGAGGGACCACTTCTCAGATGGGGAAACGGAGGCAGGACAGGGAGGGTGATCTGGCCGGTGACGAGGACGGGAATGGCCGGCCAGCAGTGGTGTGCCCGCCAGGTGCAGGCAGCGGGCAGTCAGAGCCTTCTGCTGAGGGCCCAAAGGACGTCTGAGTGCCAGGCCAGCCCCTGTCCCCAGCCAAAAAACGCATGGAGTCAAACAAGTGGCGGGTGTATTGTCCCTCTGCGCCCAGACTGCGGGAGAGAAGCCCACGCAGCCTTCTTCTCTGGGTGCGAGAGTGTCGGTGAGAACCCCACGTGTCTGAGAGGCGGGGCCAGCTGGACAGCAGGAGCTCCTCTGCTGGTCACATGCTCATGGCCCATGACCCTGGGGCCACGGGAGTCCCTCTGAATCCCACTTCCAAGTAGTCTTGACTGAAACACAGGTCTGGAAGCATCGTGAATGTTCTGGAATAACTATCAGTAGAAATTCAGCCATTGAGGGGTTGGAGGTAGGACGGGCTTGGACGTGGGAAGAGGCTGGAGGGATCGGAGGGGAGAGGGGGAAAGGGGGAGAGGGGGAGTCCACCCGAAAGTTAAACGGCTCCCCAGACGGCAGGGAAAGGAGGGAACGGGAGTCTGCCCCCGGTCATCAGCGGGGCCAGCCAGAGCTTTCTAGTTAGAACGACAAACCCGCCCACTGGACGAGACTGGGAAGAACATCTGTCTGATGCTTTATGTCTGTCTCGAAGGGAGCTTAGCTCGCAGCTCACAGCACGCAGCACGGCGAGGCGGCCGCTCCGCTCCCAGAACCCACAGATCACCGCTGACGCTTGCCGGGAAAAGCGATCAGGCCGCCCGCCAGAAGCGGTGTGGAAAGAAGGGTTTTGTGGGCGCACTGCTCCGTGGAACAAAGTAACTCTTCCATACATGATCCGAAGGAAAATGAGGTCAGCCTTTCCACCTTGAGAAATCCTACGGTCTGGTGAGTCATCCGGCCTCGGCGGGGGGGGACTGGTGTCTCCGCAGGAGAGACATTTAGCTCGAAGGAGGCGGAAGGCTCCCTGGCTTTGAAGTGCGGTGTCTCCAAATACATGTGCACATAAAGACATGTGTGTACATGCGTGCATGCTATACACACGTGTGAGTGTGCGTGTGTGTGCACGCATCCATCGTCTATCTGTCCTGTGCTTATCTGAATCCCAGCACGATGCACTCGTACAGTCCCAGGGCACTAAACCTACACGGAGCGTGAGGATGCCCCTCGCCCCAGGCCAGCTTCCCACCCTACCGCACCAACACGACACCCTTGTTTCGGCCCCCACTGACTGCTGTGGGCTGAACTCCGCACTTCTCAGTCACCCCCTCGGGGCCGGGGGCAGACGGCTATTTCATCCCGCCAGAAGGTACGACCCACCGGGGACATGCACAGGTGAGCGTGGGCACCCACCGGGGACATGCACAGGTGAGCTCAGGCACGAAGAGAAGAGCCTGAACGCTGTTTCGGGAGGAGCCGTCGTACAGACTGGTATCAAGGGCGGGGCATTGAGCAGTGGGCTCGGGAGCAATTAAGACAGTCACACAATTGGCAGAAATAATTAATAATAATAACAACACAGCCCAGATTCCAGACAGCAGGAGCAGGGATGCACTTAATCTCCGTCCCCAGCGCAGTAAGAAAGCAGCAGCAAGAAACGGGAGTGATGAATCAGCGCGGGGGAAGGACGCGTGGAGAGGGATTCCTCACGACTCCCAGATTCTCGGCCGGCGTGCTCTCCCCCGAGACGGGGTTTGTCACAGAAGCAGGGCATTTAGGGTAGAAGCTATCTGTCCCTGCAGAGGCGTGTTGACTTCGAGACGCTGGCAGGACACCCACGGTGGCTGCGCAGACAGCAGATGAGTGTGGGCCCCTGGACCTCTGCAGAGACCCAGGAGGGGTGGGGGCAGAGCCGGCTGATGGTCACGCTCAAAGGAACATGCTCAAGACGCTGCCTGAGACGGAGGGCACTGAGTAAGAGAAGGGTGTCGGGAAAGTAGGAGGGGCGAGTTTGAGGAGCTGGGAAGTGGTCGGCAGTGTCAGCAGCTAGAGACAGCCGGGCCGGGGAGAATGGGGAGACAGAGTTGCAACCGGGGAGGAGCTGCGGTAGAAAGGGAGAGAAACAGAACCAGAGTTGGGGGGAAGACCCAAGGTCAAGAGCTCTGTATTGCTGTGCTCATTTCGGCTTTTAAGGAGGCCGAGAGTCTAAGAACCCTGGGCATGCAGCATGGGGGCTGGTGGGGGGCGGGTGGCTGAGGACAGACAGGGTGGGGAGCAGGACTGACGGAGCAGACGGGCTCTCTGGCGCCCACAAAGCAGGTTTGCTCTCTCAGGGGGGATGCTCTGCAGACGCTGGACAGGTGCTGGATTCATCACAGGTGCTACAGAAGGTAGGTGCTCTGCGAATGTTTTCTTACTGAGAAGCCCAACGTCACGGTTAACATTCTCCCGAACACACAGAGTCTCCCTGCCTCTATCTCAGCTCACACGAAGGCCTACCTGGACCAGACTGTCTCTCTTCTCTCGCCATCTAAGCACTACCCAACCCACAAAAAATATCCCACGTGCCTCCTCTTCCAGGAAGCTTTCCCTGACTACCAAGTCCCATTGGAATCTCCCTCCTCTGCACCCCAAGGCTCTCATGGTCTTGACACTCCTGCTGCCTCATCGATCCAGCCTGGTGCGCAGCAGTGCCCAGCGCATGCTCCCTGATGGCGGCACAAAGGGATGAGGGGAGGTCACGGTCCTTTCACGGCACCCCTGCCTCCCCAACCAGGCTCTAAGCTCCTCCTTTTGTCTATTTCCAACCCCGAGCACACTGGACTTCACATATATGATGGTCACCGGAAGTGAGGTCATGGGAAGACACATAAGGCTACTTCAAACTGGTTCTAACCTTCAGAATTCTCCATAAGCTGAATGCAACAGCCCCATAGGTGGTGTAGCTGAGTCCCTCTGTTACTAAACCCATAGCATACAAGGGGCCAGACCCACTATGGGGCCCATTGTCTTTGTAACAATAGTCCAGCAAGAACGATCATTATCTATATTATCATCGGTATTTCATGGGCAAGTGAACTGTAACTTAGTTGAGCCCAGCCAGAAGGTGACAGGGTGGCAACCGACAGCCGGGTTTGGCCGACTCCAAAGTGCCTTCTCTACCACTAGTGCGCACAGCCAGGAACATGGATTTATTCCTACAAACAGAAGTCCATCCCCACTGCTGAGGGGTGGCAGAAAGTCCCAGCCCCAGGGATCACAGCACCCGGCATTCCGCAGGCACTCAGCAGACAGTCACTGGATGAGCGACCCTGGGTGCCGGGAATGACTAACACTTTTTGACCTGTGCGGCCAGTCCAGGCTCCGGAGCTGGTAGTGAGGGGCTGTCGAAGATGCACCTGGGCTCAGATCTCGGCTCTGCCGCTTGGCAAGCCCCACGTCTAGGAGCAGATGGTGCAAATTCTCTGAGCCTCAGCTGCTCAGTTTGTAAAATGGAACTCGTACTACCTCCTCTGAAGACAGCAATAAGAAAACACAACCCAGTATTACAACGTAAAGGGGCCAGCAAGGCATGCGCCACGGTGAGAGAGGCACCGCGTGTCCCTGACGCTGCGTACGTGAACACCCCCTCCTACACAGATGCGGTCACCTCGTGCCCACGGAGTCTCCCTGTTGTACGTCCCGGCTTCTGTGACCCCACGTTCCCCATCCTTCGTCATCTGCGTTACCTCCGCGGACTTGCGTGAGGATGAAGCCGTCGCAGCACGCGTCACGGTCACAGGCAAGACGGCAGAAGAGATGAACCTGCGTCAGACTGGTCCCCGAGGCTGCGAACATGGTGGGGCTGTACATGCCGGAGAGCGCGTTCTGGAAACCAGTCGGTTCGAAGACTTTCTGACTCCTTGTGGTGAATTCTTGGCCTGGGGAAAAGGCAGAAAAAAAATTTTTTTTAAGATCTTAAAACAATGCAGGGTTCTCTGTGCCACGAAACTGGGGGACATGTCTGTGCAGGGGGAGCGTGGAGTCAGCAGCCAGGACAAACGCCCACGACCCCTCGGGGGTCTAAAGGGGACGGGTGGAGAGCTGGCATTTGTTCCCATCTGCAGGATGACCAGCCGGTACTGAGCTCCAACTGTACCCACAGACGCCACGCCACGCGCCTCACCCGTAGGGCCGCATCACCTTCTCCGCCCTGAGAGTTATGTTCAACCTGCTCTGTGAACCGTGCGTTTCAGTAACGCAGCTTCTCAGACGCCTGCAGGGCAGGAAGCCGAGCCCCTGGATGCTGAAGTCACGAGGAGTCCCCAGCATGTCACTGCCTCGTGCCCACAACCCACAGGGGAACACAGAGCAGCGAATGCAGAGAAATGGGCCGGGACACGGTGCGCCTCATCCTGCGTTCGCCCTCTCACCCCAGACTGGCCGCTGGCTCTGTCTCCAGTGTGACAACTGTGGTTTCCCCCTTTCTTTGTGCCTCTGGCCCTCGGCTCCAAAACTCAGGTGTCCCTGCCCTTCCCTGCACCTGCCCCCACCAAGCTAGCTACCTGCCTTCACGCTTCCTGAGATGCATTCAGTGTGTCTCTTTTTAAACTGCAGATTTCTCACTTTAAATGGAACCGTTACTGTTTTTTCAGGCCTCCAGTTACACATGTCACGGCTTAGGTCCTGCCTGTCTCTGTCCCAACACTACGTCTCCAGTTAGCCCTGTCATTTTTAGGGCATCACTTTGCCAATGTGAGATGATACGTCACACTCTAGCCAAAATGTCTGTCCTACTATTACGTCCTTTGTGCGTCTGAGGGAAGGGAGCCTCCCCCGGCTAACGGTGTTGCCTCGGTCCACACAGCAGGTGGGCGGCAGAGAGAATGCCGGAGCCTGGGCTCGTCACCACCCCGGCCTCCCTCCACCAGCATTCACCGTTCTGAACTGCCTCATGCACCTGGAGCCGGCACAGAGCGTACAGAACGAGGCCCAAGCGCACAAGCTGCGGAACGAGGCAGACCGGAGTGGGAACTCCTACAGCACCCCAGGCTAGCAAGTTCCTAGCTCCTGAGAGCCTCAGCTTACCCATCTGCACAATGGGGGTGACCACATGTAACCCTCATGGATGTTGAGTGGATGAAAAGATAGGCTTCTATAAAAGGCTGAGCCACGAGCCCGGCCCTCAGTGGATGCTCAGCAGCTACCTTGCAGGCCTCCAGAGGGCGGGTGTCTCCTCCCTGCATGGCCCGGCTCACTCCTCCCTGCTCCCTGACTAGCCAGCAAAGCCCCTGCTCATCCTTTACCAAAGCCCAGCTACGCCTAAAGGGTCCCCCGCTTTAAGCCTTGCCCTGAGGTCCTCGTTGCATCTGACGCCCCCTCTTTGTGGACCTGCTCCGTGAATGAGGGGACGGGGCTACGCAGTCTCCACGGAGCCTTCCAGCACTGTCTTCTTCTGACTCCGGAAGATCTCATGGCCACTCCTCCACGGCCAAGGCTGCAGACTTGAAGAGCGTGCAGACAGAGGATGGTCTGATTCCAAACGCCAGGTCAAGCTGTCTTGCCCTCTAGGTCAGTGGCCCCCAGCCTTTCCGGCACCAGGCACCAGTTTAGTGGAGGACAATTTTTCCACAGACCAGGGTTGGGGCAGGGGGGTTGGTTCCGGGATGACTCAAGCGCATCCCATCCAGGCCCACCGCCTGCTGTGCGGCCCAGTTCCCAGCAGCCTGCGCCGGTACCGGCCCACGGCCTGGGGGTTGGGGGCCACATGAGCTCAGGCCTGTGAACGAATGTGCGTGTCCACCCACCCAGCTGCCACAGGCTGTGCTGGGGGCATGCAGGAAACATGTCCTTTCCCCCTCTGCTGTGACATTTTGTATTCCCGCTGCACAGAAAGACGGATTTAAAAAGTCACCCCTGATCGGAGCGGGTGTCTGACCCCAGACGCCGTCCACTCCGACCCCCCGTCTCTTCCCGCTCCCCTGGGGGCCCGGATGCCTGGGCCTCCATGTTTTAAAAATAGGAAAATAGAAAATTTTCTGCTTAAAAAACAGAAAATTTTTTAAAAGCCCAGAAGACAAAAATAAAAAGGAACAAACAAAAAACAGTCCTGCCCTTGATTAGTTTGGCAGCAAGGAAGCTTCCCAGTTTCCTCTGCAATTTCCCCCACAGCATAAACATTCAGGGGAGGAGGAGGAGGGGGAAATAGCAAACACTTAAAAAGAAATATAATTGCATTTTTTAAAAAATGTGATAAATGACCAAGGTATCGTTTGAAAAAGGAAATCGAGAGGGGCTGCTCACTGCATCTGTTTTCCTTGTTGGAACGTCGTCTCTCTGCTCCGCTGCCTTTGAAGGGCAAGAGGCCCCGGGCAGGAGCCCCAGGGCCCCGGCTGCAGGTCGGAGAGCCTGCGCTCCGCCGGACTCGCGGGCCTGGGGAGCCGCCTCCCACACAGCACAGGGGCGGTGGGTGGGAGGAGGACCAGAGACAGAAACACAAACGCTCGTCCCTGCCGGGGACTGAGGTCAGACGAGGCTGCGGGCTGGGCGGCGGCACTGTCCCACTTGCTGCAAGCTGTTTGCGGCTCCAGTCTGCAGCAGCTGGGAGCCAGGCCTCCTGCCCTGAGTTACAGACCTGAGAGAATGCCATCCTGCCACCTCTCCTCTCAGCCCCCAAGGCCCTGTCCAGACCCCCTGGGTTGTCTTCTGGTCCCCAGCCTCAGCCCTGGGTCATGGGGAAACTTCCCAGCAAACATGAAAACACATGTAGAAATCGCCTGCACCTGCTATTTCCACGTGCCAAACACTGTCCCGAAAGCCTCACATGGGTCATCCTCTCATGACTAGTGACACCCTATCCTACTGGAGAGGAAACACGACAGCCTAGAAAGTCCGGGAACGTGGGCCCAGATCTCGGGGCACACGGCTGGTGCGTGGCAGAGCTGGGACAACCCGGGCAGGCAGCTCCAGCATCCTCACCTGGCCATGTGAAGGGCGGCCGGGGGTACAGGGACTGGGGGCGGCTTCACAGCTCGCAGGGCAGCGCCAGCTGTGGCCCAGGGCGCAGGCCCCTGCATCGCAGGCACTCTCCCGGCCTGACCCACAGGAGGCCGGAGGCCAGCAGGCCTGGGCACGGGCTGCGGGGTTCCAGGAGATGCTCGCTGCATCTCCGCCACGGGCTCCGGCACCGGAAGTGTTTCCCTGCCCGCCGCTCCGTGAGCTGCACTGGGGTGTGGGGGGCGGTCTGGCTCCTCCTGCACGTGCCTGCTGGGAGGCGGCTCCTAACGTCAGCCGGGCCAAGCTACCGAGCCCAGAGCCGCCATCCCGCCCACTTACCCTTCTTCAGATACACAGCCAGCGTGTCCCGGTCCCGGCTCCTCACCGTCACCCGGCAGCGGAGACTGCCAAAGCCCACGGCCTGCGAGTTCCCCAGTGCGTCTTCTTGCTGGAGATGCGAAGAGGCTGCGTTACCACACCCCGTGAGAGCTAATCCAGCAAACGTGTATAGGCCCTAACCAGGGCGAGGCCCTGGGCTGACGAAGATACAGAGGAAAGACCCCTCCTCAGGATTCCCCCCCCCCCCCGCCCCGGTCTACTGGAGCACACGGACAGTGAGCTGGCCACTGCAGCCCCAAGTCCCCAGTGTCAGCTGCAAAGACACACGCCCCTCGAGAGAGGGTGATGACAGAGGCGGGACAGACACATTCTGTCGAGAACGGGGAGCTAGGAGAGGGCTGACACGTAGCGGCCCGCCCCCGCCTGTGTGCCTCCGGGATGTCGCGCACAAAAACACACTCACACGTGAGCACGGGTGCAGCATAAAGCGCATGCAGGGTGCTCCTGCTGCTGATGTTGCACAACGGCTAACCAGCGCCCTTCACGGATGTAAGCCGAGTTATGTACGTCCACGGAAGGGACTGGTATGTGCCGTTAAAAAGAGCAAGGTTAATTATTAAGATACAGGAGAGAAAAATACACATGGTACAGTGTTAGCATATACAGAAACAAAAAAAAAGGATGCTTATAATGCACAAAAATTTCCTGAACGGACCCAGAAGGAGCTGGGGAGCAAAATGCAGGTTGGCGTGGGTCGAGGGCCCAGAGGGTTTGGAGACGGGAGCGTGCGTGGCTTTGCTGCAGGCCCGCCTGCCCTGATTCTCCGAAACGGTGGAACTGCCGACGTCCTACCAGCTTCGACTCACAGGAGCAGCCGTCTCACGCGGCCCTAACTAAAATGTAGCTGTTTTCCGTGTGAGCCACAGCCACCCTTCCACGATGGAAGGAGTGCCTGCGGGGCCCGGGGCTCAGAGGGACCGAGGGCGCTCAGGGCTCTGACGGCGGCCGGTGGGAGCCGCCCAGGGTGCCCCGTGAGTAGGCTGGTGGGAGCAGAAGGGGCCGCTTGTCCTTGACATTCCCTCCTGACCCCCGTGTCGGGAGGTGACACTGCTCAGGGGAGCACCCCTCATGTCCATGTCACCGTGAGCCGTCGCAGGTGTGCCGCTGATGTTCAACTTTCCAGAGTCTCAGCGCTTTCAAGAAACGGAGGTAACACGGGGTCGGCTATGGACGGTCTCACTCCTTTGCCTGCTCGGCCTGGTGTGGACTCGATCAGAGCACGTCCGACAGGCGCAGGGGAGACAGGCGTGCCACCTGGCGGCCACGACTCACCTGACCGGAAGCCGTGCAGGCGATGTTGTTACTCGTCCAAGCGTAGAAGTCACACGAGACGTCTGGGCCCACCGTGGACACCGTGAGGAAGCCGCAGGACTCATCCGAGGCGCAGTCTGCAAGCACCAGGGACTGTCACCCGTCTGTCCCCCACCCCGGCGATGCTGAGGAGAGATGGACACATACCCCCACAGCCTGCCCCCGATATACCCCTCCCCACACACACACACACACTCGCCTGCAACACGGGACGACAGTGACTGCCCGTGGCTGACTGCGGGGTTATGAAACACCCCGTACACAGACACGGGCTCCGCCAGTCAACGGCAGCTGTCGCTGCCCCTCTCTGGCCTCACTGTCACAACAGGCAGACGGCGCGCCCGGCTCCGACACGTGGCTCCACGAGGAACCAGCGCCGCGCATTCCGCTCCCGCGTCTGTGGTGGCACATTGTCCCCGGCCCGCAGGGGACGCACCATAAACCCTGACGTGAAACTCTGAGTTAAGTGCACCTCTGGGGGATCAGCTGATGGCAAAGTGCTTGGATAAAGTGTATTTTTCGTGACAGCTTCAGTGGTTTGTTCGATTTGCCTTGCAGGCCGATCAGCAGAACATGTTTCAGTACCACCCCCGGGGGCCCGCCTCCCCACACCCCGTACCTGCCAAGCACCGCGCCAGCGGGGGTTCGGAACCCGGAACCTCGGACCTGACTCCCATGGCCGCGTCGGCACTGACCACCACCTCAGAGCCTGGAGCCTGCTCAAATCTCCGCATCGCTGGAAGATAACGTGAGACTCGTGAACTCGGACGCCGGGGCCTTGGAGCCAAAACCAGTGCCTGGTCAAGAAGTCGCCTTCCCGTCACGGCCCTTGGTCACCCAGACGTCCCGTGGGGAGACTCCCTTCTCAGTTCGGCCCAGCACGCTGCCCACTGTGTGGCAATGAGAGCTGTGACTTCTGTCTCCACTTTTCTATCTCACTGGCAGGAAGTAAGGAGAAAGTTTCAGTATTACATTGGTCCTCACAACTCATCCTTGCTCGTGGGTAGTGATTTTCTATCTAAAGGGATATTTCCCCATCCTTATCTCTAGGCACCAATTATATCTTGTAATTTTTTTTTATGAAAATTTTCTTTTTAGCCCTGGCTGGTGTAGCTTAGTAGACTGAGTGCCGCATTGCCATCCTCTAACAGGGTGCGGAGGGGGCTGACGTGGAGACGCAAGCACTTCGGGGACGATCCCGCCATGGCCGGGAGTCCCCGGGCCTGTGGTCGTGGAGGACAGCAGAGACCTGCCAGCCTGCACCCTTAAACCCTTCCAGCTCTCACTCCCCCAGCTGCTGTGTCTGCCCAAGAGCAGGAGTGATGGAAAAAACTGATGACTTCCACTGGGTTTGCAAATCTGCCCATCGGGACAGATATGCACAGATCCTTGGGATTCTGCGGTGCTTTGCTATTGGAGAGAAATGACGGGTCGGGGCATTAGGAGATGAGCTGTTCTCACTTGCGTTTTCAGGTGTTTTATGTGATCAGCGGCACCAGCTTCCCTAGAGGGCAGTCTGGCCACGAGCGCGAGTGTGCGTGTGTTGTGTGTGTGCAAGTGTGCACGCGAGTGTGCGTGTGTTGTGTGTGTGCAAGTGTGCACGTGCAAGTCTGTCCAGTAAGGAAACAGATAAATCCAGGCAGGAGCGGATCTTGCAACTAGAAGGAATGGGTTTAAGGGCCAGACACGCACCTGTTCAAAAGTCACTGAAACACTCTCTGCCTCGCCTTCCTCAACTAAACGATGGGGGGTGACGACATCTGCCCCTTGCCCCCTCGCCCCCTCGCCCTGTGACGTTTCCACGTGACGGCCTGGAGAGACCGCCTGGCACGGGCCTGGCACCCCGTGAGCCCGTGCGCGTGCCCCCTCTCCTCCCACAGACAGCTGAGCGGCGCCGGCAGCCGGGGCTTGCTCTCGGGCGTGCAAAGGCGAGCCACGGCCTTCGAGCAGCGGAAGGCGACTCCGCAAAGGTGGAGCGGAGCTCTGAAGACGGGAGGGTGGAATGGAAGGCCCTCGCAGACTGCCTCAGCCCGCTCCCTGGTCAGCAGCTGAGGAGACAAGGCAACCGGTACCGAGACTGCTGGGCGTTCTGAGATACACATTACCTGTTAGGCACGCCATTGCTAACGCACTCAGCTCCCCGACAGGATCCCCACTAACAGGCGAGGAAACTGCTAAAGGCAAGTGACGTGCCCGAGACTACTCGGCCGGCAGAGGGCGCCACTGGGATAACACTAGTTCTGCCCCTGCTCCCACCACTCCGCGTGCTGGAGCGGGTTTGGCCCGCTCAGCGTCTCAGGAGGCCACGGCGGGGCCTGTGGACCAGAGAAGTGGAGCAGCCTGCTCTGGGCGGCCCAGCAAGTAACTTATGGAGCCAGGCCTGGCCTGGCCCTCCTGTCTTTCCACGACACCCCACCGAAGGAAAACATGCTGACCAGCTTTCTGGGGGCAAGCTGCCCACAAAAAAAGGAAGCCTCAGAAGATTAGTTTTTTAGATTCTTTTCTCATGCATTCACAGGTATTTGTTTGGGGGGGGGAGTTTTATGACGTCTAATACTTACTTTCCAATGATTAAGAGAAACAGAGAACAAAAGAGCAAAATACGAATGATTGCTGGGTCTAGGTGATAGGTATTTGTTCATCCCACTACTCTTCTTCCAACTTCTACATAGACTAACATTTTTTACATGAAAGTTGGAGACAGATGCCTCCCGCCTGTCGGTCCCCTCCCGGGAGGCCCCGGAGAGCGCCCCCCTGCCCCGGCAACGCGGCTGGTCCCAGGGCCGCACATACTCAGACACTGGGCGTCCGTGAGCGGGGCCTCTGTTTCCGACCACGGCAGCCTCCGCCCCTCGTCGTCCACACAGAAGGCCTTGCCCCGGTCCCTGTCCCTCTGGCTGGCTCGGTACTGGCCGTCCTGGTCACACTGCAGGCCCATCTCGTTCCTCTGACAGTCCGTGACACCTGGAACCAAGACACGGACCCAGCAGTCAACGATTGGTGACAGGCCTCTGGGGTCCCGCCCCTCAGCCTCCCGGGCGCCCAATCGCTGGTCAGACGTGCAAGTCACAGGTCTGAGCTGGACACTCTCTGGCTTAAAACTCATCGGTGACTCTACCCTGACCATGTGTGACATCCATGACACTACAGTGTATTGAAGTACGGAAATGTTTTCTTTTTTTCCATCACACACTTAACATCTCGAGGACAGGGAAGGAATCTCTACTTGTGTTGCTTTTCCAGGACGTACTTGGCAGGAGGCAAGCATGTGACTGTTCAGAAGGGAAGGCCTGGACGGACGGGTCCCCCAGGACCCTTGCTGGGAGGTAGGTGGAAGACACCCTTCCACGGCAGCCCAGAGACTTGGCTCACACCCAGTTCTCTCCCTCTCAACTCAGTTAGCCATGTGGCTAACCACTGACTGACGACAACGTGTTTTGCCAAGAGATACAAAGGGTCCTTTTTAAATAACATGCTTTATATGCCATTCATGCTATACATGAATTCACTTATCACCCAATCAATAGCTACTTGGTTGTAAACAGAACCCCAGAAATCACCCAGTGGACCTGCAAGGTTAGAAAACAGGAGAAAAATGTTTTTAAGTGAGAATTGTAATATAGACCTTACCCGTGTAGAGAAACTGAAATCCTAAAAGCTATCCCAACACAAGAGGAAGCCCGTGGAACAGAATCTCCTGGCATCATTTAAAACTGGGCGGCCTCTCCTGCCCTGTGCTTCTCTCTAACATGATTCCACCTAAGAACACAGACCGGGTCCTGCAGCAGGCAGATGGGCAGAGCTAACGAGTCCCGGAGAGTTCTGAGGTGTGAACACACCCTCAGTATAGGCCCCGCCCCCGGCCCTGGGGACCCATTGCTGAAATCTCGTCTGTGAGTCGAGACCTCTGGGAGTGTAATCACGTGACGGCCCTCCCCTGCTGCGTGGAATCCTGCCAGAGCTCGTCCCCACAGTGGGATGGGGGCGAGTGCTCACTGTTTGTCGTAAACACATCAAAGGATTCCACTTCGCTGTGGGCAGAATGTTTGTCTCCTCTAGTTCATGGGGTGAAGCCATTAACCATAGTATGATGGTATTTGGAGATGAGAGGCGATGAGGGTTGGGTGAGGTCATCGAGGTGGAATCCCCATGACGGAGTTGGCACCCCAACAGAAGGGGAAGACCCGGGAGGCCCCTCACTCTGCACACATGCACCCCAAGAACGTCGCCGCACTGGCACGCAGGTCCGGGGCCTCCAGCCCCCAAAACTGTGAGCAATCAGCGTTGGTTGCTGAAGGCACTCAGCCCCTGGTAATGTGTGCACAGCAGCCTGAACTTGGCAATGGCATGTTTTATGACCACCCTATGATGTCGTAGCACTGGCCTTGTGTAACAAACGAAGAAGCTGACCTTCAGAGAAGGGAGCCGACTCTGTCTGCATGACAGCCCCAGGAAGGGGGTGGGCAGGGAGTGAGAGGGGCTGCCTGGGACCTCGTCTCGGCCCCTCCCTCTGGCCCCTGTCACGCGGGTGGCACCCCTCCATCGGCAAGGGTCAGTGTGACAGCCCCTCACGCCGCCCAAATCACAGAGGCCGGGGTCGCCGTGGACGCACAGGGTGCAGTGCCCCGATGTCAAGGGCAGGGCGCACCTGCTGAGGACTGTCTGTCCAGGAGGAAGGTCAGACTCCTGGCCCCAAACTCCTCTTGCTTTCTCAGAATTACCGCCCTACTTCCCTGCCCTCCTGACCAAGGAAACTGCCTTTATCAGAGAAGGTGACTTGATCTCTCTCAATTACTTTCAAATTCTAGGCGCTCTTCTGTTTTTAAGCAATAACACTTTTCCTCTTGTTGACACAATTTCAGGCTAACGTGAAAAAAAAAAAAAAAAACCACCATGCACAAGGCGAGTCACGAGTCCCGGGCAACGGGAAAAACCCAACAACGCCCAGGTGACTGTCACACAAGTAGGCCAGGAGAAGTCACGTGACATGCGGGAAGTCTGCGAGCACACACAGTCCCAAGGAGAGGACCGGGCGGCGAGGCCGGGAGGTGGAAACTGTCTTTCACTTTTCACTCTGACAAGGCCGGTGCGAAAACCAGAGGTTTCAGATGCCAAGACCGAAAGCCAGCCACGTCACCTACTAGCTGAGTGACTTGGGCTCAGTCGCTTCTCTGAGTCTTAACCTTCTGCTCTGGGAAAGGTCAGCTCTCGCTATTTCCCTGGGAGGGGAACGGGGACGACTAAGTGAGACAGCACCCGGGAAACACCCGGCCCGGCCTCCGGTGGGCACGTGGTTTTCCATGGTGGGCGATGCCGTTCCCGTGCGAGACACCGTGGCGATGCCTGGAGGCACGCCCGGCTGTCATCAGAACTTGGCGGGCAGAGGCGCGCCTCTGACATCTACCAGGTAAGTAAGGGCCAGTCACGCTGCCGAAAGCACACCCCACCCTAGAAGGGACAGCCCCCCCCCCCACAAATGAGGAATCATCGGCCCCAGATTCCAGTGGTGCCGAGGCGGAGGCCTCGCACCCCGGGGCCCCGGCGCACCGCGGGGCCTGTGTTTCCAGGCGGGGCCCCGCAGGACTCACAGTGGGTCTGACGGAAAGCTCCGGCGGCAACGGTCGTTCTGCCCCCGGGACACGGGGCGCAGGCCACGCTCCCTGCCCGCTCCTGGTAGAACCCCACAGGACAGGGCACACACTGCTCCTCCCACGAGTAGCTTCCTTCGGGGCACTTGGCTGGAAGAGATAAACAGGGAAATGACGTTACAGACGAGACACCTGCTTCACAGGGGACGCCTTGCCGCTCGCAGGACCTGCCCGCGGAACCCCCGGGTCGCACCAGACCTCGCCCCTCTCACACACCTGCGTGGAGGGCCCGCTGCGGGCCAGGCCCAGGGGCCAAGGCTGAGCTGCGGAGAAGGCAGACAGGGCCTTGCCCCGCAGGAGGGGACAGGCCAGTGGGATGGGAGGGGGTCAGGCAAGAATTCCAGAGACGGGCCAGATGAAGCAGGGAGGAAGGCATGCTGGTGAACGGGGGCCCTCTGACCGGTGGCGCCGGAGACGAATGACGAGAGGCACCCCGGGCAAAGGTCTCGGACGGAGAAGGGGCTTCTGGGCCAGCGCAAACATCCCGAGGTAGGCGTGGGTTCGGGTCACTCACAGAATGGGGAGGAAATAAGCCACGCAAAGCCAGGTGTGGAGGCAGAGCTTAGCAGACAAAGGGGAGAGGTGGCGCTGGAGAACACCGTGAAAGGTCAAGTGCAGCCGTGAGCGACCCCGGGAACATTTCCCGAAGTGAAGGGCACGGCGGAGCCCAGGGTGGGGGACAAGCGACTTCGGACTTGAGCCCCGTTCTCCCCAGACCGAAGCCTTCTTTTTCTCCGTCCACCAATGCAACCAACTCCCGTTGACCAGGCAGCCAGCACAGATGGGTGGGGCGAGCTGGGACGAAGCCGACGTTGACTCCACGACTCCAATGTGGACTCCGTCGCTCGCCCGCACGCGCACGCCCCGGCGCGGCTGAGTCAACCAGAAACTCGAGGCACGCCCTGGAAACTGAACGCCGTGCTTTCCCGCCTGCGCGGAGCCGTGAACAGCCTGGCGCAGGGACCGTGGTTTCGTTCCTCCTATGAGTCAGGCTGCTGATCACCTCTGCTGTTTTCACCCCAGCGCTGGGGCTGTGTTTTCAGGCGGTCTCCAAATTCCCAGCTGAAGGAAAACAGAACCTGCTCGGCCCGCCTGCGCCGCCTGCCTCCTGGTCCGAGGCGCGGGCGAAGGGGCTGCACGCTTGGCCAGTGGCAGGCCTGGGGGCGATGCGTGGGGGTGTGCATTCTGTTCCTCTGCATCGGGGACATCGACGGTCTCGTCCACCCAAGGGAGGCCTCGTGTAGAAGCCAGAACGAGGCAGTGGCTGCATTACCGTCGTCCTTCCCTCGGCAGGTGGGCCCTCTCAAAGACCCCCGAGTCCACGGCAACCACGGGGCCTTCGCCCTTCAGTTAAGCCCCTCCGTGACAGTCGCGGGAAGCCCCTAACGGCCTCCATTTGCTCCTCCATAAAATCAGACGCCGCAGCCTATTTGTGTTTGCGAGTTCCACAGAGCATCTGGCCACGCCAGGTCGGTCCCGTCGTCCTGCAACCGTGACAACCCACCTTCTGCTGCAGGAAGCGTCTGCGAGGAGCCATCACGGTTCTCCACCCCCCAGCCTGCCCCGCTCAACGCCATGCCTGGCGCCGCCACTTCCCGACTTAGAACTCGTCCACGGTGCCTCCCCACCAGTCCCAGCCCGTGGCTGCACCCCAAAGCCCCCCAACTCTGGTTCCTGCCTGTCGCTCTGGCCCCACGTCCTGCCCCGTTTCCCGCACACCCCATTCTCCAGCCACATAAGGCACATGTAGGGTCCCCATGAAGCCACACCGCTTCATGACTCCCTGCTCTTGCACGAATCTCCATTTCCGGGATGTCTTTAGCAGCCTCCACACACAGATGGGTGCGTGCACACACACAAGCACACACACACACACAAGCATGTGTACACACATGAAACATGTGCACGGACACATCCTTGCTAATCCGCTCTTGTCGAGCAGCAGCTGTAACTCACCCTCCAAGTTCACGCCAGCCTTTTCCCCCAGTGAGCCCTCCCTCCCCGGCCGCCAGCCTGGGGCGGACGGAGCTCTTTCACGGGACGTTCTCGCTCTTTCCATTTCCCTCTCTCCACCCAGACCGTCAGTTCCTTGAAAGCAGAGCTACGATTCTGCTTCCCTGAGAATGTAACATGGTGTTTGACATAGACTTACACGTTGAAAGCCTGGATGGATGGATGGATGGGTGAATGCACAGAAGGAAAAAAGAAGCAAAGGGTAGAGGGAAGGAAAGACGACATATTTCTGCAGAAAAATCCCATAGAGAACTAGCTCCACTGTAAGAACTTGTAGTGAATAAATAAAATCTAATGTTCTCCAGAATGGAAAACGGAAACCTAGATGATTTCTCTGGGATCCTCTTTAACGGGCCAGCCCAGCATGCCGGCTGCCAGCTGGGGATTCCAGGGAAACCGCAGGACTGGCCATGAGGCCACAGGGTGAACATAGCTGACCCACTGGAGCTGCAAACGAAGCCCCGAGCCCCCGCGGTCTCCGGTCCCTGGGTTAAGGCCACCAGGCCGACGGGAGTCGTGGAGGTGACTGTCCCCACCGCCCTCCGAGGGGATCACCCCGATGAGCCCCCCGAGGCAGTCACAGAGACCCGGCTCCATCTGCACAGGACAACGTTCTGCTTGTAGCCTCACGGCTGTGTTGCGGACGTTCTTCAGACGGAAAGAGAGCCAGTGAGAACAGAGGGAGGAATCGCGGTGCGATCTCACTACTCACCACCCCCGCTGTGGCTCCCACTCTCTCTGAAGCCCGCCACCCTGGGGCCCGCTCTGGTGAAATACATGCAGGTGTTCCCCCTCCAGGAAACAGTCTCAGCTGCCCCCCCCACCTCCCAGGTGAGCTGGGGGCCCATCCTGGCAGACAGGAACTAATAACCTAATAATCCAGTTCTGCAGAGGGAAACCTGGGATCAGAGCTTCGGTCTAGCTCCTTTATTGTACAGGACACGGGTCCCTACCTCCCACCCCTCTCCCCGCCTCCCCCAGCCCTGCCAGCATCCCGCCAGGGAACAGGACTTGCTTCAAGGCACAGGCAGAACAGGTGCCTTGACCTGACCCCTAGCTGGCACCCCTGTCCTCCACCTCCTGCTGCTCCACCCGTCAGAGGGCACACCTGAGTCAGCGAGCCTCAGAGTGGGGCTCCCAGACCCCTCTGCCAGCTCTCCCTGCAGTGACTAGAAAAGCAGCTCTGGCCACACACGCCCACCCCCCCACCCAACTCAGAGACGGGCAGTGGAGCCCAGGACCCTCCTCGGGGAGTCGGGGGACACAGCGGCAGGTGCTAGAGCACACCTTCATCCCCGTGAGCCCGCTTCTCCCACCCCGGCAGGTGGTGCCATCCACTCCCTCCGCCGGTTCCTGTCCTCTGTGTCCGGCTGCTCGGGTCCCAGAGGAGCTGAGGTCCCTCGCCCACAGACCTCTGGTTTCAGGAACCTGAGTCCCTCCTTTGAGTCCCCCCTGCTCTGGGCTCGCCGCATGCATGACCTCATTTCGTGCGAGCCTCAACCTCTTCATCTGTCGCACGGGGCCGTTCCCTGCCACCGGGGGCTCTGGGAGAGGGAACTACTTGGGAAGGTGTATTCAAACGGCAAATCCTCTAGAAACGCTGGTGTGAAGCGGTTGTGTCGCCGGTGTTGGTGTGAAGATTTGGCTGCATCTTAAGCTCCGCATGGAGTTTAGAACTTGGCGTGGATGTCGTGAAAGGAAAGGGAGGCCATGCAGCTTTTGTGTTGCAACCAATACAAACAACGGAGAAGCATCTCCCTCAATCACAGCACAAATGCCTCTGTGTCTCGTGTCACGTGGGAGGAAGGCTTTTCTGTGTGAGACCCTGGAAGTTTCTGTAGCGGACAGAACAGTGGCCCCCGAAGCTGTCCCCATCCTCATCCACGGGACCCGAGACTGTGTTCACTTACGTGGCAAAGGGACAGTACGGTTGCAGAAAGAATTAAGGTTGCTAATCAGCTGACCTTGTAACAGGGAGAGCGTCCTGGGTCATCAGCCGTCTTTAACTGCGGGGGCTGAGAAATGACAGGCAGAACCCAAGGGGGCTGTGACCACGGGAGAATGGTCAGAGGGCTGTGACGCCGCTGGCTTTGAAGGTCAAGAAAGGCAGCCGTGAGCCCGGACGTGCGGGCAACATCTTGAAGCTGAAAAAATCAAGGGCGGCCCAGGGCCTCCAGTAGGAGGGCCACCCAGCTGACACCTTGACGTCAGCCCGGGGAGACCCGGGTCAGAGTTCAAACCTGCAGACCTGTAAAATCGTGAATGCATGTTGTCTGAAGCCACTGAGTGTGTGGTGGTTTGTGGTGGCAGCAACGGGAAATTCACACAGCTCCCATTCAAGGAGTCTGCAGCTGTATTCTAGCGAAGATGGCTCCAAGGCTATTGACGTGCAAGGCCAAGGACAGCCCCCGTCAACCTCCACCAGGAGCACTGCCCGGAACGGTCAGGTCCTGGGCTCATCGATGGCCCTCTGGGAGGGGTGGCGGTGAGCAACACGTTGCCACAGCCAGACTAAGAAATCTCACGGAGCACGCGGGGCAGGCCCTGGCCTTTGTCACAAAGACAGCGCAGCCCAGACCCCACGGTCCGGGCTTATCAAGAACCAAGGGGAAGGGATCACTTCAGTCATTGGGTTCTTCCTTCTGTCCCGCCATCTGTGCCTCCAGCTTCAGCTGCTGCCTGCTGGGTGGTGACGGCCTGCCCACACGTACGCAGCGGAGGACTGAACAACTTCCCAACACACAAGTGAACAGCTCCCCGCTCTGCACGCCCACGCTCTGAGCGCGCCGGTGGCCTTTCCCGCGGCCTCGCACAGCTCAGTAACAGCGATTGGGGCGGGGGGTGGACCTACCGCACCCCAGTGGGTCCTGAGTGGCATTGCCGGCGGCTGGGACGAGCTGGAATCCTTCCAAGCACCCATATCGCATCCTGGGAGAGGTGCCAAAGCCGTCCCCTTGGAGGAAGCGGAGGGAGGTGTCCGCGGGGAACGTCTTGGAGTCCAGATGGAGCTGGAAGGTCCCACTCTGGATCAGATCCGCGAAGCGCCCGACCAGATCCTCGCCCACTAAGGCTTCCTCTGCAAGACATGGGACGGGCGGCAGTGTTAGCTCACTGTCCTCTGCGGGGACCAGGGGGACAAGAGCCACCCGGAGTGTCCACACCGAGACACAGGCATTACCCAGGGCTGCACTGCACAGAGGAGGAAGGAGACACAGACATTACCCAGGGCTGCACTGCACAGAGGGGGAAGGAGACACGGGCATTACCCAGGGCTGCACTGCACAGAGGGGGAAGGAGACACAGACATTACCCAGGGCTGTACTGCACAGAGGGGGAAGGAGACACAGACATTACCCAGGGCTGCACTGCACAGAGGGGGAAGGAGACATGGGCATTACCCGGGGCTGCACTGCACAGAGGGGGAAGGAGACACGGGCGTTACCCGGGGCTGCACTGCACAGAGGGGGAAGGAGACACGGGCGTTACCCGGGGCTGCACTGCACAGAGGGGGAAGGAGACACGGGCATTACCCGGGGCTGTACTGCACAGAAGGGGAAACTGAGGCCCACAGAAGAGGATGATTGGCCTGAGGTCACGCAGAGTCAGAAGCCCAGCCAGCCCTCCAACCCGCGTGTGCCATGTGATCCCCGCTGGCACGGGACATCACGACTTCAGTCACTAAGCTAAGGCGCACCACCTCTGAGCCTCCTTCCCCCAGCTGCACGATGGAACCGCCCCTCTCGCCGCCGCTGCTGATGCTGACGGGAGAGAACATGTGATGGGGCCACCCCAAGCGAAGACAGAGCCCCCAGGGGACGAGGAATCCTTCCGCCTCCATGTCTGCCGAGGGGCCTCCAGCGCCTCACGGCGAGTGCTTCCCAGGACGAGGGAGGACGAGCCCCACAGCTGGAGCTGGGCGGGGCCCCAGCACGCAAGGCACGTTCACAGCAGGCTGTCATACAGCCAGCAGAGGCCTGATGCTGGGAGGAAACACCTCTGCCTTTTGAGGCTCCAAATAGACCCCAGTTACCCGGGCTCTTTGCAGAGAAAGACAAGGGAACCCTTAATGCATCAGGCTCAGGGGTGGGGGGAGCGGACACAGTCACCCTTCCGGTTACACCCTGGCCACCTCTTCCAGAAGCCCCACCTCACAGGACAAAGGTGAGCTCCGGCCAGTCCTGACCCTCAGGGTATCGTGAACTCCCCCGCGCTTCTCCGCAGACCCTTCTCCTCTCCCAGCTCGTCCTCACTGCAACCGCCCTGCTTGGGCAGCGTGGGAAGGGGTTCACCGCCAGCAGTGGGCAGGGCGTGGACAACGAACCAGCAGAGACTCCTCCTCGCCAGTCCCTCCCACCCTTTCTTCGCACCTACAGCCCCTCTCTGGGCCCAGAAAATCAGGAGGAGAATTAGAAGATGTTTGCAGAGACGCAGTCGGGCGACGTGATTTAACTCTCGTGAGCTGTCGACCAGAAATGGGCTGATCTTTGCAGACGGTTCCGCACTCCGCTCCCGCTGAGGGTCAGGGGAGCGGGGGCAGTCCTCACCAGAGGCCCTCGGGAAAGCACCCTGAGTTCACCAGCCCCGCCCGCCCGAGGAGGAACCTGGGGCCCGGAGACCCTGCTGCGCAGCCTCTGAAGGGCAGCCAGGCGGGAAACGCACCCACGTCGCGCAGATCGGGCAGAGAGGCTGGCGGGACATCCTCGAGCCGCAACGTCCACGTGACGTTCACTCCCAGGCGCTCCCCGCTCAGGCATTCCACCCGCACCGCCGAGTCGTCGCAGACGGGAATGGAAACGGGGGTCCCAAAGGTCGGCACCTGCGGAGACAGACGCCCTCGGCTCAGGAACACGGCGGGGAGCCGGCTTTCCTGGGCCCGCGGCAGGCCCCAGCCTCGGTCTGTGCTGCGGTCTGTGCTGCTGCTGGAGGAGGCCATCGCGAGGGCCTGACGGCGGGGCGGCCTGCCAGCTGCACCCCGGCCATCGCCATCGGGGGCTCCTCGCCCCTCCCCCATCCTCGGGACCTGCGCTCTGCCCGCCGTCCCCGCAGTGGAGGCTGCTTCAAGGACGCAGCCTTGAGGTGGACGAGACGGAGCTCCATGAAGGTCTCCGCATAAACTTTGAAGGTTCTGGTGGGCGGTATGGAGACCTGCTCATCTTGCCCCCGCCCCAGACAAGCCAGGCACGTGAGCCCCCTGCTGATGGGCACTGTCACCCACCAACCTGGAGCCGTCTCACCCTCTTGCTCTCTCCTTGCCCTCCCCAGGGGGGCCAGTTTGCCAACCGGCACTTCCTCTAGTCCTCCCGGTGACCTCCCTCAGGGCGTGAAGCATTCCCACCCTCTCCACCCCACCTGAGAGACACGAGGCTTGGAGAAGGCGGATAATCTACCCTGGTCGCACGGCTTACAGACGTAAGTGTGGTGAGAACCCAGTGTCCTGTGCTTCAAAGCCTGGAAGCTCCTGTACCCGGGGTACCACAGTTCAAGGGCGAAACGACCTCAGCCGACTGGGCAAACGTGCTCACAACAGGCACACCCAGCAGGAGGGACACAGCCCTTCCTCCTCACACGCCGTAGCGCCCACGGGCTCCTCCGCTGTGGCCACGCAGCCTGGCTCCTCCTCCCAGCCTGGGCACGGCCGCATCCAGGGCCCCCTGGATGTCTGTGACTCCCAGGCTGCCTCGGGATGGGTGGGTGGGTGGGCGGCGATGGGTCTGGAGTGCCACACCAGCTCACCCCGGAGAGGGGGCGCCCCAGGCACCTGGGGGACGGCTCTGGGGGGGCAGCCTGTGCTTCAGGGCATCATCAGCACGGCGCACCATGCCACAGACTGGCACCACGCTGTGCCACGTGCCACGCACCGCAGCACACCCAGGGTGAAGGTGATGTTCATGCTGTCGTCCCTGGAAGGGAAACGGCTGGGCGCCTGCCTGGCAATGGGCTCCGTCTTTGAACATTCTCCACTAGTCAGGCCCCGTGCAAAGTGCGCTGAACACAGGAGCTGGTTTAGTCTCTAAAACAAGCTGTGGCCTCAGGATTACCATCGCTGCCCATTACAGATGAGGAAGCAGCCTCAGGGAGGCTGAGGAACTGCCAACAAACGGTGGAGCTGGGATTCGAACTCCTGCTAACCCGGAACCTGTGACCTCAACCTCTCAGCAGAGCGTACCAAGCGAGAGAGAGCTTTGGTGGCACACAGCATCTCAGAGAATCCGACCCTCCAGGGTAGGTGCTCCCGGCCCCGCTGCACAGGCGGCTGACGTGAGGGCCCGCCAGGCCACTCCAGGCCCAGGTCACGCAGGAAGGAAGTGGGGGAACCAGGCTTTGAACCAGACCCATACGACTTGAAAGCCTGTGTATCACCTCTGACCTCTGAATAACACCTGCCCCTGGCCTGAGAGGCCCTCTGTCTCCTGGTCACACCCTGACACTTGTTCCCGGAGGCCCCCACTGCCCAGCCCCTGCCCCGGCTGCCCTCTCACCCATCAGCCTGCAGCGGGCTCCTCTCTCAGGGCTGGGGATTCTGGGATGTTTCACCCCTCGCCGTGGGAGGTTTAACTCCCTCCTCTCAGGAAACAGCAGCACCCAGCACCGTGTCTACGCCCAGCCCTCGAGCCTGAACCTTACTCCCCGCCATGTTCCCTGTCTCCACAGTGCAGTGTCTGCTAACTAAGCCATCCAGGTGTTTCTGCCTCCCGGGGGGGCCCAAGTCCTCCTGCTTCCAGTCGGGTGTGAGAGAGTCTGGGCGGACCTGGACGCACTGAGCAATACGTAATCATGGGTGACACTCTCTACAGCCTTCAGGAAACTCTGTGTACACAGAGGGCAATGGCCCCTGCTGACCGGTGGGCTGGAGTCATCAGGAAAAGGAAAGTACAGTGTCCCCCACCGCCGGGCTCGGCAATGAACAGGGAGTGCTGGGACTGTTGTCACGTGCATTTCTTTGGAGCAAAGGGGGCAATTTATGTTTCTGTTTGTTTTAGAATCAACACTCTCCAGTTTGCTTGTGTGAAAATGTGTGTTCTGCAAAATTCTCAGCGTTGGGCGCTGAACACGAGTTGCTCTGATGAATTAGCAAACTGGGAACGGAACGAGGAATTACTGAGTTGAGCGACTTTTGAAGACGCGCTCTGTGAATTCCGGCGGCTTCAACTCGCCCGCGCCTGCTACACGGCTAAAAGCCTGACGTGCGTTATTTATGGTCCCACGTCTTTCCAGCTGGCAGGCTCCAATCTCTGCTCAGAGAGGACCCCTAATGCCTTCCCGTGGGTCTGCCAAGAAACGCATCTGTCCCGGCGGCGCAGGGAGTGGGCTGCGGCACCTCTACCACCCTGCCCCGGGTTCCCAGGCTCTTTTTCCACGGGCGGTGGCTGCACTCCGTGGCATCACAGCTCTGCCACTGCCCAGCCCTGTGCCCCTGGGCAATCACTGAACCCTCTCGTCTTCACTCCCCCGACCTACAAAGCAGCAAGAACAGGGTCACTCTGAAGCCTGCGTGAACCCCTCCACGCCAAGGGACGCACGGTGCCTGGCACACGAGACGTGCTCAGCACACGTCTAGTTTGACATCTTTACGTAGCGAGAATGGCCGGGGATGAGGTGACCTCCGACGGCGCCTCCGCCGCTGCACCGTTGGCCTTGGCCGAGCTACTTTCCCCTCCTGGGCCTCAGTTTCCCCACTGGCGAAATGAGTGGGTGTCGAACTCTAGGTTCATTTGAGCGCTGAGGGTTTCTGACACCACGACCCCGAGCTGAGTCCCAGCGCCCGCCGTGGGGAAGGCCCGGCACCTACCTGGATGCGGCAGAAGCCGCGGGCTGTGAGCTCGTCCAGGATGAAGACCTGGAACGCCAGCAGCAGGCCCGCGTAGTCCGCACTGCACGTCTTGCCCGGCGGGAGCTGGAGCTGGACCTGCGCTCCGGTCTGCAGGGTCTGCCACAGCTGCGGCCCTGCAGGGAGCGTCAGAGGTCAGCAGGCGCGGGTGACAGCCCTGTGGGACCCTTTGCTGTCCCTTGTTTGTGTTTTTTCCCCTGCAAAAACGACCCTCCTTCATTTAGTTTGGAACACGCAAGCACTGCCATCTTGCATTGTCATCCTCGGAGCCTAAGTACTTCCTAGCCTGACAGCTGGCTCTGAGATTACTTAGCACGCACAGCCAGCACCGCCTGCCTCAGCCTCTAACCAGGCTGCTTCCCATACTGGGGGTCCTAGTATCCTTCTTGGAAGAACTTCCATGCTATCTTGCATTCCAACAGGGCAACGCCGTGTGGTTTTGCCAGTGAAGAGCAGACACCACAGCCCATAGGAAAGGCGTGCCCCAAGGTTGTTCAGTGCACAACCCACACCCCGTACACAGCAGCCCTGCACTCGGCTTTTGGAGTTCGAGACCCACACCTCTCCCCTCCCAAGTCCCAGGTCCCTTGCTCTAAATCCACTTGTGACCAGCCTGCTCTGGACCTCAGCTCAGGCCACTTCGTCATAGTCAGGGCGACAATCCACTTTATTTGCCCACATCGCATTTGGACTTTTTCTGGATAGCATTCTCTATCCCAGAATGCTTTGCAACAAGTACTGTCCTTGGACACCCTGCCAGCCACTCAGAGCCCTGTGCCAGTCCCAGCGCCCGCCCCTGCCTTGCCTGGCTGAGTAACGACGCCAGCCTTTGCCCAGGCAGACGCAGCCAGAGCCCAGGGCTGCCTCCCAGCCAGCGCACGTGGCAATGTGCTCGTGGCAGGGCAGGGCAGGAGCCCTGCCGACATTCAAACAGGGCACAGGCCCACAGCTCTGCCTGGCACTAGCCCAGAGCTCCAGACGCACCTGGGAGAAGGAGCAGCTTGTGTGGCAGAGTCGCACTCAGATGCCAGACAAGCAGCTTGGAGCCTGTCAACACCAGAGTAACCGATACGGCCACTGGAGCACCTGCCCGTGAACACGGTCCTCTATCCGAGACACCCCAGTGGCGCCTGAAATGATGGCAGCTCTCCAAGGAGCAGGCGGCTCCAGAGGAGCCAGCAAGGGGTCTGTGAAGCACACTGGGCTCCTTCTAGAAATGCCCCAGCAGGCCCTTGCTCCTGCCCTGGAGGCCACCCGCGCACGCACATGCGAAGGCTACACAGGTCTGGAACGCAGGAGGCCACTCACGCTGGCAGGCCCGGGGATGCGGCGGCGGGGACAGCCAGCGTCTCCTCTCGGGGCTGCACGCCAGTGGCCCTGCTGGGAACATGCTCCAGGAGCCCCGGCGGCACAGCAGCTGGCACCGCTGGACGGCAGCGCCCTCCGGGCCCAAGGCTCGCTCGCACAGGATCGCTCCACCAGCCACGTCCGGCGCGTTGAACGGCAGCGGGCACTGCGGGCCTGGAGGGAGGAGAGAGGGCCGGCTGTGGGCCTCCACCCAGCACAGGGGGCCCAGCGCCCCAGCCTCTCCCCTCCCCTCCCTGCCCGCAGGTATGCCAGGCTCCTCGGCACCTGGCCTGGGCCCCTCCCGCCCTCTTCTTGGAGGAGCCGTCCTCCTCGCTCAGCTTTACCAGACCCTCCAGCAAGGGCGACTCTCATCGCCAGCTCAGACCTCTCGAGCTGCTTCTCGTCTCAGACCCGATCACCAGCCGGTCCTCCCCACCTCAAGGCCAACACACCCTAACTCACTGCTGCGCCCCCGCCACGCCTGTCCTTGCTTCAGCGCCTGGCACTCAACGCACGGCCCCTCCCGCCACCCAGCTGTCCCGGGCCAGAAACACACGGCGGCCCTCTTGGACGGTGCCCTCCCCTGCCCGGCGTCAGCGCAGGCTGCGGCCGCCGGCCTCTCGACATCTCCGCGTCTCCACTGCACCCCTTCATCTTCTCCTTGGACCCTTAGAGAAGCTTCCTCGTCCGGTCCCTCCCGCTCCCAGCAAAGGAACTGCAGCGGAGCCGGACGTCAACTCTCCGTTCCCGGTGCTGCTGACCCAGCCCTCTCCCCGCCCCGCTCCCCTGTGCCCAGCCCCGCAGCCCCCAGGAACGGCTGGCTTCCCCCGAACAGCTCTTCGCCACACGCCTCTGCCTGCCCATCTGCCCACAGGACGCCCTGTGGGCCCTCGGTGATCTGCCTGACGCCCCCGGCTTTCCAACCCTTCTGTGGTTCTCCTAGGCCTTCCCGGGCCTCCTTTCTCCACACTCTCCGGCAGCTGGCACAGCCCCCCATGCTGCCAACGAGTCAAGCGTCCAATCGCTGCACGCGGTCTCCCCGCGGGACAGAGCCACGGACGGAAGCGGGGGGCTTTCCCCTGCTCGCCCAGGCCGCGGCACAATGTGGACCGCGGATGCGGGCGGAACAAGCGGGTGAGTGAGCAAATGAAAGAGCAGACACACTCAGCAGGATGCTGTCTCACCTGACTAGAGGTTTACTTAATTGTCTGACTCTGGGGCACAGCCTCCCCGCCTGTTTATGTCTGGCTCTGTGACTTGCAGTTCACATGGGATTCTCGGGGATTCGGGGGCCTCAAAGATGGACGACGGCTCAGTGTGAACTCCGAGGTGCAGCCCTGACTTCCTTCTAACAAGAACGATGGCCTCTGGCCAAGAGTCTGCGCTGTGATTGGCAGGGGCGGACTGAGTGGGTTCGTACACAGACTCCGGCCGCCGCGGGCTCTGGGGCCGGGCTGCCAGGCATGGAGTCCTGGCTCGGTCGTGCACCAGCTGAGAGCCCCAGAGCCAGTTAATTAACTTCCCTGTGACTCAGTTTCCTCCCCCCTAAAATGCTGAGGATAGCAAGAATGCCTGCCTCCTAAGGACGGAGTGACTCAAAATCAATTAAGGCACGCAGGGAGCTTAGAAGAGTTGCTGAAACATAATAAATGCCCGATACATGTCAACTGTCATCATTGTTATTAACAACAAAGGGAGTATGCATTGCTGCCCACAATGACAATTTTAGGATGTGAGTGTTTGCACAGCTGTCCTTGGAGGAGACCCCTTGCCCCACAGACGCGGGCCCTGAATACCTCTTCTGCCCTACGGCCCACAGCAGCACGTGGAGAGCCGGGTGTGACCCCAGAGGCTGTGCGTGGCGCCCCCAGGCTACGTGGTTTACAGAGACTGTTTGAGTTAACCCTCACGGTGATTCTAGGGAATCACTATGATCCCGCATGCTTATTGCACAGAGTGGGGCACTGGGACCCAGGGAGGTTAAGGGACTAGCCCGCGGTCACCCAGCAGGGAAGTGGAGAGCCGACACCCCAGCCTGGCTGGCTGGCTGGCTGGCTGGCTGGCTGGCTCCCACCTCTGAGCTCCCTCCACCGCACTCCGCAGGAGGCCAGAAGGAAGAGCCGTGGGGGGTGGGGCTCGTGTCAATGCTGGCCGCTCCACTTGCCGGCTGTGTGCCCTGGGACATGCGCGTGAACCTCTGAGCCCCAGGTCTGCCATCTGTTAAACTGTGGGACTGTCCTATCCATTTACCTGCATGGGATAAGGGATAGGAAAGGCACCTGTGAACAGGTGAGTCTCTGCACACGTGAGCTATGATCATGGAAGCCTGCAGGACCAGCCACACAGGGGCTCCCCAGCCCCTGAAAGAGCTGCGCCCCCAGGCCTGCTCCTGGAGGAGACACGTTGGTCGGTTCCCCGGGTCCCGGACCGTGCAGAACACTCTCGGGTGCCCTGGGAATTGGGCATGGACTGTTCCCACCCTAAGGCTGATTCCACTTCCCGCGGAAGCACACGGCAGGGGGTCCCTCTCATAGACACCCACTGAGCGCCTGCTGCGTGCCCTGCGTGGGGGCAGCTGCTGAGGCCACGGAGGTGAGCGTGACAGGGCCCTGCCCTGACCGCGGCCCCGCACAGAAGGGGGCGAAGCGGGGGGCTGGGGAGAACAGCTGGGCCGTGAGACTGCGGGCACGTCACAGGCTGGGGGCGGGAGGGGGGTGGGCCGGAGGGCAAAGCGCCCCCACCGAGACTGGCACGTTCTCTTTACAAATACAAATACAGACTTACGAGTACAGGAGGTTCCCTCTACACATATAAGTCACCAGACTTAGACTTAATCAAATGTCTCTGCAGTCCCGAAAGGCTGCTTAGAGACCGCAACACTTAAGAACAGCGCCGTGGCACAAGAGCAACGGGAGCGCGCGGCTCCCGGGAAAACCGGGATCCCTGGTGCAGCGTCTCTCGGCCCCGCCAGACCCAGCACCCCAGCTTGTGGGGAACACTTTGCGACGCCCTGATGGACG
The DNA here is from genome assembly GCF_019186645.2 of Phyllostomus hastatus. Taxonomy (NCBI): domain Eukaryota; kingdom Metazoa; phylum Chordata; class Mammalia; order Chiroptera; family Phyllostomidae; genus Phyllostomus; species Phyllostomus hastatus. Next base: position 44,403,501 of record NW_025334017.1, on the reverse strand, counting down.
GTCCTGAAATGAAATGCAGAGTCCGCCCTGCTTGCTCGGGTGGATTTTAAAGTGATTATAATGCCCTGTGACTTGAGCAGCTGGGAGAAATAAAAGGCCAGTAACTGGTAATGAAATAATAGATTTGAACACGTAATAACCTATTTCAATATTCTGATACATACTCCTATGATACAGTTTAATATTTGGATATTATAATACCCAAGTAATTTTTAAAGTAGCAATAGAAACAAACAAGTCAACGCCTGCCCAGATTCCCAGAGCTCAGGCTGAGGCGGACCCCTCCCCACCACTGAGGATGTGCTCTCGGGCCCCGCCTTCCTTCCCCCTTGACATTGGGAGACCAGGACCTGGAAGCCCCCTGCCGGCCAGCCGGAGCTTCCTGGGGGCCAGCTCCGGGGACGCCCACAGGGCCTCTCCCCAGTCTCAGCTCCAGGGCTGAGCTCTTGCAGGAAGCAGACACCAGTTTCGACCTCATGGGAGTCAGTGGCACCCCCGGGCTCATGCTCATCCCGGGCCCCCCTGCCCCACTGTCTTGCTCCTCTGGAGTCCCTCCTGCCCCCACCCCCTCCCACCCCCACCCCCACCCCCACCCCACCCCTGCCAGCCTGAGGGAAGGAATAGAGGAGCAGGGCCCACGGCTTACTCTCACAGGCCGGCTGGCCCCCGGCCACTCGGGTCCCCGGCACCTCCTCTCCGTTGCCCAGGACACACCAGCAGCTGCCCTGGGCCGGGTCACACTGCACGGGGGAAAGGCCTCCGTCCTCTGTCCCGCAGGCCAGGGTGTCGCCTGGGCCGGCTCCGCTAGAGAGGACGCCAGTCTGCAGTGGCGCACAGAGGCCCAGGCCTGGACACAAAGACAAGTCGGATGGAGTCCTTACCCACGGAGGCCCCAGAGCCCACTCCGCCCACAGGTGCCACCCACCGCCGCCTGCGTGCAGGGTCCTCCTGGGTCTGCACTGCCTGCCGCTGGGGCGCCGACCTCGGGCAGGGCGAAGGCCGGGCCTCACTCTCTGTGCACCCCACCGCGCGCGCACACACACACACACACACACACACACACACACACAGCCTGCCCTCAAGGAGCTCGGAGTCTGCAGGGAGATGTAACATGGGAGCGACCGGGAGTGTCCGACATCTTCCCGGCACACGTCATCAGTTCAGCTCAGGTAAGCTCTTATTGAAAATATGCGTATAAACAAGTAAGTGAGCAGCCATAGTTTGGGGTGATGAGAGCAATGACTGGGGGTGCTCAGGGCACTTCAGGGGCCGCAGGAAGGCCCTGAGCTCAGCGACGGACGAGAGGCCCGCAGGGACTGGGGGTCAGCCAGGGAGGGTGGGGAGGCGTGGAGACACTGCGGGGCAGAACCTCAGCCCGAGGTGGCCCAGGAGGAAGGGTGTCGCCCTCTTAAAAAGCCTGGCTACAGCTCATCACACCCGCCCGGATCCTGAACAGCGGCAGGAGGAGGAGAGACGGGAGATGCAGGAGCCGTGCATGCGCAGGCAGGGTGGTGAGCAGCGGGGGCCTGGCCCTGGGGACCACGGGGCGTGTGGGTGGCTCTCAGGAAGAGGACGGCTGTCAGCACATCTGGACTTGAAGGACGGCATCTTGACCGCACCGTGGGACCCAGGCCTGGAGGCGAGGGACCCGGCGGGGGCCCTCCCTGTCATCAGTGCTGTTCATCTGGTCACCCCGCAAAAGCACCAGTGCCCGTCTCAACTGGGGCCAGCAGCAGCTTGTGCTTCTGGGTCACAGAGCACATCCGGACTCCCTGCCGTGTGCATTTCTCCCAAGATCCCCCTGAAGCTGGGGAATGTTGCTCCTGTTTTACAGATGGGAAGACTGAGGCACGGTGAGGGTAGGAGCTGCCGTGGCTCTGGGAGTGGCAGAGCCGGGACAGGCAGCCAGCGCCTGGGACGCCGCACCCAGGCCTGGGTACACGGGAGGAGCCAGGGGCACAGGGGGCGGGGCGATTACTCACACTGGGCACTGCTGTTGGTGCCGGGCACGGCACCCTCCCCCGAGGCCTGGTCCACGCACCAGACGCCGGCCTCCGACGCCTGCAGCCTGGCGAACTCTCCTGTCTGGGACAAAGCCAAGGTCGAGTCACCCTGGGGGAGGTGCTGGTGCTGCCGCCCCCAGGCCGGGGAGCAGATGACAAGAAAGCCCCCTCCAAAACTCCCGGTGACTGAACGTTCCTTCCCAAACTTCCGCACACGGCGGGAGACGGTGTGGGGCAGGCGCTCTCCTAATCCAGACCCCCTCCACACACTGTCGGAACTGAGGGCGGAACCGCCCCATGAGGCGGGGCCACGGGCACCCCGTTCTAGGGACCCCACCTGGCCTTCATGAAGCCCCTGGGGGCTGCACAGAGCAGGCGGCGCCGCTCCTGCCAGACTGTCTTAGGGCGGGGAAACCGAGTCCCGAAGGCCTCATTTGGCGGGTCGGCGGTTAAGATTCTAGCATGATTCCTTTCTCCAGGAGCCTTTACTCCCAACACCCGCCGCTGCCCTGAATTACTACAGTCACCCAGGGGGCCGGGGAGGGCCACAGAAGGACGTCTCCGTGGACGCTGAGAAACTCAGGTGTAATGTGCACTTGACTTTGCCAAGATGACTTTAAGGAAAGCACGGACATGTGTAAGCCATTTTTCAAAGAGTCTTCACGACTGGTATTTCCTTGGGCCCTCAAAACAACCCCAGCACCAGGCAGGGTGGAAATGTGGTCTGATCACGGGATTTAAAAAAAAAAAACGAAGCGTAGAGGAGGTGAGTAAGTTGGCCAAGGTCACCCGGCAGACTCTGCCAGGACGGAGACAAAAATCCAGACCTGGTGCCTGTGAGCTTTTAACAAAAACAAATTTATTGCACGCCACAAAATTCGTGCTCGCCCCGTGGGAGCAAGTCCCGGCTTCCTTCGCCGCCTCCCTGGGCCCCCAGGGCCTCACCTCCAGGCAGGCTGGGACGAACAGGTCTCTGGGCGAGGGGTTTGCCTGGGGTCCAGCCTGCTTCCAGCCGGAGAGCAGCGCGCTGGCTCGCGATCTCTCGCAGGTGGTGGGGCCTGCGGGAGAGAGGGAGACGCCGTCGTGAGCGGCCCGGCGTAGGTCCGGGGCTGGCTGAGCGTCAGAGCCGTGCCTCTGGGTGGGTGGACGGAGGGGCCCTCACGGAGCGCCGGAACCTCACGGGAGAAGCAGGCGGAGGTTCAGGACCACGATGCATGCGAATGCATCATCCGTGAGACGCAAAGGGGACAACTGATTTCCTGGGTCGGACGCCAGGGGGAGGCTCTGCTGCAGAACAGAGGTGAGCTGGTGGGCGGGACCCAGAAGGGGGTGGGACCGCCCAGGCAGCAGGTCTGCAGGGGACACCCAGGGCCCTTCACCTCCCCCCCCCCGCCCCCCCGCCCTGCTGACTCTCCACCCAGGAAATGAGGAGGGACCGAGGTCTGTGAGAGGTCTTCCCGGGCTGGGGACTTGGGAAAGCGTGGTCTGGCTGCACGCAGGGGTGGGTAACAACAGGGGGCACCACCAGCCCTGAGTGCCCGGGCAGGGGGGTGGGGGGATGGGCATCACTCACACTGCGGGGCCTCGGGGGAGCGGGCGGTCAGCGAGGCGGGGACGTACTGCCCCGTCCCATCCACACACCAGCAGTGCCCTAGGAGAGAGCCACAGCGGAGTCCAGGACACGCACACGGGGCTCGTCCCCTGGTGTCCCACAAACCTCTATCCATCCTTCCATCCCTAGCAGGGCCGGAACGGTCCTCCACCCATCCCGCTGCCCGACACTGCTCACTGTCTCAGGCCTTAGCACCCCAACCCCCCCAGCAATCACCCACTTGACCTTCAGGCTGGTAGAGGGTCACTGCTCCCCTTGTACAGGTGAGTCACCCACGGGCCAGAGAAACTAAGGGATTTGCCACCAGCCACCACGGAGGGCCCTGAAGTCCAGCTCACTCGCCCTAGTGCGGGGCCCTTCCCACTAAATGGACAGGGGGCGCACCACTCGGCCTCCCACGGGCGCCCATCCCCCTCACCAGTCCCGGGGTGGCACTGCACGGGCTCCCAGCCTCCAGAGGCGTCGCACCGGGGCACGTAGGGGCCGGGCTGGGGCGGGGACGCTCTCGAGGAGCCCCCCGGGGAGAGGCTGCGGCTCCGGTAGAAGTCGAAGGCTGCAGCAGAGACAGGGGAGCAGGGGTGAGCCCCTGACCGGGACGGCTCCACGGCATGGGCTCTGCCACCGAGGAGAGCCACGCATGTCCCCGCACCAGCACACCGAGGCGACCAACGTTCCCGCCCAAAAAGGGACAGCGGTGCCTTGAACCGTGCCCAGGCACTCGCCGGACAGTCCCTGAAACTAAAAGTGTGGGCGGATGTTCGAGGGAGGCTCTGTCGTCCTCTCGCCGTGACTCCCGCACGGAGTCACTCGGGTCAACGACACGCCTTCAGTGCGGGAGGTAACAGCAGGGGCAGACGTGACCCTTTAACACGCACGGGCTCGGGCCCCAGCAAAGTGCCTGCTCCGGTGCACTGAGTCCTCACAACTGCCCCCGAGGGAGGAAGCATTTCCCCAGCTCAGCGGGGAGAAAGCAGCTCGCCGGCGGTCCTGCCCCCCAGAGGGGCAGGGGGCTGGACTTAGAACGCAGAAGCACATCTGTGTGAGCTGCCCTCTTGCCCTCTGCCAAACTCCTCTAATGTGGGTCTTTACCCCACTCAGACTGGGTTCTCCATGAAACCTTCTCCTGTCTCCAATCAGCTCCCCGAGGCCGGAACTTCCACCCCAAGGAGCGAGGGAATGGGCTCAGTGAGGAAGCTCCATGATGCACAGAGAGTCGCCCAGCTGATCGCTGTGCCCCGTCCTCGGCCCCCCACGTCCCCCCGTCCTGCTGGCCTCCCCCCACAGCACCCCCCACCAGGGACACGCTGGACATGGTGCCTGCCGTTGTGTTCAGGTCTGTCTCTTCCGTGGCAGCCTTTAACCCTTTGGTGCAAAGTCTCAAGTTTATTTTGCGCATGGAGTAGTGTCTGCCTGGTCGTAGGCGCTCAAGAAACATTTGGTGAGCGGAAGAAAAGAAGCGAGGGAGAAGGGAACGGCCACAGCCTGGGCAGCCCCGCCTCACACCGGGGTGCTCTCCCAACTCCCCCCCTTTTGGCGATGAGCCTCTCAGCTTCCAGAGCAGGGAGCTCCCCAAGCTCAGGACACCGCCACCCCCAGTCCCAGCCCATTGGAGGAGACCAGGACCCGTTGGGCCCAGTCGACAGGACCCGGGAGTCCCACAAGCTTCTGCCCGATTCCTGGCACGGCATCTCTGGGCTGTGTGATCGTGGGCAATGTGCCAACCTCTCTGAGCCTGAGCTTCCCCATCTGTGAAGGGGGTCTAACACTTAACAGGGTGAGTGTGACATTTGTATCAAAGGAGCTCATGCACCAAGCCCACGCCGGGCACAGCTATGGACCTCTCCGCCCACACTCCCCTCACCCGGGGACGCTGCAACCACGTTCTGTTGGCCAAAGACACTTTGTGGCCCTCGGTCCCTCCTTGTCCTGGGGCCCCGGTCCCCAGACTCTCCGGGACCTGGAGGTCTACACACAAGCTTCCTCTCCTCTGCAACAGCAGAGACGCCTCTCCCCAGCGTGAGGGACCCTGGGGAAATGAGCCATTCCGCTCCTTCCCGGCAGCCGCTTCCTCTGGGTCTCCAGCACCACACGTGGGCACGCAGGCCGGCGGCCAAGCGGAGGGGAGCGCCCTTCGCGCGACCTCGGCAGAAAACGCCATCGCTGCCACTCGGCAAATAAACCTCTGTGGCTCCAGCAGCTTCCCGTCCCCTTCCCCACACGCCCCCCACTAACCAAAGTGGTCGCAGCTCCCGGGGCAAAATCCCACCCTTTGAAAACATCAAATCCTGTCCGTGCACCCAATGCAAAACAACTGGTTTCTTGCCCAAAGCGAAAGCCCTGAGGCGTCCGAGGAGCAGAGAAAGAGGGGAGGGCAGAAGCAGGAGAGACGGCGAAGCAACACGAGCTGGGCTCCTGCCGTCCGCCAGGCCCAGGATGTGAGGATGAGTAAGACAAGACATGATGCCTTGTCCTCCAAAAGCGATGACAGGTGACAGGTGGAGCAGGACACAGGGCTGGCGCGTGGGAGGTGCTCACTCGGGAGGGGTTAGGGGAGCAAAGGCACCAGGCCCACCCACACGGCAGCAGACATCTGAGGACAGGGAAGCAGGGTGTGCCGGCCCACGGCCGTGGGCGCTATCTGTCTTGGCTCAGACGGCATCCGGAGGCAACTGCTTTGCTGTCACCCAAGACCAGAAAGCTCCAGACAAGAAGCCAGCCGAGATCACCTGACCAGGGACAGGGAACTCGGGCAGGCTTGGAGACAGGGGTCTTTTGTCCCTCTCTGGCTGGCACGGGGTCGGCGAGAGAGCCGGGAGGGGCCCGGAGCACGGGCAGAGGCCCTGGGGTGAGACAGGTCTCGGCCGGGCAGGGCACAGAGGCTCAGGGGCCGACCACGCTGCACGCCCAGGCTGTGCCAGCAACTCCCTGGGTCACCTCGGGCCTGCGACTGAACCTGCTTCTGCATTTTGAAAAGAAGCACAGACGGCGATTACAGCATCGTTCTCAGGAATCTGTTGGGCGGTCAGATCCACCGAGCTCAGGAAGTGCCCAGCCAGGGGTGGGTGAGTGCCCAGCAACCTGGAGCTGCTACTGCGGGTGAGGGCACTGCGGGCCCTCGGAGCGGCCTCTCCATCCCACGCAGGCGCAGGCTGGTCTCTTGGAGTCGGGATCAGGACTAGATGAGCTCACAGGTGGTGGGCGCCCCGGGGTTCCTCTCCTTTACTTCCCCCTTGGGCTGTTCCTAAATTCTTAGAAATGGAGGGAAGCTTTGGAACTGGCCGTGAGGGAAGTATGAGCCTCGGGGGCCACAGCCCCTCACCCATGTTAACGAGTGCGTCTGGCTTCGTGGGAGGCTGCAGGGGGGGCACAGGAGTCTGGACAATGGAGACTTGCGCCCCCAGGGGCTCTGCTGGAGGGCTGGGGGGCACCTGGGAGAGCCACGCACACCCCAGTTTGGACTGACCCCACAAAACCTCGGCCTTTTCTTCCGAGGGAACCCACCAGCCTGGGCAAACCAAGGCGGCAAAGCCCCGAGGACGACTGGAGAGCTGCCACCCCAGCGCCCGCTCCCCGGAGAGATGGGAGGAGACACAGGGCGTGTGCGACACTCACTGGACTGGGCTGCCAGACGCAGGGCGTAGTCGCTCCCGCTCAGGAACTGCTCTGAGATCCTCTCCCGGGGTGGGGAGCGTGGAGGAAGGGCGAGCTCCTCGTTGGTCAGCCGGATGCCCTTGGCCACCAGGAAACTCTCCCCCAGAGGGAACCAAGAATTGTTGGAAGCCAAGACCACCTCCTCCGTCTCCTTAACGAACTGCAGGACTCGAAGCTTCGCTTCCTCACAAGAGCCGGGACCTGGGGGCGTAGAGACACCGCAGACCGGCGCATCAGCACACGTGGCTCCCCGACCCCTCCGAAGCATGCACACGCATGCACATACGTGCACACGGATGTGTCTGCCTCAGCCGTTTCCTTCTCACCAGCTCTCTCCACAACCTAGACCGCCCGCCCTTCCTGTTTTGTCCCCACAACTTCATTCGCTCGAGATTCGTGGAGGACCAACCCTTAAGAGAGGACTGGTGATCGTGAGTGTCCGCCCCACACCAGGCACGGCCCTAAGCATGTTCACCCAGACAATCTAGTCTAACCCATGCGACAGCCGACGTCTGTGTGTGACTCTGAGGGTCGGCCCATTCCGAGAACTCGACGTTTTAATGGAGAACCCAGTGGAGGGGTCCCCAGGCCATTCCAAAGGCCCAGGGCATCCAGCTCCCATGGAGTGTTCTTGTCACCAAACGTCCTAAAAACCCACTGGCTGTTACAGCCTAAGTTTCAGCTGATGTCGAAATCGTCTGATTAATTTTAAGATCACCCAGAAAGGTGGGGGCGGTGCTGAACATCGCCACAAATGGGTGGAGAGATTCCAATGCACCTGTCACAGTAATGACACCTGTCACACCAGCCACGCTGGCTGGGGAGAGTCTGAGCTGGTAACGACCACGTTGAATCTGGCTGCTGGTGGTCTGAAACCGCGGCGGGTGTCTACTTGGTAACGAGGCACTTTAATCTGACGCCGTCTGCCTCATCTGTTTCCACCTCATACACCGCAGCTTTCCTACAAGTCCACTGTCCTTTAGTGAAGTTCCCTCAAGGAAAATAACGGCAAGGTGAAGGCAGAAGCACTTCCCGAGGTCCCGAGCACCCAGCGGTGCCCTGGTAGGTAACGAGACCATTGCACCGGGTGCCAGTTCACTAAACCGTGCGCCTGATCTCCGAGAGAGTCCAGAGCATCAGTCATGGAGGGTAAGAGCCGGGCCATATTCCCCTGAGAGCCGTCACCAGGCCTAAGAGAATGCTTTGCAATCAGAAGACGTCCAGTTAACATTTGGGGCCCTGGTGTAAATAATTATATGAAAACTTAGAACAGAGCTCCATTAGCTCTGCCAACCCCTCACCTCGCAGACGTGGGGAAATCGCTTCCCTTCTATGGCCCTCGCCGTTATGGGTGAATGTTTGTGTGACCCCAAAACGTATGTGTCAAAGCTCCAACCCCCGGTGTCATGGTATCTGAAGGCGGGAGCTTTAGGAGGTGATTGGGTTAATAAGGTGAGGTCACGCAGGTGGGTATAAAAAGATGAAGAGACCAGAGCACTGTATCTCCCATGAGGCTACACAGCAAGAGCGTGGCTACCTACAAGCCAGGACGAGGGCTGGCACCAGGACCCGAATCTGCCAGCACCTTGATCTTGGACTTCCCCCCTCCAGAACTGTGCGGAGTAAATGTCTGTGGGGTAAGCCGCCCAGTCCACGGTATCTGTTTTCAGCAGCCCAAGCTGGCATGCATTTGGTTTGCCCCGCCGTAGACCGAAGGGACGAACCTGGCCCCACCTCAACCCACATCCGGCTCTGGAACGCCGTGCCCTGCCGCCAGACACCCTTCCTCCAAAACACAAATCCCATACGTCACACGGTTTAACTCACATGCTGGGACCTTGCCCGGCTCGGTCCGGGTTCCGTCCAGCTCCTGACCAGTTCCGTCCACACACCAGCAGGTGCGAAGGTCAAAGTGCGCCAGAGGGGCACTGAAGTCTGAGTAGGGTCCTGGGTAGCGGCCGAGCTGGCCGCTGAGCATCTGCCAGAAGAGGTAGGGCTCCAGGAAGACACCCCCTCCGGGCTGGGTCCGGCTCCCTTCCAGCACCGCCAGCGGGACATCTTGGAGAGAAGGGTACCTCGCCAACTCCGGGAAGATGCCATGCTGGCCCGCCTCATACAGACTTTGAAGGAAGAGACGGAAGCTTCTGGAAGCCGCCTCTCGGAAGCTCCTGAGCTTCGTGAGCAGTTCGGTAGCGGGCAGCTCCCGGCTGGCGCCGCCGCTGTGAGCCCGCCACCGGTCGTACCACTCGAAGGCCTGCTCGCGGGGCCCGTCGCACTGCACCCGGCGCCACTGCCCGCCGGCGCCGCACTGGGGGACGTAGACGTCGGAGAGGGCGGAGGGCCTGCTGGAGTTGGAGGCCAGGGCCCGCGCCGCCCGCAGGAAGGCTTGCTCGGCCCGCAGCTGGCAGGGTGTGGGGCCTGCGGGGGACAGTGAATGCACGAGTCAGGTCAGGGCGTTGAAAAACACAGAAGATCAGGACACATGCCTGGGTTGCAGGCCATGACCCCCAGCAACCGCACATTGATGTTTCTCTCTCTCTCTCTTTCTCCCTCCCTTCCCTCTCTAAAAAATAAATAAAATCTTAAAAAAAAAAAAAAAGAAAAAAAAGCATAGAAGAACAAGATGGAAGCTTTTGACTGCCCAAACGCCATCCGACACCTTATGCAGCCACAGAGGCCATCCCGTCGGCACGGGGAGCCTCCCATCACTGAGCAGGTGCCACCGAGACCCACCGTTGTCACCACGGCAGACACGCACGTGGCAAAGCCTGAGGCCACATGCATCTGCCTACTCACCCCTTAAAACGTTTAACCTGATCGAGACCTCTCTGGGCAACTTCTAAGTCACCCAGAACATTTTGCCATGAACAGGAGTTTGTTTGAAATCTAGCTGTGCCTGAACTCTCTGTTCTCTGTGACACCTGGTGTCAGGGCCCCCGGAGAGAATCCGGGTTAGTAGATCGAGCACCCAGCAGACTTACATCGCATGGCTCGCCCAGGGCCACTCTGCGTTCCGGGGATGGCCTGGCCCTCGGCGTCCACACAGTAGCACATGGAGTCGAAGCACTGGACAGGCAAGAAGTCCCCCTGGCTGGTGCAGGAAGGCACGAACAGGCTGGACCCCGCAGGCTGGCGGCCCGAGAGGCTCTGCATCCGAGCCCTTTGCTTTTCACACTCTGTGGGGCACCGGGGCCGCCCGCCCCTGACCCTCGAGCCGGGCACTTCTTTGCCCCAGGAGTCCACACACCAGCACTCCCCAGCAAAACACTGGACGTCCGCATAGCTTCCTTCTGCCGTGCAAGACGGGACAAAAAGGCTGCCAGGCGCCTGCTCACAGCCCTGCGAGCTGAGCGCCACTTCCATCACGTCCCCCAAATCCCTGGCTATGTCTTCTGGCACAGAAACTGCATGTTGCAGGAAGAGGAGGAATTCTGGAAGGTCCAGGAGAGTAGCAAGGGATTTCAGGGCATTTTGGTTCTCTTGTAAGTTGACTTCAAAGCCAAAGCTGCCCACCACTGGCTTATTCATAGCACCGCCCTCCTGCGTGGCTCCGGGGGTCTCCGCAGCAGGACTCACATCCAACCCCACAGGCAGGGGTGTGGCCGGACCGACCAGCCCTCCCTCGCTCTGGAAGCCTGGGAGACCAAGTTGCTGGAAAAACCGACTGAAGTTAAAGGTGCCTCTTGTGCCAAGGGCTCCAGACAAGTTAAACTGGCCAGCATTCACCAAAAACTTCCCTCCAAACAGGTTTTGCTGGAGTCGCTCTGGGTTGGTGGTAAACCGAAGGGCGAGACGAGCCAGCTCGCGGGAGGGAAAAAGCATTCTGACGGCTTCTTGGAGGAGAGTCCCCGAGGCTGGGTACGGTGGATTCTGCCCTTGGACCATGGGCCGGAGGATCCCGGAGTCCACAAAGAGCTGCTGGATCCAGGGCAGGCACGGCGAGGCCAGGCCAGCTGCACCCCGAGAGGCCTGCCTTTCCCCGGGAGCCCAGGGCGGGCTGCGCTGGCCGGCGTGGCCCGAGGGCCCGAAGCGGAGCCGCGACAGGGCCTGCCGCCGCTCCGAGGTGCAGGACTGGTCCCCAGCTGCGCCGGACAGAGCAAACGGGAACACGGGTTTTAACATCGCAGGCAGCCCCGAGACAGCCCCTCGGGTCTGTCTGGTAGTAAGACGTCAGAAAACTCTGCCTTTTCCCCCTGTATCCTTTTACATTTAGCTTTCCCTTGGAGCCACGCCCTCGGAGGCCACCACGGGGAATGAGTTTTCCAGTGGACGGGACTTCCTCTCCCGGCTTCCACTCGTGGTGGCCCCCGTCCAAGGCCACACTCGTCGACATTGCCCCCTCTCTGAACACCTGACCACAGGCGCTGACTATGCGGTTCAGTGATGTCTCCCCACCATACTTCCCACCCGCCCACCCGCCCGCCCGTCATTCACTCATGCCCACTGGAACCTCGGAACGAGACCTGAGCTGGAAATAGGGTCTCGGCGGATGTGACTACTTGAGGCGAGGTCCTGCTGGATCACAGTGGGCCCCAAACCCAGTGACTCGTGTCCCGACGGGAGGGCCACAGAGGACACAGACAGACACACGGGGAGGGAGCCACATGAGGGCAGGGGCTGGGGGATAAGGAAGCACCGGCGGCCACCAGGACAGGGACAGGGCGAGGAAGCATCTTCCCCGCAGCTGGCAGAGAGGGCGCACGGCCCAGCTGCTGGCACCCTCATTCCAGACTCCCAGCCTCTAGAGCTGGGAGGGGAGGCATCTCTGCCGTTTCCTGCCGCCCAGCGTGTGGCCCTGCGTCACCACAGCCCTAGGGGACTGGTGCACCGACAGTCCCTGTGTTTTTAGGGCCGTGTGGCTGGCTTCCCAGCATTCTCCTGTCGGAATTCTCAACAGCCTTTAATGTTTCATTAGAGGCTGTTTGTGTGGCCGCCTAATTCTTCCCCGTGGGCAGTCTGGTCTCGGTTAACCAGTTTATAGTCTCTTTGAGGATAAAGGGCACACTTCCAATGCTTTCAGTATTCCCTATAATGAATATTGCTCTGTGTTGTAATATCTACCATAGGAAATATGGTATCTCCTATAATATAATGATGCACATTTGGCGAACACACTTAGCACATTCTTCCAGGCCTCTTGACCTTTCCCTGAAATTACTAATTAAATACTGATCAACTCAGTTAACTCCAAACATGGTTGGTTATTCTGTCCCCAAGTATACCCCAGGTGCACTGTAGTCACAGGAAGAAAAATTATTTTAAATTCAAATTCCGGCACCCCAGTTCGTAGGTGAAAGTAAGTCAGACCTGTTTCTCCCTGCGGGGCCGTGACTGTTGGAGGTTTGCGACCACCCACCACCCCACCTTCCTAGGGTCATTCTCTCCCTCGGTTCACACGGATGCCAAGCAGGAAGTCAGCCGACTTCCTCTGCAACCGGGCCACAGAGAAAGAACGGGGACGTGTGTGTGTGGTCATGGTCAGGGAGGGAGAGAGGGCAGCGTCAGGACACGTCGCGCGCCCCTCGGCGAGGCCAGGCCCCCTTCAGTGGCCGCTGCGGGAAGGCCTGGAAGAGCCACAAGGCGCTGCTTCCCAAGGCAGAGCACCCCCCACCCCCACGCGTGCGCGGTGTCACCGACGCAGAAACCCAGCTGCTGGTGCCACGTGGCATTCGTCTCCCCAGGCACAGGACTCGCGTGCCGGGGAGAAAAAGGAGAAATGTGGGATCCGTGCACGAGGTGGGAGCACCCTTCGTTTTAATTTGGAAGCCTGCAGCTTTTCATGTCCGCCTGAAAACTGGAGGGCGCCATATTCTGTAGGCCCTCATGGAATTACGATGTGACCGTAAACACCTTCAAGGCAGAACGTCTCATTTTTCTTTTCCTAGATCCACACCCTTAGCAGCGAGCTACTAGCAACCAGTGTAGAATGCCCAGCACGTCGGGCTGCAGAAATCACATGACTTGAGGGTTTGCTGGGTGCACACCAACGCCCACCTAGAGTAGCTGAGGCTACAGGCAGACCTGCATTCCCCACCGGTTTCGAGCCTTGCTGCGGTCTCCCAGTCTGCCCCAGCAGGACGCCCGCAGCGCCCCTGGGTTCCGTCCTGCGAATCTGACTGGCAGCACCCCTTCGAGACCTACGGGGACGCCTAGCGCCCTTCCTTCCTCAAGCCCGCACCCTTCTCCCCAGCCCACCGCCGTTTCCTCAGCACGCGGTCCCTGGGCTGGGCTGGGCTGGAGAGTGTCTCCCCAAACTCCCGCCCTTCCTGCACCTCAGAACGTGATCTCGTTTGGAAATGGGGTCCTCGTAGATGCAATTAGATAAGAGGAGCTCACACTAGAGTGGAGAGGGCTCCTAGTCCTATACGATGGGGGCCGGCGCAGGAGGAGGAGGAGGAGAGACGCAGAGGCAGACACAGATGATAAGGGCAGAGTTTGGAGGGATGCGGCCACAAGCCAAGGGGTGTCGAAGGCTGTCAGCGGCCACCACGAGCTGGGAAGAGGCTGGGGAGGAGCGCCCCCTGGAGGCTGCAGATGGAGCCTGCCCTGCCGACACCTTGATTTTGGACGTCCAGGCTCCAGGACATGGAGGAGATATGCTCCTGCTGTCCTAGGCCACTCCTTTGTGCACTTCATTACAGCAGGAACGTCCCACGGTCCCTGAGCCCAGTTTAGGACAGTGCACTGACCTTCGATGCTCCTCTCAATCTTTCCTCCAAACTCTCTTACCCACAAAACCCAGCACGGGACTCGCCAGCTTAAATCCCCTCGACCTTCTCACCTGCCCCCGGGATGAAGCCCCTAAGCCTCTGCTTTCATATGAAAGACCTCAATGTCTTACTTAGCCTTGCCTTTCCCCCATCTTCAAGTTCAAGGCCCCAGCCTGAGGATGCCCCAACAGCTTTTCCCTCTATTCTTCTCGCAGACCCAGGGGCCATCAGCCAATCAGTGTGGTCTCCTGTCTACGTCCTCATGCCTTTGTTCCCCCTGCTCTCCACAGAGAGCTCACCCGTCCTTATTTTCCCCCTCCGGGAAACATCTTTATTTCAGAACACGAACCGAGCATCACCTCTTCCACGAAGCCTTCCTGAATATCCCCTTTTCAGACACTCGGGGAGACAGAATCGACCCCCCTTGCTCTGGGCTGCACTCCTCTCTTCTTCTGTACGTGTGAGGCCCTGGGTAAGGGCTGAGCTCCCTGAGGAGGAAACTACGTCTGGCACAGGACAAGACGCGTGCTAGAAGTTAATGATAAGAAGTGCGTTTTCCATCATGGCCAGCTCGAAGGGCCTGTGGGGTATCAGAGCTCCCAGGTCCCGGAGTGAGACCCCCGACGGAAAACCCACCGCAGGTTGGCAACCGGTCCTGGCGCCGCGTCCCAGCGACCTCCGTTCCCTGCGCGTCCACGCACCAGCACGGCCCCGCCCTCTGGCACTGCGCAGGCTGGTAGTCCCCGCTCCGGAGGCAGCTGGGGATGTAGGGGTGGCCGAAGTTGGTCGCTGCAAACCGCTCCACTTCACATTTGGTGGGGCCTGGGGGAAACCCGGGCAGCAAAGAGAAGTCAGTCGATCGCTCTTGCTGACCTCCCAGGCGGCCCTCTGTCCGCTGGGAGCGCGGTCCTGCATCCCCGCCCCCACTTGGCCGGAACAGCCCGGCGGAGACCGCCGAGGCGACTCTAAAACCCAAATGCTTTCCTCCTGGCAGAGGCGCGCACACGTGTTGTCGGCTTATTACTCACATCGGAACCTGCCAGAAAGCACTAGCTGGACTGCCAGGAACCGTCTGTGCAATATCCGGTACAGGGTGGTTTCGGTGAAGGTGGCAGCGAGGTCCAGGCCGGCGAAAATGGTGTCGTAAATTTCGTCCAGCAACAGCTCCACACCTGAGCGAAGACAGCAAGCGGTTCAAGGCACACCCCGCTCCAAAAGGAAGTCCTGATGTCGTCCCTTAAACGGGTATGAAGAGGGGCGGGGCCTCCACTGGCGTCACTGCGCAAGGGGTCTGAACCAGCCTTGCGCGGTTCCCGGTTCCCGAGTCAGGGCTGCTGCGTGCGGCTGCGCAGGCCGCTCAGGACACGGGAATCGGGCCCATCTTCCACCTGCCAACTCAGCGCTGCGTCTGCCAGAAGGGGGCGCCTCTCTCCCGTGCACGCCAAGGCTCCCCCTGGGCCAGAGCAGCCCCATTCACAGCACCATAGATGGAAGGACTGGCTAGCCATGCCTCTTGGACACCCACGGCAGCCTGGCTGCGGAGCGGGCCCACACCGTGACCTCTGCCCTGCAGGTGACCAGGCTGAGGCTCTCGGGCCTGGTGCGTGCCACTCCTCCGCCCAGACGGGGCTCACCTGTCTCAGCCAGTTCTCGCCCTTGGCTGTCGGCACAGTGACAGTACCCAGACACCTCGGGGAACCTGCTCCGGAAGGCTCTGAACGTCACGAACGCATCTGGAAACCTGAAAGGGGAGACCGATGGTCACCGCGTCCTAACAGGCAACTCCTCACGAGTCCTCCCCGTGCAGATACAGGAACATGGCACCACCTCCTCTGGGGACAAGGAATGTCTGATTCTCCAGCTCCTGCCATTCACTCCAGGCTTCCCGTGGTCAGCGCCTTCCGTCCCTAAACTGCTTTAAACTGGCCAGAGCGAGGCTGGCCCCTGCAAGTGAAGCTGTGCTTCGCAGCCCTCAACTAATGAGCCGTTGTCTTCAACCTTGGCCTTCGACCGACTTATACCCAAGCACGTGTCTCCTGGGATCAAGCAGAAAACAGGTGATGGACATGGCCTTCCCTCGTCCCTTCTAGAATATAACTAGAGACGGAGGCCAAGTTTGCCTCGCAAC
This sequence comes from Phyllostomus hastatus, assembly GCF_019186645.2. NCBI lineage: Eukaryota > Metazoa > Chordata > Mammalia > Chiroptera > Phyllostomidae > Phyllostomus > Phyllostomus hastatus. Next base: position 44,387,397 of record NW_025334017.1, on the reverse strand, counting down.
CTCGAGGAACATCCCATGTACTCTCTCCTTCGGGAGACCAAAGGACTTCCGAGCCCTTTACAACTTGTCCAGGAACTCGAGGAGGAGCCAGATTCCCCCACAGGAGATTCCTGAGCAGGACATCTCCCAGTGCCACAGTCTGAAACACACACAGAATCAGCGTGACCTGGCTCACAAGGGCCACGCGGCCTTCCCAGAAGTTCAGGAGAAGTGCACCTAACTTCTCAGGTCTGACCTGGCGAAGGCCATCAGGAGCTCCTTGGAGGGGGTGGGGGGCTCCCCAGCCTGGACGTGATGGGAAACGAGGCGATGTACAGCCACAGGAAGGCGCGTTCTTCCCGCGGGCGGCGGTTTAGCCGCCAGAGGGGCGTTGTTCGGCTTCATACGTACAACAGCGGGAGGTCTGCTGTTCTGCCCTGCGCAGCCAGGTCGGGAGACCCAAGCCTCACACGTCTCCCCCTCCACGTGGAGACACCCCCCCAAACGGTACGGGGGAGAGGTGGCAGCTCCCCACACAGAGACGCCTGGCGCTGTGGAATCTAGTCTAGCAAACTACTGAGACGACATTTGCGTCCGATGACAGGAAAACTCAGAAGGGAATGACAGTGCATCCCCTCAGTGGTGTGTACCCAGCATCACGTATAAAGGACAGATGCAAATGCAAAGTGGCCAGGACACACCACTCGCTGCGCGACCACATGCTGCTGCGACCACTATGTAAATGAGCCAGATGGGAGGCAACACCTCCGTGCAGACACCGCTCAGAGCCCGAACACGCAGCGCAACAAGTATTCAGTAATTTGAATGCACATGAATATGAAAAAAAAAAAAAGCCTAGGAAAGCGCTACAGAATTAGGGATTTTTCCCACGTCGCTGGTCTATTACTGTGTGTACGTGAGTTAAATACAAAAGAATATTCTAGTAAGTGAGTCATGCTTAGTAGAAGCTAAAATCTCACTTTGCTCAATTGCCATGGATTGGAGGTATATGATAAACGTTCGTTAATTGGAACCTGGGATAATTAAATTCTAACAGTAGTCTTAATACCGTAAGAATTACTTGCATGTATTCAGCCACTACTTTGCAAAATGTTTGATATGCATTGACGTGTTTAATGCAACTCACATGCCTAAAAGGCAGGTGGTACTTTTCCGTCCCCATTTTCAAGGGCATCTGGAAATAGAGGTGGGAGCTAGGGCGCAAACCCCAGTCTTGGGCTCCGTCCGGGACACGCCTGTGCCTGCCGCCGGCGCTACCCAGGGCGTGTTCGGCAGCACCTGGCTCCCGCCCCACAGCCTCTGTTCCGTTCTGACACTCTTCTCCATACGCCTGACACCCAGCTTTCCCTGGCCCCCAGCGTATGAAGACCTGCACGCCGGATAAAGGCACAGATGGGTGACCTGGCTGGCCAGAGGTTCTGGAACCCGTTGCAGCGCGAGGCACAGGAAGTCAAAAGCACTCTCGTCCCCCGTGCTGCTCATTCCGCCCACAGGCCCAGCTCCACGCCCCGTCCCAGGGCCAATGGGGCCAGCAGGGTCCTGGAGCCATCTTCATCCCCGTGCCCTAGGGTCCGAGTCCCTCTCTCTGGGGGTCTGGCCTCGTAAGCTGCCCTGCACCGGGCCCTCCCTGTGCCCGCCCTATGGGCACGCCCCCCTTCGTGTGTACTGGAGAGCACCATGGCTTCGGCTAGAGGAAGGGTCTTCCCATCCTCCTGGGAAGACCATCTTAAGGCCACCCACCACCACCTGCCCCCTCCTCGGGCTGGCCTCCCCGCCCTCTGGGGCGCACCCTCTGCACCGTCATCTTTAAGCCCTCCTGGCCATTCTGTGCACAGTGAAGAGAGCGAAGAACTGGAGCCAGGCACACTAGCATCGCAGTCCTGGCCTGACCAGCCTGAGTTCAAGCTCAGACGGTGGCAGGCCTGGAGGCAGAGGAGTCACTGATAAGGCTGCAAAGCATGTAAAATGTCAACGCCAGCCAGGACTCTGGGCCTGCCCATTGGCTCAGACAGCTGCCCCCCCCCCCACCATCCCACCACTGGGTCAGATTCTCCAACTCCTCCACAGATAGTCCCCCCAGAAATCTAACCATCAACTAATAAATGAGCAATGTGCTTGCTTCCCTCCTGTACCAGAGCAGCTCTCCTTACGACAGCAGCTGGTGCCTGGTGCACAGACCCCCTAGGCTGTCTCATGGGAGGGCCACCTGACGACCCGTCTAGCAGGACCTCTCCCCTCAGTCACTCACATTCAGGTTACAACACCCCTCACCCTTTTCGCCGACGGATCTGGATAGCAGGGGCTGCCAAGGCCCGGGAGGTGAGACTGGTTACCAGGGCGGTTTGAGAGAGCACAGTCCCTAAGGACAAGGGCTGCTTTTTTAAAAAACCCAATGAACTGAATTTAAATTCAGATCGCGAAGGCCTTGGTAATGGCAGTAGCTCTTAACACCCTTACCTACCATCTGCTTAGCCGGAATACATTTCCCTAATTTCAGTGTTCGGGCAAGAGCCTATGAAAGGGAGGGAAGAGTCAAAAGAACTAGCAAAGCTTATTCCCCAACACGGCAGGGTTTTTTAAAAGTCACCAGCCAAACAGGTAGGGGTAGCAGCGGCCTTCTTCCAGACGCAAAACGACCTGCTTCAAACAGGCAAATACTATGGCCAAGTTCACGTTTAAGGCATCACCCACAACGGGTGGGCCAATGAGCTGCCCACGGGCTCCCATCCCCCCGGTGGGCCCCTGGAAGGAAGTCAACCGCCTGACGCCACTTCTCCATTTGGATTCCCTCCCAGAACCCCCTCAGATTCAATATCCCGAAATCCAACGTGAGACTTCTCCTTTCCAAACTCCTCGGCTACTCTCCATCTGGAAACCAGGCCTCAGAGTCGCCCCGGACTCCCCCTCTCCCACAGGCTCCCTCTCTGTTCCTCCGCCAAGGTCTGTGGGTTTCACCCCGCCCTCCACCCCCTCTCCCATTATCCACGCTGCTCCAAGTCCCCCCTCTCACCAGGCCCGGTCCAGTAGCCCCCGCGCGCCCAGAGGCGCCTCCCAGCACCCTCGCGGCTTTCCCCAATCCAAGTCCATTCTTTTCTAAATCTAAGGAGGATGATTATTAAGATTTTCCCAACCCCCACCCCAGGCTTCAGATTCTTGGTACAGTCATGGGGAGGGACACACTTATACTAAAGAAATCACTCCTAGCTTACCGGAATTCAAATATAACTGGCCATCCTGTATTTTTTTTTCTTAAATCTGGCAGCCCTAGGTGCTGAGTCTAGACTTCCCAGGCGGCCCCCACCGCAGCTGCCGCGCTGCTGTGGTGGTGGAGTCCCTGGGCCTGGCACGGCCCAGGTCTGCTTATCAGAAAACTCCCCAGTATGCCTGGGCTTCCAGGAACCAGCTACCTGACCCTTCCCAGGACCTTCCTAAATCAAAACCTGCTCCGAGGCATGCTTGCTTACAAAAAAAGGAAAGGATCCCATTTCAGAACAATGTAGCCTTAGTCCTGAACTTTTGCATTTAACTCCACTGCCCTCTTGTGGAAGGAGCTGGGAATTGCGTCTCAACCTGGCACCTGCAAAGTTCTTTGATGCTTAGATTATGAGCATTAATTGTAGGCCTACTCTGTGCAAGGCTCTGCGCTATGCACTGTAGGGGAAACAGAGGAATCAAGGTTGTGCAGGATATTAAAGGACACCAGACAGCCCTAGCACCCACTGAGTGCTCTTCTTAGGGCGAGTTCCTTAACCTCTGGTGTTTCAGGTTCATCTGTACGCTAGAGACCATAATTATCCATCCAGTTATTTTTCTAAGTATTAACCTGGGCTGAAGGATGTCAAATTCCCTGTCTGTAGAAGCACTCACTTAAACTTAAACTGAGCACCAAAGAGCCCCAGTTACTCAGACTATTTGGAGATTTGTGTGTGCTCACAGACAGACCCTTTTCTGCGCCTGGGAGTGGAGGTGGGGCGAATCTAACCTGCATTTGCTAAAGCTGAATTATGCCTAATAACTTCCCCCAGATGCATAACGCTTCTCCATGGTCACAGTGGTCTCTAGAGGGATTCCATCCTATCTTCACCCTGCCCTAACGGGCAAGGAGCTGTGTGCACTTTACAGATGCCCGGGGCAGGGGAGCAAGGCCCCAAGAAGGCACGTGACTAGGTCCCTTTGCCAAGCAGTGTCACAGCCCAAATGGGACCAGGCAGAGATGGATAGAGCAGACCAGAGTAATATAGCAACAGGCCCCGGCAGCCCCCCCAGCCCTGACTTGTGCAGGGCGTCCAGAAGGAGCAGTTCAAGCCCCGTTTCCCTGTGCTGGGGGCGGGGGCGGGGGGGGGGCAGAACACATACAGCCTCCCACCTGGTTGTTCATAACGGGAGTTCCGAGTTCTGCACATCAGGCTGAACAGACGAAACTGCTGATGCTCACAGCCCTAAGGACCCCCCTCGCGCACGGGGAAAGACACCGGCTGTTTGGAAGCTAGTTTCCAAAGGCTTGGGTTCCCCAAGAGAATTCCTGTCCGTGTTCTCAGCCTAATAGTCTTTACTTTTGTCACGGTCGCCCTCACCCTTGGGGGACGCGTTCCAAGAACCCCGGTGGGTGCCCGAAACAATGGAGAGTGGCAAACCCAACCTACACATACGGTTTTTCCTGCCCATACACTCCTATGATGAAGTTTAACTTGTAAATTAAGCACAGTAAAATATTAACACCCATGACTAAGACAATATAACAATTATGATACACTGAAATAAAAGTTACGTGAATATGGTGTCTCTCTCGATATTTTACTGGACTGTACCTACCTTTTCACTGAAAGGCAGTACTTGACGGCTTCTCCATGGCATACCTGAATTGCCAGCATCGCTATTCTTGCGCTTTTTGACCATTAATAAATAAAACCAGGGGTCCGAGAACCCAAGCACTGCGACAGCGCGACAGTGCGACAGTGCCCGCATCTCCATCACCAAACCGGCTCCCGCGTGACTACGGGCAGGCGGAGTGTCCGCAGCGGGAAGACGCGGAGACGCGGCGACGCTGGACGAAGGGATGATCGCGTCCGAGCAGGACTCGCGAGATTTCACCCTACGACTTAAGACTGTCGCGCGATTTAAGCTTATGAACTGCTTATTTCAGGAATTTTGCATTTAATACTTTTGAGCTAAGGTGGACCTTGGGTCACCGAAGTCACAGAAGGTGAAGCTGCAGATAAGGAGGGGCGGGTGTTCTCAGGGCGCTTCCGTCCTCCCTGCCGCCCCCGCGGGCCCTTTACCGTACCGAAGCCGCCGTCCTGAACACCCTGAACAGGCTGATCTGATTCCTTGGGCCGAGATCCTCCACCCTGCATCTCCCCTCTGACCCTTGTTATTGAAATCCTTAAACTTAGCTCTAAGTGCATGCATACACACAATTTACCAAAGCAAGTATAAATATGATCACAGCACCGAGTTTTTTTCTTTTTCCACCCATTTCCTCCTCCTCAGCAGCCCTGACCCTGCCGGTGCCCGTGACCGACACCCAGCGGTGCTTACTCGTCCCCCTCGGCGCTCGCCTAGCTCTGTGCAGACAGCAGCACGGTCACGTACCCGGGGGTGCACATACAGGGGTCCACCGGCTTGTTTGTTCACTAAAGATGAACTCACATCCCATGGTCTGTGCCACGCATCCTATTTCACGCCATCGCACCAGGCTGCAGAACCCTCTCCCCGTCCACCAGTGCGATTCCAATGCGTTGTGTTTCACGCTGCGTTATGTATTTATGGTGGGTGTTTCAGGCGGCTCAGTCACTCTGTTTCCCAACAGTTTTCCCCTGCCGTGAAAACCAGCGCAGGAGACACCCCAGTGCACGCGTCCGCGGATTCTGGCTGGGCCTGAGGGTTCCTGTGTCTGTAGTTTCGCATAGCTGTTGCCAGCTTGCTTTGTTAAAAATGCTGCTGTCACCCCTCAGCTTGTAAGAGTCAGGCCTCTGTCAGTTCCCTCCCCACCAGGCCGCGTATGTGACGCGTCACAGCACCCAGCCCCAAGGTGGATGCGAGCCCTGGCTGGCGATGAGAAAGGACAGGCCAGTGACGGGCACGCCCCGAGGCCAGCCCGCCTTACCTGTTGTAGCTGTGCAGCAGGTCGAAAACCATCATGTCCGTGGTGTTGACAAACTTGCACTGGACGGGCAGAAATCCGCCGTCCGGGGAACACTGGGGCGGCGACTTGTCCCCCACCCCGTGGAGAAGGCGGCGGTTCCTTATCTCACAGCTTCCCGGACCTAAACATTCCCAAAGACAAGCGTTCCCTTCGTGCACACGAACCGGTGCAGACGCTTCTGCAGTCTGCAGACATGCATCCGTGCTGTACACGGGACAGCTGGACACCCAAATAGGGATCAAGGTCATGGAAATCCTGCTTCTGCTTCTAAGAACCAGCCAGCGAACAGTCCTCATCTACCCGATGGAGATACTACACGTGCTAAGATCCTCCTTCAAGGCTTTGATCCCTGTGCTGGGTCCTCTGCCTTGCGGTTGCAGTGGGGAATGCTGCACTACCACCCCCCTCCTCCCCGGGGAGCCGGGACCCGGTGACACTCACATCTCGTGGGCCTCCCCGGCTGGCGGGTCCCATACACCTCCATCCCCTCCGTGTCCACACACCAGCACTGCTCCCGCCGCGCGTCACACTGCACAGGCGCGTACGCCCCCGAGTCCTGACACTGCGGGAGGTAGGTGGCGGCCGTGCCGTTGAGGTAGCCACTCAGCAGGACTTGCTGCTTCTGGAGCTGGCAGAAAGACAGGCCTAAGGGCGGGAGGAGCGGCGTCAGGTCTCGGCCTGGGAGAGCTCAGCTGCCTCCCTGGACGGGGGAGGTGGCCCTCTCCGCAGCAGAGAGTTGCCACCAGGCCGTGGACGCTCCGTGAGCAGGCGGCAGGCTCAGGGCCAGCCTTCTGACTGACCGTCCCCCTTTATCCCAGGAAGGGCCGCTTTCATCCCGCCCCACAAGCCTCCGGGACACCCCACTGCCCCGCTGCTGCAGAGGTGGGTGGGAACGGAGTCAGGCCTGGCTGTCAACAGAGCTTGTCTGGGTCCGATTTTCCCCATGGGCTTGCTGTGCAACCTCGGGGGAGTTGCCTCACCACTCTGTGCCTCACTCTCCTCCTCTGTAGAACTGAAAATACAACTGCCCTCTTCGGCTACAGGAGGGTTAGTGACATGAGCAACACTGCGCCCCTGTTGAACAGGCACCGTGTGCCTGGTGTTCCACGTGTGTGTTAACCCCTCACGCGCCCTGTGAGGCCGACCCTGTGTTCCTGTTACAGACGAGGAACCATAGCGCAGTGCGGGCATGTGGGCCAGCCAGCGTCTGCCAGCCGGAGCGCCGGGAGCCACCGGCTGGGGCACACCGGAGCCCAACACCGAGCCTTTCCCTGGTGGAGGCTTGCTCGGCTCTAGGCTCGATTCCACCGTTCAAAGGTGGCCGCCTTAAGCGGACCTTGGTTTAGGCTTAGCTGTGCCATGCTCTACATGGGGACTGACTGTGTTCCTTCGACCACTCATCACAATCATCGTGTTAACAGGGAAGCTCTAGATCTCAGGGACACCTCGGGGGAGAACACACGCGGTGTGTACCCAGCGGCCCCCTGCTCAGAGGCCTCAGATGTCTGCTCACCGCGGTGTCCTCGGCGCCAGGCCCAGCCCCCGGCACGTGGGGGCTCAGCAGCTCTTTGCCGAGCAGGCGACCTGACTGTCCCACTCGATTTCACTCACAGGAGCCCTGCAGGACACGGGCCTCGGCTGCAGGACAGCCAGCCTAACTCAGACAGACAGACGGCCAGCAGCCCGGAGGGGCACCTGCCCGCTCAGGTGACGAGCCCAATGCTCTCTCCCAGATGTGTGTGGTCCTAGCAAGCTCCCCCCTTCCCGTGGGACAGCCCCGTCCCCCCCTTCACACTTACACGCCACGGGCCGCCCGGGCTGCCTGCTGCCAGGCACCTCCCTGCCATCGGCGCCCACGCACCAGCAGGAGCGGCCGTCACTCCTGCACTGGACGGTCCTGCGGGCAGGAGAGGCACAGCTGGTGGACAGGGCTGGGGGTTCCCGAGGCCGCGGCCCAGGTTGCCTTCCCTCTGTCCCTCCAACCTCCCAAGTGTTAATTCACGTACATTAGGGAGGGGTTGGAGTGGAGGGGGCGGGGCTTGGGAAAGGGAGAGGACTTCTTTCCCATCCTGCCGACCCCCGAAGCCCTGGTCATTCATCCCCCTGCTCCATCTGCAGGCCCTGTAGCAAACGCCTGTCCTGGGGTGCGATGCTGCAGCCACGTGGAGGCTGCAGGTGGCACAGGCAGGGTCCTTCTCCATGGACCGGAGGTGCGGATACCCCGTGGGGGGTCAGAGAGCAGGGCCCCGGTTACAGTGACCCAGGGAAGCACATGCCTGGGGTTCCCCAGGGGGCCTCCCAGGGGCAGCGATGGCTGTACTGAGCCGGGGAGTAATCAGATGTTACAAGAGGAGTTTCAGGTAAAGAGAGTAGGGTAGGCTTGAAACCACGAGCGGCTAGAACCAGGGAAACACTACATAAATGAGGCCAGTGACGCGGCGAGCCATCCTGACTTTCCCGCTGCCCCAGAACCCCCAGGGGGCCGAGCAGGCCCCGCTGGACAAGAAGCATCACTAGCCTCTGGGGCGCATGTGCGAGGGTTGATAAGCGCATTTGGGTGTCTATAAAATGGAGCAGGGAGGACTGTTCTACATTGTCTCCCAGATGGCAGTCCTCCAGAGGGAGTCCCCCAAGTTCAAGGTGACTGGAAGAGCCTGGGAAGATCCATCAGATTTCAGACAAAGGACTCCTGTGTATTCCCCGGTGGTGGTGGTGGTATTTAGCTCGCCATTCCACTCGACAGGGAGAAAGTCCGGGACCCAAGTTCATGATGGGGCAGTGGAAAGGCCCTTTCAGGGGGAGCTAACTGGGGACCCAGCAGCCACCGGCCTGAAGTCCAAGTGGCTTCGGTTCCCTCCACCTCTGGCTTCTTGAGAGACTAAGAGGAGGAGGGGAGGCACCAAGGCGTGAGCCATTCGATCCCTCACACCTGCTATTAAAGGAATCACAGTAAAAGTTCTGGCAGAAAAGGGAGGGATGCCCTGGTCCTCCTGGCTGGGAAGAAGCATGGATTGGGGCGCTCTGGGCCAGCCCCTCCAGGGCTGATTAGGGGAACCGAGAGGCGTCCCTCCTTGTGGCAGTGGCCAAGTCTCAGTACAGGGAGGAGAGGGGAGGGCACAGCCCCGGGGCAGGGGAAATGAGATGATTTCACGTGGCCTCTCAAGACCAGAGAGCCCACGTGGCCATGGCCAGCGTAACCCTTACTGGAAGCTGCCGTCCTCAGCGCACTGGGGAACGTAGTCCGCTCGCCCCTGGAAGGCCCTCTCCCTCTGCAGCTCGCAGGGGCGAAGGGGCTGGGCGTCCACCTGGTACTCTGCGGAAAGACGAGGGACTCGTCAGACAAGGGTGTGGCCCGGACTCCAGGCACAGAGACGGGGCCCCTTCGGCACAAACCCCCTTCGGGCTCTTGTTTCTGGCATTACCCGCCACTGCGTGCCCACCTGCACTTGCGCAACTATTCGCAGTTTTCCCAGCATGACATTAGCTCGTTTAATGCTCAGCACACCCCGTGGATGGGGGCAGAGGGGCGTGTTTGTCCACGTGACACCGAGGCGGGGACAGAGAAAGTTACCTGCTACAGGGCCCCCTGCTGGCAATGGAAGGATTCAGAACAAACGCCTGGACTGCCTGTTCCCACCCCCACACCCCCACACCAGCCCCACCGCCACCAGCGGTGGCTGTGTTAGGTCCGAACACCCCATAAAGGGGCTGTTCCTGAACTTCTCATCCCTCCCTGCAGACGGAGCCGCTGCCTGGCACAGGGTAGAAATACAAATTAGTTAGAGCGTCTCACGTGTCCAGTTTTCACTGAGAACGCAAGAAACGCGTGGGGCTTGCTCAGAGATCACAGCCGCATCAGCCTAGCGTCACCGGCTTCCTTTTCCGGGGAGGGAAGGGGCCTCAGACTCATGCAAGGTCACACGCAGTAAGTGGCTGCGCCAACCAGAACGTAGGTCCACAGACAGGTTTGTTCCTCCCTGCCGGCTGGCCATTCAAATCCCTCTCCTGAACGACCTTGACCTTGAGATAGCTAGGGAAATTTTTTTTTAAAAAGTCAATGTCAAAAACTGGCTCACTGTGGGGTGCGAGGAGTTAGAATCAAACGAGGAAGATCTCACTTCCCATCTTCTGTCCACCGAACACTAGCTCTGTGACCTCAGACAATTGAGTCTCTTCCTCGGTAAAGAAAAGAGCAAAACACCAGCACCCAGGGGATATCGCAGGCAGTCGGCGAGATCACAGGTGTTCACAGGCCCCGGGTGGAGCCTGGCCGGCTGATCTCGGAGCTCTGGCCTGAGGGGTCCCCCCTCCTCCCGCTCCACGGCCGCTGTGGGCTGAGGGCTCACCGAAGATGTTGGCTGACACCATGCAGGCAGCGCCCAGCAGAGGGAAGACCCACAGGGCCAGCGCCATTCTTCCGGGCCCTCCTGGGGGTGAAGGGATGGACGCTGTCCTGCCCCAGCACTCTGGCCAGGGAGGCTTTATGGAGCTGCGGCGCCCTCCCCACTCCCACCCCACCCCGCCCCGCTCTCAGGGAAGCAGCACCGCCCTGTTCTCTCCGCGGGTCACAAGGGCCCCTCCGCCTGCCCTGCTCCCTGAGGACACTCGTGTGGCCAGTGGGGCATGAAAATCCTGCAGAGTAAATCTTGCAGTGGGGGGCAGAATTGGGGTGGCTGGCTTCAAAATTCATCTTCGTGTAAAAAATTCAGACCTCTGTGGCTGTGTGGGCAACAGGCTCAGGGCAACTGGGAAAACGGCAATCCCTCCTTCCCTCCTTCCCTCCTTCCCTCCCTCCTTCCCTCCCTCCTTCCCTCCCTCCTTCCCTCCTTCCCTCCCTCCTTCCACCAGTATTTACTTAGAGCCCGACAGTAGCAGACACTGCGCAAGGCAGTGAGGTGAGGGCAAGGCAGAGAACAAAGGCAGAATCAGTGATACACAATGGAATACTACGTACGCAGCAGAGAGAAAGAAGGAGCTCCTACCCTTTGTGACTGCGTGGATGGAACTGGAGAGCATTGTGCTCGGGGAAATAAGCCAGACCGTGAAAGACAAATACCTTATGACCTCACTTATAACTGGAATCTAATGAACACAATAAACTAACGAGAAAAATAGAGCCGGAGACAGGGAAACATGGAACAGACTAATAGCTGGGGCGGGGGGGCAAGGTGGGAGGAAGGGGGAGGGACTAGTCGGAGAACACGTGCGAGGGACCCGTGGACATGGACAGTGGAGCAGGGATGGACTGTGGGCCAGAGGGGTGGGCCGGGTGGAGGGGGGCAAAAGGGCGAAAAGAAATCGGGACAACTGTTAATGGAAGAAACAATTAAATGACGTAGGTTTTCCTCATTGAGAAAAAAAGCAGAGAGTGTAAGAACTGTTGCGAGCAGGGCCAAGTGCGAGTGCGCGCAGGTTCCGGCCCCTCCCCCTGCCGCCCCTGCCCCGACCTCAGACACCTCCAGCCTAAAGGGCACGAGAGCTACGTCTCCCGTGCAAAGTCTCTACTCCAGCGTGCTTTCTCTTAGCACAGCCAGCGTCCTCCCTTCACTCCTGCCCCTGCGTGCCCTGGCGAGATAGCCCCGTGCCCCTGAGCCCCAGACTCCTCCTGGAGAAAACAGAAATAAAAAGAGAACGATAATGGGTGTCTACTTGCGAGGGAGGCCGCGGGGGAATAAATGGGACATTGGGGAGTGTGTGCCCAAGAAATGCTCGTTGTGACTATTGATGTCGTCCTTTGCCAATGACCCTGTGCCAGGGCATGACCGGTACATACGCAGAAGAACCCAGCAGGGTGGGGGGCCAGTGACAGGTCGGGACAGGCAGGGGGTGGTGGGCAAGCAAAGAGGATGTGGCACTTGAGCGGAGACAAAGGGCGACAGAATCTGGAGGGACATCATTCAGGGGAGAGGGGAGGGCAGGGGACAGGCTGGGAGGCGGGGCCCGCTCCGCTCCAGGGAGAACCATGAGGGAGACTTCACCACAGCACAGAGGGCTACACCATGGAAGGGGGTGCTTAGGTATTGCGAGAGTTAACACTGGTAAGGCGCTCAAAACGGTGCTGTGTGTAAGTACGCGGTATTGGTTACCGTCTCAATTCTGTGTGCATGATACAGACTACAGAAAGTAAAACTCAACAGTTATTTTCACTGACAGGTATAGGATTGAAATCAGGTGAGAAGCCCTGCTCCGCACACCCATCCTGAGGAATCACAGCAGCCCACAGCTCCAGCATCTCCAGCTCCGGCTCCAGCACCAGCTCGACTTCTCTGCCTCGATGCTTCACAGGCATTTCAAATTCAATGCATCCCAAGTGGGACTTCCCGACACTTGTAATGCTGCGACACCTGAATGTCACTGCTGTCTCTAGGAGGAAACCTGACTCTGCCATCTGAGACCTCTGCCCCCCATCATACCAGCTTCAAAATCCTACCAGCAAGCCCTATGCCCAAGGCCCATCCCTTGGGCACGGGCCTTCCTCTGCAGCCTCGCTGCCCCTGCCTCCTTCAGGCCCCCACCTCCAGACTAGCCGACGAGCACAGCCTCCTACGCGGCCTCCCCGCCTCACACCCTGGCCCTTGCCAGGCTGCCCCTCCAGCTGTAGAGGCGGGGAATGGAGACACACTTCTCGGGTGCTCAGGAGGGAGCACGGGCAGGTCTTGGTGACCATGTAGCCATGGGGCGGAGGCATAACTAAGAAGGAGACTTAGATTTAGGTGGTTTGAGATGTGTTGCATGTGCTGGTAAAGACGACACGAGAGGCAGAACTCCCTCCGCCCGGTGCCCCAGCTGCCCAGGCCAAGTTGCACCCCATGCTGTGGGAAGCCAGCAGCCTGTCTTCACTGTAGCAATGGAACAATGGTGGGCTATGTAACAAGCCCACCCCGAAGTGCATGCACAGAGCTGGCACAGGTCAGCCTGTGCTGAGTCATCCTCGCTGGCCCAGGAAGGAAGCAACAGAAAGGCATCAGCAGCTCCTGCTCCGCTGCGCCAGGGGTGGGGGGCTCCGCTCCACTGGGTTTGGGGACACGGGATTCACAGCCCTGGGGTGAAGAGAGCTGTGAGGTCACAGAGCTGCAGAGGGTGAGCTGTCTGCACTTCAGACTGCACCTGGAGGAGGGCAGTGCTCGGACAGCTGGGGCAGCCAGCACGCTCAGTGGGCCAGAACTGCAGGCTCCCGGGGTGCCACAGCAGCACCCGGAGCCCCCGGGAGAGGTGCTTCTCTCCGCGCAAGCAGCAGAGCGGTGAGTTTGGAGAGCGCCAGGCCTCCTCGCCACGGAACTGAGCTGTCATCGTGACTCAGCGGCTGGCTGCCCGCTCTCACCGTGCAGCCTCGGAGCTGGGAGGACCAGCAGGCTGCCGTGGTCACCTGGGTGGCAGTGCCCTGGTCTGGTCGGCTCCGGGCTCAGGCCTCCGTCACTCCCGCAGGCTCCTCATCACCGGCCCGCCACCTTCCCCCTCCCCTTGGCCCCAAACACAATCACAGAACCTCCTCTTTCATCCCCTTCCTCCTCGGAGACTCGTGTGCCGCGTACAATGCGCGCTCACTGAAGATCTGGGGGAAAGGGAGGGTGAACGGGATTCAGGGGAGGAAATGGCTTCACAACATCATGTTTCTGGGATCCAGCAGCTGCCACTCACCACAGGGAATCGCCTCTGCCTTAACCCGGCCAAGCCCCCTCCCACACCAGGAACTCAAAGCCACACCCCCCCTTCCCCTGGGCTGCCAGAGGGATAACCCACATTCCTGGTGCTTGACTTCTGCTTCCAGAAAGGTGGACGGACGTGAACAGATATACTCTCCCTGCTCCTCCTGCTAAGCACGGCTGAAAGAAAACCCTGAACGTTACAGATAAAACAAACAGAGCACACCGAAAGGCGGACCGAGGAAGACAGCCAGCCAGCAACCTCAGGACCAGAGGTGCAATGTGGCAATAAGTTGCCTGGGCTGAATTTTTGCCTCGTGTATCTCAGACTAGGCGTTGGAGGAGCAGCAATCCAGAAAGTTCCAAAAAACTCAGACAACCCCCTTCCCGCCAACAAAGCCTCTGGAGCCAAACGTCCAGGAAAGGACCCCACAGACCTAACTGCAGCTCCGCTACCCACTTGGGCAGACTGGGGAGAAGGGTGGCCCCCCCTCAGCAAGGGAGGAGGAGGAGGCTCCCGCAGGCCCTGGGCCAGGGAGTGCGTGAGGAGCCAGGGCCTTCACAGCAGCTGGGCAGTAAGGAGCCCCTCTCGCTGGGGGCTCAGCAGAGACCACATGGGGCGCCTGAACGCCCACCCCCACCCAGGGTCTCTTCCTTCCGACAGGGTGGGGGCAGAAGGGGCCGGTGGGCAGGCAGCACTGTCCCCGCTGCCCAGCAGCAGCAAAGCCATCTCCCGGTGGGGTCCCCGAGGGTCACATTGTAACAGGGTGCAGCTAAGAGGGGGGCCCCAAATAGGGATTTGGAATGGGGTCCAGAACTCAAGGTGTTCAGGAAATATTAGGATGTCCTCACCCCCCGCCCCCACCCCACCACAGGTGTGGGTTGGGGGAAGGGACACATGGAGCAGGGCCATTGAGAGCTGATTTGCATAGCAACAGCCTTGCAGCTAACCTCTGGTGACGTCATTTAACATATCTATAACCTTTAACTGGTTACACAGATCTATTAAATAGCTGTGGCCATGCTCTGAGCCAGGGGAATGAAAGTAACTTCCCCACCAAGATGTACCTGGGGGGTCCCCGAGTTACAGTGCCTGTGTAGGAGCTTGGAGATGATTGGCTCCGTGACACGGGGCCACGCCTGCCCAGACTCATGATGGCGGCCCAGTGAAGCTGGAAAGGTATGAGAGTGCTGGCAGGTGTAGCCAATTGTGGGAGGAGTCGGAAGTGGGGCTGCAGAGGAAGATAGGCGGGGGATTTAAACCAAGCCTCAGCAGCCATTGGAAGGAGAACCTGCGGTTTTGGCTGAGTGGAGACTCCCGCAGCCATTGTGCAGAGAGGACCACATGGCTGGGGCAGTGGAGAACCTCGTGGCTTTGCCAGAGCGGGGACCCCCACAGCTTTAGGAGGGGAACAGCCACCCGGCTTTAGCAGAGATCCTGGAGACACAGCTGATGGTGCTGGGAACCGAGGGAGGCCTACCAGCCAAGACGGATTACTGGGAAGAACCAGGGTCTGCCTGAGCCACGGACTTCTGTTTCTTCTCCTGAGACACGGTACCCCAGACTGGGCAAACAGGGGAAGGAAGGATTGTGTGTGTTTGTGGGTGTTTTAAGGGACTTTGGGATTTTGATGAAGACATTAGGTCACCACTTTAAGTCTGTACAGCATTAAATAAACATTTTTCCTTTCCTTGTCATGAATCTCTGGCATTGACAGACGTCTTTCCTCTGGCAGCAGACATAACAGACCTGGGGGTTCCTTTTGGATAATAGTATGTTGCTCTCGGCCCTTTGGCCCCCCTTGGCCCCTTGTTGTTCTGGAACAACTTGGGGAGCAAGAGGGAGGCACCGCACACCCGCCAGCCAGCACAGGCCTAGTGGGGCGCCGAGAACCCCACCCCACCAGCAGGAACCTGGGTTTCTGTCCCCACCTGGTGGCGGAGGCGGTGCACCTCTGTCCCCACCACAGCGAGGCCAGTTGAGTTCTAACAAGAGAAGTTTAAAGGCGACCCACAGTGTTTTTCCACGACACCCACTGTCCCAGTTCTGGCCAGAAATCACTCATCACACCAAGAACCACCAAAACACCAACTTGCAAGGTCAGCTGCTTCAGACCGCGGTCGGCGGGCACCATACCTGGTACCGAGCAGACCCCCGGGCAGGGAACCCTCTGGCCAGGAGGGACGTGACCGTTTTGATGACTAGGACGCACACGAGGCTAGAACCCCAGCAGCGATAGTGCCGCGACACGGTCTCTATGAGAAGCGGTGCACTGCCCGTGGGAGAAGCAGGAAGCGGACCGTCCATCCCGAGGACCCTGCACGTGGACCGGCGGAAAGATGCGGGAACACGGCGGGTTGCAGGGCGGGCTCTCGGAGCGCTGCTGTCCCTGAAGAGGAAGCCCCCGGGAGACTGGAGGGGCAGCGGGGACCCTGCTTTCAACGTGTGGAGTACGAACGTGTGGAAGTCTGTCCATAGGAACGGGTGTCAGGGACGCAGGCTCTACCTGGAATGATGAGAATAACCATGTCCCCGAAAAGAGAGAGGGCTTTACCCTTATGTTTGAGAATCATAATCCACTGGTGTGGCTCAGTGGATTGAGCACAGGCCTGCAAACCAAAGGGTCACTGGTTCGAGTCCTAGTCAGGGCACATGCCGGGGTCGCAGGCCAGGTCCCCAGTAGGGGGCGCGTGAGAGGCAACCACACATTGATGTTTCTCTCCCTTCTTCCCTTCCCCTCTAAAAAATAATCTTTAAAAACACACACACACAAAAGAAAATAACTCAGTAGAACCACACACCAGTATGAGGAAGTGCAAATTCCATGTATCAGTAACACACTGAGAATGATCGCTTCTCACCAATGTCTGGATAGCAATAAAGTTATCTTTTCAAGAAACACCCTCTTCTAGTTTATTGTTTATATTTAAATGTATATCCTTGCGGGGTTTTAAAATTTTTTTAATTTTTTAATCCTCACCCAAGGATATATTGATTGATTTGAGAGGAACTTCAATGTGAGAAACATCAACTGGTTTCCTTGCGTACCCACCCCGACCAGGGATCGAACCTTTAACCTTTTGGTGCACAGGATGATACTCCAACCAACCGAGCCACTTGGCCAGGGCGCCTGTGGTTTTTTAAAGTAAGACTACGTGGAAGAAAAGCAGCTCATCTGAAACCTCTCATAGTACTGGACTTACACTCTCCTAAATAAGGAATGCTTAGCCCACTGGTTGGTCCAAGCCTTCAATCCTTGATACAGTCTTGATGCAGACGCCGGCCCACAGCATCCGTGTCACTATGGATGAAATGAGACATTCGCATGGACTGCTGAGTCTGGTGGAGGAAAAGGGACAGCATGGCTTTTCTCTCAAGGGGGCCCTTGCTGTGACCGGCCTTTATTGGGTTTCTCCGCCCATTACAGGATGGTCCTCATTGACTATGCCCAGGTTCACTTTAGGTGGTTACCTTTTACAGAAAACAAAGGAGCCAATGCTGCTAATCACATCACAGATGACGGGTATTTGCAAAGGAAAAGGCAAAAGTGGTTGAACTGGTTACACTCATTCTTGGAAGGTTTAGCATGGATTTTAGGAAGCTGCTCTGCAGTAAATGTCCTCAATTCAGGGTGGGGGAGGTTTTTTGTTTTTTTGTTTTGTTTTGTTTTGTTTTGTTTTTAGCAAGAGCAAGACTCAAAGCCGTCTAGGCACATTGCAGGCCTGATTCCCCACGGGAGAACCTATCCGTGGGCGTAAGTCCTGTGCATCTCTGAGTGGGAGCTGGGCCCACGCCATGCAAAACGGTCTCCTACACATTCTATATTAAATGGATATGTACATATAAATCATTTGACTTTGATTTGTTTTTAAAACCGAAATTTAAGAACTCATAGACTTCCAATTCATATACGTAGGAGCGGAGTAAAAACCTCAGCAATCTAACCCTCGGGAACTCCCAGGGTGCTGCCTGCTAACGAACAGCGTGACCTCACCGGAAGAGCACACGGGCCCTCGCCTGACCTCGGTGGCCGGGGGCTGAGAGGGTGAGGGCTCCCAGGTACAGAGGGGCTTCCTCAGGTGTGCCGAAGAGTCTAGGCACTGCCACTGTCAGGTTATAAAGTCAATGTCTAGGATTTAAGTGCAAGAGGGAAAAGCGTAGAGCTACTATTGTAACACGCGAAGGAAAGACACAGCATCGACCCTGAGACAGATACGTTAGCAAGTCTACTCCACACGTGGGGTACAGGCACTCTTTCTACTTTAATGTGAGAACTGAAGCAGCCATCCCAGAGTACCACCTCGACTAAAGCGTTTTATTCCTCAGTGATTGAGGTCTTTGACAAAGGTAACGCATCCCAGGGAGACACGCAGGACCGTGCTCTGTGTCCACTGCTCTTTGGCACATCGGTCAAATTAAAGAATCCCAAAAGGCAAGAAAAACTTTTCATGACTGTTTTGCACATTCTTTTAATCATGTTTACATCAAAATATAAGGCCGCAAAAAGGCAAGCTGAAATTTTAAGATATGTGGAATAGTTTTAATAAAGAGTTTTACATACAGTACCTTACATATAGAACAGTGTGTTTGCAAATTTAAATAACATCTGCATGTACAGTGGCGTGTGTTCTTATCAAAGATAAATCCGCGTCTACTGCCCATCAGTTCCCAAACGCGCTCAGGCAGACCGCCAGAACCGACGCACAGGACGAGGCGTGGAGTATTCGAGTGGGATGTGCCATCCAACAGCCTCCTCGGGAGTCTCTTCCCCCCTTTTTAAAAGAGTTTCAAAACCTGTACATACGTTGTTTTTAAAAACGGTCTGTTAAAAGGTAACATTTCATGTTAACCGCCAGTTCCCCTAGTCTACAGTAAGAAAACTAGATATGTGTGGGTATGAATACGCAGAGGCCAAGCGCGAATGCACGCCGAGCGTGGGTCTCCAGCACGCGCCCGCACGTCCGCCCGAGGAGGGCGGGCCTGGGCTCCGAGTCCAGCAAGAGCTAACGCAGCAACTTAGTTGCCTTTGGTTTCAGAAATGTGTCCATTTGTGATCAAAGCTAAAAGTTTTGAGTGCGCATGTATTTTTTAAAAATAAAATTCATCTTCAGAAATGAAGCTTTTCCAGTACTCCACCAACAGCAGTTTAGAAACCCACCGCCACGGACCCTTCTGACAGTGCCGCCCCCTCCTCCCGGCAGGGGCTCTGGGCACTCGCTCCTGAAGGCAAACGCTCAGCACACTCAGGGCCCAACGAGCGCCGCGAGCAACCCCACGCGTCACGTGCGGCGTCTGCGACACCCACGTCGGAGGGACCGGCGGCACCGTGTGGGACCTGAGGGAGACCCCCTCCCACCTAAAACCCTCGCCCTGGCGCTGTCGTCCCTGTTTGGCACACTGACCCTCTGCAACCCATTTTGTTTGCCATGAGCTCAATGCCCGCAGCAAACTCCCCTTGTCTGGTGCTTGTCTTTAGAACGTATTCGTGGTGAAGTGAGAACTCCAAACAGTGCCCCCAGGAGTGAGACTGCTACGGTCAGTTTTCTGATTAAGGACATCGGTCACCTAGGAAACAGCTCATGATCCTACGGGAGTTTCACTCTCCCGGAGCAGCCGCAGAGAAGACAGTTCTTACGCCACCTGTGGGCCCCTCCACAATTCCGGTTTCCTCCACGACTGTGTGTCTGGCCACGTGCTGGTGTGTCAGCGAGGGTTGATGGGTCTCCCTGTGACAAACTACGCAAATGCGCCCTCCGTCTTCCTGCAGGCGTCTCGAGCTTCACGGAATCACCTACTCAAGAACCCCGCCAGTTCCACCGCCTTCACACAGACTATATTCTACTCTCACCCTGGGCATATAATACAGTATCGTTTGTGGCTTGCTCATGAATTCTTTTTCCTCTTCACTTCCTTGATAAAGTTGTCCTTCACTTCCTTTTCCAAGGTACCACCCTACTGATGTCGCAAGTCAGGAAGCGACCGAACACCACTATGCTCGTGAGCCACCCACCCAGCAGGCACAAGGGTCGCAGGAGCGACGTGGCTGCCGAGAGCCAGCCCTCCCCGCGGGTGTCCGCAGCCGTCATACGGAGCAGAGGGTTGCTATCTGCTGCACTTTGCCCATGTCCATCAGAAGCTGCTTGATGTGGCGTTTCAGTTGGGGCAATCTTGTGAGAGGGTCAGGTGGCTCCAGCTCCCCCGTGAAATCCAGCCAGCTTTCCAGAACTGAAAGAGAGAACACACAAATTTAAGTGGGCACTAGAAGAACAGTCACAAAGTGGCGTAATTAGAAGGCTGGGCCCTGGCCGGTGTGGCTCAGTGGACTGAGTGCTGGCCTGCGAACCAAAGGGTCACCAGTTTGATTCCCATTCAGGGCGCAGGCCTGGGTTGTGAGCCAGGTCCCTGTTGCAGGGCATGCGAGAGGCAACCACATACTGTTTCTCTCTCTCTTTCGTCCTCCCTTCCCCTCTCTAACAAAAATAAATATATATTTTTTTAAACTTGGAAAAGTGATGGCGACCGAGTTCCCTTCCCGTCTTCTAGAAAGCCAGCATGTGCAGCCCTGGAGCTCCCTGCACAGCTGCTTATCCCACGAGGGCTCTACTCCCTCTTGGTAACCTCCACTTGCTGTTACTCTAGGTGATTTCCCCCGTGCAAATATGTAAATCAGCCTCATTTCGAACGTCCCCTTTTCCGCTCTTCCAGACTGGAAAGCCACAGCACCCTGAGCCGGCTCGCGCTTCTGCTGATTTAGGCTTAAACCATCTCTACTGCACTTTAAATGAACCTTAGCTACTCGAACTATTTTTACTTTAAATCCAGAAGTTCGTTTTAACAGAGGAAAGGAGGTGGCAATTTCTCAGTGTCCTTTTCAACTCTATGATTATCATTACTTTTTTAAAACATGCAAGCATATTAGAAGTCTGCAATGAATTTGCATTCTATACTTTTTACTAATAACAGAGGATGTCAAGTTGCATTTTTTTCTTTACAAAGCAACTCAAATCATTAATTCTACGGTTAGCTTATAACCAAATGGAAGATGCTTCTGAAATGAGTTTCCACTTCTCTTCTCCCAGGAAAAGCAAAGCGGTGGGAGCGCTAGCTTCGTCTGAGGTGAAGGTGTCACAGCCTTCTGCCAGTGGAAACGAGGGGGCGTGCGATCTGTGCGGTGCGGCGGGGAGAGGGTCGGCAGGCAGCGGGAAACAGTGCGTCAGGACCCGAGTCGCCGTGCTCTCGGTTACGGCGTGAGGACGCCGTCTTTCCTGTCTACTCCGCAGGCATCCGGGGCCGTGTACTTAAAGATACACGTTTTTTAAAAAACTACCTGAAAATCTGTTTGCAGACTTAGGTTGACCTACTCAACCTTGCAGGAGTATTTTGCTGTCGTTAGTCTCACCTAACAAATGTGACCAGTGTGAGAACAAAACTTCAAACTGCGCACTCCCAGACTTCACACAGGCCCGAAGACCTTAGTCTAACTACAACAAAAATACCCCGTATGTGCTCTACGTTGAGCCTGGCAGACGGGCAGTATTTAATAACTATCTACCTTAAAAAACAACTAAGACTATCCAGCAGTACGGCCACGAACTTCAAAGACCCCCACGCCCCGCCAGCCGCTGTGTGTCGAGCACTGAGTCCCCGTGGTCCCCACCCCGCACCGCCCGAGAACGCATCCAGCGACGGCACACGGCGGAGCAGCCGCGTGCCAGCCCTCCCGCAGATTACCGTCGACTTCCTTCTCTATCAGGTCCATCCTGCTGGTCACTTCGTTCTGCACGTCCTCTATGTGTGTCAGGAGGTTGAGCTGCCACTGGAGGTGCGAGTCCCCCGGGTCCTCAGCGCCCTTGTTGTCATGACACCCGGACACAGCACTCCTCTCGGCTGGGCTCTTTCCAGGAAACCGTCGGAGAAAACAGAGTGGGATGAAACGCGCCATCATAAAGAGAAAGATACACCAACGTCTCATCACCCGTAAGGATCGGAGAAATCCAACCAAACTCCTGGGATCCTTTTAAAGGAAGTTGAGCCCAGACTCCAACTACGTCTGATGGTTCAAGAGCAAACCTCCCCACCAGCTCTCCCTACAGTGCCAAGCAGCAGAGTGCTACACAGGGTCAAGTGCAGTGACTAAAGCACGCTGAATAAATGAAGTCACCAGCGATGCTCGATGATTAGGACGCCCAGCCAATGGAGACCGAGCCCCCCCCTCAGTTCATCTAAACCGGTGACATGCGCAGATGAAAGGGAAAGGCGATGATGCAAAAAAATCAGGACAGTCGGCAAAGACCAGTAACAAAGTCCAACCAACTGCAGACCGTCCCACGCTGATGCAGTTACATCAACGAGGCAAGAGGAAGATACAAATCTTTCAAAAATACAGAAAGTGCAAACTGCTTAATGCACACACACCAAACCTTAACTCAGAAATTACCCATTTCATAAAAAGGATATTAACCGGCAACATAATTTGCCACAAGTTTTATGAAATGCAAGCTTCCCAAATTCAAATACTTATTTATAGTGATTACTTGATAAAGGAAGCCAGACAAGTAAATAACTGATTTTAAAGTCGCACTGCTAATTGAAACTCGATTTTTAAAATCGAAGGCACATCTCTAAGACAAGCCCAGTGAACAGGAAATAAGCTCATAAACAGTCCTTGTACACAGAGCTCTGAGAACTCCACTTACTGCACAATGATGGGACTGATATGTGTATACAAACATGCTAACATTTTTTAAAGGACTGAGGCGCCACCTTTCATCTCAAGTGCATGAAGAAAGGAAGACAGGCTGTATCACAATACAGACGCACCCCCACGCACGTTCACGTTCTCAGACATTTTCATCTGCAATGAAGTGCGGCTCGTGTTTCTACGGGCATCTGGGTAGGCTAAGAAAACTGAAACTTCTGTTAGGACCCAAGTTTACTGAGTTACCACAGTTCTGAATTAGGGAAAAACTAAATGTCCAAACTGCCAGTGCTTTCTTGTAGAGAAAGCAAACCCCTCCTTATGCTAACGAGACCCCCGTGGACTCGGATGCAGAAGCGAGGCCTGGAAACGCAGCGGGTGTTATTTTGCAGCTCCCCCCGCTGAGCTGCCATACTTCCCGCACACAGACAGACAGAGCAGGCACACCTTGGCAGGCACCCCGTCGTGTCTCCCCGGCGGGCACTGGAAGCGGCTCTTCTTCCTCACGCAGAACTCGCGCTCCCCTTCAGAGCCGCTACCCTCGTCGTCGTCGTCGTCGTCGTCGTCCGAGCTCCCGGGGTCCACCGGGGGCCTGCGGTCCTGGCCGCAGCCCTGCGGCTTCTGGTAGCTGTGCTCGCTGGTGATGTAGGTCCCTTCCGCCTTCGGGGGCGCGCGCGGTGCTTCCTTGTGGTTCTGCACCTGGCACCTGCTCTCTGCCAGACTCACTGCGTCTTGCACAGAGGCTCTCTTCTCCGCCCCAGCAATGACCTGATCTTGTCTTTTCCGCTTCCCAGAACAGGCCCAGAGGTGAAGGTCAGGGTGGTGTTTATTCCTTCAAACAAAGTTGGAGAAACAGCAATTCAAAAAACATCTCGCAACACATTTACACCGAGGTTCTCAGCAGTACAGTTCTGCAGTTGGCCCTCGGCGCCGCCTGCCCTCTGTTCACGGAGCGTGCCTGCCGCAGGCCCCGGCCCGGCTCCCCGGCGAGGACCCGGCCTGCCGCCAGGGGAGCCAGGCTGGCAGGAGAGCGGAGACTCCAGACAGAAGGGAAGACAGCCCTTAGGTTAACCTGCCTCAGAATTTCACCCAGAATTTGAATTCTCACAATTTTATGGAAATAGTTCTCAAGGGAAGAGCAATAATAAATTCTGTTGATATTTTTCATCATTGAATATATGCACTTTTTCTACTGAATTTTCACTGTATTTTTAAATTGTACAACGTGAAAAACCTTTACGTGAGCATACTTTACAATCTTCAATCAGAAAGCGATACTCACGCATGACAGAAAGTCCCAACCACAACTCGTCCCGCGGGAAAAGCTCTCTGCCACGGCAACCCTAACACCTGAGCGTGACCTTCGAGACTCGCCTACACACGCGAAATTCTCTTCGCAATGGGCAGGCACACACTTTCCTCTGCACACAGAGTGCTCACGCGGTCTGCGTTCTTCCCGCGGGACGCGTGTGGGCGTCTCGCCGTGTCAGTGCACACAGCAACAAGATCCCCCTCAGGCGCCCCGGTCTAAGCACCCCGCCGACTCCCCGCGGACGGACGTGTGCGTCTCTGCACACAAGTGAGAACGGGTCAGACACATTTCTAAGGTGGGACTGCGGAATCCTGCAGGCAGTTTTACTCTGATGGGGGGGCCTACATGACCCCCAGGAAGGCTACTCTGGGGGCGAACGAAGGCCTGGAGCCAGGGGGCGGTGCTCTGGCCGGGCCGGGCCTCCGGGGCAGGAGGCCAGGGAGCCGCGGCAGTGGCCCGGCAGGGGGCGCGGAGCCCTGTCCCCGGAGCCCGGGGAGGCTCCGCGGCACCTCTAGCTGGAGAGAGACAAGCTCCCAGATGTCCTTTACCGAGACCACCGCAGCCACCGCGTGGGAACCGGACTGGAGAGGACAAGCCTGGCACTGCGGAGGCTGGGGGAGGAACGGCGCCCTGCCCCAGGAGGCGGGCACCCCACACACAGTGAGTCCGCGGGACGGGGCGCCGCAGGCACCAAGCCCACGCTGGACGCCGGGCGCCGGGCTGGGGACAAAGAACAGGGGACGGGCGAGTGGGCCCAAGTCAAGGAAATCCTGTGGAAGCCAGAGCTGCATCCTGCTTTTATACAAATACGTGTTTTTTCACTAGGTGCTGAAAGCTGAAAAGGACATGGAGAACATTCTGATGCGCTGTTTAGGGGGGCAAACCTGTTTTTATGGGATAATTGTCTGGGAAGACTAAACCACGCTTGGTGCACAGCGGCGGGACGGCTCACACGACCCATCAGCAACCGTCCAAGTCAACTGATGGTAAGGTGACTGGACAACACACTCCAGAGCCTGTTCACCGGGCAGCAGCAGCAGCAGCACCCCAGGCGGAGGACCGAGAACACAGCGCTCCCGGCAGCCAGTGCTCTGACTCTGGGCCAGCGCGACGCACCACGCGCCCGCGGGGACAGGGACGGGACTAGCGTCTGCTGAGACCCCAGACACTGCCCCTCCCCCCAGCCTCAGGCACCCACCCTAGTGCCCCAGGCGCGAAGCAGCCGGCCGTCCAGAAAGTTATTAATCTTTCCTCTGTTTTAGTTAAAACTTATTCAAAGAACGCTTCTGCCTCCCTAGCTGCCAGTCCGGGTCTTGGAAAGGCCGGGTGATCTAGCTCGCACGGGAATCTGGACGAGAGTGGCCGCCGCCCGCCCGACTTACTTGAGGATGCCGATCTTCAGCTGCAGGCCGTGCAGGACTTCGGTGACGCCACAGACGTCGGCGAGCAGGTGATGTGTGGAAACGATCTTTTTGGCATTTAAATGAGAATAATTCTCTTTTAAAAACGACAACCCACACATTCTCCCATTATTCAACCAGTCCTTATCATAGCGGTATTTTGCACTCCACCTCTGACCTGGGGAGGAAGTTGACATGAAAGTCACAAAGGAGCCCCTCATCCAGGGCGCCTCTCAGCCCCTCCTAACGTTCCTCGGGAAGCAAGGCGAGCCCCACGCGAAGCCACACTCTACAGAAGGGCGGGAGCCGGCTCGGGGAGGAGACTTCCTGCCCGCGGAGGACAGGCTCCATGAAGGAGAGTCTGCTGCAGACGGCACCTGCGAAGGGAACCTTGAGTCGCTGCTTCCCATTTTTCGTGCAGCTGTCATCTGTCCTCCAAAAGGGCTGAAAGGACTGGAAAGAAACTAGACAGGGGCAGCTGCTTCTCTCACTGACCTCTGTTTTGACCGGGATGACACAGTTCTAGGTAAGTGACAAGCGCCCCTCCCCACGGCCGAAACCTCTGAGCATCCCCTGCTGCACTCTGAGCCAGTGGAGGTGTCATCAGAAGGAACCACCTCACCCGTTACCAGGTTCAGCAAACAGAGGCATCAGTGAATGCTGCTGCGTGAACCAATGTCTCTGTGCACAGAGATCTGAGTAACGCCCCCTTCTTAACGTCACTCCATTTCTTTAATCCTCACCTGAGGACAGGCTCACTGACTCTTTATTTTTATAGAAGAGAAGGGAGGGAGGGGGGAGAGAAACACGGATCAGTTGCCTCCCATTCCCGACCTGACCGAGGATCAAGCCACAGCCCAGGTATGTGCCCTGATGAGGGATCAGGCCAGAGACCTTCCGCTCTGGAGACAGAACAGTTCATGAGCCTCCTAACTGAGACATCTGGCTGTCTTCTGCCTCCGGGGCTGAAAGTGCGCACACCACGCAGAGCCCTGCTGCCATGAGAGCCGGCGGCGAGGCGGCGCTGCGTGCACCACAGAGTGGTGATCGGGGAGCCCCCCCCCCACCCCGTGCGGGTGCTCCTCCTGGTCCTGCCACGCCCACTACCATCCTAGTCACCGGGTGCTCGGCCGGCTCTGTGCGCCCCAGGTGCCTCATCAGTGAAACAAAGGAACCACAGGTGACAATCTGAGACCCTCTGGGCTCTAAAATTCACTGGACACACAGCACTATCAGAAACTTTGTAAGACCACGCCAGGAACGTAAGTTCAAACCAGAGTTCCATTCGAACAGCTGTGCACGAACCTACCTAGAAATCAGCGCACAGGAGCACACTAAGGGGCTAATTCTTCTTCGGCAAAAAGCCTGAGCTCTGTCCTTCCAGTAAGGTGGTGACTCTGCTGATGGACTTACAGGAATGCTTTTGCCCAAGTTATTAGTATGAAAAATAAAACTGTCCCAGTGGGAAATACTTGGAAGTTTCAAGGTGGAAGCAGGGCCTCCCCGGCAAGGGCGGGGCGGCGTCTGGGGCAGCGGCACCATGGGCAGTGGGGGAACCTTACCGGGAGGGTCTCGGCAGACGTAGCAGGTGTACTGCTCCGGGATGCTCTCCTCCAGCAGCCCCAGGCACACGCTGTGCTGCCAGCACAGACACTCGTCACACTGCGGAGACACCAGCCCACAGTCACCATCCCACAGTCACCGTCGAGTCCCTGTGCGCGTGCGCCACCGCAACTCCCTGCACACACGCCCGTGTGCACGCTCCCTCCCGCCATGTCCCTCCGCACAACTAGAGCAAGTGCTGCGTGAGGAGGAAGTCTATTTTGGGGAGCTTCCTCTTGTTGCACCTATTAAACTGTGCTTTGATAGGTTATTTGATCCATAAACTCATGAAACTGCTTCTCTCATTTATTTCCCACTGAGTTTTTTAGGCAATTACATATTTTAAACTTTAAGAAGTAGCTTAGCAAAGTGTGCAGAAATTTTCTTTAAAAAGGCAAGTTTGTAGCAGTACCTGTAACAACAATCTCTTAAATTTTTAGTTCCCTTATTTGAGAAAACTAGTAAAAAGGGGGAGGAAAAAGGAGATCACTATTTTTTCATTCCTATAACACCTCCAAATCTTCCAAATGCCATCACAAAAATATGTGTTATACTTCCCTTTTTCTTAAACATACCCTCTCCACAGGGAGAGGCTGTTTGCAGTGGTTCACCCCTGCGGCAAGGCGTCCCTTTAACCTTTGAGAGCAGGGGGGACTTGCACGGTTCCGCGGCTGCCTGTTGGAGGGGGCCGACCAGCGTGACTAATCACACAGGGGCCCAGACCAGGAAGAGCAGGGCTGGGGCCTCCCTGTCGGGGCGGGCAGGCGCTGGCCCACCTTCGCGGCTCCTGAAACGCACTTCAGCCCGACGCCCTCCCTCGAGCGGAACAGCCCAGCAGAGGCAGAGGGCCCAGGAACTAGGGAGCGTCTCCCTCTGGGATGCAGAGATGCCCAGTCCCCACTGCTGTGCTGTGAGCCTTGCGGCCAGTTAGAAGCCTCCACCCCCGACAGGACGGTGAGTTAGAGGGGGCAACGGAAGCCCGCCAGGGCGTGCTCGCCGGGGGCCTGCGATCTCGGAGTCTGCCCCATGGGGAGGGGGGAGAGTACCTGGATCATGAAGCCGTTCTCCTCGTCCATCTCACAAATGCACCGCACGATTTCATTCAGCGCATCGTCTTCATCCTGAGATTCCTCGAAGTTGGTTGAGTCGAAGTCCTGATTGTATTCGTCCCCACTGAGAAGCAAACTCTCTGTTGAAGAGTCGTCTAGGAATTCCACATCTGTTAGGTCTGGAATATACATTAAAGTCCACTCAGCATATTTCCCCATTGTATGGGAAGTGATTACAAGCTATTACGTATCTAGCAACCAAGGGCAAAGAAATGGATAAATAGGTTATTTATCTCTGGACAGGGAAACAAATGATTTTTAAAGTTTAGGTAATTACAACTGCTTTACATCTTAATGCATACACACTATTACTCAGAAAGCATCCCCTAGTCCTGGAGTTTAGAGCTTATAGCTAAGGTTGACACTGGGTTGGCCAAAAAGTTCATTTGATTTTTTCTGTAAGATGGCTGTAGTAGCACTTTATTAACTTCGTCTGAAACAATTCTGTTAGACTGAATTGTGACAGCTGTCGTATCAACGTGCATTTAAACAACTTACAAAAATTAGTGAATTTTTGTGTAGCCATTTTAATATTGAATATAAGAAAATAGGCAACATTTCTGGCATATTATGCTTCATCATGTCAAGAAAGGTAAAAACGCAGCTGAAACGCAAAGAAAAGACGTGTGCAGCGTGCGGAGAAGGGGCCGTGACGGACCGAACGCGTCAGAGGTGGTGTGCGAGCGCCCGTGCCGCAGCTCTCTCCTCGCTGGACGGTGCTCCGCAGCCAGGCAGCCCGGCTGGAGTTGGTCGTGGTCCCACGGGGACACTGAGAACCACCAGTGTTCTGCCATGGGGCAGGCAGCTGGTGTACTCAAAACATCCAAAGCAATAGAGTTATTGGTGAAAATGAAAAACGCACATTTTATTTTGCAGAAAAAACCCTGCGGACTCACCGGCCAGCCCAGTAACAGCAATTTAAACCCGCATAGGCCCCAAGTGCGTCCGCACGCCGTCCCTTTGGCCCTCGCAGAGAAAGCGGGTTCGTTATCTGAGCTGCGACGGCACTCGGGGGTGGAGGGCTCGCCTGCCGGGGGTCTAATAGCCGTGTTCTTCTCCCTAGCAACGTCAGTGTTACCGACCACCAGCGCGCTTCACACGGCACTCCGCTGCTCCGTGACGCGGCCGGCTGGTGACGCGGCCGGCTGAACGCCAGGTGGGCCTGACAAAAGCCTGAGCCCCTAATGGCCCCCCCAGGATCTCGTCAGCTGGGATCATGAGTTCCCCCAGGAATCTAAAATGTTCATTTTGACAATAATCCTTAAAAAGTGAATACGTATATTCTAGAAATCAGATTACATGAAGGACCACTACATACGACCTGATTTAAATGTCAGGTTTCTTTCAGGTTTGTATTTACAAATGGGAAAAGGGTGGGAAAGGAGCATGACTTTTTCCTAATATGCCTCCCTCCATTTTTTTTTTTAATTAAAAACCTCCAGAGTGCAGAGTGCTTATTCAGGGCACAGAACATGCTCTTCTCCAGTGTGCGAGAGGAGTCGGTCCTGGGCGGTGGCGGGCAGCAGCAGCGCAGAGGAACCCACGGCCCGTCTCTGCCCTGGGCGCACCCGAAGGGAGAGAGAGCCGGGAAGCCGGCTCGCCAGGTCTCACGGGTCCTGCTCTGCTGGGACTCTAGTCTCAAGCCGCTGCCATCAAGGCCTGGACTTGGGGGATTCTCCGCTCCCACGCTGAGAACCTGAAAGGTCAGGGCGCACCACCACCCATGCGAGGACTCGCAGGAAAAGCTGCGAGTCCAACTGCGGGACTCGGTCACCCCCGAGGCGGCCTTCTGCCCATGTAAGGGCGCCCGGCACCTGACTGGGCTCCGGTCACTGCTCTGACCGCAGCCCCGGACCTTCGGTTATGGATGGACCCGCGAGCACGAATTCAAAGTTCATCTTTAATACTAGACAAATATTTAGATAAAAAGCATGATCTTTGGAGTTAAGATCGACCTTGGTTTGAGTTTTGCCTCTAACCAGCCCCAAAAGTTACTTAAATTATAATCCTCTGCTTTTTAATCTTACAGTGTGGATAAGAATATCTACTGTATAAGCTGGTAGTGAAGAATATGAAACATATGTACAAACACCCATGGAAAACCGGAATATGGTAGAAACCAAGAGTGTCCTCCTACCATCTGTCCTATAGCTAAGTATACAGCCATTTTACTTAATATAAATTAAATAGTAACTCAAAGTTCTGATGATGACCTTTCCTGGTAGTTGATAAAATAACTTTTCAAACGTTTGTGTGCACTGTCGTCAGGTAGGCCCTCAATGAAGTATGGTTTACACTCAGTTCTACATTTAAGAATCTTCAGACTTGTTTTAAACGTTACATGGCACACGTACTTTCCCCACTGAGATCAACCGACAGGATCGCCCTTGGGTACTGATACGCTGTGTTCTTCTCTGTGAACATGCTCCGCAGGGCCAGAGAACTCCCGGAGGGCCGCGTCAGTGGAGAGCAGCACCTCTCCAAAAATTCCAAGGAGCTGTCTTCGTAGTCTGAATAGTCTGCAATGTAAGACACGTACAGAAATATTAATAAAACGTCAGGGAACCAAGAAGAGTGACCACAAAAACAGTGAAAAAGTCAGTTTTAGGACTCATATGCCCAGACAGCACACAGGCAGCAGAGACCACGGTGCCCTAACGGTCCCATCGGGTTCTGGCTGAGTAGCCCGGAGTGAGCAATGCCGGCGTCAGCCTGCGCTGCAGCAAGGGGAGATTACCAGGGCTGCAGACGGGATTAAGATTGCTACTCGGCTGACCTTACAGCAGGGAGAGGACCCTGGCTATCTGGGTGGGCCCAGTGCAGTCTCAAGGGTCCCGAAGTTCAGGGAGGGGCACGAGAGTCAGTGCTGGAGTGACGTGAAGTGAGAAGGGCTTGCGGGGCCCCTGAGCTGGCTTGGAAGATGGCAGGGGACACGTCCAAGACACGCAGCAGCCTTGAGAAGCCAGACAAGGCAAAATGGATGCCCCCCTAGAGCCTCCAGAAAGACACGCCATCCAACTGACGCCTTGGCCGTAGCCCAGTGAGACCTGTCTCAGGCTGCTGACCGGCAGAACTCAAAGGTAACACATCTGTGAGGTCGTAGGTGGCTGATGTGCAGCAACCTGTGACGGCAGGCAGCACTGATACAGTGGTCGTCACCACAGAGACCACATGAGAGCCGCACTGGCTGGGCGTGCTGTGTGCCACGCAGGCTCCGAGTGCTTTAAGTGTAGTGACTAAAGGCAGTAACTCCCTCAACCCTCGCGACCAACCAAGAAGGGTGCCACAACAGCTGGAGCTCTTACACATGAAAGAAGGGAGAAGGAAAGACTAAATAAATTGCCCCCAAATACAGAGCTATCAACAGCAGAGCCAACATTCAAACCCAGACAGCCTAGCTACAGAAGCCTTATTCTTAACCAAAAAGAGTGGCCACTGGGTTTCCACACATAGAGTGCACACGAAGCAGAGGGTTTGTCCGAGCGGACTCCTGGGGCCCGCCCCCTCCCCTGCAGGCCCACAGGTTGGGAGTGGGGGTGCTCCCGGAGGATGCCGGTGCTGTCAGGCCGCAGGGCAACCTTCGGGCGCCCCGTACCAGCCCGCCTCCCTCGGCCTCACAGCAACCGCTCAGATGGCCCCACGCTGCGGGTTCAGGCGCAGACTCCGGGAGGGCACTCGCCGGCCAGGCACTGCGCTAGCCAAGGACTTCACCCAGCCACCTCCCTGCACGTCAGCGATAAACCTACGAAGCAGAAACTGTCACTTATCGCTTCAGAAGTGAGAAAACCGAGGCTGGCAGAGTTTAAGCATTGTGTCCAAGGTCACCCAACTATTAAATGCTGCAACAGGATCCGAACTCCCACACTCCACTTTCAACGCTGGCTTGGTTAGTTTCGCTCACCAGTTTCTATACTTTTATTTTCAACACTCCTCTGTCCTCTCTATCCTTATGTGTATATTTGCCTCTTAAAAATGACATATAAGTGGATTTTTAAAAAATAAAACTATTATGATAATGTCTCTCATACAGTTATAATCACTGATCTATTCAGATTATTTTCAAATATTATTTTGTAATTTCTAATTTTCTTCTTTTCTGTTTTTCTCTTATTGTCTTCTTTCTTTTGGATTTTTTCCATTACACACCCCCCTTGGATATTATACCCCATGTCTCCATTCTTTCAGTGTTCATGTCAGAAATTGTAAAATGCAGATTTGACTTATTTAACAATAAATTTCTTTTACTCTTCCAAAAAAATAGAAACACTGATATCTCAATTCACATGCTGTTATTTCGGTTACACAGCTCTGTTCTCCACCCTTCGTTTCTGTCTCCCCCACACAGGACGTGCGCACGTAACTGGTGTTTAGACGCACCCACAGACTCGCGCTCTCTGCTCGTGGCTTCTCCTGGCTTCCCAGCCCTCCTCTGTCATCGTGTTCCTTAGGCCTTTCAAGTACACGCGCTACCCAATAGGCTATCACTTCCTTTTCTCAAGTTTTTCTGAAAGGTGATTCAAGGCACTACACCAAATTCTAGATTAAGAACAATCCTTCAGTCCGCTAAAGGGTGCTGGGGCAGAGCATCTAGTCCACCATAAGGATGGAAAAGAAAGTCTCCAATTGTCGCAAAGATTCACGTACAGACTGCTTAATTTATAGATCTAGTAAAACATAGCCCCGTACTTTCAAAATTAGCAAGACGGAGGAAAGCCACAGGAACTTCTCAGTTCTCATCCATGTGGGAATCTCGCCCTACCTCCATTTGCTACAAGATGAGAGGAAAGTTGAAAACATCTTACAATGTTTAATCATTGGGAATCACCATTTTAACGTGCTTACCATGCTGCTTAGATTTCTTTTTCTTTTTCTTCTTCTTCTTCTGTTTTGGTTTGTAGTGATCTTTGTCTTTCTTCTCTTTTCTTTCCTTATCCTTTTCTTTTCTCTTACCTACACGACAAGAATAAGTCAGTCAGCCGTGTGGCTGACCCCGAGTCGCTCCTGTGCGGTCAACCTAAAAGCAGCATTTACGTTGTAATCAGCTATTCCAGTCACCTGCCCAGAGCGGACGGATTCAGTTAAACTGTTTCTGTCCTGAGTCTGGAGCTCCTGCTTAGCTTACTGGGCTATAAGAGGGGATCTTCATTAGCAGTGCTGAGAAATCCCAACTCCTGACACCTTGAAGTTAACACAGACAGCAGTTAAAACCTTTAAACGAGTAATGTAACTCCGCTTCCTGACACGGCAAGAAATAAGCTGCACAATTTAAGACCTGTCTGAGGAGGCTCAGCATTTCCACATTTAATTTAATAAAATGTCTGAGAAAATTTTGAAAAATCTTGATCTTTTTTCTTTGGAGAAATAAAAGACATCAAACCAACACATAAATTCATTCAGTCTTTCAATATTTTCCCCGTGTGTACAAGAATGAAGACTAAAAACACAAAGAAAAACCTTATTTCATTAAATGTATTCTTTCCAAAATTTTAGAATATTCCTTTTTCCAAATTATAATGCACTTTTAAAAAATAAATGGGTGTTAAAGGAGCACCCTGGAACGTTTTACTTTAAATTGATCCATCACACACATTCACTGCTGCCCCAGCCCAGGGTGAGTGAGCCTGCAGCTCATCGCCCGCATCTGATCGGCTCTCAGTGACCCCAGCTCCAGTTAGCTGGTCTGTAGAGTAAGGAGGACTATCATCCATTACTCCAAAAGGTTTAGGCATCATACCACAAAACTAGGAAACAATAGCAGAAAACTTAGTCACTTTTTTATACGGTAGGTTAAAGAAGACAGTCTGGAAAAAAACCTTTTTGTTTAACATCCCTTCTCGAAGCTTCAACAATATTAAATGGCAGCTTATTTTTAAATAGCTACAATTTTAAAGACGTTTAAAAACACGCGGCTCTCAGAGAAAGCCTGAAACTCCACGACAAAAATACAAACGACACGCTAGGGTGCGCCTCCCGGGACCCACGGGCCTGCAGGGCGGCACCGCCACCGCCGCCCTCCAGGCGCTGCCAGGGAAACAGGAGACCACGTCCTCCCACTGCCAAGCCAGCCACCGTCCGTGCGTAAAGAGTACTTTCCGTTCATACCCAATGCCGTGGAGCTTTTGTCTTCCAATTTCACTTTTTTTTCTGTTTTCGATATTCCTGCAGGTTTAGGGGGAAAATATGTAAGTTTAGTCAGGAGGGTTAAAAGTACGGAACCACGTTTCGCATTGCAATCGATCACGAAACTCTACAGAAGACTCTCCCCGCCTCCCAAGGCCTCCATTGTTTCATCGCCTGAGCCGGTAACAAAGACATGCGATTTCTGACTTCAAAAACGTGGTACGTGAAGGGTGATTTTTGTTCCTTCGCACCGCCAGCGTGAGACCCACCCCTACTAGCTGTGCGGCCTTGAGTAATTCCTTCAACCTCTGAGCGCTGGCTCCCTTGTCTGCCGCACAGGACTGAGACCATCTCCCTGCGTGGTTACCACAACTGTGACCAAGTCTGTACACCTAAGTGCTTTTTTTCACTTCTCTTCGGGGTGGGGGGACAGTCATTTGAGACGACAGCATTTCTAGAACGAATACGGGCCTGAACGTAAGACGACGAAACGTTAGGCTACGCACTCCGGGCAGCAGAGAGGATCCCCCGCGGCGCCACAGCAGCGGCCAGCCCCGAGACGCTGGCGTGCACCGGGCGCAGGCCCGGGCACCGGGCGCAGGCCCGGGCACCATCCCGGCTTCTGTGACGGCCCCCACGCGAAAGCTGTTCGGGCAGTGCACAGAAGTACTGAGCCTCCCCTTACAGCACACTGGCCTTCCACCACCTGTACAAACTTCTGAGCCCTGGATGGCGTAGCTCAGTGGATTGAGCGCGGGCTGCGAACCAAAGCATCGCAGGTTTGATTCCCAGTCAGGGCATATGCCTGGGTTGCAGGCCACGGCCCCCAGCAACCGCACATTGATGTTTCTCTCTCTCTCTCTCTCTCTCTCTCCCTCCATTCCCTCTCTAAAAATAAATAAATAAAATCTTTAAAAAAAAAAAAAAAACACTTCTGAAGTGACATTTAGCCTCTGTTGCCTAAAACAAACGTGTACCTTTGAGGGCCATCATGAATGTGGTGTCATATGATAATGAGCACCAAACAAGAAATACTTTACACACTTCTGGTCTTTATATAAATGTAAAATACAAAGGCTTATTTACACATGAAAATGTTCGACCTTAATGACATTTGGGTATTACTATCTAATTGTCCAAAATCCATTTTTAAACCAAGAGTGCACCTCGATAACTGTGCAGCTGACCCAGATACATTTAATGAAGCTTCTCGGCTCGCACTCAACTATCCCCAATGCTAGTGTCTTACTCGTGTCTAGGGTTAGTGTAAGAAAAATACTGTAACACATTTAAAATACAATTTCAGTCCACTAAATTATGCTTCAATATCACCATTTACGAGTTCTTTAATTTTTAGGTCATTTCAACACAGTACCAAAAAAGCTACCATTTTATTGTCTGCAAATATTGCATCTAATTTTATATAGTTTAACTTAAATGCAATAAAAATATTAAAATGCAGTTCAACTTGAATGAAGTTACTAACTTCTAATAAGTAGGTTTTATATTAAGTAAGAATACTGATAATCTCCATAAAGAAAAAGGACAGCAAAGAGAAATACAATTAAATTTGTTCATCAGGACTGTTGAAGAAACGTATCACTTCCTTTTACTAGTGTTTACTGACTAGTAGTAAGCATACCATGAAAATTCTACAACTCTGATGCCATTTTCATAAATGTGAGAAGGCACTTACAGTGCCAGCCATAAGAACTGGGCTTTCTTTTATTTTCTTTTAAGACTGTACTTATGTATTTCTACAGAGGGAAAGGGAGAGAGAGAAACATCAGTGTGTGCCTGCCTGGAACCCAGCATGCGCCCTGAGTGGGAATTGAACCGGCCACCCTTTGGTTCACAGGCCAGTGCTCAGTCCACTGAGCCACACCAGCCAGGGCTGAACTGGGCTTTCTAAATCCCAAGTGATATGTTTGGAAGCTGATCACAGTGTGCTGGGTAGGCCTCCAATCCCTGAAGCTCTGATGCTCCAGGGAGAAAGGTGGAGCAAGGCAGGGATCGCCTGGGGCGATTCTGATGAGGGAGCGGCCTTAGTGGGTTGCCTCCAGCGACTGCGACCGTGGAGTCCCTGGGGTGCTTGGAAGACAAATACAGTGGTCGGGAACCACTGCGCAAACACAGGTCAGCACCGCAGAACAGATATATCAGCCACTCCCAGAGTGCTTTCACCTCCAGACCGGGTTTTTCCAAACCTTTTTATTTCTCGATAAAATTTTCAGAAGTAAAATTGGGGGGCTGACAGACAAAGTGTTTGTCAACATTGTACACAAATAAGGACCTTAAAATAAATATTCACATACACAACGGCAGGACTTTATAAAACACTCATGCCCAAATACAAAAACAAGAGAGACCCATTCAAGAATTCAACAAAATAAACTTACTTTTATGAGAGGTTCACTACATTGTCCTCATTTCACCACGTGGCAGAATTGAGGAACCAAAGTACTAACTACTTTATAGAAGAGTGATTTTTAAACTAAGTTGTACCAACAAAACATTTTCTTCAAAAGAATAGTACACAACATCCAGTACGTAACACCCCCCCCCAAAAAAAAAAAATGAACAACAGGCTGAAAAAACAGGAGCTGTTCAGATCAGAGCAAGATCTCTGGAGTGGCCTGCGTGCACTCAGTTTAAAACCCAGTAACACAGTGAGTCTCCACCCGCTTCCTGCGTGCCAACACCTGATTCTTCCGGGGAGATGAGGCTCTCCCTGAGACTCCATGGAAACCCCGGGCTCTGCACAAGCCAGAACAGTTGGTGTGGGGGTGGAGGTAGATCACGGAGTCCCCGAGCGCGGTTTGGTTTGGTTTGGTTTGGTTTGGTACGATTCTGGGGGAGAAACTGAGAAACACTCTGAAACAAACAGGCTTTGAGAAGGCTGTGGGAAGTGGAGGGCGCCGTCAGACCGCAAGCTGTGGACCTGGGGTGCTAGCGCAGCACGGGGCACCCCAGCAGTTCACAGGTCAGAGCCTCTGGGGTTCCCTGCTCGCCCTGCACGCTTGGGCTTCCGTCTCTTTTAAACTCCTTCAAGAGCTTCGAGTAATTCCGTGTTTGTTACGCATACACTCAGTAGAAAAATAAGACAAGGTAACAGTCCCATGTAATAACAGGGTTCCGTGTTAACACTAACAGTAACAGAACTGAGACCGTCTCCTAACCTAAAACTGGTTGGCTCTGTTAGATAAAGCACTGATAGTAAAATGGACATACAGTCATCGGTTTTTATGAGGATACCAATGACGTAATGGTAATGCGGGCAGCGATTACATTCCTAACCTTCGTTAGTCATAATGTGGTATGCAGTGCAAGGTCATTATCTCCACTGGAAAAACAACTGAAAGCAAACCTTACCCTCTTAAGAGGTGTGTGTAACTGGGTAATTTGCATAACCTCATCAACCCTTTACCACGACAGCTAAACTCAGCAGTGGGCACATGCCCCTCACATTAAAAAAATGAGAATAATCCAACTCTGTTAAACTATTTCACAGGCAATTAAAACATCCTCCTAGTTCTAAAACCTAAGAGTTTCAATTTCACGAACAAAATCCACAAAATATCTTTGACACACGTTGTAGTAAATAACTACTAATGTTTTGTACAGAAGTTTTAAAACTCAACAGTAACAAAGTGCCCTTTTGTCATGAAGGTGGAACACCAAGCTACCAGGCACGCAAGCGCATTCAGAAAAACAGCGGCGGCAGACACAAGCGCCTGGGGCTGTGACTGTGCAGGAAGACAACCTGGGAGCCAGGGAAGTGCGATAAGCCCGCACGCAGGCCAGCTTCCAGGCCAGCTTCCAGGCGGCAAAGAAACAGGAGGGCGAGGGCAGTGGTGGGGCGGAAAGGGAGACAAATGTACTGGAACGACAATAAAGAAAAGTAGGGGAAAAAGAACTTGGGGAGGATCCCACAGAGGTAGAGTTCAAGAAACCTACCTAGGCTGAACGCCTCGAGAGCAGAGGCAACTCAGCTCAGTGAAAAGGAAAGACACGCAAGGACACCCACTGCCCCCGGGACTCGGGCAGACGGCGCAGACCGGAGGAGTGGACACTGCGTGACAGGTTGGGGATGGAAAGAACTCCCCCCTTGTTCAGCCTGTGAAGGCCTTGGATTTGGTGGGGAGGTAGTGGTGGGAAGACTGTCAGGGAGACTGGAGAGAGAGGACTACTAAACAGTGCTTCTGCTAACATGTTTAAAAGTCAAGACAGTTTAAGGACGAGTAAAATTATGCCAAGCCACGGTGGTGGCGGGCTTATTCTCAGCCATCTCTCTGGCCCTGAGTGCCCCTATCAGGGCTAAATTCCACCCTGTTGCACTTGAAGGGCCAGGGAAGGGATACGGAAGAGGAGGAGGGAGAGAGGACAGTGGGAAAGGAAAGGTGACAGTAATTACCAGGGGCACACTTTGGAGCCTGCTCAGGAGAGCAGCAGAGCCTGGGGTTACAAGTGCCGGCTCTGCGGTCGGCCCCCGGTCCCAGCGCTGTCTGCATACAGGCTGGGCAACCCTCCCTTTCTGGCTGCGGTGTCCTCTCTGGAATGGAAGCCCCATGAGGGCAGGGACTCAGCCTTATTCACTGTAATGCCCCTATGGCCTCACAGAGCACCTGGCAATACATATTTCCTTAAAAACAAACAAACAAACAAACAAACAAAAAAAACCGCCGAGAGAGGAAAGCATGCAGATCATTGGGGTTTCAATGCAAGTCACAGAGGTTCACAAGGTTGTCAATCAAAAGGAGCCCAATCAGAATACAACCTGAATTTTAATACTTCCATCAAAAAATAAAAATGAAAGGAGTAACGGAAATAAATTAGCGTTCCTCCCACCCTGCACTCAAACATTGTGACTGTGCTCAGCCCTCTAAAAAATTAACTTTCAATAAATTAACACTTAAAACCACACATTTCCCTGATTTCAACAATTAAACCGCCAGCCCTCGTCATGCCTACATGACCCCGACTCGATAAATCCATATCACAAACCTACGCGCCTGTCGACCTTTCCCTTTTCTAGAAAACTGTCTCACTGCTGTGACTTTCTCAAATGGTTACCTGTAATACTTACAAAGCGTTATCATGCCTTTCCTGTACCCTAGTACATTTTAACCATTGCGGAAATAAGAACCACATTCCAATGGTAATTAGCCATTATTTCTGTAAATATGCAAGATTCTGGAAAAAAAGACTTCAGTTAATGCTCCAATTGGAAGCAGAACCATCTAAACCAGGCGTGTCCGTGCACAGTCGCCACTGTGACGGTTTAGGACATAGAAGCTGGCTAACATCACTCTCCAGTTATGATACAGCTACTGATACGGGTATTTCAGTCTTGTCACTAGTATGTACATGTATAAAGAAAATAAAGATATCTTCAAGTGCACATCTAAAAATAATCTCCCCAATGGACACAGGACAGTTTAACTTTAACACCTTTTTCATATATTCAGTATGGCAACAAATTCCAGATTGGGAAAGACCACTAGGAGACCTTCAACAGGAAAAGTATCTCAAAGGGTCCATGTGGTAACTCCAAAATCTCATGGGAAGAGGGAAAAGCAAAATGAACTACCCTAGCATAGGAGGGGCTTAGAGAGGGAGTCCAAAGACAGTGGGTCAGACTTAGAAAATGACAAGCAATGCTTCAAAACCTAGGAATCCTCAGATACGGGTACTGACTTCTTAAAAAATAAACTATAGTAACACTACCAATCATTACTAATAATACGGAATTGTAGAAAACTATATATTTAATATTAATTAGTTTTTACTTTGAAAAAAGGAATAAGAATGTAAAAGCAGTAATTTAAAAAGTGTATGTTTATTTTAATATATACCACCACCAGAAAATAAGTGATTTCAGGGAAGATACTACTAAAGCAATTATCCTCAATATTCTTAGTTGCAAATCTTACTTTTTCTCCATTTCAATCTAGACTGCATTCATCCATCTAATATCAAGTTAGTAATTTACTGGAAAAACACTTGAAATCAGTGTTTGCCTTCTTTTTATTATATATACTCTTTAATTGAGGTTAAAAATCCATAACATTTCTAAATAAAACAATGTAACCTTATGAAAGAAGTATAAATTAATATCCTATTAGATTGAAATATCAATTTGATAAAACACCCCTGAATGGTTTATTACAGTATCATAAAATCATTCCCAAAATGTGCTGAGCGTGGCTGACTGTACATATAAGACTCCCAAAATAACATTATAACAAATTATACTTAAATTTGAGATTCTGCCCCAAAACATGGGGTTATATTTACGATACAGGTATAGTTAAATTTAAGGTGTTTTTAAAGCATTAAATCCTATTAAAATCCTTAAACATAGTTGCTGATCCCATTAAGTACTTTCTGTCTTGGACACCAAAAACTTTCGTGATAAATTTAACTTCAATTCCTTTTTTGTGAAAACAGGATGTGACAAACAAGCAGGGAGGGGACTTCCGGTCGGGATGACGGTCAGGTCGTGATGGCGGACAGGAAAAAACGCTCCGCCAACCTTCCTCCCCAAACCGCAGCAAAATCCCGACGGAGGTACACAACGACCGGCTTCGAGGACCACCCAGGAGCCGCGCAGAAGGCCTACAGTGGGGCAGAAGGCAGCCGCCCGCGGAGGCCGGTAGGACGGGCGGATATGGACGGTGCTGGCTCCGCACCGCACCGCACCGTGCGGGAGGAGGGGTGTCTGGCCTGCGGAGGCCCCCGCGGACGAGCCCGGTTCCCGGGCCCGACCCTCGCTCCCCGGGCCCGACCCTCGCTCCCCGGGCCGGGCGGTCCCCACTGATCGGGCGGGCGGTAAGCAGCAGCGGGGGTCCGGTCCAGCACGCGGCCGGCCGAGGGCTGCTGGAGCCCCAGGTGTTGCCCTCCGAGGACCCACGCCAGACTTACTGGCTGCGAAGCCGCACCCGGTGTGAGCCCCAGTGCCGCACAGCAGCTAGGAAGGAGTCAAGGGCTCCAGGGTAGGAACCCAACGTTCTGCCTTCGAGGCAGGGCGGGACGGGCGGCTTCCTCCGCCATCTTGTGCCTTGGCCCGGCCCTCCCCAAACCCAGCCCTCCGGCACCCAGAGCCAAATCGGAGCCAAATCGGAGTCTCCATCGAAGTCACCCGCCCGCCCGCCTAGTGCAGATGCGGGCACCCCTTTCGGGGGCTGACGCAAACAAGCGGTGCCTGCAGCCCTTGCTGTGGGCTCCTGTTAACCCTCTTAAAGGCCCACAGATACCAGACAAGCAGCAGCAGGCCTCAGCGTACACTGTATTTCCTGCTAACCGGCCCCAAGCCGGACACTAGTAGCCGCCGGCCTCAGGTCACAGCACAGCCTCTCCCAGGCACCTCCAAGCCCCGAACAGGCAACTACTGACCTGCGATCGCGTGGCAGCTCCCAGCGGGCAGCCTGGCCTGAGCCTGAGCAGCAGCTGATCTGGGCCTACACGGGAACCCCACCCTAGAACCAACACACGCAGCTTCCGGCTTCCGAACACCACCCATGCAGTTCCACAAAGGACACGCCCAAAGGGCAGACCCGGCAGGCACCAGAGGACTGCTCAAGGGAACCTACTTCATGGACTCAGCCCTCGCCGCCCCCCACCAGCTGCTCAGCTACAGTCAGGGACAGTTCTCACAGGCAGCCTGAGGGTCCAGCCCACTCACCGACGTGCCACTAGCAATCAAGGCTCAACACAACAGGAGGGCACACAAAACCCACACCAGGAACACCCAGGCGCACCTGGCCCAGGTGACCAGGGATTCTACCCTACCGAACCCAAAGGGGCCCATACAAAATACATCACAATTAAAATGCTAAAGACAAAGCCACAAGAGGAAAGCAGTCAGTTATACAGAAGGGAGTTCTCATAAGACTGTCAACTGATTTCTCAACAGAAACTTCACAGGTAGAAGGGATTGGCAATAAATACTCAAAGTGATGAAAACCAAGGATCTACAACCAAAATTACTCTACTCAGCAAAGCTATGTTTTATAACTTAAGGGGAAAAAAGGTTCCCAGACAAGAAAAAGCTAATGAAGTTCATTACCACCAAACCGGTATTATAGGCTTTATTTAAGAAGAAAATTAAAAATACTAAACTGAAAAAACTACATACCTATCAGTAATTACTTTAAACGTAAATGTTCAAAATGCTCTAATCAAAAGACACGGACTGGGTGGCTGAATGGGTAGGAAAACAAGACCCAGTGTCCACCGACAGACAACCATGTAAAGAAGATACAGTGCGCACCTAAAAACTAAACTCTTACTACATGCAACGACATGAACAGACCTAATGGTATTATGCTAAGTAAAATACATCAAAGATAAATACCATATGGTTTCACTTATATGTGGAAATCTAAAAAAAAAAAAAACAAACCCCAAAATAAATAAAACAGAAATAAACTCAGATACAGCGAACAAACTGATGGCTGCCTGGCGGCAGGGGGCCTGGGAGTGGGGTGGAAAAAGTGAAGGGATAAGAAGTACAGACGGGCAGCTCCAGAACAGTCCTGCGGCTGTGAAGTACAGCGCGGGGAACACAGTCTAACAACACAGTGGTAAGTGTGCGCGGTGCCAGGTGAGTACGGGGCCTATGGGGGGGTCACTTCCTAAGTAACTATAAATGTCCCACCAGTATTCTGTACACCTGAAACTCATATAATACTGAATGTCAACTGTTACCAAAATTCTTTTCTAACCTAAAAAATTAGAGAGAAACAATCAGATTAAAGTGAAAAGAGATATGTCCAGGGCATACGATAGCAAATGATGGCACAACAGAGCTTTACACAGAGAAACCCCATCTCCCACAGAGGTTACATAAAAGTATTTCCCAAGAGCAAGTACATACTAAAATAATGTAGTTAAACATCAACATGTTTGAAGCCTATAAATGAAAGCCTAGCTACTTGTAAAATCGAGCTTGTTTACCTGGTGCTGCCGGAGCGCCCCTTCCGTCAGCTAGTGCTTTGGAAGAAGGGTTTGTAAGCGTCTGCGTGTCTTCCTTTTCTGCCCTGGGACACTCATTGTGGTAAGAGGGAGCTGGGGGTAGCGGTGCTGTAACTTCCAAACCACGACTTAAGTCAAGAGGGAGACAGGGTCTCAGCTTCTCAAGTGACAAATGTGCAACATCAGGCACTACACAAAATAAAGAATGTAATACAATATTAACATAGATAAACCGGCTCAGTTAATATCCATGTGGGTTTAAATGTTGCATAAGCTCAACAGTGCCTGGCACAAAGCAGCAGTCAAGAACTATTTGTAGAACAAGTGAGGGTTTCTAAGTCTAAAAGGTGTAAGATGGAAAAAGCAGAAATTTCTTAATATTTTAATAGTCTTTGTCTCTTAGTATTTTCTTTATCTTCTCTTATGTTTGGTTCTATAGGAAATCAGTATACATTACCCTCTGGTCCTGAACGCTCTTGCAGATTTTGAGAACTGATGGAGAACACTTTCCCATCAGTGGCTGCACAGGGAGGAGGAACCTTTTCTACACAATCATCAGGCATAGGCAGGGTGGCTAAACGCTGGGATCTTCTTCTCCGTTCGCTATGCTTGAAAGGTCTAGGGGGGTTCACAGGCTGTGGAGGACCTAGAAAAAGATCTCCAATGTTCACGAAGCAGACACATTCTGGGGTCATCTTATAATATTTAAGAAGATAAATGGGAAAAATGATTTAAATACTACCCTCTGAATTTGTAAGGTATCCACAAGGAATGGCATGTTCCAAAAGTAAGCAAAGGCAAAAACAGTGCCCTCATTCGCAAAAAGTTAATCAAAACTTCTAGAATCAAAGCCTACTAGCATCAAAGGAAAGTATCAGGGAACATTCATTTCAGGTAGTTTCCCCATGTGACACTACAGTTCATTCTCTGACTGCAGCTGGTTGTGTTAGTTGCCATTTTTCCTTTGGGAAAATAGTCTCTGCATAGCCAAAAATTAAAATATATATAAATATAGTTCCTTTTGCTACATTACAAATATAGAAATTCTAAGGGGGAAAAAAGGCAGGGGCACAGGTGACAAAAACCTGTGACATGCATTGTAGAGTTAGTGCTCTCCTTGCCAAGTTTTATCCCACCCTCATTCCCCAAAATGGACTTTTAGAAGCATATGTTTTGGGCCTGATTCATTAAAAAAAATTGAACACCACTTTAAGTACCTCTTATGGGCAAGTGATCAGGATTTTAGAAGAGAATGACATTGTTCTTGGTGAAGCATTTAAGCATCTTCTAGCTATGTAACACAAAGTTTGAAAATCCCTGTTTGTTTTTTTTTCTTTAGTTCATTGGTTTT
The DNA here is from genome assembly GCF_019186645.2 of Phyllostomus hastatus. NCBI lineage: Eukaryota > Metazoa > Chordata > Mammalia > Chiroptera > Phyllostomidae > Phyllostomus > Phyllostomus hastatus. The sequence goes on along the minus strand of NW_025334017.1, from coordinate 44,343,040 downwards.
CTTCTTTCTGCCTGGCATGTAAATGATCATTTAGAACAGGCAGGATTACATGAGGCCCATACAGTCATATTAACTTAGAAGAAGAGTATTGGTGGTCATTTTACAAAAATCAAAATTCAAAAACATGGTGATAATTTTAAATAATAAAAGAATAAAGCTGCTCCAACACTGTGGTTATAATAACAAAATACAAAACAATTTCAAAATAATGTCATGTGACATTGTTGTGAGTCCTGACATCGTTTCATGATAATGCCATGAGGAAACATCTGAGTTTCTCTGTTCTCATCCTTCTATCCGTTTATTAAAAGAGAACCAAAAGAAAAAGCATCAAAACCTAATAAAAAATGGATAAATGCGGCTTAGTAGAAAATATGGCAACTGAATGGAAGAGATTAATACATTTGATGAAAAAGGCTTCTCGATGCCACCATTTTCGTTTTGTGGAAGGTGCGCCGCCGGCAGGGCCGTAAGGAAACACGTCCTATTTGTGACCGATCAGGGTGCTGATTCATGTATCAATAGCCAAAGAAAGGTAGCTTTTACCAAGGGCTTTTCCAGACTCACTCTTTTTCGCATTTTTCTAATTGAAAAGCACTGAACTAGCATGAGTAACAGCCAATAAAAATCTTGTCATATATATCTAAACCCATGAGGAAAGGCTGTTTTTAAAAAGGCTAAATTAACTCTGGAATAATTAGTGGTACTGAAACTGTAAAATCTTTAAAAACATATCAAGGAATCCTCCTTCTTCTTTCACTAATTAATAAGCTTAACTGAAGTCTGCGTTCTAAACCCTAGAATATGAACGAGTAAGAGGAACTGCAGGGAGGAAGGAATAAGAAAGTGGGAACAGTAAGTGCATCTATCCAGAACAGTCTCAGGACTTGAGGGACAATATCCACCACAGGTCATGTATGTGTATTCATCATTATCATTATTTTTTGTAATGAATCAGGCCCCGTGCTGTGCTCGGACCGAGGTAGCAGAGAAGCACCCTGCAGCGGGACGCGCGGCGCTTGGCAAGGCTTCTCACCGGCCGCCGTCCCTGCACAGTCCACCACCAGACAGGTACAGGGATTTTGCCCCGGAATAGTTGCCGGCCTTCCCTAGCAGAGCCACGTAAGTTTGAATTCTTAAAAAACAACTTTATAAAAATACAATATAACTACAATCAAACTGTTTTTCAAAAATGTATCTTACAGGATAAGGAACTATTTTTTAAAAATCTGTGCTCACTAGTTTTATTTATCACTGAAGAAGAAAGCTGAGACACAAGCGTCAAATCCTCGACTTGTATTAATTCTGGGGGAAGTGGTGATTTAGGGGGCTTTAGACACCCGGAAGAATCTCCAGATTCATGTTTGCATTTCTTGCTGCGAGCCTTCCCTGAAGACAAAGTTGAGGATAACAGTGCAGGTTTCTGAGTGTTGGCAGAACTGCTAATGTCAGCTTCATTTTTTTTCTGACTTTGAGGTTTAGGTGAAATCGCCTGAATAAATAATAAAAAATTGATATTTTTATTTTGGTTTCTTCATTTTTGTTCTTGTATTCTATTTTGACTGTTAAGCAACTTTAGTATCCAAAAACATTGTTAAGCAACATATAACATTTCTATTACAAATGAAAAACCAAAAAGAACCCCACAAATTATTAACTCAAAGTTGAAGAGGCTGTCTTTAAAGGGATGCTGCCAACCATGTCCCAGTTTGGCTTTTAAGAATGTATTATTCATAACATTCTCAGAATATAAAATGTTCTCTTACTGAACAAATTCTTTAGTATTGAATCGAAGTACATCTCTTGTGAAGCCATAATTACCAATGACATTAATAATAATTAGGTAAATAAACAGCACTTGCATGTTTTTGAGCATTAGGGAAATACATTTAAACCTCTGACTTCAGATGTTTTCTCATAAAATAACCTCCTTTATCAAGTCGAATGCAGACGTCTAAGTAGACAGTTCCCCTTTAAAGAAAGATCTTAACAGGAAAACAATGATCAAATTAATGAAACATTATCTTTAACTCGTTTTAGTGCTGAAAGCTAGAGTTTCAGAAGCATAATGCATCATGAAATCAAGCCACCAGCAGTTCAGAGTTAAAAGACTAGAAAAACAATACAAAACAAGCAACAACAACAAAAAAAAAAACCAAGGAGTAAAACCAAGTGTAAGTTAAAAACATTGGATTTAAAAACAAAATACGTCGCATTCGTAGATGAGAATTTTTACCTTCTTCTTGCCAACTGATACTTTTAAAAAAAAATTAGAACTTTGTCAGTTCTTTATTTGGCAATAAAATTTCCTACATGTGTAAAAATGTACGTGAACGTGTCCAAAGACAACAGAAAATAGCCACATTGGATGGACTTGTAATCTGTGGTGTTAGAATGCCTATACTGGATTTTTTCTGATATGAGAATATAACATGCACTTTTTTGTTTTGCATCTACACTAGGTAGGCCTCTGTGAAGGAGCACAGTGCCAGCACTCTGCACAGCACACTTGTCCCTAGGAAACCTTTCAACTCCCAAGGCTTCTGTGAGGGGTGACAATCAGGCCTGCCACCTGCAGCCCTCCAGAACATGAAGGGTCATTGCTGGCGACCAAACAGCGTTCCTTTCCTGCTAACGTACAGGGCATGCAAATTTGGATAGAAAATACCGACAGTGTCTACTTGGTATGGACAGCAGGGCAGCTCTGAACGCTCCACAGCAGGCATGCTGGACATGCCACATAAAAGGGCCAGTGTCAGGTGTCCCATTTACTTGTCATCATTTCTACTCTTGAACTTACTCGTCACACACACATGTGTTCAGGTGCAGATTAGTCATTTGAAAAAGTACTCCATAAATGGAAAGGACTCCTAAGCTTATCATAAAAGGTGTTGCCAGAAAAGTAATTAGAGCCATTACTTGTAAAGAAACAATTTTATTGTTCATCTTCACATATGTGAGAGACATCACTACAGCATCCATTACTCTCGAGTTACAAAGTTATAAAACAAGATTTTGAAACTTAAATTAATATCTTGATAAGGTGCTTAACTTCTAAACAAGGACAAATTAACATTTTTAAAAACTGAATTATGCATCTAATGCAGGTTTTATCCAAAAGTAAACATAACATAACAATTCCCTAATACAATTAAGTAACTTATAATTAATAATCTGAGGATCAGGGTTCAAGACCGTAGAGTCTGAATGTTTTTAATGTAAATAAAATAAATCCATTATTAGCACAGTAAATTTTGGCTGTAGGCCTGTTAGAAGTCTATGTCATGAGTGGCATTATTTTACTCATTAGGACAACAGAGGTTAGTGACAATCAACACCTTTCCTTTGAGTCTACTGTTGATACCAATGAAGATGTTATTAAGAGTTTTATAACTCGGCTTTTTAACTCTGAAGCAGAGCAAAGAGCATAAAAATTAAGAGTTTGGTTTCAAACCATTTTCACACTGAAATCAACCTGAATGACAAAAAATGAGGAACAGCATTATGTTCCTTAAAAATCTTGAAAGAATTTACATTTTTATTAATGATTATTGGTCTCTTTGTTACAAAACTGGCAAGGACTCTCAAAAATTTCTTAAGTTATGCAAACAGAAACAGCCGAGTTACTCAATTTTTCTTTTTCTTTTTAAACTCAATTTCAAATTCGCTTCAGTTCGGCTCTCTGAAATGGGCGCTGCCCTCCACACTAACCTCCACGTCTGACGTGTGAGCCTCACATTCACCTCAGCAGGACTGTGCGTAATGAGAGATTGACATTGTAATGAATTTTCCAGAAACATTTTATTACCCATGTCCCTGATTTATTGCATTCTGAGAATACCATAAACAGTGGTGAAAATACAAAATAATGTTGTATCTGGGACTTTGAATATAGTAATACACAGTAAAAAAAGTCACTTAAAATTTGGTTGGTATGCTGACAATAACAGCAAAGACTTAACCGTTCGATGATCATAGAAAATCAGAAGGTATGATTTGCTGACATATAAATCAATTTAAAAGACCATTGATTTAATACAACATAATGGAGGCACCAAAGCAATGTACTGTTATCAAATCAGGACTGAAATAACCCTGAAAAACTCAATACAATATCAATTAAATTTGGAGTATTTTTTAAACGCATATAGGTAAGAGCAAAAGATACTCATTTAGATTCTTCTTTATTAGGCTATTGATAAAGAAAATGAAAATAATACAAAAAGCATATATTAAAACTACATTAAGGCTCAGATTTTAAAACAGGAGAACCAAGGAAATCCAGTTATGGCTATCACTGTGTTCTTAGAGTCTTACAGCGCCCGAGAAGTTAAGCCCTTAGAGAGTGTGAAAGCATGCACAGTTCATTATGTACAGGTGTTGTGGACATCTGAAGGCAGCCAAGGCAAAACCTAGCAACTGCAACCTTCACTTTTAAATTCCTCTAGTAGGTGGTTTAAAGACAGACCCTTAATAGTTTTTTAAAATTTTTTGTAGTTATTAAAATATACATCCTAGCAAAAAATGTATGGCTCATTGATCAATTCATAAAACACATAGTCTACCAACACCAATTGTTACAATATAAAAGAAACTTCTTACAAAAGAAGCTTTATTAAGATGTCAAAAACCCTGTTTTAACTCACAAATGGAGAGTATCTGTGTGAGGGTCTTTTGTAAGCTAGTTAAAGGCGATCCAGCTGGAAGCTTACACCCTGGGAGGCCCGTGTGCAGGCCTTCAATGTGGGAGGCGAAGGCGTTACTGCCAGTCTATTGAAAACAAACATGAATGAAGTCTGTGGTCCGTGTGCCTTCGAGAAGGCAGAATTAAAAATATACCATCAATTACTTAGCTTCCTACCCCCATCTCGGACCAAAGGGCAATTTCAATTACGTGGGTACTATAGCTCCGTGATCGTTCCAGTTGGGAACCTTGGAAAATATCAAACGCTACCATTCCATACCTGCTCCAGCATTGGAGCCGTTTCACTGCGGTCTTCCTTTTTTTCAGCACCGTCCACCCCAACGGCTTTGGATGCCAACAAACCTTGAGAAAGATCGCACAGAAATTGCTTATTAGAAAAAAGGTTGACTTTCACCTGTGAACTTCACAAAAATTTTAGCAGCTGAAATCCCCCATACTTTTTAATATATAGAAGTAAATATTCTCAAAAGTTTACTTGTCAAAAATACAATTACCCTTAATAATGACTCAAAGAAATGAACCACAATTTGAAAGCTGCTTACATAACTAGTTTTAAATATTACTACTAAAGATACTCTTAAAACACTACACACACACACATTTAATTCGTAAAAATTTAAAATTCTATGGCTTAACATCCAAAACCTGATGGTACTTAGATTATTAATATTCTTAATTATGGGCTTTGTCTATACAAAAATATAAAATTAAGATGAGAAACCATCCCAAATATCTAGAATGTGAAATTCTTTTCTTAGTGTTCTATTAGCTACAAAAACCCTTCCGATTCTTATTTCCCCCGGACCCTTTAACCCAAGCGTGCCATATGGCCCTGTGCTCACTGGAGTTTGTCATCCCGCAAGGGTGCTGGAACACCCACGGGCCCATTCTTTGCTGGTGAAAAAGGTGCGGCTGCTTCCTACAGTGTTTGAAAACTGAATATTAGAGCCTCCATGAACGATGAAATCATTTGGGAGTTCCAGTTTTCTCCAAAGTATACCACTAATTCCCAATTTTAGAAGACAGAATATTTTATCTGGAGTAAGTATAATTAACTTGACAAGACATTCAAACTGCTTTAATTTGTAAATTAAAGGCACTTACTTGACAAGTACCTTCAATGAAGCCAAGTTTATAAGGCTTGTATAATAAGTATTTGTTTTTGCTTATAGCCATCGGATACACAAAAGGCCACCAAAAATCATTTTTGTGTCACTTCAAAGTTAGCCACATGAAACCTTTGCATCAAAGGATGCGTAACAGTCAAAAACATAATAGTAACTTACTACAGCAATTATACCAGATGTTACAGAAGCTGCCCACGGCGTATTTAATAGGAGGAAAAAAGTGCCCCCCCCCAATGCCACAAAACTTCAAGAACCACAAGGCAACCTCTCTTGACTTTTTCAGATCACTATCTCTGAATGTTAAGCAATCTAAGTAGGAAGTCAAATACTAAAATTGTATTCTTAAAGTAATGTTTGCAGTCAAATGTTAAACTAAGCAAAAAGCACTCTTCCTTTATTAGAAAGTTGTCTCTACTACCCAGAACTATAATTTAAAATAGAAACGGTGAAATGTAAAAAAAAAAAAAAAAAAAAAAGATGCCAACACATCAGTGATTGGTATTGAAGCAGACGTTCAATCCAGTTTGAGATAACAGTCTGTACGTAGTTGTTCAAGTCTCACGTGGTGTCAGGTGTAGATTTAAATGGGGAAAAAGGGAATATATAAATTGTTTAAAACTACATTTGCTAGGTTTTTCTTCTCTAGCTAATGTTTTATTATTGTTGAGAATCAATACTACTAAAATAAAAAGAATAATTAGAGAATCAAGTTCTTTTGTAGAGAACTGAGAAGGATTCTGCATCTAAGGGCTAGTGAAATAGGAAAGATGTTTGCTACTCAATCTATTAAATACATCTTGTATTTTGTTTCCTTTCATGTATGACATAGAAATACTTTTTAAAATCTCATCAATAGATGGACTAGATCCCAAACTCCAAAATTAAAAATAAGGTACTATACATTAAAAAAATAATTTAGTTGTACTTTGTGAATTGAAGTTAAGATATTATAGACCCAATTAATTAAAAGTAATTCTCACTTAATGGTTTGTGAAGGAAAAATAAAGCTTATAATGTTCTTATAAAAAGCAATGGGGCATTTGATAAGAATGACCTAAAATTAGATTAAAAATACAATACTTGGGGTCTAGGGAATTCAAAGGCTCAAATGCGATCAGAAAAAGCGTTCACATTTACATGCACGCCACCTGACAGAGAGCTGAAAACATAAACTGTGAAGAGGCGGTCCACAGTCTGTTCTCTTCACCTGCTGGTGCTCTGGGGAGAAAGGCAGTATGCTCCGAAAATGAGAATTAATTGGAAGAAAACAGAGGCAAGTGAAAATAACTCGTTATTTGCAAATACGCATTATCAGCATATCACTAACAGGTCTTCCTGCAGAAGAATGTACCTATAGAGTACCTTAACGAAATGTGTCTGTAAGATATTAAATATCAAGTAGAAGCGGAATATCAAATATTCATGAATCCCACCCGCCGAGTTATAACTTCTCAGCGCTCCGCACTCCAGCTGTGAAGCACACAGCCGGTCCCTGGGTGCCACCGGGACCGAGCGGCGCAGAGACCGGAGCCCCGGGAGGACAGCAGAGGGAGGGAAGGCGAGCCGAGTGCCTGCCTACGTCTGTGACCGCTTTCCATCCGCGGGTTCCCAAACCCAATATTCTTCCTGGGATTCGAACCAAATATTCTTGATACTATTACCAGTAACGTATTACTGGCCAGTTCAAACTTCTGGGTTTTTAGAAACTACTTTTAAAATTCCTTCAGCCTCACAAACAAATCTCAGCTGGCGGATCCGGTAGGAACTCCTGGAACTATGAGAAACGAGCCCCGCACCTACAGCTGGCGTTCCTTCTACTCCTCTGACAATGTGTGCTTCAAAGTTATTCAAATTTGCTTGCAGCTTGCTTGCAACTTTGTCCAAAATACGGACTCCTGATTCTCCCTGTGAAACTGTCTGTTCTAAATCATTATGTGTAAAGTCTCTACCTATCCATATAGTACATTCCATAATGAAAAATAAGGCTCTAGAAGAACATATATATATTGTGCTACTAAAACTTCAATGTCTACTCATTTGGAAACATGAAAAAACCCATCCTACACCACTCTCTATAAAAAAGTCAGGTTTTGAATCTCTACGTGTATATGGGGAAGAACAAGAGTGAATACAACATGAATTCAATTTATCCAACTTATCCCGTGGCTGGTCCACCTAACTCTGGCTTGAATTATTTAAAGACAGCATGCAGGGCAACCCTCAGAGCAGGCCGGGACGCTGCTGCAGGCGCAGCCCTGCACCTCTCCGCAGCAGAGGGACGAAAGGGCGAGTATAAGCGAACCTGGTAAATTTCAAGTACACCATAATTCCATACAAAAATCACTATTTCTGAATTAGTTCCCATCTGTGTTCACGGACTACAAACAAAATTTACTGCGCAGAGGCAAGCTTGAGTTTTACTCATCAAAGACAAGCTCATGTCTGTTGTCTTCTTGCATGATATAATTGTAACATGAAATCAGAACTAGATGCAGAGAGATGAACTAGTAAAAGGATTATCATATATTTAAATCTTCTGAGTAAAGAAAGGGAATTACACTGGTTTCACATTCTAAAATCTTATGCTCTTCTACCGCTGCCGGACTATCCCGTCTTCATCTGGATTCCCAAAGGCAAGTGAAGACCAAGTGCCCCACAGAAGACGGGTGTGACTATGCAACCAGTATCAGCATTTCCTCGAGGCACACAGCAAAATCACTCCTCCCCCACCCCACTGTCTTTTCAAGGCCATGCAGAAATAATGCATCAGTGTGGAACAAGCTGTTGTTCTTTCTTCACTTCTTGAAATGTTGAGCTTGAACTTCTTAGTAAGACACGTGTATGCGCATGCTGGCTGAAACTGACAGCAGGTAATCTGGAGTGCAGGAAACCCGGGTGCTGGCAGCCGGCAGCCACGTCAGGCCGGCGCCCCTTCCATCTTCCTTGACTTGGGCTCCGCCACCAGTGCTGCTTCCGCCTCGGCGTCCCAGGAGCTGGGGGGCCAGTCCACTTCTGCCACACTGCACCGCACCTGCGTCCGTCCTTCCGAGCAAATGGAAGTCTCAAGTTGCCATCATAACAATTCCCTGGACAAATTTTGGCTTTCTCCAAAGCTAACAGTTTCTAAGGAGAAGGTGGAATGAATGAGTTGATTTTTAAATATTTCCTGTCCTGGGACCAAATATATCCTTTATCAGAGAAAGGCACAAAATCAATATTGACAAAGGGAAAGACGAAGAAGTCTCACCTGCTGAAACCATATAATCACTAAATACTACAACAAAACGGTGGTTCTGAAGAACCCTCAGCCCCAGGGTCATCCTTCGGAGGCCTCCCACTCTTCAGAAAAGGAACAAAATGTTTCATTTACGTTTATTCTTGAGCCTGACAAGGAAACCAAGCTTCTTCAAATTATTTAAAAGAATGCCAACAAAGGTTTACATAGCTTTATTAAGCCAAAGGCACTAGAAACCATTCTGCCCTTAGAATGAGAACGTACGACAGAGTAATTAAAGTGTTTTAACTGCCCTTTTAACACTGCGCATGAGATTATACACGTTCACAATTCCTTTTAGAGACTAGAATCGTCACGTTGAGTAGGCACAGGAGGAAATGGGCTTCCATTCTGACGCCTGAACCCCTTCTCCCACGAACGCTAACCAGGACAGGATTGTCAGTGTTGTTCGTCATCCTGGCACGGTACTGCTTAGAGCACGGCAATGCACAGGGAAATCAGACCCACTTCTAGAGATCAGCCTGAAGATACGGACAGACATTTTAAAAACTTATAGAAGTACTTTCACATCGGGAATTAACAGCTTCGCTGTTCATCTCTCCAACCACCCTTAATGACGCTGATCAAGAGTGGTACGGATGTACAGTATTCAGAACCCCAGACATTATGTCACTGCAGGCCGCCAAAAGCAGGTAGCTCAGTTGTTACGGAAACCCTTCCCGCCACCGTGTGGCCTGAAGACTATGGGACTTCGTAACTGTCGATCCCATCAACCCTCACAACACCCCTGTGAGGTAGGTGAAAGACGTGTGATACCTCCGCATCGCACAACACAAAACGCTGAGTTTCGAAAGATGTTGACCTTGAAGAACATAAAGAAACTGTCTTTCTGATTAACCAGTTATACAACCCAAAAGATACTTGACTTTATTAAAGACAAACTACTCTAAAACCAAACCCTCCATTCCCCCCAAAAGAATCATTGCAGTTTACCAGTAATCTTGTTAAGTCGAGCTCTCTTTGCCTGAAATGAGTTGCCTTGATTATTTTTCCTCTTGTGTGATAACGTGCTCTCTGGCTGTGGAAAGACCATCTTTGGAACGTTCTCTACATGAAGTCCTACTTTTAATAGAACACATATATGAGAGTTTGTATAGACTCCAAGTTAAAACACACGATTTCTTTAAAACAGTAAAACAGTAACACTGCTTAGTCTAGGGCCTGGCACGGAGCCCGGAGCACAGGCAAACCCCCCCCCGACCGGGGCGCCGCGGCAGGGGTGAGAACTGCCGCACTGCGGCCGGCCCTCAGGACCGCACAGCAGGGAGAGCCTGGCTTGCTGCATTCTCCGTGTTATACGTTACACATGGGAATGCATGCAGAAGCATTTAAAAGGTTTTAGAAAACGTAGAACAAAGAAAACCCCAAAACCTACTACCAGTAAGTTACAGATCAAAATCTCCTTTCTATTCAAAAATATTGACAGCATCCGTTATCAAGTACCCATATTAGACCATTAACCTTCCGATCTGTAAAATACTAAAGGTTAACCATTATTTATACTGGGGGAAAAGCCTAATGATTTAACTCTGTGTTCAAACTACAGGCAGCCAAGGGTTTCGACTTGCTTGCTATTCAGTGGGAATTTACCGCCGCCATAGGAATGAACGTAAGAACATTCTGTACCAAAGGCATCACTGGACGTGGGCAGATCTTCCTTCTTCTCGACTTCCGGTGTGCTTACAGAAGCTGAGGTTTCTTCCTTCTTTGAAGGTACTTTAAACCATTTCCTCTCATCTTTCTCTTTATCTTTATTGCTGTTAGCACTGGTTCGAGGTTTGCCCCCTGTTTTATTCTTGGCTGCAGCTGCAGCAGCTGCTTTGACTAAAGCTATCCAGTCCTCCAAAGGAAAAACACAGAACATGTGAAACATTAAAAATTAATCAAAATTGAATTACACTAATGAGTAAAAACATGAATCACATTTTCAAAGCTAATTCCACATGCACACAAATTTAAAAATCTAATTAACTATATTTACAAGATAGATCATCAACATGGTAGATCACCAAATTTAATAATCTAATGGATTAGTTGGATTTATAACCTTACATAAAAGGGAAAAATATTCAGTAACAAATAAGTGTTCCTTCGGTGTATTTTCTCAGGAATAACAGGAAACTATGACAAATATGGAGTACTATAGGACATTCTGCCTTAGTACTTTAGGGTTTAAATGCCGAATTCCAATTCTTTTCTGAATACAAAAGACCATAAAAGAAATGAGAAAAATGTTTATGCTGCAATTCTGCAAAGATGAAAAGAAATGTGCTTCATTGAGTAAATTGCTCTTCCTTGTTAATTACTCTTCCTTGTTGGGAGAATGTACCACTCAAAGTATGGTCAATTTCGTAGAAATCAAGGTATGATTTTATTCAATTTTAAAGCGTTTAAAGCTCAGGTACCAATCTGTTACAACCGCTTTATATTAACATAGGGTAAAAAAAGAGCGCCTGGGCCGCCGTGGGGCCCCACCGTCAGGGCCCAGATCCATGTCCCTCGCCCCACAGCTTCCTGGGGCCTGTGGTGGTTGCTGTTCTCCTGTGGTGCGAACATTTATTTTTACTGTAGTATATGTCTTTGTAGTTTTGCTAAATAATGTTTACTCTTTCATTTTTAACTAAAAATATGGAAAGATGTAAAGAGGTGGTGCCAACATTTAAATTTTCACAAGTGAAGATTTAAAAGAAAAACAACTGTCTGTACTATCTCCAGAGAGCAACCCCTTCCTCTCAGGCCACCACGCTGTCAAACAGACCACCAATTTAGGTTCAACCAAAATGAGTAATCCATTAAATTCTCAGCCCGAGCAACTAAAAACAACTTCCCGGCATCCAATGCATTTAATTCACGGCTTACGTTAACAAAATGGGATAGCTGCTCAGTCTTGAAAATATATGATGAGGCCAATAAGCCACGGGAAACAATCTGTGCCCCTCACTCTCCCGCCTGACCAAAATGAACCGAAAACACAATGCGACTGAACCTAACACCCCACTGCGGTGTGCCAGGAAGCAGGCTTTGTAGCCAGCAGCTGGTGGAAGCTGCTTCCTGAGAGCCCCAGGGATGCACTGGCCTCGGAGCGACCACGTCCTCGCTCCTGCCTGGAAAGCACCCAGCATGCATCTAGCTTTCCCAGTATTTTAAACTATGTCCGAATACATGTCTTACCAGAAAGTGAATTCTGACACAGTTGGGAAATAAAGGTTTATATTTCTAGTTTATAAAGGAACACAAAGACAAACACAAGACGCACCAGTATTGCCCAACCCGTTTTCCTTACAACCACCCGCTATTTCGGTCCTGCCCATAAGAAACTAAGAGGCAAAAAAACTAACTGCAAGACAACGTGACAGGAAAGACAGTAGTGGGATAAACAAAGTATCATGGGAGATCGAAAAAGAAAAGATTAATTTTGACTGAAGAGGAAGGCCAGCGGAAGGCTTCAGGAGAAGTGAGGGGCAAGTGCAGCTGGAGGTGGACTCTGCTGGGGGAGGGGCAGAGGGAGAACACGGGCGCTCGGAGCGGCAGGAAAACCGCCAACAAGAGCGCTGCCCGCAGGCCAAGTGCACTGGGACGGGAAGGGGGGCGCAGGTGAGCCTCGAGAGTGGTGGTTAAGTAGGAAAGGGAACACTACCACCAGTGAAAAAGACTGAAAGAGCAATGAATGCAGCAGAAAGAGAAGCGAAAGTACCATCGGACAAAGGAAATAAAAGTGCTAACCCAGCAGAGATACGTGTTCATAGACTTATTAAGAGCAGAACATTTAATTTTGGGCTGCATACTACGGGGAAAATTTTAAGTTGTTAGAAAAATGCTGAAAAATGCCAGGTATACATTCCATTTCCAGTGGTTTCCCATCTCCAATAAAGAGAAAACTAGGAGAAATCAAGATTCAAGCTCTACCTTTGAAAACTGAAAGCAGATATGAAAAATAGTTTTTGATTACATGACTTGTTAACCATAGGATCACTGTGGTGGTGTGATTAAAGAGTTCTCCCACTATTCTGCTGTTCCATTTTTAAGCAGGAAAGATTCACTATCAAAAGTAACTGGCGTGCTCGCTGCACGAGTCAGAACTAGCGCGTGTTCCGCAGGTCCCTGCAGACGCCACAGCGCTCTAGGACGGGCACTGTCTGAAATCAAGCCCGGGTCTGGAGCCGCCCTGCACACTACGGCTGAGTGGGATTTTAAGTCCCTCAATTCTCTGAATTCCAAATTGCTCAACTGTGAAATGGAAGTATCAGCCATGCCTATGTCAAAGCATTTGCTGCAAAAATCCAATAAAACAATGTATGCAAGATATGTTTTAAAAGTAGTGAAAGGACCTTATGAGCCAATCCTTAACATGACTGAATTACAACATAAAGTTTTTTACTGGCACCCACTCAAGAAAAAAGAGCAGGGGAGAAAGATCCATAGAGAGCTCAGAGGAGGGCATTTGTATAGTGCATTTATTTGCTAGTTTAGTGAAAGAAATTTTATTGTATGTCTTATTAAGAACTTCTCGCCCTGGCTGGCGTAGCTCAGTGGATTGAGTGCAGGCTGCGGACCAAAGTGTCGCAGTTCGATTCCCAGTCAGGGCACATGCCTGGGTTGCAGGCCACGGCCCCCAGCAACCGCACATTGATGTTTCTCTCTCTCTCTCTCTCTCTCTTTCTCCCTCCCTTCCCTCTCTAAAAATAAATAAATAAAATCTTAAAAAAAAAAAAAAAAAGAACTTCTCAAAGCACTAAAGATGTGGAAGAGAACACACAGAGTTGCATTCTTTCAGCACTGCCCAACCAACATTTGCTTCAGTGTGTTCCCGGATGAAAACAAGCCAACAACTTGTTGGAAAAGAGACTCATAAAATGAGATAATTTTATTAAACAATTCTATAAATGTTTTAATGTGCTTGTAATTTAAAATTATAAAGAAAAATGCAGAATTAAAGAAAATATACTGCCACTAATACTATATTTCAGTAGTTTGTATTTTGGCATTGGTTTTAATTTAACTTACATCATGATGTGACTGAAATACTTACTAAAACTGAAATATCCAATAAATTAATTTTTACAACTTGTAATTTTACCGCAAACTAAATTGGCTCAATGTCTCAATTTGGAAATTAAATAGTTTTAGGGCTAGAGCCATCTCACAAACATTTGAATCACCGGAATAATAAAATAATAGTTTTAAAGCACCAAAGAGAGAAAGACAGAGATAGGGAGAGAAAGAGAATTTTGTTTAATTAAATGGGTATATTTCAAACCAAATTCACAATGTTTTACTTAATGTTTCTATACAGTAACCAAGAAATCACACCACTGAGTGCTTAAAAGAACATTTTATTTATACATACAGGTAGAAGAACACAGAGCAATTTACTGATCAAAAGCATTTCAAATCACATTTCTTATTAGAGGGGAAAAAACTCTGCTAGCTGATCATTTCAAAAGTAAATTTTTGAAAATCTGGTGATTTAAAACAATCATACTTCCCTCAAGATATCCAAAAATTTTTTTTTTTTTTTAATGAGATGGTCTACATTTCCAGATTTCTAAACGTTTACCCTTTTCTGCAGCTGACCAGCTGATTTCAACACATTTCAGGATGACATTTTTAACTTCATGGTATGGAACAAATATGTAGCATATTTCCACACTAGACATTTTCACAGCTTACTTTCAATTTCCTAAAATTAATTGTAGGTCCAGGTGCTGAAAATCCCAAATAACAGCAGAACATAAAAGAAAATATTTTAAATTTCTACTGGCACCTTTCTTTCCAGTATTTCAGGAAGCAGAGTCAACCAATGGAATCGGGGTTCTGACTGCACCCCAGACTCTCCTGCAAAGGCACCCCGCTCGTTCCCGCTGTGAACAGCGCCGAGCCACGTAACACACTGCCCACGCCGCACGGCTCCGAGAGCCCTGCCATGCACAGCCTACAGAGTGTCAGGTAAGCGCCTTTTAAAGAAGACTAATGACTATGATTTATAGAAGGAAAGAAGAGGATAAGCAACTCAATATAAAGTTTATTATTAAAAATTAACTTTCTAAATGATACTATATACCAGGAATAACAAAACGAAGTTAAAAAAAGGCACTTACCTCACTTCCCATAGACTGGTTACACGATCCAGCTGGGTCGATAGGACAACACCAGCTTAGTGGATGCTGGGATTGCACCTGGAACAGAAACTAGTGACCTATAACTTTAGCAGGTCTAACACCAAAGGAGCAAAAATCAAGTGTATGATTTACATTCTAAGCTTCTGCGTCTTGCTGCTATTTGGGGCTATCAGCACATAACCCTACAATTAGTTCACTTTATGAATACACGTGTACACTTTGATCGGTCACCATTCAAGAAGACATCCCTGCGGGGAGCTGGGGATGCTGCACACTCTTACCTGCCCCTTAGCATCCTCGGGCATGGCTTTAATGTGCATTCGTTTTAAACAACGAATGACTCCATCGTAAAACTGAACTGTGAATGTTCCTGAAAGAGGAGCAAGTCAGAATCGTTAGAAAATAACATCCATCCTTATTACAGCAGCACTTGAAATCTGACAAGCAATGCCCTGAGAGATGTAAGCATCTGTGATTACAGTAACTGCAAACATACGACCCTGTTCAGGACTCCATCAAATTTAGTAAGTGTGTTTTCTCTTTCTGTCTAAAAAGTACACAAATTAAATCCTGATAAGTTAGTTGCATTTCTGATTTTTACTGAAGTATTTCAAAATTTACTTTGTAATAATTTAAATATGTTTAAATAATGTCAAATATGTTATAATACACCTGGACAAAAAGTAAAATCATTACTTACAAAAAATGTGTAATATTTCTATAAACGTGTACTCCCTTTCTAAGTCTCTCCCTAATTAACAGACAGAAAGATCTGATAACGGAAAAATCCATCTCCTCAGGAAAGAATCATTTCTTTGACGACAATGGACTGGCAAATAAGAATTACAGATTCGCAGGCCTTTAAGCCAGGCAATACTTCGCAGGTCATCAGACGGAAGTCCCCCAGTGCAGACGACATGCTGCGTCGTCTGGAGCTGTGAAGCTCACCTGACGCCGGTCAGCCGGGCAGCGAGGCCAGCCGGGCAGCGAGGCGGCAGCACAGCCGTCACTGACTCCCAACCCCTCGCCCCCCCTCCCCACCACCGCCCCACCCTTCTTCGACGACTGCGGACCCTGTGTGCGTGGCCCGTACAAAGCATGATGTCTTTCTTGTAACAGGCCACGTGCTGGCAAGGCACTACAAGTCAGCACTATTAGAAAATATAAATTATGTGCATTTTATACCTATGGAAATCCCAGTATTTTTCTATCACTTCTAGAAATGAGAGTAGAGTGCCACTTTAAGTAAATAGACACCTGACCTTTACCAAAAACATATAAATAATAAATGTGATAATTGGTATCACTGGCTTTGAAGATGGCACACAGGAAATGACATACATGTACAAAAGTTTTCTTTTTTTATAATCTGAATTTCATATTTTCCTATAATGAGTGTAATACATGATATTACAGATATAAAAATGTAAACCCAAGTTGTGAAAGAAACTGATCGGTTGAACAGCCGGGAGACAGAGACACCAGAGGTCTGCGAGCACACTGCGTGCACACCCTCCGCTGCCCACGCCCCTGCAGCCGCCCCTTCCTTCTCCGACACAGCTCTGGGAGGAGAGAGGCTGCTCAGCGCACCGAATGTGCATCCCTGCCCCTCGCACTGGCTGCTCTGTTGTGATGCCTCCCTCCTTTCCTAATCCCGGCCGGCTCCTGCTCCTGCTCCTCACAGGCCCATCTTCAAACCCCACACGTGGTCTGAAAACTGCCCTGACTGCTGCAGTGATACGCCTCTTCTTTTCAACCCAAGACATAGTACAAGTACCTAAAACGTTCACGTTTCTTTACTTCTGTCAGACTTTTGCAGTGAATAGAGGGCTTCTTTTGCCTTTTTTTCTCTTTGTCCTTTTCTGGGGGGTGAAGGGGCAGGCTTGCCCACCATGTGGGGCATACAGAAATCACAAAATGAGTACCTCTAAGAGGAGATTTTCAAAAAACAAATTGTATCTGCTCACGTTCCTCTAAGGGCTCGCTTACACTGCTCCCGAAATGGCAGCGGCTTTGATCAGTATCATCCCTCTCCACTAACGTGACCCTGATGTTCTGCACTACGTGCCCGCGGACATCAGCAGAGACCAAGGATGCGGGCGGTTCTGTTTCCGAGCTGGACATGCACGCTCCCGCTGCACTTTAAGCGTGGGAGGAGAATCGCAAAGCTCACTACACTTAAAGCAACTGCTCTTAATGAGAATGACATTGTTTGGTTTTGCTGTGTTTTGTGTTGTTTGGGGTGGATACTATTATCCAACAGCATTGATTCATTACTCCTTCCTTTCCTTCTACAAACGGTTACTGCCGGCCTGCTCTGTACTAGGCTCTGGACTTGACCCTGCGAAAGCCCAGGTACAGAGAACACAGGAATGTGGGCGCCATAACGGAGCTCTCCAGAAGCCCCAGTGCAGCACAGTGGGATCAAGGCCCCCCAGAAAAGGAGAAGTAGCTCACAACACTGAGATGTCCCTCAATGCTCCCTGCAGTGAGGTCACTCGTGGTGATAAAATCATAGCCATATCTGCTATTTCGATTTATTAAAACAGTAAATGGAATGACACCTTTGTAAAGTTGTAATCATATTTCTAGCTAGATGACTGACTTACTTTTTCACACCTAACATTAATATAACTCTTTTTAAGTGTTTTTCTATCTTCTTACCTATTTATCTCATTTATTGTTAAGTTTAAAACCTCAGCTTAAATCCCTTCCATGGTTCACCTCCAAATAAAATTCAAATTCTTCAGCAAGACTGTAAGACACACCTATCCTGACTTCTCTATGGAACCTCTTCTCTGGCTGTTCTGCCCCCTTTCAAGGAGTCCCTCGCTCCAGTCACATCGGCGATGGAAGTTCCTAACGAGCGGCGTGCCTCTCTCCTTCTGCACACACCACTTCTTCCACCAGAAAGGCACTTATACTCCCTCTGCACCTAGCTGACTTGCTTGCCTTTCAGGATCGGTTTAAAGGAAGTGTCCCCTTACTTAGATTAAATGCCCTTCTTGCAAACAAGCTGTCATTCAGTGTGCTTCTTTAGTATTAGAAAAAATGAGTGGTCAAGTTTGAGAAATAATTTAATAGAAACACTAATGTATTACCAACTTGAAAGATATATTTATAATTATTTCACAATTGTTTTTAAAGGCTATTTTAAGTAATAAACTTTAAAAATTAGTGTATTTTCAATAGTTCAGATAATAGTTCAGTACTTTTCAAAGTAATTGTTCTACAAGTGTTTTGTAAGTTCATTACCTGTACAGTAGATTGACTGACCTTATGCCACACTGACACACCTGAGCTCTGGGTTATTTTCAACAGTTCTAATCAGAGCAGTATCAATATCAGATACCACCAAAGGTTACTAGAGAACAATCAACCCTCAGTTATCTACAGAAATTAAGAAAAAGTGCCGGGGAAAGATGCAACAAAGGAAACCCTCACACTAATGAAGTTCCATACTCCGTCCTCAGGAAACAGCGCAGTCTCTCACTTCCAAGTCAAACTGGTCTGACTCGCCCTCTGCCTTGAACCTGGCCTCACACTGGCTGAGGCGAGCATCTAAAAGTAGCTCAGACAACCAACTGGAAGTAGGGAAGTAGAAATAAAAAGCATACAACATAGAACTGTGAACTGAAAACGAAAACAAAATTAACCATCTGCCTACCTCTACCAGCTGAAACAGTGTATTTAGGCATTAATGAACATTAGAAATACATTAAAACTTTACTGTTAACCCCATCTCAGATCTCCGAGCACCCCAGACACGCACCTTCCTTGTTAACGGCCTCGATCTTGGCAGGGTAATAGCGGCAGTCCGTCCACCGAGCCAGGACCTCTTCTCCAGCTTTAAAGTCCTAGTTTAAACAACTTTTAACATCAATGCCGTGTACAGTAATAAGAGTTTCCTTAATAAAAATGAGCTTTTGTAAACTTCAACAGAATTCCTTTTAAAATACATCGTTACGATCTAGCAGGTGAAAAAAGCTTGCTACTTACAAAGAAATCTTCCTCGTCCTTCAGACCCTCTTTCCTCAGCGCCGGCCTCTCAAGCGGCCGCAGCCTGTTGCTGTCCCAGTAGATCCACTCGTCGTAGCGGTGACTCCAGCGCTCGAAGTGGACCAACATCTTGCCTTCCTCATAGTCAATTTTTTCAATTCGTGATGGATACCTCAACAATAAAAAGGAGCTTCATATCAAGAGAAAATTCTTACATTTCTTTACACAGAGTATGAAAAAGTATGAACTATCATTTACAGTGAAAACCACAAACCAAACAATATGGGTCCATATTTTTAAACTATTCAGTCAACAAAGTTTGCTTTCTTATTTTTGTCTTTTTTTAATGATTATTCTCAATACCTGATAAAATCAACACTCTGATAAACTCCCAATGTAAATAATTATTGCACAAGAGTCCTGAACATTACCCGATTAATTCTAATCCTAGAACTACCTACAAAATATTAATAACAAAGAAAACAGAAACCATCTAAAATATGGTTAGAAAAACTGAAGACTATTTATGGCTATACAAACAACAGTATATCCACTGAATGGAGATTTTTTCTTTATTTTTTAAAATGATTTATGGTATTTTTTCTTTTTTTATTGTTGACAATCATACATACAAATGGCCCCTTTGTCCCTTCCATGAAAGGATTCTAGTATTTAAAGGTGGTGTTTACAAGTCATTTTTCCATATTTTCCAATATTTTATGAGAATCAATGGTGGTAGAGGAAGCACAGTTTCACCTTAAATTTAAAAACATAAAAGTGACAAAAAATGACATGTTGTTCTGTCTTCATGTGTGATGATTCTCCCACAATTCGAAAATGTTAACTCTAAACTTTTAAAAAGGCAAATTGCTTCATCATTCCTCTTTTAAAATTTTATTTTATTGATTATGGTATTACAGTTGTCCCAGTTTTTCCCCGTCCCCCTCCACTGAGGGCACCCCCACTCCCACAGGCAGTCCCCACACGCTGTCCCTGCCTACGGGTCATGTGTATGTTCTCCGGCCACTCTGTCCTCCGCTGTGCTGTCCAAGCCCAAGCCTCTTCTGCAACTACCGATCCGTACTCCCTGATCCCTCCACCTTTTCTGCCCATCCCCCTCACTCCCTCATCTGACAACCATCAGAACGTCCTCTGCATCTGTGATTGCTTGTTCTGCTTATTTCAGATTCAATCATTGATACGTATTTATGCCATTTTATTGTTCATATTTTTGATCTTCTTCTTCAAATAGTCCCTTTAACACTTCATATAATACCGGTTTAGTGGTGATGAACTCCTTTAGCTTTTTCTTGTCTGGGAGCTCTTTATCTGCCCTTCAGTTCAAAATGGTAGCTTTGCTGGGTAATCTCGGTTGTAGGTCCTTGCTTTTCATCACTTTGAATATTTCTTGTCAATCCCTTCTAGCCTGCAAAGTTTGTTTTAAGAAATTAGCTGGCAGTCTTATAGGAACTCCCCTGTGACTAACTGCTTTTCTCTTGCATTCCTCATGTACTATGTTAAATGTTCACAGCCGATTCCATTTTTTTTAAAGAATTAAATAAACTTAAGAATTCAATAGCAGCACATGGTAGATGATTGTGCCATAATAGTTTATTTCATATTTTTGCTAGTTTTGGAGGAATCTGAAATTTTCGTTTCCTCTGGAAAATTAGTTTTGAATATATAACGTGATAGGCCTTATGTAACTGAAATTCCGAAAATTACTGCCTACTTTACAGACCAGTCATGTGACTCAAGGCTCCTTCCACAGCCCAGGGCCCTGGCTCATTCTTTGCTGTAGCAGAGCTGCCTCCCCTACTTTGGTTTAATAACACTCAACTACGTGGAGTTTCCCGAGACACACACACCATGCTGTCAAGCATTTGTGCTTCCGTACATTGTTTTTTCTGCCTCGCCCTAAGCTGCCCTTCCCGCCCTAAGCTGCCCTTCCCTTCCTTTGTACGCTCATCATTCCAAACTCGGTTTAACGTGTAACCACTGGTGCGAAGCCTTCCCCGCCTCGCCTCCCTCCCCGCTGCCGACGACACCCACCTCCTCACAATCAGCTCCGTGCAGCTTCCCAAGCCGCGTGCTGCACAGCCTTCTCAGCCCTTGAGATGTTAATATGTGCCCCACAAAAGAAGGGTCCTGTGGTCAATAAACTCAGAAAATACTGGATTTGGAAAAGCTAAACCACTTTCTTTATTCAATGACCTCCTGGTCCCATCACAAGATGGAGATAAAGCATTCACTATTATCGAACTTATAGGACTGTATAACCTTTTGCCACGGAGTATTTATTACCATTTCTTGGGATGGGGCAGCCCCAGGGAACACGAGGTAAGCACACTCTGGCCTGTGAGCTTTGGGGAATGAGCCATGCCCATCCTTGCATCCCCCAGCATCTAGCGCGGTGACAGACATACCGGCCACGCAGAAAACGCTGGACGTGAAGAAGAAAAGATGATGTACATGCTTCTCCGGAGCCAAGAAGTCTGTCCACCCAGTTAGATCTTTAAGTTAGATCTTACCCTTAGTCTTTCGGGGAGTGGGTGAGGGTGAGAAAGACTCTGTCTAGAAAAAGCATAAGGCCAAGAACACTGAGGTTACCATATCCCTCCGGTGGACACACTGAGCGTGCCCACCCACTTAGAATCTACGCTGTAATGCTGGTCTTCGGCAGTGTGGCTCAGGTTGGTTTGTTTCTGCTGTTCTGGCTTTCCACAACGCAGAAATGTCAATAGCATTAAGGGAAACGTAGGAGTAAGGCTTTCATTTATTTTCCAACACTCACTAGCCACTTAACTACTGTAAAGAGATTTTCTGTCAGTTACAAAAATTGGTAAATCTCTCCCAAAACATAAAAGCCTCTAATTTCACATATTTACTTTCATATCTTTTAAATTTTGAATAAAAAATAAGGAGCTTACTCTTAGGTTCCTTCACATTCTAAATATACCCAATCCTATATACTTGAAACACTTCTCAAAGTGAGAACAGTCACGAAGAGAGAGTTAGACATTATCTTTACTGCCACAAGATTCAATTCAGTAAAAAATCAGGATCTGCCCTGGCTGGTGTGGCTCGGTGGACTGAGTGCTAGCCTGCCTGCAAACCAAAGGGTCACTGGTTCAGTTCCCAGACAGGGCCGGATCCCCAGTAGGGGGTGCGCAAGAGGCAGCCACACATGGATGTTTCTCTCCCTCTCTTTCTCCTTCCCTTTCCCTCTCTCTAAAAATAAATAAATGAAATCTCTAAAAAAAAAAAATAAAACAGAGTCTGAGTTCAAATAATTTAAATCTGGATCGCATTTTTAAGTAACTTATACTTTTCCTAAAATATTTTGAATCTTTTAGCTGAAAGGATACCAGATATAACAAGGCTAAAAATTACATTCTAGGGAACTTCTTCAGGATAACTTACAGCATGTTATACTCTTTACGTAAACATCCAAAGATGTGTTAACTTTGGATGATGGTCAAGAACTAAGTAACAGGAATACCTAAGATTATCTATTTTAATTTTTATAATGTTTACAAATCCAACTTTGAATCTTAAATAAAAGTGTCATAAATATTATTATTAGCAAGAATGTCCAAGTTTCTGTTCATTCATTCATTCAACATATATTTGGGCATCTACTAAGATTAAGGCACTTGCTAGGTAGTCTGGTAGGAAAAAGGAAACATCATTAACGCCTACCTTCCAGGAGCTAAGCTTAGAGTCGGAGGAGCAGACAGAGAGAGAAGAATCAGAGTCAGATGAGCATCAGGGCCTATGTTCTTTCAGAGTGAGTGTCAACGGCTCTTTACAAACCTCCTCTCGTTGGATCCTGGGGACCATCCAAGGTATAGTACCACAGTCCCCACTTAACAGATAAAGATAAAGACTGACCCAAAATACGTGTGAGTAGAGTATTCGAAGCCAAACTAATTGACACAAAAGCCTACAGAAGAAATGGGATAAGGCCTATATCAAAGCGATTATATCATACACAGTACACTGGTAAGTATACACAAAAATTTTACATAAGATGCTATTATTAATAGTTCAGAGAAAATTGGAAAGTTCACCAAAGGTCCTTGGGAGACACTGTTTACGTGGGTCTTGGGGAGGGGGGACTTGGAGGATTTACACTTAGCGGACACTGTGCCAACAAAGGTAAGGTGTCTACACAGAGCATTCCTCATCTACTCACTCGGTGTTCATTTACCTTAAATCACCGTGTGACTCAAGGCTGGGCAATGAGCCAAGGCATAAATGAAGATTCAGAGACAAGTCCAGGCGTCCAGGACCTCCTGATCAGAGAACGAAGGGGCACTTCAAAAAACAGTAAGGTGAATGAAGGAGAGCTGTGGGATGCAGACTAGCAACCAGTTAACTAGATTCCAACTACTAAAGGGCTCTGAAATAGCAAACTAATAAAACGATCCTTTATTCCACAAACAACAGGGAATTCCGTCAAGTTTATACTTCATTTGGTTATCAATTATACCCTAGAAAAAAAATCCCAACATCAAGATCTTTGCTATACTTGTTAAAATGCACAAAATGGCAGTTTAACATACAGTTTTACACAGTGAAAAGGTTTCTCTGTCCTAGCATATGGCCACAGTAATAATGCTTTGATATACAAAATGAATGAAAAGTACTGTTGAACAAATATATTCACAAATGCCTCTCCATCTTGAATTACAGCATTATTTTGATGCACTATTTATGTTTTATAATAATTTTAGTGTTGATGGGACATTGGATTTTTGGCACTAACTTTGGAAGATGTAGTGATAATGTTTCCATTTTGTCACTGTTTAAAAGGCTGAATCATGGAAAGCTGTTTGATAACAGTGACTAGGCTGAGTCCCGGGCATTTATGAAAGATGGTTCAGGGGTAAGACCATCAGCGACATGAAAAAAGAAAACACCATGGTTGGCATCGCTCGACAGCTCAAAAGAAAGAAATGGAGAGAAGGCAACGTTATTAGCAATATGACTGGCAATTAGCATTGCCAAAATCGACATACAACTCTCTCACCCCTTATCATCCGTTACTGCAAAATGCCACAAAATTCCGCTGCCTTCCCTATTACATGCATGTATCACTTAAATAGTATTTACTTGTGTATAAGAAAAGGAACTGCCTCCATTGCTCTGGGTCTACCTCATTCTCACATGTATTTGAATCCTAGCAAACAGAGTTCACTCTAAGCAAACTTTATAAAAAAAACGATCCACCCTAAAACTGGGTCTTTCTAGTTTACTGTGCTTAATGGAAACAACTGGCACTCAGAAATACTGAGCAGCCTTTATAAAAATTCTTGCTGAATTTAATAAAATTTTCATACATGCAATTCTACTACTATAATCCCTCAACTGATTTCTTGAATCACTGCGGTCACTCTTCTCATGAGCGAGAAACGCAACATGGAAATGACCATCACAGACGAATCCCGACACTGGCTCGCACTGCTGTTTCCACGGGCAGGTCCTGACTCACCCAGCAGACCAGGGGACTGTCATCCCCTGAAGCTGTACGCAAGATGGGTGCTTGGCTCGGATGTACACGAGTACTCTTTCGAGGTGGGGTTCCGAACTTGAATCAGACTTTCAAAGGGGTTCGTGATAAAAAAAAAAGCCTTCTAGAAGGCAAAATCATCTATTAACGCTCCAACTATGGTGTGCCATTGTTTTTGGCAGGAAGAAAGAAATGATGAGCACACAGCTCTGCTAGAACTGTAACCTGATAGGTTTCTTTAAACCCCTGTATAGTCAGTGTAGTAACAGTAAAACAAACTGTCTTTGAATTTAGGGAACTCATCCTGATTTGCCATCGAGTTCGATATATCCAGATTTTTACCTTTATTGCTAAAGAAAATCAACCACGAGAAAATGACCAACAAAATCCTTGGTACACTTAACAACCTAGGTTATCAACCCAGGATATCCTAGGTTTAAGCCGAAGGACAGGGTTGTGAACTACTCACTGATAGGTTACAATGCACTAGGCAAAGCCAGACAATACTGAATATGCATCAGAATTCACTTGGAGTTTCAGCTAACCATTTAAATAAATGCCATATTAATCAAAAAGGCAAAGTATTTTTCAAAATTGCCCCTATTTTCAATAAATTACTCATTGAAAATATATATTAAGGTCTGTCTGGAAAAAGTCCATCTATTGTTAATATAACAAGAACAATTTGCATGACTTTGATGTGACCTGGCAGCCAAGGAGAGTGGACTGGAATGCACATGCGTGAACAATGATTCCCCCACTGTACTAGTCAGTGGGGGCAGTAGATGCCACTGAGTGAGCATGTGCACTGTGTGGCCGTCACATTCAAAATGACTGAGCGAGTAGTGCAACAAACCTACATCAAATTTTGTGTTAAGCTGGGAACGTTCCTCCATGGAAACTATTCAGATGATTTAGAAGGCTTTCAAGGATGATGCAATGAGTGCAGCGCAAATAAAAGTAAGGCACAAACACTTCAAAAGATGGCTGAGGATCTGGTGCAACCGACCCACACTCTGGAAGGCCTGCAGCAGGCAGAGCACCTGAGAGTGCTGAACACGCATGGGCTGCAGTCAACGAAGATCGGTGACTGACAGTGCGAGAACTAGACGCTGACCTGGGGACTCCAAAAACTACTGTGTCCAAGATTTTGGCATGAAACGTATCATAGCAAATACGTTCTGTGACTTCTGCACCCAGAGCAGAAGCAACATTGTGCTACAGCTGCTAATGACTTCATTCAAACCACACTAGTGAACCAGATTCCTCAAGAAGGTTGTCACTGGAGATGAATGGTGGGTCTAGGCTGCCATCCGGAAACGAAGGCCCAGTTGTCCCAATGGAAACCACCAGGTTCTCCATGCCCGAAGAGGGTGCAGCAAAGTCGCAGCAAGATCAAGACCATGTTAACAACGCTTTTTGATTGAGAAGGTGTTGTCCATCAGGAGTATGCCCCTCCAATTAATAAGGAGCACTGCCTCAATGTTCTTCGGCAGCTGAGAGATGCAATACGACGAATTCACCGCAGCTATGGGCAACTGGTGATCAGCAGCTTCGTCACGACAACAGGCCCACTCATGCATCACATCTCAGGCAGAGCTTTTCAGTAAAACACCAAACCAGCAAGGTGACTCAGCCCCCCTTCAGCCCAGATTTGGCACCCTGTGACTTCTGGCTTCTCTCAAAACTAAAATCACCTTTGAAAGGGAAGAGATTTCAGATTCAGGAAAATACAATGAGGCAGCTGACGGTGATTCCAACAAAGGATTTTGCGGACTGTTTTCAACAGTGGAAGAGATGCTGGAAGAACTGTGTGAGCTCCCAAAGTGCCTGCTTTGAAGGAGACTGAGGCACCATTGTTCTACGTACAATGTTTCTTATATCTTGTATCTTTTTCAATAAATGTCTCTATCTTTCATATTACATGGCTGGATACTTTCTAGACAGACCTCATATTTTCAATAAGTACTTTTGTTTATACTGATAAGACAAAAATTTTCTAATTTATGTAAATTTAAGAATTGATACTTTCTCATTCATTTCATGTAACTCAACAAATACTGTCTCTAATTCACTATGGGATAAAGCTACATATACAAATAAAATACTATTCTAATCAACCAAATTCAGGAGGAAAGGAAGAGAAAAAGGGAGTAAAATAAGTTAATGCAATCACAATATAAAGTAATAGCTAACTCACACAATAAAGATCTATTACAGCAGCATACAGAAAGAGCATGAAAATTAGATGTTCTGAATAAGGGAGTTCTTCAATTTTCAAAGAATGAAATACACTTGAAATATGATTTAAACATAATCTAAATGTTTGCAGAATCTTAGGGAGTTAGGATTAACAATTCAAAACAGTTCTGTGGATAACATCTTCATAAGCAAGAAACTAACACATACAAAATGACTAATACATATTAAATACATATTAAAAGAGCGAGAAATAGGAAAGAACTTCCTTCCATATGACTGTCATGAGAATTATTTGCCAAATAATAAAAATTAATGTAGAATGTATCCAAAGCAAGCATAATATCCTTATAACCTAGTAACCTTCTAAAACTTTTAGCTTCCTGGGAGCACTTTAAATTTACATTATACTTTGCAGTTTGCAAAAATGTTTTCTCATCCACTCATTGATTAAACTAAAACAACAATGTCACCTAATAATACTATAATATTTTTAATAAAGTAGGTTAATCTGTTTACACTTAAGAACACACTGAAAAGAAAAACTGTTTTGATTCAAAATCTGTATTTCAAAATGAAGTATAAATACAAATGACTCTGGGCTCTCCAGAGCATTCTGATGACAAGAGGCCCAAACCACGTCCTCTCTCACACTGAGTGCTGAGAATCCAGTCACATCCCCCAGCACACAGACCCAGTGCAGACTTGCCAGCCTCCGTGCTTCCTACGTGTCCACGACCTTTGCAGGAGACAGTGGGTGAGATCGGAGTTAGCTGTGTATTCTCCTGTGGAACCTGCCACCCTTCAACCTAAGGTTTCATTTCAGATCACTTGGATTCAAGCTCCCATTCCTTTCTACCTCCTTAGCACCTGAATCTCCTGCCAGCGGTTCATTCATACCGTGAGTTCTAACCAAATCGAAACACCTGCGCCACAGCGTTTATACTCATTACCATCTCCCACAATGAGAATCGGACCATCCACAATTCCTTTCCTACTCTACTAAAAAATGCCACCAGTATTTTACTCAAAGCTAACATACGACATATAATCCGTTCAGGCTAACATGACCAAACTCCTTATTATTTACTTTTGTCACAAAACACGGAACTCTAGCAGGGTGCAGTCCAACCTGTTCCTGTTTAAGATTCAGCACTTGAAAAATTCCTTTACTACTACAGTGTCATACGTGTTTATATGCCCACTGACTAAAGCTGTAAGAATTTACACTGACTTCTTTTCCATTAGGCGCTATTTTCTTAGAATAACCAATGTTTCTGACAGTACCATTACTAGAGCCAACTCACATATTAAGTGCATGGTGGCAAGTGGCAGAAACCATGACAGGCCCCTAATGCGCTGTCTTGCTCAGTGCCCAAAGAACCCCACGTTAGGGTCACCAGAGAGGTCACCGAGGTCTGCAAGGTTAAGGAATTGGATCCAGTAAAAACAAGTGGTGGACCCTGAACTTTGAAGGTTTGCCTGTCCTTGGGGACTGTTTTCAACCAAACTATGTTCTGCATCTGGCAACTGATGACTTCCGGCTCTGCTGCAATGCCCACATACAGGGGCCCTTACCAAGAGCTACTGAAAACAGATAAAAAAACTATCAAATTATGCTGTCTGTTTATTTTTTCTTGAAAATTTAATCTTTTGCTTTTGACACAAGTAAAATTCCTACGGTTTTTGTGGGTCTAAAGAATACAAAAAACATTTTATTATACTGTATAAAATAAACAAGCAAAAGTAGCTTAACTTTCATGTTTGAAAATTGTCATGATATAACTTTTAAAATTAAGATAGGAAATCTAGGATGATGTGTTGCAAAACTAAGAAAATCAGTGACTTCAAAAATGAAATTAAACTTGTCAATCTAGTTTGACAGATATGTATAGTTTTCCACCAATAAGTCAGAGCTCATTTACCATAATTTGCTCCAATGGAAACCAAATTTTATGGTATCCCCAAAACTTTTGGGGGATACCAACTTATTTTTCATTCTTTACCAAGTCACCAAAGTTCAATACATGGGCACCTTATGTGAGTACTAGGGGCCAGACCTCGCCCACCAGACCACGTCACTTCCTGTAGGAAACTTACCCCTCAGCACCTTACCTAACCACCGTGTGCAATCCTAGAAACATTCGTTTGGTATCGAAGAGGATTGGTCATGGGGGGTGAGGGGGGACAGATTTTTAAGATGCACTGAATGTTACATAAATATCCACATCCTTTCTTCAATTTTATTATAACAATTCTCTCAAAGTTGAGTTAATTATAATTACTGAAATAACAATATTTGCATATCAATGTCTAATTTAATAAAAAATATTTATGTGTTGACTAATGGTCTGTGGGAGGTAGTGGTAGGGGTGGTCAATAGTTCTTCAAACATAAAGTCATATAAAAAGACTAAAAAGCCAGAACTCATGAAGAACAGCAGAACTAAGCTGCCTTTTCAATACCATATTAACTCTTAAAACTAGACTACTGATATTTAAAACCTAAAACTAGTACAATGTATTCTCCCTCAGTTTAAAAAAAATCATTTAAAAACAAAATTAAAAACCTTTAAGCAGTTATTCATAACAATATATATTCAGCAAATCTAGAATTACTAACATTCTTTTTATTAGGAAGCATTTTACTTCTCGTCATTTTTTAAAGACTTATTTTTGGAGAGAGGTGAAGGGGGGAGAGAGGGAGAGAAACACGCATCTGCGGCCTCTCCGCCCCCCGGTGACCGGAGGGCTGGGCCTGCCACCCCACACGGGCGTGTGCCCCGACGACAGGGGGCAGCGTCCGACCGAGCCACACCGGTCAGGGGGCAAAACATTCTTTTTAGTAGAAATGACTTCCATCACAGGTAAACTATTTCCCAACTAGTGGTTTTAATCAATGCCCCACCACAGAATAAAGCATTATGTAATGTGATGTGACAAGGGTTAAATCTCACAATTCATAATAATAATATTCAGCAGGAATGATGTAACAAATAGGGAGCTGGATGCCTGTTGATATGTGATGGTTGAGCTTCAACCAAAAGTTACATAAATGGCCCTGGCTGGTGTGGCTCAGTGGATTAAGCGCCTGAGAACCTAAAGGTTCCTGGTTCGATTCCTGGTCAGGGTACATTCATGGGTTGCAGGCCAGGTCCCCAGTAGGGGGTGCACAAGAGGCAACAAAACACTGATCTCTCTCTCTCTCTCTTCCTCCCTCCCTCCCTCTCTCTCTCTAAAAATAAATAAATTCTTTAAAAATACTTTCAAAAAAAACTTTTTAAAAAGTCAGAAAAATAAATAGAACTGTCTTATTTGTTGGCCCAGCCTGTGCCATCATATGGACATGCAGAGCCCAGCACAAAAAGCCTGAGGCTCCTGGACCTTACACTACCGTCCACTTGTGAAGCAGGCCGGGAAACCATCGGCATGGAGGTTGGATTCGAAGTGAAGTTTGGGAGGAAGACTCTGGGGCGGGCAGACCTGAAATGAACCGGCCTCGCAGAGCGCTGCAACTCCCTGGGACAAAAGTGACATGGGCACACTGGATCCCCCGGCCCTTTCAAATGCCGACACCTGCGTATCGCTGGAGCAAGTCAGGAGGGCAGCTGGCCTGTGGACATGGAGACCGTCTGCTCCTGGAGCTGAGCCTCACAGCTTCGGGGCACCGATATATGAAGCAAAGGGTTAGAGTAAGAGATCATGAGGCTTGGAGCCAAAAGACCTGGCCACAGGACTTGACTCTTTTGGCCAGACGAACTGCAATTTAACAGTTAACATCACAGAACGTCAAATCTGTCACTTCTAAACAGGTAAAGATCATCCTTACCTGACAGGCTTCTTGTAAAATTCAAGTGACTTAATGAATATATTCTAGAAACCCTAAATCATTAGAGATCATCTCTCTTAAAGGTCAATCCGAGATTAATTAAGACCACGGACAGTGTTTTGTCTTTAGCAGCAAGGACCTGAACCACCCCAACTACCCAGCCAGGCAGGTAGGGCTGGAAATTGCAGATGAAGGAAGAAAAAAACTGAAGCACATCAAAGTAAAAGCAGGTCAACAGATCCAATCTGTGAAAAAAGAGCAAAAAGTATTTCTGGATAATGCATCACTTTGTGATATACTTACATCTTGTTTCCTCTAACGAACATAAAGAATTAAAAACAGAGTATAAATCCTGAATATTTCCATTGCTATTCACCTCAAAAACTTTATGTTCAGGGTAATAATTCTGTGCAATATAGACTAGCGGTTCTCATACGTGGGCCGCAGACCAGCAGCATTAGTGCGACCTGAAGACTGTCAGGAACACAAATACGGAAGGGGCTCCCTCAGACCTGCCCCGGCGGGTAAGAAGCGGTGGGTGTTGGGCCCAGCCATCTGATCTCACTAACAGACCCTCCAGGGGAGTCTGATGCAGTTTAAGAATCACTCTTCCAGACTTCACCTGAATCACTTGAAAAACTTTAGTGTCGATGAACTTTGTGAGAGAATGAATTTGTTAGTAAACTGGTACCACACAGAAAGTTAGGGAGCTAAAGTATCCTACTGGACAAATATACTTTTTAAAATCAATAGTTATGATTGTAACTTCAAAATTAAACAAGTAATGGAAGAGCATTTACATGATAGGGCAGGCTGGATAAAGGGTAGTAACCTGCCCAATACCATTAAACTCCAAACAGTTCAAACCTCCGTATTTTTGTTCCAAAATACATTCACCTTTCTCCACTTCTTCCAACGTCGCTGTCTTCTAGTGACCAGCAGTCCTGAACAAACTGCGTACAACTTCTCCCCTCTGACTGACTCCTGCCTCCCGTCTGTGATGTACCCCTAGGTAGGGTTTAACAATCTGTCACCACTGAATAGGTGGAAAGTAGATGAAAAACTTTAAGTTTCTAATTTAAGGGAACTGAAAGATCACCCAGTGAGGCACGCCCCTTCACTTTTAGGGACACTCAAGCAGAAAAGCAGCTCTCCAAAGTCCCACGGTTAGCTCCTGGCGGAACCGCACTTACAAGTCGGGTCTGAAAGTCTCTGCCATTCAGGTCCTCAATCTGGAATCCATGGACAAGCTTTCTACGAATTATTTTCATGTATAAAGGTGATTATACAGGTTTCTGAGCCTATAGCTGAAACTGAGTTTTCAAAGGTAGTGACTCAAATTTCTACAAATTTCAAACTCACCTAATTTAAATATGATTTGTTTTTAAATTTGATTTGCATACTATTTTCAAGAGTATTCTTCTCCAAGTATAGATAATACAACTTACCCCACTAATATTTTCTTTTGAATAGCTAAGCCCAATTAGAAAAAAGCAATCCTTTTTATTCAGAAAACATGTACTCTTATTTAAATCAGAAGGCACTTGTACTTTCTACAATCTAAATTTCCTCAACTTTCCCACTCTATTAAAATTCTGTTCACGAATATTTTAAAAACGCACATTTGCAAATGTTCCATACAGTTCAAAAACCTCCAAATGTGTGGAAACAGCATTTGCCAATTCAAATTTATACTGTTCTATCAAACTCTGATACTTGGAGACATCTCCACATTTTTTTAATCTTTCATTTTCCTTTCCTTTAGATCTAGAAGAGAAACATTCCCCAAAAGTCAGAAGAGCATAACTTATCTGAATGTTTTAAGCTGGCGCTATATCTCTAATTTTTTTTAGGAGTAACACAGAACACACTATGTGATTTGTTTTCCTAATTAAATCACATGCTACAGAGTAACTGTTGTAATTTCAGCCACAAGACAGAAGTTACATCAGCAGTCAAAACCAGTCTGATTTTACCACTTTTCTTACTGAACAATATGTAGAATGATTAGATACTTTAATATTGGCAAGAGTGCTTTGTAAACTATAAAACTCTAGAGAAACAAAGATTTTATCACCTCAAAAAGAAGGATTATAGTTTGTTGCAATGACAATTTTCCTCTTACATTCCAGGCCATTCTCATGTTCACACTAAAGCTACATTTAAAGACATACACACTTAAGTCTTCACATCCCCAAAGATTTATTTTTCAGCTTCCCATCTTCGCTTGCATGTACCTCAGTGCTTTATAATTATGAATTATTGTGTAGAATTTGAAGCAGGTTTAAACATTATTTTACCCGGTCCTTAAAATAATCCCGTAAGTAAATGCCGGTAACACTGCTTCCATTTTGCTGGTAAGCCAGCGAAGGTCAGGACTTACCGACGTTCACAAGATCGGAAAGGGACCGTCTGAATTGGAACCCACCCGAGTGTGTCCCCAACACAGCTCCAACACTGACCCTTCCTTCCCCCACACACAGTCCGGTGCCAACAACCTGCATCCCTGGCCGTCCTCCCGACGCTACCGCACAAAGAGGGCGTGAGACTGACACGTCGAGGTTCGGACGTACGGATGGAGCTCACGGTGGGCACACGGCGGCGCCGAGAGAAGACGGCTGCTTGTGTTCGCTGTAAACGTTCCCATATTAAAGGTCTTTTAAAGGACTTGTACATTAAATGGCTATTAAGAAAGAAATTAAATGCTTTCAGTGAAATTACAAAATTTTTAGAAAGCGCAGCAGCCTACACTGCTCGGCAAGCGTTAGGTTTAGTCGGAGTAGAGAAATCCAGGCCCCGGAACCCAAGACACCGGCCTGCCGCAGCGGCGAGGGCGGGGGGGGGGCAGTCGCTAGGACCAGCGGAGAGCCAAACCGTCAATGAGTGTTCTAACACAGCTGTCAGACTGCTTTGAAAGTAAGTAATAAATCACTACTTAAAATGTAGAGTGTATTTCCCAAGCTCAAATATCTTTATGAGCTTTAAAGACCATGGGATATAATTCACTCGAGCAGTAATAATGTACTTTTCCTAAGAAAAATACATTGAGTCTTCCTACTAAACCAAAGCTACCCCAAATATAAAAGTGGGAGCTTAGCCTTCAGTTTATTTCTACCCACTAAACTGAGAGCTCGTCCTTTTATTTATAGGGCACATAACAAAATTACTGTCCTTTTGTATACAGGACAAACTCTGTACACATAGGACAAATTCGCACTTTAGGGGCTCGACTACTGCAGCTGCCCCTTTGCATTTCTCTTTAAAGGTAACATTCCAGCCTGCGATAAGCTACTTCCTTAACAAGAGACACGGCATTGATCCTATTTGGCCTGAGTGCAGTGACAGTGAGTGGTATTTGCATTCCTGCTCCTCTCTCCCTATCCCATTCCTGCAGTAATTTGAGAGACAGGGGTGTCAAACGGGGCCTGAATACCTCTCCAAACGGGTGAGTGAAGGTGGAAGGGCGCACGACCAGTGTGGGCACAGCAGGGGAGACCAGGAAAGAAAGCAGGGAGAGAGGGTTACGAAGAGAGGGTTTACGAAATAAACACCCTTATTTCAGTGTGTTTTCAGGGATTAACTATTTTGGCCTCATAATATCAAAGTTTCTCAGCACTCAAGCTTCTATACTTTTACCTGATACTAAAGCAAAAAGATATAAAATTTACACAAAATACAGAATGAGACATGTTGCACTCTTGCAAATATTAAAGTTTCTAATCATTCTGTATATTGTTCAGTAAGAAAAGTGGTAAAATCAAACTGGTTTTGACTGCTGATGTAACTTCTGTCTTGTGGCTGAAATTAAAAAATGGGACAACATGAACAACGTTTATCTCATTTAGAAGTAAAATCTGTTAAGTCTCACTGAACAACTTTTGTGCCCCATATAAAACTCAGTACATCTTAGCAATTAATTATCACCCTACAATAAAGCACTTTAATACTAAGTTATAAGGTCACCCAAGTCTAGTTCTTGAAACTGACATTAATAAATAAACTCACAATATTTCAATTACCTAGGATATGTACATATAACATACTTAATTCCTTTTTAATTAGTTGTAGCAGAGTGCTAAAAATGTTCACATAAATAAGCACATAAAAAAATCAACCTGATGGCAAATTCCAGTAATTGTCACATGTAATTATTTTGGTTAGTGTTTACTTAAAGAGGCCATTACTCTTGGGGTAACTGAAATTAAATCTAAGCTTAGTGAGTATATATGCAAGTTATCACCCTACCTAAGCACTTAAGAATTTCTTGGTTGAGAAGCATAAGACAGTGAAAATTTAAGCTACAACTTTCATTTGTTCTCTGAAATTCCGTATACTCTAAGGGCACACTCAGGCTGAACTTTAAAAGTGGTTCTCTTTTATAATCTTTTTACTTTAACTACTGGATCACCAATTTAACAACTGTTGAATAAGTAAACAGTTCATCACAAACACCGGTGTTAGTGATTTCTCACTAACACCGAAGTTAACTATGCTAATATCCCTGAAGTCACCGAGAAAGCTAATAAGGTGTGTGCTTCTCCAAAAGTGGGTGTTAGTTCAACTGCAACTTTGTCAGTTTGAAAGCCTAAGAAAACATATTAATATGAATTAAGTAATAATTCAAAAAGCCGGTAATTAAAAAGAATAAAAAGAACTCCAGATTAACACCAAAGTAAGAAGTAATATTTCTCATACTCTTATATCACAGAGATTCAAAAAGTGGGCCCTCACAGTAAAAAGCCTCCTGTGGTCAATCAGACTCCCAGACGGCCCATGGCTGACTAAACCAGCATCTTTTGCTGCAGGGGCTAACTCAGTGGCTCTCGACAGGAGCGCGTGTCCGATCCCCCAGCGAACACCTGGCAATGTCTGCAGGTGATTTTTTCGAACAGGAGGGATGCTGGAGCCTGGTTCCAGGTGCTTCCCCAGCCCTTCCTGGGAACTACCATGTACACTTTCCACCCGAGTAACAATTATGCCCCCTACAAAGAAGGAACCACTGGGATGGAGCTCGAAAGAATGGGGCCAAACAGTTGTGCCTTCCCACTTCAAACTGCACTTTCAAACTGTCCCAAAGCAGAGGCCCAGACAGAGGCCATGAGCCTGGGGGTCAGGGACTTGTGGAGAGCTCCAGCGCCAGAAGCTAAGAGACAAAAACCCCTGGTTGACCCAAAGTCAGATATCACAACAGAACAAGATTTCTCTACCTGCCACTGACAGCCCAGGGAGTCGACTAAACACACATCAATCAAAGGCAAACCTACAGAATGCCCAGTGTCTCAAAGGGCGTTACAGTGAGAGAAAACGGCAGAAAGCCCGCCAGACAGACAGAAAGTCCCCCAGGTGCTGAACAAATGGGTGTGGACAGGGACCGAGGCAGCGACGCTCCCGGGAGAGATGCCCTCCAGGGCCCCCCTGAGGGTGCAGGGCTGAGGAGGGCAACCAGACGCCGCATTTCAGAGAGCAGAACTAGGCGCCAGGGAGGCGAAATGTGGACAGAGGACCCTTGTTATCCCACTGTGGTCTGGTGACGTCTGTGTGTGTGTGTCCCCTTCTCTCCTTTCCAGGTGGTGATTTCACCCCACGTAACTGATTTTTCCCACCACTACGAGGGGTGAGGGGCATCTGAACTCCCCACCTACCACGGCTGGCCTGGACAGGAGAAGGAGGAGGAGGGGTCTGAGAGGACTGCCCATTTCGTGCAGAGACAGTGCCCACCGGCCCCTAGGCCGCTGCTCTCCGGGCAGGAGGAGGCCAAGGGGTTTCCGGTTTTCGCTGAACTCGTGAAGAATGGCTGTGCTAACCGTCAGCATTCCTGTGTTTTGAAAGTTTTATCCAAAACTTGGGAAGCTGGTTACCTGGACAAATCCCCTCCCTCCCGGCACAATACAGCTCGTGTTAAGTATACAAGGATATAGATACTCTTTATATCCCATTTCCTAGTTAATTATTTGTAGTTCTCAAACACCTAACCTGCTGGTGACCAACATGACTCTGACTAGCCACAGTGTTTAAATGCTAAACCTACAAAGTCTGTGGAAGAGTAGAAAAACTAAAAAATAACGCATATGCATATACAAAAGGCGGACACATTAATGTTCCTGCCCCTGTCAGAACAGCAACAAGCCAGCATGTGGCAGACTAGAAATAACGGGCTCCAGGTCAAGAGCCCCACGCTCTCCGTACCATTTTTGCAGGTAGTCCAGTGCCTCCAAACGAGCACCGATCTCAAAAGTGATTCCGGGACGATTCGGGGGCTTTTTACTCATCTTGAGATCCTATTCTTCAGTATTCTCTTTTCACTACCTCAAGAGGAAAAAAAAAAAGTTAGATTCTGACACATCAAATGTGTAACAAATTAAACAAAATTTTAAAAACATTACGAGAAGTTAAAATAACTGCCAGACTTTTAAGAAATTTGAATGGTGATTATCAAGATCTCTGGGTGAAATACTGTGCAATTTACAGGCATTAAAAAGATTAAGTTCTTAAAAACAATAAATAGATCGGCCTTAAAACTAGCTAATGGCTAGAATGCTTTAAATTTTAACTTGGAAAATACCCGAAAAAAACTCTCCACAAAAACAACTGAAAATGTTTTTCTGTCTTTAAAATGTCAGATGGCTGAGTACCCTGGAATACAAGTACTGAAATTCTTAGGAGAATAAATTAACCACATATTTCAGCAGATATTTACTGTCTTTTAATACAAAAAACTTCTGGTAAGACACTGAGGCACACGTGGAGACAGGAGAGGCAGCAGACACACTCCTCTGCCAGCGAAGACTTGAACAACTAATTTGGGGATCAGGGTCTTTCATTACTTATGATTTTCCACCTTAGTAGCAAAGGACTCAATAACTTTAACCTAACATAAAGTTGCAAAAGAAATTTCTTTCATACACCTCACATTCAATAAGCCGCAATGACGGGGATTTTTTCTTTTAAACCTGAGAATTCATTTCTGCAACACCTCGGGGTAGACAGTGACAGTGGCTGCAACGTTCAAACAAGAAAATGACAAAGCTGTGTCTCTTCCTCTCCGGGGCACCATGTGGAGCACTTGTTATCCTTCTGGCCACGCAGGCCACGTGGGCCACACGGCACACTCGAGGTAGCCTCTTTTTCCCTGAGTCCCTAGTGCCTCAGTAATATGGATGCATGCATTTTGAGACAGCTTTATCCAAATGTAACAGGTAGTCAGGAGTGCAAAGGGATCCCTAAAACCTTTGATATTTACCACTACTAAAATGGCAATGCTCTCTCCCAGTTTAACAAGAACACGCACACTTAATTTGTTTTTAATGGTCGGGTCAAAATTCAAAAGGGACAAAACCTAATAACAAACATAAAAACCAACCACCCCTTACTCTTTGAAAAAATCCGACAGGTAAGGAGAAACATAACACCAATTGTGCCATAAAAATGTGTAAAATCAAACCTAAGTACTCTTGGTTGGGGGAAACTATCCTTCTGCCCAGGCAGCAAGCAAAGCTTAGTGCACTAAAGTTTAACAGCAAACTCGGCCAGAAGGTTATTTGGTGTAAAAGGAACAAAAATATGAATATTTTTAATAGAGGTCTGGTCAGTTTGCAACATATAAGGCAGTTACTTAAATGTCTGGGTAGCAATCTAATCAACCTTTCTGCTGTTCGGCACAGCAAGAACTTACTAAGGGGTTCATTAACGTTTTCTAGGCTCAAACTTAACATCCCTAAGAATTAACACAGTCAAGGCTTATCATTCCCCGGTGATACTTCGGTGTGAGTAAACAGAAAAGGCTCGATTTCCTCGTTCTTGGGTGGAGAGCGGAGGGTGAGGAGGGATTTGAATTAAGGAAAAGTAAAAGGGTGTGTAGCGGGGTGCCTGGGGCAAAAAGAGAAAGGGGGGGGCAGAGAAGGGAGAGGGGTAAGCAGGAAGAAAAGCGAAAACTGGCGGGAGGAAAGGATGGTTCAAGTTGTGAGAGATGACAACTGAGTGGGAAGAGAAGATGAGAAAGAGGACGCTACCCTGGGAAAGTGAAGCACTGGTCAGAGAATGGCCGCGGAGCCAAAAAAAAAAAAAAAAAGGTGGGGAGCGACGCGGGGCGGGAGGAGGGCGGCAGGAGACAGGCAGGAAAGGCTCGGACAGGGCCGGCGGGGAGCAGGAGACGCCTCCAGGTTTGACAGCCGTCCGGCCCTCAGCAGGGGGGAAGGAAGGGAGGGGTGAGGGAGCGGCGGCGCCCAGACAATAGGGGCGGCGAGTTCTGGGGAGGGACGCGGGAGGGGAGCGGGCCGGGGAGAGACACCAAGCGTCGGGGAGTCCCGGGCGGGCGGCCAGGTGGGGCCGGGCGGCCGCCAAGCCCAGCTGCCACCGCCTCTTACCGACTCGGCCTCCTGTCCGCACAGCAGTCGGGCCGTCCGAGGCCGAGCCGGGGCACGAGCAGGGCGGCCAGCCCGGGCCTCCGCCACCGCTTCCAACTCCGCCTCCGCCCAGGCAGCGCCGGGGAGGGCGCAGGAGCGGATCAAACTGGGGCCTCCGAGACAGGTCGGGCCACGGGTCGCGCGGGAGGGAGCAGGTCCGAACCCTCAAGCCCGCTCCGTTTCTGCTGCCATCGCCGCCGCTGCCACCGCCGGCCAGCCCAGACGCGACGCCGGTCCCCGGCGACGTCAGCCGCCCGCGACGCGCCGGAAGCGGGCCTGGGAGCGCCCGTGACTCGCGAGGGTTGGGCTCGGGCGGCGCAGCCGATTGGAGAAGCGCCCTGGGAGGCGGGGTTTGGGGCGGTTGGCTGACAGCTAGCGGGCGGGGCCGTAGTTAGCGATTGAAGGGAGGAGAGCTTGGGGAGCCCTTTGGCAGTAGCGAAGTGTTTGACCTTTGAGAGATCTGGACGAAGCCTGTTGAATATTATCAGTGTTGATTTGACGGAAACTAGGTTCTCACAACTTTTCAACCCCAGCACCTTCAACAAACTTATGTAAATGCACCGCACGCTTTCTTAGATGCCCGCCCCTTTCCACATTAAAAATAGAGCAAATGGTTACTCTTATAAAGTCAATAAACCTGTATTGAGTGAATACCTTGTGGCAAGCACTGTGCTTGCTGTAAGTACATCACATGACAACCACAATCACACATTTGTCTAGGAGATCCTTACCAAAGACAGATACAGTATTACTAAGATGTGTGTGTGTGACTTCCTCAATACTACACAGCTAATGATAGCAGAACTACTTTTATTGAATACCTACCATGTCCCAACTGTGCACCAGGCACAAAAGAAAGTGTCCCCACTGTAGATGAAACCAACAAATGAATACATTCAAAGCCATGTTGGAATGAAGCATCTTTTTTTCTCTTTCCAGTGTACTACTCAAGCTCTCAAGCTTTCCAAATGCAACATTGCATACAAATAACACTTATATTTATCATGCTTTGCAGTGTGGAGTTAAAATAGCAAAGCATGTCTCGTTAAGCTTCAATTATAGTGAATTTTGGAAAGTTAAACAACCGTATTCACATCCTTTTATTCAACAGACATTCACTCGTCGCTATGTTACCAATAGTTACTGAGCTGGACTGAGCATGGCAATATAGAGAAAAGATACATAAGACAGCCTCTAGTGGATATTTGTCCTCGTGTATTTTGATTGCCCAGCATCTAAACTCCCTTTCCATGTTTGGGAAATTTCGCATCATAGTTATACCATGTATTTCCAGAATCTTATGGAAATGCAACAGGATTATACTTTCCACCCTCAGAATTATGTGTACCCATGTAATGAGCCCAGAACCAACTGCTAATTTACACCTGATATATAGTATAAGGAAGAAATAAATATTTGTTGTTTCAAGCTATTGAGATTTGGGTGGTTGTATGTTACACAACTTAAGCTAAGCCAACTGACAGATACACCCACCTTATGAGTCTGGAAGGCAGAGTCAACCTCACAGTAAATAAGATAAAAGTGTTAGCAACTCCCATTTCCAGTCTCCATCGCAGCTAAAGGGCTGTTTTTAGCCAGGCTAATTACTGTCCAACTGAGGACTGTGTATAAGATGCTACTAGTGATGTTCAAAGCAAGGAAAGCTTTCTCCCACAGCTGGGCAGTCCAGTGATCAATATCTGACTTTCAACCTCGAGTTAACTAACTGAACCCTGGCGCCATCCCTGCTGACCCACAACTCAGTCAGTGAGAAAAACAAATAAATAAAATACGTACATAAAGGGTACATAGATTCTATCCACTAGCCACTGGTTGTTTTTTTTTTTTTTTTGAGAATGCACCAAACTACCCTGAAAAACAGATTGTTTCATTTAAATTGGAACTTAACAAGGAAGCTCTCCAACAATTCAACTTGGGAAAAAATGGAAATCATTATGTAAATGACTCCTGGTTTGGGTGCTCTGTATAGGTGAGTGTTCTCCATGGAGTTAGAGCCATCCCCTTAGAGGACACTTCGAGAAAAGGGATGCGTGTATTTTTAGTTGTCACAGGATTGGGGGGAGGCACAGCTGCAAGTTAGTAACGAGGGAGCAGGGCTGCTAGACGTGCCGGAATGCATACCGCAGTCCTATATCTTTAAGAATTACCCCAGGCCATACGCCACTTCTGAATGTCCCTCTGGACATGCATGTAGAAAAACCTGTTTATAATGGAGAGATCGGTGGAAAACCCCATTTATAATGGTCTGAGCCCAGAACTTGGTTTTACAAATAAGAGTAAAGTATCTTTGCAAGATTTTAATATGCACTCAGTTTTCCAGGAAAAGCTTGTGTGGAATATGAGGGAAGATTGTCCTTTTTATGAACATTACCAAGAGTTTATCCCACTTTTAAAAGTCATATCACCAGTGACAAAGCTACTCAGAGCCTTTGAGGCACTAACAGGAGGGGCCTGTGTTGCTCTGCTTTTGTAGCTGTTACATTCAGGGTAAACCTCAATGTAGGTCCAAGCACTTGGCCACTTGACTACGTCTCTATGAATCATGACCAGACACTTATGAATTGAAATATGTTCTTTTTATTATGAATTATATCCATAAAGTTTGTTCCTATATTAGGTTATCATTTTATGAATGTTTAAAAAGATGTACATGCACACATTAACTATATTGTGTGTGAACTGAATTTCAGAAAAGTGCAGAGGGTGTTCCATAATATTAACTCCAAAGTGGGGACATCAAGTCTGATGAAACCGGTTAGGTCACGTAGGCTACCATTGCCTCTTTAGATCATGCCGAGACAAAGGTCAGGACCAGGGTCGGGTTACCAGATACAGAGAAGTCTAGAGATGATGGCCCGACCGCGCAGTGAGGCTGTGCACTTCTACGGCCCCTCCCCTCTCTCCCACCCGCACACCCCCATCCAGATGGTTAATGCTATCCATCAGTCGCTCCATCTCTGAATATAGAAAGAAAGAACTTACAGCTGTGTTTGAGCAGAACCAAACAAGCAGTTTGGGCAAATTATCTTGAAACAACAGTCCTTAGGCAGAAATCACTGAACTAAAGTCCTCCAACATTAAAATATGAAAATGGAGCTACCATATCTCCTGGAATATTTAACAATAGTATACACCTACTTTAAGGAAGGAAGAAGTCCCTACTAAATACCAGATATCCCCTGAGTACATACAAAACACGAGAAAGTTATTTTTTGTGTGTTGCTTTAATATTTATAATCACCACCAATGAAGGAAATCAAAGCAATTCAAAGTTTTTTTTAATAAACTAGCTTAGTGAAAATTTAAACTGCTGTCATAGACAACTTTGACACATCACTTGATTCCAGGTGCTTGGAGTCTTTGGAAATGGCTCTAACGTCACTTCCTGCACCTGCCCAAGACCTTACTCATCTCTCTGTCACCATATCCCTTTATCTCCTGACCAGAAGTGGTCATTGTTTCAGAATTCACCTCCAGCTGCCCGACCTCTAGGCCAGGCACGAACCCGACAGGGAGGCGCCGTCTCGCACATCTGTCCACACTGTGTCCTGCCCACACACTCTGTTTCCCATTGGTTTCTGGGTTCTCACCCTGCATTCCTAGAATGAGTAAATTCTAAGGACGATGGGACAGTCTAGAGACCTTTATTTTATTCATTTATTTTTTTTTACTGGGAGTTCATACTATTCAGAAGCTATTGGGTTTCTGAGATTTTTAAGAATTTTAGACTTGGCAGGAATGATTTTAAGATATCAGTCTCCACTAACAAAAGGCATTATGTATGTATATAGCTCAGCAAAACCTGGTAAATGTAGCAAGAGGCCTGAATGACGAAAAACTTCTTTTTGTGTGCAGATTGCCCTGAAGCAACGGGGTGACCATACAATGTCTCATCCAAGCCTGGACACTTTCAAGGGTGGAAGGAAGTGCTATTAATGATTATACCAGAACAACAGGTGGGTTCCCGGGCAGCCCCAGGTGAACCGAGACATACAACCATGCTGCCTAACCCAGCGTGAAACAGGAACGAGACATCGGGTGAAGATTTCCTGAATGGGAAGGCATTGGCTATGGAATCAACTTCTGACTCCTCAGTGGGTCCTCCTCTGCGTACCAGGACCAAGCCTGGGCTCTTTCAGGTGTTCGGCTGATACTTCTTATCTCCTCTGATTTTCACGGTTGACCGTTATATCGCCCGTGAACTCTATCAGTGTTTCTCATGTGTCCTTCCACCAATCATCTGTATTAGACCTTCTGGGGCTCTTTGTTAAAACGCAAGTTCCCGGGCCCTAACCTGTATCTTGGGTTTGGAGACTGGAAATCTGCATTTTAAAAGCATTCCTAAATGATTGGTACATACAGGAAAGTTTTGAAACGTCTGCTAGGAGTCTTCTAGTTGCACGTGACTGGAATTCAATGCAAACAGACTTGAACATAAACGGAATTTGTTTATGGAAGGAAGATGAGACGGAGGGGAGTCTGACTTCTGGGGCAGGGCTCAAATGATAACACCTTTCACTCTGCTTCGTGTGGTCCGGCTTGATTCTGGGGGTCCTCATCTGGGCCCACAACAGCTTTAGACTTGTCGTTACACAGCCTGATAAAACAAAAACAAGTCCTAAAAGTCATTCTCTCA
This sequence comes from Phyllostomus hastatus, assembly GCF_019186645.2. Taxonomy (NCBI): domain Eukaryota; kingdom Metazoa; phylum Chordata; class Mammalia; order Chiroptera; family Phyllostomidae; genus Phyllostomus; species Phyllostomus hastatus. The sequence continues at coordinate 44,299,194 of NW_025334017.1, read as the reverse complement.
TTGGCCTACATGAAGTCAGGTGCCCATCTCTGAACCAAGCATGGTGGCCGTGGGAGCAACTTGTACTAATTTTTCCTGGACCCGAGTCCAACCCCCGACTAGGCAGGTAGGAGTCGAGACTGGCCCTCATGGGCTGACACATGGGAATGAGTAGGTCCTTTAAAGACACTTGGGCTGCTGTTACTTGAAAGAAAGAGAATGGAAGCTGTACAACAAAAACAAGGTTCATTACAACTGATTTACACCAACTGTCACTCCAAGCCACCACGCACAGCCATCCAACAAAGCTGAGAATACTCCTCCTGGTGTGCAAAGCTAGAAAGGCAAACCCAATGAAAGTCAAATCTAGGGAGAGGTTGACTCAACATTTGCATTCCTGATTCCTTCGGTGCTCGCTTTCAGAGGCAGTCCCTACAATGCAGAAACACATGGCAGGGATTGTTAAGCCTGGGGGAGGAGAGGGTAGGCGACAGAACTCAACAGGTGTACAAATTAACAGTGACCAAAGAGTCAACACCTTTAACCTTTTAGTGGTCGTGATTGTCCTTGAGGATGAAGCGAGCTGCAACCCAGTGGCATCCTCGAAGATGGCAGACAGTGAGCCTGCGTGCATTCTTCCTTCGTTTGCTTCCTGGTCCATTCAACAGACTTACATCAGCTTCTACCTAATGCTGGAAAATGGGTGATGCAGAAAGAACAGAGAGAAAAATCAAACTGGGCACCCAATTCTAAGGTGACCTGCCATGCTGGGGAGGTAGGTGCAGAAACAACCAAGTACAATAGAAAACTAGATGTTAATCAGCGTGAAATAGAGATAACACACGGTAGGAGTGTGCTCATTCTGACTCAGCAAATCAAGGAAGACCACACAAAGGAAGCGGCATTGGAAACACCTTTTGAAGGATGAGTACACTTCAAATAAGAGTTCTATGCAGACTCCAAAACTATTGTTGCCCTATAGTTCCTTAGAGTTGTGATTCGAGCTCTGACGAATAAAAAACATCATCCTACCTCCGTTTCTTTCCCACAAGCATTTATTGAACATGTGCCAGGTACAGTGCTTAGGTCTAAGGAGCACAGCAATGAATAAACTCAATTCCTGATCAGAAGGCACTTCGCGTAGTCAAGGAGACCGACACACCAAGGGGTGATTTCGATACAGTTTAAGTATCAAAAATCAAAATTGTAAGTAGCATGCAGGGTGAACGGGGTTGGAGTATGTGCTCTAACTGGTCACTTGCAATTTGTCTAAGCGTCTGTCCTCTTGATCAGGGACAGAAAACAATACCAGCATCTCCAAGGTAAGCGCCTGACATTCGGATGAAACAATTGCCCCTGTGGGAGAGGGGAGAGGGTTGGCGGGGGGCAGAGGCTGTGGTTGCATTGGTGTTGCCACAGCCCTTGGTTTTGCCATAGTAGAAAACATTGAGGCAACACAACTAACTCTGTGGTTGGGGGCTGGATTGCTTCCTCTTTTGTATCTTTGCAAAACATTCAACAGAGCCAGTTTCACCCGACTGAGGGTAAACGCCCTTTGATTTTCATCTTTTCTTTCTTTCTTTGTCTTTTTTTTTTTAACAATAGGTATCATGAAGATCACAGGAGACTGTAGATTTGAAAGAAATCAAGAGATTAACTTGCTCCTCGCTACTGTTTTTAAATAGCAGCTTAAAATAAGAAAGCGAGTTAGGGCCAGAGGTTTGGACTGGGATCGGGACCGGGAGTGGTAAATCGGACCTGACGCTGTTGCCAGAGCAGTCGGGGTAGAGACACTTCCCTGGTGCCCCTTTCCTCACAGGTAAGTGGGAACTTCAACCCACTTCACAGAGTTGTTCTGAGGATTAAGTTAAATAGAACAAGCCTTATGTGTTGGGCACATTATAATTGATATGCAAATGCAAGGTGGTCCCCAACCCTCCTTTCCCATTAGTTGCCAAGGGGGGGGGGGGCTGTGTATCTAGTCATTGTCATCTCTGAGGGTTGTCCCGGTTTCCCTCTCTCCTAATTCCACAAAAACACACATTTTCTGGGGACTGACTTTGTGGCAGGCCCTGAATGTGCTCCTGAAGATTACAGAGATGAATGAGTCACTGTTCTTGTCACCAAGAATGTAACTTCTATTCAGACTTCATCACAGGGTTCTCACTAGGTAACCAGTCTCTCTCGGCCCTCCTCCGCCCCACCCTTCATTTCTCAGTCTGCCTCTCTCTTTCTCTCTCTCCCTCTCCTTCTCTCGCTGTCTTTAAAAAAATATATTCCCACTGCAATTCAGATATGAACCCTGAGCAAACACTAAGGACATATCTGCAACATTTTTGAGAGACAGCAATTCTTGCAGTTGCAAGAAATACTGTATAAATCCTTGAAAGACACAACAGCAACAGCAGATAAAAAGCTTGAGATCATCAATGATAACAAAATCAAATCTAAAGGCAAATAATAAAAGTACTGCAGTAAATCTGTGTGGAAATTGCAGATTCTAAAAATCAAACTGAAACCTTTAGAGATTTTATTCTTCCCTGGCCATCCGAACGTGAGCGACTCCAGTACCATTACAAGGAAGCTCAAGTGGGCCAGTTTCAACAAATCCCCATCCATCCTGGCTTACCGTTCTCTGATTTCTTTGTCTTTTCTTAGTATGCCACTTAAAATTAAAATGTTATTTTCTCCAAATATTTATATTGTTACCCCTACCCTCACGTCACCTGCAGGCAACATAACCCCAGTGCCATTCTGATCTTACAATCTGGTCACAACCCATATTGCCCACATCATGTACTTGTCGTAAAACCAAACAGTTTGGAAATTGCTCCAAGGCCGTGCCCATGAATTACTCGAGTGACACGTGACAGATACCCAAGGAGTGGGCCGTCGAGCTACCAGAGAGAGACATAGGTTTCCAAAAATGTAGGTATGAATATTGGCACAGATAGCTGCTGGGAGTCAAATAGACAAAAAGATGTCGACTGTTTTTGTACAGCCAGAGACATGCCGGCTTGGCAGCAAAGAAATGATGACAATTCGAGGCTTCGAAGGACCTCCCCACTTTCCAACGTCTGGGAACAGAAGGTAGACGGAGTGCCGTGGGCATAGGCGGAGTAGCGGGCCTTGAAGAAGTCAGAAGGAGTTTCCCCTTCTCCTCTGGACGGCAGCAGCCACCACCGGAAGGAGGAGGGTGACAAATAAAAGAGTGGGAGGAGCAGGAAGAGGATGAGCAGGAGGAGAACTATGAATTACAAGGAGGAGCATTCCAGGCTCCCGGAACAGCTGTAGAGCAGGAAGGCTGGCTATCTGGTAAACCCAGGCAGCCGCAACTAGACGTAGCCTTGAATAACTGTGCCCATGTTCTCATGATGGCACTGTGGCAGCAGAGACACACTGACCATGTAGCCTGGGATAGTGGATGGCTCAGAAGGTCACCTTTATTAGGACTATATGTTATTAGTTATCTATTGTTGTATAGAAGGTTCCCCCAAAACTTGGTGTCTTGAAACACCGTTTGTGGTCACACAGTGTCAGTGGATCAGGAATCTGGGCAAGGCTAAACGGGCTCCTCTGCTTCTGGGTGTTTCTCCGGCTGCGATCAAAGTGTCAGCTGGGGCTCAGCTGCAGGCGGATCCCCTTCCAGGCTCACTCCCCTGGCGGTCGGCTGTGACGCCGAGGGCCTCAGTTCCTCGGACGACCATCAGATCTCTGCCGTGTGGGCTTCTCCAGCCGTCAGACCATGCAAACCGAGAAGGTAACAGAGGTCCCAACAAGACAGAAGGTGCAGCGTTTTGTAGCCTAATCGTGGTGCGTTATGACCCAGCACTTTCATGTCATTCTGGATATTAAGGAGAAGTCAGTTTCAGCCCACCCTCAAGGGGGCGAGGATTACAGGAGAATCCTTGAGGGGCAGCTTTGAAAGCTGCCTACCACAGGCTAGGCAGGCTCTCCTAACAGCTTGCGCTGTCTGGGGTGGGTTTTAGAGAAGATACTGCCTGTGGCATTATCTGAGGGGGAAAGGGAACCCCAAGAAACAATGGGGTTAACTTTTCCACCAGCCTGACCAACGGGGGCCTCCGAAGCTGGTTTACAGAAAAAAAAGAAAGAAAGAAAGAAAAGAAACACATCCCGCACATCTGAGCTGAGGACTTACTTATTTCTCATTTTTTTGCTCTCATTTCATTCTCCAAGCTGTCCTTTGTAATATATTAATATGCCATTATGCTGGTCATTGAGAAAATTGCAGCTCAGACGGGTTAGGACGCAAATCTGCGCACACGCCACTGGTATGGAAGAAGGAGTTTGAACCTCAAGTCTGTGTGACTCCAAAAGCCACCCTCTTCCTGTGACTTGCTTTGCCCCAGTGTTTGCCTGAACGTGTATATTTCTTTGATCCCTTACAACAGCAGAGGTCTGTAGGCACCCACCAAGATCAAGTTCTTTGAGCTCTACTATAATGTAAATCGTAAAATGTAAACTGCCACTCACAGGTCGTTTCCTGTAAAGCCCAGCCTTGGGTGGATCAGCATAGGTCCAGGGCAGACATCTCACAAGGTCAAGCTCCTGGTATTCAAGAGCATCGTGCATTGAATAGCACCAGTGCATTATCGCTGATTCGAACAAAGCACTGCTATGCACTGTTTATGCTGAAAATGGCCAGAAGATGATCAGAGGGAAGCGGGACTTCCCTGAGTTCCTCTCGTGCCCTCGCAGCTAGGGGTGCCGAGTGAGCTCAGAAAAGTGTCTCCCTCGGTGACCACGGTGTAGCCAGCTGGTCTGACTCAGGGGCTGCGCGCCCCCCGCCCCCACCTCCACTGCTGGTCCAGACAAGGATCTTGAGCCTTCACCAGGCTCCTTGGGGTGAGTGTCACTATGTGAGCCCCACAGGAAGTGTGACCTCATTCCGCCGCTCAGCCTCTGGTTTCGCAGGCTGTTTTTGAAAGAAAACAAGAGCGGTTTGAAAAGCTGACTTTCCCAAGAGCTGCGTGCTCTTCTATTCTAGGAAACAGCCGAGAGAACAAGAGGCGGCTGAAGACAAAGCTTCTCTGCAAGCGCCTGCACGCGGCGGTGTGTGAGGGCATCTCTCAGGAGGGGAAGATGGGATTTCCCTTCATGAGGAGACATCTGCACCTGTTGACATTCTGACATTCTTTTCAGCTGAAGAACTGCTAAGTCCTGGATTTCTGCACTGACTGTCAGACCCAGGAAGCTTCGTATTTCAGTAACTATTTCATTATCTACCAGTTGGAAGGAAGACTGGGAACTCCCTTTGGAAAGAACATGTATGGGCAAATTATTTTTCAAAACAGATTTGTTGCTTAGAGAGGATCTGTCTCTTTGAAAAGTTTTAGAGCTGTAACTGAAGTCTTTTTCAGTGTAACTAATAACTCAGTTAACTGTTTGTGTGCCGCCTGTAGCTTGCTACATGTTTTTGTAAGACACAGACATGAGACCTTGCTTTCTGCCCGGGGACTTGTTAGCTTCAAATTAAACTTAATGCTTGGGGGAAACTAACAGAGGGTCATTTGGGCTGGACATGTTCATATGATATTGATCAAAACTCAAAAGGACAAATGATATGCTATTACATTACAGTGAGACAAAATTATTTTATATTCCAGACAAATGAAATCTATGAATGTGTAAATCAAATGCTTTGATGTAGAGATCAGCCCAGGAATGCCAGAAAGGTCTCCTGACTTATCTAGAGGTGTCCGTAAGTCAGGATCAACATTTTCAAACAGGTTTTATATATAACTTATTGGAAGAATTGATCTAGAGCTATGGAATTATCCTGGTTTAATTTCATGTATCGCCGTGATAAAAGCAATGCATGACTAGTTATCACATTTAAAAAATGTGGATAGGGGTGGTGAATCAGAAAAGCATCTAGTCCTACCTTAGAAAGCTGTTAGGCTAGTGATAGCTACACGTTTAATAACAAATAGAAGGTAGACCTCTGTGATGAGTGGTAAATGATCATAGTTTACGTAATTCTCACACTCGGATGCGTGTTTAATTTGTAATTGAGAATGTAAATAATATGTGCGTGGGAACTGAGTTTTGAAATCTGCCCAGCGGTGCACCATTTTTTGTGCAATGCTGCTTACACAGCTCGGACATGTCCTGGCTGACAACGAGCACTGGACCAAAGACCGCTGGCCCTCTCTCCGGCTACCTGTCCATGGTTCGAGGTGCTGGACAAGAGACAGACACCAGCCCGAGCGTTATTTGAAACTGGATAATGAAGTGGATGTGTTTCGAATGATGAAAATATAAATAAGTTTGTTGACAGGGCTCTAGAACAGATCTTTTTTTTTTTCAGATTTCTTAATCAATGAACTCATTTTTATTATTTTATTTCGATCATAAGTCAGCCTTTGCAAATCTAGCTTTCCCGAAGCATATGTTGATCTTATTTACAGCAAAAAATTCGTTAGGCGCACCGAGCCAGACCGTGGAGAATGCGATACAAAATTGTAGAGGCAGGCCCAGGCTCAGGGGCCCATCCGTCTGGCCTCCAGCCTCCCATCCCGTATCTCTGTATTATTGCAGCCCAGGCATCTGACTAGTGCAATTAGTAGATGCCATCTGTTTTGGCATCACTTTTCTATTTTTAATGTGTAATCCACCTTTTTTTTAACATCTTTTGCAGAAAAATCTGTGAAGTTTGAACCAGCAGCTTTCCCAAAATGTACCGAATATCTCAACTGATGTCAACACCAGTGGCAAGTCAATGTGGGCGAATTGCTCTACGCAATTATCCTCTGAATGATTAGACTCCTTTTAGCAATTTCCTTGCTTTGATTTTGCTGATACTCATGCCATTAACCATCTGTCAGCAGCGTGTGCTTCTCAAATGCCAGTGTTCACTTTGGCAATGATTTTGGCTTCATTTCTTTCCTTGAGAGAAACGTGATATTTTTCCCTTTCATAGGAAAAAAAAAAGCACGGTTTTTTTTAGATGCCTGTGCACAAAAGTGAAAGAAGATTGTTTATCAGCTACTATTAAGATGCAAAACTGTTTGTCTATAAAAAAATACTAAATGATTTTGATAGCGACGTGCAGAAAATAGGGCGTAACTTGTTAAAACGGTAGTGGTTTCAGGCTTCTTCCTTCCTCTTGTCGTTTTCTCCCCCAACCCTGCTTCTGCCCCCCCCACACACACACACCTACTATTTTCTCCGTATAAAGCAGCCAGCCCAAGCTAAATGTTTAAACTCCTTCCTTTACTTAGATAGTAATGGTCCATCATGGAATCAAGTTTCGCTGAGCTTGTCTAGTAGAAGTATGCATACCATTTCTGCATAACATAAAATTCTGCTTCAGAGTTTAGAATATTAATTGACTACAACTTTCCCCCAACTGAGATCTGTTGCCGGGCTTTGGGTTAAACTGGAATGAATAGATGGATTTTTTTTTTCTTAATTAAGAATACTCACAGGTTTCACACATTAGAAAATCATTTATATAAAACAAAACTTTATTTCTTTTCCCTCCATGACTCCCTTTTGCTCATTGCAATAGAAGTGCCTTAAAACGCACACATCAGAGAGATTCTGAGCAGAAGACTGAATCCCTCAAAGTACCGAGTTAAGCTAAAATAACCTGGGCGGTTGATCTTGGTTTTCTGTAGCTTCACACAAGATGGCTTTTTCCTCCTTGTCATGAGTCAGTGTGATGCTAATGACTCCTTATTGCCTCATCCTGCACTAAGGGACCTTGAAAGGAGTGCTGAGCAGGGGAAGCGACAGAAGACAGAAGCCCCTAGAATATTCCTGGCTTCCCGTGGAGGCCTGGTGACAGGTTGGGTTAGTGCCGAGTCGCTGGGTGGCCACACCAGTCCGAGTCTCCGCAGAGGCTGGACGTCCGAGGTCCACACCTTCCTCACAGCCTCCACCGTTTGCACCGTGCGTGTGTGTGTGTGAGTGTGTGTGTGTGTGGGGTGACAAATGTCCAGTCCCCTCTCGTTTGCTTATGCAGGTTCTTCCGGGTCCGACAGAAAGTATGCTGGAGAGCTGTCTCCCACGTGCATTTTCCCAAGGTATTTTATGGGGCTTTTCCCGAGAGAAAAGAATTAAATTCCCTTCCTATATGCATTATTTTGTTGTCTTCCTGATTTAAAAACATTAATTCTAGGTATTGTCCAGTCGGGGATGGGTGTATATTTTCACTCTCATGCACACACAAAACGAAGGCTTGTCTAACCTGATAATGGATTTTGGCGGAGAGGGAGGTGTGACTGTGTAGGCAAACGTGAATTGTTTGTTGGTTTAGTGAAAGGAGAAACTACTGAATAATGATGCATGGTTACTTTTTCTCAAATTTACATTCTCTTAAATATGCTTTTTCGGTCTCGCTTTCCAAGAGCAACAGGATTTTATACCAGTGTACAAGCTGGCCGAGTTTCCTGTTCCACTGAAATGTGGGGAGTCTACCGTTTCGTTCGGTTTTCTGCACTGAGTCTCTTTTCCTTCCTCCCCTCCCCGCCCCGCCCTCCGTGTCTCCATCCGTCTTTCCCTCCCTGGGCGGGCGCCAGCTGGACCGGGCACTGGTGTTGGAGCCTGCCCTTTTCGTCGGTTCGCAGCCTCCTGCCTCTATTGGTGAACCAGCCCGGCAGGCGCAAGCAGGCCGTGTGGAAAGAGCACGTCCTTTAGAGTCGGGTGGACCAGGGTTCAGACCCTCACCCTGCTGCTTGCTGGCTCTGTAAAGTCCCTGAGTCATTTGCCCTTCTACAGGTCATTCCCCACCTCCCCCCCGCACCCCACCCGTGCACAATGAAAATAATACGACTTCAGTTTTAGGGAGGTCTGTCTGAACCAGATAAAGAACGAAGGATGGGCCAGGCCCCTAGTAACTTTTCGATACTAAATAATATCCATTTAAAATAGTATTAGTAGATTCAATGCATGTGTTAATTATGAATAGGCTTTTAAATTTAAAAATGTACCAGAAATTCAGTAGTGCGTGAGGCTGCCTTCCAGTCGTAGAGACGAGTGATTGTTTTTTCAAACCTGAGACACATACAGGTTCACGTAACCAGACAGGAGGCGTCCCCGACACTGAGTCAGGAAAGGTGACCGCACAAACGTCGGTGTGGTGGACTCAGAGCGGAACCGGCAAAGGCTGAGGCTAAGGGGATCTCGCTGGCTGCGTGCTCACCCTGTAACTCTCATGTGTCTGCGGGCTGTGGAGTGATAACCCATCGATTACTATGAACTGCCAGCACCCCAGACAGGCAATTTGCCATCAGAAATGGGTCAATGTCAAGGGTGTAGGTGCATGGCAGGGTGAAGGAATGGCGTTTAAAACAGAAAGAAGCCCCAAATGTTCTGTAGTCCGCGCTCTCACCGGTGAGGGGATGAAACCCGGACGTTACGAGTGACATTCTTAGGGCCGCCGACGTAACCGTAGCCATGAACACAAAGAGGCCTTTTCCTTCCCGGCGACCAGAGGTGTGGATTTTGTGTGACTGGGTGATCTAAACAGAGAATTGAATTAAGAAGGACTTTCCTTCTTAATCGCTCCACCTTTTCCACTGAACCTCCCAGCCCCTGTCTGGCAACCATCAGTCTGAACTCTGTGTCTATCACTGTTTCTGTTTTGTTTGTTCATTGACTCTGTTCTCTAAAGTCTACATGTAAACAAAACCATGGCATTTGTCTTCCTCTGACTGGTTTGTTTCCTTTATCATTATACCTTTTGAGTCCACCCATGCTGTTGCAAATGGTAGGATTTCATTCTTTTTACGGCCAAGTAATATTCCACTGTATATATCTTTGTTCCCTCTTTAGTTTTGCCTGTGACTTCCTGGATGGTGACAGTTCCTTTGACTGCTGCTCCACAGACCCCCTGACGGGCTCCTACCTTCCCTGTCGCCGAAGTCCCAGGCTCCTCACCAACGGCTACTACATCTGGACAGAAGACAGTTTCCTCCGTGACAGAGACGGCCACATAACTCTGAGCCCGTCCCAGACCAGTGTGATGTACAAGGAGAACTCGGTTAGGTACGCAGAACATGATACACAGAAAGAGCAAAAGTCCGATCCATCCACCGAGGTACTCACTGGTTCATTCATTCGTGCAACACGAAGCCCAGCGCTGCCCCAGACAGTGGGGACCCACAGGCTAGTGAGGGGCAGGTAGAGCCGACACGGAAACAGACAGAAGGCAGGCACAGACGCGGGGCCAGGGTAGGCGTCCGCTGCCCAGGGCAAAGCGAGGGGAGAAGGAAGAGGCCGATGTTACCCAGGCAACAGGCTAAGACAAGCTTCCTAGAGATGATGATGATCGATGTGAGTCTTGAGAGAAGAAGGACGTTAATTAAAGTAGACCTGGGAAAGGAGACTTCGGAGAGAGTTCTGAGCGACCCTGATGTAATTCGGGGAACCCCAAGGAGTTTGGTAGAAATGTAACTTAGGGTGAAAAAGGCCAGCCGCCAGAAGACGGGGCTCAGAAGCGGGGGCCAGGCGCAGGGGGTTACGCTCCGGGCTAAGGAGTCTGGGATTGATTTCGTAGATGAAGAGGAACCGGTGATGAAGTGTCAGATTTCTCCTTAGCAAGAGAACACTGAGCACAAAGTAGAGGATGGATTGTGGGGTCTGTGGACGTGTGGGAGTGGTCAAAACCTTTCAGAAGATGCACACCGTCTTTCTCCCCGCTGCCGCCCCGTCCCCTTGACATACTTCAGGAATCTCCCTTTGCTCAACCCTTAAATACCAACTCCATCACCTAACATTCAAGGTTCTTCACCATCAGCCTTTTTTTTTTTCCCCTTTACCTTTCTAGCCTCAGTTCCCAGCATGATCCAATGTGGGACCTACTTGTGCCTCAGTGGGCAGCTCAGGTCACCCCGTGTAGCTCAGAGCTCAGCTGCCTCACGAAGCCTCCCTGGACCCCAGAAAAGCCCCGCCTCCCTGCTCTGACAGCCCCGCCCCTCGCTGCTCTGCCAGCTGGGGCTCTTAACTAGCAGCCTGAGGCAGTTCTGCTGGCGCTCACACCCCTCCCCAGCACGGTGACAGAGCAGAGACTCTGGAGCCAGACTGCCCAGGTGTCTTCTCAGCTATGACCTCAGACAAGCTACCCAACCTCTTTGTGCCTCGGTTGCTCTGTTTGAAAAATGGGATAAGAATGGTACCTTCTTCCCAGGGCCATTCTGGGGGAGAACATGAGTTACTATACATAAAGCACTTAGAAAGACGCCTGGCCCAGAATAAGCTCTATGAAAGCATCAGCTCTATCTGCATTTTTTTTCTTTCATACTAAACTGTTTGTACCCAGGGTTTTGTCTTTCGTCTTGCTATCCTTGCCATTGTCCCACACAGAAACTTAAGAAACTTCTGTGGACTTAACTGAGAGAACAAACAGCAGGAGCTTCGTGGCCCTGAATTGTAGAGACGTGCTCTGTTCGTCAGATCACGTTCACGGGGTTCTCCGTTTTGACCTGAGGTGACCGCTGATTCCTTACTCACCATGCGACTTTCCTTTCTCTCCAGGATATTCAGAAAGAAAAAGAGAATTCGCCGTTCGTTCTCTTCTCTCTTCGACCTCAGAGCCTCTAAATCCTGGCTGCATGGAAGTATCTTTGGTGATGTCGACTCTTCCCCGGGGGAGGACATCTGGTTGGAGGGAGTCAGCAGGCTGGACGTGCACCATGGCAACGGAAATGGTGAGTTTGTATCCCCTTTTCCGCAGCGAAATAGTTCCAATGGTCCTGGACCAGCGTAAGATCCAGAGACGACAGTCATTTTGATGGACATGGTGGGCCACGTGCTAACCATTCGTCTAAGTTCTCTCCAGTACTTGCACGATGCAAACACATATGTGTCCGTGTCCTGCAAAAAGCCTAAAATGTAAATGGGTAAATTAGTAAGTAAAACCTTGGAGATACTTGCACATCTGCAAGACACCTTTTCTATGCGGTGTGTGGGTGGAGGAAGGATATTGGAATCAGAATGCAAGTCTTAGTTTGGGCCCATTGTGACAGTTACTTAACTTGGCCAAATCTCAGTTCATTTTTAAAACAAGATAGGTGTGCATGGTGTGCACAAGATAATATGTGGGGGGGCTCCGCCCGCAGAGCCCCCCCCCCATCCGCCACAGATGAGAATAAGTCTACCAAGACATGATCTGCTTGGGGAGGAAAGGTGGCCGATCTCTCACAGGAGAAGGGCCAGGAGCCTTTTCCTCAATGGCTTTTACTGGGTTCATTTACACAGGAATTCAGGTAAAGCTCATTACTCATTGCCAGGAAGTAAGGATCAAATAACAAGGAAGTCTGAGGGCCTATTTTGAGTCAGGGTCAAAGAGCTGTAAAACACTTTAAGGAACAAACTTACTTCTTCCTTGGACCCTTATCATTCAATTGAGAGCATTCTAAACAAAGCAGGTTTCACAGGATTTTACATATTCTTTCTGAGGCCTGATCACCTGGGGAACCCGCCCTTTCCAGCACAGGGCGGCACCACCCTCTGTCATTGTTTCAGGCTTAGGTGGAGCAAGGGAAGTAAGGCAGCTAAGAAATTAGGAGATTTTCTCGCAGACAATGAGGACTCAGGCTTTGTCAAAGCTGAGGGGCGAGGGTCCATCACCTCCTTTTGCTGTAGCCCCCAAAGTCCTCCCTTGGGGGCCTCCCACGTGATTGTGCCTGTCTTAGATCATTCTCCCCTTGGGGAATCTTACCCATCATTGGCTAACCAACCAAGCACTGGGGGCCAGGCAGGGTGAAGCAAAAGGAGCAGAAGCAGTGCTCCTGCCAGGGAGATAAGCTTTTGTCTCCTTGGTGGCTTACGGTCCAAGGTCGTTCCCTCAGCCTTAGCCTTAGCGGGGGTTACAGCTTCTGATACCAGGCAGGGCGGTTCCCAACAATAATATATTTATAGATTATAATCTATATCAGTATATATGATACTAATATAGGAATTGTCCTATTAAAATATGCTGTATGTATATATTAGATATCTCAAAATATGTGTATTATGTAATATATATGATATTTTATGTAAATATGTATATATAATATATAGGAATGTAAAACTTGGTAGTGGAAACTCAAAGCATATTTTAATATTAAATGGGACAATAAGTATCAGGGATAGTTCAATGCTTGGTCCTCAGTAAGTTGTAACTATACTTACTTTTTTTATGGGGAATGAAACAATGAATATTTATTGTGCACCTACTATCTGCCAGGCACGGCACTAGGTCTGGGGGTACAGGGTCAATAGAAACAACACAATCCTTATTTCTAGTTTACTGGGTCGGGGTGGGGTTCAGGCCTTTGTTAAATAATTGCACAAACAAATACAAAACAATAATTGTAGAAAGTGCCATGAAGAAAAGTCATATAATGTAACGAGAGATTCACAACAACACAGGGTACATATTATTCTACACCCATTTTACAGAAAGGAAAACTAATGCAGATTAGATACTTTTCATGGGGCCTCACACCAGTAAGTGGCATAGGCTGGATTCGAACCCAGGAGTCTTGAGCAGGTGCTCACTGTGCTGCCTCCGGGAAAGACTCTTTGGGGAAAATGTCTCAGGCAGGGAAGCGGAGGAGCATGGCATCGCCAGAGAAGAGAATATAAAGAAATGCCTAGAGTCAGCCCCAAATAAAGGTGAGACACTGCCATTTGGGACAACGTGGATGGATCTTGAGTTACATGACGAGTGAAATAAGTCACATGGAAAAGGACAAGAACCTTATGATTCCACTTATGTATGGGTTATAAAGCAGAAGGCAACAAATGAGAAACAAAACAAACACACGAGCAAACAATCTCACAGACACAGACGACAGAAGGGTGGTTACCGGAGGGGAAGGAGGGTGGGGGAGGGTGACGGGGGTCCAGATACACGGTGCGCAAGGGAGACTGGACCCGGGCGGTGAGCACACAGTGAAGCACACGGGTGCCGCGTTGTAAGGTCGTGCGCCTCAAATGTACGTGATGTCGTTGACCAGTGCTGCCCCAGTAAATTCAATAAAAATAAAAGTAGAATTCCATTTTCAGCCTCATGAAGCTATTAAAAAAAAAAAAAAAGAAATGGCCAACGGTGTACGGCTTAATCGAGAGGCTGGTGCCAGTGTCCTGCCGCCTTAAAGGTCGCTGGTAAAGAAGCTGAGTCTGGAGTCTTCAGTCGAAAGGCTGCACGGAGCTGGCTCATCTCGCTGACCGCCAGCATCCCTGGCCGATGGGCACGAACACGCACGGGAATAAGGAGCGCTCATGACTTTTTAACTAAGTTATAATTCGCACATTGTAAAATTTACCATTTTAACCTGTAGAAGAGGGCGATTTTCTAAAATATGTTTACAAGGCAGGTTAGGCCGTCAGGACCACTTTCTAAGCTCAGAGCACTTTCATGACCCCAAGAGAGACCCCACTCACAGTGGTCAGGCGCTCCCCACCGTCGAGGGCCCCTCCCCACCCCTGACAGTCACGGGTCTGCTTTCCGTCCCTACGGGTTTGCCTGGGTCGGACTTGCACGCCTTTCCACGCTGCGTCTTCCTCTCACTGGGAGCCCTGCTGCAGGAGTGGCTGCTTATGCGCAGACCTGTCTTACGGCTTTGAACGTCTGCATCCCCCGTTCTGGGCTGGCTTTCTGCGGCACGAAGGGCAAGCCTGTCCTCAGCCCTAAAGCCGTACTTCCTGACGTGTGGGGTGGAGGGCAGCCAGTGCCTCTGGAACCCGGGGGTGAGGAACAGCATCTCACGGCGAGAGAGCGGCCAGGACTCCTCTCGCAGCAGCGCTGCCAAAACCAAGGAGGGTCAGTTTGGAGCCTCAGTAGCTAGCTGTAAGGCCCTTGAACTCTGTCTTTTGTTTGAACAATATTCTTTTAGCAGAGGGCAGGCTCAGAGCTTTCTGCTAAAACAGCAGTTAGTGCAAATTAAATAAGGTCTCATGTTCGTTGCACTTACTTTTGCATTTATTTTCTCTCAAGGGCAGTTAAAGGATTGACGTAGAGTTCCCTTTAAAGTAAAGGACTAAAACGGGACAATTAGAGGAAAATGGGAAAAGGCTAAGGGCAAGCAGGCTGTGGGATGTGCAAAAACCGGGAGAAGGATGCTTGGGTGACTCGAGTTTGGGAGTTTCTGTTCTAAAGGCCGTGTTTCACAGAGATGGAAATTCACGTCTAGTTTTCCCGTAGCTGCCTCTTCAAAATAAATATGTCCAAACAATTTTAAAGCAGTTGGACCACAGCAGAGCTGCACATGCATGAGGTGTCTTGTTAAGATTCTCCTGGTTTCCAAATATCTTCTAAATATAACAAATCAAACCTCCCCCTCCGAAGTCGGTAATTAGTCAGCCCGGGCGCACGCACGGCTTTGAAGCCTCTAGTCTGGGCTGTCAACTCTAATCAGATCTCCCCAGACTCCTCTTCCGGATTTGCCCCAGGCCCCGTGACTTCCATCAGCAATTTACTTTCCCCTGGAAATGTCGCCTAGTGAGAAGACTCGAGAATTCGAAATTGTTTTGCTGTTTTCTCTCTGGGCAATGGATGCAATCAAAACTTACTTCCCCTGATTTTCTCTTCCTTTTTTTTTTTCGGGCTAAAAAGACTGTTTTCGTTGTTGCCTGTTCTGTTTCTCCTCGGTTTACCCCTTTCGCAGCTGTGTTGGGACACCTTTCCTCATTAGCAGCAATTCATTCTGTAGCCAGGTTCCTAGACCCCAGGACCGCCACTGGGGACCAGTCCCAGGGCCCTGTGGGGACCAGTCCCAGGGCCCTGTGGGGACCAGTCCAGAGCCCTGTGGGGACCAGTCCCAGGGCCCCGTGGGGACCAGTCCAGGGCCCTGTGGGGACCAGTCCAGAGCCCTGTGGGGACCAGTCCCAGGGCCCTGTGGGGACCAGTCTGGAGCCCTGGGAGTCACACAGCAAAGGGACAGAGGACTTGCCCGATGCAGGGAAGACCGGGCAAAGCTTCCCACTCTATCTCTGCAGTCCTGGGAGAGAAAGACAAGATGACCGAGGCATGTCACCCCAGCTTCAGGTCTGCGGCGGTCCCTAGAGCTAATTACTGCTTCTCCCAAGAATACCTTTGATGGAAACTTCTGTATAAGGCTTTGTGCTTCCTTCTCTGGCAACAGTAATGCCCACTCTCCTCACAAGCACATGGAAATGTGCTCGAAAGAAATAGATCCACCTCTCTGACACAGACGTAAACTACCCCAAATCAACCAGGAGACACAGGACGAAATTAATACCTTCAAATCTAGAACACAAGAGCCGACTACTGAAATGTTTCCTGCATTGTGATCCTTTCATTTATGATAAAGGGTGGAGAAAAAATTAAAGGTCAGTGAGGAAAACTGTAAATTGGGGGCAAAAACATGTCTTTTCAGAGACGAAAAATCCTTGATCTTTTTTTAATGTTAAGATTTTTTTTGGGGGGGGAGTTGCCCTCTTGAATGCCATCTCTTCTTTCAGAAAAGTCTGTGTAGTATTTCCAGGACTCCATATGGGATACAGCTTTTCTTTTATTTTTTAAAGATTTTATTTATTTATTTTTAGAGAGGGAAGGGAGGGAGAAAGAGAGAGAGAAACATCAATGTGCAATTGCTGGGGGTCATGGCCTGCAACCCAGGCATGTACCCTGACTGGGAATCGAACCTGTGACACTTTGGTTCGCAGCCCGCGCTCAATGCACTGAGCCACACCAGCCAGGGCAGGATACAGCTTTTCAATTTCATCCGCTCTCAGTGGCAAAGCCCTGAGTTCAGCAGGGCAGCCTGGGGCAACAGCACAGGGATTGTTTATACTGTGGGCACAGCCTCCCCTACCTCTCTCCCGCCTGCAAGGAAGTGCCTTCATGAATAATTAATCATCTATGGAAGTTCCCGGTTCTTTCTCTCGTCCACCTGGACACGACCACACAGCCCCTTCTTTGTGTAAAACAGCTTTGTCGAGGTATAAGTGATACAGGAAGAACTGTGCGTATTTAATGTGCATACTCGTCCTGCGGTGAGTTTGGACAGAGCCAACACCCACAATCCCATCACCCCACTGAAGGTAGCAGATGTCCAACACCTCCAGGGTTTCCTTGTGTCCCTCGTGGTTTGTTTGTTTGGGTTTCTTTGTCTGTTGTACTGAGGGCATTTATCATAAGATCTGCCTTGCTGACACATTTTGAAGTGTGTAAAACGCTGGGTTGTTAACTATGGGCACCGTGCTGCCCTGCAGACCGCTGGGACTTACTCATCTAGCATAACTGAAACCCTGTCCCCCATCCCCCGCGGCAACCGCCATGCTGCTCTCTGACTCTGTGAAAATGATGATTTCCGATACGTCCAGTGCTATCTGTCCTTCTATGACTGGCTCATTTCACTCAGCATAATGTCCTCCGGGTCCATCCGTGCTGTCACCAAGGACGGAATGGTTTGGACGGAGTGGTTCACCTATGGGTGAACCCTTGGGTTGTCTCTGTATCTGGGCTGTTGTGAACAGCGCTGCAGCGACCGAGGTCCGGGACCTCCCCTGCTGTGCCGTGTGGTCATTTCCTGGACCGTCTGCACAGTTCCCTCGCTGTGGCTTTCTTCACTATGGCAACTGGAGGGATGCTTCTGCCTCGAGTGGCTGCCAGCGGTGGGAAGAGCGCTGGGAGGGAGCCTGCAGAGTCGGCAGGGATTCCGGTGTCCGAAAGCACCAGCTAGCTCACTGGCTCTGTCTCCAGGCTGGGCAGGAGGGCCGGGCCTCCGGTGCAGTGAGCGCACCAGGCGGGGCCAGGAGGCCGTGCTACTTGAAGCCTTCAGATCGGTCAGCTCTGGCCTCTGTGAGGGGGGACAGCTGACCGCTATCTCCATGGTTACCGTAGCCCTGGCTAGCGGGCCCAGGCTAGACTCGGGGCATAGCAACTGCAAATGTCTCAGCCGGCCCCCGCTGGAACGCTTCAGGTATCTGCATATCTTACTGAGCGCTCGCTGTAAGCTGGGTGTGACTTGCTGGTGTCTGGGACAGACGAGGTGACGTTTTCTTCATGGAGCTTCTAGTCTCGTTAGAAAGGCAGATTTTAAATAAAAAGTCACACGAATTACGCATTGTATACAGTATGTGTTTACATAGTAATCGCAAGATCACAAATTATAATCTGCCCTCCCAATGCAGACAGTGGGGTGCTCTGACAAGACGGAGATGCGAAGACACAGAACATGCGGGAGGATCCGGCGTCCTCCCTGGGGGCCGGTGTGTCTGTCCCCTCCATGGGGAGCAGGGCACGGCAGGGTCTCTTTGACGCCCCACTCCCAGCCCCTGGCCGTGCAGTGTGTGCTGCCACACAGTGACTCCGCACGGAACAAAGGCGCAGCTCGGCCTGCCCCGCGCCCGCAGAGCGGTGCCTTCTCCCGTCCCGTCCCCTCGCTCCAGCTTCCGGGCTCCTCTGGCACGTGGGGTCTTCTCTGGGGGCGTCGCTTGTGGGCGGCCTCGGTCTTTCCTCTCCGCTGTTATTTCCTTAATCACTTTGCCCACACACCATGGCAGCCATCAACGCAGAGAAAGCCTTTCCGACTTTTGTTGATTTTTTTCAGAACCACCTGGATTTTTATCCCATCACGAACCACACTATTTACATAGAAATGCACAGAAGGTTGCCTAGGGCGCCACCCCCACCCTGAGAGGGTCCATCACTTCACTGGCTGCAGCATAAGTTCCAAACTCCTCAGCCGGACGTCCAGGCCTTCGGTGGCCTGCCCTGCATCTGGCTTCCCAGCTCCCTGCTCCACGGGGTCCCCTCGGGCACTTGGTCTCTTTGCTCCAACCGCACTGGCTTCCTTCTCCGAACCCTGGTGCCTCTGGCCTGGGCGGGTCTCTGAACTGAAGATCCTTTTCCTCTCCAGCCTTCCAGGATGATGACAGGTGGAGATGCCGTCTCATGGAGAGACTATTGCTAGGATCACTAGCTGCAGGGCATGCACTGAGTCGCTGCACACGCATGTGCGCTCACACTCACGGAACCCTTCTGCTTTTCCAGGAGGGGACGGTGACAGTTCTCCGACCGCTGACTGGGAGTGGGAGAAGCCGAGAGCAGAGTCTGTGGACGCCTCCTCTTCGGGCCCCGTCGCACCTGAGACTCCCAGGAAAGGTTCCCATGGCTCGTCCCTGCAGTCCCAGCTGATGGCTTCTGATCATCTCCAAGGGGACGTTTTGGATCATTCAAGTGAGTTTTTTTTTTCTCTTCAATCTTTGCCACACCCAAACCATTCTTCCTTCCAGGGCCTGAGGGTGACGTAGCAATGAGTAATGTGCACTTGGGAACTGGCATCAATCTCTGCCAGGAAGGCAGGGTTTGGGTGCAGCCAGCACCCGTGTGACGCATTCACAGAGGAGACGACTGTCTTTGGGGTGTCACCTTAGGGGCGTCAGAAGGACTGACCTTGCAGTGTTTTGTTTAAAAAAAAAAACACCCTGAAGACATTTAGCAGAATGTTAAGCTTTGCTAAAGCTGGGCGGTGCATGCCCAGGTGTCTGTTATTTATCTTCATACTTAGCTGCGTATCCGACATTGTCCACATGAAGAAGAAAAGAAAGGAAGAAAAATATCCTTGAATGCTATGTCCCTGGCAAGGAAAAGTCAAAAGACTTAGTGAGATTTCCTTTCAGGAGTCGGTCTGAACCAGATCCGGCAAGCATGTCCCTTAATCTCCAGTTGGCTGATACCGGACTGATCACGTCGGCACCCAGCGTCACACCGCGTCTCTGCCACCAGCTTGCCAGGGTTCAAAGCCCCGCTCCCCACTTGTTAGCCGCACCTCAGAAACAATTTGCCTAACCCTCTAAACTTAACACGTTCCTCTGTGAATGGGGACCATCAGAGTTCCTAGCTTCTACGGATGAATATAATTCAGGTAAAGCGCTTAGCATCCTGTGTCATGCATATTAAATACTCAAAAAATGTCAAGCTATGTCTACATCAGGCTGAGGTTAAACGGAACACTGTCTTCACTTCGTCTGCATTCACAAAGCCATGGTCAAAGTCACTGACCACCTCGTCTTCTCCCAAAGACCCATGTTCCCTGCTTCATACTGTTTTATTCTCAGGGCAGCTATCCGAAATACATGTTAAAAAGGGGCTTCCAGTTTCCTTTCCAGGTTTCGGGATGATCGGGGAGCAGCTTTCACTGTTTAGACAGTTCCCAGGTGATCAACACCTACTAAGGGTCCATGGGCACCTCCTCCAGGGAGCCCACCGTGTGCTCTTGGGGAGGGCCTGTTAAGTGACCCCTATGTGCTCCCAGCACTCCCCACTCTCATGCTTGTTTCCTGCTGCACGCTTACCTCTGCGTCTCGCCCACCAGACTACGAGCTCCTTAAGGACGGGCGCTACTACTGTGTCCTAGTCATCTCGGATTCCACAGTGCCCACGTAGTGCCAGGCACACAGCGGGGCCTCCGTGACCGGGGTGGGACAATTAAACGCACTATCTGCATTTTAACTATAAGAATTGTCAAGTTCAGACAGGTCCAGGGAGCCTGTGCCCGCGTTCTTTGCCGTGTCTGGGATGTGTCTCCCGCTGACTACCGCTAAGACTCCAACCCCTTCTATAAGGTTGAAATCAACCCAGCCCTCCCGTGTGTGGCGTTCTCTGGTGGGCAGGGGTAGTGCTTTGCTTCCCTGTGGTTCCCTAGTGCTCTGCATCTCTCTCCACCGGAACTAGTTTCCTCTTCCTCGCCTGCCTTGGAAGCCTCGGGTGGGCAAGGTCTCCACCGAGTCCCGTTTTACCTCCTGCACGGGTGGGGTTTGCATGTGCATCCTGTTCCAGGCGCCCCTGCACATACCATGGGTGCAGGCACACGTGACATGTGTTTATTGGCCGGGCACGTCTGAGTTCCAGCAGCTGGAAACCCAGCTCCGAACGCACCGTCAGCAACAGAACTTACTGCTTCGTGTTCGTGACGATTCCAGGCGTAGATGTCAGGCGTCTGTCGGGGTCTACTCTCCTGCCCTCTTCTCTCCGGTGTCAGCTTCATTCTTTCAAAGGTTGCTGGCCTGTGGTGGCCCTCCGTGGCCCTCCATGGCCCACTGCCTGCAGCTTCCCAGGCGCCAGTCCAGCAGGAAAAGATGACAGCCTTCTGGAGCAACGTCACGGGGCCCCGTTTCGTTGGTTCTGGAAGGGTCACAGTCACGTGACAAACCCAATTGCCATCAATAAGTACACAACACTCCAAATGGCTCGGAGCGGGCCGGATGCTGGAGAGAACTCAGTCTCTCACACGAGCCGTGAACAGAGAGAGGCGGGCAGGCGATTCCCACGGAAATTATGGGCGCTGCCGCCAAAGAACAGCAAGCAGATGTCAACTGTTCTCAGTGAGCTTGCAGTCTAGTGGGGGAAATATAGAGAAATGAAACAGCAATTTTGACTCATCGAGAAAACAGCACCAGAGGGGACATGCATGAGCCACGGATCTCGGCTAAGGGCCAAGGGGGAGTTGAAGGAATCAAGGAAGGCTTCCCGAAGGAGGCCACACTCCAGCTAAGCCAAAACAGGTACTAAGTAAATGGCCACTGGTAGAACTGAATCAATGAACACCTTGTCCAAAATTGCATAACTCATATCTTTGCAGAACGTGAGTTTAAACCCAGTCATCCGTTAATATTTGAGTCTAGTGATCTTTGCAGTTTGTCAAACTAGGCTTGTTTCCGTGAGAAAACGTTTTCCACATTCCACATGGCATCGGAGGGGGCTAAGAATAGAAACAGACTTCAGGAGGATGATCGAGTGCTCAGCTGAACCCACAGTAACCTATTACACGTGAGTGTCCATGAGATTCCGCACGGCCGGTCTCCAGGGTCCTGCCCACACCGTGGACTGAGCGCATCCTGCACACTGACTCGAGTCTTCACAGCATCAGTAACAACAATAAATGCATTCGTAGCAAAGTCATTCCGCGTTTTCCACAACTTGGAAACTTGTGGGAGTGACCTGCAACTGTTGAAAACTTGGGCTTTTGCAGCACTGGCAAAAATAAGTCTCGGGGTGTGTTTATGTGGTAACCCTCAAGCCAGCTCTGATTTCTTTTAGGCGATTAGACTCATCCTCAGGGTTTCCGTGGGTCTAACTCACGCTTATCACTGCTGGAGAATTTGCAGTCAGTCCCCCTGTGGCTTGGCAGCAAGGCTTTGCTGATAGCAGAGGGCTTTGCTGTCAGCCCATGAGATATGATCCTCTTGTGCCCTTGAGAGACTCCCTGTATGCAAAGTTGCAATTCTCCCCCGCTCCACCCCGCCATCTCAGGCAAAGCATTATGTGCTGGCTGGAGGGAGTTCCTAAACCTTGGCTCTGGCCCCTCAGAGCTGTGTGACCTTGGGCAAATTCGTCATTCCTCTCCGTCCTGGACCTCTCATTTCCAGAGCTTATGCTGATGGTCCCTGCCTCCTAGGTGTGTCGCGCGGATTAAATGAACCGGTGCATGAAAGCTCTGTGAATTACAGGCCACTCTACAGATTCGGGCGTCATCATCATTGTCGTCGTTATCATCATTGCTACATTTCTGACACTTGCATACACTCTACAAACCCTTTTCCCTACAGCAAACTAAAAGGCAAGCCCCAAATTGTTTATGTAGCAGAATCATTTATTGTTTTAATGATACAAAAAAATCTAATTATTTGCAGTATTTTTTCTAGCATTTCGTAATATTATTGTGTTACTTCCAACAAATTGTTTGGGATGACATCCATCTTAAAACTGATTTTGGTATGTAGAAGGGAAGTTTCAGTGTGATTTTGCCGTTCCGGCATTATTTAACCAGCCATGATTTCTAATTCATTTATTTCTACTTTTCCTATTAGAAACCAGTTTGTTGGGAGAGATCTCTTTTCAGACAGTTCTGCTTGCTGCATGCTTGATCATGTCTGCATGTGCAAGGTAATTCGGATTTTATTTTCTTGCGGTATGTTTCATAATTAATGAAGCTGTAATTGATTGGTGATTTACTCGCCTTATTCCACAAAGCATTTGGAGGTAGCTCCGTGGTTAAGATGTGCTCATTTGCCTGTGTGCTCCTTTTTCTGTCGCCTCCCTCCTCTCATCGTTTCACAGAGCATACAAAAGCTAGTGCATCTTGCTGGAAGTCGGAGTTTACAATGTATCGTCCTTTGTTTAAATCCTCAGAGACTCTGTTACAAATATAGACTAAGTACCTCTGCCTGGAGTTCAAGGGCACTTAAAGTTCCCACTAGGGGACCTGGAGTCCTGCTGGGACTCCACCTTTTCCATTATATTTTTATATCCTAAAATAAAGTTCCTGTTCCAGGGGGGCCTACTCAGCATCTCAGAGCACTTAATGCTCTCGCCTGATTACAACCCTGTTTGTCCTATCCTCTGCCAGGCATGGCCCTCCTGTCCTTTCCGTGCTCAGGTCTCCAGGCCAGTGATCACGTCCCTTCTGCGCTGGGCCCACCTGTGCTTCCGGGCCTTTGCACTCGCTGTTTGCTCCGCTGCCTCGTGCAGCCGTCTCCAGAAAGCCTTGTGATGCGTGTCCTTCCTCTTCTCTGGAATCTGCTCCAGTGTCCCATCATCAGAGAGCCCTCCCTTCATAACCCTGTATAGTAGCATACCAGTGCACTTTGCTGTTGTCTAGAGCACTTATTACATGTTCCCTCGTATAAGTGTTAATGACTATCTCTCCCTGTAAGAATGTGAGCTCCCCGAGAGCTGAGACATGGCATGTCGCCTTCACTACTGCAGCCCCGGTGCCAGGGGCTGGTCAGCCTGTGTTGAACCAGTGAAACGGGGAGGAATGGCACAGTCCCGGGGTCTTTGCAAGTGCGGCTTGCTCTCAAGTCCCGCCTCTTGAGGGGCAAATGCCTCACATCTCTCTGGGGAGTTGTGTTTTCAAATTCAAAGTCCTGGATCCCATCCCTTGAGATCTACTAAGCTAGAGCTAGTGAGACTCAGTATTTGAAAAGTGAGCTTTTCAGATAGTCATGAGGTTTGAGAAGGATTTTTAGATCACAGTGGGACTGAAGAACGGAAATGGGGGAGACCCTGCGGTTAAAACTCTGCCTCCTGTACCACGTGGGAGGATCACATGGGCTTCAGCGTGACAGCCACAGTGAAAGAATGTAGTGTGGAAACACATTTGGCTTTATGTAACTTGGCATTTCCTAGCCAGAGTGACCATGGAACACTTTCCTTTATCTCACAGGGCTGTTAATGTAACATTCCTCTCAGGTTAATCTCTGTGGATATTCCCTCCTTAACAGGGGAGCTTCACTCCCCACCCCTTGAGTGTGAGCTGCACTTAGAAACTCGCTCCCCAAGAGTAGAGTGTGGGAAGAGGAAACAAAGGTAGCTTTATAGCCGACAAAGCTGACAAACAGGACCTCGCATGGTCAAGGTCAGCATCAACACGGGTACGTTACGCTGAGAGCCTGTACCCGTGATACGATGAGATAAGAACGGCACCTCCCCTCGGTGGTTCCAGACCCCAGCCTAAGCACGAGAAGAACCCCAAATGAGGGACAGTCTATATGTGATGTGACCAGCCGCCCTCGAAACTGGCGAGGCCCGCAAAACCAAGGAGCGTCTGAGGAACTGTCACAGCCCAGAGGGCCCTAAGGAGACGTGATGACGAAAGGTGCTGTGGTGTCCTGGGCTGGGCTCCTGGAGCGCGGGTAAGTCAGGGACAGCTGCAGAGTCCAGAGGACATGCAAAGCAATCGAACAGTGAGGCACCGCTGTCGGCCCCGTAACTACGGCCGAGCACGTGCATCGTGAGGTGCTAGTGGTCGGAGGGGCTGCGTGAGGGTACGTGAGAACCCTCGGCGCCATTTTTTGCAACTTCTTTGTATAGCTGAAGTTATTCTAACCTAAGAAGGTTATTTAAGAAAATGATTGGTTAAAAAAGAACTGTTCCGCCCTGGCTTGTGTAGCTCAGTGGATTGAGTGTGGGCTGAGAACCAAAGTGTCGCAGGTTCGATTCCCAGTCAGGTACATGCCTGGGTTGCAGGCCATGACCCCCAGCAACCGCACATGGATGTTTCTCTCTCTCTCTCTTTCTCCCTCCCTTCCCTCTCTAACAATAAATAAATAAAATCTTTAAAAAAAAGAACTGTTCACACGGGCAGCAGCGTGGATGGACGTCGTAGTACCATGTAAGGGAAATACGATAGGCACAAGTGTCCATGTGACTGCACACACATATAAACCTCCAGAGAAGGCACAGGAACCGGTTGTTATTCAGATGTAAGAACGGTGATCATTTTGGGTGGATAGAGTGGGAGGGGCCAACGAAGGAAACCGTACAGGGTGCTGGAAATATTCTGTATCATGATTTGGGTGGCAATTACAAGGGCTTAAGTAAAAAAAAATAAATAAAAAAAAATATATATATATATATATATATATATATATATGCATTTTATATGCTTTAGTGTACCTCTCCTAAAGCATATAAAATGCTTTTCAATGAAAATCCTTTTCAATTTCAAAGCATAATTTAAAATTAAATTAAATAACTTAAAATGAAAATGCTCCATTTAAAAGTGCATATAGAGAGATGCCTAAATGGAGACACATCAGATTTGCGTAACGGCTGCTTCAGGGTGATGGAATTTTTGATATTTTCCTTTCCCCCTTTGTATTTCTTTGTAACCTCTTTCAGTAAGTCATAATTTGAACACAAAAGCAATAAAAACATTATCCTTTGAAGAAATAAACCCACCCTGTGAAAGAGTCATTCATCTGATTGGCAAAACCCCAAACGCTTAGCATTCTTTGGGGCGGTAGGCACACACATTTTCTCCTTTGTTTTCTTTCCAGAAGTTTTATACCTTTGTGGTACCCTTGCCAGTTCATTCTTTGCCCGTGAATAGACAATTGTTTCAATACCATTCGCTGAAAAGACTCTCCTTTCTCCACTGAACTGCTTTTGCAACTTTGTTAAAAGTCACTTAACGTCTCCCTTTCTGGGCTGCCTCCCCTCTTCCACTGATCTGTATTTGTATCCCTTTGTCAAGACCACACTCTCTTTGTTACTGTAGTTTTTTTACACAATAGCACTGATGAATCCTAACATCACGCGTCTAGAATCAGGCTAAGGGAACGCCCCACGCGCTGGGAATGCCTCATGAGCCCGCTGACCCTGAGCGCTTCCTTGTTGCAGGTGGTTTCTGGGCGGGATGCTGGCCAGCGCCTTCACGTGCTCCTGCATCGTCACTGTTGCTTGTAAGTAACCGTCTCCCAAACGCCTCCTCTGATTCCCGTGTTCCCTTCCAATTTTGGTCATTTTACTGGAGTTTCTCTTTCTCATCCAAGATGTTGTCAAGTTACTGTTTCTCAGCCTCGCCGGCTTCTTCAGAGCCACCCCCTGCGCTAGGAGAGTGTCGCCTGTGTTGTCATCATTTAGACCAAGATGACGGTCCTCCGAAACCTGGGACTTTGCGCCGAGTGAGCGTGGCATCGACTGCATACAGGAAAGGACCGGATCATTTGTCCTGAAGAAGACTTCCTATTAGCACAGAAATCTAACAGTCTTGTCTTCCTGTGTGTAAATTCTTACATCAGAATAGATAGAGTTCACTTTTAAGGCAGCAGGATTTAGGAAGTCATGTGAATTTTAAATTTTTAAGTAGTATTAAAGGCCTTTTATAGATTCATAGCACTGCATTTTAACAATGGCTCCTACGAAGAGGACTTTTTCCTATAGTTTCTCAAATAACCGGCAAATGGCCCACGGAATGGACTCAGTTACAAACCGCGATGTCTCCGCTGTCTCTCAGGCACTTAGCAATCCCTCTGCAGGCTGATGGCCACGCGTTAGCATATTTCCCAGGGTGACTGGGGTCTGGGTGAGAGGCTCGTGGAATTTCAAGCAGCCCGCAGAGCAGGATCCCCTGCAAGACGGATTGTGTTAATTACCTTCCACACGGCCGCCCGCCCGAGGCCAACTCCCAGAGCTGGGAGACAGAGGTCTGTGATTCAAATCAGTTCACAGGCCTTTGCTCCTGCACCGTGTCGCCCCTATTTACACACTCTCGGTTAATTCTGAAATCACAGTGATGCGGAGGGAAGGCTTATTTTGTTTAGGACTCCGGCCAATGTTGATCTGCTGACACTTTGAGTGATGCGTCCCTCAGTTTCCTAGCATTCCAGACTTCTGGGTGCAGGCATTCATGTGGCTAAGTTTTGTTTAATCCGATAGTTAGGAAATTGGGTCCTGAGGCCACCTGCGAGAGAAATCCTTATTCTTTAGCCCTTGTCACCGATTGACATTTGTTTAAAGCTCTTCTAAGGTAGGCGCCCCCTCCCTGGGGCTGCAGGCTGCTCTCCGCCTCACAGGCTGTTAGCTACAGGTCTGCTTTCCTGCTCGGCTTTCTGGGCGGGGATGTTGCCCTAGGCAGGGCTGGCCTAACCAGGAGTGTCTGAACAAAAGACTCTCACCCAGACAGTCCTTTTGTGACCCAACTTTCAGATGTGAAAGCGTCATTTTTTTGTCAGATGGGGCAAATTGTATGCATCCGTTCTCTGTGGGTTTGACGATGAACATGTACCATTAGTAGGAAGCTCTGTAAGGAGGGCAGAGCTTCTGGGAGGGTGCCATGGCAACAACCCCTCTTAAGTCAACTGGGGAGCTTGTTTAAGGAGCAGATTTGTGTACCCTGAATCCAGACCTTCCCAGCCCAAACTTCTGAGGGGTGTCCACTTTCAACAGCCTCTCCAGGTAATTCCTTGTACACTAACTTTGAAAATCTTGGAAAGATGGTTCGTAAAACCCTACAGTGGCCTCCCTTAACCTACTGAACCTTTACTGAGGCCGTGCATGCTCTGTGCGGGGCTGGGTGCCCAGCTCTGCTCTGCAGACGTTCATGGTCTCTGCCAAGGGTCAGACACTGTTGCTAGGTGACCGGGTTGCATGCCAAGGCCTTGAGAGTTCAGAGTCTAATGACAAGAGCATGGAAAGGGCAGAGCGAAGGTGACTTTTAATATGAAATGTGGGAAGTGCAGGTAGAGAGGTAGCAGAGAGGCTATGGGGATGCCAGGGGGGAGGTTTTCCCAGACCAGGAGCAGGGGGAGGTCGGGGGGTGGGGGAAGACCTAATCTGCTGCTGCTTTGAGGGTGGCTCCGGCTGTTCTGAGCTCCTCGTTCGTTCGTTCTCTCCTGAAAATAATTATTAGGTCAGGACCGCCATGCCACTTCCTCTGCACCGCTGTCGTCCACAGCCTCGGTTCTGGAACGAGATGGCTTCTCTGATCGTCTGTGTACACACTATCAGCTTGCTCTCTGGTTCCCGCTCCGTTCTCACCCACTCCCTGCCCACCACGTACACACGCACTCCTGCGTGTACGACCTGTGAGCACAAGGACTTTGGATTTCCTTTTTGCCTCCACCTCCATGCCTTGGAAACAGTACACATGCCATAAATATTCATTACATCGAAGGTATTCGCTGCATCATTTCTTATTAAACCCAAGGGCTCTGTGCCTATGTAGGACAGATGTTGCAACCCTCTCCCTCACATATAGACATGTCCAGAAACCAATGAGCCAGAGACATGGTCATGACCATCCAGAGTGTAGAATGACTCACACGTCTGTTTCAGCCATCAGGGATGAGGCTCTGAGGGGCGGAGGGCGGGCTCTGAATCCTGTTCCACAAACTGTGATGGAGGGGCCCTCCCCCACCCGCCCTGTGCTCTGCGTGCCTCAGGTTAGGGTCCAACCCTGACCCTTTAGCACCTTATGCTTCTCAGGTCACGTCCCTTTTCATCCCATAATGCAGTTCTCATTCAACTGTCTTCTTTGTTCAAGTCCGTGGGTTTGGGACTGTCTTCACTGCTCACCTTTGGCCAGAGTGTCCCTTTCACACGAAGGTCATCACAGGTGTCCCACCTGCCAATAATGTGTTAGCATCAGCAGTCTGCATTTTGCAAACTTACAGTTTTAGGGAAACAAAATGGGTGGCATCTGTTCTCTCTACACTTACGTACAGGAAAGTATGTGTACATAGGTGGTGAATGAATGAATGCATGAACCTTAGGGAGTAGAAACATGAGGAAAACCCACCTGTTACCCTACAGGCGTTTCCGTTGTAGGGGCGGTGGAGAGAGAAAGCAATAGGGAAGGGTACAGAACTGAGTACCAGGCTGGGACGAGGGGCAAAACCTCTGTGGCCTTCCTGAGGAAAGGGAGAGAGCTGAGACCTGCGAAGGCAAGAAAAAAAAAAATACAGACAAGTTACTCGAAGCTCCACTTTCCTAGTAACGATCACTCAAGCTCGTTTGTCGGTGTGCACGCACGTGTGTGTGTGTGTGTGTGTGCAGGGATGAGCACAGACACCGCCCTTCCTGGGCATGCAGATGAATTATGCATTTCCTCTCTCCTTTCTCTGAGCTGGGTTCGCCAAAGTTTGACAGCCATGCAGGAGAGCCTCTGGTGAATGTCTTCGATCTGAATATCTGGAAACTGTCCGATTGGCAGCCCGCTTGGGGTCAGCTGCTTTATTGGAAGGGAGGGAGCAAAGGATACTAGAGAAACACCTTTATAATTTGGTTATGTGATCATTTAGAAAAAAATCTCAGTTTTGCCCACGTAATATGTTCATGAAAATAATAATCAATTCATCCTCCCCTTGCCAGCACTAGCGGGGGAAAGGGAAATGGGATGGAGAACAGACCCCCCGGGGAAAATACTGCCCTGTGATTCCCTGAGGCCGTGGTGCTGGAACATTCATTTCCACCTGAGAATTCTCAGGGGAGCTTGTAACGGGCAGATGCCTGGGCCCGCCCACACGGACGGCTCTTCGCTCAGCCGCAAGGGTCGAGTAAGGAAAGCGGGTTTGCGTAACCGACACCAACTCGGAAGTAAACCAGTGCAGTTCGTACTTAACACAGAATGCAGACAAAGTCCTTCTTCTTCCTGAAGGAGTGGCTCGCTGTCTGGTGGCGACAGGGGTAGTGGCTGCTGGAAAATGGGCGGCCCGGAGCCATGTTCGGGAAGGCACGCTCTTCTTCCGACCCGTTTCCTTCGCCGAGGTTCCAACCTCGCTGGGGCCCCTGGGTGCGTTTCACTGACACTGCAGTTCAGATTGAACGCAGGAAAATTCCTCGAGGGGAAAACAGAGGAGAAACGCCAGGGCGCTCTGAAAGATGCAAGAGTGGTGCCGCTGCAAAACCGGCCGTGGGTCGCAGCCTGTGACGCCCCCTCGCCACCCCTCCGGCTTGGGACACGTTCCCGGGAGAACGTGCTTGCAATTCAGATTTGTTCCCTGTGACAGCCTCTGAGTGGAGACTTGTGTGGGGAAATTTGTCTTCGCTTAAAACTGTCATGACAAAATATCAGTTCTTATTTTATTTAGAGCATTTGGGATTGAAAAAAAGTGGTGGTGTTCTGATGAATGGAGGCAACGGCAAGCTCTACGTGCATGTTGCAACACGAGCCATCACAGGGTGGGGGGGGGTGGTCGCTCACGGAGCACTGTATCAGTTTCTCATGACTTCCGAAACAGGTGACCACAAGCCAGGGGCTTGCACAACACGGATTCGCTGTTTCACGTTTCCGGGGGTCAGAAGCGGAGATCAAGGCATCAGGGGGCCCTGTTTTCTCTCGGAAGGCTTCGGGGACACAGATTCTCCCTGCCCTGTGTCCCCGGCTGCCTGGCTACGGTCCTGCTACTCCCGGGACTGGGTGGCCCTCCCCTGCCTGTCCCTCCCGGAGCCTGGTCATCCTTCTAGAGTCCCCTCAGTCTTCACCGCCACTTGCGAGGCTTCCCGCGAGTCCCCCAGGATGATTCACAGATTTCCCCCTGCTGCCGTGCCCTTGATCACAGCTCCTTCAGGGCATGTCTAAGGGTCTGTAATTCTCGTTTGTTTCTTCAAAAATAGTTGTTGACTATGTTTGAAGACCATGTGGTCATCACGGCCCCAGGCTGGTCCGGATCTTCGAGGCCTCTGCTCTTCCGTTACTGCGGAATACCTAGAATTTCTACCCAAGTGTTTTCCGGAGCGCCCCACGTGGCCAGGCTGGAGCTCTCGCTCTGGAGGGTGAAGCGCAGGGAAAACGACTGGGCGGCTGTTGGCGTGCACACCCGGGCCGTGCCACGGCCCTGGCCGAGTCTCCACGGGTTTCACGTTCACGTTTCCACTCTCCTGGCTTCTCAAGGAGGCCGGGGTTTCGTCGTCTGCTGACCTTGCTGTCACACCTCGTTAAATGTTAGTGGGGAGGCTCCACTAGCCACATTTGACTTCAGGGTTTCCACAAAACTTTCCTGAACATTTCAGTGTGTCGGGACGTTCTTGCTCCTCACTCGGACTGCCGGGACCTTCGGGAACGTGGTGACACCTTCTCGGCTCGGGAGACAGCGGACTTTGGAGGAGGACATGCAGCCCCTCCCTCTCTGCTGGTGGAAAGACCTCCCACGGTGGGGCAGTCCATGCCTTGGCCTTCCAGCAACTCCTGGTCGGTCCAGGTCAGCTGCTGAGTGGTCTGTGGTCACATGGGCACCTGGGTTCCCTCCTCTCCTCTCCTGGCACCCTTCCGGCCCTGCAGCCTGCCCGGAGGCCGCACCGTGCTTGCAGCCCGGTCAAGGCCGGCCCATGTCCCCTCCAACAGCATCGCTGACTCGGTGTACAAAGGCTGGGGTGGTTAGGGGAGCACAAACACAGATGGACCACTTTCACTCTGCTGTTTAAAGTTCCCGCGTGGACAAAGCAACCGTGATTTTTAAGCTTCATTTACAGCAATGCGAAGAGGCGAGAAGAGCTTCAGAAGGAGCCCAGAGCTGGAACGGAACCCTGCTCACCGCTCACTCGGTGAGGTTCCTTGACATCTCTGAGTCTCCGTTGCTTTATGTACGAAGTAGAGATGGCAATTCCTACTTTTCAGCGTTGCTCTGAAGGTTCCTGAGAACGCGTTTGGTGAGGGGATGGCTTTGACCCTCCCCGTGATGCCTGCCTCAGTCATCTGTCTCTGAGTAGCAATGTTAGCACACACGTAGCAGCTCAAAGCAGCCCCCGTGCATTCTCCCGTGGCGTCCATGCGTCAGCAGACCGACACGGCTTAGCTGGGACCCCTGAAGTCTGCGATCGAGGTGCCAGCCAGGGCTGGGGAAGGTTCTCCTTCAAGCTCACGTGGTTGTTACATCAGCTCAGTTCCTCTGGCCCACAGGCTGAGGCCTCCCCAGCTGAGCCTGGGGATGGGAGCCCAAGCCAGACGTGTCTTGTCTGCGGCCTCGCAGAGCACCCAGGGGGACTGTGTCCAGACTCCTGGCCCCCGGAACTGTGAGGCAATAAATGTGCCTCCTGAGCTGCCGGGTTTGTGCTAACATTATGACGCGGCGTCAGATAACACAATACCCAAGAATCTCCACCGAGTTACTCTATGAATGTAACACAAGTAAAAGCCGTGAGTTGCTCTGCAAAGTGACTTCAGAACAAGTCCCCTTGCAGCGGTCTGGAGCCAGGCTGCTGCCCCTGAGCCTGGCCACGGAGAGCAGCTATTCCGACCTTGAACTCCTGAGCTCCTCCCTTGGCGGGGGGTGCAGAGTCCGACTGCTGACCCGTGTGCGGCCAGGAAGACTTATTCCTCGCGGGCTGTCAGCCTCGCTGACGGCCAGCCCGCTTCCTCTGAGCACCCCCTTTGCCAGCGCAGCCCCGGCAGCGGGCGACGTAGTTATGCAGACCGGGGTCTGCAGCACATGACAAATTTGCCGCTTTCCGGGCGCGACTGCCCTCGCTGGGGTTCATAATAGTCGTCAGAGTATGCCCTGAGGTGTGTCTTTGGTCCTGCAGCCTCACCGACTCATTCATTCGGCCGATACGTGTCTAGTCCCTACCACGTGCGGCCCAGAGCCAGCCCAGCTCCTGGGGATACAACAGCGAAGCAGACAGATCAGCGTTCTGCTCTCATGAGCCTGGATGTTTACGTAGCTTCCCTTCACTCTGAGAAATAGGCAACATTGCCGTTGAAAAATTGTTCATGGTTAAAACGACATGAATCCAGAGAACAGTGTAAAACAAATAGGCAATTGAATAAAGTCCTATGAGGCAGATGCCTTCGTCAGAGCCGAATGGGAGAGAGGACAATGCCTGCACCCACACCAGGAGCCCCCGGGCCCCGTCCCCACGACTCACCCTCACCAGGGTGACGCGGGCCTGGCTGTATGGTGACCACCCCGGTATCCCTCCGTGGAGTTTTAGCACCAGTGGTTATTCCTAAAGATTGTAGCATAACCTTATCTACTTTGTTCATATGTCTTCTGGGTTTTTTTTTATGTAAAGATTCTCCCCCCAACTATCTCCCTACCTTTGCAGTTTGTCTCTTGTGGAAACTGGGTCCTTTGTCCTGCAGTGTTCCCACAACTGCAGTGTTGCTGATGGCATTGCTGGGGTAAAGGTTTGCGTCTTGCTCCGTCCTCTGTACTTCCTGCCAAAGGGTGGTTGATGATAGGGGCTTATGAAGTTGCAGTTTTGAATTTCTTAGGGGAGGGGGTACAACTATCTCATAGGTGATGTGATATTTCTCAGCAGGAGGCACATAACCTCTCCTTGTGCTGTCGGTGGCCATTTCTGTCCGATGCTTGGGGCCTTCGTCCAGTAGGGTTGCAAGTTGATGATATTCCCATTTGATTCCTTCATTTTCCTGCTGGGCTATGTCTTTACCGAGAAATACCTGCCATCGAGTTACCTGGTAGTTCAGGTTTTATGGGAAAGGAAGGATGGATGCTTGAGTCTTTCCCTTTATTTATAATTTTCACACCAGAGTTAGTTCCTTAGCATCTTTCAAAAATGACCAGGATACTGCTCTTTTTTTTTTTTTTTTGCATGTTTAAAGACTTCACTTTTTAGAGCAGTTTTAGGTTTAAAAGAAATTGAGAGTAAGGTACAAAGATTTCCCATGTACTCCGGTCTCCACGCACGCACAGCCTTCCCCTTTATCCAGGTCACTCCCAGAATGGTACGTTTTCTGCTGCTTCTTCTTCTTTTTTTTTTAAACCCAAAATGAACCTAAATTTGTTACAGTAGGTAGTGACTAGCAAAGGAAGGGAGCAGATGGAATCACATGCTGAGGCTGCTTAAGTGTGACCCTCCGGGGGACGGCCACAGTGCCCTGCCGGGGGCGGGGGTGTTAGCTTCCCTCCATCCCTCTGAGTAGAGGTGAAGGTCCAGCCTTCCAATCTCCCTCGGGAACAGCTAGCCCGTTAGCCAGGACTATGGCGAGGGCTGGGGGGCAGCGTGGGCAGTGGAAGCCAGGAGGGCGCAGGGGGAGGTAAGGTCATGGCCCACAGAAGCCAGATGACGAGGCAGAACTGGGAGGCCTGTGCGGCAGGAGCCAGAATGGTAACATAAGGGGGAGGAGTGTGGCCTGGGAAAATCTGGGGGAAAGACCAGATAGGAGAAGGTCACAAAGCCCTGGAAGATCCCGGACAGGGATTGGGCTGGGGGAGGCACGAGCACAACAGGCCCACAGAGAACTAGGAGGAAGATGGGCTAGTTTGAAAGGAAGCTTACCCCTTCCCAAACCCAAGCAGATATAATCAGAGCTTAATGGGACTCACTCATCTGAGGGCTCTCACTGGGCAGCGGCCACGTGGGCCTGGCAGCTGCGCGGGCCAGAGAGTGGGCCCGAGTGCAGCGCGGGGCAGGGCCCGGGCGCCGTCGGGCCTTGGTGCATGGGGTGTACAGGTGGGGACACGAGGCACAGAGAAGCCTCCCTCTCTGCGTCTTGGCCCTCCTGGGCCTGACAGGCACAGGTGTGGGCCTGAGGCCCCAGAGGCTGGCCTTCCCCTGCAGCCGGTGGAGCTGAGCCACCCAGTCATGGGTGGGACATCGGG
The DNA here is from genome assembly GCF_019186645.2 of Phyllostomus hastatus. NCBI lineage: Eukaryota > Metazoa > Chordata > Mammalia > Chiroptera > Phyllostomidae > Phyllostomus > Phyllostomus hastatus. The sequence goes on along the minus strand of NW_025334017.1, from coordinate 44,264,442 downwards.
CCCTTGGGGGCAGTCCTTTATGGCTTCAACAAACATTGCTGTTACTGCTCCCATGCTCCTGTGCACGAGTTCCCGAAATGCTTCTCTCATGACTCTGCCGGAGAATCCTATTTCCACGGGCAACAAATTGACACATCGTACTCACCCAAAGTCCATAGCGAATGAACCTGAGGGTTCCTTCTTGGTGGTGTACCTTCTATGGGCTTGGATAAACTGATTCTAAAATTTGTGTGGAGAGGCACATTTTAATAATAAATAAAAATGAGAATTTTAAAAGTCTGTGTTTAAGTGCCCCCCCCCAAAGCCCAAACTCGCCCCGTTCAAGGGCCCCACTGTATTTTGCATCCGTGGTGGGGAACCCACATACGGCTGAACGTGCAGGTTATTTCCTCTCCTGGGGTGGTCGGCGCCCCAAACGTTATTCAAGGGTCAACTGTGCATCTGTGCGTAGCATGCTTTGTACTGGTCCTGTTTCTCTGGAGAACCCTAATATGGCTGGCTCTATCATCGCTATTTTATGGATAACCTTAGGGAGGTTTGGCAGCGTTCCCGTGATGCAGAGGGGAAGTGGGAGGAGCACGCCCAGGCCGTGGACCGGCAGCCCCGGCTCTCCCAGGACTGGCGGCTGCTGAGCAGGGTTATGGGAGGTCAGGAGAGGCCGGGTGCCTTGAGGATCCGCTATTGTCCGAGTCGCTCTCTCCGGAAATACTGACTCAGGAAAATGTTTTCCAGGGGGCAAGAGATTCCATGAAATGAGCCATTCGTGTATTTATTTATTTTCAGGGACAACTGTGACCTTTATGCTTTCTCTTGTATTTCAGGTTTCTCAAACCTAGACCCAGAGATTTGACGTGAGCAGGCTGCGTTGTAAGAGAGAAATCACCAAACATCGTCCGGCCCACTGGAGGACCTTTGCTTGCAGAGGCTGCAGTAGCTGCAACTGGCTCATAGAAAGCGCTGCCATTTGACGAAGCGCCTACTGTGTGCCAGATGCTTCATCTGCCTTATCTATAATCCAGGCCACAGCCCTGCCAGCGATTACCTTCTGCCTCAGCTGCCGCACCAGGCAAAACCAGGTGATGCCCGGGATGTGGGGCAGGCCGCCCGCCTTCATCCTGGGGCAGTGCCATTGGCCACACGCGGCCTCCAAGCCCGCCTGCCGAACTGCCTCTGACAGGGAGTGGCTTACCCCTTCCCTTAGCGGCCAGGAGGGGAGGCTTAGTCACAGGGCCCCACCTGCACCGCGGGCTGGGAAGTGCAGGCAGGCATGTGGGCCTGTGGTGAGCTCCCCAGACTCTGCCGCGCCCTCATTTTAAAGGTGAAGAAGGCGCATCCGGGAGAGAGTGCGTGGCTTGGCGTGGGCACCTCAGGTCGCGGAGGCTCCCGTGCCGTTCCCCACACCTCCCCTCCGACCCGCAACGCCCCCCCAGGTCAGATGCCCTGTAGTGACTTCAAAACCACCCAGACACAGAACAGTCTGCCTGTGACACCGGACACCCGCTCCTCCCGGCCGGTGAGAGGAATCCCGGTCTCGCTCACACAATGCCGCAGAGCAGGCACCTGCTGACTTGGCTCACGGAACTCACGTCGGCGCCGCAGATCCCGACCAGGCCGTGATGAGAGACCGATCGTGCGTTTTTTTAGAAACCTGCCCCGCTGTGATGGCCGTGTCCCCTCCATCTGTCCCATGCTGGGTAAAACCGGCTACAGCTGCAAGCTACACCTGCTAGGGAGCCAGACGGGTACCTTGGGGGTGAGGCAACTTAGCAGGTGGATGCCAAAATCTGGCAACCACTTGCAAACATTTTACTATCTTTCTGTAGCCTTAATAAAAATTATTTTAAAAAAGGAAATGCAATGCAGGGGTGGGGTGCGTGAAACCAAAGACTAGCTTTTCAATGCGAAATGTCATTTTGCATTTGCGTTGGGGAAAGAGAGGGGGGACCGCCCTCCACCCCAACCCGAACTGAAACAGCACACTTTCGTGTGGGTGGAACTCAAGTTCAGGCTCAAGTGATCGGCTCCAGCGGCTTCATTACCCCCTTATTTTTAGTAAAAGGAAAAATCGAGGACCACATTCCAGAGCCTTCGACCTTCCTCATCTTCCTGGAGCCCTCCCCAGCCGATCAGATTCCTCGAACACCAGCACCACAGCCCAGTATGACATCCCCGCGCTGGGGCTGGGCTCCGACTCGACTGGGTCTGGGCTCCGACCCGGCTCCGGAACTGCCGCGTCCCTCTGGACACGGTCTTTCACTCCTCAGCCACAAAACGGGATAAAAACGCCGCCTAAATCATAGCCTTGTGATGAATGTTAAATGAGTCTCTGCAGAAAAATACTTCAAGCTTACCCGAGTGCTCAATACAGAGTGAGCTCTTCCAAAGCGGGAGCTGCCATTATTATTATTATTATTATTATTATTATTATTATTATTTATGCTAGTCACGGTAGCAGTAGTGGAAGTAGTTTTTCTGACCTCTGGGGCCACGTGGAGTGTCCAGGTACCAGGGGAGAAGGCAGAAGGAGGAGACAAGCCGTGGGCCGAGGCCGCACTAGGTCCGTCTAGCTCGGTAAACACTTGCCCCATGATCTCGCACGGGGCAGAGTGGCACAGAGACCACACGGGTGTTGAAGTCAGACAGACGTGGGTCTGACCGGGCTGCTCCGCTGTCAGGCACAGCGTGGTGACGGTGGGCCCGCCACTCGGCTTCTTGGAACTTCACGAGTTCACGTCTTGTGGTTCTCTCTGAGCTGGAGTACAACCTTATTGCCACGGAGAAAAGACCAAACAGGAGAGGGGGGAAGACAGAGGGGCATGAGAAAGGACTCGCTTTAAAAAGAAATAATTCGCCCTGGCTGGCGTTGCTCAGTGGATTGAGCGCAGGCTGCGAACCAAAGTGTCCCAGGTTCAATTCCCAGCCAGGGTACATGCCTGGGTTGCAGGCCATGACCCCAGCAACTGCACATTGATGTTTCTCTCTCTCTCTCCCTCCCTTCCCTCTCTAAAAAATAAATAAATAAAATCTTAAAAAAAAGAAATAACTCGATTTTCTGGATTTTGAGAGTGATTCGCCATTAGTTTACTTAAACAAAAATACGAAAATTCAAATAAGCAAAAAAAAAAAAAAAGTTACCCACAATCCCTCCACTGGGAGACAGCCCTGCCAACCCCTTGGTATTTATCCAGGAAAACTGTCTTGGTTGCAAGGTCGATGAGACAGGAAAACAGGCCACCCGGTGAGGACTTTGAACATGGGGGCAGCCACCATCTGGGGCGAGGCGTGTGGCTGTCACCCCGTTGGAAGCAGAAAGACCCAGCAGATGATGGGCCCAGCCCCCTGCTGTGATTTATTTTAAGGGCAGTGCCATCAGCTGCCACCCTGGAGGAGGGTCATCCCACTGCCCACCCCCAACATGGGGTCAAAGACCACACAGTTAGTTCCAAAGGCCCTTTGTCAAAAGGGAGGCGGGACCCAAACTCAAGGCTAGTGTGTCCAGTACGTCAGCGTGTCCCTGCCTCCCCGTGTCCCCTCCTTCGTTCAGCTCTTGCCCCTGAGTCACTTCTGAGCTCCACGCAGCTCAGGGCTCACCATTTAATGAGCACGATCGACAAAGAGGCAGTGACATCAGTGACGAGCAATGAGACAGAGGGGAACCCAAGCTATTATTCTCATCTCAGAGCTGAGGGTCCCCGAGGGAACCGTGGCCACCTGAGGTCGACTGTTAACCCCTGCAGGAGTCAAGATGCGGCCCCCAGGTCCAGCTCCGAGCCCGGGACCCTTCCCACCGGCACCTCCCGGCCTTCCTCCCCCCGGGCTGCTGTGGTGCTTCACTGAGAAAGAGAAGCACTTGCATTCAGCGTTCTTGTATCACGGAACCCAGCCGTAGTGTAAGTGTCCTCCTTGCTTCTCGCGGCTGCTTCTGGATTGTTGCCCCCCCCCCCCTCGCTCCTTCCCCAGAGTGAGTTCTGGAGCTCGGGCCATCAGACGGTGCCCTCTGCTGCTGTTTCTTGGTGCAGTCACTCACCCTTGGAGACTCACCTCTTTCCTCACGGGCTCGCCCTCCAGCTCGACTTCCGTCGTTCTCGGTGGTTCCAGCACATCCATGGATGCCCCTCCCGTACTCCGGCCACTTGGTGTCTTTCTTTCTTTTATTTTTCCTTTCGAAGCTCCAGGAAACCCCTGATCGACTTTCTGTCTCCATAGACTTGCCTTTTCTAGACACCTCGTCTAAATGAAATCGTACAATAAATGTGAGGCCTTCTGGGCCTGGATTCTTTTTCACTTATCAGGATGTTTTCAAGGTTCGTCTATGAAGGAGCATGAATCGCTACTTCAGTACTTTTTATGGTAGAATAATATTCTGTTATACGGATACAGTACGTTTGGTTTATGCATCTGCCCACGGACGGATATTTGGGTTGCTCCCCTGTTTGGCTGTGGTGAGCAATGCTGCCGTGAGACTCACCCACAAGTCTCTGTAGGGACATATGCCTTCATTTCTCCTGGGTAGAAACCTAGAAATGGAATTGCTAGGCCATATGGTCAAATTTATATTTAACGTTTTAAGAAACTATTTTTTTTTTTGTCTAAAGTAGCTTCACCGTTTTACATTCACACCGGCAGCACAAGGAGGTCCCAGTCTTTCTGCGTCCGCACCAACACTTGGGCATGCCGGTCCTCTCATTGCAGCCGTGCCCTAGGGGAGCAAATGGCACCGGCCGCGTCTGGTTGTGCACGTCCCTGGTGGCTAACGGTGTGGAGCGCCGTCAACGTGCTTCCTGTCTGACCCTCACCTTCCTGATGGGCCCTGTGCTTGTCACCTGCTCTCCTCCCCCATCAGTCACACAAGCGCACAGTCAAACCCTGGACCTGTCATTCCCTCCGTCAGAGTCTCCGTTGGGACCATTCCGCTCTTCGCCATCACCATCTTTCCAGCTCGCTGCCTCTCCACCTCCCACAAGTTTTTTCAGTGTTCTCGGCATCCGATGGTATGGATCTTGACTCCTGCTCACTGTCTCTCGGGCCTCTGTCACGTCTTCGTTTTTGTTCTTCTCCTTGGACTCCAGGGCCTAGCATTAAAGTCACTCCCCACACCTCCCCCTGTTCATTGTGTTCCCTGGTGAAATCACGACTCTGGTTTGTTGGGAATCGCCCTGCCTGGCTTCAGAAGCTGTGATCCCCCGTGGCTAAGGCTGAGTGAGAGACCTTGGGACCATAAGCCACTAAGGAGACAAAGCTTATCTCCCTGCTTGGCTCTGGACAGATGACTGGTTAGCCAATGACGGGTAAGACTCCTCCAGGGAGGGATGACCTAAGACAGGCACGGTCACGAAGGGGCCCTCAGGGAAGGACTTGGGGGGCTATAGAAAAAGGGGGTGATGGACCTTTGCCCCTCAGCTTTGACTTAGCCTGAGTCCTCATTCTGTCTGCAAGAAGTCTCCTAATCTCTTGGCTGCCTTACTTCCCCTGCCTGATTTAAGCCTGACACAATGCTGGAGGTGGGTGTGGCCCTGTGTAGGAAAGGGCGGGTTCCCCAGGGCAATCAGGCCTAAGAAAGAATGCATAAAATCCTGTGAAACCAGCTTTGCTGAGAAGGCCCTCAATTTTCTGATAAGGGTCCAAGCATGAAATGAGTTTGTTTCCCAAAGTTTTATAGCCCTTTAGCTAACTGACCCTGACTCAGAATAAGCCCTCAGAGTTCTTTGTATGTTATCTATTGTTTGATCCTTACTGCCTGGCAATGACTGATGAGCTTTACCTGTGTTCCTGTGCAAAATGAACCCAATAAAAGCCCGTTGAGGAACAGGGTCCCGGCCTTTCTCCTTTGAGAGATCAGACACCAAGCAGACCATGTCTTGGAAAGCTTATTCTCATCCGCGGTGGACAGGGGTTCTGCAGGCAAAGCCCCCCCACACCGGTTGCTTCCAATGCTACATCTATTACGCAACTTTACCCACATGGGACAGGGCTTGAGAAAAGCACACACACGATCAAGCCTTTCTTCAAATTCGTGACACAAACCCCAGGTGTGCTGGGCGGCACCCCGCCACCGTCTCATCTCAGCCCGCCCTGTGTGCTCAGTCTCCCGTTCCCCCGGGTGACTCTTTCATACCTTGTCCTTTCTCCTCACACCTCCGGGATGTCCCTTCCGAGTCTCCTTCTTGGCCAATGTCCTTGCTTCCCATTCCACTGAGAAAAGAAAAACGGTGATGAAGACACAGCTAGCCACTGGCAGCCTGTCTACACACCCACAGGCGTCTGTTCCTACTCATGTGCCTTCCTGCCCTGAGGACAGAAAGTCCTTGCTGCTACCTGGGGCCAGTGCACCCCTCACGGCTGCCACCCACCTGCAGCAGCACGCCCACCTGCTCTAATAACACCTGCCTTGATTGAGCCCCCTTTGACTCCACACACCTTATAACCACTCCCTCTGTCCACTTCTCTGCCCCCAGTAGCAGCAAATGCCTTGAGAGATCTGCCTTCTGTACCTCATTTGGTCTTCAAGGCTTCCCCTCTGAGTCTTCCTCGAACCCCCCCCAGTGAGACTCCCCCCCCCGCCCACCCACACAGCAGCCCCTCCCCCGTCAGTGTTGCTGAATCCAGGGCGTAATTCTGAGGGCTCATTGGACTTGACCTACAGCAGCATTTGAGAGAGAGTCCCTCCCTCCACCTTAAAGCACTTTTCTTACTTGGCTTTTCCTATTACTTGACTGATTTTGTCCCTTCTGCTGATTCTTCCATGCTTTTGCCAGCTTAGAAATTCCAGAGGGTCCCCAGGCTTGGTCTGCGGACCTCCTCTCTGTTGAAACTCGGCAGTCTCGCCCGTGCGTCTGAGTGTCACTGCCTCTCTAAGCCGTGACCCCTCCCACGACTCTGCTGCTGGGCGCTCTGTGGCCTCACACTCCCAGGTGCCCCCTCAGAGTCCCCAGAAGTCTAGAGCACATCTCAGACTTAACCTGCCCAAGACAGAGCTTCCAATTCCAAATCCGCCCCTCGCTGACCTCACCATCTCCGTTAACAGACACGACCTCTTTTTTTTTTTTTCAGTTTTCCAAATAAAAGATTCGGGCGTCATCTTTGATTCCCACATTAGTTTGCTGGAGCTGCTATCGCAAAGTGCCACAACCTGGGTGGCTCAAATGACAGAAATTTGTTTTCTCGGTGTTCTGGGGCTAGAAGTCTAAGATCAAGGTGGTAGTAGATTTGCCTCCTCTGGGGGCCTCGAGGGGAGGTTCCAGGCTGGCAGGGGCCCCCTGGGTCTTCACACGGTCTTCCTTCTGCTCCTGTCCGAGTTCCGTCACTGGACTCACGCCCCGTCCCCTGACACGCTCCGGCAGGCGTGTGCTCCTTCCAGCTGCCCCTCACCTCCACATTTCCTCTCTGCTCATCCGGCCCCTCACCCTGGCTGCCTTTCCCCGTTCCTTTCACATGGGCCAGGGCTCCCCAGGCCGAGCGCCTTTGCCTTCTCTCTCCCTGGCCAAAATCTTCCTTTAGCTCCCCCCTAACGGGCTCCTTCTCATGCTCAGACCTCGCCTTGCACGTGAGCTACTCTGACTACCTAAGGTAGCCCTCGTCCTAACCTACTCTATCAATGTACTTGTCTTTCATTACGTGTATCATCGGCAACCACCTCATGTAGAATGTATTTGTTTGCTTGTTTACTGTCTGTCTCTTTCTATGAGTATATACGTTGCTTGATGATCAAAACTTCTCAGCCTTGGTCACTAATCTACCCCCAACCCTAGGGGCTCAATACATGTTTACAGGGGAAATATGAATGAATGGGTTAGTGGGACCCTCTAATGCCACGGTCTTTACACAAACTGCATCATGTACTTGAAACAATTACTTGGACACACACACACACACACACACATTTGGGTGGCGGAGAGGAGACAGACAGGTTGAAGATCTGATTGAAAACAGAGTTTGGAATAGACTACATCCATCTTCTTCCTTCGGGTCACCAAAGCCTTGAAAACATGACTTTTCTTAACCTGCAATGCAAAGCCGTGGGTTCTAGAAGGTTCTGTGGGGAAGGTCGCTCTCTGCCTTTGGACAAAGGGCGCCCAGCCGAGCCGTGTGACAAGGGAGGTGAAACCACTTCCAGCAGCTGCCACCCAACTTGAAAAGGGTTGATTGATATGACAGAGACTTTCTAGAAGAACACGAATCAAAGGCCATGACTGACAGCGGAGTAAACAGGTTAGCACTAGAGTAATTAGGCATATATTAGCAATTAAAATAAACTTATTATCATTAGCAGAATTGGCAGTTACTTGCCATTTCCCCGGGGGCCTCATTTCAAGTTTATCCTCGCAGATTATATTAAGGCAGAATTAATGTTTTTGGAGATACAGTTTTGATTCGTCTCATTACTCGTCACAGTGCTTAGTACGGGGAAGGCACTCGATGAATATTTGCTGACGGAAGGGAGGAGGGAAGGAAGGGAGGAAGAAGGGGAGGAAATAAGGGGGGAACTGGAATTCTAGAGGGGCTGGCAAACACGGGAGCTGGTTCACCTGCCACAAAGCTGCAATGAGAAACTCTTCTGAAGGAAAAGTAATGTAAGTACGGTGGAACTGTAGCCACAGTGTCAGTCACTCAACATAAGATACCCAATTATGTACAATAATTAAGGTAATCAGAATAACTTTCTAGGTCCATGTCCCTGGCGTTTGTTCAGCACGAAAGAAGTAGGAAGACTGTTGTGCTGTTATTGGAATTTCAAAACACTCTCTCCGAGATTCACTTCTCCCACTTATGTGCACAAAAATGTAGCTAGCACTTTCCTCAGGAAGTGCACGCGTCTTGTTACATTTCCAGGAGCCAGAGAAATGAGCCTATTTTGAATAATGATTTGCATAAACAGACACACACCATGACTCCTTAAACGGTCTCATTTGTTTGAGTGAAATGAACTTGACTTTGCTTGGAGCTGTCACCTCATGTGAGTGATTTCCCAATTTCCCGTCCTGTCGCTGGGCTGTGGCAGTCACGGCCCATTTGTACACCTGCCCTTCACACCCCACGGGTGCTCTGTCTGGGAAGCACAGTGACTGTGATGCTGGCCTGAGGAAGGACACAGCACGAGCAGCCCGGCCTGGCCCGTGACAAATGACTGAGTGAGATTCCTGGTTTTGCTGATTTATTACCCAAGGCTCTTCTCTGTGTCGCTAGAGTGGTGACAATCCGTCAAAGCCCTGCTCCTGGAAGGAGCCCTTATCCTCAAGTTTAGTGGAAAGGTCCCAACGACAAGGAAGTGTCTAATGACCAGAAGGGGGCACCCTCCCAGGGGATCCTGCTAGATCTCCTTAAACAGCGAGCACCTTTGTGACCATCCCGCTGAAGTCACACGAGTCTCTGCATCCAGGACAGCCACGTTCTCGGTTCATCAACTCGCTCATTCAGCCATTCGGCAAACAGTCGCTGGGCACAGAACGGGAGTCGGGAGGTGGGCTGAGAGCTGGGCCTCGGAGACGAAACACAGACTCCCTCCCTGCCCACAAGCAGCTCTCCGTCTCGAAAATGATGCAGCACAGGATGCAGGCTCAGGTCCAAAAGCCTGGACCCACTATCCCGCAATCCCACTGGGCCCCGGGTTTCCTTTCCTGTGATACGCAGAGGGCAACACCGCCTGCCCCCAAGGGCTGCTGTGAGAATTAACTCGCACCTCAGAGCATTTGGGCAGCGTTTAGGACACATGCAGGATGACAGTTCCATCGTTTAACGCGAGTGTGGTGAACCAACAGAGACCCCCGTTTCATTGACATTGAGTTTTTCAGGAAAAGTTCAAGGCCCTGTGACCACCAGAGAGTAAGAGTGAGGTTCCGGTTCAAGAGTGAGTTTTTCTGAAGGTGAGGATAGAAGCTCAGCGTCAATATATCAGACCCCTAGGTGGCCGTTGCTCTCCAGAACTTTCTAGAGCCCTGGACTGTCTTTCTCTTTTAACTTAGACGCTGAGACCCTTGATACGGGACTTGACTTCAGGCCTCTGTTGTCTCAGAAACTCTTTCTCTATCTGGAATCTGCCCCCAGGCCCAGCTTCCTGCCAGAGGCCAGATCACTTTCCGCCCGGAGGAGCCCTGTGCTGTCACAATGCACCCGTTCCGCACAGGCACGTTTGCAGAACTAGCCGGCCGCTCAGGGCCTGGCATCTCCTCCAGGGGTCATCAGACACCAGCGCGCATGCCTGCCAGGGGCACAGCCGCGGCCGACGGTCTGAACTGTTACCTGCATGTGGAAACGGTGAGTTTTCGCTCCGGAGGGTGGCGTCGCCTGTGTGATGCCACACGAAGGTAGGTATGTGGGTTTGAACTAGATCTCCGAACCCAGGGGCCACATTCTGCACCCCCGCCACGGCCCTGCTTCCAACAACAGTGAGATGACGGGAACCAGGCTTTGGGGGAGAAGCGGTGGATAGTACCTACAATTACAGTTTGAGAGCTTTTGGGCACCTCCTTGGAGCTCCAAATACTTCTCCCACCGCGGGGACACAGTGCCTGAAATCCCACCATTCCAGGTCCCTTCCTTCCCCCGAGGGCCTCCATGACCCTGGGCGGCTAACTTCCCAAGCAGTGGTCTCTGCAGTCGTCCCCGCCTTCTCTCTGGTTCCCCCGCCCTTCCCTCCGCCCGGTTTGCCTCCGCCCCTGCTCTGCCTCTACCCTGCACACCTAGGAACGGCCCACGATAAACACGGAACGGGAGTCTGCTTAAAGAATACCTTTCTTTGCACTCAACTTTGCCCCACGAATCTTCTCTGAAATTGCAAACATACGTGCATATGAAGATAAGGCAACAACTGGGATGGGAGGAGGTTTTTGTTTTAATCTTTTACATACTGCTTTTTTTTTTTTGCAAATGGGGTACAGGGCAATACGTTTCTCATAATGATACTTAAACACAAAATTACTTTTGGGAGGTCTCAGACATTAAAGCGCCGCCATCAGGACGATCAAGAAGAATGTGTTTACTGATGCCCTTCCTAGTCCAGACTTGGGGGACAGTATGGGGGGGGGGCGATTTGGGAGAGGCTTGGGTTACTGTGGGCGGAGCAGTGAGATGGCGCAGGCAGACTTCCTATACTCTCTGTTGGGACTGCTGCTTAGGGAAACGTGAAACACAGTGGGTGGGGTCTTCTGAAAACTTTTTGGCTGGAAACTGATTGGTGTTGGGCGGTGACTCCGAAGAGAGGACGACTAACCTTTACACCGAGCCCGTTGTTTTTGAAACAGTGTCTCTCGGTCACTCAAATTTTCTCGTTAAAGCTTCTCAAAGATCTTCGAAGTTGTTATTATTATCACTCAGTTTCCCAGAGGGAGAAACTGAGGCTCGGGAAGTTTAAGGTCAAGCCGCTAGTACATGGAGTGAAGTCAAATCTTGATCACCTGGTTCTGGAAGGTGTTAAATAAAATACAAAAAGAAAAAACGCCTAGAGACACGCCTAGGAGGCCCAGGAGGTGGATCCCATCAGGAAACGGGAGCCCGTCCGATCTCGGTTTAGCCTGGCCGGGTGACACGGAGGAAGGGAAGCGGCCCGCGGAAGGCCAGGCGGGGGTCGTGGAGCCCAGCGAGGTCTGGGGTGGGGACAGCCCTGTCTCCGCCTACGAGCCCCTCCACCGCGGGGTCTCACGCAGGGCTCCTCCGGAGTTCACGAAAAGCTGCGCCGCCTGGTCCCGCTCGGCCTCCGTAGAGTCCTCGTTGCCATGGTTCCCAAGGACCGGTGCGGACGCGCAGGGACCAGAGAAGGGAGTCCCGGCGATCCTGGGTCAGGCTCCCGGGACACACGAACCGCAGAGGCGCCATGGGCCGGAGTAAGCTCCCCCTTCCACCTTCCGCTCTCGATCCTTCCCTTTCCAGGCATCGTCCGGGGTCCACTCGGACCCTCCGTGCCAGCCCTGACCCGAGCCCAGCGCCAGCGCGGCACAGCCTGTCCCTTCGCCCTGTGCAGACCCAGCTGGACCGGGTCCTCTTCCGACCCTCCTGGCCGCCTGGCTTCTGAGAGGCTTGGGGTCACCCTCTGTGAAATGGGGTGCGCGTGAGGTGAATGGAAAGGGGCAGTGGGAGCGCAGGGGTCACACACACTGCGTGCGCGCCCGCACGTGCCCTTACCTGCTGTGTGGTCGCGGGCTGGTCGCTGTCCCAGAGCCGCAGCTCCAGACCAGTTCGGGAAGGCAGGGTGCCCAGGGGTCCAGGGGTCCGCGTCTGGCCTCCCTGCTCCACCTGCTCCTTAGGAGCCAGTGACTTCACCCCTTTGGGCCCCAGCCTCCTCAGCTCCAGAACAGTAACAAGGCAAGAACCATATCGTTGTACAGACCCAGTGCTGTAAAAGTGCTCCTTCAAAGACACGGAGAGAACCGCGTGAAGTGGTGGGGTTAACAGGCACGCTCGTCAGGTCGAACTGTTCACAGTGGAAGGAACCAGTGTGGTGCCGGCACCATTTGTCCTCCCTGAAAGGCGATTTGGTGCAGTGCGACCCAATCGATCACTTACTGTAAAAAGTGTTACGGTTAATATTTTAAAGCCAAGAGACTGTGCTAAATGACGCGATTTCTGCTGTGGAAGAGCGGACCTCCTGGCAGCGGGATGTGCGGAGGACTCGTAAACGTGACCACCCTATTCCTAAACCAGGTCCTGCTATTTCCTCTCCGACACATTCCTAAAACAATAAGAAAAAAATAGACAAAGAGTTGTTAAAAAATTAAATGAAAATTTTCTTTCTCTCCTCCTTTTACCCCTGGATGTTACCTATGGAAAAGGAAAACCGTTGTCCGCACAAAGACTTGTGTATGTCTGTTTATGGCAGCTGCTCTCCTAGTAGCTAAAAAGAAAAAGAAACAACCCAAATATTCTCCAACATTTGCATTTATTAGTGGATTAACAAGTCGCGGGCTCACTGCGCGCTGCACGTGGGCGTGACTGCACTTACTGCCTGGACGATGTCCCTTGCGTGTCCCCACTCTAATAAGGACACTGGGACAATGCTTTGCATCTGCAGGCGTTCCGGTCAGCTTGAGCCCCTTCTCCCAGTCTGTGATCATTCAAGTAGTGGCCATCAGTTTGTTCTTTTAAAGGGTTGGAGGGATCATTGCCACGTAGTCTTGCTAGGGTGTTGCAGAGGCCTTCCCTTTGGGGACCCAGCCTCTCTTTCGGTCAGTGGGTTGGCAGATAAAATACAGGAGAGAGAGAGAGAGAGAGAGAATGTAGAGAATGTATCCCCCCACCCCAAATCTGTCAACCCCAGTTTCAGGTCCCAGGACAGGCAAAGGCCTAAAAAACTAGGCAGGAACCTGTGAATGTTTATGGAGGTGATGTCCTTATCCTTCAGGTCATCGACGCTTGTTGTGTGTTGATTGTCCGGACTGAGCAGTATTGTCGTTGGCTGCCCATCTATATTGTCCTTAGGGGTGTCGTGTACTGTTAACCTTCTCTCCGTGGGTAAACCCCCCCACTGGCTGTCACTTTGACCTTGCCCGTCATCGTAACATCTACCTGGCAGTAATGGTTGGTGTCCTAGTTGCCGCCTGGGCATCGGGGGATCTGACCTCAAAGCCCCGTCTTAGCCTCTGCTTTTGGTACCGCTTCCGGCATCAAATCTCCCAGGGCAGGCTCCCCAGGAAGCAGACTTTCGGATGGAGATCAGCGTGCAGGTTTCTCGGGGAGTGTGGCTGGAGGGGCTAGGAAGAAAGCGAGGTTGTCTGGAGAGGGACTTTGTGATGCATCTTAACAAAGGCTTTAGCCAACCTGGACCCTTGCAAGGATCTCTAAACTTGGAACAGGGGCCATCGCAAGCTGGGGTGGGAGGGCTGGGCCTTCGTAGCCCCCTGGCAACCGGTCTTTGGAGATGGGCTTTGCTGGGGAGGGGCGTGACCTCCATTGAGGTGTTTTCATCTGAAGTGACTCCTGAGGAAGGTGGGCAGCTGGGGGCTGTCTGCTGGCAGATTGCCCAGCAGGAGGAGTTGCTCTTTCAGAACTGAGGGGAAGCCTGTGGCACAGCCTGGCAGGTGCGGCAGCTGGGCTGCCCTTTCCTCGTTTGCCCATCCGCAAACATCTCCCCCCAGTGCCAGAGTCAGCTCAGACTTCTCCCTGAGGCCTCTTTTGACCTCCCTCCTGTCGCCCAGTAGCACTGACCATGCCCCCCCTGCTGTGCGCGGTGCTGTGCACGTCCATGGTTGCCCAGTTGCACTTGACTGATGTTTGCAATAGCACGCTCTCCGAGAGCAGAATACAGGAAGCACATTATGATAACACAGCAGGAAAAGGCAGGCCAAATGAGTCGCCCTGTTTTTAAGAGTTTCTTTTTAAAATAAGTAACAGAAAGAAGAGTCATTAGCTGCTTAGGAGGTAACCACTTATTTGTAACCCCTTAATTTCTCTTAAATCTCTGTGTCATGTACAGGGTGGAGCAAAAGCAGGTTTACGGCTGTGAGTATGCAAAACACAGTTTACTCTTGTACTATTATTTATTAATTACTGTATTATTTTCCACACGGACAGCAGTAGTAAGCCTGCTTTCTGCTAGGTCTTTCAAGATGTTTAAAAATTCTGCAAAAGCTGCCACAAAGATATAGTATTGATTTCATTCTAATCCAGCGAGAAACAGAGGGCTGTTTACAAAGCATGAGCTAAAGCCTGAAGGAGTGGACACTAAATTGCTGGCTCGGGGAGTTTCTGAGACGTTGCTCGTTACACCAAAGAGCTTTGCGGAAACCAGCCCATCCGGGCAACCGCCCACAGGCCGCCCTCTGTCCTCTGCTCCCCCGCCCATGAGTCGTGTCACTGACACTCCCTCGAGGTGCCAAGAATCCAGTCATAGCAAGGGTGGAAAGGACGCCTGGGCCAGCCGATCAATTTTGGTTAAACTCCTAGAATCCTCAGCAGAATTCTTTCAGTGAGAGAAGCAGGGAGCTGCGGCTAAAGCCGTCAGTACAGTTCGTGGGCCACTCATCCTCCCCAGTCGTGCGACGTTGGCTTGGACCTTCTGTGGCCGAGACATCGCGCAGAATCCAGCCAAGCCCTGCATTTTGCTATTTGCGTTTTTCCAAAATAAGGAAGTGAAAGCAATACGTTGCATGCAATGCCCTGGCGCGTTCTCCTACACCCTACAGTAGGCCTCGTAAACCACCTCTCTTGAAATAGTCATACGATGCCATATTAAGGCTTCCAAGGCATTTGAAATCCCTAGAGCGAGTTCTTGTAAACACAGTGCTTTATTATTTAGAGTAGGACTCTCTAAAGGTGAACAGCCCTCCTTGGGGTTCAAGAACCTTTGCTCTAAATTATGTGGTAAGTAAAACTGCAAAGCGCTTTTGCACTGAAAAGCACGAAACCCCATAATCCCCATACAGCACGTAGAATATCCCGACAGGCTGCTCCTTGGGGAGTCCGGTTTCGGCACTGATGTCTGCCACTGCAGGCAAGGCCATGCTGTGTCACAGCAGTTTCTCGAGTGCTACCAATGGCGTGCCACCCAGCAGCTTGCTTAATATAGAAGAGTTCAGAAAAGGGCCTCCGGGAAATTCAAGACCTTCCCCGTTTCCTGGCTCCTGTGATTCTCCGTTGTTTTCCAGCCTGTGCTAATTGTGTATTGTTGCCAGGGGGCAGACCTCCCTGTTGTGCTGAATTAACTCTCAGCCCCTCCTCTCCCTCGTGTGTGCCTGTGTGCAGACTAGTTATTTCTGGTGAGGGAGATTCCCCTGCCCCTCCCCCTTTTCAACTAGGAGCGATTGCCGTCTTAATTCTGACGATCAGGAGATACGGATCAACATAATTCCTTCCTATTAGCTACGTACCCCCGACTGCAAAGATTTGACAAGTGCGTGGAAATGATCAAATTCACACGTATAATAGCATAATAAAAATAGTTTTTTTAATTTGAAGAAAGGTGGAGCAAGAGCACATAAGAAGGGTATTTGGTACCAGTAGGAACTTGGTCAGCCATTGGAGGAACCTGCCAGTCTTTAGGTTTGGATAAATCAGAAGAGCCTTTCCGGCTGTAGAGCTGCGGGGGGTGGGGGTGGGGGGCGCTGGGATACCTTTGGTGTCCCTGAGATGCAGGAAGCCCTCTGTGGGCTGAGCGGACGCTGATGCAGCCACCAGGCCAGGGACCAAGTGATGCCTAACAGAATGCTTTCAGAACCCCCCCCAACATGACATCGTACTTAACCACACCTGCAGCCGGCAGCCCCTGTGGAGTCCAGTTAGGTTCAGAGCTTCAATGTGGGTTCCCCGCTGGGCCTTCCCAGGTGCCTGGGCATCGGGTCTGGGAAAGAATGTCAGTGCAGGACCATGCATCAGGTTGCAATGGAACTGACCAATGTGTTTTCCTCTCTAGAAGAATGCCTTCGTAACAACCCAGAGGGCTACATGTAATGCACGTTTCTCGGATTCCTCAGGGTCCGCGCCGGGGCAGGGCTGCTGGGGGAGCTGGCTCCCTGGGCCTCCCCTCCCCCTCTGTCGTGCCCCGCTCCCCCGGCCAGGCTCTATCCTGGTCCCTCACGCCCATGTATGAAGGTGGATGCTGCCTGCACACCAAACCACTCACATGCCCGGAAAACAGCTGCTTCTCGGACCCCCTGCGAGGAGAGATGCATACCCGGTGCAGTCTGTCTTCAGGAATGAGCCTGGGGACGCGGCCGGTGCAGGGCTCGGAGCAGGCCTGGGGCAGCTTGGGCAGAGGATTCCACTGCTCCCGCACCCAGGCATGGTCTGGGAGGACAAGCATGGGCTCTGGTTGGGCACGTCCTTCTGGCCCCATTGATTCCAGGTCTGATGGTAGCAAGGTCCCAGAAATCCGCCCTCCCTCATCCATGGGTTTGTGGAGCTCACTTAGACCTACAGGAAACACTCCCCCTGCAGGGTCTTTTAATCTCTCCACCTCCGCATTTCCCTTGTGTCTCTTCCAAAGGACCGATGTTGCAAGCCACCGCATCCCGTATCCCTAGAAGTAGCAGAGGCTCCAGACAGCTGTGCACAAATGATCAGATTCGTGCATGTTTCCCGTTTTTTAATAAAGGCAAACTCCACTTCAAGGATGTGTCATGGCTGTGGGGCAGCGAGAGCTTTGTCTCAGCTAGAGGAGCCTGGGCGTTTAGGCCCTAAGACATCGCGAGAGGTTCTTATTAGTGCACATCAGGGACAGTGTAGCTAGTACAGAGCACCAGGTGGGCGCTGGACTCCTGCAGGTAAAACGTGGCTCTAGCACCCCCTGTGAAGCCCTCGGACGGGTTGACTGTGCACTGTGCCTCCACTCCTCATCTGACAAGTGTACACAGATATTGGGTCTACTCCTGTTGTCACACATGCAAAGCATGTAGGACGATGCCGGGAACCTTGTAAACGGGCAGTAAATGAGTCTTTATGGGGCAGACAGGGAGTATTTTCGGATTCCTAAAACACAAGGGTTCAAACGGACGAATAGTTTTTTGCAGCCCTGGAAATGGAGGGTTTCTCCGTTGCCATCCCTCCTCGACTCGGTGCACCTTATGCAGATAATTCTGTGTCTTGTCTTCGGCTCCAACCGTGGACCCCAGGGTACTGTCGCCAGTCCCTTGGTGCCGGCAGCAGGCCGGCCCTGTGCCACCTCCCTGTCGCTGGGGAGCAGACTCTGGTTCCCCAGCAGCTTCTTGCACTCATCCCGGAGATGCACCGGTGGCGTGGCTGTGTAAGACTGCAGCACGGAGTCGCGGTGTTCCTCTCTTTTCTCTTCAACTCTAGTTAAAGGAATGCGTGTCCGTCGAATGAACGAGTGGGCGAATTTCCTCGTGGCGTGGTGGGACATGCTTGCCTGTTTCTGCCCTCCGCCAGCCCCACTCCACGGTGCCTCTCAGCAGCGAGTTTCTCTGTCTTGGGTCTCACGCAGTCTGATAGGCACCCCCCAAGATTCCCTATCAGCATTCCTGTGGTCATTACCCGTCAACCCTGTCTCCATCCGCACAAGACCCCGCTCCGGAGACAAAACTGTGGCATCATCGCTTCTCTTCCCTCTGACCCCATCACGGTGCCACAGAACCTCCAGCAGGGGGCAGCACTTTCCTTCGGCGGGGGGAACCCCTGGGCCTGGAAATGGGCATTTCACTGCGGAGAAACACCCACGCGTCGATGATGCAATAACCCGGCGAGGGCCCCCCCGAGGCCAGGTGCGGGGAGTGTAA
Source organism: Phyllostomus hastatus (assembly GCF_019186645.2). Classification (NCBI taxonomy): domain Eukaryota; kingdom Metazoa; phylum Chordata; class Mammalia; order Chiroptera; family Phyllostomidae; genus Phyllostomus; species Phyllostomus hastatus. The sequence goes on along the minus strand of NW_025334017.1, from coordinate 44,246,287 downwards.
CATACGTTCTCTCAGTCACAGAAGACCTCATCCGACGGAACGCCGAGCACAACGACTGCGTGATCTTCTCCCTGGAGGAGCTCTCCCTGCATCAGCAGGAGATAGAAAGGCTGGAACACCTCGACAGGTGGTGCCGGGACTTGAAAATCCTCTACCTGCAGAACAACCTCATCGGGAAGATCGGTGAGCGTTCGGGCCTTTGCTCTCGCGGCTTCTGGGACCCCTTGGGTGGGAGAACCTGGGGAAGGCGGCGGTGTTCTCGGAGGAAGGGAGCGGCTAAGAGGGAATTGCCCCGGGGAAGAGAAGCAGCCATCTGTTGGGGGCTGGTTGTGGAACATTCCCGAACCTTCCCCTGGGTGGTCAGTCTCCCTGACCCGGAGATCTCCAGCGAGGAGGTGGGGGGCATTCAAGGTGGGGGCGCATTGGTTGACCTGCGGGTATATAGCTGGGTTTTTGAGAAGCTTGCTGGGGGGGACACGATCCAGCGTCTGTTGCTGCTTGGCATCCCGCTAGGAGACGGGAAGGGTTTTGTGGGGGCCGAGGGAGTCCTTCTCAGGCTGCTGCAGCCCGGGGTGGCTAGTTCTGCCCTGCGTATCCTGGTTATTTATTCGAGAGGAAGGCACTGTGCTCCGAGTTGGGTGTTGGGGGGCTTTGATGATTATGTCTTTGTTTGCTGCTCCAGTTTGGGAAGGAATGCAAGGTAAACAGAGGAGTCAGGTGGGTGAAGACCCGGATATCAGCATTGTGACAGACACAACCCTTTAGCAAACGTGGTTGAGGCTGACAGCCCAGCGGGCTTCCACCCAGTCCCCTGCAGCAGAGGAGACAACCACAGGCTTCTCTTACCTGTGCCCCAGCCCTTGCTTGATGGCAGCATCCCAGAAGCCAGGAGGGAGGGCGGGCCAGGGCATGTGCGTTTCCTCCTCCCAGTTCACCCACAGGATAAATCGGTCCTCCCCCGCCCCACCCGGCCAACAGTGAGTTAACGCAGGCAGAGCGGGAGGCCTGTTGAGTGATTCTAACAGGGGTCTGGCCTGCCCCATGGAAACGGGAGCAGTGTCCCCCCGCACTCAGAGCACACCGGTGTCACTTAGGGGTTAGAGCAGGTGCAGGCCCCGGCGTCAGGTAGACCTGGGTTAGAGCAGGCGCCTCCGCCACTCAGAAACTGTGTGGAGTGAGGCCCGATGGGGAAGTTGTGGAGGCTCAGCCTTGGGGTCTGTAAAATGGGGATAGTGACACCTCGCAGGCAGAAGTGGTCCCTGGGCTACAGGAGCCCAGCCACGGCAGGTAGCGTTGTGCTGGCTCGGGAGGTGACACCTGCTGCCGTTGTTAATAGTGCTGTTGACCCTGGGGTGCCCCAGGCGAGGCCAGCGGCCAGCGAAGGTCACAGCAGAAGGGAGAACCTGGAGCAGAGTCGGAGACAAGGGCTGGGGTCAGAGTGGACGGGGCCGAGAGAGCGTCACCCTGTGGGTTGTGGTGCTGGAACCCGGATCACGGTTTCGCTTTCCACCGTGATGTGCAGGGGCCCTCAACAGGCCACGTGAACATGTCTGGAGACATTCTGCTGCCACCGTGTGTGCGTGTGTGTTGGGTGGGGTGGGGGCCGCTGACGTCAGGCGGTGGGTGGGGAGGCCAGGGGCCCTGCTGACCACCCGGGACGGCACCACACACACGGGGTCCCAGCCCTGAAACGCCGGCGTGGCTGGGGTGTGGCAACCCCGGGTGACGTGGTCGCCTCTGGTTCGGTGGGTCATTCCCAATGCTGGAAGGTTCCAGAAATCCCAGATTTTGCATCATTCAGGGGGTATAAGAGTTCTTTATATTTCTCCAGAAAATTATTTTCGGCACCTTTGACTATCAGAAACTCAGAACTGGCGTGTCGCCCCACTGAAAGGCTGTTACAGACAACCCCCACTCCGTGCCCAGGGCATGGGAGGGGCGTCCCCATCACACAGCTCTAAAAGGGTTCCCGGAATTTCAGTCTGCACAACTGGGCCCACCACAGTGACTAATTAGCAGCGTAGTATTTCGGTCCCTTCCAGAGCCCTGAGAGGGCCCACAGTCTTGCTCCCCAGTATTCTTCAATTACACACCCTTTTAAATTGCACCAATGGGGGTTGTTGGGGCTGCTGCACCCACAGGCATTCAGGCACTTATTTGGCGCATACAAATGTTCCTCTTGGGTTCGGACTAGCTCCTGTGCCCTGGAGGTGGGTGTCTGCAAAATCGGTTGTCTCTCCTGAAGCTCTGTTCCTCACTGGGAGAGACCGGTGGGCTTGTGGTGGCGGGGGGGGGGCTTCATGTTGGTCTGGGAGTGAGCCGAGCACCCAGGACCCCCCCAGGCACACACGGAGCCCCCACCCCAGACCTCCGGACTCAGAGTCTGGGGTCTCCATTTGTGATGACCTTCCAGCGAGCCTGGGGTGGGTACAGAGCTGAGAGCCCCAGAGCCGCTGGAGTCGGGGAGGGAAAGGTCTGGGTGCGGCAGCTGGTGACAACTGCTTCCGGGGCGGGCTGGGCTCCGACGCCCTCCCTGCTCCCAGGAGGCTCCGCGCGCTGTCACTTAGGAAGCGTGTTCTGTCCTGGCCCTTCGGTCCATTGCTCTCCAGTTAATTTAGGACATGCTTCTGGAACAAATCTTAGCTTTATTTTTCTACAAGGTGACAACGTGTCACCAACGTGGGGAAAGAAGAGGTTTTCTATTGTGGGCCGGCAATTTTAACAGCGTTAAAACTTCAGGCGTCTTTGTTCAGGATGCAGACTAGACACTCCCGTCCGTCAACGCCCTGGGCACGCAGGGCTCCCCGGGTCTGCTGCCTGCTGAATTCTCGGACGTTGCCTGGAGAACCTTCGCCGAACGTCAGGATTACTTAGGATAACCCAACCGCCGAGAGACACTTTAGAATTTTTTTTTTTCTAAAATTCTCATTGTGAAAAAACTGAGTCGACTGAGACTTAAAGAGGAAAAGTGTTCTCCTTGGGTCTGTGGCAACATATATGATATTTTGTAAATGTTAAATGAAGTGGGATGACAGGGGTGATGACTATGAATAATCCTACTTGGTCTTTAGACTGTCCTTGAACAGTGGGCAGGGGAGTCCCCCTGTAAGTGGGGCTGCCCGGGCACGCATGTCCCAGCAGGGTGTGTTCACACTCACGTCGTCGTGAAAGGGCCGCTCTTCCAAGGTGTAGCGTAGGGACTTCCTGCCAAGCTCCCAAGCAGTCACACGTCCTGGCGCTGCCGCCTCACCTGCCACAAACGGGTTACTTCTTCACACCTGAGCATTCTCATGTGTAAGAGGGAGACAGTAATAGAGTTTCCACCTTACAGGGTTACTATGAGGATTGATGACATAATATATGCAAAATGCTTAGAAAACTACGCGGCACACAATAAGCACTCAGCCGTGTTAGCTATGGTGTTAGCTGTTTTTATTTATTTTTTATAATATTTTATTTATATTTAGAGAGGGGGGAAGGGAAGGAGAAGGAGAGGGAGAGAAACATCAGTGTGTGGTTGCCTCTTGTGCGCCCCCTACTGGGGACCTGGCCCGCAACCCAGGCATGTGCCCTGACTGGGAATCAAACCAGCGACCCTTTGGTTCACAGGCGGGCACTCAATCCACTGAGCCATACCAGTCATGGCACTGACTAGTTTAAACATAGCTGTTTTTAAAAGGCCCCATCCTACACTGGTTTCTTGACTGACTTGTGGTGGTGGTTTTGCCTATAGGGGTTTTCATATTTATTAAAAACCGTAATCCTGTATCAGCGTGACTTGGCTTTAAGGAAAGGAAAACTCAGTTCAACGTGGCTTTCCAGTAAGGAAATCTGGTATCATACCCAACGATGAGTCTGGAGATGGGGCAGGCCTCATCTCTGGGTTGGTTGATTCCTTCTCTCTGCTCTGGCAGCCACAGCGGGCTCCGTCCTGGAGCTGGTCCCTCCTGGTGGCAAGATGACAGGAGTACCAGCAGGGATAAGGCTTCCTTCTCCTTTTATCAGCCAACAGAGAAAGAGAAAGGCAGTCCCCGAGCACGGAACAGACCTTCCCGCTTCCCCTGGTTGGGAGCCCTGGGCGTGCCTGCCCTCTCACGCATCACGTGTTGCTGGGAGACTGCCACGGGCGTGGTGACTCAAGCCTGAGCCCCTGAGCTGTCACGGGCGAGGGACGTGGGGTTGCCACGCACTGGCCCAGCGTGGTCGAGTGTAACCCCTGGAGGTGGGGCCGGACAGAAACATGAGCAGAACGGGCTCCCATCAGAAACGATGGGGGCGGCACGGATGTGGCATAGCCAACCTACAGTGTCCGGGGTGCGGGCCGGGCGTAGCTTTGAAAACCCAACGTGGTTTCCATAACCGTAATCATTCTTGGATTCTTTTTATCACCCTCACGGCAGATTATGTAAACACGTCTTTTATCTCGAAGGTTAATTACATTATTTGTATGTTTCAGAAAATGTTAGCAGACTGAAGAAACTTGAATATTTGAATTTAGCTTTAAACAACATTGAAAAAATCGAAAATCTGGAAGGTAAGTGTTTTATCTTATTTTGCTAATTAGAACTGAGATTCAAAATTTCATGTCAACAGGATGACTCAAACAATATATTCTTCCGTTGTGTGGGTTTTCCGATCAACTTTCTCCATGGTGTCCTTTGGAGCACAATTATTCCCTTGGAATTGTGGCTTCATTGCGGTGTAATGGACACACAAGGACCGGCACCTGCTTCATGCACAGACTGGGGAGCTCGGACACAGGCACACACTCGGGAAACTGTCACCGTGGCCCAAGGCTGTAGACACACCCGTCACCTCTGTTTTCTCAGATCTCCCCTCGGACCAGTTTTATAAACATGCTTGGGGTGCACCAGATCGATCCTCCATGCCTTTTAACCTGCATTCCTCCCATAAGCCTCCTTGTCTTGTTCTACATCCCGGAAGGTTTCCTGTTTTACTCCATAGGCTTCTAGTTCGTGCTGTTAGTTTTGTCTAAGTGTCTGGGAACACTTGGTGTCTGTTTGTAGTCACACAGGGTTTGGTGGGTCCGGTGGCTGGTGTGGGCTGTGCCGTGGTTGGGAGGTTGGGTGTCCGTGCCCAGCCCCTCACCTGTGGGCTGGGCCGCGCAGGCTCTGTGCGAGCGGGCAGGCACGGGGCTGGCCGAGTGCAGGGACTGGGGCCGTGCCTGCCTGCCCACTGCACCCCCCTCTGCCAAGACCTGAGATTGGGAGGATTTTCCTTGGGTCATGGTGGATTGTAGCCTGTTCACCTCCTAGTGTAGAAACCGATATTTCGGTGACTATCAAAGTTATGCATCAACACAGACATGAATATTCATCATGCATCTTGAATTTCCATCCTCAAAACCTAGCATATCATCACCACCGGAGCCCCCAAGCCCACTACGGCGCTGGAGTTGAGAAGGTTCTTCTGTGTTCGCAGGGGAGATCTTGCTCTGTCCGTCCCAGCTACTGCCCTACAGCCCTATTACCCTGCTCTCACGTGAACAAGCGGCATGACAAAGTTTGCTCAGTGTCCATGTTCTGTGGCAGTAAAATATCAATCTGAGATGTCGGAGGAACCATGAAAACTCTCACTCTCAGTTGGTGTGTCCGTGGCTTGCTGTTTTTAAGAAAGTATCTGAAAGGACAGGGAGCATCCTATTTTTGCTGTGTGTTTTGGTCATCTGCCACTAGAGGGCAGCATTGCCACTATTGTCTTCTTGAGAGATGGGAACCCAAGTCCATCAAGGCCTGTTGCCTTGATGCTTCTCCCTTGCAGAGCGCCACCGCCAGCTCTAATGCCAATGCTCTGGCTGCAGGGTGCTTTGAGGATGTGGACGGCGGGTGGGGGTCTCATCTGCTGGCAAATACTCACTTTCTGTTTAATGTTGAAGGTGAGAGAGGAGGAAAATGGATACACACACCCAGCCCACCTACTTGAGTAAATCTCAGTATAATTTTAAGCATAAGTTACACATTTTTTTTGCGTAGCTGGATGGCAAAGAAATAGCTGGTACTCTTTTATTCTCCCTGTTGTGGAGTCACTGGGACAGAATAAAATACCTTCTTTTTCCATCCTTCCTCCTCATCCACCCTAACCCAGGAGAGGTGGGGCCCCTGCTAATGTGAGCTCCCCGCTTGGGGAGTCAGTGCTGTCGATTTCAATGACCTTCAGACCCCCCCCAACCCCCCCCCCCAACACACACACAGTCACTGAGCTGGACCGTCATAGTACAGGAGAGAGAGGGTGAGACCGAGTTGGAAGAAGGGGTGCCTCACCCCAAAGAGGAGGCTTTCTCCAGCTTGGCTTGTTCAGCGAAAATTGTTCCTTAGGGTGGCAAATGTGGTTTAATTTCTCATGTGCAGGCTGAGTAGAAGAAAAATTAAGAATGCATCACCCTGAAAAATACGATGAACATTTGGAGGGTCCTTCATCTACCAGCATTCCAGCAAAATCCAAAAATACACGAATCTTCGAACTCGTTGGAGTCGTTCAAATGTCAGGCTGTTCTTACATGAAAGAGAAACATGCTTGAGACGGCTCCCAGAATCTGTCAGAGGGAACTAGGAAACACCCGGTCACCTGCAGCCCAAGTTGGAGTGCCCCAAATAGATCTTTCCCTTTTCATAAAACTTCTTTCTCCAGTGTAAAACAAACATACATAGAGACATAAACTTAATTATATTTATGTAATACACATGTAGTTTCTTTCTTAATGTAGCGGCTGGGTCCACGTTTGTATACTTGCATGACCGAATTACCAGATATATTGGTGTGTTTTAAATAATCTGTATTGCTTAGTGTTTGAAGCGTTTTTCATTATGTTTGTTATTGTGAACAAAACTCTTTGGAACAGCTCGGTACAATTTGCCTGTTTTCAGTGGATGTATCCAAATGAAATCCCGGATCCGGGGAAGAACACTTAAAAGCCCATGTTATGTGTTGTCAGATGGAATGCTGGAAAATATACTTGTCCTACAGGCTGAGCAGTATTTAAAAAAAAAGTGTCCCTATTGTTGCAAATTTAATAGAAATAACAGTTTTGTTGTCCTTTTTCGTAGATACGGTTGTTTTTGAAGATGTGAAGTTGTGAATGTCGTGCCCCTCTAGCATCTAGAATATATACAGGAGTGTTTATTTGCTCTTGTACATTTTGGGTGTTCCTCTTCTCCATGGTTCAGGATTACTGTAGTAGCGCAATGCGCAGTTTGAAAAGTCCGAGTGCGCTCTATGCTTTGGTTAGGAAAGGCAGTCCTTTGTTTTGCCCTCTGACCCCGAAGTCCTGCCCCTAGAGGTGGCCGCTCCCAGCTCCCCTGCCCCTGCTGCGGCTCAAGCTCCCACCCTGTGCGCTCAGACTGGGCTCTGTCCACGCTTCCACGGCCCCGCTCCGGGTACCATGTGCCATGCTCCTGGTGTGGGAGATGCAGACTGTGTGTGTTCCCTCACACGGCATCCAGGGTTCTCGGTCCCCCTCCGCCCACCTGCGGGACACCCTAGTGAGACATGGGGCGTGGCCCCACGTATGGTGCCTGGCGTTCTGCGTTCACACTTTGCTGGGGGAGAGACGCTCCCGTCTTTGCCCTCCCGAGCCCACACAGCGAGGATGGGACGGGGACAGGGTCTGGTTTGCAGTGCGAGCAGTTAGCGAGCTTAAAATATGGAGACTCTCACTTCTGTGCCGTTGCACACATCATTAATCATTACCAGTGTGATTCCCCCCCCGTTTTCATTTCTCTCGGCAGGCTGCGAGGGGCTGGCCAAACTTGACCTGACCGTGAACTTCATTGGCGAGCTGAGCAGCGTGAAGAGCCTGCAGCACAACGTCCACCTGAGGGAGCTCTTCCTCATGGGGAACCCGTGCGCCGACTTCGAGGGCTACCGGCAGTTCGTGGTGGCGGCTCTGCAGCAGCTGAAGGTGCGCTCCCTCCAGACGCGCAGGAACCCTGGGGAAGGCGCAGGCTGGCCACTGCGGTCGGTCGGTCCGAGTTATTCACTCACAGCGTCGTCAGGGAGGGTGCTGCTCCAGAGAGGGAAATATTCCCGGGGGGAAAAAAAACCCACAATTCTTTGACCGAGCCTTTAAAATGGTTTTCATTGCTTTCGTAAACCTCTGGAAAAGTAAAGTGCGTACTTTTCTCCCTCATCCAGAATACACGGAGCTTAATTTAACTTGTTTGGATAAATTCAAATAGTTGTTACAAAGAGCATTCGTCACCACCAATAAATAGCTTGGGGTTTTTGAGGTGGCTGCAGTTACGAATACGTTTGGCTTCCCTCGTCTTTCGCTCCTCTGTTCTGATACGTTTTCTAGTTATTGTTTTGTTATTGCTTTCTGCTAACTTGTTCTCCGTGTCAGCTGTTCCCAAACTTGGGCAGGTATAGGAACAGTTGGATGGCGTTTGCCAAGCCCCGCCCCCAGAGCGTCCTACGCGCAGTGGGTCCGATACGACACCCAAGACTCGCATTTCTTTTTTTAACTATTTTTTTGTCGCTCAATTACAGTTGTCTGCATCCCCCCTCCCCCCAGCACCCCACCCCCACCCCAGCCAAACCCGCCTCGCATTTCCAACGGCTCCCAGGCGATGCTGGCCGGTCCCGATGCTGGCCGTCCCGCAGCCTCATCCGAGAACCAGCACTCCCTGAGTTCATCTCCCGCGCTGTCTCTCCCCTTGTCTGATATTTTTAGAATGGGAGGGAAAAGCATACGATTTTCAGAGAAGTCACACACCTGAGCACGTTAAAGAAGTAACGCTGATTTCCACGCAATTCCAGGAGTCCCCAGCCCGTGTGGGGCCCCCCGCGCCCCAGCACAGACAGGAGGCCCAGGGGTGTGGCTCTCCGATGGGCGTTCTCTTCGGTTCTCCGAGGGCACGTGTGTTTAGACTGCCGTGTTCCGCGCAGCTGAGGTTTCTGGGTTAATGGGACACATTGCGTCTCACGTAGAATTTCTTTGAGAGAACGAGTGACTCAGGTAATGGAACCCAGAATGTAGGTTCAGAGTGAATGAGAAACCGGCTCAAACAGAATCCGGGTCGACCCTCTTTGTACAAGGACTTCCTAGAAGAGGAACGGGGGTGGCAGGGCGGGGGGACCAGAGCATCATTGCAGGAGGCATGGGCCTGTAGCCTGGTGCCGTGAGCCTTTCCCTGGGAAGGTGCCGGCTGCCCCAGCCGGCCGGCCCTGCCCAACCCTCCTCGGAGCTGCCGCGGTCCCGCTAGGATTCTGTGAGCGCCACAGGCAGGCGCCTGGACCCCAGGCCAGGATGCTCCGTGTGCTTTGGGCGCAGCCTCCCTGGCCCTCCTGGACCCCAGCAGGCGATGAGCAGTGCACTTGGAGATGGGGAAGGCAGGGCTGGGAGAGCTGGTGGCCCTCATTCAAGCTGACGCACTGGCAGGTGGCCCAGGCGGGATTCGAACCTCGAAGGCCCGGTCCCCACTGCAGCCGTTCTCACCGCCCTCCGGCTTGATGCACAGACTTAGGAGCAAGTCATCCTTCCTTCTCGAGGAGCCTGCCCTGACCCCGCCGTCACGCTGGGCAGCAGCCTCCCCGTAATAAGCAGCACTCATAAATGTGCTCACGGGTGTTTGAAAGCAGGCTGATAAGCTTTAGAACCTTAATCACCACTCACTTCACGGAAAGCTGTGATCTGCTTGAAAGGAATTATGCTGACAGAGGTATTGCTTTCCCGGGGCCGCCAGAACCAAGTGCCCCAGACTGGGTGGCTCAAATGCCAGGCATCTACTGTCTCCTAGCTCTGGAGGCTAGGAGTTCAAGATCAAGGTGTCAGCAGGGCTGGTCCCCTTCGAGGACTGTGGAGGAGAATCTGCCCCCTGCCCCTCTCCTAGCTGCTGGTGGCGGGCAGTCTTGGGCATTCCTTAGCCCGTAGAAGCATCCCTTCCGGCTCTGCCCCCCCGATCTTCACGTGGTACTCCCCCCAGGCCTCTGTCTCTGCACGTGGCATTCTTGTCATAGGGACACTGGTTGCATGGGGTCAGCGGCCCTCCCTCCTCCAGGATGGTCACCTTCACTAACGTGTCTGCAGTGACTATTTCCAGATAAGGTCCCAGTCCGAGGTATTGGGGGTAGGGCTCCAACTGTTTTGGGGGGAGACACAACTTAAGTCCTAACAACGAGGTAGTTACTTAGACAGACACCAGGAAGAGGTGTGAGGAGATTCAGCCCCTCCCAAGGACCCTCTTCGAGTGGCCACGCCAGTCCGGGTAGCCAGTGGACACGGTAACACGGAGGGTGAACTTGGGCGGCAGGCAGAGCAGGCAGGGTCTGACTCTCGTCCCCACCAGCTGTGAGCGGCATGCCTCGTTTCCCTACTCTGTAGTGGGACCATAACTCTTCCTTTGGGACAATAACTCTTCCTCTGAAAGAGTCCTGTGAGGCTTTCAGTAAATCTTAGTTTCTTTTTCTCCTTGCCACAGCTTTTGTTCAATGCTTATCCATAAGCATGGACACTCTACCTCTGTGTTTCAAGAACCCTCAATAAAGACCAAGACATGCGTATTATGATGCGCCACTTAAAACTTCATCTCTCAGTTCGTGAGGCTGTCTACACTCACGTGTGATTTTGGCTTGAGGGAAACTCAGCCAGTTTCAAAGACCACCGAATGGAAGCTGTTAAACATTTAGGTTGAGATCCAGTGGGAAGACCCCTGGGACGGGGGCTGGCAGTTGTGCGGCACAGCCCCAGATTTGTTACCGGTTTCCAGTACAAGCTTTTCTGGTTCCCGTCTGTGTGGTGGCGGGGATTCATTTATCATGACCTTTTAGAAATAGGGGGTCTACATTAAATCAGGATTTACTTAACCTGAAGCAGGGGGAAAGATACACACACACAATTATACACACGCACACATTTTTTTTTAAAGTACGTCCTTAAATCCTTGGGTCCCAGACACAAGTGAGAAAATAGTACTTTGCTTCCCAATATTTGTCAAAATTCCAATGGAAGAAATTATATATATTCAGAATTTTTCAAAAACATTTAGATCTTGCCCTGGCTGGCGTAGCTCAGTGGATTGAACGCAGGCTGCAAACCAAAGTGTCGCAGGTTCGATTCCCAGTCAGGGAACATGCCTGGGTTGCAGGCCATGGCCCCCAGCAACCGCACATGGATGTTTCTCTCTCTTTCTCCCTCCCTTCCCTCTCTAAAAATAAATAAATAAAATCTTAAAAAAAATTTAGATCTTAACTCTAAATTGAGTTAAGTTAATTTAAAAAAGGGGGGCTAAGTACTTGGACCACAGTTACTTATCCCCTGAAGGAGTAGGCAGTCGTAAGTCGGATCTTTCCCTGGAGGGTGCGGGAGGAACGGCTTCACGAAGCCCGCCGCTCTGCGGACAATGCACGGCGTCTCTCCAGGTCTCCACGATGAAGCTCGACGTCAGGAATGTGTGTCGGAAGTCAATATTAAGGGAAAGCTGGAAGCTAGAACGTAACACAAGGCACGTAACTGATCACGCTTCCCTATTTTGCTTTGGCCACTGGGACGCTCAGAGCCAAATGTGCACCCCACTTACACCAGCCCCATGAGTCCTGTGACCAAAGGCGTAGTTGAAATTATTTTCTCCAAGTCTCCATATGGTAGTTCTGATGTACAATTTTTTAAATTGATGATTTTTCACCCTGTGTGTGCTTTTTTCCTTTTGTATTTGTTTCCTGTTGCTGGGGTAAAGAGTTACCACAAGCGGGGTGGCTTCAGACAACGCAGACCGATCCTCTGGCAGTGGTAGATGTCGGAAGTCTGCAACGGCGGTGTCGGCAGGGCTGCGTTCCTCTGCAGGCTGTGGTGGGAGGGGGGTCTGTTTCCCTGCGAGTTTCAGCTTCTGCGCAGCGCCTGCAGCGTTGAGATAGTGGGCCCTTCCTTGTTCTTCAACGCCAGCAGCGAGGCGCCTCCAGACCTCCCCCTAACTCTGACCCTGACTCTTCTGCCTTCTTCTTTCTCTTAAAGGACCCTTGGGATTACACCGGGCCCACTCGACAATGTGCACAATCTCCCCGTCTCAAAACCCTTGATTTAATCACATCTGCAAAGTCCCTTTTGCCATCAGAAAAAGTTAGAACTTGTCCATTCTTGGGAGGAGGGGGCGTTTTTCGACCCACCACACCTTTCTAAACACCTGCCCTCTTTCTGTAGAACGAAGCCGGGTAAATGAATAGGTGTCTTTAAATGGGTAGTTTTGAAGCCGTAGGTTCTGGGTTGGTGTTTCCTTTGACTATTTCAACTTGGAAAATCACTGTAAAGATACCAGTGTCAACAGGGACCACAACGATTAATGGCACACTCACTCGGTGTCTCTCGGAGGAGGTAGGACATGAGGCCATATGTATCAGAGCTCAATTTTGTGTGATGTACATACAATACAAGGCCCTCTCTTGCAGAGAGCATTTGGGGAGGGTCATTATTGCACTTTGGAGCTGTGGTTTGACTTGGGGCATCAAAATCCTTGATACAGTGAGTAGTTACAGAATGAATGTACTTGCGTTTGGAGAGCTTGTCACTAATCACCGGTTTCCACAGAAGACCTGCTTCTCGGAGACCGTCTATAATCCGTGACGACGGCGTGAACCAAACATTGACTTGGCCCAAAGTGTCCGCTGTTTCCCACATCACCGTGGTGCATTATTTATTACTTCTAAGTTTAAATATTCCCGTCAGTGTCCCCTGGGGGCCAATCCAAATCGCAGCTCTTGAATAATTGCTCTGTATTGGTGGTTCTTTATTCCAGTGGTTGGACGGCAAAGAAATAGAACGTTCTGAGAGGATTCAGGCGTTACAGAACTTCCCAGAAATCGAACGGCACATCAGAGAGCAGGAGAAAGCTTACTGCCTCAGACGGGCCAAAGACAAGGAAGAGGCTCAGAGGAGGCTTCGAGAAGAGCAGGAGAGCGAGGAGGAGGAGGGTCGCCCAGGCTTTGATGGGTGCTGGCATGCAGCAGACATCGGTGCTACTCTGTATGTAAATCAGGAGTTTGCTTTCACGCTAACTTTTGTTAACAGCAACCAACCACGTTCTTCTTCCCGAGGTGTTCACAGCGCCGCTTGCATTCCAGACGCTGAAAGTGAAGAACGTATCATTATGTGAACTTGGGGGGGGGGGGGCTGTGAGCATCCCGTTGTTTGTGACGATCCCGTGAGGCTGTCTTCCCTGCGAAAATAGAGCCTTTCCAAACGAACAATTTAGATTTGCGTCTGAACTTATCCTCAGACGGAATCTGTCTGAAAGACGCACAGTACAGATAAATTAACAGGTGTATTAGACTTTGATTTGTAGAGTAGGGATATTTTAGATAAATCAAATGCAAACCACATTATTATAAATTGCTTACTTTTGATTGCATCATAAAATATTCTATTTTGTGAATTACATAATGAATACATTTTAATGTGATTAATAAGCCTTTAATTAGTCTTTTTTACAAACATGAATTATTTGTTCTTGTTCAAGTGAATTGCAACTATAGTCAGTTGATTTGATTCTATATTGTAAAAGCTCTAAACATTTTGATAACAGAATCTCTTAAACTTGAGAAAATAATGATTATAAAATTTTCAGACATACATAAATGTTAAAAAAATTAGGCAGCTATAATTCCACCATCCAGACTTAATAAATGTCAATCGTTTGCATGTTTGCTTTGATCTCTCTCTCTCTTTAAAAGATTTTACTTATTTATTTATTTTTAGTGAGAGGGAGAGAAACATCAATGTGTGGTTGCCTCTCGCACGCCCCCCTACTGGAGACCTGGCCCACAACCTGGCCATGTGCCCCGACTGGCAACCGAACCAGCGACCCTTTGGTTCGCAAGCTCGCACTCATTCCACTGAGCCACACCAGCCAGGGCTGATCTCTTTTGAAATAAGACCTAAAATATCACTGACAGAGCAGAAGCCCCCCAAGGGTTCCTCCCACACCCCGTCCCTCTTGTGGCCCGCAGTGGCGTCTGCCCCTGCAGTTAGTAGTGCACATTCAAGTGTGCCGCTCCCACCCCTATTTTCATATGTTTACTAGGTAATTATGCCTCCTTACACAAGTGTGGTTTGGTGGGTGTGTTTTTTAGCATGAGTGACTATCTTTCTACGGATCTGATTTTCATTCCACGTTGTGTTTTTGGGATTTATGCGTATGAAGACTCGTGGAACTCATTCCTTCCTTCCGACTGGGGAATGACACTCTGCTGGGTGAATAAAGCACAGTGCATCGCACGGGTGACAGGGAGAACACCCAACGGCTGGTGATTCACTGGCCCTGACCCTCAGAGGGTGCGCCGGCTTGGACACCATGCGCGGCCCGCCCCGCCCCGTGGCTGAAGACCAGCCCCCGGCCAGCTGTCCTTCTCTGGGTGGCTGTCGCGTGGCCCTCCCCCTTGCATTTTTCCAGACGATGCTGCACATGCCTCCCTGTGCAGGTGTGAAGGCTTCTCCGGGGTATTCAGCACTGGTGTTGCCACATCACCAATTATGAGCATCTTTTCAAGTCTATATGCATTAATTACCCATTGTTTTTGAAAGCATATTAATTTATACACATATCATCTTTGCCAATACTAGATAATGCGATATTTAAAAACATCAGCCAATCAAGGTGGTTATTGCAGCACTGTATACTTAATTTGAATTTGTAGAATTACAAGTGAGTTGAGTATCTAAATATCTTCTTATATGTTTATTGGCTATTTAGATTCCTTCCATTTTGGTTCTACTCAGGTTCTCTGCCTATTTTAAATGAGTTGTACATTTTTTTTTCTTATTGACTTAGAGTTCTTCTGCATTCTGAATGTAGTTTCTTTAGTGGTTATGTGCTTTATAAATATCTTTTCCCAAATGTGACTTCGTAATTTTAATAAGTGATTCTGCTTAATAGGATTCAAAAATATCTGTGTAGCTAAACTTACTTTTGTATTTTGTGGCCTTGTTCATGAAATTCTTCGCTGCCTCAGCACTAGTCTCTCTGGAATCAGCTTCTGACTGCATGCAGTGTAGGGTAGGGCACTGGTCATTTCCCGGGCGGGCAGCTGCCTGTCTGCACCACTTACTCAGGTGTGGGTCTGTGCCCACTGACCGGTAACACCGCCCTGACCACGCACCCCCTGCTCATGGACTCGTGGGTCCACTCTGGCCCCCCAGACTATCCCAAGGGAGCGCCTCCCCAGGGTCTGAACTCCTGTCCCTTCATGCTGAATCTTGGTATTTGGTAGGAGATAGCCTCAGTTTTCAAAATTATTTTGGCTCTTCTTAAATTTTTTTTCTTCTTCAGAATTTTAGAATCTGCTATTTAAATTCCCCTAAATCCCCAGTGTAATTTTGATTGGAATTGCATTTAATTTATACATTCATTAGGGGAAAGTTGACATCTTTGAGACATTGGTTCTTTTCACGGTGAACTTTTTAGATTGGCCGTCTGTTTATTTAGATCTTTTGAGCCCTGCAGTAAAGTTGTTAATTTTCCCTATCAAGGTCTCACACCACATTTCATTAGATTTATTTCTAAGTGTCTTATAGACTGGGATTTTAAAAATAAACTTATAACTGGTCCTTGCTGATGTATAAACAGACAGATGATTTTTGTATAATGATACTGTGTTAAACTATCCTGATGAACTTTTTTAAAGGATGCAATAGTTTGTCAGAGATTATCCTATCTTTTCTAGGTAGAAAAACATGTTTTTTATAAATAGCAACTTAATTTTTCCCCCAAGCTTTCTACCTCTGCTCTATGTATTTTTAAGATTTTAATTTATTTCGAGAGAGAAGGGAAGGAAGGGAGAAAGAGAGGGAAAGAAACATCAACGTGTGGTTGCCTCTCCCACACCCCCGACCAGGGACTGGGCCCACAACACAGGCATGTGCCTTGACTGGGAATCGAACTGGTGACCTTTCGGTTCTCAGGCCAGTGCTCAGTCCCCTGAGCCACACCAGCCAGCGCTGCTCTTTGTTTTCTTCATGATGTTGGCTAGGCCTCCAGAGTGGGGCGGAATATCAGCAGTAAGACTGGTGTTGGTAGCTCTTCCTGATTTAAGAAGAACGCTCCCAAAGTTTATCATTAAATATGTTTGCTGGGAGATTTTGGTAGTGTTAAATAAGTTTTCTTTCACTCCAAGTTGATGAAGAGCCTCCATCATCGCAGAGCCTGGGTTTTTACTGGGTGCGTTCCCTGCCTCTACTGAGATAACCGTGTTTTTCTGTTAACGAGTTGAACCACATTCATAGCTTTTCCAATAGTAAACCATTCTTGAATTTCTAAAATAAACTCACTCTGTCCACGATATATTTTCAATGCATTGCTGCATCCATTTTGCTAGTGTTTTAAATACTATTTAACCTATGTTCACAAATAGGTTTATGCTGTAACCTCCCGTTTTCATTGTGTTTGCCCTGGTGTTTTGCATCAGAGTTACAGTAGGCACGTACATTGTGTTGGGACCACTTTCTAGTCTTGGTTTACAAAAGTTTACAGAGGCTTTAGGTGATTTGCTCTGCACATTTTAGTAGAAGCATCCAGGTGGGTTTCTTACAGGTGCCTACCTGTTCCCCCACGGGACTGGCTGTCCCTCGGGCATCAGCCCTTTCAGAACCTCGTCATTCTGGAGGAGACTCACTGGGTCACCGACGTAGTCAGGGTGGGGGAGGAGGGGGCTGCTCTCCTGTCGAGAAGAAACGCCAAGGAGATGTGGGGCGGCTGGAGGGGAGACGAGCATTTCCATGTCTTGACTAGACAGGGCCTGCGGCAGCCTGGAGAACTGGAAGGTGGGATGTGGCCTGGCAGAGCCCGGAGCAGCGGGCTCAGGAGGGAGGGTGCAGGGAAGCATCTGCACTCAGGCGCTTACTTGGCAGGAGCTGCACCTGAGCTGCCTTGAAGGGACGCTGGCTGTCAGGGAGAGTGGCGGCCGTGAGAGCCTGGGGCGGCCTGTCAGTGGCAGGAGCTCCACAATGATCACAAGGACCTGCCAGGTCATACAGTGATCACTCTGGCAGGAACGATGAACTTGGAAGGCTCTTGCACTGTCCTCAGGAACCCACAAACGGGCTCACGGGAGAAAGCCAGTAAGTGGGTATCAGCCCGGAGAGGGACCAACGGCTCAGGAGTGGCAGCATCGTTCTCACAAGAAGTGTTCGCCTTCTCCTCCCCATCCCTCCTCCCAGGCCCACATTTCTGAAGTCAGGAAGAGGCTGGAGAGGCCCAGCAAGATGGGGTGCCTGTCCCTCTCCCCACACCCAGGCCAGGCTTGAGCTGGGCGCGGGGAGAAGGGTTTGGAGACGGAGGGAAAGGCTTCGACTGGCATGGAAGTCTGGAGTTTCGTTGCAACTGTAGACCTTTTAGTAGCTAAAAGTGAGTGTCGGCTGAGACGAGGCTGTGCTTGAAAGTGAGCGTGGGCGATGCTCACGCGTGGGAAGGGGGGTCCGAGAGAGCAGATTGGAGGGAAATGGCTGAAGAGCAGTTTTTTGTTCATTTCCTGGTGAACTGAGTCTATTTCACCTACTAGCTACATGCATTTATATGTGTTTGGCCTTTGGAGATTTATATTATTTAGCTGAGGTTTCCAAAAATTTTTAAAGTACAATTATTTTTATGTTTTTAAAAATTTTTTTTATCTTGAGAAAGGTAAAAATCAACCAGTTAGTCACTTTCTAGCAAAAACAAATTATTTTAAGTGAGAATGGAACCAATTACTTCAGTGACAATTAGCTAGAATATTCTAGAATATTAGTTCTCCTGAATAGATTGTTTTTTTCATACCGTCAAGAATTATAGCTATATGGCAAAACATTTCTTTTCAGTGATTTGCGTTATGTAGCATATTAAACTCTCCAGCAGGACTTTATAATAAGCAAAGAATCCGAGCAGAATTTCACTCTGTGTTCTGGTTGCACTATTTAAACTTCGTGTCCTGGTGTTTGTGGTGCATCCCTTCAAAAAGTACTTCAATGGAAGGTCAGCAGAGTGAGCCCTTCGTGCCCTTCATTTCAGCCCCGAAACCACCATGTTGGACGCGTGAGCACGAGTGTGAGCGCTTCCCATTTGCCCTGCTTGGCGCTGCAGGGTCCCTGCGGGCGTCTTCCGTGGGTGGCACTGAGCTAGAGCGGACATTCCAGCGGCAGGCGAGGGGGGAGCAGCTGTTCCCATGTCCTGCGGGGCCACGCTCACTTTCTCTCCGCCAGGACACACTCTCCCAAGGCGGGGTCCTTGTCCGTCTGGACTGGGCTTGTGTCTCTGGTGCCTGGCACACAGAAGACGCTCAGTAAAAATGTCTTGAGTCCGTATAGAACAGACATTCAGTATCTCATAAAATACCCATCTGATGCCGTCCGTGTAGAGGTATCCTTTAATTTGCTGACAGTCCACAAAACGCGAATAAAACAGAAAACACAGTACTCTTACCCTGTAAAGCTACACACTCAAGGTATCCATGAGAAATAGAGGTCATGCCATGGAGGACTTCATATGTCCCACTGGGGAATTTTGGAGCCAGAGAACCTGGAAATCATATGACCCAGTTTTCCTGTTAGAAAGATGCTCCGGGAGGGTAGGATTGAGGGGTGCAGTCTGGAGAGGGGGTGATTGCCACGGCTGAGCAGCCCCTTAGTTTGTCTGCTCATCAGAGCCTCCTGCAAAATATTATAAAACACAGATTGCTGGGCCTCACCCCAAATCTACTGAACTAGACTCTCTTGTGGGAACCCCGGGGATCTGCACGTTTTGTAAAGCTCCCCAATGATTCCCGTCGGCCTGGGCGTGAGCCCTCGCACAGGATTTCTGCACCACCCCTCCTGGTGCCAGATGAGGAGGGTCCCCCGTGCTGGGCAGTAGTCCCCCCAGCCCGGCCCGGGTGAGCCCTGGCTGCAGGCACGTCTGGTCGGGGTAGGGAGATTACACAAGGACAATGGGCATGATGTTTAGGGGGCAGCCCTCGGGATGAAGCTCGCACGGCCACCTCATGCACTGGGTGTCTTCTGGTTCCTTCCTAGCCCGACCTCTGCAGCGAGCCAAGACCACCTCCAGGCTCCAGAAACGCCAGGCGGAGAGCCACACAAAAAGAAGTCAGGCGGCGGTGAAGACGACCTGGAGTTCTGGAACAGACCCTCTCTGTTTACTCCCGAGTCCAGACTGGAAACCCTCAGGCATATGGAGAAACAACGGAGAGACCAAGAAAAATTAAGGTATTCCATTTTCTCCCCATCGTTGAGAGTGAGCTAACAGTCTTTTAGGGGCTGCGTTCTCATGGGGGCACGTCATTGGTGCTCATGACCTGTGTTCAGCCTTTGTTAGCCGTCCCACGTAAGCTTCGCTTTTTGTTTTTTTAAGTTCAATTTTTTTGTGGAACGGTGTGCACGAACACGTATGCATATCAAACGACCTCCTTTCAAATACCTTGAATTAATGGCATTTTAGGTAGGGTGTTGTTCATGTGCCTTTGGTTTTGTGACCATGTTAAACACGCGGAGCAAGAGCAGGGCTGGCCTAGAGACGCCAGCTATCACGGGACTAAGGACCAGGCCACTTTGTGGGATGGATGAGTTCCGTTTAATCTGCAAAATCAATAATTAGAAATTAGTTTCATTAGGTGCTATATTTTTTCCCAATACAACTCTCCTGGACATGGAGTGGTATGCTTTCACTTTCAAATTATCTAGATATAATCTGTTAGCAGCTAGAATGCTTGAGCTATTATTTGCAGAGCAGCTTTTTTAAAGATGGGCTCTGCATCATTCCCCTTCACGTCGCCGCCTAAGTCTGCCACGTAAAATGGATCACTTGCGGGAATGCTTAACCTTCATGAGCTCGGGAACGAGATCGATTAGCTCTGAAATACAGTAAGAAACCAGAAGGGTAGCAAAGCAGTTAGCCATCTCCGCTGCTTTCGTAACACTTTCTTCATTAATGAGATAGACAGGGACGTGCCAAAAGGAGAGTCGGGAAGAGCACCGAGTCACGTGGGAGGGTGTGGGTCCACGTGGCCACCCCGCTGCTTATTACACGGGGTGCGGCTTTGGCTCCGACTGGGCGGCTTCCCGTCTGTTTCCTCGCCCATCAAACAGGGACCCGCACCCCCCGCCTTACCTGCCCCCGGCGTTGTCCAGAGAGTCAGAGGGGCCAATGAGTGTAAAAGTGCTTTGCCGGCTCAAAGACCCTTTGAAATGGAAATTACACACGTTCTTTGAATAAGTGCTGCATTTCTGATGTGTATGCATATACATACATAATACAATATATATATAAATTACATTTGATTGAGCTGAGAGCTGGAGAGATTTTTCTTCCTCCGACAGCCTGAGAAAAGCAGGGCGGACGGGAGTGAGAGCCCGGCCGCCCTGTGCTGGGTGCAGCGGTCCGCCCACACCCCCGGGTGCCTGAGCCGGCTGTGCTCCGTGGGCGCACCTTCATCCTCCGGGCTCCCTGAGCACAGTGTGGTTCCTGGGAACATCACTGATTGGGCCTGGGGCCCCGTTGAAGAGGCAGACAACTTTGACTAGATTTATGTTTTCAAATGAAGTTAACTGACATAAAACCAGTACTGAAAGAACAATGGCGAAGACAGTCAGTGATATTGTAGGAGGTGTGTGTACGCTGCCAGCTGGGGCCTGGGAATGCCGGGGAAACACTTCGTACGGTGTGTGATTGTCTAACCGCTATGCCGTACCCTTGAATCTAATGCAAAATAATGTCGAATACAAACCATGGTTGAAAGAGAGAATTTTAAAAAGAAAAATAGAAATCCAAGGCAAAGAACTGCCTACAGTGCTGTTATCTAACCAAAGTTGTCCATCTGATCTTCTAGATGCACGCCTAGTTTAGTCTTCAGGTATTTTTAGTGATGTTTTTGGTACACAGAACTCACATCGCCCAGTTTTTCACGTTATCCGCGAATCCTCTCCTCTTTGCTGCCTTTCCTCGCCCCCTGTCCTTACCCCTTCAACACCGTGAGGGTCACGGCCTCGGCTCAGTCCCACCAGAACCTCCTCCGCCCTCTGCAATTGTATGAATTATGTCTGCGAACGTGGGGTTTGGAGTCTTAGTTTAAAAAATGAAAGTGGACTTCTGTCTGATACATTCGTTCTCACCAAATACATCATTCACACGTCCCTGGCGCTTTTTAGATCAGTAGGTGAAGAGGGAGCACGTTTCTGACCGCGACACAACACCCCCTCCTGGCAGGACGAGCCCGCCGCTGGCCAAGCCGCCCCTCCGCTGGCTGGCGGGCATGCGGGCCCCGCCCGGGCTTGGCCACTGCGGGCCGTGCTGTGCTCAGACCTCCCTTTACCCGGGCCCTCGTGGACGGGTGTTTTCATTTCTATGAAATGGATGCTACTTGGCGTTTTAAAAACTGCAATTTTAACTAAAGCGAGGAGCTGCATGCACAAATGGAGAATTGACAGTGATCTGGGTAAGTCATGCATAAAATAGACTTATTTAAATATTAATGGATATTTCATGAAAAGAGCTCCCCCCCACGCCCTCCCACCCATTAAATCGTCTGGCGAATTGTCTCGGCCCCGTTTTTGCTCCACAGACACAGATACAGCCACACAGGCGTCCGGCTCGATGGTCGATTTCCAGCACAGAATGGGCTCCCTGACAGTAAATTGTTGACGTGTTCGAAAATACCTGATTAATTTTTTCCTGAACGGTTTCTCAAGAAATATCAATTACCTTTGTATTCTCCTTGTTTGCTTCCCCTCTTCCCTCTGCCCCTTGTTCCCACCCACCCCCAACCTTAAGCGACAAGAAGAAGAAGGTGAAAGCTCCCAGGACTTTGATCACGGAGGACGGGAGAGCCCTGAACGTCAATGAGCCCAAGTACGTGAGGCCAGGGACACTGCGGGCGGGCGCTGACTGTGTGGGGCCGGTCGTTACCAGGGCAGGTGTGCCTGCGGAGAGCACGTGTGACCTCCCGACCTCCCCCACAAGCTCCACGCCTAGTGAGAAGGACATTTGTGCACGTCTGAAAGCAAAAACGTTCATTATGTTTTCAAGTGCATAATGTCATACTTTGTTCTCTTGGCGCCCAGAAAATGATCTTGACATATAGAAGTCCTTGTTATTCACACATGCCCTGAAACTCTGGACTGTCCACAGTTTCATGCCCGATAATTGCCAGTGCATTATTGCTGTGTGTATTCATTTTTACATTTTTTTAAGATTTTATTTATTTATTTTTAGAGAGGGAAGGGAGGGAGAAAGAGAGAGAGAGAAACATCAATGTGTGGTTGCTGAGGGGTGTGGCCTGCAACCCAGGCATGTGCCCTGACTGGGAATCGAACCGGCGGTGCTTTGGTTCGCAGCCCGCGCTCAATCCATTGAGCTATGCCAGCCAAGGCTATGTGTATTAATTTTTAAAACTCTGCCACGAACAAGCTGGCTGAGAATACTGACACATCTCCTTTCCTTCAACGTCATACCCTGGAACACATCCTCAAAGCATCCGAGAGCTAAGGAAAAAAGAAATCAATATAAGTATCTTCATGAAGTTAATGAGAAAGGAGAAAATACTCAAATTGGGAATTCTCCAGTATGATAATACATGATCTACCCTATCTGGCTATCTTAAAATTCAAAACTGGAAAGCCAGCTATAAAGGCCTTTTGTAGCCAAAATACAGACCAAAAAGCCTGCGGCCTGAATCTTGTTCACCTCCTTTTATTACTCGAAACCTGTGTGCTTTCGTCGTTGGTTTGCTAGCCGTCACCACGGTGGAGGTACCCTCCTGAACGACCGCCAGGTGTTACTCGCTTCCTCTTTATGGCAATCCCGCCTGGCAGGTTGTGTTTCTGTTTCACAGACCCAGAGCCTGAGCCTCGGAGGGGTGGAGTGACTCGCCCAAGATCACATAGCTGATAGGTGGTGTGTCTGACTTGGTCACGCTAGCCCAGTTGTAGTGATGTCCACAGTCAAGGTTATGACCTCCCCCTCCCCCTCCCCCCCCAGCCCGCACACGCACCTTCTTTATCCGGTAGGCATCGTGTGGCACAAGCCGTGATGCCGGGCACTGGCGATACAGCAGTGCATGTGGCCGGTTTCTTCCTTCATGGAGATTAAAAATCAGCTCTGGCAGGGCTTAGGAGACCCCCAGCGCTCTCTGTGTCCCTAGTGAGACCACCATTTCTCCCACCACACTGACCACTTTACCGGTCCCTAAAACTCATACTGTTCAGGAGGATTCTGTGAAGCCCTGATTACCTGTCACCTCTACCACCTCTGTCTGTCATGCTGTGGTCATCCTTCCCATCCCTCCTGGGTCATCTGTCATCATCCGGAATCTTATTCCCACATGACTCTGTACACCTTCCTATCCAATTCATTCTGTTTCCCCTCCAAGACCCGCCCCCCACCCCGACCCACTGTGCCCTCTGGAGCTTACGCAGTGTCAACAAAACCTGGACAATTACAATCGCATGTTAAGCGGTTTCTGTGGTTCCTCTCTTGGCCCCTATAATCCCTTCCACCCGGTTGAGTAAAGAAGGAGGAAGGGAGGGAAGGACATGCACCAACCTTCTTTAGGAAAATTCCTAGAAAGTGCCATGCAACACTTCCCTTCACAGAACTAAACCATATGATCTCATCTAGCTGCAAGGGAGGCTGGAAAATGGAGTCTTTATTCTGCAGAGCCGTGTGCCTAGTTAAAACCAGGGGTCCTGTTCCTAGTGAGGAAAGGGGAGCAGATAGTGGGGAATGATGGGGATCTCTGCCATAGAAAACCTCTCGGCAATGACCTTTCAAGCGACGGAGAGTTGATGTTGCCTGGCTGGAAAAGCGGGGAGTAGCAATTGAGGCAAGGGGCCAGCATGGAAAACAGCTCCTGAGATGGGATAAAAAAATGCATAGGTCGTTTGAGCCACTGAAGTCCTTCACAGCTGGACTGTTGAAATCAAGGACAGTGACAGCCACAAGTCACTTGCTGAAAGTCAGAATATATTTAGCTTATATTCTTCCATATTGTTTGGTTATGTGTTTTACAGAATAAGGTGATCGGTGGAGTGCTCACAATAAAATTGACCAAGTCATTCTGAAATAGTCATTCTGAACAGTGTGGAATTACCCCCAGGACTCAGCCTCAGGGTAGAGCCGAAAGACTTAGGGCTTTAAAGTCCCACCTCTCCGGGCTCCTGTGGCCTCTGCCGCAGCCACTATAGCTTCTCTGAGCCTCTGTCTCTTCATCTGCAAGATGCGGATGACGAGCCACGGGCAGTGTTTCAGCATCTCCCAAGGTGATGGAAAGGCCAGCGATGAAAGGAGAAGAGAAAAGACGGTGAGGAAAAAGGAGCCGAGGCTGGTTAAAACTTAATGAACAGAATACTGGACGAGGGGAGAAAAGTGCAGCTTTTCGTTCTCCATGATATTTGCAGTGTTTTAGTTCGCTCCTAGCAACTCCAGCCACATGGAAGAGAAAACTTTAACCACCAGATGTCCCTCTCTCTGCACCAATGCTATTTTTCTGTATGCAATTTACCTTAAGATTCTCACATTTAAACAGTGTAAACAAATAGCTTATGAATATATTACAGATTTCTGTTGAAATTTTTCAATTACACAGACATTCTATTATTCAACTGCCAAAATGTTTGTCACTGGAAATTGTTATATAATTACTATGAAATTTACTTTTGATAGTGGGATGAGGCTGTGTTGTAAAGTATTGCTAAAGACGTCATCTTTTTCTTTTTTGTCTTTTTCCTGAAATGGGTGATTCCTTAGACTTGATTTCTCTTTGAAAGAGGATGAAAAACGTAACCAGATCATCCTGGACCTGGCTGTGTACAGGTAAAGACATTTTACTGTGCATTTATTTGTTGGTATTTCTGCCCGTTTTCATTCTCAGTTGCAATCTCGTGAGTTGTGAGACATTTTGAAATGAAACTCGGTTTGATACAAGACAGCACCTACCACCCTCCCAGCTCTTATTCCTCCTCCCCTCCCCTCCCCCTGCCTTCTGACTTCTACCTGACAAGCTATCAGTTCACTTCTATTTTAAAAAATGTTGGTCAAGGCAAGAACTTCGTTTTGTTTGTTTGTCCCTCCCTCCTTACATCTCCAGCACCTGAAACAGTTCCTGGCACCTGGTAGGAACTCAGTAAGTACAGGGATGGATGGATGGGTAGATGGATGGATGGATGGATGGATGGGTACTGATGGTAGGAACCAACGAGCATTTACATGCATGAATCATGATACAGGTTTTTCTCTTTTTAAGAACTGTTTTGCATGCTCTATTTTATTTAACCTCTTGTAACCCAGCAAAGTAGGAGGGATTATTATCCTGGAATTATCCAGGAAGGGAAAAGTTTTCAGAGAGCGAGTCTTGTCAAAGTAAAGAGAGTAATTGGAGAGGCCAGAACATGAACCCCTAGGCTTAGTTCTGACTTTGTTTTTTTTTTAAACTGTGGTAAAACACATAAATTAAAATGTATCAATTCAGCTGGTTCAAGTGGGTACCTCAGTGAAATTGAATACATGTGCATGCTGTGCAGCCATTACTCCATCTCCTTGTAGGAGGTTCCAGTGCCCCGAAAGGAGCCCCCGAACCCATGAAGCAGTCCCTCCTCGCTTCCCGTTCCCCTGACGACCCCGATCTGTTTTCTGCCTCCGCAGATTTGCCTCCTCCAGATACTTCATACGTATCACATGTATGACGTGTGATACATTGAACCACATGTGACCTTTGTGTCTGGCTTCTTTCACACAGCGGGATGTCTTTAGGCTTCATTCGTGTTGTGGCACCTGTCAGAACTCCCTCCCTTTTCATGGCCGACTAATATTCCACTGTGCGGATGTGCCGCATTCGGCCACCCACTCGCCCATTGATGGGCATTCGGGTTGTTTCCGCCCTTGGCTGTTGTGAATAGGGGGCTAGCTCTCAGTGTGGTCCCTTCCTCTGCACCCCAGCTGCCTCTCCCACGTGCCCATGAGTCCTTCAGCCTGCCCCCTACCCCCGTGCAGCCTGGGCACCCGACATGCCTCGAAGGAGCTCCCGGCTCTTCCCCGCCGGCTCCCCGCCCACTGTTCCTCCAGCTCCCCAGGCTGCCCCCTCGCTGTTTCTCCAGTTAAGCATTCTCTGGTACATCTTTTTTGGGCCTTTCCACTTTTAGGCCTTATTCCTGGAGTTTGATGAGTATGCAGTCTTTTCTCTTGTTAGCTCTGCTGCCTGCATCACCTTCAATCTTCAAAGGAAAACTTTCCTCATCCCCGTGTGCGTGCATTTCCAAAGGGCAGGGATACGTCTCCTGTCCAGGGGGTGAAATCCTTCCGTTCCCACGATGCTGTCGAGACCAATGACACGAAAAATCCCTCGTTATCTTCATCGGCATGCGGCCGCACTCATGAGGTCCACACATTCATTCATGTATCCTTCCTGCCTTTATTCAACGGATACCGATAGGACACCTACTCTGTGCCGGGCACTGGGAGACTGTAGCTGGCCACTGTCCTGTAGCTTGAGGCCTGGCGGGGCAGACAGACAGACGGTCGGCAGGCAGGCAAACAGTAGGTCCTCGCAAAGGGAGAAGAGCGCCCCGAGGGAGAGGCACAGGGACCGGGGACAGGGAAGGGCGACGGTGTGTGGAGTTTGGTGGCCGGGGGCGTGGTCAGGGGAAGTCAGCACCGTGGGCCCTGGAGAGGTGAGGAGGAGGGAGCAGCAGCGAGGTCTGCGCGGCACCGGCGGGAGGTGGTTTTCAGGCATAGGAAGGCAGCGCCCGCAGAGGTGTCGCTGTGGATGGGGACAGGTGAGCACCTTGGGAGGCCCTGAGCGTGGAAAAGAACATGCCATCCCTTCGTGTGGTAGATATTACACATGGCATTTTAGGAGACCTTGGTCATACTATTCCTTGTTATCATAAACTTTAGAAAGACTTTGTTATTTATCTTTAGAGGGAAAGGGAGGGAGAAGGAGACACGTCGATGTGAGAGAGAAATACCGACTGGTTGCCTCTCACACGCACCCTGCCTGGGAACCGAATCTGCAGCCCAGGCTCCTGCCCTGGCCAGGGATTGAGCCTGCAGCCCTTTGCTTTGTGGGATGATGCCCAACCAACTGAGCCACACCAGTCAGGGCTAATATCATACTTTTATTAAGTAAAATTGAATGATACTTTATAAACACGAACTATGTACTAGGCACCATGCATGTGTCTTCATAGCAATGTAGGGGAATAGGCACTATTCATATGCCCATTTCACAGGTGAGGAAACTGAGGCTTAGAGCGGTAAAGGAACGTAGTCCGAGGTAATAAAGCAGGAAGGCGTGGAGTCCTCGGTGCAGGACTGTGTGACTGAAGCCCGTGCCCGTAACCCCAGGGTCACCTACCTGCTGGGATGTTTCTGATTTTTGAGCCATCACTGCATTTTCTAATGTTGGCAATCGCTATTTTAAAATGTGTAAAGATGGTTATTTGGCTAAAGGAGGGAGGTGAGATCTACATGTTTCATGTGTTCAGGAGGTGGAGGAGGGTGATTGCCACCTGGTCCTGGGGACACGGCCACAGCGGGGTGCTCTGCTCGCTCAGCAGGCTGTGCCTTCCCAGGGAGAGGCGGAGCCAGTGGACCAGGGCGTGGCATCAGGGCAGCAGTGGGGGGGGTGGTGTGGAGAGCTGCTGAGGAAGCAGGAGCCAGGGGTGGTCCCCCGCACCCCCCCCACCCCCCTGTAGAGTTCAGTCAGCAGTCCTGGCTGTTCAGGTCAGTCTGAGGGGCTTAAAATAAAATATTCATGAAGAACATGGCACGCTGTGTTTTTTTTCAAACCTCTGGTGTTTCAGGCCTCCGCTGTTTTTTGGGTGAGGGCACTCAAAGCCAAGTGTGCCGCTGGGTCTAAAAATGAAATCGCCGACGTGTTGAATTTCCTTTGGTCTGAGCATTTAACTCAAGGCTAATTTCTTAAGACCTGTTTAGCATGGAAAACTCTGTGCATTTACAACAGTAGGCCCCATACGTGTGAGTTTGCATTTGTAAATTAATTTGCACACTTAATGGTTTTGGAAAGTCACAGGATTTCTTATGTTTAATATGTTGGATTTTCAAGGTACATGGACACCTCTCTAATCAACGTCGATGTGCAGCCGACTTACGTGCGGGTAATGGTCAAGGGAAAGGTAGGTGTGAGCTGCCCTGTCCCGACTTCCAAAGCCACGCCTTGGACAACGCTAGGCTGCCCGAACATTGTTTGAAGTGATATTAAAATAGAGAAGGGGAAGCCCCACCAGAGAGCTGTTTTTTAGGCACATGATTTTATGCCACGGGAGCAGTGCTCAGCGGGCAGGGTTGCTGACCACTGTGCCGCTTGATAAAATTAATATTTTTAACCCGTGTCTGTTGCGTTGGTACTTTTTCCGAAGCAATTATGGATGTTGTGGCCTATGCTTGAAATTATGTCTAAATGATATCCCAATTTTATTTATTTTACCGTATTTTTTCTCACTACCACTTTAGTCCCCTGGTACCCCCACCCCACCCACCGCAATCACCACACTGTCACCCATGTCCAGGAGTCCTTTCTCCTTTTTGCTCAATCCCTCCACCCCTACCCTCTTTTAAATTGAAATTGCCAGTGCTTTCATTCATAGTAACTGTAATTTCACCATTTTTGAAATAGTAGTTTTTGCTAATTCTAAGCATTCGTGTGAGGTAGCTTGAAGACTTTGGAATGGAAATATGTTGATGTTTTGTGACAGTGACATTTACTACAAATCCTTTGTCAGCCATGTGGACATAAACAGACCATTGTTTGTGATCAATGATTGTTCTTTAGACTATTCATTAAAACAGGTAAAATAGTTCATGCATATCAAGCGTAGCCCGTATATTATTTTCTTCCCAGTAAGTCTAAGCACATTTTAGGAAATGGAATGACGACTCCTAAATCTGCAATGAAAACATCTCTTGAAGTAACGCCTCTCTCACATAAGATGCGCCTGCTCACCGTGACATGCCCTCTCCCTCCGCAGCCCTTCCAGCTGGCCCTCCCGGCAGAGGTCAGCCCTGACAGCAGCTCTGCGAAGAGGTCTCAGACCACGGGGCACCTGGTGGTCTGCATGCCCAAGGTAGGTGATGCCGTCTGGGTCCATTCCACGTCTGGTTTGGTGGGTGCCTGCAGGTGCTTGACCTGTCAGAGTGAACTGTGTGACTTCTGATCCAAGTTCTGTGCTGGTCGAGAAAGCCAGAAAGTCTACGCGCACCAGCTTAGGCAGGAGAACAAAGACCTATGAGAACAGAGAACCAAGACGAGGACGTGGCTGGGGCCCAAGGGAACTCATCCTGCCTCTGCAGCCTGCCTGCCTCTGCAGACCAGGGTGCGGGTGGGAGTTGGCTTGTGCACAGCGCGTGATTCTTCGAGCGTGCCTGTTACATGGGGATCAGTACTGTCCTCGCCTGTAACGGTGAGAGATGTGGTCGGCCTTGGCTAGCTAAGAACGTGTTTGAATTCTAAATATTGAGCTTAACAATTTTTTGTGACTTTGGGCAAATTTTGAACCATTCTAGGCTTCTCTGTTCTAATTAACACCAAAGAGAGATAATACACATAAAATACACGGTCCAGGGAGAGTACTCTGCAAATATTGCTAGTATTATTTTCCATATTTTTGTGATATAGACAAGATATTATTTTAGCTAAAAGTCTCTACTGTCTATTTTTTGAGGGGGGGTCATGTAGATATACCTTTAATACGAATCACATAGAGAGACAAAGAGATCTTTCCAATCACCGTGGAATGAAAGTTCCTCTGGACTGATTAAGCCAGTTGAGCTGGAAAGTGCAAGTCTCTAGCTGGACCCTGGATACTTCAACCGATCTCTGGCCAAAGAGATGGTAGCATTTTGTTCAGTTTCTGTTATTTTATATTTGGCTCTTATCATCTCGTGGCAGGAGCGAGGGGTGGGGTCAGCCTTGTCCAGGTCGCTCAGGTTTCAAAGGAGAAGGATAGATAAGCCGGTTAAAATGGGGCTCTGCTTCTGAAGAAGAGGAAAACGGGTCAGGCGTGTCCTCCACAAAGACTGTAAACTCGATTAACCAATCAGGTTTCGGTGATGATTTAATAATCCTTCATTTCCCTATAGCCAGTTTTGCCCCAGATTGATTATGGATGACCATTTATGCATTTTTACTCCGAGGCAATAAAATAGCAAATATAATTTGTTGTCAAGCAAGAAAATAAACACAACCGTAAGAACTGCATTGTCCTTGGCGACTGCCACACATTAAGGAAATGTATGCTAATTAGAACTCCCTATAGGGACATCGGAGAGATAACTTAATTACCGCCACTCTCGGATGCAGACATTTGTATGGCCCTATGATCAGCAAGCAGGGTTTTTGTTTTTGTTTTTTTTTTAAACTTTCCTTCTAACTGAAAAGCCAAAACCTAACCAGTAGCTGCTGCCTCCTAGAAGGAAGTCAAGCCCCGTGCTCCTCCTGCAGGCGCCGGCAGCTGATTGGACGGCTCTGCCGTCCCTGCTTGTCGATCTTTTAGACAAACACGGCTTTCTAGTTCCCTTTCCCTTTTTGTTTTTGTACCTGCAAACTTTTCATGTTCGATACACCTGAGGAGTACAAAAATTATATATCCAATGACATATTTTTCCATTTATGGCTCTTATTTTATGTCCCTTAGAAATTTTTTTTTTATGGTCTTTTCTCTGTAGCTGCCACATGCTCTCTCACGTTTATCTGCGGTTACCTTACGTATGGTTTCAGCTCGCATTTTTAGTGGGAATGTTCCCCCATCGGGTTTTCCTGGAGTTTAGGCGTGGCCTCCTGCGTATTTTCTCAAGCATGAGGTCAGACTGAGCCCTGTGTCCGTAAGCAATCTTACCACCCGCAGCCGGGGCCTGCTGGGCACCTGATCTCATCACAGGCCACCTTAACCAGATTTCACTGAAATGTTGCCTCCACCGAAAAGCTGGCATCGAGTCATTCAATTAAACTCCCATCTAGATTCTCAGTTGACAAGTTACAGGAGCACTCCAAGAATACGCCGTATGATTTCCTTTGGGTGTTCTTGCAGAATAATTAACTGAGATTAAGGAAGTTGCCATGTGAACAGAACAGCAAAATGTATTTACAGCTTCCGGCTGGTGAACATATCTCTCGGTTCTGCTTACACTTGGCACAGAGGTGAAGGTCACGTCCTAAGGTCAATGTTACAGACCGCGATTCTAAAAAACACAGCCTCAGACTCTCTTCCCCTTACCAGTTGGGCATCAGTGCTTTCCACTCAGAGGTACTACTGGTCATGTGGCCATCATGAGTTCACTTTTAGCCTCTGATTGTTCGTTTCGAGTGGGTCTGTAGGGAGGGCTGCTAGGCTGTTCTGTCCCACGCATACTTCTACTCTTTTTAGTACATTGTTTCTCATTCGTAAAACTTGCAGAAGCATCAAAAGTTAATCTCCACATACTTCAAGCATCATCCCTTCCCTTGCTTGGCCTTCCTCCCGGGCTCTGCAAACAAATTGTCTGTGACCTACCCAGACTCCGCGGATGTGTGTCAGGTCCCATTCCCACTTGCCTGGGAGAGACCACTGCCCCCCTCCGACAGCCCCCTGTCCTCTCTTCTGCTTCCCTGGATTCCCCCTGTCGGCATCTTACAGTGGAAAAACACGCGGACTCCTCTGCCTCCCTAAAAACAGAACAAAAGGAAAACATCCACCTCTATTTACTGCCCTGATCTGCTTTACAGCAAAAGTCTTAACACAGACGTTTATGTTTGCTTGCGAGTGCTTTCTCGCACCCAGGCCTCTGAAAGTCGGCAAGTCTAGCACTGAGTTCTGAGACCCCCTTTTCTTCTCTGTTTATTCCCATTCCCTGCAGAATCTCTTCCAATCTGATGACTTCACATAACACCTCCAGATCTCCGTCATCTGCTGATTGCCAACTAGGTAATTAGGAACAGCAAACACAATGAGGAAAATGTAGGGAGCTAGAGTATGTATTTTTAAAACAGCTTAGCAATAGCAATACCTGTTAACAGAGCGAGCAATCTCTGTCCCCCGGTCCAGGAGGAATGGCGGAGAGGGTGAACTGGGTTTCCCGTGAGTACCCAGAGGCGAGGACAGTGCGGCTTCAGAGGCTGCCGCGGTGGCCGTGGGGGTTCTTATAAACCTCCCCCACTTTGCCGTGTGACTCTGAAGGATCACGACCTGAGAGAGAGGTGAACGAGAAGCCAGCCGATGCTCAGAAGGTCTTGCGGCCTGTCTGAATGGCTTTCTAAAGGGCCCCCAAGCTGGACCTTGAACTTGAATGAAGGCAGTCTTCGATGAATACCACCCACACATGCCTCACAAGTAAACATTACCATGAACTCAGTAGATAGATGGATAAATAGACAGACAGATAGTTATTTTTTTAGAGAGTACAGGGCACACAAAGTTAAGCGAGGCACCCACAGAGACACGAGTGGGGCCCGTGGAAACCCAGCCAGTGTTTTGGAGTCTGGTCATACCAGGTGGCTCTCTTCCCCCTGAGAGTCCCGTGGTTGTTGCAGATACTAAGTCGTGAGACAGAGACTGTAAAACAGTTTCAGTGTGAGGTCGCCCAGGAGTGGAACCTAGCGGAGGGCTGTGAGTACAGCAGGTTACTTGGTAAGGAAGGAGTGCGGGTCAGGGAGCAGGGGCGGGAAGGCAGCGGAGAGACAGGGTCCTTGGTGAGCTGGCGTCCCCGGGGGGAGCTCTGGGGCCCAGTGCAAACACCCGTCTCAGGGCAGCTCCGCGCGTATGGGCTGATGGGGGTGGGGTGGTGGCGCCCCAGCCCCTGAGACTCTTCAGGTGCCAGCTGCTCCCCTTTGGGGGGACCCGGGGGTGGCGGTGGTGTAAACAAATGCCCCAGCATTTCTGAACTGTTGCTGACACAGACCAAGCAAGCTAATCATGCGAATGGAAGATATTTTCGACTGAGACTATCTCTAGCAAGATTGTGCAAAAGGATATTTCCTTTTCTTTTAAACATCATTATCATCCTCGATGTTTGTCCTAGCTTCGCAAAATATTTTCAGTTTTAGGCTGTGCTGTGTAGATGATCTTCAATGGAGACCTGTCGAGTAGGATTGAGCTTCACAAGTATAAAAGCATCTTGAAGGAGCCATTGTTGGTTACATTTGTTCTCCTTTTATTTCAGAGTCTTGTAACTGTCAATACTGGTTCCCCATATTAATATCAGTAATTGCACCTTTTAAAAATTTCCTCCAACAACTCGGGTAACTTTGGAACCAAAGCTTTTTATGCTTCTTTTTTTTTATCAGTTTTCAAAATTTAAATTTTTCTTTGCTTCCAAGTATGTATTTCTTTGAGATAGAATATACTTCAGAAATGTTTGACTTAAATAGGTATTTTATCTGTTCAAAGATTTTATATATAAATGTAGTTTAATAAAAATGTTTTATTGATTCTAAAGTTTTATATGAATAATCTTCCTCTATGGGAATCTGAACTTTGTATACTCCAATGTTCAGTGCCAGAATTATGGACAGTTAACCAATCAATCTAAACACCAGGGATATGTAAGAAGACGTACAATTCACAAGCGACCCAGTTCCTCTGAAGCCGACATGAAGGTTGTTAGAGAGCAGCTGTCTGTTCCACGCCCAGGGCTGGGCCTCACTGCCGAGGACGGGGCGCCCAGCAACCGACTGCACCCCCCACCCCCCAGATCGGGGCACTGGCTTATACAGCAAGGCAGCCTGGTGTCTCGTGGACCTAATTTGGGAGACTAATTATGAAGAAAATAATATGGAGACATGTTTAGAAATGGCATCGTAGTGGAGATGTTAGGTGTAGGCACTTAAGCAAACCGATGATGTGCCCATAAATAAATTACATGGACATTGTTAATATCAGATTAGGGAAGTAAGGTGCTGGAACTTGGAAACAGAGCTTTCTGCAACATTGTGAAAAACTGTAGACAATTTATGAATTACTAATTAACCAATTTAAATATTTATTCAATGCATCAATGATTTATTAAGAACTCAGCACAAGTAAAGCACTGTGAGAATTACTGGGGAAGAGAAAAATAAATGATACGGGCCTCTTTGGTCCTTCTTCCTGTCTTTCCCTCGTTGGTGCCGCTGTGACCTGCAGCCAGACCTGCCCTCACCCGGTGTCTAAGGCCCAGTTTCAGAGAGGCTCCTGCTCTTGTCCAGCAGCTCTTCTTCCCTTCTGCTTAAGCTTGAAAATATGTCATTGGCTCAGAGACTAGTGTCACGGTTGTAACTGCTGGGATGTTCTATGGGCTCCCCAAATCCATTTCCCCCTGGTTAGATCCAGCACCCACAGGGCACCGCCTGCGTGAAGCTGCAGCCTGTAGAACTCCTGCCTCTGCCCCACTTGTAGACATAACGGACAGGAGTGGGCATCTGGAGGTGGTCTTCTCTCAGGTCTAGTCTGTTGACATTCATGCATGCATTCATTCATTCATAATCATTCATTCAGGTACAGTGGTACCTTGGTACTCATTGTTGATTCTTTCCAATGAGTGGCAAGCAAGCAACAATTGATGAAACACTTTGCTCATCAAAATGCGGTGAGTACCAGGTTTGACGAGTTCCAAAGCCGATTACTCATCGGCTGAGATATGACTGTATATTTTAGTGAGTACATTTTAACAAATACCTACTGTATGCTAGGCATCTATGCAAAGTTCTTGGAAATGCAAAGAAAAAGGAAGACTTGCACTGAATTAGATACCTAAGGGATGTCTCTTTGCAGAGTTAGGACTGAGCCTCCGACACCTCCCTGATGAGTAGCCTTCAACTGAAGACACAGTGAGGGCTTCTCCGTTCTGAGTCCCCGCTCCGTCCTCCCTCCCCCCACCATAGTTCATGTCCATGGGTCATAGGATCAAAGACACTTTAAGTGCCAACTGAGAAGCCAATTGACAGACTAACTTAAAATGGCCAAATGAACCCATCATTTTGTTCTGCAGACCTGCTCCTTCCTCATTCTTCCTGGTCTCAGAAAATGTCACAGTCACCCACCCAAATGGCCGAGTCAAAGTGTGGGATGCAACCCTGACTTACCGCTTACCTTCACGATGAGTATCTTGTTGGCCCTTCCACCCAGAACGTATGCTCCATGAGTTACTTATCGCTGCCACCTCCCCTCAGCCTCGTCCAAGCCAGCATCCCCTCCCACCAGGACCTCATACAGCCCCTCTCACGGGTCCCCCTGCTTTATCCTCCCCGCCTCGTGACTCTCTCTCTACAGAGGCCGCAGTGACCTTTGTGGACCACAGATCAGCTCATCCTGTTCTTCTGCTTAAAACCTACCGACGGCTTTCTGTAGCACGTGGAGTAATATTCAGATTTCTTTGCCGTGGCCCCGAAGGCTCTGCACCAGCGGGCTCCAGTGTTTCTAGCACCTTCTTCCTCTTTCTTCCTCTCCTCATACACACCCCAGACCTGGCTGTTTGTTCTCTTCACAGTAGCCTCACTTCCCCGGTAAGACTTGCACTTGCTACTTTTTTTCTGCTACGGGGGCTCAACCGCTTGTTCTTCCGTGTCTCCTTGGTGCGGTGCAGGCCTTCGCTCCAGTGTTGCTGTCCAGGGCACGTTTCCTGACTGTCGGAGCTGACCTGGCCAGCCACACTCGTCCCCCAGCCATCTTCCCCCCACCCCCAGCCACGTTCCCCAGCCTGTCACTGCCGCCTTATTTATCACCGAAAGGAACGTCCTCGTTTGT
Source organism: Phyllostomus hastatus (assembly GCF_019186645.2). Lineage (NCBI taxonomy): Eukaryota > Metazoa > Chordata > Mammalia > Chiroptera > Phyllostomidae > Phyllostomus > Phyllostomus hastatus. The sequence goes on along the minus strand of NW_025334017.1, from coordinate 44,210,616 downwards.
TCAGTGTCGTGTGGTTTGCCTTCCCCTGTCTCAGCGTCAGGCCCGTGACAGCAGGGGCCTGACTCACTCCATGAGTGGAGCGGCACTGTGGTCTAGTAAGTACCTTTATGGGTACTTACTAGAAGTATGAGTACCGCGGTAAGTGCTATGATAGTCTGAAAGGAAAGAAAAGTGTACTTTTGTCTGGTGAGGAAAGACTTTTTCAAAAGCCATGACTGCAGTGGACTTGGTGTTTTTGTGCACATCACACACGTTGGCTTTAGAACGTGGTCTTTACCTGAGATGAGTAGTTGTGTCCCTGAAGGGCCGGGGTTGGGGGGTTGGGGGGTTGGGGGGTTGGGGGGCGGGCACTGCGAAGGATCCCATCGCTCTCGGGCAAAGTCCGAGTCCCTTAAAGTGAAGGCTCCCAAGATCTGACCTCGGCCCAGCTCTTCAGCCTCACTTCCAGCTGTTAGCTGCCTGCTCTCTTGTGCTACTTTATGTGGTTCTTTGCCTTCCTGTCTTCGTTCCTGCTTTTTCCTCTCCCTGGAAGGTTCTCTATCCCCTGCACGACTTCTGTCTTCTGACAGTTCTCACCCATTCTTTGTATCCAGCGCATATCCAACCTTGCGCCCTGCAGTGAGCCTTCTAGGGCCCCTGTCCCCCATGTCCCCCAGGATGCGTCCCTCCCCTGGGCTTCCCTCGTAGTCTCTGCGCTTATCTATCAACCGCACCGTCATCGGTGTATAGTAATTGCTTATGTGCCTCTATCACGCATGAGAAAATCAGGGATAATTTCTTAACCTGTCATTCCATGTCTACCACTTATTCCTATGCTTGGACAGAATAGACGCTCAGTAAATATTTCTCTGAGCAGAATCCATGGAAGTAATAGTTGCAACTATGATGCAAAGAGAAAGAGAAGTTTACTTCTGATTTTCATGAATGCGGGTGTTTAAGAAGCCAGGATGAATTTGCAGGAAAAAAGTTAAAAGGTCGATTGTTTTGTATTTTCTTTCTCAACAGATAGGATTATTTCTTTCTCAACACCTCCGATTGTGGACGTTTTCTTCGTCCGTTCACTCGTTCAGTTTACCACTAGCAAGTCTTTATCTGAAACGGAGTGGCGTTTGCCCACTCTCATTTAATGTGACATAAATAACTTTTAAGTTGAAGTCACTGCTCCGTGGGTCAGAAATAGGCAGATACTGGTCATCTCTCTGGTTCAACCTAAATATACGCATTGAAAGTCACGTCTCTCTCCCTTGCATCTGTTCACTGTCTGTTTACACGGCTCACCCAGCCTGGGCTTCTTGTATGAGTAACTTCTGCGGTTGGTGAAGCCACCGCGTGCGTCTGGGTAAAGGAAATAGAGGTGGTCTGCGTGCCGTGTGTGTGGCCTTGCAGGTCACGGGCTCCGTCCCAGGCCACTGCTTCCGTCGTGGCCGGGCAGGTGCTTGTAGGGAAGGCCTTGGAAGGGACTTCCAGCTTCCGCACCCTGCAGGGGAGTGGGCTCCCTGACCACCTCCACGGTCTCTCCAGTCCCCTGCAGGACCCCACCGCGAGAGTTAAAATAACGTTTAACATCCTCAAAACCGTGATTTGTACCTTTATGCCTACCCCACAATCGAATTTTCAAGCAGTCGCTTACATTTCTCTCTGTGGATTCAGGAAACCATTAGTCCCGCGTTATCTGATGTACTAAACGTATTCTGGCCCTTACAGCTCTTCCATTAGTCACTCCTAGACACACTCAGCACAGTGAATAAGATGCTCGAGGATAAGGAGCATCCCTTCCGAGAGGAGGACTTGGCCTGTGACTGCAGGTCCAGGAGGAAGGCCAAGGTCAGGCTTTCAGGGGCTCGGGGCCCCGAACCTGTGGTCCTCTGCTCGGGAAAACGGGCCTCTTAGCAGCAGCGTTGTACCCGCTGTTCCTGCGAATGTCCCTGTTCACGTTTTCCGTGCTGCTGGCTTCTTCACCCCTTTTAACTTCTAAGCTGAGAAGAACCTTTGAAACTAACTGAGCTAGCTGAAAATATCTTTTAAAAATAAGAAACACATTTAGATTCTGGTGCACAGCAAATTCTCTGTGAAGAAAAGTTCCAAATTTGTGACTCTATTTGCATTCCCACAAACACAGAGAATCTTTGTCTGAACTTACGAAGTGACAAATAGCAGTGTTGGAAACGGGTGTTTGGAGACTAATTGTGCCTGTGCTCCTATTCCTGTTAGTGCGTTTGCAACATGAAACAACACAACACTTGTATTTCGGGCTCAAGAGCTTTTTTCTCGAAGTGGCTATTTTAATGAGTTTTCACCCTTGTTGTCCTCAGCAATGTAATTAAAATATTAAAAAGTAAAGCGAGGTGCTCAGGGGCCTCTCCCCCCAGGAGGCCGACCCTGAAAGGCACGTAGGACGTGTGGTGGGTTGTGGCCTCAGGAACTAGTCTGTGGCAGGACAGGAAGGACCCCCCGGGGGTTGGCTGTGAGGAGGGCCCAGCCCCGGCCTCAGCCAGCGCCTCCACGAGCTCCGGGCTGGCACCGTCCTCGGAGATTGTCCTGCATCGGGCGAGGAGGGCAGCTGCAGACCCCACGTGGCGCAGAGAGGCTGGAACACCGGGGCTCGGGGTTCTCACACCTACACAGACTTACGGGTCCCCGGCAGGTGGAGGAAGGAGCAGAGAGTTCCGGAAGGGCACCGGCCAGGCAGTCAAGGATGAATTAGGGGTACCTGGCCCAGGTGACTGCGCTTCTTTCCCACAGGGAATCGGGTAGTCCTCACCGGGGCCTGGGCTCAGCCTGGTCATGTTCGCAACTCTCTGGTGTGGTTGATACAAACTGGAATTACCTAAAATGACAGCGTCAGTGTCTCTGCTGCCCGAGCCGCATTTCAAACACTCGGCAGCCATGCTGGGTGGCACAAAGCGTTCCCATCAGTGCGGAAGGTTCTGCGGGGCCGTGCTCCCCGTGCACCAAGCAGCCCGTCTCTCCCAGGGGCTGCCGCCTCCCCAGATGCTGCGGAAGGAAGGGGCCGAGTCTCACAACCCTGCTGCCCCCTCCCTGCTGCCCTCAACCGGGAGGCAGCTCCGTTTTATCCCCTCGACCCCGTCTTTCTTTCATACTGGACAATAATGTGGCTTAGTAAACCAGAGCTGGGATCAGCGGCAACTGGAAAGCGTTTCTGTTTCCTGAAGGCTAGGCCAGGGAGGTGGGGGGAATATTTGTATTGATCACGCCAGTTCCGTTAGAGCAAAGGAAGAACACCAGTTGAAGTTCAGAAACATTCACACCTTGCGACGGCACCCTCCAAAATTATAACATCGTTGGCCAGCGGGAAATTCGTGGAAAGCAGCCCAGTTGCGGCATGAAGTGTGTTTTAGAGCAGGACAAGTGAAACATTTCAGAATCGGCCTCCTCGCAGATGGACTGCATTCGATGGTGCTGTGAACCCGCGGGGTTGGGCGAGGCTCTCAGGGAGTCACCGAGGTTAGTTCTTCCGTCGGTGCGGCAGAGGTGGCCTCTGCTGCCACGGCGCTCTGCCGCGAGCCCTTGTTCTGCAGACTGCACCTCTTTTAAACACATTTCTGAACAGACTCCTCCAGGCTTCAAGTTCAATGTCTTTGGCACATGCAATATTCACAGTTTTTGTTTTTCTTCTGGAGTCTCAGCAAAAGTCTGGCCATTGCACGACGAAGCATCGGTGATGCTTGAAGGTGTTTCCCCCAGCCGGCCGCTCCGGCGCACGTCGAGAAGGTGGTGTCTGAGCAGAGCTTTCCTTCTGCCTGTGGGGCCTACGGGAAGGGAGGGGCCCACTCACGTCCTTGTTCTTCTGTGTGAGGGAGTGGATATGAACCACAGTCACACACAGACTGCATTTTTATAAAAACACGATAGAAAAATATACAACTGCACCAGCTTCAAACAAACAAACTGGTCCTTGTGCTGTTTCATGGAAGGATTGCTGTCGAGGGGTGGTTATCCATAAGAGCACGCACCACACACGTGTGCTAAACACGGGCTAGGCCTTTGGGGGTCCTGACCCATGGAGCACACCGCCGGGAATCGCTAGTCAGGTGGGAAACTCAGGTGTGAACGAGTCCAGATTTCCAGTGTGGAGGCCTAGGAAAGGTTGGATGGGAGAACCTGCTCTCGACTGGAGGCCAGACGGGGGCCCCTAACTTCCTTCCCAACCTCAGATGGTGGGTCCAGCAACCCTGCCTGGGCCCGCAGATGGGAGCAGGGGTGGGGGCGGGGCCTTCAGGGTCCAGGCCCGGTCTTCCTCCTCCTCCATCAGTTGCACGGATGTGACCCACGCTATGCAAGTCTCAGGCAGAGCAGAGAAGGGGGAGAGCTGCCCCTCCCCTGCCAGAGGAGTGAGTGACCCTGCCCACCACCAAGTGAGACGCGGCCAGTAAGTGAAGCCTTTCCTTGCCAAAGAGAAGATGCCGACGTGGGCGGGGAGAGGCGTGGACGCCCACTTCCGATCTCTCCCTTGAAAAGCAGGGGCAGAAGCCCGGGCCTTGGTCAGCAGACCACGTTGCTGACAACAAGAGGCGTGAAGTTTTCCATTTTCTCCTCTGCCTGCAAGTCATCCCTGTGTCGTCGGAACACTGGGAAGTGGGGCACAAGTGAATGACGCACGCGCAGTGCCTGGCCGGCGTGGGACGCCTGTGCCCAGCCCGCTGTCAGGGCCTGGCGGGTGCTCGCACGGTCTCGTTTCTCCCCGGCCCCTCCCATCTCGGAGCTTCCCGAGGGCAGGCGCTGCCCGGAAGGGTCTCTCCTGGGCGTGTGTTGAATCGAATCAAGCCGATTTGTTTATTGGGACCTCACACGCTCAGCGCTGAGCTTACTTAGCTTAAAAGAAATAGTAAAATTATAGGATTTTTTAGACCCAGGAGGGACTTTTGAGACCACTCCCATTCCTTCATTTTGCAGAGGAAGGGACCAGCATCCAATGGGCTGGGGAGACGGGGGTCCCCAAGCCCCCCACTCAGAGTGTTCTCACCTGTGGCACCCTCACAGGGAGGCGCTCGAAGGTGGTGTGTCCATCGCCTCTGTGTCCCCATCTCTCCCAAACGCATCTGGCATGTGGCTGGCTCTCAGGAAGTTCATTGTTAAGTGAATTAGTCCACCATATCCTCCCGCGTGCCCTCGGGCAAATGCAATGTAGCTTGTGGCTTTGCAAGACCGTTGTGAACGGATACCGTGATATAACCTCCCATGCCACATGGAGGCTTGAAGTTAGACTCTGCCATGGGTTACGTAGCGACAATTAAAATACTTCAGCATCTCAAAAATACGTGCATATGTAATGTTTTTAAAGACATAACAGAGAGTGACACACCACTGAGCATGTGCCGTGTTCTCCTTTTAGGTCGGAGACGTCATCACCGGTGGCCAGCGAGCACCCAAGTCCGGGAAGGGTACCTCGGACGGCGGCCGAGAGCAGACGCAGGAGAGGTACCACCTCCGGGCTTTATTGTAGTGTTCTCTGCAGTGTCGTCCGTGGCTAGGTGCACCTCCTGAAGGATACAGTTGTTTATTAAAGTTTTCAGATGATTCTTACCATGAATGCTAATCCCCGAAACGCAGACGTCTGATCTGCGAGGCTCGTGATCCCTGTAAACAAACCCGCGCCCACAGAGGCCCCGGTTTCTCGTGACGGTCAGGGCGGTGGCCTCCACACCAGTGGCTGCCGCTGCTTCTGGTGTGCCCTGGCTTTGCCCCGGGCACAGCGTGGGGACAACCTGCAGCCTCAGTTTACAGAGGGAGAGGGAGAGGGAGAGGGGCGTTTGGAACGTTTCAAGGTCACGTAGCCACGGCACGTCGGGGCCACTGCTGAGCCCTGCTGCTAGCGCTGCTCGCACCGCGGGCCTTCTGTGACCCACAGGCCACGTCGTAGGCTCCAGGTGTCTCAAGGCTGCCGGGTGCCGTGGGGCCCATCATGTGTCCCCCCAGGCCAACCTGCTAGTCACAGGTCGTCTGCCAGCCTCTGCTCCGGCGTCTTTCCCACCAGGACCTTCACCCTCTCGAGAGAACATTCACCCCTTTCTGAGTATTTCCTGGAGGTAGGAAGGCTCTCCGACTCCTAACCGAGGATTCCGGCCCTGCCCCCTGAGGACCCTCGGGATGAAAGCCCACCCCCATCAGCAGGGATGCCCTGCAAAGGGTTTTGGACGAAGCTCCCATCATTTCCCAGTCTTTTTTTTTTTTACAGCGAACGTCCCAGTTCTTGGAGCTTCCCCCTGCTTGTCGGGATTTCCAGCCCTTGCGTCCAGATGGCAACATCTATTTTGCACCGGCGCACACTATCTCTGTGGTCCAAATGCACAGGCTAGAATGATCGTTACAAAAATGCCTGAGCGGGAGCTGTGTTTATGTCCCGCGCGGTCCAGGCAGTTGGGCGTTTGTGTATTCAGAGACGACTGTCGGAGTTCCGTGGGGTCTGTTTGGACAGGTAGGGCACTGAGCTCCTGCTGAAAAGTAGGGAGCTGTGTTTAACCTCGGAAGTCCACCCGGATTTCCCAGCTTAGGGATTTTCCACTTCAGATACACGGGTGATTCACAGAGATTCAAGGGCATTAGGGCTGCGGCGAATAGTCACGGTCGTCACTGACCCCCAGCAGCATCCGCGCGCGTGAAGTTGTGGGTCTGTTTTGTGAGGGGTCATGCCCCCTGCGGGAAGCCCGGTCACTGCAGCCGCCTGGAGCCGGTCCTCAGGCCCCAGGAAAACCGTGCTCGCTGGGACGACACGTGGCGCCCACGGATGTCCGAGCACCAGCCTTCCCACTAGCGCCTCCTGTGTTATTTTCGAAGAGCCTTTCTCTTCCATCTTTATTAATAAGAAATGATCACCTCACAAGCTTACATAATGCAGGGAGGGGCAAAGTAGGTTTACAGCCGTACGTATGGAAAGGAATACAGTGATAAAGAAACAGTAATACAAGAAAAAACTCTGTTTCGTGTGCTCACACCCGCAAACCCCCGGTGCCTTTGCCCACCCTGTGTGTCTGTGCGAGGTGGTCCCGAATCACGGCAGACTCCCTGACCCACGTCACCGCGGCCCCCGGCCACGCACGCCCATTAACCAGAGGGACGCCCCCAAAGGCCACGCACAGGACCGAGCGGGCTGGCGCGTGGTTCGAGGGAACAAAGAGCCTCTGACACCCCAGGACCGTGGAGGGCCCTGGGGCCTCCCCCAGCCAGCCCGGTCCTCTCCGCGTGCTGTGGAGGCAGGGCTGGGGGAAACGGAGGAACAGACGCAGCGGGGTTTGGCTCACCCAGACTGGATGGGCTTGCGCTCTGGGGGCAGGGGACTGGTCCAGCGAGCCCTTGCGGTCCGCGGTCCTGCACCATGGAGGAAGACCCACAGCTTCCACGCACGCGGGTTCGTTGAGCACTGCGTGCCTGCCCTGCGCTGTGGGATGCTCCGCGCTGTCTTGTCTTCGACGTTCAAAGTAACGGCGGGCTAAATCCCCTTATTCCTCCGTACTGAGGTTCGAAGAGACGGAATGATTCGCCCCAGATCACAAAGGTGCTGAGAGAGTGGCGGAACCAGGATCATAAATCTTGGAGCATTCTCGGGCTTGCCTCCTTCCTCTCTTCGTGGTGTCTTTTTTTTAAAAAATATGCTTTCCTCTGAGGAGTGGTCTCAGGTTTGCCACAAAACTGAGTGGAGAGCACAAAGGTTTGTCACCTTCCCACTCATGCGCAGACGCCCCCTTATCATTAACGTGCCCCCCACCTGAGTGGTGCCTTTGTCAGAGTCCGCGAACCTACACTGACACATCGTTGTCGCCCCGAGGTCCTAGTGTCCGTCAGACAACATCAGGCTTAGTGTTGTCTACCCTGTGGATCTGGGCACATGCACAGTGACGTGTACCCGCCGTCACACTGTCCCACGGCACAGTTGCACCAGCCTAGAAATCCTCCGCAATCGCCTGCTCAGCCTCCTCTCCCTCCAGCCCCTAGTTGCCGGGGAGCTTTTTGCTGTCTCCGTAGTTTTGCCTTCTCCAAAGTGTTGTGTGGCTGGTATCATACAGTACGTAGGCTTTTCGGATTGATTTGTTTCCCTTGGCGATAGGCATTCAAGGTTCCTCCACGTCTTCTCACGATTGGATGATGCATTTTTCAGTGCCGAATAATATTCCATCGTCTGTATGGGCCGCCGTGTATTCATTCATTTACCTGCTGGAGGATATCCTGGTTGCCTCCGGCTTTGGGCAGTTGTAAATAACGCTGTTATGAACATCGCGTGGCCGTAAGTTCCTAGCTCCTTCGGGCGAATGCTGAGGGGTGCGGCTGCTTCATCGTGCGTGTAGTTTTGGGAGAAAGAGCCAGTCTGTCTCCCAGAGGGGCCGCGCCACTGTGCTTCCCAGCATGCGGTGAGTGAGCGTTCCTGTTGCTCCGTGGCCTCGCCGGCGTTTGGTGTGGCCGGTGTTCAGGGTTTGGGCCGTTCTCCTGGGTGTGTCGTGACGCGTCCTTGTTTCAGTTTGCATCTCCCTGGTGACGTGCGGAGCGGCGCGTCCTCTCCCGGGCTTGCCGCCAGCGGCACATCTACCCTGGGGGGTTCTGGGAAGGCCTTCGGCCTGTCTCTCCATCACGCTGTTTGCTTTCTTATTGTGGAGTTTTATGAGCTCTCCGTATGTTTCCGGGAGCAGTCTCTTATCAGATGTCTCTTGCAAATATTTTCTCCCAGCCTGTGGCTTGTTTTGTCATTCTCCCGAAATTATCTTTCACGGAGCGGCAGTTCAGTTTTTCATTTTAATGAAGTCCAGCTCGTCAGCGATTTCTGTCACGGCTCGTGCCTTTGGTGTGCATCTGAAAGTCATCACCGTGCTGAGGTTTTCCAGGTTTTCTGGTTTTCTCCTGTGTTATCTTCCAGGAGTTCTGTAGTTTTGCGTTTTACGTGTAGGTCAGTGGTCAATTTTGCGTTAGTTTCTGTGAAGGCTGTAAGGCCTGTGCCTAGGTTCTCTTGTGTTTGTCTGTTGTTTTTGCGCGTGGATGTCCAGCAGTCCCACGACCATCTGTGGAAGAGACTGCCCTTGCTCCATGGTATTATTGCCTTTGCTCCTTGCCCAAAGATCGGCTGACTGTACTTATGGAGGTCTGTATGGGGGCTCTCTATTCTGTTTCATTTATCTATTTTTTTTGGTTGTTCTTTTGCCAATGCCACTCACCGTCCTCATGGTAACAAGTCTTTAAATTGAGGAGTATCAGTCCTCCAGATTTGTTCTTCTCCAGTGTTGTGCTGGCTGGTCTGAGTCTTTTGTCCTCCCCGTAAACTTTACAATCACTTTATTCTGTGAGCTGCTCCATTGCTTAGAAAATAGTTTGGGGGCTTCTCAGAGGCCTGGGAGGTACTCAGCCAGGAAGCCAAGTGCTCTGGGCAGACCCTACGGATCTAAATTCAAGCCTGAGGGTCTTTAACCACCAGCTGCCATAAACTCCGGGAGGCATCAGCTTGTGGTGACTGCTCAGCTTCCCCCTGTCCCACTGAGGCCACTCTCCTCGCAGCCCCGCGGGGAGGTGGGCAGCGTGGGCCTACATCCTATTCCCTCTCACAGGAGAGAGAAGTCCTTGGGCGCCCACCCTAGCTGGGGAGAGGGCCTCTGTCAGACTGCCCACCTGGCATGCTCAGGACCTTGACCTCTGTCCCCAGACCCCATATGGTCGGCGTGACCCAAACACAGCTTCAGGGGCTCAGGGAATGCCCTCTGCAAAGGTGGCATCAGCACCCGTGTCCCTCTCTGGGTTCCTCCATTCGCTAAATTCTGACCTCTGGTAGTTCCTTGTTACCTTGTCAGATTCTTAATGGTCTCCAGGACATTTCCGTGGGAAACGGGAGTCTCTGGGCATAGCTGTATGCCAGCCCGCCGTATTACTGGAACAAAGTTCTTATGTTCTTTACTACAAGGAATCAATCTTTGATGTGTTATATGCCTAGTAATACTGTTTTTTTTTTTTTTGCTTCCTTTTTTGCTTATAAAATGTTCATTTTGTCTTCCAGTTACTCTTACTAGACTCCAGCAGGCCTGGTCCTGGCAGCCAGGTAGTGGGTCACCTCCATGGGTCTCTGTCCTCGGGGCTGTGACTCGGAGGCAGGAAGCCGCAGGGAGAAAAGCCCTCCCCTCTTTGTTTGGGGGGTCAGTGCATCCTCCAGCGCCCCAGGCCCCAGGCCTGGCCGCCTGCTGTTTATCACCCAGAGCTTCGGGGTCATTCAAGTCCTGCTTGCCTGTTGCCCCTCCGCCCCCTCCGAGTAGGGGGGCGCAGATAACCGCGAGCTGCCCATGCTCACTCTTTATTGCCGAGATCCGGAAGCTGCGGCCCCCGAGACAGGCTGGCCGGACGATAGGCTGCCCTCCCTCAGAGTCAAGGACAACATCATTATAGCAGATGGATGTGGATATTTACTTACTTAATCCACCGATGTCATAGCCTCTCAAATTAGAATATAGTAATTAAAAAGTAGAACTTTAGTAATGGCTGTAATGTAGGCCTTTGAAAACTGTCACTTCCTGCAAAGTTCATTGCAGAGTACAGCGTGGGTCTTCAGAATAGGCTATTCTGTGCTCTGTGTGTGCTCTGTGTTTATACAGCGGGTCTGTGTGCATTCGTCAACATACTGAGAGGGATCAAAACCTCAAATGCCTTCGAGGGCCGAGCAGATGACAGAACTGAGGGGAAGGGCGTCAAGAACAATCGAGAACTCACACTTTCCACAGACAAGGGAGACGACCTCCAGCCCCCAACTCCCCCAACAAACTGTGCCCCCTGCGGGAAATGGGTGTCAGCGCTCCTGCAGTAGACAGACTGTGATTTCCTCTAGATTACAGATAATTTCTTATTTAATTTCGTTTTCCCAGACACTGATGTTTTTCTTTTGAAAAATGTTTATTTTTCAATTACAGCTTACATCCAATATTGTTTTGTATTAGTTTCAAGTGTGCAGCATAGAGGTTAGACAACCATGATCTTTTACATTTATTCACCACGTCTTTATTCAGTAAAACTGTATGCCAAAGATACAAGTCGAAAAAGACACCGTTTCTGCCTCCAAGATGTCAGTCTAGTGGAGAAGCAGACTGATCACTGGACGATTACACGGCGGTGTGATCAGTCAGCAGGGAACTGGCCTCTCTGTTGCGACCATTGGACTTCTGGTGTCTAGAACACAGTAGGCGCTTAATATATGTCTATTGAATAATTGACTGAGTGAGTGGCGCAGTGATTCCAGAAGAATGCAACTGGTCAGCCAAACCCCTGAGGGAACTTTATGTAAATACCAACTACTAGGCCCAACTCTCCACCTTTGGAATCGAAATCTCCAGAAAAGCCGCCCCGTGACCTGTAGTATCTCGAGATTCTATGACGATGACGACAGCTCCACTGGCCAGCGGCCTTCTCTCTCGTGGGCTCCACTCTGAGCGTTGCTGAGAGGACTGGGTGCGGGCAGCAGGAGCAGGCTCCTGGGCTGGGTCGTCTGACGCAGCAGCAGGGTCCCTGAGCCTTACCGGCCACACCCAGGAATGAGACCTGCCTGGGGTGACTCCGCCGTGGTGCCGGCTGTGGGCTTTGACTTGGGTGAGCAGAGCTCTGACCCGCTGACCTCTCCCCCAGCTGCGTGGGCGTTCGCAAGCCCGGCGGCACTTTTTACCGTGCTGTCACTCCAAGGCAACGCTCTCGCTCCTGCAAGGTGCTAAGCTGCTTAAAACCAGGTGCAGCCTCTTCTGCTCCAGGGACAGAACACTGGCCGGTGTTTGCGGAATACATGAATGAGGGACTTGTAGCTGTTGGAAATTTAATTGTAAATGATCTGTCAGTTTCCTTTGGCCTTTTTTTTGTCGTTATAGAAGCAAGCAAACTGAGAAACTAGAAGTGGACCCTAGCAAGCACTCCTTCCCCGATGTGGCTAACATCGTTCAAGGGGGGAAACACAGGCCCAGAAGAGTCCCACCCGAACCTGAACTTACACCCAGTGAGGAAGACCCGGACTTTGAAGACAACCCTGAAGTGCCTCTGTTGATTTGACACATCAGGCCGCACTGACCGTGACCCTGGGCCCGTTCTGCTCAGTGCAGAGTGTGCGCGCACATCATTTATGGGATAAGCACAGAGTCATTTATCGATGTCGCTACCCCAGTGTTTTAGCTCCTACTTTCTACACTAATATTCTTAAACTAGTTTGAAATAAATGGTGTACCTTAAATGTGCCGTAACTCGTTATTTGTCTAGATAAAGTGTTGGCTGGTGAAAATGTTCAGTAAATCGTAGAACTAGCCTCATGCAGATGTCCCTTAAATAACCAAAAACTGTGCTGTCACCGACTGAACGTGTATGCCCGTCCCAATTCAAGTGTCGAAGCCCTAACCCCAAATGTGGTGGCATTTGGAGGCGGGGACTTTGGGAGGCAGTCGGGTTCGATGAGGTCACCAGGGTGGGCCCCCATACTGGGACTGGTGTCCTCAGAAGAAGAGGGAAAGAGACCACAGCTCCCTACTCACAGTCTGCCTCTCTCTCTCCCTCCCTCCCTCCCTCCCTCCGCTCCAGTCCCCGGGAGGACACCTAGAGGGTGGCCTCTGCGAGTCAGGAAGAAGGCCGTCACCAGGAGCTGTCAGTTAGCGGACACCTTGGCTTCAGACTTCCCAGCCACCAGAACTGCGAGACACACGTGTTTGTTGTTTAAGTCCCCCAGGCTGCGGGACTTTGTGGAGGCAGCCTAAGCAGACTAGGACACTGTCTGCTCCTCAGAAAGGATACACAGAGTCCTGGGTGTCACCTTATCCGTCCTCGGGTGACGGGTATTCCTCCTCTAGGGGAGTCACACCTAAATGTTGCGGCGCCTGCCTGAACCTTAATCCAGGGGCAGGGAGGGTTTACTCGAGGTTAAAAAGGGGCAAAGGTGGCTTTGGTCCGTATGGCTCAGTTGGTTGGAGCATCATCCCACAACCACAAGTTGGGGTTTGATTCCTGGTCAGGGCTTATATCTGGGGTGTGGGTTCAATTTCTTGTCTGGGTGAGTGCTATCCCAGGTCTGGGCACATATGGGAGGCAACCAGTGGAATCTTCTCTCTCACATTGTTTCTCTCTCCCCCTTCCTCTCTCTCTAAAAGGAATCAACAAAGCTACTCAGGTGAGGATTAAAAAAAAAAAGAAAGAAATGCAGAATTTCAGACCCTACCCCTTTAAAAAACAAAAGGACGGGCAGGAGCACTATGGGAGACCAGGTCTGTGGCGTTCGGACCACGGCTGCAAGGTGAACCTTCGACCTTCAGTTTATACCAACAGTGACCCGTGGGCCTGGGTCTCCCCGAGTCCCCTCCTCACTCTGCCCCTGCTCATTCCTTGCTTCCAGAAGGCTCCTTGCTAACGCCCCCGAGGCAGCCCCCCAAGCCAGCCCCCCGAGGGCAGGAGAAGCCTTCTGTCCCCCCAGCCCCTGTTCCCAATGCCCAGACACTCTCCCTCTGGGCCTTTTTTCTCCTGGGTTTCAACTTTTTCTTAAGCAGCAGAATGGCCCATCATGTCCCCATGTCCCCGGCACAGCCAGTCGTGTCTCTGCGTTGTGCTCCTAGCTACCACAAGGAGCCTTGCAGCGGGAGCCCCTGCATCCAGGTGGTCGGGGCATGTCACTAGGAACCCGGTGACAGCGCTGAGAGGGCACGCCCTCCTTCCCCGCTCACTGCGGGCCTGCCCTCCACGTGACCGCCACAGGGGCTGCAGCAGGCAGTGAGTGTGTCTGTCGGCGCGACACTTTGGGTGGAAAGTGCTGCCTCGTCCCCAGTCGACACACAGCAGACCAGTGCGTCTGTCGCTCTTGTAGCAGACCTTCGCCGAGACTTGCTGTCTCTGGGACATCTGGTCCCCACGTTTTGCTGCTTCTGCCTAGTCTGGTGTTTCCCTGGTGTTAGAGAGAAGCTCCAGCTGGCCCTGCTGATGGCTCCATCACTCAGCAGACTGGTACGGAGCACCTGCCAGGTGCAAGGAGCCACACGGTGTGCCAGGACAGATTCTCTCTCAAGAGTCCCTCTCCAGGTTCCTGTCCTCTTTCTGCTGAGTGACCGCTCCCTGTGGCCGGCACAGTGCGATGGCCGCGTGAGCCGCTTGGCACCCTCCTCTCTGTGCGCATGCTCGCCCTCTCCCGGGACGCCCACACGCTCCACCCTGTGGCTTCTGCTCTAGGTGGGCCCTAACCCAACCCCTCCCCCCACCGCAGTATGTGTGCCCCTTTGCCCTCTGCCCTCTGCCCTCTGCCTAGAGGACAAGGTCTGGGCCTCAACCTGTTGTGAGGGCACAGCTCCCGCCACTCCCCCCATGCACCCAGGCTGTCCACTACACCGAACTTGTCACCTTTCCTGATGGTATACGTGGTGACCCTCTGTCCGGGGCATCACTGACCTGAGGCTGGGGACACGCAGGGCCCCGGTGAGCCCCCTTGGGGCCACATGGGAGCTGTGTGGTGGTGCCAGGGCCCAGGCAGAATGCAGGCCTGGTTGGGGGAAGAAAAGGAAACCGGACCCCACCTCGCACAAGACTCAACACGGGAAAGGTCATTTCTAGATCTGAATATGAAAGATAACACGGAAACGTCTAGATTGCTGCCACCTTGCTGGGACCTTCCTGAGCGGGGAACCTGATCAGGCAAGCCTGTGGCTCATGGAGGCACCTGTGAGCGGCGAGCTGGAAGGGGCGGCGGCAGCCCACTGTCAGGGCCTGGACTCGGAGTCTCCCCGCTGGAGCCCCGCCTGCTGAGGGAGCAGCCACAGCTGGCCTCCGGGCATTCCGGGCAAGCTCCTCGTCCGTCCGAGGAAATGTGTGCTGCTCGCCTCCCGCGTGTCTGCCCTTCCACGTGGGGCAACACCCTTCCCTATCACACTCCTTGGTCTGAACTGAGGCAGTGGAACCAGGGGTGCTGTTGATTGTACCCCTGTGTACTGTAACGTCTTATGTTCTTGTGGGGTTCCTGGTTCCCCTCTTCGTGGACACTTAACCAGCCTAGGTCTGTACTTCCCTACGCCTTGCTTCCTGCAACAGCCTGGGGATTGTGCACCTTCCTTTTCTCCCCGCCTCCCCTGGGGGCGTGGCCATGTATTGTTCATCACGGGCTCCCAAGGACCTGCCTGTATCACCCAGTTCGAGTGACTGTACCACACTGACCACTGAGTTTCCATCTTTCCCGTCACTTCCCTGCTCCAAACCTGCAGAGACTGAACGTTCTGGATAAGAAAGCCTGGTTCCCGTGAGGCCCAGCGCTGTTGACGCTGGGCTGGGCCCAGGCACCCAGGCAAGCCCGCACTGGACAGCACCCCTCCACCCGGACCCAGCAGGCTCCTGGGCTCCAGTTCGGCCGTGTCCTTGCACAGGAAGGTAACGTGATTTTCATGACTGAAGAACTCTGGCTCCCAGAGTCCACTTCGAGGATGCTTCTCTAGCCTGGGAAGTTCTCACACCTGATTATTAACTTGTGAACCACGTGCAAAGTGCCCCCTGTGGGGCCAGCACTGGGTGCGTCACACGCCGTGGTCTCCAATCAGAATGACCTGCAGCGTTGGGGGCACTGGCCCCATTTCACAGATGGGGCACGTGGGGTTCTTGGGACTGGACGACTCCTTAGTAAGAACAGTCTGGCTTTAAACTTGAACCTATCGTATTTCAAACCTATGCACCTCTCACTATGCACGTGTCTTTTACATGACGCCATACTAATTTATAAGAAAAATATACAAAGTTCCATACATGTGCATCAACAAGATGATACCCCTAACTCCATTGACATACAAAGAATCCCAAACCCTCTCCTTGTACAAAGACATTTGCACTTTTTTTCATTGCAATGTCTCTTTAAATCAGCCCTTTACTCTTTTTTTTTTCTCCCTATTAATTAGCCAGGTTGCTAAACTGGCAGAGTGCAGTGGTGTAAAAGTGTCCCCATATTAATAGTGCCTCATCAGCACAGAGGCAGCGTGTGAAATTACCTTCGGAAGTATTACCTGAATGCAGTTAGCACCCCCGCCACCGCTGGCTTCAGACAAGAATGGGAGCTCAGCGGAAATAGCAGCAGGTCCGCATTAGCCATCTGCAGAGTCCTGGGGTCCGAGAAGGTGAAGGCCTCCTCGCCCACCAGTGTCCCTCCCGTCACTCTGCCCCCCTTGGCTGCACTATGCCCTGTGCCTTCAGCCCATCAGCACCGAGGGGCCAAGGCGTCCAGAGCTAGCTGCTCCCGACTGTAATTTCTCTGTAGGGGGCCCACCCCTTCAACAGAGCACATTGCGTCTCTAGGCAACTGGATAGATCAGTTGTGAGTTGTGTTAATGGGACAGGGTCCCTGGCACCAGGGACACCTACCGCTGCTTTCAGTGCTGGGTTTAACCTCCCAGGAACCTCCACGCTACATGGAGGAGGAGCTGGGGTGTCAGGATAAAGGGGAGCTCAGTGGGAGCCCGTAGCGGGGCTCCCTCCAAGACCTTTAGACAACCCAGCCTGTGAGTAGCCTGCCTGGATTGTGAGTTTTCTCCCCAGTGTAAACACCAGGGATCCCCAAAGTGCCGGTCTTGGCCTTTCAAAGTTTAACAAGTTCCATCTTATTTGAGATTAAAGTTATTTATCTGCTCGTAAAGTAGAGTAAACTCAGGACAAGTCTGTCTGTCCCACCACCAGAAACAGCCTCCTCTCCACCAGAGAGGGGCCAGGTAACTGGAGGGCAGGCGGTAGCTGAGGGAGCGACTATGGAGAAAATGGGAGAGCCCTAGATGACATGGGTGCCCGCACAAAGGGGACACCTCCTTGTTTGCCGATGACTAGCCATGTGACAGTGGGAATGCTGTTCACCTTGTGGGACCCTCAGTTTCCTCCTTTGTAAAATAAGGGTTATAGTGACACTGATCTCATCATAGCAGTGGTTAAATGCATGTGACACTACTGGTGCGTAGTAATCACACCAACAGCTGTTAATTATTGAAATGATGGTGGTGATGACAGTGATGTTGGTGATGGTGGTGATGGTGGTGGTGATGGTGACGATGGTAGTGATTGTGGTGATGACAGTGATGATGATGGTGGTGGTGATGACAGTGATGATGATGGTGGTGGTGATGGTGGTGATGATGGTGATGGTGGTGATGACAGTAGTGATGGTAGTAATGGTGATGATGGTGGTGATGGTGGTGATGGTGGTGGTGATGACAGTAGTGAGAATGGTGGTGATGGTGATGGTGGTGGTGATGGTGATGGTGGTGACAGTGATGATGGTGGTGGTAATGATTTTGGTGACGGAGAAGAGTGATGTGTACAAATCATTCAGTAATTGAAGGTGTGCTATTGAAACTGCATGGAGTCTACAAAGAGGACCGTGCCATGTGGACACTTGATCTGATATAACAAAGGAGACACCAGAGAGCAGTAGAGAAAGAATGTTTTTTTCAGTACATGGTGCTAGATCAGATGGCTATCTATATAGAAAAAATGAAACTCGACCCCAAGCTCACATAAAATCCAACATGTAACAGGTTTTTAAAAATCTGAATGTGAAAAGAAATACAGAAAGGCTTCTGGGACAGCACCCCCTTGCTGGGACCTTCCTAAGCGTTGATGCAGCCCGTCTGAGCCTGCCGTTCTTTGAGGCACGTTTGAGTATCGAGCCAGAAACTGTGCCTTAAAAGCATGAATAAGGGCCGCTGCTTCCTGGTTTATTTCCCCCAATCCATGCGGTGAGGTCTGCTCTCCCGTTCCCACACGGTGAGCCTGGCTGAGTAAAACTGGGGATGAGTCTTGGCAGGAAAGCCATTCTCTGTCCCTCCTGCAGCCACGTCTGTGTGTCAGGCCCCCCTGAGTGGGGTCCACGTGTCCCAGTGGGTGAATGGTTTCCAAATCTGGTCCTCAGGACCATGCACATCTACCAAGGCATCGTCAATATCCCAGTGCCACAGTCTAGGTTCCGGGGACCGTGCTTTCCCAGATGGCCCTACTTGGAAGCACAAGGGCTTTTCAGAGGTGAAGTCAGTTACTATTTCCCATGTGGCTTATGATCTTTGCGGGTGGCTCCACTGGTCACAGCGGAGGACAGAGGGTGAGGGTGGGATTCGGGTTGTCCAGCTGCCTGGGACAGCCTGGGGGAGCGAAGTGGGGGCTAATGGTCTCCCGAGGGCTGGCGGTGCGCTAGGCATGGAGCTGGGAACACATAAACCTCTTCTCCACTCCACGGAGCGATTCCACAGGGTTCTTATTTGACAGGGAAGCAGGTTTCGCCGAGAAGTTCAGTTGCTTACAGCAACTGGATGACACAGCTCATCAGCAGGAGAGGCAGGATTCAAACCTGGGCCTGGAGACCTCCTCGGGGCACAGGCTGGGTCGTGAGGGCTATCGGCGAGGGGCTCGGCCGTCACAGCGTGGATGCGAGCTCTGCCAGCCTCCGCTTGTCCCAGGAGGGAGAACTGAGGCTGCTGGGCCTGTCTTCCCGCTCCTCCGTCCCTCCGTCCCTCTGTCCCTCCGTCCCTCCATCCCTCCGCAGGATTCTGCCAGGGCCTCCGGGAGGAGGGGGGTGGGGGCTGTGCTCGCTGGAGGGGCCTGCGGAGCGGCCATTGTTCTCGTTAGACCGGACGAAGGCCATTCCGTGAGCCTTGGGTGGTACGTGAGTGAGGGAGAGTCCTTTTAGTCCATCTTCATGTTTCAGGAAGAATGATTTTTAAAAATACAGCTACAATTTTTTTCCATCAACAATGCCGTATCAATAATTCACCATAAATCGGAGAGTTGAGCTTACCCAGCCCATCCTTTTTGTGACATGTTCGGTTAAGTGAGGCTAATCCAATATTGTAAAACTGACGATAACAGCTGACATTTACTGAGCACCTACTGTGTGCCCTTCATTTTGTTCTGGCACATACTGACTGAGCACGCGCTGTGCTCCATCTGAGGGCAGAGCAACAAACAGAGCAGACAAAGACGTCTGACCTGCGGAGCTGACGCTCCACTAGAAGGAGACGGAAGGCAAAGAAGCCGACAAACAAACAAGGAGGCAGGCCAACCACGTGGGTAAGAGGTGTGGAGAGCAATGACCCCCAGAGCCCGGCACTACAGGGGCGGGACTGTTAAGTGCTGTGGTCCCAGTGGGTGCGTGGAAGTGAAGAGCTCAGTGAGTCTTCAGACCCAGAGCGGGCTACTCAGGGAGGGCGCTCCCAGTGGGCTGAGGAATACGCGAGAAGGCCCTGTGGTGGGCACGAGCCTAGTTCCGTGGAAGAGTGACCAGGAGGAGGCCACGTGGCTGGAGAGGGAGGAGCGAGTCATGGGAGGGAGACTCGGTCAGGGGGCTGAGGGCACCCCATGAGCTGTCACCTCTTTACTCCGTGAGAAACAGCAATGGAGGCCCCTGAAGGGTGGGGCGCTGTGTAAGGCTGCTCCAAAGGCTCCCTTTGGATGCTCCTTAGGGGCGAGGGGGCCCGTTAGAAGTGGCAGTGGCGGTACAGAGAGAGACGATGCTGGCTTGGGTTGGGGGTGGTGGCGAAGGCTGGGAGAGGGGAGGGTTCTGCATTGACTTTGAGAAGAGACACTTCAGGAATTGTGGCTGGAGTGAGCATGGTTTTTGAGAGAGAGCAGTCAAGGGTGGCACAGGTATTTGAGTCAAGTTCAACAGAGGTCTGCAAGAGCGGGAGGGATTTCCTTCTGGGGCAGCAGAAGGGGGCCGTTCAGCCCGGGGCATGCTGAATCGCCAACAGCAACTGGACAGCTACTGCGGGGTGTCTGTAGACAGATGGACCCTAGAAATCAGAGGAAAGGGTTGCCTGGGAGGGAACATGTTTCTGCACCACTGAGAGGGGAGTCTTACTAACCTCACGGCACAGTGAAGGAAATTCAGTTGCAGAGGCTACGCGTGACATTCAAGACCAGCTAATGAGTCAGAATTTGAACCCAATTTGGAAACCACCCTTTAATGCCAAATCCCTGTTCTACTGAAGACAGTTTCAGATGTAAAAAGAAAATCCTCACGTGAATCTCTCAATTACAAAAAAAAAAATCGTTGTCTCTCAGCTCAAACTTGCCTCCGTCTAAGCTCAGATCCAGAGCCAGCTGGCCTCCCACTCACTTGAAAAAAAAAAAAAGGTAAAATCCCACTTTAGAGAGCCTCTTGTTGGCATAAAAAGCAGTCACGCTTCACAGCTCACCCGGCGGAGAACCATTTTCGGCAAGCACGCCAAGGAAATGACGTCATGCTCTGAGGACAGGGAAAACCCAGGTGCCTTCGGTTTCCCCTTCCAGCCCCATCCCACACCTGGTGCTGGCCTCCCTGGCTGCTGGGACAGCGTTTTTGGAAAGACCATTTTGAAGACGTGGCAAGAATATTAAATAGGTTCATGCCCTGTGACCTAATTCCGATCATCTAATCTTAGGGAATAGTCAGACTCCTGTAACATTGTCTTATGCTCAGTCATGTTCCCCACGGCCCTATCCACGATGCTGGAATTTTTCAAGGCATCTAATATCCGATGGAGAGATGGTTGCGTGAATTATGGATGCTGAACATTATTTTCAGAAAATGTCAAAAGTCATGGAAAATAGTTCTACTAAAATAGTTCTATTAAAATGTTTGGCCCTGGCTGGTGTGGTTCAGTGGATTGAGTGCCGGCCTGTGAACCGAAGGGTCTCCAGTTCAATTCCCAGTCTAGAGCACATGTCTGGGTTGTGGGCCAGGTCCCCAGTGGGGGGTGTGCGCGAGGCAACCACACATTGATCTTTCTGTCCCTCTCCTCCTCCTTTCCTCTCTCTCTAAAGATAGATAAAATCTTTAAAAAAAAATGTTCGGTTTCAACAGCAGGGTGCAACATTGTATTTTGTTACCACCTTCATCTCTATTGCGGCGATTTTCAACATCAGTCGGTAACTCACAGGATACAGAGAAAACGTTATACTCATGAAAGGATGCTGTTAAGGGTTGAATGGCACCTCCCTTTCTTTCCCTAGAATGAAAAACCGTGGGCACGACTCAAAATAGAAGACCCAAGGAGCCTCACCTTCTGACTGGCCACCGCCTTGACCCCCAGAGAGGTGCCACGCCACCACAGCCACCCTGTCACCCCCCCATCTGCTCCAGCACCCTGCAACCAGTGCCCACGGAGTCCTGGGAGACTGGTGGAGACAGCGGCTCCAGAAACCCAGGGACGAAACCGGGAAGTTCTATTCCTCCTTTGCTCTGCTGCCCCCACCCGTGGGCTAGGGAACGTGGGGAAGGGCCCATCCTCACAGCCAGGGGAGAGAGGGGCCAAGGGAATTGCTCATAAAAGCTGAGGCAGGCCAGAAAGAAGGAGAAACTGGTTCCTTCCTTGGCCGTCTGCTTGGCCACCACGCCTGCTGAAGGAAGGAGCAAGCAACAGGCACTGGGGAAAAGAGAACCAGGTCCTAACATGACAGTGACATCGAGAATAGGAAAATATTCCCCGTCCTCGACCCCAGAAACCAGGCAGAGTGTGACATGGGAGGGGAGCATGGGAGAGCCACCGCTCAGGACTTGCTTTGTGCCGCCGGTAACGGTTTAGGAAGGGGAGGAACGGGAGCGTTCACACGCACCCGAGTACCGTCTTCCATCAGGTGTCCGTGGGAGGGAGGACATCCATTTCCTCTGTCCCCGCTGCCACTGCAGGCTCTTTTCCTGCCCCTGCACCTTCCCATGCTCCCCGGAACAGCCCACTCCCTCGCTAACAATTATTCACCCTGCCAGCATCCGCTTCAGTGTAACTGTTTCCACGAAATTTCCAGGCAAAGGTAGGGTCTCTCTCTCCCACATGCGCACATGGTTTTGAAAATATTCCCGTTTTAGCAGTTCTTTCATTGCCTCCTAGTCACCTCTGCGCCGGCACCTGGTGATTCCGCACCAGCCTCGAGCATCTCTGAGGCTGGACCGGCTCTCACCCGTTTCATCTTGGCACCTCACAGAGAGTCCAGGCTGCTGGTCGGAGCAGCTGCGACCTCCGCCATGGCTGGTCCCTGTGGCAGAGAAAAGCAGAGAGCGTGGCTGGCTGCAGCCTGGCCCAGAAATGACTCATCAGTTCTGTTTTCCTTGCCAAAGGAAGTCCCGCAGGTGCCCTTAACTCCCAGGGGCAGGCGAGTACCACACTTACATGCAAGAGGGGACCCGGGAACTAGGGTGCAGAGTGCCTGTCACTGCCCCAGTGGGTGAGTGTGGCAACAACTAATGGAATCATGGGGTACCTTGTAAGGATTAAATAACGCATGCAGACAGAGCTTAGAAACCTGTGAAATGCCGCATGAATATTATTTCTAGGTTGTCATCGAAGTATAAAGGTACAGGTGTTCAGACAAAAGAAGTGTTCAAACCAGCGTGAGAAACTGGGGCAGGCTTCATGGAGGCAATGGCGACGGTGAGACAACGCGAGTCTGGACACGTGCAAGCGGTGCAGCGGGCCGTCCAGGTGGCGGAGCAGCCCAGGGCTGGAGCGAGGCCAGCAGAGGGCCCGTTGGAGGGGCAGCGTGTCTCGGGCAGCTTGAGGGGAAGGCTGTGCTGTGGAAGCCTCCCTTGGCTGAGCTCCAGCGGCCAGCTGGAAAATCAAGTGCCACTTTCACAAGCAAACGTGCCCATGGGCAGGGACCCAGGTGCCGTGGAGACGCGGAAGGCAGCCCAAACTCAAGACCGAGTCACGTCAGCTGTCTGAAGAGCTCATCACCCTCCCGGAGCTCACGACACAGCCCAGCATGTGACAGGTCTCTCCGCCACGCACCCCCACCCAGACAGAACCACGGGGATGACATGATCCTCATCTTTTTAGAAAATCGCCACTTAAATAGCAGAAATGCCTGGCCTCCTGCTGTCAGGAAAGCTGTCACCATGGAAAGGAAAAGGAGAAAGTCCCCCCCAAATTAGTGTTGAATCTCATCCAAGAACTGTCAATATTTTTGGAAGCCCCCAGAGAACAAATGTTTTCTTGAGCCTGGCAAGATCCGCGGTGTTGAAAAGAGAGTGACTCCAGGATGACGGATGGTGGCCACTCCGTGTCACGTTCCGTGGGGGACATCTGAGAGGCAGTGAGCAGCCTGGAAGGAGACCCAAACGCCCCACCCATAGGCTGACGAGAACACAGGCAGATTTCTCTCCGAAAACGCAGGGAGGGATGCCCGTGGCATGCCCGTGTTTGTATCTGCAAGCCGAGATTTGCTAGTTTTATGCGAACCTGCTAAGTAGAGCAGAACCTTAAAACGCTGCCTCCCCCAAATCACTTGTTTATGGATGTCCCATGGGTGAGCCAGGCTTGCTGGTCATTACAGTCATCGGCGTCGAGACATTCTCAAGTTGGGATAAGGAAGGGGGCGGGGTTTAAGAGGAATACTATACCCAGGGGCACGGGAAAACTGTGGAGGAGTCACAGGGACCAGTAATACTGGGATTGTCACCCTTGCAGTTGGTCACCAGCCTCTCCACCAAGGGCATGCTCTTGGGTGGGGGAGCTCAGTCTCACCCCAAAGGAACCAACTGCTGGGAGGTGTGTGCCACCCACACTCCCCGTAAGAGGCAGCAAGTCCCTCCCGGGAAGAGCATCTGAGCGGCCCATCCGCGTGGCTACCACGGCACCCCCTGCCCTGCCCACGTCCTCTTCCCCACCGGCATCTGGGGAGTCAGCCCTGCAGGATCCTGGTGGGCTTCATGGTGGTGGGTCATGCTTCCTCGATTTCTGCTGCCGGCACCAGCTGAGCGTTATCCTCACCCCCTGCCTGTCTGTTTTGCTGCAAAGGATGCCACACGGTATTAACCATCTCTGCCGTCCTGTGTGCCAGGCCCTCTTGCCTGATAATTGTGGTAGTGGCAGCCCCTCGGCCTTTGGTCATTCAGCCCGCCACCTGGCCCGTGCTGTTTCAGGGCCCCATCACCCCCCTGACCGTCTGCCAGCCCCGTTCTTGAGTAGCCTGTCCTACGTCAGGGCTGACCCATAGAGGAGACCCGCCATGTCCCGTGGGGCAGGCGCCTTCCCCACAGAGGAGCCCTCACGAATGTGGGAAGGCGGGAAGTGGTTTGTGTCCTGGTCGGAGCCTTTCCCTGGACCCTCTCCTGGGTCGTCCCCAGGGCGGAATGGGTAAGCCCGTCCCAGATGCCTGCTTCCCCGAGCCGTTCCGGCCCTCCCGCACCCCCTGCCAGGCAGCTCTAGCTTTTCAGCTTTGCTTGGCTTAAGGCCTTGCCTTTTTTAAGTTCCCAGGATCAGGAATTCACCTCATCTCCCTGGGTCCTGGCAGGGTGTTAAATTTTACAGCTCAGGAGAGTGCACCCTAGTCTGTGAACTCCACCCAGGAGGTCGTTCTGCCTCCTGCTCAAGTACCCGCAGCCTCCACTCCCTCGGGCGCTCTCTGGCTGCAGGCGGGGAACAATGGCTCCGTTTACCTGGTGTCTTCTGAGCACCGGAGGCCCATGCACACCTCCTTCAGTGGCCCTAGTCTTACTCTGTTGTATTTGCTGTATTACAGATACTGTTCGTAATTACCGCTGCTGACCAAGTAAATGCTCCTATCTATTGATGGGGCAGAATTTTGTGTAATCTTTGAAATTTCTCTGTCTTGAGAGGCGAAGAAGGCGCAAGGGCCACCTCCCTGCAGACTTGATCACAGGGGACTGAGTCACAGGGTGGGGACGGAGCCAGGAGACACTGAGGGAAGACCAGCCTCGTGGGGGAGATGGCAGATGGTGCCGAAAGGGCCGGAGACGAGGCCCGGAAAAGGCTCCGGGAGGGCGATGAAGAAGAGCAGGCAGAACAGCCAGGGCAGCGAGGACAGCTTGGGACCTGCCCGTTGGTTACACACCTCTGCTGTCCTCCTTGTCGTCCCACCGGAAGGGGCCTCAGTGCTGGCAAAGGGGAGGCTATTTCCTCCAAAGATGAAGCGCAACTGGGTGACCCAACGTGGAAGCAGTTCCTCCCCTTTTCTGAATTGTGATATCCCCTTTCTGTACTTCCCTGGGCCACTTTCGATATTAGATTGTTGACATTTGCATGCAGGTCTTACTATCTCTCTTTTCCTAAATGGTAATCTTTATGAAAGTAGAATCTTTTATTTACTTCCACAATACCCTAAGGGCCCAGCTCAGAGTCTCGTACATACTGTTCCAATAGGCATTTGTTCAATGAATGAAGGAAATAGAGTGAATGAGTGAGAGGTCAATGATGGTCCCTTACATGCAGGTTTGTATTACATACACTTTATTGACTCTATGTAGAAAGTCAACACAAATAAGTAGAGTGGGTCAAGAGAAAAATTCTAAATATTAATAACATCTATGTAAAAGAATCTCTGAAGGTGTTTTGGAAAAGGAAGTCTAGAAAATGGAGCCTTCTTTCCATCCGTCATTTCTCACTTATTCATTTATTACCCCAAATTTCTAGTTAAATGTTGTTAGTGTGTCTACTAAAATTATCTATTGATTGACATAATAAGGTAACATCTCAGAGCTCAGGCTGCAACACCAGCTAGCTGGCTGCTTTCACACCCACTAATTTCAGAGGTGAGACTAAGCACCCAGGTCTGTGAATGCCTGAGCCTTTAAAATGATCCTGGATCCTTAGGCAGCACCCACCGCCTGGTTCCCAAGGAGGACACATGGATACGGGCTTGGGAGGCACGTCTTGTGCCCAGGTCCTGTGTCTTAATCTTCCCAAGACTTGGTGAGATAGGAACGTAGTCCCTGCTTTACAAACGAGACTTTTAATCACAGAGATGAAGTCCTGGACTCAAGGTCCCATAGTCAAGAACTCCCAGAGCTAGAGTCTGAGCCTAGGTCTGCCTGAGTCAGCACAGGCTCTTCCTGTGCTCCGAGGCCGGGTCTCAGACCTGCGTGGAGGCCGTGCGGACAGAGGCCTCTTTGAGAAAGCACAGTTCTTACTGAGTTCACCCTGGGGGAGGGGCAGAGTTGGGATACAGCCCAGTCTGTTTCTAGAGCTTACGTTTGTAACCTCGGGGCACGTTGCCTCCCAGGAGCGGGCAGCCAGGCTGGCCTGGGAAGGTAAGTGGGAAGAACAAGGGAAGGCTGCCATAGCACATCCGGGCGGTGGTGGGGGGGCTGTGTGAAGGCTCGGCGCTGGGTCTGGGGACACACCAGAAGCTCAGGTGCCTGGGGCAGAGCGTCCGTCTGGGAAAGTTGGCACGGAATGACGCCGCAGAAGAAAAGGGACCTGTGTTGGCCACAGGGAAGATTTGGGCTCTAAGAGCAGAGAAGTGCAGTCCCAGAGTTTTCTCCAAGGTGAGTTGGCTGGAAGGGCAGGAGGGAGGACTGGCAGGTCATTGGCTTTCTCCTATACGTTCTCGGTCTGGTGAGAGCACAGGCTTCGTGAAAGGAGGCTCTGGCCAGGCTGCTGGAAGCAGAACGCGTGTTCTGCTGCGTAGGCTCGCTCCACAGTCGGGAGCCGGCGTCGGAGGCCATGCCTCCCCTCACTCTGCAAGTGGGCCTTCTGGCCACGTCCTTGCCCACGGCGCCTCGGCCTCACCAGAGTCTCGCCTTCCATGCCCCCTAGGCAGTTGGTCTCCACAGGGGACGTTTTAGCAAACTCTTGACACGACAGATCACGCCTTAGTTGTGCTTGAAGGAGCAAAAACGTTGCTATTTTTAGAAATCGTTCTTTTTCTCTTCCCAAGAAGGATGTCATTGATCCTGACTGTGACCCCGTGAGGCGGGCACGCTCATGTCAGAGGCGTGACAAAATGAGGCTCCGACA
Source organism: Phyllostomus hastatus (assembly GCF_019186645.2). Taxonomy (NCBI): domain Eukaryota; kingdom Metazoa; phylum Chordata; class Mammalia; order Chiroptera; family Phyllostomidae; genus Phyllostomus; species Phyllostomus hastatus. The sequence goes on along the minus strand of NW_025334017.1, from coordinate 44,183,947 downwards.
AGTGAAGAGGCAACGGGAAAAAATTAAGAATTTACTTGCATATGCAACCAATGAAAATAACGCTCACTTCAAAGAGAACATCCGTTCTTCCGGCGGGAGGATGCCTCGAACCGATGGGTGGAGCCGAGAAGTCGTCGGAAAGGACCTCTTGTGAGTGGGGCTCAGAGGTCTGTCTCGTTCATGCCTGACTTCTGCTTTCCTGTGCCGCTGTGTCTCTTCTCCCCCTTGGCTGTCATACCTGCTGCTTTTACTCTTTCCTAGCCCAGATGCACATCCTTAGCTCCCTGAGCTCACACACCGCCTCCCTGCCTACAGCTCCCCTCCTCCTCGTCACCGTGGCTAGGATTCCCTGGATGTCCCCCAAGCAAACTGACACCCCAACTCACCTCCCATACCATCTCCTTGCTTCCCAAGCTCCCCATCTACGCAGTCTCCCGAGCCGTGGATGCGGAGCACATGCTGTGTGCATAACCCACGTCCAGAAGATAGCGCTAGCTCACCCACTTGTCCACTCGAGAGCTTCCTGTCAGGCGCTGGCTTATCTGTGCTTTTTATTTTGCTTCTCAATATGCTTTTATTAATTCAGAAAATAAAGGACGTCTAGAGGAAAAAACATATGAAGACGAGAATGATGATTCAAGTCTGAAATTCGAATTTAATTACGTTCCTGCTCACCCAGCATGACTTTGCTGATGAAATAAGGGATTGGTAAAGCACCGGGTGGCTGGAGGAAGAGAGGGGGCATTTGGGAGATCGATCGCCCTTGCGAAGGGCAGGTTTCGATGGAATTAGCCTGTGGAGTTTTGTAAAAAGATGCTGAAAAGGAAGGAGGAGGTGGCCCCGGCAGAGAAAGCCACAGATCACTCCTTTCACAATTATTTTTACAGAAGGCCGGGGCATTTTTCCTCCTTTCCACGCACACAGAACCCTGTGTGATCACTCTTCTAGGGCAACTTGACAGGTGTGACAATTGCTCGAGCTCCCCTCTTTCTCGCCTTCCCCGATGTGTCTGTTGAAATGAATAGCTCCCTGACCTAGATGGGGGAATCACTGAGGGGGTGCGCAATGACTGACTCATTTCTGTATCCGTGGTGCTCCGCTGGTGCCAGGTAAATAGAATTTCTGAGTCAATAAATGTCTGTTGAAGGACTGAATGAGTGGATCAATAGACAATGACATCTATTATCCTCAAGATTACAATACATCATCCAGGGGAGGGCGCCTCCTTGGAGGGAAGGTTAGAGGGTCCACGACATCCAGGGCACAGCTCTCAGAACAGCCAAGTGTCCTTTATGTGGGAACAATGCTGAGGTCGGGGCGTGGTCGGCCAGGGCTTCGGATACTACACGGAAAGTTAAATCCGCACGTCACATTTCTTCCACAGTTTGTTCGGCCTTCCAGACAATCTGCCAGCATTCTGAAAACGGTTGTTCACGCTACATTACAAGCCGGGTGTGTTTGTGGTGAAAGCACTGGGTTTCTCGGAGACGTCACAGGTCATGCCAGGACGCAGTCTCACACAGTGGGGACTGTTAGGATGGAAGGGAACGGGGGGGACCTTTCAATCCGTCTTCCAGATGAGGGATGAGTCAAGCGAGGCCCAGAAAAAGGAGGCAGTTTGGTTAAGAGCCGCGTAGTATAGTTTCATGAAAGCCGTCTTGATCTAGTTTTGAGGTTGGTTAGTTCACGGCTTGAGCAGCTGGTTACATCCACACCCCAGCCATCTTTCTGGCTGGCATCTCACACTCTAGGCTGTCACACCCACACTCACTGTCCCAGGGCCAGGGCCCGGCCACCCAGAGAGCGTCCTGATGGCCCACGACACCCTGATATCATTCCAACGGGCCAGTCCCGAGCCCCTCACCCTGCCTCGCTGGTTGCTTCCCACGGGAGCCCCGTGAAGGAGCAGCAGCAGCCCGTCTCTCTGCCTCGTGTCCCCAGTGCGTCCCCTGAGTGACCCTGCCTGGCATGCTGTGGTCTCCTCAGAGAGCCACGCGGCTAACAAAACACTAAAACTCCTTCCAGTTCGTCTTTCTTTCTTGATCCGCCCTTGGGCCCCGCCCCACCTCACCCACAGCCACGTGGTTAACACGGCCCCACAGCGCACTGAGGCCAGGACGGACATTCTGACAAAGAAGGATTCAACCAGAAGACACGTTGCCTGGTTCAAACGCCTTCCACCTCCTTAAGGTGCAGATGATGTGATTTCTCTCTTACATATACGTTTCAACAATGGTTTCATTCAGCTTGCTCTTCTTTTTCCAGATGCCCTTTGCTCTCCTAGGTGAGAGGCTAGCCCTGTTGCCCAACACAAACTCCACCCTGATGAAGATTCACGCCCACCCTCTAGGAAAGCCCCCTCAGCCCACGTGGCAAGAGCGGTGGAATCCGGCACCACCTGCGCCCAGAAAACCCTGCTTTGTGGCCCATTTCAGTAACTTCTGCGGCTGCAGCTATCTCTCAGCTCCTCGGTGGGGTTGAGGCTCTCTCTCAGCTCCTCGGTGGGGTTGAAGAGGGCCTGGGTGCTTGTCTCCTTAAGGAGTGTGTCTCTTCCTGCAGCCTGAGACGTGACACATGCTTTCCCCTTGTAAGTGCCCCAAGTTCAGGGCCATGGAAGGGGCCTGTCCAAATGGCTTTTTAAGGGAAAAAAGTCTTCATGTCAGTGACGGGTACATGGGTAATTGAATTATTAACTACAACTTTGTTTTTCAAATGGGCATGCCCTTTACCTATTTTAACAATCCATTTCTTGCTGACAAATCACACACATAGAAATCTTGTTGTTGCTAATAGCTTGTTTATTTTTCTTTTCTTTTTTTTTTTTTTTTTTGTGGAACAAGGTCACGTTCAAGATGAATGCTTGCTTAGGATCTGAGAACGGGCCTGGAAGGGAAGTGAGCTAATCTAATCTGATGTCTCCATTTGATGCCTGAATCTGCAGTTGTGACCTCTTATTCTCGGTTTCACTGTCCCCAGTTTCAGACACCCACGATCCACCATGGTCCAGAAATATCCAGTGGAAAATTCCAGAAATAAACAATCCATAAGTTTTACACTGCGCTGCTCTGAGTACCGTGATGAAATCTCGCGAGACCCGCTCCATCATCCCACCCTGGACGTGACTCTTCCCTTCGTGTCCTCACACGGTGCAGGCTCCTCCCATTGGTCGACGTCCTGGCTCTCAGAGCCGGTGTCTGGTTATCGCGGTGTTTGTGTTCCGATCACCGTGAGTTTCCTTCGTAAGGGCCCCACAGCGCAAGCGCAGTGATGCCGGCATCTGGGATACGCCGAAGAGAGGCTGCAAAGTGCTTCCTTTCAGTGAAAAGGTGAGTGCGGTTGCAATGAGATTATTTCGAGAGAGAGAGACCACATTCACATAACTTTTATCACAGTATATCGTTATAATTGTAGTGTTTTATTGTTGTTGTTGCTAATATCGTACTTGCCTGATTTATAGATGAAACTTTATTACGTGTATGTATAGGAAAAGACGTAGTATACATAGATAGGGCTCGCTACCATCCATGGTTTCAGGCACCCAGTGGGGGCCTTGAAACGTATCCCCCCCAGATAAGGGGGACTGCTGTGCTAAAACTATGATTTGTAACTTGTTCAAGAATAAGAAGGCACTTTGGGGGTCAACGGTTTTCATAGATGCCTGCATTACAGTAGTTGTGCTGTTTTACTTTATCCACTGATAAAGGAACTATGCTACTACCATCAGTAGCCATTTTTAAAAGTTTTACGTTATGAATCATAACAGTGTTTGAGTACATTTAACAGGGTGCATTTAACAAGGTGTGGAAGCAGGTAAAGACCACAGATTCAAAGGCTCAGCAGTTGCTTTACCCAGCCTGCCTTTCCATTGCTACCACGCTCCCCCAGGCACGTACAGTCTGCATTGGTGCTGGAAAACATTTCAGCCAAGTACAATGGTTCTGGTGTCTGCTTGTATACGCCCTGTGCTGGGCATCTCACTGCTTCGTAGAGAAGTCCAGCATATCCCCGAGATGCTCTTTCTCACAGTGGGCGCTTCTTCCTAATATTGGTCTGCAATTGCTCTCTGTGGGTTTCACCCTATGAGCCCACTGAAGACAACTATTACTCTCTTTCACATAACGGCCCCTCTTAAGGGGGCACGTGTGCTCGCAACCCCCAGTAGGGTCAGGCTCCGGGGGGTCCGGAGAAGGCTGCTGTGAGGGAGATACGAGGAGATAAAAGCCCCAGGAGCTGAAAAATCAGAGGTTTTTGCTGAGGATCCATCTTTGGAAGTACCAGACTATTGATATCGGGGGGCAGAGGGATACAGGTCAGGAGCCTGAGGTGACCATTCAGAAGCAGAGAAGTGGAAACCCCAAATGGGTCCCAGCAATTCCAGGCAGTTGTGATCATGATGAAGGATTTATTAACTCAGTGCCAAAAGGTGGCCAACGTTAAGGTCAAGTAAATTCTTGAACTAGTATCTCGGTGTAGCAGAAAACGACCACCCCTAAAAGAAATTAGCATTGAGGACTTCCTCACGCGATCTCAGGATGTTCTCATTTATGCTCTCACCTATGACTCCATATTTATAAAATCCCACACAGGTGCGTGCACGCGCACACACCCCTTACACACACGTGGCCTATTTCCAGTCGTGCTGTTTTCTTCAGGAATGAAACACAGTGGCTTTTTAGCTGGCGCACGACTCCCTCCGTGTAAGCGGGGGGTCAAAGGGAATACAGTGCCCTAGGAATTTCCATCTCCTTCCCCTCACTTCTCCTTGGCTTCCAAGACTTCCCCCCCATCTCTACAGAAATGTACCTAGTTCTCTAAAAGTTTTCCAGACCCCTCCTCTTCCCAGTGTCTCTCCTCTAAATATGTTCCCTGTGGTTCACCGAGAATTTAACTCATGATTCCGTGAATGGACTAGACAATGCGGAATAACATGGAATCATCAACTTTTCCCCTTTGTCTCTCGCAGCCAGTGTCTTGCACACAGACCACACACTGTACCAGAGGCCAAGCCCCCACTGGCCTCAGGCCCAGCCAGGCAGTAGGGCATGGGGGCCTTGGGCCCAGATCCACCTGGCCTCGACATCTGGAAGACCTCTGTCTAACTATGAGTCATTCTGTCTTTCTACACCCCAGTATCTGACCCCCCAAAAGACTGCTGGATTTTGGTGAAGGTTCCGCCCCCCCCAACAGGGGAGATGCCTCTAGGCTCAGGCCCCTGCCTGGGTGAGTGGTCGGGTCACCATAGTCTGGGCCCCGGATGTTCACAGTATTTCTCAGGCAGGCATCCACCCTTTGTTGCTATGAGGCTGTGCTGTCAGCACCCTCCAGCCCAAGGCCCCTAGGAAACACCTGTAGTTGGGCGCTCGCTGTAGCAAGGGAGACCGCACACAGAGGGAGCCACGGGGTAGGGGTGGGGTCTTAGTAAATGGGTGCTGGAAAGCTCCATTCTAGGATTTGGGCTTTGTTTGAGGGGTCAGGGCACATCTGCAGAAGCAGGGATCAGCTCCAGGTGGGTGACATTGGAAAGCAGGGACAGTTGTACCATTGGGTGTCTCAATAAATTTTACCTGCGCGGAGGGGCGCACTGGTGGGCGGATCAGACCGTGATTGAAAAAGAAGTCACAGTCACTCATTTCAGCAAAACTTTTTATCAGAAAGGGGCCTTGCTTTGTCCCACTTTCCCCTAGTCTTGGAGCAGCCTTGTCTGCTGTTGGCATTCTGTGAGCTTGTCTCTCTATCCAAGAGGAGAATGATCTGGCCCCTCTGTGACGGGCCACCCGGCTCCTGGACCGCAGGGCCTGCTGGCTTTTCTTTCTTAGTGACAGGGAGTAGAGAGCCGACTATCGGTCCCTGCCTTCAGGAAGCTCAGCCTGGAGGGAAGCCGGCATGGACAGCGCCCTAAGAGAACAATGCGGACGCCATCGTTATTATTGCTGCTGGAATGGGGGCGTATCTGGAGAGGGGAGGGCTCTTGGAGCATCAGGGAAAGACCCACGAAGACGGATGTATTTGATCTGGGACAGGCGGACAGGGGCAGAGAGCGAGGGAATAATCGTTTATGTGCATGGCAGATGGTGTGGTTTAAACTATAAATTCAGTTCAAGCCCCAGCAACTTTGCAACTGTAGATGTATTTTTTTTTCTCTTCCTTCCTTTCTTTCCAGGAAGAAAAATAGCCTTTCTATTTTCATCATTGAAATCGCCATTTGTCATTCTCAAGGTGCCTCGGTGCCTTTGTCTCTTCCGTCAGCTGGCAGCCGCGTTGCTAAAAATAGCTGGCGGAGGGAACCGCTACACACTGAACATTAAAAATAGAAAGGGAAGCACTGGTGTGAATAATGCATAGGAGAGAATCCCGCTCACGCTGGCCTCTGGGTCCTGTGGGGGGGGGCGGGGCTTGGCTCTGGGCAGAGCCCCGCAGGACCGGGGGGAGGGGGGGGATTAAGGCCTTTGTTCTGCAGGTGCTTCAGCAAAAGGGCATCCCCACACATGACAGCTTGCTTCTCAGCCTGCTGTGGGCGGAGAGGGAGGAGAAGGAACGGAGGCTTGGACCAGCGTTCTGGAATGCAAATCAGGTGTCTGATGTGCACGCAGAAACTCCAACTGCATCCAGGGCCAAGACAAAGGAGGGCATGCCCTATGGAAGGGCAGGTAGCTTCTTTTAAAAAATACACCTGCTGGGCAATCAGAACTGGTCTGCGAGGGGGCGGGGCGCTGAAATCCTCAGATTAAGATCTCTGTAAAACCCAGGAGCTGCTCATAGTTGAGACCCATGTTACGTCAGCCAGAGGGGGGCTCCCCCACCACATCCGTGAGCACCGTAGGTTCCCTGTCAGTCTGGTAGAATAACCAAATCCTCTTAGAAGGACACGGAAGATTCCCCTTTGTACTGACGTGTCCCCCATCACCACACCCTGCTCTCCTTTCCCGTAACCCCAGACTGTTGGAGCTGAGATTGGTGGGACTATCAGAGGGTGCTGAGGTCCAGAGAGGGGAAGGGAGTCATCTCAGATCACACAGCACCCCTGCCTCTCCCCCCTTCTCGCTGCCCCACACGTCGGCCTCCCCCGTGGTTCTTGCTGAGTCGCTTCTCCAAATCCTTGGAGAAATAGGAACACCGGTCCCAAATTCAGACTCCTTCGGCTCCTCCACACCTTGAGGCCGGTGGAGTCCGTCCTGTCTGCACGTGGGTATACCTCAGGCACGGTGTGCGGTCCCTGCGTGGCGCTGGGGTGTGGGGCCGGCGTGGCCAGGGACCCCTGGCTTTGCCCCTGGAGTAAAGGGTCTCCTTCACATCTGTCTGGGAAGCAAGGGTTTGATTTGAGCCAGTCAGGTCTCCTAGCTCTCCTTTCCCAGGGGTGGGGCCTCACCCTCAGCCCTTGCCCAGCACCCTCGCCTAACCGCTGGGAACCGCACTTCGGAATCAGCTTGGGCTCCCGCCCAGTTGCGCCCTTTGCCTTCTGTTCAACCTCCAGCGGCACATCTCACGTCTCCGGGCTCCCGAGGTGGGCCCGTCAGGCCGACCCAGCAGGGCTGTCACAGCGCTAAGGCTGCTGACTGCTGTGACCTCACACACAACTGGTGCTCAGCAGACAGGTGCCCCCCACCCCCCTCCCAGAGCACCCTGCCTTCCCGCCTGCGTCGCAGGCCTCCCGGACTCTGGCCTGAGAGCTGGATTTGGATTCCAGGCCGGCCACACACGCCCTGGGTGGCCTGGGGTGGCTGGGACTTCGGGAGTCCGTTCTCTCGCTTGTCAACACAGGCGATCGGACCTCCCTTTCAGGCTGCAGAGCAGGCTCCCGAAGGGCCCTCGCAGAGGCGGCGCTCACCAAAGGACAGCTGTGATGACGCTCACCCCAGGCCCCCCGCGTGGAAACGTGGGGACCCCAGTTTCCACGCAGAGGCCATAGAACCAGCCTGGAATTTGCTTAATTAGAGGGCCAGTCATCTTTGCTTCCCTGTGTCCCCCACGAAGTTCACTAATTCAATCATTCTTTTACTCATCCATGTTTTCTTTAATTCACTTACTAATCTTTTTGTCCAGCCCCCCAAACTTCTACCCCGGGCTGGCTCCTGCGGTGCCTGGTTTTCGGGGACAGTCCCTGCTTCAGCCTAGGAAGCTCAGTATCCGGGAATCCCCTGGGTCCCCGGAGTCTCTGGGCGGCCAGGGGCCCTCGGGTGACAAGCTGCTCACGTTTGCTGTGGAAGAGAGGGCTAAGGGGCCACAGGGGCTCTTTTCAGACACCGGAAGGGCTCTCGGGTGTGAGAGGGAGAGAGCTGGTCCGAGCGGCTGCAGGGGGCGCAGGCAGAGTCACTGAGTGCAGGCTGTGCAGCAAGCAAGTGGAGGGGCCGGCTGTCGGCGTTACAGGGACCGTTTCTCTAACAGCGCAACTGTCCGGGGGCGGAACGGGCTTGTCATGGGAGGGGACCCGGCCGAGGGGTCACCTGGTCCGGCCCCGGGTGGGCGGGGCTGGCTGTGAACCCCGGCTCTCCCCCTCGCCAGCTGCGGGGCTTGCCTGTATCGGTGAAGCTCTCTGATCCTGCTTCCTCATCTGCAAAATGCCACTCACGCAGCACCTGTTCGCCCGGGTTGTTGCGAGGATGGAATGAAATGAAGCTAAGCCCTGGACAAGTTCTAGTTGTAAATGCTGAGCGGCCAGGAGCTCCCATGTCCATCATGGACGCTGGACCGTCCCTTGGGGCCGATATTCTAGCTGCAAGTGAGAAACGTCCTTAGGACTCCACTGAAATTTTCTTCCTAAGCAAGACTTCTGTTTTGATTTGATTTTGTGTACAAGATGTTGCTGAGAGGGCCATTTCAAGACGGATGCTTGCGATAATTTTTGACAGATTTCCCTCGTGAAGCTCTCGGGGCCTCCCTCGAAGTACATTTCACCGAGATTTAAAATGAGTCGCATCTATCTTCTCCCAGCTGTCTGGACCTGGGGTCATTTCTGCCCTCGGCCACTCGGATGGAGTTGTTGGAATGACAAAGTATGTGACTGGCCACAGCTCCACAGGGAGTTGGAGTCAGGGAGACGCTTTTCAGCGGCGGCGGCCCCAGGATGAGGCAGCCAGTGGAAGGGGTCTCCGTTCCCCACCTCCCACCGAACCTGCTCCAGGGGAACCTGGGGCCGTTTAGTTATAACTGAGGGTAAAGTATCATCCTTCTATTTATTTTACATGTGTGGTTCTTGGGAAAAAAAAAAAAGAGGTATTGCTCTCATGCAGAAAAGTCAACACATATTTAATGGACATCTTAATGGTTTTTAAAAAAGATGTACAAGTATTCCTTCCTGTAACCACTGCCAAGATCAAGACAGAGAACACGTTCATCGCCTTGGAGATTCCCTGTGCTCTCCCCCAGTCGTGACACCCAGGAGAGGTGACCACGGCTTTGACCTCTAAGTGCGTGCATTGCTTTGCCCATTCTTGTCCTTCGCGTGGACAGAGTTCTACGGTATGTACTCTTTCGTGTCTGGCTCCTTCTAATCAGCAGGAGCTGATGGTGAATCTATGAGATTCACCCACGTCTCAGCGTCTATCAGTAGTTTGTTCTTTTATACCGTTACTATGTAGTCTCCAATTACACATCTAAATTATATAATTTTCCATCGAGAAACGTGATTCTTTTACAAATGTATATTTACCACGTATCCAGGATTTTATTCAACTCATTAATTAATAGTAACTCAGTAGAACATTAACAACAGGTTCCAGTAACGATATGACTTCCTGAGGTTTACATTCTCTATCAGAGAGAATGTGTTGGCATGGCTATGAGCAGGAATCATTTTAATTGCTGTCTGTTTTCCATAACTTAACGTCTGTCCTTCCAGAGGTGTGAAGTCACATAGGCAATAGAGGCATGCCCCCTCTGTACTTGAGAAGCCCTGGAGGGTCTTCTGGAGGACACCCAGTGCTGCACTTGAAAGACGCCCTCTCTGGCTCTTTTCTAAGTATTAGAAAATCTTTCCCAACAGTATGAACACACCTCCATTTGTTTCTCCGTTTGCTTGTTGAAGAGCATTTGAGTTGTTCATAGTCTGGTGTTACAGTATTATGAATAAAGCTACTACGGACATTTTTTTGCACGTGTCTTTTTGTGGACATACGCACTGACTTCTCTTGATATATACGTAGGAATGGAGTTTCTGGTTCACAGAAAAATTGCTTATTTAGCTTCAGTAGATACTGCTGAACAGTTTTCCAAAGGCCTCAGGCCATTTTCAACTCCCACCCCAAATGTGTATGTAGTTGGTCTGCTTTCTTGCCAACACTTGGTGGTGTCAGTCTTTTTCATTTGAGCCACCCATGGGTTGTGCAGGGACCATCCATTTTCATCGTCTAACTCAGGAGTTTTTCTACTTGTATGTGTACAAGAATCACGTGGGCTTCTCCTTTAAAGTGTGGATTCAGAGGTTCTAGCCCATCCACTGAAGGTCCGATTTAGTAATTCTGCATCGAGCTCAGAAATCTGCGTTATTGACGAGCACTCTATTACCTGGGAAGTATTTTGTGAAACACCAACTTAAACGAACCTTTGCAGCATAATCTGTGGGTTTCTGTTGTGTTTCCCTTCTTCCGAGCGTGGAGACATGGTGAGAACGCAGGTCGGCCCCACAGATTTCTGAGTGTGGAATGATGGCAACACCCACCCGTGACCTTGGTTTTCAGAACAGTCCTCCAAACTGAGACTTGATTTTTCCACCTCACAAATGGGGACACTGAGGCTCTGAGGATGGTAAGAAAAGAGAGAGAAAAGGGAGAGAGCTAAGGACATTTGCCTAAGAACTCATGACAGAGGATGGGGGGTTAGGACCAAGAATTGTTCTACCTGCTGCTGGGGGTTTTTCTAATATACTAGTGGCTTTGGCAGTTTCTTGTTTGTTATTTTTGCTAGCAGAGCAATGTAGTTATCCTCCAAGGTGAGGTTTTAAGTAAAATCCCGACCTGTGCAACACGTTATAATGAACGCTGCTGCGGGGGTGGGGAGAGGGCAGGTCAGGAGCACAGCGCCTGGCCTGTGTCACCTCTCTGAGCCCCGGCGTCCTGAGGTTTCCGCCTGCTGTGAGCCTGCGACCCAACTGCGGGCCCTCGGACAAGGGCTTAACCAACCACAGGACCCCAGCCCCGTCCCTCAGAGGCCCTGAGCACAGGTCTGCAACTTACACAATGCTGCATTTTTTTTAATTTAAGAAAATATCCATTCCTAAAACCTGGATTCTCTTTCACTTAAACCTAAATACAAACCAGAGCAAAACATAACTGGAGAGTGGGAGAGTATGTTGCTGAGGAAGGTGGCCGATTTTGTGGGGTGGCAACTGGGTGACCCTGGAGGTAGGGACTGGCAGTCCCAGTGACAGGCAGGCCTCTCGAGGCTTCGTTGCTGAAAGCAGGTGGCAGAGGGCAGAAGTATTACTCAGAAGGGAATTATCCCTAAAGCCTAAATGAATCCCCTTCTCACCCTGCTGTCCTCTGGCCCTCTGATGGCAAGCTAGTCTGGGTCAGGTTAGAGCTCCCCTCTGGCATTCTTCGCCACGCTGGCCCTTCATTGTCCAGCTGCGTGACCTTCGACCAGTCGTTTTCCAGCTCTCATCCTTGGTGTTAACATCTGTGCGATTTTATCAAGACGGTAAATGGAAATCATGTGAGAGTCACAATGCCCATGAGAGTCCCAGGCCACAGGAGATGCGCAGTAAAAATATGTCTTCCACGCTGACCCCCCTGCTGAGCACAGTGTACGCCCTGCAGACCCACCAGCCGTGTCAGAGCAGGGTTGTGGTGGCAGTGGTGTGGCTTCCCAGCCATATCTACGGGACTATGTAGGACTACGGTCATATCTTTATCCCAGGAAGAGGGCAGGGGCAATACCTTACCTTGTTGTACGTTAAAGTTTATTGTTGTTTTCAATGCAATGGTAACAAGGGAGGGTTAGTTACTCTCTCTCCTCTTGAGAGGTACTGGGCAGAGTATGGCTAGGACTTGGACATTGAAGACAGACACATAAGCCACACCACAAACAAACATTTTGCAAGTACCTGCCTTGTACGGGGAAATGTAGGGGAGGCTGTGAATAGGACTTACGGGCTACCCCCTGCAGACCAGGGGAGAGCAGGAGTTCAGACCCTCCTTAGCATCCGGGATGGTCCGGCTGCTCCCCAGACAGCATGCCGTTCCATTGTCTCAACGCAGCAGCTGAGACATGAGGCCACGAAGGCCCGAGGGGGGAAGTGACTTGTCTGAGTTCACGTGTGTAGTATGCGGTCAGGGCGGGATTTAAAACCCCAGCAGTGTGTGACCTTGGGCTGCTTAACTTCTCGGTGCCTTTGCCTCCCTCGGTCTCTGAAGGGGAGAAACGGCACCTGGCCCACAGGGGTGCTATAGGCTGTGGCTGCTCTAATGTAGTTAGTGCCCTTGGGGGATGACCTGGCCCGTAGCAAACCTTCAGCAAACAGACAGACATCATTATTGTTGTCACTGACATTGTTGTCGTTCATATTAGCACTAGGATGGTCTTCACACTCCGCATCCAATCCTAACCCAAGCCTGATAAATGCTCCTCCATTAGGACTACAGAAAGCTGGGAATGCCCACAGAGAGGATAGAATCCTTTTGATTCTAAGACTTAAAAAGAGCCCCATCGGGAGGAAAGAATTGGCTGGACTGAGGAAGAAGGGTAGGAGTGTAACAGGCAGAGACAGGAGCGAGGCTGGATGCGGGAGGCACTCCGGCGAGGGGGGATCGTCTCGGAAAAAGGCACCGAGGAGGAAAATGGCAGGTGTGTCACGGGATCGTGACACAGCGGAGGTGAGGCGAGCGAGTGGGAGACGAGGCGGGCGAGGCGGGGCGCGCCAAAGCGCGGAGCTAATTTAAGGAGGTTGGCCTTTTACCTGCAGGCGATGGGGAGTCCTCGAAGGTTTTGATCAGCACTCTGCCAGGGAGGATTGCCATGGCAACAGCTCTGGGGAAGACTGGAGGGTGGAGAGGCCAGCTCAGTAACTAGTCCACGGTTTGGGTAAGCGGTAATGAGAAGCCGAATTACAGCTATGGCTCTGGGAGGGGCGAGGAGGGAACTGGGTGAGAGCAGGGTGTCGGGGAGAATGAAGGGGTCGCGGTGGCTCTGTGTGCTGGGGGAAAGGCAGATGGGACCGTGGGGCTGGGATGTGTGGGCCCACTGTCTGCAGCACAGGCTCCGAAGTATTCCAGCCTCGTGGCACGTGATGCTATCTGCCTGTTGTGGCAGGTTTCTAAATTATTTGCCTTTGTTTTTTCCAGTTGCTTTTGGTTATACTTTGAACTATTATTCATTCGCTTTGTGAACTCATGGGCGCAGAGGCTAGGTTAAGCAAGTTCAGTCAGTAGAGAGGTCGTGTCTGTGTTAGGGGACCCACTGGTTTTGGTAAGGTATAGGACACGCTGCTGTAACAAAGAGGCCCTGCTATAGGCTGAATGATTGCGTCCCCCCCCAATTCATATGTTGAAACCTAGTCCCCAGTGGGAGGGGATTAGCAGGTGTGGTCTTCAGGGGTGGTTAGGTCAGGAGGGTGACACCCTCCTGAATGGGATTTGCACCCGTATGAGAGAGACCCCAGAGGGCTCCCTCTGCCCTCCCACCCTGTGTGGGCGCAGCGAGGAAAGGACTGACTGTCTGTGAGCCGGGAAGAGGGCTCTCACCAGGCACTGTCTCTGCCAGAGACCTGCACTTGGACTTCCAGCCTCCATGACTATGAGAAATACATTTCTGCTGTTTAAAGTCACCCAATCTGTGTGATTTCGCCATAGTAGCCTGAATGGTCAGCCCCCCCCCCACCTCACTTACCCCCAGTACATTGGTTTGAACAAGCTGCTCGTTAATTTCTCTTTCCCACGTAAGTTTAGAGTCAGGTCAGAGGTGATGTGAGGGCCTGGTGGTGAAGGGAAGTTAGCCAACGTCTAACCTGGTCTGCCACCTCATGATCCAAAGTGGCTGCTCGAGCTCCTGCTATCACATCTACATTCAAACAGACAGGAAAGTGGGGAAGGAGGGGCTCCCCTGCCTTTTAAGATTAGGACCCAGAAGGTAAACACATTGCTGCCATTCACATCCCATTGGCTAGAACTCGTTCACATGACCACATACCTGCCAGGGAGGCTGCAAATGCACTCTTTAGTGGGGAGACCACGCACCCAGATGAAAAAGGGGATTTTAGCCAACAGTTACAACCTCTGCTACTCTACTGTATTCCTAGTGCCTGAGAAAGTGCAGGGAATCTAGAAGGAACTCGGTACATTTGTGTTGTGAGTTAATGAAAAGACCACGATAGGTACCAGGGATTCCAAGGTGAAATAATACACTTTCTCCTTTGAAGGACCTTTCAGTCTAGATCAGGGGGCGGACAAGTAAAGACACAGATGCAGTGGATTGAATTCCTCTGCAGGGCAGGCTGGCAGTCCGTGCAGGAGACAGCAAATCCAGCTGGGACCAGAGAGGTCAGGAGCAACTTCACGGAGAAGGTGATGCTCGGCCAAGTCTGGAAAGACGAGTAGGTGTTTGTCTGGTGAGCCAGGTGAGGAACGCTCTTCAAGGACGAAGGGAGAGCATCAGCAAAGACGGGAAGGTTTAGAAGCAGCCCGACACATTCAGGGTGGGGCAGGCCTGTGCACCTGGGGCGACGCGGGGCAGGCAGAAGCAGCAGCAGGAGGAGGGTGGGGCCGGGTCTGGGAAGCTCAGTCTTGTTCCCACAGGAAATGGTGGCCCACGGAACAAGTTCAAGCACAGGTGTCTCAGATGGCAGGGATGTGTGGACGTAATTACATCTGCATTTTTGGAAAGTTGCTTTGCGTACGCTTTGTGGAGGGCGCACTAGCAGTGGAGACAAGACGAGCAGGGGAAAGCAAATTTTGTGCAGAAGCCTCGCTTTTCTTCGTAAGCCTAATGTCTGATGCAAATATAACTTGCGACAGTCTGATCTACCTCATAAATAAGGCTAGACGTATTTTATTTGAAATCAATTACAGTTGCAGTTGACTATTTTGAGACCAAGGTTAATGGATTACTTTGTCATCAGTTTTCCTTCTAGTGGCCGTACTTCTACTTCCTCCGTGGGAGGCCGCCTCTCCCGCTGAGGTGCGTAAACCGATACTTATAGGACAAGGGAGTACCCTTGGGAAGGTCTCTTTAAGGTGCCCTCCGCACCGCAGCCGAACTGGAAGGAAGCTGGGAGGGAAGGAGCGCCGGGTTTCTTTGTCTCCACGGTAAGAAGAGCCTGTGGCTTCCCGGCCATGGGGACGATGAGAAGGAAGGAATCTAAGCGCTTGACGAACGTCTCATTTAACAGCGAAGAACTGGGTGCAGGGAGGTTCAGTGGTCTGCCCAAGGTCAGCCAGCTAAGGAGCAGGGCGCGGGTCCTTCCAAGTTCAAGGCTCTTCTCACCAGCAGGGCCTGACTCCACAGCCCGAACAAGGACCCCTGTAGCCCCCAGCCTTCACTGGCCTTTTCTCTGTCTCAGCTGGAGCAGGTGTCCTGAGACGCCGCCTCCCACGAAGGTTTCCCCCAGCTCTAGGTTTCTGCGATGGACGGGGTTTACCCCGAGGGCGTTTTGTGGATGTTTCTCGGCTAGTGATTCTCATACCACGGTCTTTGACCCGTTCGTTCATGGGCTTATTCAATGAGCATTTTCCAGTCTCATTAGAATCTTCATCAATGGCACTTTGAAGGGTGCCCCGGCCTCCAGGCTCATAAGGCTGGACGTCACGGCCTATTTTGACTTACAAATAATGCAACGCAGAAACTCTTTGGATCCGGGGGGGCATTTGTGCTCATTTCCTTAGGGTACGTCCTAGATGGAGAACCCTCTGCCAGGATGCCTAATGCACGCGTCACGATGAGCGAGGTCACTGTGTAATCTCGGCTCACTGCCCACCCAACACCACACACACACACACACGCACACACACACACACACCCCATCTGCTTTTTTCTCAGTCTTACTCACGCGTGCGTGGCACCACATTGGACCCCATTACTTAAGCCAACAACCGACTAGCTGGCCTCAACGTCCTTCTTCCAGGCACCCGCTCGCGGCCCCATTCGTGTGCCCTGCCAGCCCACCTTCTGTACGCATCCTCATTCTGTCTGTGTCACGGCGTCTCCAGCCTCAGCCCCTTGACCCAGGCCCCCACCAACGGTCCTGACACCTGAGATAGCCCCTGATACATGTCCTTCCACCCAATCTTTGCCCCATATTCCCGTCACTGTGCAGCGGTTGGGATGTTGTAAAACACGCGGACCGGCTCGTGCCACTCTTCCTCATGCAGAATCTCGGCACAGAGATTCACGAGAACACTCCAAACTCTTTAACGTGGCTCTCGAAGACCCCTGCCCTCATCTCCTCCTACCCCTCTCAATGCAGTCACTTACTCCACTGCATGAAAGCTATAGTGTTACCCACTTGCAATGTGTCAGCGAGGGGAAAAAAAACCCTGAAGTATCCCTGTCTCATGGAATTTACCTTTTCGCTAGACGAGGCAATAAATATGACGTGTGTAAAACTTAAGGAGCCTGTTACGGACGGTGGGTGCCTGGGGGAGAAGGAAGGTGGAAGGGAATAAGGGGGCAGGGGCTACAGGACGCTGGAGGGTACAGCTGTGGTTGTCGATCAGGTGGCGTTTCAGCGACTCTTGGAAAAGGCGGAGAAGCGAGCCTCAGCGATAGATGAGGGAAAGAGCTTTCTAGGCAGAGACCATCCGCTTTCTATAGAGCAGCCGTAACAACATGCTGTGTATCTGACATTCGAGTCTCTGAAGTTCAGGCAATAAGTAAGTCAACAAACAAACAAACAAACAAACAAACAAGAAAACTGGTCAGATAGCCATCAGTGGTTTACGAGGTGGGTTTTAGTAGCCTCGTTGTACAAATAAAGAAACCAATGGCAGAAAGACTTTAAATGCTTTGCCCAAGTTCACTGAGTGGATCCCTCCTCCTCTGTGGCCCCACAGCACGTACCCAACGGTGTCTTGATCACAGGCTTTGTCACTGGACTTTGCTGCCAGGCTGTGCGCTCCGTGGTGGGAGGGACCGACCCCCGTTCAACACGGGGCCCCCGGCAACAGCCTAGCGACTAACACGCTGTGGGCCTGTCATAACACGCACTACCTGCGTGAACACACGCCTGGCCCAGAGCTCGCCCCCCGGTCTCGTTGGCCCTGAACCTGAAGTCTTCTGCCCCAATAATGTAGTGGCCCTAGAGTGACGTGGTGGTTTGAACAACAGTCACTAACCCTTTGACATCCTTTTCGTTGAGTCAGTGTCCAAATCTGAGGGGCTTTTGATTCCCCCAACCAATGGAGGGCGCTGGAAGTGACACTGTGTGACTTCTGAGGCTCGGTCACAAGAGGCCAGACAGCTCCTGCCTTGTTCATCGGAACACCTGACACCGGGAAAGAAACCCCGCTGCCCTGAGGGGACCCCACCAGAGGGGCCGTGTGGAGCCACTTCGGTCAGAGGTGCCCCCAGCCTCCAACCATCCCCAGTGGGGCAGCTGTCTCGGAAGTGGACCCTCTCAGCCCCGAGGGTCTGGGCCCCCTCATTTGAGTCTTCCCAGCTGAGGCCCAGACATCACGGGGCAGACATAGGCCATCCCCACCGAGCTCTGTCAGAGCTCCTGACCCACAGACCCATGGGAATAACAAACAAAAGGGCCCCTGCTCCGCACCAGCGAGCTTGGGGTGGTTGGTTACGTAGCAGTAGATGGATGAGCGTGGAGTAAAATCTGACTCTCGTTTTTCCCTGTTTGTTGTGTGTACTGTTGATCTCCCTGCCTGAACGCAGGCTTGCGGAGTGCCGGGATCTTTGTCTGTTTCGTTGTCCGTAGCTGTATCTCCAGCCCCTAGTAGAGAATGCGGCATGTAGTGACTGCTCAATGAGAAAGAAGTGAATGGGTTTTTAAGCAGTGCACAGAAATAAGGAGCAAAAAAAGTCAGGTCTTCGCCTTTTCCTGGCCGAAACAAAGAAGGAAACATGAGTTTCACCAGATTCTCAGCGGCTCCAAGGTAAAAATCATACCACATGCTTTGGAAAAGCCTAGATATTTCTGGAACAATTTCTTGCCGTCTTGTTTCTTCCTGCTGTATCCTACTCCACCACCTTCCTAGATAGTGAGAGCTTTTCCGTGGTTTGGGTTCCATGTACCCCTTTCCTTGCCAAGCCTGGAAGATCCTGGAAACTCTTAGGTGCTCCAAAAATACCCAGTGAATGAGCTCTCCCCAGATCCAAACCCTCAGAGCCAAGTTTCATATCTGTGCAAGCAATATAAAACTGAGCTCTTAATTTGGAAAGGAAAGGATCAGCTAATTAATATGCAATGTCAGCAGCCTCGTGTAGCTCACGGTTCCAAACGGAACGGCTCGTCCCTCAGCCAGTCGATTTCCTGTTTGCTATCACATTAGACCTGTTCTAAGGCGGATGGAAAATTTGAAGGACGGCTCCAGCCATTAAGACTGCCATCGACCTTTCAGAGCTGCATCGAAATACACAGTCCTTCCCATTACGCATTTTCAGAATTAAGGATGTGTGCAATTTCTTGGGGAAGGAGGAACTCTTTGTATCGGAATCCTGTTCTTTTCGGCTGAGCACCGGCCCCCCCCACCCCGGGTCTACAGCTGTGGGTCGCTGTCGGTCTTAGTCCTGTCATCACTAGTTGCCCCTTTCTCCAGAAGCGAAAGAAAATATGGCTGGCCTGCCGAAGGTTAAGTGTAGACGTGAAGTCATCGGCCCGCTCGGTCTTGTGGCATCGTCTCCCAACAGGAAGGGGGCTGGAGATATTTCAGTCTCTTGCCTGGAATGTCAAGTGGATGGCAGCCATGCAGAGTCGGCCAAGGAACACGTTGTCTTGTCTCGTCCTCCGGGGTTGCAGGGCCGTCAGTGCCTGCGGGGACACGAAGTAGCAGAACGCTCTCGGCACATCGCCCCGAGGGGCCCTTTTCCTTGAAGGCTTTTGAGAACGAATTTCAAAGTCAAAGAAGACAGCTATAGTATGGCACATGCAATTTTGATAAGTGGTATATGATATTGCACGGGTTATTTTAATATGTTGTTTCATTCTCATTTTTTGCCTCAAATAATGGATGGGAAAACACTTCATGGTACAGGACCAAGGAGAAAGAAGGAGGGTGACAACCACGTGGGGCGTCCCCCGCAGAGAGAGGGGAGACCGGGGTGGGAAGTGCAGTGTCGCAGGGCAGAGGAACCTCCCCGCAGAACAGGGCCCAGTCCACGCGGGGCCCTGTATGAGGCCTAGCAGGTGGGGAACTAACTGGGGGAGCCTTGCCTTCCCAGAATCGGGAGTCTGAGGGTCTCCCCCTCCTTCCCGTAATTCTTTTTGTTCTTCCTCTTGGTGCTTCGTGTCACCATCCTCAGAGTCATACTTGCCCCCGCTGTTGAGCAGTTATGAATTGCTCCCTCTTGTGTTAGGAGCTGTGAACTGCACTTTACGTAAGCTCCACGATTTTACATCACCTGCCTGGTCCTTCTTCCTTCCTCCTCGGGGACACAGGGATTTGTAATCCCGGCCAGAACTTCTGCCCGGGAAGCCTGTTTGAGATGGTCTCGGAACATACACAAACTAACACCCGTTTAAAGGAGGAGCGTTAACTTGAGATAAAAAATCTTGGCTATTCTTCTTTTGAGGAGGACATACAGTATGCTTTTCATTTTTAAAATATTCAGTTTGTAGCATCAAAAGAGAAGTCAAGACAATGAAGTTCATGATCTCATCTTTCAAAAGACTTCTGAGGAAGTTATTATGTATCTAATATTTAATATATAACATGGGGATAATAATAATAATGGGAAATGAGGTTCATAGAGATAAATAATGGGTCAGGCAGTAATAACAATGTCGTCTCCCCCTCCCCCCCCAAAATATGCAATGCAACAAGAAGTCCCTTGGGCCTCTCTAAGTTAGCTTTGAACTTCACCGTTACCGTACTGCATAGATGTTATTAACCTCTCCATTTTCCTGAAGAGGAAACTGAGTGTGAGAAAACTCACATAGCTGCCCCAAGGCCGCCCAGCCAGCAAGTGTCGTCAAGGTCGGGACTGAGCCTAAGTCTGCAGACTCTAATGCCCATGCTGCCGCTGCTGCCCTCCGCCGAGACCCCTGAGTCCTCGCACCTCCCACGGGTGCGCGTCCCCCAGGGAAAGCGTGTTTCATCACGAAGAACCCTCCAGTGATGGGAGCGCTGTCTCCTGGGGATGGAGAACAATCTAGGTCTGACTCTCTGCCCAGCAAGTGTCCCCTGACTTCGGACAATCCACGCACATGCTTAAATATACATTCGGGTAATGGTGCCCCCTTCGTCGGCCGCTGTGACCACTCACTGACGAGGCGAAGACGGAGAAGTGCCGCGCCCAGGCCTGGCCGCACGGCAGGGACTCCGTAAGTGGCGAGTGTCTTTGTTCTTTTTTTTTTTTTAAATATAGTCAGGCTAGTCTTTTTTTTTAAGATTTTAATTAATTAATTTATTTATTTTTAGAGAGGGAAGGGAGGGAGAAAGAGAGAGAGAGAGAGAAACATCAATGTGGGGTTGCTGGGGGTCATGGCCTGCAACCCAGGCATGTTCCCTGACTGGGAATCGAATCTGCAACACTTTGGTTTGCAGCCCGCACTCAATCCACTGAGCTACGCCAGCCAGGGCTTGTCTTTGTTCTTCAACAACAGGATTCCTTGGGAGGCAACCTGTTGGAGACACGCACGGGGAAAACAAGGGGCTGGGCTGCCGATTGAACTGGGCTGACATTTGACAGGCTAGGGTCACGACCCCTTCGTTGGATGTGGCAGTGCTGCAGAGGGTTCGCGTTTGGGGCTCAGTTCGCTGTGTCCTCCCCCGATTCACACGCTGACGCTGACGCCGAGGAACCCCCAGCAGCTCAGGGTGTGACTGCACCTGGCGATGAGGCCCTGCGGGGGGCGATTCGGGTGCAGTGAGGCTGTTCCGTGGGGCCCTAGTCCCCCTGCCTGGTGTGCTCCTGAGAAGAGGACACTGGGACGCACAGAGAGGCCCCAGGCGAGGGCGTTCAGAGAGGAGGAGGCCGTGTGAGGCCCCCAGAGAAGGCAGCTCAGCTGCAGGCCAGGGAGGGAGGCCTCGGGAGAAGCCAGCCCCGCTGACCGCCCGGTCTTGACCTGCTGGCGTGCGGGGCTGTGAGAAAACACGCTTCTGTGGTTTAAGGCACCCAGTCTGTGGTGGTTTGTTTTTGTTTTTGTTTTTTTATTTTTTCATTTTTTTGGCAGCACTAGTGAACAAACAAGTTGCAATCAGCACTTTGTAATCAGAAGGTGTCATCACAGTCACGATGGCACTGTCGCAGTTAGTTGTGCGTGTAGGATATGATGCAGACTGGGCTGTGATTTAACATGTCACTGTCACCAAAGGTGGCGCAGCACTGGGTTCGACACCCCAAAGCTCTGTTCTAATTTGGATATCACACTAATAAAAAGTATTATAATTAATACACTAGCAGTCATGGCGTATCAGTTACGTATGTTAAGTGCCTCTAAGTGCCCAAGGTTTACAGACGTTAGCTCTCTCACTCCTGAAACGTCCCCTCACGGTAATTCTTCTTCCTGTTTTCCAGGTGAGGCTGAGACTGGTCACTTGATCTACCCAGGATCAAACACTGAGCATTTTTGCAGGGACGGGATTCCTGCCCAGAGCTGACTGTCTCAGACGCCTGAGTTTCCCCTCCTCAGTGTCATTGTGCCGCTACCCATAATCCTCTGTCCCGTTACTTAGCACCCAGGCACCCGCTTGCCCTCTGCGAAGCATCGGTGATGGGAATCAGGGAGACCTTGGACATAATAGGCTCTGTGCGTGGTGATTCGCTAGGGCACAATGGGTTTCCCGTGATCTCGGGGAGGGCGCTTCTCCAGTGGGCATGGAGCTTTTCTCCCTGTCTCGGGGGTAAACGGAGCACTGAGGAGTCTGTGGGGGTGGGTAACGAGGAGCTCCTTGTCTGAAGGCACCCTGAGTCACTAGAGTCTTTGCGGTTCACTGTCACCTCCTTGCGCAAGCAGGCTCCGGCCGGACGCCCCCGAACGCAGGTGCAGGGGCTCTTTAGCAGGGAGGTGGCGACGGGTCATTGGAATGTGTACATGGCGTGGCACACAGGGTGTTTGAACAATCGAGGCCCCAAAGAGAAGGAGTAATTGGACGGGAAGAGAAGGAACGGCCTTCCCAGGGAGCCAATGGCTGTGGCCAGAGGAGGGACGCTCAGCTCCGCAGGGAGCCAGGTCGGGCTGCGAGGAGGCTGGGACAGGCGGTGAGTCTGTTCATGCCTCCGAAACGCCACGTGTGTGACCAGCCCTTCTCTTTCCAGATCCCAGTTCTTGGGGACGCTCCTTCCTGAACACCCTTTGCCGCCGTCCCCCCTCTCGCCTCTAGGACCTGCCACCCTTCTTCTGGACCTTGGCAGCCCCCCCCCCCCCCCGCGCTGGGCTCCACCAGGAGGCCTGTAACTGCTCGCACAGAGTTAGTTCCTCCCACTGCCCACCACCCCTCCAGGCAGGCTGCCGGAAGCCCTTTCCGAAACCACCTGGGGACCCATCAGTCCAGCTGAAGGGCACCTCGTGGGCAGTCCCGAGTCTGTAAGCCTGGGTCAGAGGCCAGCCTGCCCCGCATGCCCCTGCTCCATTCACACTTGCCTCCAGCCTTCCGAACCTCCTCCCCTGACACTCCACACTCTGCCTGGGCTCTGAGCCTCTGCATGTGCAGAGACTTGCACGGGGCACAGCACTCTCAGCAAGGAGCAGGGCTTCGGCGATGGGAAAGACACGGGCTGCTGGGCTGGATAACCTGAGTCTGACTCCTGGGACGGTCGTATCGTAGCCCTGAAAGCTTGAGCAGGGTTCGTCACCCTTCTGAGGGTCGATTCATCATGGCTAACATACAGAGCAGTCACGGCGACGCCTGTGTCATGCCTTTGTTGCCAGGGTTAAATCTGTAAAGACAAAGCACTGAGCTCGGGGCCAGGCATACAGGAAGCACTCAATAAATGCAAGTCACAATAATGACGAACCGGGTCACTGAAGTGCAGGGACAAGAGAGACAAGTAAATTGTTCTGTATTGTTTGTCTCATCTTTTCAAGTAAATATGGAATTAATTGCTCCATTTTATTTTTTCCCTCTGGTTTCCCAGAGAGAAAGAGAGAGAGCACACACAAATGTGTGAAACAGGCCATCAGTAATGCCCCCTGGAAAGCTGAGTGAATGAACTCATTACATGGATGAATTGGATATTTTACCTAATATAATCACTTAAAAGAAAAGAACAAAAATGGCACTAAGAAACGCGCAAAATAAATGTAAAGGTTGACGTGAGGACTGCCAATGCAAGGCAGGGCGGAGAAACACTCTTTCTGACCGAGTACAGTCTAAGCGAAGTCCTTCCATTGTCGCCGTCTGGAGCGGAGGTGAGCGCCGTTTGGCTTCCGGAGCCCGGAGCTCGCGCGCTCCCCAGCACGCCCGGCTTGAGCTGCCTTCCGCCGTCACCCGTCCAGACGCCTTCCGGTGATGTGGTCGGTGCGCACAGTGCCTCCCAGGCTGCAGAGCTCCACCTCGATGGGGGTCTCCTAATGGTGCTGCGCAGACCAGGTCTGACGCAAGGGGGGGGGGGCGGGGAACCCGATCCCAGCTCACGCACGAGGTAACTGAGGGTAGGTAGGAGTCCAGCAAATGGCACCAGGTCACTAGTTCGCAGTCCCAGAGCCGGGACCAGAATTTGAGCCGGGGTCTACCTTCCGCACCTGCAGGTGCCCTCATCCTCCTGCTGACATGCGCCAGGGCCCCCTCTGGCCTCTCGGTCCTCGTTAATTCCCAGGAAGGCTTCTCACCTGCAGGGGGCAAGGGTCATCTGCCTTCAGGTAGGGTGAGGTGAGACCTCGGGAAAGGGCGGCAGGCAAAGGCAGGGAGGGAAGAGGGCAGCAAACTTGAGGATTTGCCTCCAGCTGGGATTTTAAGAATAAAACATACATAGAGGGGAAGCATGCATGGGGTCCTTCCTTTCCAAACAGATTTCCTTGTGGCCTAGGTTGTTGCAAGACCCCAAACTGGAGCCTGTCCCATCTCTTCCAGAAGAGCAAAGGGTGTCTCCTTAGCTGCCAAGACTTGTCTCCCTGCTTCTTCCCGGAGGTAGATGTCTAACCAGGGGGCACTGACAGCATTTGGGGGACGGAGGATATGGCTTGATCAGAAGTGGTTGTATTTGGAACCCTATGATGATGAGTGAGGCATTTTTAGGCCCATGGGTGGCGATGTTGGTGGAAGCACCATGGGCAGGGGAGGCGATCAGGCACACAGGTGATGTGTCTATTCCAGTGAGGACCACCCCTCCCCCACCCGTGCTGGAAGGTCCAGGATACTCAAGCTGCCACCAGGTGACCAGCTGGACCCCCTGGGAAGGTGCAGCACTGGGGGCTCACCTTTCGCCCCCACTGTTTGCAGGTCAGGTGTGCTGCGGGAGCTGCGCCACACCCCTGGCCCGGTCCCTGTAAATACCCTGTCACTGAACTCTGTCTTGGGACCAGGCCCACATGTTGGGAAACATCCTGCCTTGTTTCAGAAGCTGTAATCCCCTGTGGCTAAGGCTGAGTGAGAGACCTTGGGACCATAAGCCACTAAGGAGACAAAGCTTATCTCCCTGGCAGGGGCACCACCTCTGTCCTCCTTTACTTCACCCTGCTTGGCCCTGAGCCTGACCAATTAGCCAATGATGGGTAAGATTCCTCAAGGGAGGGATGACCTAAGACAGGCACGGTCACAAGGGGGGGGTCTCAGGAAAGGACTTGGGGAGCTATGGAGAAAGGGGGTGATGGACCCCCACCCTTTGGCTTTGACATAGCCTGAGTCCTCATTCTGTCTGTGAGAAGTCTCCTAATCTCTTGGCTGCCTTAC
Organism: Phyllostomus hastatus; assembly: GCF_019186645.2. NCBI lineage: Eukaryota > Metazoa > Chordata > Mammalia > Chiroptera > Phyllostomidae > Phyllostomus > Phyllostomus hastatus. The sequence continues at coordinate 44,159,021 of NW_025334017.1, read as the reverse complement.
TTCCCCTGCCTGATTTAAGCCTGACACAATGCTGGAGGTGGGTGTGGCCCTGTGCTGGAAAGGGCGGGTTCCCCAGGGTGATCAGGCCTAAGAAAGAATGCATAAAATCTTGTAAAACCTGCTTTGCTAAGAAGGGTCTCAATTTTCTGATAAGGGTCCAAGCACGAAATGAGTTTGTTTCCCAAAGTTTTATAGCCCTTTAGCTAACTGACCCTGACTCAGAATAAGCCCTCATAGTTCTTTGTATGTTATCTATTGTTTGATCCTTACCGCCTGACAATGACTGATGAGCTTTACCTGTATTCCTGTGCAAACTGAACCCCCAAAAAGCCCGTTGAGGAACAGGGTCCTGGCCTTTCTCCTTTGAGAGATCGGCCCCCTTTCCTCCCCAAGCAGATCACGTCTTGGTAGACTTATTCTCATCCATGGCAGCTGGGGTGTGTGTGTGGGGCATCCTGTGGGTGGAGCCCCACCACACCTGGTTGGTACCTGAGGCTCTCAGGGAGTTTCGACTTCAAAGAAGGCTCCTTCCAGTAGGATACAGGACATTTGATTTCCTTTCGCTGGAACCTGTGCTGTGGAGTGTTGTGATGACACAGCCCCCCAAGGGGCACTCAGAGTGTACCCTTCTTTCCTGACGTTTCCAAACCCTCTCTCTGAACGGCTCTCTCTATTGGATTATAAAGCCGCTGAAGCAAATCAATTTCCAAACAGCCCTCACAGCTTCCCTGCTATTGGATTTAATTGAATCAAGGCTATGAATTTGTTATTGACCTTACCTCACCCTTCATGGGAGGCACGGAAATAGCCCCTGCACTTGATCTTGCAACATTAATATTTGACAGTCTGTAGCTCTCTCATCAAGACAGAAGCCTCTTCACGGGCCCAAGGGTCCCAACTGCCATTCTGCAAATCTGAACTTTCGATTAATTGCGCAGTAATGAATTCTGTCTTCTTTCTCTCTCGTCCTTGACTAGTCTTTCATGCTTATCTAGCGAGGCTTTTTAAGCTCTGTCAAAATGTTTCTGTCGCCACGTTACCTCGGTTGCGACGAGCGAGCACTAACACTGTCTAAGAATACAGACTCGCACGATGACGAAAGACAAAAACAAGACTCTCGTCCACACGCGTAAAGCAAAGCCTGCCTTGTGCAACGGGCATGGGCCTGGGGGTCTTCCAGCCCGTACTCGTCTCTTCATCACTCAGTCACGCCGTGAGTGAGGCTGAAAGCCGACTAGGTAGCAGGCATCCTTCTAGGCTTCGGGGAGAGGCTGCTGAGTCCCAGCTCCTGTTTAGGGAGGAAATAGGAAACAAGTCAACAAAATGCAAGTGGGAAGAGCAGAGCTGCCCCCTAGGGAGGCAGGGCTGGGCTGGCACAATGCATGTATGGTTGGTGGGTTGGGGGTGCAGGGCGAACAAAAGTTCACAGCATGCTTTGGGGTACCCAGGTCCCATTGAAAGCTTTTCCTTTTTTTTTTTTTTTTAGAGGGGGAGGGAGAAAAATATCAGCGTGTGAGAAACACGTCAGTCTTGAGCACGCCTGCACACCCCCGGCTGGGGACCTGGCCCATACCCAGGGATGTGCCGTGACTGGGAATCAAAACAGCAACCTTTCGACGTACAGGCCAGCACTCAATCCACTGAGCCACCCCAGCCAGGACCACTGGGAGCTTTTCAAACCCAAGTGATCCCCTTCCTCTGGGCTTGTGCCCGCTTCCGGAGCTTGCACTGACGTACTGTGTATGCCCCAGCTCGCTGCTGAGCGTTGATCAGAAGCATGTAGCAGAGCCATTCATAAACATTTACGGGGCCCTACTGCACGGGCAGCACTGTGCTGTGTATTTCATGTAGACCCCACAGAACCCATCCAGCAGCCCGCTGACCGGCGAGTAACCTTTCTCCGGCAGGTTGTGATGACTCTTCTTATTTTATCCAGTTCTGAGCAAGCTATTCTGGTGCATCAAGCAATTTATTGTGGGGCCCATATGAAACCGTTTTGATGACTTCAGCCTCATGGTATAGGTTAACTCCCTTCTCGAAACTCCCCCCTTCTTGGTTGTGAAATTGCTGAGGTCCTTCTGACCCCTCTGATGGTCCTTCGTAAGGGTCCTCCTCTCACACCCCTCCCCACCCCATAGACTCACACTCCCTTCTGTCCTCCCCCACCCTCCTTCCCTCCCCACGGCTTCTCCCTCCTCTGCCCTCCCCTCTCCTTCCCTTCTTCCTCTCACTCTCCTTGGCCAACTGCTCCAGGCAAATCCGGAGCTGGCATCCCAAGGCAGGCACTCTGGTTCCTCTTCTCTTCCATACTGGGGACAGATTCCTGGCCGGGCCTGGCTCACGGCCCCTCCCCCTCCCCAAGCCTGCAGACAGAACTGGAGACGGTGGGAAGTGAAGGGGGCACCTGTGCGGCAGAAATGGAGGGCTTCTCTAAGCCACCTTGGTGGCTGTGGTGGGAGGGAGGGGGAGTTAGGTTCACCGGGCCTCTGCCTGGGCTTGACAGGATCCAGCCCCGCCCGCCTGGGGCCCCACCTGCCTCTGCTCTGCACCCTTCCCTAACCTCAAGCCACACCTCACTCACCTGTGCACTCGCCGCCCTGCCACCAGGAGGCCTCTCCTGGACATTGACCTCCTTGACCCAGATCGTCATGTAGGCCTTGCCCCCAAATGTCACCCCTGCAATGAGGCTTCTCAGGACAGGCCGACATGAAGAAGTCCCCCACTTGTAGCACAGCACCCTATCGCGTTTCCTCCCAGCATTTACCAGTGTTGGCACTTACACGGGTTGTGTCAGCCGTCTCCCAGCTCTCGCTGGGACGCACGCTGTCTGGGCGCAGGGACGCCGGGTGGCCTGGCCTGGGAACACTGCCCCCCTCGGTAGAAGCTCACTCTGCTGGGTTTAGCAACCGGTTCCGTGAATGAGAACAGAAGCTCGGGCAAGGTAGGGAATGAGTGGCCTGGAGCACGAGTGAGGAGCGAGGCAGGAGACTAGGATTCTAATCGCGTGCCCTTCCTCTCTCTCCAGCCCTCTGTCCACCGGGCCTGGCGGAGGGGCTGCTGCTGTCCACGGGACCGAGGCAGGTGAGCGCCGCGCGGTGCACCAGAACCGCAAACCGTGAAGCAAAGGGAACTGGAGCCACGTTGCTACGACAGAGCAGGGGCTTCGCTGTACTCTCGGCCTTGGCCAAATCAGCAACTTGGATGTTACTTCCGAAGCCCAGAAGCCAAGGTGGGAGGTGACCAGAATCGTCTAGCTGCAATAGCCAGGAGAAGGCAGGGAGGGAGACCCCCTCCTGAGCTACCCTCCCCTTGGCCTCTTTCCCCCCACTCCTACGCCCCGCCCGGGGGAAGCCCAACGCCCACTGGAGCGCAGGGAATGCCGCGAAGGGGCGGGAGAAGAGGCCCAGGCTATCCCCGGCCCGCGGGGCGCGCGGAGGTGGGCGCCGCGAGGAGGGCGGGGCGCCGGCGGGGCGGGACAATGCGGCCCCACCCCACGAGGGCGGGAGGGGGGCGGTGAGAGCTCGGCCCGCGGCGTTCGCTCACTCGCAGGCGTCTGCTGGTGCGGGGCTGAGGCTGGAGCGGGCGGGAGGGGTGCACGGGGAGCGCGGAGGAGGGAGGAGGCGGCGGCGGCGGCGCGTGTGGCAGGCGGGCGGGCGGGCGGGAGGGCGGCTGGCATCGGGCTTGTAAATAAACTGCGATGCTGTCTCGGGCTCGCTGGCCTAGGTTCCGCCGCCGCCGCCGCCCGGGAGCGCCGGGGCTAGGCTCCAGCCGCCGCGCGCCCTAGCGCCTCCGCGCCAGCCTCGCTCACCCTCGCCCGCTTCCCGCAGTCCCCTGCCCGCGCCCCCCGGGTCCGCAGCTGACCCGCGCAGGATGTGAACCTCTTTCCCCCGCCCGGCCTCCCCTGCCCCCCGGGGGCCCGCCTTTGCCTGCTTTCGGGGCGGTGGGTGGGGAGGGGCGCGCGGATCATGGCATTGGAGTTCCCGGGCTTGCAGCCGCCGCCGCCGCCTGGTCCACGCACCCCGAGCGCCCCTTCTTCCCGGAGCAGCAGCGGAGAAGGCGAAGCGGCCGGCGGGGGCGAGGCAGATGGGGCTCAAGGCGCGCAAGGCGGCGGGGGCGGCAGGCGGCGGCGGCGGCGGGGGCGGCGGAGGCGGCGGGGCCGCTAACCCGGCCGGAGGGGACGCGGCGGCGGCCGGCGACGAGGAGCGGAAAGTGGGGCTGGCGCCCGGGGAGGTGGAGCAAGTCACCTTGGCGCTCGGGGCCGGAGCTGACAAAGACGGGACCCTGCTGCTGGAGGGCGGCGGCCGCGACGAGGGGCTGCGGAGGACCCCGCAGGGCATCGGGCTCCTGGCCAAGACCCCTCTGAGCCGCCCTGTGAAGAGGAACAACGCCAAGTACCGGCGCATCCAAACTTTGATCTACGATGCCCTGGAGAGACCGCGGGGCTGGGCGCTGCTCTACCACGCGCTTGTGTGAGTACCCGCCGTTCGGGGCGCCCCTTGGCGGCGGCGCAGGTTGGGGTTCGGGGTGGAGGCTGGAGCCGAGGAGCGCTCTGGGGCTTTAAATTGAATTGGAGACCAGCCTGCCCTCAGTACGTGCGTCTCTGCTGGGAAGGTCTGTGTACCCGTGAAGCACTCTCCGGGTGTTGAACCCCAAGGCTTAAAAGGTCCCAGCGTGGTTCCTTAGACAGTTTGGAGCTTGGGTTGGCGTGTCTACGGGCGTGCGGGTGCGCATTTATGGCACCTTCTCCGGATGCTGGCATCCAAGCTGGAAAGAATTAGGTGGTTTTCCCAGTTAACGTGGAGGCTGAACAGGATAAGGCGGAACCTCCCTTGCGCGCCGTGTTTCTCTGCTTTGGGGCGGGCCCCTTCTCTTGGGGTCGTTACTGAGTTTCGATGGTACATCCTGGAGTTGGGGGTGGGAGTTGCCCACAGTGAGGGGTGTGTGTGTGTGTGTGTGAGAGAGAGAGAGGAGGGGGGGGAGAGAGATGTTTGCTTTCCTGCTGGGGCTACTCTACTTAAGACTCCATCCTGATGCAGAAAATATCCTGGTGTTGCTCTAACTGCGGACTTGGGCTGGTCAAAATGCATGTCTTCGGGTTCTTTTCAGGGAAGTTCCTAAGACGGGAAGGGAGAGTGTGTATCTCAGGCTGCTGAGCCTAGCCTGAGCGGCTGGGGCTTAACAGTGCCTGGAGGTGAGGGCCCCGGGGGGGCTTATCTGGGTTAAGACATCTGTGTGAGGTGGTCCTGAAATCCCCTCAGCCTCGACTGCTGCCCTTTCTCTTGCTTTGGCTGGGCAGAAACCGGGGTTGTGAAGAGGCCTGGGCTGGAGATTTGCCCCCAGACACCCTTCCCCCAGAAGAAGCCTCCTTGCTGGTCGGGATGGAAATGGAAATGCGTGGCCAGAGGGGGATGGAATCTCCCCCTGCCCCTGGCCCTCTGGGCGGAGGGAGAGGACGGGACTGGTGGCTCCTCCGTGGGGAGGGGAGACCCCGGCTGTCAGCTCACGCCTGGGGCTGGCAGGGCATGTCAGCCACCCCTTGCCTCCTGTCTGTGGCTTAGTCATCCTGATGGCTGCTTGTGAAGAGGCTGTACCTGACCAGGATTTGGGTGGAGAATTGGCCGCGACCTTGACCCCTCTCCTGCATTTAGCATCGGATATTCCTTTCTGCCCTCCTCCGTGGCTGATGGGGCCTGAGGGAGCCGGGGGAGCCTGGGAGGCACGCCACCTGCCCATCTTCCCGGACGGGAAAGCTTTTCCAGGTCTGGCCACCAGGTGGGGTGGTCTGCGCAGAACCTCTGAGTTGGCAACAGGTTTCTGGAGGAGGTTGCAGCAGCCTGGAGAGGGAGCCTCCCTGGAAACTGGGGACCCAGCAGGAGGGAGGGGGCTTCCAGGCGGGGACTGGATTTGGGCTGGTGGCGCCTTCGGCATCCTCCTGTGTGTGCAGGTGTTAGTGGGGGAGAGAAGGGTTAGCAATTGTTGCCTTTCCACTTGGCTTTCTTCGGGCGGTAACAAGGGATGAAGAACGCATCCGTCCCTCTGGCTCGAGCACTATCCTTAGTTAAATTGAACTGAAGTCAGCACTGGAACATGTGATAGTAAAAGAGGCACAGCCGTTATGTGAGTGTGCACAAACGCACACAGGCTCACGTGTTCTTTTGCACACCAGTGGGGTTCAGTACGTACTGGCTGACCTCCGAACCCAGGGTCCCCCTGGAGCTTGTGGGCTTCGTCTTTCTTCTCCCACCTTTTCCATCCAGCACCCCAGCCCTGCCCTGCCCTGCCCGGCCTGGGGGAGGGGTAGCCAGGGCCTGTGATGGCCAGAACCTCAGTGGCCCTTTTCTAGAATTATCCCCCGAGCAGAGGCAGGTTTGAGGACGCCAAACCGGGAGCCCCAGTGTCCCAGAGGGATCCAGGAGAATGTAAGGCTGTGGGAGCAGGGAGAGTTGAACACCTAGCCAGCTGCTTTTAACTTGTCACCGTGGACCTGGGAAGTGGGAATGATTACCTACGTTTTGTAGGCGAGGACGTGAAGACTTCCAGAGATAAAACTGCTCGTCCAAGATCCCCCCGCGAACGTTTCTGGAGCTCACATCTGCGTGCAGTGGGTCGACTCCGCTTCTGGGCCTGGATCCTGGTTCCGACCCTCTGCCGACAACGGCAGGATACCTGGTCTTTCTCTGGGCGTCACTGGACGCCCCTGGCCCCGTGGGTGATGCAGGGCTCTTTGTGATGCCTCTGCCTCCCCTTCCCAGCTCCCAGTTGACAAATGGCTGGAGATGGAGTTTAGGATCAAAGCAGGGGCCGGTCAGAATTAGGGGAACGGGGGCCAGACTGGTGGTGGGAACGTGGGTCCCCGTCAGTGAGGAGGAGTCGCACAGGGCAGCCCATGCTGGGCTGGGTCTGCCTGAGCTCCTGAGTCTGCAGCGTGCCCGGCCCAGCCCGTGGAGGCCCTGGGCGTGCTCCCTGCAGCGTAGGGGGAAGTCCAGGCAAGCGAACAGAACCGAACCTTTCATTGATGATTCAGGATTTTGCAAGGCACTGAATTTTATGCTTTGAACCATCCGTTATCCTGTTCTGGACTGTGGCTAACGGTGTGAGCGGGCCGGGAAATTGGGCTAGCCGTGGGTTCACAATCTAGTGCATTTTTTTAAATGAACCAGGTCCGGGAGATGTGGTTTTTCTGCCCTTCTCCTAGAGGCAGAATACGGCACGTGTGGGAAATCAAAGGCCCCCCACACCGACGGTGCTCCTTCCGCCCTCAGTGCCCCTCCCCTGCTTTCTCCTGGCTCCTCACTTGGCCCAGCCCTGGTGTTACCTTCTCCGGGAGAAGCTTTTCCCTGGCTCTCCAGACCGAGCTAGAGTTGTGCCTCCTCTGCAGCATCCCCGGCCATAGGATCTGGCACGTTGCATTGGACCGATCTGCCTGCTCACCTTCCCCCTTGCACTTGAGCTGCTTGTGTTGTTCTCTAGCATTCCCCGTCCTCGGCGGGCTGCGGGGCTCGCGGTCGTCACTCCGCGAGCATTTTTACCGAGTGGATGAGTGAAAGGCTGCTCTCGGGCACACTGAGACCACCTTCTGTGCGGCTTTCCTGCTACCACCACAAAAGTAGCCGAGGTCGGCGTCATGGGGCTATAACGATACGATCGGCTCTCAGAAGGCTTGCCACAGACTCTGGGGAGGAGAGACGGGAGGGAGACGCTGCTCTGAGCCCAGCAAGGCTGATCGCTGCTCTGCCTTCTTGGTTCTGTGGCTGAAAGGGGTTCTGATGTTATGGAAAATGCGCTGGCCTTGGAGTTCATGTCTGGCCTTGGGTCTGTGACTTTCATGAGCCAAGCTGGGAATGACCTGTAGTCAGTTATGATGACACTGCCCTGATGCAATGTGCTTTTTAGACTTAAGAAAATGCTATCTATGAATGGACATAGCCCAACGCCGCACTCAGTATTCATTAGGAGGTTTGGAATACGGGTCTTCGGAAGTCATATGGTATACACTGGCCACTGCGCTGCCCCGGCGTTGTCCGGGGACCCCCTTCCTAGCCTGTCTTATTGTGGCATTGTTGCCGGGTTGGCTGCACAAGCATCCCACCGCCCGACCACCTACCTCTCCGTGGCCAGCTGGGTATGACCTGTCACTCGCCTCTGGACTGACCGAGGGGGAACAGTCACAACAAATACCTGTGGGTTGCCTTTTCAGTTTGTTACAGCCACGTGTTCGACAGGGGTGACTATCCATGGTATTACAGGAACTCATGCAACGCAGTAGCAAGAACACCAATAGTCTGATTGAAACAAAGGGCAAAGGACCTGAATAGACATTTTTTCAAGAAGACGTACAACTGGTCAACAGGTACGTGGAAGGGTGCTCAAGGTCACTGACCGTCAGGGAAATGCAAACTGAAATCACAGTGAGCTGCCACCTGGCACCGGTTAGACTGACTCTCATCACGGAGACAAGCAGCGAGTGTTGGCAAAGGCGCAGGGGAAGAGGGGCCGACCTGTGCGGTGGTCGGCGTGGCTGGAGGTCGGCGTGGCCGCTGTGGAGAACAGGGTGTGTTGAGCTGAACACACGTTTCCGTTTTCATAATTGAAACATTTAATTGCAATTGATATATGATATTATATTAGTTCCAGGTGTGCAGCATAGCGATTGGACATTTATGTAACGTACAAAGGGGTCACCCCTGTCGTCAGAATGGCTGCCATCCGTGAATCAACAAACAAGTGTTGGCGAGGATGTGGAGAAAGGGGACCCTTGTGCACTGCTGGTGGTGATTGGGGCAGCCCCTGTGGAAAACGGTGTGGAGGATCCCCCCCAAAAAATTAAAAATAGAACTGCCTTATGACCCAGCGATTCTACTTCTGGGAATTTATTTGAAAAAACCCAAAACACTAAGTAAAAAAGATACATGTACCTCTGTGTTCGCTGCAGCATTATTTACAACGGGCAAGATCGGGAAGCAATCGAAGCGCCTACTGATAGACGAGTGGATAAAGAAGCAGTGGCACCTATGTGCAATGAACATGCTTTCTTAGATTCCTGGATTCTGTACAGACAATGCCTCGGGCTTCCTCTCTGCCTCGGGCTGTGTCCAGATAAGGGCAAATACATAGGAGAAAGGTGCACGCGTTTCAAGGCCACACGTGCCGAGTCACATGGCAAGCTGCGTTCCCGGCCGTTGAGGGAGAGAAGCCGTAATTCTTCCCCTGGAAAGAGATCCGAAACAACGACACTGAGATCGTCGAGCACATGCAGTGACGGGATGCGAGGGGGGAACGTGGAGACAGGGGAAGGCCCCGTTAAGCCTCCAGTGCCGTGTTCAGGAAAACGATTTGGAGGTGACGAGACTGGAGTCCGTGTGGGGGTTCAGGCCGCCTCTAATTTCTCGGGTGTCCTTGGGTGCCAGTCAGTGCCATCCGAACTGTGGCCGTGGAAGAGATAAAGGAGTTCGCGTGAAATGTTTTCTTGAGAAAACAAATTGGGTTATAACTCAGGCACAAGACGGCCTCTCGCACGAAGTTTACGAGTGAGCGAGAGTCAACGCTTAGGCAGTTGGCCCGTGGATTGCCCTGTACGCGGGCTCTGCGTGGCCCCCTCCTGTGGGCTCCTGGGAAGATCCCAGGACGAGGGTCTCTGCCTCCTCCTCTCCTTTCCGCCCGGAAGGAACATGAAACCGCTGCACTGTGTAAGAGTGTTACGGTTGATCAGGGCACGTAATACCGATATGTCAATAATAACCAAGGCTTCTACATCACTTCGTAGTTTACTACACGCCCCCACACGCACCTTGGGCAGCGTCACCAGGGCACCTGCTTTATGTGTATTCGTAGCAGTAGCTGTCACTTGGTGCTTTGCCTTCTTCCAGACCACCCAGTCTGGTTCCCCTAAGCCAGCGTGGCCTCTGACAACCGGCAGCCTGTGCGTGGAGCCTCTTCGGCACTGACCTCTGTGATTCTTCCTAAACTTGTCACAGCAGCTGAAGCCCATTTTTTCCACCGCGAGGCTGTCCCGGGAGGGGGCGGGGTGAAACTCCATCCGCCGTGACTTGAAAATACGGACGGAGCGGGGCGCGTGCCTCTGTGCTAATGGAAAACCGCTCGGCGCCCTGGCGCAGTTTATCTCTCTGTCCTGCCCTGGCCTAAAATCCCGGCTTCTGCTTTATCTCACCCACTCATATCGGTTGCCGATGCCTCTCCACGTCGTGATGTCAGTCCAAAAAATGAAACCGGCGGGCCTTAGCCGTCAGCAAGTCGAATCAGACTTATTATCAGCAGATAGTTACTTAATAGCACTTTATGGGATTTTGATGGACCCGGCACTGAGAGTCACTCGGCAGATTATAAAAAAAAAAACAAAACCCAGAGGCCATCAGAGCTGGAAGGAACTCCAGAGAAGACGTGGCCCAGGGCACTTAGGCCCAGAGGGGAAAATGCAAACGCATCTCTTCTTCTGAGGCTGGCCCATCCGGCCACGCCAGCTTCCCCTGGTGGCCCTCCGGCAGTCTGGCTCCAGTGGGGCGTTTGACCCACCGTGTGACAACCCTGGGCGGCCTGGCGGAGGGCCTGGGCCACACCAGCAGCAGGGAGAGCACAGCCAGGTTCGGCTGATCGGACAGCCACACACGGGCTCCAGGAGGCCTGTGCACGCGCTGAAACTCCCAGTGTCCAGGTCCCCCTTTTCTCTGCCCCCCCCACTCATCCTTTGCTGAGAGTCATATAAAATAATCTCTGATCTCCACTGAGCTCCACACTGAGCTGGGCCATCCCAAACCTTCCTAATAGCGATAACAAATGAGTGTATCCATTCGGGCTGGGGGCTGTTCATCCTGTCCCCTGCGGGGCAGCGCCACCACGCATTCCATTTACGGAAACCTGATTTATTTTCATCGAGGACAGTAACGGACACGGAGAGAGGCATTTCTCTGTGCCGTGTCGGGCTGTGTGCTCTAGAAGGTTCTGCCAACCTGCGGCTGAGAGGCCAGCCACCAGGAGACCGACACCCTGAGTGCAGTGCTGACTTGCTCTGCAGTCTCCAGTGGGTCCTCTCACTCCTAACAGCCTCAGCTCCTCATCCGATACGCGGACCTCCCAGGGTGTGGGAGGGGATAAAAGGGGACATTCACACGAGTGCCCCGAGTGCCAGCACTGCATGCTGTTCTGCGTCCCCCCCAGAAGCTCCCCGAGGCGCGGGGCTCGGTGCACGTGACTTATTTAACTCGAGGTTGCTCAATCTTGTTTTCATGATCTCCCCATTGGAGGAGTCCCCTTAGACAGCATTTCCCGGGATGGTCCTTTCCCAGCACACGGGAATCCCACAGACACCTGGTGTTTCTCTTTGGGTACGGTAAATACCTCTGGGGCTGATATATGAACAGGCCGAGATTTTCTCCCTACCTCTCTCTCCCCCCTGCCCTCAAAGAACTGGTTATGCTGCCTTGGAGGCCATAGCATGTGCAATGAGAATGCATGGTTGAGGAGGTGACACCAAGAAAAACTGGAGAAATAAGTACAATTGGGGGGACAAGACAGCAAAGGGAACGCAGACTGGGAGGCTGCATTACGGGGGCAGGTCGCCAGGAGGGACCGGTGACGCCCAGTCGTCCTGCAGCACCTGCAGGTGCCGTGTAGAACTCCACGCGTCACCGGGTGGGGGCTGCTCCCCGGGGTGTTGGCTGCAGGTGTCCGTCCGTAACGGGCCCCCGTGGAGGGTGTGGGAGTGGGTGCCGAGGGGGGACGGGAAGGCTCCAGTAGCACCACCGCACATTGTCAAGTTCGCAAGTGAAGGGCCTGTTGGGACTTGGGGTTCACAAATGTCCCTGCGTTTTCTCAGTGGTTCTTTTTTTTTTTTTTTAAGAGAGGGACTTTTTTTAAAGATTTCATTTATTTATTTTTTTTAGAGAGGGAAGGGAGGGGGAGAGAGAGAGAAACATCCATGTGCGGTTGCTGGGGGTCATGGCCTGCAACCCAGGCATGTGCCCTGACTGGGAATCGAACCTGCGACACTTTGGTTCGCAGCCCGCGCTCAATCCACTGAGCTACGCCAGCCAGGGCTTCTCAGTGGTTCTTAAGTAAAGGAAGCCTCGTGGCCTAAGGCCCATGGTGATCCTGTAGTGCTTTCCCCTCACTGACGTGTCATTTGGGATAGTCACTCAGAGAAAAATTCCACACTGGAAGTGCGTGTGGTAGGTCGATTCAGTGCCTGGTATGTAACGGCGGTTTGCCGTACGTGCCAGGATTGGGGAGCTCGCAAAATCACCCCGAAACTTGGCCATCATCTGCATTGTCCTGTGGGGTGAGGCGCTGGATCCTGATTGAAATTGCGGTGTGTTCAAGTGTCAGGAATTCCCACCAAATACAACAGGGTTAGGGTTATTTTATTTAATTAATTTTTTTTGGACAGTTACTTGAAACAAGCATGGATAATTTCAGTCCTGCAGTGGCTCTTGTGACCCTTTCAAATGAACAACAGAGACTTGTACTAATTTATAATGTGAGAAACAGTAGCATTTTCTTTCTTTCTTTTTTAAAGATTTTATTTATTTATTTTTAGAGAGGGAAGGGAGGGAGAAAGAGAGAGAGAGAGAAACATCAATGTGCGGTTGCTGGGGGTCATGGCCTGCAACCCAGGCATGTACCCTGACTGGGAATCGAACCTGCGACAATAGCATTTTCAAAACAAGATCAGAACCGACGTGGCAATTGCTCCTGCTCCTACCAATGCGTCTTTGGTTGAGACGACGGCAGGATCTTCCTTGTGAAGGCGGTGTCCTGACTTCCGCTCTTGGCCTCACTTCTGGTTTCCTGGGAAGTCACTAACCTGCACCTTCAGGGCTCTGGAACATCAGAGGGAATGCTGATGTGTCCTGAGTCAGGTGTGACCGTCCATTCCCAGCACTGAGCGGGAGGCTCTTGGGGTGGGTGGGGAGCAGCTGGGTGGTGAGAAGATTACATAGGAGACGGAGTCCGAAAGGTCAGCCCTTTGTAGACTATGGAATTGCTGTGCGGTCTTGAACAAGAAACGCCCCTGTCTCTGTGCCTTTCCTTCTTCCCTGAAAAAATCAGGCAGCTTTTCCACGAAGAAGCTTTTTGCATCAGGGGCGGGGCCGTTCCTCATTGGGCGGGAGCATTATACGTTTTTTTTCAGCCTCCTGTGCCCTGCCTGCGGGAGCCCATGGGAGCCGAGGAGCCGGGGTAAGTGGAGGCCTCCCAGGCTTCTCCGAAGGCTCTGACGAAGGGGAGGCAGAGCCCCGGCTGAGAGCAACCGCTGGCTGCTAAAGGCCATGACTCTGTGGCCGATGCCTCTGCTTCAGATTCCCAGCGTCGGTGAGGAGTTCAAGTACAGACCCAGACGCAGGGCTGCAGGGTTTATGAAACGTGTGGCGTGGGCCTAACTTGCTTTTTTGAGCTCCAAGTTCGGCGCAGGAAAAAAATCCCCACATACATCATTTCAGAAGTCGGGGAAAATGAAAGTTACCCGGACACACATTGCATGCAGTGCACGTGCACACACGCCGCCCCCCCCCCCCACCCGCCCCCAATCCCCAGGCCCCAGTGTTTGGAACATTAATTAGTGTCACTGCATGAAACAAATTAAGCTGGGGACTTTGTTGCTTCCATCTGGAAAAAAATAGCGCCGGAAAATGCTGACGTTGGAAACGGCAGAGCAGGGTGCTCGTGACTGGGATATCAGCACCGCATGGGCCCTCCGCGGCTGCAGGGCTCGCTGCGCCGGGAGCCTGGGCCCTTCGGCTGGGTGGGGAGGCGGTTTGTGGGTGAAAACGTGGCTTGTGTTTCCGATGAGAAAGGTGCGTGGGGGCGGGGACCCTTAGCTAGCCTGCAGGTGTCCGAGTCCCCGCTGTGTGACCACAAGCCAGCTGCACTGCTCCCGATCTCTGCTTCCTCATCTGTGAAATGGGGATATCCACGGAGCCCATGCGACGTGTGGACGTGAGGCAGTGGAGGCTCAGAGAGGTTAGGCGACTTGCTCCTGGGCACACAGCCGCATGGAAGTCCGGATGGGCCAGAGTACAAGCCATGCTTCGCCTCCCAGTCCTCCCCTGAGCCCTTCCCCCCGAGCTCCAGCCAGCCTTGCACCCCGACTCGTCTTCCAGAGAGTGCCCCTCCGGGCAGGGCTGGCCACGAGCACCCCAGCCGGATCGTGGTTGCGTCACAGGCAAGAGCCGGATATGTTTTCTTTTCATCAGCCGTGCCAGGCGCGATGCTGGGCACGGAGTCCGTGTTTAACAAACACTGTTGACTAATCCCTTCGGCCTCGCGGCATCCGAGCCGAGCTCCAAACAAAACCCCCGTCTGAACGCGGGCCCGGCAAGCTGCGGTTGGAACCCTGCGCGCGGCTGGCTTCCGCGGGAACCTGGCGGCCGGTGGAGAAGGCTCTGTGCCCGAGTCGGTCCAGGTCGGAGCAGCTGCCCTGTTCTCGTCTCCGCCTCGGCCAGCGAGCGGAGGTTAGTCAGAGTCTGTTGTGCGTGGACTCTGGTCCAGATTTTGAGCCGGTGATTGTGCTCGGAGACGGCAATAAACAGATCGATAGGAATTGACCTGTTGCAGTCCAGCGTCCTGGAGAGGGGGGCGTTGCTGGGGTGGAAGGGGAGCCAGGAAGGGGCTGGCTGGCCTCTGAGCCCAGGGGCTGGGGGCTCCATCAGCCTCGAAGGGGGCATCTCTGGCCAGTGCGGCCCCTGGTGTTGCGCCCCAGGCTCTGGTGTAAGGACTGAGGACACAGAGATTGCTGTGTCCTGGCCTCTGGCCTCAAAACCCCCAACCTAATGATTCTGGGCAGCCCAGTGTCTCTGGCCTGGTCTCCTGCGATGTCCTGACGTCTTTTCCGTCTTCCACTCTTGCTCATCTTCATCCATTCCTCACCCAGAAGGCAGGGTTGTCCTTTCCCGGTGCGAATTAGGTGATGCACCCACAGCTCAAGCCCCTCAGTGGCTGTCTGTTAACCTCAGCACAAAACCTTCTCTCCTTGGGGAGATTCACAGGCCCAAGAGCTCCAGCCCTGGCCCCCCCTCCTCCGCCGGGCAGTCCCTAGTCCCTGTCTTGACTCATAGAAAATGGCTTTTCTGGTTTCCAGCGGGGCCTCTGTGACCCACCCCTCCCAAGTCAGTCTTCACCATTGTCATAGCCTTCCACACACCCTGTCACGAGCTGTAGTGGTCCCACGCCCCAAGTTCTGTGTGTGTTTGCTTGTTGGTCTCTCGTCACTAAATGGTGAGCTCCAGATGGTCAAGGACCATGTCAAGGTCACTGGGGTGTCCCCACTCCCAGCTCGGGGTCTGTCCACAGTGTGTGTTTGTTGACTGACAGAATGGCCCAGGCAGACTCTCTAGGGGAGGGCAGCAGGACCACAGGGGACAGCCTGAACCTGCTGTCTCGTTTGCTAGATGGAGGCGTACCCCGTTAGAGGAAGGAGGTGAGGAGCCTGTGAGCCAAGCCCTGTGCTGTGGGCAAGGACTCGCACGGGACAGAGTAGGGAGCGATGGGTAGCAGGATGGCAGGATCACCTGCCGATGAGCCTGAGAACCTGGTACCGGTCAGGCTTGACTGCAGCGCGGCGACTGTCTGGGAAGGAAGGGAGTTAACTCACCTTTGCTGGGAGGTCTCAATGGCAGTGATGAAACAGCCCCTGGACGGAGCAGTACACAGCCTTAAAAAGGAAGGAAGTTCTGGCCCGTGCTCATCGTGGATGAACCTTGGGTGTGTTACGCCAAGTGAAATAGGCCAGACACAGAAGGGCGCATGCTGTGTGATTCCCCGTGCACGAGGTGCCTGGGGTAGTCGAGACCGTTTTTTGACTGCCGGAAGTAGGAGCCTGGTTGCCAGGGCGGTGGGTGCAGGGGAGGGAGAGAGCGAGTTTAATGGGGACGGAGTTTCAGTTTGGGAAGAGGAGGAAGACCTGGAGATGGAGGGTGGTGATGGTCACACCACAATGTGCATGTACTCAATGCCACTGGACTGTACACTTAATCAATTGGTGAATTTCGTTAATTTCAACAATTAAGAAAGATGGAGCATGGCTGTGGTGTGAGAAGCAAAGTCCAGCTACAGGGTTCGGGCCTCGTGGTTGAAGAGGCCCCGTCCACAGACAGGATGTTGAGCTCCAGGAGCAGCGGACTTCATTTGAGACTGTTCCGTCGTTCTGGGAGCCCGCTGACATTCCCAGGCGGCCGAACGCCCTCACTCGTCCTGCCCTCGCTGCCTTCCTGCCGCACCTGGCCTAGTCGAAGGCCTGGGGACGTCCGATCTCCTCTCATCTCATCCGTTCACCGGAGAAGACACAGCAATGGCCGACTCTGAGGGCGCTCAGTGAGGTCTGCTCCTCCCTGCTCCAGAGTTGCCCCCCTGGGCGGGGAGATGCGTTTTCCTACGGCTCTGTTCGTTTCGTGACTCAGTCTGACCCCCGTAATGGCCGGGGCCTTCTACTGCTTCATTAACTAATTCGTTCGACAGTTGTCGAACACCTATTGATTACCCATGGGTTCCAGCTGTGCCGACGGTCGCACGGATAGAGTGCAGGGTGTCCCAGCCCAGGGGGCACACAGGGAGGGGAGAAGTCTGGCGGGGCTGAGGGGTGGATCGAGGACATCTTCCCAAAGGAGGCAGTTCTTCAGCCTGGTCTTGAGGTTCGAGGGGTTCTCCCCCAGAAAGGCCCCAAGCAAAGGGCTTTACACGGATCCCTTCCAGAAGGTTTCATTCCTTCTCTCTCTGGACAGGACTTTCTCAATCAACCCTCTCTGCCATCCTTCATCCCCCTTTGCCACTCTGCTTTTCCTCTTCCCCCCACCCCTTTCTCTGCTCCCCCTGCCGGAGGGGCAGAGGAAACGGGACAGTGATGAGGGACGGAGGGAAAGCTGGGTGGGGACACTGCCCTGAAAGGAGAGCGATCCCACCAGCTTCCTCTTCCTCTTCAGCTCACAGCCTGCCCCCCACCCTGTGCCTGACTCTGGGGGGGGGGTCTCTGCTGGAGGGAGACGGTGCAGAGGCGGAGCCCCTTGGAGCCCAGCGGTCCTCACAATTCACACGCATAAACCATTCCTCACCTCCTCTCCCATGAAGCCTGCGGCTGGACCTTCTGAGCATGAAAGGGATTGAATCCTGGACACGTTTTCCTGGGAGCAGGGGGTGTTGTCATAATTCAGCAGGCAGAGCATTGGGGTGGGGGTCCGGACCCTTGGCGATGGCCCTGGTGTGAACGTGGGTGAGTCCTCCATCCACGTGGGTGCTTAATTTTCCTACCTGTAGAACTTGAAGACCTCCGCTGGCTCTGACTTTCTGTGGTGCCGGCCTTGCCTAACCGGCGGGAATAGGCATTCACTGACCATTGGCCGTTTGCTTCATTGGTCATCAAGCCCTCCGACCACCATTCCCTGATTCCTTTGGGAACTTCCTCCCTCCCTAGTCCTAACCACGTGGTTGGGCCCCCATCGTGATCAGATGGTCAGCCCTGCCCAGCGGTGGGTACAGGAAAGAACAGGCTGCCCGTCGGAGCCAGTGGGCAGAGAGGGTGAATCTGAGGACGTGGAGGGTGGGAATACTGGCAGGAGTGTCTCCTCCCGCAGGTGGTGGGACTGTGAAATCTTGGCTGGTCTGAATGGGGGTCCAGAGAGGTGGGGGAGGGGAGGGAAGCAACCTCTTTGCAGGACCTGAAATCAAAGGCAAAACCACGGGAGGCCGCGTGGGACCACCCACTTGCAGGCCGGAGGGCAGGCCTCGGAGAGGCCAGGAGGAGGTGGGGACGGGGACTTAGACGCGGCTGTGAGACCACAGTGGGCATGTTCGTCTGACCGTGAGGCTGCCGGGTTTCCCAGGAGGGAGCGGCACGATCCGGTTTGTGTTCTGTAAGGATGGCTTTGCCCTTGGGTGCAGAAGGGGTGGGGGTGCAGCGGTATGTGGCGGTTAGCTGTTCCAAGGTGGCGCTACAGCTCAGAATGGGGCCATTTCTTAAGCCCTCGCTTTGGACTGGGAAGTGCACAAGGGTCTCTAACCCCACTGAACTTCTGCAGCAGCTCTGCTAGACGGCATTGCATGATCCCCACATTCTAGCTGAGGAAACATGCTCAGAGAGGCCCAGTATCTTGCTCAGGGTCACACAGCCAGATGCAGCCAGGAGTAGCCAACACCAAGGCCTGCCGGTTCCCCGCTGCACCAGTTGCCACACTCCTCAGTCTCCAGCCGGCAGGGGCCTCCTTTCTTCTCGCACTCCCCCTGCAGCCTTCAGGGGCCTTCGGGGCCAGGGTTGACATTTGTGCTCAAGATGACTTCCTTCCTGCTCACAATAAATGTCAAACCCAATGATGAAAGTGATTCAGCACAAAATAGAATTGGGGGGGAAGAGCTGTGTAGAAACATTTGCAAATGGATTAAAAATTTGAGTCCACCAGCTTATGCCAACATACTTGGAAGTTTGGGAGATATTTTTAGACCATGAAATCCAAATGGCACAGTCCGTGGGTTGGAAAGATGGAAATGCGAAGATTAGTGTGCTAGCTGTGACCAGAAGTGGCTTTGCTGAGTTCCTCCTTAGCTGTAAAATAGCACCCCAAAGGCAGAAGCCCCCTGGATGTGTACTCTTCCTTCTTGAAAAAAATTTTTTTTTCTTTCTGCGTCCACATCAGGGGACCCAGCAACTTGCCCTTGGGAGCTCTCGGAGAGACCTACCTGCTGTTGGCTTTTAAACCCTCTTGACACTTTGGGGGGCTGGTGAGGGCAGCCCCGCTGGAACCAGCTGAGGCGTGCCAGGGAGCGTGGTCCATGGGCCCCACGGAAGATCAAGAGCAGGCCTGATGGAGGCGTGGGGCTTCCCCCGGGGCCAGGCACACGGGGAGCCGGGGCTGGAGGGCCGCCCAGGCACCAGCTGTCCTCTGCGCTTCCCTCTGCAGACTCTCCCGGGTGGTGGGAGCCATGGTCCCCTACAGCACCTGCGCTCTACCCGTTCTCTCTCACTTCCCGTTGGTCTCCGTTCCTTGTGGCTTATGTCTTCTGTCCGCGGAGAGGGACTGAGCTGGCTTCCTTGGTTCTCAGGTCAGGGACTCCCGTACCCACTCCTGGATGCCCCTTCCCCAGCTGTGTCCTTAGGAGCAAGAACCACGGGAGCGCACGCACCACGACGCTTACCGCAGCCAGGGAACGGTTCCCACCCCCCAGGAAGGGAGGCGTGCTCGTGAAAACCGTTGGCCCTGGAGACCGACCTCATCGCGCATGCGTGTCACGAGGCGCTTCCGCACACGCTCACCTGTGGTCACCCTTTTCACCCTCCCAGCAGCCGCAGGAGTGGCGCGGTTCAATGGGAGACAAGAAGAGGGTTCCATGTCCCTGTGGGGCCGTGGGGACGGCAAAAAAAGGGAGCATTTATTTGTACGTAGCTGAGAGCCGAGTCCAGCCTGTCCCACTTCCTCGGCCGTCACCTCCATCCCTTCAAAGGGGTTTCAGTTATTTTTATTTTTATCAAAGGAGTATGCGTGTCACTCAAGCCCCACATGGTGCCCGCGGGTTTGAAAGCCAAAGGCCCAGCCCTGCCTGGTCTGTGCCATCCCGAGCGAGCGCCCGCGCCTGCGCCCGCTCCCGGAGGCGACGCCTGGCTCTCTGTCTGCTGTGCTCTGCGTGGGTGGGCCTCCTGCGGGCCCGCCCCCTCTCTAAATGGAGCACTTGGGCGGCTGTCTCGGGATGAATCAACTTTAGGCCTTTCTATCGATTTCCTGCTCTGTCTCTGCCCCTTCTTGTTTATGTCCTTTTAAAATCTTCTCTCTTCTCCACCACCCTGCCTCCTCTGGATCTTCAGCCTCAGGTACTGCCCCCCCCGCGCCGATTCCCCTGCAGCCTCGCCTTTCTCTCCCCTCACAGGCGGTGGTCACCCTGGGGTCCTCCCCGCCCCCACCCAAGGGCACCTCCCCCTTGACTTCCTCTGCCCACTCCCTCCTTTTCCTGCTTCCTTACAATTTCTCGTCCGCATCTCTTTCCCAGAAACTTGGAGCAGCCCTCTTTTTGGGGGGCATCTTCTTTAAAAATTGATTTGAGAAAGAGACAGACAGAGACATAGAGAGAGAGGAAGAGAGAAAAAAATTGATTTCCACTTTTTTGCACATTCATTGATTGATTCTGGTATGTGCCCACGGCCTCAGTGTTGTGGGCCAGCATTCTGATCGCCGATCTACCTGGCCAGGGTTTGGGTATCTTTACTATGACCTTTTCACGCGCCTTCTGTCCCACATTAGAGTTCCGTATAGCCACATTATCACCAATCTTAAACAATCTTTTTCTTGTGCGTGTTACCTTACGAAGCTTTCAGAGCAGTCCAGGGCAGGAAGTTTTAGGGTTCTCGCTTTGCAGGTGAGGGCACCGAGCATCAGGAGGAGTCTGTGACGGGCTCAGTGTCACGCAGGGGAGAGGGAGGGTCATAGCTTGTTCAGGGCCAGGGCCCACGGGGCTCACCCTCCTTGACCGCAGCGGGGTGCCCGATCCCAGGAGGGCTCCGGGAATGTCGTTTGCGTGGGGTTGGACAGAGAGTCCCATTCAACGCAGTTAGGTGTGTTGGACGTGTTTATCAGGTTCCCGTTTCATGAGGCCATGCGTGCACACAGACACGTGGTCCCGTACACACCCTCGCACGTCACTCACGGGAGTCTGGCTCTCAGTTCACGCCCTACGTTTTTTTAATAGCTTTCTATAAACCCTGATTTCTGTTTGGGAGGGAGGCCACTTGCAACAAGCCATTGGTGGTCTTTGTCCTCTCGACACCCTGGATAATTTACGGGCTTAGAGACAGAGAACCCAGCTCCCGCACTGTCAATATTGAATATACATCGCTTCCCTTACAAAATAGCTTTCAGAGTTGCAGTAAATCCTCTGGAAATTACCTGGAGTTAACTACAGGTTGGTTAAGTGCCAGCAATTACACGCTCGCTGGGAATTTCTGCTGACGCGTGGACATGTGGTTTTCGCGGTGCCCCGGAGCTGTCGGGTTCTGGAGCTGCAGGAGGGCTTTTGGGCAAAGAACCTGAGCCCAGAGAGGGGAGGGGGTTTGCCTGAGGTCACACAGCGTGCTCTTGGGAAAGGAGACCTGAGTCTGCCCAGCTCTGTCGTGTCACACCCTTGGCTCTGTCCCCTGCCAGTCACGGGGTCCTCAGGTCAAGCTAACGTGCGGCCTGGCGCAGTGTGCCAAGCGGTTTCACACAGCACGTCCCAGATTAGGTATTAATTGGGCACTAATGTCATTGGCCACGGTTAAAAGCCTTGCTGGCTGGGGGCTGCCGGCTGGCGAGCGGTGCCTGGTCGTCGGCTGTACTTCGCCAACAACCACGGTCCTGATGGTCCTGCTGCGCACTTGCCGGCTACCTCGCCGCCAGCAGCCGTCTTTAGAGCCTCACTGATTTCCCCTCTGTCAGTGGGCACAGCCCTACGACGTGGGCTGTATGATTTTGTTTCTTTTTTTTTTAGGTTTTATTTATTTATTTTTTTTTAGAGAGGGAAGGGAAGGAGAAAGAGAGAGAGAGAGAGAAACATCAATGTGCGGTTGCTGGGGGTCATGGCCTGCAACCCAGGCATGTACCCTGACTGGGAATCGAACCTGCGACACTTTGGTTCCCAGCCCGTGCTCAACCCACTGAGCTACACCAGCCGGGGCTTGGTTTTATTTCTTCATTTAACAAATAAGACCTCGAGGCCCAGAAACGTGGCATGACTCAAACCAGCTCAAACCCAGGCTGCTGGTCTGCAGTGTTCTTGGGCTTAGCCTGTGCCCGGTGCTGTCTTGTCGTTATGAGCCTATCCCCAACTATTTGGGCTCACATTAATGCTGCCACTGTATTCAGTGCAGACACTCTCCACGGGGGACAGGACACAGGGCCCTATTTATAGCGTGATGACACATAGAACTCCCGGTGTGGAAACAGTTCTTAATGTTAGGAGTAGGCCGTGGCGGCCCGTGTGGGCGGGACGGAATGCGCAGGAGCCGAGGAGAAAGCACTGGAAGGGGCAGCGGCCAGTCCCAGGGGAGAAACACGCGCCCAGGGCTCTGCCCTCACGGTCTCAGCTCTCACCCCGTGCTGGAAGCCGGAGTTGCTGGGGCAGTAGTGTCCTCTCCGTGGTATAATCAGAGGGTGGGCTCTGGAGCCAGGCAGCCTGGGTTCAAATCCCAGCCCCATAGCTTACCCGCTGTGTCGCTTCGGGCAACTTACTTACCTTCTCTGTGCCTCTCGTGTTCGGGATCTGAAGAAAGGGGACACAAACCAGGCATGTGTGAGGATCCCATTTCTGGGTATTTATAAAGCACTGAGGACATTGGCTGGCCCGCTTAGCGATGGAAGCTTGGGTGTTAAGGAAACGAAGGAGGCAAGTAATGGGGGAAAAGAGTCTCATGGGGGCTGGATGACTGCACTGGGGCCTAACAGGGCAGACGCAGGACCTGAACCCTGCACTCCTGGCACCGCCCCATATACATCCAACCTGCTTCCCTCGAGTTTCCCTCCTGGCTGCAAAGTCAAGAAAACAAAACAAAAGGGAACAGACACCCTCCCATCTCCAACCTGCGGGCCTCTCTGGCCCCGCCCCTTTCCAAATCCCTTTCATCCTCATTAATGCCATTTGTCAATGAGATCATCCTTGTCCTAGCATCTCCCCAATTAAAGAAGCAATTTTCTGTCCCTACCCTGGAAGTGATTGCCTACCTGCGGGGTCTGGTGGTGCTTCGCAGAGAACAAAGTTGGGCGAACGCTCCAGAGCCGCTGGCTGCCTGGGGGGCCTGGGAGCAGGGGGAGCGGTTCCTTGGTGGGGAGCATTTCTACAAAGGCGAACCTGACAATGAACCGGGCTAGTCGAGTGCCAGCCTGTTCCCGCCCTGTCTCCACCTTTATTTCCAAAGGTTGTGCTCAAGCGGGTCTCAGCTATGGCTCCAATTTGTAATTCTAATTTCCTTGGAAATAGGGCTAAATAGAGCATTTGTCATTCCTCTCCATGTGGATTAGCAGCCAAAGATGAGGATTTATGGTTTGAGCCCCAGATGAGATTTATGGCCCGAGCCGCTCCTCCTGCCTCCAGCGGCGGAGGCCTGTCTTGGGCCGGATCCCGCATCTGAGCACAGATTCGGGGGAAGACGATGGGGGTGGGCTGGGGGCTGGCTGTGCTCAGTCCGAAAACACAAAACAAAAAATCCCCTCAAATATATTTTTTTTCCTCTGCATCGAGAGGAAAGAAAACCATACCCTGTTTGAACTTCCAGTTGCCTGGTTATGCATAAAATGGGACGCAGGACGGTGATGTTTACAGGAGTGAAGTGCTTTCAGCTCAGCACGGCGCAGTGGCCTCCCCGCCCCGGATGTTTACTTGGGGACGGAGACTGCTTTGGCTTCGTGGGGTCCCCGGAAGACTCGCTGGCCTCGCTGGGGGCACACGCGGCTCCCCCAGGCTGAGAGATGGAGCAGGCTCTCAGGTGGCTTGTTGTGGGAATGAATGGAGGGAAAACCGAGCCCATCTTGGTTGAAGCCGGCACTTGAGAGTTTGGTGTTGGGGGTTAGAGAGCCTGGTCTTGCAGCCGTTGGTTCGTTCTGCAAGTATATTTAGCGCCGACTGTATGCCAGGCTCTGAGGTGGGCACCAGCACCGCCCACAGTGAGCCCAGTCCCCATGGTGCTCTGACTCCAGGGAGTTTACAGTTCCTGGGAAGACAGACGCCGTTCGAGGATGCCTGAAAATAAATGCAAAGTTGCCACCGTACGTGCTCCAGAGAGGAGATGCCTGGCGCAGGAAGCTCCTGGGGGAGCTCAGTGGGTTTTGCAGACATTGGGGCCGAGATAGGGAGAAAGAATGTGGCTCCCTTTTTGAGGTCTGGGGGTGCTAGGGATGGGGCACAAGGTGCCAGGCAGAGGCCCTTGCTGCCAGCCTTGGCTGCAGTGTGCAGGGGTCAGGACTCCAGGCCGATCACGGCCCCCCGACGGCAGCCGTTGTCTGACCCTCCTGGCAGTGGCTCTCAGGGGTGAAGAGGGCAGAGCCCTTGGGGCATTGGCTGGGTGGAAGGAAGCCTTTCTCAGGTGAGACGAGAATTCCCATTTCTTTCAGGGGGGCGGTGTCGGTGTCACTCTGGTCGGAATGTCATTCACGATCCCTGGTGAATAAATACACAGTCACCCTTCTAGGGCCTGGTAGGGTCGGGCACTGTCCCTGCAGACTCCCACTCAGGTTGGTGTCCCTTGAGAGCGCTGTCCTCTCTGCGGTGCGGAGGAGGGAGCTGAGGCAGGAGAGCTTGGATGAAACCGCCCCCCGCCCCGTCTT
Organism: Phyllostomus hastatus; assembly: GCF_019186645.2. Taxonomy (NCBI): domain Eukaryota; kingdom Metazoa; phylum Chordata; class Mammalia; order Chiroptera; family Phyllostomidae; genus Phyllostomus; species Phyllostomus hastatus. Next base: position 44,134,746 of record NW_025334017.1, on the reverse strand, counting down.
GAGCTGGGTAAGTGGCAGAGGTGGGTGTGAGCACACCCTGTGGGCCGGGAAAGGCCGGGCAACTCTGGGCCCCCGTCTCCAGTGAAGGAAGCAGAGAGCGGCCCCTCACACTCTCGAGCAGAAAATTCACACGTGCGTGCGTGCGTTATCATCGGGTCGGTGTTTGGGACGCCCTGGAATCGCTCCTCGGACTTCTCACGTCCCTTCTTAATTATCGCCTTACGGGCCTGTGTCCCACCGGGCCCCACGCTGGCTTGCCCTTGCACACCCCACCCTGTCCCCTGGAGCCTGGCGGGTAGTCACTAACTATTTATGGGACTAATGAGTCCCACCATCTGAGGCTGTAGGTCCAGAGAGCAGAACCTTTTCAGACCTAGAAAGACTGACGGACAGAGGTTTATGCTGGTTCCACGTGAGAGGGACCGGCACCCAGTCTCCCCGGGCCAGCGCCTTCCCGGGTGGCCCCCGTCCCGAAGCCTCCCTGGTTTCTGCGGCGCCGTCTTGCATTGTTCTCCCACCTCCTGGCTGCCGTCCGGGCTCGGGTCTCCTCCTGTCTCAGTGTTGCCCCATGGGCATCGAGCTCTCGCAGGGCGCGTTTCCAGGGAGCCCCTGACTGGCTGTGGCAGTCATTCCGTGCTGGAGAAGGCTCCCCTGGAGGCAGAGGGAATGAGAAGAGACCCCAGGTAGTGAGGAGTCTGCCTTAGAGAAGGAGAGAGGGTCACAGAGCGGAAGGGGGGCGGGGGAGAGAGAGAGAGAGGGAGAGAGGGAGAGAGAGAGAGAGAGGGAGAGAGGCAGATGGAGAAAAGGAGAAGCAAAGCATGGACCGGGAGACGTGCTGAGAGGGCCCAGATGCAGAGCTGGGGGCAGGCGTAGAGGGGCAGCCAGAGGTGTGGACACGCCCACCGGGGTCAGGGACGGACAGGCAGATGCCCCAGGACAGACCCAAGGAGAGAGGGCGGGTCCAGGGCGTGAGCGTTCGCACGCTGAGGCGTAAGAAGCCGTGGGCATGATGGCGAGACAGATCGTAGCCAGGAAGCACTGGCTGTAACTGGTCCACGGGGAATTTTTAATAAAATCTTTAAAGTGATTAAAGCCCATTCTATTGAAAAGAGACCTGGGCCTCTTTGGGGAAGTGAGACCAGCCGGGGCCGTTGTCTGCCCCTGTGCTCACCGGCTGCCGCAGCCGGCCGTGTGTGAGGCGGGCTGGGGGCACCTGTGAGTTCGCCCCCTTTCCTGCTCCTGCCAATGGCCAGGCCGGGGCCGCTCCTCCCGGGTAACTCAGAGGGCAGTGTGCACGGGGCCCGGCAGTGGCTTTGGTGCCAGGATCCTGAGTCTGGCCAGAACAGAGCACAGTTTCTTCATTGGAAACCGCCACTGCAGGCAGCAAATACGGTTTGCAGAAATCCCTTCGCTTCTGAAGAAGCTCTCTGGGCATCACACCTGGCAGGATCACAAGGGTTAATCAGGGAATAGTACAGGTATCCAGAAATATAGTCGGAAGGGTTTCCTTCTGTCCCATCCTGAGATCAGGGACCCCATCCCGGGCTTTCACTGGGATGCGATCGTTCAATTGAAGGAAACAGAAAGAAGAAGAGGTGGGACCTTGCAGATCACTAGGTCAGTTTTTTTATTTCACAGAGAGGCATAGGCCCTGAGCAGGGGACTGACCAGAAGCCGAGGGTCTTTCTCCTGTCCAGGGAGAGAGGGAGGGCGCCTACACCATCATCACCTCCTGTTTGACCCACTTCTTGCCCGTGACAGACATCACTGGTCAATCATAGCATCACTGATCAGTCATGATCTCTGCTGCCAGAGCCTTTGCAGGCAGTGCGTGGGGAGCGCCAGCAATCACTTGGATTCTGCACGTGAGGCGGTGGGTCCTCCTTACCTCCCTGCGCTGTGTACGGTGCTCCCTGCTGGCGTCGTTATCTTTCTTGTGTGGACAGCTTTCTGGTTTTAATCTGCGGCCCCCTACCCACTGATTAATAATAGCACCTATGATGTTAGAGTTAGAAGAAACCTAATCGGTCCCCTCTCGAGAATCCGAGTGTAGTCTGCGTGAAAGCAGGGGAGTGACAGGGAACGCGTCGTCCAGCCTCCGCGGCTGCTTATCTCCTTGCTTTACGCTCGTTGTATCTGGTGGGGCAAGGGAGCCCCTGCAGTTACACAGCAGGCATTTGTGTTTTGGTCTTTCGCAAGGAAGATTTTATCTCCCGGGAGATGAGAAAACCACTGGTCGGAGAACCTGGCCAAGCTCACCCAGCTGGGTTTCTCACCACCCTGTTGGTGAAGCAGGCAGCCTGCACCCCGGGTCGTGGGAAAGGCTGAACCCAACCCCAGCACGGGACAGGTGGGGTGCAGTAGTTTGTCATTCACACGTGCTCACGGCCGGCGAGGAGGACACCGCACGCCACGTGGGCTGCAGGGGGGCCGTGTCCGTGAACAAGCAGGGGCAGTGGGAGGTGGGCTGTCTCTAGTGACGGGAGGGCGGGGGTGCCCCTGGTTCCTGCAGGAAGATGTCCTTGGCTTGTCTGAGTAACCCTAGGGGCTGGCGGGAAATGAAAACCCACTCTTCAGGGATAAGTGGGGACTGGGTCGGGTCCCCCTGACAAGGAGGGTTGTCTGTTTAGGGGCCGTTACGAGACCTGGCGTGCAGGAACAGGGGAGAGAGGGGAACCTGAGGTTTGTCTGCTCCAAGCCCTTTGGTTTCTCCAGGTGTCATGGCGGCACACAATACTGGGCCCTAATTTCAGGCCTTCCACCACAGCAGGGACAGGCAGGGCTGGGATTTGAACCCCCAGAGCCTGTGGCCTTGCTCACGCCCCACGCAGGCTCCTGCGCTGTGGGATCAGCGAGTGAATGGTTCTTGCCATCTTCTAGTCCTGCCCGTCACTCCAAGTGCTGCTTCTGGGTTTGTATCTCGTCACACCGGGGCATTGTGTGATGACAGAACTCACTTCCCTCCAGTTTCTCTTTGTGCTCGTCACCTCGTGGTGGCTGGGGGACGCAGGGACTCCAAAGGAGCTCAGGCATTGATCAGGAAGCGGAGAAGGAGGTAAGTGGCCAGCAGGGCTGAGCACCACTGTGGAGCGGGCGGGCCGTGCCCCACTTACATCACTCGAACGTGACCACGCATACACACGCTGGAACAGATAACCTTCCAATCAGCATTCATGCTGCCCAGGGGCGTTAAGCCTTTATAGATGGGGTCCCCCCGGGGTCCTTTAAACAGCAAACGTCCTGGTGCATTTAAAGTGACACTCCAATTCCGTGAGCACTGCGTGGGGGCTTGGGGGTCACAGCTATTAGGAAAGGAGATAGAGCATTGATTTGTAAAAAACAGTCAGGTGTGGACACGGATGTCCACATAAAGAGGGGGGGATGATGATGATGATGGTGATGGTGATGGGAGCTTCGGTCGAGTGTGCCTCTGTCTAAGCATTTGTTCCCCTCACATGTTCCCCTTTCCCTTCCTAAGGGCCTCTCAAAGCAGATATTATTATTATTATTATTATTATTATTATTATTATTATTATTATTTAAAGGTTTTATTTATCTACTTCTAGACAGAAGAGAAGGGAGGGAGAGAAACATCAGTGTATGGTTGCCTCTTACACACCCCCACCAGGGACCTGGCCCGCAACCCGGGCATGGGCCCTGACCGGGAATCGAACTGGCGACCCTTCAGTTCACAGTCCAGTGCTCAGTCCACTGAGCCACACCAGCCAGGGCTCAGAGCAGATATTATTATTATTACCAGTTTTAAGAGGAGGAAAGGGCGAGTTTACTTGTCTGAAGTCACCCATCTGGCAGGTGATGGGGTTTACATCCCGCGTCCCTTGCAGGGCGGCTGCAGGGGGAAGGACGTGCGGAAGGACTCAGCACCGTGCCTGGGATGCAGCCGCCTCCCCCGCAGCGGGCCGGGCGCTTTGTCCTGACCCTGTGTGTCGCAGGTCTCTCTGGCCACTACATGGCCAGCACGCCGCAGACTCCCGTGCAGCTCTGCTTTGTGGGCACATCAGAGGGTCCTCACCCCAACTGTGAGCTGTGCTTACAGTCCCCCATTTCCAAAGGTCCCTGGGATCCCCGAGTAGAACTTCCCTGTGGGGGGTTGAAGGGTGGTCCCTAAAACAAAGGTCCTCACCCCTGGAGCCCGTGCATGGGACGTGATTGGGAAAAAGGGTCTTGGCGATGCCGTGAAGGATCTTCAGAGGAGATCTTCCTGGATTACCCGTGTGGGCTCTGAATTCAATGGCAGGTGCCCATGATGAGTAATTGGAAACTCCAGATATTTTGAGAGAGGAAGAGAGACCACATTCATGTAACTTTTATTACAATATATTGTTATCATTGTTCCATTTTATTGTTCGTCATTGTTTCTTCCTGTGCCTAATTTGTAAATTAAACTTCAGCATCGGTGTGTATGTATTGGAAAAAACATAGAATCTGTTGGGTTCGGTGTTGTCTGTGATTTTAGGCACCCGCTGGCGTCTTGGGGCGAGCGTGTCCCCGCAGAGAGGGGAGACTCCTGCACACCCACAGTGTCTCAAGGCCCCCGCTCCTGGTGGGCAGGAAGATGACCATCCAAGAGCCAGGAGCCCTGGGCTCTCGCCCTGGTCCGCCACCAATGAGCTTCGGGGCCTTGGGAGAATCTGCACCTCAGTTTCCTCACCTGCAGAGGGAGGGGTGGGGGAGGGGGTTATGGATAAGGGGGCTGGTCGTGGTTAGAGTCCTTGGAGGTATTGCAAGTGACCGAGTCTTCGAGCAGCTGCAGCTCTCAGAAGAGGGTGGAGGCTGGAGCACAGTGCACCTGGGAGGAAGGGTTCAAGGCCACGGGCAAGGCTGCCCCTTTCGAGTGTGCCACCTGGGCAGAACCACTGAGTCAGCAGCTCGTCCTGCCCCTTCCCACTCGGCGGAGCCAGGAGACAGCTGGTGGGGGGTGGGGCGAGCCGCTAATTGGAACAGGCTCATTCCAGTCAGGAACAAGGATTTGACATGTTGGGAAAAGAAGATGCATAATAACAAACCTTCCATTTGACATCACTTGGCTGCAAATGATGAGACACATTTAGGATATTCCTGTAAGGTTCTTTTTTTTTTTAAACCCCAGAAATAATTCTTTTGACCTAGTTTTAGTTGTGCTCAGGATGTGGTTTATATGAACCGAGCCGAAGTACAATATGGGTTTTCAGTGTCCCCAAGTCACCTTCGGAGCTGCTTGTCAGCCTGCCCGGGTCCCAGTGGGGGAGGGACAGGGTGGGTGGGCCTAGGCTGAAGCATCACCTGAAACCTGGGCAGGTCCCGTGGCTCTGAGGTGAGGGGCCAGGCCCCTGGAATGAGATAATGGCTCTGCCCCTTGCTGCTGCGAGACTGTGGGGAAGTGACTCACCTCTCCGAGCCCCACTTTACTCAGCTGCAAAATGAGTATGCATTTGTCCTCCTCGGAGGCCTTTGTATTTAATCCACACCACGCCCTGGGTGATGCAGCTGTTGGCCTCACGGGACAGAAGAGGACAATGCCCGGGGCGCAGTGAGGCAACTGTCTCGAGGTCGTATCTCACGGCCGTGGACTGGCAAAGCCACGAGCCTGCCCCGAGTCCACGCTCTCAACCACCGTCCCTCCTGCCTTTCCCGAGGGGTGTCGGCTGTGAGGGCCATCTGGGGGGAGAGGCTGAGCCTTGCAGGCTCCAGGGGACAGAGGTGGGTGGGCCATAAACGGATTCCACGGAATTGGGATAAGGTCCTGGGACGTCAGTCGTGCCGAGTGGGCTTCTTTGCTGCCCTTTCCCAGAAGAGGAGGTGGTGGCCGGTCCTGGCAGCTCTGCGTCCTGCCAGGGTGTGCACGCCGTGTCTGTCCTCTGAGCCCACACAAGCAGCAGAGAGACGTGGGAGTGCCCCATGTCATTAGACCACATCCGGCGAGGAGTTCTGGCTTCTCCCTGCCCTGGAGGAGCGGCTGGCATCTTAGTGACGGGGCAGCTGAAGGTTCGAGTCCTGGGAGGGGCTCCCAGGCTGACCGAGGAAGGCCCCCGGAGCCCTCTCCCTGCACATGCAGCCCATCCCCCTCCCGCCTTCCTCCAGGACTGGCTCCTCCCACTACGTCCCTTTCCTGACCCCGTGCATTCGCTCCTGCTGTTCCTTCCACCTGGAACCCCCTTCCCAGTCTCCCTCCTCCATCTACCCTGGGGGTGCCCTCGCTTCCTCAGATCTTGGTTTCAAGATGCACCCCTTCTTATGCCAGCCAACTGAGGTTCTGGTGACAGTGACAACCTGACAAGTAGATGGACAAATCACCGGGCTTTAGACGTGGAGACAAGGAGAGTGAGAGGGGGGTATCCCCGAGATGGAATGGTCGGGCGTGGACTGCATCGTGCCCTGGGCTGGAGGTGGGCAGAGCGGCTGGTGGAATGAACCGGGCTCTTGGAGGGAGCCAAGCGCTGAGGTCCCGGGAGGGCCAGCTGTGTGTCCCAGGAATGAAGGGAGTGGAGTGTCGTGCCGGAGGGCGCAGCCGCAGGAGGTGAGTTTGGGGAGAGACACCCATGGCATAGGGAGCGTAGATGAAATGAAATGTAAAGGTGCAGACCCCCTGGCTGCCGTGTTGGGAATAGACTGGGTGGTGCCCGGGTGGGGGCCATGGCGCAGCTGTCAGCGGCAGATGACAGTGGTTTGCACTAGGGTATACAAGGGCAAGGAACTGGGGGCTTTCTGGATTTTTTCTGGAAGCAGGCGAGAAGACAAAGGGCCTGGAAGGGTCAAGAGGACGTCTCTGGGTCTCTGACGAGGGTGGCGGGGTGGAGAGCCGCTTCCTGAGAAGAGCCACTTGGAGTCAGATCCAGGGTCCTGTTTGGATGGGGGAGGTGGTAGGCGTCCCTTGTCCGCAGGGGGTCAGCTGGGGGAGCCCTGAGGAGGCAGCTGGGTGTGGCGAGGGCTGTAGGTCTGGGTGGAGGGTAAGTGACCGGCTCGTCCTGCCTCCCCTTCGGGAAGTGGGCCGACATCTGCCCATCGTGAGGGTCCGCCTCTCCTGCACCTGCCCATTCTCAAAATCAGACTCCATCCGAGATTCTGCAGTGAGGTCCAGGTGGAGGGGCTGCCTTGGCCAGTGTCTCCTACCAAGATACTGTCTCTCTCCTGTGTTCCAACTGTGTTCTCACTTTCCGGCTTGGAACACGTTCTTTGGGCCGGAGACAGCATCACCCGTTGAGGTGCAAAGGACCTCTTTTCCCCTTTCCCACTATCTGCCCCCAGCCAGCCCCCCTTCGGGTCTCCACCCCCTGCACGAGATGGTGCCGCCCGATTCCGGTCATCCCTGCTGTCTCTCCGCGGCTCCTTCTGGGGTTGCAACCTCCTCCCGCCCTTCCTGCCGATTGGACGCTTTTCAATGTGCCTCCCGCGGCCTGTGTCTCCGGTTCCCTTTTACTCACGTGCCCTTTTGTAACGGGTGGTTATCAGAGAGCATTTCCCAGTTGCCGACACCGGTTTCTTGAGGCTCCTCCTTGCGCCATCTGTGACTAAGGTGTAGGAATTCCGTTTTCTTAGAGCTTTTTTTGGAGCAGTGCAGAACTAGCATTTTACTGAGAGTATCTCCTGTGCCAATCACAAGCATGAATCTATTTGGTGATCAGGTATCTTCAAATGCATCGTTATTCATATCTACGGATACAATGAGCACGCTATGCTGTATCCAAGCCTGTGCATGTGTCTAATCAGAATTTGGCGAGACCCTTCTCCGTGTACACGGTACTGGACAAACCTTTGAAACGTTCAAACCTCCCATCGGAACATACCCTGCCTTCCAGTGTACCGTTCAAACATCATATTGGCCATTTGGATTAAAGTGCAAATTTATTCCATGCTAACCCAAGCAGCATTTTTTTGAGCGCCTACTACGTGCTGGTTGGGGGTGGAGTTACGGAGGGAAATGAGGGGCGATTCTCTCCTTGGAGAGACGCAGAGGCCTTCCTTGCCCAGCTCGCCAGCGTCCGAATCCACGGTCAGAGGAGCAGGCATTCATTCTTCCTGCAGCCTTGAGGAATGCAGCACACACCGGAAGCCCAGGAACTCGATGCTTCTGCAGCATCATTTATCACCGCATCTCCGGGACACTGTGGCTTCGTGCAAATTAGTTATTCATCAAGCATGAAGCAGTTAAATAAACACTTGTGCTGGCCCAGAGCGCCCTTCTCTCCGCGCGTCTGTTCTGACCACAGCGACCTCCTTGTGGGTTGCCTAGGAGCTGGCTAATCTCTGTCTTCCTGAACAAAGAACACAGCCCACGTGCTTCCGGTGTCAGCCCAGGAGACACCCGTCCCGGCGCGGGATGCACCCAGCTCTAGGGGAAGGGACACGCTGCCGATGGCACCAGGCTGGTCTCCTGACGGTGGCCGCCCAGAGGGCTGTTGGGCTGCCCATCCTCTGTGCCCGTGACACTGCGGTGGTGAGAGTGATGTTTTCTTGGACACATCGGAATTACTCAGCCCAATTCTCGCCTCCTGGGTGGGTGTTCATGTATTCCACCTCGGCAGCTCTGTTTGCGCTTTTTTTTTTTCCCAGAGAATAGCATGTTGGGAAGAACACAGGCTCCCCAGTCAGACGTTCCTGAGCTCAAACGCAGGCCTTGGCAGCTGGTGATACGGGGGCTGTGTTACTGGGTTGCCTTGGACACACCCCGGAAGGGGTTAGGAGGCTCAGTTTTCTCATCTGTAAAGTGAGCTTGCAACACTGACCACGGAGGCTTGGTGTGCGGACCAGGAACAGAGCTGATACAACCGCTGGAGCCTGGGGGGGCGGGGAAGGCAGGAGTTCCCTCCTCACTCCAAGCGTGCGGCCCCAGCCTTAGCCCCCGCAGCTTTAGGGGTTTGGGCCAGGAAGAGTCTTGCAGCCCTGCCTGGACCGATCCCTTCTCTGTTATGTTGATTCCCCTTCTTTTGTTTCTGGTGCAGGAGGGCCTTTGTTTATCTGCTAACCCTCATGAGGATGCTCTAACGTGGGCGCTCTCACACTCACTGTGCACGTGGGAAGACCAAGGCTTGAAGACTAATGAGCTTTATGTCGCATGGCTTTTAAAGGTTGACTTTGAACTTGAACCGAGGGCTGCCTCCAAAGGCCCTTCTGCCACGGTGCTGTCATTTTCCTCACCTGCCCCCTTAGAGCTATTTACTTTTTTAAGTTTAGCAACCGTGGAGGCGGAACCTTAGCGTGGGGAGTGCATGACTTATCCTCAACCCGTAGGCAGAGCAGACCCGGGTTGAGGCCCAGAGCTCCTGACGCCCAGGTCAGCTTTTCCTGCCCTGTCTGGCCTCGCCTGCCCGAGCACCCCTCATTAAAACCCCACAGAAGTTCCATCGCGGATGCCTTCCTTCCGGCGGCCGGTGACGCCAGTCTTCTCCGCAAACCCTATGATCTGCGCTTTCTAAGATCTATTTATCTTGTCCGGGGGCCTCAAAGTAATTGGTTTTCTCCTGGTTTTCCTGTGGGACACTCGATGTGGGTAATAATGCTCTGACTCAGAGAAAACCCAGCATCTGCGTTCTTACTTGGAGCCACCAGCTGCCAGAGATACCCAGCGTTGCCGCCTCCAGGAAAATCCTTAGAGATCAAAGGCTTGTCCGGGGCCTCGGTGGCCTGCAGGAACTCCGCCCTGGAAGGAGAGGCAGCGTGGCTCAGTGGAGAAATGGTCCCTTGGACCAAGAACCGGGAGCTTTTTTGCCTCACTGACCCTGGGGGCTCAGGGCCCATCCCGGAGCCCCCAGTCCTCACGCTGCTCCCCTCCTGGGCTGGCTCACGGATCTCTAGACCCCCTCCTCTCAGTGCCAGGGCAACAGGCGGGGAGTGGCTCTTTCCCGCTGTTACCCACAGAGGTTCCAGGACGCAGTTTCGGGAGGGCCTGGCCCGCCCGGGTGCCGGGAGGCCTTGGTCCCACTAGGGAGCACGTGGGTTCGTTTCGCAGGCCGGTCCTCCTTACCCAGCGCAGCGCCTAGAGGGAAGGACCGGATGAACAAACAGCTGGGTGACAGGAGCCCAGGTCCGAGTGACGTGACCACCGCTGAGGGGCGAGCTCCTCCCTCCCCAGCCACCGGGAGTGTGCGTAGGCCACCACAGCAGAGGTCAGGGGTGAACCGGCACACAGGTGCACGTGCGCCGGGGCTGTCTGTGTGCTGCGTGTTTTCTCTTCGTCTCTCCAGTTCCATCCTCCCCCCTGCTCTGCGCCCGCAGGAGACTGATGTCGTGAATCCCACCAGGGCTCCTTCACCGCTGACTGCTGGCCGAGGGCAGCCGATGGCGGCATCGGGAGGAGATTGTGCTGGGAACTGGGGGAGGGGGCTGCGTCCCCTCCTGCTGGGCTGGTGGGGGTCACAGGCCCTGCCAGGAGCCCCCGCACAGCCACCGCTGCCTCTGGGGCCCAGGGGTGCTGCTGCCTGCTCTCTGCTGCAGCCAGTCCCGGAGGGCCTTACCACCCCGACAGATTTCCCTCAGCGCTGCCCCACCTTGAAACGAAGTTCTTGGATTGAGTTTTCCCCGGTTTGCGCATTCGAGTGCGTGGGACCTGCGTTCACACCGTGTGCCACGCCACACCAGGATTTCTTCTCTGGGCACTGGGAGCAAGCACCCGGTGATGGTGACGGCTCCTCAGACACGGGGTTTCCCCTGGGAACTGGGAGCTTCTCTCCCCAGTCCCCCATGATCCCTTGCACTTAGAGCTGAGCTTGTTCGCCCCTCTGCCAGGACTTCCCTCTCTGCCCCATTCGGCAGGGAGCCCTGCCCTTTCTCTAAGTTCCCGTTGGGAGAGGGCTCCCTTTGCAAAGTCTCCTGCGGTTCCCAGCCTGCCTGGTTCCCAGCCTTCCTTGGTGCACCTGTGGCGTCTCGAGCTCGCCTTGCCTCAGAGCTGGCCCGGCCCAGACACCACGGGCCGCCTGGACTGGGAGCCCTCGAGTGCAGGTTCTTGGCCGTGTTTTCCTCTACAGCCTTGGAGCCTGAGGCTCAGTCGAGCCTGCATGAACATCTCTGTCGGATGGACTTGCTGGTAGGTTTGGAGTTCCAAGGGCAAGGGCAATCTTAGAATTGCACCGTGGAGGTCCAGTTTGGAATCTTAACGAGAAGGCAAAGTGTATTGCAAGAAATGCCATCTCAGCCAGGAGTATAGGTCTTAATTTCTTTCTTTAAAAAAAAAAGGAAAATCCGTTCTGGCTTAGAAACATCAAATTCAAAAACCAGAGCCAACTCGGATGGAAGGCGTCGTGACGTGGAGCCAGCATCCTCCCCGCCCGAGCCCCGTTTCACGGTGATCTGGGCTGGGTCACGTGACCTGCCGGACCCCTGCTTCCTCTTCCGGGGCACGACAGGTGTGGCTGGGAGGCCTCCGGCTGCTGGAGCCTCACGTGCTAACCACGGAACCCGAGCAAAATAGTCCTGTCCTGCTGAGTGAGATGCTGACTTGCTTTTCCGAGACAGCAGACCCGAAAACCAGTAGTCACCCGGCTGAAGCGTGAGCAGAGCGGAGACCTTGTGCCGCCAGCTACACCTGCAGCCAGAGTCGACCCCCTGACCTCCGCCCAGCGAACCGAAGGGCTGGAACACGGTTGGAACTTGAGCACCAGAACCCTTTCTGGCATTGAGGATCTCTTGTCCAGGAAGACGCAGTGTGGACGCAGAGGGCAAGTCCCAGGGCCCTTCCGTGAAAGCTCGTCCCACCACCACGTCTCCTTACCTGCCCCCGCAGCCCCTTAAAGTCCCGTAACCCAGCTCAGCGAGCAAGACGCGTCTGAGGCACCATCACGCCCCCCCCTCCTCGGTGGGCACCTTCTCCGTGAATAAACCTCTCCTGACGTCAGACCCTGACGTGCTGACTTTCAGCCTTTTGAAGCGTTGGGGACACGAACGTTGGTTTGGTGACAATGTGTGAATTGCATGGATCCGTGTTTCTCAACCTTTTGTTCGTTATCACTCCCCTGAGGAGGCTCTTGGCCTTTTTTTCCTGATCCCACAGAATTTTATTATCACAGAAATGCTGCATTGGAAGGGTCCAGACCATTGCAGCAGCGAAGATAGTTTTCATTCCTAAGAACCAGCGTCTGCTCCGTGGAAAGGGCATGGTTTTGGTGGCCTTTCCCTCTCTGACGGCCAACGGGAGAGCTGGGGACCACGTGGGGAGCGGCAGAGCCTGGCCGCTGCTGCCTCGGGCGGGGGAGGACAGACAGGAACGGGGTCCTCTCCGAGTCTGCTGTGGTCCGTCTCCGGAGCGGCGGGGCCCGGCCATCGCTGCTGAGCTGGAGTCTGCTGTCAGTCCAGCAGCGGGTGACCAGGCCCCGGGAATCCGGAAGAGGACAGGACTCGGTCCCTGTAGCCAGGGGCTCTCAGGCTCATGGGGAGGGCAGAGGGGCGAGCAGCAGGGCCTGCACGCCAGGGGCCATGGTCGAGGACCGCTTTGGGCAGGGCTCACCCTTTGTGGGTGTCAGGGACCCTCCTCTGTGGGGGGCCTCCTGCTCCCTGCCCTGGAGCAGTGCCCGGGAGGAAGGCTGCGGCAGAGTCCTGCCGCACCCAGGCTGAGGGTGCGGGCTGCTGGGATACTCCGTTTGCAGAGGCCGGAAAAGGAGGACGAGGGGAAGCGGCCTGGAGCAGCCTGAGCCAGGCAGGGGGTGGCTCAGGGGGAGGCCGACAGTCCGCCCACAAGGCCCCCCTCCAGGGGCTTCTGCGCCTGCTCTGGCTTTGGGGACCTCTAGTCTCGTTTGCCCCAGTGAGGTGACGCAGTCTGGCCGGAGAGCACCAGCCTGGCGCTGTGGCCGTGCCACGTGTCTTTAACCGAAGGGGTGCAGCCTCTCCCAAGCCGTGGCTTGGGGCTCGGAGCCCGAGCTGGGCCCGTCCCCTTTCCCTCCTTCCTCCGCACTCGCTGCTTGTTGTTCACGACTCAGCATTCCTCTCATTTCTTGTCTGTGCCCTTGCGCTCTGCCGTGGTGCACGGAATCCTGTGCCTCCAAACCCTTTGTGAGACGCGGAGGGTCATAAATGCACGACAAGCAACATGTCTGTTCCCTCGACACATTCTGTCGCTTCACGCCTGCTTTCACATGTACTCCTCTCCTAGGAGGACCGTGACGGTTGTCTGTCCCTTTTCCTTTCCCGAGATCGGCCCCTGGGGTTGGGCGTTAGTAACTGTATCAGGGGGTCGAACTCCGAAAGAGCCCCTTCTGCCACCTTCCTCCCCAGCTCTGCAGCATCTAACTGTCCGTCCTCAGGAGTCATCGATTCGGCCACGTCAGATGCGGCAGGCAGGCCTTCTCCGGCAGAGGAGCTGCTGGGAGTAGCAGCTGCATGTGACCCAGCGGGGGCTGGCGAGGCTCAGAGGCGTCCTGCCTGCAGGTGCTGCTCTGAATGCTAAATCCAGAGGGGGCGGGGAGGCCGGGCGTTTCCCAGCTCTGCCTGTGGGGATCCTTCCCTGGGCTTTCCAGGGCTTTCCTGCTCCCTGCCTGATGCTCCTCCCTCTTGGGGGGGCGGGGGGGGGTGGGGAGCACACCTTCCAGAGGCCAGGGAAACCATCAGGACCTGGGGCTGCTTACCTTACCCCCTGCAGTGCCAATTCCTTATCTGTCAGTGGGGATGATGCTGTTTCATGCTCTGCAGGGCTGTTGTGAAAATGAAATGAAATAATACAGGCTAAGCTCCCAACAGCGCGTGTTATAGGAACTCAGTGCAAGGTAGATGCTACTGTGATTAATGCTGGTTGTTTGGCGTAATGGGACCTGCGCCTGGTCGTCGCAGGAGGCGCTTCTCCGGGCTGCTCCCGGTCCAGGAGGCTGGGGCCAGCACCCCTTCGGAATGAATAATTCATCGTCACTCTCCTTTGCTCCGAAGCAGCAGCCTCTGGCAAACGCTGCAGACGAATTCACTTGTCATGGGTGGGCGGGCGAGGGAGCAGATGGGATTCCCCAGTCACGTGCTCCTGCAGACAGCGCGACGCGCGCGCGCACACACACACACACACACACACACACACGAGCGCGGAGGAAACCCTGCTTCTTGGAGGAGCCAGGCAGGCAGGGACCTCGGCTTCTGAAAATGCACGCGGAGAATCTGCCGCCCGTGCCATATGCGGCAAAGCTTTGTTCTGTTCCTGAGGAAAGCGGGTGTTTTCCATCTCGCCGCGTCCCTGACAGTGTCTGGTGTTGTTTGTTAGCCGTTGGGGCACACACGTCTCCTGGGAATGCTAGGACCAATTTGTTTAACTCGTTCCACAATCACGCCTTTCATTCCTACTGGCGTCCGTGCCCTACTAGCGCGAGGCGTGGGAGAAGCGACAAACGGTGACCCACAGAACGTCACGGGAACCTGAGGGAGGGGGTCGCTGACATAGCCCAGGCGTTGGTCAGCCTACTCTGAATCAATAAATAACTGCTGCTGCTGGAAGCTGCTTATTTCAGTCTGTAGCAGTCAGGGAAGGCTTCCTGGGGGATGAGGCAATCCGATGGATGTTTGGAGGGTGACCTGGAGTTTCCAGGCGGAGGAGGGTTTTGAGGGTCGTATGAGAAAGAATGGTATTCTCAGGAAACGCTAAGGAGAGCAACGTCTGAAGGGCGGGCATGAACCAGGTCGCAGGTTCACCGTGACGGGTGTGCTTAGCGCCAGGTGGGAGCCACCGGTGGGTGTCGGTAGGAGTGGCACTTGGTGTTATTTGCATTGTGGCAAAGGCACTCCGGCTGCCTTGTGCAGAATGGGCTGGGCAATGGACACTGGGAGATGGGAGGTTATGTTTGTGCGTTCATTCGTTCATTCATTCACTCAGTCATTCATCCACTCGTCCTTTTATTTGCACAGCAAATATTTCTCAAGTGACTAGTGTGTGCTGCACGTTGGGGCGTTGGTGGGCTGGTGGAGCGAGGTGGCGCCCAGCTGGTGTGTAGAGAGGTGAGGGCTGGGGAAGCTGCGGCTGCCTGTTGGGTCAGACCAGTGTCGTTTAGCTTTCAGTGAGCGAGGTCCACAGAACTAAGCTCTTGGTCCACCTGGAGCCTGCATCAGGGTTCTGACTACAGAACCCACCCGTAGATGCTGCGTGCTGCCCCAGTAGGAGTGCTGGGCGGCAGCTGGCGGTCCTCTAAGTGCTGCCCTGGGGCAGGGGAGGTGGCCCTGCTGCCCTCCTCTCGCTCCCAGAGCCCACGGGACTCTGCTCTGTGAGCTGCTGGATGTCTTCCCTGGAGTGTTGCTGTGGCTGAGGGCTGCCGTGTGAAATGCCTCCGTGTAAACACCCTGTACCTTTAGCTAGCTCTGGTGGCCAGTGCCATTTGCAAAAGCATTTTTCTTTCATGCCTGAAACATTTCCAGCACCCTGAGGCCCCGGGTGAACCCTGGTTGGAAATACTGCAACCAGGTACTCCGTTGAGGGAGACATGTCTAATCTGCCTTCTCCCCTCCTGGTCTCTTTCCTGAGCATCTTTTGCTCGAAAGGGTGCACTTCATGCATCACCTGAATCAGAGTCCCCGGGGATGAGGGCGAAACAGCAGGTACCTGAGCCCCGACACAGGCTGCATTAGCATTTCCCGGAGGGAAGACAGGGAGTTTGCATTTTTAATCACCACCCTGGTGGTTCTGAAGCTCTTCCCTGTCTGAGAAGCACCATCTTAAAGCGCAAAGCGTTTTTTTCTGGAGTCAGCAAGGGATTGTGTGTGAGCGCCTGCCGCCGGCCCGGCCCAGGGCTTCCTGCCGCTGTCGCCCCGAGGAAGGGCGAAGCCGGGGTTCAAACCCAGTCCCCTGAGGCCTGCAGAGAGGTCGGAATCTCATGCTGGCCCTGGGTCGGGCTCTAAAGCGGCTGGCGACATGGCTCTGGGATGGGGTGGAAGCCCGGGGCATGTGCAGCAGCTACATTGTTGTCCCCAAGCTGCCCACGTCATCCTGCCTCAGGGGCTGGGGCTCCATCCCCCCCAGGGAACCTCAGCAGGCCCATGCCTGTCCGTACAGCTTGAGGATTGAAAGTCCTGCAGGCGCTCGGAGCCCCGTAATGCTCTCATTTTAGGAAGCAGCGTGAAGCAGTGTGCCTCTCTGGGCGCTGCCTCTGGCGCCTGTCGGTGGCATGGGGAGAGGGAGGGAGGTGGTGAGCAGGAGGCCTCTTGGGTGCGGCCCTGAAGCTTCTGTCTCTTCTCCTCTGGTGGCGGCAGATACTCAGTGAGGCCACCTCCTCTTGTGGGCCTTTCCCGGGTTCCTGGGAGCTTCTGTCACCAACCCCTGGCCTTCTTCCGTCCCCCCACCTCCTGCAGGGCCTCTCCCGTGCCGTCCCCTTGGCTGCTACACCCCAGAGCCCGCTCTGGCCTGTCTCTGCCAAGAGAGGCCCCCTGGACGCCCCCTAGTGGGAAGTCCCTGCCTCCCCAGGCCCACGGCGCTGCCCCCCAGAGACCAGCTGCCTGGACCATGCACTGTTTGTTGTGGGAGCGGGCACCGCGGCCCTGCACACACCCTGTCCCAGCCGGCCCCTCCTGGTGCCCTTTCTTCCCGTGTCCCCAAGGTCAGGGGACTCCTGCCCCGGTGGTCTCTTAAGGTCCTCCCCAGGTAGGAGGTGAAGTTGGGTGAAGTCCTTTTCACCCCCCCCCCCACAGAGGTTATTGAATTTTCATGATGCCAAGGAATTTCTGTTTTAAAAAATACTTTTTTTTTCTCATTTTTACCTTCTCAGGAGAAATTCTTTAAAATTTTTTTTATGTTTATTGGTTTTAGGGAGAGAACAGAAGAGAGAGAGAAAAACACTGAATTGTTGTCCCACTTATGTACAAGTTCCTTGGCTGATTTTTGATGTGCCCTGACCAGGGCTCGAACCCCCAACCTTTGGCGTATCAGGACGATGCTCTAAGCGACTGAGCCACCCGGCCAGGGCTCAGGAGAAATTTTGGGCACTGGTTTTCAGCAGCTCGTCTACGCAGCCCTGTGGGGCCCGCCCTCGACAGTGGCCCCACCCCCAACAGGAGTGTCACCTGTAGCCTCTCAGTCCTGGGGGTGGCGGGGGAGGGGGTGCTCCCCGGGCTCCTCAGGTGCACAGCCGGCCTCCGAGTCGGAAGCTGCCAGAGGAGATGCCGGGGGCCCTGGCCGCGCGGCAGGGTCAGAGCCGCGCAGGTCTGCGCGTGTCCCTGTGCAGAGCGGGGCGGGTGGCAGCCGTGCGACGAGGGCCTGGCTGAAGCCGCAGCGGACGCGTCCCACTTTGCCATCTGTCACACTGGCTGTCCACGGGCGGAGCGGGCTCCAGAAACGTCTCTTCAGGTGGCTGTGCAGTGACCCGACCTCGGTACCCGTGAGGCTCACAGCATCCCGGACTCAGCCCGGGTGGGAACACGCGACCCTGGACTTCGGCGGACGTGACGGGCCGTAGGCTGTCCAGTGTCCTTTCCACGGCCCCACGCGGGCGGACGGACGGAGGGCTGCCGCCACCGACTGGCAGTCGCCCGGCACTCACCCTGGGCCGGCCACCGCGGCAGCACGCCGCCTGCGGTGCGTTCTCTCCTGGCGTGTCCCCGGGAGCCTCGTGTCACCGAGCTCCGAGGACAGGTGTCCGCCCGCAGGTGGGCGCGTTGGCTTCTCCGTGTCTGACGGCAGCGGGGAGAAAGTCCCGGTTGTCGAGAGGCTCAGGGGTGAGCTCAGTCCAGACTCCCGGCCTGTCTCTGTCCTTCCTCCTCATGATCCGAACTCTGCCCTTTGAAAGCCTTCCGCTTCACGGTCAGGGTCTCTGTGTGTTGCCAGCTGCCTCTGTCCTGGGAAAATCGGCGGTGGGACCAAAGAACAGGTGATCCCTCACTTCAAAGTGGGACTTGTTTCAGCGACTCCCCGAGGACACAGCAGCCCCAGATGGGGTTCCTCCCTGTCCCAACCACATCGTAAAATGTGGTTCGACTTCACGAACATTCAGCTTGCGTGTCACCTTCCTGAAAGCCACCCTCTCTGCACAAGCACAGCGTGCCCGTAGTCCCACCCGGGGAAAGTTATTGCCAGGGGTGTGGTGGTTGGTGGTCATCAGGCTTGGTCCGTCTTACGAGTGGCTGCGGATGCAGCAGTTTCAGTGTCTTCCCTGGCTACGTGCATTCACTTCAGTACACACTGACCTCTGAGATGGGCTGGACTGAGGGCTGCGTGCCAAGGGGGGTGCCAGGGAGATTGGGTGAGATGCTCCGTTATCCAGCCCCTGCCGCACCTCAGGCATCAGGTTCTGGGGAGAGGAGAGAGGAGGAGGCGCGGTCGCTGCCCCAGGGAGCAGGGAGATACATGTGCCTTCGTTCGGGTCAGACGCACGGTGCAGCCAGAGGGGTGAGCAGGGGGCCACGAACCTGGCTGTGGAATTGTGAGGATGATGAAGCTAGTCTCGGCGGGAATCCAGGAAGTCTCGTGCAGGAGGCAGCATGTAGGCGGGGGGTTGGCTGTCAGCAGATCGCGCAACGTTGAGGGAGGACATTTCGGGCCAGGGGATCAGGAGCTGCCACTGAGTCACCGTGGGTCCCGGGGGTCTAGCACAGTGCCAGGCACAGAATGGGAGTCCCACACTCGTGTGCAGGTTAAGTGGACACACAGACGGGAGTGGAAACAATTGGAAACGTTTTCCACAGGCACGAGGGCTCAACGTTTTGAAGTAGTGAAGCTAAGAATGTCTCTAACCTTGCAAACGATCTAGCACAGCCATTCCTGGTTCGTGTGTGGTGTCCCAGGGGTCTGTGACCACCGTGGGCAAAGAGAGCGTGGTAAGTTTTTTATCGCTGCCTTCACGTCCCCGAAATGCAGCGGCGTTGAAGACCCGTTTATTGCGCTACGGATTGTGTAGGTCAGAAGTCCCGGCACCGCGTGACCCTGTTCCCCGGGCAGGGTCTCCGGGCAGAAACCCAGGTGCTGGCCGGGGCTGTGCGCTCCTCTGAGGCACCGGTGCTCCTCCCCATTCCCTGGTCGGTGGCAGAATTCAGTTCCTGTGGTTGTAGGACCGAGGCCTGGCTCTCTGGCTGGCCTTCGTCTGGGGTTCAGGGTTTTCTGAGCTCCTAGGTGCCAACCCCTCCCTCGAGCACAGAGCCCTTCCTGTCCCATGGCAGCCTGCCCCCTGACCTCTCCTACGGGCTTACCAGGTCACGGCAGGCCCACCGGGGTGTCTCCTTTGGTTAACTCGCAGTCAACGGGGACCCTAATTACACCTTCACACTCCCTTCGGCCCCCAGAGGGGACGGCAGCACAGGATGCCATGCCGTCATACTCACAGTCCCACTCTCGCTCCGAGGGGAGTACACAGGGCGTGTTCCTAGGGGCGGGGGCTTGGGCTGCCTAGGAAGTCTGCTGGCCGCAGGGCCCGTGTCCAATCCCTCCCTGTGTCCCCAGTGCCCGGTGCGGGGTGCGGGGCCAGACTCCGACTTCTCTGAAGGTGAGGCAGGCCCCCGGGGCACCAGAGCAGGGGCCGGGGAGGTCCCAGTGCCCCCCTGAGGGGCCCAGGCTGCGGGAGCGGAAGACTCGGGCTCCCTGCACCCGTGTTTGGCAGGCAGCCTGGAGATTTTGTTGGATTCCTGAAACCATCTCCATGGAGTGTTCTGCCAGAGCTTTTCCAGGGAGGGTTTGGGGGAACCATTCCACACGGAGCATCCAAGGGGCGGGCTGCTGAACTCAGTCCGTGATGATCAAAAAGAAGGAAAAAATGTTACCTGGGGGTTATAGTCGGCCCAACACTTCTTACAGTCTTCTGGTGCAGAGCGTACCTTAATTCATGAGGTGGATGGGTAGGTGAGCGAAAGCATTGCTTATGACTAAATTAATTGATGGACTCACTTATTTTTTCACCCACCCACCCACCCAGCGAGTAACTCCAGCCAGGGCCCACCATCTCCTCATGGAAAGCCCACTCCCGTGCTGGGAAGCAGACAGGCCCGGGCCCTTCCGTCGGCCCGGAGTCTGTGCCCCGCGGGCTGCTTGTACCCCAGTTACCTGGGAGGATGGGGACCCTGCGATCTCTGCGCTCTGCTGCAGAGCCACTGAGCTAGACCGTCTGGAGGTGGCACCAGGGATGTGTATTTTTTTTACAAGATTTCTAGGTAGTTGGGGGCAGGGGGAGTGTGAGACCCGCCAGCCCGTTCGCGGTGGGTGGGGGCAGCCCGGCCAGCAGACACTGTCCTTACAGGCATTCTCGGCTGCCAGGGAGGGAGGCGGTGGGGGCAGGAGGAGGGACACTGTCCCAGGCAGAAGGACTAGCGCCAGAGAAGCGCAGGAGAGAGAGGAGACGGAGACAGCCAGGAAGCAGGCCAGCAGCTGAAAATGCGGTGCCGCCAGGATCCTGGGGCGGAAGCGAGGCCCGTCGGGGTCGGCACCACCCACAGGGCCTGGGGTGCGAGAACGCTTCGCATCGATCCGCTCTGAGTCCCCGTTAACCTGGCTGCCTCCCATCCGCTCTGGCTCCCGCCCTCCTTTCCAGGGTGGAGAGGAAAATCGATGATGATTTGTTTGGGGAGTGCTCTCCCTGTCCATCAGAGAGTGTTCGGGAAGGGGCCCCCGCAGCCACGGAGAGGCCACACGAGTGAGGCCTCCGGTCCGTGTGAGAGGGGTGGCCTGCCGGGCCTGGCCCCCGCTCACCGGAGGTCTTGTCCCCCTGCTGGGGTGCCTCCTGTGGAAGACGCGCTACCCTCGCACAGGCCTCTCCTCCCCGGGGCGGAGGCCTTCACGGCGTGCTGACCCCTGGCGTGGGGAGCTCGGTGCCCGGCCTGGGAGCACAGGAGGCCGGCTTGGTTTGTAAGAGCAGAGGAGACATTACCCCTCAGTTTTCCTTTCTCCGCAGAAGTTATCTCATTCAATTATCTTCCCACACACATGAGATTATCTTGTCCTCTCTCTCACCACACACATACACACACGCACGCACGCGCACACACACACACACTACTAAGCCTACTAAAGTTGGGAAGCATTGGGCTAAGCGGGAATCCAAGCTGACTCCTGAAATCGATCTGTGTATTTAACGTAGCGTCTACCTTTCCACGCCACCCCGTGTTCCTACCCACGGGTGGGTTGGTGCTGTTTCTTATGCGCGCTGGTGGGTGTCCTGAGCTGAGCCAGCTGGCTTAGTATCGCTGGTGCGTGCCTGTGTGTGTTCCTGTACATGCACGCGTGTACGTCTCTCTGTGTGTACAGGTGTGTCTGCACATGTGTGTTCATGTGTGTGTCATGCATGAGTTTTGTACATGTGTGTTGGGAGACTGGAGCTCGGGAACAGAGCTGTGGAGGAGACGACGCCCGAGAAGCAGGCAGGGCCAGAACTCCGTGGCCATACAGAACTTGTTGACGTTCTTCCCCTTCGTCGTGGAGCCAGGGGAGCCGTCGGAACAGGACTAAAAGTCAGGGCGACCCAGTTGTTAAATCATTGAGGTCCTGCTCTGCTTCTGTGCGGTCTGGGGATTCGCTGCCCCAGCCGGTGAGTCCCCAGCTCCTCCTGTCGCCCTCCAGCCCTTCTGTCCCAAGCACCACCTGGCCCAGCAAGGACGGTGTGGACAGTGGACACCCGCGCATGCCCCGCAGGCCGCCGCCTGTTCTGATTAGTCAGCACCCACGCGGTTCCTGGGGCTAGATGTTTTGAGATGAAATCCCTTCATTGAGAAGACCGAGTGTCCCCCATAGCTCGTGAAATGGGAGAACTGGGCGTGGCCAGCCCCGGTCTGCACGTGATGAAGTGTTGCCCAGAGAACTGAAGTCACCCACACACGGCCACCCGGCTGGGACGTGGCTGCCTGGCTTCTGTTCCCTGCGGCTCCTACTCAGCTCAGTGTCGCCTCTCCTGCCTTGGGGGCTGTTTGGGAGTCAGGTTTCCAGAAGCAGCAGTGATGTTCCCTTGAAGACCCCCTCACCACGGCGCCCTTTCGGGGACCCTCCTCCACCCTCGCTGTGCCGTCGTCTGTCATACCCCGCGGTGTGGCAGACGCATCGCGAGCTGCGGGTGGGGCTCGACGTGACTGGCCCTACTGCAGGACTGTCTCGCCTGGAGCCAGCCGGAGTTATTTTTGAACTCGTCGGTCTCCACCCGAACAGGGTGCAAACCCCCGGAGTCAGGACCGCTGTCTGCCCGCCCTTGCACCCTGCCTGTTGCCGCAGCACAGCCCCTGGCAGTGAGGGCCTGCCTCACCCGAGTTCTTCGGGGGAGCGGCCTGGTCGTCCGTCAGCCACGTCTGGAAGCTCACCTTCCTTGCAGTGGGGCCGGGAGCCTGAGCTCCCCGAGGCCCAGGGCAGGGAGGGCTCGTTCGGAGCAATCTGCACTGTTCGGAGGCGTGGGGAGAGGGCCGTGGGGGCCTCATGACACGGACTCTCAGAACCGTCCTCTGTGGGAAGGGCGAGTTCCCGCCACTGTGTGCACACGGAGTGCCCGTGGGTGGGGCCCGGCTCCGTCCGCTGTCTGCTGGTCCGCACTCAGGACTGGCCAGTGTTCCTTCTCTGTTGCGTCCTGAAACTCCCTGCACTGGCAGCCCCGGGGCAGACGGTCCAAGAGCGGCAGATTAGCCGGGGGCGCGTGCCACCTGCCCCACAATGCCCCTGTCGCCTGCCACACCACCCCTCTCTTCGCCCACGACCCGTCTCCCCGACCTTACTCCGGCCCTCGGTGTGGCAAGAGAGTGCAGCCTTTGAGGTCATGGAGTGGGAGGGCATGGAGCCCCATGCCACCTGGGTCAGCGGGAGCCCCCAGGGGAGGTGACTTCCCAACTGAGTTCTGAAGGCTTCACAGACGTGGGCCAGCGGGAAAGGAATGATGTGTTTTTCCGTGAGGCTTTTAAAGTCCCCCTCTATGTGGTCTGGGGTGCATCATGGGCGTCTCTTCTAAGGCAAGCTCCAGGCTGGCAGCCCTGTCTGCATTCTGCTCAAACACCCCACCTGCTAATGAATGAGCCCAGAGCTGCTGCCGCTCCAATGTGCCAGACGCAGCATTTGGAGCGGGCTGCTGCTCCCCAGGGGCCTGGAACGGGCCTCGGGGAGAATAAAGGACCCGCTGCACGAGACTGTCAGCCGCCGGGCCTGGGGACATCCCCGGGTGGCCGCTGGGCCTGCTCGGGTCCGAGGGGTTCCTGGGACCCAGGGAGGGGCCCGAGTCCTGGCTCTCTCTGAGGCAGTTCCTCATTTGGACGTTTTCTTGTGCTGGAAAAATACAACTTTGTCATGAACAGACTTTCTTGGTGCAGTTTTAGTTTTATGGAGACGTGGAGCAGAGAGTATAGTCACCTTACACCCCCTGTTCCCCCTCCACACACTTCCCCTTGTTAGTCACATCTTGCATTGGGGCGGCGCATTCGTTACAATCGGTGAACCAGTACGGGCACATCAGTATCTACCGAAGTCCTTAGTCTGCACGGTGGCTCGCTCTCGGTGGTCCCCAGTTTGATGGGTTTTGCTAAACCCACAGTGTCCTGGGCCCACCGTCATCATGCGGTGTCTACAGCACCGTGTAGGAGAGTTCCACTGCCCCACGTCCCCTGTGCTACACCTGTTAGAAGTCATAGTGTGGACAGGAAACCGTGTGCCCATGGATGGATGAATGAATGAATGAACGAATGAATGAACGAACGAACAGAGGAGCGATTGGTTGGGTAAAGCCAGACTGGGCTGAGCAACTCAATCTCTCGAAACTAGGACAGTTTTCCCCAGGGGACCTAAGGGAGATGGAAAACGCGATCTTGCTGTGAACCCGTGATGATGTATTTACCGAGGAGAGGCATTAGGAGCACTGTACAACAAAGGAGACCCAAAGTGCTGAATTCCGCAGCGAAGTCTCTCCCTGGACACTCGCTGTGAAACTGGGACCCTTATGTACTTGCTCTCTGGCAAATACTTACGGAGCGTCTGTGAGACGCTGAGCTGGAAGTTCACCGCCGGACAGGTCGGAGAGCGCTCCGCCCCCGTGGAGCTGAAGTCTGGGGTGGGGAGGCCACTGGACCCCTCACACTGCAGAGTTCGAGAAGCTCCTGGAGGGTTCTGCGGAGTGACGTGAGCTGACTTGGCTTTAACAGCGTCTCTCTGATCCCCCTGTTGAAAAGAGACCAGAGGTGAGAATATTCCCATTTACAAGAAGAGAAAACCGAGGCTCAGAGAGTGTTCATCCGCAGTCAGACAGCTGGTAAAGGAGCAGACCCTGGGCTGGGCCTTGGGGGCCGAGACACTGGACAGGACCCTGCTGTCCTCAGGTGTCTCACCATCTACTGTGGCCACAGTCACGTCCGCGATGGTGCGTGGTGATGGTGACCCTGATGGAGTGCCTCAAACGGTCATCCGACTTTATGGACACTTGGTATTTTGGACAACGTACGGGGTTATTAAAATCTTGGAGGGGCTTGTGCCCTTTTCTCTCCTGTCTCCTCGCTGTGCGGGCCACAGATGCACGGTGGCTTCCGAAGGCCAGGACAGCCCGGGGGGCGGGGATGAAGGAAAGGAGAGACGAGGACTGGGAGCATCAGGAGAGACATCTTCCCGAGAGGCCCCGAGAGGCTGGCAGCTTGTTGCTTTCTTGCTAATCTAACAGCTTCTAGGAGACGCAGAAATGTTCAAATGCAGGGGAAGGAAAGATGCCAAGGAGAAGCCGAGGCTCAGGCTGCGCTGTGGGCGCACAGGGGTGAGAGCTATTTCTGTAGCTCGTTAACGGGGCTTTTATTGCATCGTTGTTAATAAAAACCCACGGGGCGGGGTGATTTCTACTGCATGTACAGAGACGTCGCTCGTGGGTACACATATAAATCACATGTCATATCTTGCCATTAGTGCGTGCTCCAGCACCTTGCGGACACCTGCCGTGGTTGGGACAGGCACCTGAAGCTGTCCCGTTTCGTTGGTGGGTTGCTAAGGTGGCCTGGCTTAACTTGACACGTGGGGGCCCTGAATTGTGGGCATGGGAGCTTCACCCTGTGGGCAGGCGGTGTGACCGGGGCGAGAGCTGGCAGGGGATGCAGCCTGAGGTCCTTCCCACGGGGGGGACCAGCCAGGGTCCCCTGGGGCTCATGGGTCCCTCGGACACTGTGTCATTTATTTCCTCCCAGCTCATCTTCCCAGCCTCTCTCTCCCCCTCCTCCCCCTGCACCTGTGCTTCCTTAGCCCCACCTGGCCTCCTCCTGTCTCTGCATCCAGTACTTAACCTGCGCCGTTTATACCCTTGATACATCTCTAGCAAAATTAAAATAGCATTTAATCGGGGGAAAGGCTTATGCAAGTCACCTTTAATAAAGTGTTCAGTTCTTGAGGCTCCCCAAATAAGATTCTGACATTTGAAACCTCTTTTTTTTTTTTTTCTGGCAGAGGAAAGTACATAGAGAATTTAGAAAACGTGGATAGTGAGTAAATCATTTTAGAGACTGCCACCTAAAAAGCCACTGTGTTTTGTTTCTTCCCGTCCTATTTGATTCTGACACATTTCCAAAAAATGAGTAAACTGCAAAAGCAAAACCAAGAAGCTCCAAAATTCGGGGGGTGGGGACTGTGTCGCACAAAGAAATGAAAATGAAAATGAGCGCACGAGGCACAGACTCCAGGAGCGGCCGAGGCCGGAAGCTCACCGCTGCGCTGGCGGCGCGCTGGCGGGGCGCAGGCCGGGCGCTGGGACTTGGGCTCGCCTCTGACGGCGAACGGTTTCTCTAGACATTTGATGGGTTTTTGGCTGTTGGTGTAGCTCGGGAGTGTGAGTCTCAGAGTTTGCCTGGGACACCATCTGTCTCCCCTGCCCTCCCCGAGGAAACACCCAGATACACATGCACACCCCCACCCCTCACCCCCCAGCCACCCCGTGAGGCTGCTGCACGGGGAGTGAACGTTTTGTTTGATTTCTTGTAGTAGATGTACTTTTCCTTACAAGACAATCCTAAGACGATAGGTAGAGAGGTAGGTAGACAGACAGAGGGGTAGGTAGTGGACATTTAGCTGAACACAAGGAAAACAAATGATTGAACTTGGAGTTTGGGGATGACGATTTTGAGACCTGTGTCTTCTGCGTGCCTTTGAACAGGTTCCCTTCTTTGGGGATTATTTCTTCAACCTTTACATTTCTCTCACCTACTATAAATTTATGGGGTTTGTATACCATATTTTTGCTGTGTATAACGGGCACCCATGTTTTTGGCCCAAACTTTCAGGGGAGAAATCTTTCATTTTAATTTTCAATTCAATTTATCTATCTATCTATCTATCTATCTATTTATTTACTTATTTATATTCAGATACTTGTTTTTTGTGTTATAGAGGAATTTTAGCATTTATTTTTGAACATGGTATGGTACAAGAAACTTTATGTAACAAATAGTTACGCAAGAACAGACACAAGGTGCAAGAAGTTTCGCGCACTGGTAACCAGTCAGCCCTGCCCATGTATAACGCACGTCCTTATTTTTCCCTCAAAAATTTGGGTAAGAAGGGCACATTGTACGTGGCAAAATATGGTAATTATTATAAAATAATTAAACTTTTAATTATATGATGAATACAAGTATATGTAAATTAAATTTAAAATTATACTTATTGAGTAGGAGGGAAGGACCGTTCAAGCTAGATCTTCTCTCAGCCACAGCAGCGGTTCAGCCTCACCCACGGTACCTCCTCAGACCTCGGCCTCAGACCGGCCCCAGCTCACGGCGCCGCAGAGGCCCCAACATCAGGCAGCAGGGGAGTGACGGTCAAGGGCACTCGGGATGATCTCGTGGGACTCGGGAGCCCCGCTCAGCCTCCCAGATGAGTGGGGAGGTTTCAAGTAGCGATTTGGTAAAATGGGAGTTCGGCCCATGGAGCCACCATCCGACTAGACCCACGGAACCCGACATGGGTCTCGGGCGGGGGGGCCTTTTGTGAAAGGTGCAGTGATAATAATAAACCACTTGGGAGATGAGGGGGCTCCACTGTCAGAAGGTGGTGGGACCACGCTGCCGTCACCCTGGAAGAGAGACACAGCACAGTAAAAAATAGTAGTAATGATAACTGTAATTGTCCGTAGAATAAACTCCAGTAATCATAATTATTAGGCAGGACCTGAACTCGTGATAGTGGGAGGTGGGCACCGTGTCAGACGGGGATCCTCCCATGTGTCACCCCGTCTGTCTTCACACCCCCACCCGGGTTCCTTCCCCCCGGTAGGAACGTCCTGCTGCTACAGGTGCTCCGTAGAGGGCGCTGTTCTCACCTGGTCTTTGCTTTGTGGACCCTGATGCTGGTGACTGCTGGTTCTCCCCTTGGCCTTGGTCGTGAAAGAACTCGGAAATAAACTTGAAAATCGAGCATCTAGGAAGACCTTCATTTCCTTGTCTAACCGTGTTTTATTTACTTTCCGACTCCCAGTGACAACGATTGCTGAATTAATCTTTGCACTTTTCCTTTCGACGGACCCACTGCCTCAGCAGCCGAGGATCTTCTTTCTGTTTAGGTTTTGGATATGTATGCCAAGGGCTTGTTGTGTGTTAACCGACCTAATTATTATGCCGCTCTATTTCAAGAAGGAGAAACTGAGGAACTTTGCTGCCATCCCAATACCTGGGCAGACGAGAGATCACAGTTTAGATGGCAGGTTGGATGGACAGAAGTCGGTGGCCGCATAGACATGTCCGTGATGGTTGGTGCACAGGGGCTCTGGGACAGAGTGATTGTGACCACACGTGGAGGGAAGAGTTGGGACCGATGTCCTTGATTCCAGCCGTAGCAACAAGCAGGAAGCTGGTGGCCTTTCCTGGGGTGGACGTCTGGGGATCGAAGGCTTTGGAAGGGACTCGAGGGTTTCATTTCGAACGTGTCCAATGTGCCACTGAAATGCCCGTGCGGAGATGTCAGGTGGGCAGATGCATGCGTGAGCCCAGCGCTCAGAGGAGCGGACCAGACTGCAGCCAGGGACTGGGGAGCCCTTCGCAGCTAGGACCCGTGGGCAGGGATGAGCTCGTGCAGGTGAGACCGGGGCGCCGAGGGCTTCTCGGGGACTCCCTCATTTAACCCCGCCACAGTCTCAGGTCTGGAGACTGGAACTGGCCTCCGTGGCAGAGGAGGAGATTGAAATGACTGAAATGAGGTCACGTGCTGAAGCCCAGACCGACCGTAGCGGCAGAGCTCTGGGGCCCCGCCGGGGACTGGCATCCGGAAGATGAGCAGGCCACCTCCGGTCATCCCTCCATGTCAGTTCTTGTGCCCATGAGTACCCCTGGTGTCCGGTGAGATGTGTGTCCCCCAGGAGTTGCTTCGGATTCCTCTGTGTGGCTGGAGTCAGCCTCTTAAGCTCCCTGAGTTTCAGCTGCCGTAAGGACAGGGCCAGCGAGTACCAGGAGGTTATTGAGGGGAATCAATAACAGAGCATCTGTCAAAGCCCCTGACACATCGTAGAAGCCCCATCGTGCTTGGTGAATGAGAAATCTCCTTAGAACGAGATGCTAGATAAACACAAGGTGTTATCACTATGTGATTAAAAGCCTCTCCACTTTCTTGGGTTTGTTTTTATGTTTCTCAATTGCCTTGGGCAAGTTAACAACCGGTTGTAAAGATGTTCTGCATGAGGTAGGGACTGCTTTGATTTGAGCTGTGTTATGTGAAATCAGACTGTAAGCCATCTCTTGGCTGTTGAGTTGGACTCTGAGGCTTCTGCTAGGACATGGCGTGGATGGAGAGTTGCAGGAAAAGCAGCAGGGAGTGGGAGGGAACATCAACGGAACACCCCTTCACACGGCACTGCCAGCTGTGTGCTCCGAATGACTGACGCTTGGGCCGACTAATCAGAGTTCGGGTTGGTGGCCAGGGAGGCAGGCTGGGTACCCGCAGCCCCAGCCCAGTTTGCATACCCTGTGCAATCGGAGCCGGTCCTTGGGTGTGATGTACGTTGCATCTCTGGGCCTAAGCACAGTTGTCTTCCTAAGATACCCAGACAGACCTGGCCAAGGTGCCCGTCACCACCTCTTTGCAACAGACAGATTCTCCGTGGTGCTCGGTGCTGGTTCAATAAGCAAACACTCCGGTTTGGGGACCTTCTGCCTCATCTGCAGGGCCCTCACGATCTGGGCAGACCCAGAGCTTCTCCCTCCACCCCCCACTCATCACGCCACACCGAGCCCCCTCACCCTGCAGGGACCCATCGAATCACGACGATGGGGACGACAGTGCTGGCCACGTTTGAAGGACTTACTCTGGACCAGGCAATCCCTTAGCGTGTATTGGCTGGTTTAATCGGTGACGGGCTTTGTGCTGCTTTCATCGCTGTTTGGAGACACAGAGAAGCTGAGTCCTGTACCCAGGGTCTCCATTAAGTGGCGGGAAAGGAATTTATTCCCCCAATTCTGACTCCCCAGCTCTCCTGGCTCAGCTGTGACTGTCTTCTAAAGCCTTCCCTGAGCTTCAAGGTCAAAGGCTACCTCTGTCCTCTGAGTTCCCCTGACCTTTGGATTTTCTAACGGTGCTTGTCACCTTCCGAGTGCAGCAGGAAGGGTGTTACGCAGTGGCTGGCACAGGGAAGGCCCGCGGAGTCCTGGCCCTTCCTGCCTCTCCTCCCGAAGGCAGACCCCCAAGCCAGAGTCAGGGTTTCGCGTGCCCACGGCCTGGTGCCTGCTGGCCTGCGGTCCACACTTGCCATATGCTGGCAGCTTCTGTGCTTGAACTTAGACCTGAGTCTGACTGGGGAGCTAGTTTCACACTGAGCGGCTCCAGGGGCATGGCAGGCACTTAGGACACACCCTGGCCGGGCAGACGGTGACAGATGTACACGTAGGGAGCGAAGGAGAATGAAGACACATCGTCTTCAGCGTGACCTGGCATTTTCACGGGACGTGCAATGAGAAGAATGGAGAATGCGTGTCTGGTGGCGGCGGGATGAGCTGGGGCCTGAAAGACCTGAATGACAGTCCTCACTGTGTCCCTTACTCTTGAGGGCCTTAGGGAAAATCACAGGACCGACCACCCTAACCCTCCGGCCTTTGACCTATAAAGTGGGGCTAACCACCCTCAGTTTAATAGGTGGTCCTGGGGCTAGACCGAAGTGTTTGAAAGAAAGCCCAAGCATGGCGCCTGACGCAGAGTGGGCAGTCGATGAATTATTCATTTATCTATTCAGCAAACGCTTATTGAACACCTACTGTGTGCCAGGTGTTGTTCAAGACCCGGGGTCAGCAAACTGGGGCCTGCAGGCCCCATCCGGCCCATGACCTGTGTTTGTAGAGAAAGTGGTGTTTCGGGTCCCAGCCGTGCCCCTTTGCCCGTATACTGTCTACAGCGGCCTCTGGTCTACAGCGCAGAGCTGGGCAATTGAGACAAGGACAGTGTGGCTTGCAGAGCCTAAAATTTTTCCTTTCCAGCTCTTTGCTGCGAGGAGAGAGTTTGCTGAGCTCAGTTCTACGTGATGGGGATAGACACAACCAGAACGGCAAAACTCTGTGCTTCTGAGATCACGTAGCGTCGAAGGGTGATGCATTCTGGGAAGAGGATGAAGGGCTGGTGGGCCGCGGAGGCGGAGAGGGGAGCTGTGGAAACAGGGTGGCCTCTCTCTCGATGTGACGTGTGAAGAGAGGGGTCCACCTGGGAAGCCACATGCCTCTTCGTAGACAGAGGACCTCTGTGGGGACAAGGCGGGCTGGCAACAGAAACTCCAGGAATATTCATATGAAATACCTCCTGCATGCTTCATGGGGCTATTATGCTTCATGTCAGCAAACCCGGAAAATTTCCAGTGTCCTGGAATGTATGTTCCAGAACCTGCGGGGGTGCAGAGACAATGAAGAACCACGGAACAGAATTTTTAAAAACCCACACCTTACATTATAGTATGGAAAGTGCTGTGGGACGAAGTAGGGCGGGGCTTAGGGTTGGTCCAAGCCGGGTCGGGAGAGTGTTGCAGGTTTAAAGGGGGAGAAGCTCGGCCATCGTTGGGAAAGCGGCACTTGAATAAGGAGTTGAGGGAGATGCAGGGGTGGGCCCTGTAAAATAAGAACCTCTGGGCCAAGGGGACAGCTGGTGCAAAGGCCCTGGGGTGGCGACGTGCCCGGCACTGTTCAGGGACAGCAGAGTCAGCCCGAGGCTGAGTGGCAGCAGTTGAGGTCAGATAGGGCATGGGCCAAGGACAGGCCTGGGGCGGGGGGCCAGCCGGGAGCCTCTGTTTTGAAGATCACCGGGAAGATGGTGAGTTCTCCTCCGGAAAATTTTAACCCATCTCGGGAACAAAAGAGTGCCAGAGAGTTCGCACTGGAGACAGGTCGATAAAATTGACCCACGCACCGAAGAGCCACTGTTCTCTGTGGAGAGAAAGGGACTCGATTCAGGTCTGAGGAATTACGCTGGAACCAGCTGTGTTTCTCCGGGGGCGAAGCCGAGGGTAATGAAAGTCCGCAGTGGTCAGAGATAGCGTCCGTGCACACACAAAAGCACCCCCCCCCACACACACACACAGGTGTGGTACGTGGACACACACGCCTTGTTCACACGTCCCTGTCAGAGCATGCATGCGGTGGGGGCTTTCGACTGGACTACCATCTTCCTTTTTCTGGCTCAAGCAAACACGCCGTGTGCCCACCCACCCGCTCCGAGCACGGGAGGCGGTCTCCAGGGCGGCGCCGTGAGCATCTGTAGGGGACACGGTTACAATCATCTGGGAGACCGCGGGCTGCGGAGTGCCCCTCCCGGCGGGCGCACAGCGGTCCTGAGGCCGGCTGGCTGGCCGGCCTTGGGCTGAGACTCAGTCTCCAGGGGGTTGGCGAGCAGAGGCCTGGGGCAGCTGTTTGTGCGTCTCCAGCGGTGTGAGGGGAAGGTGTTCTCTGTCTTCTGGCTGCGGTGGGCCAGTGGGGAAGGATGTTTCTACCTCTGTTTTCCCTCGGCGAGCAGTTGGGGGGTGGTGGTTTGAGCCCCACGGGCTCCTAAAATTCAGGTCAGCCTGCAGAATTTGTTTTATGCCGTCATTCCCAAGCCACCTGCTGGCCACAGGGGCGTACAGCTCTTTTTAGCTGAGCACCTAGTGTGTGTCCGGGGCTTTGTGTCCCTGATCTCACCGAAACATCTCAAGGATGGGTGACAGGGCTGCCTTTGTCCCCCTCTCCATTTCACAGACTCGGACGCCGAGGCTTGCAGAGGGTATGTGCCTGGCCCCAAGTGCCCCACCCCCCCGCCCCCAGGCAGGGAAAGGTGGAGGGATTCCCGGAGGGAATCCGGCCTCCTGGTAGCACAGTCTGCAGGGCTGGCTTCTGAGCAACAGAGCAAATGAGCCCGCCGCCACTCCCAGGGGACGCCTCCGCCACTGCTCACTGCCGCCCCCGCTGGACTCATCGGGACGGGGATCTAGGTGTTGTCTCCGGGGATCCCACAACACTCCCACGACTTCATATCTCTGGATCCTAAATGACATTTGGTATTTTCTGAAATCAAATTCCACCTCTTCCACCGCTCCTCCGCCCAGAAGGATAAAGGCTTTCCACCGCTGGGGATGATCTTAATTGGTTCTGAGGTTGTGGAAACCAAACAGTTCACGGCAATCACACTTTTTAAAGAGGCTGCTAAGTGTTTGGAGTTATGTCGACCCCTTCCTTTGCATTATCTCATTAAAAAACAGGTCTTGCTGCTCCATTGCTATAAAGAT
Source organism: Phyllostomus hastatus (assembly GCF_019186645.2). Taxonomy (NCBI): domain Eukaryota; kingdom Metazoa; phylum Chordata; class Mammalia; order Chiroptera; family Phyllostomidae; genus Phyllostomus; species Phyllostomus hastatus. The sequence continues at coordinate 44,102,236 of NW_025334017.1, read as the reverse complement.
GCCAGCCCGATACTCACTGGGAACTTACAACGTGCGGGACAGCACAGTGAGGCAGGCACTTGTGACCCGTAGAGCACCCTCCAGAGTCATGTTTTCGCGCCCACTTCACAGAGGGGACGCGGAGGCACGGAGAAGCGTGTGCAGTCACACAGGTGAGGCGAAACAGAGGAGGCCATTACATTCAGGTGCGCAGAGCTGGGAGCTCGTTGCCCCGGGCCCACTTCTCCGCCCAGGCTGCATCTTCCTGCCGGCGCCCTGCGTCCTGCGTCAGGTCCCCTTGGGAGAGTTTGAGAAACGCAGGCGCCGCCATGCCCTGCCCTTCGGTTCTGTTTCAGGGGTCTGCAGTGGGGTCCCGGCATCAGTGTTTTTGTCCTGGTTGCTTTCGTGTCTTTGTCATTGTGATCACGACACTCGGGAAGGGAAACGCATACCACAAGTGTACAGCTTGGTGAATTCACGGACAGGGGAGAGCTGCGTCACTGCCCCAGGCAGGGACACCGCCAGGACTTGGATGCTGCTGCCGTCCTGTCCCTTTGCATTCACAGCCCAGACCCCCCCTGCCCCCCCAGAAAGTAGCCAGCACCCTGACTTTGACAGCAGTCATTTCCTGTGTTTCCGTCACTGCCAGGCATGGAGTTAGCCTTTCCTGCCTTTGGACTTCATGTCACTGAACCAGAGGGATGGTGTTACTCTGTGTCCAGGGTCTCTCCTTCAGGCTCAGGTTTGCGAGCTGTACCCGCATTCGTGCACGTCGCTGTAGCTCGTGCATTTTCGTCGCTGCAGAATCCCAGGGTGTCACTGCGGATGGGCATTGGAGTTGGTCCCAGCGCTGGGTCACTACACGTAATGGTGTTGGGGACTTTCTTGTATGTGCTTTTCGGTGCATATACACACGTGTTTTTGCCAGGCCCATACCTAGGAGTGCAGTTGTTGGGCGTGTTCCCCTTCAAGTACAGGGCACGTCTGCCTTCCCACGTGGCTGTCCCATGCCAGAGCCCCAGCCGTCGGGTGGGGGACCTGTCCCCCCACACGGGGTCTCAGCCCCCCTTCGTTCGGTCGACCATTTCATTCTGGCCATTCGGTCGGACGTGAGGACGCAGGTCGCTGTGGCTTGAACTCGCATTTCCCTGACGGGCCAGGAGGCCGCTCACTTTTTATTCGGTGGGAAGCCGCTCCGCGAAGGGGAGTGTCTCCTGCAGTCTCCACGTCCCTTTTCCACTAGGTCGCCTGGGTTTCCTTCCACGTTCTGGGGGAAACGCCTTCAGCACGTGGGTGTCCAGTGCCTTAGCTCACTCAGCGGCTTCACGTTTCTCTCTCTCAATGGTTTTGTTGCTCCTGTGTTGTTTTACGAACAAAGGCTCTTAAATTTAGTGCAGTGAAATTGAAAAAGTTATTTCCCTTATGAACAAGTCATGCAGATCAACTCCATTATTTTCTTCTAGAAGTGTCATGGTCTTATCTTTTCTGTGGAGGTCTGCCTCAACCTGGAATTGTTTTTTTTGTGTGTGTGTGTGTATAATATGAGGTAGAAGTTATCTTACTTTATTTTATTTTTTTTTTAAACAACGTGTGTATTTCTTTAAGCCGCTCAGGAAAACCCAAATGACAGCCTAGGCTGAGAACTGCACCTTGCTGAAAATCGTAGAGGGCATTTGGCAAAAAGCATGAAACCTCAAAGAAAAACATGGATACCACCAAATCCCAGCATGCAGAAATAGTCACATTTGCTTACGTCATGAAGGTGGCAATCCTGTCTACTTTCTTTGACAATGCCTGGAACCTAGCCTGGCGCTTGGTAGATGCTTGGTTGTATTTTTCTGAAGGAAATAAAGAGTACATTATTATATCATTATCAGATAGATCTCAAATGTCTTCCTCAAACTGTCACTTGTCTTTAAAGTTTTATTGTTTGTGCTTTTCTTCTTCAAAAGTTGCACATTGTTGTATTCAGAATCTACCCTATCAAGCTCTTTTTCTGTGATTTTCCCTGTGGGTTTCTGCTCTCTAAAGCCTTCTCTGGATTGTCGCAGTTGGGCCATCCCTAGGTTTTCAATAGGAGGTAAGATGTTTCTGTTGATTTCAAACAATTTTGCCGTGTTAAGGATTTCTTTCAATGCTGCTAATTTGAAAATACCAGGAGCAGACACCGAACTTGACCCGTTACCACTGGGCATCTATTGAGGTGATGATACGGAGTTTTCCCTTTGACATATTAATGCGACGACTCCCATAAATTACTTTTCTAATGGCAGGCTATCTTTCATGTTCTTGGCATAAACACCTTACTATTTTCGGCCTTACTGGACGTAATGTCCTACTTGGACATAATAACTTTTGTTCTTTTAATATTTTAATATGCTGCTAGATTCCCCTCCTTGGATGTTATTTTGGAATTTTGCTTCTGTAACTGTTTGACAGCATGCTCTTCCTTTCTCTCTTTCTTTTTAATCTTATTTTTGTTGGCTTTTCAATGTGATGCTGTCCTCCCCAAAAAGTAAAAGGGAGAACTTTTATTTTTTCCTGAGAACCAGAGGAAAGATTCATGGTCCATTTCTGATGGTTCAAAATAACTTTTAATTTTTATTGCATCTCCCTGCTATGTTGAAGTTTTTTTAAAAACTATTTTGGCATTTTATATTTTCCTTTAAAATCATCTATTTATCAACTTTTTAAAAGCCCTAGCACAGAGCTAACCAAAAAAACATGTTTTGAGTTTAAAACTATATCAGTGGTTATAAAAGCTTCCTATTAAAATTTTACGTTTATATTTAACCAGCTCTAGTATTTATTCTTAAAATGTACTCTTAATTTGTGCTTGTATATTTTTAATTGATTAAACGGTTTCTTATGTCTTTAAAGATTATATTGAACTGAAAGCTTGCTCTATTTTTATCTAGCCTCCCTCAATATTGATGGCATTAAGGCTATACATTTTCCTCTGAGAACAGCTTTGGATACCGCCCCTCAGTTCTGATTAAGGGGGTTCATTTTCATTTCAGTCAGGAGAATATGTTTCCCCAGCAAGATATGGATCAAAATCACCAAAAGGACCTTTTCAAACAACGTGGAAATCTGTGGAAGTCTGATGTCTTCTCTGCTCCACCCCCATGCCCATCCCTAAGACCTTTATTTTATTTATTTATTTTTGTAATTTTGTTTTAACTGTATTCCTAGTAGATAATAAATCATTAGACTTATAGATTTTTACCCTCTCAGAGTGGTTTATGGAGATTTTAACCTAGTTGTATATTTTATCAATTTGCTCACCTGTCATCATCTCCATCTTGTTTTATCTTATGCTTCTATACATTATATTTCCTTGTTTATTATTATTATTATTATTATTATTATTATTATTATTTTTTTGCCACGGGTCTACATCTGCACCTCTTTTACTCCAAGGTGGAACTTGTTGGTCTGCCATGATATTATGTGGGAATCTGATGCTGGTCACCCAAACACACTGCAAGTTCTTAAATGATGGTGCTGGCTAATGTATTCAAGGCAGGAGGGGAGTCCCCATACTCAGAATGGGTGTCAAGTGGAACGGCTGCTCTCTCTGGATGGACAGGCTATATTGTACCCACATGGCCTCCCAGGGGCTGGCTGGGCTTCTCAAGTGATGGTGGGATGCAGACTGTCTGTGAGGCCTCTCGGCTGGTCTGAGAGGGGCATGAGACTGCAGGATGTTTGTTAGGGGGAGGTCTTGAAATTAGCCCCTGGGCAAAGGGAGAGAAGGATGCAGAACCGAGTAGAGGCGGAACAGCGTGGCTATGCAGCCCCTACAAAGGCCTTAGCCAACACCATTAAGATCTTTCGAGCTGGAATGAGCTTTCAGAGTTAGCCCAAGTCAGGGCAAGGGGACTGCGCCTTTGTCCCTCTGTGTTGTTCAGCCGTTGGCTGTGAGCCACCACCTCTGGAAAGAAGTATGATCTTAGGTGAGGAATTTTCTTCAGCCGCAGCAGTCCTCTAAGGGCTGCTGGCTGAGGTGTTCTGGTCTCATTCCAGCACCTGCAGAGCGGGGAGGGGTCCTTGGTTCCTGACGGGGAATCTGGGTGGTACATACACCGCAGCGTCCACCACAGCCCACCAGTGCCAGTCACCGGGCCAAACCCTGGGCATGGATCATCCTGTTTAGCTCCCACAGATGCCCCGTGCGGTAGGCACTGGCAGCGTTCCCACTGTATGGGTGGGTAAGAGAGGTGTCAGGAGATTGAGGGTCTCTCCCTGTTCGCTGAGCAGCAGAACTGGCACTCGCACCCAGTCTGACTGAGATATTCTGCCTCCGTTGATTTACAAGGTACAAACGCTGCTCTCGATTTGCCTGGCAGTTACTTTCAAGTATCAAAAAAAAAAAATTCCTGGGACCTATACTTCTTCAGTGACTCTCTGGTTCTGCCTTTGTGTTGCTGTTTACACATGAATGACCAGCTGACAGGTACAGAGTTTTGGGGTTGCAACCTTTTTCCATTAAGAGACAGGTGCTGGTGGAAAAGGAAAGAGATTTATTCAGGTGCCAGTGACCCAAGATGATGGCAGACTCCCATCCCAAAGACCATCGTAACATCTCAGTGCAGGCAGGGGTTTTGTAGGGAGGGAGAGGGAGGGTGGAACAAAGAGATCCAGGGGAGGGGCTGTGCAAGCAGTGCGTTGCTGGTCCCGGCATTGATCTTCGATGTCGGCATACTGGAACCAGCCAGTGTCAGCCAGATTCCTGCAGTTCGGTGATCTGTGTCAGCCAGAGGCTTGTGGTCAAGGCCGTTTCTTGTACCCACGGGAACTGCCGGGCCTACAGCATGCTCACAAGGGAACTGTTAGTATATGAGTTTAAAAAATACGTTTGTTAGTGCATTGCATTCTATTTTATGGTTGGTTAGAGTAGGATAGAGTGTTTATTCCCTGTTACAGTTTAGTGCGCTGGGCCAAGGGGTCCTAGGACTCCTGTCCTTTCATCTTCCATTGGACATGACCTTTTTATTTCTGCTTATATGCTTGTAGGAGTCTGTGTCCACCTCAAAAATGCCATCGCATTACTTCAAGGTGTTCACTTTCTTTGCGTTTGCTTTCCACTTGGGGAGATCACTCATTTGTTGTTGCATTCACTCATTTTTCAAAACCTGTTGGTGTTCAGTCCCTGCCAGACACAATGCTGGGTGATGGGTCCACAGAGACAAGCCAGGCACAGCACCCTGCAGGGTTGAGGAGGGACGAGAAAATAAAACACAGCGTGTGCTGGGAGACAGACCTAGCAAAGACTCCTGAGTCTGGGGAGGAGGCCTTAGGGAAGGGAAGCCTTCTTGCAGGAGGTGAGCTCTGATCTGGGGTTTGAAGTATGTGTAGGAGTTTGTCAGGCGACAGACCGAAGCACTTAGTGACTCCCAGTCTCCCCAGACGGCTTCTTCTCTCAATCACGGGGCTGGACAGCGTTCCCCACGGCCAGTCGCAGCTAGTGCTTAGCTCCGAAACTCTCTAGATGCTTTCCTTCTGTTCACTCATTCCATTCTTATTTTTCAGAGCAGAAACTGAGGCCCAGAGAGGCTATACAGCTCTCCCAAAGTCACACAGTCAGGAAGTGGCAGAGGCACAGTTTGGTCCCCAGAGGGAAAGGCAGAGCTGAAGGCCCAGAGGTCGACCCGGCCCGTGTTGGGAAATAGGGACAGGCCACCCTTCCCCCTGCCCTATCCACCCTCTTTGCACCCTCTGCCCAGGCTCTGTGTCAGCAGCATGAACAACCTGTGGGCCCTTCCCACATTTGGTACAACAGTAGGGAAAACCTCATTGAAGACTATGGCAACAGGGGAGAGTGACTGGGCCCAGCGCCAAACGAATATACCAAGACAAGTGGGGATTTATGGCCAGAGTGGGTAGTCAGCGGATGGAAAATTACTAAGAGGAGAAATCAAAGGGAGGGAATTTTTGCTAACCTGACCCAACAAGATTCTTACTCTAGGTGGACCGAGGACTTAAGGCATCAAAGGTGGGCGATGTGGGACTTGGTCAGATAGCAAGGGTGGGGGGCTCTTGCTAAATAGATTGAGTAGCATTCTTTGCTAAGACAGGGCCGGGCAGGCCAAAGACAGGACAGGGGCCAAGGTTGGGCAAAGCCTGTTGGGAAAGGGCTCCGAGGAGCCTGACTGTGGTCTGTTCAAGGACAGAGTCTCTGTCACTGCTGCTGTCACGTGACCCGGGGTTCATCCAGGACTGCGTGAGAGCCAGGACACTGCCCACCGCAGCGCTGAGCGAGGGGGCCTGATGCCCGGCCATAACCGCCGCTCCCTTCTCTTGGGTGCATTGCCCCTCCCACAGCCCGAAGCTCTCTCTGACCTCTGCTGTGCACCCTACACCCCCCTGCTTCCTGCAGGCTGGCAGTGCCCCCCCCCCCCACCGCCCCCAGCCGCCCTGGCCCTGTCACCATGACGATCTGCAGTCTGCCAATAAAACACACTGCACAAGCTGCTTTTTATTAGAAAATGTATGATTTCCCAGCCCCTGCGTGCCGGGTTGCCTTGGCAGCAGCTGGAGGCATTCCTCTGTAACGCCCCCTTCCCTCCCCACCCCACCAGCCTCGTGTCCTCATGGACAGGGCGACGCCTGGTCTTCGAAGGAAGGCTGGCGGGCGTGTGGGGGGAGAAGGCAAGAATGGCTCGGGTCTGGGGTGTTTTCTGTTGTGGGACCCTAGAAGACGAGGGGACGGGGTTCTGTCTGTTCTGAGTGAGAGTTTCGGGGAGAACGATGCCGCTCTGGGCCCAGAGCCAGGTTTGGCTCTGTAGAGACCCTCAGTTCATCCCCCCAACAGCCCCCCAAGGCAGGCGCTTGCCTTAGCCCCATTTTGCAGGTGGGCACGCTGAGGTTCCGAGACGGTCAGTAACTCACCCAGGTGGACAGAGCTGCGAAGTGGCAGAGACAGGGCCTGCGTGCTGTCCATCTGACCCTGCGGCCCCAGCCCTCCAGAGTGTCACCCTACCGAGGGTGACATGCCCCCCGCCGTCTCCTCCCCCCGTCCCCAATTCCTCAGCAGCGCAGGCTTGAGTCTGAACTTACTCTCTTGAGGCCAAAGGCATGTCTTTCCCCTGGGGCCTTGCCTCCAGCCCCCCCCCCCCCCAAAGCCTGACCTTCCCAAGGAGGCAGGCCCCCATCCTGTAAATATTATGGCATGTGAATAATATCTCAATAAAGCTGTCATTTTACAAAACACCTGCAAAGACCGATAACCATGCATCACAGTCGGTGCCCCCTGTCCTGTTTCCCTGAGGGGTGGCCCCGCATTGGTTGTCAGCTAATGGGGTCCGGACAAGCCTCTGCCTGGCTGAGGCGGGGGGGGGGGGGGGCCGTGAGCGGAGGAAACTCACGCAGCCCGGGCCCCAGGCCTGCAGTGAAGTAGAAATTGGCTGCCCAGCCCAGCAGGCTTCCACCCACACGTCCGGAAGATTCTCAGCGCGGTTCTGGCACTCGGCTCACACGGACCACGGACAGGGCGCCCCAGGTCTCTCTGATCCTCCGCTGTAGGCGGGAGGGCTGAGCTCAAGGAAAGGGACAGTGTCCATGCAAGTGTCAGGCGGTGGTGGTCACTGGTGTCAGTGCCACGAAGCCAACATTTGCGGTTCGGCTCACCGGCAAACGCCAGGCACCCAGAATAATGCCAAGCACGGAGGTGCTGCCTGGGTATCCGCAGAATGAGAACTCGGTTACGGGGCGGCAGGGAGGTCGGTAGGAGTGCGCCTCGCGAGAAGTATCCATCCGCGGGACAGCCCTCTCGTCCTCCTGCGGTGTCACAGTCCCGGCCCTCTCTCCACATTCTGGGGTCCTAGTACCCCAAGCGGGCCGTGACCCCAGACGTGATCCGCACCTCTGTGAGAAGGGCGGTCCCTTCTAAGGGGAAATCCATATGAAGCCTCTGTCCAGCTGCACGGCACCCTTCCCCCCTTCCGAGTCTCTCTGCTTCCATTACTTCTTCGTGGTAGGAGCACATTAACTAGTCCCTGCCCATTTTCCCTTACAGCCACGCTTCGGCCAGACGTCGTGATCCCCTCATCCCACCCCCATCCCGCCCAGGGCTAGCAGACCTGTGAGGGCAGAGGGTCCGCCCACCTGGACCGGGTGTGTGTGTTCAGTGCATACGAGTTAAATGGGTCCCGCTCTGGGCATCTTTCTCACTCAGCTATAGAACTAACTCCCCCGGAAAAAAGCCAGAGCCTGAAGTCTGGTGAATGTGGCTCAGATTCCTCCAGCCATGTGCGAGAGTGTGTGAGTATGTGTATGTGAGTGTGTGTGTGTGTATTGCAAGTGTGTGAGTGTATTCATGTGTGAGTGTGTGTGTGTCGGCCAGATGTGTGTGTGTGTGTGGGGGGGTATCCCACAGGGTGGGCCCGTGCAGAGGGTGGGCACAGTGTGAGGCTGTCGGGTGGGGCAGCGTGGGGAGGGGCCGGGGGAGAGGGCTGGGCAGAGAGGCAGGCGGGTCCCTTTGTTTCAGGGGCTGCTTTGGGGGAGTCCTGGCAGTTTCGTCAGGCTTGTGACACATGGCTCTGTCCACCAGGGCCAGAAGGTCACTTTCTGTCTGAGAAGGCGACCATCGGAGGGAGGACCCAAAAAAACGCTGGAATTTATTTATTAAAAATTGTGTGTTTAATCTCACATGTTTAAACTTTAGTCACCTTCAGGTACTCTCCATTTGATGCCATACACCTACTGAGATATTTTTTCACGGCTCAGAACGGTTCTTGAATGTGTCAATTTTGGTGCCTTTTAGTGTTTCTGCTGTTTTTTGTTTTGCCTCTTCCACATCAGCAAAATGTTTCCCTTTGAAGACTTTTTTCATCCGGGGAAACAAAAAAAAAAGTCTCATGGGGTGAGATGGGGAGAATAGGGAGGGTGGGACACAGGGGTCACGCCATTTTTTACCAAAAACTGCCAAGCACACAGAGCAGTGTGGGCAGGTGCTCTCGTAAATCACCTGTCATGAAATGGACAAAAGCATTGAGTCTTTAAAAGAAAAATTCACTGGAACTGAACGCAGCCTCTCACAACAACACCAGCTGGCACACTGATCCAAATGGGTTTCTAGAATACTCACCTAGCAGGAGAAGCCTGTCTTAGAAGGGGCCTGCTCTCCAGAAGATAATTCTGGATTTTTTGGAGGGGTCCCCCCCTTGAATGTACAAAGTAGGAATTGAGATGCTTGTCTTGTTCCCCTGGAGTGAGTAAGGAGGCTAGAAGCCGGGACACAGCCCACACTTTGGGCATCCACTGCCCTGGACTGCAGACTCCCTTCTGCTGATATGCAGCGTGTGCCTGGGGCCCACAAGACGTTTTCCTCCTCTGACCTGCAGTTCTCACTGAGGGAAGAGGGGGATCCTCCTCCTCACCTCTTACGTCGTTCTGGGATGAGAAGGAGGAGATGGGTGGATTTCTTCTGATGGCCAGCCCAGTGCTGGGCACACAGTAGGCATTGAATAAACACTATTTGTATACGTTCTCCTGTTTTTCTCAAGTAGAACGTTTGGCTGTCCATCTTTACATTGTTTTAATGACTGTCATCAGAGCCGGTAATAAAACAACTTCAGGTTTTGTTGGCCTTTATATAATCATAGGTAGGCTAAGCCAAAAAATAATTAAGAAAAAAAAAAGGAGCCAAGATTTCCTCAGGAGCTCCCATAAAGGAAATCGAGGGGACGCGAGGCAGCCTCAGTAGTAACAGCGACCAGCAAATACTTAATTTAGAGCAATGCGTTCCCTGTCTTTGTCTCTGACAATTAGCTGCATGAAAACATCGCTGTCTGCCCTTGGAAAGGGAACATAATATGCAATTAAAAGCGAGGCCTTGCTGTTTGAGGGGACCTGTCACATGAAATCACAGGAGGAAGCAGCCCGTGGATGTTACGGTTTCCCGCGCTGAGGAGTCAGGGTAATTGGGAGACCGCAAACACCGGGGGCCAGGGCGGGCTGGGACGGACGTGTCACATAGAGACAACAGGGCACCCGTCGGCTGTGGGGAATGACGGGGTGAGTCACGGGGGCCGCAGTGGTGGAGAGGAACCTCGGGCGGCGGGACCTGGGTTCACATTCCGGCCCCTCTGGGTCGGCGCTGTGTTCTCCTCCCCTTCCCAGCTTCGGCTGCCTTCTGCTCTGTATCAAGTGCCGGGTCACGCTCTGTCCCCGGGGCCCGTCCACAGTGAGGGCGCTGGAGAGCCGTGAACCGGAGGCCAGCAGCAGCACCGGTTACCGGGTCCCAGGCACGTTTGAAAGGTGGTTTCATTCAATGCTCGCCACAATGCTCTATGACTCCTCTTGTTATCCCCACTTTGTAGATGAGGAAACTGAGTCAGGGAGGTAAATAAATGGTCCAGTACTCTGGGTCTAAGAGCTACGGTAACACATACAAAGATTATTCCACGAGTCTCTGTGGAATACCTGCTGTTTGCTTCATGCTGTGCTCTGCTCTTGAGGATAGATTAAAATCATGAATGAAACAGGCTAACTCTCCATCCCTGCGGATTTGATCATCTCAGCCAGAGACAGAAACAAGCACACCAGCGATTTCAGAAGAGTGCACCAAATTCCCTGATGGGGTGTGAGGGCAGCTTGCAGACTCGGGGTCCCGGCCTCGCCCTGCCCCCTGCCTCCCCATCACTGTCCTTGGTTTCTTCTGCCCTCTTGCCCTCACTCCCCTTTCCCCTCCCTCCTTTTCAGTAGCTCCACCTCCTTCTCTTCCTCCCCTGTCACTGCTCCCCGCAAGTGTGTGGTAGAGGAGCCAGCACAGGACTGGGGCCCTGACATTGGGGGTCCAGTCCTCGTTCTTGACCTCTCTGGGCCTCAGATTCCTCTTTTGTGAGATGAGAATATGAATCCGCACTGATTTCCAGGCAGGATTGCTGGGACGATCAAATGCCCCAGTGGACATAAAAGCAGTTGACCCAATGGCAAGAGCTATGCAAATGTGAAATGAAAAGTAGAACTACCATATAACCCAGCAATCCCACTATTGGCTGTTTACCCCAAAGAATCAGAATCAGGACCCTGGAGAGACAGGAGCAATCCCCTGTGTCTTGTAGCGCGGTTCCCAGAGGCCAAGGCGTGGAAACGGCCCACACGCCTGTCAGCAGGTGCGCAGATAAAGGACGTGCGGTCTGCCCGCACCCTGGAATATTAGCCAGCTTTGAAAAGGAAGGCAGTTCTGCAGTATGTGACAACGTGGGTGAGCCTTTGGGGCATTATGCTCAACAAAATGTGCCAGCCACGGCAGGACAAACACTGCCCCCAAAACACCTTATGTGAAGTGTCTGTAATGGTCAGACTCAAAGAACTGAAGAGCCGAACGGTGGTCGCCAGGGTCGGGGGAGCAGAAACGCAGAGGCACTGATCGGTGAGCAGGACGTTTGGGTTAAGCAGGCTTACCTGCCGTCAGCAGCACTGCACTTACCGCACACTGAAACACTGTTCGTTCACGTGAGTGTTCTTACCACAGTAACATAAAATTTAATAGCAAACAAGTGTGTCTAGTGGGCCAAACCGAAACCCCAAACCATAACAACCCCTCCAGAAAACCCCAAAGGGGTTGGGACCAACCCCACTGGCATCCGCACAGGCATGCCTGCAAAAGCAATGCCTTTTTCTAGATCAGGCACCTTGAGGCTCGATGGCTCTCCCCCCCTCCTCACCAGTTATCCGCATTTCACCTTCCAGGCCCCAAACTCTTCGGCTGCTCTCTCCCCGACACAAAACTCCCTCAGGTACCGGGACCGACCGTGCTGGGCGTGCCCGGGCGCGGTGGACCAGCCGCAGGAGGACGTGAGGACTGTGCGGAGAGACTTAGTTGAACGCATAGTTGTGAATTGCCAGCATCCTGTTTGCAACAGGGTCATTATACTCCGCAGAAGATAAAGCGCTGCTGATTGTCATGTGGGCCATCAATTGACCTCCGGTATATTGAGCCCCGCGTTGAAGGGACACACGGATTTAACACATTCCGATTTCAGAAATATAATAATGTGAGGAGAAAGAAGTGTCTCTCTTAGAATTGAGGAGTTAGGATGATCACGGTGGGAATGGGAATTTGAATGGGCGACGTTAGGTAGAGGAAACGGTATTTGGCACGCGAGGCAAGGTCGGGTCAGGTTCAGACACACTGATTGACAGGTGGTCGGGGAGGGTTGAACAGGAGAGGGGCCTGGGCTGTGTTCCGGGTCTGTGACTCGGCCGCCCTCGGAGCTCTCACAGTCAGTAGAGGAGACCGGTTCCTGAGCCGGAGAACCCGCTCCACTGTGGTGAGGTCCAGGGTGCGGTGTGCAGAGCATGCTAGGTGAGCACAGGGGAGCACTTACCTGGCCTGTGGTGGGAGGGGTCAGAGGAGAACTGCTAAGGGACGTGGTACCTCTGGCGAGTATCCCGGGGCAGGGAGTGGGCCGGCTGAGGCTGAGCAGGGCAGGGGACTGATCCAGGCAGAGGCATCCAGGTGGCAGGTGTGGCTGCTGTTTCCAGGAAGGACCCAGCAGAGGGCCGCAGTGCCCAGCCCGTGAGAGGGCATTTGATGCCCGATGGGGAGCTGGGCCTTCCTTCCTCACCCTGGGGGCAGTTAGCGTGGTGCGGAGGAGGTCAGCGGGGCGGCTCATCGCCCCGGCAGCCGGGGTGCGTGCGAGCAGTGGGTTCCCAGCAGCTGCTCCCCCGCGTGGCCTGGGGACAGCCAGAGCGCTCCCGTCTCGGCCGGGCGGATAGAAAACACGTAACAAATGTCCTCCTGACATTTTATTACACAATCCTTTTTTTCCATCCTCACTTGAGGATGTGTTTATTGATTTTTAGGGGGGGAGCGGGAGGAGGGAGAGGAGAGGACAGGAGTGGAGAGGCGGGGAGGGGAGGGGAAGGGAGAGGAGAGAGAAATACCGATGTGTGAGAGGGACGTCGATCTGTTGGCTCCCTTCTGTGCCCCGCCTGGGGATCGAACCCACAGCCCGGGTATGTTCCCTGACCCAGGATCGAGCCTTCAGCCCTTTGGTGTATAGGACGACGCTTCAATCAGCTGAGCCACCCGGCCAGGGCTGTAATTCTTAACATGCTAAGACTCGTGTGTGATGCTATTTATCCCGCGTTAGCCACTTAAGGTACATCTGGCCGTGGCATCTGCCCCACAGCCCTGCGTGTGAGGGGTTTTACTACTGCCCCAGTGGTTTTGACAAGTGCAGGGAGGCTCAGAGAGGTTGAGTGACTCGCCCCAACTGCAGGTCTCCAGGGCTGTCCCCCCAGATCCATCCACTCTGCAGGTAGCTGACTTTTCGAGTCTGGTGCTGGAGGCCCTGCGTGCTGGCCCAGCTTGGGTCTCCTGTTCTCGCAGTCACGTTAAGAGGAGCCCTTCCTGGTGGAAGAGGACTGCACTGGGGCGGGGAGATCCAGAACCCCAGCCGACAGCAGCTTGGTGAGAGAGATCTACCTCTTCGCTCATTTTCCTGTGCTTGCCTTCATCTCTTTCCCTGCTCTTCAGAAACCACTAATGCGCACAGAGCACCTCCTGCCGGGAGCAGGGCTCCTCGGTTTGTGTGCCTCTCTGCCTCTAACACCCACCAGGAGCCCTGCGGTCATGCGCAGGGGCGTGGCCTGTGTCTCTGAGCCCACCCTGCGGGCTCTGTTCTAAACGCCTTGGTGCTTCCACTCCCTCCAGTCCCAGACCAGCCTTGGGGAAGGAGGTGCTAACGGGTATCCGTTCTACAGAGGAGGGGCTGGAGGCCTGGAGAGGTGGAGAAGAGTGCCCAAGGACATTTAGTGAGAGTCAGGAGGAGGGGATAGTGCAGAAACAGTCTGATTTGGGGGCCCACTGTTAAACTATAGTCTTGGGTCTTCCTTGGCCGGGAGAGCAAAAAAGGGGAATTCTCCATTTGGGGTGGAACCTCAGAAACATGGACGCGGAGGGGATGCTGGCAGCCCAGACCAGGCCAGTCCAGGGCCTGGGACGTGCCCTTTGTTGAGGGCAGAATGCAAGCTAAGCGAGGAGGCTCAGCCCAGGGGGCAGGTGGGGCCTGGCAGCAGGCGGCAGACCTGGGATTAGATGCTCCTGGAAGACTGGCCGCCCTTTCCTCCAGGGCTTGACGGCGGCTTTGTACCTACCTTCGTGCCTGCCGTGTGCAGAATGATCCCCTGGATGTCAGCCACCACCCGCCCCACCCCCACCGCAGTGGCTCTCAAGACCAGAGTGCAGGTCAGTGTCACCAAAGGGCAGCGGCATAATGAGTTTGCCGTGTGCAGAGGGAGATGGAAGAACCGCCGGGCCCCCTGGACGGGTATTTATTCCGGAATCACTGACTCTGCACGTTGGAGGCCCTGCGTGCAGAGGATCCAGCCTGTGCGTCTCCAGTCTTAAAGGAGTAGGGCCTTATTTTCTTCACTGGGGAGTGGCTTTGGTTTTTGCACACAGACTAGTGCCACCCGCCATATCTCCGGAGACAGTTCTTCCTGCTTTAAAGCAAGGCACGCTCTCAGAGAGGGCCTAGGCTGGGGTGAATCTTTGTGGGGGCCTGTGTGTTGAAGGCACCCACAAACGCATTTGTTTCCCACCAGCCATTTGCAGCTCATCACTGAAGACCCCGCACAGGCGTCTCCCACTCCAGGAAGTCTTCTCTGATTGCCCAGGCTAGTTTGGTGCATCCCTCCTGCACTTCCGTGCACCTGCCTGCCTGGACTTCCTGCCTTCACTGTACTTTGTTGAAGCCTTTGGGGTCGGCCTCCTGCACTGGGCTGCAGGCCTAAATTCTCCAGCCCTGGGAGCTAGGGAGGGTGTTTGTCCCATTTAGAGCGAGGAGAAGTTTTCCAAGGGATTAAGTCACTCACCCAGGTTAAGCGCCTGCTGTGGGATTCAGTGTCATTTCCCGCAGGTCATGCTGCAATTCCACACGGTGGCCAGAGACTCTGGAGGCACCGGGGGGCTCAGGACATGACAAGAGCCCAGGGAAACGATCCATCAGCAGATGCTCGAGGGGCCTGCTGAGTGTCCTGGTCATTCAGTGCCTGCCCTCGAGGAGTGTCGGACTGAGGATGGGGGAGTGGGGAGATATGGCCCGCTTGGGAGGCGCCAGTCCGCACAAGCCTCTCTGTGGCTGCAGCTTTGTGACGGCTGCCGGGAGCGATCGGGATGGCCCCTGGGCAACGAGGGGCTCAGTGAGAAGCTGCAGATCAGGAAGGGCATGGAGACCCGCAGCGGTAAACGGTTTAAGGGCTTGAACTCGGGAGCTCGGATCCCTGCTTAGCAGATTGCTTGGCCTCGTAATCTTGGAGAACTTACACGATCTGTTCTGTGCCCCGGCTTCCTGACCTGTAGAATGGACACGGTGACTCTGATCTTGTTGGGCAATGAAAAGCACTCTGCACTGCGTTTGGGACGTCGTTGAGTGTTCCAGAAACGCCGTCTCTTATTATTAGCACGGTTGTTATCGGCAGCTTTGCCAGTAAGAAGGGCATTCCCGGCAGGGCACTGCTCCTCGGCGTCTGGCGTGGCTTGGGGTGGGTGGTTCTCAGCCTTGCCAACTGTGTAACTGGATCCCCCATTGCTCTGCTGCTAATTCAGCCAAACACCTTTGCTCTCCTTTGATTCACTGCGTCTGTCTGAGGCCAGAGAGAAACACGGGGCTGAGACGGCTCAGGGAGCCTGCCAGAGTGGGCAGCCTCGTGGTTGGCAAAGAGATGCCCCTCCTAGCTGTGGCCCACTGGGGCCCTGGGGACTCGCTGCTTCCGCCAGGCATCAGAGAGCATCCTTGACAGGACACCCTTTAGTGTGCCTTTTCCTTCTTTGGGTCAGATTTCTGTAAGATGCACCCATTCATTCATTCACTCACTCATTCATTCCCCCATCCATCATGCAGTAAGGGCCTGCTATTGCTTAAACGTGGTGCTGGAAAGTTGCACATTCTGATTCTCAGGTACGACTGGGAGGGGCAGAGTTCCCGGGAGCCGAGCTGTTCTGAGGGAGCACAGTGACCTGCGAGCATGTTTCCTTGTGACAAGTTATCTGAGGAGAAGGTATTAGCCGAAGGCATAAGATGACCCCACAGCGCGAGGTCTGCCAGAAGCAGAGTGAGACCCAGAGCGCGCTCCTTCCTCCCGCTCATCTCAGGGAGGCATCCTGTTTGTTTGCTTTTATCTTTGAGTTTTGGCTGACGGGCACTAGGAGCTTAAGAAAAATGTGTGGGGAAGTTGTTTTTCACTTGAAGAAAATCCATGCAGTAGCTTAAGTTGTCGTGTAGACCAGCACTAGGATCACCCTTGTTCTTTTGTTTTTTTCAGACCCTGAGATCTTCAGTTCAGGGGCTGTCTCTCTTTTTTCCAGGTCTTGCCACCAGGCTGGATAAGTGTTGAGCAAATGAGTGACTGGATGAACATGTAAATGACTTAGTGAGAGGCATACCCTAGTTCAGTTCTTTATACACCAGTGTGTTTCTGGAGTCGAAGAACTCCTTCTCTGGGGTAAACAAAGGATCTCGTGATTTTGCCGAAGAAGGAAAAAACTACTAATACAGGAAATACTTGTGACTGATATACAGGAGAAACAATTGTATTCCGCTGCTTCTGAATAAGCACTAGTTGTTGAGTGGGAGAAGGTGGCAGGCTTTGTGTGAAGTGGCCTCAGGCTCAGAGTTCTCTGTACGTACCCGTCTGGGTTTCTTACGTTTGTGCCTCCAGTGTCATCCCTTTCTTTCATCCCCACAAATATCCTCCCCTTGGCTAATTTCTACTCATCCTTTAAGACGTGCTGCTCAGAAAGAAAAGGAAGAAAAACTTCCAAATTCTTTTTTTTAAGATTTTATTTTATTTATTTTTAGAGAGGGAAGGGGGGGGGAGAGAGAGAGAGAGAGAGAGAGAGAGAAAGAAACATCAATGTGCGGTTGCTGGGGACCGTGGCCTGCAACCCAGGCACGTGCCTTGACTGGGAATTGAACCTGCGATGCTTTGGTTCGCAGCCCACGCTCAATCCACTGAGCTACACCAGCCTGGGCCCAAATTCTTTTTAAAATGCAATCATAGCAATGATGCCAAAACACAATGAAGACTGTACAAATAGAAATAGAAAACTACAGTCCACTCTCACTTATGAATATGAAGGCAAGTATCTTTAGTAAAATATTTGACCAGTTCAGCAATGCATTTAAAAACTATTCCACAATCAAATGGGATTTGTTTAGGATGTAACTTTTTTTTGTCTTAGTAAATTGATCTAAGGAGAGCAAGCACACAATCAGCTTGGTAGATGCTTAAAAGACATCTGGAAAATTCAACATATATTACTTGAAAATTTTCTTAGTAAAATTAGAATTGATGTATACTTTTTACCTGGGAAAATAGCTTATTTTAATTCAAAAGCCAGCATTGTACCTACTGAGAAACCACTGGAAGCATTCAGAGTAAAGAACTATCAATGCTATTATTTAACATTGTATTAGAGATAGTAGCCAATGTGATTCTACAAGAGAAGAGAATTGGAAGTATGAAAAATAGAAAGAGGAGGTAAAGTTGTCACTGTTTTCTGATAATGTGACTAATGCCTGGAACACTTGAAAAAATCAAATCAAATATACTAAGAGATTCATTAAGGTGGCAATGCAAAAAGTAATATACAGAAATGGATATACACATTAAAATGAAACCATATACCTATTTACCATAGTAACAAAAAAGATAAAATTCCTAAGAAGAGTTTTAACAAGAAATGTGCAAGAGTTATAGAAAAAGAACTTTAAGCTACTCTGAAGGTAATTAATAAAAACTCAGAACAAATGGGAGGGTTTGGTGTGCTCTTGAGTTAAAAAGGCTTTAACATAAAGATACTGATTCTGTCTATATTTATCTCTAAAATTAATCCCAAGGTAAACAGGCTGGTACTTGTTTAACTAGACAGATGGATTCAGACATTGAATGCTTAATTTGTTCCAGATTCTGTTTACATTCTTTACCAGTACTTCCTTAAGTAACCCATTGACAAACCCTGAGTCATGCACTATTATTATCATCGTGTCTATGTTACCGCCGAGGAAGCCGGGGCACATACAGGTCACACACAGGTGGGTCACACACAGCCGGCACACGGCAGAGCCACTCTGAAAACCCATGGCGTTCACCTCTAGCACCTTCCGCCACGCAACCCCAGTGCTGTGTTGTGAAGTAACAGGAAGCAGATATTGTGATAGGAAAGACGTGAATAGATATCCACCTCGTTGTCTTTTTTGTGGGTAGATGTAGGAAAAAAGACTGCCTCATGGGATTATTGCAAGCGTTAAGTGATTTCACACGTGCAGTGCACCCAGCTTAGTGCAGAGTGGCTGCCCAGTAAACGTTAGCCCCTTTGCACCAAGGATGGGGCCCAGCGGAGAGCAGCTCTCCCGTTCGCCCATTAGAGTGCTCCGTGTGCTTGATCACGCTCGTGCTCTGTGTGGTCTTTGTGTTTGGCTGGGAATGTAAAAAGGGATAAATATTGAATGAGTGAGTACAGAAAAGAAACAAAAAGCAAAAAATAAGACAGAATCAGTAGCAGGGCTGCTAGAAGAGCCGTTCTCACCCTCCTGTTGACATTCTCTTCATCATGTTGATACTGACATTGTCATCAGCTGGTCTTCTTTCTCACCAGGTAAAGGGGGAGAATAGGAAATAATCTCTTCCCAGCTCTGTGATCTTCACCATGTTCCTAGCCCAAGTCTTGGTTTCTTTGTCTATAAAGTAAGGGGGATAATAATAGTACCTACTACACAATGGAATAATCTATACCCTCGAAAGTGGCGAGGCTAGTTGTCAGTGTTCACTATTATATGGTTATTATTTGTTGTTATTGTGGTAGTATTGTAATGTGCTCATGCTGACCCTGTATGCTATCCATCCATCTGTCTACCCGCCCACCCGCCTACCCATCCATTTACTGGATCCATTAATAAAACATTAAGTACCTACTTTGTAGCAGGCCCGTGCTAGGTCCTAGACACACAATGATAAGACAAACACACCTGTATCTTCCCTCTGGAATTTATAGTTAAGTAGAGTGGCAGTCCCTCCAGCCTGCACTCTCACCCCTGTGTTTCCAGACCATAAAAGATGTTCATATCGTGTGTTCAGATGATAAACATAGTTGGCTTCCCATTGGGATGGTAGGGAACTTTTTCCATAGGGAAAAGGCAGATTCAATGGAGAAGCCCCGGGGAATCCATTGTAGCTACCTAATGTGAGATGCCGGGCCCAGAAAGCGAAGTTATCTGTGATGTAAATGTGTTGCCAACACTTAGAGACCTACCCTGGGATTTTTTTTTTCCTTTTCCTTTTAAAGTAATTTCCTCCTTAAATGTTTTCCAATTGTATCTGCTCAGGTTATTGCCTTTCACAATGTGCGCCACGTCCTGCGTCATAATCTGTATTCTACCTGCCCCGAAACGTTTTAATTCACTTTTTGCATCCTGTCCAACGTGATGAATTAGAGCCAGGGAATCATTGACTAAGTGTCGGGAAAGATGGATCGAGGAGTTGAAACTAATGGCATTTGGGGACAGTATTTTTTCCGCAAATACCAGAGTCACAAATGAAGAAGTAAGTTATGTTGCAGCCGAGCCCAGGACACAGACTTCAATGACACGTGCGGACTTTTGGAAAGAAGAGGGTGAACTGCGTCTGCGTTTGGGTTCTTGGAGAGATTCCGGTTTTAAACAGAAGACCAGCCAGGGATGGAGGAGAACAGCACTGGGCTGGGACTGGTTCAGCAGCCCCTGACCCGACACTGAACGGGGGAAAGAAGGAAGACGGGCAGACGCCGTGGGGGGCAGTGGGAGCCGGCGGGAGGTGGAGGTCAAAATGGGTCAGACCTGGAACTTGGTTTGGAAAGAGCGAGAGTGGATGAGGTGGACACACTGGAGCCAGGCGTGGGGGGTGCTGCGGCCGGCCCTGGGCTGAGTCTGCGGGCTGAGAGAGCCCGCCTCAGGTAGCTGGTGGCAGGGTGCGGTGGAATCAGAAGGTCACTCTGGGTGAGCACCTTTGGAGATACGGCTTTTCAGGATTGGCTTGCACTGATGAACCCTCCTTGACATGTTGTATTACAAGGACTCTGGGGTCTTTTTTTTTCTTTTTTCTTTTTTTTCATCTTTTAAAAAGATTTTATTTATTTATTTTTAGAGAGGGAATGGAGGGAGAAAGAGAGAGAGAGAGAAACATCAATGGGCGGTTCCTGGGGGTCATGGCCTCCAACCCAGGCACGTGCCCTGACTGGGAATCGAACCTGCAACACTTTGGTTTGCAGCCCGAGCTCAATCCACTGAGCTACGCCAGCCAGGGCTGGTCTTTTTTTTTCTTTAATGTGAATATATAGAGCTATCAAAACCACATCCTATACACACACACACATTACCTGGACCGGTAACATTTTCCAAAGTGTGTTCCAAAGGGAACTAATCAATTTTGAAGATAAGGGTTTAATGGCAAGATAGTTGGGGCAACATTTGCCCGTCATTTGAGAGTCATACTACACAGTGGCATCTTAAAGGCTTGGAGAAGCCCAGCAACTTACAGCCTTTCATCTAGCCTTCCCCAAACTCATTTACCTCGTGGAACCTTTTCGTGTTTGGGGGATTTTATCTAATAATACCCTTTAAATTAGTGTTCTACTTGGTACTGTTTGAGAGATTCGAATAGGATGCTCAGCACGTCCTGTTACCCGTCAGCTGTCCTGCAGGCGGCCAGCTTTTGCTCGGTGGGCTTGCTTCGGAATCCATTCCTCACCCTGGACACCGCTTTGCTTAGTCACGGCACAGTGACTTAGTCACGGCACTGGTGAGACTGCTAGCTGCCGGGTGTTGCCCTAGCGTCGCTGTGGTTCATGTGTTTGCAGCCTCCCCTTCCCTGTTCAGGTCTCTGCCTGATGGGGCTCCCTACCGCCTGCCTCTCCTTCTCTGTAGCCTCCAACCCCCACATGGACACTGCCCCACCTGGCTCGCACAATGCTCGTTGCAAGTCTCATGGCCATGGTCACAAGCCCCCAAGCTCGTAGTCGGGTCATTTCTCGTCTCAACGCCTCTGTTCTCCTGCAGCCGTGAACCTGAAGACCACATGCTCTTTAAGGCTGCTCGCCTTGGCACTTGGCTGGGGTCTTCTTCGTCATGCTGAGTCTTCTTTACCCAGCTAATCCCGTGTCCCCTTCAAAACCTACTTCACATGTCCTGCCTCTGGC
Source organism: Phyllostomus hastatus (assembly GCF_019186645.2). Classification (NCBI taxonomy): domain Eukaryota; kingdom Metazoa; phylum Chordata; class Mammalia; order Chiroptera; family Phyllostomidae; genus Phyllostomus; species Phyllostomus hastatus. The sequence goes on along the minus strand of NW_025334017.1, from coordinate 44,081,067 downwards.
ATCGGGGTGCTACTCCAGTGATTGTTCTGTCCGGCAGTGCTTTCTGAGCCTTGCTCAGAAGTAAGCCCGTGGTGCAGACGCCTGGCTGACCACGTGCCCGGGCATGCCGCCATTTCTTGTTTAGGTTCTCCCTTCCCCCAACTGACTGGAGCTTCTTAGGGGTGTGGGTTTTGCTTATTCCTTTCTGTTTCCACAAGGAGTGACATACAGGTGCTCAGTAGATGTCGTCCAATGACTTGGCAATGTGGGATTTTGGCAGGTCCTTCCAGCGTGATTTGCATTGGGATAAGTGGTAAGAACTAAAGGTTTGTCACAGGTTAAAAAAAATGCTACATTCTTAGAAAATAGCAGACCTTGTATTTAGAGTCTCTGGTGGACTTAAACTACGACGTCGAAGGATCTTCTTGTGTGCTTGCAAGTACATTTTGAGGGTTTTTAAAATTACGCTTCTTTTTGCGGTATGCAATTAATACTAGTCTCTTTTGAAGTCTTAGCAATTTTATAATTTAAAAAGATTGATGAAGAAAATCACCCAAGCCACACCCAAAAGAGAAAAAACACTGTTAACATTTTAGAAGGCTTTTTTGCATTTTTTCTTTGCTCAGGTTTTCATCACATAATTTAGAATTCTGCTCATTTCATTTACATAAAACATCAGTATTTTACAATGTTACTAATATTTGCTAACATAATTTTGTTAATGACATTTTAATAGTTGCATAACGTTCCTTCTCATTTAGTATGAGAGGGCACTGCTCTCCTCAATTACATTATTATAAATGATACTAACGGACTTCACTGGGCTATGATCTTGCCTTAGGTCCAGACACATGCATGGATGGGCTACAGATCTAAGTGTATTTTGCCTGAACTAACTTACAAAATGTAATTGTCAGTGTATACTTTCTCTACCAATCACCGAGAATCCTGTTTTGCTGCCCTCTTGGCTGATTTTCTGGGTGAAAAAGGAAGTTTTAAAATTTTTCTTTGATTACTATGTTAAAGAGATTTCCCGCCAACAGAAATTTCAGTCTGATAAACAGAGTTGCAGTTCTAAGACACAGTTCACACAACAATGGTCAGAAAGTCAGCACCCTGAGAACTTCAGAGTATGGACAGTCTTCTATTGATTTTTAAAGATTTTTTAAAGATTTTATTTATTTATTTTTAGAGAGGGAAGGGTGGGAGAAAGAGAGAGAGAGAGAGAAACATCAATGTGCGGTTGCAGGGGCCTGTAGCCTACAACCCAGGAATGTGCCCTGACTGGGAATCGAACCTGCGATGCTTTGGTTCGCAGCCTGTGCTCAATCCACTGAGCTACGCCAGCCAGGACAGTCTTCTACTGATTTTTAAAAGGTACATACATAAAAAACCATACTGGACCTAAAAGACCTCTGCTTTGGAGCTGCCAGCCATGGAGGTAGGGGGAGTTTTGCTTAGGGAACCTGGGAGAAAGAGGCAATGGCGGTTTATCCAATGAAATAGCGGGCGAGGCCAAGAGTTCTGCTTTGAAGTGGGTGTTCTGTGAGCACTTCCAGCTGTAACCAAACCACTTGGCTTAAGAGAGGCCCCTGGAGAGTGGCCGGGGCCTGGGCTTCAGAGCCCAGCATCCCCGCTTATCAGCCGTGTGACCTAGAGCAGGGGCTACATAGCCCCATCCTCAGCTTCCTTATCCGGGAAGTGGGCTGTGGTGGGATTGAAGTAGTTGCAGTGCACGTGTCCAGAAGGCAGGAGGCAGTCTCTAAACAGGAACTTGGACTCGTTGTCTCCTGACTTGGTTTCAGAGCTGACTGTTCTACTTCTGGAGCAGTCTTTCAGCCAAGGGTCTCTCGCAGAGGACCCCAAATGCCTATGAGGGCCCAGGAGTAATCCCTTACATTTTAGGAGGCCTTTGCTTGCATACCTGTCGTCTTGTCCAGTCTTCACACCAACTTTAAGGCAGGTGCCGCGCCCATCACCTGTGGTTTTATTCTTGCGTTTTCTAGCCAGGGCATCTTGGGAGTGGCAGCATCTCTCTGGAGCCCCAGGTCCTGCCCTTCACCCCGCCTTACGCCCCCAGGACTCAGGTTCAACACCCCTGTCCTGTGGCCCTTCCCTAACCCCCCACATAGGTCCGGTCCCTTTCTCTGTGGCCTTTTTCATCCCTTTGACATCAGTGCCGTGTTTTTCTTGCTGTTTTCTTCCAGCGCAGTGGTCAACGCGCATTCGATGAAAGAACTGGTACTAAGCAAAGACACCTGTCTGGAGATCCAATGGGCGGTCCGTGTAAAAGGCCACCAGAGGGGTTCAGGGGTTCTTTGTCGGTTGGATGGATGTGAATGTCTTCGCTCTGCCCCTGGGGTTGAAGGGCTGGGGAAGACTCCACCGTCCTGCCGTCAAATGTCACACCCAGGTCCTCGGCCCTTTCACAGGCAGTGTGTGAACGGGAGGCCCTCTCCTACCACCGAGGCGGAGGCCATGGCGAGGCAGGTCTTGCAGGTGCGGGCTGTGCAGCGCTCCACCTGGGGAAGCAGGGGCGTCACACAGACATGGAAGGACCAGGGACATCAGACCTGGTTCCCCTGCTGGAGGGTGCCTTGCCCTGGGTTTGCCAAGGAGCTTCCCCCCAAAAGAAATAACTATAACGGTGCTTTGTGTACTGCCACTGAATAATTTGTTGTTTCACGTCCTCATCACTGATTTCTCCAATGTGGTCAGGAAGCCCTAATGAACTGGTCCCCCTTGTTGCATGGGGGTAGCTGGGTTGGTCCCAAGGTCTCCTTCCAGAGGGTGTGAGCGATTTGGTGGGTAGCCCCCTTCCTGAAGCAGAAATCCAGCATTCCACTGCTCGCAGACCACTAGCCCTCTCACCGGCCCAGAGACCCCTGTGTTCAGGGGTCATGGTAAAGCTTCGAGGTACAGGTGCTGCTGATGGGTCGACCCGAGCAGAGGAGGCTGAGAGAAGAGCAGGCCCCTTCCCACAAGCCCCGAGCAGGACGGTCCCTGGCAGAGCCCCAAGAATGACAAGCCCATGTCCAAGATCAAGGACAACGAGCCATGCACGGAGCTGGAAGCAGTTCCAAAAATCGGCAAGGGTCTAGTTAATACAGTATCAGCGGCGGGTTGCCTAGCAGGATCTCCCCGATCTGAATCACAGCTGAAACGTGTCTTCCTCTTGGGTTTAAACCAAAGACTGAGGATTTTCTTGTTTTTAAATGGTGGGTAGTCTCGTTGAGTCTCCACTACTATTAAACTGGCATGTTCTTTAACCTACACAGTTATACAGTGCTGTTCCCAGTTGACAGATAAAGAAATACGGGCCTGGAGAGGTCACGCGCAAGGCCAAGGTCAAAGAGATAACAAGCGCAAGGGGAGGAGTGCAGAGAATTCTTTAATGAGCGTACTGGAGGCAGAGTTCCAGCGATGCACAGGGACGGCCCAGCTCCATTGCATCCACCCCGTGGGCCCGACGGGGTCTGGCTGCGGGTTTTCTAGGGAGGTGTCACCTCCGCTCTGGACCATCCAGAGTCTGGGGGGCGGGGCTTAGCTTTGGGCGTCTCACAGCCTCTGGAGAATTTGTGGAAGCGCTGTGTTCTTATGCCGGAAAAGTGCATCCACACATATTAGCATCTCTCTCAGGGGCTCATACCCACCCACAGGCTCTCAGTGGGTCCCAAACGAAGATCCTCGGATCCCCTCCAGATCCCGTATTTGAACTCGACGTCCGTGCTGCCAGCACTGGGCGGGGCGTATCCGCTCTTTTGAACAACCGCAGTCACGGCGGCAAGCTCACCGCCTCCTCACCGTTAGAGAGCTCTGGGGTCACGTTTTCCCCTGGGCCCAGCGAGTCTGGCGTGTCCGGTTTAGTCACACATTGGTGGCGATTATAGAATTCTTGAGCCGGAAGGAACCAAAGGCAGCTGCAGGCTAACTTGACCCCATGGGCCTTCTGGGCGAGTCCGCTTCCTTTAGAGGCGATGGCGTTTCAGAGTAAAGGCTTGCTGTGGCTCTGGGAGCTGGGGCGTTGCTGGCTCAAACAGGCCTGACCGGGGTTTTCGATAAAGCCAGAGTGTCTCCCAAACGGGGTGTCTGAGGCTGGACCCTCCCCACACCCATGCAGACTCAGAATGGGTTCTTTTTTTAAAAGATTTTATTTATTTACTTTTTAGAGAGGGAAGGGAGGGAGAAAGAGAGAGAGAGAGAGAAACATCAATGTGCGGCTGCTGGGGGCCGTGGCCTGCAACCCAGGCATGTGCCCTGAATGGGAATCGAACCTGTGATACTTTGGTTCGCAGCCCGCGCTCAATCCACTGAGCTACGCCAGCCAGGGCCAGAATAGGTTCTTTAGAAGCACCTGGCGTGTCTGATGCGTCTCAGGAAGCTCAGATTCAACGCAGTCCCCTTCCTCGTTCTGAAGGGCAGGCAAGGCACCGAGTCCCAGAGCCGCTGGAGACGGCAGTTTGTCGGTCATCCTCTCATCGTGCGAGGTCACTCTCTGCTTCTCATGCCGGGTCCTGCACGTGGTGCAAGATCTTGTCCCTGACCTCAGGAAGCTCCTTTTATTGTGAGGACATTGACATTTACACAAATGGCACTGCAACTCAGTAAGTGTGCAGGGCTGTGAGTTCGGAGCACCGGAGGCTGGTTAGACGCTGGACACGGGGCAGTCAGTGGTGGCTCTGAGGCTGTGGCTGCCTGTGGTGCCCCACCCCTCCCCCTCATCCCACGCCACAGCAGTCAGTGCAGCCGTGGCTGCCGGCAGCCTGATGCCACCTCGCACCTGCGGCTGGACCTTGCGTGGCCTGCACCCAGCTCAGTCCACAGTGCAGGGCAGCGAACGACCCTGGGCCCACTGCAGCAGCGAGGGAGAGAAGATGGGGGAGGTGCTCCCATCTCCTGTCCCTCAAGAGGGGAGTTCGCGCAGATCCCGTCTGCAAGAGGCTTGGGGGCACACAGCCCTGTGCCCCCCGCCGACTCCGCCCACTCCCTCCCCCACTCTGGCTTCCTGGAGTCACTGCTCAGATGAGCCGCCCACCCAGGCCCGTTCCTCAGGCTCTCCTGTGGGGAAACCCACTCTAAGACGGGGACATTTAGAAAAGTAGGTGTTGTTTTTGTTTGAAGTCAGGAGAAGCTAATGCCAGCTGGTCTGACTGGGTGAGTAACACTGTATTCTCTGCTCGTTTAAAAAGGGATGCTTTTCAAGATGTTCTTGGTGTTCCCTGGGCAAGTGACTCAACTCCCCGAATCCCAGGGCCTTTTATCACTGTTATTATTGACAACATTGTTTGGGATTTACTTCTTTTTCTCCCGAGCAACAGGGCTATAGAACCTCAAACTGGAATCGGATTCTAAAACACATCCAATCCGATCTAAAACTCCTATTTAAATCGCCTCTCTGTATCATTTCTGTTACGTGGCCATTGTCCTCTTTTGTGTTTCCTCTTGTGACGGGGAACTCACTCTCTCACAGATAGTTCATCCTGTTCCTGGACCATCACTCAACAAACAAATCAACTCAGTAAGTGTCTATGTAGCATCTTCCCTTTAGGTTGCAGCGTCCACAGGAGTCAGAGTGGGGCGTGTGTCCACTCTGCTTCTGGTGGCATTCCCTAGGAAATGGGGCTGTGTCCTGAGCCAGAGGAGCTTCCTAATGTGTCTGTTTTCAAATACAGACCACGGGACAGGCCTAAGGGGAGAGAGTGCTCTGCAGAACGGCCCATGTCTGGCCAAGTCTGTGGAGGGCTGGGGCTCACCTGACCGCTCTCAGGTGCAGAGGACCAGACCCTGAATGTAGGGAGCTACGTGTGTGTGTGTGTGTGTGTTTGTGTGTGTGGTGTATGGTCTGTAAAACATCCTTCCTGCCTGGTAGAGAAGGGACCCTGTGATGGCCCATTTTACAGATGAGGAAACTGAGGCTCAGAGAAGAAGTGCTGAGTTATCACCTTCGTAATAGGATCCAGAGCCATTCAAAGGCGGCCAGCCCTCAAAACCCTGTTCTCTTGACTTCCTGGGATCCGGGCGATGGCTGCCTTTTGCTCTTCCCTCCCCCCCTGAGCCAAGAGGACCACCTGAATCTGTGAAGCCTTGGGTTTCCGAAGGCAGATTCGGGACCAGGGCAGTTAGAGGACCCCGATGCTCACATTTCCAGGGATGTTCCCTAGGAGCGCCATGAGCCTAAACTCTTTGGTTGCAAGTGACAGAAACTTCGCCTGCACCAGCTTAATTACAAAAGGACATGTGTTGGCTCATGTCAACGCAATGGGCCATGTGATGGGCAGGCTCAGCTGAAACCAGAGACACACTTGGAACCCATTGGCCTTCCCTCTCTCACCTGCACGGTGCCCTGCGTGCCCGCGTCATTCTTTCAGACCAGCTCTCCCACAAACATGGGACCACTGTTGCTGCCAGTTCCAGCCGGAGACTCCCCTCCTAATTGCTTTGGGTGCCTCCTTTTCAACTCTCATTTGAAAATTCCCAGGGAAGCGTTCTGATTGGCAGGCTTGTGGTCACATGCTAATCCCCGGCCCAATCATTGTCATGGAGAGGTGGGGCATTATGATTGGCCCAGCCTGTTCAGGGGCCCCTCCCTGAACAGATGACTCTGGACATGCCTGGTGGTTCCGTCAGGGCAGCAGCAGCTCCCCAAACAGTCTGTAATGGGGTGGGGTGGTGGGGGGCACCGAGGTGTCTGACGTCTCAGGACCTGCTAGAAATGGGAGAGAGTTCTTACCAGCTGTGCAATCCTTGCACAAGGGGTAGCACGGGGCCTCGAGGGGTTTTCATAGCAGTGATTTGCGCTCCCCAAGCCCGCAGCTCTGCAGGGAGGGAAAGGGAAGCATTCCGAACCACCCTGACCTCAGTCTGGTTTCTGGAGGTGCTTTGTGTCATCTCCACAAATAGATCAGTTCTTAATTAAGTAACAAAAAAAAAAGGTCCGTTCTTTCTTCCCCTAGAGCTTCTCACTACAATGGGACCATTTTAGAACTGCCATTGTTGCCACTTGTCCTTTGGGGTTGTCCCCTGAGACGGCAGCAGTGACAGTGTCGGGGGATGCCCTAGGCAGGCTGCAGGAATACGCCGCACCCCCGCACCCCAGCACGTCCCCAGGTCAGAAGGCCGCCTGCCGAGAAATGGCGAGCTGGAGGCTACCAGGCAGTAATGGGGGCGCCCCGCCCACTCTGGAGGCCCAGGAGAGTGGGAGAGATGGAAATGTCAGGCTGGCTGCAAGCCCGGTGCCAGGAAACACTCAAACCATGTAACGAATGCCTCCTGTTTTGACCCCCATCTCACTAAGCCAACCTCCAGGTTATAGCTCCTCTGCAGTCATAGACTTTCCTGACCCAAGGAGCTGTTGTCTGATTTCCCTGGCAGTGGTCCCCGCGATCTAGCCGCCCTTCGGCATGCTGGTTTATCCATCCGTCTCCTTGCGTTTGGTTAACGTGAGTCTACCTGTGGGAGGGGAGGCCCTGCGAAGGGCAAATACCCGAATGCTGAGTGCCCTCCTGGGGGGGCGGCACGGGGCAGCCAGCCACCTCTCCGGTAGAGAACCTTCTCAGCTTTTCTTCCAACCTGTGCAGAGGGAGTTCAGTGCGTGCTCGGCACGGGCAAGGCGTTGGGAGGGAACTGAGACCAGTCCCCGCATCTCCTGGAACTTCAGGCCCTCTCTGGTCCGAAGCCCTGAGCCAGGTGCTGCAGGGAGCGCAGAGACCCGGAGAGCATGGTCACAGTCCCCGCCCCCCGCCCCCCGCCCCGGACACGGGTAGTCAGACAGGGAGCACGCGCTCTGACCACAGCGGGTGCTGACCTCACCGGTACTGTTATTTGTTTATTATTAATTATTGAATTCATTGGGTGGCCTTGGTTAATAAAGTTATGTGAGTGTCTGGTGCACAGTTCTAGAACGCACCATCTGTAGGCTGTGGTTGTGTGTTCACAGGGTTGTCTCTTGCCTATGATAACCATCGTGTTGCTATAAAAATCCAAAGTTGATCATGGCGAGTATCGTTAAATCGAATCACGTGAGCAAAGGAGGCTGCAAAACACGGCCAGCGCTGCCCAGAGTCTCTTCTCATTGAAAAAGGCAAAATTCGAACACCCGTTTGTCCATCTCCCCCGTTTTGGCCTTTTTCGTGTGCCAGTAGCTGCCCCTAGCTGACCAGCAAGTTTTTTTTTTTTTTTTCCTGGTGGTCCTTCTGCCTGAAAATCTTCTCCCTCCCTCCCGCCTCCCCTTCCTTCTCCTCCCGGACTTCCTGTCTGCCCTGTGCATCCTCCAGGTCTGCGGGTCAGGGTCCTGCTTCTTGGACTCGGCTCTCCTGCCGTACCCCCCCGAACCCCCCCCCGCGAATCCAAACCAGCATTTTATCAGACATCACGCCAAGTGTGCTGCGGGGGGTCAGGGCCTCGGGGAGCGGACACAGGGCCCCAGGCTCCCCAGAGGCAGAAAACAGTCCTAAAGGCAGAGCTGACAAAAACTTGTAAACGCAGCTATGCAGATCCTGGGCGTGAGTCACTGAGCCTTTCTGCCCCGACAGGTTAAAATAGCATCATCTCCATCAAAATGAAAAATCAAGTCAAAGAGGGAAGATGAGCGCATGGATGTGATGTAAGGGGTGTTGTTACTCACTGGCGCCACCATGTGGCCGGAGCTGTCACTTCCAGAGCGAAGGAATGTGCCAGCCCTTTGCATACCCCTGAAGCTGATGGTGCCCATGGGCAGCATGGGACGTAACCATCACAGCAGCCCTGGCCTCCTTGCTGGGTCTTGCTCCGTGTTCCTTAAACCGCCAGGGTTGTCCGGCCTCAGCACTGTTGATGGTTGGAGCTGGATCGTTCTCCGTTGAGGGGCTGCCCTGTGCATGGCAGGCTCCTTGGTAGCACCCCTCGCCTCTACCTGGTAGATGCCAGGAGCACTGTCCCTTCCACTGTGTCAGCTAAAACTGTGTCTGGACTTTGCCGAATGTCCCCTGGGAAGGGCGTAATTTTCCCTTCACCCACGTCCCCACTCCCGTCCCACCATCCCTGGTGAGAACCACTGTCTTGAAGCATTGCTTGGGAGAGAATCCCAGATGACTTCCTTCCTCGCTCTGTGACTTGGGCCAGTTCCTTAACCTCTCTGAGTCTCTGCATCTAAAACTCGGATCATGTAGTGCCACCCTCATGGTACATGGGAGTTCGGTTAGGACTAAATGACTGAATTCGGAAAACAGACCTGAACCATTGCATGGCAAATCGTTCTTTTTCAAAATGTTTTATTGTTCACTTCTGAATAATTATCGGCCATTGTGGTGGCTCTAAAACTACGGACCTCCTTCCTCTGTCGAGAGGGCGGGGTTTCGGTCACTTGGAGCCCCCCGCGAGGTAGGAGTGAGGGACTGGAGCTGCAGACAGTAGGAGCCCTGTGCCCTCTGCCAGCGATCTGGCATTTGGCATTTGAATCCCTATCCGTCACCATCGGAGCCATGACACTCCAGTGCAGTGCTCAGTAGCCCCCCTCACTCTCCAGCACGGGTCCCCTAGAGGACTAGTGGTGTGATCACCCCGTCCGTGAAGTGTGGTCTCGTTTCAGGCAAAATTCCAGCTACGCACGGGCTGGTGGTGTGGCCTCAGGCAAGTCCCTTCCCCTCTGAGCACATCAGGCAGCTGCCGCCACCCCAGTGCTGCGTGACCAGCTGACTCCAGCCTCCAGGGGCTCCGGACACCCTTTCCTCCTCGTGAACATGCAGGGGGCTAACGGGGCCCCGCCGGCCTCACGGGGCTGGCCCGCGCTCTGCAGGCGCGGCAGGGCTGGCTCACTGAGGCTGGGCCCGGCCGGTGAATCCACCCCAGACTGCGGGGGACGGGCCGGCCAGGATGGGTCCTTCGTGTCCCTCCGGCCGGTGGCCTTGTCAGGGCTCGCTCTTTTCAGGGGGGTTCCAGGGGCACGAGGGGAGCTGCCCACACGTGCATGCGTACCCCAAGGCTCCGTGTGCATCGCATCTCCTGTGACCTAAGGCAAGTCCTGTGACAACCCGGACTGAAGGGCTGGGACAGCCCACTCGGTCCATGACTAGGCCTCGGGCGTGGCTGACTTCTTTCTCGCTGCCTTTTCTGTCCCACTGCCTGCCGTCTGTGAGACAGGGAGACGTGGACCTCGCCTCTTGTCCATGTTTGTGATGGACTGGGTTGCCCCTCATTAGATACTCATTTGATGTAAAGTCATCTTTACCATCTTCCCATGAATGTGAAAGGGGAACTGGCTAACTTGGGCTCATGCCACCGGGGTCCCAGCTTGCTGACCCCGGGCCGGCCACTTCCCCTCTGTGGGCATTGGCTCATCATAAAATACAAGGGCTCCCTGGGCCTCTTCCAGCCCTGTCAGGCCAAGTTTCTGGGGTGAGTTCTCTGGTGGGAGAAGGGAAGGCTCTCAGGACCGTCTAGCTCCCCCTGCTGGCTGTACAGGTGAGGGAACGGAGGCTGCTGCAAACAGACCCAGTCCAGTCGGGCTCTTCTGCAAGTGCCGGACTCCTTTGGGGAGGATTCATGGCCTCTGGTGGTTAGTGATGGGTGTGACCTGGGGGGTAGGGTAGGACTCTGTGTCCCCTCCCTGCAATCTCATTAACACATGATATGTCACTGTAAAAGCAACCCGAGGAACAAATTCTTCCAAGGTGGGAACATTACCTATCACACGTGTACAAAGCAAAGCAAACAGTTGAACAGCGTTGCAAGCTGTTTGGTAGCTTGGAAAGTCAAGAAAAGGTTACATTGAGATGGACACAATGATATTTTGAAGCAGAACCTGCCAGCCTTGTGGTCCAATCAGATGGGGGGGCCTTCCATGAAGGGGCGGGAGCGGGGGAAGAGGCATCAGTCAGCTCTAGACCTACGCTGTCCAGTAGGGTAGCCGCTAGCCACGTGTGGCTATTTACATTTTAATGAATTAAAGTTGAATATGATTAAAAATCCTGTTTCTGCGTTATGCTAGCCATGTCCCAAGGGCTCTCAGGTCCGGCATAGCTGGTGACACCGCCCTGACAGCCAGAGAATGTTTTCCCTGTGGCAGAAATTCTGCTGGACAGTGTAGCCCTGGGCTTCCCTGCATCCCGGCGACCCTAGATTGTAAGGCTTGGCAGGTCCTAATGCAGATACCGCCCACGGGAAATGGTTTCCTCAGCCCTCACGCGAACCAGCAAATCCGCTGGTGCAAATTTACACAGGGATATTTTAAGTACTAAGTAACCACCTCTCCAGGTGTTGATTTTAAGCAGTTCACACCCTGGCTTAGCATTCCCAGGGCCTCGCTTCCTGCTGCGAAGCTGCAAAGAGGAATTCACTTCTCCTAGGGGGTGGGTGAAGTTAACTTGTAGGAGCAGATCACAGTGCTGGTGACGTTGTATTTGAAGGTAAATTACAATGCAGGAAATGAAGTAGAGGCTCAGAGAAGCCCCAGGCTCTTCCCTGCCTCTGAGCATCCTCCTGTGCTGTTCCCCTAGGCTGGGATACTTTTCCTGTGTTTTTACTTGGATAACTCTTACCCACTCCTTCCTGTCTCGGTTTAAACATCATTTCTTTAAAAAAAGATCTTCCTTGCTGTGGCCATCTTTGACATCAATGACACTGATGATGGTGATGGTGATGATGATAGCAATGATAGTGGTGACAACGGTGATGATGATGGTGGCAATGATGATGGTGATAGTAATGATAGTGGTGACAGTGGTGGTAGTTATATGATGACGGTGACTGTAACAGTGATGGCAGTAGTGACAATGGTGGTGACGATGGTGATAAGGATGATGGGGCCCATGACGGTGATGGCCATACTGACGATGACGATGATGATGATGATGATGTGGATGGTGAGGGTGATGCCCAGGGCCCTGTCCTTTCACCTCACAGCACCTGTCACCTTTGACCGATAGGGTGTGTCTGGGCTCCAGTGTTTGTTTCCCGCCGCACTGGCAGATAATCCCACAGGGAGGGAGGACACAGCCACGCTGCTCGCCGTGGTCCTTCCAGCACGAGAACCCTAACGACCGTGGGGACAAGGAGCCGAGCGGACAGACACACGGGCGCGGGATTGCACCGCCGCGGGGCAGCCTGGAGCGCCAGCAAAGGGGACTTACCAGGCTCTCGAAGTATTGTAGGAGTACACGGAGGGTCGGGGACTCGGTGGGATCACACTCTGGGCTGGGGCCAAGTCCAGATTAGAACCCGTGCCTCCTGATTTGCAGGTGCTTTTCCCATCACACCTCGTTTCTGAGAACCACAGACTCGAGGGACAGAGGGGACCCCTAAAATCAGCCACCTGTAGGGGCTGCAAACTCAGAGGTCCGCAAAGGCCAGGCAGATGCCGTCCACGTGGGGACTAGCCAGCAGAGGACAGCCGGGGATGAGGCAACACTGCCGGCATCCCCACCGAGAGGGGCTCAGTTCAACTGCGTGAAAACAAGACTGGCCAGTTGACCCGGACTGCTGACCTCCCCATCAGTCCCGCCTGTCCTGTGCTAGATTCCTCCCCCCGCTCCCCAGCGTCTCCATCCGGGTAACCAGCCTCCCTCCTCAAGGAGAAGCTGTTCTGAGCTGGAGGGAGTGGCTTCCCGATCTCATCTTGCAGGCTCTGCTGTGCATGCTGAGCGAGGCTGGCTGGTGGGAGACTCCCTGGCTCCTTGGGTACCTGTTTCCCTTCCAGGCTGGGCCCCCCGGGAGCCCTATATATGGAATGTTTAATCCCAAAGGCATACCCAAGGCAGGGAGGCAGGCTGGGCACGAGTGACTCCTGTAAACGCACAAGAGAAGCTACTCTGGGGTTCAGCCAGAACCCCGGTGTCTGTCTCTGACCTCGGGCTCACTGCTGGTCTGAGTCTCCTCAGGGTCATAAATGTCAGTGTCCCGAGCGCCAGAGAGGAGCAGGGATTCACCCAAAGGCTCTGGGCGAGGTACAGTCACCGCACTGTGCCCCTTGCTCAGCCCACCCGTGGGCATAGGGGCTGAGGGAACGCGGGGCTGCGTGTTTTGCCCGCCAGGCCGACCTCGAGGGACGGATCACTGCCCACCACGCCTTGCCCCTTCCTCTGGGTCACCTCGCGTCCTCTGTCTCCGGACATTTTCTCTTCCCCGCTCCTCAGCCTCCAGGAACCCACTGCCGCCAAGTCCGCCCCCAAGCGCCCGGCCCCTGCTCACCACTGGGCTCCACCAGCCTGTTCTACCCCGCTCTCCTTTGCTCCTGCTCCGCTGAACTTGACTTCGCCCTTCACCTCCATGCAAGTGACCCCGTCGGTCATCTCTGCTCCCTGCGCTAGAGCCTGTGCTGTGTCTCGTCTTGTAGCAAAGTCGCTTGCTGTGTGTTGGTTGGTTACCCAGGCTCTGGAGACTGAAACTCTGTTTCACCCCTTATGGGCTCCGGGATGCTGAGTACATTCCCAGGCCCCTGTGGGCCTCGGTTTCTTATCTGCTTGCCGGGTTGGGGGGGGGGGGTGGTAACACTGCGCTTCAGGGGGTTTTCCCGAGGGGTCAGTAGGTCAACGTGCGAGTTCCCGGGACAGTGCTTGGCACCTGCCGCAAAGTTCCGTAAATGGCTGCTTATTTCAGCTCCAAAAATATGATCAGTGCTCTGCACACGCAGCCTCATTCAGTCCACATGACAGCTACACGGGAGGGCTGTAATTATCTGCATTCACATCCGGATCTGTCTCCTTCCCGTCCCAGGCCTTTTCCATCATGTGCGGTAATGAATTCATTAATTCATTTAGGATGCCTGTTTTTCTTCCCGCCGCACAATGTCACGAGCCTGTAGAAAATGGGCTCATCAACTCCTCTTTTTAGGAAGGGCGTTCAGAAGAGGATCCGGGCACGAAAACCCTAGGCCCCGGAGCCTGCTGACGGAGCAGGCGGATGCGCCTGGAGGCGCGCAGAAAGAGCGAGCGCGGCCCCGCCGGTTCCTCCGGCGGCACCTGGCGGACGCTTCCTCCGCACCGCCGGCCGCGCTCCCGCGGCGCCTTTGAACGTGGTGCACTCGCGCGACCCTCACATTTGCTAAACAGCGGTTACTGGGAAGGCTGTTTGTTACGTGTTCAGCAAACGTGAGGGGCAATTCCGAGTTTATATTCCTAGAGAATCAGATACTGACATGCAATGTTCTCATAGTGGCGATTCCCTCCCTGCCTGGACGGCATCCGTTGGGGTTCAGTGTCTTACGAGAGAGCCCCCTTTTCTCCCTGGGCATCTCCCATGACATATACTCGCCCACTGACTCAGACCACGCCCCCTAGAGGCCCGGAGGGCCCGCCGAAAGCACTGCATGTCCCGGCCAGTTACTGGCCGGCAGCAAACTCAACTGAAACACGGAGGGCGTGTGCAACGTCTCAGGGTCTCTTCCCTCGTTCAGCAAAAATGGGGATGGCATCTCGGCTTCAGATCTTGTTTCATTTCCTGTGCTCCGCACTGAGCAGATCGGCACCAGCGGCCGGTGACTCTGGGGCAGGGGGAGGGGGTGCGGGGGAGGGGAGGAACGTGGGGAACTGAGAGCTGCATGCGGTGAGATCGGGAGAAGCACAAGCAAAGTCGCCCAGGGTGCCGTGTGGTGGTCCCCCGGGAAGGTCACCCCTGGCTTCAGAAATCATGGGGGAAGTCTCTCTCGTGTGGTAGGCATAGCTAGAAAGCCAGCCTTTCGATGGGAAGTCCTGAGAAAGCCACAGGCGGCACCCTGGTGGTGTCCTTCTCCGCATGGAGAAGGCGGTGGGGGGCAGAGAAAAACCGTCACTCGGGAGCAAGATCAACAGGTAGTCCATGGTCAAGTTTGTTGAATGATATTTAGAGTTTTATGACTCTGTCTTCAAAAACCATCGAAACACTTTTATTGTAAAAGGACCACAGGAAAAAAAGTTGTTATTCCAAGTTGAAATTTTGTATTCCTGCAGTTACACACCCAAACGTCTGCAGGGCCCTGGCAGATAGTGCAGATGAGTGACATGACTAATGTGTGAGACAATAGGGAGTGGTGGGGCTTGCGGGGAACTGACGAGCTCTAGTTTCTCTTAACAGAGAAGTCACTGCTTCTGCTAATTGCTGCCAGGTGGGAATGAGAGCCTGGTATCAGCAGATCTTATTTGTCACAAGAGGGGGCAAATCTGGATCTTGATGTTGATTTTCTTCATTCTAAAATACCTTATTAACCAAACAAAGCATATTTATTCACAGGCCAAATTCTGCCTGCAGGATGCTTGTGGCCACCTTTTGTCCTCTTTGTCCCGCCCCCCGAGCCCCCAACTCTGAAACAACACTTGAGAAGGAGAGAATGTAAGAAATTTGACAGGGAGGTGGTTAGGTAATGGGAATGGGAAGAATGCTTCTTTCCGAACCCACGGTTACCAAGATCCAAACCGCAGTGCCGCAGGGCGGGTGGAAGGGGGATAGAGTCAGATTTCAGGGTGAGCGGGTGGTGAAGGCTCAAAGATTGGATGGGGAAAAGAGAGAGAGAAAGGGTCACGATTTGGGTCTGAGCTCGGAGCAATCAGGAGCGTAGGACGTGGTAGAAAGATGTCAAGCATCAGCACCCTCCATCTGAATTTCCGGCAAAACCAACCGTGGACGAGAGAGGACGAGAGATTGGATGGGGCTGGGGGGTGACAGCCATAGAGGGAGGTGGCTGATTGGATCGAGGACACAAGCAGAGTTTTGCTTCCACAGCAAGAAGGACACGTCTCCTTTAAGTCTGGGAGGAACCAGAAGAGGAAGAGGGGCCCGGTGCAAGAGCCGGGACGTGTCTGTGCACGCAAAGCCCTGCCGTTTATAGAAGGCGGAGATGTGACTCACGGGGTTATTTTTGTTTGGTGAGGACCGCAGGGCTTATGTGAGAGTTTGTGCGGGCATTTCCCGGAGAGGTTAGAGATGGACCGGCCCTGGGTGTCTGGTCGTGCACAGATTTCCAAGATCAGAGAGACGGTGACCGGACAGTTGATGTGGAACCCTAGACTCTCCGAGTTCACCAGAGAATGGAAAGGCTTACAACAGGGGGACCAGGTCCGGGTTCAGCCCGCCGTCAGAGCGGCTGGTGTGTGCGCTTTCATTCATTTCTTCATCCACTTGCTCACTTGTTTTTCACGGACTCATTCATTCACTCATTCAGTTTTCAAACTTCCATAGAAGGACCTGAGGACAGGAGGGGACGCACAGCTGGCAGGGACCACAGGACACGGACATGCCTGGCGGTGACCCAAGGTCGAATGTCTGTGGGGGTGGCTGGAGCCAGCGGATGAACGGCTCAGGAGTTCAGGGCAGAGGCATCTGGGAAGAGGAGGGATTTGGGCTGAGCCTCTCGAGATGGAGAAAATGTCCCTTCCGCTGGGGAGATGGCCTGCCCTCTCACCTGAAGGCTGAAAGAGGCTGGCCGTGCCAACCCCCCATGGATATCTCTTCCATGAAGGTCTGTCAGCGGCCCCTGCCCATCGGGCAGTTAGGTGTTCTTGCTGAGCTCGGACAAGGAGACACCTTCACCCCATTTGGTGCGTCACCTCCTGGTTGGCATAGCTCTCCCCTCCCCTTGTCTTCACTCCTCTAGGCCAGAGCTGCCCAGTGGAGCTTTCTGCGGTGAAGGAAATCTTCCATGTCCATGCTGTGCAGCACTGTAGCCACTAGCGGCAGGGGACTGTTGGCCGCTAGCAGAGGAAGTAGATGTTACGTTTGATGCAATGGTAACTAATTCAAGTTTAGACAACCACAGGGGGCCGGTGGCTGCTGGGTTGGACAGAGCAGCTCTGGAGTAAGAATTCCTTGGTTCCTGGCACTTGGTAGGTGCTCAGTACAGGCGCCATGAAGCAGACAATGTTTTCATGCTTAAAATTTCGGCTGCTCCTTGAGAAGAGCGAGACGTCTGTACAGAGGAGACTTTGTTCTGCCGAGGACCCCTTCCCGTAGATTTGTCTTCACACGTCTGCCTGCAGAAGGTGTCCCGTTCAGATTCCCAAAGTCGGGGTGCAGCCGGAGGCCCAGGCTTTGGGGACAGGGGAAGCTTCTCTGCCTCAAACGGCAGGAAAATGTGGGCTTTGTGGTGATGCAAAAGCACTGGAAGTGGTGACAGAGGGCAGCCAGGACACGGGTCCCCTTTACTTGTCGTGTAACCTTCCCCAAAATTCCTCCCTCCCCCCAGTCTTAAATGCCCACACTGACCGAGGGTTTAATGCCCGTGGATTTTTTTAAGAGACCAGCGAAGGGGCGACCGCTGTGCCTGGGGTGCGGGAGACCCCACCTGGTGGGAAGGGGATCCGCAGGTGCCTCCCTCCGCTCCGGCTGCTGTGACAGAGCACCAGACCGAGTGGGCGATAAACGACAGAAGTGCGCTTCTCACCATTCGGGGACTGGAAGTCTGTGGTCAGAGCGCCGGCGCGGTCGGGTGACGGCCCTCTTCCAGCCTGCAGACGTCTCCTTGTGTCCTCACGGGGCCAAAGGGGCGAGGCGGCCCTCTGGGGTCTCTGATAAGGGCACTCACCCCGTTCCCGAGGGCTCCACCCTCCTGACCTAACCACCTGCCAACCGCCTCGCACTCAGACACCATCACAGGGTGTGTTAGGATTCTAGCACGTGAACTGGGGGGGCACACCCATTCAGACCACGGCAGCGGGTCTCTGAGGGAGCTCATGGGATTCCCAGGCACCTGCCGTTTCTGGGGGCAGGCTCGTTCCGTTAGGACTGGTAAGGGGGAAGGGTCCTCTGTGGTGCCCGATGTAAATCGGTGGAATGAATGGAGAAATGAGCCGATGGGCGAATGAAGGGGAAACGTTAAGAGATAATATAAAATCTAGATTCTTATTGTCTTGAACAATGTATCATTTCACATCCGGAAGGGCTGTGGTCCAGGCTCTGGTCCAGCCCATGCATTGTTCAGAGGAGCCTCCTGGAGCCCAGAGAAGGGGTGAGACTGGCCCAAGGCCACACAGCTGCCTGATTAATGATGGGAGGGGAGCTGGGGTCTGGAACCTTCCCCCTGGTTCTGATGCCCTCCCACCCTATGCCAGGCACCCTTGTAATGCAGGAAATCAGCATGCATCTCCGGTAATAGCGGGCCTCGTGGCCCCTCCCCATGCCCGGCACTGGCTTCTGCTGAGGTTTGCTAAGCTAGCCTCCCCCGACATTACATAAGCCCGTTAGGAGCTCCTGGAGGAGGGGATGAAGGCCTTGGGGTCCACGCGCCTGTGAGGTCTCAGCAACCAGCAACCGTCCCCCGTGGGCCGTCCCTCACCCCTGAGCCGGTCTCTGCCTGGCAGTTTCCTGCCAGAAGCAGCTGGTAGTCTCCGTGTCGCCGTCCCCTCCACAGGAAAGGGCATCGGCTGACAAACAGCCAACGTGTTGCTGGGGGCACAGATGGGAGTTCCGGATGGGCGGGTGCCCTCTGGGCCGATGCTTGCTTGTGCTCCCCCATGCCCCGGGCTTTGCCCACACAGCGCTGTTGCGCCACGGGCTCTCGAAGGGCCGCGACACAAATGACGGCAACACTGGTGAGGCGGACGGTGCGTAAGTGGCAGGCACTCTTCTAAGTGCTTTCAGAGATGAAATCCTCAACCAGCAGCCCTCTGGTGTAGGGGCCACGAGGACCTCCATTTTATTATTCTCCAAGGAGGCACGGACTTGTCCAGGCACACTTGTCCACATTTCCATTAGCAAATGGCAGCGCTGGGGGTTAAAGGCAGACGGTCCAACTCCAGGATCAGTGCTCCCCACCAGGCAGCGGACGTGGGGAGCTGGGGAGCTGGGCGTCAGGCTCAGTTCTGCCTTACACGTTAGCATGTGACCTTGGGGTCCTAATTACCCCAGCCCTGCAGGGTGTCCTGGGCAGGGCCGTCCCCACCCTTGCAGGGCATGTGAGAAGGTGCAAAGTGCTTCTCTCGCACTCTGCCAGCACCCTGGAGGTTCCCAGTAGATTGGAAAAGCAAGACACTCACAGAAGCCCTTTGTTTCCCCAACCCTTCCACCCCCTGATGTCTGCCACCGCACTATTCCCCTTACCCAGCTCCACCCTGCAGGCCCTGCGATGCTTCTGTTCTCCTGTGTGAGGGTGATTTAGGAACACTTTTGGATGCTGCAAACGTGGCATGCACTTGATGAGTTTTCTCTCTTGGTGAGTGTTTCTGCAAAGCTCACTTCTACCCTATCATGTTTCTAAGTTCGGCTTCATGGCCCAGAATCAACCCCCAGATGGGCAGAGGGGAGTTCAGATTGCGTTTTTTTTATTATGTGCCAGGCGTGGCCTAGGTATGTTGGGTTGTGTCCGCACGTTGGGTCCGAATGCGTTTATGCGTAGCCGTGAAGTCCAGTCCGTGATTCCTGAGCTGCAGAGCCAGCAGCGTGCAGGGTGGTGCCGAGCCCTGGCCCCCCTGTGAACGGCGTGTCTGCGGAAGTGTGCTCTGCGTCCCAGACACGGGCTGGCTGGCACGGGCGCTGTTGGTAGCAGCCCGTCATTCATGAGGCAGGAGCTGCCGGCAGTTCTTGACCTGAGGAGCCGTTCTGCCCCTGCTCATTCCGTGGATGGCTTCTGGGGCCTGTGCCTCGGTGGGTTGAGTGCCATCCTGCAAAGCAAAAGGTCACAGGTTTGATTCTCAGTCCCGGCACATGCCTAGGCTTGTGGGCCCGGTCCCGGTTGGGGCATGCGACAGGCAACTAACTGATGGATGTTTCTCTCCCTCTCTTTCTCCCTCCCTTCCCCTCTCTATAAAAACAAATACATAACATCTTTAAAAACAACAACAACAACAAATACTTATTGTCTTAACAGTTTTTCCTGGCCTCTCATAATCCTATTCTGCTCGGCTGGGACCACGGTACAGGACGTGGCCGCCCCAAGGTCACAGCTGGAGCAGACACCGGGTGTTGGTTGTGTCCAGCTGCTTCCGGCAGCTCAGGCGCCGCAGACTGGGTGGCTCACACGTCAGAGGGGGTTTGCTCACAGTGCTGGGGGCCAGAAATCTGGGACCAAGCAGTGGCAGGGGTGGTTCCCTCCGGGGCCCCTCTCTCCTGGTCTTGTAGGTGGCCATCTCCTTTGTCCTCACAGGGTCGCCCCTCTTTATGGGTCTGGGTCCTGACCTCCTCTTCTCCTAAGGACCCGGGTCAGACTGGATCAGTGTCCACCCTAGTGGTTTCATTTTACTTACTTACCTCTGTTAAGACCCTGTCCCCAAATATGGCCACATTCTGAGGTCCTGGGGGGTAGGACTTCAACATATAAATTGGGGCAGGGACATCATCCAGCCCATACAACCCGCCAACCATCTCCTTCAGATGGGGAAACTGAGGCCCTGAGTGGGGAAGGGTCTTGAGCAATGCCCCAGGTCTGTGGGAGCCTCAAAGGGACCTGTTTCTCACACCCCCAATGCTTGCCCCCTCCCCATCCATGTGGCAGACATTTCTCAAAGCCTCTCTGCCCCTCTCACAATGATCGGGTGTCCTCTCTTTACCTCCAGAGTACCCCTGTCCCCCCATCCGTCCCTCCGGGGCCTCAGGAAAGGCTGCAGAAAGCCAGCCTGCCACGGTGCCGGCGTCGGTCCGCCGCCTACCAAGCCGTGGTGTGTGGCGATCCTAGAAGCAGTGGGATCCCGGCCAGGGAACACGGTGGCCTGATTTATTTAAAAACATTTTATCTAGGACGGTGACTGCCACTTTCGTCTGGGTTTGTTCGGGCAGGGAAGCCTCTGACTCTGCTTCGAGAAACAATGGCGTGACGGTGGAGCTCAGTCCCAGGGGAGCGTGGAGGGTGACATGTTGTCCTGACAGCAGCTGGGCTCTGGGGCCCCAGAGAGCTGGGCCCCTCCCTCTCTGCTGTCACTTGCCAGCTGGGGGACCCTGGGAAGGCTACCATCTCGCCTTGGTTTTCTCGTCCTGTAAAAACGGAGCTGATGCCCCCTTGTCCTTATCCTGCCAGTGTGATGACCTGAGATAACGCACGGACGTGGCACAATATTGGCACGTAGTAGGTGCTGAATAAACGGCTCCTTAATGCAAAGGGAAATCAGTCCTCCCCTTTCCTCAAGGTCGGTCCTTCCGTAGAGACACGGCGACGGGCTAAGGAAAGGGTAAGAGGGGACAGAGTTCTCTCAGACGGGAAGCTGAAGGCTAAAGACGTGTCTGCATTTGCTCATTTGCTCATTCGCACATTTTGTTCACTTGATGCGACGAACAACTCTCTACATATTTTTGAGATACTGTGTTTAGAGATTAGGGGTAGAGAAATAAGTAACTCGGGTCCCTGCTCTCAGGAATTGTGTAGTTTTTCTGAGAGGAGAAAATACAGTGAAGGACATAAGGAAGTCCAAGTACAAAGACTGAAGCTCATGCCCACTGCAGGGACGGAGGTCACGCGCATGGGGCCCTACAAGGCATCAAGGAGGGCTGCCCGGGGTTGGACTGACATAGGAGCCCGGCACTGGAAGGTGTGTAGGATACTTCAGACGGAGGACATCCGCAAGCGCACTGGAGCATGCAGGGGGAGACCGACCAGCCAGGCCGTGGAGGCATGCAGCGCCACGGCATCCCCGGAGACGCCACGGCACAGAGACGTCTGGTGGCCAGAGACTAGATGCTGATGCAGAAGTAGCCGTGGGAGAGGGGGCTGGAGAGAGCGTCAGGGATGAGATCGTGGGAGCCCCGGGTGCCAGGACCCGGAGCTTGTGCTTCCTTAGTGAGCCACAAGGAGTAAATGACACGGTCACGAGCGTTTTCATGCTTGACTTCAGCGGCAGAAGTGGTGGTGGGGTTGGAGCTGGGCGAGGCTGCGACAGAGGTGGTCTCGATGGTCCGGCTGAGCTTGGTCACAGAATTCAGCTCAGCTGGTGCAGGGACGGGAGAAAGGGAGAATGCTAGCAATACGGAGATGCAATCAGTAGACATGGTGACTCAGCAGAAGTAAGAAGCGAGGGAGAGAGAGGAGCTAGGGAATTAGGGAGCAAGCCCAATTTTTGACTCAGATGACAAGGTCAATGATGTCGCCACTTTCTGAAACAGACTAGGAGTAGGGTTGCGGATGCGAACAATAAAGTCTGGGACATGCCAAGGTTGGCTGGTGGATGAGACTTCCAAGGTGGAGAGAACCTATGGGTAGAACTTTCCACAGGACGGAGAACCCAGAAAGAAGAGATCACGGATCTGATTCGGTGAGTTCAGGCAGGTGCATACCCGGCTTTGGTGCCGGCGGAATGTCTAAGTGGGAAGTCCAGTAGCCAGTGGGGTTGATGAGTCTGGTGCTCAGCAGTGATCAAGAGGAAGGAGAGAGATCGGAAGTCGCCAGTGTATGGACTGTAACTGACGGCACGGGAGAGAAAGAAGTTGTTCAGGGTCGTGGTGACTGGGAAGAGGATTCCAGGAAGCCCCGCTACTTAGAAAGTGCTGGAAGTGACAGATTCCTGGTTCGGGGGGGATGTTGATGTTTCCGGGAGTCCACTCCGAGGGTGGGGCATGCTGCAGGGCCTCGGCCGGGTGGGCCGTCTCCATACTGGATGCCGTGGTTGCAGGTGGCCAGTTCCTCCAGTGCCAGGACCCTGGTAGCAATTGCGACTTGGAAAGATGCACAGCCTGCCAGGGAGAGCCTGGCTCCAGCCAGGACTTCAGACCCTACCAGACTGGAGTCAGAGCAGAGGCCGATGAGTAAACCCTTGAGGGAGGGGCCCCACGGCAGGGTCAGAGACCTGCGGCTGATGAGGCAGCCCACAGCTCATCTCAGACCCCAGGTAACAGATGACCACCCTAACTTACTCTAGACCCTTCTGGCTGCTGGGCCGGGGGGCTCTGGGCTGCTCAGGGTCCTGGCTGGGATTGGCTCAGGAGCTGGAGCAGAAGCCAAGCTCAGCCCCAGCCTTGGTGTCTTTGTCATAAAGTGTGGGAGTCGGCCAGGGTGCTCTCAGAGGCCTCTTGCAGCTCCAGCTTCGGATAGCCGCTCCGTTCCCTTTTTCCTAAGGGGGTTGGGATTGCCTCCGGGGCAGGCTGGGTCATCTTTGTAACCCCAGTGGGGACCCTGGCTTAAACCCTGACTTCACTCTTGGTACCCGTGTGACTTTGGGCGCGTTACTTAACCTTGACTCTGTGACGGGGACGGCAATGCTTACCATCGGTGGCTGTGAGGATTAGATGAGAAGTATCTGTAGGTCAGGATGTTTGTAGCTGACCAGAAATCAGCAATCTTTATATATATATATATAAAGGACCAGATAGTAGATAGATATTTCAGGCTCTGTGGGTCACAGACAGTCTCTGCCGCAGCTGCCCAGCTCTGCCACTGCAGCATGAAAATAGCTGTAGACAGTCTGTAACTGGATGGGCATGGCTGTCTTCCCGTGCAGCTTATTTACAAAAACCTGTGGCAGGCAAAGGGTGTGCAGGATTTGGCCCCTAGGCCAGAGACCCCTAGACCCCTAGACCCCTCACTTGGACCAGCCAGCCTCATGCCCCCTTGGCTGAGGCCACGCCACCTGTTCTCTGCCTTGCTGCCCTCTGGACGTGAACACAGTCCGGGTTCGGTCTGGGGGAGGCAGGCAGGAGTGGTCTGCTGGGAGCGTGGGCCTCAGCGCTGGGCACGGGGTCTGGAACTCATGGGAAGTGGTTCTTTGCTTGCTGGGGGTAGAGGGGGCTGCACTGACCTGGGATCCGTGGGGACACGCATACCCGGCGGACGGACACTGGGGGGGCCCTGTGTGTCCTGTGGACATAGTCACTGCTCTGTGAAACAGAGGGCCCCAAGGTACTCGGCGCCCACTTAATGGTGTGGCCCGTGCTGGTCCGTGGGCTGCCTGGAGACACAGAATTATTTGGGGACGCTCCACTCCCTCAGAGGGGCCATCGCCAACTGTGTCCAAAGGCTCTCGAGACATGCCTGTTTGTGACTGTTTGTGTGGGGGCCTGGCAACCCACACAGCCGGAGCCGGCATCGGAGGGAAGAGGAAGAAGGCTTCTGCCCAGAGAGTCCCCTGCACATGTCCCTGAGCTGAGCACGTGACTGTAGAAACACATGCCAACCATTAGAACTGGATACTGGAAATCTCTGTTATTTGATTAATGCATCCCCAAGAACTGTGTATTCACCAGCCAGGTATCTTCGTTAGCCCCTCCCTCCCTCCCAAGGCGCATCACAGGACTCTGGTTTTTAGTCCTCTCTCTCTCCCTGCCTCTCTCTCTCTCTTTCTCTCTCTCCCTCTCTCTCTCTCTCTTTCTCCCTCTCCCTCTCCCTCTCCCCACCCCCCCAGGTTCCAAAGCATGCTCTGAAGCCATATCTAAGCTTTTCACCTGAAAATGTGCTTAAAAAAAACACGGCCCTTCTATGCCCATGTCTGCACCTGTCGTGCGGGCGCGGTAACAGCTCCTACCCTATAGCGCTGCAGGGGCCCGTACGGCCTTGAAGAGACTTGGTCCAGGGCCTGGCTGGCCGGGGCTGGGGAGGGAGGAAGGTGGGCCGTGTGGGGGACTACCTGCCCAGGACACTTGTTGTGGTGCGAGGTTCTTCCTCTGTGTGTAACAGATCTTAAGGAGCGAGCGGAATCTCCCCTGGTCCTCTGGTCAGTGGAGGATGTTTCTGGGGAAAAGAAGAGCCTGGGCCGACACGCGGAGGTGTGATGGTGCGTGCGGTCCGGAAGTGGAGCGGAGATAGATGAGTTTGGCTCGGGCGTCAGTGTGGAGGAGCCGCTCACATGCACACAACATGGGATGAGGCAGTGGGGGCAGGGAGGGGTTGGGGAGGCCCGTGGAGCCTGGGGGAAATGCCGAGGAGGTTGCACTTTATCCTGTAGGAATCAGAGTCCAGCCGGAAGCGACAGGGTCAGATTTTCTGCACACGTGGGTCTGGGTGGACGGAGAGCTGGCGGAAGCAGGGAGAGCCACAGTGGCACCGGGAAGGGGCGGCGAGGCCTTAAGGAGGCGGTGGCAGAGGGAGAAGGCGGTGCCAATGGCAGACCTGGGACTTCCACAGGCCGGTGGTACCATGGTCAAGGTTTAATAGGCAAGATGGTGGTGCCGAAGCTCAGCTTCTGTAGGACATGACAGTGGTCCGTGTTCAGGGTTGTTGCAGAACAAGATGGTGGTACCCAAGTGAGAGTTTAGGGTGGAAGGATGGGGGGCCCTACTAAGAACCTGACAAGACCTCGTAGTGGGTAGGGGGCCAGTCTGGGAGCTGACATAGTACGCATCGGGCACCCCGAGTTTCTGTGGCTGACCCTGAGTATCTCTGCTCTGCACAATAAGACGAGTGTATGTCTGAAGCCAACCAGCCACTTAAAAGCTACAACCTGCGCCAGGGCTCCTCAACCTGGGCTGCAGGTTTACATCGCCGGGAAGCGTTCAAAACCCTGAGACCAGGTCCTGACTTAGAGCACTTGAACTTGACCTCATTGTAGGGCTCATGCACAGGTACTTATTTATTCATCTTTTAAACACTACCCAGGTTAGGGTCAGGGTTAGGATTGAACCACTTATGAGAGTGAACTGGGTGAAGAGGTAGTTCTCACAGTTCCAAGTGGGGGGAGGGGGTTCCATAGGTGCGGGCGGTGGGGGGTGCCAGTGGGTTGGGAAGGTTTTGAAGCTTCACCAGGCACCAGCATTAATCTGCTTCCTCACCCACGGTAAGTGGCACCAGCGCGTGGGTTCACTGAGGCTTACCTCTCCTGCTTGGTGCCAAACACAACTTCAGTGGCTCTGGCTCTGAGCACCTGGGGCTGTCAGGATACGTCAGGTTTCCTTCTGGAAGATCGAAGCCAGCTACTCCTCCCGGTAGAGTGTGGGATTTGCCCTCAGAATTTGGTGGGTGAGAAGGTCAGAGTGACCTGGATCGCCAAGAAGGTGGGTCAGTTTCAGACTGGAGAGCGGCTCTGGCTGGTGGACAGTGGTGAGCTGGACGGCCTGGGTTTGGGGGGCACAGTGACCTTGGGCAAACCGTGTGATCTCCAGAAACCTCAGTTGCTTCATCTGTGAAACACGCAGGTGGGGAATGCCCTTCCTGTAGACATTCAGGGGAGCGGTGAGGATGATGCTCCTGACCTCTGTGCATCTCAGGGGTCCCTTGCATCAGCTATCTGCACATGGGCATCATCACCCCCACTTTAGCAGACAATAAACTGAGGTCTGAGAATTCAGCTACTTATCCAAGGTTGCATGTAGTGACAGTGCCGGGAATGACACCTTAGCATTCAGACTTGGGAGCCAACATTCTTCGTGACTGCACGCGAGAACCATACAAATTCAACCATCCAGGGCGGGGAAATCGTAGGTTTACAGTTGTTCGTGTGGAACATAATACAATAATCGATATCTAATAATACAGGAATCAAGTCTGTTTTGCATGCTCATAACAGTAAACCTAGTTTTGCCCCACCCAGTATATTAATGTGTTACAGGATTGTCCTCTCAAAACGGACAGCTTTCCTATTCGTTGGAAGTTCATTAGAAATCACAGCAGGCATGTATTCAGTTTCTATTTTGTTCATTCATCCAACACACAGTTCAAGAAGGTGTCTCAGTTGGACCACTGTGGGTGCCGTGGGTGCCGTGGGGGGTGGGGCGCGCTGGTTTCCGGGGAGCCCCGAAGGTAAGACGGAGGGCGGCCCGAGCACACTCTCCGTTCGCTGCACGTCCTCCTCGCGGAGCCCTGAGCAGGCCCCGCGTCCCCGCGTCCCCACGTGTGCCGTGATAAATCCGCTCTGACAGGCCGGACCATTAGAGCGATGGAAAGCCCATTACATCATGCTGCGTCAGTGACCCACGGATTATGGATGAGCCTGAGAGGACGCGGGGGCCCCGAGGGACCCGGAGCCGCCATCCGTCACCTCCGGGCCGGGCAGCTGCCTCGCGGCGGGCGCTCAGCGGGCCGCCAGACCGGGGTCAGGCCACCCACGGGGGCTGGCGGTCCTGAGCAGCCTGTCTCCGATCGGTGACAAAGCTGCCTGCTCTCTGCCCGGACCGCAGGCATGTTTTTTAAGGCGCCTGTGTGCTGATTTATTCCTTCAGCGCCCTGGACAAATAAGTACTGAGCCTGCTGGGTGCTGGGACACAAGACGAATGAGAGCAAGGGCCCTGTCCCCCCCGGGGGGCCACGGCGCAGGGAAAAAACAAGCCCACCCATAGACAGGCGTCACCGCGTAGCCGTGGCGTCAGAAGGAAGCCCCTGACCCCTTGCAATTGGTTGGGATGTTCAAGACTCCCCCGTGAGAGGGCCCTACTCTGTGACCTCATATTTGTAGTTTCCTGGGCGTGGGGAGAAACATGTCTGGCAGAAAAAGTTAGACAGACCTGGGGACCCATTTCCGTCATGTCAGCTGTGTGATCCTGAGCTTGAATAAGCGACCCGTCTCTCTGAGCCTCAGGGCACCCACAGTCTGTGACCCGTGCAGCCCGAGGTACAGAAGCGACTCAGGCTGCTATCATACTCCCCAATACGGGCTTAAATGGAGAAATCGAGTCATCCTTTTAATGTGCCCCTTTCTCTCGTTTCCCTGGGTCTGGATGGCCTGGGACAACCCCAGACCTTGACTTCTGGGGGCGTTTGAGGGCTCCTAGTTCTATCTGGTTATATGTAATTCAGTCTTCCCGAAACCTCCCTCCTCAGCTGTTAACATTCATCTCCGTTGGCGCCTCCGGCCCTTGGCAGCCTCCTGCACCCACACCCTACTGTTTCCCCTGCCAATCTAAGGCCCCTCTCCAAGGGCAGGGGGTCTAGATATCCTTAAAGTTGAGGGCCCAGGATTCCCGGGGGCCATCAACTCGGGGTCCGTGGACGCTTCCGTGGCACCCAGCACCACATCCCACACGGCCCAGGCCCTCAGCAAATTAGGTCGGTGAGTGCATGCATCACGGCCATTCCGCTCCTTTTGCTACTTGAATACGGTGGTAGCTGAGGTTCAGAGAGGGCGGGTGACTTACCCCAGGTCACACAGCTAGTTGGCGGCAGTGCGTGGTCCCGGGCTGCACGACGCCAGGAGTCCATGTATGATACTGAGCATCGCCCCCGGGCTGGATGCTGCATGAGTCTCCCCCCCAGGATCACACGCCAAACCTCCCAGTGGCCCCCGTCGAAGGCAACCTTGAATCCCCCACTTTGCAAATGGGGAATCAGACTCCTGAGGACATCGGGAACTGGCCCCCAAATCACAGAGCTCGGGAGTGGGCAGAGCCAGAGTTCAAACCTGTCCTGACTGCAGAACTTCTGTCTTAACCCCTGTTTTCCTCAGACCCTTCCTAACAACTGACTCTTGGAGGTGGTGAGTAGTTTGACAGCCCGAGTGATTCAGAAGAAAAGTTAGAGACGTTCAGGGCAGACTCAGTGAGCTGAGCTTTTAAATATAATCTTCCAGGAGCAGATGAGGCCGGGAGAGTTTCTTTCAGAACGAACTGCTGAAATCATGAAGTTCGGATAAATAGGACCCATTAATCGCTGTGCCCCATCTGGGGATAAACGCAGTCTTTTCAGATGCCACTGACATCCAGGAAAAGAAAGTAGGCAAAGAAACACTCAGTAATTCGCATGTTCAAAGCCTGGAGCAGATTCTCTGTCCCAGGGTTGTTGTTGTTAGTAAAAATGTTTCTATAAACGTTTCCAAAATTACAGACTTCCCAAAGATTTCATTGAGCTGCTCTTAGGCTATTTTAAGACAGTCCCGCCCCGCCCCCCCCCCCCCCCCCCGCCCCCTGCCACTGCCTCCAGGAGACTGAAGGCCGTTCAGAAGCATGAATCATCGGCCGATGACCTGTGTGACACACGCAAGAGGAACTTCTGTTAGTTTTAATTCAATCTCTGCCTGCAATGAAGTTTGGTGATCCATGGAGCGGCCTCCTTTTCCTCTTATTAAAGTGAAGGATGCGACTGCAGGGAGCAATCAGCTAACTGCACGGGAACGGTTTGCGCGTCAGGGAAGGGAAGGTCGCGCGCCCTTGAGGAAGGGAGAGCGCACCGGGGCCGAGAGGTCGCGGGTCCTCGGCTGTCCTCCGACCCAAGGAAATGGGAAGACGCTGCTTACGGAAGAGAACCCGTGTCACCGCCCGAAAGACAGACCCCAAAGGAAAGTCAGCCTGGGGAAAAAAAAAAACACAACAATTTTTCGTTTAAGATGCACGTTGCACCGGTCAACCCCCTTGAGCGTATGAGCTTTCACTCCCGGACCGGGGTCGCCGCTCAGCCCCTTCCGCCGTGTGTCACCCACACGTTTCCCAGCCACGACCCCTTCTGCCTCCTGAACCCCTCGTCCCCCCATTGGTGGCCGTCTGCTGCCACCAACCAGAAACCGAGACGTCATCCTTGCCTTCTCGCTCACACCCTGCCTCCTCCAGGTAACCGTGAGTCGGGCTGGTCCCACGGCCCAGGCCGCTCCTCGGTGCTGCACCCCGGCTGCCCCACGCGCCCCTTGCCCTGGCCTGTACACTACAGCCCAGCTGACCGTAGGCACTTCTCCATTTCTCCGTCTCTGCGCCACGTCGCCAACTAAGTGAGCTTCTGGCATGACCCCCCTGACCCCGCCTCCCGTCTGCTTGAAGTCATTCCACAGAGGGCTCTCCACAGCTTGTAGGACAGCATCGAGAACCCCGAACTAACCCCCTCGTGGGCCTCTTCCCTCCCGCCCCCCCCCCCCCCAGCATCCTGTCCTCAGCCTCTCCAGTTTCCTGCAAATGTCTTAACATGGTTTCCTCCTGCGAGCCTTGCATGGCACCCTTATCTTCTGTGCCTGCTGTGAATGTGTGGTCCCTGACTTGTTCATCTGACGCAATCCTGCTGGTCCTTGAAGACTTCTCTCCAACACCCTACCCTCTGTCAGGACTTCAGCGTTACGTTGGTGTTGGGAATGGAGGGACTGTCTAATGTTGCCAGTTACTTTGGAGTACGTTTACGGGAGGGTGAGTCTTTTTCACACGCGTTTCCGATGCCCCTTTCCCATAAAGTGAATGTCATGGGACTGGAGCCTGTGCTCATGTACTGTTTTCTGTTGCTCGTCCCCCAGCAGTGCCTGTCGTGCTGGCCACAGCTCCCGTACCGTTCTGTGTTGACTAGTGAAGGTACCCAAGAGCCAGCTCTGTCTGAGGACAAGGCTACGTCGAGTACTCTGGTTTCCCAGACGTTCTGGGTCTTCCCTATAGACGGGCTTTCTGAATGCCCCTCCCTGGCTCCCCTGCCCCAGTCCCCCCCAGTCCGTAAGGCAGAAATGGGGACACACACTCACGGCCGCGTCAGGACGTTCAGCTGCGAAGCCTGTGATGCCCAGCCCACCTCCCTGCCCTTTGTGGGTGTGGGCGTGGAGGGACATGCCCCTCCTCACCCCCGTTAGTTATAGGAACGCACGTCCAATCCAGGCAGCGGGGTTCACCCCCCAGCACCCCCGGTCCTCTGGGGTAAATGCCTGTATCCCAGCCCCTCAACCCCATGGTGACTTTGCCCCTCAACCCAGAACTCCCTGCGGAGAACAGAGAGAAAGCGCTGTGGGAGGCTGGGGAGGCAGGGTCGTGCTCAGACATGGAGAAGACTGGAGGGAGCGGGAGCTGGGGGGTAGTTAGGTTAGACCGAGCCGAGCCTGAGGGTGCACGGCTGTGCAGACAGACAGACGGCCAGTCAACGAGGACGGTCAGCCACCAAGCGGCCGGTCAGCAGGACGAGGAATCCTCTGTGAGCTCACGAGGTCCAGTGGCCAGTCCGGCCACTCCGCATCCTCACCCCCACACGGGGGGCCATGCAGATTCATTGCCTTAGTTTTCAAATTGGTTTGAACCTAATGACACTCTGGGGCCAGCACATTTTTTTTTTATATGGTAACTCATTTATGTGAGGGGGTCTGGCTTTCCTAATAAAGGTCGTGAGATCGAGTTTCCTTTTCCTATACTGTAATTAGATTTACGGGGAAAAGAAAGTTGATTTGGAAAATTTCAAGTCATGATTAGCAGGGGTCGTACCTGGGTAAGGCAGAGATGGCAATGGGGTGTCTGACCAGCCGGCATTTGGGAAGGTCTGGAAAGTTCCTGGGGCCGTTCCAAGTTCAGTATTTCACAGCCCGGAGTGCTCTGGCTCTGGCAGACGGGGGGGCCTGCTTCAGGACCCGGCGGTCAGAAAGGATGTGGGTTTGTGCCGCTGTCCTAGGCTCCTTCCGTTCACGTCTTTGTTTGCAAAATCCTCGTTACGCAGTTACCAGTTCATTAGCTGGGAAACGGTGAGAGCCCGATGTCTCGTGTGTGGTTCTTGCTATCTGGTGTTGCAGTTGGCCTGGCAGTGACACTGGGAACTGGCTTTGCTTTCTGGGCGCACAGCTGCGCTGCAGGCAGGTTTGGGGTGCCGGTCCTGAAGGGGAGCCGAGTTGCTCGTGACAGCTCACACGGCCCGGCCGGTGGCGTGCACACGGCCCCGTGCAGCGGCTGTGCCCTGGGAGTTCGCCTCTGAATCGAACACCGGGAATCCACGTGAGAAAACACAGTGCCTCGCGTAGAGTGATGTAGATTCGTGGAGCGAATGAATGACTGCGCCAAGGAGACGACACAGCTGACAAGGCCGATAGCCCTGGTCTAGGGTCCTGGCTCTGCCCTCACCAGCGGGGGGCCTCCGGCTCTCTGTCTGTAAAGTGGGGACGATAACATGCTGGCGCGGTGGGCGTGCGGTGAAACGTAAGTGACTCGGCGCAAGGAGACCACGCCCATCACCGAGCTGGCCCCGTTGTGCGCACTGAGTAAGTGTCACCCCTAGTGGTCATTGTACTCTCATCCATGGTAAGTGATAGTGACCACGAAAATACACACGGTGCAGTCCCTGAACTGCAGCGCCTGCGTTGCACACCTGCCTCCTGCGTGCCCCCCACAGGAACCCTGAGTGAATAGCTTGAGAACTCTGCTTCTCTCCCTGCTGTTACCGCATTGTCCACGGACAGGCCTCCTCACCCGTCCCTGGTTACTGTGCCTCCAGAGCCAGGTCCCTTGTCCAGTCCTTCCACAGGGGGAGTCCATCGTCCCCTCCTCTGTGGCCCCGCAGCCCTCATGCACCCCCTCTCCCTCCCATGGTGCTCACTGCTAGGGAAGCTGAGCCACCTCCTGTCTGCTGTCTTCCTCACGGGAGTGGCTGGTCCAGGGCCGGACTGCAGTCGGAGCTACTGCTAAAACAGAAAGCTCCGAGACCCAGGAGGCCATAGAGGAAAGGAAGGACCTGGGCTCAAAGCCACGTGCAGCCACAGAGCTCAGCTGTATTTTTATTCAACCAGAAACCTGGACCTGCTTCTGCTGAGTTCCCTAGAGATGTCTTGCCTTTCCTCATTCTTTCGCCCTCCTGCCTGGGGCTCCCTGTGGGCCTGCAAACTCCCAGGGAGCCTCAGGAAGCCTTAGCGCGCGTTTCTGGGACAGGAGGCAGATGCCACCATCCTCAAGGGGACAGGGAAGGACACAGGCTCTCATGGGAAGAACCAGCTGGCCCAGGAAGAAAAGAGGCTGGCTGAGGCTTTCCTGTCATCAGGGAGCAAAAAGAGAACCCTAAGGGATCTTTGTGACTCCCCAAGAGTCGCATCATCTCTCTGATCTTCCATGTCCTTAGCTGTAAGACTTGAGGCTTGCTTTAGCAGAACAGTGTTCCCACTGTTCAGCAGAATCCAAAGCATTCTCCAGGCTGATTCAGCCTCCCTGACTGGGAAGAAGGAAGAGGCCCCTCCCCTTCTTACCCTGCCCATCACAGAGACCCCTCCCCTTCTTACCCTGCCCATCACAGAGGCCCCCACTGTGAACCACAGAGGCCCACCCCTTCCCATGCCACCAATGGCAGAGGCTTCTCCCTTCTTACACCACCAATCAGAATAGCTTTGGCTAAAAGTGCTTTACATATTGAGATTCCCTCTGTACTTTTAGATGATAGACTTATTTGGCTTTGAAATAGTTTAAAATGCTTCTGAATGAGATTACATATGTGTCCCTTTCCGTGCTGGCGAGCATCTGACACTAAAATTCCCCTAAAGGTTGCTAAGTCAGGAAGGGGGAGAAGATGGAAGGGCGGACGTGTATCCTCCTTACCCTCCGCGCTGTTGTGGTGCCTTCAGTGCCCAGTGTCCCGGCTGGAAGCTGGTTTTCCTGTTCTTGCATTTACCTCAAGGCTAAGCTTATTAAGAGTCAGATCATGCTTGAGATCATTCATTCAATTCAATTAAACAAGTATTTATAAGTGAGCGCTTTGTGCCTTCCACGGGACCCCGGGGACTCAGCAAAACGTCGGCGCTGCTGTTAGGGAGGGTACAGTCCCCTGAGGCGTGCTGGGTCTGCAAAGGATGCTGTAAAGACGAGCTGCGTAAGCGCGGAGAAGTGAAGTGATGTGGTCCAGGTCACACACCGCGAAGGACTCGCCTAGACCTGAGCCCTAGGTTTCCAGAAGCGATTGCTACAGCCTACTTCCTATCTACCTCCCCAGTTCATTACTCATTCGCAGGAAGACCGGAAGCTCCCCCTGGAATTTGCTACAATTCCTAGTGGTTTAGGTAGTTCAAAGAGGAATCTGCCCTCTCCTAATTCTCCCTGGGGGTGGCAGGCAGGGGAGTTGGGGCGGGCGGGGGTGGGGTAAGGAGTCTACTCAGTCCGCTCTTGCTGTAACTTCCCACTGCCACATGGTGTCACTGTTCAGCACAGGGCCTGCACAGTCCAGAGTCCTGTGGCTGCTTGCCTCCCCTGTTCAGGAGTTGTCACCGGCCCAGATCCTGTATTTGCTCCCGGGGTGCCACAGACTTGGGTTCCATTGTTTTGCCGCTTTAATGCCATGCTTGTATGCTCAGACATTGATTGGTAAGGAACAGTTCATGGCAAGGTGTCTGGATCAGGTTTAGCTACATGTATAACAGGGTCCAACCTTCCCCCACACATTCTGTGACCTGTGTATCAAATCAGCGTCAGCGACCAAGGTTCCCACAGTCTCTGCGCCACTTGGTGTCTTGTCTTGGTTTGTGTCCATCTAGAATGACATGGACTCTTTGCAGATTCTTCTACCACCTCCCAGGTCAAAATATAAAAGGATGGCGTCAAGGATCTGCCTTCGCTAAGCCAGGTAATATTCCACTGTATGCGTACATAACTGAGGGATGTCTCTCATGACACACCCCTGCCCCCCCGCCCCCCGCCTCCACCTTTCTGAGGCTACCCGTTCCATCTAGCTAGGAAGATTTTGTTACCCATTACGCTAACTTCTAATTCACACTATTTCTTGCTTGTCTGAGTCCTATAGTAATTTCTCTCTGGCATCCATGCCAGTGTGCTTGTGTAGTTGTTATTTGGCTGTGCCAGGCCTGTGTGCCCTCAGCTGGAAGCAGACTTGGGTATCGGATGGAAAGGCCCACTCGATGCCCCCAGGTGGCGCCCCGCCCTCCCGGAAGTCGCCCCTCGGCCTCTGCGGCTCTGGGTCCCGGGGCACGAGCATCTGCCGGGGCCCGGCTGGCGTTGGGATGGATGGTCAGGGGTCTGCGAGGAGGAGAAACGATCCCTGTGCCTGGCTGCTGCTTAGAAGCAGCGAGAGAAATATGTCAGCTCCTGAGGGCAAGCTGTGAAAGCTTAATGGAAGGTATTACCAGGATTGGGGGAGAGAGAGAGGAAGGCAACCAAAAACAAAACCCTGCGTGCTGAGAACCACTCCAGCAGCCAACAAAACACTCGTCTGAGGGAAGGAGAGAGTCATTTTTCCATTGCCCACGCCTGCGTTCCGTGTACAGGAGCAGAAAGACCGCAGAGACTGGAGTCGGAAAGGTGCATGCCTCCGCTCTGTTCTGTGATTGGCGTGGCCGCGGGTGTGCCACTCCACTTCGAGTCAGTTTCCTCATCTGTAACATGGGGCTGGGTGGCTGTTGGGAGCATTTAAGGAAACCACCCAGCGAAGGGAGCTTAGCACATGGTTTGACCATAAATAGCACCTTGTGGTATCTGTCGTCAGAAAACTCAGCCTTAACCTACTGTTTAATGAAAGGATAGTGTGTAGATCACAGGCAGGGCTGAGGGGACAAATGAGGAATAATGAGTCACCCAGAGGCTAGGAGCTTCAACAGCCATTAGCACCCCCAGCTCAAGGGACAAAGGGTGGGGGATAGTGTGTTAGTGGAACTTGTAAAGTGGGGGCCGCCAAGCAGAAGCTGTAGTTGGGTTGACGGGTACAGCCACTGCCACGGCCAGGGTTGCAGCTGGGTGCAGAGTGGGGAAGTCACGGCCCCCAGCTGCCCTCCTGGCTCCTGCCACGGCCTCCCGCTGAAGCCCCTCCCCCAGCAGGGAGGACTGGTGCGATAAACCAAGTTGGGTTTATTGAATGGGAGGGGCAAGGGACAGCAGCCCTGAATCAGAGTGTCAAAATGATCTTCCCTCTTAGGGAAGGCACTTGTCAGGTTTTCGGCGGGGGCCAGTCGGAGGAGGGTTTTAGGGCGGACGTTAGTAAGCGTGGTCTGGACAGGGATTGGCCAGAATCTGTGACCTGGGCCTGTGGCCTTGTCTCAGGAGCAGAGGGGTTCGTAGGGGTTGTTGTGAATCAGTCTGCGGTCTTATCTAGGAATATATGCGACTGAAGGAGCCGGTGTCTTTTTGGAACTTAATCTTCGTTGCACGTCACAGCTGGTTCCCTTTCTCCCTTGCTGCTTCTGGTCATCATTCATTGTGCAAATTGGCTTCTGGTTTATGTCTCGCTCCCGTGAGCCAGACCTCACCAGGAGGCGGCCGGCCAGGGAGCCTGGAGGAGAGTGTCTGGTCCGCAGAGGTCAGCCTCCCAGGCACCACGAGAGGAAGCGTGGTTCGGGGAGCAAGGGCGGAACCCCAGCACCCTCACCTGCCCGCCTACCTGCCTACCCGCCTGCCCACCCCCTTTTCTCTCGCCTCTCCCTCCCCCATTGCTTTATTTCCCAGCTGGTGTTCATTCTTCCCGATCTGTATCGCAACAATCTGTCACTCTTCTCCATTTCACGCTTTTAGAAACCCTGCTCTTAGCCTGTGCCAATGATGATTATATATGTACTGTAGTAAGGTAATAGTATTATTATATACTTTGTTATTGAACACTTTCGTGTGCCATCTCGATTGCCAGGTGTCTTTTATACCCAGAAGTCATATCTTCTACATCAGTACTGCCCACCTTCCGGCAAAGTTTTATAATCCGTATTGCTGTTTGCCCAAATGGCGACTGAGCATTTCTATTGGGACTATTTTGAATGACAAGCTGGATTTTGAATTTTATTCAATGTTAGTTCATTAACATTTAACTAGACACAAGGGGCCAAGGCAACTGTATTGGTCAGCGCCACTCTCAACAGCCCTGTAGGGGCTCCTCCTGTCGTCTGCATTTCGGACTTCAGAAAACTGCGGCCTGGAGAGGTTAAGTAACATGTGCGTGACCCCCTAGCAGGTCAAGGATGGATCCAGGACAGGAGCCCAATTCTCAGTGGCCCCAAAGACCCCCCACTCTCTGACACCACTGCTCTGTCTTCCCGAATGCTCCTCCTCTCAGCTTCTTGGCTGATTCCCACTTGTCCTTCAAGATTCAGCTCAACTGCGTCTTCCTCCAGGAAGTCCCCATAATCCTCCAGCGAAGTTTTGAAAGCATGCCACCGTGATGCTGAGTAAACACCTCAATGAGCGTTCTCTCACATGGTGTTGCACTTACTTGTGCAGTGTCTTAATCGAGTGTGAGGTCTCTGAGGACAGGAACGGAGGCACTTACGGGAGACAGAGCAGGTATAAAGGAAAGGTGGGGTCAGGGAGTGCTTGGTGATTGTTGGCTCCGTGGAGGCCGTGAGCATGAAGATGCTGCACGGGGCGGCAGGTGATCATCTCACCTGTTTCTTTCCTATGTTTGAATTCCGTGAGTTGATCAGATCTCCGCAGAGGGAGCATTCAGGCCTGCCTGCCTCACTCTTGGGCCTTTTCACACTGCTGGCTTTGGGTGATGCATAGCTCGGGCATGGAGTATTTTGAGCCTGAGTCTTTTTCTTCTTCCAGCCATCATACATTTCCCAGCATGACTTCCCAGCAGGGCGCCTGGAGATTGTGATATATAATTCAATAGGTTCTCCCGAGCAGCATGGCCCACTGCCTTCTGGACAGAGACATACGTGTCTGGATGTCCAGGCGGCTATGGGCCAAAGGACCACTATGCTGAGGGTCTTGGAGCAGGCGAATTCCCTGGTCTAATTAAGTAGAGGCATTCTGACTCCATACCAAGGGCACAGCACCGTTACAAATAGACTTGAAAGAGCAGGAGAGGGAGGGAAGCTGTGTCCTGGGAAACTGGAAGCCCAGAGAATGTTCTGCCGTGTCTATTGAGGACCAGCCTGTGGTCAACCCCGTCAGGAGAAGGGCCTCAGGGCAAATGACCTTGTGTCTGTGTCTTCCTTACTTGCCCACCACGACCATTCTTGCCTTCAGCAGCTTTGCGTTGCTCTCAAAAATCAGTGCAAACTCCTTGGCATTGTTTTCCAGCCATGGCAGTAGGTCAAGTCTCAGATGGCAACCAGGCCCAGGTGGATGATATCAAGAGTAGCAGCATGAGGAACGTGGTAAACCAGAAAGCCCGGGGCTGTGTAAAGAGAGGCCCCGCCCCACTGACCATAGCCTCGTGCGCGAATGAGAGTCAGGCCCTCTGTTCTCTTTCAGGAGCAGAAGGAGATCTGGGTTTCGGTGTGCCATACCCAGCTCCTGACTCTGGAGGCTGAGTCAAGCACATCTCGGGGCCGGGTGTGGCCCACGGGCTATTCTGCAGCCCTTGCGCCTGCCCTGGCCCCACTGCCCTGGGTTCCTTCATGTACCCTGCTGTTCCACCACTTTGTCCAGCCCACCGCCTCCGGAATACCCTGCTCTCATTTACGCCTCGGCACGCCTGCCCGTGCTGCTCCTTCAGCCCAGAATCGCTCGTCCCTTCCATTGCTACGTCAAGCCTGAACTAGTCCTTCAAGGACCAGCTCAAGCGTTGCCTCCTCTACAAGTCTCCCGACACCCTGGGCATTTATTTGCTCTTTCTCTGGGCTCTCTGTTTTCCCCCCTGTCTATTGCATTCACTGCCGTTTGCGCTCATTTGTAGGCTCACTTGTGGGTCTGCTTAGTGAGAGAGCTCGTGAGCTCTGCGACACAGCCGGCGTTCCGCCGGACGCCGAGAGCTTCCCGGCAGCCTCGGACTCAAAGGGTCCCCGTTGGAGCTGATCTGCATCCCCATTCCTGTGTCGCCGTCTCAGGGAATGGCACCGTCACCCAGTTATCAGGCCAGAAACCGGGGGGTCCTCTTCGGTTCCCTCATTTTCCGTACCTTCCTAGTCCTATGGGTCACCAAGCAAGGCCTCCATTCGACATTCCCACGGAATCGCCGTCTCTCTCCGTTGGCCCTTTTGTCACTTAGTACTCGGTGGCCAGGAAACGCTTCGTCAATGAATTGCTTAATTATTGGGCCTGTCACCATGTAAGCGTTGGGAGTAAATTGCACAGGGAGGACTCGGCAGCCAGAGAAGGCTCCCGATGAAAATGGACTTGAGCTGGATCACCTGTCTGGGGATCTGGAAGCCGGGGAAAGGGCCAAAGAAGGTGTGGCCGGTAGGGAGGGTGGGATGGAGGCTGGAAGGAACAGGGGCCGTTTTGTAGCAAGTAGGGGCTGTTGGCCAGGCTGGAGTGGAGCGTTTCGGGGTGGGTAGGCCGGTTCACAGGGTTGGTTTTGGAGGCCTGGAAGCCTGGAGAGGAAACTCAGAGTTTGTGCATCAGGAAGTAGGCAGCCTTTGCTGGTGCTTACGCAGGAGATCCGTGTCTACCCGCCCCAGGGAGGATGCAGCGGGGCGTAAGACGAGCACAGGGTGATGGGTGGGAAGGCTGAAAGGCTGAGAGCCTGGGCTGTGTGAGCTTGGGGTCCACTAGAAACCGGGGCGGCCACCGGGTACCTGGACACCAGGGGGTGTGCCTGGGCAGGGGCGTGTCTGGAGGGAGAGTTTGGATATCAGAGGGGCACGAAGTGTGCAGAAAGAAGGGGAGACCCGCGAAGCCCACCCCCTTTTAGTCTGACATGCTAAGCACGGGGATGGCCGTGAGCCTTCTCTCTCGCAACGCTGGACGGAAGAATGGCTAAGCTGGCAGCGGCTCTCCCTCTGCTTTGGCTGCTTAATCCCTCGTTAGAGCAGCAAGTAAATGAGAATCATTACCACCGCCCAGATGCTGTCCAGGCGCCAAAGCGCTCGTTCACGTCCTCTTTGATCCCCACACTAGGTCGGAGGCGCTGCCAACCCCGATCCCCCACCGACGAGGCCACTGAGGTCCCGGTGGAGAATGTCCATTCAAGGTCCAGTAGGTGTGATTCCCTGTCCACGGCCGTTTTTCCTTGAGCTTCAGTTTAAAACACAGTGTCGGGGGTGGGGTCCCCGGGAGATCTGTCTGTGTGCGTCGTGAGTGGGACGCGTCCCCCGGGTAGTTCCGGAAACCGCAGCGCTCCCCTGCCCGCCTGGGGTTGCGTTACAGCTACGGGGTCACGGTGCCAGCGCTGATGTGTCCCGAGTTCCTGTCTCCCTGCCGCCATCTGAAGCCCCTGAACGGCTTTCTGGGACACCTCTCAGCAGGTACCCGTTTTTAAAACCTGCCACTCTCTGACAGACCCAGAGTCGGCGGTGTGCCTGCCTCCTGCAATCC
Source organism: Phyllostomus hastatus (assembly GCF_019186645.2). Taxonomy (NCBI): domain Eukaryota; kingdom Metazoa; phylum Chordata; class Mammalia; order Chiroptera; family Phyllostomidae; genus Phyllostomus; species Phyllostomus hastatus. The sequence goes on along the minus strand of NW_025334017.1, from coordinate 44,041,539 downwards.
CAAAAAGTTGAGACCGAAATAGCCCTTCCTACCGGGAACAAAAATAGACATCGTGGCACAGATCTGGGCATTCTTATCCGTCAGCAGGGCGCTCTGCCCTGTGGGTAGCCGCTGCTCCAACACTCCGCCACATGGACGGGCACCGAAGTGCTCTCCCGGTCGGGAAGGAGAAACGCAGGACACTGTGTCCCTTTCTCCACGGTGGAACAAACCACAGCCTGTTTTTGTCTTTCCTTCCCTTCACAGACACGTTCTTTCAAGTCTTGTCCCCCCGCACCCTACACTGTAGCAGGATGGGGGTCGTCCGGTGTGTGATCATGTCGCAGGCGTGCATGGGAGATGGCGGATGCCACGCGGTCCCTGTCCGCAGAGGGACGGATTCCCGCTGGCCGGGGAAGCAGACAGGACAGTAGACAGTCTGGGGCTTCTGGGTGCTGGGCCGGAGGGAGTTCTGAGGAGGCAGAGGAGGAAGGCGCCTGGCCTTTCTCCGCCGGCGTCCCCTCTGCCAACAGAGAAAGCGTTTCCAGCATGGCCTGGCCGTGGGCTCGATGCCATGACCTTGTGAACGGAACTGAAGTGGCTTCCTTTGGCAGAGAGGCAGGAAAGTATTGTTGGGCCGAGACTGTTAAAAACCTGTGTGCCCGGCACTGGAGGAGGCCATGGGGACCTGCAGGCGAACACCACGGCCCCTCCCTAATTATATTCCATTTCCCCCAGCGAGGACACGCCGTTTCTTAGAACTGGGCGCAAGATGCCTCCCAGGGTAAATACTAACAGGCGCCTCTCGTCCTCTTGTCATCCCTATCACATTTCAAAATGCATGTTTTTCTTCTCCCACCTCATTTATGTATTCATTCATTCCCTTGGTCCGTCCAATCGGAATTTGCCAGGAACGCCTGCTGGCCCAGCGGAGAGAGAAAATAACCGGCCTCCGCCGAGGGGTCTGAACCCTTGACCTGCCCCAGAATCCCTCGGGAGCTGGCGTACGCTCCAGAACCACCTGCAGGGGAGCTTTCCACAGGATGGAAGGGAAGTGTAGGAAGGTGTGCAGCAGGTCACGTTGGTGTGGGAAACAACCTGGGGAGAGAAAACCCGCGTGCACACCTTTCTCGTGTCTGCACACAGCGTGTCCGGAGGACGGTGAGAGAGCCAGAGGCGGTGGCTGCCTGCAGCGATGGGGACGGTTGTGGAAACGGCGGCGTAGGAGAGGGAGTTTGTTCGGCACCCAGGTGGACTCTGTGCCGCGTGAATGTAGTTTTCATCGGAAAACCATTTTAATGAAAATAAGAAGCAAATGAAATGTTAAAAACCCTGCAGACTTCCCTTCCAGACATTCAGTGCGTTCGTTCGGGCACCTCGCCGCCCGACCTCAAGTCCGATGCATTAGCCATCCTTACCCGCTGGCGGTTCTCCCAGTGAGCCACGTTCCTTCTGGCCGCCGTGCACCGGCACACGCTGCTCCCTCTGCCTGGCACACACCTCCCTCCAGGTGCCTGCTGTCCCCACACCCTGCGTGTAGCCCCCTACCCCCCACTGCCTTCTCCAAGGTGGCCCGTCTCTCTGTTTCCCGAACATCCATGCTCCCCCGCTCCATGAGAATGATCTCAGGCAGGTCTATACTGGTTTGGTTGTCTGTACAGGGTCCCCATTAAACCTCTGACCCCAGAGAAGAGAGATCATTCTTAACGTCCAAGGCATGAGGCAGTCTCCGGGCACGGGCAAAGCGAGCTGTCGGCACCGGAAGGCCACAGTGGAGCCACAGGTGTCCCTCCAGGCCAGCTGAGCCCCGAGGCCGCTGCTCCCACCTGAGCTATTAGGAGGGCCAGCACATCCCCCAGACCCGATAAAAAGGGAGACATGAGCCCTGTTTCCTGCAAGGTTCCTGGGGCCACTTCCTCCTTCCCGCTGCACTTACTCCCCCACCGTTCCTGGCCTCTGCAGTCACTCGTCTCTTTTGGTTTCATCCACAAGACTTTCTTACAACCTGATGGTGATTTAACATTGATTGTCTGCTTAGGTGGGCTTCTGGCTCCGTCCGACTCTGGCCATTTGGGGTCATTGGCTGGCTCAACCAGCCCCGGCTCTGGGAGTCATGGTCAGCAGCAGTTCGCCGGGTCAGCGCCCTTGGGGCAGCCCCTCCTCGGGGAACTGGCATTGACAGGTCAGCATCAGATCAGCCCTCCCGTGGGAATCAGCCCTGTGCCTGGAGGTGGGGTTCGAGCCCCCGGAGCCAGCTCTTGGGAGGGCCCCGTGAGAACACCCTAAGGTCACTCACCTACCTGCAGACGGTTCCCAGGACCCAGGCAGGCGCCGGGCCCAGGACCCGGCTGTGAGAGCCAGAGCGGCTGGGCCGAGTGGTCCCCGGGCACCATCTAAAGTAGCAGGAGGGTCAGCACCGGGCCTGCAGGATGAGGGCAGAAGCCAGCTCAGTTCCAGCTCAGTGGAGACGGGAGAGGGAGGGGGCCTCAGCTTTGGGCTGGCCTAGAAGATTCCCACCAGATGTTCCTCCTAGTGATGGTGGCGTCTGGGGACATGACTCAGACCTCAGTGCTTCGGGTCCCTAGACTAGAATGGGGACAATGATTCTACCCACTCTCCGGGTCGTTACTGAATTAAATGAGTCAGTTTTTCCAAAGGGCTTAGCCAGTCATCCATCATAAGAACTCAGTCAGTGCTGAGTGCTGGAGTTTTTCAGTTAGGATTAGGTTCTGCTGTATAAAACAGAGAACCCAGGCAACAAAACGGAGGTGTGTGCTCTTCCCCCGTGTACAGGGAGTGTGGACATAGCCTGTCCGAGGCTGGCGTGGCAGCTCCGTGGGGTCCAAGGGGCCACAGTGCCTTCCGGTTTTTGCCTCCACCCTCCTTAATACCTGTCTGTAATCTCAAGAGCAGATCATTATGTAACATGACTGACTGTAAGATGTCCCATCACCGGATGCAGCCTGCTGGTCCCTGCCTCCGTACCTGCAGTGCGCCCACTGCCTGGAAGCCCTTCCCCCACCTGGTCATGCCGAACCCCTCGGTTCAGAGGTCACGTCCCCAAAGAAGCCTTTGCTGACACCCCCATTGAGGACTCAGACATGTCATGCCACACGGCACGCTGTATCGATCTGCCTACCTGTCCACCGTCTCACATGCCAGGTGAGACAGTGAGCTCCCTGTATGCTGGTGCTGTGCCACCTGCTCCGTGAGACCTGTCCTTCACGCAGGGCGTGGCCTAGAGAACCTGTCTAGCCCCAGCCCTGGTGGTCCCGGTGAGGAGTTCGATTCCGTGGCTGACGTGCAGCCAAGTAGAGCAGCCTCCGTTGGCACTGGCCTCCAGGGGTCGAGCAGGTGACTGCTGGGAACAGGAAGCTGCACAGTGGGGCAGGGAGGTCTGCTTTGACCCCGCCCCCCACCCCCAAGACCGTCGCCAGTGTACTCTTCCCTGTTCTCCCAGTCACACCAGCTCCTGCCAGCTGGGTCCCCGCTGTGCTGGCCACCCACACATCCTGCCACTCGCTTGCCTCTCCTCTGCAGGAAGCAGAGGGATCCGCTTATTGCCTTTCTCTCCAGGCTTCAGAACATCCGCTGCCATTTGGGAAGCCGGCTGCAGAGCTCAGGGTGCGGATGTGGGCCGGCCGGGTGGGAGAATGTTCTCGGGGGCCCGGGTCTATCCGCACAGCGAGGAGGAGACAGCTGGGTCTGATGGGACCGCGCAGATCTTTGAGCAAAGCCGAGCCCTGCTGGGGGAGGCAGGCAGGCAGGCAACCTGGGCTGGGGCAGAGAGGCAGCCGTGCGCGAAGGTGGCTGCTCCAGGGAGCAGAGCAAGGAAAAGGAGAGGCGGACTCAGTCTTGGGGAGAAGACCGATAAATACACCGGCAGGGACCAGTGGTTTCAGGACAGCCCAGCCCCACTCCCCAGTTATCTCAGCCCAGATCCAGAGCTGGACTGCAGGCAGACTCCCAGGCCCCAGGCCCTTGTCCGCCTCTGGCCCCCTTAGGAGAGATTCACATTTTAGGGCTGTGGGGAATGGTGAGTTCATATGGGTTTTCTTTTGGGGGTGATGGAATGTTCTGGAAATAGTGGCGATGGTCGCTCAACTTTGAAAACATATTAAAGACCAATGAAAATGACTTTTATGGTACGTGAATTGTGTCTTAATAATAAAAGAACGAAGCAATGAGTGAGAGGCTGAATATAAAATCAGATGGGTGGATGGAAGGTTGGATGGCGAACTGATGGATGGAGGTCTTGATGGACCGCGGCAGCAATGGACTCACGAAGAGCTGTGAGGCCTCTGAGGAAATCACATTTCATTTCAGCTGCCAGTCCAGCAAGGATGGGAGTAGGCTGGGGGGCATCCGTGGCGAGGAGCAAGAAAATATCACAGATTAAAAGTCTTCCTCGTTATTAGAAACAATTTTCCAGATAGTGCTTACGCCAGTCTCCGACTCTCAAGTACACTTCGTGCCCGCCCTCCCCACCCCCACCCCGCCAGATATTCGCGCCCTTTCCCTTTGATCTAGCCTCATAATTCTCTCTAGCGCTGCTCACAGTCTGACACAATGTGCATTGATTGCTCCTTCTTTAACTGCTTACATTCCCACCGGAGTGGAAGCTCCTAAAAAGGAGGGAACTTCTGCCTGCTCTGTTCATGGCTGTACAGCCGCAAGAGCAGTGCTTGACTCATGGGGCATGTGCAGTAAATAGTGGCTGTTCAGTGAATGAACATTCGTACCCGTGTGGGAAAGGGTGACGGTGCGCTCCCCTCCCCACCGTTCAGACGGGAGGAAATCTATCGTACGCATCAGCGTACGCTTGGTGCGGCCTGCTCAGTGTAGTTGGAGCCCGACTTGAGAAATCGAAGAAGAAAACTGAGAAAACAGGTCACCTCGGAGCGAGGAGGTCTCAGCTTGTCAGCTTGTCAATTTCTGAAAAAAAAAAAAAAGGCAGCTAGAAATTTGATCGGGATTGCACTGCATCTGTAAATTAGTTTGGGGAGTATTTTCATCTTAATAATGCTGTCTCCTTGTCTATGGGCATGGATGTCTTAACATTGATTTAAATTTTCAAAAAATCACTTCAATCATGTGCAAGAGTTTTCTGTGCACACGTATTGAACTTAGTCTATTAAACTTATTTCCAAGTGTTTTATTCTTTCTGATGCTACACTAAATAGAATTCTGTTCTTAGTTTAATTTTCAGATTGTTGATTTTGCACATAGGAATATAATTGATTTTTGGATATTGAGCTTGTACTCTCCAATTGTGCTGAACTCATGTATTAGTTCTGATTGGTTTTTTAGTGGATTCTTTGGGATTTTCTCTGTATAAGATAATGTCATTTGCAAATAGTTTAATTCTTCCTTTCAATTCCAATGCCTTTTCTTTCTTTGCCTCCCCTAACCATCCCAGGTAGAATGTTCCATAGTGTTGGTAGAAGCCATAAAGAGACAACATCTCTTTTACGGTTCCTTACTTTGGGTGGGGAGACATTAACTTTTTTACTCTACATTATGTATGTTGTTAGCTGTTTTGTGGTGTGTGTGTGTGTGTGTGTGTGTGTGTGTGTGTGGATACCTTTTATCAAATTAAGAAAGTTCCCTTCTATTTCTAGTTTGTTGATTTTTTTTTCCCTGGAGGTGTTAGATTTTGTCAGACGTTTTTTCTGTGTCTATTGAGATGATCACACAGGGTTTTTTTGTCCTTTATTTGATCAGTATTGTGTATTTCGTTGGCTGGTTACTTATGTTGAACCAACTCTGTTACTGAGATGCGTCCCACTAGGTCGTAATGTACAATCTCTTTCATTTGCCACTGAGTTCAGCCCGCTACTATTTTGGTGAGGTATTTTGTATCTATATTCATGATGGATATCAATCTGCAGTTTTCCTTTGATGCCTTTACCTGGTTTGGGTACACATCTTCTCCTTTGATATTCTCTCTATAGTGAGACATTATTCTCATATTGCCTTTATTTCTTTACTTGTGGTTTCTGTTAGTTCTCAGGATCTATTTAAAATAGCAGACTCAGCATCTTGGTCTAGTGAGTGTTACATCTGGGCTCCCCCAGTGGAGACAGCCACTGTGAAGGTGTAGCCAGTAGTTCTGTGATCATGGTAGCAGCCTTCCTCAAGGGCAATTTCTGTTGACTGTTTGTCTGTTTGTTTGTTTCTGTGTGTGAGCAATGCTTTCTTCTTTGCATGGTTCCTATTTCTTTTACTGGACGCTAGACATTTTAAGTAACAGAATGTGGCAACTCTAGATAACAGATGCCGCCAGTGCTCATTGTTTTGCAGTTTTATTGGTGGTGGTGGTGGTTGTTATTTTAGTGAGTTTTCTGAATTAATTTTGTAAAACCGGTTTTTTTAAGAGTGACTACTTTTGACTTTAGTAGTCAGCTAGTGATCGGGCAGGGATTTCCTTCGATCCTGGGGGCCCCAAGCCTCCCCGTCTGTGCTGAGGGGCTCTCTGTGCGAGTTGGGGGGCACGCCCTCATGCTGAAGCAGGCTGTCTGTCCTCTGCCTTAGGCTTCACTTCCCGCTTGCTCAGAGCTCCCGCACAGGCCAGCAGTGACAGCTCCGGTCCTCTCGGGCCCTTCCTGGCATGTGCGCATGCTGCGTGTGTGCTTGGCTCCCGATTCCCAGGGGCCCCTTGGGCCCAGGTTTTTCTTTAAGGCTTTCGTCTGGCTGACCGTTTCCCCCAGCTGTTACTGCCACGTGGTCAGCTGCACGGTTTAATGATATCCACTGAATACTGGGCTGCAAGGCCCTGCGACCCCGCTGTGTGCCCTGCCGCACTGCTGGCTCTCACTCGGATTTGCAGGACCATTCGTTTTCAAGGCTATCATGGGGCTGGGGAAGGGGAATTGGGACGATGGCAAGTTCAAATGCAGCAATGGTTGCTATATTGCTACTGAGATCCAGCTGTTCCCCTTGAATAAAGACTCCAGGACGATTCCAGGACTTTGGTTAATTTCCAGAGCTCTGAGCAAGCTGACTAGTTCCTACTGCCTTTATTGATCAGAGGACTTCAGAGGGCCCTTATTTTGTCGTTTCGGAACAGTCTTCTCCACTCATTTCTTTAGACCACTCTCTGTCCGCCTTTGGGAATGCAGTGAGAATTACTATGAGGGGCGACCTGAATAGAACCAGAATTCGTTTATTAAAAGTTGCGTATTTATTCTCACATGTTTAACCTTCAGTCACCTTCGAAGTGCTCTCCATTTGATACAGCACGCCCATTGAGATGTTTGTTCCAGTGCTCAAAGCAGTTTTCGAACTCATCGATTTTGGTGCCTTGCCGTGCTTCTGCCGTTTTCTGCTTCACCTCGTCCACATCGGCAGAATGTTTCCCTCTGAGGACTTTTTTCTTCTGGGGGGACAAAAATAAGTCATTTCGAGCAAGATCCGGTGAACAGGGAGGGTGGGGCATGGGGTTCATGCTGGTTCTGAACACTCAGTGTGGGCAGGTGCACTCATAAATCTCTCATGGTGAAACGGGCAAATGCGTTGAAAGAGTCTTCAAAAAAAATTCACTGAGGCCAAACACAGCCTCTCACAACAACACCCGCTGGTGCACTAATGCAGATGGGCTCCTAGAACAGTCACCTAGCGGGGAAAGCCTGTGCTGCAGGGGGGCCGCCCTCCAGAAGATCATTTGTATGCGCTCCTTACCCTCGGGAAGCCCGCAGTCCGCAGGAGGGAGACGCGTGTGACGTTAATAGGATGTGGTAAAGCCGCCAGGAGAGGCACACACTGGGAAGGCACAGCCAGGAGTTCTGTGATCGTGCTAGTATCCTCGGGAGGTAGGCCAGTGCGTCTCACTCTCTGCATTGTCTACACACCTAATTTGGCTGTGCAAGTTTTTTTAATTGTACATTTTTCCCGCAAGTCCCCTGTCTTCGCTGTACTTCTTGCTCACCAGTCACTGCGCTCACCCAGAATGCATCCGCTCCCACCACCAGGCAGTGGGGACGGCCTCCGTTCTCCGGCTCCTTCTGTGCGTCCCCCCCCGCCCCCCAAAACCTGCACTCCTCGCATGGCAGCGGGCCCGTGAATGGGGTTGAAATGGGGATTCTGATTCAGCAGGGCTGGGGCGAGTCCGAAGACTCTTCGTTTTCACAAGGTCTCAGGCAGTGCTGGTCCATGGGCCACACTCGGTGTCATGCCGTCCTGTGGAGTTAGCAGCCGTGGCCTTCCAGAACCTGCCCCGTGCATCCCCTTGATGGAAAACGTCTCCTGTCTGCTTTCTCCGCCTGGACTGTGTATGAACTTGAACTTCAGAACGTGGGTCCCAGAGGGATCCCTCAGGATGTTCCTCGTGGCCTCTAGAGTGGAGAAGTTCCTCCTCTGCCGTGAGTTTCTGTGAGGTTCTGCTCAAGGCTGGGAGCAGATGGGGTTTGCAGGTTGCTGGACTCTCCGGGGGGGTCTCCGGGGCGGGGGTATGCATGGCATTGCGAGTCCTGGTGAAGGGGAGGGCAGGAGGAACCGGGCAGTTACAGGCCAGGCCAGGTGTCTCTTCCACGCCTCTTCTGTAAGCCCACGGAGGGGAGGAGAGGGAAAGTGTGTCAGGTGGAGGGGAGGGAGGGAGGAGAATGCAGATGCTTGAGGGCCGCTGTGGCTCAGGAGCCACAGGAGCGCCCGTGGGGTTGGAGTCACGCCGCCCAGGCTCCGACCCAGCAGCTGCCTTTCAGTGGTGGCGTGACTCCGGGCCTCAGCTGCTTCTGCTGTGCGGCGGGGACATCAGTACGTACGACACGTACAGCTCCCTGCCCTGCAGCAGGCGCTTGGTCACGTCAGTTGTTTTTATCGAGAGGCACTTCGCTAGGCCCTCGCCGCCCATTGTGTCATGTAATGCTCCTGACTCTGTGAGGGAGGCATTGTGACCCCTGGTTCCAGACTAGGTCACTAAAGCCAAGAGAGGGTGACCCTGGCTGCTGTGGCTCAGTGGACTGAGTGCTGGCCTGCAAACCAAAGGGTCACTGGTTCAATCCCCAGTCAGGGCACCTGCCAGTAAGTCCCCAGTAGGGGGCACGTGAGAGGCAACCACCCATTGATGTTTCTCTCCCTCTCTTTCTTTCTCCCTTTCCCCTCTCGAAAAACAAACAAACAAACAAACAAATAAATAAATAAAGCAAGCCTAGAGCGGGTGACCTGTCCAAGGTCAGCAGCTGGGATCACAGCCAGGAGTGGTGGCCATGGCCCACTTCCAGATCTTGCTGTCATGCTTCTTGGGAGTGAACCCCCACAGTCTGTGTGAATGCAAACTTCGGCGGGGGGGGGGGGGGTCTCACCCCCTAGCACAGCGTTTGGTGCATGGAACGCCCTTCGTAAATATGTGCTCCCGCTCGACCAGATGAGTGGGGAGTTCCGGAAAGAGAGGCGGAGGGGCCCTGGTGAATCTGTCTCTGGAGAAGTGAGAAGGGGCTTTTCCAGAGATGGTTCAAACGCCCTGCTGCCGAGGATGTCGGAGTGGCTCACTGGGCTCTGAAACCAGAGAGGAGGGTAGAGGGCTGGGTCTCCTGGTGCAGTGTCGCACCCTAAGTGCCGGTGAGCTGTGGCTGAAAGAGGCCCGTCGGGGTCCGTCAGCTCAGAGCTCGGATCAGAGCCGCCCCCGGGCCTGCAGACAGAGAGCAGGTGGTGGCTGCTGGGACCCTGTGCAGCAGCCTGGGGGGCTCCCGGCCGGGAGAAAACCATCGTCTTTGCACCAGTCAGAGAAAGCAGATTTTCAGGGGGCAGCACAGCTGCACGTCTTTCTGTTGGACTTCTGTGGTCCAGGGGCTGATTCTAGAGCACTTGGGGCAATGGGTGGCCTTTGCAAAGTCCTCTCTCAATAACGCTTCCCTCTGCCAGAACTTTGGTAGGGAGCGGGCAGGGGTGAGGTTGAGGTCGCCTCCCTGGGTGCCTGGGGGCAGCTATGGCACTTTGCCAGGCAGGAGCGGCCGGTGGACGGGATGCTCGGATCTGGGGGAGGAGCCGGTGTCCTCCTGTGAGACAGCAAGTGTCTCAGAGGGACGGGGCCCCCCTCGAGGCCCACCTCCTCTTGGAGACAGTGCAGTGGCACACAGATGGGCCAGCAGTCTCCTCAGAGACTGCTCTTATAATCCGTTCCTGTTCACGTAGGACTAGGCTATTATTGAAGCCCTCTGTCTGCTTCGTGTTTTAACATCGGTGTGACCCTCCCTAAGCCCACTCCCCAAATTTAGGACGTTAGGAAACGTCCGCCCCATTCACATAACTGACAGTCACAGACTGTTCACTGTGCAGTGAGTGAACTTCAGCCCAAACACAGGTCCCCATCACCGACGTATTCCACGGGCTTGGCCTTTCTGTCTTGCTTCCTTCCCGATCCGGCACAAGCCAGCCGGGCGGGCGGAGCCCAGGGGCTCGACTGCTGTGTCAGGAACCGCGCTGTTTCTCTGTCTCTCGGCTCTGCTCGGCTCAGCGTCAGCGCCGTTCTCTGTTAGACGCTCTCCTCCTGGAAGCAAGACCACAACCAACAGCCCAGGGCGCTGTCCTAGCAGACAGCGGTCCCAGCGAGGGGACAGATGTCTTTCCCGATAGTTCCCGCGAACCCCCGTATCTGCCCGCCGCACGTGGAACTCACTCGCAGTCACCCCGCGGACTGCCTGGATCTGGGGCCTGAGCCCACGCATGTTGGGGGCGGGGCAGCTCCACGTGACTCACACGGGAGTGGGAGGACAGGCAAAGGGTATTGGGGTGCCGCTGTTAGAAGAAATGGGCCGACAAATCTTGTTGGCATCTGAGCCGTTCTCCCCTTGCCCATGCGTGGTGTTGGGTAGGCGAGCTCCAAACGGGGCAGAGCTCCCCCTAGAGGCCAACATGCGGGAAGCAGCGCTCTAGCCCCTCGACTGTTTGTAATTGGGAGGAGACGTCGGTGGTGAACACTGTGGACCCTGTGTTATGGCTGTCTCTGTAAATGGAAATGTAGAGACGGGAGGAGGTCTGCGGATCAGCCTTTGGAAGAGCCACTAAGGCGGAGTCCGGTATGGGAAGAGTAGCAAATGCCGACCACGAGGTGGATGAGTGTTTGTTACTACTGTTTCCATTTCTCCCTCCTGTTCAAACAATAATGTTGACGGAACATTCTTAGCTTTTCATGGGCGTTTCCCTCGTCCTTGAGCAAACAGGGAGTGAGGGCTGCTAACGCGAGTGAGGTGACAATGACACAGTTGTCCTGTGTGCACTTGCAGGCTTTCCTGCCTGGGGAACCCTGTTGAAGACACTAGGTCTCTTTGAGCCTCATTTCCCCTTCTGTCCCAAGAAAATGTAAAACTTTACCCCCTTTAATCTCCAGCTATATGGTGCAGATAAAATAAGGCAGGAGAGAGAGAATGCACGCACAGTGGTGGAGGTTAGAGTGTGTGGGAGTTCATGGAGAACGTGAACTCCCCAGGGACCCCAGCTGCAGGGGAAAGGCAGGCAAACATGCCCCCGGGATGGTGTCGTAAGACCCACCACGGGGGGGGGGGATCCCAGGGTGCTGAGGGAGCAGAGAGGAGGGACCCCAACTCAGCCTTGAAGGATGGACCACCAGGTGACCAAAAGACTAGTAGCAGGTATTAGTGCGGTGACTGCAGTTTCTCGGATGCTGGCTGTGGGCAAGCAATTCATAAACATCTCATTGCCCACAAGAACTTTATGAGGCAGGTACCCATAACCTCTGTTTTTTAATAAAATGCAAAAGTGGGTGGGACTCCAAGGGCTGAAAGCACGTGCAGACTCACACATCAGAGCCTCCTGCTTCTCTTGCCACAACATACTTCTCCCGGGCGCTGAGCCCTTTCCGGAGGAGGCAGTGCTTGGGCTGCGCCTGGGGTCAGTGCCGGTGGCCAGGGAAGCCGGAGGCGAGGGAAGGCAGGTGCTCCAGGATGGAAGGGCCGGCTGGGTAACGGCAGGGAAGGGGAGAGGCCGTGCTGTCTCAACTCTGAAATGGAGCACTCATTAAATAATCTGATGTAATGGGAAACGCACAGGCTGTAACAATCTGTCAAATACTTCCAGCTTCGTGGCGAGAGAGAACAAAGAGCAACTGGGCATTATCAGGGCAGCGAGCAGGACTGCCTAAAGCAAGGAAATTGCTCTGCTCTTACTAAATGCCTTGGCGCGCTGAACACACAAAACAGTATACAGATGATGCATTACAGATTTGTACACCTGAGACCTATGCAATTTTATTAACCAATGTCCCCCCCATAAAATCAACAAAAATGAAAAACAATTAAAAATAAATTGTTGTTTATATTGGCAACTCCATGACGTCTCATAAAAGAAACCAGCACCCCATCTTCACTACCCTAAGATGGGGTGCCTTTTAAAGAAATTCATTTCTCTGCAGATCTCCAATTGCCATTAATTTTATAGCTAATTTATAAATTTGCTGCTTTGGACATGTTTTTTTTCTACCTATGTTTCTTCTCTCCTGTAGAGAAATGGTTTATTGGAAGTATCCACTTGGCTGTTTGGAAGCAATGATTTATTTATTTCCTGGGTTTATTTAAATCCCCTTTGCCTGAGCCCAAAGGCTCTGGGCATTTGTACAAGAATCAAAAATTGTGACAGGTAGTTTTTTTTTTTTTAATGTAAGCCACTGGCCTCCCCTAAAATAGTTGGGGGGGCGGGGGGCGTGTGGAAAACTGCCCATACTCTGGATTCTCAAGGTCCACAGATTGGATTCCAGAGGAATCCTTAGATTTTCTCTTCATTCATTCATTCATCCCTTCATTCCTTCACCAAGGACTCACGGAACATTTTGTAACAGACTCTGCTTGGGTTAAAGGACTGGTGAAATTAGTCAAATGTAGACCCAGTGCCCGAGAAACTCAGGCCAGCGGAAGAGACAAGCAAGGAAATGGCACCTGCCGGGGAAAATGTGTGTCAGGATGTAGCCACAGGTGTGCTGGGGAAGAGCCAAATCCATCGTGACAAGTTTATGCCAGGCAGTCCTGGGTGCGGTGAGAAAGCAAGGGGTCAGCTGCATGTGCCAATATGCTTCAGTGTCCGAAACAGGCTGTGCAGGGAAACAGTACATCGAGTGTGGTTCAGTTATGTGAGAGACAGTAGAAATCTATGCCACTGCAGTGACTGACTCGGAGAGGAGTGGTGGAAGAAGCAACTGAGTTACTTTCTTGGCGGGCATGGAGAGACAGGGGTGGTTACAATTCCAACCTGATCTGTAATTTTTTAAACCAATAAATTGTTTTCATATAACACTTGTATATTTAGAGTTCAGTTGCTAAATGCAACATTAGATGCATGGGTAGGCCGCAGACATAACACAAAAGGAGAGAGTTTCAGGGAGAAGGGACATTTTCCTATAGGAGAGCACATCTGGCAGGGCTTTGAGGCATGGGTAGGAGTTTTCCAGACGGTTGACACTAAGCACCATGCTTACAAGTAGAAACAAACTGCAGGAGATGGCAGCACAACATTGGCCCAAATTAGATCCTGGAGGACCCAGGGGGCCAACGTGAACTGCCCCGAGGAGGGAAGTGCTAATGGACTCAGAGCAGAGCTGAATCCTTCTGACTTTCCAAGTCAACCCTGGGTGTCTGCAGGGGCCTGCCCAGCTCCAGCCTCGGCCTGGACCGGGTCCACTGTGTGAGAATGACGTAGGAAAAACAGCTCTTTCTACATGCAAGCCCCAGCTCTCAGAGTTGCACATACGTCATCTCTGAATCCTCGGACCTGCCCCTGAGTCGGCATGCTAGCATGACTCACCCGTTTTGCGAGCAAGGACACTGGGGGACAGACGACACTTGAAAATAGTCACAGAGGAAACTGAGTTCTTTCCCAAGGCTTTGGGCACGGACAGGCACATGTTACATGGCTGGAGGTGACACGTGACGTCCCGCAGGAGACATGCCAGGACCATGCAAGCTGCTAGAAAATAAACGTATGCATATTGTGATTGCAGTTATGTAAATAAATGCAAAAATGAAATGCTGACTGAAACGGTACCCGAGTGATAGGGCGGTGGGATTGTGGGTAGCTTTTTTTTATCTCTTTTCATTGGTTGTGTTTGGGGCTGTGGTGGTTCCTTTTACGATAAAACCCATGCCTCCATGAATAATGAAAAGAGGTTTAGCTCAGGGCTCCCGAGTTCCCCGTAAATCGTGACGGGCCGACACGAGGGGCAGAGACGAGAGCAGCGCCGTGTCCCGGGCTTCTGTGCGGACTGGAGAAGGGGCAGAGGACCCCCGGCTGACGCCGGGACCAGGGGGAGGGGAATTCCAGGCCCTCAGACCAGGCCCCCAGCTCCCACCGCACAACCAGGGACTGGCTCCTTGTTTTCCCAAGCACGGGTTTTGCCCATGAGACGGTTTCAGAAAGTCAGCGGAGAAACAGGACACTGGATAACATTGAATCACACAGTGCAAGAAGTTTTACCCTTTGCTCTCCCAGTCTTTCTGGTTAAAAGGAGGAAGTCTCATCTAAGTGATGCAGCAGTCTCCCCTAACCCTCTGGGGGTACATTCTGAGACCCCCAAAGGATGCCCGAAACCACGGATACTACCGAACGCTGTGCCCACACACCTTTTCCACTCAAAGGGTGCACCGTAGGCGTCCGTGTGGCATGTGCCATTGCCAGCATCACTCTTCTGCTGCTCTGGGGCCATTGCCATGTGAAACGAGGATGGCCTGGACTCACGAGCACCGGGCCACCGCAGCAGCGTATGGATCTGACCCCTGGTACAAGGGTGAGCCGCTCCCGGGCAGGATGGAGCGGGTGCTGTGGGATTTCCTCATGCCACTCGGAATAGCCGCAGTTTGACACTTCTTAATGTTTATTTCTGGAACTTTCCATCTCCTTTATTGGGACTGTGCGTGTCCACATGTAACTGAAACCACGGAAAGCAGAGCTGCAGATAAGGAGGGGGGTCTACTGTAGTGCATCTGTAACAGTTCTTTATCACTTCCTGGCTACTTTCTCTCCCTTTTCTTTCCTTCCACCTTCCCTCCCTTTCTCCCTCTCTTCCCTCCTCCCTTTTCTTAAACCAGAAAAAGGAGCAAGTCCTGGGCTCTGAATTCTAGCCAAGCAACCGTCTCTAGCTGTGATTTAGTCACAGTCTTTTTTTAAAAAGTGCACTTATTTTTACAGTTTCTTTCTACTTATGGCAGGCGATAATATAAAATGTCCTTTTTTAAAAATAAACATGAAAACATCTTTCATGTTAAACACTCAGGCTCGAGAAAAGGGAGTGCTGGGTGGTCCAGGTGGTGAATGCATTCGGAGAAAGCGCCCCGAAGGCGCATGGGAACCCCGAGCTGTCTGGTGTCTCCAGTCCGGCCCCGAGGTCCCAGGGTGTGTGGGGAGACCAGGAGCCTCGGCCCTGTGTCCGTGCTTGCCTGTGCACGGTGACACCCAGGACACCGGCCTTCCACACCAGGCTGCGGCTTTCCCCTCAGGAGCTGGCCCCTGAGGCGCGGGGAGTGCTTGTGCCCGTGACGCCCCTCCGATGCCCAGTGAGGGATGGGCACACGGTCACCGTGCGGTGATCAGACTGGGTGGGGAAATCAGTGTATCATGCTAAGAGCTGAGAGCCTGGGTGCAAGGGTCATAGCTGGGCATTCTTACCCTTACACGGTCATCAGTGAAGGGAAGGGAGATGAAGATTTGTGGAGTGCTTATGGCAGTGACTTTATTTTGTTTTCAAACTGAGGCTCAGGGAGGCTGAGTCATTGAGCCAGGGCCACGCAACTTGAAGTTGGGAAGCAGGACGCGACACCCAGTCTCCGACTCCGGAGCTGTCTCGCTCCTTCCGGGAAATAACTCTTGACTCACCTGATGAGGATTTTGATACGATCTTCGTACAAGAGCAAGAACAAAGCTTACTCTTTGCTGACTGCTTTCCCTGGGCCCCCATCAGGCTGCAGCTTCTCAGAACCCGTCGTGCCTTTCCTTTTGGGTCCCCGAAACCCTTGCAGCCCCTCTGCGTAGAATTCCTCCCTGCTCCCTTCCTACCTGCTGCTTTCTAAACCAGAGTCACCTGGGCTCCACTCCAGATCACGCTGTTCTTTCCCCCTTGGAGGGTGCCGGTGCGGGACCAGAGACTCGTCAGACCTGTGAGGTCGTGTCACACCTCACAGGTGGGCATGCGAATCCTGGCTCTGCCGCATTCTAGCTCTGTGAGTCAAGACGAGTCGCCTTCCATTCCCAAGCCCCAGGTTGATCATCTGTAGAATGGGCTCAGGATCACGAAAGCCAAACCTCATGGCACGTGTCGGAACTGAACTGGCATGTTAATGAGATGGTTCTTCTCCTTCTCCTGTCTCGGAGCTTCCCATCCTGATACATTGTATCCATCACTGCCACAGTTGCTTCTGCAACAGAGATTGGAGGGTCTCGGTCCTCCTCAAAAGCATTCAAAGCCTGCCTGTTTCCTTGTGTAAAACGTCGAGGTGGGACAGAGGTAGCCTTCCAACCTCCCCTGCAAAGTTCTTTCTCCCAGAGCAAGCTCCTGTTCTCTCCGAGATTTATGTTCTGGTCTATAAAGCTAGGACAGTGAGGTGCTAGGACTCGGGAAAACAAAGTGCCTGTAAATAAATATAAACATTGTTTTGTCCCCCCCCAAAATACTATGTCAGGTAATATGATAAGCCCTGGGTATTCTAATGCTAAAGATAAGTCAAATATTCCTTCATCCATTCGTTCATCCTTTTGTACCTGCAATATATGTGGCGCTGTCCAAGGTGCTGGAGATCCTGCCCAAACCAAAATAGTTGTGGAATTTACATTTTTGTCGCATAGATCCACTCGAATTTTCTGCCATCCCTCTTGTTGGGACAACACACAAGAAAACTGGTCATTATAAAACTAGATGCTCTGCTGCTGAAGGTGGGGTAGTGCAGACGTCAGACTTGCAGCTCTGGAGTCAGAGAGGTCTGGGTTCAAATCCCAACTCCTCCACTCACCTGCTGCTTGGCCGTGGTATCTCTGAGCAGAAACAGAGCCAGTGTCATGACGC
Organism: Phyllostomus hastatus; assembly: GCF_019186645.2. Taxonomy (NCBI): domain Eukaryota; kingdom Metazoa; phylum Chordata; class Mammalia; order Chiroptera; family Phyllostomidae; genus Phyllostomus; species Phyllostomus hastatus. The sequence goes on along the minus strand of NW_025334017.1, from coordinate 44,024,567 downwards.
TGTCTTGGTGGTCAGATGAGACAAGGTATGCAAGGTGCTGGCACAGTGGGTGGTCCATGGGTGTCAGCACCCCTCCCAATCCCTACCCAGGGTGGAGTGCCTTCTGCCACCCACCCCATAATTCCTTGCACGGCATCCTGCACACAGTAGGTGTTCAATAAGTGCCTGTCGGTTACTAGCAGAAAGTTGCTGGGCAGCAGCAAGCGAGTGCAGTGTCCGCCTCTGAGTCCAGCCGCTCTGCCTCTCCTGAACACACAGTGTTTGCCACTCTGCACGGCCTGCATGGATGTTTCTCTCCCAGCAGCTCACCAGCAGGAAATGGGCTGAGTTCACCTCCTGCATCAGAAGGAACGTGGAGTTGTTGAGTGGCTGTGCAGGGAAGACTGAGTTCTTAAGCACATTGAAGTATCCTTGATCTGTCGCGATGCCGGTGACTGTGTAATGCTTGGCGTAATCTTGAGTAGCTTATTTCAGTTCCCTCCACTTCTGTAAAATATGGGATTTGCCCTTCTTCCTTCAATTTCTCAGTGTTTATCTAAAGACAAAGGGTGGGCATGGGCAATAACTGTAATAACAAAATGATTATTTAAAGTAATATCATTTCATGATGTCTTTCTAAAGTAAGAACCATTTTGCGTAGCACTTAGAAGCAGGTAAGATGTGAGCTGTGGCGGTTTTCCAGCTCTGTGACCTTGGTCAACTTATTTAACCACTAAGTCTGAATCCTCATTTGTTAAATATTTATAATAATTATAGTTATTTTGTAGGGTTGTTATGGGAGCTAAAGGAATTAATACGTGTAAAATCCCTAATAAAGCTTCTGGCACATAGTAGACTTTCATCAATGAATTCATTTATTCATTGAATATTTATTGAGAGCCTACTGTGTGCCAGGCACAAGGCTGAGTAGGTGCTCAGGATACATCAGTGAAGAAGACCCACAAAAGTCTCTGCCCTCATGGGCCAGGACAGCATTACTAGTCTAGGGTCTGTGGGCTTCCCACACTGGTCATAGCATCAAGCAGGTATTGGTTGCCTGTCTGGATGGAAGTCGGCTTTATCTTCTGGGATCAGTACGCAGGTGAGGTGAGCACGGTGCAGGCTGGAGGTGAGTGGACTTAAATCTCGTGCGGTGTGGCCGCTGGTCTTCTTCCGTCAACCTGTGTCAACAGTTAGTAGCACGAGGAGTTGGTAGTGAAGACGGCATTCCCACAGTGTCCCCCAGCCCACCTGGAAACCGTGCACTAGGCTCAAGCTGCAAAATTCCCTGTAGACCTAGGTCCTTCCCAGGGCAACAGAATTAGTGACAGCCAGGGTTTAAACCCCAGGCCACAGGCCATGACGGGAGATGGGAAAGTGGGGCACATATTTGTTCCCTCCTTTGTGTCAAAGATGGTTCTGTGTGTTATGACATCAGGACTTTAAGTATCCACGACACAGGTGTTATTTTCTCCCCGCAGAAACAGGCTCAATGTGTTTCAATTCAAGTTCAGGAGTTGCTGTGTTATCTTTAACGGAGAGTTTGTCTACAATTGATTAGTAATTGGCCTTCTGTAGGGTCCAGTTCAATCATCTGAGCCTGTCTTAAATGTGGCATTCCACTGGAAGCCGCTGCTGGAGTCACCGCGGCACGGGCTCAGTGCAGCGCCGGGCGTGGGCTTCAGTCTTTGCGATCTGCCCGTTTCCGGGGTGATCTCCCTGGCTTCCGGAGGACTGTCTCCTTGCAGCCTCCACCTTTCTCAAATTACTTGGAGTTGCATTTTGTCTTCCCTTACAACGCTGGCTTTCCAATCAGTGCCTTTCATGAAATGTGCTTTAATTCTCCAAACCGTAACCTCAGAGGTACTTACAGACATATTAAATTCCCTCGGCGTCTCGCATGGCCTTTATTTATTCATGTGTAACAACGGGGCTGATTATATCTTCTGGGATTCGGTCGTTTGCCGAGAGCAGGGCGTGTTCGCGGGAGCAATCAGTCCATGGGATCCAATTAAGGAGGTGGGTGGACTGCAGTAGAGCCCGGGGCAGCCTCGGTTTTTCTAGCGTTCTCCAAGTCTTGTGAAATTTGGTGTGAGGATCAGCCGAGGTCCTGTGTGCTGAGCAGGGAGCACATAGCTAAGTACTCAGCCGATGTTCACTGCCCCACCACCATCATCATCCTCTTCATCGTCGGTACTCTATCCGCTCCCCCTTGTAATCAGACTGAGTGCTCTCCGGGAGTGGACTCGTGTTCCGTTGCTGTGTCACTCATGCCCGCACACTTAGTGGCTCAAACGAGACCGACCCATTTATTGGCTCACGGAGGCTGAAATCAAGGTTTTCCCCAGCTTCTTTCTCACCTGGGCCTCAGGGTCCTCTTCGAAGGCCTTTCATGCTGTTGGCGGAATTCAGTTCCTGTGGTTGTAGGACTGAGGTCTCGGTCCTCTTTGCTGGCTGGCAGCCAGGGTCCGCTCTCAGCTCTCAGAGGCCGCCCCCATTCCTTGCCCCTTGGCCCCCTTCCTCTTCACAGCCAGCAGTGGGACACGTCCTCTGAATCCTTCTGCGTCACATTCCCCACTGACGTCCTCTGACCTCCTATGATGAGCCCAGGCCCAGATGATCTCCATTCTCAAAGCCACCCATGCCCTTTGAGAGAACCCAATCACAGGGGCGAAAGCGTTTGTATTCACAGTCCTGGGATTACCCAGGGGCCAGGAGGTCTCACGGCCACCTGAGAACGCTACCTGCCCGCCTGGCCTGTAAGACGACGTGAACAAGCCTGTTGGCGTGCTACCGGGCGCGCGGCGCATGCTCACCGAGCAGCCGCCCTCGGTGTTCCTCTGTCTCGTTCACGGTCAGGCTCCTGCTTTTTCTGCCCCAATGTTGCCTTTTATGTTAAGATCTGTCGGTTCTTTCCTCTGTTGGGTTTGAACAACTCGATGGAGGCCATGGGTAAGCTGGAATTATTTGGGAAACCATTGTCCCTTAGGAAAGAGTTTTCAAAATATTCCCACTCAGGCAGAATCAAGTATTTTCTAAAGGAAAACGGTTTTCCCTCTGCAGGTGTGATTCTGCCCCGGGCTCAGGAAACGGTTGCCAGTAGTAGGGGTGTTAGGAAGAGCCAAGGAGATGACTACAGTCTTTCTGATCCCACCCAGTCCCGTGGCCACCAGGTGGCAGCACGGAGGAGAACCGGGCTTTTGTCATGGGCTCCCCCAGAGCAGAATCCCGCTCCCCTGCCGTTTCCTGCCGGGCCTCGTGCTGGGCCACAGAGACACAGCTGTGAAGAAGCCCGCCACGGACCGCATGCACGCGGGGCAGGCTGGTCTGGACACGCAAAGCTGCACGTCAGGTGATTTCAGACGGGGGTGCGTGCCTTCTGCAAGCGAACAGAGGGAAGCCATGGACAGCGGCTTAGGGAGGTGCTAGCTTATTGTAGGTGGAGGAGGCCAGGCCAAGGAGTGGCATTTGGCTGAGATCTGAGGGATGCAAAGGAGACAGCCCCGCAGAGCTGAGTAGAGCATTGCAGGCACCCCCTGGAGCACCTGCAGACGTCCTGAACCTGGAGTTCGGAGGACGCATTCAAGGAATGACTGGCACAGCGGGTGAGGTGGAGCAGGCGGCTCAGGGCGGTGGATGGCCAGGAGGGGCCGGTCACTGAGGGCCTCACAGCACGTCGACGGCTGTGTGTTTCTCCAAATGCGGTGGGTGGGGAGGCACGGGAGAGTGGCAGGGTCTGTTGTGTATATAATATATATTATATATGTATTTTTTGGCTGCTCAGCATCCATTTTTTTAGATAAGTTCACATCCCACAGAGTTTACCACTGTAAGCATGCAAGTCAGTGATTTATAGTATATTCACAGGACTGTGCAGCCATCACCGTTGGGTTTGATTGACTTTTTACATGATGGTTCTGGTCGCCGTGTGGAGAACAGATTGCGTGGGGTGAGGTACGGGTGCTCCGGCAGTGGTCCGGCTCAGTGGCGGGGTGGTGGCTGGACCAGGGCGGCGGTGATGACGGAGAGAAGCAGACGGTCCTGAGGCCCCCAGTTTTCCAAGTCGGGCAACCCGATGTGGTGACGGGAGCACAAGGCTGGGGCCGGACTATCTAAGCTTTGGATCCGCCACTTGCTGCCTACTTTACCACAGGCAGATCACTCCCCTGAGCTGAGCCTCGGTTTCCCCGTCTCAGGAGTGGCACGTGAATATGCCTAGCTCCAGTGTTCGCTGGGAAACCAAACAAGATAGGACACACAAAGGCCCCCTCACACTGCCCAGGAGGTAGTGTGTGTTCTTCTGTGTGCAGGTCTCCCGGGTGGAACCATCCCCATGCCCCCTGCCCCCCCCCGCCATCAGCAGGAAGCCCCACCTTGGCGCTGGCTCTCGAGAACTCTGCTCACACCCTCCCCGTCATTACAGAGCTCGTCCCCCAAACCCGGAGTGGAGAACTGCTTGGCCTTCCACCCACCGAGGAGAGGCCACCGTGCGTGGCAAGGAGAGGGCTATGCAGAGTTCTGGCCCCCGCACACCAAGCTGTATGGTCGTGGACACGTCCACACCTCGTGAGACATGGTGTCCCCCCCCATAGGAAGTGGAGGCCACAGGAAACCTGGGTGGGAGATGCTGTAGGAATTACAAGGGGCTGTGAAAAGGCAATGACTCATTTGCATTTTTCCATTTCTGGAAGCATAGGGTGGGATCATCTCCTCTGTGCATATCCGTGATCAGCAGGCAGCTGTGCACACTTGGGGGGAACCAAAGACCACGGTCCTCATTCCCAGCGCGACTGCAGGTGCTGGGTTGTCCGGGTCTGTTCCCACTGACACCTGCTGTCCCAGCACAGTTACCATGGCTCCACCTTTGAGTGCCCAGGTGGTCTGCTTTGGACAATGATGAACTTGGCCGCTCGCTTTATCCCCTCCATCACTTTTCCCACGGGTCACATTAGACCTTTTCCTCTATTGCTTCCGCTGAGATACTGAAAGGGCCACGTCCTGAAAATTTAAAAGCCATTTTGGGGAAGTTCAAGGGTTTATCATCATCATCATCATCATCATCATCATCAATGGAATTTTCTCCTGTTTCTCCGTCATTAGAGTCTAGTCACCGTACGGTGTGATCCACTGTACATGCCTCAGTCGCACTTGACCTTACATGTCCGTATTTGGATTCTCTTATAAAAGCCAATGCTTTTTCTGTGCCCTCAGGCTGAGACAGAGGGAAATGGGGGGCGGTCTGTGAACCGGGGTCTCTCGGAAGCAGTGACTTAGGGTGATGACACGTTTGTGTGTGAACGAATGGAAGACAGCAGGGCGGCGGTCTCTGCTTTGTCCTCCCGTCAGAGAGAAGAGTCGGCGAGGGAGACCAGGCTCCCGGTGCGGCTTTCGGAGTCGGCTGTCTGGGTGATTTATGAGCTCCGAGCCGGCGCTAATGTCGAGCCTGCAGCTCGAAGATAACCCGGAACACATTCCGAGTGCACGGGGCTCCCCGCAGGCCCTGGCAGAACAGCCAGGTGGAGCAGGCAGCTCCCAGCGGACCCAGCATTCTGCAGTTTTCATCTCAGCGTTTGAGTCGAAGTCATTTGATGAAATGGGTGGATAGACTCTGGATGGGAAAGCAAGGGGAAAGGAAAACAGGACAGAAGATTTGCTTCCGAGGGAACCCAAATCAAACCACGAATGTGCTTCTTGTGTTGGTATTGGCTGGAACTGACTTGGAAAACATGAGTTTTTAACGTTTGATACAGTGTGGCTTCTAGTTTTCCAATAGACTAGTCTGACCTCAGCTGGCGTCGTGCCTGACCCGTCCTCCCTCGGGGAGGGGGGTTTTAGTTAGAAACACTTTGGGCTATAGTTTAGGTCACCAAAAAAATTGGCTTAAAGGAGCGGATTTTTTTTCCTCACATAACAAGATATATGAGGCAGGCAGCTGCTAAAATTCGTTCAGCAGCTCACCAGTGCAAGAACCAGTGTCTACATGATTACGTTGGCATCTCCCGCATGTTTTTTTGCCTCATTGTGATAAGACACGGTGTCTCCATTCATTAAACCCGTGTACGACACAGAAGAGGGAAGATACAGGAAAGCTTTTATAAGGAAAAAGTATAAGCCTTTCTAGCCACCTCTCACTGACCGAACAACACCGTACAAGTGCCCGATGTACAAGGGAGGGAGGGTGTGGGAGTTAGCGTTCGGGGCCGTCATGAAATCAGCTGGCCATCCCTGGTGAAGAGAAGGCGGAATGAATGCCAGTAGCTGACAAAGGGCAGCTGCCGCGGGGTGGAGTTCAGTGGCGATTGGGTGATGGGAGCACTGTGTTTTAGGAGGCGGCCCTGGGACGTGTGCTGAGCAAGCGCTTCCTGCGGCCCACTGCATTGGTTGTTCAAAGGAGCGCAAGGGGGCACACTGGGATGGCTGAAAACTTCGTTTGGTTTCTCCGCAAGATGGTGCTAGGAGCACTTAGTTGTCTTTAAACTTCATTTGAAACAATTTTGTTAAGATTGTGTTATGACAGCTGTCATATTAGCATGCATTTAAAAAAAGTATCAAAATCGGTGAATTTTTGCGTAGCCATTTTAATACTGAAGATGGAAGAAAATAGGCAACATTTTCGGCACATCGTGCCTTATGATTTCAAGAAAGGTAGTAGCGCGACTGAAACACACACACAAAAAAGGTTCGTGCAGTGCAGGGAGAAGGTACTGTGACTAATTGAATGTGTCGGAAGTGATTGGCAAAGTTTCATGCTGGAGATCTCTCTGGATGATGATGCCTCATGGTCAGGTAGACCAATTGAAGTTGATGGCGATCAAATGGAGACATTAATTGAGAACAATGGATGTTCTACCATGCCGAAGATAGCTGGCATACTCAAAATATCCAATGCAATAAAGTTATTGGTGAAAATGAAAAACGTGTCTTTTATTTTACAGAAAAGACCGTATGGATGTTTTGGCCAGCCACATAGTAGCCAATACCCTTAAGGCATTTAAAATTAAGTTCTTAATTTGTTTTGTGTCCGTATTACCTAACACAGTGCGAGAAGCATGGTAAACCCTGAAGGTGTGTGATGAAGGATTTATCCACGTGAGGGAAGAGAGAGCACGGAACTACTGGCTCTTGAGTCCTGTGGTGCAGACAGACCCCCAGATCCCAGGTGTGGTCCATAGGCCGGCCTCACGTGGGAGCTTGTCCAAAAGGCAGTCTTTCGTGCCCACCTCAGACCTGCTGCATCAGTGATTTGTGTGCCTGTTGCATCCTGAGAAGCTTTGCTGTTACAGAAATGCTTGATGGGGCTTGATCACATTTGCAGAAACAGGAACAAAGACTTGGGCCAGGAAAACGTAGATTTTCCCCGTGGGACGGGGGAAGGAGCATATGCTCAGAAGTCATTTGTCTGCGATTTAAATGGAGCTCTCTCCATTTCCTAGCTGGGCGACCTTCATTAACTACCTGGTCTCAGATGCTCGGTCAGCGCGGCTGAAAATTACTGAGACAGCGTGGCTGCTCCCCACAGGGAGGTGGCGAGGGACAGGACTTGCAAATTTCCTTTCTAAGGATATTTACAATTAGGACGATTGTGCAACCTTCAGGCTCACTGTTGCTAAGGACTAGGGGCAGAGCTAGAGAACACAGGACCTGGGGCCATCATGCACAGCCGGACCGTGGCCTGGAACATGGTAGGGAATGAGGCTGGACATCACAAGTCCATGGAAAGGCTGAAACGCCCCTTCCAGGGGACCTGCTTATCTAAGTGTGTTAGTTACCTAGGGTTTCCATAACAAAGTACCGTAAACCGGGTGTAAAACAGAGCAATGCATTATCTCACAGTCCTGGGGGCCAGAAGTCCGAATTCAAGGTGTGGGCCTGGCTGCGCTTTCTTGAAAGGCTCCAGGAAAGACTCCTTCTGTGTCTCCGCCAGCTCCTAGCGTTTACTGCGGTCCTCGGCTCTCCCCAGCTTGTAGCTACATCCCTGCAGTCACGAGGCCATCCGCTCCCCATGCATCTTCACACCCTCGTCCTTCTGTGCTTGCGCCTTTTGTAAGGATCCCAGTCGGACCAGATGAATGACTTTGCTTTCACTTGGTCAACTCTATGAAGACCCCGTTTCCGAAAGGGCCGCGTGTGTTTAGGACTTTGACGTATCTTGGAGGGAAGGTGGACAAACTTACACCCATGACACTAAACCAGTGTTCTCTGTGAAAAGTGGATGTAATTCTTGAAAGGCCGAGGTGGCTGAAGCTTGAGGGAAACTGCTGTGGCATACATGGCCGCAGAGAGAGAGAGAGAGAGAGAGAGAGAGAGAGAGAGAGGAAAACAACCAGCGAAATCTAGTGCTTTCTCTCCAAACACCAGCACTGGCCTGACGTTTAAGGATTATGTTTGTCCGTTGCTCGGTTGCCCGCAGCTCAGGGTGAATTCTCGTCTCCCTGCTCTCTGTAGAAACTTTCAGAACAGTGTCGCAGGGACCTTCCCCAGTGAGTGGCAGGGAGATCCCCTGTGAGAAAATTCCTGTGACTTCACACGGGGAGCACTTGAGGGTTGTGTCCCTTCTCTGTCTGCCCGCGGTGGCATCGGCAGTGGTCTCTTGCTCAGGGGTGACAGGCTGAGAAGACGGAAGGTGAGTATGGGCTGGGCGTGGGTGTGATTTCTCTGTTCGCTGGCAGAGGGTTCATCTGGGAAGGCGGGAAAGCTGTTTGCACCCTGGCCAGGGAAACTGTCCCTGTGCAAATGAGGAGGCTGAGCCCTGCAAGGGGGCCCGGTTGGAATGTGGATTGCAGCTCCCCCTGGGGAGGCAGCCCTAGGGGGAAGCTGGGAAGGGTGTTGGTCTCCTCACCTGTAAACAGGTGAGCTAGTTCCAACGTGACCCTGAGGCAGAGAAACAAACAGGGTAGTGACAGAGCTGGCCTGCCAGGTGGCAGTGAGTGATCAGACCACGTCCTGCCCTCCCCAGACCCAGCAGCATTCTTGCACTAGAGCTGTCTGTGAAAGATGCCAATTGTGTGAGTGGTACAGTTACCAGCTCCCTCCCCCCATCTCCTTGGAGGGGGAGGTGCCATATTCTTAGTCTTAATGCATTCTGCTTGGGGTTCCTCTGTAGCCAGGCATGTTTCACCCGGAGGCAGTAGTATATTTGCTCAATTTCTCAGCATGTTTAATGACAAGAACAAACCTCTTAGGTTTAGAAGTGTCTCCCCATCAGCCTCTGCTCTTCCTGAATGCCCTGCGTGGTCCTATCCATTCCCACGATTTACTGACCTCCGACGAACTTAGGACTCCCAAACTTCGGGCTCCGGATCAGACTCTCTCAGGAGTTCCAGCCCGTCGCTGGGGAAAGGCAGCCCCTGGCAGCAGCCTCTGTGCCGTGCTTCTTCAGCCCACGTCCAGAAAGGAGGTTGGAAAGCACAAACAGCATCCCCATGGCACTCACTCCCTCTCCTGTTTCAAGTCCCTTATCGGGGAGGGACCACTTTCCCCGGACCCTCTTAGGTTCTGTAGCTGGGACCTGCAGATTACACTGAGGAGAGCCAGAGTAGGAGGAGAAAAGGCCAGCTTCATCCATGTGTTCTGCAGAAGCTTGCAGAAAGTGCAGCTCAGAGGAAATGGGGCTTATCTACCATCTTAATGGGAGGAAGGGGGAGGGGGAAGGGCCCATATGGAAAACGGGATGACTCTGGGGGCACGAACATGGGCCCTTGGGGGACTGGAGGGGAGATGTGATAGTTTGCGACGATGTTTGTCTCCGTGATTTCTCCTCTCTGTGCCGCCTTCTAATCTCTGGCGACGGGAGTTCGTCTTTGCCCCAGAACAGGAAGCTTATCTGAAAGTGGGATTTATGATGGGGGGAAGGCCCGAAAGGATTCTTGGGCAGATGGGGTTTGGGGGCGGGGAGAGTTCATCTTTCACTTGTCAGAAGCCTTCAGCTCACAGTGATTTCTGACGTCACAGTGGTGCACGCTGGGTGCCTTCCCTGTCCGTGGCTTCCTGTTACCTGCAAGATAAAGGCTCAGCCCCTTCGCAGGACACTCCAGGCTCCTTAGGACTTGGCCTCCGTCTCCTTGACTTCACTTCACAGAACTCCTTTTCTTTCCTCTTGGCCTGCCTCTGCTTCTCTTCTTTCAAGGTCAGCAGAGGGGATGCCCCTGGACTTCCAGACACGCCCAGGCAGGGGCAGGTCCCTCTCCCAGCTCTGCCCCAAGGTGACCCCTGTCCTGACTTTGACCACAGGGAACTGAAAACGTTTTCTCGTCTCATTTTGGGTCAGAACACATTAAAAGTGTGGGCTGCACTTGGGGGCGTTCACTGTGTTTTACAGTTTTCTAAGGGTTTCCATGAAGGAATCCAACTTAACCCCCCAACAGCTCTCCGAGACAGGTGCCTGGTTGTAAGCTCCCTGAAAGAAAGGACTGTTTCCCTTGCGATCATATCTCTTTTCTGTGGCTAATTCTGTACCAGACATACAGTAGGTGCTTAATAAATATTTTGCCTTAATAAATGAATGACCAGATGGATGGATAAGCGAATTGTTCGGTGTAGTATGGTACCCCTATGTCCACATTTCTCAATAAAATTATCCACCTGTCACTTGGGGACCTGAGTAGTTTGGACTCTTGAAAAGAAAAAGCCCACTAGTTGAGAAGTCGTGTGAACTTAATTTGTGTAAATCAAAGACGCTTACCCAGAGGCAAACCTGCCAGGGTCTTAGCTAAAGGTAAGTCAAGTTCACAGGCACTCCCTCTAGCTAATTGCAATAGCTTTGATGCTGTCAACGAGATTGTGCATGAGAGATTATGCATGAGCGGGTGGAGTTTTCATCAAATGCAGCTTATTCACTGTTGAAGGAACTAAACACAATCCTACTGGGGTTTTGTCTTGTCGTTTTTAACTTCTATGTGAACTTGGTCACGCTCCTTCTGAACTTCTCTGAGTCTAAGCAATGTCTGAAGTTCATGGGGCAAGGTAGTCACAGGGCAGTGGGAGGTCGGTATGGAACCAGCTCACGGGCCCATGATAAGCAGGAATGGGAGGGTAACCTACTGCACGTAACATCGAAGTCTCCCCCCAGACCACTGACAGTGGTGCTCAAGGTCATTCTTCCCATGCCCCCGTGTGATAGTTGCATCTCCCTGCTGAGGTCAGGCGAGAAGTGCATTACTTCCCAAGTGCAGTTTTGGTTCGAGATTCTGGATCCATGCGGGTCCTTTAGGCTGTTAGCCTGGACTCTGCAACCAGTGGTGTGCTAGCAAATATTTAATAACTGCTTGCAAAGACAGACTCTGGTTTGTAGCGTCTGCCACCTCCTGTGGTGTAAATCCTGCCACCATGGCACTCCACATTTGCTACTTTAGTCTTTGATTCATCCAATCCCCATTAGAAGTGTGAAGATGTGTTTGAAGTTCTTTTCATTTATGCACAAAATTCCTCACCATTGCTTCTACCTACAGAATGCAGTTTTTTCTTTTGGGGGCTCACACAGAGCAAGTGCTGCTGGGAATCACATCCAATCGCTTCCTGACTGGCAAACAGGGGACAGACTGGTGGGTCCATTCTGTTTATGTCTTTGCCATAAGTACCTGACTAATGCAGCCTCGTCCTGTAGGTTGTAAGCCCAGGCAGGGCAGGGGCCGTGTCACTCTCTCCATCAGCCTGTTAGTGCCTAGCATAATGCCTGAAACAGTAGACACTCAATAATGGGACCTAACCCACCCACCCTTCCTCCATTCCACCCTCCCTTCCTTCCTCCCTTCCTCCCTCCTTCCCTCCCTCCCTCCCTCCCTCCATTCCTTCCTTCCTTCCTTCCTTCCTTCCTCTCTTCCTCCCTCCCTCCCTCCCTCCCTCCCTTCCTTCCTTCCTTCCTTCCTCCCTCCCTCCCTCCCTCCCTCCCTCCTCCTTCCTTCTTTCCTTCCCCCTTCCTTCCATCTTCCGTCCTTCCACCCTCATTCCAGTTCATTGAATGACCATTACGTAGCTAGTGCTAGGCAAAGCAGATTCTAATGGGCAGAATGGAAAGTCGGGACAGAGTGCTGTTGAAAGCTCAGACAGCATCTGGATCCAGGTACTGGAGTTGAGCAAGGACTGGAGATTAGTTCATTTTCCAGCCACTTAACAAAAAGGATGATCCTGCTCCCTTCGGCACAAGTAGCCACAATGATTCTAACAGCTCTCAGAGACAGAGTGGCGAAATGAGAAAGCATGCCTTGAGTGTGGTTGGTTCTTGAGGGGGCACCGTGTCCCTGCTGATTGACACGTCGGTGCGTCAGACTCCCCTTAACTGAGACCAGTATGCGGGGAGCCGGGGCAGAGTCCGGGAGGGGCAAGGCCGACTGTCCTTCAGAGAACATCGCCTCGCGTGCAAGGCCACATAGACCCTCACAGTATCTGCGGCCAGGAGGCGGGCCCGCCAGCCCCCAGCCTGGGCCTGGGCTGCTCAATCCGTAAAATGAAAGTTTAAAAAGCAGTTCGTTCTGTTGGCACCTGTGCGTGTTTGGATTTTAATTACGGGCTGTCTCCATTGCTTTTCTGGAAGAATGCTAGTGTGAATTTCAAGTCAATAAGTTAAATCCACGTGGAGACAAAATATTATTCCGGAGCTGAGATTTGTTATTGGGTTTTAATAATTTATTTACTTTTGTGTTTAGCAACGTTCATCTCACACCTGCCGGGCACTGTGCCCCGTACCGAGGTGTCAAAATAAGACCCCTGTCCTCTGTAGGGGTTTGTCTCTCAAGGTGCATATGTACCTCGTCAGAACCCCTCGGGGCTCACTAACATTCCAGGTTAAGTCCACCGCCTTCCTAGGATATAATATCAGAGTCCAGTGCGGGGGTGGGGGTGTGTGTGTCCTGGAATGTGTCATTCTAAAAGAAGTTCGACAGGGCATTGTCGTGCGCCCTGAAGGCTGATGTCATTCACTGCAGCAACTGTAATTGTCCTAGTGGCCTTTGGGCTTTCTCAGTGATCACAGCATCTTGGGAGTCGCGCACTAGAATTCCTTCAACACCTTCGCTGCAATGTATACAAATGATAGTCCCATCTGGCCAAAGGGGCTAAACTCAAATGGCTGTACCTCTGCAAGCTGTCCTTACTGGTAAGGGCCCCTACAGGTCCCTGTGCTTTGGCCGCATTTCCATAATAATGCTTCTGACAGCGACCACAGCCGTGTGCAGAGCTGCGGGCCCCTCTGGGCCACAAGCTCCTGGGAAGGGAAGCTGTGCCACTCATCGCGCCCTGAATCCCCAGGCTGCCACACTTGGTGCCTAGCAGGTCCTTAAAAACCCTCCCTCCCTCCCGTGAGAAGCCGGTCAGTCTCTGTTGTCCACAGTCTCTCCTGTGTCCGTGTTGCTGACTCTAGGACTCCCCACGGTGAATGGGCAGGCAGAATGAGCAAAGCACCTGCACCCGCAGCGTGCCCTTCGGCAAGGCTGTCAGTTACCGACCGCTCCTGTTCATCTTCCTGATCTTTGTCACCTCCAGGCTGGTGCTGACTTAGTGCTTTGCTCCTTAGGTGGGCTCCCTGGTTCTCATCCCCATAACTTCGGCCTGACCCTGAGCAGTCCCATCTTTGAAGTCACGTAGCGGGTGTGCGCAATGATATGTGTTTTCAGATGCACATTACACACACAGTGATGTGACCACTGCCCCGGTTCCCTTGCACACCGCCCACCTGGACGCCCTGCACTGTAGGGAAGCCACCGTCCTCAGCCTTCCCCTGGCTGAGTGCCCCCGCGTTAGCGTTCTTGGTTCAGATGTGAAGCTGTCCCATGAGTGGCTCTTGGCTTTCTCTTCCGGCCAGACGCCTCTTTACTGTTTCTAGCAAAGGAGACGCATCTCCCTGGCCCCAGACCTTGCTCCTCGTGGGGTCCCCCCAACGTCATCTTCTCCACCAACCCGAAGCCCGGGCAGAGCAGCTCCCCTCATCCAAGGCCACCCCAAGTCTCCCTTCTCTAGATCTAAGTAGACCATTCAACTTAGCCGGCAATTAGATACCAAGTAGCTCCTGCTGGCCTTGCAAACAGTAGGCGTCACCACATACGTGTTCACTCCAAGAACACTTATTGCGCCACTGTGAGTCTGCGTGTCCTGGATGGTTTTGAGACCGGGGGCCAATGTGGGAATTAACCAATTTTAGGGATTCTCGTACATCTATATGAATGGGGTAAACAGCAGCTTGCTTTGCTGGACTTTGTGATGAAGGAGGGACTTCCCTCATCGTAAAATATTCTTGATATTTTTTAAAAGAATAATCGTTTGGGGGAAAAAAATTCATCGGCTCCAGGCCGAGAATACAAATTTCTCTCGACTTCTGCATTCCTTTCTCCTGAGAATCCGCTTACCTTCACCGTGGTGCCTCTTCAAAGCCTCAAGATTCTCCCTCCAATCAGAGGCAGGAAGTGGGGCTTGTGGTGGTTGTTGCTTATTTGTGCCTAACTGTCCCCACGCTCAGGGTCTCATGGCCAGGCCGCAGGTCCAGTCTTCGGCGGGCTGCTTATGAGGACGCGCCCGGAGTCTGCACGTCCTCCTGCTGTTCTTCGTGCTCGGAATCGCAGGGAGTGGATCTGGAGGAACACGCAGACCTGAGCGTTTCGCTCTCTCGGCCAGTGGGGGGGCTCATTCCGCGGTGGGTCTCAGGGAAGCGGTAGGGGGGCGGGGGGCGGGGGAGGTGTGGGCATGGAGAGAAGGAGTGGTTTGTGGGGAAGGAGCCGCGTGCAGTGGAGAGAGAACCAGGGACCCCAGGGAGATACTGAACATGCCCAGTCGTTGGGAGGCATGCTGTTCCGTCCAGCCTGGCCAGAGGCATTCTGACTTCTTTTCAGCAACAAAATCTTTTATTTTCTTTTAAATGAAGTCTTGGGCTGAGCCACCGTACCCACAGCAGATAAAAACCCTCCGGGTAAAGAGGATTTGGGGCCTGGCGAGGGGCGCCCTGCCTCCCCCTTTATTGAGCTAAAGTGATGTCATCCGATTTACATTTAAACAGCTCACAGTGACTCCTTACAGCAACTGGATTTGGGGGCTGGGACTGCAGGCTCAGGGGCCATTTACTCACAGAGGTGGTTGCTGTGTGGGGGCTGAGAGGAGGGCAGGGAAGTTGGGGGGCTCCTGAGACAGAGAGGAGGCTGGGGAGGGGCTGGCAGTCAGACCCCTGTGGGCACTGACGGCCAGGTGGGCCCCCGGGTGGTTGCTGAGCTGGAGATTTCACCAAGGCCAGAGCATGAATCAAGAACTGACCCCTCCCAGTGGGATGAGCACCGGGAAACTGACTCCCCTGGGCATGACTAAGGATTCATTATTACCTGAGACCTTGGCATCACCTGGCAGCTGGTCAGGCCTCACCCCACACCTGCTGAATCCCATCTGCGTTTTGTGAGGTCCCCATATAGTTGCCCTGCCCACTGGAGCTCCGGAAAACTGTCAGAGGGAAAATGCTTCGAGACAGACGAGAGTCTGCACTCAATTCCCTGTTGTCCTATTTGCTGGCATTGACCTTGGCCGAAGCACTTTCTCTTCGGAATTTTCTCATCTAAACGTAGAGGCCGGATGACTCACCTTACAGAGAGTTTTATGGGCTAGAGATGCTTTACGTAGAGTTTAGCACCAAGATTACTTCTGAAGCCAACGTCAGTGTTTAAGAAAATAAAGGTCAGCGATCACAGGCACACACCCCCACCATGCCTTTGTGGTCAAGGAAAGAGGAAGGAAGTGAGGAGGGGTCGCTAGGCCATCATTGTGTTGCTGGTGTGTGCTTTTAATATTCTGTCTTCTCCGGTAAGAAAATTCGTATTTCCTGGGGGACGAGGAAACATTTTCTTTTTAAATTATGTATTTCCAGGAAGAGTTCCCTGTTTCAGAGTACGTGGAAAGAACGTGGATTTCAAAGCAAAACAGACCAGATTTCGACCACCCTCGGCCCTTCCTCCCTGTGAGGTGCCGGGAAGGCTGACGAACCTCAGTTTTCCTCCCCTGTAACACGGGGCTGATAAAACCTTCCTGACTCTGTGAGGACTAAGTGAGACTTGATATGAAAAAAGAGCCTAACTCTTTTTACAAATCCCTCTCCCTCCCTCCTTTTTCTTTTATGCTTGTTTTCTGTCTCCTATTATGAGGAAACCCTTTTTCGTCAAAACTGTGGTTCGAATTAGGGCACAGGGGTCATTCAACAACGGTGCCGGGCACCCAGCCTGTGCAGGGGCGATGCTGGGTGCTAAGGATGCACCGTGACTGGGTCTGTTCATTTTTTATTGTAAGCCCCCATCCCCTGGGTTACACCTGTGCTGGGTACCCCCAGATGCACAGTACACCTGGCGTTTACCCATTTTTCTACTTCATTCCCCATCATGTTGGTGATACCAGGGCTGTCTGACCTGAATGGGGAAGAGATATAGTCTCCTTGGGATACTGGCCAAATAGATGGTCATGTAGATAAGACTCATAAAATCTCCCTCATTTAGGTTTCAAGGAAAAGGCCCGTTTTGCAAGGTCTTTGCACCCACAAACACACACTTGGCTAAGCAGATTAATAATAATGCAAACAAGACTGGGCATTCAACCTCCTTGGGAGAACAAACTGCGTCCCCAGGAGCCCGGTAAGGCCGTTTGCATGCAAATGCTCAGTGGGCTGCTCTTCAATGACCCCGATCTGTCTGTTGAAGTGGACCTGGCCAGGCCCCTCCTCAGCAGCTCCGGGTCAGCTGTTAGTTGGAGCCAGAGCTGCATGTGAGCTGGAAAACCATCAAAATGTACTTACTGAGCATGCTCAATGGTTGGAGCGTCCAGGGTTCTACACGGGCTTCTCCCCCAACCGGCCCAACCAGTAGGCTTTGACTGAGAGCTACAGCCGGCTACAAAAACATCTCGGCTGTACATACTCGTACGTTGCGCATAGTAGGTTGTCAGTAGCTGTGTTGGACCACCGAATGACACCCTTTTATTTATTTACTCTGCACACTGTCTAGATACTCCTTCAGGACTCTCATCCAGGGACATGCTGGTAAATGGCTAAAAACTGTCTCTGAGGTGGAGTCATGATAGAGCCCCAATTTGCAGCAGTTGCTGATTTCTGCGGCATAAATAATCCCACCATGATCAAATTCCAACTGCCAGCATGACATCACGGGACACAGGGATGGAATGCGCACCATTATATTTCTACCATACTGATGCCCAGAGACATAAATAACTTCGGTGGCATAGAGCACAGTGAAATGTAAGATAATTAGGTAGTGATGAGTTTTGAGCCTTTATCACCTTTGTTTTACTACAGTTATTTTATTGTAAGTTTATATAATTTAGTTTTTAACACCAACTGTGTTTAACGACAGCCCCCCAAAATGCCTGAGGGTTTAGCAGTCGGCTCTCGAGCGTCCTATGAACTGGCTTTTGCTCACCGCCACTTCTTACCCAATTAACGTGGGTGCACTCTGGAGCAACACCACCCCCATGCTCCCCATCTTTCCTCTCCACGCTTTCTGGGAGGACTGGGAGCAACCAAGGGCTTCCTAAGATGCTGACACCCGAATGATGGGCTCTGCTCTCTCCCTCCGAGAAGCTCTGTGTACACTCTGTTTGCACCCCATTAGGAGTTATTTGTGTACTTGTCCCTTCCACTGGGGTCTTTGTAATCAAAGTGGTGAAACCCAGGTGTCAACTGAAGTTCCCTGTCCTTTGAGATCCAAGTGGAATTCGTTCCAACCCTGTGGCCCTGCTGGTGGGAGCCTGCTTCCCTTCACCCAAGCTCCTCAAGGACGGGGTGGGAGTCTGGTCATGTTCACCTGTACCCTCTGGTGGAGAGGTCCTGCACAGACAGCATCCTGGGAGGGGACTGGTGCCTCCCCACTGACATGTATGATGTCCCAGACCTGGAACACAGCCCCCCCTCCTCTGACATCCTTCAGAACGCCAGGCACATACGTTTGCACATGGAGCAAACTTTCCTGAGCTTTGGGACTATTGAAGTGTATTGGTATTGCTATTTTTGTTGTTGTCATTGTTTTATATTCCCATGTGGTTTGGCCCTCTTTTCCGTTTGAAGTTTCTCATCTTTCCTTTCTCAGGCCTCCTAGCCTACAACTTTTCCATGAAATACAACTCCTTACACACAGAAATGTGGCTATTTATGCTTTGTTGCACATTCTCAAGATCATTCTGTTTATTGATAACTATAGACTCTCAGTTTCAAGCCTCCCCTTTGTCTTACATCAGAGTCCCCAAAATCTAACTCCAAGGAACTGAATATAAACCAAGGGACAATTTCAGTAAAGTCCCATAGAGAGCAGTTTCAACCTGATCCCACAGGGAGCTCCAGAATGTGAGTTACCCCTCAGAGTTGCTCTGACCCCAGACAGGAAGTGGGTCTTCGCCCACCTCATGCCACCCATCAGTCACTGGCTGGGCACTGCCCCCACGTGGCAGGCACTTCCTGCCCTGTGCTCCATCACAGATAAAGCAGTTACCACGGGCTATTTACCCAGGTCTCCCCACCTGTGGGATGGGGCAAATTCCCTAGCCTGGGGCTCCTAGAAAAGAGGAAATAAGGTAATGACATAAAAGTTCCTTCTTAGCCACGTAGAGTCAAGATGTTTTTGCATTCCCAGGCAGAACATTCATCAAAGCAACAAGTCTTCCAATGAAGGAAATAGCCTGGTCCAGTGTTTCACGAAAGGTGCCAATTGTGTGAGTGGAGGGAGGGTGGGGGAGGTGGGTGATACTGGGGATTGACAAACAGGTATCATTCCCCCCATAAAGCACCTCCCTTTCTCCTTTTGTATTTATTGACCATCAGTGTAAGGTTGTCCTCGAAGAAAGGATTTTGCTCCTGAAAGAAGGAAGTAAAGAAGAGAAGAAAGGAGGGAAGGAAATGGAGGAGAGGGGAGAGAGAAAAAAAGAAAGAAATATTAGCTCAGTTTACGTAAAATCGACTTCAGTTGGGGAATAAGTTTATGCACATTTTTGGGAGCACAGCTCTTACTTCACTTGAGGTCTGTGTGTTAGTATTAGGACCGGAAAGGATCTACAGGCGTTATCTAGTTGCCAGGAGGAAACTGTAGCTCACACAGGTGAAGTGACTTACCCCGGGTCGCCCAGGTAGTTGGGGCAGAGCCAGGACCGGGACACAGGTCTCTGCCCTCCCTCCGGGGTCTTTGCACTACCCTCCCTCCACCCCTCACTTCCTCTTCACGAGTGTACCCACATTCAGTGTGTTAGTGAGACACCTTAGTTACTGAGTCATTCTGCATATTTTCCTTCTGTGTGTGTGTGTGTGTTTTCTCGTCCTCACTTCAAGGAGAACACTCAGTGTCCTCATCTCTAAAGAGAGAGAAAAAAAACCTACTTGAAATGCTGGACTCGTGACATACATATCCCGTGCAGCCCTGCCACGCAGCCTCCAGAAACACTGACCACTCAGAGCGCATCACAGCCCCGTGAGGTCGCGGGGACCTTGATTAGTGGGCCGGGGTCTTGGTTCCCGCGGGCAGAGGGTGGCTTCACAGCAGAGCTCACGACAGCCTGCCAGGTGGGCGGCTGGCCTTCAGAGGGGCCCACTCGGGAAGCTCTCTGTCCACGTCCTCTGAGCCTGTGGCCCGGGAGTGGGAGAGAGACAGCCCAAGGGCCAGCTTTGCCGCCACCGTCCAGGGTCCAGGGGCTGACGCGCGCCCTGCAGGAGCTGCGTGAGCGTGACTGGCGCTGGTTTGGGGCTTTGAGCCCCGTCCTGGCGTGCGACCAGCAGCCTGTCTCAGACAGGGAGAGATGAAAAGGCCAGTCCGCCAGGCTGGCGAGCAGTCTCCAGGAGACAGGCTTGGGGGGGCCCAGGGGAGGGACAAGCCTAGGCCAGGGTCCCCCTCCCTCCTGGGAGGGGTTGGGTAGGTGGGAAGGCAATGTCGGGGAAGGAGAGCGGCTCCTCCGTCAGTGGAGTCCACGGCCACAGCTCATGCTCCCGCGGCAGGTCTGAGTTTCCACAACGATGGCAGCGGCCAAGGTGGGGGCCAGGTGTGAGCAGATGAAACCGAGCTCCGATAAATGTAAGGGCCTGTGTGTAGGTCCAGGAAGAAGTCGCTTACATAATAAGCACTGGTCAGGGATTCAGGATCCCATCATAAACGGGACGAGCATCTGTGTCAGTGCTCCATGAGCTCGCTCTGAAAAGTCACTGGTGTCACGCACGGGTGCCAAGCCCCAGTGAGCGCAGAGGCTGCCCGAGGAGGCTGCGGTGTGACTGGAGGGAGCACGTGCCCGCCGTCCCGGCCCCAGGCGGTCCCGCGGTGCTGCCTGCTGGGCTGTGTGGGGAGAAGAGGCCCTGGGCGTGGCTCAGGCCCAGAGGGAGGTCCCCCTAGCAGTTTGTCCCTACCTGGGAAAAGCCAGTGTCACAGCCCAGGGGGGTGGATGGTGACAGCCGAGGAGACAAAGCGGAGTGAGGGGAGGAGGGCCTACCCGCAGCCCGAGGACGGCAGCCTGAGAGGGTCTCCGGGTCCCTGAGTAAGTGCACGGAGGGCGGAACGGGTCCCACGGGGAAGGACCAGGGTGGCAAAGACCCTTGAAGTTCTGTCCTAAGGGGCCGGGTTTAAAGAACATAATTGTGAGGGAGATTTAGGGGGTCTGGTGGGAGAGTCAAGGAGAAGATCATGCACAGCTCTTAGCACATTGACTGGCACATAGTAGGTCTTCCGCTCAGGTGCATCCAGTCTCTCTCCACCTTCTGGATCTAGAACAGGTTGGAGACTTGGATGTGCAGCAGGGTCTCGAGGCGCAGCAGGGGCGTCGGGGGCTCCAAGCACTTGGAGAGGGGGCAGAGGGGACAGAGCACGGCTTAGTGCAGACCCTCGGGCTCGGGGCGGGGGTGGCGGTGAGCAGGGCAGCGGGGCCAGCCATTCGCCTGTGTGGGGAGACAGGCGGGCCGCTGGGGGGGTGGTTCTACCAGGCCCACCTCCTCTGAGGGTGACGTGCGTGGGTTTCACACTCATTGGCCTTGTGTCTCACGTGTCAGTAACCCTCGGACCTCCCTGGGAGGCGTCGCCTCATCCTCTGCCCTCGCAGCACCCTTCCCTTCTGTCTTTTCTTCTTCTTGTCCAGCAGCACTTTGCAGAGCCCTTGGGGAAGGTGGCCGGGGCCGCCTTCCAAGCTAGTTAGAGCCATTTGGCAGAAGGGGAAACTGAGGCTTAGAGTCAGTTTGCCCAACTCGCCCAGGTAGCTGGTGGCAAAGACTGGGAACTGAATCTCCTGACCCTGCCCTTCCCTTCCCGCCCCATCCCTCCTTTGCTGCATATAGACCGACACAGGTGCCCCACCGCCCCTGGCTTTCTCAGCACCCCCACCCAGGGTAACTACTGTGCCTCAGTTTACAAAGTTGGGCCCTGGTCCTAAGAGCTGGGAAGAGTACAGCCAGGTGAACCCAAGTTTGAGGTGACTCCCGACACCCATGGCTGCTGAATGATCTTGTGTTTCCCCCCCTAAGTGACCGGCCTTAGCAAGAAGTGACGGGTGGGGTGTCTCCAAGGCCCGGGGAACCGTGAGTTCTCAACATCGTAGCTGAGGGCTGGCCCCTGGGAGAACGCATTGAGGAAGGTGCTCTGGACCGCCGTGGGCCACGTCCACCCGAATGCTGGGCTCTCTGCACTGGAACACGTGTGTCCTCATACGCCAGGAGTATCTCATGGGCAGAACCGAGTCTTGGGTCCACTCCGTGCCTTGACGCGGGGCTGGGTGCAGAGTGACTGCTCAGTGCACGGGCACCGGAGGAAGGACTGAGTGCGTGCAGATAGCGTCACAACCCAGGAGCACTGAAATGGGAGCGAGGGGCGAGGGGAGACAGGGAGATTGCCGAACACAATCAGCCCTGATGGCTATTGTCTGCACCCTGCAGCTGGGCGTGCAGATGTGCGCCCGCCGCGCCATGACTAGCGTGAGGCCCATGGCGGTTTGTGTTTTTTTAAATCACTCTCCTTTTGGAAACTTGAAGCCACTAAATGTTTCCATTCTAATGAGGTTTCCAAAAGGAGAGAGAGAGGAAAAAAAAATCTGAGGGGAGAAAAGCAGCAGGGGACCCAGATATTATTTTGCTTCTGTGTTCGGTTCTCCGAAGAAACCGGGGAGCCGTGTGTGGGAAGGTGCTCATGGGGTCAGAAAGTGGGAGGTGTTTCCACCTTTTGGTCTGGGGGCCCCCGAGAGGACCAGGTTTTATATGCGAACGTGCGAAGTCTCCAGGGCATGGTAAGAAAAGTCCGTAATCCGCCAATTACACAGTGGCGTTTTCCCCGCAGTCTGCAGCCTGAAGGCGGCTGGAAAGACTGCCCACTGTGTGGGGATGGAGATGAGTGCCGCCTTGGGATAATTTCAGAGCTGCTGGGAAGACTCGCTCCCTTTTCTTCCAGGACCTCTGTCCCTTGGCTAGAGGTCCCGGGCGAAGCGCCTCAGTCCTTTGGTGCCAGCCTGCCTTCCCTTCTAACGGACGGAGCGTCTTGCTGGCTGGAAGTCAGGCAGCTCACAGGGAAGGGAATCTGGATTCCAAGCCAGGTCACTATAGACAGGGCTGCCGTTAGGGTTAGTCCAGGAGCGGAGGGACGCCTGGGGCCCCGAGGAGCACCTGCAGGGGCCCCGAATCCCAGTGCCTGACTCGCATCGATCCGCTCGCCCAGGTGAGCCCCAGGAGCTTAGTTCCGTGAGAACATGGGACTGCGCGTCCCTGTGAAATGGAAGCTGTGACGTGTGTGGAGATCCAAACAGATGCGGAGCTTCCTTAGGGATAGAAGGGCGTGGGCCAGAGGAACGTGGACCACACTTGGATGGCGGTGCCCTGCTGGTGCCGGGGACGCAGCTGCCGCCTCCAGCCCCTCCCACACGGCCGGCCGCAGTCATCCTAACACCTCGTGCTGGTGAAGGCTGTGTCCTCAAGGACTCGGTCGTAAGGCAGTCTTACCTGCCTCTGTGCCATCAACGCTAAATGCATATTTCCACCCATTTGAACATCTCTTAAGTGAGGGCGGCGAAATGCAATCCACGACGGCAGTGACTTAATTGGCAGTTTCGCTTTCTCCGTAGTCTATACAGTTATGAGTCTTACAATTAATTGTGTCTGAGAGATGATGAAATGATACAGTATTTCTTGGTAGAGTTACTCAAAGATGATATACGTTTGTTGAATTCCAAGTGAATTGTAGTAATGACAGTTGCTTCTGGTTATTGAGAAATCACAAATTTCCCAGGCACTGTGTTTTATGGAATAATAAAATATAAGTCATATTAATGATAATGATTGCTAACCTTTATCAAGCACTAGCCTAAGCATCTTATTGTTCCCACTTTACAGATGGAGAAACTGAGGCACATGTAGACTGCATGACAACTCTGTGAGGTTGAATACTTTTCCCCAAAATGAACACAAGGGATTGGAGGATCAGAGAGGTTAAGTTACTGACCCAAAGTCACGCAGCAGTACATAGTGAAGTCAAAATTTAAACTTGTTTCTAAATTTATGCTCCCAATTAAAATATTTTGTAAACAGATATGCGTGTTGGCAAATGAGACGGACAGGACCAACCGCTGAGTGCCCTGCCTGCCTGTAGCATTTTCCATCTCTCGTCTCTCTGAATCCTCTTGGGAGTTGGGCGCTTTATTCCTGCTCTGCAGATGAGGAAGCAGAAACCCAGCAGTGAGCCTGGACTTGAGACCCCGCCGTGTCCGGCCCCAGGGCCCAGGCTGTTCCCTGACAGGAGAGGTCGTGAAGTTTGCCTTCCTTGCAGCCCAAAGCAACACAGTAGCATTCACAAATAGGCCCCCCGGGCCGCAACAGTGAGCTCAAAGAGTGCGGTTGACTTGTTTAAAAACCATTAATGGGAAGACAGAACACTCGAGAAGAAATGCGTGGAAACGTGGAAACGTTACACCATGAAACTTACACAGATGTTTCCAGAGGTGGATTCACCATGAAACGAACAAAGTTTAAGCTGCAGGCCCTGCATTCATTTTTATGCATGATTAGTATCCTTTTCCCTAAATTTGTATTTCTTTTCCTCCACGAACATCAGTGTGGCCCTACTCTGTTCCTCTGATTGTGTTAAATGATCTGGTACCCAGTCAACACAGGTGTTGTTAAGAGGGAGTCTCTTAGGTTTCCAGTATTTTTTCTGCACCACGTTAGACATGCCTTCAGTGGCACTGATTGAGTTAAGTCGCCCTTGGCTCCCACTTTAGATCAGGAGTTGGGAAACTTTTTCTTAAAGAACCGATGGAGTATAAATCTTTCAGGCTTGTGGGCCAGATGGTTTCTGTGGCAACTACTCTGCCCAGGTCACAGAAGCAGCCACAGACCAAATACAATCAAAGAGGTGTGGCCGTGGCCTCTGGAAATTTACTGACAAAAACAGGCAGCTGGCCGGCCAGCCCGAGGGCCAAAACCTGCCGACTCCTGGTCTAGACGGTCACACCTGCGTCTCTGTCACACGCCTGTGGGCCTATAAGGTGATGTGGACCGGACAGAGACTGAGGTGGACAAAGATCCAGAGAGAGGTTTGTGTGTGCTTATTTATGAGCACTATTGATATTGTCTTACCTCATTTCAAGAACGTAGACGTTTTCAAAGAACATGGATTTTTGCTATGTCCAGTTGTCCCTCGGTATCTGCAGGACATTGGTTTCGGGACCCCTGTGGACACCAACACCCAGGGGCGCCCAAGCCCCTTGTATGGACTATTGTACTGTTTGCATATGGCATGGGCACACCCTCCCGCATACTGTAAATCATCTCTAGGTTACTTCCTATAACTAATGCAATATACATACCGTGTAACCAGTTGCGATACTGTATTGTTTAGGGAACATGGAGAAGAAAGAAGTCTGTGCATGTTTAGCGCAGACACGGCGAATGGAACCCTAACTATGTGTAGCGTGTGCCTGTAGCAACCTAACATTTATTGTTCAAATACTTTGGATTCATGGCTGGTTGGATTTGTGGATGGGGACCCCGGGGACACAGAGGGTGACTCTAAGGCGATGTTCTCACTCTCCTCTCGAAGCATGAGGTGAGAAGGAAAGAGGTAAGAAACAGCATCTAACGAATGCCTCCTCTCTGCGGGAATTTTAGGCAGCTCCCGTGCATGGCTGTCTTTTGATGCACGTGACCGTCCTGTGGGGGCGGCTCAGCGGGTCCCTTTATTGCGCAGTACACGGGAACCGGTGACTCTACTTAGAGAGGATCTGCTGAGAATGGGAGCCAGACTTCCTCCCAAACAGTGAAGAGAACTACCTTATTCAAGCTTTATCACAAAAGCGTCGTGAAAAATGTGTATCGTATCTCCTAGTCACAGAATTTCGGTTGTAATTGCAGCAACGCTCCGATGGCGAGCCTGAACAAAGACGGAACCAAGTGTTAATTCGGGGACTTGTTTTTACGCCAAAACAACACGATAATGCAGTATGACTTCACATTTTATTTTCTCAACATTCGGGAGGAGGGAATGCGCGAGGGCTTTCATCCTTTGGTTGTGATTGATATGTCTTCGGTGGTTCCAGCAGGATCGCCACTTGTTCATGGTTTTCCTGTGCCGAGAACAACCCTCCACCTTCATATCCGTCTGCTTCGTGAAACCCTGAATCCGTTGTAAGTTCCGCGGTTCGTCTTTGCAAATGGTTCGCACCGCACTGTCGGATGCCGTGCGGCTGGGGAGGCGGAGGCGGAGGCTGACCTGCAGGGCTGTGCACCCAGAACACACAGGCTGCTGTGAAACCGCCAAGGCTGTTGGCAAGGAAACCTCTTCAGAGAAGAGGTTCTTGGGTACAAGGATTCTTGCTGTGCTGTGCAGTGTCTCAGCTACAGGGACTGGGGTGAAGACGAAGATAGCGGAAATCCTTTGAACTGTCACTCCTGCGTTGTGGACGAAAAACACTGAGGTTCAGAAGAGTAAATCTGCCCAAGGGCGTGTGGTTTCCAGGGGGTGAGTCTCCTGCTACTGCATGCAGACCACCGCCAAACTTCACGGTCGAACGCAGCCCACATTCCTGACCTCGGTGTGTGTACATCAGGGAGGCAGGCACGGCTGTCCTGGGTCTTGTGCTCAGGGCGTCTCCCCAAGGCGACAGTGCAGGTGTCAGCCAGGGTGGGGGGCGCATCTGAAGGCACGACTGGGGCAGGATTCTCTCCCAGACTCCCCCTGGTGGTTGTTGGAAGAATTTGCTTCCTTACTGACTGTTGGCTGGAAGCCAGCGAGGTCTAGTTCACTACCATGTGGGCCCCTCCAGCGGCGGGGGGGGGGGGGGCTTCATCAAAGCCAGCAAGAGACAGCCCCTGGCAAGACGGCAGTCACAACTCCCGTAACTGATCACAGAAGTGACACCCCACTGTATTCTGCTGGTTAGAAACCCATCCAGGTCCCAGCCACCTTCCAGGAGCGGGAATTAATCACGCGTGGGAATGGCAGGAGGCATGGGTCCCTGGAGACCATCTTCAAGTCTGCTTGGTACGATTAGGTCCTGAAAACCTTTCCTTTTTTCCTTTTTGGTACTGGTTGCGGGAAGAACACAGCAGATGCTTGCAACAGGAAGAAGATGCCCAAAATACAACCTCACAGCACTTTACAGCACCGACTACCTTAGAATGCAGCTTTTACACGTTGAGTAAAAAGGCCGTGTTGGTAAGCAGGCTTTGCAGATGCGGCAGGTCCCCAGCAAGTCCTGGTACGTGGGAAGCCCCCTGCCCAGGACGAGTTGAGTGCCATTCATGGGGAGAGGGGCGTGGGGACCGGACTGAACTTAGTATCTCAGGACGTATCAGAGATTTGGCTTGTTCTGGAGGGAAAAAAAGGAAACATCCAGAGATGGCCTGTGTCTCTCCACCTGCTTGGCTCAGATCCCCCCTCCCCGCCACCTCCCCCCCACCCCCTGTCTGCCACTCAACCTGGCCCATGTGTTCTGCTGGCATAGGCGGTATGGACCTAATGGCTCTTGGCTCGGCCCTTCCGGAGAACAGATGTGACCTGCCAGAGCTTGGATAGCATCACCTTTATCTGGAAATGTCACATGAACACGGGTGCTGGAGGGGGTGTTGGCAGCAGTGCTAATGGGACTGTTGCTCATTTCAGCTGATGATATCGCTCGCGTGGGGGAGGTCAGAGGCACGGGACAGAGCTGCTCCTCCGGAGAAGGCTGGCAGCCCCGTCCTCAGGCAGAAGCCTCCACCCATCCCCACCCCCCGCCCCCTCAAAAAAAATGGCCATGGTCTTCTCTGGGAGGCTGGATGGATCCCAGAATAGTGACAGGTCGCCAAATGGTGACTCAGACGGTGGAGATGGCGCAGTGCATCATGGGACTCAGGCAGCAGGCAGCTACCGCGTCTTCCAGTTTTCAGCGGATGTGCCCATTCTAAATGAAGATCCCCAGGTCTGAGGGAATGGCAGAACGGTCCACCGGCCGGGCCCGTCTGAGCTGAAAGTCACTCCTGCGGTCGCGGGCGGGGGTCGGCCCGTGTGCTGTGCCAAGTGCGCTGTCACAGCGGCTCTGAGCGTGGTTGTCCCCCTCACTGCTCACGGCAGCCCTGCCTTCGGAGCAGTTGTCACTCCCACTCACAGAGGAGGAAGCAGCCCCCTAGGTGGCGAGTGACCTCGGATTTGGGCTTTGGAGATGGGAACCGAAGCCCATTTGTCTTTGAAAGCTCTTCCAGGCCTCCCAGCCCGGACCCCCCAGCAACTACCCTGGGGGCCTTTGGGGTCATCTTTCTCCATCTCCCCCCTGTCACAGATGCAGACACGGAGGCCCGGGAAGAGGGAGGGACCCTCTCTAGGCTCGTGCCTGAGTAAACAGCAGAGCTGGAGGCAGATCTGGGCCGGGAGCTTCTGCAGCGCACCCCTGGGGCTGGGCACTGTGATTCCCAGAAGCTCTCGGCCTGACTCGGGGAATAAGAAAATGCCTGGCGCACAGTGGGTGCTTTACTTCTGAGGCATTTTTCTGACGTGGAGCTGTATGTCAGTTTCATCTTCTGCTCCAGAGCAAGGACCAGTGATGGTGGCTGAGGATCAGGGCAGGTGGGCTGTGATGTCAGCAACGCCTGCTCCTCAGAGAGCTCGGCTCCTTCACACGCAGAGGTTTGGGGCTCTCGTCCCGGCCCCTGGACCTGACACTGGCGACTCCAAGGGCAGCTACAAAGCAGCTTCTCCGCTGTCTGTTTCCTCCCGCCCTTTGCACCACGCTCCCCCACCCCGCCGCCGTGTCCTGCCCTGCTCCCAGCCTGGGTGGACGCCTGTAGGAGACGGTGTCTGGTTTAAAGGCTTGTCTGAGACCCTTGACCCTGACTGGCCGGCTCACTGGCAAAGACAGCCAGGACCCTGCAGACAGAAGGGCAGCTGTTGGCTCTGCCCAACACTCAGCCACAAACCCTGGCTCATTCCTGCAGGCCTGGCTCTGGTGGGGGGAGGGGAGAGGAGGGAGGTGCTGGGCTAGGAGCCGAGTGGGGGAGGAGAAGGAGGAGGAGGAGGAGGAGGAAGATAGAGGAAAGGGTCGGAGAGGAGCAGAAAGGAAGTTAGGGAAAGGGGGCAGTGACAGAAAAGGAGGGTGAAGCAAGCAGCCAAGGCACAGAGAAGGAGGCCGCCCTGCCAGAGGAGGAAGGGAGTGATGAGGGAGGCGTGGGGAGCCCGAACAGCAGGAGAAGGGGCGACTGTGTCTGGCCACCCATGTCGGGTTCCACCCCTGAAACCCAGTTCGTATTTTAAGAGTAAAGTGCAGCATGCAGAAACCAAACAGCTTCTCCTCTTCTCCGCTGAAGGAACCTCCTTGGTGTGTTGGGCTGCATAAACGAATGATGTCAAACCTCAGAAAGTGAAGCCCAGAGCTTGCTGGTGCTTCTCCTTCCTTATGGCTGAAGCAGTGCTGAGCTCACTGGGCCTTTGCTGCCCCCCGCTGGCAGAAGCCTGGTCCTGCACCCTCCCTGCCAACAGGAACCAGGCTGCAACTGTGTTTTGGTGGGAGACTATTGCCGCTGAAAGAGAGGGAGGACCCCAATCCCTTCCTCTGCCCTAAGCTTGAGACTTGAATTTCAGTCATCCTGCTGGCCCTTTCCACGTGGACCTCAAGCTCAGCAGGTCCCCTGCCCAGTTTGTCAGTCCTGGTGTCGGTGACCGGCCCGTGTCCACCCTGTCCCCCCTAACCCCGGGACTCTGCAGAGTCCCCTCTTGCTGGGCTTCCACACCCCATGAGTCACACATCCTGCCGAGAGCCCACCGGGGCCCTTGTCCATGCTCAGGGGACTCTCGTCCTCTCTCCAAAACAGCCTCTCTCATCAGCCCGTGACCACGGCCTCCTGACCTCTGTCCTGTCACAGGGCAGCCTTAGTCCATCGAGGCGCAGGCAACGAAGACCCTGCTGTGGGTACAAGACACAGAGGCGGGCCGTGCAGGTGTAGGTGCGCACATAGATGTAGATGATGAGACCTGGGGACGGCGATGACGATGGTGATGGATGCAAGGGCACAGGTGGACACGATGTAGCAGTGGATGTGGAGATGGGTGTGAGTACCGGTAAGATGATATGGGTGTGGGTGTGGAGGTATATATACCCATACATGTATATACCCGTGTGTGTGTGTATATATATATATTTTAAATCGTCTGGAAAATAAAGCCCAAACCCTTCATCTGCCCAGCAAAGCTTTTCTGCATCCCCTCTGCCTTGTCTCTCCAAAACCACCTGATATCCTTGGCATTTTATTCCAACGAAAAGGCAATGGCTCATCTCTGAAACTGTCCTTGTCCATCCTCTAAACAGACAGGGGTTCTTAATAAGTGCCAGACTTTGAGATCGGCGCTGGGGTACGGAGAGAAACAGGACAGTCTCTGCCCTCAGGGAGTGGAGTCTCGTAGACCAGACATGCGAGTGCAGCCCGGATGCGGTCTGACGGATGAGATGGGGGGTGACGCGGGGGTTCCCCTGCTCTACAAAACCGGACGCATCCGTGGCTGATACCAAAACGTGTTTACTGTCTCCCAGTGTCTGTGGGTTGGGCACCTGGGCACAGCCTCCCTGAATCCTCAGCTGGGGGTCTCACAGAGCAGTTTCGGCCTGCGCTGTGCTCCTTTCTGGAGCTTGGGCGTTCTCTTCCAGGCTCACCTGATTGGTCGGTCCTTGTGGCTGTAGGACTGAGGTCCCACTTACACGCTGGCCATCGGCTGGGGGCTTCTCTGGGTCCTAGAAGCCACCACGGTGTCTTGTGTCGTGGCCCCTTCACAACACAGCGGCTCATTCCAAGGCCAGCAGGAGAGTCTCTGGCTGCATTCTGCTAAGACTGAGTCTTACATAAAGGAACGCAGTCACGGGCGTGTTACCTCCTTGCCTTCGCTGCATCACAGAACCTGACTGAGGAGTGACAGCCCATCATCTTTGCCTTCTGTTGCTAGAAGCAAGTCAAAAGTGCCACCCGCACTCAGGGTGTGACTCACGGGGAGGCACCTTAGGGTGTGCCCACCATACGCACTCCTCGGAGAATCTTCCGGGATTCACATACATTCCAGATAGGGGGTGTCGGTGGCGCCTCAGAGTCTGGCTTCAGGTCTCTCTGAATGAGTCAGCTGCGGGCCCCCGAGCTGTTCCCTCTTCCCGGCCACGGGCTTCAGCTCCGAGTCGGAAGCCAGCTCACGACGAAGCCACGCCCCCAGGGCTGTGGTTGGTGGCTTGCACCCAGGGCCACAGACTTGAAATTTCAGACACTCTTGTTCTTAAAAACCCTTCAGCATCTGACTAGGCCATATCTCCTTATCATTCCCAGCCCTCAAGGTCAGCTCCCGTCTCTGATTTCTTAATTGTTACTGCCGAGAAGTTTATCAGCCTCACCTGGAGCTACAGACCGTTTCACTAGACAAAGGCCGTCTCACCCTGAGGGGGGTGGTAGTGCCAGGCGTTGGAGGGGATGCTTTGTCTACTGCACCGTGTGAGCAAACGGTTATAAAATGGCCTCTGTAATGCTCAGGAATGGGATGGAAATGCCTTAGGGCTTCTCTGACCCCAAGGGAGGGACCCCCCAGGGGCGTGTGCGCAGAGCAGCTGGCACTGTGGGCAGAGGCATTAGCGAGCGGAGGAAGGGAATCATGGGGGCGGTGGGCAGGGAAGGGGAGCACCAAAATGGCCCATGGGCTCAAAGAGTTTGTGGAAATGCCATGGTTCGGTGTGGTTGGCCTGGGATGTGGCAGCAGCGGACGAGGCTGTGAGGAGGGCAAGGCCAGCTCATGGAAGGTCTACACCCCTGGCTAAAGGAGGAGATCAAACCAACTTCTGTGCCCGTGAACTTGTGCACAATACCCTGGGTGCCACGGCCCAGGTCAACACGCATAGCATGGGGAATGTCCAGGGTACAGTGGGACATACGGCCAGCCCTAACTAAGCCTCCAGTATCCTTCCAGTCCCTCCCTCGGCCACAGCCCCTTGGATGCCTCCTATCCTGTGCCCCCAAAGCACGTGGTGGACCCTGGGACCATGACCTCAACTACACTCTCCTGTGACTGTCCTGTTTCCTCCACTGGACAAAGAGATCCTTGAAAGTGAGGCTACGTTTTATTCCTGTTTGCATCCCCAGAGCCAGGACTGTGCCCGGGGCCCAGGGGCACTGGGTGTGCAGACAGTAGGTCGCAACAGAATGGCAGCTCACACGCGCTGAAGGCTGGCTCTCGGCCAGGCGTGCTTCTGGGCGCCTGGCCTGGATTTCGTCACGGAGCAGTTGAGGGGACGGGCATTTCTGTCGGATTCATTTCACGGATGAGGAACTCAAGAGGCAGAAGGGTCGCATACGTTGCCGAAGGTGCCACAGTGGAACGGGAAGAAGGGGATTCGCATCTAGGTCTTATCTCCAGAGCCTGCGGACGAAGCGAATAAAACCTCGAGGGAACGAGGGTTTGCACCGGCAGCATCTGGAGGGACGGATTCAGCTCCCTGCAGGGCCCCCGGGGCCTGGCAGATGGGTGATGGGCCCGTGTCCGGGAGAAGCCGTCTATGTCCCACCCATTGTTCCCCTGGTCCTTACAACAGCTGTGACCTCCGGGGAGACGTGTCATTCCTGCGGGCCCAGCGGGGTTCCCAAAGTCACCGAGCTACTGCCGAGCACCACGGGGAGCGCCAGAGCCCCCTGCGCGCCCGTGACCTTGGACCGCAGACTCTGTGGCGTTGTTACTGACAGCACAATTACCACGGTGTTAGTAATCCCTCCGGAAGAGTTTCTTGGTCTCTAAGGGGGGTGTGGTCGTCTCGACAGTGGGAGGCCGTTGTGAAGTGGTGGGTGGTCAGTGATCACCAAAGAGTAGTTCATGGTGGGTGTGGTTACCGTCCTGGTCTCTGTCACCCCATCCTCATCCTCATCGCCTGCAAAGCGACCTAGGGGTTCAGGGTCAGCAGGTTCCAGGCAGGGGTCAGAGTCATGAATTTAAAGTAAAAGAACCAAACGCAGGAGGGAGTTGAAAATCTTGCTCGGGTTCTGAGGCGGGGCTGCAAACACTGAACTTCGGGTCTGCAGATCGGCAGCTGCGCTGATGGGAAAGTGTGGTCAGGACCGCCAAGGCTCAGAGCCGGGGACTCAGGCCCCCAGCCGAGGCCGGGAGCGGACACATCCAAACCTCCTTACCTCGTGGTCCTTCCCAATACCCACGAGAGAGCTGCCCGCTTGTCGGGACTGTGAGCTCATGAGGACAGGCGCAGCTCATCCATCGCTGAAATACAGCTCCGTGTCCCCACTGTGTGCCATGTAAGTACTGAATGAATGAGGACGTGGGTACACAAGCAAGCCAAAACAGCGCGGATTGGGGCCCAGTAGGGGGAGAGCCAGATTCTGTGGAGCAGGGGAGCTTGAGTGTGCGGTAGCAAGCCCCACTCACGGGCCCTGGCTCGTAAATTCCCTCTCTGACACCCAGGGAACCTGGCGATGACCACTGAGCCAAAGACTCTCCACCAAGGGGGGAGAAGAGCCGCTTTTCTTTGTGGAAACAATGAGTCCTGGGCACACGGGCGCCACCCCGCCACCCCGCACGCAGAGTCTACAGAGAGAGGTCTCAAAGGATTGTGGCCCTGGCTGGCGTAGCTCAGTGGATTGAGCGCGGGCTGCAAACCAGGCATCGCAGGTTCGATTCCCAGTCAGGGCACATGCCTGGGTTGCAGGCCATGACCCCCAGCAACCGCACATGGATGTTTCTCTCTCTCTCTCTCTTTCTCCCTCCCTTCCCTCTCTAAAAATAAATAAGTGAAATCTTAAAAAAAAAGGATTGTTTGCAGTTTGCTCCTGCCCGGGGCAGGCGTGTGAGCCAGCCGACCCCTCTGAGACTCTCCAAGGACTGGGCCATGCAATGTGGTGGCTCCTGTTCCTCACAGCTTGGAGAACGCTTTGCAGTTTTACAGACAATCCTGAAGATTCCCCGCTTAAAAGAGGTTATTTCCTTGAGTACCTGTTGGCTGTAAAAAAACAAAACAAAAAAGCCCCAAACATACTCAGGTAATAGAGGTCTTCACCGAATTGATCAATTTTTAGAATGAGTTTTTGTTTTCTTTCCACGAAGAACTTTTTTTTATATGTTTGAGAATCATAGTCCTATATGTGCAGGGTATGTCATTAATTAATTCCCATTGCTGATGACTTACGGAAGTGTGTGATTACTTTTGGCCTGGGCAGGGCAGCTCTGCAGCCCCTGGGGTTGGGACCAGGCGATCTAGTCCAAATTCCGACTAACGGATGGCTTCTACCTGCTGGTAAAGTGGGAGCGTGCTCGCTGTCTCGCCTCTCCCAGCCTTGCTGTCTCCAGCTGGAGCATTCGCCTGCCTGCAATGCCGTTTGCTGGGAGGCGAAAGGGAACCCCACCGCACATGCCTGTGTCGGATGCAGGTTCTGGCCTCACTCCGCCGTCTGTCCCCTCCTCCTGCCCAGCCGGGGAGCGGACTCGACGCTGCCTTAGTCCCCTTCTTCTTTCCCTTCCAGGTTCCTGATCGTCCTGGGGTGCTTGATTCTGGCCGTCCTGACCACGTTCAAGGAGTACGAGACCGTTTCGGGAGACTGGCTTCTGCTACTGGTGAGACCGCGGGCCCTCCGTGGTGCTGCGGCGTTTCTGGGGTAGACGCTTCTGGTTGGTCCTCCCCGGCGCAGGCAAGGAGGCTGCTCCTGGGCGCGGCTCTGCCAGGTTGGAGCTGGCTCCCTGGAGTCTCTGACCCAGGGCAGGCCCAGGAGGAAGCAACGCCGGGGTCAGACGGTCAGGTCTGCGGGCGGGGCCACAGGTGGAGAGGGGGGTGCCGTTTCTTATTCCAGATCAGAGAGACGGTCAGAGCAAAAACCAGTGCACCTCCGTTAAATTCCAAAGCACAGCTTCCCGGTCCTCGGAAAGCCGGCACTGAGGGGTGTTCCGTCTGAACCCCTGCCTCTGCTTTTCCTTCCTAAACCCCAAGGGTCTCTTCCTCCATACAAGGCCAAGTGAAAATTTCATTGTGACATAAAACTTTCAGTCCTCCGCCCCCCCCCCCCCGGGGGCCTCTGCCTGTTTGTACTTTCCGTTCTTCCCCCCGGGGGTGGGGGTGGAGACAGAGGGGGGCCACATCCTCAGCAGCCACCCGACACCCTTGCCTCTCCCCTCCTCACATCCCCGCCTGAAGTATGTGGGAGTACCAGGTGAGCAGCACCCGCGGACGGGCTGGATGCAGCCTCCTCTGCACCAGGCAGAGGCCCCAGGAAGGGCTGGCTCCTCCTGCAGCCCCGCACGGCCCCTGGCCCTTTGACGGACCCCGCCCTCGCTGAATGAGGGGTCGGCTAGCCTCCTCGGGGAAGAGGTGCCAGCCCCGTCCCTCAGTTAGGGTCCACGAAAACAGCAGAACCTGTGGTCACACGGACATACCATCCTTGGCTCCAGAATCGGCAGGTTCCTCTTGAGGGCGGGTGTTCACTGTCTGATCCTCATGCCCCGAGCTGAGACCTGAGCACGTGAGTCTGCTTCCCAGGAACTAGGTTCTGGGATTGCTGCAGAGCAGTGGCCCCCCAGGGTCCCAGGGAGACCACCAAGGAGAGAGGGGGAGGCGGGGCCGACCCAGCGGCCGGGAAGCAGCGTGGCGCTCACGCAGTGGGCCGTGAGCTCCGGCCCCGGCCTGGGGTTCTTTCTTTGCCACTCCGTAGCCCTGAGAACCTTGTTGAGCCACTCCTTGCCTCGGTTTCTCAAAACATGAAATGAGGGTAACCTGATGAAACACTCTATCCGGTGGCGCCCGGCCCAGGATCCGCGCAGTCCCCTCGGCCGTGGGGCCAGGTGCTGCCGGGGATTAATAGCCAGTTTCACTGAACCCTCTTTTCAACCCAACTGCACTTCTTAGGGACTTTTAATACAATAGAGGGACTTTTTTAATGATCCATTGGCACACAGAG
Organism: Phyllostomus hastatus; assembly: GCF_019186645.2. Taxonomy (NCBI): domain Eukaryota; kingdom Metazoa; phylum Chordata; class Mammalia; order Chiroptera; family Phyllostomidae; genus Phyllostomus; species Phyllostomus hastatus. Next base: position 43,989,244 of record NW_025334017.1, on the reverse strand, counting down.
GAAGAAGAGCGAGCAAGCAACCACTTTGCAAGCCTGACTGTTCGGACTGTTAGCCCATCAGCGTGAAGACCGGAGCTGCCTCCCGGCTGGAGGGCACCCGCTCTCCCCCTGCCACCAGCAGAGCAGCGACCCCAGCGGATTACACCGCGGTTAACCCGAGTCTCTTCCTTCGTCTTCCACACAGGAAACGTTCGCGATTTTCGTCTTCGGAGCCGAGTTTGCCTTGAGGGTCTGGGCCGCCGGGTGCTGCTGCCGATACAAAGGCTGGCGGGGGCGGCTGAAGTTCGCCAGGAAGCCGCTGTGCATGTTGGGTAAGTCCCGTTCCGGAGCCCGCCGGGGCCGAGTCCGAGTCCCCTTCTGTTGGTGCCTTTTTTCTCTGGGGACACTTTCAGCAGACACTGTTACTTCTGGGAATTCACGGGGCTCTGCGAGGGCCAGGCCAACCCGTCCCCTGTCCCCCCCATCACTGTGAGCTGGAGTCCCCTTGCTGTGCCTGCTCTTCCCAATGACCGCACGGAGCAGGGGTCCTTCATGGGGCGGGGGGTGCACTTGGGCTGTGCAAAAGCCAGCCTGTTGCAGGATGCTGAGCAGCACGGTCCCTAGAGGAGCAGCACCCCATCACGGTGACAGCCCCATTGCCCGTGCATCTCCAGACTGGCTGTAGTGGGGGCAGCAGGTGCGACACCATTGCGGGTTGAGAATCGCCCTTGTAGGACCACGTTATGCCCATTTTCCAGAAGTGGAAACTGAGGCACCCAGAGCTGAGTCATGCAATGGGCACACAGGTAGAAAGTAGTGTATTCCCTCCTGACACCCAGGTCTGGACGAACCTGGTCCCTGTGCCCTCCCATGCCACCATGCTGCTGTGTCTGCACCCAAAAGGTGCTTCCCGGAGGTATTATTGAGCCCCGGGTGCGTGTGCAGGCACTTGGGTAGCCCACTCACCCTGTTGGTGCTGTGTGGGCCCGCGTGAACTTCCTGATGAAATCACAGAGTGACTTGACGGCGTCTGCTGCAGAGATGCTCAGGGGACTTAGCGCGTCGAGTCCCAGAGGTGGCTGAAGGTGCAGGACCACAGAACGTCAGGGCTGGACGGACCCTCCACAGGCCTTTGGTCCGACAAGCCCTCCCGTCTGACGCCCCAGTCCCCTTCACAGCAGCCTGCAGCTGGTCACGCAGACTGCTCTCATACCTCTAATCACGGGGTGCTCACTACCTTTCAAGGTATCTGCATCATCTTAACTCCTCTGACTCCCTCCAAGTATTTCAGTTCAGCCACTCTGGCCCTCCTCTCCATTCCAGCAGATTCTCCTTGTATCAGGAGAACGTGCCGAGTGGCTCCAGCCGCACCTTCCACCCTACGTGCCCTCCTCCGTCCCAGGAGAGTCATCCTGCTGACCGTGCGTGGTGGATGTCACGGTTTAACACAGCCGTGCTCGCCACCTGCGCATGTGCTGGCGGACCCGCTGTGCTGGCCCTGCTGTAGCCCCGGACGGCTCTGGTCACTGGCCCTTTGTCCTCTTTCCCAGACATCTTCGTGCTGATTGCCTCTGTGCCCGTGGTCGCCGTGGGCAACCAGGGCAATGTCCTGGCCACATCCCTGCGGAGCCTGCGCTTCCTGCAGATCCTGCGCATGCTGCGGATGGACCGGCGGGGCGGCACCTGGAAGCTCCTGGGCTCGGCCATCTGCGCCCACAGCAAAGTAGGTGCCACGGGGAGGCCACGAGACCACGCGGCCTTCTCCCCGCTGCGCCCTTCCACGGCGTCTCCTCAGTGCGGTTTTCCCAGAGCGGGGGCCGCTCGGCCACACTGATGATGATGATGATGATGACAGTGAGGAGCAGGAAGGGGGAGGGGCGTAATCAGTTTGCAGGGGTGAGCAGAAGCAGGTGGGCCTGGGCTCTGGTCTCAGCTCCAGCAGATACGAAGGACCAGCCCCTCGGCCCCGTTTGACCTGCAGTCCCCTCGTTTCTGAAACAGGGATCACAAATGCCTCTGCCTCTGGGGTGCAATGGGCTAATGCAACGTGACGTGGGATGGGAGGAGAAGGCTCCCACGTCATGCAGACGGGTGGGAATCCGAACCCCACTGGTGTGACCTCCCCAGGGCTTGGTTCCCACCCATGTTTGGGAAATGAGAAGAATAACACACTCACCTCCCGTGAAGAGCACTCAGACCACACCCAGCTCATGGGGACGGCGCCATTGCTATTGGTCAGTGCCCAGAACACGGGTTAGCCCGCCCCAAGAGTCGGGCGCGGTTGTCCCCTCATTGCACCAACAAGGAAGCAGAGGCAGAAGGGGAAGCGACCTGCCCAAGGTCATGCGGTGGGACACACTCCAGGCAGTCCGGCTCCAGAGCCCGCATTCAGTGGTTTGTTGCCAGTCCTCCTGGAGCTCAGCTCTCCAAGGGACATCAGAAGCTAGGACATTGGGACTCAGTCTTATCCCTCCCAGAGTCCCATGTACTCGAGCAGGTGCGGACACTGAGGCAGGCAGAGTCCTGGAGCTGTGGTGCCCCCCGATAGCCCAAACCTCAGGGACCACTTGGGTTGAACACACCCCTGCCTCGGCTGGGCCCCGGAGAGGGCAGGAGAGCCCCGTGCCCCCACTCGGGCAGGGAAGCCCTCCGCAGGCCAGTGCAGGAGACCTCAGGGCAAAGGACCTCAGGTGGGAGGGCGGTGTTGTCCGGGGAGCTCAGAGATGGCAAGTGCACAGGGCCCGTGTGACACGGAGCGAGAGTTTTAAGGACAGGAGAGGCCCAGAACGAAGAAGCCCTGGCGTCTCCGTGACGCAGCTCAGCAGGGTTGTCATCTCCTTGCACGTGCAGGGTCTGATGAGGGCTGGGCGGCCCCCCGTCTGTCTTGAACACGAGCGTCACTGAGGCCAGGGAAGAGGGGCCTGGAGCATCCTGCAGGATGGACTCTGTGGCTGGACCGCAGTCCTCCAGCCCCAACCTGACTGCGGGGGCTCGGGCACACGCCAGACGCCGGGCACCGGCTGCAGATGCAGCCGCAGAGCTGCTTGCGAAAATCACGTAAAGGCAGAATTACCCCGAACAGCCTTTTAAAGACTGCGAAGCACAGAATTGAGACCCATTTTCGCTCCTCATCAGTGCTATTATGCCACCCCTTAATAATCCAGCGCAGCCGGTTTTTCTGCACACGCGGTGTTTCCTTGCACGTTAAGCACCCGATGAAGCTTCTGACTCACATTCGGGGTCAGAAGGCATGACAACACGTAGGAACTCGAGAACCACATGCAGCGAGGCTGGCGGCGCGTGCCCGCACGTGAGCACGGGGAGGGGTGACCCAATTCCTGCCTGCCTTCTGGAACCCTCTGCGGGGCAGGCGCCGGAAGAGGAGAATGGCTGGCCGGTCTGCACACACCATCTACACCGACTTGTTTGTGCCGCGGGCGGAGCTCCCACGCGTGCACTGGGCGTGGGAGGCCCTGGGGGAAGCCAGAGCAAACGGCCCCTGAGCGTGATGAAGTGTGAGACATTGAGAGAAGACTGCTCAGAAGAGAGCAAAGGCATGAAGGAGCTAGGGGTAAACCCTCTCTTTAGCTGGGGGGGGCCAGCATCCGAGGAAGGGTCATAAGGGCGGTGACGAGAGCGCGAGGGTGCTCTGGGCGGTTGCTGGGAGAAGGGCAGTTCAGGCAGCGGCAGTTCAATGTCAGCAAAGGCACAACGGGAGGCGGGAAGCGACCCGCCAGCAAGATCTCAGGGACCCGAAGGCCAGCCGGCGGGCCGCAGACGGTCGGTCAGGTGGATGGCGTGTGTTGACATGGGCAACTTTGTTCTCTGGCGGCTGCGCGGGAATGACGGGCTTAATCCCTACGTGGTGTGTGCCAATGGCCTTGACCTTCTTCCCGCCCATAGCAAGCTGCCATGCTAAGCCTTGACCCTGGACAGAATGAGAGAAACAGCGTTAAAAAGTGTCGTGGGCGGGTGTCGGAAGCCCCAGCGATGCCGTCTTTGCCATCCCTCTGCGCCTCCTTGCTACGCCCGGACGTTTTTCAGACTGTATCTTACTGATTATGCTACTGCAGTTGTCCTGTTATGTTCTCCCCAGGATCCCCGTCCGCTGGTTTTTTTGGCGGCCAGATTTCCCGTTTCCTTACTCACGTATCCTGGTCTATCAGGTGGTAACATGAAGGACATAATAGGTTTTGTGTGTTTTTATGCTTGTTGTTCACATGGCTTCAATCAGTAGGCGACTAACATAAAAACTGTGCCTTCCACCAGCGATACACGTCACTTCCTGGAAGTCTGCGGTCCAAGCCTTCATTTTAAAAAATTGAGGACATTGAGGCTGGGGAGGAGGGGTCGTTGGCCCAGGGTCACGCAGTCACTGGGTGGCAGGCTGGGGCCCTGTCCACGGCTCTCTCCCCTGGGCCACACTGGCGCCCCCTTGCTGTTGGCTTCCCAGGAGAACCGAGCGCTATCCCGCCCAGCCCTGCACCCACGAAGGGCTCCTGGGTCCCGAGCCTTGCCTCCGAGGCAGCAGCCAGGCCCTCTCGCCTCCCGGGGAAGCCTCGTGAGCTGTGGCAGCCAGCTCCCCCCAGGAGGAGACCTTCCTCTCCTCCTGCAGCCCTGTGCGTGTGGTGTGCCTGGTGCAAAGAGGGCCCTGTGCCTGAGCCCATTGTACAGGATGGGAGGTGAGGGCCCGAGAAGGGAGTCACTTGCCCATGGCCACGGATCCGGTGGGCTCCGCCCAGCTCCAGTGTGTCTGCCTCCCGCGTCCACCCCACGGCCTCCCGTGAGCCCTTCCCTGTCCTCTGCTTGCTCCCCCAGGAGCTCATCACCGCCTGGTACATCGGGTTCCTGACGCTCATCCTTTCTTCATTTCTTGTCTACCTGGTGGAGAAAGACGTGCCGGAGGTGGATGCCCAAGGAGAAGAGATGAAGGAGGAGTTTGAGACCTATGCAGACGCCCTCTGGTGGGGCCTGGTGAGTCAAAGCCCCCTGTCCCTGCCGTGGGGGTGGACTGTTCCAGCCGAGAGAGGTGGGCGTGGGCCTGGGCAGCTGCATGCTGCAGCCACAGGGGAGAGCTGGACCTCCTGCGTTTCCCGACCTGCCTGTGGGAGACGCCCCCTGCTGGCTGTGCACACTGAGCGCACAGGCTCTCCGCGGTGTTTGTAAGAGGTTGGGGCTCGGAGTAGTCTGGACCCACGGGCACTGGGGCCCTCACCTTGTTAGCTGTAGGCTGTTAGCAGCCACACACCTACAGACGCAGGGACAGATGCACACGGGACACCGACCTTCAAACACACCTAGAGACACCCGACCCCACAGCCGCAGGGACACGGGGTACCAAGGGTAGCACCCCCTGAAGGCTCACTGGGCTCCAGAGCCTGGCTCTACGCCCTTTACCTTTATTAATGTATTTAAACTCAAACAACTATCACTAGGCCCTTTTTAAAAGTGGGGGAAACTGAGGCGTGACGCAGTTAAGTGATTAATCCGAGGAAGACAACTGAGCCCGTTCGTCGCTGACCTGGGATTTGAACTCGGGCCGTCGGGCTACACACTGCTACCTGCTCTGATGGCCTGCCTTCTGTGCTCGGAAGTTTAAAACCCGGCGGAATACACAGCACGCAGCAGACATTAGACAGGCCACAATACATGTAAATGCGCTCACCCGCACACACGGCTACGCACCGAATCACACACACACGAGTGCACACGTGGGCACATGCACACACGTTTGCGGTCACTGAAGTGTGTGCCGAGTGACTGAGTGTAGGTGGGGAGCCCGAACTCAGACACGGGCCTCGGGGTCCGCATAGAAGCTCCCTGCTCCTTGGAACCCCCCCCCCCCCCCCACGGCGGGGACCTTGTTCTCAGTGGCACCAGCGCCCGCCCAGCCCGGCGCAGTGCAGAGGCCAGTGGGTGGACTCAGGGCCCCCCCCTCCCCGTTCCCCTCTGCCTGGGGAGCCCCACATCCGAGCCCTTCTCGCTTCAGATCACACTGGCCACCATCGGCTACGGCGACAAGACACCCAAGACGTGGGAGGGCCGTCTGATTGCGGCCACCTTCTCCTTGATCGGCGTCTCCTTCTTTGCCCTTCCCGCGGTGAGTGCCTCCGACGTTCACCCCGGTGCGACACGCGGGCCCCCTCCCCGCCCGGCCCCAGGTCCCCCTCCCGGCTCCATCTTCCGTCCTGTCATGACCCGAATGCCAGCTCTGTCCACTCACTAGCCGCCCCCGGTGCACGGTGTCCCGCCTTTCTGCCCTGGGCTGTGCCGGTCCCTCTGCCGCGAGTGACCCCGCCAACCATCTCCTCCAAGGCCCAGTGTCAGCGCTGCCTTCTGTAGGCTGGTTCCTCGCTCCTTCCTCCGGGCGTGACCCTGGCGCGGCGTCCCTGACCGCGCGCTGGGAGTGCTAGGTCCCACACTCGCCTCCCGGGGACACCGTGGGCAACTCGGGGGCTGAAATATGATGCCTTTCGCCTACCTATTTCTTTTCAAATTTTCTTTTAATTTTTCAACTACAGTCACCCTACATGACTACATTCGCTGCAGGTGGACAACATAGTGATTAGACATTTAAGTGGTCGCCCGGCTAGTCTAGGGCCCCTGGGGCAGCTCACGTAGTTGTTGGTTTGTCTTCCTTGCGCATTGCAGGTTCTTCGATACAGGAGCTCCTTCCCTGGCCCGTCCTCGGCTTGTTTAGGTTAAAGAAATGCGTTTCCTTCAAAAGCGAGTCTTGACTCCTGGCCCGATAATTTCCCCAAGCCCAGTGGCTATCCGTGTAATAGTAACATGATCATAGACAACGACAGCCCTTGTTGAACCCCCTGTGTGCGGGAATCATGCCCGGTGCTTGCCCGTGTGCCATCTCCTCTAGTCTCCGTGACAACAGCAGGAGTTCGGCGCTATGCTTGCCTCCCCCTTCCAGGGGGGGAGCCCGGGGTTCCCTTGGGTCAGCAGTTGGGCTTCCGCCGTTGGGGAGCCCCTGGGTCGTGGGCCAGGCCTGCCCGGCCGGAGGGTTCGATGGCCCGGCTCCTCATCACGAAGGTTGAGAAGACCCTTCCCATCTAACAGTCCGCTTCCTCCCCCTTCACCCCCTCCCCGTCCTGAGGTTGGGGGTGCTCTTTCTCTCGTGCAGCCCTCCGTTGAGCTGCTTGACCTCGGGCACGTGACCTTTCCAAATCCTTTTCCCCACCTGTCCCGGAGGAGAGGGGCTGTGGGACTGAGACTCCGTTCTCTCTCAAGTCGAAGAGGATGCGCTCTTGCCCATTTAACCCACTCTGATTTCTCGGGTCTGCCCTGGAAATCAGAACATCACACTTCTGGGAGCCTCCAGCTCTCACAAAAGCAAGCCTCAGGTGATGATTCCAGCGGTTGAAGTGTTTTTAAATTCCACTCGCATCTACCAGACACGGCTTCTGGGCCAGGCCCTCCCCACACAGCTCCTGTGCATCCTCCCGCGTGTCCCGCCGCGCAGTCCTGAGGGAGGCCCTGCCACCCCCTTCCCCGTGCAGGAAGCAGGGCTGCAGCACAGAGGAGACTTGCCCAGGGTCTCCCGTGGCAGTGTGGGCAGACGTGGCCGAGCAAAGGGCCACCGGAGTGTCAGCGTCAGGACTTCCTGACCTCACGGCTCCACGTCACGCAGCCGCCCACTCCCTCTCCCCCATCACTCAGTGTTGCCGCTGTGGGCCTGGGCGTGGGGCTTGGACAGTCCCCTGGGGCTGACTCGGAGGGGGGGCACTCTCCCTCCAGGGCATCCTGGGCTCCGGGCTGGCCCTCAAGGTGCAGGAGCAGCACCGGCAGAAGCACTTTGAGAAAAGGAGGAAGCCAGCCGCCGAGCTGATTCAGGTCTGTGTCTGTGGGCCTGGGGCGCACCGGAGGGGTTGAGGTCTGTGGTGTATGTGTGTGCGTGCGTGTGGGGGTTCATGTGTGCATGTACATGGATGTGTGCATGTGTGTTTGCATGTGCGTCTGTGTGCACAGGAGGGGGAATGCCCGTGAACTAGGATGGGACCCAGGACCATGCGTGCTTGTGGGGAATTATGGGTATTTCTGTGGTGGTCGATGTGGCCTCTCTCTGGGGCTTACTTAGTGACAGTCCTATTACACTTCCACCGTGTTCTCAGCCAGTCAGGAAGTAGACACAGAACTCTCACAGACACCAGCCCAGCTGCTGTTTTACATTTTCGTTCGCAGTGGAGAACGTAGGTCTCTCTACTCCCCGCCCCAGTCTTGGCCTAGGGACCTGCAGGGAAGAGTCAGCCTAGTCGAGTCCAGGAGCCTAGCCAGCCGCCTCCGAGGAGCCGGGGCCCCTCACATCTGCCAGGGTCGGAGAGCCCGTAGGCCAGACAGGAAGGGCGGCCTCACACGTGCGCAGTCCCGAACACCGCACCCCTCCGTCCTGCTGGGTGCCTGCCAGCTCTCTGTCACCCCCCACCGCGGGCCAGGGGTCGGGGACGGCAGTGAGAGGTGGTGACAAAGGCCGCAGTAGTCCCTCTTCAGAGGGACCTTCTGCTTCAAGGCCTTATGGGCCATTGAGAGCACAGAGCACAGGAGAGTAGAGTGTCCTGGGTACAGCCACACGGGACCGAGTGCCTGCATGGCCACCCCCGCGTGAACTCGTGCCCACTGCAGTGAGTGTCTCTGTGGGTCCGATCCTGGGTGGGACGTGGTGTGACCCTACACACTGTCCTTTCCGGACCAGTCCCAGTCGCCCAGAGTCTGCCCCCTTCTCCCCCAAACCCCAGACCACCCCAGCATCCCAGTGGCTCCGATGTGTTAGAATCAAAGCCCCATCCATCTCTGCCTGTCTCTCGCACCCAGACACGGCACAACAGACAATACTTGTCTTCCTACCGGTTTGAGTCTCTCAGGGAACCTGTGACCAGAGGAGTCCCCACCCTCTCAGGGGTCTCTACCCAGCATTCCACTCCACCCACCTCCCTACCCCCGCCCCGCCCTGCAGCTCACCCCCGCCCTGCACCCCCGCAGCCCCAGGGGCAGCCCTGAGAGGACGGGGCCCAGGACCTGTGTCTTCCTGGAGGAGCTACGGAAAGGCCGACCCCGGCTCCTCCGGGGGTGGCCCCAGCGCTCATGTAAACGCCCAGGAGTCCGGGGCGGACACAGAGAGGGTCCCGCGGCGGTGGGGCTCTCTGGGAAAGCGTCGGGTGGCACCAGCGCCCTCCCTCTCCCCCGCAGGCTGCCTGGAGGTACTATGCTACCAACCCCAACAGGATCGACCTCGTGGCGACGTGGAGGTTCTACGAGTCTGTCGTCTCTTTTCCATTCTTCAGGCAAGTGGTGACCCCCCCGCCCCCCGACATCGGGCGCTCGGGGGAGACCCACCACCCTCCTGAGGGTCTGTGTTGGTAGAATCACCGGGGAGCTTCACACGTCCCAGTGCCCAGGCCACACTCCGGGGCGATTCATCAGAACCCCAGGGAGGGGACTTTGCATCAGTGTATTTTTTAAAAACCTGGATGACGCAGGGTGCCACTTGGGGTCACCAGCTAGACGACACGGGGTGGCGGATGAGGGAAGGTCTGGTCAGTGTTGGAGCAGGATCAGTGGCTGAGGAGGTGGGGAGCCCGTGTGGGGGGCTGCCCTCACGATTCTGAACGCCCCCACCCCCTGTCAGGGTCTGCACCCGCTGCCGCACGGCATGCTGGGAATGGCCAGGCGGGATAAGCCACAGGAGGGGACCCTGTGGTGACCCGGGGAGGTCGTTGTGTGTCCCCAGAAGGGGGAGATGAGAGAGGAAAGGAAAAATAAAGACCTCTTTGCATGGCCAGCACCTATGAAAGGACGAGAGAAACGGACACTTATTAGGTGTCCAGTACGTTCCAGGCCTCCCCAGTTCACGTGCCACCTGATCCTCACGGGCACCCACAGAGTCAGTGAGAGGGTCTCAGATGTCACGTGCGCTGACCTTTGCGTGGGAGGTCGTGTGAACTCGGACAGTGTCGGCGGGGTACGAGTCCCCAGGGGTTTCCGAGTCCCCAGGGGGTCCCGACACGGTGGCCCAGTGCGCGCACATGGACCCAGGCTGCGTGGTCGGTGTCACCTGGCACCTGGCACAGATGAGGGGACTGGGGATCAGAGACTTTGGACATCTCGGCCAAGGTCAGCCACACCCTGAGGCCCCCGAGCCCACGGTTTTTCACCGTGTGGGCCCCCAAAACAGACCGTCCTTTCTGGGTCTTAGACGCCGTGGTCCTGGGGCCAGGCGTGTGCCATGGGGATGGAGCACTGGGCTGCTCGGACTCTGGAGTCTGGAGGGAAGGCAGGGGGACCCTCAGCTGGGACACAGCGGAGCTGGGGCCTGCTCTGAAGCGCGTCTCGGCCGTGTGTCTTTTGTGTCCGGGACCATCGTGTGGCCTGGCAGGGGCAGGCGGCTCCCTCCAGTCTCCTCCTGCCCTCCCACTTACTCATGACGGAACCCAAGAGCAGTGGCTGAACTTGACCTTAGTCACCCCTTTACCCCCATCACCAGGTTGGGGTCGAGATTTAAGGGAACCCACGAGATCTGGATTCTGTTGACTCATTTCCCTGCGTAAAGCCTTCCTTGGGACGACCACGACAAAGAGAAAAAGATTCCAGTCCTGGCTGTGGCCTCCATGGCCTGAAAGGTCGGGCCCAAGCTGACATCTCCCACCTGCCCTCCCATCATTCCGTCACTCCCCAGAAGTTCCGGTGACACGGGACTCTCTGTATGCGAGCATCCAGTCGGCCGACACGTTTGAGCCCCTGGGGTATGCTAAGCACTGGGCCGGACCCCGGAAGGTCCCAGGGCACATGTGAGGGAACCCAGCCTTGATCCTGAAGGCCGAGGAAGCTGCAAGACCACAGGCTGACGTGATCCGATCCGAGTTTCGGGGAGACGACAGGAAGGAGTGTGGGGCTAGGTCGGACAGGCTCAAGGTTCCAGGCAAGGAGGCCCGCCGCAGAGGAGCGCAGGGTTCGGAGCAGGAGGGAATAAGCACTCGGACCGAAGGGCAAGCAGTAGGAAGGGGGCAGGGAGAGGACCTGGACGGGACCAACCAAGGGGGAAGACAACTCAAGGAGCGATGACTTGTAAGAGTTAAGGAGACGAGGAGACACGAGGCTTTGGTGAATAAGCGACAGCGTCTGAGTCGACTGACTGTGTCTCCTTACTTGTGATTAGACTTGCTTGTTCAGGAACATAATCTCTGTGGTTCCTTTTCATTCTGAAATCCCGTCGTTGCTATAACTGTTTCAGGTCTGGTATATAGAATCAGTCTCCTTCTGGGTAGCAATGGTCTTCTTAGGATGGCAGGTGGCTTCCCCTGAAGAGAACGGAGCGACCTTGACCTCAGAAACAACATGTGCAACCACACTGAACACCGAACCGAGAAGATTTCCATTTGCTGTGCATCCCCAGCTCTTGGCAACGGGCCCGTTCTTTTGGGTCGACTTACTGTAAACACGGCATTGTCCCAGCTGTCAGAGACGCGGCGGGGGGGGGGGGGGGTGCGGCGCACGGCGGACAGCTGCCGTGATCTGGTCACGTCTGGGAGACGAATAGAGAACATTTCTTGCTCCGTTTGCTTTTCAAGGACAAAAGGGTAGAGCCACTAGAGAAATTCACTTAGCAACCACTCCGAAACCAGGCAGGCCCTTTGAAAAGAGTGCCCCTAACTTCCAGTGCACCCCCGTGTTTAATGGCAAAGAGGTAGTTGATGATACAATGACGTGTCTTGCTGCCTTGCTGTTTTTTTGTTTGTTTTTATTTCGTGTTGTTTTTTTTAAATAACGACTTTTTGGAGATATATTTCGCAGACTATAAAAGGTACCTCACAAAGCGGACCATTCAGTGGTGGTCAGTGTAAGCACATGCACCTACAGCGGTTACCCCTGGGTCCCCCTCCTCCCGCCCCTGCAGCCACCGAGCAATTTTCTGTGTCTTCTGCCCGTTCTGGGTACTCCGTACAAAGATGGAGCCACACAATGCATGTCCTTTTCTGTGTGACGTATTTCACGGAGTGTGAGGTTTTCAGGTTTCACCCCTGTTGTCCTGTGTATCAGACCTTTATTCCTGTCTGTGGCTGAGGGACATTCCACTGTCTGCCCCCCATTGTTTACCGTGTACCCGTGGAGGGACATTTGGGTCACAGGCGCCCCCTGGCGGTGACTCTGCCTTGAGCACTTGGGAGCCTGTGGTGTGGACTTGTGTTTGCAGTGCTCTGGGGCGGGCACCTGGGAGCTGAGTCAGTTTCTCTGTGCGTAACTTTCTGCACAACTGCCAGATTCTTTTCCACGGGGGCCGCCCCATTTCACACTCCCCCCCAGGATTTCGAAGGGTGGAGGTGTATCAACCTGTTTCCAGGAGTGGCGCCTCATCGAAGTTTCCAGCGCAGGGTCGCCCTTTGTCAGTTTGCGAGTGTCTACGTGGCTGGGACTGGAGGTGATGGATGACGGGCGTCCCTTTTTATTTTTCTTTTCTTACCATTTAAAGGAACAAACTCATTGTTTCTGAATTGCAAAGAACCTCAGAAAGTTTCAAGTCCAAATCCAATTTTATATGAGAAGAACCTGAGGACCCCAGAAGTTCATGAACTTGTCCAAGGCCACCCATGGCGTTGGGCACCGCTGAGACCAAACCCGGGTCTTCTGACCTGCTGGCCAGTGGAGGCCGGGTGGCCTCGGTGCAGTTAGGCGGTGGGAGTCTGGGAAGGCACAGGAAGACGCTGGGGGTGGGGGAGGATAGACTGACCCTTCCTGTACGCAGGCAGAGATGAGTGCGGATGTGAAAAGCCAGATACTGCTTTCCATCGGCAGAAAAGCGTGTGCACTGGCCGGTTCCCCAAAAGGGGAAGGAGAACTCCCTGCGGCTGCGCTGCCCAGGGTAGTGACCACTCAGCCACGTGTGGCTGTTGAGCATCTGACTGTCCCTGGTGCAACTGAGGAACTGGATGTTTAACGTTACTGCATTTTGATCTCAGTAGCCGTTAGTGACTCGTGCCTGCCGTCCTGAAAAACGTAGCTCTGGAATCATTCAGTGTTGGAATGAAGTGGGGCGGGGGGGCATGGGGAGTGACGCCCCCGATTCTCTAACACGGCTCCCTCGTCCTGCTCCCGCCTTCCCCCAGCCTGCCCGCTCACCCTTTCCTCCTCTGCTGCTCCTGGAGTCAGAGCCCCCGGGAGTAAACTCTAGGACGTCAGAGCACTTTCTGTCCACGGGCCTCAGCGGGGGAAGTGGGCCAGAGGCTGTGTGGCCTGCCCAAGGCCCCACTGGAACTGGGCGTTGAGCTGACCCTTGAGCTAGAAGTTCCTAACTCTCCACAGGTCCCTTTACTCCGCTCCCGTGATGCCTCTCTTCTCCCCATGTCCCCTGTCCCCCACCACCCGGATCTCAGGGACTCGTTCAGTTTTCAGTGTGCACTTACCACGTGCCAGGGAATGGGATGCTTAGCCTTTAGGGCCAAAAAAAAAAAACCCCAAAACCAGAGGATCTGCCCACAAAGCAGTTCATGGACTAACACATAACGCAATGCGATCAGTGTACAGCCCCACACATGAAGAGATTAGCTCAGTGTGGACCCTGGGGAGTGAGATAAGAAACGCTACAACGGGGCCCTTTCAGCTGGAGCGCGAAGGACGAGCACAGCTATCCCAGGCAGGGAATTCTGGGCATTGCACGTGCGGCCTCGTGGTTGCAGCGTGGGCTCAGGAGCCGGGTCACCTGGGTTCAAGTCCTGACTCCGCTGCTTCCTAACCGTGAGACCTTGAGCAATGTCCTTAACCTCTCTGTGCCTTGGTTTTCTCCTCGGGAAAGCGGGGATGATAATAATACTTACTCCACAGGGTTGTTGTGAGGACTAAATGAGTTGACCCATGAAAGCACTTGAAACAGTACCTGCCTGTTAATGACTGCTCAGTAACACTTGCAATGATGATGTGGCGATGATGGTGGTGACAGTGATGGGTGTGTGGCTGCTCAGTGACGAAATTCCTGGCTCCCTGCTCTGTGCCCGCTGCTAAACAAATGCCCCGAGCCCAGCACCAGGCCTAGGGCGGAGGAGGTGCTCAGCCACTGTTTTCTGGATGAGTTAGTGAATGGAGGGTTGGGCGCCTCGGAGGTCAGAGCGGTGGGAGCCTGGGGTCCCGGAGGGGAAGCCCCTCTCACTCGGTGGCCCCCCCCAGACTCTCCAGCCCGTCCTTGAGTTCCACTCTCTTCCTTTATCTTCGCCAAAGGGACGCTTCGGGGCAGCCTCGAGGGGAGGGTTCTGTGTCATCAGCGCTTTATTTTCTCTCTCCTCCTCTCCTTGTAGGAAAGAACAGCTGGAGTCCGCAGCCAGGTACGTTTCTGATTACGAATTGCTTTGTCCCACCACTGTGTTGGGAGCGAGGGTCCAGTTCTGTGCGGTTCGGGGCCCCGGGCGGCCATGCCAGTCACACGCAGAGTTTTGGGACCACTCTTCCCTGTGTCCTCCTCATGCTAATCCACTCAAAGCCACCGTAGTGGTGACCATAGCAACAGCCGCCCCCTGAGTGTCCCCTTGGGGCGGGATTCTGTGCCCGGAGTCCCGTGCACGTTACCTCATTGGGTCCTCCCCACCGCAATGTACCCTCCTGTCCTCATTTTTGGATTGGAGAGGTCAGGGCTCAGAGAGGTTGAGTTACTCCCTCTGGGTGAGCCAGCTCACTGGGTGGCGAGACCAGCATTCAAACTCAGGTCTGAATATCAAGGCCATGCTCTTCCATTGCATGTCGCTTCCTTTGCTCCCTGGGGTCACAGATGGCTCTTCAGAGAGTGAGTCAAGGCTGTACTTGACGATCTGCACTGCGGCAGGAGTTTCTCCGTCAAGCATGCTCGCTGCGGGTGGAGCTCCTGGGGTCTGAGCGCTTCGCTGTCCCTCCCTCCCTGTCCTCACGGAGATGCCACCATATCAGGGAGACTGGGGGCCCTGCTCGAGGTTGTAAAGAAAGACCATCTCTTGCAAACCTCCATTTGGAATATATATTCATGTTCTATTATTGTGGACACACTACTCAGGGACCGTGCAGTGAGTCTCCTAGACATGGAGCTCAACTGCTGTCCTTCTGCATCTGACAGGGTCTGGGCAGAGGAGGTAGCAGGACCCTGGACCAACCTAGAAGGGAACCGCTTGAGGACAGTGGCCTTTGGGAAACTGGGTCAGGTCCTTTCGAATGGGGCCCGTGGTTGGTGCCCCATCCCCTCCGCAATCCCACCTGAGGGAAGTTGCAGGCAGTGCTGGTTGACTCGTGCGCAGAAACAGTTCTGCCTTCTTCGCGCCTGTTTCAAATGGATGAGCGTTTCTCTCCTAGATCCTGTTTGGACGTGGGAGCATGGGGGGGGGGGGACTGGAGAGGGGACTGGAGGGCTGACCATGGCCGTGTCTGGGGACATCAACCAGAGAACCTGCAGCAGCCCATGGCTTCCTGAGGCAGAGCGGGGGGATCCCTCAGAGACCCTCCTCCAGGTGTCCTTACAGAAACCGAACCCCCCGCCACCCCCCAGGAAGGCAGGCTCACCCTAAGTTACAGAGCCCCCCAGCTCCAAGGGTTGCACAGCCCAGGTCTCAGGACTCCCAGTGGGTGCTCTTTCCCCTCCTTCTCTCGTGACCAGCAGGGCTTTAAACCACATGGGTGTGGGTGCTGCCAATTACACAATCTGCCTTTCGAGCCTTTTCCATACAGATGGGGACAGAAGCCAGCCAACCTGGAGCATGCATGCAAAGTATCACTGTGCCTGGGTTCATTAAGCCCCAGATAGGTGCCTTGTGGGGCTTACTGAGAAAGTGGGTAGATGGATAGACGGATGGATGGATGGACAGATGGATGCATGCATGCACGGACAAACTGTTCTACCAGTGTCATAAGCCCGACTGAATGTGGCTTGGACTAGGAGGAATATGTAGTGGCTCGAGGGTCCCCCGTCAGACACGAGGGGAACCCCTGGGAAATAAGCAATGGGGCCTTCTGGGATTTCTCTCTCCTCCTCTCTCTGCTTCCCTTTTTGGCCTCACTCTTTCGGCCGACTTCCGCCTTCCCGATGACACGTGGGTGCGGGCAGCCGCGGAATCGTACATTTTCCCCTCTGTGTCCCCCCAGCCCCAGTCCGAACATCCCCGGGGAGGTGCTTAGACCGGCCCACTGTGTGTCATAGGTGCACACGTTGAACAATCTCTGTGGCTCGGGGGGAGGCTACCGGCAGCCCAACTCTGGGCCACGTGTTCGCCTGTTGGCGTGAACGGGTGTGAGTTCGCGATGCTGTGATTGGCAGCCCCCGTTACAGTCACCGGGTGGAAGTTGGAGGAATCAGCTCCCAAATAGAAGACGGTCCTTTTCCCTGAAGCATAGGGATGCGACACAGAGCGGACGAAAACGGCAGTTGCCCGTGACAGGCATCGACTCTACCCATGAGTTCTCGGATCCCTCCAAATAGTATTGCGTTACGGAGCATCAACAATAAACCACACCAAGCCCCATGTATTCTATAGGTTACACCAGGAAGGACTGCTATTTTGTGTTAGGGGCATCATTTTCAACCTCAGCCATACTATCCATTGCCTGTGCAGCACTGCTGATGATTAGGGGCACTGGTCTGATGGAAACTAGCATTTTTGAATTTTTAAAACAGGTAACTGTTGACAGTAACGGTTTGCTTGAGCCCAGTGGTGCACTTTGCATTTTCACGCAATCCAATCTGAGCAGCAGCCTCTGGGACTCTGCTCTGCAGCCGTCTTTGGAGACGGAAGTGCGTTCAGGCGGCTTCCTTATCTCCCGTCTGTATCATGTCCTTCCCAGTGCAAAGCTGTCGAGTGTAGTAGGGGATCATTCTTCGGGTCAGAGAATTCAGGCATCACAGCCATCATTTAGAAAGAACGCCTACTGTTTGCCGGGCGTCGTTCTAAACACACCCAGCCCCCACAGCCAGCCCCTGAGTAGACACTACTTTTAATCCTCATTTTGCAGGAGAAAGCTGAGGTGCAAAGAGGCAAGTGACTTGCACAAAGTCATGTGACCAAGAACATAGTGAGAACAGGACGCAGATCTCTGTAGTTCCCGACTCCAGCCGCCATGCTGGTCCTCACGGCTGCTGGGAACAGTTAACCTGGTCTGTTGTGTTGGTTCCTCCTGCCTTTTCTTGGCTCTCGGAGCTGGAGGCCCTGCCACGCGAGGGGGCCGTGCAGGCAGGGAAAGGCTTGGAGCCAGGGCGTGCTGCAGAGTGAAAGGGCACACGGTTGGACGCTGTAATTCACACTTGCCCTCCCCCTGTGACATCTGTCAGCTCCGTGAAGTGCATCTCGCCCGGTGATGGGTGAGGCTGGCCGTCCATCTCCTCTGTGCCCTGGAATCAACGACCGCTAAAGGTGTGCAGGGATGGAAGGTTCAGTCAAGCCAAGTGCCTCGTTTTACTGATGAGAAAATTGTTCCCCAGGGCAAAGTAGGAACCTTGGACCCGATCCCATCGCTCTTAGTATTTCCCGCCGCCCAGCCCCCGTGACACTGGTGCCAGGCTGGCTGGGAGTACCTGACATGCGGAGACCGGGCGTGGGCCGGTTTTGTTTAACCTCAGAGTCATTCCCGGCACGTCCTGGGGCTGAGTCTCAGTGCTTCCCTCTGGGACATGGGGGGTGCCCATTTGTAGCACCCCATTCCCTCTGAATCGTGAACCCATTGAAAAATAGACTCAGGAGTTTTCTGAGAAGGATCAGAATATAGGCTGTGTGTGTTGGGTGAAGCAGGTTGGCTCTGGGAGACAATGAGCTTCGTAACGCTTTCTGCTAAGTCTGGCCACGTTTCAGATAAAAAGCCAGATTCCTTTAGGGTGTAGGTGCGGGTCACAACCTGTGCAAAGGCCACGGGGGGCAGGGGGTGAAGCCAGGGACCTGCCCGGAGCCGCGGCTGGACTTCCCTGGGGCTGAGATCGGAGCCAGGAGCCCAGGACACGGGCCACCGCTGCCTGGGCAGAACACCTTGATTTTACTTTTCCGTCCCCAATCCATTTAGTTCCAGCTTTTCCAATTCACGTTTCAAAATAGTCTGTCTGTGCCTGACGCATCAGGGACCCCGGCTTTCTTTTTTTTTTTTTCTTAAATGAGCTTGGGAACTATCCCTCTTACTGATTTTTTTTTAGTCATCTTTTTTTAAAGATTTTATTTATTTATTTTTAGAGAGGGAAAGGAAGGAGAAAGAGAGAGAGAGAAAGAGAGAGAAACATCAATGTGTGGTTGCTGGGGGCTGTGGCCCGCAACCCAGGCATGTGCCCTGACTGGGAATCGAACTTGCGACACTTTGGTTCACAGCCCACCCTCAATCCACTGAGCTACACCAGCCAGGGCGGGACCCTGGCTTTCCCAGGAAACCTGACATCAGCTCCAGGGAGAGTTTTTCACGCCAGGCCCGTGGTCCCTCCAAGCCCCAGGCCTGAATCGGGGGCTGCAAATCCATAAGGGGAAAGGTAGAGATGGGTTTTGAATTTCAGGGCTGCGCCGTGCCTAGCACTTGATTATCCTGTGGCGTGTTAGAGCTCAGGCAACACATTTAAGAAGTAAACTGATGACCCCCTTTGCTGGAGGGAGAATTCCGTAAGCCTCTCAGATGCAATGGCTCTGAGCAATTCAGAGCAGAGGTTTCTGACTGGTGCCCGGTGCATCCAGATTCCTGGTGCTGACGGAATCCATCTGTTACAAAAACCCTCCTCTGTGACCAGTGGGGTATTCAGTGAGCGTAGCCACAGCCATTCCGACTGTTAGCGGTTGCAATGAGCCGTTTAAATGCCCAACAAGCAAAACCTAAATTCGGCCCGGATAGAACCCAGAGAACCCTCTCATTCTCTTTCCAGAAGTCAGCACTTCCGCTGAGGTTCCATGTCAGGACAGAGTGGCTGCTGTTGCTTTTGCTTAGTTTGTCTGGAAGGTCAAGTTCAGTGACGACGGAGGATGTTTGAGACTAAAGTGGAGAACTGCTATAAAGTAATACATGGAATATCAACTCTAATAGAAAGATAACAAGAAATTAAAAAGAACTCATTTCAGTTTATTTATAAAAGACGACTTTTTTTTTTTTGTAGCTGGAGGAAATTGTATCCACCCTTTTTACACGTCATTAGCCCCTCCCCCACCGAGGTGGGAAGAGGATTCTTTCCGGAGATAATGATGACAGCCACCGTCTCTGGAAGGCTCCTCTCACCCCAGACAGTGGCTCAGCAGTCTCTGGGCACTCCTCACTTAACCCTTGATCAGCCGTCTGCAGGGAGGGCTGCTTGCCACCCTCCTGCTGGAGAGCAGGCCGGGGACCCGAGAGGACGAGTCTGGTGTCCTGCGGCACGTCCTGCTCAGGACCTTTCCACCCAGGCTGCTGTCGCCCCGAAGCCCATGGTTCTCGCCGTGACCCTGCATGGTGGGATGTGCCCAGCAGGGGCGTGTGCTGGGCTCGGAGACAACCAGGCAGGGTCCTTGCTTTGCTTGGACTGCACAAGCCAGGGGGGTGGGCAGACGTGGGAATGCACCGTCTCCTCACACTAGGTGACACTCTGAGACAGAGAAAAGCACCGCGTGTCTGTGGAGCAGAGGCTCCTATGTAATTTCCAAGGGGGGCGCTCAGGCAGTTTTAAAGGGCAGATGGGAATGGGGTCGCTGAAAAGGCAAGAAAGGACATGACAAGCTGTAGGACCTGTGTGTACCCAGCCATGCAGGAGGACTCGGGGGCCAGCAGGGGCTTAGTGACCAGAGAAGGACAGACCCTCAAGACGTGTACGCAGGGGCCAGGAAGAGGGGGCCTGAGAAGTGGCCGGCCTACAGGCCCCTTGACTCACTCGTGGGTGGGAAGGCCTTCCGTGCATGTTGAGTCGCTTTCCCGCCGGGTCCAGTCTTTTCAGCCCGCGGACCCTGATACATTATTCTTGTCCCATTCGTCGTGCATCCGGCTCCGGCGGGGGATGCAGGTTAGAAAACAGAGACTTCGAGTCAGGGAAGTGGGCCGTCTGCGTGTCGGAGGTTCTCAGAGTTACCCAGGGCAGGTCATTCAGGCAGCAGCGCGGGGCGAGAGAGGACGGTGCAGGGGGAGTGAGGGACCACAAAGGCTCAGGCGTGTGCTCACTCACTTGTGTGTGCGTTCTCGGGGCCAGGCTGGAGGCAGAAGCGCGGCAGATGTTATTATGTGTAACGCGCCCCAGGCCTCCAGGGAGCAGATGTCGTTAGACTCACCGAACCCTCAGGAACCTGGTGCTCAGTCAGCGTCGGGCCCCTGCTGGGTTGGGGGTGTCCCGGCCTCCTCTGCGGCTCCGACACCCGTGACCTCCTCACCTCACCGCAGCACAAAGGCATCAGCCGCTGCTGGCACCGAGCACACGGCTGTGATAACCAGACACCCTCTTTAGAAATACTGAATTATCTCGGTTCAGCGCAGGTCTGGTTCGACAGCCCACATTCATTCGCTCGTGCGATTATTCCGCAAGTGCATGGCGCACCTACTGTGTGACAGGCCCTGGGTGGGAGACAGGGAGGAAGCCACTGAGCTGAGTGTGTTGGTGTGTGAAAACACGCAGCTTGGTTTGTCTCCGCTGTGTGCAACTGCACAGAAAGGGCTGAGAAATAGAAGGAAGAAATTCATGTTTATTGAGTACCTACTACGTGCCTGCTCCACGCCACATCCTGACCAACATCACCTAGCGATCAGGTGGAGCAGGAATGCTTCTCCCTGTTTTCAAGATGAGGTAGCTGAGGCTCACGGATGTGCCCAGGTCACAGATGCGCCCGGGGTCATCCAGATGCTGACGGGCAGAGCTGGACTTCAAGTCAGGGTGCAGCTGGTTTTGCACCAGGATGACTTTGTGCTGGACTTATTCACTGGTTTGGTTTTTTTTTTTTTTTTGTGCCAAAAATACTTTGGGCAGTAGGATGATATCCAGGGACCCTTTCTCAGAATAATGATTCTGAATCCATAAATAAAATGCATGCAGTTACAGAAGAAACTGGTCACTGTGGACCCTGTGCTATCGCACAGGAGTTTGAGTACTGACCCTCACGGTCAAAAACCCACGCATGACTTTTGACTCCCCCGAAACATACCTACAGCCACCCCTGGCATCCATGGGGATTGGTTCCTGGGCCCCTGCGGACACCATAATCCTCAGTCAAGTTCCTTATGGAATGGCAAAGGCCAGTAATGCCTATGGTTGGCCCGCTGGATCTGTGGGTTCCCACGTGCAGATCCAAAATACTGTTTTGATCCTCAGTTAGTTGAGTGTCTAGGTGTGAGACCAGGGGAATAGAGAGGGCCAACTGTATATTTATTCTTTTTTAAAAGATTTTATTTATTTATTTTTAGAGTGGGAAGGGGGGGAGATAGAGAGAGAGAGAAACATCAATGTGCGGTTGCTGGGGGTTATAGCCTGCAACCCAGGCATGTGCCCTGACTGGGAGTCGAACCTGCAACACTTTGGTTCGCAGCCCGAGCTCAATCCACTGAGCTATGCCAGCCAGGGCTTATATTTATTCTTTAAGATCCACTCCGCGTGAACCCGCACAGTTAAGCCCAAAGTTGTTTAAGGGTCAACACTATATTGAAACATAACCATCCACATCTTTAAACATCGGAGATGGGTCGTGTACATGTTTCTCTGTGACAAATCTGGTGACAGGACCTGGTGGCAGGTGAACGCTACCACAGCTTTGGAACTGTGACAAGCACAGCAACCCCGGGAGATAACAGGGTATAACATGACCCGTACTTTCTGTGGTGGGAAGTCACGGCATGTGACAGGGGCATTCAGGGTCTGCGTGGGGCTCCCTACCTACAATCGTAATACAGAAAGACGTGCTAAATTTCAGCTAGACGTTAGCACATTGAAGAAGCCATGTTTTCCCCATCCAAGCTCATGGACACCCCTAAATTCTGTACATGGAGGGGTGTCTGTGGACTCCAGGTTAGGGTACCAGCCTCATGCAATCTATGTTACTTAATTCTGCTCAAGAGACATCTGATCAGGCTTTTCCTGCACAAGCCGCTGTCTGGGCAGCGTGGAGTGGTCCAAAGGAAGTTACTGAGGCCGAGGGGATGGGAATGGAGAAAGGAGGAGGCTTTGCTGCGTATGACGACGAGCTCGCATTTTCCAGTGAAGCCCCACTTGAGCAGAGGAGGGACGGGAGGGCAGAGGAGTTACAAAACCTGCCCCAGGGGTAACAGCTAGCACGTGGTCCAGCTGGGGCGCGAACCCAGCCCGGCCCCACCCAAGCCTCTCCGTCAGGTGTGGCACGTAGGGCGCCCGTCCCACTCATGCGTGGAGGAGAGTGTGTGAGTCTTTATGGAGAGGGATGGGGAGTTCCGAAAGCCTGCACTCAAGGAGGAAAATTGTTCACTTTTGCTTATTTTGTAGCCAAAAGCTGGGTCTCTTGGATCGGGTTCGCCTTTCTAATCCTCGTGGTAGCAATACTAAAGGAAAGCTATTTACCCCTCTGAATGTAGATGCCATAGAAGAAAGTCCTTCTAAAGAACCAAAGCCTGTTGGCTTAAACAATAAAGAACGTTTCCGCACCGCCTTCCGCATGAAAGCCTACGCTTTCTGGCAGAGTTCCGAAGGTAAGGCCCTCCTCCCCCCAACCCCCCACCCCCCACCCCGAGACCTCCACGCTGCCTCTCCCCGGCCCCCTCCTTCCCTCCGTCCCCCACCAAAGGACTCTCCAGTCTGCAAAGTAGCCCATGCCCTCCCCTCCCTGAACCAGCTCATTTCATCTCATTTATGTCCCTGGGCTGGAGGCATCTGTGACTCGTCCCCACAACCCGCAGGGCAGGCGGCTCCCGGGTGGCCATTCTCCTGGCCAGAGTCACCCCGCGCCTCTGTGCAGACCCGCAGGGAGCGCAGGGACCTCTCACCCAGGTCCCTAGGGTGGCAGTGATGAGTGCGCTGGCATGGAGGGCCACCTGAAGGACGGGGCGGGGCCGGGTGTAGAGTGATCTGGAGACGGGGGTGGGGGGGTGCCTCAGCACCCCCAGCGGGTAGGAATGTGTGTTGGAAGAGAACCCTTCGAGGGCTGTGGGGGGTAAGCAGGGCTCAGAAAGTGGCCTCCCCGAGGTCACAAGGCTAACGACGTGAAAGAGCAGCATCTGAACCAGCCCCGCCTGTGTGCCCTTGGCTGCCTCCAGGGGGCCCCTCTGGAGCCCCGGAGCTCACGTGACCTCCCTCCAAGGTTTCTCCCCCAACCCACGGTCCTGAACTGCTGGCCCCTCGGACTGGGGCCCCCGGGTCATAGAAGAGGGGTGCTGAGGAAAACTGAGTGATGCCACCACTGGGGAAGCTGCAGGGTCCCTGGAGGTGGGAGCGAAGACCCCAGAGGCAGAGCATGGGAGGCCCCTGTGCCTTCCCAAGCGCCGTGGCCCGCCCTGATACGTGTGTCCCCCTCCCAGATGCCGGGACGGGCGATCCCTCGGCAGAAGACAGGGACTACGGGAGTGACTTCCTTGTCGAAGACATGATCCCCACGCTGAAGGTTGTCATCCGAGCCGTCAGGTGAGGCCACCCTCCCCCCCACCACCATGGCCCCAGCCCCGGGCCACAGGACAGTTGTAAAGGCTCTTGGCTTTGGGAAGGGGGCCGGGAAGCCCCTGTGGCAGCTGTAAGAGGACGTCAGCACCCCGAGGAGGACGCTGCCCCAGGAAAAGTGATTTGTGTGTCAGGAGGCCATCGTGCGTGACTGGTCACCCCCACGGGCTCCCCACAGTATTTCCACCTGTCGTGCTTCTGTGTGGCTCTGGCCACCATGTATTTTAAAGGGGGTTGTCATGACACAGAGGTCTCTTCCTGGGTAGGCCTCTTCTTCTAAATGGCTTTTCATCTCTCTTCATCCATCTACTTCTTTTGATATAGAATTTCTAACAAGATAATCAATTATAGGATTTCTTTGTCTATATCAGACGAGACTATAATCCCCTGTGACTGTGTCTATTTTGCTTTAGAATCCTGTAAGAAAATAAAAATACGCTACTCCCGAAAGAAAACTTGGATCAGGATATGGGCTTATAGGAACCCCACAACGGTGGCAGTGAGCTCTGGAAACTGCGCTGGTTCTCCAGGAACCAGCCATGATGTCTCCAGCAAGGTTCCCAGTCCAACTGGCGAGGGAAACGCAGGAGCGGTATAACGCGTGACCTCAGCAAAGCCGTTGCCCTGCTTTCTCATGACACCAGCACGTACACTGTGACAGAGATACGGCTGGACGGCACATCGCTGCCGGCAGCCGGTGGAATGACCTTGTTCCGAGAGACCCGTGGATCAGTGTGTGACACCCTGGACGGGGTCTCTCCCTCTCCCGGGATGCTCCATGGTCTGGCTTCTGCTCTGTCCTTTTTAGCATTTTTATTGATGTCTTAGTCCGGGGCAGGCAAACTCTTTTTGTAAGGAGCCAGACAATCAATATTTTTGGCTTTGTGGTCCACAGGTCTGTGTGGCACGTATTCAACTCTGACCGTGTAGCGCCGTAGACAGTGTGTAAGTGATGGGCAGGGCTATGTTTCAGTGTAACTTAACTTGCAAACACAGGCAGTGGGCCAGGTCTGGCGGTCGAGCTGTAGCTCTGACACCTAAGTTAGATGGAGTTATGCAAAGGGCAGGCTCATTAAATGGCACGAGGTTGGAAAGGATGGCAAGTTAACCAGATGGTTTGATCAATGTGTCAAATAGTGTTTAGAGGCTGGAGTCATGGGCGACAGCAAACAAAACACACTTTGAATGCACTAGATGGGGGCTGGGGGGAGACCTGGGTCGGTGGTGGTTCCTGGCGCTGACCCGGGGTCAAGGGTCTTAGCCGATGCCGTCGCAGTGGGAGTTGAGCTCAGGATGCGGTTATCCAGGAGCATTGGCCATCTGGGGTGATGTGATTGGTTCCTGGGAAGATGGAGGCAAGGGTTTGCCATCTGTGAGTTCTGGGTGTCCCCCAAGAGAACTTGGGGGACAGAAGCTAGTTTCTCTTTTTTATTAGGAGCTCATAAGCCAAAGCATTGAAGAGGCTATTCAGGAAGAGAGATATCATCTGTCCTCAAATGGACAACAGGCAGCGTGACGCCGTGATTCAGGGCACGACCTTGTCAGATGCAGCGCGGAGTGTGAGGACGGCCCTGACGTGATGAGCGCGCGGCCCTGGGCAGACGCTGAAGCTCTCGGGGCCACGGTCTCCCCATCCACAGATGGGTCTATCAGCAGATTGTTCGTGAGATGCTTAGCTCAGTGTCTGTAATGAATCCTCAGTGAACGTTCACTCTTAGGGTTACTGTGATTTTGTTTCTTATGCAGATGGCTGAAGGGAGGTGGTCCTGGAGGAGAGGTTCCAACTAGCCTCTTCTGTGTGGCTTGGCAGGCTAGAGCAGGACCAAGAACTGGAACTTGGAGTCCTTTTCCCTTTGGTTCTTTTCTCTCCCACCGCCCCCGAGTTTGCTAGTCTTTGACTGTAGTTTCTGCCAGTCTCTCTGCACTATACTCAAGTGTCTCTGTCTCACCTTACAGAATTTTACAATTCCGTCTCTACAAAAAAAAATTCAAGGAGACCTTGAGGCCTTACGACGTAAAAGATGTGATTGAACAGTACTCTGCAGGACACCTCGACATGCTGTCCAGGATAAAGTACCTGCAGACGAGGTAAGACAGTGGCATCCAGGAGGACTGTGCCCCGGACTGCTAAGGAACCCGCCCGCCGACCCTGAGAACAGAGGGCCAAAGGCACTCAGAAAGAATCCAAAGTGCAGGGGAGAAATTTTAAGAACAAGTGTGTCCATCCGACCTTGTGCATGCCAGAGCCAGCCAGCTCCAGATCACACAGGCTGGGAGGAAGCTCTGTGACATTGGCACGGCCAAGGTCAACACCCCAATGAGGCCCCATGGCGAGAAAGCATATGTCCCACTGGCCCCTGACTAGGATGCTCTGGATGTTGTCGGCAAAATTGGAATCACCTAAACAGAGTCCAGCTGGCTAATTCTAAATATACATTTTTCAACGCACTGAAAAAATGGGCATCAGGTGTTACTTCTCATAGCAAAAACGTGGAAACAGCATCGATACCCATCTAGTTGCCACCATTTTTCTTGACCCCCTGGGTGCTCCGCCTGTGTGCGTCCAATCCCTCATGACCTGTAAGGCAGTGCATGATAGGTACCCTTTTACCAAGGGGAAACCAAAGCTCGGAGGGCAAAGGACTCACCCCAAATTAACTACCCAGCTGGCAGGTGGCAGGGATGGAATGTTCAAACCTGGTTCGACTTGTTACAAAGCTTCTATTCTTTCTAACGACCGTGCCTCCTTAGTTATAAAATAATGGTGAGGGAAAGACCAGTGCCTGCTCTCATTAAAGTTATGTAGCCATCAAAGGACCTTTACGAAAAATAGACTGGTGAAAAAATTGTATGATCTGTGACTCTGTTCATGATAACAAACTAACAATACACTCAGACATAGATATATATATTTATACATGTATATATATGAGTATATACATATATAAATTATATTTGTATACTATTATATATATATATATACACACACATACTCTACCTACTAGACCTTGCGAGAATATTAACGAATGTATCCATACAGTATGATCACACACACACACACACGTACACTTACTCAGAAACACACAGGACGCCCACGTCCCCATCAGGGGCCTAGAGAGAAGGAGCAGTATTGCCCCCGATGGAGTCCCGTGGTGATACAGTACAGGATGAGTCCATGTGTGATTTTTTTCTTGCTTCTTAGATTTATTGGATCTTTAATGAATTGTAACATGTTTTTTAGAAAGGAAAACCATTTTAAGAATAAAGGAAACTCTGCTGCCAGGAGTGTTAGCACTGAAGTGAGGAAAACAAAGTCCTACCTGAAGCTCCTTCTCTGCCGTTTCCAAGGGACATGAGCCAGGTCCTCTCTGGACCTCGGTCTCTTCATCCGCATAGTGTTCCCCCACTGGGGAGTCCCATAGAGTGACTAGGGCCATCACATCCAACGGGTCGGAAGCTAACAATGCCATCGGGTTGGAGGAGTGCTTGTTTGCGACCTTGCTTTATCTCCAAGCTGTGACCACCTGGAGCAGTGGCGGGCACACAGTCGGGACTCAGTGCCTTCTTAACAAGTGGGCGTGCGAACAATCTCAGCCTAACACACGGTTACGCATGCAAAGATGGCTCTCTGAGACACCAGAAGAGCGTGATGTCCAGGGTGCACCCACTGCAGAGTATTGGCCCGTCTGAGTGCCCAGTGGCCCTTTACACCTTCAGATCTCTCTCTGGCAAATGTGTTCCCGTGAGTCATGGCTGATGGCTGCCTGCCTGGGTGATGAATTGCATGGCCCCAGCGGCACTGATAGTGGAGGAGGCCTGAGAGAAAGGGAAGGCCGTCCAGTCCCCGGCGGTGTCAGGAGAGGGACAGCTGGGTCTGTGGACACCAAGTGAGCCGTGGCTGCTTCTGGGTGCATAGTCTTCGTGGTCCCGGGCCTGTGGCAGCCTTCAGGGCTGCTCCCACGTCCTGGCCCTTCTCAGCGCCGCAACCCGCGGGGACATCTGTCTCTTGTTGCGTTCAGAGCTGCACATAGGGAGCCGGTGCCCCACGCGGCAGAGGAAGCAGGGTGTGGCACCAGGGTCAGAGGCAAGGCCCCAGTGGCCAAGAAGCCTGCTGAGCAGCAGAGATCTGCAGGGCTGAGGACAGAGCCCAGGTTTCGTGGGAAAAACTGCCTAGCTGGGTGTTCTGGGGAGGCGTAGCAAGCGGGGAGACCAGGTGGGCTCGCCCTGCATGTGACATATCCTGTAAGAAATAAGGAGGTGCGCCCTCCCCCTGTCTCAGTGGTTTAGCTGTCCCTCTGTCTCCTCCGCACCACCGGGCCAGAAATAAAGGTAATGTACTGAGATGGTGAATTCTTTTTTTCTTTCCCTCTCTGTTTCTCTCGCTGTCCCTGCCCTCCTTTGTCTCTTTAATTCCATATTCCAAATCCGTACCTGACTGGAGAGGGACCAGAATGAGTGGCCTTCCTCTCTGCGGTGTGAACCTCTTTGTCATTGAATCCCCCTCATTGTGTTCTCTCTTCCAGAATAGATATGATTTTCACCCCTGGGCCGCCATCTACTCCAAAACACAAGAAGTCTCAGAAGGGGACAGCGTTCACCTACCCATCCCAGCAGTCTCCCAGGTGGGGTCCGTGGATACTGACAGACAGGCTGTGCGGGGCCACAGCCCCTGGAGTGTCCCCAAGTGTCCCTGAGTCTCAGTGCTTCCTGTGTGGTTGGGTGAGGTTGCCAGTCCCCCAGATAAAACAGAGAGAAAGAATCTGAAGGCTGTTCTGATTTGTGGCCATTCTCTGTGCAAGAGACTTCCCGCACCTCTACCCAGACCATGTGGGGGACGCATTTTTTACGGTTATTGAATGTGACAATAATGGTTTCTCTTTTATAAAATGAGAGGACATGTATGGGTTTTATTGGAGCCAAAAGAACACTTCCTATTAGGAGGACACAGAGGCATTCCTGGTCAGCTGTTTCGGCTGTTCCTGCACAGCCACCGTGGGGCACGGACTCTCATCCCCGAACGTGGCTGCAGGAGGAAGTCGGCCGCCGGGGCCCCACACCCACCGCTGTGCCAGGCAGGGCTCAGCACTCGGTCCCCCAGCAGAGCGGCTGTGCTCCGTCCAGCCTGAAGAGTTTCCTTTTATAGGTCCCGACGAACTAGGAGCCTCTTTCAGGAAGCCCACCATCCGAGTGCACGCTTCTTTTGTTTATTACATTTATTGGGGTGACACTGGTTGATAACATTATCTGTTTCAAGTGGACAATTCTATGATACATCATCTGTGCGTTGCACTGCGCGCTCACCGCCCAGAGTCCAGGCTCCCTCCAGCATCATAAATGTGACCTTCTTCGCCCTCTCCCTCCTCCCCACCCCCTTCCCTTCTGGGAACCTCTGTACTGTCATTTGTGTCTGAGTTTGTTCATTTGTTTTGTTCATTCATTGCTTTCTGTTTTATATCCCACATGTGATTGAAATCACATAGTTTTTGTCCTTTTCCGTCTGACTTATTTCAGTTAGCACGATACTCTCCAGGCCCGCGCTGTCGCAGATGGCGCGGTGTTTCATCTCTGCTTGTGGCTGAGCAGTGTCCCACTGTGTGCGCGCGCCACATCTTTATGTAACCATCCAGCAGAGGACACTCTGGCTGGTTCCGTGTCTTGGCCACCACGTTTGATTGAATATGCACGTCTTTATTCCCAAATGTCGTCAGGGCAGATGACATAAATGAGTAAAAGTGTTACAGTACAAAAGGGGGGTGCCAAGGACAGCCGAGGCAATATACTATCACCCGAAAGGAACCCCCCAGGTTCGTTATGTCCGCCGCCAGAGGAAAGACATCTCTCAATGCCCGAGATTCGTGAAAAGGAAAGGAACTTATTATTCATTCGAAATAACACAAACTAAAGTTCCCCACAAATGCACACGGTCCTCCCAGCACCCCTCCACGTGGCAAAAGGGAGCACTTCCAAAGCCTCGTGGTGCTGACTGTCACCCAAGCCTCATGGTCCCAACCAAGACACCAAAGCTGCGTGGTCCTAAACAGACTCGTGATCCCAAAAGAGAGACACCCAATGGCTGCCATGCCTCCGTTTAAATCCCAGCGCCAATCTTCCTCTGCAGCCCCATTTCCGGCTCCTCCCACAAT
This sequence comes from Phyllostomus hastatus, assembly GCF_019186645.2. NCBI lineage: Eukaryota > Metazoa > Chordata > Mammalia > Chiroptera > Phyllostomidae > Phyllostomus > Phyllostomus hastatus. The sequence continues at coordinate 43,959,595 of NW_025334017.1, read as the reverse complement.
TGGCCACAGCTGCCCGCATTCCGGGCGGGTGTGGCCCTGTGGTATGGAGCCAGTCATCTCCAAGCTCTTCTGGACCCTATTATAAATCCCTATTTGGGGCTCCCCTCTTGGCTGCACCCTGTTACAAAAGGAGTAGGACATAAGAAATATTAGGCACCTTGCAATAATAGGGCTTCTTAATATAAAGAGAGCAAGGGTGTGACCATGAGGATAAAGGCACCTGACCTTCGGCATCAGTCCTGGGCACGGGATTGGAAGGGGTGGACTGTGGGGACCTAGGTGGCATGTCCCCCATCCACGGGAGGTAACTGTCACTCTGTTCCGTTGTTGGGAATTTGAGGCATGAAGATCCTGTTTCCAGATAGTCTATTTTTTTCAAGAAAAGCTGATGATCCCAATTTTAAGTGAAATCCCCCCTTTTTGAGATGGCGTTAATGTTGCGGAATGCCGTGTGGGGTCAGAAAAGCACTGGATGTGCACGGCTCGAGACCGCTCACCCGGCGGGAGACCGGGACTGAGCGGGCGCCGGCAGCCTGGGGGAGAGAGTCGGCTTCCTAGACAGCGGTTCCCACTCGCAGTTTCGAGCAGGAGCCCGGCCCCCACCCCTGAAAGCACTCTTCTGCACGGACCCTAACAGCTCTGCGACCCGCCGGCACTTAGACGGAGGTCACCGTGTCACCAAAGAGCGAACGCAGCACTCATTCCAGCCCCAGTCCCTCCAGTGCCATCTTTCACGTCATTTCCTAGATTCAGCATCTGATTTCCACTCTTAACAAAGTGGAACCGATGAAATATCGACCCCCCCCCACTGTGTAGAATTTCAGAGATGAGACCAGCCCCTCCCCACGGCCCACCACCCTCTCAGGCAGCAGTCTGAGACCGAAGGCAAAGGAAAGTCATTCCAAGGCATCATTCAGACCCTCTCAGCACAGTTAGGGGCCTTCCTCCCTTTCCTGACTCACCTGTGCCTCCAGAATTGGGGGTGGGGCCTAAGGATGAGCGCGGGAATACAGGCTCCAGGGAACATGGCCTGCCCAGCTGAAATGACCTTGCCAAGCAAAAACAGGTGTGACAATCTCACAGGACTGTTGGCTCTTTCCTAGGAACGAACCGTATGCGGCCAGAGCATCCGCATCAGAAGCTGAAGACCAAAGCATGATGGGGAAGTTTGTGAAAGTCGAAAGACAGGTAAGGCTTGCCTTTCCCGCACTACGGAGCCAGTGTATGAAATCCATGTCCAAGAGGCATTCCTTCCCCATTGGTCTATAACATGCGTGCGTATCTCCCATTCCAAAGAGCGTGTGGGGGTTCAGTCCCCGGCTTCACACTTCCTGGCTGGGTGATCACAGGCCCATAAATGAACGGTCCTGCACCTCGGTATCCTCACCTGTAAAACGGGGATTTGAACACTTCCTAAGGCTGCTGTGGAAATTAAATGAGCTGGCATATGTGAATTCCCGAGAGTAGTAGCTGCCCTACAGTCGGCCCTTCGCCAACGGTCACGGCCATTCTCTTGTTCCTCGTGGTGTTCCCTTAGAAACTGTTCGTTCCCTTCTGCCCCTTCCCTGGACCCTTCAGCCTAGCGTGCCAGACTTCACACTGCGTAAACGGGACCCCCAATTTCTGTTAGGATGCCTGTCCACCCCTTTACTTCATTGCATCTGTGCAACATCCCCAAATTGGATCTGTGCAGGAGAGGTGAGGGGAAAGTTCTGTGATTGTTCTTTTGTGGCCTATCAAGAACATCATTTTTTCATTTAAAAATTTTAATTTATATTTTTAAAAAGTCTCAGCCCTTCCGTTGACCAGCTCTGTGACTTTTGACAAGTTACGTCATCCATTAGTGCCTACGTGTCCTCGCCAGCAAGACAGGGGTCACACGAGCGTTCCCGCCCCCGAGAAAGCAGTGATCCCCGCCGCCTCCTCCTGTTTTCCAGGTTCACGACATGGGGAGGAAACTGGACTTCCTCGTGGACATGCACATGCAGCACATGGAGCGGCTGCAGGTGCACGTCACGGACGGCGACCCCACCAAGGGGATGCCCTCGCCGGCCGAGGTGGAGAAGAAAGGGGACAGCAGGGATCCTGACTTGAAAACCATCATTTGCAACTATTCCGAGGCGGGCCCCCCCGAGGCCCCCTACAGCTTCCACCAGGTGCCCATCGACAGAGTCAGCCCCTATGGGTTCCTGGCCCACGGCCCCGTGAGCCTGCCCCGGGGGGGACCCAGCTCTGGGAAGGTTCAAGCAGCCCTCCGCTCCTCGACGGCACCGTCGGTGGAAAGGCCCACCGTCCTGCCCATCTTGACTCTTCTCGACTCCCGGGGGGGCCGCCTGTCCCCCGCCGACCCCTGCTCAGACTGGGTCTCCCCGAGGCAGAGACGCAGCGTCACTCGGGACAGCGACACACCGCTGTCCCTGATGTCGGTCAACCACGAGGAGCTGGAACGGTCTCCAAGTGGCTTCAGCATCTCCCAAGACAGAGACGACGTGTTCGGCCCGAGCGGGGGCTCGAGCTGGATGAGGGAGAAGCGGTACCTCGCCGAGGGTGAGACAGACACCGACACAGACCCCTTCACCCCCAGCGGCTCCATGCCACCGTCGTCCACGGGGGACGGGATTTCCGATTCCGTATGGACCCCTTCCAGCAAGCCCATGTAAAGGGGGTCACGGGCTGACTCCTCCTTGTAATGTAGACAGACTTTGTATAGCTCACTTGCTCTCACACCCGTCACCTACCAGTGAGGTCACCGGTGGCTGCATCAAACACGTGCATGTGCGTGACGGCCCCACCCCCCCAGGCAGGGGCTTGTCATGGCCTGTCCCCCGTGTCACCACAGTGAAGCCACTTCCTTTGACGCATGGTTTGCATGACTTTACACTGTATAAATGGTACCGCTAACCTCTTCTAGGATGCACACTTACCTGCCGTTCTTACTCTTGCTCCTGATTGGACCAGTACAGGGAGAAACTAATGACGCGCTGTTCTGTCTGTCTGTTTGGTTGGCGGGTTTGGGTTTTGGTTAGGTAAGCAGGGAAGTAGTTTAAGTTATTTCTCGGATCACCATGTCTTTCTGTACACGTGCCAATGATTGATTAATTGTTTTACAAAGCAAGCACATAATGCTGTCCACAGAAACACATTGCATACCAATGAGGGTGCCTCCTGAGCGAAAATGTTAGGAGTGAGGTGTTCTCACGTCTCCAAAACCAAGAATCTTAAACATTCTTTTATTACGGCAAAAACTGGCAAAGCCTTCCACAAGCCCTCCAAAGGACCTCAGCGGGTCTGCCATTGTCTGCTGTCATGCCTCAGTTTCCTCACCTGTAAAAAAGTGGTGGCGTTCCCAGTGTAGCGTTTCAGATGAGTTACGAATTGGCAGGGGGAAAACACTCACACACACAAAGGTTTTAGAAATTCCCAGTTCATGTAGCCAAGGATTGTGAAATTTATCAGAAGTGGGGTGCCCCTCTGCGCAGCAGCTGAGTTCAGTGCCTTCAAAATGAGGTTCCAACTCCCATCCCTGCCATGATACTTAGACACAATATCCATCTCAACTGGAAACTGGCATCAGAGGGCACAGGACTTATCTGGTCCACATCCCTCTCTGTAAAGCCCAGAGACCTTCGGCTCAGGTTAAGTGACATGCCCGGGACCCCTCCATTGTCCCCGGGAGAGCTGGAACTCCAAGCCCAGTCACCTGACTCACGCCATTACCTGGTCTCCTCTGACCGCACCACTCTGCCCTTTATGCGGTGGGTCCCAGAAATTGTGCCGTGACACCTGTACGTTATGTCGTGTAGAAAGCACTCACCACACAATTTAACCGGGGGAGGGGGTTGTCAGCTTTTATCTGCAAAATGTGCTTACTAATGCACTGTATTTTGGATCCAGAAAAAAAAATACAAGCAAGCTACAACATTCATTAATATGCACAGAGGCCGAATTTCCAGAACCATCTATTTCTACTCTTCTAAGATCTTTAAATTACATGTAACCGTAAGACCAGCTGAGGCATAAGCACCCTGCCAGGAAGACACTGCCCCACCGTGAAGGTTACTGTGAGGCACAAGTTTAATGAGCTTCACAAGCTGTGGCCCCTTAGGAGATGCCACTACTCTCTGAAATACTTTGATGGGAAAGGTTTCTATTAGATTGGGGCTGAATTAGCTAAATGACTCTTCTGCAGTGTGATTATCTCACCCTTTTCACACCTCTAAGCACTGGTCGTGGGCGGTCACCATGGTAACCATCAAGCTGATCGAAGCGGTCTAAACAAACGTCTCCACGTAAGTGCACCCACGTGCATCCCGGGTCTTGTCATCGCAGCTGCGGCAGACCTGGTTGGCGGTTCCATCAGTACCGAATGCAGTGGCCGTGTGCTCTGAGAGGGAGAGGAACCGCTTCCTATACATCAACAGGCACCAGACAAAAGGCTTAGAACACGGTGATAGTGAAGAGCTGGTCCCTGACCTTCGGAATTGGCAGCCAAAGCCTCGAGTCCTTGGCCAAGGGCAGGCAGCAGGAGAGGTAGAGAGGGCGTTTCCCACAGAGGGTCCCGTGAGCGGATGGGCGTGGACCTTGAAGTGTGAGGTGGGACGTGCACCAGATGATCACACACTTCGGACGTGAAATCCCCGCGCCTGTGGTTTGCCGGTGGCCTCCAGCCATCTGAAGGGCAAAGGGCATGGGTCACTCGGTCCTCCTCACGGCTCCCTTCAGTATGCCTGAAAGTGCTGTGGGGGTTACTAACCTGAGAAATCCTATGCCCCTTCCCTAGGCCTTGGTTCTTGATTCTGACCTCCCTAAAATCTTTCACTAGAGATGGCTGAGCCACCTACCATCCAGGGTGTCCGACCTGCAGCCATGGGGCCGCATGCAGTCCAGGATGGCTATAAATGCAGCCCAACACAAAATCCTAAATTTACTTAAAACACTACGAGATTATTTTGTGATTATGTGTCGCAATGTATTGAGTGTGTGGCCCAAGATAAATCTTCCAGCGTGGCCCAGAAATGCCAAAAGGTTGGACTCCCCTACTATGTTACTATGTTCTTCTTTATATATATGAGTTCTTTGAAAGAGAAACAACAAAAACGGAGAATGAGTCAAACACTGCCCACAGGCACCCATTACTTTCCCTAACGTACTGATATTCTTGCAGGACCTCGTCGCCGTAGCATCTCACAAACATATGCGTTCCCCAGGACCTAGTGGAGTGTTCTCAGCTGGAAGAGGGAGGCTCTCTCACCCTCAGGCTAACACTAGTTGCCAGGGACCCAGAGTTACAGGACTGCCTCAGGTTCTTCTAACAGCCTAAAAGGTTGGGAGATGCAGTTATTTCCCGAACCACAGGTGGCAGGTAGCTCCCCTGCAGAGCCTAAGGCCAGGATGGCAGGGATTGGCTTTGTGTTTCTTACCACCGTGTTTCCGCCATGTAGTTTGTTGTCATTGTCAGTGCAGACAAAGGCCAAGTACATTTTTCATGAATGAATGAGTGATAAGACTCTTAAGAGCTATTTTTTCCCATCTAAGAAAACAAAAAAGAGAAAAGTGATCTTCTGGAATATTTTGCTTTGATATCCCCTTAAAAAATATGATGTGTGTAATTTTCCTGTGATGATATTTCATATTAATGCAGTAAAAATTAAAAATACATATAGATATCCCAGAGAAGCAGACCAAACCCACTCCCTTTGCCTGCCCCTAAACAACATCACCAATGCAGCTGGCACTGATGAAGAAGTTCAAGGTCTAGGATTGAACATGAGTTCTGGGGAGAAAGTATATGCTCCTACAACGATCTTTTTGTCAGACAAAAGAACAGTACGATCTGTTGCAATAATCCAGCAGAACTGGTTAATAACGTGAAGATTATACCACTTCAGATATGCCGGTGGTTCTGACGTTTGCCCAGGAAATTGCAGTTTGGCCGGAACCCCCTGAAATGGTGACAAATTAATTCCATCCTAAAAACTAGGAGTGATTTTCTTCAGTGAAACTATGATCTCCCTCTGTGGATTCAGTCCGTGTGTCACAAATGATATACGAAAGTCTTAAGAGGTCCTGTTTTAGCGGGATCAAGAAGAATGAGCTAAATCTGCTTTCCAAGTGGTGGTGATAGGGGGTTTCATTGGGCTGAGCAGAAAGAACTTGAGATCAAGTGCCAGTTCTGACTATCAAACACCAGCACACAAGGAAACACACACACACACACACACACACACACACATGGCTTTAAAAATTGCGAGAGAAAACCCCCAAATTGAAGAAGTCCTGTTTCGTAACTGTGCTTTTTCTGGGAACTGAGTTAGACTTATTAGACATAACAATGACATCATGAAGCTCTGATTTTCATAAAAACATATCCAAAAAGCCCCGAGGTGTATACTACATACAGTTCAAAATGAGCTAATTGATGGACAGCTATGCGTTACGCCTTGCCAATTTTGTGCAGGGCAGTTCTTGGGCACTCGCTGTCAACTGAAAGAAAAATTACTTGCAGAAAATCCTAATACAACAGGATCCACTCATAATTTGCCGAGACCATTTTCATAATTCGATGCCACTGTAAGGACAATGTAATAAAAACATTTACTTATTCATTTATAAGATGTATTAAGCTGTGAGGCACTGGGCCATGCACTTGAAATTCAGAACTGGGAAAACCATGGTTCCTGCCATCAGAAAGCTAGGAATTTGGGGGCGGCAGGTACCAGAGCTTCCTTCTAATGCCTGCCAAGAATGGCAAGTAATCCGACTTCATCACGGAAGACCACTCTGTACAGACAGGAATGCTTTCTCGCTTGGAATCATGGGAAGGCTGAGCACGGAAGAGATTGAGAGCGAAACTTCTGTGTCCAGACAGTGCAACCAAGGGAAGAATGAGCGGATTGAGTGGGGACTTTGAGTTTGGGTTCAGTGCTTTGGACTTGATAGCTTCAGATAAGTGGTAAAAGAAGAAGGTTCTAGAGACCTGGGAAAGTTCTTGGGGGAGGGAGAAATGCCTCCTCTCTCACTCCCTACCAGGACTGAGTTTGGGCAAACAGCTGACCTACTTTTCATCTCATCATGTTGACCAAGAGCAGCTTACGGTGCCGGCCAAGACACAGCCTCTGTCTCAAGAGAAAGGTGTGACTCTGCCCATGGGAATGAGCAGATCTGACTCCTCTGGGGCAGAGAGAAATTTATCCAGTGCTCTGGAAGTCGATTGCACCCTGGAAAGCGACGCACCAGGCTTCCCCCAGAAGATGCCATGTAGCTGGCCCCTGTTCTCCGTGAGTATGCCTCCAAAGCATCTAGAACCAAAGTGAGGACTTCCTTTGCTTTCTGAACCCCGGGTATTCTTAAGAATTCCCTCACATCCTTCTTAGTCCCTGAAGGATTGCTTATTTCAAGAGGAACTTTTTAAAGGACTGTGAGTCCTTTCTTTGTATCCCAGTCAATCCAAATTTCTTGTCTTACTGATATTTACACTCTTCAAAACCGAGCCAACAGTCCCCTAAACAAGGCAGCAGGTAGCAACTCTGACACCTGAGGTTAGAACATGTTAGAAACATGTTAGAAACCTGGCGCTCTGCATAGCTTTAGTGGCTTTGGAAACCGGTAACAGAAATGTCAGAGAGGAAGGAAGGATAGAGAGGTGACCTGGAAGTAACTTGAGTTTCAGGACATACAAAAGTGTCAGACTTTTTCAACCATTTTTTATTTTTCAATGAGACAATCAATATATAGGAAGCACCTAGTACAGTGACAGCCATATGCCGGGGACTGTCAAACACGTTCCTTTACTGTAGTGTGGACTCCACTTCATCTTTGGTATTAAGGCCCTGCATTTTGAACTCTAAATTTACACCATTTTTTGTTTGTTTTCATAAAAAGTGGCGGAGATACAATCCCAATTATAACAAAATCAGGCACTTACACAATTGCTTTTCAACTAAGTACATCTTGACAAATAAAAATGTTTACTTTTCCATCAAAATGAGAGTGGGGATGCTGGAATCAGAGAAGGCCAGTTGGGTCGCAGAGGCTGGGTCACAGTAGCTGTCCCACTGGACATAAAAGACCAGGTACTGCACCGTGCTGGCGGAGGGTGATTTGTGGGAGGGAAAGCCAAGTAACAGAGATCATTAACTGTAAAGGAACTGGTGGCTTCAAGGAGGAAACCCGGCTGGGCCACGGCGTCTGCCAGACAACGCCCTACCGGGGGGTGGAGGACTTCCGGAAGAAGTACTCAAGCTTCTTCCAACCGTCCCCAGGGGCTTTGGTTCACGGGCTTGAACATCCTCCACTTCGGCACGCCCGTGGGAAAGCTGTGGCTAGCAGTGTGCTTTGTCAGTGTAGATGCAGGGAGATACAAATTCATAGATTCTTAGACGCTCGGAGCAAGAGGAGACCTTGATCACGAAGAAGCAGAGGCTGGAGCACCGAGAAGCTCACTCAGTGAGGGCTGTGTGACTGGGGTGGCAGAGTGGCCAGAGAACCCACGCCTCCCAACATCTGGTCCAGGTGTCGGAGATCGACACGGAAATAGCAGTGAGGACCAGGTATTGCTGTCGGGCCCAGGAGATGAGAGAAACCTTCGTGCTCATTCTACACACTGCTAACTCAGACACATTTGTTGGGACTGCTTTTGGGCTTTTCTGGAATGCAATGAATAATCCTGTGCTTACAAGATGACAGTGTTCCTTCTTCCCCTTCCCTCCACTCCCCTGACCCCTTCCACTTTGTCCCCACCTTGCCCCGTCGAGTGTGGACTTGTTCAGCTCTTCGGCCTGTTACGTGGGCTCCCTTAGCTGCAGAATCATGCCTCAGATGGTATCTTCTTCTATAATTCAATTTAACAGGATCTTCCTTTGAAAAATTTTGATGGGTTTGATTTAGAATATGGGATGTGCTTTCTTTGGGGGTCCATGCAACCCCACGTTGCCAGTTCTGCTTTTGTGCTGGGGTCTCTGGCCTCGCCCGAACACAGCTGGGTTCCTCCTGCGTTGTCCCAGAGAAGGCCCGTTTTGCCCAGGTCACGACCGGGTTCTCAAAGGTCTTCTCCAAACGCTGCAAAGGAGCAAACAGGGTTCAGCGTAAGACACTTTACTTTGGGTTAATTAGGAAATCGCTTTAGGAGGCAAACCTCTGTTGCCTCCTTAGGAGGAAGCCTCTGTGGGCTCCAGTGTGGATTTCCATAGTATTTTCCACTTATCTTGCTCTTGGAACAGATTTGCCGGCATCTGGCCGGCTCCTCCACAGCCCTGGTTAACCTCAGTAGCAGGAAGTTCAGTTCTCCTGAATCAGACCGGACCAGAAGCTCCTCAGACATAGAAAAGCGGTCAGCTCTTCAGACAGTGAGAGTCGACCCGCTGATTTTAAAGACAGATGCCCACCGAAGGCTTCTTAGCCTCCGCAGAGCACTGTCATGGGGTGAAAATAAGTTCCAGGGCAAAAGCAGCCAGAATGAGCTCTCTGTATAAATAACCTGAGTATAACATCATTAAGCAGTCAAAAGCCTAGCCCAGCGCTTAGGAATATATTTGTAATTCCTCTTAGATTTGTCAAACGAACAAAAATTTGCTGCCTAAGAGTCACGAAAGCTGCGCCTGTTCTGTTTTCAGTATCTCATTCTCCTCTGCCCACAAGATGGCAGCCAGGGGAGGGGAGAGAGACGGACCCTAAGCCCCCTTGATGCGTGGTCTGCAATGTAGTAGTTCCCTCCCGATTTCATGCAATCCTCGTGGCCACCCCCTGGGGGCGGGGCATTGTCGCCACACTATGGGTAAGGAAACTGAAGCTGAGAGGGAAAATAATTCGCCAGAGCTCACTCTGGTTATAAGAGCAGAGCTGGGATCCTAACCAAAGCCTGCAAACCTCCGAAGCTCATTCTCCCCCCGCCCCACTCAAGTCTCCCAGGTCAAATGGAAATGCTCCCAAATCGTGCCCTCTGGTCCTTCACCACGCCTGGCCCTCCTCCGCCCAGTCAGCTTTGCAGTGAGATGATCACAGACCCCTCGCTTCCCCGGGGACGAGAGCGATTCCGGCGGTGGCCGCCCCCCTCGGCTGTGCAGCAGGTCCTGTGTGCTCCTCTGCGTGGTCCTGCACTCCAGCTGTCCGTGGCAGGAAAGAACGCCACGTAAATGACCTGGTTTATGTGGGAGCCATGAGCTCTTGGAGTCCTGTGTAACTGCAGACAACCCCATAAGCACCCCTGGTTCTCGGCCCCCACAGAGCTCCTGTCATTGCTCTAACCAATCAAGTTCAAATGTCCCTTCTGACTCGGGCCTTTTGTCTCTAGACCGTACCTTTATTTCAGGTCTTTGAAAAGCCGTGGAGACAGGTGAGTCATCAAAACACTCCACCAGGCCGAACTCTCAGAAGAGCTGTGTTTCTTGATGGTGAAAGATGGAGGTTTCCAGTGGAAGCCAACCTGGTCTGGTAATGGGGTGCTTCTTCCCCCCGAACCCTTTTTCAAGGGAGGGGAAAGCAGCTCCACTCTCCACCCGCGAGGGTTACAAGCCCAGGTGGGAGGCCCACTCCCACGACTGGTGGATCCGTTTTTGTCAAGCGTCAAAGATTTTGCTGCTGGAGACACGAGGCAGGCTCTCTCCACCTTGGAAATCGCCAGTAGGAGGCTGGGCCGACTTCCTCTGATTTGTCGATCATTCCCTTGTTTAATGAGAAAAGTGCTCTAAACTTTGCTTTATGCTGCTTTCGACAGGCTATGGCTCTTCTTTTTCTTTCTTCTCTTTCTCACGTAGCAGCGATGGAAAACAAACCCACTGTATTTGATTTTGGATTGTAATTCCTTTCGCCCCCTTTGACGGCATAGAATTCTGGTGCCTTGCTCCCTGAGTTCGTCTCCATGCTCCAAGCAGGCTGTCTCCACATTCCGGCTTACATGGGAACATTCCACAAGTGGCCTTTAGTGTTCTTTATAATATCATTTCCTGTGATTTTTAAATCGTACGTGTCCTTTATATTCTGGCTCTGTCCGATATTTGAACAACTTTAAGGGGTTGATTTCCACATATTATGCAAATAATTCTTACTTGATTTTTTTTTATGTTCTCTCTGAAAACAAGTAAACACTGCACCACTTATTAATAAACAGACATTTCAATGATTCTGTGATAGAGTGTTATTTGCTTGGATGGTGACCCGGACTGATGAGAAAGGACAGTTTGTTGGCGGTGGCAGGAAGGCGATAAGGGAGACGAGTGTGTTTGTAAAATGGGGGAAAAGCAGCAGTGGGGAGGGAGACAGCAAACAAGAGAGGAAATCGTTGCCAGAGTGAAGACCAGAGGAAGAAAAGGATCGAATGCAAAAGACCGCATGTTTCCCCGGAAACAGCTACAGTTGTGCAGCTATTAAAACCATGATACAGGTATTACAGTTTTAAGGCATTATTACCTTTGCTTTATGGATGAGGAAATCCAGGTCCGGAAACATAAAGAGACCTGCCCAACATCAGACACTAATAAGTGGAAGAGCCACAAATAGAGCCGGAGCCCATCCCCCCCCTCGCCCACCCCCGTCCCTGAGCCTCATGGGACTCCCTTTGGAGATGCTGCGTCTCCTAAACCAACTAGGAAGAAAGACTCACAGAGGAGCTGTGAGTCGACAGGGCGGAGATTAGTGCAGCTCACACCAGATCCCTCTCTGTCATCAACACAGCAGGAAGGGAGGTTTTCCCACAAGAAGAGGGAGTCGGGGTGGGGAACCTCGGGGAGGCCCTTAACATCTTCGTGCCTTAAGTCACCGCCGGTAAAGTGGGGAGAACACTATCTACCTTGAAAGGTTATCTGGGTTGCTGTGCAGAGAGAACTTGGGACCCAGCACAGGGCAAAGGTTCAGCGAGTGACAGCTTTGGACTCTATCCTGAACCCACGTGCCCAGCTGCCTTAATCGGGATGCCGCAAGAATGGAGACGAGAGGTTGGGTGCAGAGAGTCCATTTGGAAGGTGATCTCAGGAAGCGCTGAGATAGCAAAGCGAGTTGGTCAGGGAGGAGGGACAGCCAGTACAGGGGGAGCTAATCTGTGTGGGGACGGGGCTCAAACCACCAGGAACCCTCTAAGAACCCATGTGACTGTACCAAACACCTGTCCCACCTTGAGGCAGGAATCTGGGCCATTCACCCGCTCACCCCTGCTCCTCTGGGGTTGAGGGTGGCCCCAGGCTGTAAATGTCTCCCTCCCTCGGGTTTCTCTGTGAGACAGCCCAGCAAGCTCTGAGGTGACAAAGCCCTAAGGCAGAGGGGCGTGCTGTGACCTGTCTATTGCAACTGCAGGTGAGCTCAGGTGGGTGGAGGGCATTTGGGGGCAGGCATCACCAGCACCTGCTACCTGAGCCCATTTGAAATCCCTACATACACAAAGTAAACAAAACCCCAGCCGGGTTGCCCCAGTGCACGCTCTAGTTCAAAGGACAAAGTGGGCCAGCACCGAGCAGGTGAATCGTAATGCCCGTGGGCAGGATTCATTGCATAAACAAAACAGTGCTTGTAGCCTCTGGGAACCCGAGAAGGCAGCTGCTCTTCTGATTCAAGGTCATGAGCCAGCTCCGAGGTCCACATCTGTCGTTGCAAAGGCCTGTGGCTGACTTTGCAGTGATGAGAATAGCATCCGCTCTGCAAACACTTATTCCTCCCCCCGCAGAACTTCCCCACCCCCAGTCTCGGCAGGACTGTCCGAGAAAGAGCCTAAAACTTATATCCCTGAGAAAGTCCCTTTCCATTCACATAGATGGGGCAGGTCCATTCACAGCCTCACGTCCCAGATACTCGTGGGAGCAGCTATTGTTCCGAATAATGTCTCTTTCCTACAATGAGCCTGAGCATCCAGCGGACCCGGGACCCAATGGCTTCCCCACACTGAAGACATGTAAGGTGAGGTCCCCCTGAGAAAAGCCCGATTGTCCTTGTGCCCTGCCTCCACGTCAGGTAGGGAAACATGCCCGGCACTTTGTCTTCTGGCCCCGGGCGGGCCAGCCTCAGGCCAGTGGAGGTGGCCAAGAGGAGTAGCAGATAAAACCAGGGACGTTACAGTGGGCAGGTCAGGAAGGGCCTCCTGAGCCATGGTGAGGACCTTGGCTTTCACTCTGAGTCAGACAGGAAGTCCCTGCAAGGCTTGGAGGTGAGAGGTGACAAGATCGGATTTGTGACAAAAAGGGGATCTCTGGCTTCTGCATGGAGAACGCTGAAGGGGGCACGGGCAGAGCAGGACATTGGTCGGGGGGACATTGTCACCGCCAAACCTACAGAGATGGAGAGCAGACGGGTGCCTGGGGCCGGGGGACGTGGGGGGTGGGGGGGACAAACTGTAATGGGCACAGATAATCTTACTGGGTGGTCAAAATATTCTAAAACTAGAGTGTGGTGATGGTTATGCCACTTGTCAAATTGGAAAAGCCATTGAACTGTACACTTCAAATGGGTGAACTGGAGAGTATATAAATGAATCCTCAACAAAGCTGTTTAAAAAAAGACCTCTGTGGCTGATATAAGGGACATTCATTCAGGGAACCAAGAATGGTTGCAGGTGGCAAGTTTGCAAGCATTGCAGAAGCCCAGACAAGAAAGACCAACCTTGAACTTGGGTGGCACAAGTGTAAGGAACCTGACTATGCAGGTTCTTCTGGGCCAAAAGTTGGCAAACTTCTGTAAAGGGCCAGAAAGTCAGTGTCTCTGGCTTTGTGGGCCACAGGGGCTCTGTCACAACTACTCAGGTCTGCTGAGGCAGCACAAGCAGCCTTGGAGAGAATGCGAATGAACGAGTGTGCAACGTGCCAATAAAACTTTATTTGTAGACACTGAAATTTGAATTTCATATCATTTCTACGTGTCACTACATACTGTTCTTTTGATTTCTAACAACACAAACCCCTTTGAGTCCTTATGGGAACAGGTGGGGAGGGCCAGGCTCACCTTGCCTGCTCTGGGCACCTGCTAAGGGGAACGAGCAGGGTGACCGCTGGCCCGCATGCCAGGGGAGCTTGGCTCCCAGGCCTGTACAACAGGAAGGGGAAATCATCACTCCGTGGTCCTTCCCTGCTCCGTCAACACCCATAATTACCGCCAGAAGAGAGCTCCTGTCCGCGCTGAATCACCGCTTTGTCGTTCCGCTCACCATTCCATTCAGCACCTAGCAGGGGTGTTCTCCTCCCATGGATCGATCCTGTTTCACCACCCCGAGTTCTGGGTAGGATTATCATTCCATTTTTGCCCTCCAGAGGATTTAAAGCGGAGTGATCAAGCCTTTCCCACCCCCACCCCCTGTATCTTTCACTAAGAACTCATATAAACCCCGCAGCTCAGACTTAGCTGTTAATCCTCCTGGCTGCTCAAACCCTTTGAAGTCATTATCCCGCTCGGGAGACAGGTAAGTCAAATGCTGTCGATACTTTAAAACCCTTTGGCTTCCTCTCCTCCCCGAAGCGTGGGGCCAGCTAAGAGCGCACCTGCTGGCCTTCCCAGGCTTTGGGCCCCTGGGCGCCGAAGGAGGAGGAATTCAGGCATTTCTGTCACCCAGTATCTACATGCACTGAGGCTAAGACGTCACTTGTCTGAGCCTTAGTTTCCTCAAACTGTAAAATAAGGATAATCGCAAATAAACAGGGTTGTTTCGAGGACCAGTGGGTGACCACAGGGAAAATTCCTGGCACGTCAGACAGTCCACAAATATTAGACTCTTCACCTCTTTTTCTGCATTAACTATTGTTGGAAAGGCAGGGCCTCCCCTCTCCGTGCCGTCCCTGAAGCTTGGGAGCCCACTGCCTGGGGTGGGGTCAGTTTGAGGACCTTGGGCAAGGGGTCGGGTATGCCTGAGCCCCAGGGTTCTTCTCGGGAAGAGGGAGCCGATACTGATGATGAAGGCTGCTGAATGGAAGGACCCTCCTGAGCACGTGTAGCTCTCCCTGCGGCTGGCCCACACGAGATGGGACTTCAGGGCGAGTGCTCGCCTCTCCCCTGGGCACTGTACTTACTCCGTGTTTGGTCAGGCACCTTTCCTTTGGCTGCACAGTACGGTGAGGAAGGCAGGTTTACTCAGCCAGCTAAACTAACCATGGCTGGTGACCCTTGTTAATGGGAAGTGACACGATGTTTAACGAAAGCTCCAGAGGCTTTGCTCTTACCAGTTGCATCCCCAGCCCCAGGGCTGCTGCCAACATTACATGGACATACTGTGAACTCATTTCACAAGACTCTTGGGCGGGTTCTTGGCTGGTCGGTCACAACAACATTGCGCAGCCCTTCCTCCAGGAGCGGGACAGGATTTGTGGCTCCTTCCATCCACCGAAGTGCTTTGCGATAATGGATTCTGCTTGTTTTCAACATTAGACCCATTTGTGGCAGTCCTGGATGGTATTTCAACGGGCAGGGGAATGGAGTACTACATGGCAGAAAAGGACACAGACTTTAGTGTCTGAGGGACCACAGTTCAAACCCCAGCTGTCCCCTCAGGAGCCATGTGACCGTAAGCAGGGGGCCCCACCTCTGGTCCCGGACCCCTCTCTCATGTAATCACAATGTCCGTGTCTCTCTCTACGAGGTGACTGAGAAAGTAAAATAACAAAGGTGAATTTTCATTTTTTTCTACAATTGTTTTACATAGTTATTTTGGTAAAGGCGAGTTAAAAGCTCTGAGCGCTCTGCGGGGCACCCGTTCAACACAATTCTGATGAGTGCGCGTGAAGTAGAAAGACCCGGAGCTCACCAGACCCACAAAATGCCAGCACTGCTCGTGAACGTGAGATGGATGTTTTTTAAAGGAAGAAACTAATAGGTGAGGTCTAACAATGAGGGCTCTACGGCGCACTGCTGGGGGTTTCCTCCGCACTCTCAGGTTCCAGGACAAGGGCCCTGCAAATTCGACTGACATTGAACATGCACGCTCCCTTGTAAGGCCTGTCTCTGGCCAGCGTGGCATCCGGAAAAGACACCGCTTACAACCTGCCAATAATTAAAAAGGCAATTTAAATGTTTACTAGGATCTTTCAGTAAAATTGCAAAGGCGAGTGCATCTCAAATGGGCAGCAGAACTTCTTGAAACACGATGGGCCACGACGTGTTCCTCAGCGCCGCTTTCTCTCGCCTGTTCTCCCCTCCCCTCTCTCACCTTCCAGATCTATTCCGTTCTCTTCCAGGGGCAGATTCCTGCTGTTGCACACTAAGCCTGTGCAGCCTGTACGTGAAACGGGAATTATGTTAATACTGACACGGAGAGATTTTGTGGCTCCTAAGTGATAAGACACATCAGACAGCATTCTGTGTGGTGTCTGGCGCTCAGGAAGCACTCAGCAAATTGTCACCATTACTCTCATTAGTCTCAGCGCTCTGCCGCTTTGACTGTCACGCGGATTCTGCACAGCACATCCCCAGGGGGATTGCAGGGACGCGGCGCTGCCGAGAAGCAAGTGCGAACGCTCGCAGACGCCCCTGCTATTAATTTTTTCCCATTTATCAGCAGCTGTGATGTGCTGTGTGGGGGGTGTTCCCCATCTAACCAGCCAGAAACACCATGGAAGAGACACCGATTCTCCCCGAGGAGGCACGCACCCCTCTCTCTCCTGTTCCCAGATCTGCCATTCGGCGGGGCAGCCTTGGTAACTCTGGCGCGGGCCGTAAATACAGGGGAGCGTGTCACTTCCTGCCAGAGCATTTAAGGGGGGATACATGGTCCTCCAGCTCTCTCCCTTCCGCTGCACGATAAATCCGCAAGGACCAGATAGAGGACCACACGCAAGACAGGGGAGGAGGCTCCCTTAGTCGGGGTCCCGGAGTGCCTGTGTGGAGCAGAGTCTCCCTCCAGGATGCAGTGCCTCTGGACTATAAACAAGAAATCACCTTTCGCTGTTGAATTAAGCCAGTGAGACTGTGGGGTTAATTCGTTACTTTCCCATAACCCGACCTGTCCTAGTGATACAGAGCCTTTTCAGAAAGGATTGCTGACAACCCATGCAGGGTTCTCAAGAATATTTCGCGTCAGTGTGAATGGTAATCCACCCCGTTTCTTCACGCTGCTTGCTTGCTTGTTTCCAGGTGGTCTAGCCCCTCACAGACATGCCAGGCTTCCCGGTACGCGGTGCTCCGGCGAGGCTGTGCGTGGGCCTCGCGTGTGTCCTGTCCCTTTGGAACACAGGTGGGTCCGGTCGGAGCTCGACGAGTGTCTGTTCTTTATAAAGACTGGCAGCAGCCAACATTTCAAGCCAGAATCCTAAAGGAGCTCGAGCGAAATGGCAATAGTCAAGTCTCCATTTCTGGTTTTATCCCTGAACTTTTTGCAACTGAGTGTCATTTATGCGACAGAACCATCTTCCCCTCCACTGTCACCACTCTTGTCCAAACCACCATCTTCGCTTTCCTGCTTCTTGTCTTGTTTCTCCACGATCTGTTCTCTACTCACCAGCCTGCCTGATCTTCTCATGAATCTCAGTAGGTCGCCTTCCAAGTGCCTCCCTCATTTCTGTCCTCTCCCAAAATTACCCAATGGCTTCCTACTTCCTTTCAGATAGTGTCCTCAGCCCTTTACACGATTGACATGACGCAGCCCACCTCGCCAAGGCCACTTCCTACAGCCCCCACCTCCCCGTTCTCTGGGTTCCGTCACTGTGGGCCTCTCACGCTTCTTTCAGTTCACACTCATGCCCATCTCAGACCCTGGCGCATGCTAGCTGTACGCTGAATAACCCCTCAGCCAGTTAACCTGCTCAGATGCTGTGCAACCCTCAGACCTCAGCTGAGTGTCACCTCCCGGGACAGCTTTCAGATCGCTGAGGTGAGATTGGGCTCCCCGTTACGCACCTGCAAAGTGCCCTTCAAAGTATCTGACCTTGTTTATAATAGTATCCCAAGTCTTCATTTTCTTGATGTCTGCCCTCCCAAGCAGAATATGAGCTCCGTAAGGATAAAGTCCATATCCGTTTCTCATCGCCCTGCCTTGGTATCTAACACACACAGTGCCTATTCAAGTCCAGCTGCTGAATTGCATTATCAATCACTAGTATTATTATAGGTGGCCAATAAATATTAGACGACTGAATGATTGGATGAATGGACAAACTATGCATGGGATTGTCAGCAAGTTGCTTCACCATTCCATCATTTTCTGTCTTTAACAAGAGTATTTTGGATTAGTTCTCTCTGAGGTCATGTCTGAGTTATAATTTTTCTGATGGAAACTTTCTGTATTTTAGTGTCTGCTGTTAAAGAAGAAGCCAGGAAGGAAAACGTGATGACCTTCTTACCTACAACCCATTTACCTAAATGGGCAGGTGCTCCTCCCGTGCTCACACTGTCAGGTGAACTCCTTGGCTTCCCAAGCCTCACTCCCTTTACCTGTAGAAGGGGGTTGTATCTGTATCTCAGGCTCCCACAGTCACAGTTACCACTCCTATGGGTTGGCCACTGCTTTAGGGTTCATGGAATTCCTGGGTTTTCATGATCTTATTAAATCCACAAAGACCTTGGCATTCTATTAGCAACGGAAGAGTTCATAATGGGAGGTATTGTCATATGCCATCATCACCTTTGTAACAATTTCATCTTTCTTTGCCTTTTTTTCCCCCTTTTTTGATTGGTCTGGAGTGGGCGGGCAGCAAGGCGGTGAATGCATGCCAATGTAAAGGACGCTGAGGAGTCAGGGGCGGGGCTTCTGCTCCTAGCTTTTCGCTAAACATGCAGATCATTTTTTTTTTGCCTGCTTTTGCTTTTGGGACTTGAGATGGGAATTACTCTTTATTTTGAAAATTTCATTTATTTTTAATTCATACATTTATGTGGTTCGCAATGCAAACGGTACAAAGTATACGAAGTTAAAATGGCTCCCACTCCGCCACCTCCCGGCCCCATAGGGTACCGGTTATACCTATGCCCTGCATCTAAGGAGAGTAATTTCCAATAAATATTTTCTCTGCTCGAGCCTCCAATTTTCTCCCCTTGAAATGCTAACGACAAGTCTGCCCTACAGGTAAGCAAAGGATGAAAGGCAGCATGAATACTAAGCAGGAACAGGTGTGAAAGGGCCAACACTTCTATTTTACAGTCACTACGGTGGTGGTCTTTTTACCCAAAAAAGAGAATAGTTCGAGGTGCTCTGTCTGAAAATTTATTTGGAAAATGCTTCTGTATAGCATCCTGTTCAGAAATCCCTGCTTCAGGGCTGTTTAAGTCACACTTCAAATTTTGTTATCGAAATCCGCCCACGGATTTGTAATGATAAAAACGGAGTGGTGGAAATCATTATTTTTCAGGGAAAAAGTGGTGTTTAAGAAAAGCTCCCGGCGAGGAAGACGGCACAGGGCCCTCATCTGGCTCAAGGGGCGCGGCGACGCTGCAGGCCCAGCAGCCTCTAGCCTCCCGGTAGCCCGGGGGTCCCAAACCCAGACCACCCTAGCCCCTCACCTGCACAGAGGACTCTGCCTCCTGGCCAGGGCACTAGCAAGGGAGCTCAGTGCCCCCAGGGATCTCATTGCGGCTGCTGTAGCCTGGACTGCTCAGGTGGAGTGCGGCTCAGAGCCCCTGAGAGGGGAGAGCCAACGCTCCCCCACCAGAGCACAGCTTACTTGCCGCGTCCCACCCAGTTGCTTGTTCATAAATGCGTGTCCCAGGCTCCCTTCTGTAGTAGCATAGCCAGGATCCCCCACAGCCGTATTGCAGAAGCGGGGATCCATGGCCCCCACCTACCTCTAACCCCGAAACGCCAATATTTAACCCCAAAGCCCGGTAATCTGTGAAAGGCCAAATCACCTGGACCTGAGTCTCCTGAGTCTCAACAGGGTGCTTGAAAAGCAGGGCACCACCTAAGTGACCACTCACCGCTGAACTGAGAAAGGAAGTGTGGTATTTGCACACCATGGGATATTATCCCGCTCTTCAGCCCTGAAAAGACCACCTTGCCATGTGCAACAGCGTGGGTGGTCCCGGAGACCATTATGCTGAGTGGAATAAGGCAGACGCAAGAAGGACAAATACTGCATGATATCACTTATATGTGGGAGCTAAAATAGTCAGAGTCAGAGACGCAGAAAGAGGAAAGGGGACTGCGCGGGGCTCGGGGAGGGGAACCAGGCCACTGGCCAGATGCGGGGATGAGGGACATCCCTTCCCTTTTCTGGGCCTCGATTTCCTGACCCTTCAGAGGGGCTAGTGGAGAAGGTGACTTGTCAGGACGTTGTAAGCTGTGTGAGGCTGTGCTTCCATGATGCTGTTTGATTCACAAGAACTTGTATTTCAGCGGGAAATAAAGAAGTTAAGAAGGAAAAAGCTGGAGCTTTCCTCGGTGCAACAGGTAACCAGCAGCCTTAAACCTTGATAGGGAAGACGTTTATCAGCCTCTCTGGGCCTTGGCTTTTCCACCTGTGGAATGGGTATAAGGCACTTGCCCCGTGGGAATGCAGCATGAAAAATAATCATTGCAACTACAATAGTAACAAATGCTATAGGAGTCAACAGCCTCTCATCCAAAACAGTGAGTCTCTCAGGTCTCGGCTTTGCATCCCTTCCACGGGGCCTCTGACCAGGTGGGGTGCCCTGGCAGAGGCGCTCACAGCCTCCCATGCTTCCCTGTTCGATGCTCCTCAGGTGCAGGTCCTCGGGACCCTCCCTCCTCCCTCCCAAGCCACAGACAGGAAGCACCTTGGAGGAGGAGACCTGGTCCTCTTCCTTGACCTCTGTACACCCAGCACCTAGGGTTCCACTTGGCTCTCGGTGGGCGTTCATTGAATGACTGAAGAATGGCAGAATGCCTTTGGCATTTCAGAATTTCCTTGGACATTTTGTTCTTTGACACCATGAACTTTGCCGAGTGGGCAGGTGGCCTGATATTTCAGGAAGGCCGGTGCTCTGCAGCTCTAGGAAGTGGGGCCTGACCCCTTCACTACCCCTCAGTTGTGCACATTCAGGCAAGTTGTTTTTCCTCTCTGAGCCTCGGTTTCCTGCCTTACTAAAGGGGTGGGGTGCATTAGCCCCCTGGATTGGAATCACCTTGCCTGTCTGTGAAGATGTGCATTTCAAGGCCACACGCAGCCCAGGGAGACTGGAATCTGGGGCAGGGGCTTGGACTCTGCTTTTTCACACGGTCCCCCATGATTCTCATGGTCACTGGCCCGTGGACCACACAGTAGAGGACTCCCAGGGTCCTCCAGTGATGCGGGGCTTGAGGAATGGGGGCTCCCATTTCTCCCCTGAAGCCTTTCCTCTTCCCAGTGTCTGGTCTTAGAGGAGAGGGGAGGCAGGAAAAGGTCGGGGGGTGTTCTTTCTGGAGACCATAGATGAGTTCCTGCCCTCACCCAGGGCTCCATGGGAAATCCCCCACGTCTCTGGACCCCACTCCACCCCCACAGAGAGACAACAGCATCTCGCCAGCCTTCGCATTGCTTTAGCTACGTGGTATGTGAACATTAAGTAAAAGTGTTGTTGTCAAAGCTTCAGGGAAGAGCTGGGAGAAGGCGGATTTTAACCCAGCAGCCTCTCTCCGCCTAGCTGCACGCTACCAATATCTGGGTGAGGAGTGATTGATTGACTGACCCATTGGTTTTGGTCCTGATATCTGGGTCACATCCCAGATGCATTAAACACGAATCTCTGAGGATGGAACCCAAGCATGGGATTTGCGGTATGAAAAAAATATACGTCTTTCCAGGGACGCCAGTGCCCAGCAGGGTCTGAGCACCTCCGTCAAACGGGTGGTGATTTCCAAATCCGGCGTGTGAGGCCTTAGGCCATTCCCTTGGGCTTCTCCTTATACACTCAGAAGCATGTCCCCCCGCACCCGATCTCCACTCTCTCCAGTGTGGGGATAAAGTATTCCCTCAAATCAGCGTTCCTGCGCCGCACCCAGAGTTCACCCCTCTACTCTAACTTGTCACTGTGGACGCCGCTACTGTCCCCTGCTGAACCACCTTTCCTCTTCCCGCTCCTGGAGCCCAGCATGAGGGACCATGGGGGTGGGGAGTTCGGAAAGTGTCCAAAGCGGAGGAACACCGGCCTGGACTCTGGAAATGGGACCCGTTCTCTTCCAGAGCTGCCCGCGCGGTCGGTGGATCTGTCGGCACTGAACCTGACGCAGGTGGTGAATGGGATGCTGAGCAGGGTTTTGAAAGGTAACCTCCTCTTCGAAGCGCAGTCCAGGCCCAGGCGGGTCTGAGGCCAGTTTCTCATCTGGACTCTCTGTGGCCTGGGCCAGGCGTGTCCCGCCTCCGTGTCCCAGCGTCTCCGTGTTCAGGGTGGAGACGGTGCTGTCTGCCTGACCCAGGCATGACCCGAGTGAACACGCCCCGGAGAAGGAGGCTCGCCAGCCCGTGCAGAGCGAGCTGCGCTCCAGCAGGCCACAGGCCCCGGCATTAGTTAATTCCACCAAGTTAACTTTTTCGTCTTAGAGTATGACACAGAAATGAGACAGAGGGCTGCCGGAGCCTCCGGACAGACGGGCCTGGGAGCCTAGCCAAAGGACGTGTGTTTCTGCATTTTTTTTATTTGCTTGTGTTCGATTTTATTATTTTTGATTTTTATCATGTTCATCAGTTATTTATTATGTGCGCATTATACTATCCCTGTCTGTCATCCGTTCACAAGTTTCTCATTTATTTGCTCCTGGGAGCAGGCATTTGTCCGTGTCCTTATTTCGGTATCGTTGGCAGATAGCAAGAAATTCTTCTCCCTGCTGAGCATCACTTCCTACAGCTCCTTCGCCTTCCACAAGGTGTCCGTGGCCGTCTACAACAGTGAGCGCTGCTGGGCGGCCGCAGCGGCGGGCGGCGGGCGGGCGGGAGGCCGGGCACAGGCTGCGTGCCAGGACTGCTGTGTGAGCTGCTTCCCTCCCCAGTTTCCCACCTGAGGACGGTGGACCCGGCCAGGTTCCCCACGCGGCACTGCTACTGCCTGAACAATCGGACCAATGACCTGTCAGGTGGGCGGGACGACCCACGAAGCTCTTTTAGAGAAGTCTGAATTCATTTTTTTTTGTCTTAGAGTGTGATACAGAAATGAAGAAATGTCTATTATGCCTAAATAATGTGTCCCGGAAAGTTCTCTTCTTGGTTTTTCCCCTAGGGAAATAGTTACGTCTGCACAGAGCAGCCAGAACATGATGTTCGTGCAGCATTATTTTAATAGCAAAATCTGAGAACACGCTAAATAGCTGTCCTTGGGAAAATGGTCCAGTAGTCTACGGGACAAACCTCTGAAAACAGTAGGAGACAATACAAGTGAATGGGGGTGGCCAGGTTTGGCCTCCATAGGGAAAAATTTCCACGACATTCTTAATTAGAAAAAGAAAGTTACCAAATAATATGCAGAATACAATGTCACCGATGAAAACATACATACCCCTGTGTGGGCACCAGATGGGTGGGCAATGACCTCTGAGAAGAAGATGGGAGTGTGTGTGTTTTGGGGTGGGAAAGTATTGAGTAAGGGGGCCTTCTATTGTCTGATTTTTTTAAAAGATTTTATTTATTTATTTTTAGAGAGGGAAGGGAGGGAGAAAGAGAGAGAGAGAGAAACATCAATGTGCGGTTGCCTGGGGGTCATGGCCTGCAACCCAGGCATGTGCCCTGGCTGGGAATTGAACCTGCGGCACTTTGGTTCGCAGCCCGTGCTCAATCCACTGAGCTACACCAGCCAGGACTATTATCTGATTTTTTTAGTGAGTTATTCATGTATTAGTTTTCTAATGGAAAGCTAAACATGAACATGGTCCTTATATTTAGACAACCCTTACAAATAAGACTGAAAACTACTCTCTTGCCACTAATTCCTTCATTCCACAATTCTTTTTTAAAAATTATTCCACAATTCTTTATTGAGCGAAGATACCCTTCTGGGGGTGGGGGTGCCACACTGAGCAAGAGGGCACCCCCACTCTCACGGAACTTAGGTTCTGTAGGAGGGACGGAAAGGCAAGGACTGAAGTGCAAACACACTGCATGTCGGCCGATAGTGTGGCTGTGAGGGCAATCAAGCGGGGGCACGGTGAGCAGGGAAGTGGTGGTGGGAGAGGGCTGCTGCATGAGGTCAGGGAAGTCTTCTCAGAGGAGGTGATGGTTCAGGCGTGACCTGTGGGAAGCGGGGAGACAGCCTTGTGACACCTGGGGACAGAGCGTTCCAGGCAAAAGCCCAGGCAGCAGCGTGAGAACGGAGAGGCCAGTGTGCTGCAGCAGGCACGCCAGCGCAGGGCGTCACGGGAAACGAGCTCGGAATTGAGGGGTGAGACAGGAAGGGTGTTGCAGATCACGTAGAAGTGCGCAGGATGACGAGGGGTGAGGGCACATGGCGGAAAAGCCCCTATTCAACAACAGGGCCTTACACAGCTCTTCGGCGTTGGCAGAGAAGGGTTTGGGGGAAGAGGGCAATGGAGGAGAGAGGGGGTTAAAATGCTGGATCCCAGAGTTTTCTGCCTGCCTGAAATTAAGACTTCAAAAAAAATTAGTGGTATTTCTGTCTATGATTATTAATATTCCTCCAATCACTGAATCGAATCCAACTTGTAAAACTGCTCTGAAATACCAAAATACGATCGCCTCTCCCCCTCCAGTCTCTGGAGGTGAAGCCGAGTCTCAGAAACTGAAACCCCCCCAATCTGTGTTACAGATTTCGCGGCCCTGCTGGTAGACTTCATTGGGAACTCGACCAGCTACCTGACGGAGATGTTTAAGTCGACCTCCATCCTCTCAGGTGTGTCCGTTGGGAGGAGGGCGTGTCTCTCTGACCACGAGGGTAATCAGACCCAGCGTTCTGCCCCAGCCCTGCCGGAGGCCAGGCGGCCAGGAACAGAGTGTGTACGTTCTCTTTAGACAGTCAGTGTGTCCAGTTTCAACCACCAGTATCCGAAGGTCCCATCTTCCCATCGGAGCTGTTCCTGGTGTTCAAACCAGAGGAAGGAACCAGAGGGCTCAAAGCTGGGGGAAATCGGGTCAGCCTCAAGAAGAAAGCTTCTGTGGGACAGCTGTGCTCCCATCTTAAAGATGAGAAAACTGAGGTTCAGAGAGGTTGGCTGTTTTGCCCAAGGTTGTTCAGAGTTCAGGTTTAGACCTATGTGGAGCCTAAGCCCACGTCTGACGTGCAACTGAGAGAGACGTTCCTCATTCATAAGGTGACCTCACATAACCTGCGGGCAACTCACATTCCCCTGGGGACCCACTTTGCGAAGCACAGATCTGTTTGCCAGCCCACACTTGGACTCGCCAGAAGGATAGTTTGCTGTGCACTGAAGAAACTCCTGTTTTAGAAGAGGGGAGATAGGGAGAGAGAGAAATAATAATAATAATAGGTACCATTTGGTGCCAGGGAGTCCTCCAAGGGCTTACCACGCATTCCCTCTCTGGATCCTCACTGCGCCCTTGCTGGGGAGCTGCCATACCCACCTCCAGTTCACCCTCACTTTACGAGCGAGGAGACCGTGGCACAGAGACACTGGGTGACCTGCCCGAGATCACTCTGCCGAGACGGAACTCTAACCCGGGCGGTCTGAAGTTCATGCTCTTGGTCACTATGCTACTTCATAGAATAATGGTGGCAACTTAGCAACAACAATAATTATTATGACTCTTCACTGAGCTTTTCTACCCGTCTCGTACCAAACGCAGAGTGTCACGCACATCTCATTGGATGGTTACAGCCCTCAGACAAGGGACATGCGACCATACGTCCGCGTTCCAAAGGGAAAAATACATTTAGGAGTTCCGAAGCTTTCAGACTTTGGAAGGTCTAGTAGGGTGCCTGCACCCCGCCTGACCTCCGGCAGCACCCAGGACAGCATGCCACCGGCAAAGACACCCAGATTCGTTTAGCGAAGGGCTGACCCTTTCCACTGTGTGGGATCAAGACTGCAACTCGCTTCACTGTCAGGTCAGCTTTGGCCACCAAATGAGTTTTGGTACCAACATGACACAACACCTTCCACCTTACAGAGATTTGGGAATTTGGAAAGTGCCACTAAGGGACTTCAGGATTAAAATGTTCGCCATTTTAAAGATGGGTCAACTGAGTCCTAGAGAAGTCAGGCTGTTCACTCTTGTTCACGTAGCTAGGAGGTGGCACAGCGATGCTGTAAGTGAGGGAGCTGACCCCAGACTCTGTGCCCTTAGCCAGTACACTATACTGCAGCCCACCCCCCAGAGTCCCCAGACAAGCTTGACTTCCAAGTAAAAAGTTAGCCTTGTTTTCCTACAGCATCCTGAGCTACTAGGGCTTTCTAGCTTACTTTCCATTTCGACCGAAGACTTCCCAGCCGCAGACCCGCTGCTGAGGCTGGCCGTGTGCTCTTGTCTTGCAGTGAGTCAGACCAATGCATCCGACTGCATCTTCGTCTGCGTGATGACGGGCAAGGCGGGTGAGCCCCCAGCCCGTCTCCGACAAGCTCTCTGGGCTGAGATGAAACATGGCCGCTATCCCACGCACCCAGGACTGAACCTGCGGGTGGGGCTTTTGCAGGAAGGAACCTGTCTGACTTCTGGGAGGTGGCGGAGGAGTCTCCAGTTATCAACTACACATTCACCAGCAGCCTGTCTGGTGTCCCGGGTGAGTGAGAACCTCCTGCACTCCTGCTCTCGGGTCTCCAGGCCAGGGCCCTCCGAGCAAACTGACGGCTGGATGCTGCCCGCAAGTGTTTTATTTAGAAATGCTGTGTTAAAATCGGCGGATCCTGCCATTTAAAAGATGTTTGAGTAGATATATGCATCCTTTTTTGCAAAAGATCTGGCAACCCTGGGTCCTCCCCTCACCCATGGCAACAAGCAACTGGTGTTGAGTAGCTGCTGCTCCCATTGATTCCCTCCCAGTAGGAGGGACACCTTTCTCCTGTCTTTTCGTAGTCCTCTCTGCTCCCTATTGCCTTGCACTTTTTGCCCGACAACTCTACATTCTGTTCCCTGTGCTTCTTCACATGGCTTTTTCAGAGACAGATGTTTTGGATTGATTTGTCATTCAAAGAGAAACCCTCTTTTGGGTGACAAATGGTGCTGGCCCAAGTAAGGTCTGAATGTCTGTGTCCTAAATGTTTGCTGTGTGATGGATGAGCCTTCAGCGACGCAACACTTCTTTATGTCCAAGGTGATGAATACTCTAAAGCTGTCATTGACTGTCCCCTTGAATGTGCAGCTACCAGGGGGACAGCCGTGGCTTCCAACCTCCCACCCACAAACCAGCAAATGCTGCCACGGACAAGCCCCCCACGCGTAGCCTGGAGCACCAGCGGGTCTGCTCTGAGAACCTCTCCCAGGACAGAGACAATGCGTCCTTCCGAGGGAGAGCAGACCGTGAACACGGACAGGCTGCCCGAACTTCTCGCCAAGGCCACGGCCATGCTGGGCAGCATCTCTCCCACCCTCCCGGGCCTGGGTAAGACGCCTTCTCACCCTTTCCACTCCTGTCCCGTTTCTCCCTCCTGTTCCCTCTAGGCTCACCTAAATAAGTGAAATCCTTCCCTTTTTCCTCTCTTTCCCAACCACTTTCTTCATCAGTTTCCCTTAAATAAGACATCAGCACCAACCAGTATGGTTCCATAGGACGAGCCAAGACAAGTGTCATTGACATATGTTTTCTGACGTTCATTTGCACAATTTTTTAAATTTTGAAATAGTTTTGCACTCACAAGAAGTTGCAAGTACAGTAAAGAGAGTTCCCTAGGGCCCTTCACCCAGCATCTCCCAATGAAAA
Source organism: Phyllostomus hastatus (assembly GCF_019186645.2). Classification (NCBI taxonomy): domain Eukaryota; kingdom Metazoa; phylum Chordata; class Mammalia; order Chiroptera; family Phyllostomidae; genus Phyllostomus; species Phyllostomus hastatus. The sequence continues at coordinate 43,931,950 of NW_025334017.1, read as the reverse complement.
TATCTTACATACTTGAAATATATTGCAGTGGAAAAGAGGTATTTTTATTTCAGCAAAGCATGTAGCAACGTCTCTCCTGACATTCACACGAAATGGTGAACTGCACTCAACAGTTCATGGCAGGGGCAGGTCGGTGTGTAGCTGGCTGGACAGTGGTGCCCAGAAGATGTGCATGACGATGCCGGCGTGAAAAGCTACCACTGATGGCGGGCCAGGAAGTTCCTCCTTCCCCACCATCTCTGAGGACACGATCGGTGGTGTTTTCACTGAAGACACAAAAGGCATGCTTACTGACTTGGAAATAAGATACAACTGAACTAGCTCTTTCAGTAAGAGTCAGGACTGTCTCAATGAGCCCTGGCCACAGACCAGAATCATCAGAATTCATTCATTCATTCACTTATCAAGACACGCATTTAATATCAGGCACCAGGCTAGCTGTTAACAGCACAGCTCTGTCGATGTCCCCTTTCCTTCCTGAGCTCAGAGGCCAGGGAAAGAGACATAGGCAGGTAAACAGGTAGTTAGTTACAATCCTGCCTACACAGAGTTGTTGTCCTGGCCAGCCCAGGGAGGGGGCTTCCCTGTGGAGGTAGGAGTTGATAAGAGTTAGGCAGCAGGCTAGAAGAAGACACAAGCAGTCAAATCTTGGACATTTCTTATAGCAATATTTTTTTGTGATATGTCTCCTTGGGCAAGAGAAACATAAGAAAAAGTAAACAAATGGGACTACATCAAACTATAAAGTTTTTGCACAGCAAAGGAAACCATCAACAAAATGAAAAGACAACCCAGTGAGTGGGAGAACATATTCACTGATACATCTGATAAGAGGTTAATATCCAAAGAATTTATAAAACACAACACACACAAAAAAGACCCAAAACAAAACAGACAATCCAATTAAAAAATGAGCAAAGGACTTGAACAGATACTTCTCCAAAGAGGACATACAAATGACCAATAGGTGTGTGGAAAGATGCTCAATATCATTAATCATCAGAGAATTGCAAATTAAAACCACAGTGAGATATCATCTCACACCTGTCAGAACGGCCATCATTAATAAATCAACAAACAACAAGTGCTGGTGAGGATGTGGAGAAAGGGGAACCCTTCTGCTGTATTGGTGGGAGTGCAGACTGGTGCAGCCACTGTGGAAAACAGTATGGAGATACCTGAAAAAATTCAAACTAGAACTGCCTTGGGACCCAGCAACTCCACCTCTGAGAATTTATTGGAAGAAACCCGAAACACTAATTCACAATAACAGAAGCAGCCCTCTGTCCATTGCAGCATTATTTACAGTCGTCAAGATCTGGAAGCAGCCCAAGTGCCCCTCAGTAGATGAGTGGATAAATAGCTGTGGCACATTTACACAGGGGAATACGACGTAGCTATAAGAAGAAAAAAATCTTTTGCGGAGGAGTGGATGGACCCATAGAGTATTATTCTGGGTGGGGTGAGCCAGTCAGAGACAGGCACATGGGTGCCATGGGATTTCGCTTTTCTGTGGAACCTAATGAACAGAATAAACTAACAAATGAAACACAGACAGACTCATAGCTATAGAAAACAGACTTACAGTTGTCAGAGGGGAGGACCAGAGGGGCTGGGTGAAACAGGTGAAGGGATTAAGCAAAAAAGAAAATAAAACAGAAAATCCTCATTGACACAGACTAGCATGGTGGCTACCAGGGGGAGGGGGGTTGGGGGAGGTAGGAGAGAGCAAAGGGGGATAAATAGGGATGGAAGGGGACTTGACTTGGGGGGTCAACATGTAGAGGATGTATTACAGAATTGTACACCTGAAACCTATATAATCTTATTGGCCAATGTAGCCTAGATAAATTCAATAACAAATTAAAACACATACACACACACAGACACACACACAGACGCACACACACTACATTAGAATCCCCTAAATCTCATGACGTGCAGCTAATGCAGCTGGATGATAACAGGACAGGCACTTACCGGGCCAGACAACAGCACAACAGGCAGCCATCATGGCCAGAGGCTGCTTCCGAGCTGGGCCCTATGGTGAGAAGCAGCTCCTGTCTCAGAGGGAGCTGGCTGGCCAGGTGCCATCTCTAGAGACAGCTACTATCGCGAGAGGCAGCTACAGGGGCTGGATTAATAAGGGGGAGAATAGAATGTGGTTTCCAATGGGGGGAAAAAGAGGCAGCAGGGACGCAAGAATGGGGAAAAGGATCCAACTTCATTAACTAGAAATGTCTGTACTTAGTACAATAGCCAGCATCCGGACACGCACAACTAGAAAGCTTTGCGGTATAACAAAGATGTGATTGCTAACGGCAAGAGAAATGACAGAATGCCCAGCGGGATTCCTAACAGAAGTGCTGGTTTTATGTAAGAACAACTACAAAACTTTAATGAAAGTATTAAAAGAATATTTAAATCAATGAAACAATATACCGTTTTCTGGAAAAGACATCCAAATATTTTGAAGACGGCAACTGTCCTCAGCTTAACGTAGAGGTTTAAAACTTCCAAGGGAATTGGATTTGCAAAACTTGGAAAAATGAATTTTAATTCCTACCGTGGGAATGAAGGAGGGAGACTCTAGCGGTGCTGTAAGAGACCAAGGAAGGGGGATTTGTCTTAATAACGGTCCTGCAATATTGCAGGGTATTATTATTATCATCTCTGTTTCAATGAGCAAAGTAGAAAGAGTTCAGTAACTTGCACCAAAGTTTACGGCATGGAAGAACCAGGAGCAGAATCCACTCCTCCAGGTCCCTCACTCAAACCCCACACCCTTTCCACTGTGCCACACGGTTAGAAATCACATTGCAAAAGCCCACTGTCCCAAAACACACCCCCAGATGATTGCTTAGGTGTCCCAGGGATTTGGAGATTTTTTTTTAAGTTGGTAGTTAGGAAAATGATGTTTAGTTTGGTCCATTTATTCCAGTTCTTGGTAGCATTTAAGTCCCTAGATTGTCTATATTAAACATGCACATTGCATTTACCCTGTGGTTACATTTCGGCGTCTTATCAATTTTATATCCGAGTCAAAGTGGTGAAGCATATACATGCCCCGTTACTGTCACTTGTGCAGCCACCAGGAGGGCGACAGCCAACGGGCAGGCCCGGGCTTCCGGCCCGCCTGGGCCCTGGGCTCAGACCACCCGTGAGGAAGCCCCTGGAGGCCCTCCCTGGGAGCCGCTTCCCTCCAGAGCGCTGCTGCCTGCAGAGGCCCAGCAGACAGCGCAGCCCGGGACTGCACGGAGCCTCCCCGAGCCCCCTGCCCAGACGCAGGGCAGCCCGCCCCCGGCCAGCCCGACCTCAGGTAAGAGAGGATGTTCTCTCCCGAGTCCCCCACTTCTAAACTAAATTTAGCATCTGCTTTTAAAACCTTTTCTAAATTTTTGAAATATAATACACATGCAGAAATGTAATAAAGCATGTGAGCAACACAGTTAAAAATCACAGCGGAAATGCTTCCTTCTCCTTTTCTTTACCCCATCTCTCCCTCCTTCCCACCTTGGAAGGAAGGAAGGAAGGAAGGAAGGAAAGGAGGGAGGGAGGGAGGAAGGAAGGAAGGAAGGAAGGAAAGGAGGGAGGGAGGAAGGAAGGAAGGAAGGAAGGGAGGGAGGAAGGGAGGGAGGGAGGGAGGGAGGGAGGGAGGGAGGGAGGGAGGGAAGAAGGGAGGGAGGGAGGGAGGGAGGGAGGGAGGAAAACTCCCTCCTCACAGGACTTTCTCACCCCCCCGCTTTATGTGCCCTCTGGCCCCCTTTTTCTCCCTTTCCCCTTCTCACTGTCCGTGAACTGAGAGACCACAAGAAGCCAGCACGGCTCACTCCAGACAATTCAACTGCCTCTGTGGCATAGTATTACTATACAGTAAAGTTGTTCTATTATGACATGCACATCATGTACATGCAGCATAATGCAGCGTACACACCAGTTGCATGCATAAATACAATCAGAGTAGTAGTATGTAATATGTAATATGGGGAAGGGTTGGGCTCTTAAAGGCACTTAAAAATTACCAAGTGTGACTCCAGCTCTATTATGTGTATCTATGTGTGTGTGCATGAGTGTGTGATAAAAATACAGAGAAAACAGAACACAAAACCAAATGAGACTGAAAAGAAATTCACAATATATAAACCTGGACTCTATCTGGGAGGTAGATAAGGTTTGTACTTTTCTTTACTCCAAAGCTGGGAATTTTCCATATTTTCTAATCTTATAATTATACAAAAATGTTTATTTATTTTATTTTATTTATTTTTTGTTTCTTTATTTTAAAAACCACTTCCTCTGACCCTGCCGCCAGAGGGCCTCCTGCCACACTGCTCCCCACTCAATGGACAGTACCAGTTCTCATTCCCGGGCTGTCAATGTCCCTGAACTTGACCTTCCTCCCCCATGCGCAATGCTCTCCTCAAGGGCCTGTGTCCTTCCTCTCCAGTCCCCCTGAAACACAGCAGGCTTTCTTTAAGACTTTTTGAATTTCTTGAACTTCTTAAGAAATGCAGGGGAAGGAGCAGGTGAACTTTAATGGGCATAAACATAAAGCCCGGACTTTACACTAATAAAGTGTAGTACACAGACAGATCCGGAAAAATGAACGTGATCGCCTTCATCGGTGCATTGCACACTGCACGGGGACAAAGACTGACGTGCTTGGGCCTGGCCAGCGGGGCGGCGGCAGCCAGCACAGCCCAGGCTCCCTGGTCTTTACTTCCCACACGGCCGCGTTGAAAGCCTCACTCGGCCGTGCCTCTGTGTCCTGATGGAGTTCTCCTGATCTCTCTGAGTCCCGGTTTTGTTGTCTTTGAAATGGAGGAGAGTCTTCTTCAGGCGCTGCTTCCCTAATAAGGAGGCTGCTTTGCTGGTTTTGCCAAAGGCCAGAATCTTGATAGCAAGGGTCATGCCCTATGGCTGTTAAACCAGGACTTTATGATCGAAAGGATGAGCCCTTGCTCTGCCATGAAGAGGACAGGCTAGGCCCTGGCTAGTGTAGCTTAGTGGATTGAGTGCGGGCTTCGGATCAAAGGGTTGCCAGTTCGATTCCCAGTCAGGGCACATGCCTGGGTTGCGGGCCAGGTCTCCAGTACGGGGCACGGGAGAGGCAACTGCACATGGATATTTCTCTCCTTCTCTTCCCTTCTCTCTGAAAATGAATAAATAAAATCTTAAAAAAAAAAAGAGGACAGGCCACCTATAGGGTGGGGATGGAGTATGGGTACCCAAGACTCAGGTGAATGAAAAGCATGTCATCTTCCCTTTGCCCAGGAGTACCTGTGCTTGGGCCCTGCCTGGGCAGCACCAGGACATGCCCCGGCAGTGCCCAGCATTAGTGGGTTTCCTGTGGCACCAGCACACTGGGTCGCAGTTACTGCTGGGACTAGCCTCCGCTGTGGCTCCTGTTTCTCACTCAACTCTGCATCCTCAGTGCCCGACCTCGGACCCGGCTTGATAACCAACATGGGAGGCACAGGGCAGGGCTGGTGGCCTGGGGCCTCTGCTCCCAATCAGGCGCCCTGAGAAGTGCAGGCTCACCTCTGTCTCACCTCCCCCCAGGAACCTTCACCCCTGGCACACAGACTCCAAGTCCGACCAAGGCCCCGGCCCCCAGGTACCCGCAGGCAGGTAAGAACGTGCGCTGGGAAGAGCAACCCAGCACCACAGCAGGAAACACAGCTCTGGGGCAGGGGCGCAGCGCGGTGGGGTGCCAGAAGGCAGACTGAGCCAGTGATGGTGCTTCTTGGTTCTAGCAGGAGAACCAAGCCTAGCTGTCTGCTACATCGCCCTCTGGTCTTGGACAAATCACTTCCTCTCTCCTGGCCACAATTTTCCTATAGGCTGCGAGAACTCTTCACCCTTAAGGTGCTATGATTCTCTGCTTGTGTGTATAACCTAAGGCCGTTCCATTTGGATTTTTTGAGGCCATTCTTGCTCATTGTAGGTGATCTCCTGTGGCCATTTACCCCTGGAGAAGAGCCAGCCCTGATCCTTGGACTCCACCAAGTTCAAGTTTCAAGTACGTACCAGCGCCCTGTCACTCCTGTTGCTTTTGTCTGTTTTGGACGAGGTTGCACAGGATAATAAAAAGAGGTTTGTTTGGTCGACTCAGAGTCAGACTGCTGGGACTCAAATCCCAGGTCTCCCGTTTCCTCGTGAGGTGGCCCCCCTCACTCAGCTTCCAGAATTCAGTGCCTTCAGCTGTAGAGCGAGAATGCCAGTTGCATGGGCACTGACAACGTCCTTTTCCCTGCACAGGGTTTTGTCTGAAACAAGATAATGTGGGTGGAGGTGATTTGGTACTAAAGCGCTCCGTGTGATTTGATTCAGTCGGCTCGCACTGAGCGAACGCCTATTGAGAATGGGCTGCGTGCTCTGCAGATGGCAGTTGTGTTTCTCACGAACGCGGTGGCAGCAGAAGGACAAGGACGGTGCGGAGTGACTCCAAATCCCAACGCTCATGTTCTGGGTGCAGTTCTTTTTTCTGTTTTGAAGGACACCCAGGCTTCCCCACCCTTGCACACTTTTCTGAGGTTCTAGAGGAAACGCTTCCCCAAGCCTGGATCTGGGTCATCAGAGGCTCAGGGCGCCCCGTGTCTGCCGTTTGTGTGGCGTTTCCCCAGCTTGTGCATGGCTCGCTCTCCTCCCTTCTGTGTCCACAAGGGAGAAACTGATGCAAAGCGAGGCCTTCGTATCTGACCGGCCCGCAGGCCCCTCCCAGCCCCGGATCCTTTCTGTCCTGCTTTCCCGAACGCCCCCCAGCCGCCCAGTCGTGTGTCAACGGGGCATTATTAAGTCTCTGGAGCCTGCACACTGCCTCCCTTTTCATATCGCCGCAGATCGCCTCCGCCCGCTCTCGGCCGCGGTGAGAGGGCCTTGCAGGCACAAAGACGCGATTATGCCGCCGCCGTAGGAAATGATAGCCCTCTCTTCCCCCAGGGATTCCAGAGAAACCCAGTCTCGGTGCAGATGGCGGCGGTCGTCAGACTGACCTTGAGAAAACAAGTTTTCTGTGTCTGTGTCTTTGTTGTTACGTGCCGCGGAGTCGGCTCCACCCCCTGGCGACCCCGTGAATGAGTGATGTCCTCATGTCCTGCCCTCACAGCCTGCCCCACCCCTGCAGAGGCACACCGATGGCTTCTGTCACGGAGTCGGGCCAGGTCCTGCTCGGTTGTCCTCTTTCCCGGCTGCCTTCGATTTTCCCAGCAAGACCGTCTTTCCTGCAGAGCCCTGCCTCCCTAACCCTAACCCTAACCCTAACCCTAACCCTACCTGTATCTATATGAGTAATTCTTTATTTGAATCTACATCTATATGTCTATCTTTACCTATGTAGCTCCATTCATCCATCCATCCATCCAATGGGAAATACAAGTATAAAATAAGGAGTTCCGGCATCTCCTAGTAAATGTTCTGCCCATTCACACACACAGTATCCCACACGATTTTCAGCATTCACTCATTCTTCCACTCAATAAGTATTTATTGGGCTCCGACTGTGTGCCGGGCACTGTGTTATGCCTATTTTTATACTTTCTGTGCAATGATTAGATAGATAGATATCTCAAGATAGATAATGTGATCTTCATTAAGCAATTCGAGTGAGTCCTACATATTAAAAGTGACTCCGTTCTGAGCCCAGCTCTAAACCCAAAGCCCATCCAGTGTGTGAGGTCCTTATTTATATTTACTCGCCAGTGAAACTGTCTCTGATTCCCTCCGGGAGCCGGATCCCCGCCTTTCCTCCCGCCTGTCTCTCAGACCTGCAGCTTTACTGGGCAGCCTCGAAGCAATGCCACGTTTACCTGCCTGTCTCAGAGCCACCTGAGAGCAGGGGCAGGACTCCATTCACGTAGCACAGTATCAATCAAAGAGAAGACGGCTGTTACATTTGTGCTGATCTGAGTGGTCTAGGATTGTGTCTTCCAGGGTGTCCTCAGCAGCTCCTCAGAGAGGGGGCCGTGACAGCTGTCCCTGTCACCCTGGCCGTCCAGAAGCTCAACCCTTGCCTGATGGAGCTGTGCCGATTTTTCCAGCAATGCCTCTGCATGAGCCCGAGGAGGGAGCCCAGGGCGCAGGCCAGGAGGTAAGCTGGGCTCCGTGTCGCTCTCCTGGTGTTTATATGCATCCCGTTCCACACGGCTTCTCCGCAGGATGCAGGTGACCGGGCCTGAACGAGTCCGCAGATGGGTGACGGGGGTGCCTCAGGGAATGGACCCTCTGCTGGTTTCTTCACTAGACTGTCACCTTCTGGAGAGCCAGGGTGGAACCTCATTCACTTCTGGGTCCCCAGAGCCAAGTGCAGAGCCTGACACAGTACGTGTAGTGGAGTCACTGTGTCCTCTCTGCTGGAATGGTGACAGAAGACTTTGAGTGTCTCTTCAACCAGCCTGGTGAGACTGGCTGGAAGGCAACACCCAGAGGACGTGCCCATCTAAACGGCGGCTCTTTCATAAGCCCCTAGCAGTCATTGGCAGGCCACAGGAGAAGGTTGGTAAGAAGGAAATGAGAAGGCAGACCCCGATCTTCCGTTAAGAAGGTCTGGGTGCAGGCCCTTTCCTGCTCTGGGATGCTGGTGTGCTAGCCTGTCTTCTGGATCCTTACTCTTGCTGGGCACCCTTATTCCTGGCTGCAAACTCAGAACAGAACAACAGGGATCGAGAGTCCCGCCCCCTGGTGTGAGGCCAGTCTCTCAGATCGTCAATGTTATTGTCAAGGTCTACTCATTCTATCCTTTCGCTTTTCCAGTCTCCGCTCGCCACTGCCTCTGAGCCTCAAGCTCAGGTTAGCGGCCTTTTTCCATCCCTCCTCTCTGGCCCTGGTCTCGGGTCCCTTAATGACTGTGGCTGTTTCCTCCACCCAAAGAGGGAAATATGCAAGATCCCTAGACCAAGGGTGTTGGCAAGCAGGGTGGAGGCATTCCGTTGGTGGAGAAGGGTAGCAGCGTTCTTGCCCACATTGCCAGATGGTTGTGAGGGTGAGTTGCAGTGAAACCATCTATTCATCGCTCCTGCACAGCGCCTGCGAGGCTGCACTCAGCGGTTGCTGATTGACGAAGATACACTTGGGGTTGTCGGCGTCTTGCTCCCTCATCCACTCTCATAGCCAAGTTTGACCCCCACCTCCGGCATCCTAGAAATGTAGTAGCCAAACACCCAGTGGCCACGTCCGCTGTGGACTGTGCCTGACATGTCAAGGTTTTGAGATGTCCTGCTGAGAACCCCAGGTCACACACTCACCACAAAACTAGCCCTGGCGATGGTCGTCCTCCCACTTGACTCTCAGATCCACTCTGCGTTTTCCCCGGTCTGCTCCTCAAGGCGGTGGGGGTGGGGGGGGGCGGGCATGCTGACTGGTGCATTTCCCGTTTCCCAGACACCTTAGCAGCCCGCCCCTGTGAGTTCGTTCAGGGGAAGACACTGGCAGGAGGTGGGAGGACAGTAGAGGGGAGAAGCCAAGGGTTTTCTCCCCCTTTACTCCTCCATGAAGCAGTATTGCCATTTCAGTTTTTTTCTAACCTTTTCAGAGTTCCTCTGACCCCTTTATAAATTCCCTCTCTAGAACCACTTGGGCTCTGCTTTTCCTAGCTGGGTCCCGACCCACACGGGCCTTACTGCCTAGTTACGGAATGGGACTGTGCTCCGGCATGGAGCAGCTCCCCTGGGTTAAAATCCAGCTCGCCCCCTCGAAAGCAATGTGTCCTTGGGCGAATCCACTTATCTCGGGGCCTCAGTTTCCTCAGTTTTAAACTGAGGGTGATAGACCTGGGGAGTCTTTACAGCGAACTTGCCTGAGTAGTTAGCCGCGCCCCGGAGTGTGCTAGAATCACAGCGTGATGCAGGTGGAAGAGAAGTTAGGGAACGCTGGGCTCACCCTCCTCATGTTTCAGGAGAGGGGTTGAAAGGGAAGTGGATTCTGAGTCCACAGTGAGCAGGCCCCGTGGCCGGCCCTGCAAACCCTTCCTCCTGATGATGTGATTGGTGCCGTCTTCCCCGTGGCCCTTTGAAGAGGTTGTGCGGGCACCGGCCAGGAGTAGGATATTATTTTGCAGAGAATTTTGCTGCATTTTTAACTGTAATGCCCTGCATGCTCATTCCATCTCACACACACACAAATAAATGGGCATCACCATCTACTGAGCACCTGTCACAAGCCCGGCGCTGTTCAGGAATTTTGCAAATGTCATCTCATTTAATCCTCCGAAGTGTAGGTTCTGTCACTGCCTTTCCTTTAGCGACAAAAAAGCTGAGGCCCAGAGAATGAAGAAATCAGCCCGAAGTCACACATCCTCGTGAGTAGTGATGCGAGGACTAAAAACAAGCCTTTCTGACTCTGAAGTGTACGCTTTTTCCCACTCATCCCGCACCTCTCCTCCCACACCCTGCAAAGATGGAGAGGGGGTTCTTCGCTGGGAAGAATTGTCCATTGTGACTTCTTAAAATTCTGCTTGTCTTCCAACCGCAACAGAAAGTAGTGGTGGCTCTCTCCTCTGATTTAACGTTTTAGGTTCTGTCTCGAATACTATTCCTGGTTTCTGAAGAATGCGACGTACATCTGTCAGAGGGCGAACAGGGTGCCCCGCTCCCACAGTGAGTATGCAGAGGGGCTGTGTTGTGACTTGGCCAGAAATGCAGCTATGAAAAGGCTCTAGAACTCTGAGTAATTTTTCTGCCTGAGTCAGGGTCCAGTTCTCGTCTAGTCATCATGAATCTAGACAGAAAGAGTCTAGGGTACTACTGGGTCCCCTTCACTTAACAGTTTGATGTTTGCAATAAGGTATTTAAAAAAAAAGTAGGAGTCAGCCAGAACAAGCGCTGTTGTTTCCTGTGTGTGACTTTCTCCTTCCTGAGTCCCACCTAAGCTAAAAGCACAAATAAGCAACAGAGAATCAAAGGGAAGACAACATCCACAGAGACGCTCTAATTCCTGGCCAAAGCTAGTGTGGACAAGGAATTTAAGCAACAGGGGCAGCGGGAATTGCTGGAAGGGGCATGTGTGGTCCCTCCCCACTTGTCCCCAGGGCATCAAAGCCCACGCGGCATCCGCTTGTTTTCCTCCCTCTCCTGCAGACACAGGGGCTGACGTAGTCTGTTGGGGCCTAAAGCCAGCATGTGGCCATTTCATTAGCCGTCTACCCAGCCTCTCTGGTCAAGGGACTCTGCTCTTCTAAAACTCATGGTGCCGTGTTGAGCTCTGGAGAAGGCCTCCCCCTCCATGTGACCCAGGTGTGAGCCAGGTGCTCGCACAGCCAGGCCTGGCCATGTTTCACACAAACAAACAGTCCAGCTACCAGCTCCTCCCCTGTGGCCTTAAGGAACAACGGATGAATACCATGACAACACCTCTTAGAGACTCTTCTTATTCTTTTGCTGCCCGTGATTTCTTACTTCCCACAGCTACCCTCTCAAAGCTCTTATCTAAGCTGTGTGCCTCAACTTACCACTCGACAGCTCTCCTAAAATCAAGTTTCTTGGCTCCTGCCTTGGTGTCCAAATGCATCCTCGGTTCATTTTCATTTCCTTTTGCCTCATACTTCTTCCCTCTGAAACACATTCCCTTATTTCATTTAAAAATATTGTAATTAATTGACTGGAGAGAGAGGGAGGGAGAGAGACATCAACTTGTTCCAATAATTTGCACATTCATTGGTTGATTCTTGCATGTGTTCTGACCAGGGATCGAACCCGCAACCTTGGTGTATGGGGACGACAATTTAAGCAGCTGAGCTGCTACCCAGCCAGGGACTCATCCCCTTATTTCTTATGCAAATCTACCCTCCCACTTCTCCTGTTTTCTCTTCCTATCTTCATCCTTCTTTTTTTTTTCTTTCAGCACAAAAGCCAAGCCTCAGGAATAGGGCATGAGGCTCAGTAGTGAGAGAAATCCCTTTACCTGGTGTAGGCAGAAGAACTGAGAAATCTTGCCAACTGCTTATAATTCAGTAGCTCTTCTTTTGTTCTCATCACATTAAAATCACCACACAAACAACCTAGTACATTTACTGGATGGCACAGTAATGGGTTTAGGTTAGTTTTATGCACACTGGGGAGATGAGGCAGGTACAGCTGGGTGTTAGAAAACATCACTGAGCAGAGCACGGGAAAACCAAGGCTGCCTTAGACTTGACCCTGCTGCCACCTCGCAAGGGGCATCCTGCCCCGGCCCTTTCTCATGGTGCAAGTGGAAGGAATGCAGCCCCGGAGCCCCCTGTCCAGAGCGCTGCACACACCCGCCCTCCGGAAGAGCCTGGTGCGGTCGGAGTTAGTGCTTGGGTGGTGTGTCCTTCTCGGTACTTGAGCTCCCTCTTCTTCCTTTTTCCAGCCTTAAAGCAAAGATGCCTTGAGTCTATCTGCCAGTCTGTGTGAGGCCTCGGGAAACCAAGGGCACCTACCAATAAACTGGGCGACGTCTCTCCACCCTGGCCCCGGCTCACATTGGCCGCATTTGCGCAGAATCCACCAAGCTTCAGCTAGATTATCAGCTAACGGAAAGAGGTTCTTTTTGGAAGCAGCATTTCTCTCTCTCCTGTGACTCTGGAAGATAGCGGAGGAGAAAGGCCACATGTTAAAAGGCTCATAAGCAGGAGTCATGCCAACTCTCCTGCCTGCCCGAGGTCATAGAAACCTCGTATCTGTGCCCAAGAAACTCCCACAATGCTTGCAGCAATTCTGAGACTGGAGACACAGCGGAAGGGGACACACTGGCACCAATGAACCAGTCTGGGCACTGGGCTGACGCAGTACCGGGAGTGAGTTAGACTTGGGACCTTCGGAAGACAACAGAAAGCTGAATGAGGAAAACGGACCCTGGACTCTGGAGAGAGTCACGCGGTATTTCTCTGCACAACTAGTTCAGACTTGGGTATGTGCCGCTCCTCAGGCCCGCAGGACCGTGGCACCAGACGGTCTCCCAAGCCCCTGGAGTGGGCGGTGGCGGGAACCTTCCCTGGGGAGGAGGTGGAGAAAGCTGCTTTTGTTGCTGTCTCACCTGGATTCCTCATCTGTGCTTGGGGGTCCCCATCAGTATCCTCTGCATTAATGATGCGCTACCAGGGCTCGCAGAACTCAGAACAGTTGCTGTATCCACATTTTCCACTTACGGCGGCAAAAGGACGCAGACTGAGATCAACGAAGGGAACAGGTGCAGAGGGAAGGCTCTCCCGGGGCCCAGGCTCCGGCTTCCCGTTATCCTCTCCAAGCGGAGTTGGTGTCACGGGCGGGGTGTCTTCTCCCTGCAGTGACGTGTGACCACGTGTATGGCCTGCAGTGACGTGTGACCACGTGTATGGAGTAGCCTCAACCAGAAAACTCCTCCAAGCCGCAGGTGCTGGGTTTTTCCTGGGCTCAGCCCTGTGGGCATGCAGGGCCCACGTGGCCGACCTTGGTGGCTCCTCCTCCAGCTGCTGCGGAGGTCAGGCTGACACCCTATGATGTCACATGGTGACCTTCGGCCAAAGGTCCCTACGACAAGTCACATGGTCAGCTTAGCTTGTCTGGCGTGGCCCAGAGCTCCTGTGGGTTTGAGTGTGCACATGGCTATGTCTTCCTACTTCTGATCAGGGGCACTTGTGCGTGGGTGTGTAAGTGAGAATGCAGGTGCTGTCGTGATGTCATTTGTAATTCGGAACTCGCACGCAGCAGCCTTTTCTCTCTCATGTCTGAGTTCTGGCAAAAACCTTTGCTCTCACGCTCTTCCACCCACAGAGAAGAGAAAGGCCAGAGCTCCAGGGGTGCTGGAGGCCCGTGGTTCTCCGTCAGGGGTTACTGGAACCCCAAAGGACGTGCAGCAATTTCTAGAGACATTTTCGTCTGTCACAACCCGGGGAGGGAGGCCGCTGCCCGCATCTGGTGGGTAAAGGTCTAGGATGCCACTAAACGCCCAACAGTGACAGTCGGCCCCCACGACAAACAATCACTGGGCCCAAACTGTCCACAGTGGTAAGGCCGACATACCCCGTGGGAGGCCAGCGGGAGAAAACGGACCTTCACAAACCCTGTGAAATGTCTGGAACCACGTAAGTATGCGGCGTGTTATTATGCCGTAGCGTGGAGCAGGAGTCGCGCTCTGGAACTGCTGGGAGGACGGGTTTTGCTCATGGGGCCGTGTATCCCCATGGAGTTGACAGTTTAGGAGACAGCGTATCTTCTGTGCTAGTGAGAGAGGCTGGGGCAGCGTAGCTTCCTCCCTCCATGCGCGTGAGGTGCTGGGCAACAATCCATGATCCATAAACAAAAGCTTCAGTGCACAAGGACCACTAACGATTCGGGGAAGCCCTTCAGCGGCCTCTGTAAAGGCTCAGCTGTCCCCAGGTGTCACCGCTGGACCAGCCCCCGCTGTTCAGGAAGCCGAGAGGACTGAACGACTCACAGGTCTTGCAGCCAGGCTAACCTCTGAGCCGAGAACGGTCCCATCACACGTGCACTGGGACAAACGCCTCACCCTCGATGCCCCCACTTGTCCTCTCAGTAAATGGAGCTGATGTCCCCTCCTGCTGCTGCTGGAGGGATGGTCCGGACAAAATCCTGGGAGAGCACTCGTGGTGTGGGATAGACACTCAACACGTGTGTTCCTGTGAAAGGACACCGTTCTCACGGGGGCCACGGAGAGGAGAGCAGGCACTAAGAAGTGGCCAGCCCCACTACCGTCCCACACGCTTTCCCTGACTCTCTCATCCTCGCCATCCGAGTGGGACCATCCCCAGGTAACGGACTCGGGACTGAGACTGAGCTTAGTGTCCTGCAGGTACTGAGTAATAGGCCTGGCCCCGGCACCGAGGATGTCTGATTATAAGGCCCCGTGTTGCCCCACCCCAGAGCTGGGGCAGAAAATCCCTAAAGGAGAGAGGCATCAAGTTCCCAGGCCTGAGGCCAAGGACAGGGACGGGTCAACCCCGAGATCTCGCTGAAGAATGAACCGGGCCAGACAAAGCCAGCCCTCTTTCCCTTCAGGAGGCCTGTGTGGCTTTCGGCTGTCTTTCAACCCCCAGGGTGCCCCGGACGACCTGAGACAAAATCCCTGGGCCTCCCAGCCTTTGAGGTGCGGTGGGGGTACAGAACAGGGGAGCCCTTGTTCTCTGATTAGAGCCCGGGTCTCCCTGAGGCTCAGAACGGGGCCTCTTACAATGCAGCCCGCACCTGCTCATAGCCAAGCTTTAGGAAGCCTCCTCCCCCACGGAGGCAGCCCACCTGCCGCTGTTCATGAAAGGCTGTCCTGTCGAGGAGAGAGGGGGCGGGGGTCACGTGACCCAGGGTCTTCCTTTGGGGTATAAAGGACTCAGCACCCATCTTGTTTAAAGCTGAGGATCATACATCCAACTGCTTTCCAGTGGGACCTGCACGGTAGGCGCCCCCTTCTTCTGATGGGGTGGGGAGCCAAGAAGAGAGGGTGGGGCGGAGGGAGGGGGCAAGGATGGGGTGGAGGGAAGGACAGGGAGGGATAACAAGGGTCGACATGGACGAAAGAAGGGAGTTGGGAGAAAGGGAAGGACAGAGAGAGGAAGGGAAGGGAGGGGGGATGGACAGAGAAAGGAGGGAGGGGGTGCTCTGAGACCTGGCTGCGGCTCCAGGACGTATCTAGGAACCCAAGGCCGTCCGAGCTTTTGTGCAAGGGGAGGCAATGCCAGGGAAACAACCGTGGGTGCGTTTACCCGGGAAAACACCCTCCAGTCGGGTTCCCGCGGACCTGTGTGGGCCAGTGACTCTGCCCAGGGCGCCTGTGTGGAAATAGAATCATAACTAATGAGGACCGGCCTTACTGAGCACGGTGCCCTACCCCCCATGCACAAGGATTACCCATTAACCCTCATGACGCCCCGATGGAGAGCCACCATGTGGACATATTACTGTCCGTAAAGCGAGTTCCAGGCAGCCTCAGTGCCTGGCTAGGGCCCTCGAGGGAAAGGCAGAGCCTGAGCCCCACAGCCCCACCCCACCCCAGGTCTGCCCAGCCACAAAGGCTTTGCTCTCAGACAATGCCTGCACTGCGTGAGGTCGGTCATTGGGCAGAGCTTGGTGAACCAGGGCTCCAGTGTATGCAGCCAGTGTATGTGGGACTTGGGGACCCCTCAGTCCCACAAGACAGCACTGCCCCCCCGCCCAAGGACACTGACAGCCCAGTAGCTTCCTTGAGCAAATGAGGAAAAGGGGGTCCTTCCTCCAGGTGGATACAGCCCCACACCCAAGTGTGGGTTGAGCCCCTGACTCAACCAACAGAAGGTGCTAGATTTCAGCAGCTGCCCTTGGCTGTCTCTCCCCGAGACCCTAATGTGCATGTCCCCAATAGGGGTGTCCCTCACCACTGCTCAGGGCTGCACCCACATTTCCCTTTTCTTAACTCTTAGCTGGGGATTGTCAACCACAGGGTCACAGTACATCCCAGAGAGTGGCAGGCCACCCTGAGGGGCCTCACAAGCAAGTATCACCCAGAACGGTGCTATTTTAGAGAGGCAAGGGAGGGAGAAAGAGAGAGAGAGAGAAACATCAATGTGCGGTTGCTGGGGGTCATGGCCTGCAACCCAGGCATGTACCCTGACTGGGAATCGAACCTGCGATGCTTTGGTTCGCAGCCCGCGCTCAATCCACTAAGCTACGCCAGCCAGGGCTTGGTGCTAGTTCTTCAGTGCAGTATAGCTAGGCTGCTGATTTTGGATTTGATGGTCAGCAGGGCAGTGCAAGGTGACACTCCTGGACTGGTGACCTCAGTTCCAATGCTGTGTCTGGGGCACCACGGCACCCCTACCACGGTGCCTCTTCACAAAGGCAGTCTTCGCCAGTTACTGGACCTCTCCGAGCCTCAGTTTCCCACCTAGAAAGTGAGGCGTGAGATGGTCCAAGTTCTAGGGTTTCTTTACAAGCTGGCACACGGAGAAAGCTTGGTACAGCACCCAGCACAGAGAATAACCCGATAAGTGAAAGGGCAGGGTGTTTAAAGAAATAGGGTCTGACTTACTTTGTTTCTGTGTGGGAAAGCATGCAAACATAAGACTGACCATCGTAGCCGCTTTCAAGCGCACTGTTCAGGGGCAGTGAGCACACTCACGTGGCTGTGCCACCGCCCCAGCCTCCACCCCAGACCTTTTTCGTCCTCCCGAACTGACCCTCTGCGCCGTCCAGCACCAACTCCCTTCCCACAGCCTATTTTAAAAAATCGTATTAGAGCTGAGGGAAGGGCATGTCTGTAAGAAGGTCACTTTTCCTCATTTGCATTCTAATAAATATATGCCTGAAAATCCAATAAATGCATTTGCAATTCCAATAAACCCCGTCATTAGCCTGTCTTCTCTGAGCATCAGGACAAACCAGGGGAATGTCCCCCTGAAACGAGAGTCACACGAGAAAGAACAAACCACAGGCACTGTGCTGAACTGACCATGTCACCCAATAGGGGCTCCAATGTCCACGAGGAACTGGGGGAACTGCTACTTATTGAACCTTTACCGAGTGCCAGACACAGTGGCTGTCATTGCGAACATTTCCTGAGCCGTTTTTGTCCGTCAGGCTCTGTTGCAAATGTCCTGCTTAGACCCACTCGTTCCGTTCTCACGACGAACTACGAGGGCAGGTACTGTCGTTACAATGAGCCCCGGACCTGAGAAGGGGGACATTTTCACCCTCAATCGCCAGTCTCTGAGCCCAATGATCTCATTAGTGAAATGCGAGTTTGGACTCAAGATTCCAGTGCCTCTTCTGAGCTCAGACGGCCCGGCTTCTCCCACCGTGTGCTGGTAACGATAAAGAGCCTGATTCGGGAAATGCCAGGTACGGACATCAGCCTCAGGCAGGCGGGCGTGACTTCAGTGGGGTCTTCTGAAAGGCCACCAGCTGCTCACCCGTGCACAGGCTTTCCAGGGCGTGTCACTTTCCATCTAGAGACATCCCAGGCCTCGCCCCTAGTTTCTAGTCGGGGTTCATGGCCGTGACACGCAGTCATTCAGATCTGAACCTCTGCAGAACAGAGAGCCTGCCTAACCTTGAAAGTGGACCTGCTCTAAGAATTTGTGTGGCTCAGAAAGGTTATAGGCAGAGCGTTCAGCCTGAGCAACATCAGATCATCAGCAGAACATTAGAGAATGCTCGAGCTGAGTGAGAATCCCGAAGAACGCCCACCCTGCTCTTTTGCATTCATTCAACAAACATTTAGTTCACAGCCACCAGAGGCACTGTTAGGCCCTCTAGGGGAGGGTCCATAGAGTAGTGACCTCACATCCTACATGCGTGTTCTCCTCTGAAACACCTTCCTCAATGCCAGGCCCTGCCCACCGGCGGCATGCCCACGGCAGCCCCGGGTACCTATGCACAACCGCCAGGGCACGGGGCAGCCTTTGCCTCGGGGGGAGCACATCGCAGGTTGCTGCAGCCCTGCAAAGGGCAAGCTCGCGGGTGGAGCACTGGCTGCATTTCAGCCCCTGCGTGCTCGCTCGATGCAATGCTTCGCACGTTGCACAACATGCACAACCTTACCCAGCAGCCCTGAGTGTGCCACTGGGGTGACGTGGTCCCACTGCATTACCACTCACACTTGGTCCTAAAAACACGCTCGAAAGCAGGAGAGTCACAGTCAACCACCCGTCTAGCATTCCTTAAGGAGGGACATTCCTGGGAAGCGAACGTCCTTCCAAAATCCCTCTGGTCTTGAAGCTTTTCCCTTCCCTGTGGAATACACGGTTGAGCACAGGAAGTGCCTGCTGCTGACCTGGGTGCAGGGCAGCTTAAGTTGAAATGTGGTGGGCTCCTGGACGCTGCCCACCTTGCCCCTTCCCCCTGGCTGCCTCTGAGACACGTCTCTCTAACCCCCGGGACAGCCACAAAGTGTTCCAATTGCTGAAAAGCCAAGGAAAGGAAGAAAGGTGGAACGTAATTTGCCAGCAGGCAGAGCCGGCATGCTACAGCCAAATTTACTCACGTCAGGTGATGGTACGAAGGTTCAAAGTCAGCCTGCTAATAGGTGTTCAGAATGGCGCTGTGTCACCATGCATGGGTTATTTGAAATTCAACTGGCCAAAGTCAAAGCGGGTCATTGGCTCAATTGCCTCCCTTCCCCATTAGTCTGTGAACAAGTCACAGGTGAGGAGTGTGTGTTCCTCACCATGCATTCCCAGATCCCTGCAATGTGCCCGATGAATGAGTGAATGAATGAATGAATGAGTGAATGAAACATGCCCTCAAGGAGCATCTAGTAAAATTTCCATCTTACAGATGGATAAACTGAGTCTCTTTGATGGCACAGTGTTAGTGAGGGGCAAAGCTGGGACAGGAGGCCTTGCAGGCTTTGTCCTTGGGCTCACTGCCTGGTGGGACGAGGGGTCCTCTGGCATTTCTGGAAGCACACCTGTCACACTCCACTGGCTTCTCTCCCAGAAGGCCGCTCCTGGTGGCGCCTCAGTCCCACCCTGGGCTCTCCGGCGATGGATGTGTGGCTCCTCATAGGCATGCTGGTGGCCCCCGGCGTGGGTGAGTACTGGTATTCTACGCTGTGCTTCTACCTTAGTGTGTAATTATTTAACCTGAGCCCTGGGACGCATTGCCAAATGTCATCTGATTTGCTCATGACTGCTTTATCCCGTTGCCTGAGGGGTGATGGAAGTCAAACGTTAATGATAAGCTGTAAGTTTAGTTCAATGGATATTTTTGAGCGTGCCGTATAGTGCATGACGGATGAGGTGGGGAGCCAGGAAGAACCAAGGCAAGGTGCACGATCTTCTCTCCACCTGGTAGCACCCCCCTTCCCCTTTGCTCATGGGCCACTGTCCCTTGTTTTGCTGATGACCCTGGAGTGGCCTTCCTGACAGGCGACAGCTCTTGTCCCCTTTGGAGGTAAGACCAGTATAAAGGGGGAACACACAACCCCTACATTCTAAACTTGGGCCCCATGCCACCCAAACCTGGTCACCGAAGCCCACTTCTCAGCAGCCTGGAATAGTCATTTCAAGTCCCCTCGGAGTCTCGGTTTCAACTCTGCGTCTTCTGGCACCATCTGCTTTTCTTCCGTCTGTATGCTTGCGTAGCTCTCCAACTCCCCGGCTCACCGCTCTCCTTCCCACAGAGGGCTGGGCCCTGGAGTAAGGAGCTGCCCAGGTGTTCTTCCCTTCCCTTCTCACATCCAGGCGAACTCCGGACCAACACCCTGGACTCCCCCTCCCCCCGAAGCCTCCCTTCCAAACACAAGAGCAAGAGTGAGGCAAAATGGGTCCACAGCATTACTGACCACTAATCTTGACTATGGCCCAAGTGAGTGTGGACAGCACAAGAGGTCTGCTTGTTACCCAGGAGCCTGGAAGTGGAAATTACAGTGTAACCTTTGCACATAGGACTCGGGGTCTCCCGCCAGGCCCAGATGCTTCCAAACAGCACCCTGGGCCTTCTCTCTCGGGCTGAGCAGACCGGCCACCTCTAGAAGTTGCTGGGCTCCTGTTCACTCATTCCTTCTTCCGAGTGTACTTTTTTCCTTATGACATCGTTTTTATCATGAATCGGGACCCGACTGTTCGTGCGACTGGGGCTTGTATGTCAGCCACTCCCACTTGACCAAGACTTCAACCCGACTGGATCAAGTTCCAGCCATGAACTTGACCTGCCTCATTTTTGGTGACAAAACTGGGAAGTACTCTACAGCTTCCTGTGCCCCCTCATGGCTGCCCCCCGGGCGGTCCGAGTCGGAATCGGAGACCACGCGTCAGGTGTGGGCGTCACAGGGAGGGTCTCGGTGCCTCACTGAGCAGAGGGCCTCTCTGCGGGCTGTTTGCCGTCCCCAGGGCAGGGCTGGGTGCCGCCGGCGCGTCTGCCCCTCCACACAGCGGGGCAGCGCCGGTCTCCCTCTTCTCCTCACTGTGAAGGCAGGAGCTGGCCAGCGGGGTGGCAGTAGACCTGTGTGAGGAGACAGAGGCACCCTCAGGCCTCCCAACGTGCACCATCAGCTCCGCACCTCAGGGAGCTTTGCGATGGAGTCTGTTGCACCAGCCCCACGGCACACGGAGATACAGGCTCTCACTCCCCGTTGTCCCCTGAGGGTCCCTCTCCCTCCAGAACCCCTGGGGGAGGGGGCGGGGCCAGGGAAAGGCAGGCTGAGTGCCTTCCTGATGGATCTTCAGGGTACAATACTTAACACTAGGACATCCCACTCGTACCCACTAATAGACCTTAGCCTTCTGCCATCTAGAGATGACGTCTCCTAAATTTGCTAAATGTTTGCTGGAACTTAGAGTCTGTGTTCCTGGTGGGCATCACTCATTGGCCGTGTGCGGTGGCTGGTTCGGCCACGGTGCACTCATTCAGTCGCTGAGCAGACAGCGACCGTGCGTCCCCTGGCAGCGTGCTTACCCTCATGAGTCCCCCGTGGAGCGGGGAAACAGCTGCATGGGCAGGTCACTGCGGCACGGGGTGATCAGCGCAAGGAAAGAAGGAAGCCTGGCACTGGGGGGGGGGCCCGGGAAATGCTCCTAAAGTGCCCAGGTCGGGGGCCAGGTGGGACTCCTTGAACTCCGAGTGGAGCCCTGAAATGTTGGAAGGAGTCGGCGATGCAGAGTAGAGTGGACAGAAGAGCAGGCCCCCCGGGCCTCGGGCACAGCAAAGGCAGGGTGACAAGAGGCAGCTGGGAGTCCAGAAAACATAAGCTTTCCAGCAGCACAGGAGATAAGGATCGAGGTAGGAGGTGGTTGGGCCGAGCTAGGCGGGGACCAGGGCAAGGAAAGTCTAGGTGCCTGGTCGGAGCTGCCGGAGCTCCATCAGGGAGTCTCAGTTTCGTTGTCCGTAAAATGCTGTGCTAACACGCACCTCACGGGGTCGGGCAGAGGGTGAGAGGCGCGGGCGCTTGCCACCTGAAGCAAGAATGGTACCAGTGCCAGTCACCTCCCTCTCCCACCGAGTCAGAATCAGCTTTGTTCTGGTGAAGTTTATCCTCACTTTTCTTCTGACCCCCACCCCCGCTGCCCTCTGGACTGCGCGAGTGAGCTAATCCAGTCCCCTGAGACAAGCAGTTTCAAAGCCACGGTGACTTAGTCCATTGCTAATGAAAGTGTGTGGGTGTCGATATCCTGACCGTAGGGGGAGTATGTGGGGGCCCAGCGTCCCCAGTTAGCACACCTCAGCCACAGGACCGTCTCCCACCTCCAGAGCAGGAACTTAATGACCCGCGGCACCAGGAATGCCCGGGAAGTCATTATCTAGGAGTGGGAAAGAGTTGACAGTTGCCGCTGAAGCATTCTTCGCTGTTGGCTGGTGTGACATGAAACAGTGAGCAGTGGGCTTACTGGGGCAGTGAGGCCAGGTGCGCCCCAGCAGTCCCCTGGACCCTGGGATAAGATCCCAAATGGAACTGCAGCCCCCTCCTGCCTGGAAAGTCTGCGTTGCTGTCTTCAGGAGCTACTACCCCCGAGACCCAGCGCACGGCAGGTGCCGGAAATATATACGTAGGACTGAACTGGCGGGTATCCGGCCACCACCCTGGCTGTCACCCTGGCCTCGGCCCAGCCGGCAGGTGGTGGCTGCGCTCATACCAATCCCACCTCCTCCTCCTGCTCAGGGAGCCACCCTCTGGACACGCCCCACCGGCCGCAGGAGCTGCTGCCAGGACTCTCAAAAAACATCAGTAAGTGTTCTTTGAACTTTCCTTAGGAGACCGAGCTGGGTAGAGCGTGGCCTAGGGCGGTGGCAGAGAAAACGCCCCCTTCTGACTATGCCCGAACACTACTTACTGTGGCTACGTCTGTGGGTGAAGGGATTCAAAAGCCTCTCCCTCAGCAGGCTGACCCCACCACCGGTCTCTCCTTCGAGACAAAATACTAAAAATTCCCATCGAGAGAGAAATGGTGGCTGGAAGGGGAAACCAAAGGGAAATGAACGGTCTGATCGCAAGGGTCAGAGGTGACTGGTGTGTTAGCTTCCACCCGAGCTCTGAGCTCCCAAAGACAGGGTGACGACAGACAGGTGATGTCGTAACGTCCCCGGGGGAGGGGACGCTGTCTCATAGGGGCGGATTGCAAGGACTTCTTGGGTGAGTCCTTACAGGGCCATCGCTGGGGAACTTAACGCACCCTGAACTTGCTGCCCGCCAGCCCCGAATTCAAGGGTCACATCCGACCTTTCAGGGCGGGGAGCCGAGTGGGCCCAATGATTTGCATATGGTTCCTGCAGTCCAAGTGCTGGGTCCCACCCAGGCCCAGGGGACGGGTGGCCTCTCTCCGAATGGCATGGTCCCCAAGGGAAAGGCCAAGCCCCCGGGACATCCTACTTTAAACTCACGGGTCACACTGGGCACTCAGAAGACCTGGGCCAGGACGCAGCGTGCCGGGCGGCCCTGGCGGCCATCCCTCTCCAGTGACAGGGGCCTGGCAGTGACCACGCAGAGCCCAGCAGCCCCGGGTGGGGCAGCCCTGGGGCCCCCCCTGGCCCAGAGGGTTCATCCTCCGTAGGAACCAGTGTCTCTAGTGACAACTTCACAGCCGCAGGTTCTGGGGTGCCCGGGGCCTGCCCGGGAGTCACCCCGCCTGGCTCACCTACAGTTCCCACCGGTGCAGGTGCCCCTCACCACCCAGGGGCTTGGTTCGTGTTTATGTTCCTAACCATTGAGCAGCGTTGCCTAGTGACACGGGTGTTGTGACATCTTATCGGGTCTCTGTGGTAACCGTGTTCCTAGAAAGTTAGCCCCGGGTCAAATCTATCCTTAGAGAAAGGGAAAAGGTTTTCACTTACTCTCCACCCAGGGGGGGCGGACTGGGAAGGGGGGAAACCAGGCTCTGTAATCTGTTGTCTCTTCCTTCCGCTTAGATATCACGCTCCTCAATGGCATGTTTAAAAATGTGGAGAGTGCGTCTGAAATTTTCGGTAAGTTCGGTCTGAGTGAGACTGTAGGCCCCAGAGCTGGCGCGCGGGGGTGGGGCAAATCTCAGGAAATGACCTTGGTCTCTGCCCCCATGCATGCCCATGGCCACCCCAGCCAGCTCCAAACGATTCGGTCCAGGTTCTGGGCAGACAAGCGGCGCCTTTAGTGGGGGGCGCCTCACCGAGTCGCCCAGTAGCCCACCCCTCGGGGGAGGAAACGGAGGCTCAGGAAGTCGAGGGACTCGCCTAAGGCCGCACAGCTGAAAGAAAGAAGTTCTCCCCTGAATCCAGACCTTAGTCTCCCTGCACCCAAGTAACTTTATTTTCTCTCCCCAACTAGTAACTATGCCTAAGGCCTAAGAATTCCAACGGCCATCAAGCATTCCATTTACCAATAACATATCTATCAAGCAACTCTTAGTTACCATAGTGGTTTCTGTCATTGATTACTTAAGTTACTGAAAATATAAGACTATCATACGATGGACTTGAGCCAAAAAGATTCTGAACTGTGATTGAATTAGACAGCGCTGGGCACAGACTGCATCTAACTGCACGCACGACTGAGGGTAGGTGTCTGGGAGTTTTTGAGTGAAAACATGTTTACATAAACACACACACACACAAACACACACACACACACAAATCTTAGCGTGGCTCTTCTCATTAGCGCAGAGTCATTGCTTCATGTTTTTGCTTAGGGCGTGCCGAAATAAAAAACACAGGAAGGATGTTTCAGTGAGGTAGGAAGAAGCTGGAACCGTCAGGCCTGGGTCCTGTGGGTCCGTCCAGTGGGTCCTCACAGGCAGCTCTGAAACCCGACCCCCCCCAGCACCCTCTCATGACCCCGTGCCCTTCGGTCCCACACTCAGCCCCCACTAGCCCCCTGGTCAGAAAGGCAGGCGTGGAGACGGGGGGGTGGTCAGGGTTAGAGCCAAAGAATTAGGCACCATTTTCACGCCCATTTCATTTGCAAGAGCATTTTTGTTTAGGGCAAGTTATTGTCACTGGTGGATACCTCGGGCATGGCTCTGACCTTCAGCCTCTTACCTGTGAAACAAAGGTGACGGAATAGCACCTGCCTTGTGGGATTAACATGAGGTTTACAGGACAAGAGAAAAAGCGAATGCTTTCTAAAGCATCACTCTATTGTGCTATTTCAATCACAGCGTCAGGAACATAGTAGGTACCCCCAAATTACTACCATCTGTACCCCTTCTCTTCCTGCACTGACTTACAGTTCTCTAGTGTCTGTAGTCTATCATTGAGGATCCATTCAGCAAACCGACAGTGACTTAAATAATAAAGTTCTTTAAGCATCTCACATAAGCCATCTGTGGGCACCAGGACTGGTGCAGTAAGTAGCTCAAAGCCGGTCTGAGACCCAACAGGCTCGTTCTATCTTGGCCCATTGCTCCCCAGGCCTATAGGTTTTCCAGTGTTAGGTGTGGACCTCATGGTTGCAAAGTAGCTGCTGCAGTTCCAGCCAGCGTATCCTCACCCACATTCAAGGAAGGAGAATGGTAAA
Organism: Phyllostomus hastatus; assembly: GCF_019186645.2. Taxonomy (NCBI): domain Eukaryota; kingdom Metazoa; phylum Chordata; class Mammalia; order Chiroptera; family Phyllostomidae; genus Phyllostomus; species Phyllostomus hastatus. The sequence continues at coordinate 43,906,606 of NW_025334017.1, read as the reverse complement.
GATCAAAAGGATCTCCTTACACACTTTCATTCTTTATTAGGAGAAAAAGGATTTTCCAAAGCCTCTCATAGACTTTCCGTTAAGTTGTTTTGGCCACATCTGGGTTCTGTACTCAGGTACTCAGCCCTTGACCAGCTGCGAGCGATCATGTGACCTCCCCGGGGCCTTGGGGAGAAGGCTCCCCTTCCTTGAGTACTGTCACTTTTGTTGGCGAGGAAGAAGGGATAATGGCTGTTGGGTGGGCAAGCAGCAGGGACCCGGCTCATAAACCTGCTCCACTTTAATAGTCCAGCACAGTCCTGGGGACACAGCAGGTGCTGAGCAGGTTGACGAGGCGCCAGCCGAGCGAGCAGTAGGAAGTCGCGGGCCAGGGCTCCCTCCCGGGCTCTGGCTGCCAGCGCCCGGCCTGCTCCCCCCCTCCAGACTGCCTGGGCTCCCACTTCACCTGGCTGCAGGCCGTCTTCACCAACTTCCCCGCGCTGCTGCAGTTCGTCAGCGGCCTGAGGTGCGTGGCTGGCCTCTGCCCCCGCGACTTGGAAGACTACGGCTGCGCCTGCCGGTTTGAGATGGAAGGGCCGCCCGTGGACGCACCGGACGGGTGAGCCGGACCCCGGGGGAGGCCGTGGGGGGCCGGCTGGTGCTCAGCGGGGCAGGGGCGCAGAACACTCCCTGCTGGGGGGCTGCTCTCCTCACCTTTAAATCGCAGTTAGTCCGTGATCTGCTCGCATCCCAGGAAGTTGTCAAGACCCTATGTTACGTCCAGTGTGCTAAACTTCACTTTAGTTTCTCCGAGTTCGGGCCCACCACCCAGACGCATGCTAAAAGGCAGGTTCCGGAGACCCCGCCCAGATCTAGTGACCCCGATGACCTTTAGGGAGAACCCGGGAGTCTGGATTTTAAACAATCCATCCAGGTGACTCCTGAGCATAATAAATCCTGAGAACTACCTTGGATTCAGGATAGGTTTCTGTTCAATTTTCCACAAACGTGTACCAAATACCAACAATATGCGAACACCACGCTTAATATAAACAGAATGCCATCCCCGTCTCAGAGAGGTGCGTGTCTAGTGGGGAATGCAGAGGAAATATCAGTCAGTGCCCCGTAAGGATGTTCTCCCCCCGCCCCCCCACACAAGGGGAGTGAATTAGAAGCAGGTGCCATCAGACTAGCAATCGAATTTGTAATCTTGGAGGCATCAAGTGCGAGCAAGGATACGCCAGACAGACCCTGGCAGCTGCAGGGGCCCTTAGGAAAAAATTGGTGAAATCCGTTAGGGTTTTTTGACACATCACCTACGACCCAGTGATTCCAGTCCTCTGCTCCCCTGGGCTCTGTGACCCGAGGCACGTTATTGAACTTCCTTGTGCTCCAGTTTCTGACCTATAAAATAGAGGCAATAATAATGCCAAACTTATTGAGATATAATTGAAGATTAAGTGGCCAAGTACGAGTTAAAGAGGGTGGGATTCTGCCTGGCTTATTAAGTATCCGAGAGTATGAGTGAGTAAGCGAGAGTAAGCTGTAGGAGGGCTGGAGCAGGAGTAGTGACAGTAACGAATGACAGCAGTAGTGACAGCAGTATTAACAGCAGCCGCAGTGGCAGTAACAGTCACTGCAGAGCCGCAGTGGCGGGGGAGCGGTGGCGATGGTGGTACAACAGCAACGTGCTGGTAGGAACCTGCTAGTCGTAACAGTAGGCACAGTCTCTGCTGTAGCATTAATAGTACCAGTTACTATTACTGTTTACTATTTACTGCAGTAAAGCTGCAGCAGTAGGATCAGCAGTTGTAACCATAGCAACAGCGGTAGCAGCAGTAGTATGGAGGCGAGAAATGGGATGCAGGTCTTGACCTGCTCCCAGAGCCACGTCCCCACCCCACTGGGGCCCAGATCCAGTGTGAGGGCGTGTGTGTTCTCATCCACACAGACTCACGAAGTGGAAAGGACTCCTCTTTGGAATCCATGGGGCAGCCCTGGTCACCCTGGCGTTTCTCCCCTGGGACCCCTCTGTGAATGCATCAGGGCAACCTCTGGGCTCCCAAACACCCGGACTCCCCTTTCTTGCTCCTACCACGCGGGAGCCTCTGTGGATACACGTGTCTCCCACCCCGCTCCACGCCCTCTGAGGGCGGTCTGCACAGCAGTGGTGCTTTGCAGCCCCAGCAGCTGGCCCAGAGAGCTCAATAAATTAACTGATTGACCGGGTGGTCAACTTCTAATTGCTTTTCAGAGATGAAAAAGAAATGAATGGATTGATTAGAGAGTGATATGTCCTTCACTGAGAAGGACGAATGGCTTTGAAATGAAAACACAGATCTGTCCCATCGCCAAATCTCCAAGAGAAGGGATAGGTCACCTCCGGACCGAAGAGCAGAGCCCCATTTCCGGGACCGTGAGCAGACTGACCCTGGAGCCAGCTCGCTGACCCGCAGAAAGGGAGAGGCTGGCTCTGCAGGGCGTGGTGCTGGGGCCCTTTCTGGCAGCGTTTTCCTTTCGGGCCCTCCCTTAGCACTTCCTTTAATTAGTAAAACACCTTGAAAACCTGGGAGTCAAAGCAATGAGGCAGTAATTCATCACTGTCTCCAGCCCTAAAAGAATGATCACAGCGCTGACGGTGAGAACCCGGCAGGATCGTGGGTCCCACTCAAGTTCAATTACGTTGCACTGTTCAGTGGATGGGGGTGGGGGTTTCCAAACTCCTGGAGGACAGGGTATGGCCACCTTGAACTTGCACACTGGGATGCAAAAATAATTGCTGCCAAGTTTTGAGCACCTACCACATGGCAGGATTTATATGGATGATTTCTTGAATCCCCCCAAATTCTTATGAGTTATTTTATGTGAGAAATTTAGTAACTTACCCAAGGTCATCAGCTGCCTGTATATTTTTTCTTCGTTCCATTGGCCTCGACTGGCTTCCTCTGTGCCGCTTCCAGCTGGCCACACTGAGTGCCAGCTATACTCTGTGATCAACCTTGGCCTTGGCAAGTTACAGAGCCCCACGAGTCTCAGCCCTCACCCATGTAAAGGCTCACAATAAGAACAGCACCTGCTGCCTAGGCAACATAATTCAAATAGTGTGTGAGTGTGTGTGCGTGTGTGGGAGCGCACTGTTTGAAACAGACCGCCGCCAGGAACCATCCAGAGCCATGGGGTGACCGTGGGTTGTCTGCCTCCCTCCACCCCCGCCCCTTCTTGCCACAGCTGCTGCTTCCAGCACCGCAGGTGCTATGAGGAGGCCGCTGAGATGGACTGTCTCCAGGACCCCAGCAAGATTAGCACGGACATCAACTGCGTCAGCAAGAAGATCACATGTGGTGAGCACCTCTGGGTGTCCTCGGGGTGCTGGGTGAGAGAAGACTGTTCAGAGGCCCCAGATAGGACCAGGCCAAGGGCTCCCAGGGTTCAAGTTCATCATCATCACCACTGACATCCTTATCATCTATACATAGGGCCCCATGAGAGCTGGTTCTGTGGCACCTACACCTTGCACAGTAGATGTACAATACTTGCTTTTTGGGGTTGACACAATAGTTAATCAGCAGATCAACTGATTTACAATTTTCATATTTGTAGCAACCCTGGGAACTTGGGAAGGGCAAATAATTTGCTACTCACATCTCGTGTGACTAGGGGAAATTATTACCTCCTCTGAACCTCATGAGGATGGGGAGGGGAAAATCTGTGTCAGAGACTTGTTATGAAAGATGAATAATGCTCATAAAAGAGTGAGCGTGGTGATTGGTGTGTGTTAAGAACTCAATGGTGGAAGTGGAGAGAGAAGCTGTGGTGCATGAAGAAGGCTCTGGTGGTGGTTTGTAAGAATCAGCTGTCCACCTTGGTCTGCTGTGTGACTCCAGGAATTTTGTTTCATGTCTCTGGGCAGAGGAAGGAGAATAGATAAGGGCAGAGAGGGGGGAGGAGCATGGTGCGTTGGTGGTTCCATTTTGGAGCCACCCTGTAGAAGTGCCTACTATGCGCCATACACTTTATACACCGCAACTCTGATCTCCTAGAGAACCCTGTCAGACGGGGGTCATTATTCCCAGCTTCCAGACAAGGAGAAGGGAGCACAGAGAAATTAGATAGCTTGTTCAGAGTCACATGGCTGCTAAGTGGCAGAGCCAGGGTTTGAATGCAGGTGAGATGGACTCCACGGGCCAGGTGACAAGGATGAGCTGGAGTAAGGAGCTTCCAGAAAGATGTGGAGAGGCATGGGTGTAAGTCACTAGGTGAGGCGCACAGCGAATGCTGAAGGCACTATTCATTCATTCATTCATTCATCCATCAGAAATGTGCTGACCTCCTACATCAAGCCCAAGACAAGTGTCTAGGCACTGGGGACATCCTGATGTCCTATAATTTCATCATCATTGTCAGATACCGAAAGTACCAAAAACAAATGCGACAGTCTGTTAGACAGTGACAGGAGCTGTGGAGGACAGTCCGTCAGGGACAGGCACAGGGAGGCTGGGGTGGGGGCCCCTGTTTAAGCAGGAAGGTCAAGAGCAGCCTCCCAGGGAAGACGACGGTTGAGCCAAGGCAGAGACGAGGCGTATCGGGGAGAAGGGCAGTGCGGATGGATGAATCAGCACCCGTGGACCCCGAGGCTCGAGGTGCCTGGCGTGTTTGAGAAATGGGGGGGCCAGTGAGTCAGGGATGGGGTGGGAAGGGAGAAGGAGATGAGGTCTGAGAAGGAGTGGGATCAGCGGCTTTGACTTGGAGCTGGGGGGTTCTGAACACAAAAACCATGGCGTGACGGTGTGACCCAAGTGTCCAAAGACTTGCTCTGGCTCCTCGGTGGGACCGGACTGAGCAGCTGGGGAGGCGGTGGGGAGTTGTTAGGAGGCCACTGATGCAGCCCACACAGGAGGTGACGGAGCGGCCAGGACAGTGGAGCGGGGAGGGGGAGCCATGGCAGGCTCTAAACAGGATGAAAGCAGAGCCCATAAGATGGCTCGATGGGTCGTGTGAGAGTGTGTGTGTGTGTGTGTGTGTGTGTGTGTGAGAGAGTGTGTGTGAGTGTGAGTGAGTGAGTGTGTGTGTGTGTGTGTGTGTGTGAGTGTGTGAGAACAGGAGGGCACAGGGGCCCAGACTGGACCCACCCAACCCCTGAAGAGGTGGAGCAGACACACGAGGAGATGCGGAGACCACGGGAGGCGTGGAGCATGGGCCGGGCAGAGTGGGAGTTCACCTTCGGAGTTTGCATTGCCTCTTGGAATCCCAAGTGAGCTCTTGCAGCTGGCTCCGCCCCCCTTGCCCCATGCACAGAGTCCAGGGACCCTTGTGAGCGCCTGCTGTGCACCTGCGACAAGGCCGCCATTGAGTGCTTGGCCCAGTCCACGGTCAACCCCTCCCTGAGCCTGCTGGACCCTGCCTTCTGCCTGACTCAGCCTCCGGGTAGGAAGACCCCGGCCCCGCATCCTTGGGGGGGCTGGCGGTGGGGGCAGGAGCTGCCGTGGGCCCCTGGTGCGGGTGCTGTGCGTCTGCAGGGGCCGAGGCCATCTCTTTCTCACGGTCCGCACTCCCACTGCTCTCTGTGGGTTTCCTTTACAGAGACAACCAGCAGGAAGGAGCTGACGACCCTTCTGCCCAGAGGTAAGGCCTCCCAGGGGGGCTGTTCTCACTCGGACCTGATGGGAGCTGGCAGACCCGCATGCGTCATGCACATGTTATTCCCTGTTCCCCAAAGTTCCCACGATCTCTGAGTCCCAACACCACGGGTACCTGGGCGGGGGGTAGTTCAAGGTGCCCCTTCGCAGAGCATCCCTCATTTCCTGAGCTGGGGTCTCTTCCCCGGAAATAGCACTGCAGTGTTTGGTGAAGAGGGAGCTGACGTGGGTGTGTGTGGTGGATTTCTGGGCAAGTGCGCGCATGTGGTATGGTATGTGCCTGGTGCATGCACGTGTGTGTATGTGCGTGTGCATGCGTGTGGGGTGTGCGCTGCATCTCCAGGCATTCTCTGAGCCCAGCCTCCTTCCTCTCCGCCATCCTGCCTCCCCCTAGAACAGCGATCTCCGCCAGTCAGGGCGCCACACTCCACGGCCACCCTGCTTCAGGGGGCGCAGCCCTTTCACCGTCACAGCCTGTGTTCGGTAGAGTCACCTCCTCCCCCAGAACCCAGAGCCACCTGGAGTGCCTCCTGAGCTGGGGGCTTCTGGGCACCCCTGCGTTCTGGGAGGTGTACGAGAGGCAGGGAACCCTAAGATGGAGGAATGGTACCCCTTCTGTCTTGGTCCCTACCCAGCCTGTTCTTGGTTGAGACCCTTGGTGTTGACCCCATGCCCACCACTCATTGCTGTTGGGGGCTCTCTATTTTCAGTGGAACCCGCGGAGCCTGCGGAGCCCACAGACAGTGGCCTGCTGGCCCTCTCGGGAGAAGGTGAGCTCAGAGGCACAGGTGTGCGACCCAAATGCCCCTTTTGATGATAGCATGAGACTACTTGCTGGCATCACCTTCCCTCGCATGCCCCCTGCCTGGGCCTGCAATGGGTCAGCCTCAGTACATTCCAGAACCACTCCTTCTTCCTCCCGACCCCAAACCTCTACGGGTCCAGCTTTCGCCCACACTCTGACTTCAGCGTGGTGGGGTTGTCAGAGAAAGTGCAGAGTACTCACCCCCTGCCATCTGAAGTTGGACTGTGGATGGACAGCAAACAACTTTTAAGTATAAGTATGTCCCATGCAAATTCCGGGACATACTTAGACTAAGAAAGCATTTGCTACTTATCTGGAATCCCAGTTCAGCTGGGCACCCTGTAGTTTCAGGTGTTAAATCTGGCCACCCTGCACCTCAGGGGGTCACGGTGCCCAATGTCTCCCTAGAAGTTTGTTTCTCCCCCTGTGGCTGCTGCTGCTGCTACAGTAGGGAGAGCAGCAGAGGCCTGTGGTGTGACTCACCCCCGGCCATGTCCATGCCCAAGGGTATCTCATCCGCAAGAGCTCCAGGGCAGCCTGTGCCTTTGGGTCCAGGTCTAGAAAAGACATGAAGTGACACCTGTGCCCCACCAAAGCTTCACCAGATGCCCTGCCCATGCAGTAACCACTTCTGGTGACTTCCATTCTAAATGAAAGAAAATGCTGCAGACTTCACGGCCCATCAGACAATCCCCAAATAGTCCCCAAATGGTGCATTGCCCACTGTCGCCAGCCTGAACCCCCCTCCCCTTGTGGCATGAACCTGGGAAACACGGAAAGGAAACGGGTTTCCTCAAGGAGCCTGGAGTCCAGCTGGGGAAGCGCGGTGGATGTACACACCTTCCCCCCAGCACACAAGCACTCACGCCCGAGACCCAGTGGGTGCACACGGGTGCCCTCTGGAGAGGCCGTGGCCTGAATGCGGCATCGCCACCCCCCACCCAGGTGCAGGCGGGACAGGCTGTGAGCAAACGCCGTAGGGCTTGTGAGTGCGCCCCCGCCATGCGATGCAGCAGTCATGTGTGGGTGGTGGGCAGATTTGGGATACAATCCAGGTTTTCCCACTTTTTAGCTGCGTGACTTCGGCGGAGTGGTTTAACCTCCCCAAGCGTAAAGCAGGGTGACCAGAGACCTTTCTGTAAAGAGCTGGACAGCAAACATTTTGGACGGAGGATCTCTGTCGCAGCTGCCCAACTCTGCCCCCCTAGCAGGAGAGCAGCTGTAGACAGTCCGTAACCAGCTGGCTGTGGCTGCATGCCGATAAAACTTTATTTACAAAAACACGCCAAGGGCCAGACCATCATTTACCAACCCCTGAAAAGGGCTGATTATACTTGTCCTGTAGGGCGGCAGAAGATTGAATGAGAGAGAGCATGGGCAGATTCTGGGCCAGCATCTTCTTCCAGAAACTCGAGTGGAACTGTAAAAGCAGCACATACCATCAAACCACACGCAGGACACTAGAGGACTAGCCTAAAACACATAATCTCATTTAATGCCCGCCCAACCGTACGGACCTTCATGTTGAGATGGTAGATTGAAATGGATAAAGTTGTTGTCCAAGATGCAGCACCGAGTGGTAGGGCTGGGACTCAGGTCTCCAATGGGTCCTTGCTTCCTTCTAGAATAAACTCCCTCCCACAAAGATCTGATCTAATCAAGGTAAATACTAGCTCTTTCTCCCACTGGCTGGTTTCTTCACCTAAACATGGGACTGACCCTGATCTGGCCCCTTGGCCACTGACCCGGAACTGAAAGGAGCACCAAGGCCCAGACACGCTCACCACCCGATCAGATTGCCGTGGCGTCCTCCCCGCAGTCCCTCCGCTCCCAGCCCGTTGTTCTTACAGGTCACCCAGGCCTGGCCAACGTGCTGGGCTGGACTGGTCATCGGTGACTGATTGGTGATGGGGTGGGTTCTCTTCACAGTGTCTGCTGAGACCAGAGGCGACCAAATGACCACTCTCTTCAGGACAAGTAAGCCCAGGGGACTCCAGGAGACAGCAGAGGACAAATGCCATCTAAATAAATATTCGTATTCAGTTGGGTGACCACTGTTTGTTAGGGCCCTGAGGAAGTATTACTATAACATTTTGCAGATAACATAGGAAAATGAGGTTCTGGGGGTTAAAAGTTCCAAGTCACTCAGCAAGTGCTTTGTTGGACGGGTCTCTCCCTCCAGACTTGGGGCTGTATAAGACTTGTTTTCTCTGCGTCATGTGATAGTGACTCACGGAGCACAACCCCTCACCCAGAAATGTCTAAGCCGGGAGGTCATCGGAAGGGTTAACCTAACCATTTACTTTGCTTGTGGCGATGAATAACCGTGGATACTGTATTAATGAGTACAAATCATGGATCATAACTGCTTACTAATTACCAAGAATGGTTCCAGGGCGGTGACATTGTCAAAGACCTCCATGTGCTAGCATGTTTCTAAGCCCCTACACACAACATTCTGTGAGTTATTCTTCCTCAGGTCTGGGAGGCCCTTGATCACCCCCACTTGACAGCTAAAGAAGAAGATCCAAGGGGCAGGGTCATTTGCCCGGGGTGGTCCAGGGCTGTGCTCTGTAACTTCTGAATCTGTACATTTCATCTTTGAAGAGAACCATCTGCCCCAGCTTAGAACGATTCAGACTCTCTTTGTCCCCTTAGTAAATGCTTGGTGCTCACACAATACCATCGTAATCTTGATCTCTGACACGTGGAATGTCAAGCAGTTTCTTCCTCTCCGAAGCATCTTTGGAGTGACCATCTCTAGCCCTCTGTGGGTCAGCCAGCAGTCAGCAGTAAAATAGTAGCCTAGACTGTGGTTCAGAGGGTCAACTTCAGCAGGTGACCTGGGTTTGCATTCTGCTACTTCCTAGCCCCATGACCTTGGGCAAAGGACCTCCCTTTTCCTGTGTGTCACCTTTCTCATCACTGAAAGGGGGAGAGCATTGTGCTCACCCACGGGGTGGCTACTGAGGCAGTATGAGCAAAGCCCTGGGAGCTGTAGCTGGCGTGTAATAAGCTTCAGTCTCTTCAGGCTGCTGTAACAAAGGACCACACACTGTGTGGCTTGTCAACAGCAGAAATGTGCTTCTCACAGTCGTGGGGGCTGGAGGTCCAGCGTCTGGCAAGGGCCCTCCTGATCCGTAGATGGCGGTCTTCCTGCTGTGTCCCCGCGTGGTGGAAGACACCAGGGCGCTCTCTGGGGTCCCGTGATAGGGCACTAATCCCAGTCATGAGGGCTCCACCCTCACGACCTAATCACCCCAAAAGCCCCACCTCCTAACACCTACTCATTAGAGGCTAAGATTCTGACACGTGGACCTGGGGGGACATGGACATTCAGTCTGTAGTATAGTATGAACTTGGTTGCTGGTAAAAAGTAAATAAACTCATTTCACAGAGGAGCAGAGGCTCAGCCACCTTCCTGGGGCCACGTAGCAAGCTAAAGGGTCACACAGTTCTGCCTCATTCTTCTCTGTTAAAAAAAATATATATATATATGTGTATATATAATTTCAGCAGACTCACCTGAAGCTGAGTTCCCCAGCAAACCTCTCTGTGTGTCGGGGTGGGGGGAGGTGCGTCTCCTTTCGGCTCAGTGGTGGCCCCGCCAACGCCAGCTCCCCTGTGAGGCCCCAGAAGCAGAGCAAAGGCCACGCTGCCCCCCGGGCCCAGTGGGTGGGAGCTGCCCTGGAGAAGAAGGTGGGACAGGCTGGGGGGGGACACTGACCCTGTCCTTCTTTTCTGCGAGCAGAACCACTGCAAGACCCGGAAGGCACAGAAGCCGGGAGCACCCCCACCCCTTCAGGTAAGCACACTTGGTTCCTCCCGCTTTTGACTGCGTTGTTGCCTCCTTAAGTCCGGGGTGCTGCAAGGAGGCCTTGGAGAAGACGCCAGACTCACAGTGGGAGAAACCAGGAAGCCAGCTCCCTTCCAGCGCACCTGAGAAAGTAGACAAATGAAATGAAAAGATCGACCCATTCATAGAAAGACATGGAGGTTTACCTGCTATGGAGAGGCCTTAAAGAAATACAGAAAGCTCTATTTAATTTTCTATTCACATCACCTCCAAGTTCACGTGGTCAAGACAGCCAGGTTTAACATTTGAAAACACTTTCCCCCAGTCTCCCCCAAGCATCTGCACACCGACTCTGCCTGGGCCTCCACCAGCGGTGCCCAGAACTGCGCTGGGTCAGCAGATGGGTGGGGCCCAGCACCTGCCCTTCCCTTCCCTTCCTCTGGGCCAGACCGGGCTGGACACCTGGCTGCCCCCAGCTGGGAAGGCAGATGGGGCTGGGTGACGGGAGCGCCCAGGGGGATCCCGCGGGGGCCGGGGAGCCTGTCGGAGGGCGGCAGAGCCAGGTCCCGGCAGCCTTGCTGGCCATGGCGGGGACCCTGCGCTGAGCCGCCGTTGCGGTGTCTGCAGGGTTTGAACGGTTTTGCTTGCCCACTGGTGACTGTGGACCAGGAGATGGCCTCATTCCCCATCATTCTTGTCCCCCATCAACACTGCGCTGGGGCTTCGCTTTGAAGGTGCATGGGAGTGAGCACCACACAAACACAGGCCTGACGGGGACAGTTCTGTCCCATGCACCGTCGTCTGGAGGGTCCAGCACGGCCCCCTGTCAGATTTAAGGTGACCACGGAAAACCCGGGATACCTGCAGCATCCCCAGCCCCCCGAGAGTCTGCTCTGATGCCTGCAGACCCAGCCTGAGGACCCCGACCCGCTGCTCCGCTGCTCCGAGTCACCTGCCTGCCTCGGGCCTGGACCTGGTGCCCCTCTGCTCTTCCCGGGCCACTCTTTGAATGTGGGCTGTAAAGTCGTGCATTTGCAGGGTCTGCAGAAGTCGCCGTCACAGCCAGAGGGGGGACCGTTGTCCCCGCCAGCACTAAGTCTTCGGGGCTGGCTGTGTCGTCTGTCGGGCGTGGTCCCGAGCGGACAACTGGGAAAGGTGAGCAGAAGTCGGCAGAGGAGCGCCTGTCCTCTCCCGGCCTTGGGCTCTGGGTAGCTGGTGAAAAAGCCACTGTGTCGCACTGTGCCCTTGTCATGCCGTTGCGATTAGAAGGGGCCAGCCCCTGGCCAGCGGGACTCAGAGAGGATGGACTTCTGCTGGCACAGCTGCCGGGAGGCCGGGCCGAGGAAGGAGGGTCCTGACTGAGCGCTCCCCCCCCTCGCACGGGCCCAGAGGGCAAGGGCCTGGCGTCGTCTGTGCCATGGTTTCTTGGGCAGAACTGAGCGCTGGGTCTTAGCAACCACCCCCCGTGGCTCTCTTCCCTTGGGGTGCCTCGCCTAAGGCCCTGCACCTGCACGGGGCCACAGGCAGCGGGACACGGAGGAGGACTCCGGTGCTGCCTGGGCAGCCCTCCACATGGGGGTGCAGAGCTACGGGGGCAGCTGCATTTGAGAGGGAGGCCGAGCCCTGGGCGCTGTACCTTCTTAGTTCTTCCCACCAGACCCGTGAAGACCGGGTGTGCCCAGCGCAGGAGGAGGGCAGTAGTGTGGGGATGGGGAGGGGAGAGAGTCAGAAAACCAAGGTTCTGAAGACAAGCTCCACCAGGGTGCGCTAACCTGATGGAGTCAGGCAGCATGAGAGGACCACCAGGAGTCCCCCAGGAGGCTGGGTCCTGCCCGTCCCTCTGCTCAGCAATAAAATATTGCCCAACGAGCATCTTCGTTCCTGACGAGTCCCTGTGCCCAAGGGGATGTCACGAGGGCTCTGGGCAGAGCAGGAGCCCAGTGAGGAAGACTTCTCTCTGAACGACAACTCATCCTGGACAGGGGACCAGTCGCAAAACAGTCTCCTGGAGGCGTGGTGGGGCGAGGCGGAGGACACAGGACTCCTGGGACGGCCAGTGGCCATGGCGACCCGGGCTCCCCGCCCCCCCTTCTGTGAACACTGTCCTGGGGCTCCTGGCTCTCCTGAGTCCTTGTCTGTTCACCAGCTTGTGACAGGGTCACCTTCCTGCACCTGGGGAGTGAGGACCACACACAGGTGATGCCGCAGCTGGGAGAGATGCTCTTCTGCCTGATGTCCCGGTGCCCGGAGGAGTTTGAATCGTACGGCTGCTACTGTGGGCCAGAAGGAGGAGGAGAACCAGTGGACACGCTGGACAGGTAGGGTCGCCCGAGGGTGGCAGGCCAGTGACACGGATGCCGCGGTGAGTGGCGACAGCCCTCCTCTGCCCTGGCTGTCACCTTCAGCCTCACAAAGAGCTTGGTGCCCGACTGTATCCCTTAGGGGGGCTCATCGCCCCCAGAGGCCCTTCTTCCCTGTGACTGGCTGAATGTCACTTCTCGGGGGTCATCCGCTTACAAAGGGGCAGCCAGACAGATCCCTGCCTTCTGAGGTGGGGGTCTGGGGCTGTGCCACAAAGACTCTCCAGCCACCCCGGGGGGTCACTCTGCAAAGACACTTCGGAGGCCCCCGACTCTGCCTATCCTGCAAACGAGTAGCATATACAACCGGGGTCTCCGGTTGATTTGTTCTACCAGAGGCCACAGTGAAATTAGGGTCTCAGCGCCTTTTAAGTGTCGCTGGTGAGTTTTATATCTGAAGTTTATATTTACTGCTCAGGGAGGATTTTCACTGACCTCACGTGTTCGTTGATTTATTCATTCATGCGCATGTGCATTCAACCCCCATTTCTTGAGCTCTGGCTCTGTGCCAGCCACTGGGCTCGGTGGCGGAGACACAAAAACGATGGCACGTGAACGGAGCAGATCACACTCCCTGGGCCCAGCAGGAGCTCGCACAGGGAAAGAGGACACTTTTCTGACAAGCCCACGCAGTATGACCAATGCGTGGGGAGAAGCAGAGGAAGCGATGGGGACTCAGCCTGCAGATGAGTCGGAGCAGTGTAGCTGAGAGTGGCGGATGAGGCTTCAGGACTGACGGCAGGGGGGCGCTGGCCCGCCCACGCCAGGGCCCGGGCCTCAGAGCATGGTGCTGGCCGACTCCTTCCCCTGTGCTCACTGAGGTCCCACTCTGCGTCGGACCCTTTTCCAGACACAGGTCTTGGTTTATGCCCAAGGTAGCCCCTCCACTCCCTTTCAAGGCTGGGGGCCCCGTGGGGCAGCCTGTGGGTGTGGGACTACCTGCTCCACTCTGTACAAGCTTGCAGGGAGTGGGGCCGTGGAACGAGGGCAGGTCGTGCCTCTGTGTCAACGACAACTGGTGCCCATCCCCAAGGCCCTTAGTTTCCATCTGTTGGAAAATTATTATAATAAGTATGCTCATCACTCATCTTTGCAGTCAACAGGATTGTAAAATTAAAAAAAAAGAACTTCTAGAATTCAGATGTGTGCCCTGGATGTGGCATTTTGGTGCAGCGTGCACCCTGAGCAGCCGTGCGTGGTGGTCCCTGGCCCGTGGCTACGTCGGCCCCACGCGCCCCGGAAAGGGGGCGTCGGCGTCTCTCGCTGCGGCAGGGCGTGTGGCAGAGGCGGGCGTGAGGTGCTGCGGGGCAGCCGCGAGCTCTGGGCACTAAGGGGTTTGTTGTCCTTGGTCTCAGGTGCTGCTGGTCTCACCACTGCTGCCTGCGGCAGGTGAGAAGGCTGGGCTGCCTGCCCGAGAGGCTTCCTCGGTCCCCGGTGGGCTGTGCGGACGGCACCCCCCAGTGTAAGTGCCATGGCCTGCGCAGGGAGTCACTTCTTCACTCAGGTCAAGGCCATGACCACAGTGCGTGCACACGCATGCTTTCCCTTGGCACTTCTTCATCCCAGGTTTCATCCTGTGACCCGATGCTCTTCTTGACTTTGAGGCACGTACCAGGCCCCCTGTTGCCCTGGGGAGGAGACTCACATCTGAGAGGCTAAGTCAGCTGCCCAAAGTCACAGAGCTGGCGAGGCGCAGGCCGGGAACAGGCATCGAAGCCCAGTGCGGGGAGGGCTCACCGTGTGGTTCCAAGTTCCTGCTGTGTGTTAGCGGAGTTCCGCCCCACAGCCGTGGGGACACAGCACCAGGAGGCTCCCCAGATGGCAGAGGTGGGGGCTGAGGTCCCAGGTCGCTCAGGTAGAAGTCAGTGACAGAGCTGGGCTGGGGCCGTAACATCACATTGCCGGTGGCTCGGACCTTGAACCATGCTGGCGGCTACCTTTCCTAAGAGGCAAAACCCTTTCCCAAGTGAGGGGGGCCCTTAAAGGGGGACAGTGGCCCTGGCCGAGGGGACAGGTGGGCCTGCAGTGTAACCCCCCTCTATCCTGGACGCTGGAGGCTCCTCTGTCTCCATTCAGGGCCTCAGGTGGGGACGGCCTGTTTCCAGCACGGGCCCTGTCTAACCCTCTCCAACTCCATTTCCTCTTCCTCCTCGGTGGATGCGTTTCCCAGGTGCTTTGCAGTTTACAGAGGGAAATGCCCAGCGAGGGTTCGTCCTCGTCTGTATTTCCTCTGGGGAACCCCTGGCGGGTGGGCAGTCCCCTGTCCCCCTTCCTTCCTCCGAACATTGCACGCACCTCCATGCCGTGTGTCCCGCCTTCTAGAATCACTGTGCCTCTCACTTCCCAGGAGCTCCACGCTTCCACATTACTCATCATCCGTCCACCCACCCACCCACCCATCCCCCCAATTATCTGCTCACCCAACAACCCTTCATCAGGAGCTAGGAAAGCAGCAAGCATGCATGATCCCTGCCACCAACCCTCAGGGCCTGGGGGGAAGAGGGATGGGCCAGGGACTTCCTAATCCCAAGCCCTCAGTGCTAACAGGTGGGGCAGGCGTCTGGGCACGTGGGTAAAGGGGGCTGGAGCCCACTGAGTATGGCGGGGGGTGGAGCATTAGGGAGAAGCCAGAAGAGGCACTGAGGTGGGATCTTACCAGCATGGCCCTGCTGGCGCTGGAAGTCCCGAGAAGAGGGAAGGAAGCAAGAAAAATCATGGCATGCCGGGGACACCTGGCAGTGTGGGGCCAAAGTGTGGTTCTGCGTTGCTGGCAGAGAAAGTGGGCGCTGGGGAGGCTGTTGAAGTGCAAGGTGAGGCTGGGGGGGATGGACAGGTACCAGGTCATAAACTTGAGACTGAAACATTGACATTCTGTCCTATGGGGGGACAAGGGGCCACGCAGGGGTGGGTGGGGAGCCCACGAGTGACAGGATCAGATTGTATTGTCATGTGATGCCATCACACCACGAGGTCCCACCCGCCCAGCCGAAGGCCCCCCCGTCCCTCTGGTCTCAGAGAAGCCAGAACACGCATGTGCAGCGTGAACTCCCACAGAGCTCCGGGGGAGCCGTCCGACCCACTGTGGGCTCTGAGCTCAGGGCCCTGCGCCTGGGGCAGGGACAGGTGATGAGACAGGAGGGGCCTGGAAGCCGGCACGGTGCCGTCCTGACCCTGGGCACGGGGCGGAAGGGCTTAGTGGCTCCAGGAAGCAGGCTCAGGTGAGCGCCGGCCGTACACGCCCTTCCCGCAGCTCACACACGCACGGCTCTGGGGCTGCCGCGAGGGCCGGGGTGCGAGGCCTGGAGGGGCGGGGCGATGAGAAAATGCCTGGCTGGTCTGCACTTCATGGCGGGGTCAGATGAGAGAACTGCCACAGACCAGACACCTCTTGGAAAACTGCGGACGGCAAGGGTATTCGCAGAGAGCTTACGTATGCCTAAGCACCTTGGAACACACTCTGCATGGGCCACACACACGCTGTCACCCCCACGCCCGCTGCACGTGGTGAAAACACTCAAGAAATATGGCGGGGCAGAAACAATAAACACAGCAGGGGTTCATTCGAGGTCAGCCTGCAGGGAAGATGCTCTGTCGAGCCTCGGGGCTCAAGGAAGCTTTCTGGACCCGGGGATGCTCGGGGGCTCTCCACCAAGTGTGAGTGAATCGGGAGGACACGGCTGGGAGTGTTTGCAGTAGCAGAGTCAGGGTGCTCTGGGTGCCGACCAAGAGGCTCAAGAAGGGGGTGGGAGGCCAGCCAGGGCTTTAAGGGGCGGCCGGGCCACCATGGAGGCCTTCCCTAACCGTGATGCTGGGTCTCACGCCTGCTCTCCGCTCTCCCCCTCGAAGGTGCGGGGCACAGCCTGTGCGCGAAGCTGCTCTGCGCCTGCGACCACACGGCGGCCCAGTGCATGGCCGCGGCCTTCTTTAACCAGAGCCTGGCGAGGGCCGGCGGGCGGGAGTGCCGGGGCAGCCCACCCCCCTGCGAGGACGGCGAGCAGGGCGGGCCTTCCGCTCCCTCCCCGGGCTCCAGCTCCGAGGACAGCAGCGAGGAGGAGGAGGCCCAGCCCCACGTGGCACACCCGCGAAGAGCCAGAAGGTTTCTGGGGAAGCCACTCAGCCCTGTGCAGGCCGGGCCTCCCCACCGCCCCAGATAGAGCCCCCGGGAAAATGAGGAGCACCCTGTTGTCCTGCTTCTCTTGTTACGGCGGTGAAGTCTCTGGACCACGGCCTCCTCCCCGGTCGTCCCCTGGGCAGGGGCGCGAAGGGAAGAGAGGCAGCGAGACCTCTGCAGAGGCGCTGGGACATTTGTCAGCTCACACCTGCACATGCGTGTGGGGAGGGCAGACCGGGTGTGGTTCTGTGCTTTCCGTAGTGCACTACGGAGGCTCAATAAATACTCCAGTCAATGTTTTTTCCCCCTTTGGCGTTGTAGGTTTTTTTAAATTTAATTTTATTTAAATTGCTGTTGCAGTACAAGTTTCTATCTTTTACTCCCATCCCAGCCCACCCACCCAACCCTCCCCTCCTCCCTCCCATTTCCACCCACCCCTAGTTTTTATCCATGTGTCCTTTATACTTGTTCCTGTAAACTCTTCCCCTTTTCCCCTAAAATTCCCTCTCCTCTCCCCTCTGAACTCTGTCAGTCTGTTCTCTATTTCAGTGTCTTTGGTTATATTTTGCTTGTTTCTTTGTTCTGTTGTTTAGGTTCCCGTCAAAGGTGAGATCATGTGGTATTTGTCTTTCACCGCCTGGCTCAAGTATTAGCATAATGCTCGGCTTTGTGTGTTTTTGAGAAAAGTTGTAAGCACGGGTGCGTGAAAAGACTGCAAAGGTGACATGACATGACAGAGAAGGAAAAAAATGTCTCTGCTCCCTAATCATGGGAAGCTAATTTTCTTCTGTTAAAAACTATGTACAGTCAGTTGTATGAATCACCCATCAGTCACCAATAACCCACCAAAGACACATGCCAAGGGTCAAGGTGGTAGCTCTCTCTAGTGACCGGGGCGTGGCCGCATGCTGCAGCCACCACGATGAAGAATCACTGCCTGATAAGTCCCCGGGCCCTCAGGCACCTGCACAAGTGGCAGAAAGCCTCAGACCAGCCATTGGTTTGGAAGGAGGCTCCCTGTAATTCCCACAGCAAGGGGGTGGGTTAGAGACCCCACGTGGGGCCGGATGCGGGGGGTGGGGGGGCAGCTGTGCTCCCCCAGCTCCCACGTGGCTTTCCCTGAGCCACACCTCCCACGACCAGCAGCCACAGGCCCAACACTCCAGGGGATGTGAGGATGGACCCATTTGGCAACCTGATCACTAAAATTGTTCATGTTTAACGACAGCAGAGTAGTCGATAAATTTGTTTAATGACTGTAATAATAGCTATTAGAAAAATGTACTGGGGCACAAGTATTTTGATTTTTTTATTGCTTACATATGAATTGCACAGTGAATTTTTTCACATTTCCAAAAGCTCACTTCATTACACTTATTACATATGTTGCCACGAATCGGTTTCAGACAAAAAGATGAGAGACACTTTGAGGGGCGGAAGTTAACTGCTGGTAAAGTGTTCCATCACTCGGGAAGATCGCGAGTTCGGAAGTGCCAAGGAAGTGTGTGCGTGTCTGTGTGTGTGTGCGTGTGTGTTCAGGCTGACTCCACTGACAGTGAAACCCTATGACCCAAGACAACACAAGTGTAGGAGGAATGCTTAAATGTTAACTGTTCAACGTCCAGAAAAAATACAGAATGATATAAGCATCTGCATACCACAAAGAGAAAGTGATTTAACAGTTTATTAAGAATTTTACATATCTACAAAAATATAGCAATGCAGTGCACTTCAACAGACCCTACGCTTTCAGTCTCAAAACCGGATACGATACAGTGTGCACGCCGCTCCCTGCCGGGTCTCCGGGAAGGGGCAAACCGAGAGCAAGACCCACGGCTGGGGAGTCGCTGTTAGCGAGACCAGGCCCACAGCGCACACAGAGTCTGCTGTGGGTCAGACACAACGCTGCCCCACAGGGCGCCAGCCAACAGTTCACAGGCCAACCCGGGGCGGGGGCAGAGGCGGCGGTTCAAACGGCGGTCCTTCACGCACAGCACACGCACGCGCTGACGCGTCACAGAGAAACGTGAGCCTCTGCGCGGCCACGTCTGTTCCGCATGAGTGCAAACAAATATATATCTTCTTCTCTTACACTATTAAATTGCACGCTTGTTTGTACAAAAGCACACAGTGTTCATCTATAAAATGACATCCAAGTGGATGATTGTTTTTGCATGTCCCCCTGCTTTGATTTTTTAAATGCACTGTCAAAAATGAATATCCTTCTTTAAAAATACAGAAAAAAAAAGGGAAATTAAAAAAGAAAAGCCGGTAACATTTGGCCTATTAAATGGTGAAACACTTCAGCCGACCGAGAAACCAGTGCAGTGACGGAGGCAGCGGGCCTGCACCCCGGCGGGGACAGCCCTGTCACTCGGGCGACGAGCCCCCTCCCCGCCCTTGACTGGAGCGCCCGCACGTCCGAGTGTCCTGGACAGGCGTGCGGGACTGGAGTCTTCTGCCACTTGTCTCAGGACGCTGCCCTTCGGTTTAAATACTCAGAAATTTTTGAGTATGCTTCGTTACGTTTTTCTGTTTCCACTACGGGTGCCCAAATAATCCTCAGCCTAAAGGTGTACCAGGCCATCCTTCACTACAATTTTCCAAACAAAAACAAAAGCCAAAAACGGAATTTTTTTTCTGAGCTACAATTTTTGATAGGTATATTCTTGGATTATGAAGAAATAAAATCTGAAAAGGAAGAACTATAAACAGGTTATTTATAAAAATGCTCGAAGAGAATGTGGTAACACTCACGGAGAAAGCTGTTCGTTCTGCCGTGTGAGGGGGCTCACCGAAGCGCGAATCGTTTTAAGAACACACCGTGGGCCCGTCCACACGCGATGGGTGTCAGCACAGGTGCACGGGGCACCTTCCGCCGCCGACAGGGGCTTCCTCCGACGGCCAGTCCTCCGGGCGCCCGCCCCGGCGTCCTGTAGCAAACCCCCAACGGAAATGCATACCGGCTACAGTTCAGGTCCAACAAACTCAGAGTCCGTTTCGGTAGTTTTCTGACTATGATGAGGATTTAAGACAATGCACAATATATAAAAGTGTAAATTAATGTGCTCTTAATAAAAACCAAAATGTACACTCTTCACAGGTGAACTAGGAGCCACTGTAAATAGAGAGCTCGTTTAACGAACGGAGCGAAAGCGGAACAGGACTCTAGTCTAGAGCGCAGTCTGTAAACGGGCACACGGGCGTAAACAGAATTGCACGGTCCGCCCTCTCTCGGTCGATGCGCAGACTCAGGCAGGAGACACAGCATGACAGCAGCGCGACACTTCAGAGCACAGCGACTTCAGGGTCAGGCTCTGTGAGTATTCCCAGTGCAACTCACTGCCGCACACAGGCTGAGGGGCGCCCATCACGCACCGCCACGGCGAACGACTACAGGGACGCCAGCCCGCCACGGCGCGTGGCACGTGGGCGAGGAGCCCCCGAGCCGTTCTGCGGCCCGGGGCCGTCCTTGGGTGTGTCTGCTTTCGCAGCTGGCCGGAACCCAGAGCAGTGCTACTTCAAGCAGTTATGCAGACGTTTAAGGAATACAGTAGACACATCGTACATCTTTCAACCCTCCGAAGGCTTACTTTAAAAAAATTACATGTTTTTGAAAAGTTTAAAATACACTGTTTTACAATGAAATAATTTTGAGACCGATACATGTTCAACTTTAAAAGACAACAGGAACTTCAAAAGAAATTAACATGGCATAAATCTACCTTCAAAAGTACTCTAAATCACATACAGTTGCTAAGTCTCTAATATGGTGTGCCAAGCATTTGGTCAAAGGTCAGTTCCGTCGTTATTTTCAAGAGGTATGCTAATACGCATTCAGTAAACCTTGGAAACAAACCGCCTGGCCTTGAATTTTAGGCTTTCAACTCCTCTGCTGAGGTCTTCCTGAGCCACTCAGTACACACACAGATCTGGGAACTTCATCTCGTAGACTGGGACGGACTGGTACTGGGCATGCCCAGAGGTGATGGTCAGTGTTCCCGACGGGCTCGGGGGAGGACTGGAAAAGAAGAACAGGACGCTGTCAGCAGGGGCTCCTCCAGGCGCACAAAGCCCCCCAGGTCCCGCCGCCCGCCGCAGGTGGGACTCCTGTGCCGCTGGCTGACGGCTGGCGGGCCACACGGAGAACAGACCACGCTGGCGCTGGGCTGCGTTTAAGTCTAAACCAGAGACGTTCCTTTGAATATGCATACGCGTGACTCCAGTAGTGAGATAAGGACTTACCCCCCTTATTACAATTTACAATGACAACTTACAAGTCTTGTAAGCTTGCTGTCTCACTGGAAAAAATCCTTCAAATATAAATCTATTACTCTTTTTTGATGATAGCACAATATTTCATTATATGGACATATCATAATTGCTTTAATCCAATGGAAAAATGCAGGTTGATATCCATTGTTCATTGTTACAGTTAATTCTCATAGGTCTGTTCTTATACACACTGAGTTTTATCCTGATTGTCTCCTAGGTTTATTGTCACATAAACAGAATTTCTGGATCAAAGTGTACTTGTGTCTCACAGTTCTGACTTCGGTGTATACTGCCAAAATACCAGTCATTTAAACTCCCAACATTTGAGTGTAGCCACTCTCTGACACCACTATAAATCTTGAGTGTAATCAATCATTTTGTGTTTAAATCTGGCCAATTGGACAAGCAAAGGGAATTAATTCTTTTATTTTTGATTTTGGACTACCATTAATGCTAAATATCCTTGTAGACTTAGTATTCATCTTATGTTTCTTTTAAAATGACTTGTCTAGCCCTGGCTGGTGTAGCTCAGTGGATTGAGTGCAGACTGTGAACCAAAGGGTCACTGGTTCGATTCCCAGTCAGGACATATGCCTGGGCTGTAGATCAGGCCCCCAGTGGGGGCCACATGAGAGTCAACCACACACTGATATTCCTCTCCCTCTCTTCCTCCCTCCCTTCCCTCTCTCTAAGAATAAATAAAGCCTTAAATAAATTTAAAAAAAAAATAAAGTGACTCGTCTACCTGAGTCCACTGCCTGTATTTTTACTCAGATATCTTTCTCTTATTGATTCGGGAAACTAATCTTTTGTCATAAGATACAAATGCCTCTCCACAATTCATTAGTTAATTCTTCTCAACTTTCTTCTTTTTTTTTGCCAAATGCTTCAAAACCTGACAAAAGCTCAATGATTTCTTATGATTTCTAATTTGTTGTATTATGCTAAGGAAAACTTTTCCATACTAAGATTATAAATATAAATCCTGTAAAATTCTAGTATTTCTATGTGTTTTTCTAAACAGTTAAAATGTTCTATTTTGGTCAGGGTGTGGGGATTCCCCCCTCCCTCCCTCCCTTCCTCGCTGGTCAGTAGTCAGAAGCAACTGTCTTCACAAGATTTACAGAACGTCCGTTCCCTTCCCCCGAATCTGAGGTCTACTCTATTCTACTCGCCTGCACCCAAGCCCACCTGTTGCAGGGACCAGACACCTGTCACGGTTTTTGCGAGGGAGTATTTACGAGGGAGCAAGGCAAATACTCCCTCGTTTTTCTGTACACGGCATGTTCCTGACTGCTTTACTGCGAATTCGTCCACACTGTCCTCAGCATCATTTGTTCAGATATAAAGTGAACCGTGAAGGTCTGGGCTACACCTACAGGGTAATCGGCAGAGAAAGGGGGCCCTTACGACGGTGACTTCCTCCCGTGACAAGGTACGCGTTTCTACTCACGTGTCTCACGTGTACATCGGAGATTTACAGTTACTGCATGTCACACACAGTTCTTCGAGTTTGTTAGTATTTTGCAGTTATGAATGTAATTCATTGAAATGAATTATATATAATAATAAGTTTACATTAATTATGTATAAATTTAACTCCATACAATTGTCTAACTGTAAACTTTTCTTAATTTAGTTATTCAGTTGGTTATCTTATAATTTCCTGATATCTCATTTCTAGCAACTAGTAATTATTTTGCAATTATTATTCCAGTATTTATAACGTTCCTTTATGTTTTCATCGAGGGACAATTTTCACTGAGTGAAATGCAGATTTAAATACACTGTTGGACAAAGATACAACCTAGGTAAAGTACAGCCCAATAAGGACCCTGAGCCCCTCAGTATCTCTCATCACTCGAAAAAGAGTCCCTTTGTGCCCCTCGCCAGTCACTCCTCCTCCACCCAGGTATCCCCGACACACCCAGGTCCAGCAACGAGGTCCTGGTCTCGGAGGGACATCAGTGCTACTTGAACTTCATTCCAACGCTCTCCACAGCCTACAGGAATGGTCCGCAGAAGCTACACTCTTTTCTGTCTGACTTCTTTTGCTCAGTATGTTTTTTTAGAGTTATCCAAAAAAATGTATTTCTTTTTATTGCTGAATAGTTTTGCTACAGTAAGAATGCCACTCTTGGTCTACCGTCAACCCACCCTCCCGGCGAGGAGCACTTGTGAGGAGAGCTGCTGGAAAGGGCTACGAGGTCAAACCATAAAACCCTGTAGCTCTGCAGGTCAAAAAGGTTAAATAGTTGAAACTACCTGGTTCAGCACATCGTTAGAATGTGAGTCTTCCAAGCTTCCCAAACAGCCTTATAAAAGCATTGTAAAGGACAGCCAGAGAAGCCAGAAGACACCTGGACCAGCGATGGCGTCGGACTCTGTCCAGCGAGGAGCATGACCACTAGACAGCGGTACCTATATGATCCCATGTCCATCCTAAGTGAAACCCACAGTTACTGGAGCACAGTCAGCCGCAGATTTACAGGGGCGGACAGTGCCTACTCTGTTGTAGTTGGACTGCTGCGGTGCTGACAGGTAACAACACCCTTACCGTATGGTGAGCTCCAGTATTTGAGTGAGTCTGTCGTGAAGTAAATTTGCCTATAAAGAGAAAACATGTTAAGAACAAACTCACTATTTTCCAAATGCCCAGATGCAATAATACGAACACAACTTAAAAGACAAAGCATAACTGTAACTACTGTACTGGTAGCACGGAATGCTTTAATGGTTTGGTTTTGTCTGTCCCGCATAATATAAAGTTTCTCTTTTAATCCCTTGCAATCTCACGGGTAAAAACAAACCAACAGATACACAACATACACCACCCACAGCAAAATCCTTGAAAACCACTGCAAAAAAGGTATCAAAACAACAACAACCATTAACGTGTAGTTTGGGGTCTCTCATTTCCATCAGCTTGTATTACAAAATTAAATGGCTTAGGCATCATCGGTGTCTATGCCTTCAGAGTTTTCGGTCCCGTGTGATACATTACGTTGTGTTCCGCTGATCTGCCTGAACGTGGGACCTGCCAGCTAACTAGCTACCAAGACGGTTTCCCCAGGTCACACCCCGCCCGCCCCTGCCCCTTCAACGCGCATTCACTCACTTTGGATTCGCACTGCGCTGCTATTTCTTCAAAAGGTGCCTTCTGGAATTTCTCAATGACGAGACGCCTCTTTTCCTTCTCCTGCTCTTCCATTCCATTGGTATCTACGTGTATGGTTATAAAGACCCGTTAAAAGGAACACAGAATTTCACAGAACCTTGCCGATGTCCACAAAAGGAAATGATCTCAAAACCAAAAAGAAGCAAAATTTACAGGACTACTTTTATATGAAACAAAGCAAAGGTATAACACGCCTGAAATGTCTTAAAGCTAGAAAGCAACACATGCAGGAAATTTCTTTAAATCTAAGGGTTAAAACTACGTAAGACTTGTTTTGACAGACTCCCTCCGTCTCTAACAGAAAAGCGGAGCACGCGGGCTCCCTTCCTGGAGGGCGAGCCTTTCCTCCACAACCAGGCCCGAGCACAGAACAGGCCCTGCCTTCCAAGTCCGCCACACTCGGCATCGGATGGCCCAACAGACAGGTCACTCCGAACCGACTGCCTTCAGCCTTTCCCGTCTGGTTACCACACTCCGGAGGGTGACTCTGCATCTAAGATGACGTGTGCTCTGTCAGGGCACAGGCAGCCCCTTCCCTCGTACAGACTCTGGGAGGCCGTGCGGGCACGCCAGGCACAGGGGGTTTCAGTGCCACCCGCGGCGGGTGCTGCCTGCGGGCCGCACGGCCCCCCGAGAGAGTCCGGCTGGAAGCTCTCAGGAGCACTGGGTCGGGCGGACTGAGCTGGCACAGAGCAGCCTGGTGAGCGGTGTGTTTGCCACGGGGTGAGACAGGGGCTGGCCGACAGGCAGGAGGCTGAGAGGGTGTCACGCTAATCCTTGCTATTTTACCAAGGAAAACCCCAAGGCAGAGACATGAACAAATTCTCCTGAGATCGCACCAGTTGGACTAACTCTGCACCCTTCTGTCATCCTTGTATAAAACATTACTCTGATTTTTTTTACAGTTGCAAAAGCCTGAAGAACACAGCTCAATAAATCAAGTATGTATTTATACAGAAGTCAACAATGTGTGCATATATATATATATACACACACACACACACATCCATATTGTCTTTACTTCTTCTGGCATATAAACATGCGCTAAGACAAAGATATGCTACCAGAATATTAGCAGAGTTAATGAGTGTAAGAAATCTTACCAATTGCTTTCTTTAATGTTTCAAAGGTGATTTCTTCAGTGTTACTCACCTGGAGAGAAGGGATTTTAAGTAAAATAATTAAGAAAGATCAATATAAATAATACTTTCACCTAGTGCAAGTCATATAAAAACTTTTTCACCCTCACCCAAGGATGTGTTTGTTGACTGTAGAGAGAGAGACGGATGGGCAGGCAGAGGGAAGCGCCGATGCGAGAGAGGTGCGAGAGAGGTTGCCCCCCTGTGTGCACCCAGACTGGCGAGGTGGGGGGTGGGATCGAACCTGCAGCCTCTTTGATGTATGGGATGATGCTCCAACCAACTGAGCCACCCGGCCAGGGCAGTCACACAAGAACTTCCATGAACTTCTCCCCCTTTGTGTTGCCTTGATTTGTGATGACCCTCCACAGTGTCATCTAATCTCCACTCTTCCCGTGGTTGTGACAATGGCCCGCCACAGAGGTTCCCCCCAAGTCTACACGCCAGCGCTTGGCCAGCCGAGCTCGCATCCTCTGGACAGCCCAGCCCTGGCTGGGTCAGAACCGCCTCCGGCCGTGTGGTGTACAGCGAGACTTGGGTCCCACCGACGGAAACGGAACGGCTCTGTCGGGCAACAGTGCTCGCCAATATTCAAAGCAGAGACTGCGCACAGCCTCCGCCATGCAGCAAATAAAAACTAAGTTCTCTGTAGCCTCTGAGATTCTGGTACCACATGCAGTTTACAAATCAAAAAGGAGATAACCTAAAACTGTAAATGGTTTAAAAGCAAGAATCACTACTTTGGGAAGTGTTCAATGAGTATAATTAACAGCTTAAAATAATCATATTCTGGATCCTGTAAGGTCAGCCTACCCTGGTCTTCCTCTCCAGAAACAGCCTTCCACTTGGGTTTTCAAGTCTCTGTTGCTTTGAGATATGTAAAAGGTGTGAAATCCACTGCTGAATAATAAAAATAGTCCGTAATACTTTTTGTGGCATCAGCACATTTTCAGGAGGAATAATATATGTCCAGCTACTACATCATCTCTGAATAAAAATTAAGAAATGATACAGCAGCACCTTCCTGGGGCTCTGGTCATCCCTAATTTTAGCTCATGAGCTGCTCTGCTAAGTCTAAGCACGAGACTAGTGAAAGCCAAAGGCTTCACGCTTTGCACCCTGGCTTCTCTGTGATGCACAGGCTTTGGCTGGAATCAAGCGGCAACAGACAGTTCTCCTGCCTCAGTGTTTCCACTGAGGGTTCGTATTCTAGTTGAAGTCAGACGGAAACTGGAAATCTTCAGTGGCTTTGTTCTAGACATTTGGGGCAGACGTATAAGATTAGGCTCTGGCTGGTCAATAATTCGTACCTAGAAGCAACCTAGTGGCTCAGTGAAAAAAAAAAACAACCCAACAAAAAGTACTTTTGTTCTCACAGCTGGTAAAGAGCACTAGACTCTTGAGGAGCAACTGCAGCACAGGAGAAAGAACCCTGGAGATTTTTACTTATTACCTGTTCGGTCTGGGTAAGTGAAAAGCTAAGGTACTTCACCTAATAACTCTTCTTCCCTATTTGTTCTTGTCCTCCTCAACTCCGGGAACTGCGATTCAGTCTGAGCATCAAAACCGAGTCATTCTGTCCTTGTCCTTTCAGCCTCCTTTCTCTAGCCTGCTTTCAGTCGCTTGTTGGTCCTACCCACTCTGCCTTCGGAACAGGGCGCTCCAGCCCTGTCCCTCTCGCTCGTCTGCAGCCTGGCTGCTCTGGGCCCTCGTGCCGGCCTCTGGCTTCCAGTCTCCTCTTTCCAGCTCCACGGAGTCACGCGTCTCCCGGTCATTTACGGAAGCGCAGCTCTGAAATGACGCCCTCCGCATCTCAGTGTTCCCCCACTTCCTCCCAATGACAGACGAAGCCCTGGGGCCGGGGAGACACCCTTCTGTAACTTGTCTTCCACCTTGTTTCCCAGGATTCCCTTTTTGTGGGAGCTATTTTTAAAAAATTGCTTTATAATAGTGTGTAATGACTAATACTTTTGGTACAACGCAGCCGCTGAATGCCAGCCATGTGTGTCAGAGGTGCTCCACTGCACTGGCATCGGTCCCACGCCGGCCAGTGCGGCCCAGCTGGCGGGGCGCACCGCGACGTCGCTGGTTCCACTGCCGGTCGGGGCACACGCCTCAGCTGCAGGCTGGGTCCCCTGAGGCGCGTGCAGGAGGCAACCAACTGGTGCTTCTCTCTCACACTGGTGTTTTTTATCTCCCTCCCTGCCCTCTCTAAAATCAAAAGTAAAGTAAAATGTTTATTCAATGAGGATCTGCACTGACTCTCGGACTGGGTGTGCTGGACTTTTGGGAACGCGGTGCAAAGGCAGCCCCCCAGAGGGGTTTCAGCCCCCTTCCTCTTTCTGGCCTCTGCCACACTGGCGACCTGCAGCTGCAGCCCAGACCGTGTGACACCCCCAGGCCTGCCTACAACCTGCTGCTCATCGTCCCCAGTCAGACTGGCTATGATGTCACTCACCCCACTGGTACCATAATAACTGTTCAGCCACCCAGCCCAGCAGGTTCAGACTAACAATCACTTATGTTAGCATGATTGTTTTGTTAAACCGCATGCAGGTATCTTTACTTGCATTTGGGAAAAAGGTAGGAATATGTAGGTACAAAAATATACCTACATATATATCTGTTATTCGTCCTTGCATAAACAATCCTTTTTCTTTTGTACAAAGAAAAATTGAATATGCATGACCTTCCATCACCTTCCATCCATCCCCCCAAATAACTGAGCACGGACCATTACACCTTTAGAGAGGAGAACTGGGTGGCGATTTCAAGCTTCCCTCACGTCCGTGACGTGCAGCAGTCGTGCCCACGAGGCTGAAAGAGGGCCCTAGGGGTCCAAGAGCACGCCCACCGTGTGCTATTCGGTCACTCACGCTGACCTTCCCATCCCAGGAGGAAGATCCTTTCAGCCATTTATGGTCTCGACTTAATCACGTATGAGTATATTTGTAAAGATTTCCAGAAAAAGTTCATATGCATCAAGGTGCACATAGGGCAATTTTTAAAAGATTCACTAGGTGCATCACAGCCAGCTAAGGTTTGAATCGCAAATGTTGAAACTGACGTACCTTTCAACCGACTACAGTGACAGTTTGAGCTGTGTCTAGACAAAGCACAGTCTGCTCTGACCTCCATCTAAACGATCTTCTGACCTTGTGTTTTAGTTATATGCCCTAAAAGCAGATATCAGATATATATGAAGGCTAACTGGGAATGTATATGCAAAATTTCAACTAATTCTGATCGAATATGAGCGTAATGCTTCTCAGTGGGCACTTTTCTTACCTGGTTCACTGTTAGCGGAGGTACGCATTCACAGCCTGGTGCTCTGGCACACCGTCAGCTGGTGAACGCCTGACCGACGCCCGCTCCTCCTGCCCACACCGTGCGGCTAATCAGTTTCCTAGCCTACGGGGCAACTTATTTTGTCTTCTGGCATTTGAGCAATCATTCCTAGTATTCAAAATCAAATTCCATAATGGTAAATGGGTTTGAAACCCCAGCGTGCTTAAGGAAATCTTACAGCAAATGGTTTACTTAACTTTTCAAACGCTCAGTGCGAAGCATATTTGACTTTGGACTTACGGCAAAGAGAAAGGGTCTTTAACAAGCTAACACATGTATTAATGGACTTCTAATGTAAAGTTCATGCCCAAGAATCTTCCTCCTACCCTATCTTTATGCAAATGTCTCTTCAGTTCATTTTACCAAAATAAACCGTTGGCAAGTTTGAAGTGCTTTGTATGTATCTTTAAAAGAAAGAAAAATGGTTCCAAAAGGAAAATGGAGTAATACCAGTCAACATAATATAGAGTACTTTTGATAAGATAAAGTGTATAAACTATGGTTTTAGTGATGACTTTCTTCCCTCAAAATGTAACTGCGCCAGATTAAAAATCATTAAAAGACAGAGCTAGTAAGATCCCCTCCTTACTCGTAAGGAGTACAGAGATTCAAATGGCTTAGAAGGGGTGAATTTGGGGAAGATGATTTTTCTGGAGCCTTACATTGGCAAGAAACTTGCAACGGCTCTCAGGACACTAAGTTCCGCAATGAACACTAACTGCCTCTGGATAACTCTGCCGACCCTTTCCCAGTAGCACTGATCCCTTCCACGGCACGGGAGCCGGTCAGCCCAGGCGCCGGTCAGCCCAGGCGCCGGTCAGCGGCGCCCTGGCCCCCAGACCGTTTTAATTCCTGCAGA
The DNA here is from genome assembly GCF_019186645.2 of Phyllostomus hastatus. NCBI lineage: Eukaryota > Metazoa > Chordata > Mammalia > Chiroptera > Phyllostomidae > Phyllostomus > Phyllostomus hastatus. The sequence continues at coordinate 43,877,120 of NW_025334017.1, read as the reverse complement.
AGAATTCCCCGGCGGGGATTAGGAGGGGCAGGAGAGAGGAGGCCGAGAAAGCATGAATTCAGACAACTTCCTTCCCCTTTTCTTAGACGGACAGTCTTTTAATTGTTCGTGTCGCACCAGCGAGAAGTAAAGCAGCGCCGAGGAGGGCCAACACTGCGTGAGTCACAGGGGGGAGGCTGGCTTGGCAGGCGGGCATTTCGTCACTTTTACGTGACTGTCAAAAAACTCTCTGGTGGTTTGTGCGGAATAAGTCCCAGAGGGGCCGGCTGCTTTTTCTTCCTACAACTCAGGAGGGTACTCTTGTGGCGCTATTGAAACAGGAGGAGAGCATTAAGTCTGTGATGTTTCAAGTAAGTCACAGTCCCCAAAGGGTACACGGGCAAGTGACACAGCTTCACCTACGTTAGCTTTGTCAGTTGCTACCTAAAATGGTACGAAATTCCCCTCACAGGTGACATTTTGAAACTTTCTAAAAGTCGTGAGCATCTGCCTTCACGTGAAGTGTCTACTTCCATTTATTCTTGCAACTTATGTTTCATAAATCTTTAAAAATAGGATCTAGAGATCCCCTAATTTAATTATCAGGCCTTATGTGAAATTTCTTATGGAAAAAACCTTACTTGGTTCTGTCTTACAGTTCCTGTTATTAAACTAAATTACAATGTAAAATATAACGATATCATAAAACACGTTATATTGATGTATCTTTGCAGACAGCCGACATGAGTTTACTGAAGGAAATTACCAGTAAATTCAAGGCCAGATCAGATGAACCCCTGCCAACAACAGAGCTCGGTGACCTGGGGACAGTGTGGGGTTGCATCTGCTCCTGTCTGGAACTCGGAGGGAAAACCCTTCTACGCGGGCGGGCGTCTCTCTCCAGAAGGCGCTGCCACCCACCAGCTCCGGGCACTCACCACATCGTCCGACGGGGCGTTGCTGGGTAAAATATCCACTTGAATGGATACTGTGTCCACAATGCTTTTTCTCCTAGAAAGTCGATCTTCATCTAAAATAAAAAATTGTCCCCATTATAAGCCAGTTAGAAATGATGTCATTTATAAACTACGTAATTCAGGTTTCAAAAACTTTCAGAAAATTGAGACAGTCATTTCCGCTCTTTCTAAACAGACAAAGCGCTGTGTCCTCAGACTTCCAAACTGTGCTGTGCAACCTGGCACTCCTCCGCCTTCCTGATCCTGGTCCGCACGCACCGTGACCTCAGTGTGCAGACGAACTAGGAAGGCGGCGGCGAGGACAGAGAAACCGGTTTCTCTCCCACTGCCTACTCCTCCCCTCCACGGTAGTCATGAATGCTGTCTCCCTACTATTCCACGGTAGTCATGAATGCTATCTCCCTACTATTCCACGGTAGTCATGAATGCTGTCTCCCTACTGTTCCACGGCAGTCATGAATGCTGTCTCCCCTACTGTTCCACGGTAGTCATGAATGCTATCTCCCTACTGTTCCACGGCAGTCATGAATGCTATCTCCCTACTGTTCCACGGCAGTCATGAATGCTATCTCCCTACTGTTCCACGGTAGTCATGAATGCTATCTCCCTACTGTTCCACGGTAGTCATGAATGCTATCTCCCTACTGTTCCACGGTAGTCATGAATGCTGTCTCCCTACTATTCCACGGTAGTCATGAATGCTGTCTCCCTACTATTCCACGGCAGTCATGAATGCTGTCTCCCTACTGTTCCACGGTAGTCATGAATGCTATGTCCCTTACTATTCCACAGTAGTCATGAATGCTGTCTCCCCTACTGTTCCACGGTAGTCATGAATGCTATCAATCGAATCTGGTGGTTTACCCTTTTTCTGGACACACAGTAAGGCTGCAATTCCCGGCCTGCCTGTGGTTGGAGGGACACGTAACTAGTTCTGGCCAACGAAGGGTGAGCGAAGTCTCTGAGCATGGCTGCTCCATCAGCGTGGATTCCAGATATGGATGATATGAAGATACGCACGGTTTGATCGCGCACAAATAAATCTTTGCTGCTTTAAACCACTAAGAACCTGCGACTGCTTGTTACCACAGCGCAACCAAGGCAGCGTTCTTACCCCTGGCACTACAGACGCCTCCGGCTGGGTAACGGTGGTTGCAGGGAGCCGCTCTGTGCACCACAGGACGCTTCGCAGCGCCCCTGGCTTCTACCCCTGAGACGCCTGCAGGCCTGTCCCAGTGCTGATAACTAACAGTGTCCCCAGGATTGACGTGTCCCCTGGGATGGGGACACGTCACCCTCAGCTGAGAACCACCACCCTCGTCCACCCCAACGGGTGACATTTCTGCAATGCCCCTGTGCGCCACCATCGCGTTACAAGCCTCTTAAAGCACTGGCCGCGCCACCCCCCCACGGGCCACCCCCCGCGACTGGACTGCCCGCTGAGCTGAGCAGGCACCCCGGGCTCTCTGGTCAGAGCTCATCAACGCCAGCAGTGCCTCCAGTCGCTCCTGCCCGTATTGCGTCATGTATCCTGTGCACTTCTGCGCCCACAGTTTTGAGAGAAAAATAAAGATGCGCATTATACATGGGTAGTACCTGAAATACCTTATAACTGTTCTTGTGCTTCATAATTATTCGTTACATAAATTTCTTGTACCGTAATATGTTCAAAAATAAATGCTAAAATTCCTTTATAAGACAAAACACAGGTATTTAAATATAGACACATAAAAAATTGAAAAAATTAAAGATTTTTTTCCTGAAAGTTCGGGCTGAAACCACGGGTGCTCATTACACATGGGAGCGCATTACACAGGGCAAAAAACAGTAACTTTCCAGTGTCTGAGTGGAGCGTGCCTCTTCCCCAACCTCTGACACGCTCCACCACCTCTGCCTGCCACACTTTCCTGCAGACACAACCCCCACTGGACAGACACCCTGTGTCACCTGTCCTTCTTCATGCCCTCCCCACTATAGAGGTTCCTATTCTTCAAGGCTTAATGAATACATCATTTTCTCAAAAAGCTGAACTATTACACCAGTTATTTCTGCTTCTCCTCTTTCTACTAGGCACAGAAATGCACTGTCAGCTACGCCCGGTCTTCCCTTCTTCGGTCACCAGCACTCTCCAGCCACGCACTGGACTCCAGACCTGGACGTTAACGTCTCACACCCCGCTGTGCAGAAACTCAGTGACTGACCGCACTGTGCCCCGGTCACCCAGGGGCCGCTCAGGCTCGGCTCCGTGAAGGGTGGAGGCACCGAACTAACACAGGCTCCAGGAGACAAACCACCGCCACGTGCTGTTTCCCTGTGGTTTTCAGGCCACTGCGCCACTGCATGTGGCTATTGCTGAGCCGACCTAAGACACCACCTTCTTCCTGTTTTTCCTCGGTGATCGCGTGCTTTCACGCAAACCAGCAAACACAGCGGCAGCACTGGAACTGCTATGAAATAGCGTGTGGGCACCACTGCCCACCTGCCTCTACCCTCCAGGAAGGCCACCTTGCCAGGTCCCACCAGAACTCAGAATGAGCAGTAAACGGCCTGCTTCACAGAGGGCACCTGCAAGTTCGTCCAGGTTCGCGTCACAGGCTGAGGGGCTGCAGAAGAGTCAGGCTGAAGCCTGAGAGCAAAAGGAAAAGAGAGGTTCGGGGCAGGAAAGGGATCACTGAGGCAAAGACCAACGAGAACAGAAGGGAAGTATCAAGGAGAAAGAGGAAAAAAAATTCAAAATTGTAAAAGGGAAGGAAACACACTTTAATGGGAAACCCTAACACTATATTCTCGAAATATTAGGGTTTTCTTCTTCTGGACTCACACAGTCACCTGCTCATAGGTGCCGCAGGAAAGCCAGGACACAGCTACAGTCGGCACAGGTACACCTGCACGAGCGGAGGGCCTCTACAGTAGAGCTCACGGGAGGTGACCCTGTTCCCATGGGCCGGGGCTGCCGGCGTCTGTGCCCAGTGGCTCTGCAGGCCCACCAAGTGACACAGCACTGCGGCCCGGGACTGCCCTGCCCGCTGGCCCAGAGAACGCCCTGTCCCCATCTCAGCGTCCGGTGTGCGCACGCCCGGGGAGACCCTTGCTGCCCTCCCCCAGTGGGGCTGGGGTGGGCCCGGGCACCACTTCCTGTGTCCTTTCCTTTTCCACCCCGCCCTTCTCCTTCCCACACCTGCCACTTGCAGTGTGGTCCTCAGCTCTCCTGACTGTAAGTGGCACCAGGGTTTCAGAAGCAATCTTTAGCGCAGCCCTGGCTTCCTCCAGTGACACTGTGCTGCCCCCTGGTGCGTCTGCGTGCGATGTGCGCAGCTGCGTTCAGACGGCTCAGGAGCAGAGAAAACAGCCTGAGTGTGGGCGCAGCACCGAACTATACTCGATTTCTCTCAGTGAACTGTCTACGGCTACTTAAAAATAAGACACAGAAACTGGCTTAACTGTACATAACAAATCATAAATGTAATTAGGGCTACAATACCATTCAGATTTCATTAAAAAGCTAGCTGGACTCCAATAGAGTTTCAGAAGTAACCTATCTACACAAAATTCAAACTGCCATAGTTTAATGCTGGTACCGCTCACACCAGTGTGCTTTTTGGTCCTATAGAAAAACACAGAATTCCATCTAGAATTGATGCATATTTACAGAGTAAAAACAAACTACAAATCATGGAATAAGAAGTAATAATGAAATAATTTAATTTCATACTCACTATCTTCATTTGTCAACAAAGATAACGCTACCCTCCTCGCTTAACTATTTTCAAGGTTAAACGAGAAAGTGAACACAAAGTGCACACCACAGTGCCTGGCATACAGCGAGTGCATAATAAAGGCAGCTGCTCTCTTGATGATGGCGGTGCATCTGTCTCTGTGCATCTGCATCTGCGTCTGCATCTACACCTGCACCTCCATCTATCGACCATCCACTCACCCATATGCATGGTATGAAACAAACTAAATAGGTTTCCCTTTTTCTTTTGGTATAATGTTCTTAAATCTGTTTGTTTTCAAAACGAATACCTGGCGGTTACGCAGGCGAAGAAAAACGTAATGCCCGGCTGACTGCCCCGTGAAGTGTCGCTGCCCGTTTCTGCATGAACGCAGGACACATGCACCACGGGCTGCTCCGAACCACCGAAGTCTTTATAAACCAGAAAAAGTCTCGTTCGGACTTTTTCTGGAAGAAGAGAGCGACTTCTCTGCAGTTACATAACTAAGGACTGGACTATTCGGGATTCTTCCAGTCAGCGATGCAGAGGCGTTACGAGACAGGACACATCTCTTCCGGGGGTGGGAGGGAATGGGGAAGGGCAACCACCGGTCGGAGAGAAGCCCCAGAACGTTCACCGACAACTGTTACGAGTTGAAGGGTCAGCGTACAGGGAAGACGCGGTGGGAACAGACCACAGCTACGGGGAAGGCCGGGCAACGTAACGACCGAGCCTGCAAGCACATGAAACGCGCAGGCACTGCAGGCACTGGCTCTGTTTTCTAAAAGGCACAGTTCACTAAGCTACTTCCTACAGGGCGGGTGACGACAGGGCAGGCCGAGGTGACCCTGGGTTTACCTTTGCACTTGTGCCTGGGCTCAGGAGGCTTTTTGCCTGAAGAAGACAGAGCTAAACCCAAATTACAAGAATAAAACATTTTAAAAGTCTTTTACATTCTAACGTTCTACTAATGTTTTCGTTCTTAACATTTTCATTTCCCCATGGAATTCATGAAGAATAAAACCTTTGACGGTACAGAACTGGAAATAAAATGCAAGAGAATTCATTAACGTCTCCCACTATTATGAACCACTATCACTGTAATGCATGTACGTATGTTGGGTCCGCATGATTATTCCATAGAGCCACCTAACCGAAACCAAGCGGCTTTCTTATACGACAAAGGTGTCCCCAAAGGAAGACCTAGTCCTATCACATTTAATATTTACACCATCCCCAAGTGAACATGAAAGTGGGAGACAGGACTGTTTGACTGTAATTTCTCAAGCAGAAACTGGACGCACGACACCGTGCAGCGCTGCCTTGCACGCAAGAGGGGAGCGTACTCCTACCTTAAACAGTGTGCAAGTTTCTCGCACAGCAAATGATCTGTTCTCTCTCAAGTAACAGAAGTCTGCCTAATTCACTAAGCTCAACGAACACAAGTAACAGATTAAACAATTTTCGCCCATTTCCTTAAGTTAAACCCAACACTGGTTAATGAGGAAAGCTCTCACTTTCCTTCGTTGTTTAAAGTGTAATATTATTTAGTATAACATAACTACTTGAGGACTCAATCTATTCGTGACAAAACAATACACAAGGGTGGGCAAAAGCAGGCGAACAGCACAGTGAATAGTATAGTAATCAATAAATCATCCGAGTACGAACTGTTTCGTGTGCTCACAACTGCAACCCACTTCTGCCCACTCCTGCACGTGTCTGTAGAGACTCACGGACAGGTTACAGGGAGGAAACTTGAAAACACAAGGAAGCCCCCCCACCCCTTCGGCAGTTGACAACGCACACGCTCACGGTCCCCTGCGGACGGGGCGTGGGGCAGTGAGCTCGGCCACCGCGGGAACCAGCCGCACCAGCCCCTCACCTGTGACCTGCGGCACGTAGGGCACCGACAGCCTCTCCACGCTGTAGCCGCTGCCCCCGAGGGACTCTGCGATCTTGTTGGTGAGGAAGTACAGACTTTTGTCGTGCTTCTCCAGGGATTTGGGGAGCCTGTCGGGTTGGCCAGACAAGAGCCCGTCAGTGTTATGTAAACTGCGGAGCGAAAACGAGTCAACACGCAAACACTGGAAGTCAGAGCCTCAGTGCGACGGATATAAACCGCGGGCAGTGACGACAGGGTACTGCAGGGGACGGTCCGGCTGTTTACAGCACAAGGACCGGTCCCTCCTCAGGGACACCCCTCGGCTGCGGCTGCCTCCCCAGCACCGTCCGGGCGGCGCGGGCGGCCTCACGCGCTGGTCAGTAGGCGTTCCCACGAGAAACGACCAAGAGGACTAAATCCAGCCTCCCCCGTCGGGCTAACCAAAACTCTACCGCGAGGAGAAGCCACACTGAAGTTTACCGACAGTTCATGAAAACACCTGTCAGCTAGCCGAGTGGCAGGAAGCACTTGCCCAGCCACGTGAACTTCCCTTTTCCTCTGAAATGCCCTGGTTTGCTCTCACGCTGATGCTTTCAATGTTAAACCACTTTACAGCCCAAAAGTGTGAAGAATATACTGTTCTTTTTTTTTTCTTGGTTTGGAGAGCAAGAAAGAATGCAGGGTATAAATTATTAATTTTCCTTAATACATTCTTTCTCCCACAATTTTATGAGTATTGTTATCTCAATACTCATATTCCAAGTTTTGAACAGGATATTACATTCCCTTAAAGGAATGTTCATTTATATGAGAACATGCTACATTTAAGAGATATATCTCCATATTAAAAAGATAAATTTTTTATCAAAGATTGATCTATGTACGCCTAAGCCTATATTCATCATGTACAAGAACTTCATAGCGAGAAAGAACTGAGATGAATTAAATGACAGAAACACAGAACATGATTATTACAAAACACCAGAAAATTATTCCCCCTTCTTCAAATGTAAGGAAGTAACATACATGCACTTATCTCTGAAAATGTGCTCTGGCAGAAAGTAAGGGGCTTCCATAGTTCGAATTTCAATAACCTGAAATATATCCAAAAACAAAACAGAAAAATCAAAAACCTCACTTTCAGGAGCTTGCCATGAAAATGTGGAAAACTGAAAAAGCAGAAATGAAAAGTAAACGTTTATAAGAAATACTACCACTTTATTTTGGAATTTAAATTACATTTATAGCTCAAACCAGAGTTCATTTTGGTTTACATTTATTATTTTCAAAATTCATCAGATAACAACATCGTGCAGGGATCATGTAGTAGAAAACAGTAATACGCTGCATCCGGTCAGACCTGCCACGCAGGGAAAAGAACCCACTTTCTCAGCGGCCACTGTTCTGGAAACCCCTTCAGGAAGAGCCAGGCCCTCGCCACGCCCCCCGTGCTCCCGCTGCAGCCCGTGCGGAGGGCTCAGTGCGCGGGGCAGTCTGGCTCCTCTGCTCAACCGTGAGCCCCCGCAGGGCGCACCCCGCTCTCCCAGTATTTCTGTCTCCTCCAGCGGGCACCGCACATTCACCCAAACGCCTGACTAGTGCACGGATGAGTTCTCTTTCTGCAAACGCCCCGAAGTCCGACATTTTAGCCAGGACTAGGAGATGCGCTTCCAGGCCCATAAACTGAGGTTCTGTAAAATGCTATTAAGTCATGCGAGTAATTATTTAATGAGTTGCTGCTGAAAAAAACTAATATAGTTTAATGACAAAGAACAAATCTCTCAGAGGCACATTAATTATTCAACTTTTGAGATGTGGCTCAAGCACATTGGTTTAAAATAACAAAAATAGTATAATTTAAGAAAATTTAGATACTAAGATTCACAACTGTTTAAAAGAAAAAACTTATCTAAGAAATCACACGAAGTAGTCTAGAGGCAAACCAAGTATTCTATTCAACCACTACACAGAAAATTCTACCACCACAACAGGCATCAAGGAAAGTATAAAAATTGCCTGTAGTTTTAACTGTAGTTTCAATTTAGCCACTGTGTATTTTTACAGAATCATCTTAATCTGATACACAAGTATGAAAACTAAAACTAATCATCACGGAAAGAGAATCAGGCATCTCGTACAAAGGTCAGGCCGGACCATCTAGGCACCTCACCTTGGACACATGCTGGCAGAAAGCGGGCACGGCGATCATCTGGCTCACAAAGTTGAGGTACGCGGCGACCAGCGCCATGATCCCGCAGCGGTGGAACATGGGCAGGCTGTCCTCGTTGATGATCGCGCTGTCCTGCAGCAGAACAGGCACAGCACAGGGTCTCAGGCTCTGCTAGCGTCCCCTCCGCCTGCTCTGAAAGACTGCAGGTGCTCTGGGGTGCTAACAAAGCAATGCCATCTTACCAGAAGTTATTTGTTTTTCTAATTCTGAGAGAAAATGAATGCCCATTTACAGGAGAGTAAAACCTCTCAAATAGCGTTTTGTAAGAAAAAAAGGACATATACATTAAATATATATGCTAATATATCACTCGGACATACACATATTATACACATTCTCCTCACCTACTGCCCTTTAACTATACAACACCTAAGGTCCCACCAAACAACACACAGATATGACTTAGCGACCACCTCCCCACTGAACCCCAAGTATGAGCACAGGAGCCGTGTTGTCCCCCACTTTCCTGGGGCCTTGAATAATGTTTAACACAGTCAAATGCTCACTTGACATTTGTTAAAAAAATTAAATGACTATGATCCTTTTCTTGAGTATTTTAGATTTAAAATAGACACACCCCTTTAAAAATGCACGTGCTTGGGTAAAGGCAACAGCGCTTTAACGATGGTGCCCACTTCGTTGGAAGCAGAATGTTTCCTTCAACGAAGGGCTACGAAAGCATACCTGCAGAGCAATGGCTAAGCGAATGAGATCAATAACCACTTCTTCATTGGCCAATTCGATAGTTATAAGAGCAAGAGAAGTATAAAGTAACTCATAGTTTTTCTGAACATTGTCTTCCTCTTTACAGCCCAAATATATGTGTCGGTATAGCTGTTGCCCGTTCTGAAAAGGGGAGTGACAGAGGAAAAAGGTAAGTTTGCTTAGAAGGTAGTAAAGGCAGATTTCACATGCATACAACCACCCACAAAGTGGCTATTTTATTACCACGGAAGGAAGATTTAAACCGCTAATTAGGTCTAACTGTGTTCCCATCATTGACGTCTACATACACATATACTAGCACAATACTAGCACACTCCCACAAACTGACAGTAGCGTAGAAGACGAAGCCTTCAATGAAAACGGCAAGGAGGAAATGGCTCTCATGTCAACAATGAAAGTGTTTTTAGCGATAATCTGCAAAGACAGGAGCAAACTGCAGACTGGCATGAGAAGCAATCCGAACGGACGACAGAGTCGCGGCAGTCCCGGCGATGGTGGAGGACACGTGGCGGAGGGCACTGTGCTCAGGTGTTCTCACCTGTGGGTGGCTAGGACCCACCCGGGACCCACCCAGGACCCACCCGGGACCCGGCCAGGACTCGGCCGGGAGGGGTTCTGTAGTTTCTGCCACACACCGGCACGCAGCCCCCAGAGGGAGGTCCGCAGCCAGTACACAGGGGAGAGGCTGCGGAAACTTCCCAGGGTTGCACAGAGGTTCCCCCTAACCCAAACCAGTCCAGGTAACTATACTAACACAGTGCGGCTTCATTTCAAGGCCCTAGAGCGATATAAAACTACCTAACAATTCAAACGGCTTTAACTGGTAGCATGCAGTATTTTTCAGGAGACAGCCTTACCTTTTTCATAAAACTTGTGTCTTGTCTACAAATTTTTTCTCTTTTGATCTTCAGGTCAGCTACATCAGGTATTATTCTAGAGGTAATCAATATATCATTTTTAACCAATAGCACATTTAGTTATAATATCATGTCTTATGAGGCAAATCAATAGCTACACTTAGGAGTCTGAGTTGCATTAACACTCATTTCAATGAGCATGTTACTCAGCCCTTATGTAATGACACCACTGAATTAGCAAGTTTAATTAAGAATTTTATAAAGTAATCTTGACTCCTAATGCCATTTCTAAGTTTAAAACAAAACTGACATAAAGTTCATGTAACTAGAGACCACTAGTAGTTGAAATTTCTGAAAAGATCTCCAAACATTGCTGTCTTAAACTATATTAATAATTAAATTGGGTTCAGAAAACCTACAGATCACAACACTCAGCTACACGAATGTCGAAGCTGAAAAACATCACCATCAAGCCTGTTTCAGGATGGTGCAATACCTGATCCCTCGAAGCTTCGCCCTGTTGTCATGGCGATCCATGAGGTTGTGCATCACTTCCAAGACCAACTGTCTCAGCTCGTAGTCTTCCATGAGGGATGCTGACAACAGAGGGTCCAGAAAGGACCCAGGCAGCGCGGTGACAATCGTCTTGGCTTTGTAGCCAGAGGTGACCTGATCATAGGGAGCAAAGTCACAGAATCAAACAAAAACCTTTGGCATGAGTCTTCCTTTGGTCAGATTCTCAAACTGTTTATAATAATCACAAACTAAGGAGAACAAGTATGGACATAAGCTTGAAGAAAAAGCAAAAAAGAATTTTGTAAGATGATGAGGACTTTACTGAGTTTACAAATAATCATTCGGAAAGAGGTAAACTTAGTAACAAGTCACAACTCCCGTGTGCCAGCCACACATCCAGCACTACACATGCATCAACTGCGTCCTCGTCACGTCCCCGAGAGGTGGGCGCACGCGCACCCCCACTTGACACGAGAAAACTGAGGGCTGGGGGTTAGGCGCACATGGGACAGGCAGTCAGCACTGAATGGACATTAAGGGAATTACGTAGCAAGTGGTACAAGTAAGAGCTGAGAATGTTTCCTTTAAATTTGTAAACTACTCTTTTATTTTAAATGAAGCAGTTTGGGTTCATAGGAATCCATTTTCAGTTTGGAAAGCTGTACTTTCAGGTATTTGATTTGACATTTCGGGGTGACTGCTGTATTTAAAGCTTTTCAAGAGCATGTACTTGGACACTGTTAACCATCCTACCCACACCCCGCAGACCTGCGCGCAGCTGACGAGGTGGTGCAGGGGGTTCCGCCAAGATGACCGACTCGGGGAATTTGTTTAATAAACACTTGGGGCCGGATGAAATTTCAGTCGGTAATTTCAATTCATATTTACATGTGCAAGCACATTCGGAACATCTAATGTTTATATTGCACGTGTATCACAGGGTGGAGGTGACCTTACAGGTGAGTGAGGAAATCTGTGGGACAATTGCTACCCACCTAAAAAATAAAATTACATGGATGTCTCATACCACATATAAAAGTAATCTTCAGATGGAAGTTCTAGATATAGAAAGCCACCTTTTAAAAACTTTTGGAAGGAAATATAAACAAACGTGTTTACATCATCAGAAGAGGCACGGAGTCTTAAACAGGACACAAATAAGAAAGAAGGAAGCACACAGGGAGGGACTGATATGTCTGGCCATATCGGAATTTAAAATTTAAATTATGTGTTTTCACACTTCTCCTTGGTATGAAATATTTCTTTTACGAACTGCACCACGTCTAGTGGAGACGCTGAGAGCACCCCCTGGAAGCGCTGACTGGAAAAGGACACGCCCCGGGCGCCCGCCCCTGCGCGGCTTGGGCGCTGTGCGGGGTGGGGCTGGACCAAAGGTGGACACGCTCACGGTGGAATACACGCAGAGCCTCACACCTGAGGGGTGCCTGTCCTTCTCCGCTACTTGTAGCTGAGTTATTTTCCAAACAACAATTATTTGGCCAGTATGTGAAAGAATAACATGATATTTAGATAGAGCACTGCATTTCAAGTCCAAGTTTTGTTCTTTAGCTCCGGGACCCCGGTGAACCTCCTCCACTGCTGGCCGGGGCATCTTCATCTCTAAAATGGCAATACTTCCTGGTGTGTTTCATCATTGTAAATGTCAAATGCGGTGATAGGAGAGGTCGGGAAAATAGCAAAAGTATAGTAAAATAAGATAAAATTAAAGCATAATACTTAATTACGTCAACCATGGAAAACAAGTAACCATCAATAGCAGGCTATATAAGAAAAGGAAGTTAATAACGTGCAACTGTTCTTTTAACCTCTTCAGTGATTAAAGGGTAAGTGTGCTCGTCGCCTGTCGGAAATGTCTTACCATAAGGAGAGACCTCAGCAGCATGATCTGAATCCTCCTGGTCCCCAAGTCCCTAGAACACACAGCACACTAGCATTACCTATCGACAGTAATGAACAGTCACGTCACTTCACTTACTTATTCGTTACTGATTCTAAGACTCTATTCATACTGGCTAAGTAGATTTTACTTTAATAATAGCAGCTAAGTTGTGGTTCACTTTATAGTCTAAATTTCATATGAATTAAAGAGTTATATGTAAAAAAATCAAATTCAAACAAAAAAATGAAAAGTTACCGGCTCTCAAAGGAGAGACCTGTGCATGGATGACATGAAAATTAAACCATGTGAGTACACAACACAACAACATGAATTAAGTTGAGGCTACACTCACTGTAAATATAACTGACTAACACATCTAATAGGTAAAAACTGATGATTCAAAATCAATTAACAAGTGGAAGTGGGTTATCTAATTAACGGTCAAAGAAATATAAATCAAGTAAGACTACTCTTTCATTACTAAAGTAGCAAACAACACAGAAATACGCACGAGCTAACGCTTAGGCACACTGTGAAGTCAAGTCCAATCCACAGAATGAGCGGGCCCAAGCATGTGATCCCGAAATCACTTTCAGTTCTAGAACTCCGGAAATAAGTCAATATTCCCACCACACTTATGTTAATTATTAATTTTTTACAGGAAACTTGAAGCTTTATCCTAAATACATACGTATATAGACAATGTCCAGGCTAAACAAACTTTCCGCCTGGTCAGTATAAGAAAATGAGAGAATTTATGTCATACTGAAAACTGACTCCAAAAGCTGACTGAATTCCGTAGCGAGCCAGTACCATAAAAATACTACTTTCCATAGGATTTTTATTTCTAGTGATTAAAAAAAATACATTTTCCAGGTTTCTTTAAAAGGAAGTCAAACCACCACTATTCAGCTGAAACTCATGGTCTGGAACGCAGGGCGACCACACGCACGCACCCGAGCTGCCCGACGTCCAGGGTGTGGGTGGACGCCCCAAACACCGGCACTTTCCCCATGATGAACATCATGATTTCCGAGCGCTGGTAGTCTGGCAGGTTGCTGCCAAAAAACCCTACGAAAAGTTGAGATACATTTTACAAATTAAAACATTTATGTTTCCATATAGTAAAAAATTGTATTTTTAACCAAAGCTTTCACTATGTAGTAAAACCAGTGTCTTTGAACTCCAATGACATTATAATTTAACGTAACTAAAGTCATTTAATCGTATACCATATGAGAATTATGTAATGGATTAAAACAAAATAAATGTCTAAAAGTTTTTTGCTTATAGTTAACAGCGGCACACCACCATCAATTTGAGTTGGAGTTTTAGAAAAAGGAAAAAACCTTTTGGCAGTATTTCTGACGAAACTCTTGCTTATATACTGTGAACCTAGGTTCTTATTTCGGTAAAGAAGTCAATAATTAGGTCACTACTTTGGTTTCCTAGGAATGTTTAAAAAGTCATTATCACAGCCCGAGATCACAGTTTAACCCTGGGAGTTATCCCAACATAGACAATTCAGCTGGTATTAAGAAATAATAACTTGTTTACTTGTCATTTTTCTCATGCATTCTTGGGTTTTGTGGATATTTTAATTTGCCTGCCATAGCTTTTAAATATTTACTTTCTGGTCATAAAAGACTTACAACATTAAATTGACATTTACTCAAACTTCAGACTTTGTTGTTTCTTTGAAAGATCCGAACAGATATCAAATCATGGCTGTTTTTGTTCACATCTTAGAGTATAACAATCATTACAGAAAACTTCTGATTTATAATATTTCTCCAAGAGTAAGTTCCTCTTCAGCTTCTATTATTAGAGTTAATAATCTACTGACACAAACGCGAATTATTCTCCTCATGATTTTGATTGGACATGAGGTCAAAAATAATATCCCACTGGTTAAAAATAATTTCCCATTACCATATACTTTAGCAATAAAAAAACCTCATCTTCTTACTAGTACTCAATCTGCATAAAATATTCTAGCTAATGCTTACAGAGCACACATCTCTGGGGTAACAGTCCACTTCGTATCTGGACCTCACAACAACCCTCTGAGACTAGGCACTGTTACCAGTCTCAGCTTCCTCTCGTGGAAGTGAGGGTGACGGAGGGCAAGACCTCACGCAGGGAACTAACATTATGGCCCGAGATGAGGGTGACTACTCGTTTCCAAAGCCCACGCCATTACTACTCTCTGCTTCCTCCTTATAAGGTGCTTTTACCTTTCCAAGGACCCAGTTAGAAATCCTCCTAATCCCCATACAAAACTGGACACTGATCTTCCGTTCCAAGCAAGTCTGTCCTTCCCACAAGGACATGAAGTCCCCAACACGACCAACTCTGAGGACGGTCCTGAAAGTCACTCATTCTCTGTACGCATTGTTTGTACTGGAACTTCTTAACTAAAAATGCTAATGATCCACCCCCCACACACAAAAACAAAACAAACAAAAACCCCAGCAAGGAGCTATGTGTTCCGTTATTTTAAGAGAAAGAACCTGGCCAACAGCTCCATAACGTGAAGGGCAAAAGCTACAGCCACCCTGCTCCACAGCCCACCAACAGAAATACCCATCTGATCTGGTAACTGCCAGATACTGAGAACTTCTCCAAGAAAATATTGAGAAAATCAGCAGTGTGATTTAAATAAAAATCTTACTCTGTACTACACTGAATTTCTTCTCGGTCATGTTTTAATTTTCACATGTTATTTCTAAACGTGTTATGTCACAGAAATATTGCTTGAGTCTGCTGTATATATGTTTTATAATAAGGTACTTGAGACACAATAAATTAAACCTTCTAAAGTAGAATAGTAACACTGCACTAATTAAAAGTCACAAAAACAATTTATACTAACTGCATTAAAACATGATGAAATGATTTGATATACCATATTAAAATATCACTGAAAATCCATAAGGAATGCAACTAAATTTAAGAGTCATGCCCTGGCTGGGTAGCTCAGTAGGTTAGAGCATTGCCCCAATACCCCAAGGTTGCAGGTTCGATCCCCAGTCAGGGCACATACAAGCAGCAACCAATGAATGCATAAATAAGCGGAACAACAAATGAATGTTTCTCTCTCTCTCAAATTAAAAAAGAAAAATTAAGAGTCACCTTAAAAGTTAGGTTTACCATACACTGATACTAACTGTTGTAAGCAATAACTAGGGTGTCTTGCTTTATTGAGACTCCATGGTAATACTGAACTCTATCACGGTTTCCTTTTCAGTCACTCCAAAACCCTAACCACTTCCTATCTGTGTGAATAAGGCACACGTGGATGTCCGTTGTCATGAGGACAATTCCTATGCACCCGCCGAGGCTGTGACGAGGTGAAACAGAGGTACCGCACCAACCAAGCGCCTCCACGAGGCGACAGCCCTGTGCGTCAGGAAGCCTGGCCGGGGGCCGGGTGTGCCACACACACTCAATAAACAGCTGTGGGACGCACAGTGCACGTATGCATATTCATGGAGCGTTAGAAATACGAGGACGAAGACAAACCTTGTATTATATGTTCCAAAGGACTACTATAAATAAGGAGCTCACAGGTCAGAAAATTACCCAGATAAAGGTATGAGCTGAGCACCAGAATAAATTGATATATGACTCTATTATTAGAGAAACTATTGGTAACCATTAGAAATTAGGCACCAAACCCCAGGAAGACAACTTAATTTTGAAGTCATCACAGCAACCACATAGTTACATTGAAGTACGATCTGGATATAGTACAGGCAGGCTGGGAGGGCAGGGTCAGAGCAGGAAAAGGGTTTGCCTGCTTCAGTTTGCGTTTGTGTCCAGCCAGAGCGTTGCATTTCCCAAAAACACTCATGGCGTGTCATTTAAGGAAGCTCTTTACCTTCTCACCCTATATATTTTGATCACTGGGTTAAAAAATAAAAGGCCCATGACACTGAAGCACAGGGGGTCCGCCCCCAGGTCCCGGTCTCCGACACCACCCCCAGTGACAAGAGCCCCCGCCCCCGGAGGAAGGCCTGGCTCCAGGCGGGGCAGGAAGCAGGAAGCGAGCCGGGACAGCTTGCACGCGTGAGGCTCTGCTCGAAAGAAAGGACGGGGGTGCGTGTTACAGAGACACAGGAGACGCTTGCAGGGCCTCCCGCTGGCCGTGGCTGGGACAACCTGAGCACCAGAGGCAGTAAGTATACAATGAACTATGAAGCATGGAAACATGAACCCATGAGCTCACCCAGGAACGACGGATGAATGCATGGGCCCTACACCCACACAGAGAGGAAAGGGCCCTGCTTACAGCAGAGACTGGGTGCCGCCTGACAGCGAGGGAGGGAGGGAGTGCGGAGTCTGAAAACCGTAATTCTGCCCTCATCCAGGGAAAGACGGGTTTGGGCAAAAATTACGAACGGTTGCTAAATCTAAAGGAAGTCTGGATGAAGAGCAGAATTATCTGCCTGCTCTAAAAGGACCTTCTCAGAGATGGCTTACTATTTACAGAGGGGAAAATGGATACCATCCAGCCGAGAAACAGCACGGCACTCTGAGTGACCAGAATTAAGGTCGCCGACGAGGAGCAAATGCCCCGCATGAGGCTCCTCTCCGCGGGACCCTCCGAGAAGAACATCATCCAGCCAGGAACGTGTAACCTGAATCTAATCTCGCGGGAACTCCGGACTAACCCAAATGAGGAAACTAAAAAAGGGGTGGCTTAAAATAATGCCCATATCATAATGGAATGCTCCAGACTAAAGGAACTGAAGAACTATTACAGCTAAATGCAACATACCATCCTAGACTGGACCCGAGACCTACAGTAACACAACCATGCTACACAGGGCATTATTAGGTCAAATGAAAAAAAATATAAAGAAATTAGATTACAGAACTGTATCAGTGTTAAATTTCCCCTTGTTGATAACTATAGTCCGGTTATGTAGGAAAATGTCTTTGTCTTTAGGAAAAGTTCTCTGTGGGACAGAGCCATGATGATTTTCCCTCACTGTTCAGTGATTCGTGGAAAAAAATGCCCATGTATGAATGTACGTGTGTGTGCTCTATCTCTGTGTGTATGTGTACTTATATGAGCGCATATATGTAGATACAGACAGACATGCACACACAGAGAAATGGAAAGACACAGAGAGAGAGTAAACGCTTACATAAATGGCATAAAATATCAATAGATGAATCTGGGTGAAGGGTATACAGTGTCCTATTCTTAGGTTTATTTTCTAAATACAGACTTTCAGGAGCTGAAGCTGTAGTTCACCTCTGGCAGAGGCACTACAGACTCAAGTGCCTCCTGTGAGAGTGTTTTTAACCAGTGTGACACACGGAATGGTTCGGAGAGGTGGCACGCACTCACCTATGGTCTGGATGATAGCATTCTGCACAATCTTCTCTTCGTTGTCTTTGGAGCCCGTGTTTAGGCCGGCACTGCCCACGGACCCCTCCTGCAGGTCACTGGCTTCCAGCTCCACGCTGAGGCGCAGGTGCTTCAGCAGGGTGTTGAACACCTCCAGCACCGTGGGCCCTGTAAGCGGGCACCGAGGTGAGCGGACCCGCGCTCCCACCATTACCTGCCCCACACCAGGGCTCGGACTCCGCAACGGAGACGCTGGCGAGGCTCTAAGTGGCTGGAAAGCCTTACTGATTCACGAACAAACTGATACATTAAAGGTAAAGGGGAAATACCTCCCAGCTACTCCAGCACACGTTTCCTGGCATCTCTATGCAGCCCACTGTTTGAGTCTCGGTCTGACCCACACAAAATGTGCACATGCCTATGAAGATGACCAAATGCTCTCCGCCTATCTGAGTTTGTCCGCTCAAAATAATGCGTGTGAGGACGACGTTTAACCTGACTATTGGGTCAGAATCCATGAAATTATGATCATATAGCTCGTTGTAGCACAGGAAATTTATTTTGCACCTTCTGACGCTGAAGAAGGAAGAATTTACCTCAATCTTCAGACAGACAGGCCCCTTTAAACAGTCTGTGGAATGTTCAGAGCCTAGGACATGGAATCTCACCCAGAACAGACATCAGTTAAGTGTGATGGTTCAATTTATTGTCTGTACTTCATTTCGTATTTCAAATTAAATAACTTTCCGGTGGTATGACCTGCTTCCAGCTCTTTAAGTAACAAGACAGGTGGTGAAAAGTCTGTATCCCAAATGCCTACTCTTACTTGACATTGAATGAACACGAGTATAGGTCAGTAAAACATTTCCATTTTAATTCCGAAGTAAAAAACTATAACCAGAATCGCCCCCCAACGTCAGTAGTATTGTTAAGGACCCTTTCACTCTTATGATCACGTGCAGGTGAAAAGCCACGGTCCCTCGCCTGTCTGTCCCTTTCCTTACCCCGACCGCCAGTCAGTTACCTGATCTTGTTGATTTCACCTTCTGTCGCTGCCATCCAGTGCCAAGTCCCCTCCCCAACACCTACCGCGACGACACCCACCTGCTACTTCCGACGTGCCCTACACTTTGCAGCCAGACGAATCACCCTCCAGCATTTACCTGTAACGTCTGATAAAGACTACAGGAAATCTTTGGAGAGTACCATCGACTGGAGGATCAGCTCCACGGTCGGCCACGGCCTGAACCTCTCTGACTTCCTCCGCCCGTCACCAACAGCGCAGCCTAACAGGCTACACAAAACACGCTGCTCTTGCTAACCCACTTTCCCTCCCTGCTCTGAGCCGGGTTTCTTGTGTGTGATCAACTTCTGCCTTTCATTGAAGTATTAGGTGGAGTTGTTTAACTCCGAGTAAGTGACAAGTTTCTCACATCTGTATCCTCCCAAATCTTTAGCATGTAATTGGTACCCACAAATCTTTAAAAGAAAAGAGACGGGAGGGAAGGAGAGATCGGTTTGAAGGAAAATGCTGAACTGTACACAAAGAACTCTGAGGATTAGCATACGCGCCCAAAGTTTCAACACAAATGACAGCACTTTTAGAGACGTTAGGACCATTTCCCAGGAGTTTCCGTCCACTGGGCAGCCACCGGAAACCGTTCTGCAGCAGACTGAGGCGGCAACGTGCTGCTGGTTTCCTTCCCTGCCGGCACTCACCTATGGAGCCTTTAGCAGCGATGGCGACAGCCTCCAACAGAACCTGAATAATACCGGCGCGAACCCGGGGCGGGTCTTTCTTGCGAGCATCGAGGTGCCCCAGAATCTCCTGGATCACGTGGTGAGAATACTGAGCCTGGCAGAGACAAAACAATGCAGAGACGGGTGAGAGTCACATGCATCCAGCAGAGCCCGTAAGAATGCGCGACCGCAGACACTGAGATCCGATTACGGGAGATGGGAATTACGTTATGGAACCGTACGTAGCCATTAGAAATCATTCTTGTTAAGAATAAATGTGAATACTAGAAAGTATTTATGATACCCTGAGTGAAAAAAATTTGCAAAATACTGTCGAGGGTTCGATAAAGTCTGGAGGAGTTCATACATGCAATACAGCATACTAAATACTCAATAAATGGTAGTTACTATTATCAGATCTATGCTGCTAAAAGAAATATCAATTCCAATACCAGTTTATCAGTGAAATATAAATACACAGTAACTGCAAGCCCTGACTAGCGTAGCTCAGTGGATTGAGCACGGGCTGCGAACCAAAGTGTCGCAGGTTCGATTCCCAGTTAGGGTACATGCCTGGGTTGCAGGCCACAACCCCCAGCAACCGCACATTGATGTTTCTCTCTCTCTCTTTTTCCCTCCTTTCCCTCTCTAAAAATAAATAAATAAAATCTTAAGAAAAAAAATTTAAAAAATAAATACACAGTAATTGCATTAAATAAATGTGCAATAACAGCACCATCATAAAATCATTTCATCCTTGTTATTAAATATCTTTCCATCTTGGCAAATAAAAACAATTAAGTGGTAAATAAAAATAAATGAGAGAAGTCAATTAAGAACATGTTTTATATGCTATAGCAGCGACTATCAACTTTTTTCATCTCAGAGCACACATAAATTACTAAAATTCTGCAGCACACCAAAAAATATACTTTTTGCCAATCTGACAAAACAATGTAGGTATGGTTTTGATTCGTTCACACGGCCATTGTGCTGGCCGCTGTCATTCTCCGATCTGACCCTCTAGGGGAAAGGGGGTCAGTGCCCCTCACCGAGCAGCCGGGTGCTGCGCGCTGTGAAAGCTCCCGCGGCACATCGGCGCGCCGTGCCGCACGGGCAGACACCCGCTGCCCTGCAGTCTATCACATCTTGGGTGTTACGCTTATCAATACAGAGCCAAAATTACTTACCTGAATGGAATACATTATAATTTTAAAGCAGTGAACCGCAAACTCATTAGGATCCCATAGTTTGTGATGATCTAAATGCCTGTAATTAAACAATGAGAAAATTACTTCAATCATTCCTTACTTGTATTACAATTTTTCCCCCTAGAACTCTCGACAATATGCAAAGCTTTGAGATCAAGGTTGTCTAAAAGAAAGTCAATGTTTCAATTCCGGAAATATGATACATATTTCCCCCAATTGCCAGATTCTTTCATAAAACACCACCAGAGAGTGGTGATGTTTTATGAAAAGACCAGACTACACACTGTGTAAGACTTTTAAATACCTACATAACCTGGTAAGAAAGAAAAGCTGCTCACGTTGAACCCCACAAAAAAGCAAGCATCTGCAAAGTCAAGTACACACTGAAGCAGCAGCTATCCCAGGCAGCGTAAATACATTTGAAATACAGTAACACATATTTCAAGGTCTGTGTGTAGGAGCTCAGGGTACATGATGCGCCTGGCCAGCCAGACCAGTGCCAAGACACGCGTGTCTGACTCGGTCCTGCACTGCCCCACGAGGCCGCACGGCTCCATGATCGGCTCCCTCTTACAAGACAGGGCACTGCCCTCTGTGAGCGAGCAACACAACTGACGATGCGCAGTCGCAAACAGCCACGAACACGCCAGCTACTCACGCAAACACCGGTCTGACGGCGTTATTCATGTTCCCGAAGGTCGCGCGGCCCAGCAGCTCGCGGAAACAGTTCTCAGCCAGCACAGCGGGATTCTCCTCCTTGTCTGCCGCGGAGGGGGAGGCAGGAGGGCCTATGCGGCTGGGAACGCAGGGAACAGTAAACAGACAGACCGTGGGGGTCCTGGTGCTGGTTCCCACAGCTACACCGAATGCTCATCACTTCCCAGAGACGGTGAAACAACACTTCCCTTTTACCCCAAAGTATCTTACAAAAATGAGCAAGAAATACACAGTTTAACCCTTTCGTTGGAAAACATTATAAAGTAAATAGCTATTATTATTACTACTACTACTATTGTGGTTATTTCTAGCTCCATCAAAAAGCATGCTGGATCTCTAAAGAATAAGTTCAGCTAAAATTTTTATTTCTCACACTTGCAACTTTAAGCAAGTGTGAATATCTTAGTGCCAACACCAATTTGGATGCTCAATGATAAGCAGCGTGTAAAGTACAAAGCTATTCTAAAACAAATAAAACCTTAAGTGTATGAGTAAACATATGTGCCCTCCTAAGCCTAATATGCTCACAAAAGATGAACAATTTTTCAGAAAGGGCACACATTTAAACTCACTCAAATTTATGAGACCCCTTATCTACGGCACACTAAAGACACCAGGTTCTTAGCCCAGTGAGCGAGCACACACCCATTTCTGCACAGGCAACGCCGCCCCAACCCCGAAGCCCTTATCCAGTACCTGTCGACCTCCTCTATCTTCTGCATGTTGAACAGCAGAGACGGCACAATTTTATCCATATGCTGGGGTTCCCAAATTGTAGCCCGAAGTTCATCATTAACTGTTTTGCGAACCACGCCTTGAATACCCCTGATCCCAGCAATTCGAATTCTAGGAAAAAAAAAAAAAGTGAGTCATGAAAAAGTGATTTAAACAAGTCTGCCTGTTTAGCTAAAAGAATGAATCCCAATATTGTTACCTTAAGTTAATAAAGTGAAAATAACACAAGTCTGAGAAATTAAAATTGCAATAATCTCGGACAAAAAGATGAGTCGGCTCCAAAAGAAGGCTTCCTTTCAATACTATCTTTTTAAAATCAGCATTTAAAGTCTAAAAGGACTGTTAAAATATAGTAATATGCAGTCTAAGTATAATTTTTAATAAGAGAATTTAATCAGAAACTCTAGGTTTTCCTTAAGAAAAGGGCAGTGGTTCGGAGTAAGGAGCCAGGTTCTCTCCGTTTCTTGCCTCGGGCTCCGACGCTGAGCGAACGCGGGATGTTGCTCTCTGAACGCCCTCCAGGGCTCGCTCAGCCTCTTCCTCGTCTACTCCCCACAGGTGCCCGCCTCCCTGAGCCCGCCTATAGGGAGACTGGGATGCTGAGCTGGTTCCTTTAAGGGTGTGACACAGGAGAACTAACCAAATGGAGTGCGGATAACCTCAGCCACATAGATACACACACATGTATCTGTGTGTACTGACATAAGTCATCATGCGTATCTGTGATGGACAATTCACCCCACAGTGAGACCGTGCTGCCCCACCCTCCCGCCCCGACCCACAGTCCCAGCTTCTTCCTCAAGCCCTTCCTCACCCCACATGTACATTTACAAGTTCAAGAGTGAAATGTGACTAGGACACAGCATATAAAAGCAGAGGTAAACTGGTAGCCCAGTTGCCCTGAAACACATTCCTTCTGGCCAAGTGTGACTGTTACTTTCTTGTTGCTACTACTGGATGCAGTCACCAGCGAGGGTCCGCTCTGCTTGCCCAGCACCGTCCTCCCACACAGAGCCTGCGGACAGGGTTAGAGAACAGCAGCTGTGGGGGAGGGGACGATCCGCTTTCCAGGCCCTTGGGGAAACGACCCCGCCTTCCGGGGCGGCCGAGGGAGACCAGGAAGGGGCAGCCAGAAAGCGAACTGGGAGACACGCAGACAGATCCTGCCTACTTTGACGTTGTGTCTAGGTGCGCTGCTTTCTAAAACGTTTCAAGGGTGAGAGACCTTCAGCTTCCACAAGCAGCCAAGCCTGATGCTGCTGCTGCACAGGTGTTTGCTTTAGGCACCTGCGGCCGCTCCTTGGGAGAGGACACGGTGGAGCAGACCCGATGACATCAGAACGGTGGCTCGTGCCTCGAGACCCGGGGGCCTACACGGAGCAGGCAGAGGGCGCGGCCCCCCCGGGGGGTGGGGGGGGGCTGCTGCAGCTACGCAGCTGGCGTCCAGTTCAGATCTGGCATCCGGCCTCACCGACTATTCTAGCCACGGCCTCAAAAAACATTCCTGGTTCCCTTATCAGTAAGCTAGACCAACTGTCTTATCTAAAGCACAGGATGTTGTACCGTTTAAATAAGTTAATTCATGTAAAGTGCTTATCCAATAAAGGGTTAAACAAACTGGCGCACAGTAAGCACTCAACAATGAGTCTGCCCATGCTGTTCAGCACGATGATGATGATGATGATGATGATGACAATGATGATTTCCACCCCAGCTGAAGGCTGCTCAGGAAGCAGAGCTTCAGACGGTGATGCACGGCTTTACCCGTGGGAACTGCTTCTCCAAGGCAGATATTTTAAGGAAATCTCACCAGTGATCAGACCCATTCCCCACTTCCTACTGTGCATGCCCCCACCCCCCGAGTCCCGCCTGAAAGGGTTTTGCTAAAATTAAAGGGATTGATACCAAATATCTAAATCGAAAAGGGAAACTAAAAGGAATCTAAATATGCCTGAAGGCAACCAGAAGGACTTTTACTTAAGGCAAAGCAGGAAAAAACAATCAAACCCTCTAAGTACAGTAAAGCATTTCATTTACTCACTTACTTTCCAGTGATTCAAATGAAATGTTGGAATTTTGGAATTCCAAATATCATATAATACTGGAAAGACCAAGATTTAGGAGAAAGTACCACAAGACCTTTCATTTGTGTACCGAAAATTCCAAGTTTCTTTTTGTAAACAATAATGAAAAATGTCACAGGAAAATACCTGTATGTTCAAAAGAACTTCTTTCACCAGGGGGCGCTAAATACCTAAAATAAAACAACTTATGTAATACATTTTTGTATTTCTTAAAATGCATCCTTTCATTAATTTTATGGATGCCATCAGCACTTTTCACCTGCGTTGGTTTATATGTGAAACTCACCACAACCGAAATTTGAGAGATGTGTATGAAATTTGAGAGTAGTTTATGAATCCGTGTAATACTAAACTGAAAATAAAACAACATTCTGGATATTTTCTATATATTTTTTTTAAAAAGAAAACCATTACAATGTTGAAAAATTGTCATTTTATTTAGGTAATCTTTATACTTTTTTGTTCCATGAACATTTTAATGTCAGCCCCTGAGAACAGGAAACAGTTTTATAAAATATTTTTTAATGTCATTTGGGGGGGAAAAAGAGATTTTAGTGGTACCTGGGGGAAACAGGAACTTCATTATTGTAAGGCAGTTATAGTTATCTTTCTACGCCTCAACCTCGTAACCAAGGAAGAACATCCGGGGTCTAACTGACCCTGAGGAAAAATTACTTCACTGCTTCTCAGACAGAAACAGATCTCATATCTAAAAACAACTATTAAATCACCTCTCAGCTTTCTTTCTCCAAGTTAAAATGACCTTTACACTGGTTTTCGTTTGTGTAAACCAACACTGTAGCTTGCACACTAAAAGCTAGTTATATTTCTGCACATCTCCTTATTTATTTTCAAAGAAAAGTAAAAATTACAAAGCCTGCTAAATCTTGCTAAACTGCTCCAAATAACTGAATTCAGGTTAGTTTCTTTCTTTTTAGTGGTTTATGGTAAAGTCCAAGTTACTTTCTGTATTTACCAGAGTTACCATTTTGACTTTAATTCTTAACTTTCAACCTGTGGACTGTGTTTCCAGATAAGCATTTGATTCGACTACTGGTGGGTTGTACGTAGAAGAAATGTTTAAAAACGCTCAAGTGAGCTGCTATGAGAACCGAGACCGACAAGGACTCAGTAACACGCATTCCACCCACGCACTCATTCAGCCCGCGCTTCCTGAGCGCCCCCCACGGCCCAGCCGTGTTCAAAGGGTCAGCGCCACAGCAGGCCCCGAAGTGAACCCGCGGCCTCCTGGAGACCACGTGCCCCTGATGGGCCAGAGCAGGTACGGCTGTGAGCAGAAGGAAAGGAGCGACTGGGGTGGGGAGGGAAGACGGGTATTCGAGAAATAAACGGTGGCTGGGCAGGACCCTCATGACAAGGTGACAGCTGCAGAAATCTGAACAAAGTGAGGCGAGAAGCCATGTGGGTGTCTGAGAGTCCTGTGCAGAGAGACCACTCAGTCCGAAGGCCCCGGGCAGGAGGGCGCCCGACGTGTTCCGGGCACAGCAAGGCCAGCCGGTGGCTGGGTCGGAGTGGAAGGAGGAAGACAGGTGGGACGACAGGCTCTGACCCCGGGCTGGCAAGGGGGGCAGAGAGGGGCGCCCTGGGTTACGGTCCAGACTCGAATTTCATTTGCAATGAGTCGAGACACCACACTCCATTTTGCTAGTATCGTAACAGCCGTGGGAAGCTGCATTTCAGGAACAAAGCGCATATTTTCACATTTCCTTCGGGAATCACTATGTAATACGTAAACACGGGACTCATCAGTGAGCCGCGCTGCGGACCACAGCGGTAAGCGGTACGCACTCTGTTCGTGTTTCGGGATCGCTGTGGCAGGAGTGGCACATGGCACTGAAGCGGGACACAAAGAAGTCGTAACGTCTGTGATAGGACGGAGTGTCCTCTTCGATATTTGCAAATTTGACAAACTGAAAAAAAAAACACAACAATATAAATGTGTTAATCACCTTTTTGAAAGTGTAGACAAAACACATTTACTTTCATTCATTCCTTGTTACATTAGCAAAAAATATCCAAGAAGCAAATGAAGTGAATGAAATATCATATATACCGCCACCATACAAAAACAACTGTTTAATAATGAACTGCAACAATCAAGGATATAACGCAGTAAGCACGAACTATAACTTGCTAATCCAGTTCCCTTGAGCGAGTGAGCTGACTCTTTCTTTGCAGGAGGAGAGGCCTGGCGCTAACGCTGGCCCGCACGTCCTGGGCGCTGGCCCCAGTGACGGGCTCCAGGCCCACACCCGAGGGCCTGTCAGTTCTTGACCGTGGGCGGGAGCGATTTCTCGACAGCTGCTCCACGGCACATGAGAAAGGAGGCACAACCTCTGTAGAGGAGAAAATTACTGAGGCGGGTAGCGTTCATTCTGCCTCCTTCCCAATGATAAAAACAAAGGAAATCCGCGTGTTCAGGAAATTTTAAATCTCCTACATGCATCACAGACCCTACCTTTTCTCATTCACTCTCTCTCTCTCCTGGTGGGTTGGTGCTGCTGTACACCAAACAGCCTAGAGCAATAAGCCCTCGGTTTGGCGGTAAGTCTGCACACAGCCCACACGTGGACAACCGGCCGGGAAACGGGCTGGCGGCGCTACAAGGCTGCGTCTCCAAGGATCGCCAGCCCGGTTTACTGGTGCGCTCCAGGAAACAAAACTGAACCAGCAGTTCAAACGGATTCAGCCAGCGCTGAGTCATCTGTGCTAAATTATGTTTTTATATGATTCACATTATCTAGAAAAAAGCCACAGATAATACAGCTGCTTGAGAGTAAACTGGAATTCATTACCTATTTTGTATCGTACACTACACTAGGCACTTGCACGTGAGTTCTTATTTAATTATTCCAATGTCCCTGTAAAGAATGTGTCCTTTATACCCATTTTATAGATCGGAACACTGAAATTCATAGGTTAAGTCATTTGCCCAAAGTGACACAGTAAATAGTGAAATTGGTGGCATTACAGTCCTGGGGTTGGACACTGATTTTCACGATTCCCATAACTACACACTAACCATGTGAATAGTTTGGGAAAATATTTATACTTTTCATAAAAAGAAACCTTACGTGACATGAGAAAATGCTTAACAACATAAATAAGAAACATATACACCAAAGCCTATATACAATATGTTCCTCATTTTCTAATACATATTTTAAGAATAAAAAAACTAAAGGATTACTTCTGAATATTAGAATTACAGGTGTCTTGTTTACGTTTACATTTTCTAGCATTTTCCAAATTTGCTACAATAAACGTGTATTACTTTTAAAATTAGAAAAAAATTAATCAGAAATAAAAATTTGATCATTGTAATGTTAAAAGTGCTGCAAACATTTCAGGAGGAACAACGTGATTCCCTCGTCGCCCAGTGGCAGCCCCCAACGGCAGTAAGGTCCGCCTGCCCACTGCCAGAAGCGGCCCCCACGGCCCCGGAGCCCGAGTCAGAGCCGCTCCGCTCCGGGGGGGGACGCACACGGCCCGTCCTCTTCCCGACCCCTTTGTGGAGAAGCTCTTCTACTTCCCACAGCCCGTGGGGCTCGCCGACAAGCCGAGAACACACACACTCTGTGCTACACATGCCAGTAAATAGAAAGGACTTGTTACCAGGCGGAGAAGCGAGGACAGGCGAGGCACAGTACACAGCGCAGAGGTTACGAACAGTGAGAGGGCCCTGGGCTCGGATCCTGGGTTGACCAACAAAATGTGTGACTTGTGAAATGAAATACTTAACTTACACGGTTGTTGAGAGGTTCACATGAGAACCAAAGAAAAGTTAACAAAATGCCTTGCACATAGTATATATGCTCAGTAAAAAATATGTCCTAATTTTTTTCACTTAAAAGTGTAATTAAAAAATTAGATTATGTTTCAAAAGGTACAATAAAAAGCAGCAGTAATGAAATTCTTTAGAAGTTGATTTTCTTGCACTAAGTACTATTAAAATTTTGGACCTGAAACATTCTTTGTAGGGTTTTTTTTGGTGTGTGTAGTACATTTTCTACATTTTTTTCCCAAAATTTTCTACAAAACCCCTCATTTTTGGTGCAGTACACATTCTGTGTGTTATGTACAGCGTGTTCAGCAGCACCCATGACACCACCAACACTCCCCAGTCCACAATGAAATCAGCGATCGGGATGGGCAGGGGTGGGGACCGCCCTGGCTGAGAATCACTGCATTCGTGAGGCGAGTGGCCTCAGCGACTGGGCCCTACGGGCCACTGGCAGCAATGTTGAAAGAAAAAGGGTGAGAACAGTCATGAGGCTTGAGAAAAGTGAGATGGGTCCACTGAATACAGGCGGAAGAAAAGGGAAAGTAAACTATGCTTTCCCTGGATCCTAATCTGCAATAACAGCGTATGAATATGCAAAGCACCAGGTCTGGCGTCGGAAGACCGGCATCGAACCTCCACTCTACACAGCAGTACTTCACGGTGTCTCTGGACAAGCTGTTCAGCTGCAGCTCCTCATCTGCTGTTACAAAAGCCCAGATGGGAACACACAGATTGGTTGGATGCCTGAAAGCTCCCTCAGAGACGAGGCTGGGACTGGAAGATTGAACATGATACAACAAAACTACAGCAAAGAGAAGATTACCACTGTACTTTACTTTCCTTACGTTCCTTTTCAGATGTGGCTTGTGCACCCCAACACAAACTCAACAAACCAGGGTCCGGGACAGACAGGAGGAGATGAACGTGGCGAGCGGAAGCGGCTCCGACGGCGTGGAGGAAGGCTGGGGAACACGCCCGCGCCTGCAGGGCCAACTGCTGCTCCGCGGCCTCCCGCGGGGCGAGCGTCACAGGTCTCACAAGGACCACAGACAAAGCTGGAGGCAAAGGGAGCTAGTCGTCCGCATCTGGACTGGTCGTCCAGAGCATTTAGTTACCTTTCCCGGGTGGAGACATTCTCAGAAGGGAGTAATTCTGGAGATGACAATGCTAATAAAACTTAAAATTAGTAAGCAAACAGTTTTACTCACAGAATTTGTTCCAAGGACTTGAAGCTTTGGCTCCCCTGATTCCAGAAGCTTTGCCACCATATGAAGAAAGCTTTCTACAAATGGCTTGATGCTTTGGGAGTGGCAAGCCATCAGAAGCTGGTCCAAAGCCTCCATGGCAATTAAAACGTACCTGTGTGTAAAAGCGCGGTAATGTCAGAGCATTTCCAGCTGATGTCTAAATTCTGAGTGCTTCTCACTGAAGATTTAAAATAGGTTTATTTAAGCGCACAAAACGCAGGGAGGCCGAGTCAGGAGTTTCTAAGGGAAACCGCGGTTCTCCCGAGCACGGATGGTCTGAGATACGAACCAGCCCTCAGGTGAGCGGGACGGAAACCGCACTGGACCGCCCCGCCTCCTTCCCAGAGCTCGGTCAGAGCTCCGTCCACAGGACCTGCGTGGGCACCTGTCTCCGGAAACAAGGACATTTTCTCCTTTCCAGACTTTTAACCATATTTTTGTATCTGACCCAAAATAATATTATAAGCCATGTGCCTAAATTTCCAACATAATCTACTAATATTTGTAAACATGAACATATAAAACATCAGCAACAACAGATTATGAAGAAGCGTCTCATAAATTCACCTTATAAATTCACTGAGTATTAAAGCTCACAGTACAAACTAAAATTCAGACTTCAGTTAACTTTGCTTCAGTAACCAACCATAAAGCTGTCCGTGCTGAGACTCACAGAAGCGTTCTGTGCGGTAACAATGCGGAAGCAGAGAAAGCCAATGCATACCACTTGGAGAACAGAGCACTCTAAGAAACCAGGGTCGTAAAATGACAATGTGGGAAAGTAGTTAATCTGAATTAGACAAATTATTACTGTTCAAGCTCAGAAAAGGGATTAAGGTGGAGGTCCTCTACTCATAGGGAGTTTGACAGCAAGCATCGTTTCAAAGCAGCATGCTTACAACCTCTGAACCTTAACACCTAAGCCTCACAGTTCTCTTTCATTACTCTGCCGGGAGGTAACACTGGAGCCGTGTTAAAAATCAGCTGGTTAACGGGATCTTGGTTTTCAATTTAGAGACTGGTTTTCAAATTACTGGACGACACTAATAGACTAAGGGAGTCCATTGCTACTATTTCCATTAGAGAAGTCTCAGAAATTAATGGGTGCTTAAGCTAACAGCAACTCCATTAACTCACAGGAGTCTATTCTTAAAATCTGAGCCCTATGAAAGCAATAAAAGCTGCAGCATCTGTGTGGTATTACACAATTCCTCGTATGTTTTATCCTCTATAAAGCACTTTCGCCAGATGGCAAAATAACTTGTAGGGTGATTTAGCCTGGGGAGGATTTTCCAAAGATACAGTATTAGCAACCAGCCTCTCCTTACCCAGAGCGGTGCCTGACGACATCCCGGCTCAACCTCTCCGCCAGGTAAGAGCCGATCCGATCCAGTTTCTCCGGGGCAGACACCGCATAAAACGTCAGTTTCTCCATGTCGGCCTTAACAAGGCCATCCTAGAAATACCAACAAGGTAAGTAGGTTATCTGTATTCTCATGCTCATTTTTTATATTTCTAAGTGCTACTTGCTGCTTAGTTCCCCTTTCTGGATTGGTGATGAAGTCATATTCATGCTGAACCTTTCTGGATATAGCTTCCTCAGTGCTAGTATTCACTACTCTGAATACGCAGAATTTTTAAAAAGTTAAAGAAATGTCCCATTTAGGCAAAGCACTGAAATATACCTTCATAAGAAGGAGTTCCTCTAACGCCATCATTTAAACATGACTGCATCTCACCCACTGTTTTCACCCCTTACCAATTTTAATGAGGAATAATTTATACAATAACCTGCACCCAAGTATACGTAATTGAAATGTGACCGTTGTATACATCTGTGCAACCACCAGTAACAAACAAGACACGGAGTACTCCCATCGTGTGCCGTGAAGCCCCCGTAACCTTCCGTCTCCGGGCGACCACCGCTCTGCTTCTCATCGCCACCAACCAGTCTGCTGGATGCAGTCCCGGGGCTGAGCCCTCCTTCAACAGTTCGCCAGGGTAACTCCTGCGTGTCCTTCAGGTCCCAGCGTCCTCCAGAAAAGCTCTCACTGCACCTCCCAACACCCCTCCTGAGTCGGAGGGAGGCGTTCCTCCTACCTCTGCTCTTTTCGCTCATGGCACGTCTCTCTACTGTCATGTTTCGTCATACTGTTTTTACAATCTCCGACAAATGCCAGTCAACTGTGAACTTCTGACGGACACCAGGGAACTCCCGTGAACAAAGAACTGTGTTAACTCATCTCATCTTCACGAGGTCCTTATGAAATAAGAACTATTTGTAATTTTTATTTCACAAAGGAAAACTGAGGGACTGGCCCAAGATCACATTGCTGGTCACTTGAAGGAATGGCTGGGCTATTTGTCCCCTCATGCGACAGCTGTTTGAAGGCAGGACCTACGACTGAAGACCTCTGCACTCTGGACACCTACCGTCTGGTCCATTTTAGACACACGAGATTATCTTTTTGTGTAACAAGTTAAAAATAAGAAATGTGGTCAACTGAGCTATGCAGCGAGGTTTATGTAAATCTCCTTTTAAATCTTACTGTACAGACTGCTATTTAAATAAACCTTATCTAAGTACCCGCTAAAACATTCTATCTGTGATCATCCTCTAATTTACCTGCCGCCGTTTCCATGACCAAAGCTCCCTCACCACCTACAACTGAAGAGCATACAGCAGACACCTGGACTGTCCAGCCCCATGTTCCTCCATCATGTGGCCTCACCCCATCTTCAGTAACCGGCTGGCCCAGACTACTGCGGGCAAGTACCTGAATAGTGAGTCTGCTAAATAATACTTCTGAAATTGTGCACCAGAAATCGTGGCCAGCAGGACTGGCACCCATTACACTCCACAATCTGAAGGTTCTTGGTCTCAAACGTACCTCTTGCTTTCCGAACCTTTCCCTTGCCTGGCCTGTCACCTGCACCAGAGAGACTGGTCTCTGCCTCTCTAGGCGGCGCGCACCTTTCCAAGCTCAGCAAACCTTTCTCGGAGAACGCTCCCCAGAGACTGCCGCTCCGCAGTGACACCTCCCTGCTTTACAGGAAAAGAACTTTACCGCCTGCTTCACCCCACGTTTCACTTACTGGCGTATGCGCTGTGATTTAACGTTCAGTATGCTTGTGCTTTAAGTCAGCCAGTGGATGGAAAGCTCCTTGGAGGCAGGAACCATATCTCAGGGTTTTTTATACACCACAAATTATGCGGGATTCCTGGCAGCCCGCAGTATTTAATCGATGAGCCTCCTCTAATAGCCGAATGTTTAAATCAGACTGATTAAAACTGAGGTATGGCTCATGAGATATATAAATGAACATTAAGACAGCCAAAAGGTTTCTATTGATGGCTACATTTTAAAATAAGGAAAATGGAAATCAAACCCATATTAATAATTTTCACTCATACCCACAAACACTAGACCAAAGGAGTCTTAGAAAATTTAGGAATGTCAAAACAAAACCTTTTAAACTAAACCCAGTTGCTTTGAAACCAGTCATCTTCCACAGTAAGGTAACTTTTATAAAAAATGTATAAGAATTTAAGTAAAAAGAGAACAAACTCTTACTTTACATTTCAAGGTTCTCTTCTAAAAGCTGTGGCCAGTCCTATTCGCTCCTTCGTCTCCCAAACCCGAACCGGAGGTCACCCCAGCCGACCCCGGTGCCCCCGTCCTTCCTCTCCCCGTCACCGCGCCTTCCACACAGTCCGGTCTGCAACCGCCCGCTTTCTCGTCTCGGGAACGGTGCGGTCAGAGAGCCAGGCCTGCGTTCACAGCGGCATTCTCGGCATTTCGCACATAGAATCTGGGAGCAGCTCATACACTTTGATGAGTGGGCATTACTTAAATTTAGGAACAGGACAGACAGAACGTCACCGGTCCATCATTTCAAACTTATGCCCAATCTATGAAAAAGGTCGGAAAATCAGACAAGCAAGCACTGGTCGTTTAAAAGCAAAAGGAAGAGAGGCACACAAACAGCAGAACACGCGGGGAGCTGCAGGGGCAAAAGCAGAGAGATGAAATGAGGGAGACCTTAGGGAGGTCGGCGGGGGAGGAGGGTCAGCAAGGAGAAGGAGCAGGAGACGGAGGTCAAATTACTTTGGGGTCTTCGGGGAATATGTTGTCCACCAGGCGCTTGTAGCGAGGACGCAACGCGGAGCAGCAGCAACACACTCCTGTTCAAGAGAGAATAAACCACAAAGCACAGAGGTTATTCATCCTGTAAGTCGACCCCGAAGTTCAAGTTTCTGAATTTTAAGGGTTATTCAAAATAAAGGGGAAAAACCCAAACTGCCACAAACAGAAAAACGCATACAAATTTAGGTACTGATGAAGAAATGAAAATGTCTGCCCTGGCCAGGTGGCTCGGTTGGCTGCAGTGTCGTCCTGTACGCCAAAACGGTTGCGGGTTCGATGCCCAGTCAGGGTGCGCAGAAGAGAGCCGATGGATATCTCTCTCTCCCCCCATCTCGCTCCCCCCAAGTCCCTCCCTCTAAAATCAATAAACACGTCTTCAGGTAAGGATAAAAAAAGATGAAGTTAAATTTCTTCTCCCCTCCCCAAAGATACCAGGTACAAATGAATTATTCCAGAGTTCAAAACCAAGTTATTTGGGGGCAAGTGTGAGAATGTGCACACACACAGAGAACCCTGCAGAACTGGCCCTGTAAAGCAAGCTCAGAATGGCTGTTCCCCTCACCCCCTCTGATCTCACACCAGTCTCAGCACACCCGCCCTACTGCCCCTCCCCCTGCTGGACCCGACCCACTCGGCCCCAGCCACAGTGGTCTTGAAATGACAGCTCACTCCTCACTGGTGGAAACAGCTAATACTTTTATTCAGATGATAATCATATAAGAAACTACAACAGATGGGGAAACACGCCGAAGGGAAAGTCCAGGAATTACTTTTAAATGTTCGAAGGTTGCTCTATACATTCTCAGTCGTTGAAGTCTTGGAAGGAGCAATGGATTTGGATCCAGAAGACCAGGGCTCACTCCAGTTCTTTAAGTTGCTACATGACCTCAGCTCCATGGAAAGAACTATGCAAGTGGGAAGAATCAGATGTCTTGCCCCGCAAACTAGTAACTTAATAGGAACAGTGGTCTTGAGTCATTTACAAAATTATTCTCATGATTTAGGAAACTGGGGTATACAAGTCACTGTATAAGTGTGCGTTTGCATACATTTAAAGACCAAAATAAGGAAGGAGGGGACACTTGAGCTGGAAGAGAAAAGAACTCAGATCTAAGCAGACATCTGCTACTGTCTTATTGTCATGCAAGAGACTCCCTCAGATCCCACTCTGCCCATGAAGTACACAGCAGCAGTCATGCCCCCAGCCATACACCAGCTGTCAACGGAGCGCCCAGCACAGGCCGAAACACGTAAGGCTGACCCAGAGTCTCGGTACATATTAGGGGTCGAATCCACCAGCCTCCAAATGTTTCATCTGCACCTACTGTGTGGCATCATGCTGGATACCGCGGATGCAAGAAGGTATGAAGGACACACGCTCTTTGGCCTTGAGGAGTCTATGAACTGTTGTAAAAAGTAGTGAATAACTCAGCAGTCTATACTTAGGCTGATGATATAAAATGCTGTCCATTGTTCAGCATGTTTTTTACTTTAATAGAATGAAAACAATGCGAAAGAGTCCATTAGGAGACTGTTTAGTATTAACACCAAATGCCTAAATTCCTTTTAGAGTTCAAAATCGAAACACAAATCTGATTATTAGAAAGAAAAACAAGGGTAACAGCGAAATAGGCAGAAGTCAGATTCTGTGTTCACTGTACACAACACAAATACACTTCAGATAAACGTCAGTACGCTGAAATAGGCTAAAATCAGACCTGTACGGAGCGATCAGCTCATACAGGGCACTAAGCAAGCACGTGCTACTTACGATGAAAGAAGCTGATAACCTGTGAAGAAGATTAAAACGAACACCAGCCGGAGGCACAGTAAACGCAGATGCCCGTCATGGCAAAGAGGCCAGCAACGGGGCTGGAGACGAGTCTCAGTGCCCTGCGCTGCTCGTCGGGATGGTGAACTGTTATTTTCAGCAGTTAAGGACTCTCAGTAAGCTGCTAAATTTCATTTACGCTGACCCTGTCTGATATTCTATATTGCTTTCATTTTAAAGAGCCCACAAGAACTGTGACCTTGGGATACATGCACTGCCCAGTCCCTACGGTCAGAAAGCTCAGGCCCACTGGGGAGAGGGC
The DNA here is from genome assembly GCF_019186645.2 of Phyllostomus hastatus. Taxonomy (NCBI): domain Eukaryota; kingdom Metazoa; phylum Chordata; class Mammalia; order Chiroptera; family Phyllostomidae; genus Phyllostomus; species Phyllostomus hastatus. The sequence continues at coordinate 43,841,192 of NW_025334017.1, read as the reverse complement.
GGCAGGAAAAGGCAAAGCACGAAGCAGGCAGTGTGGGGCGAAGGGCGGGGGTCCGGGTCAGACGGGCCTGGGGTGAGCCTGAGGCCCCTCACTGTCCAGCTGGGGGCTCCCTCCCCATGTACAATCCCCGACAGTCAAATAGGCATGACCATGCCCTTTTCATACTTATTGGGAAACTATATACAACTGTTGCAAAGTTCTTATTAAGGGTGTCACACATGGGAAGCACTGAATTAAGACGGTAGCTACCGTTAGCAGTGCAGTGACAGAAGGGTACTGTCACAAGAGGGGTCCGCAGGGGTTTGGGGCCCTTGAGACAACATCCCCAACAATGTGAAATCTTTGCTGTAAACCTGTCATCTGAAATTGTGAGTTATTACGGGTGGCTCGCAATAAGCTCTCAGAAACGACATCAGCATCGGTGGTGCATGGGGCAGGGGGAGCTGCCATTTCTGGACATGATGCGCGCGCACACACGGTGCCGCGCTATCACTCACTCACTCCTACTCGTTCTCGCCCGGGTGGTGCTCTCCTCTGTCTGAGAAATGAGGGAGCGGGGGTGTTTGGGGGGCCCTTGGGTCCCATCACACAGCTGGTGAGCAGAGGAGCTGAGATTCCAACCCTATCTGATGACTGCCCAGGGTAACTGCCACACTACACTCACATGCCGAACAGTCTCTAAATTACACATTCTAGCATTCCACACACCAGGACCGACGGACACGGCTGCAGGAGCAAGTCTGTCTGACCGACGAGGAATGCACTTCTGTGCAGGAAGATAAGCGATCACATTGAGTTCCTCCACAACACCCGGGTGAAACAAAACAAAAACACCATCTGACCACTTACTGTAAATGAAAAGCTACCAACGATAGAGAAGACACATAAAGCCAGGTTTAAAGCGTTAAGTTTACTCAGGCCTCTATAAAATGAGAACATACTGAAGATAACACGAGGTTAAAAAGACTGTGGCGACAGTAACCACAACAGAAAGAACTACCCACTGCCTTAGATGAGAGGCACTGAACTCGCCGTGAGAACCACGCCGCGGAAGCCCCGGACCTACGCAGGCACAGCAGCGCGGCGGGCTCCCTCGTCGGGGCCAGCTCGTACGGCTTCTCCAGCTCGGCGGCAGGGACCTGGACATAGTCTCTCATGCTGTCAGCGACCGTGTGCTCCTGGATGCGCCCGCTCCCAGGTCCTCCCGCCTGCTGTCCGGGACGCGCCGAGTCCACTTCACTTGTCATCAATTAGCAGCGGGCTCTAATGTAATGTAACTTATCCAGCTCGTCGCTGACATCAAATATAAAGCTATCAAGCACTTGATAATATCCATATCGAATTCTCCAGGCAGGGTCAAATAGCTTAAACAAGATACCATTAAGGTACCTGTACTGCTAGTTTAATAAAAGCAGATCTCTATAATGTTCATATATAAGTGTGTTTATATAAGAAAATAAACACACTTATACCTGTTTTCCTTAAGGCATTCCTTTAATTCCTCCTCATCCCTGCTTCTGATCTTTTCCAACAAGCTCCCCACTTTCCAATCTATTCCCAACGGTCTCTTTTCCAAAGAAAAAAAACGGGCTAAGCATATGCCAAAAGTCTTAAGCAACCAGCAAGGCTGAGCAATACGCATTCTGCTTTAACTTTAGTCCCAGCTTATAAAGAAGTGACCCACTACTCTCCCGCAGCCTGTGGAATTCAGACCCCGCTAATGACACACTTAGGGCGAGAAACAGAAAGTCTACGAGAAAACGGAACAGGGGAAGAGCTGGAAAGAGAAAAATGATGACCCCGCCAAAAAGTGCCAGGCTCGTGGGGCCATCTGTTCAACAGACAGGAAGACCCTCCTACCCACCTCTCAGTGCTTAGGAACACTAAATTAGTATAAAAATGCCCTGGAACATGGAAGTCACTTAAAAACATGTGACATAGTTTTTAGTAAAACTTGCATACTCCCAAGTTAGCCATTTCTTCTGTAAAGACACCCAAAGCTGGCTCTTCTCCTCTCACCCCAACGCCATTCCCACGTGGACTCACCCATGTCCCCGAGCCCTCCCCTCCCACAGAGCGCGAGGCCTCGACCCCTAGCACCTTCCCCCTTCGACGGTGAGGTTGAGAACTGATTTCCAGCCTGCCCTAGCCTAGTCACAGAAGGACTGGAGGAGCGGCACAGAAATCCTCACAGCAGGGGTCAGGCGCGTGGGCACATGAAGGCTCTGGAAGGATTCTGCTCGTTTCTAAGCAGCTGGTCTGCCAGGGCATACTTGTAGCCTATGACGACATTTGCTTTCCCATGAAGCTTTCCTATGAAGGTTTGGGGGTTTGGATGATTAATAAAGAGCCCTTTTAAAATAAACCACTTACACTTTCAACTCACTATATTACTCAGTGATAATTTACATCTAACTGGAAACAGTAATGCCTCCATTGTTAAACCACTGTTAACCTACTGATGTCTCTAGTATGAAGAACCAGCGTGGCACTGGGCTCTGGGGACGAAACTGCCCTCTAACCCCGTCGCTGGAGTCGAGGAACGCTCAGGTCCCACTGTGGGGTCAGCTGTGTGACTCTGGACCAGGCTGGTCTGTGAAAGCAGGGAACGCCCGTGTCTACGCCTTCTGCACAGCGATTCCATTCCCTCAACTGCTTCTCAACTGTAGCGTCTTAGGAGCTCACTGGGGTATTTAGGGCTCGCTAAACTTCACACTTTCAAGTGTTAATGGCTGTGATTACTGGGTTTTGGTCCTTTATGTATATTTCTATCATAGCACCTGTAACAATTCACTGTCCTTACTTACACACATACCTGTCTTTACAACCAGAACATAAGTCACTCCAACATAAAGCCTGTATCTCACTCACTGCTGTGCATGTCTGAAGAGGGCAGACTCTCACAAACTGTTTCTTTACTAAGTGAACGTAGACCCAAAGTGAGCTGATGAAACGAATTTAAGATCTGCTGTAATACGTGCTGTAAGAATCAAAATAATGACAAAGACAGCAGACTGTCCACCAAATAAATGCCAGAACAATATGATTTCTCTGGCGCACAGATGACAATGCCCATGAATCACTTGGAACATCTAATGGTTTATTTTTAGGCCTGGAAGAGGACATCAGTAATCAAGGTGAAAGAGACAAGACAGGCTGTTTTTCTATTAGATTAAAAAATTCATCACCTCCAGACTCCATCTAGCTCTGGGGTGTCCAAAGCCCCGTGAGAGTCTGCACCACGTATGTTCCCTCCAAGGTTAAAGCGACAAGTCAAGGTACCCGTACAGCTGGTGCCAGAACAACAAGCTCACGTCACACCGCTGGGAAGCGTCAGCAGCATCACGGCCCCACGCGCACACGGCCCTCCCAGGTCCCGGACTCGGACGCGCCTGGGCAACAGAGGGACACATCCGGAGACAAGGCCTATCCACTGTCACGGGGACCGCACGGCCCAAGGGCCGCAGCAGCGCAGACAACGGCGGTTTTAGGCAGGACACGGGACTTGCCCCCAGGGCTTCCCTGAAGACCGAGCAGACCGAACTGTGAGGACGAGCGGGGGACAGTGACGGAGGACGACAGTCGGGTGGAACAGTGCGAGCATCACAACAGGAGACGGCGGGTGGGGGAGCCACGGCGCACTTCTGATGCCCAGAGCTCGGACAGGAGGGACGGGGGAGGCGCTGGAACTCGGTCCCGGGAGTTCAGGAACCAACCAGACGGGGGTCAAAGAAACAGGAACACAACAGTCTTATCTTGAGGAAAGTGTTCCTTTTAAAAAGGTTTTAATCCATCAGAGGAGTGTTTTATTACATGGTTCTTTCCACGTGCAATTCTATCCCTCCCTCCGTCCGCTCTCAGTTCCACTGCCTGTTGCTTATTCCCGGCGCGCGCACCTTGCGGGAGAGAGAAGGGCGACCGGCAGAGACCACCAGGGGACCTGAAGGCTCCGGCTCTGTTTTCAAGGATGCCCCCCCCCACCCCGCCCCGCCATCCCTAGCTCTGCAACAGGCACACATGACACTTACACACGACACTTTCCAACGTGCTCCGAGTCTCCGTCTTTAGAGAAGGGCAGCCTTGGGCAGAGTCCCAGGGTCTGGTCTGTACTCAACGTCTCCCCCCCATACAATTTTTAATACGAGAATGTGTGTTACACAGTCTCCCACTTGCAAAGTCAACCTGTGGATTTTATTCCTGGACCTCACCTGACTGTGTGCTACCATATCTAACTGAGAAAGATTACATATTACTCAGCAGAACTGCCCGAGGACAAGAGCAATAAAATGTAGAATAAGCTGGCTTTTAGAAACCACATTCCTGAAAGATGGTATGTGAAAAACCCTCTGGAATCGTCATACGAGAAAAATCACCGCAAATATTGAAATCAGGAAACACAACTCTCTGCTGGCTCCGTCCGCCGCCGGCTCCGGCTGCCGCACGGACAGCCGCCCACCCAGGGGCTGACACGGCACGGGAGCTGCGGCCGGGACAGACAGGCGCTCCCACGTCTGTGCCACCTCCCTCTCAGACCGCGTCCCGGCCCCGGGAGCCTCGGAGGCCCTCAAAGGAGCTCAGGTGGCCGCGGCCCCGGCCTCGGGAGGGGAGCGCAGTGCTCCCGTGTCCCAGTTGCCGGAGGTGAGTAACTGGATGAAGCAGAACTGAAAACTGAAATGGTGTGTGATGCCCTTTTTAATCTAACATATAAAGTATTAACTAAATGTCCTTTGTGATAATGTTGGTAGTACCATTAAGAATTACAAACGGATTAAGATTTTCTCCATGTAACTGTTTTTTTTTAAGTATGTGAGCAACAACTTTCCTTTTGAATCCAAACCATCGTACTACTATATTGAGATTTACCTTGCATGATTAATATGTTTTGGGGAGGGGAGAATTATGCAGTGGTGGGAGATGAATTTAAGTATCATGATTAATAGGGAGAAAAACAGAGGAGGGACAAAGGCAAACAGACAGCTACGTAGAAATTAAAGTGGAACTGAGAAAGTAAGATACTAAGCACTAATGGGTTTTAAAAGACCTACTTAGAACACAATCTAGCCAAAACTCTAGCACACACACACACAGCATCCTGATCTTCAAAAGGAGACATAGTGCCCACCTAGGAAAACAGCTGGCAGAGTCATTAAGGGTTCTGACAATCTGCACTTCTGGAATATATCTCAACAAAATATTCTCTACAAAAACATATTTTCCACTTCTCAGAGCCAATCTTGGTAAACACATAATACACCTGACTAATGAACAATATTAGGGGTGCCAACCAACCCCTCACCTCCACCGTAGGAAAAAAGCATTTAACTTTTGACTCCTCCACAACTTACTACTACTAGTAACAGCCTACTGTTGATCAGAAGCCTTACCAATAACATAAACCATGATTAACACATACACTGCATGTTACATGTATTCCATACAGGGGTGGGCAACGGTAGGTTTCCAGTTGTGAGCGCATGAAACGCAGTCTGCTCTTGCATTATTTACTCATTAACTATTGTGTTACTTACTTGAGCATTTACAAGATTGTACCAAGAGCATGTGCCATTGTGACATTCTTTTGAGTTAATAAAGCCAGTGTAATGATCATAACCTGCATGTCATTCTAACCATACAGACAACTGTCAGCCTACTTTTGTCCGCCCCGAACTGCATTCTTAAATAAAGCTAGGGAAAAGGAAACATTATTAAGACAACCATGAGAAAGGAAATACATTCACAGTATTTATTGGGGAAAACCCGTGTATCAGTGGACCCACGCAGCTGAACCTGTCCCGTTCGAGGGTCAACTGCGTAACAGGGCCAGCCGAAGAGCAAGAGAGGACCGCCCCATTGGAAGAATGCTGCCTGCTACAGGACCAGACTAGGGGGTTTAGGAACCCACGCGTTAGAAACCGAAACCGAAACACAGACACAGGCCAAGCACCAGCCCAACGAAAGATGAGCTCGCAGAGCCCGTGACTGGCCCTTAAGGGCCAGTGAAGGCAAGAACTCCATTGGCCAACCAGCGATTTGGACGGCCCCAGGGCCCAAGGGTGCGTCCACAAGCTGGCACCTTGAGGGTGACAGAGGGCGCTGCTAACGACGCTGCCGGGGCCAGCGGCCCAATCCTGACCCTGGCAGGCAACCCGGGGCCTAGGATGCCCCTGCTCCCTATCTCAGACTGAGTGCTGGGCCGTGACTGAAGGGAGGACACAAAATGGTCACGTTTTCAGTTGCAGCTACAAAATGAGGACAAGCAGCAGCCCTCCGGCCAAGGCGGATGAAGAGAGACGTGGGGGTGGAGGGGAGACACAGAAGGCTGGTAAAAATAATACCTTAGAGTTTGCCTAAGCCTCAGTCTTTCTGGTACACAATAATTACAGCCTTAGCATCATATAATGTAGTAATCTGGGTAGAAAGCTCATCAACTGAGACATTGCCTAGACATCTGTAATTAAATGTTTTATATAAAATGCCTGCTATAGTCAAGGCACTAAGCTAGGCATTGTGAGATGTGCGAATAATTGACCAAACTGGTTCCTGACGCTGTGATCCTTAAGATCAATATAACATAATTATAAGAAGTCAATGTTTCAGAAAACAAGATAACTTATTCCTGTGCTAAAAACAAAAGACAGACACGAACAAAATCATAATGTAAAGTAACTGAGCTCACCCCCAGCCTTACAACTAGGCACCAGAAGCAGAAGTGCACATGCTTAGTGACGCCGATTTCCCCACCACGCTCAACGCTAACACTCGCGTGACTCGGGGCGCCGACCGCCACCCGAACCCCCTCACAAAACCAGCGCCCACGGGCCTCCGCTTCCCCTGTGTGAATGTGCCTAAACTCTTAGCGTGAACACACGGTTATGTCCTAAGAAATCCTTCACAAGCAAACTGTTCTCACAGTACAGTGTTTTCCTCGGGCGCTCTGTGTGCCGCCCCAAGAACGATTCCCTGGGTATCTTTAAGGCGAACAGGCCCGGCCCCAACCAGGATGTGCTGAGTCAGTCTCTGGGGGCAGGGTACCAGAGTTCCTATTTCTAACCATCACCCCCTTCCTGTGATAGGAAGGACCATCACGCACACCCAGGTTCAGAAACCACTGCTCCAGAGAGCCACTCTGATTTATACAGTGATTTAAACAACTAAGCATCTGACATTTTCTTCTTGTGTGTTTTAGGTACTTGGGATACCATTCCTATCTAATATACACAAAAGATAAAAAGTTATAATACAGTTTGTACTTGAGATCATCTACTACGTTACAATAAATGAATCATACGAGGCGCTATCCATGAGACCAACTGAGTGACAGAGAAGATAAACGCCAGGGCACTTGGAAACACCTTCAAAGAAGATGCTGACGGGACGGAGTTATCACTGCCAGCAATGCGCTGCGACTGGTGGCGGAGATCTCCAGCACTCCCCCCGTGCTGGGAAACCACGCCACCCATGTCCCTGAGGACCAGAATCTCTAAGCATCTTGCATCAGCTCCTCCCACACCGCACACCGGCAAAGAGGGTTACGTAGGCGATGGGACCTGGTGCAGGTCGCCATGATTCTCATTTTCACGCTTTGATACTTTCCTTCCAAATGAACTTGCCACGCAGGTAACAAAGTCTGTGGAGGTTCTTGGTAGACAGAACACTTCATACTGGGACTGGATGAATGTTTAAAATTCAAACCTACACACATTATAACCACCTTTCATTCCTCCTTCCTCCTCAGAAGTTGCTTAAATGTGGCATTTCCAATTTGTGAAAGTTAAAAAAAAAAAGTGACATTTTCCAGAAGCCTTTAGAAAGGCTGTGATGTTGACGTTTATATAAGGCAAAATGAACACAAAAGGAATTAATTTGAAATATTTTAAGGACTCTCCCCTCCACAAATTAAAACATTTGTATTGTGATTATGGTAATCTGATACTGCGTGATTTCAGATTCTTATATTTAAAAATACTCCATCTGAGTTTAAAAATTCAGAGATAAAAGTATCTTCTTAATAAATAAGAGGTGGAAAAGAACTAGAATTTCAGAATCTTACCACTCAGTCTCTTTAATTTTAGCAAGTGTCCTAATATTTAGCAAAGTGAGTCCCACTGAGTCAAAACATGGGGAGAAGGCAAGGCAAGACGCCCGGGAACTCACGTTTATAATCGGCACTCGGGTAATCCCCAGGGTTCGTGTTTTATGCAAACATCAGGACCTTCCCTACCCTTAGCACATGTAAAGTTCATGGTATATGAATTATGTCTCAACACCGCTGGTTTTAAATCAGCTTTTTCCATCATTATACTTGTTTGACTTGATATGTAGTTGTAATGAAAAAGAAGGGTGGGGGTCCCTGCAGTTTAGCTAAAGCTCTAAAAAAAATTATAAAAAGTCCTGCCTTGGCGGGGCTGGGGCATCACCCCATACATCAGAAGGCTGCGGGGCAGGGCGGCGGTAGGGCTGATGCCTAGTCACAGCACATACCTAGGTTGCGGGTTCGAGCTGGGTCAGGGCACACATGAGAGGACTAGTCAATGTTTCTCTTTCTCCACCCGCTCTAAAATCAATAAACACATCCTCAGGTGAGGATTTAAAGAATAATAAAAATTTAAAAAAATTTTTAAAAAGTTCAACAAATACAATTCTGCTTTATAAGACTGCTTAAACAAGCTAAAGCACTACAGTCTAGGAAAACAGACCCTTAAATCAAAAGATATTAATTTGTGCCCTGGTTGGTGTGGGTCAGTGGATTGAGTGCCACCCTGTGAACCAAAGGGTCACTGGTTCGATTCCCAGTCAGGGCACGTGCCTGGGTTGTGGGCCAGGTTCCCGGTTGGGGATGCGAGAGAGGCAACCACACATTGATATCTCCCCGCCTCTCTTTCTCCCTCTCCTACCCTTTCTCTAAGAATAAATAAATAAAATCTTTAGAAAAAAGATAATTTGTCACTGTTATGAGCATAAAGAATCTGCCATAGGCAATGACTGTGACTTTTTTCAGTTAACTAGGTTGATTTATTTTAAATTAAAAATCCTCTGAATATTTCACAAGCAGGATATGAGTTATTTCAGGCAAAATTCAAAACATCTTTAAAATTCCCCAAACACATAATTTAAAACTTTATTTCCTCATTAGTCAAAAAGTAACAAAAGTGTTGAATCTGTGAGGGTGTTTGTAACTTCCAAAGTTATTTTTAGAACAAATACATTTAATATACCAATAGCACTGATTCTTCTTATAGATTTCATAACACCCACAGTGTCTGTGCCATATGTTGGAGATCTTCGTTTGAATCGAGATGATGAAGTTTTCTGATCGAGCAGTACAGGAAGAAAAAGGTGGCATACTAATTATGTCTCTAAACAGAATGCAGAGTTTAAATTATTTCTCTACCCAAAGTTTGAAGACAGCAAAATACAAACTGGGATTTGCTGAATAACCCTAGGTAAGTGAAAGGGTTTAATTAAAAAAATTCTAAACTACTAACTTAACCCTTCATGGTTCAGCACTGGATATAGCCCCTCCCCGCCTAAACTTCTCACTGATGTATAGCAATCCCAAACATTTTCTGTCCACTCCATACATGAGAGTTTGGTAGCAAAGTGAAGAGCCCAAGGCTTCTTGAAATTTTTGAGTATTCTAGAAGGGCAATCTAATCTTTTCTAATCAATATTATTAAACCAAATATTATTGAACCATAAACCAAAATGTGATGCCACCATAAGACTCCAATGTAGTACTAAATTTTCCTCAAGTTCAAAGTTAATATTTATTACTACTGATGCATGCAAGAAAAAGAAAAAAAAAACCCAGCAACTTCCTGTAGCATACACACAAAGAACCTGGAACTCTGTATACATTTGTAGTTTTCATATTATTGTTACAACTATAAAAAGAAATTTACTCTTGAACATTTTAAATGATTGATTTTAAGAATTACTTCACTTTTATGCAAATACTGAAATTGTCAGCAGTGCAACTGTAGATTAAAAAATTAATCTAAAATTGCAAAAACTCAACGGTACAACCCATCTTAATCATACTCACCCCTCCCTAATGTTCTCGGAACCCTGACGGTCGGCCTTTAACCAGCGTGCTGCTGGAACCTATCAGCACGGCAACAAAGAGGGCAGCAACATTCCTATGTTGCTGAAAAGAAAGACTAGAGCCTGTCTACTGCATTATGCTGAGTCAATACCCAGAAACCAATGGGTGAGGGTTTGGGGGGGGGGGGGCGGGCGGTCTGAACTGTGTAAGGGGAGAAAGCACGTCCTGCTGAAGACTCCGAGAGCAGAGCGAACGGATGCGCTCAGGTGACACCTCCAGTGTCTGAATGCTCCTCAGTTCTTTGTTTAAAATAAAGCAATTCCTCCGCATGTTTACATAAGCATCGCATCTGCCACCGAAAAATCACTCAGTTCTTGCATGGATACACATAACAGTGAGACTTAACGAAGACGGCAATGGAATAAGTTACTAACAGCTTAGTTCTATATGAAATATCTTAAACTACATATAGGGAGCTGCCCTAGAGTTCCTATTTGCAAACTGCACGATTCAGCATGTCTACCCAGGAGTTACAGAGTTTGCATCCTCGGCCAAGGACCGCTCACCTCTGACCGTCTCTTCGCCTGCCAGGCAGCAGCGACAAGACAGTGAAGGACGTGAGCACAGGGCACTCACTGCACACCATGGTAAGATACACGATCATCTTTAAGTCCCAAAGTTTTAAAATACGATTTTTTCTAACACTTTGTAAATTCTCCTTGACAGAGCATCCAACAGCACGACTGTCCGGCTTTCTTTTACTCGCACGTTGGACCGCTTCAAGTGCCTCTCTAGGCAGATGGACTGCCATCTGAGCCGCGCCCAGTTCTCGCCGCGGGAGCAGCGCCTGCAGTGGCTTTGGTTTGAACGGCGCCCCACCCGCTCCCTCTTCGTTCCTCTGCCTGTTCAGTCCTTCAGGGAAATTCTCGTCTAGACTCTGTCCTAAGCCCCTGCGCTCTCTTTACAAGCCATTCCTTTCCTTCCTTCATCCACTGGTATTCCTAAAAATGTGCCCTGGATGTCCTTCAGGCACCACACCCTTGTCACACCCTAAAATGAACTCACTCGCCATCTCAGTTTCCCCAAAAGGCTCTTCCTCCAAAAGTCCCTGTATCAAACCAGAGCAGTTCACTCCCACGGTCAGGCCCGACCCCTGGAAGTGAACCCTGACTCCTCCTCCTCCCTCGGCCACCAATCCAACACCTCTACGTATTGTACTTCCTCCTCAACCTGCAGTCTCCCCTGCAGCCCACGCCCCTGCTTCCCCCACTGTCCACATCCAAAGCCCACCACTCAGGCTCCCGTGCTTGACCAACCACTCTCCAACCTCTCCTGTGTGTTTCCATAGCAACCTGGGCCACTCTCTCAGTAATGTGAGTCCCTCTCCATCCCTCACTGTGCACGATGGGCCTGGCACTGGTATCAAGAGATGTGGGCCCAGTGGCAAAGAAAACAGGCGGAGGGGCTCGTACAGCCCCCTGTCTGGTCAGTATCACTGCAAGCTCAGCACCTGTCTTCCCCACCAGGCCAGGCTGCGTGGAGCAGGTACCATGTCCATGATGACACCTACTATGCCCAGTATGCGGGGGCTGGGGGCTCCTCCGTGTCAGTGTAACGCACACACAGTGTGCAACAAGTGTGTGTTGAGTGAGAGACAAGTTTACCACATATATGAAGTCTCCACCTTCCCCAGCACAAACAACTTATGCCGACTGGCTGCGGGTTATTTTCACGTGCATGACTCACCGCCGACATTTTCTCCGAACCCACACTTCTCCTACAATCACTACTTCCAATCAATTATCGTCTTCGAAATCGCTCAGGCTTACGACCTCATCTTCTGCTTGCAGTGTCTCCTCTGAACTCCACAACTTCCTTCACAGGGTGCCTGCCAGGTCCTGCTTTCCGAGGTAGCCATCTACCTATACAAGGTTCTAGCAACTAGATAAACTTCTCTACTGCTGTACTAACCTCTGTGTTCCGCACCCAGCAGTGCCTTGCACATGCAGGCACTAAAACGTTTGCTGAATGAATCAGTCCCTAAGGAAATCCAACAGGAAAACAAGAAGAGCTGAAAGCAAACTTTTGTGACTCCGAAGGCACGTCGACAGTGCCTGTGACCGAGAAAGGGCCACAACGAGAAATCACACAACTCCCTCCCTGGAGATCAATACAGCAAAACCGGTGAGATGCCATCAGCTAAACTGGTTTTGGTTTCTGTGTCTAGGTTCCTGAGCTTTTGATTCTAAAACATCTTATGTTCTTGTCAGAGGGTATATTCTAATGTCTAAGACTACAAATTTCAGACTTTTTGTAAGTAGCCAACTTATTTCCCAGCTGAAATCACACGCAGGATCCTACGAATAAAACGGATCTGCCAGCTGAAGTGGGGTCCGGTAGGGAGCCCCACCTGCTGGGTCTCTGCGGCATCCATCCCACACGAAGTGCCGATCACACTTCAAGGGAGGCGTTCAGACAACTCTGGCTCCAAAGGTAACTCGAGATTCCCCTGCGCCACGCTCCCATGTGGATCGAGAACAACACGGACTCCTCAGGAACCAGCAGTGCGAAGCCGCCGTGGCAGGAAACGGAGCTCTCGTGACGGTGGTAACAGGAGCAGAACTGGCCCGGGGCGACACCCATGTTTCTTCCATCGCTCCCCCAGACCTGACCTGCTTCCCTTTCACAAAGCAGGTGCAGTAAGACAAACCTGGCACTGCTTCCCAAAGGTGCTCCCATCCTTGGAAGACCACGCAAAAAAAAGATGGACCCAGGGGGAAAGGTGGCATGGACAGCCAAGGAGTGAGTTAACGTTGCCTTCTAATCTGGACTGTGGACTGAAGAAGAAACTAGACCCCTGACGCTCCCCCAGTCCAGCCAGCTAACAGAATGGGAAAGTCCAGAGGGACTGGGACCCACCCCAACCCCGCAAACCCCAGCGGTTGCGCACTCACCTGCAGTGCCTTCCTCCCTGCAGACGCCCTTGGGGAACCAGGCGCTGCAGACAGCCAGAATCCAAGACGCAACGATCTTGTCCTGACAACATGCCGATTCTAGTCACATGTTCATAAAGTGTTTCTACCTCCAAAACCCAATGACATAAATTCTACTACATCTGCATACCCCTGGAAGATACTCTCATTTTTCATTAATAAATCAAACAGCCAGTAAAATTACTTCTAACTAAGGTGATCAATCAGTTTAAGTCAGGGGTCATAAATAAGCCACTCCTTTCAACTTCTAACCCTTTAGCCTGGCAGACTACATTTTGCAAAGTTTCTGTGATCCCAGGAATTGACAGTGCCAAACTCGAACACCTTATACTTTGTTTTCTCTGCCCAGCAGGAGCGAGGTCCATTTAAAGTTAAGTGCAACCGGAGTGCAGAGAACTTTGCAGCAAACTGCCAAGACAGTTGTTGGAAAAGCTAATTAACTAGGAGCGGTATGAAGTCCACTTAGCATTATCCAGGAAAACTACTGCAGCAGAAATACCCTGGAGCTCAGGCGATGCAAAGGAAAAGGTACAGCTGAGCAACTCGCCAACGAAGAGTAACACCACCAGTAAATGGCATTCAGACGGACTGCAGTCCTGCTGGAAGAAGACACGGCGGAAGGGTTCACACCTGTCTTCAGAATACAGCAAACTCCTGACTCAGAGGCACAAGGGAAAAGACCTACGTAGTGATTCCTCCTTGAATAAAAAACCGGAATGCTGCTACCTCATAATACTTCAAGAGAGAGAGCAGTGAACAAACATGCGGAAGGGGGAACCGGACAGCCGCTGCAGGAGGAGCGGGAAGAGCAACCCCTCCCGTGTGCTTCAGTGCGCAGAGAGAGCTGGCTTGCCTCCGAACGGGGTGCAGCCGGCAGACGCGAGTGACAGGGATCTTGATGCGTGTGACGTGTTAATGATAGGAGGAACTGCTCACATTCACTCTGTGATCATACTCCCTTAGAACTGTGTTCATTCTACAGTGCACGATCATTCAAAAAAAAAAGGAAAAGAAAAGAAACCTACAAACTCCCTATAAATTAAACCCACACATAATGACTCATCTCAACCTTTCAGCGTTTCATGACTGAAACTGCCACTTAATAACTCAGAAATTATTTCTTCCTTCTCCTGGCTGCTAAGAAAGAAGGAGATCCTGCCATCTGCAATAATATGGATGGACCTCGAGCGCATCATGCTAAGAGAAGACACAAGAAGACAAACACTGTGTGATATAAAAAAAAAGAAAAAATATTTCTTTCTCCTTTTAGAATAAGACACCAATGACAAGAAAAAAGCCCCATTATCTCACTTCCTACTCAGGAACAGCATAATTCCCCAAACACTGTTCAAAGTCGTTCACAGAATTTGACAGTTCCTGTCCCGACAGCCATGACAACAGAACGCACGGGTTCTCTAAGCCACAGACATGGTCACAACTCTTTGATCAGTTACGCAATACTCTTTTTTATGGGCCAAAGGAAGCATCAGCTCAGGGTAATAGCTTAATGTTCATTTCAGGTTTCTGAAAGAACGGTGCTGTCTGGGGACATTTCTGGTGGTAGTCCTTGGGGGACAGGGAAGATTACCGCTGGCTTTCCACGTGTGGGGGCCAGAGATGCTGTTCAACACCCTGCAACGCACAGGGCAGGCCCCTGCCTGCCACACGGACACCTGGCTGGTCCCAGACGTCCACGGTGCAAAGACTGGAAAACCCTGAAATACATAATGATCTGCAGGCCTCCATTTGTATTCTTGTCTCTGGCCTCGCACGATTTACAGGCACACCTGCTAAGAATCTAATCAGACAGTATAAAAACTTCATAACACCGTTTTTATGGGAACGAAGTTACTTCGGGTAACGGTGTCCAAAGAATAACTTCGCTGACCCGAGTTAAGATTCAATGAATCATTTACTCAACATTTACCGAGCACCTATCATGTAATTAGGCACGGCCCTAAGCAAAAGCGACAGTGTTAAAAAAACGGACGGAATCTGAAGACTGCGGGTTCGGCTCCTGCCTGGCGCAGAGCAGCGAGCAGGAAAAAAGAAGCGGGACTTGGAAGCCGGACCCGTCTGGCTCCAATCCCAGCTGCGGCTCTGTCACAGACGGGTGACTTCGCTTCAGCCCCGCTCTCCCCGTTTTCCCGGCAGGTCCCACGGGGCCTCTCTCTCTCAAAGTGGGAGAGGATGAAAGACAGACAAAGCACAAAGTGTACCGCCTGGCACACAATCAGTACTCAATAATTAATTCAACAGCAAATTTTGAAGTTTCTACAAAGAGTAAGGTGCAAACTGCTAGTGTGCCCATGAAACAGGTGGCCACTGTAACTGCTACTGGGACAACCTGAGCTCAACTTCAGTGAAGCCGACATGCAAATGGCATGCAAATTCCTTCCAATTCCAGCTCCTCTCTCCATCTCCGGCCTTATCTCCCACCACCCACACCGTCTGTAATGCATCCCTGTGTTCCCGTAAGTGGGGACAGATCAAAAGATGAGATCTGATAGTAACCAAAACAGTGTCAAGCTAAAGGTCACTGTGAGAAAGGGAATTCTTCACCTGTAACTCTGGCAGCACACACAGGTGCTGGGTGGGCGAGGGAGACGGGGAGGACTGGGGGGGACAGTGCCCAAACACGAAAGGCCCCTCGGCCAGCAGTCTGTGCTCCTTGTGGTTAGGAGCCACAGGGCCCAGGTTTGTGTTCAGGGCCTGGGTCTACTGCACATGTGACCTGAGTCGAGTTACTGAAACTTCCTGAGGCTGAGTCGCCTGATATGCAAAGTAAAATAAAACAAAATGAATGGATTAATAAGCTTTAGCATCTCTTCCACTCAAAATTCTGATTCAGGCTTTGAAAATCTTTAAGACCAAAATGTTCCTTAACAATCCTCTGAAGGGAGGAGGATGAAATAAAAGGTTTTAGAGAAATGATGTGTCAAATTACAGGTTCCTAGGTTCAAAAAGATCACTTAGTGAAACAGCCTTGAAATCTGTGCTTAGTGATCGCTGAAAACACTGGGACTCTCAGTGACACCCAGAATTGTTCTTGTGTCGTAGCAGCTTCCTTCCTGTCAGGAATCCTTCCGGGGAGTTGCTTTCTGAAGCAAGCGTCTGCAGCTCTCCGAAATCCCTGCAGCTGAGCTGCTCCCGTTCTCGAGACAACGACACGGCTGCTCTGCCTTCAAGGGTATTCCACCCTCCCTTGGATTCCACTTATCACTGAGATCGCACCAACATTCCAAATAAGTAACAAAACAGCAATAGCAGAACAATTCTCTGACCTAGAGCAAGGGTAACTGTCAGAATATAGAGTCCGAGAGGCACTAGTAATCACCTCCCACACTCACTTGACAGAAAAGCATTACCTTTATTTCACTAACCCCTTAAGGATGAACTGGTTCAGTTTGTAAAAGAGTCTCTTAACTTATTTGACATTAAAAAAAGAAAAGGTAACCTTATTTAGAGATGATTTTTTTTCCTTTAAAATATCCCTAAAGAAAGTAATAATTTTGCTATCTCTGTTTATGTACTTAACATGCCGGGAATTTCTTCTACACACACAATTTCCTAAAGTACCACTGCCCACTGCGTTATCCCAGAAATCCTGTCCTCAAACAGAAAAGACAAGATGAGCCCTACTACTGTCACAGGGCACCACCAATCGGTGCTACACCCTTATGCAACCACAGAAACTGTACCATAACAAGTAGTAACAACAACAATGATAAGTAACAAACCTTTTACTTGCCTTCCAGCTGTGTCGTGAAATCTGCATTCTTAACTCTGCCGAGGACAGCACGGCTCATCCTTACATCATGTTGCATTGCAAACCATACATTTGAAAAGAAACAAGTTTTCTACATCCACTCTGGGAACATAACTAAAAATGTGCTTCATTTCATAGGACTCTTATACTGCCCTTCTACCAGTCAATGCGTTCACTTTCAAGAGTAGGCGTTCACCCCTTCAGTTTGCTTTCTTAGAAAGTAAGAGATTAGCATAGTGCTGATCACAACTGTTCACTGAACAACGTCAATATGAATTTGGGACTAAACTGACAGTAATCACAACCCTCCAATCCAGGGGAATAAAAATATAAACCGCTGACATATGTACTGGATACAGAATCCCAGAACAAGAGTGAAGGACACCCAGTACTGTATAAAGAAAACAAAATCCACCTCACCCACAGGTGTTTGAGGAGTTAGGAGTAACTTTTGTATCGAGATTATTTAAAGATTTCCCACGGCATTACACAAACCTTTCCAGTACCGGGAACTAATTTCTCTTTACCCACCACTAGATAAGACACGCATTTGAGGCTGACCCGGAAATCCATGTCCCATATGTCTACCAAAATAAGGACAGTTAGGAGTTATGAATTCTAAGAAATATGCGCTATATTAGGAACACGCTGACAAATATTTAAAGATTCTACAGCACAGAACACTTACTCAACAGAGACCTACTTGAAAAGACTCTCAAATCCATTCTAACGATGCTTTCTCTCCATCTAAGACCAGGGTGGATCCATATGGGCCGCTGAGTTTAAAGTCATATTGTGATTCTCTGGGTCTTTTTTAAGTGGGTCACGGGTAGTAGTGTCCAAAATGCCTCCCACATCCAGTGATTTTCAAACTTTAGGGTCCCTCAGTAACACGTAGGGCCCTTCCTACATATGCAGATTTGGGGGCCCAAACTCTGAATCTTATCCAAAGTGTCTTGTGAGGAGCCCCAAACCGGCATCTGTAAGGACCTGCCAGGTGCATCTGAAGCAGGTGGCCCAACAGCCCCCCTCTGGAACTTCTTACCCTAACAAGTTCCCAAAAGAACCCGTACTCCAGCCACCCCGACGATTTACAGACGGCGCGCAAGCCAAGGCTGTGAGGACTTGGGGTGCCGCTGCGAAGGACCCCGGACAGGCCCCCGACCCCCGGCCGGTGCATCGCCCCCCAGGGCTGGTCCTGGAGGAAGTGACAAGGTTTATGGCCATGGGGCCGCGTAATTTTCATTTTTCCATCAAGTGTCACTTGGCTCTAGAGAGAGCTGGGGAAAGAGCTTGGACTTTGAAGTCCCCGAGGTCTAGGTTACTACAAGTCACGTCCCAGGAGCCCTGCGTCCGTAACGCTCCAGGCTCAGTTTCCCCGTCGGTGCCGGTGCCGCGGGCTCGTACCGCCGCCCCCTGGGAAGGCTGAGCCGAAGCGAAACTAACTCGGCAGGTCTCGGGCACTTCCTGGCTCCCCCCAGCTCCGATCGGTTTTCCGGTCGCCCCGGCGGACGACCCCCCACCCCCCTGGCCCTCCCCAGACTGCGCGACCACGGGGCCTCAGCCGCTCAACGCCCCCCGGCCCGGCCCGACCCTCCACCGGCCACTCACGGGTAGGCATGGTGACCCCCAGCCGCGATCGCCGCCGCTCCGAGACTCAGCGGGGCCGCGCAGGACGCGCCAACGGCAGCATAACGCGCCGGCGCCGGGCCGCGGAGGGCCGGACGAGGCGAGGGGCGAAGGGCGAAGGGCGAAGGGAACGGGCGCGGACCGGCGGTTCGGGCTACGAAGCGGGCGACAGCTGCCGGGGCCGGCCCAGCTCCGCGCCCGACGACGCGGTGGCCGTCCTGACGCCCTGACGTCAGCACGTCGCCGGCGTCCAGGCCCCGCCCGGGAGCGGCCAACTCCGGGCGTGGGGGCTGTGCGGTGCAGGACTGCAGCTGAGGCCCTTGGGGAGGGTGGCGCGTGGAACACCTCCGGGCCCCCTCGTTTTGTTGTCCTACCCTAGTTATTTGTGTAAAATGCGTTTCCGTGAATCCTCACTCGAGGTGCATGGCACTGTTTGTTTCTTACAGGGGCACCCCTTTAGGAGGTCTGGGAGGGTAAGCAGGTTTGCTTTCAGAGCATGGGAACCTGTAGGCTTTTTCTTTTATGAGCTATTGAACTTGGACATGTTCCCAAAAGAACAAAAGACTGCGTTCCGCAGTCTCTGATAGCACTTTCATTGTTGTTTATTTTATTGTATTTTTTTGAGACGCTCTGAGGTCATTTGGGGTGATGGCTGCGCATTTTTGGAGAGGACAGAAACAGTCACATCCTCCTGCTCTCCCGGGCACTTCCAGAGATATTTTATGCGTCAGGAGTTAGTCTCCTCCAGGGGGGGCTGTCTGTCCACTCCGTTTCTGGACTCTCTGAGTGTCATTAATAATTGATTTTTCTAATAGTCACCCAACTAAGCGGACCCTTGCAGCCTAGGGCATTGAGCAAAGCCCACACGCCCTGCTAGGCGGTGTGCAGCCCGCACGGAGACGTAGAAGGGAGCCACGGAGGTCTGACACTGCTCCTCAATCTGCTCCAGGATTCTTGTGTGCCCTGAATCACCAGGGTCCCTGTTTAAAGGAGATTTGTAGGTCTGAAGCTAAACCTACGGAGTCACACTTGAGGATGATTCAAATACACATGTAAATTTGAGAACATTTGTCTTAGAAGGTTGTGCCCACATTCTGGTTAAGGAGTGATACTGTGCAGTATTGAAAGGAGAAGAGAAAGACAATAAAAGCCAGGAAGGGCTTGGGGGCAATTGGTCTTGAGGTCGACTGGGGACAAAAGCATTAAATTAGCACAGAGTTGGGAAATTCTTAAAGAGGCCGGGAGAGGGTGGAGAGCAAGTTAGAGTGAGTCACAGAAGCTGGCCAGAGGGGAGTGTCTTGCCAGTGGTAAAGGCCAAGCTACAAAGTACTTGACTAACAGTTCCCCTCCAATATACTGTTGCCTATTTTTAGCATCTCTGAAATTTCTACCGCTCCCAGTTTTCTCCCCAAGTAGATTGGCCTCTACTGTAGCACGTTTCCATGGGAACCCTAATTAAACTGTCCGAAGTGTTTATATTCCACGACGGGACTATATACTTTTCAGAAAGTAAAAAAAATAACAAACCATTTTCTCTTCATATTTATGTATTTCTGCCTGGCCCAGAGTAAGAGGCTAGCACATATTAATTTAATAACCATATGTATTCAATGACCAGGAGAACAAGTAAAATAGAAAGAATTAATGACTTGACATACAAGCTTGGAATCTGTCCTTCAAGAAATCATTCTGGGTTCTGCATCCGAACAGCACCCTTAAATCAGCAGAAGCAGCGTTCTGCAGAGTGGACCGCGTGGAGGGAAGGCCCCAGTGCTGCTGCAGAGGGGAGTGTTAGGGGGTGCTGTAGGAGAGGGAAGAGCTGAGTCCTACTGCAGAATCTCGGAGATTTGCTGGCTGCTCCTTGGGAGCCAGAGCGAGGCATCTGTTAGTTATGTAACTCCAGGGTTAGACTACGGAAACCAGTGGTGCTGGGAGGTGTGCAGACAGGTTGGAAGGAACCCTGCCGTAGGGAGGGGTCGTGAAGAGAAGACATGAGTTTCTGTTGGACATTTTAAATTTGAGGTGACATCCAAGGGCATAGACCTGGCCATACCAGGCTGAAGGTAGGCAGAGAAATCTCGAGGTGGGAGATTTTGGAATCTTTGGCCCAGGAACAGAAGCTGAAGCCAGGAATCGGAGAAAGCCAGCTGAGGGAGGGTGTGGAGCCAAAGAGACAGTCAGACTTAGAGGAGATGCAGAGGGCACAGTGCCCCGAGGCCAAGGGAGGATAGGACATTAGTCAAAAAGACTTGACCCCCAAAGGCTGTGAGGTAGTGTGGCCCGTATGTGTTTGGTTCTGCTTCTTCTTATTGTTTTGATCCCCTTAATCTTTTGGCTTTGTGTTGTTGCCAGAAATAAAATCAGCAGCAGAGATGGTCAGGAAGGATGGCTGAAATACAGTAAGAATAACATCATAATGGTTGACTCATACGTACCACACCTAAGTGTTTTCCTAGGCTGGACACATAGGCTAGTGGTAGCACTGTTTCCATACAGACGACCTTGATTCATTTGTCCCCCAATCAAGTTCTGCTTGTGTCTTCCCCTGTGCACCCCCTCCTCCATTTCCAAAAGGGCTGGTTCAGCACCTTGGGGATCCCCTCTGCGCCAGCGCTCCACTCTTGAAGTTAAACTTGAACTGGTGGGAGCTGGGCTTTGTCCGTCTGTGTGCCTCCTCCGACGGCCCAGCCCTTGTCCTTGCATCTCTGTGCATGGCACACGAAGACAGGCCACCAGGTCCCTTTTCCACAAAGGATGCCTGCTGCCAGAAAACATCAATTCAAATGACATTAGATCATTGTCAACATCCTATTAGAGTATTAGCTTTCAGCCCAAATTACCTGAAATAGCTCTGTTTCCAGTTTAGTCCAGCATTTGTTCCAATTTCTAAGTCAGGCGCTGAGACAGTTCACTTTTAATTAGCACACATTTTCCTGTTCAAAGGTAATTGCCAACACATTTACAGCCGATAGGAAATAACTGTAAGAATATTTACTTCTCCCAAAAGTTCATTCCCAAAAGTTCCTGATGCCATCTGATGCTCTCACTGCTTACTTTCCTTTCTCACTAAACATGTCGGTAATGTGCTCCTTCAGTTCCAGTCCGTTCCATTTTATTTCGGCCGTTCCTGCATCGTGACTCGGGCTTTCCAGCTCTTACAAAGCCTAAAAAGCAGACTTTGGACTTGGAAACCCTGAGTCTGAATCCTGCCTTTTCCCCTTGACCTGGCCTGTTGACAGTCTTTGACCTCTCAAAACTTAATTTCCCTCAATTGCAGACTCCAGAGACATCCCCTTGTGTGGTCACATTTCCTGAGTCTGTGCAAGGCAGCCCTTCTCACTCCGGGTTAACCTTTGGAACCACCAGGGAACCCTTAAAGAACATTTTTGGAGCGGGATCCCACTCCCAAGATTCTGACATAATTTGGTCTGCAGCACGGCCTGGGCTTGTGCTTGTTTTAAAAGCCCCTCGGGAGCTTCTTCGTGCAGCCAAGGTCAAGCTTCACTGCTTCGGGAAAGAGAGGAAGGAAAAGGAAGGTCTAGGTCAGAGTGGCGTGGCCCTCATTAGGCCATTTCTGTTGCCAGTCAAGCTCCTGTGTTTCACCATTGCTGCACTCTGAGCTGTAGAGTAATTTTTTTCACTCCCATGCTAGCCAAAGGAGTTGAAAACATGCGTTAAAACAAGTTAAAAGGATAAGCCTCTACTCCAAACGATCATTACCTAACCCTTTCTGTGCCAACCAGGCCACTGTGCAAGGCACACTTCCCTTATCTTCCCCGGGAGCCAAATGCCACAGTCTCCTGTGCTCTCTAAAGAGAATTGCAAATGGGTAGAGACCAAATCCTGGGTTAACGAGGTTATTCGTTCTTGATTAAGTCAAACAGCAGGAAACTCTTCTTAGAAACACTATCATTTTAAACAATTAGAGGAAAGTATAATTTATCATTGTTATCTACTAAAATGCTAACATTTAACACGGGGTGTAGTTAAAGCTGCTAAAAGGAAGGGAAGTTCTTTTAAACATAGCGGCATTCTAGTTAGTGAGGTCCTCTGCAAGACTGTAACGGCAAGTGGAATTGAACCCTACTTATTCCCGTATACCTTGTACACGTAAAATGAACTTAGTAAACCTTTTAGGGGAAGAGGAAGACAGGGAGGGAGGGAGAAGCCGAGGAAGGGGAGAGAGAAACATAAAGGATATAAAGATAAGGAACAAACACAGGTAAATCAAATTATTAGAAGAAGCTCTTTATAGTAGTTTGGGGAAAAACCAGTCTCGTTTCTCCCCCTGGCTGTATGCACACACTTGCACTTGACTTTGTGACTTCTCCCAAAAGAGGTACAGACTTTCTCCACTCCTTAATCAGGGCTGGCCTTGCAACTTGCGTTGGCCAATGGGACCATGACCAACATTTTGCATGCAGAGACATAGGAGATGAGACAAAGCCTGGGGAGAGGCCCCAGTCCCCCCAATGCTGTCACCATAAACGGGCCAGCCACTGCTGACCCACCAGCTTTGCACGTACTCAAAAGTGAGTCCAGCCAAGGCCAGCAGAGACCCCAGCTGAGAGTGGTCCAGGTTGTCCACACACACAGCAGTCTCTGGGTGGGCAGCCCAACACCTCCCAAAGGGACACTGGGGACACCGTAGCCTAGATCAACGCGCCTGTTCATCCAGAATTTGAGCTAGAGATACAAAGAAAGCTACAAGTTGGAGCAGAAACAAACAGCCTCCAGGAAGGGAAGGGAAGGGAAGGGAAGGGAAGGGAAGGGAAGGGAAGGGAAGGGAAGGGAAGGGAAGGGAAGGGAAGGGAAGGGAAGGGAAGGATGGTGCATGGAAGCGTAGGGCTGAGTAACATGCTGTGTCTTATCTGTGCCCTCAGTTCTGCTCTGAAAGAGTCATGAATGAGAATCTGTCAACGAGGACAGTGACCTTCAGGGGGACAAAGGTGAGGGCTTCCAGGTCCAGCTTCCCTCTCCCTGGGAAGTTTTCCCCTCCGACAGTCAACCTCAGAGGATTTCGGATTTGCTTTTTTATGGAAGAAGTCAGTCTTACTAATTTACAGAAGTCCTCAGTGGGAAAAGGGACAGGTCCTTGAGTGTGGTGATAAAGAATAACTAGGAACAGCAGAGAGAGCATCTTGAACCAAGTGTGTAGAGTTTATAAATGAAAGAAACAAACTGAGGAGGAAAGAAGTTTGTAGAGATAGATATTTAACAGCAAAATGGAGAGGAATCCAGCCCCCCAAAGAAGGGATTCGTTGGCCAAAGGAAACCTCAGTGACTCTTGAAATGGGGCAAGTAGGATTCTCCATTTTGCTATTAAACTTAGTTTCAAACTAATTGTCCAAAATCACAGCAAGGTTGGTGCCCATTTACATGATACCAGAAGAGGCAAGCGTGGTGGGATGCAGGACTCTGAACATCGGGGACCATCAGATGACTCAGGTAAACAAACCCAGCACAAAAATGAGCTGCTAGGGGAAAGAGAGAAAAATGCCATTGATTTCTGTCAATGTGACTGCTCATTTACCATCGAGGTAAAATAATACAATTTTACATAATTAGGCAGGTGCCAGCATTTAGACATTTAATAAGTCAATTGTAAAATTGCCTAATTTAATTGAAAATCTTTTCAGAATAATTGCTGCCCATTGTTATTTATTCTAATAGTCAATAAAATTGCTCTTGCCATAACCTGACCTGCTTTGCTTATTTCTATGACTGACTAACATTAAAATAAAGCATATCTTCCCAATTATATCAAGTCATATTGAGTTAATGAATTTGTTGTAACCTCACAGAAACTAAATACAGTTTCCAAATGTTGGTATACTGGTGTAGAATACTAATGGAAAATATTTTTTATTGTATTAGCAAAAATCTTTGCAGATTCCTATGATTTCGGGTGGAAAATAAAATACAATCTAATAGAAAAGATACATTTTTAAAAGACACGCATGCCAATTGGAGATAATCTGGAAAATTATGAAGACGAAAATACCAGTGATGGTTCATCCTTGTCACTTTTGCTCAGAAATCACATTTTGCTCCAGTCTACAGAGAAAATTGTGTCGTGGACTCCAAGGAGCTATGAATGTGGAAAAGACAACAGAATCAACATCACACCTATTTTCATTATTATTTGATTACCACCCCACTCTCTGCAAACCGTAAGCTCCACATGGGCGGGAACCATGTCTGCATTTGCTCAGTGTTGTATCCATGGAGTCTGATAGCGCTCAGTTTGCTGTCTCTCACCTCGTAAGAGTTCAATCAATGTTCATTGAATGGATGACATGCAGCAGTCAGGGTTCAAAGGGTCAGTCAACGGGAACTGACTCTGTCTGATTTAGGCAGAAGAAGGATTCGTTCAAAGAGAACTGAGTAACTGACAGGGCACTCACGAATGCTGGGGTTTCGGCTCAGAGTTTACAGATGGGAACGCCACCCCAAGTCCCACCACACCGGCCTGATGCAGCGCCACCGGACTGCCGCTCCCAACACTGATGTAATAATATTGTCAGCGTCATGACTCACGGACCGGAAATGGCTACTTTTTTCTCCCGCAACTCAGCTACTGTTGCTGCCCTTCTTCCCAAACCCAGATCCAGGGGAGTCTGGCCTGTTTTTCTTTTCTACCACTACCTTCCAATTCAAACTCTGGTGGCTGGTAGGCCAGGCTGAGGGAGGTACCAAGAGAGGGGAGGAAAATAAATAGCTAGAATTTTCAGGTTTTTGTAGTGGGAGACAGGTTTTTGCCTGACCAGGGGTGGGCTCTCTGCACGTAGGAAGGAGGTTTAGATGCCAGGCAGCCAAAAGTCATGGCAAATGATCACCTTCTGGCTGCACAACACCCACATGTTCACTGTGGTTTTTTTCCCCCACATTTACAGTATCAACACACACACCCCCAGAAAAAAACCTCACCGAATATAATGCAAATATCCCTCATAAAACAGAGAACTATTTTCACCTCTCAAAGAATCCAGCATGAAGGCACTCGAGTTATCAAATCTAGCTCTAGGTCTGGGGTGTCTGAGTGTTTTTCCCATCCTCACTCCACTCCAGCCACCATCCCATCTCAAAGTCCTGTCCTCTTCGGAAGTAAGTCGTGATGCTGACTACCGCTAATGTTCTCATGTGTGTGGTGGTGGTTAAGGCTGCAGTGGGTATCCACGAATTTGTGGCTTCTCTGCTGCCCAGGTCCCATCGCCTTGGACATCAGCCAGCTGCTCGGCTCTTTGAGGTTCTGTACCTGGTGTGGAGTGACCCCCATGTCCATTCCTGAGGAGAAGTCCTTTGTGTTCTGCCTGCATGGGGTTGCTGTTATTTTCCACTAACTTCTGCTACTCGATGAGGCAATGATACCCACAGGCCCTCACGGGAGATTTCCTGGGTTTCAGACATGGCTGCCATGGTGGGGTAAGCAGCCTGTCGGATCAGAATTCATCACACCAGCCAGCACCTTAGCTCTTATTCCTCCTGACCCTTGGATGGAGGAGCCTGAAGAGGCAGGTGGTAGCTCTGCTCCCCATTGGAAGAAAACAGTGCAGTGTGTGCCAAAGGAAACATTCTTCTCCTGGACACTAAATTATCCAAACCATTAAAGTCTAGAGCTGTGGGAACGGGATGCAATGTGTCCTGGCTACAGAAGAAATGGTCTGCATATCAGTACCTGGCTCAGAGCACAGACTCCATCTTGTATACATAATTGTAGTGTAGCCTTGCAGAGCAGCCCGACTAGCATCCGAATTCAGTTCTCACGAAGCCCCCTACTGTTCTTGAAGGCCAGGAGTCCTTGAGTGATGGCCTATATGATAACCTAATTTTCTTTTCACTGTGAAGTGAGGTTCCTGTCCAGAGCAAAGTTGAATGTAATGCTCTGATGATGAATAAGGCATTTAGAAATTTCACAGGTCTCCCAGCAGAACGCTTGTGGTCAGGGAAAACTTATTCCCAGACTCTGTAGTGAATCTCCAGAGGGAGCATTTCTGCAGTGGGAAGGGCCCTCTTGCTGCAGGAGAGGGGAGGAAAGCAAACTGCAGGTCTTTTTTTCTAATTCCAGACTGGGAGGTTGGATTCTGCCTTCCCTGTGTGGAGGTCAAGTGCTGGACTGGCAAAGGCTGAAGACTGTTTCCTACAGAATGAGGAATTCAAAACATGCAAAGCAGCAGAGAAACGCAGGAGGTCAGAACTGAAAGTGATGCCGAGATAACTCCGGATTCTCCTGCTCCCCTCAGGCCTGCTCTGCCTCCCTCGGCCCCCAGCCCTCTGCCCCTAGAAGCAGCTGTGTGGATTCTTTAGTGGCTGAATTCAGGGCGAGGAATAATTGTGGCCATTTTGCAAACAATCTACCACCCAGGCTTACCCATCCAGACACAGTTGCAGTTGAGAATCTGAAACTCTCTGTTACTGGGGCAGATTCCTTTTACCCCATGACAGAGGCAGAGCAAAATATATGCTTCTCATAGGCACACTAGTAAAAGGATAGACAGAAGGGCTAGGTTGTGCATTCCAAATCTTTTTCCTAAGCTTACTGAAATGTGCTCTTGCCTTAGGGAGACTGCATGAAAAGTCAGGGGTGT
Source organism: Phyllostomus hastatus (assembly GCF_019186645.2). NCBI lineage: Eukaryota > Metazoa > Chordata > Mammalia > Chiroptera > Phyllostomidae > Phyllostomus > Phyllostomus hastatus. The sequence goes on along the minus strand of NW_025334017.1, from coordinate 43,814,168 downwards.
TGCTATGATGGATCTCCCTCCACTTGGGAGGAAACAACAGGTGTGAAGCAGAAAGGTTCCCCCTTTAACAATACCAGTCAGCCCATTTCTTCTCTTTTGCATGAATAGTCTAAAACTACCCAGAGGATGATGTGCCATCTGTCTGACGGTAGCTTTGTCCGGGTAAAATCCTTCCACACTTGAAAATATAATTAAAATCTACCTCGGCAATAGCTGATTTATACTTTCTCTTGCAGGCAGAAAGAACAACATGAACGAGAGTAGAGGAGCATGGAGATCATGGGGGAGTTGTACGTTTTTCAGAATCGCTGCGAGGAAGAGGGAGAAGGGCGAAACTGCAGGAAGGGGGAGAGTTGTACCCAGTGGCCCTGGACTGGTCAGTTCAGAAACCTGCAGGCCCGGGCAGGTAACGCACGGGAGAAAAGGGGGGGCTGGTCGGGAGCTGGCCAACCAAAGGGCAGACACGGTGCCCAGAAGGGCAGCTGGGCCTCTCCGCTCCAGCCAACTGTTGCCATATGGAGCTGTGTGAGCAGAGCTGCCAGATTTTCCTATTTTCACGAGAATCCGAAAATATATCCTGTACAATTTTTCAGTTTTCAAGCAGGGCCACCTCATTTCCTGTCGAGTCACTGACTCAGCAGGAGGGGGGGTTAATTTGCCCCACAGGCCACCAGGCTGAGGGCGTTGTTGGATCCAGGGAAGTCCCCCGAAAGGACTGTCAGTTTACGCTTCACAGCGCCCTTGGGGGCAGGCACGGTTACAATTCCCATACGACAGACGATCATCAGAGACTTAACAATGGTGAACTGATTTCTCCAGCATCCTCGTCCCCCTGTGTGGTAGGCAGGAACCTCTCCAGACAACTCCTTCTTCCCCCTCCCCTCCCCCACCAAAAGGTCTTTACGCTCCCTGCTCTGTCCCACCACAGCCACCCGCACACCCACTGTCACGGTACCTTTTAAATTAGCCGTCACCTCTGCTACATTGTAAGCTCTGTGAGGGCAGGAGTCACATTTGCATTCCCAGTGCTTAGCAGCTCGCTAGGGACAAAATAAGGGTTACATAAGTAACTGTTGAATGGACAAAGTCTGTTTTTTGAGCCATGATGCATTTTGGTTCTCATGACCTTTGTGCTTTATTTTCCCCAGGCCTGAGATATATATTTTTTCCCCCCGTAGGATTCTCGCCATCTCGGTCATCTTCCTTGCCATTCTCTACCTTTCCTCTTCCTTCTCTTTGGCTTCTTTCTCCTCCTCCATATCCTCCTTCTCCTTGTGTAGTTCTACACTTGCCGTGTCCTTCTCCAAGCATGGCGCCCCAAACACATGTGCTGCTCCCAGTACCGCCCTGGACGTGACAGCCATCGGAGGTGACATTGACTGAGCACTTCGCAAAGAGCCAGACATGACACTCTGGGGAGCACCTATGCATTCTTAGCCTTACTTACATGTTCAGGCCTCCCAGGCACCCAGGACATGCACCCCGACATCCTGAACACGTCGTCTTCTTGCAGTTGAAGGTGCTGAGGCTGTGAGTGACGTCTCCCCAACATCTCCCTCTCCCCGTTCTCTGCCAGATTGCTCAAGTCCTTTTGACTCCCTGCCTTTAGGCCTTTAACCGGGGAATTGGGGGAAAGAGAGGGAAGACAGGGACTTCAGCACGCCAGGCCCAGGCAGGAAGTGGTGGCCTGGAACAGACTTTGTCGTCTGGTTTTCACCTGTGGCATCCCCTTTCCAACAATCCTTCCTTTTCTTTTTCTGTACGTGGGTGGTCTGCTGATTCCTGCCACGTGAGGCTTTTAAAACGAACGGGGCGGGGGGGGGGGGCGGGAATGGGGCGATGATGCTGCCAGTCTGTGCTTCCTGAGCTTCTCCTTCGAGCATTAATCCCATCAGGGAGGATCCAGCTCAACTAAGGGGAGCAGCTTCACACTTCCAAGTTCAATTTAAATTGCAACTAAAAGGCATTCACCAGTCCTGGGAAAAGCACAAAGACAGTGTCTGGATTGCTTTTATCTTGGAACCCGTGAGTCAGTAATGTGTCAAGAGGATGAGAGAGTCAAATCCTGCGAGACCACGTGTAGCAGCAGAAACGTAACCCAGCCTTCCTTGCAGATGCAGGCTGTTGCTCCAGGGAAATGAAACGGTGGATCCCTGCAGACAGCACTTTTGTGCCTAATCATTCGGCTTTAGCCTTGACGATGTTCTGTGGATGTTTGTGAAAGAGGTCCCTATGGTCAACTAACAGAGAGCTCTTAATGATACCATTAATACCAGTAATTATACCGTTACACCTTTCTTCCACTAGAGTTGGTGGAAGGAAGTAGGCACAGGACCCACAATGATGCCAACTGATGTGGACATAAGAGGGAAATGCCCAGCGAACCAAGGGCAGAGCTTGCAAATGGCTTTGGAATAATGATACCACTTTGGTGCTCTCTAAACATAATTTTATGTGTATTGGCTTTCAACTTTAGGGAAATTATCTGTGGAGTGTGTAAACAAACAGAAACAAATGCTTTTTGGAAGCAGTTGTTAGATAAAAAATATTCAATTTAGTTCAACCGAAGTGAATTGCATCCAATTTGTTGTTTTTATTTTCTTTAAGTTCCAATCTGTCCAAAAAGCAAGTTAATCAGGCAAATGTACTAATAACTACTTTGTGCAAAAAAGAAATACCATCAGGTCTAACAGGGAGGTTTGGAGATGCTATGGACCCCCATTTTCCAAGATACTCACCACGCAGAAGGACAGAAGAGCTTATGTGTATGTGTCCAAGCTCTTATTTGCAAGAACAAAAGTCGTTTGTTTTTGTCATCTCTCGATGTATGACAAACCACCCCCAAACTTAGTGGCTTAGAACAGCAATTCACGAGCTGTCATAATTTTACAATTGCCTGGGCTCAGCTAGAAGGCTCTGACTCAGAATCCCTTGTGTGGTGTGGCCAGACACTGGCCATGGAGGCGGTCACCTGAAGGCTTACCGGGCCAGATGTCCAGGGTGGCTCTCTCCCACGGCCGGAAGTTGGTGCTGTCTGTCATCTGGGACCTCAGCTGGGGTTGACAACCAGAGTGCCTACTCTTGAGGAATAGAATTCCAAAAGAAATCTTCTCCCAACCCAGAAAACCCATCCACGAAGAGAGCAGAGAAAGAAACTGGTTTTACTATCGCATGACCACTAAACCAGAGTGGGACACGCTTCAGAGGCAATCTGCGAAGAGATTGCACGGAAAGAAATCTCACCCTTTTCTACAGCCAAACAGATGCAACCCATTGCACACATGTTCCCAAGATAAACAATAGCTGGTTCTCAGGTTAAGAGGACTTGATGACACCATTTGTCACACATAGTTCATTCCAACTTTACAGGGTAATTGGATCATTGGGAGGGCCATCTCTGTCAGTAACTGGCATCCAGAGGAATAACAAACTTCCGATAGCTTTAGGACAGGAGGTTGTTTTGCAGCGTGGACCAAGATTAGCCTACCCAGGTTAGGCTCCTAGGCTCTCAGAGAAACTCTGTGTATGTGTGTGTGATAGAGAGAGAGAGAGAGAGACAGAGACAGAGACAGAGAGGGAGAGATGGTACTCATCTTGATGTTTACACTTTAAAGAAGTGGCTCCTTGAGAAAGACCTTCCTGGATCATAAAGTTGATAAGACACCTAGATTTAGTTTTCAAAGGGATCTATATACATTTCAAAGATAGGTACTTCAAATTACAAGTTTCCTAGTCATCGGTACCCTATAATTTCTCTCATATGTGGGATATAAAACTGAAAGCAACAAGTGAACAAACAAGACAAGCAAACAAAAACTTGTAGAGACAGACAACAGTGTGGTGGTTACCCGAGGGGAATGATGGGTAGGGAGGGGTCGCGTGTGTGGTGACGGAGGGAGACCTGACTTTGGCCGGCAGGCGCACAATGCAAAGTCTCTTCTTTTGCATTTGATTTGTCCTTGCACTGCCTAGCCTCTCCGTGTGGCTTAAGCTTCTCGCAGAGTGGCAGCTGGGTTCCAAAGAGGAGGCTTCCCTAGAGCCGGCGACCCAAGAGGCACTGGCAGAAACCGCGAGGATTCTTATGACTCGGCTGAGGAAGTCACACAGTATCAGTCCATCACATTCTGTCCTGAGCAAGTCACAGGGTTAGTCCAGATCCGAGGGAGGGGCAACCCCAGGTGAGGCTCAGGGGCAGCCGTCCCTGGAGGCCACCTACCATACCACTGGAACAGGTTTGAAGAGAAAGGTGTGATGAACAGATAACATAGAGACTCCCCAGGGAAGCCAAAGATTCAGGTTTAGGTGTGTGGGCAAAAAACAGGCCGTGCATAAAACCCGATAAGCTCAGGGGAGGCCGGCACGGCGGACCCTGCAAACTCAGAGACCGAAAGGAACCACACAAGACAGTCTGAACGTAAAAACTCCCCACTAAAAGCGGCCCAGTGCAGGGAGTCCCGTCCTGGGCCTGTAATTTCCATGACAAAGGTCGGTCTCTCCCTCAGGGGAGCCTGTCTGTCACCTTTTGTATCCAAGGCAGCCCGGCCTTGGGGCTCGGCTCGTGTCTGAGTGATCTCCTCCCCAGACCCCTGGAGCACAGCCCTGCGCCAGGCACAGACCACGGCCCCTCGTTGTGACCTGGTTCCCTGCACGCCCTCTCACTGCGCTGCAAACGTCCATCCTGAACTGTCCTCTGCCCACTGACACACAAGAGTGTCTCTCCGTTTTGTCTCTTTATCCAGTCCCAGAGATTCCCCCACTTTGCTTCTCCCTCTCCTTAATCTACCACCAGTGGGTTTCATGTAAACCTCCCTCCCTCTCCTCCTTTGAGTCTCACGTATAAAATAAGCTGCGAAACTACCACTCCCCAGAGCATTTTCTCAATGCGCTGAGGTCTTGCTCTCTGGCGACAGTTGTCCGTTTGGCTCGTGTGAGCCCGTAAAACTTCTCTGCAGGCTTGGCCCTTGCTTACGCCAACAGAAGCTACATATTCAGAACAGCACCAAAGTGCAGGGCAAAGGTCATACCGCAGAACCCGCCGACGTCTCGCCTGGGCACCGATGCAGGATGCCAGCCTCTGTGTGCTTGAACTTCTGCTACGTCACTCCCAAAGCTCTCGGGGAAAATAAACTCCCTGTGCTGGCGGCTTCCTCCTCTCACTCTTGAGGGAGCATCCTGTACTGGTGCATCTGATTGGTGGCGCTCAGGTCACATGACCGAGTTTGGCTGAGAAGGGGGCTGTGATAATGAGATCCTGCCTTCTTTCTCGGCTGGTGGAATTCATAAGGTGCTGACCTAATCAGATTCCCGGAAATCTGCAACTTCAGTCTTCCTCATCCCCCACATCCAGTCTCATGGTCAATTCTATTGAAAATAGCCATCCTCCTCAGGCTAATTGCAGAACACTTTACACTTGTATGGTTGAAACTAGTCTACCGAGTAGGGTGGTAGAATTTGATTTTTTAAATTATGTTGTATACTCTGCTAATTTAGTCTCTTGTTTTAACTATTAAAAGTGAAAGCGGCTCCTTGCCATCTTGAAGGTCCATCCTGCTGATTGGACTTGGGAAAATCCTTCTTTGCCTCAGCATCCCCATGGATGGAAAGAAGAATGCAGTTGGCATGTCCTCTGAGATTCTTTTCCATCGCATCAGTGAGCCGATGCTTTTTTAAGCAGCAAAGACTACGGGGAAAATAAACAGTAATCTGTGTCTGAGTCCCTACAGACTAGATGGCCACGAGCTCTCGAATGCGGAGATTTGGTGCGTTAGTCAACCACTAACCCCTTTTCATGGGGCTGGGAACTGGTCGCTCCCCCATCCCGCCACCTGAGCCTATCTTGTGCCTTGAAGCGAATCAGTGTTGTCAGGATGTCTGATTATCATAGCCTCCAAAAATAGAAGCTCATTATTCTCTTCTCAACAAAATTGGGTCTGATGAAAACTTTACAGAGAGTCTTGAGCAATTTTTATCTCCTCCTGCCATTTACTATGTTTTCCTTCTTAAAGTTTTTTTGTACATAATGGAGATTTTTTTCCCCTGCGTTTCTTAACAAGCAGCTGGCATGCATTAGGAGAGATGGTTGAAATGTTAAAAAGATGTTGAAAATCCTTTATTGCCCTAGTGTGCTTTCCGGGAGTTAAAAAGCAGAATGTCTTATAATGATTCACTGAGAGCTGTTGAACTCAATCGGAACATCTCTGCAGAAATACAAAAGCCCAAGGATACCTGCCATCAATATATTCTCACCTCTGTGTGAATAAGAATGAGGAATAAAGCCACTAAAGTGAGAATACAGTCCCACAGCATTTTTACTGTGAGGGCGATCTCAAAGGATACTCTTGAAGATGTCTCCCCAAACCATGGACACAGATATTTTTAGACTGCCTAGGCATTTGTAGATATTGCTACGCTGTTATTGTACTGTAAACAACAACAATGAAATCTGACCAAGGTTCAGCAGTGAACACCTCCAAGAATTTAGTAGAAGAGTAAAGAGAATTTTCTGAGCATGTTGGGACTCAGGGATGCTTTTAAAAAGTTTCTTTCTCAGCCCTGGCGGGCATAGCTCAGTGGTTTGAGCGCGGGCTGCGAACCAAAGCGTCGCAGGTTCGATTCCCAGTCAGGGCACATGCCTGGGTTGCAGGCCATGACCCCCAGCAATCGCACATTGATGTTTCTCTCTCTCTCTCTTTCTCCTCCCTTCCCTCTCTAAAAAATAAATAAATAAAATCCTAAAAAAAGAGAAATTCTCAATCTTTAATAAAAAAAGTTTCTTTCTGTTCTCTAGAGGGGGGCTTGGTAATGGGGGTGAAATTGATGGAGAGAAGGTATCCCCATCAATTTAGTATATTCTTAGTCGTCACATAAATTTTCAGAAAAGCATATATTGAGGATTTTAATAGATGTTCAATAATCCGGTAATTTTTCAGAGAAGCATATTACCTGAGCCTTGTGGTGGCTCCCTCTGATTCTGGCTGGTCAGATCTTTTCAGAAATGTCTAGTCTCCTTGTACATTTCTCCTCTGACAAGTGTTTATTAAGCACCGATTGTGTTCCAGAGAGGCAAGAGTAAAAAATCATGGCATCTCTACCCTCAATGACATCATAGTCTGGTGCGTGAGAAAGGTACATTTTGGGCATGTAAATGGAAAAGACATTTTCAGATACTGATGAAAGCTATCGCAGAGAGAGAGAGAGAGAGAGAGAAGACTTTTAAACACTGCAACATTGTACCTTTATTTATAAAATGAAGCTTTCACTATCCAGTTCAGTGAGGTAATGTGTGTAAAGAGCCTGGACACAGAACAAGAATAAAACACACACACGCATTGAAGATACTTTAGCATGGGGTGCACAAAATATTACATTTGTGCCATTCATTTTTTTTTCTGGCAAGGTCCAAATGGCTCCAGTTTACCAAGATTCTGCTACGCAGGCCTAAAAGGAAGCACCGGAAATGGCCATTGATCCGCTGCAGGAGAATGCCTCCTTCCACACATTGTTCACTCACAGAGGGTGGGAGACAGCAGAGGCGTGGCCACGGGCCCAAGAAATCCCCTGCTGCTCCTGTCCGTCCCCACCTTCATCTGTCTGTCCCCACCTTCATCTGTCTGTCCCCCTCTGTGTAAAGGTAGGGATCATTTATCATACATGTATCACTAAGGGCCAGGCCCTACACAAGGCATTTATGTGCATTCTTGCAGTCAGTCCGGGCAAGACCCCCCGGAGGTAGGGAATGGGAACCTCCTCACAGATGAGAAACGTAAGGCTCGGAGGACTGGCCAATTGCTTCCCACGAGGACAGTGAACGACAGGTGCGGCCCCAGCACCCAGTTATGCCGAACTTCAAGGGCAAGTGCTTTGTCTAGAGAGGCCAAGGCCAGGTGGCAGGAGACCTGGGATTCTGACCAGATGAATCAGCGGCCAACCAATGGAGTATCTAGTTAAGTAATTAGCTAATTAATTTATTACAATCTTTTTTCCCCATGCTGGTGGTGGTGATGGCGGTGTCAAAGCCAGACAATAAGCAAAATAAATAACGAAATTATTCAGATGGTGATAAGGTCTACGGAGAAGGAGAAAGTGGGAACAAGGGGTAGAGAATGTTACAAAGTGTTTTGCTTTTTCACTGGGCATCCAGGAAGGGCTTCACTAAAAACTTGATACATGAGCAAATCCTAGAGGGTAAATGAGTCAGGTACACGGATCTCTGGGGCAGGAGATTCTAGGCTGTGGGCAGAGCAAATGCAAAGGCCCTGAGGCACCACATCTGAGCAGCCGCAGGAGGCCAGGGAGGCTGGCGCAGGGTGGTGGAAGGGGACGATTAGTTAGCAGGACATTGGATCAGAGACCGGGAGAGGTCACGTGGGCTTCTTGAACTACTGAAGTGCTCCAGCTTCCCATGTGAGATGCCAAGCGGGTAGACCGTTGAGACGAGGAGCAACACCATCTGCGTACACTTTGAACGGAGTCACCCCCTGTTGTAAAGCAGACCGAGAAGGGCGAGGGCAGGCAAGTGGGGACACAGGTCAGGAGGCTATTCTGTCACAGTAATGCAGGACGGAGAGAGGGTCGCAGCAGAGATGGGATAAACAAGGACGGAGCTAGGTTTTCCTGCTGCAGGCTGGATTTCTTTGCCACTTCATGTGCACACCAGATCTCCGTTTCTCCACACTTCCCTAGGTAAGGTGTGGAGAAACCTTTCTTCCCACCCAGAGACTGCTGGGTCCCAGTTCCAAATCCCCAGCTCAGCTCGGGTAAGGTGCTCCCTCTCAGTGCACTCGGCGCAGGCTGGGGAATGGGGTAGCTGAGGACAAGCCATGCAGCTGGGGGCCCCACCCCAGCTGCGAAGCAAGCAGCTCTTGGGGCAGCCCCAGATTTGGTCGACAACCCTCAATATACCTATTAAACCCCTCAACCCGAACACTTCTTCCCTTCTCTTTTTGCCTTTACCTGGCTAGCCTTCTAAAGATTCCACTCTGAGACTCCCCAGACCCTGTTCTCAAACTCTCAAAGGTCCCCAGGCCCCCTTCCCCTGATCCTTATAACCTGATCTCTTACTCAATCACTCCACGTTTCAATGGTCTGTTTTGAAGTTGGCGCTTTGAAGCCAAAAATTGTATCTTCCTCAGCGGGGAAGTATCGCCAGCACCTAGGAATGCTAGGCACATGTTGCTAGGTTCAACAGTTATTTTCATACTGAGTTTAAATTAATTTTGACATATTCTCAGATTTACGTCTTTGCTCTGGTGTCCCTCCCTGCCCTCCCCAGCCTTCCTCATGAAATAAAAGCCACGTATTTGGTTAAATGTGTCACCTTTACTTCTTTTGGTATATTCTAACACCTGATGCAGTGCCGATCTCTATTTTTCTTGATTGGTGAAGACAGCATTGATTTGGAAAGACTCCTCCTAAAGGGAGGTGTCGCCTACGGAGGACATCGCTTGCTTCTGAACGGCAGGTGGCGCTGTAAGCGAGGCATAAAGATGTGCAGAACCGTCCAGCGTTTTAAGCTCTTGTGTCGGGGAAGAATCTTTTTTGTTTTCACAACAGAGAACGATTTCCTCTCACCTGAAGTGTTGCTGTGATTGTTGATCAGGACTTGGAACAATCTGCAGATTCTAGCGTTAGAGCTGAGCCACATTTAAATGCGTGCTGCTCGCCAGCCAGGAAAACATCTCTGGGATAGCGGAAGCCTCCTCTTCCCCAAGCACAATGTGTTCCGAACCCCTCAGTGGCGGGAAAGCAGCCATTGCCCTCATGAAGTACAAGAATAACCTTTCTTGCTCTCTGTAATAAATGCCTCCCTTGCCCACGGTTTTCCAGCCGCAGCCTATGAAGCAGCCTCAGGGACACAGGCTGAGACTGGAGCTTCCGGGCTGCAGAGAGAGGTGTCTGGGAATAAGGAGCTTGCTCTCTCCACCTGGGGGGGACCTGCTCATTCTTTGGGTTGTGTGGCTGGTCTGTCTGTGACAGCTGTCACCCACGGACCTCTTGCAATGAGTCATTCATCTGGCTGGCAGGAAGGATGGCTGCTTTGGGCCCCCATGGCCTCATGCACGGCAACCTTAAGCTATTCCTTCGATGAAAGAGGGTACGAGTTCTTCAGGCAAGAAAACGGGACTCTTACTTCGTAGGGATCTGGCTCAAAAGTCCTTTTCCCAATGAAACCTGCCCCTGAGTCTCTTCTATGATAGGAAATCGCCTCGGGTGGATGTTGGTAGGTGTTAAGCCTGGCATTAGGCCCTTTCAACACCTTCAGTTATTTAATCCTTGCAGTGCAATGTGGCCGGTATTACCATCTCCATTTTCACAGAGGAAACTGAGGCTCCGAGAGACTTAAGGCTACTTAAGGGTCTCGGGACTCGAGGCAAGGAAATGTTAGGGCTGGGATTAGAACCCTGATTGGCCGGCATCTTATTTTAGTGTACACATCAAGTTAATTGCTCCCTTCCGTGTTCCCACGGACCTTGCCATTTGCTTCTATTGTGGGGTTCGTTACATAGATGCCCCCGGGGCCCCGCAGGCCTTAGCAGAAGTGATAGCTTAGCACGTACTTTCTGTTTATCCTTGCCCAAAGGAGTGGTAGCCCTCTGCAGAAGGAGGAGCCTGTGAGACCTGCCCTCGGTGTTGATCGCCTTCCTTTACCCTCTTCACAGGCTGAACCCTGACCCATCGTGGGAACCTTCAATGCCCCCTTAACCCTCCTCCTTTCCTTTCCCAGCCCATCCTTTCTCTCTCTCTCTCTCAAAGCATAACCTGAATGACGGCCTCATTTATACTTGCCAGGGAATCAACTGCTGTCCTTCAGCCCAAAATACGTCTTAGCTGAAAGAGATTCCCAAATTCAGTCGTGAAAAACGCAAACAGCTAGACAGGCGCTGGTCTGAGAACACTGGGTGGCACTGTTCCTCTTCAACCAGGACGTCAGCAAACAGGCATAGGGTCCCTCTGCTTCAGCGCCGCCGAGTCCTGAGACCCACCGCCAACGTCTGGCCTGGTTTCTTCTCCTTCTGCGTGCGTACATTTCTACTGGGATGCAAGGCAATGATGGACACATGCACACCCCCTCTGGTGCCCTTGATGTAATGAATGAGGGCCTATGACCTTCGCATCTTTCCTGTGCGGATCGAATGTGCACGCAGCTTGTGGTCACCCTCAGGACCTACCTCCCTTGCTCTAAAAAAATCCACCAATTCCATGGTGGTAATTTTCTGATTTCATGAAAGTTTGGGTTACACTTACCTACCACCTTGATCTCCTTACTTCCTTCTCTGTTTTTTCTTTCTTCCTGTGAATTCTCTTAATGTTGTCAAGAAGTCCTAATGCTGATGGGTGCGTGTCTAGCTCTCTCCCCTCTCTCCCATCAGTCTTCCAGGGCTGTCCTTTCTCGGCCCGTCTGCAAGTTCCGTTCTTCTCCAAAGCACATTCTTAGGCCTCAGCGATCATGTGTAATAACAATACAGAGAAAGCACGGAGGGAAACTAGGGGATCACCAGAAGCTGTCTGGAGAAAAAAGCACCGGCTCCAAAAAGAGGATGTTAAGGATTTGATGAAAGAGGAGATGCTGCACAATTCTGATCTCATGATGCTGGGTGAATAACTCCCCAGTAAAGAATTAGAGATTGTGACTTTTGATGGTTCGTCTTATAAGTCAACTCGATGGGGCCAGAGGGGGCCCGGGTATTTGGTTACGCAGTGTCCTGGGTATGTCTGTGAGGGGCTTCCGGATGAGATGAACTTTCAGATTCATAGGCTGAATGAAGCGGAGGGCTGACACGGAACTAAAAGGCAGAGGAAGAAAGAAATCTCTCTGCCCGTCTTTAAGCTGGGACATCGTCTTCTCCTGCCTTTGGACTTGGGCTCACACTGGGACTCACACCCTCAACCACCCTGGTCCACGCGCCTTCAGACTCGGACAGGAGCTCCATGTGTCCACACTGTTGGCTGGTGGACTGCGGAACCCGGGGCTTCTGAGACTCTTACAATCATCACATGAGCCAATTTTTTCAGCTCAGTCTCTCTCGCTCTTTCTTTCTCTCCCTCACTCCCTCTAAATCTAAATATTGGGCCTATCTCTGGATTGGATCTGCCCCATGATCCATCCAGGTACATAGAAAGTGGTTAAGTCTGTCTCATGAACCAAGCCTAGGCAGAACAAAGAACAAAGAGGGTGAAAGAGAAAGTTAGAAAATAGGTAGTTATGGCCCAAAATATATCAGGCTCTTTCCAATCGCACGACCTCCTATGGGTGAGACGACAGCCATAGGCCACATCGGCTGCTTTCTCTCCCGCCCTTCTGGGGCTGGGGTGGAAATGACAGTCTCTTTGTCCGCCTGTGGGCCTGCATAGGAAGGCGGGCTGAGAGGTAGTCAGTGTCTTCCTGTCTAAGGAAGAAAGACATTGAGAACACCCTGTCTGTGTTCAGATGGGGCATGAGTTGGTCTGGATGCCATGCTTGAGCCTGGCCCGTCTACCACACATGTCCATTATGTTATTGCAGCATCTCCTGCCCAACCTACCATAAGACCCTGTCTACCGCAGGCTCCTGACTGCGTGACAGACAAGGACAGGGGATAAGACTGTCGTAGGGGAATGAACTCAGGGCAGTGGAGAGCAGGACACATTTGCCTGCACAAGGCCACATGATGTAACAGCTGGGCCATTTTATTATGTAAAAATAATTAGGTACATGTTATCTCATTTGATCCTTACACCAACACTATCAGGAAGTGACTTGTGTTATCCTATTTGTCAAAATAATATTAACAATTACAGCTAGCACAGGGTAGAAGGAGGGCAGAAAATGAAAGAATGTTGGGACCCCAAATTCCTACACAAAATGATGACTGTAAGATGAGTTTTAAAACCACCCCAAACCAGCATTATAAAGGTTAACCCCCCAAAACCAGCATTATATTTTTGAGATATAATAATGTCTTTCTCCAAATGATTCTATTGCTTTATATTCCTGTATCATAACTAATGTTTCACATTAAAATGCTTTGCCATTTTTAATGAACCTTAATGAAAAAAATTCTTTTCTTTATATAGCTAGGCAATGAAATGGTAAATACAAAAAAAAATGTAGAATTAGCTCAAAAGTCTGTGAAGTTTTGCAAGAATCTGATGTAATGAACCAAAATGTCCTTCTTCGTTTTCTGTCATTTCACTCAAGGTGCTAACATTTTAGATCTATGTGTAAATGTTACATGGGCTCTGTTATTAGGTATATATTTGCTCTTAGATGATAAAAAGGTACATTTTTTTCCTCCCAAATTTAATTTAGTTCTGTCGTAACCTTGGCCAGTGAGGAATAGTCCTTGGACATGGGCGTTGCCAAGTGTTCTTGTGAAAGTGACATCTTGTTATATGGGGGGAAAAATTGCCAACAGCATGAAAAGCATAGACTCAGAGGGAAAATATTAAAGGCCATTTCTCAGACTATGAAATTTGTTAGCAAACTCACAGGCTCTTAGAGCTTACGAAATTCCATACTTCATTTTCTAGTTAGCTCTAGTAGCTCGCAAGGCCTGTTTCCAATGTTCAGCTCGCACGCATAAATATTGAGGTGCAGAAGTACACAAGTTTGTCACCAGCCACGCTTCATGCCTCGGATGGTACGTCCATCCTGACTTCAGTGCGTGGAAGTGGCCTCCATGTGAACATGAACGTGTTCAGTACAGAGGCATAAAGGAGTAATAGCTCCATATTTTCTCTTTGCTCTCTTGTGCCAGTAATAAATTTTACAAAAGGACGTGGTCAACTCTCATTTTTTTTCCGTCTTTCTTAATGTGTCTGAAACAATGCTATTATCAGCCTACACTGTTTAATTTTCCCCTTGGGCACACAGAAAGACCATATTTCCAAGATTCCCTTAGAACTGGAGGGAGGCAATGAGACTGAGTTTTGCCCATGAGAATACATGCAAAAGAAATCCATGCCATGCCCAGCCAAATACCCCTGTCCGTGGAATCTTCTATGCTCTCTACTTCTTCAGGAGAACTTTAAAGACCAGTTGTTGAAGGCAGTTGTTGCACAAGATGGAAGAAGCCTGGGTGCCTAGATGACTTGGTAGAACAGAACTCCCTACCTGCTCTATTGGACTATGAGCTGAGCAAGCAAAAGTAATTACTGTATTAATCCAATGACTTGCCTTTGTTGTAATGTTTGGTTAGTCCTAGTGTATTTAATGTTGCCATGCCTCCTCTCTGTATTATTTGGAGGAACATTACAGTATACATTTGGACTAACAAATGAATAAGTGGCCCCTTGAGAAATAGCATCCCATTTTAAACTCACGATAAAGCTGACCAAACACGAAAGCTATTGGAGTCACTTGTGTCAAAGATGGGAGTTGGACACGTCATCTCACCAAGAGACTGCCGGCCTCCGAGTTCTTCTTGGCAACATTCTGAGGCTGGGTGCTCAACCATCAGAGACCTTCAGAAATAGCCCAGAAGGGACCTTGCAAGGTGGCTCATTAATGACAGAAGGAAGTACAACAGAAACTATCTTTGCTAAATGTTCAGTTTTCTTTTTTTTCTAAGTGTTTTCCTAATTGAAAGAAACCTCTCTTATCTATGTGACAGGTGGTTAGGATTGTTACTCTGTCTTCGACAAACCTCACAGAGAACAAGCAAATCCTCATGGTCTGGAGCTGGGGATTAAACTAAATATAGAGAGACGGTCATAAGACTTAGCATCCACCAAGAGATACAACCTCCCACCACTACCTCTCCCTACTCCTTCACGTACAGTTCAGTAACACCCGACTACTTGGAGTTTTCCCAAGAATGCCGTAGGCGGCGTGCCTCAGAAATCTTGGTTGCCGATGCTCTCCCTGCCCTCACCAGCCTCCGTCCTCACACAGGGAGTGCTTGCTGGTCCTTCAGGGCTGAGGGGCATTATCCTCTTCAGTGAGTCTCCTCTGACCCCCAAACTCTGCTCCTTTGTGCCCTCACGGCACAGTATTTGACCCTCATCATAAAAATTATCAGCCTGTAAGGTAAATATTAATTTATGTCTTTCCAAGAGGCTAGGAACCCAGGAGGAGAGGATTCCTTTTGGTTTGGGTCTGCATCCATAGGGCTGGCTTCTCTGCGGTCGGATTGACGACCGCTTCCTCGCTTGCTAGCAAATGAGAGAAAATGATGCCAAGTGTCTGGAATGATCAGGGAATAACTGGCCAAGGGTCACTTTGTTTGATGGCCATGCAGTTTTGCAGAAATGACCTCAAAGATGTAGATAAAGACATGGGCTGGGGGGTTGGTGTCAGGGGGCACAAGTACATCTATCATTCTGTCCAGGGCTCTGGCCTCTGCACTTCCTTCCATGCAGCATTTGGGGGCAATAGATGGCAGCCATTGTACCTCCTGTAATGTAATGCCTGGAATTGGTCATGTGGGCAAAGACACCAGCATTTCATATGTCACAAGTAGGGACATGTCTCAGCTGTAGGTTTAATATTTTTGTTGTGACAACAGCCTTTAGCTAAAAACCAACAGTTCCTCTAGTTTAAACAGTTTAAGTGGCTAGGGTTCTTTTGTTTCTGGATTGACTCAGAAGAGGAAAAGTAAACCCACATGATCTGAAAGGCAGGCAATTGGTTAAAACCAACATTTGAACCTGATTCCCTAGCAGGCATATCCTAAATTCATTCAACATTATAGATAAAAGGGTCAGGAAATGGAAGGCCATTGAGAAGTTTGCAGTCAACTTGCAATTACTAGCATCTCATGGGCTGGTTGGGCACCTGCTTAGGCAGTGGGCCTGCCGATCTGGCCTGAGTCTACCTGAGCAGGTAGACAGGGAGCGGGAAAGAGCTGCCAGGTAGAGAGTTGATAGTGTAGCTGCCTTATCCTTCCACCATTTGGCATCCAAAGATGTCTGCATTTTCTCTGCACTGTAACCAGACCCGAGCTGCCCCATCCTAGGCTTCGAGGGGGGCAGCAGCGAGAAACTACAAGGTGCGGCCCTGGCAGTGAGAACTGAGGAATGGGGAGGAGGCCGTGATGGGAGAAAAAGAAAACTTCTTCGTGTTCATTCCTGACCAGATTGAGACAACTTGACACGCCAATTCCGTGGGAAAACAATGAGACTCTGGGTGGGGCACGAGGTCCTTGAAATGCATACAGAAGCTCACAGTCAATGAAATGCTTTCAACAATAACAGTAGCTCATCTATTAGACGCGTGCCCATTACACCGTGCAGGTTACCTTTGATCTTCGCAATAGCCCTTCGTGGCGTTTCTCAGACGCGGAAGCTGAGCGGAGAGGTATGACCGTATCGCCCACGTCATAAAAGAGCAAAGCTAGGAACTAAATCTTGGTCAAAGCCCTTGTTCTGTCTCGTAATCCTCTCATCAATCATGTCAGCGGGGCAGTGTTTTATCCCCATTTTTCTGATGAAGGAAGGGAGGCTGATGAAATGATTCAGTGTGGGAACGGCAAGGACTGGGGCTTGAGAACCTACTCGGCCAGCATCCTAGATGCCTCGTCTCTCCCGCCTGCTCAAATTACGCCAAGAATAATTTTCTTCTTCCCAGTTAATAGCAAACTGGGTGCTAAAAAAAAAATGCTCCGTGCCTATTGACTCAGTGACTCACCAGCTGGTGGCACTATCAAGGGAGAATGAAAATTCTTTTCTTTTCTGGAGGCTTATGGAAAAGAACAGACAAGGATTTTTCTGGTTTAGTGTCTGAGCTGGGAGATGACAAAATGATCTCTTGGGTCCCTTCTCCAGCGCCTAGACTTGATGATTCAGAACCGTTTCAGGGAAATATGATTTCTTTAATTAGCAATTC
Organism: Phyllostomus hastatus; assembly: GCF_019186645.2. Classification (NCBI taxonomy): domain Eukaryota; kingdom Metazoa; phylum Chordata; class Mammalia; order Chiroptera; family Phyllostomidae; genus Phyllostomus; species Phyllostomus hastatus. The sequence continues at coordinate 43,797,364 of NW_025334017.1, read as the reverse complement.
TGCAAGCCTTCTGTGCATCCCCCCCCCAAATGATGATTCTAGATTGGGGGGGACTTTAGATTGCGTAGCACTTTCAAAAACTGCATTGATTTTTTAAATTGAATCTTTATAGAATTCCTTGGTTCACACACATAAAAACACACAAGGAACTGAAATTTATCTTCTGTTTTTAATCTTTACCAAACATCGAAAAAGGAAAGAAAAAAATATTTCATGAAAGTAATCAGCTTTCCTGGGGTTCTCGCTAAGGGATTTATTTGTCCATTGTTCCAGAGAAAAAAAACACATTACCCCTAATGGAACTGTCCATTTGACTGCTTGTTCCAAAGCCAGATCTGTAGACCTTTACAGTACCTTCTGCAAGAGCCTCACGGAACCCTACCTTCTATAACCCTCTGTGTCTCCTGCTTGCTCAGGAACCCTTATCCCCGGGCACCGGGGTAGCAGAGATTTCCTTCCGGAGGTTTCCAGACTCCATGCTGGTAGAAGCTACAGCTTGGTGCCCTGACTCAGAAGGACTGTGCTCATTCATGGGACAAGACCCAGGCCACGCTGCTAGTAATCAGATTATTTCAGGTTCTAACACACCCTGGCCAGACTGGCATTAAGCCAATAAAAGAAGAAAATAGGTATATTTATGGTAATAATGACCTGTTTTTTTTTCTCTCTCTCTCCCTCTCCTTCCTTCCTTTGGAAATGGAATTTGAACTTCTGAATCTAAAGGCCCAGAACTTTGGGCACAGAACAGAGAAGCTGGACAGCTGTGTGAAACTTGTAGATTTTTTATGTTTATTCATTATTTGGATTAAAAACAAGTATGTACATCAAATAAAAATGAGGAACAGAGGTTAGGTGTAAAAATGAACATGTCAGGTAATAAGAGGCAGAGCAATACCTGAATTGAGGTGTAGTTGATTTAAATAGTCCTACCTGTGAGGTCCCCTTCCTCCCCCTTGTCCCCTCCCATCGTCCTGTCTCCTCTATCTTTATCCCCTTACCACAGCCTATGACTAATCGTATTCTCTCTTCTTATTTTTCTCTAGTCTCCTCCCTTCTTTTCTTCTACTTTCTCTTCCACCTTCTCCTGTATTCTGTTCCTTCGTCTCAAAGTGCACCTGAGCTTCTGACCTTGTACGTGGTTCTCAACATGCCCACCTGGATGGGTGTGAGAACCTCTCCACCCACTGCACAGTCTCTCCTGGGTCCCTGCCTCCCTCACTCAGCACCCGGGCTAGCCTGCGCTTGCGCTGTTTTCATAGCCTGGTCCTTCTTCTTCTGAAATTCAGGGCCGGCAGTTCTCACATGTGATGTCTGAACACTACAGGGTATTGGTTTTAGAAACACCACTTCAGGAGAAGGCAAAAAGCTCTGTTGTCTTTGGGCAGATTTCACGAATCTTCCAGGAGAATCCAGATGAAAAACACCGAAAGCTAATTCCACCCTTGAGTGATTTAATAGTTTCTTGTCTCAGGAGGTAGATTATTTGGGTAAGTTAGGAAGAAAAACTCCTTTTTCAAATGATAACAAAAGTAATAATTCTTTGTCATAAAAATAGGGATACAAAACAAAACAGGGAAGAAAATGGAAACATACATAATACCGCCTTCTGGAGATAACTGGTATAAGTATTTTTATACCTATGTATTCATTTGTTACTCTTTGACAAAACTGAGGGCATGTTGGATATATTCTTTTATAACACTTTGGTATTACTATTTTATACACCTTTCTCTAATATAATTTTTAATTGCTACATGATATTTAGGGATATGGATATGTTGAAATTTGCATAAAATTTAGTACACTCTTTAAAAGGCTTACAGATATTATTTTTGAAGAATGGTCAACATTACTAGCACCCTAAAAATTATTTTATACTCTCTCCCAATAACCATGTGGAAGAGATGATAGTTATGAATTCAACAAATCCTGTTTCTTTATCCTTCCATCTAGACCAATGAAAACTATATTTCTCAGTCCCTCCTTGAGGTTAGATGAGGCCATGGAGCCAGTTTTGGCAATAAATGTGAGGCATAGCAAAGTGTGTTGCTTCTGAATGAGGGGAAAAGGTATCTTTGAGATTTCCCTTTTTCCTGTGCTGCTGTGGAGATTATGGAAGCCTTGATTTGGGATGGTGAAGTCACAACATGAGCATCCTGGATCATGGAGTCACAGCATGGCGCACAGGTCTCTGGAGAGAAAACCAACCTGTGGTTAACTCTGGAAGAGTGAGAAGTAAACTCACAGGGTTTAACACTTGAGATTTTGAGTGGTATGTTTCTCAGTAGAGGTCTAGCCTATCCTGACCGCTAAAGACCATGTATAAAAGGATCTAATGTGATTCAGAGCATTTCTTCTCTGATGGTCTCAGGATATAGCAATTACTGATTATCACTTAGCACTTATTCACTGAAGATTATATGTGCCAGCAGACTATCAGCCCCAAAGGGATGCAAAGTGAAGAGAGAGACACAATCCTGGTCCCCAAAATAGTCAGATGAGGATGGTGTATATTATAAAAATTAAAACAATGGAAATGCTATCACAGAGTGTGAACAGCTTTCTTACAGGATTACAGAGAATGGGATCAGTTTAGGGAAGGGTCCCAAGCACTTCAAACCTTGATTAGGAAATGACCATGATTACATGTGGTGGTGGGGAGAAGGTCGTTCTAGATAGCAGGAATAGCAGTACCTGCAAGTCACAGGGACCTGAGAATGTCATAGCATATTTGGAAACCCGGTATATCCATTGGCAGAAAATAGAAGACAATAAAACTATATTGGTTCTAATAATAGGAAGCTCATTACCTTTCAAGATTAGCTGTTGCATTGTTAAATGGATCTAATCAGTGAAAAAATTCCTTATGCAAAATGAAGATGTACCATCTCCTAATTTTTCTTGTCTTGGCCCTCATTTTCCTCTCTGGAGATGTTGAGATGAAAATTAAATTTTTTTTGTGTGTGATAATTCTTCAAATATTTAAGACACTTCTTATTCCCCTTTAAATTCTGTGTTGTTTCCAAGTAGTTGTTCCAATCTTTAAAGGTGGTGTGTAAAATCTCACATGAAACCTGGCATAGAGCAGCTATTTAATGTATGTTTGGTGAATGAATGTACAGATCAATTCAGAGGGCATCAGCCACAACCTCTGTTCAGTAAAACATATAGACAATAACTTATTATTAGTTAACATTTGTTGAACACCTAAATATTTGCCAGGCAATTCACCAGCTTCTCTCCATGTGTATTACCTCACTCGATCTTCCCAACAATTCTGTAATTTAGAGCTTAATGTATTCCTATTTTAGAGGTGAGGATTGTGAGGTTTACAGAGGAGGAGTACATTGTTTAGTCACAAAACTCATAAGTGGTGGAATCAGGATGCCACTTTATGCCTCTTAAACTTCAGAGCCTGTCTTTACCTGTTTCCAAAATGTCTTATAATCTCATCTGACTCTTCTGCAAACAGTGTCAAGTGGGCATCTCACCTCATTTTCCACTTGAGTGCAGTGAGAATCAGAGAAGCTAAAACGCTTGCTCAAGGTCGCACACCTTGCTCAGTCGGGAGCTAGGATTTATCTCCTGTCAAAGCCTCGGGCTGCTCGATGCTTTCATGCTCTTCCGCTGAGACAATGTCTTGGGTAGGGAGTTCCCCAGGATTTTTTCTTATAAAGAGACAGAACGCCAATTCAGTCTCTCCTTTACCAACTTCTCTTCCCTTTTATTATTTCACTCAGATCAACTCCCAGTGAAGGAATTAAAAACACAGAAATGTAGCAGCTCAGTGTCATTTTAAAAGGTTCACAAACATCTGTATTGATGTTCGGACCAAGGAGCACCCTTTCCTGTCTCAACTGGAGTTCCTTATTTATTACTCCATGGCCTCAGCCAGGGTTGAGCACAGGGGCTTGGGGGTCTCTCCCTGATGTTGGATGAGATGATGTACAGCCGAAATCACCCTTAAATATTAGATGGAAGGCTTGGGATATTGCCCTCGAATGGTCATTGTTTGGCCTTGTGATCTTGGGGAAGTCACATACCATCTTTGGGACTTGTTTTTTTAATCTATAATACAATAGGAAGTTATGCATTGGGACTTTTAATTACCATGTGTTGCCTGTGTTATATGTGCCACACACTGTGTGAGACTTTATATATGATCCTCATGATAACCTGATGAGATGGCTCACTCCATTTTATAGGTGAAGAATTTGAGGGTCACAGATGTGAAATAACTTGCCTAAAGCCACACAGATAATTATCGGGTAGAATTCACCATGTCCACAGTGGCACCACTGAGTTGTGATAAGGAGCTGATGTGGGAGTTAGAGGTAGAACTGTTGAGATTGGAGCTTGCCCTCTGTACTCAGTCAAGTTCAATGTTCTCCTTATGCCTCAGCTCTCTTACCTAGAAGTACAACAGATTGCTTACCTCATCGGGTTATTTTTTCCAATTAAAAGAGAATATATGTACAATTCTTAAGTATAGTACTTAGTATATATTACATAGTCAAAAATATTAATTGACATAATTAAAGGGTTTTAGAATAGTAGTTGAGTGGTTACTAACCATTTGGGGGGTTGTGAATCTGACCACAGTTGTACATCAAAAAATAGAGACATGAAAAATAATCTTATATAAACTTTCAAGGGTTTATGGATTTATGTCTACATCTGTAGGCATCCAAGGGTTAATAAAACCAAGGTTAATATTTTTTCTGGCAAAGACATAACCTCCCAGATGGGAAATTGGAGAGGTGATGATTCTCAAATGATTCTAAATGTCTCTTTCTTCTTTTAGGGCAATGACTTAAAAACAAAAACAAAAACACAAAAGAGGAAACAAAACCCTTCTGTAGTAACTAATTTTTCCATCAACACACATCATTTATTTCATCCCCTGGGGGGTCTAAGTGTCCTCTGCTGCCTGGAGCTCAGGGGAATTCTCTGGTTATTGTGTATTTCCATGTTCAGTGGCCATTCTTGCATTTTCTGCCTCAGCTCTTTCAGCGTAATTACCTCCACATATTTCTACCTATAAAAATGCATGCGACCTGTCAGTGTGGAGGAAACAGGGCTGCACTTTGCTGCTGGGGTTTACTTTACAGATTTTTCCCGGTTCGTGGAAAAACTGAGAGTGGCATGAAATTTCACGTCAACATGTAAACCCTGTCCCTGTGGGAGGGATGGGGTGCAATGGAGGGTGAGGAGGAAAACCTACCATTTCAGCACCAAGGACAGAGCCAGGACATTGCCGGGCTCAATCGGTAACGGTCAGATGGATGAACTTAGTAAAGCAGGCAAAGGGAACTACCTTCAATTATTCTTTGATTACTCATTCCTTCGGTCACTATATATTAGTCCCTAGTGTGTGTCATCACTGTGTCATGCACTGGAGGTTTGACTTTGAACAGCGCATGCGGGGTCACAGTGGGCAAGTGTACCTATCAGCTAAATATAATGGGCTCAACGGATCCAGTTTTCTTAGCAAAGTAGAAGGTAGAAGCAAAATATTACCACAATAGTGACTATCTTTATCCATCCACTCATTCATTTATTTATTCATTCAATCAATCACAAACATTCATCAACAACCTACTCTGTGTTGTTGGGAACTGTGCGAGGCACAGGAGTTGCTCTGATGGAAGACTTCCACACCTTGTCACTATTGTCCTTAGTGGTAACTCCTTGTGATGGGGGCCGGTTCTGGGCATTGGAGGATGTTCAGCAGCATCCCTGGATGCCAGAAACACCCTGAGTTGGGACAGTAGGAAATGTCTCCAGACATTCTGGACATTCTGCTGAACATTCCGAGAGGCATATTGCCCCCAGTTAAGAATCACTGACATCAATATTAAATGAAAAATCATGTTAATACCAATAATACAACAACCACAATGTGTGAAACACCTTCTTTCTGTCAGGTTTTGTGTCAGGTACATCATCTTGTTTGACACAATGAGCCTATAATATGAGTATTCATTTATGGATTTCTAAAGATTTATAATGAACAACCCTATTCACAATGATTTCTGTGTGTGTTAATTATAAACTTCTAAAAGCAAGAATCAACATTTAAGGACTGGAGGAATTATGAAGCTTACATTCTAAGAAATGGTAGAGGCTAAACATGGAAAGACTATTTTCAAAGGAGCATTAGGCTGTTTGATAGAGTACAGATGCCAAAGCAAACTATTCTTACATGAGAATACGTATATAGCTAACTGTTTCATTTCTTTGTGGTTTTAGTTTACATTAGCTAAACACTTCACTCTTGGTGTATTCCTTTTTAATATTTTTTCAGGGCACATATTAATTTTTGTTTATATTTTAATTAAATAAAACTTTACATTGTTTCCTTCCTACCACTAACAACATGAGTGTACCTGGATGTCTTCCTGGCTTCAGAACAGTAATCAATAATGGAATCTCAGCGTAGAATATCACCTTACTTGCACCAAATCCAAATCATCTAGTTTTATTGGTGAAGAATACAAAACTAAGTCAGGGGAACTGAGTTACTCAAGGTCAGGAGTGCCCAAACTGCAACTTGTGAACAAATTCAGCCTGTTACTTGCTTTTGCAAATACATTTTTATTGGAACATTTATGTATTGTCTATGGTTGCTTTCAAGCTACAGTATCAGACTAGATTAGTTATGACAGAGACTATATGTCCTTCAAAGTCTAAAATATTTACTATCTGCCCCTTTATAAAAAACATCTGTCAACCCCTACTCTAGGTCCCGTCACAAACTAGGGCTAAGAAGGACTTTGAATAGATGCATCTCCTACTGGGCAGCAGTGCAGCTGAGTAGAAAATCCCTGGGCTCTAGCATCAGACCAGGATTTGAATCTCATTTCTACCATTCGCAAGCTACACGGCCTTGTACATGTAATGTGATCTCTTTAAGGCTTGTTTTCCAATTGAGTAAAATCGGAGTGAATACATCCTGCCATTTTGTTATGTGGGTTATGAATATTTGATACAGTCTCAGGTGCACACTCAAAATGGATGATATTAAAATACAGTGCCCTTTCTACTTAGTCACTGTGACTTCTACCCATTCATTCAGTAAGTGTTTATCAAACAACCAACGAGTCCAAGTACCTTGGTAGAACTAGAGGCACAAGAAAGGTAATGTCAGACCAGCCCCCTGAACTCCGTAAATTTCAGCCAAGCAAGGAAGGAAAAGCACCTAAGCTGGACCTTACTCAAGCATGGTCTCCTGAAGGAGAGGACATCTTATCCAAGGCCTTGAAGAAGGGCAGAGATTATGAAGGCATCAGAGGATGAGGACAAGGTAAGGCATGGTCTCGGCAAAGGGAAAAGCAGAAGTAAAGGACTTAAGATCAATAGCCCGTGATACACTGAAAGAGTTTTAAAAAAGTTCAGTAAAGTTTAAACTCAACTTTGGGAGGCAGTGGGGAGAAAGACGGTTGGAAAATGCACAAGATTCAGACCTTAAAAACCAATGTAGCAGACACTATTAGCTGCCTTTACAACAGCCATGGGTACAGAATCCCATGGACAGAATCGTGGTTTTGTACAAGCTCCAATATGCCCACCTCAGGGGATGAGCACTTATAACAGTGATGCGTCCCAGGTGAGCTTGCGACTGGGATCCGGCCAATGACATAAACAGAAGAATCTTGAGATCTTTCAGAAAAAAGGGTTTACACACGCAAACAAGGAAGAGAAGCCCCTTCTCGCCCTTTCTTCTCTTTCTGCTCTAGATCTAAGTCAGATTATAATGCCCTGAGCTGCTGTGTAACTTTTGACCTTGATAATAAGAGCCATCACACTGGAGAGGGAGGAGAGGACTGCATGAGAACACCGTTTTAGGGATGTTTTGTTAGATCAGGGGTGTCATCTAGACCAGCCTTGGGTCTGTACGTCTAGGAAGCTCCTGGTACAGAAAGCAGGGTGAAATTAAAAAGGGCTTAAGTTCAAGGGTATAATGACGTCTAAGGGGAAAAGCAAAATGTAACAATGCCCTGGTCCCCAGTGTCCTCTCAGCTGCAAACAGCTGAGCTCCACGTGACTAGATGACCCCTTGCGGGAAGGAGCTACCCTTTGGTGGAGGCCTCAGTGTTTTCATCTGCACAATGGAGGTGGTAATAGAACTGTAGAAAGGTGGTTGTGAGGATTAACTAGCACATGAATTTGGAGTTCATAGGGCCTAGTATATAGTAAGTGCTCAAACTTGTCAGTGAATATTATTGTTGTACCTTGTCTGTAAACTTAACTGTCTGGAGTGACTTTGACATTCTTCGAGGGGACCGTACGCCGGCACAAATGAGAGTTAGTGTGGGCGTTGTGTGGGGGATTGAATGAGATGTTCTCCAAGGCAGTTTGGTTTTCCCCCAAACTACATCTCATGACCTATTAGCCTCTTGAGAAATTAACTCATTGGGAAGCTGAAAAGAATCTCGTGGGTCAGAATAGGTGACATTAGAAGGTATCACACATAGTAAGGGCAGTAATCATCTCATAAAAGTTTTGTGACATTTACCATAGATGTGCGTGTTTGGTAGCAATTGTAGAATGTGTTTCTGATTGTGGATGAAAGAAAAGCAACTTTTTTCTCATGAAAACAATGCTCTAAAGTCTCACAAAGCCCCAGGCTCTGTGGCCGCTCTCGGATGCCCGGGCTCATTCCAGCCTTTCGCCTTCACCTCACACAGCACCGCCGCCCTGCTGACTCACGGCCATCAGGCATCTCCCTGGCGGCTGGGTTTCCTCTTCATCACTGCTCTTTGTTTTTTATCGGCTCTGTTGTGAGGTTTAAAAGGGGCCAGGGAAGGTGAGCATCTTCTGCAGGAGGGATGCATTGCTCATCCAGCTGAAATGGATGCCAAGCTGCTGTCGTTACAGGCCTCCAGTGGGCCGTTCAGTCTGGTCCGCGGGAGAATGGAGTCCTCGCTTGGAAGGAAAATGGGCTATGTCCTAGGAGCAGAGTGACTTTCGTAGGGTTTGTCGATTTCTCCGCAGGTATGTGAGCCCCTTGAATTCCCTCTTCTAATGGTCGTCTTTAGTGTTGACACCATGGACTAGGGACCTGGGCAGCAAAGTCTTACTGGGGAAAATATCAGACAACTTTTACTTAACCTTCCCTTCGCCATGGACACTTAAGGAGAAAACCCAAAATGTGTAAAACGCATCTGTATCTGTAGATAGAGACAGAGGTGCAGGGGCAGTGCTTGTTCTATTTTGGGCTTGTGCATTGCCCACAGTAGATGGTTACCTCAATGCTATAACCGGCATGGCGTGGAGGGAGACAGGATGAGCATCAGAGACTGCAGAGTCTCTTCACTAATTTTGTGACCTTGGGCAAGTCTCGGACTTGTTCTGAGCCTCCGTGGGTCTTAAAAGCTGCACTTTAGGGCGCACTTACAGACATTACCCACAAACCTGAGGCCAGCCCTGAAAGGCATCGCATACATTAAGTGAGCTGCTTGGGGCGACAGTGGGAGTCAGAGCCAGATTCTAGACCTGAATGGGAGTCTGGCTGGCTCCAAAGCCCACAGTCCTTCCAGTCTGTTTCTCTATTTCCTTTGAAAAATGAAGCTAAAAATAAAAATGCTTACCGACTCTCAAGGTTGTTTTAAGGCTGAAATCGGCTAAAATAAATGTGAAAATTCAGAATGCTGTTCGTTACTGATTATGGCCATTATTTGTATGACCGTGGCCATCGATATTTTTAGGAGCCCAAATAAACCTAACTGCGGTTATTGTTAGCACAACCCTTATTATGCGTGTGCATTTATTAGGCTCTGTTTTCACGCTGGCCCCCTGAGCTAGACAGTGAGCTTCTTGAGAGAAGGGGTCTCGACTTACTCGCTGATGACTGAAAGCATGCCTGGCTCGGAATTAAGTGCTCAGTTTTTGCTGTGTTGCAGTGGAAAGATGTACAGGATCCAGCCCATCACTATAATACAGAATAGTCCTATATTTAGAGCCATGTCCGTATTTCAAGAAGTTGTATTTTAAATTGCAACATAAAAAAAAAAAGGTGTGGAAACATAGGCATCAACAAATTCACAGGAGTTTGGGGTGAATGATCTTCTTATTTTCCTTTTCTAATTTTTTTTCAATAAATAGATTTTATTTGTTCAGTTATGATTTTTGTTTATTTTCCCTAGAAGGAGTGACACACTGGTCCATGGAAAACGAGATACATTAGCACCACTTATTTATCAGTTCAGTTCCCAGGTCCTGGGACTCGAAAGGTGTGGAAGAGAGGCTGAGCGAAGGCAGGGCTTGGGGCTGGGCGCCTGGGCTGGGCGCCTGGGCCGGGACAGAGGTGATGTCTTCATGAATCATAGTTTTCAGGAGTCTGCACAGGGGCCTCCATGAACTGTAGAATTTCAGGTTGGTAAGGGGGAGTTGACATGAACTCTTCTGCGGCATTGCCTTACCGAAATTCTTCCCAGAGGCTCTGATGACAGTTGTGTGTCTTCTGCCTTAGGATTGCCAAGGACAGGAACACAGACTACTGGGAAGCACAGATCCCATTTCATCAGTGGTCAGTATGGACCGTGACCACGCACCCTCAGTGGAGTCCAACATCTGTGTCTCTGATGTTTCGACCATTGGCCACAGTTAGGTTCTCCATCGCAACAGAGAATACCCAGAATGTTGTCTCCCCTTCCCCAAGTCTTATCTACACCCTGCTGAACACACCCTGTTTGTTAACTGTTCTTCAAATGTACCAACTCCCATCGTCTTAGTTGCTGGTTTCTGGGCAGAGACTTTCTGAGATGACAGAGGACAGAGGTTTTAGAAGCATATTGATCTGAGTTCTAATCTGGACTACATTTCCCACGGGCTGTGTCAAGGCCAGCTCATAGGAATAGTAAAGCAACAGTAAAAATGTTCAACAATGAAAAACTCTTGCATAATGATGGTGGGCATAACAGCAGCTGGAATTTGGGTGCTCGTTAGGCACCGGGCACTGAACAGCGGGCTTTACTTGCGAGCTCACATCCTCCTCACACTCTGAGCTTTGGTCTCACCCTGTGCTGTGAGGACAGTGGTGGTAACCCACGTGGGGCTGTGGCATGATTTTAATAACATCACGCAGGTGAACTGCTTAGCATAACATCATGAACACTTCATAAACATATAAAAATAATAACTGCAGCACCCACAAAGGTCCACAACACCCTAAATGAAGTCACTGCTCTGCAGAACAGGGTGGGATAACAGTTTCCCATCAGGGTGGCTGGGAGTTCATTGATGGAAATGATGGGATGTGAGGTGGGGGGTGGGGTAGGAAAAGCTCAGAGTTGCAATTTTAGATCACGCTAATCTGTGTAGCCATCTTTTCTGGAGCCAGGGATCTGAAATTGAATATTTTAATTTGTCATTGTGTTTTAAATTAGATTTTTAAGAATAATCTCCTGGGTTCTGGTGTGTGTATAGATGGGTCCCCAAAAGCTCTTCTGCAAGTATAGTGAAGCAATCAAGAGTATGAGCTCTGGAGTCAAATGACTTGAGTTCAAATTCTGCCTTCAAAGCATACCAGCTGTTTTATTTGGGCAATTTTCTTAACCTCCTTGTGTCTTAATTTTCTCATCTACAAAATAGTGATAATAATCAAATGTACCTTCTCAAGTTGTTTTGAAGATTTATTGAGCTAATAGGTATGAAATACCTAGGGTAAACCATGAAAAATGTTGGCTATTTTTTCTGTTGGTAGACTAAAAGAAAGACAGGGTCAGAATTATTCTCCCTGGACCAACTAGCTCTTTGAGCAAAGAGCTATAAATCAGCCTCAGTGCATTATAGACACACACACACACAAACACACACACATACACACGCACCTCCAGTCTCTGAGCTATAGAACAGCCACCTCTTTTGAAGATGCCATGTCCAAGCTATTCTTGGTCTCGCCACATTGCATGACCATTTGTTATGAAATTGCCTCTCGTGGCAGGAAACCAGGGTGCGGCAACACTGAAATGCTTACATGAGAAAGAGTAGAAAGTGGAGGTGAGCGGCAGAGCCCTCGTGAGAACCCACAGGCAGGTGCGTGACCAGAGTGCAGCTCTGTCGCCGTGGTAAGAGATGTGTTTATCCCTATTTCCTAAACAGGCAAAGAGCCTGAATTAGATGAGCAGGAACGTTCATGTATCCTAGTGCTACAGTTGGATCACAGATGTGTGTGTGTGTGTGTGTGTGTGTGTGTGTGTTTGTGATACATTTTTCTTCAATGTATTTTTAAATATCCTCATGATCTCATTCAAGGTAAGTGATGGCAGAGGTAGAGGACATTTCTCGGTAAAACACAAACAAAACCAAACTCAAACCATGCAGATTGCTTCATTTGTAGGAATAAAACGAAGTCACTTGGCAAGGCAGGGAGTCAGAGAGAAGAGAAAAGACCCAGAGGGAGTAGTGGAGGAATGATTAATATGTTTTCCTTATTAGTTGTCAGAGTGGAGTATACCCCTTCCTATTTCATGTTGTTAGCTATATACACAAAGCAATCAATGGCTTTATAAATAAGTCTGCTTTTGTTATGGGTATGAGACTGCTCAGGAAATGGAATAGAAAATCCCTTTGCAGTCTGGCCTCAAAATCAATTTTTTCCCAAATTACTTTTCTTACAAAACTTTTATTTGTCTCTCTCAGAACTATCTTTCATTTACCACCATCCCTCTCTCTTTTGCAAAGCATTTTGCTTTCTCCCTTGACACTTGTGATCAGGGTCATAAAAGCAAGCCCTTGGTCACACATTGTCATTTTTCCTCGCCAAGACTGTAAGATCCCTGAAGGCAGCCATTCCTTACACTTCTCTCTCCTCTGTGGGGTGTAGTGCAGGTTCAGCGACGTAATGAGCATGCACGAAGATAATGAGCTCCTCTTTGCAAAACACTATCACACAATAATAATACATTAAATTCCAGGATGCATCAGGGAGTGAGCAAGATGATTTCTGTCATTTGATCTGCATTCATAGCACTGACTCTGTGATGAGGTGGCTCCTTAGCCCTTCCCTCCCCATCCCACTGCCCTGGGCCGTGGCGATTCCTTTGGGGAAAGAGAAATCAAAGCTGAGCCTGTCAGATGCCTCCCGGGAGGAATGTGAAACTTAGAGTGGAATCCACGTTTTTATGGCACTGCCCTGGGAAGAAAGCTTCCCAGGCCTCCCAGCTGAGAGTCCCTCTCTGGCCCAAACCAGTTTGTCTCAGGTTCTGTGAGTTACTTGAGTTTCCCAGTCACCCCAACTCCAATCTCGGGGGTGTTTGTTGTAAGCTGTTGAGTGAGTTGACCCCAGTCCTCTGGCAAATGAGTGGAGACGCAGGTCCGGCAGACCCCAAACCCACTGCCTTCACCGCCACACTCATGGCGTCTCTTACGTCGGTCTCACAACAGTCCCGGAAAATGGGAGCCCTACTCCTCTTTGCTGCGTGAGGTCCAGAAGCCCAGAGACTCCACCCAGCTCCATGTCACACGAGGTAAGCAGTGCAGCTAGACTTTGCCTAACTCCTAGTGTCTCATAGACTCACACTCGGCAAGGTTGTATGGGCTGACCACTAGGCTCCAGACTCCTTGAAATCAACTCTTCTGGGTTCATTCAAAATCAATTCCACAAAAACTCTCTGCTCTGTGTGCATCAATACCAACCCATATCCTCCCAAGGGAGCCCCGACATTCATGGCCCTGCACTGAACCCAAGCCGCGCCTCGTACTCCTTGGGTCTTTTATCTGAGGCCAGATTGGTTCTCAAGGCCAAGTTTGTACAGAGTTTGGGCACTGCGTTCACATCAGCAGGCACCATGGAATCATCTTGAACTGTGCTGCAAACATTTCTTGTGTGTAACCTACAGATCTCTGGAACGTTGTAGAGTTTGAATTCATATGCCCTTTTTTTGAGAATTTCGATGTGAGTGTTGTTCAACAGTGTTGGAGACACAAAGATGGACGAGGTAGGGGTGGGCTCACTCCTGAGATGCGCACTGCCTCCTGGTGGGAGTCGTCGGGCAGGCAGAAGAGCAAAAATGACCAAATGGGTTATCACTTAGTCCACCGATTAAACGTCTATATGCAAAAGGATGTGTTTTAACAATTTTACACAAAAAAGTACAGTTGTCCATTGAGAGTGTGTTTGGGTGAACATGAATAGGTGTGGGGAGAGAAAGGGAATAAATCAAATAAATGCAGTAATAAGCTTTTTTTTTATTTTTAAAAAGAACGAATATATTAATGAAAAGCAAGCTAGTTCATGGAAACATTCCAGTTGAAGCAAGAACAGTAGAATACCACTCACTTCCGCAATTGCAGGAAGCTTGTACATTTCAGGGCTGAATTTGAGTTGAAGTCGGTGCTGACCCCTGGGCGCGGAGGCAGGGAGCGTGCACCAGGGTCGCACCAGCGGATGCGGCGGGGGGGGGGGGGGGGGGGTGTGCGTCACGCACCGTGCCCTGTGGACTTGTGGGGAAGAACCAGCAGGAGATTTACACCGTGCTCACAGGGCAGGGGCCCTGGATGCTATCGGTAATTTTTTCAGTGTATTCAGTACTTTCATGCTCAGGGTTACAATTTGACCTCTATCTTCAAACCCTATTTATAGATCAGTTCATAGTTTTTGTTTGTTTGTTTATTTGTTCGTTTGTTTGTTTTCTACCCTGAGCCTGAAGCACTCCTCTCGTGTCGAAAGAAATAGCCCTAGGAGGAACAGAAGTGTCTCCGTGCAGTAGGTGGCGCTGTTGCCTGTGTCTCAGTACTTATTTGCTGGAATCATTTGACAAATTTGTTTCTTTTTGGCTCTGGGGCCCTCAGTCTCAGGAGGCGTGTCTTGTAACCTATTCAAGGAGGAAGGAAGGAGAAGATGACCAACAGGTGCTGAGATGCTTTTACGTGCCAGGCGTGTGCTAGGCACGTTGAAATACACAATCTTATACAGTCAGCGTAACTCTATGACCCTCTTCCTCCACGTCTGTTCCTTCCCCTTTCTTTTTCTATTCCGCCTCCTCCTTCTCCTTTTCCCTCTTAATTTTTAGCATCACCACTGCAGCCACTATCCACTGAGGACTTACTGGGAGCCAGGCACCCAGCTGAACCCTCTCACGCATGATTTTATTTAATCTTCAAGCAAAACTTCTTTGCTAGGTTCCATTATTGTCTTCTTCTTTTTGGAGATAAGGGAATTAAGCCGCCGAGAGATAAGTAATTTTTCAAGATCACACAAGTAATAAACGGTAGAGAAAAAAAAATTGAGCTTAGTTCAGCCATCCTCAACAGGAAGACTCCCTTTTTCTGTTACATCATGTTATTTATTTGCCTTTTAAGGTTCAGGTTTGCAGACATAATCTCTCCCCCATTACTTAACAGCCAAGAACTTTCGTCCTTTGTTCCACACCACAGTCTGAGGACTGCATTATATTGCAACTCAGGCTTATGTGCATCTTAGAAGTAATTTGAGGCACGTCAAAATGGCCCCCACCCACCTCACTTATGGTCAAATCTGGAGCCCTGAGACAAAGGTGACAGTGTGCCTGCTTCTTCTCCTTTTCATCTCCCTCTTCAGTCAGTCCCAGTGTTATCATCGTCCCTCTACGTCTTGTGGCGGGATGCATGTTTGACCATTATGTACGTATTCATTCACTTCTTCATTCATTAGGTCAGCTAACATCTCATGAACACCTACTACGTGCCGGGTGATGTTCTAGAGAGGCCTGGCTTAACAAAACAGATTCTCCGGCCTCAAGGAGCTCACAGTCTGGAAAAGGAAGACCCAATGACTACACCATCACAGCGCAGCGTGGTAAGGGTTACAGCACGGGGGAGCACATGGCACTGAGAGAGCCCCCGTGAAGACGGCTCTTGTGTGAGCAACACAGCGCCTGGCACTGCGCAGGGGCACAACACAAGTCTGTCACCTGATTGCAAGGACAAGCTCAGCCTGGGGGTCAGACAAAGCTTTCTGGTGGGAGAAGAAGCCGTGATTGAGAGCAGGAGAAGAAAGGGGGAAGAGAGCCAGGCGAAAGGGGTGGAGTCGGGTGGGACTAAGGGGGCCCGGTTCCCAAGGCTGCGGCAGCATGTGCCTCTCACTCACGAGGGTCTGAAACGGGTACCTGGGTCCCGGTGTTGGGCATAGTAGGAGCTCAGTGAGACCCCAGGGACCTTGTAGGGTCTGTTATTAGGTGTCTGCAGCACAGCTTTGGCGGGGACCTGCCACCATTCCCTTGCATTTTGTGCGCATGGCATTCAGAGACTGCAATGCAGACACTGTCCCTGCGGCTGGGTAGCATGGTGCCACTCTTCCTGGAGTGCCAATTTCTCCATCAGCCCTTTCAATGGCCTGGCATCTGGTTCCACCCTGTCTAGTCCCCCGGGTTGCTGGATCCCTCTCAGCACACACCCTTTGCTCCCAGAGGGTCTAGCTCTTCTCTGCTGTCTGCATATACCTTTTCACTCTCCATGACTTCCCATATGTAGATCATTCCTTCTCTATATTCTGGGTGTCCAAGTCCTTCCAGTCCTGCAAACGCCACCTCCTCCAAGAAGGCGTCTCTGATAGCCACAGCTCCAAATGGTCTCTACCTTCTCTGAATCCCTCTGCTCTTCCATGGTCGTGACCAGACAGCTCACCAGCTGACCGTGAGTCCTCCCCTGTCTCTTTGGCTCACCCATAGAGACCACAGGGCCTGAGAGAAGTGAAGTCATGTCTCCAAGTTTACACAGTGAGTCAGGACCGGAGCGGAGCTTGGAAAGCCAGGGTCCCAGGAGTTTCCATAGCTTAACATTTTTCTGTTCCCTCCAGGGATTTGCAATGAACCCTGTCACCGTCCACTGAACTTCCTTCTTGGAGTGTGTCCCAGCTTGACTCTTTCTCATGCTTTCCCAAGTCTGTACCTCCTTTCAGCTTCTTCTGGGGACACTGGACACTCTATCTCATTAAGAGAAGAACCCAGACACGTGAAGCGTGTCTCTGAGCTCCCGAAGTCTCCTCTGCAGCATGTAGTCAGAGTGTGCACAGCTGGTGTGTGCACCCTTTGCCAGGATGTGCAGGGCACTGCAGTGCGTGTTCAAACACAGGGCGCCACAGACACACAGGTGCTCACGCACAACCACACTCGGCCCACCGAACACACGTCACCGTCATTTTCTCCTTTCTGGCATTGGTATCCCTCTGACTTGAGAGTGAGGTGTGGACGAAGTCACTAGATCTACATCAGCCACTGGCCGCCAACAGGGTGGTGACGGCGCACTAGAGTAGGTGATGCCGCTGTGGACCATGTGAGGCTGGAGGTGGAATCTGGCGTCAGGCGAACCTGGCTCTTGTGAAGCCTGCCGGTCCCTGGACAAGCCACTGGGTTCTCTAACCTCATTTTTTTCCTCACCTGTAAATTAAAGCTAGAAACCCCTCAACAACTCCACCTTCATCCTCACGTGCCCACGTGCTGTTCCCACAGCCCTCTCCATACTCGCTCGCTTACCTTTTCTGCCTCCAGGGGGTAGCGGCCACAGCTTATTCAATCACCAAACCAGCACCCGGCAGGATGCTGCTCCCCTCCTCCTTACCGTGAGCCACCGAGTGCCTACCATGTGCCACCTTGGGTTTAGACACTCTCTGTCCTCTGGGCTTTCCATCAACTGTAGAAGTCCTGTTAACGTCCCCATTTTATGGGTGGGGAAGCTGAGCCTGAGAACAGTGAAGGAACTTGTCCCAGGTTACCTGGCTGGCAAGTGTGAGAGCAAGGACGTGGAGCCATGCAGCCTGACTCCAGAGCCTGTGGGCCTATCCCCCTCCACGCCCTCCATTGTAACGGCCAAGGAACACACATTGACTGGCGAACTGCGCATTGTAACCATTGTTCCATCACAATACAATTCTGTACTGGTGTCTTCTACGCAGGGCTTTTAAACGACTGTAGTGTAGCACTGGGCTTTTTGTTTGTTTGTTTGTTCAAGTTCCAATCTTCTATGAACCAATACTGTTGTACTTTACAATAAAAAAATGAATTTCTGGGGAAATGGTCACACACTAGGATGTTGTGACACATCCGTTTGCTTCAAATGTTTCTCAATATTTACTCTCAGCTCCTGCCCTTATCACGTGGGCCCTCTTTGAACACGGGTCTACCCTGCTGCCAGGTTGGACTAGCTGTGGTGTGCTGGGGATGGATTGCAGAATGAGTCTGGAGTACGTGCCTGAGGGCTTGGATGGAGAAGAGTGGAAAGCTGAGAATCCTGTGACTTTTTACCAGGAGGCAGATCCTCGCCCTGGCCTGCGTGCGAAGGGAAGCATTCCATCCCCTAGAGGGCGACCCTGAGCCCAGGGGTCTGGCCTGAGACCATTGGAAGATGTTGTCTTCTAGTTGGAGAGGCAAAGTATAGGCCAGGACCTTAAAACAGTCCAAACTATGATTTCAGACGAGTCTATTGTTCTTTCCTGCACAGATCGGTTTGGGAAGGGCCTGATGAACTGTCCTACTGATTCAATAAGGCAGCAGTGTTATTGACGTGTTCTCTGGCAGACCGTTATATTTTGACAAATCTCCTTTTGAAGTTTTCCATTGCATTTTAACATACTGGCTATTTTTGATGATACATAGCAGGAGATTCTGAGGAGATGGGGTTGGGGAAATAGACTGGATGCAAAAGCATAAATAGCATCAAGCATTGCACCTTGGGAGGGCCTAGGAGCTCACATCTGTGAAAAGGAAATTGACGCTGAGAAGACAAGAGTAGTCACCTATTGCATGACCTGCTTTGATTGGCCCCTCTAGCCTAACCTGAACCCTCCTAAACTTAATTTGCTGGGAACAGTGCAAAGAGGATGTTTTTGGAGTTAGAAAATCTGTTTGAATCTTTGTTCTGTCAATTCCTAGCTGTAAGATCTTGGGCAATTTTCTTAGCATCCAAGGGCTTTGCAAGCCTTTCCCTGAAATGGAATAATAATACCTGCTTCCTTTTTGTTAACATCGGTGGGTATCAGAGGCTCCCTCCTTCCCTCCCTCCATTGTCGTAACTAGTAACACAATGACGAAAAGAGTAAAAATACTGCCCTTTCCCTCAGCCTGACTTGTGTCTTTCCACGATTTTTATACTTTCTGTCTAATGGTGGAAAAGTCGGATCCTTTGACTAGGCAGAGTTCGAACCACAGTGGCCCACGGCTACACTGGGCTGAGTCGCTCTGTGGGAAGGCCTCTCGGCTCCACTTCCTGCCTGGGTCAGGCCCAGCCCCAGCTCCTCACTGTTCCGCTGCATTTCACACAGCGCTCGGTGGGTAACACAACCCGGACTCTAATTGTATGGGGCGGGTCATAGCCCCACCCCCTTTGTCATCCCCCCCCCCTCCCCCCCCCATCCATCCACCCACTTATCCAACCATTCAGCATTCACTGAGTGTCTCTTCTGTGTCAGGCCGTGGTCTGGGCAGACTCTGCTCTAAAGAAAGCCACAGTTGAGCACTTTGAAGACTTTCTCATCTTTTGCTCCAACTAACCTTCCTCTTCCTCCATGCCAGCTACATAATACTATCACTGCTGGTCTGAAGACCCAGCAGGTCTTCCACGTAACACTTAGGCTTGTTGGGAGGGTCAAATTAGATTAAGCAAGAGGAAACCCATCCTGACCAGGGACCTCAGACCAGCCTAGAAGGCTGTTCTTTTCTGCTCAACTTTTAGACCTGAGAGCAGAGAGCTGGGCAGGCACCTTATTAGTGTCTTATCGCTTCTGCAACAAATAGCTACTAACTCAGTGGCTTCAAACAACATCAGTTTCTGATGCCACAGCTCTGGAGGTCGGAAGCACGGAATGGGCCTCACGAAGCTGACATCCATGTGTCCGCAGGGTGGTGCTTCCTGGGGGAGAAGGTAATGGCGTGTTTCTAGGGGGGACTCCGCATGCTCCCCTTTCCCAGCTTCCAGGGGCTGCCTGTAACCCTTGGCTGGTGGGGCCTCCCTCCACCTTGGAAGCCAGCAAGCACATTCCGCCGGCCTCTGCTTCTCTTGCTGCAACCCTTTTCTTGATTTTCCTGCCTCCCTTTTGCCCCTTTTAAGGAGGATCCAATGAGATACAGCAAGTAGAAAGCTTTTATGACCTTTGACTACATTGGC
The DNA here is from genome assembly GCF_019186645.2 of Phyllostomus hastatus. Classification (NCBI taxonomy): domain Eukaryota; kingdom Metazoa; phylum Chordata; class Mammalia; order Chiroptera; family Phyllostomidae; genus Phyllostomus; species Phyllostomus hastatus. The sequence goes on along the minus strand of NW_025334017.1, from coordinate 43,777,282 downwards.
CCCACTCAGGAAAACCAGGATAATCTTCCTGTGTCAAGGCCCTTAACTTAACCACATCTGTGAAACCCCCTCACCCTGTAAGTAACATAATGCAAGTTCCGAGGATAAAGAGTGGCTACCTTTGGGGCACTATTCCTCTGCCCACCCCTGGTGTAACCACAATCGATGCTTCACTGACAAAGTTGCTAAGTTTCAGTTTTCTTCCTTGAAAAAGGAGCCTAATAACAGCATAACCATCATAGAATTGTGAAGATTAAATGTGAACGTGTAAAGGATTGAGTGCCATGGTGGCACATAGTAAATGCTCATTAAGTTATAGATATTATTGCTATTTCTTGTGACACGATCCTCTTTTTAGCTTTCACAGGGAGTGGTCATAAAGACAGGGTGCAGAAAAAGAGTTGAATAAGAGCTCTCCAGTCTACTCCTTTCTCCCCCTCACACTTCTAGTAAATGCCCAGACATTGCCTTTGGGACGGACCAATCCACTATGGTCCTTTTCTCAGTCTAAGGACTTGGAACTGTTTTTCAAGAAAGAAAAAGAATTGTTTTCCACAGTCGGAAATGTAAGTTTAGGTTCATGGAAAGAGTGCATGTGTCCGTGTGCACACTGGGAAGAAGAGGGTGGGACCTGTGTAAGGACAGCTGTAAAACACCTTTGCCCAAAGGCACAGTGGTTTAACATCCAGAACACATACACTGTCTTTTTCTTTTTGTCAGCATAGGAAATACCTGCGTCTGCCAGAGCAATTTGGTTTTTCATTTACAGGGACCACAGGTATCACTTCCAAATATTGTCCAGAATAAAACTTAATTGGAAAAGTAATCAAACTGAAAAACTGCTTGACAAGTCGGCGTCACATTTATATAAACGGGTGTTTGTTTATCCCTCACCTGTGACGGGTCCATGCTGGCACCCAGGGCGGGGGCGGGGATGGCTGGTGCCTTTGTCACCTCACTCACTGTCCCTGCAGGGAGGGAGCTCCTCAACGTCGCTTCGCTGAGTTGACTTCAAGGTTACCTGTCAAGGAAGCAGAGAGCAACTCTTACTGGGGAGGTTCTCAAATAGGTCCCTTTGATTTTGTGGAAGAAGGGCTATTTTCTGAGTTCAAAGTGCTTGTCAGACAGCAGAGTTCCCGCTGCTTTAGAAGGGGGCTTGTCCTCTGCTGATGAGGTCAGAGCGACTTTTCCTCCATGTCCCCTTGGCGCTGGCTGTGCCAGCAGGGACCTAGACCCCCGGGGCACCAATAATGGGAATATTCACGCCATTGGGTGCTATTTGTAGAGAGGTAGCTGTGCCATTCTGTGAGATGTTTGGTAGAGACACAAAGCAACACAGGCCTAGAACCTTAAAGACTGTTGCGGGCTGAATTATGTCCCCCTAAAATCCATATGTTGAAGCTCTAACCCACAGTATCTCTGGATATGACTGTGTTTGGAGACAGGGTCTCTGCAGAGGTGATTAAATTAAAACGAAGTCATTAGGGTGGTCCCTGATCCAATCTGCCTGGTGATCTTACAAGAAGAGGAGATTAGGACACAGACACCCACAGCGGGATGACCATGTGAGGACACAGAGAGAGGACAGTCGTCTACAAGCCAAGGACAGAGGCCTCCGGAGAAACCAGCCCTGCTAATGCCTCGATCTCAGACTTCCAGCTGCCAGCATTGTGAATAAGCTCTGGTTATTTAAGCCACCCAATCTGCGGTCCTTTGTTATGGAAGCTCTAGAAAACTACTCCAGACCCAGGATTTAAATCTTATCTTCTCTGTGTAACATTAAGCACAACGTTAGCTTTCTCTGAGTCCCAGTTTCCTCATCTGAAACATGTGGTTAATAATCCTTGTCTTGTCAAATTTGCAAAGTTGTTACTGAGGGTTAAATAGAATCAAAAGTTGTTCTCTCACATGCACGTCACCAGTCTGGGGCCTCCCGCTTCCATTCAGTCTCGAGATCCCCCGAGCATGGCCAGTGTGGGCACTGGCACCATCACGGCAAAGACTCAGCCTTGTTGCTGACCCTGCCCTTTCGTTTTGCTTCTTTGCTGCTCTGGTGAACCACCTTATGTCTCTGTTTTCTGCTCCTGCTACTGCCTGATGCACTCTTGCCCTCATTGGGACTCTGCCTTACAATTCAATTTAGGAAGCAAGAGCAATTCCTTACTGCTCCGGCTCCCTGACACCATCCACCTGCTTGAGAAACTCAAGTCTCCGAATCTCCTGTCTTTGGTCTTTCTGTTGGCACAACATTCATTCACCCATCTATGCATCCATTTATCCATACATGCATCTATCTATCTATCTATCTATCTATCTATCTATCTATCTATCTATCTATCTATCTATCTATCTATCTACCGAGTATTTATTGAACCCCTATTATAACCCTATATAACACAGAAATAAAGAAAATGAAGTTCTTCCCCTCAAGAAGCTCAGGTTTAATAGAAGAGATAAATAAGTAAACAGTTACACAACACAGTATGAGACATTATGCAATTAATATGGAAACGAAGTCCCCTGGGGCCTCAGACGAGGAGGCATTTAATTTTGAGGTCAGAGGTTAGAGGAGTCCTCGTGGAGGGGCGGACACTAGAGCTGGGTGTGAGGGGCTGAGTGGGAGTTTGCCAAGTGGACAAGGAAGGACGTTGCTCCTGCCAACCGCCTGTCCGACCTGTAGCATTGTTCTCTCTAGCCCTCAGCTCTCCTGAAGAGCAGCTGCTGTGGACTGACCTGTGTCCCCTCCAGATTCATCTGGTGAAGCTCCCACCCCCAGCGTGGCTGTGCTTAGAGACAGGCTCTTCAGGAGGCACTCGAGGTTTAAGGAGGTCATTAGGGTGGGGTCCTAATCCAACAGGACTGATGTCGTTATAAGAAGAGGAAGCAACACCAGAGTTCTCTCTGTCCACGATGTAAGGACACAGCGAGAGGGTGGCCATCTACAAACCATGGACAGAGCTCTTACCAGGAATCAAGTCAGCCAGCACCTTGACTTCGGACTTCCAGCCTCCAGGACTGGGGGAAATGGATTTCTGTTGTGTAAACCCATGTATGTGTAGTGTTGATGGTATTTTGTTATGAGGGCCCGAGCTGACTTACAGAGCAGCAGAAGGAAAGTTGTCCTTTTTGGCTACCTGGCCGGTACATTGCTGGTGATGAACTAACACTGAATGAATGAAGACAGGACATGTGTTTTACATATGTCATTCACTTAAGTTTCATTACGACACATTTTATAAAAAGGGATTATTATCCTCATTTTACAGCTGAAAAAATGGAGAGGCTCAGATTGGATCAGTGGCTTATCTAAGGTTATCCAGCAGAGCTGGGACTTGAACTCAGGTCCATTAGGTACAAAGTTTGAGCATCTTCTCTGCTGTCTAGATACGGATTGTCTCTAAAAGTAGTAAAACCCGCTTGCCTGTCCCTTGGTCCCATTCAGCCATGTGTGGCACTCACCCTGGGGTCCATCCCAGCTACACGAAGGACATGGAGGCAGGGCCTTGAACTTCGGGAGCGGTTGAGCCCTGCCAACTTCTGAGCTCTGACTACGTCCTCTCCCCCACCATCAGCCTCAAAACAGTTAGCTAGGGCTCCCTCCTTCCCCTGCGCGCATTTCTGAGCACACGCCATAAATCTCAGGAACTGAAACATACACCACAGCAAAGAACTCGCCCGAGCCTGCTGCTTAATAACTGAACCGGCCCACGTGACAAATGGCTACACCGCTGTGCTGCAGGAAAAGGAAGTGACAGACACATTCACTCTTTGCGGTGGTGTCAACGACAAACCGTCCCTGAGGCCGGCTTTAGAGGACAGGTGTGCCGGATCCCTCCAAAGCACACACACTCAGCACCTGCGGGACGTGTGATGGGCTACGGGGACTTGGGGAAGAAAAAGACAGTCTTCCCCCATGGGTTGCTCTCTGTCTAAATAAACACACATGCCTCTGTCCGCAGCTCTGCATTGGCTGTGTGCTGCTGGCAAGACCCTTGACCTGTCGGAGGCTCAGGGTGCTGATATGAGGGTGGAAGCAGGAGACCCATTTGTCGTTGTTACAAAAGAGCGCCGGGGAATGCCCAGCGCTGTGCTCGCCACACAGGAGGTGCCGTGTGTTTGCCTGCCCTACTGCATGCACGTGAGAGGCAGGGGTGAGGAGCACGGTGGGGCGCTGTCTTTAGAGGAAGTGCACCTATAGCTCAGCTCCGAAGGGCGCAGGTGTCAGAGCACCCCAAGCCTTCACAACTCGACTCTTCTCGGACCAGGTGGGTGAAGCTGTTCCACAATCAAACCGGGTGTCGAATGATAATTGGATCACTTCTAGGTCAGGAGGTGTGGTGATCTCCTGGTTAGATTCTACTTTGATGGATTTTATAGGTAGCAGTCACTCTGAGTATGTGCTCTATGGGAAGTGACCTAAGCCATTCAGCTTAAGGTCATTGCCTTGTGGTTTTGAGCTGTCTAAGATTAGGAGACGGAATAAAGGTGCGACTAAAAATATGACTCAGGTCTGGAGAGGTTTAATGACTGGCCCAAGGATCAAAAGGCTGAGTTGGATTTTAGCAGCAACAACCAAAAAACAAAACAAACGAAACAAAACAAAAAACTTTATTGAGTTATGACTGACATGTGAAAAGCTGTACATATTTAATGCATATAATGTGAAGAACTTGCGGATAAATATATACAATGCCCATGAAACCATCAATACCATACACATCTATCACGTCCCAAAGTTTCTTCCTGCTCTCTTTTTTTTATTAGTAGTAGCAGTACGATGATTATTGCAGGAACATGTAACATAAGAGCTAACCTCTTGGCAAACTTTAAGAGCATGATTCAGTGCTGCTGGCTCTATGCACCATGTACTACAGGGGACCTCAGAGCCCATGTATCTCGCCTTCTCTGCAACCCTGTGCCCCTGCAGCCACCCTCTCCTCACGTCTCCTGTCGTCCAGCCCCTGGCCACCCCCGTCCTTCTCTCTGTTTCCATGAGTGTCACTGTTTTAGATTCTATACCCACACTACGAGTTGGGTTTTAAATTATGGAGGAATGCATCCCAAACCCCACCACCTCCATTATAATATCACCAGGGTGGCCGTGATTTATTTGTTGACATTACACATCAGTTTCTCCCTCCAGACTCCTCAGATGCATGACCGCTAATCTATTTATCTTGGCATTTTTTTTGTACGTAACAGCTCCAGGAAGAAAAGGTGCTCCATCAATATATTTTGAAAGAATGAGCAGGTGAATTGGGATGCAGGAGAAAAGAGAACACGGAAGGATAACAGGAAGGAGAAGGGGGACATTTTATTGCGTGATGTGTGTTGGTCTCAGAGGGAGGCAGTTTATGAATGGCGGCGGCCAGCCTCCTCCTGGGAGACCTTGCTCTCCTGTGGAGGCTGGAAAGCTGAAAGCTTCCATTTCAGACGTACCTGCAGCTAACACAGGGTCATCCATCCAAATGCACTTGCATGAGGTTTGGGAGGCGGAGCAGCGCTTGCTAGTCCCTTTATCATTGCGTCCTTTCTTCCCTTCCAGCCTCGTCCTTCACTGCTCTTTTCTTTTTTTTTAAAGGTTTTATTTATTTATTTTTAGACAGAGGGGAAGGGAGGGAGAGAGGGAGAAACATCAATGTGTGGTTGCCTCTCCAGTGCCCCCTACTGGAGACCTGGCCTGCAACCCAGGCTTGTGCCCTGACTGGGAATTGAACCAGCGACACTTGGTTCACAGGCCCACACTCAGTCCACTGAGCTACACCAGCCAGGACCTGCTCTTTTCTTTCTGAGTCTTCGCTTCAGCCAGCCTGTTTGTTTGTTTGTTTGTTTTCTGTTCTCCTATGCGTCTATATCTTCCTTTATTATTTGCTAGGAACTTCACTCTGCATTTTATTTTCTTCTTGGGCCATTCCTACTAATTCTTTGTAACTCTGCTCACATGCCATTTCCTCTAGGCAGCCTTCCATGATTCTGACAGTTGGGTTAGGTGCCTTACTGTGGTAAGTGGAATTCTCGAGATAATCCTGAATTCTGCTGCCAAGTTAAATAACTTTGAAATGAAACCAAAATAAAACAAAAAATAGAAAAACAAAATAAAGATGCTTCCAAGGTTTCCATTCCCCAATTATTAAAAAAAATACTAATGCAGGTATTGCTGAGAAGGAGTACTACAGATATAATGAACACCCCACATTAGTTGGTATTAAAAAGAGGAGGTTTTCCAGGTTGGCCTGATCTAATCACGCTGCCCTTAGAAGCAGACAACTTTCTTTGGCTGGTGGTAGGAGAAGAAGGTAGCAGGAGAAGTTAGAGAGATTCAGAGACTGGAAGTGCTATTTGTGATTTGAAGATGTGCTCCTTGCCACATGAATAGAATGGGAAGGGCTCATTAATTCCAAGGAAACATGGGGTATTTATTTCTGTGTGCGTGTGTGTGTGTGTGTGTGTGTGTGTGTGTTTGCAGTCGTCCTCATTTAAACCTTAAGCAAGCTTCTATCTTTGTTGGGCTCACAGAGCCCGCTTCTGTCCCAGTGCCTGGTCACCCTCGGTCACCTGGCCACTTGCTGGGGGTGGCTCCAGAGGGAATTACCAGGTGCAGATGACAGTGACACCAGAGGGGCACAGACAATGGTGACCTCCCCAATCCATGGCCACCAATCGTTCTGTTCTGTGCTCCAAGTCATAGTCCCCGATCGCTCCGAGTCCTTGCACATTCCCGTTCGTCTTGCTCGCGATGTCAGCCCCTCCGACTACACCCTTCCCCCCGTTCCGCACAACGGCCTGTGGGCGTCCCTGTCTTGTCTTCTGAGACCCCGTCTCTCCGGGAAGCCCCTCCGAGGCTGCCTTCCCCTGGTGCCCGAGGCCCAGGCAAACACAGACGTCTGACAACCGGGGTTGCGGATCTAGCCAGCTCATTAAGGAGATTCAAGGAAAGGCTGTAATGTCTAGAGGAGTAAATGTTACTAATTTACTCTGAGAAGAGAAAATGATAAACTGTCCTTGTTTCTACCACCCTAGGGATGCTAATTGGTACTCCAAAGCTAATTTTCTGACGTCTGTTTCCTTTCCTGGAGAAAGATAAATGAGTTGCAAAGGAGGCTTGAGAAAGGTGGGCGTGTTCTCACGGGGGAGCTGGGCAGAGTGGGGTGCGGGCTGAGGAGATGTCAGGGAAAGGGGGTGGACTTGGAGGGAAGGTTGTCGGATAGTGGAGGGGGCGTCACGGGCCCGGAGGAGGAGGCTGGCCTGCTCTGTGACATTCAGGGCGGCAACCTGCAGCTCATACCAGGCTGCCACTCCGAGCCATGTGAGTGCCCTAATGGGGACATAAGATGACTCGGGGAGGAGCAACCCCTTTTAGAGTTACTCAAGCAGGGGCTGCATGACTACCTGTGAGGGATGCGATAGAGGGAAAACTTACAGTGTGCATTTCAAAATTCCTTGAAACTACAAAGTCTGAGATTTGGCATTCAGCCTGTCCCCTTCCAAAGCAGAAGGCATCAGAGTTCATGACTTACTCCTGGGCATGGGCTTAGAGGGTCCTGGAACAATCTCTGGGCCTGTCCTCATGGGACAGAGCCAAGTGCCTGGCACCCTGAGCACCAAGAACAATGTGAATGATCCATGTTGTAACATGAACTCAAAAGCTTTCAGAAGTTGCCTGCTACTGTTCCAGAATTTCCACCCTTAAAAAATCCATTCCGCTTAAGCCTTGGGTGCCTTTTGCAGCTGGTCAGCCACCAAGAGTGGCCCCTAGGAAGCCAACTCTACGTGACTCGAATTCAACTTCCTTATCTGCACACGAGGAAGATGAATGAATGTCTTCTAAGGTCTGCTCCAGCTCTGAGAATTCCTCTAGTCCCATGATTCCATAAATACACAGAAGGTGTTTATGTAACTGGAAGCCGGTGTGGGCGCCGGCAGAGGCAGCAGGCCTGGGTGAGTAACCGAGGTGGTGGGGGATCGTGCGTCGCTGGGTCGCTGGGGACTGGCGTGCCGCTGCAGTGGGTTCCAAGCTGTGGCTGCTGGGCCCAGAGGTGCACAAGGGAGAAGAAACAAACAAATAATCAACGCTGCAAGAGGACATCCACGTTGTTCAGACTTATTATCTGCTTAGTAAGTAGTTAAGGATCTTGTCCACAGTGGGCTGGCGATGAATATATGTTGAATCAAATGCCATTAAACCTGCTCACTGCCTTAGCCAAGCTCAGTGACTCATGGTTCCCAGAGCGTGGCGTGCAGTTTTGCACTTCCTGTGATTTCCCTGCTTCCCTGTGCTTCTAATTTGGTTTCTTGGCATGCTCTTGGCAACCAAAAGTCTTTAAAGCCAGCCCAAGTCAAGGGGAGATGTTAGGAAAATGTAATAGGCAAGTTCATGGGTGTCAAAGGTAGGAAAGGATGTACCACTGGGCCAGCTGGACTGGAAATTAGACACAGAGGTTTCTGCATCTTCCTAGGGTCACATGGTTCCATGTTTTGGTTTATTCCTATGGTGTTGTTCTACTCTCCTTCCTCTGTCACTGGGCATCTTGCTCTGCCAGACTGTAGGGACTTGCACAGGGACTTAGCACAGTGCCTGCAGGAGTGTGGGCCTCACACCCTCCCTTCAGATCTGTAAACCCTGGTAAGCGGCTCCACTTCTCCAAGCTCCTCCATTTCCATCTGTATAGTGAAGACGATCCCAATGGCAGAGCACTGTAGAGAAAAGCAATACTCAAAGTTCAACCTTTGGTCTGCAGCTGGATGCCGGTTTCTTGAGCCCGAGGGAAACCCTCAGTGTAGCAAAAGGCGCAAAAAGAGTTGGAGACAGAAAGAGTACAGCATGGGCCCCGAGAACTATCTGGCAAAGTGATACGGCATTCAGATGGTTGGAAGATCCAGGAGACCTTTGAGGTCCCATGAGGGCTTCTCGAAGTCCTAGCATATTCCTTTCTTCTTCCACATGAGAGCTTTTCTCTTCGTCACATAAACGAGAGAAGAGCCGTGCCTCCTGTGCCTCAGGAGGACATGGAGGAGTTTTGTTTCTAAACACCCGTTGCTGCAGGTGGAAGAGCTGCAGCTTTTATCCAGTTACTGACGTTGACCCATGAGTCACAGTGCTGCTGGTCCTGGGCGTGCCACCATGCGATGGGCTGATGAGGCACAGCAGCCAGTTCCGCCCCGCTCCCAGGTTCCTGAAGACGCCGGAACGCTGCCAGCAGAAGGGGCGGCTGGGATGCTGGGGGATGTTCCCATGGAGGCAGAAGGCCAAGCGGAGCCACCTGGACCCTCTGCGTCTCTGACAGGAAACCCCTGTGCTCCCTTCCGAGATGGTTGCCTGCGGACCCGCTGGGCTTGCCTCTGTCGGCACGAGAGCACGTGTATGGGCACCTCTATGGACCAGGCACCACCCTGGGGACTTCATTTCACCTTGACGTTAGCCCACTGAGTTTGCATTGACCATTCCCTCTTTCTGTGACCTAAATAAATGAGCTCACTGTGGTCGCACTGCTGGGGAAGAAAACCAGATCCGGTTATCTTACAAAAAGTGCAAGCCCTTCCCCTACACCCAGTTGTCCCTCTTTATTACTAATTAATTCCTTCCATGTGCCACTCTGTTTAACCTTCGTAAAAGCAGTGTAATGTAGCTGTTATCAAGGAAATTGAGGCTCAGCGAGGTTCATTAAATTATCCAGTCCTAAATTCATGGACCCCCCATTTTTTCCTCTTATGTTTAATAAATAGCCCCATGGCATTTGCATTGGGTTCTGGGTTGCAGCTGAGATGAGACAGGTGGTATTTGTTATAGCAGCTTGAGTAGACTAATACAGCAGGGCTCAAAGCTCATTCAGGTAGTCCACAGACTCTGTTTCCTCTGCATGTAACATTCTGCCAGCAGTACAGTAAGAAACATTTGCAAGACACAGTTTTCCAAGTTACTCCAACATTCTGCCTGGTCCTGCACAGATCCTTCTGGAGCGGGTTAAGAACAAGTCCGGGGGAAGTTATTTGCTTTCACAGGGGAAAAAGCATTAGGCATGTAATCACGGACTAGACTGTTTTCAGACATTGTGTGAATTCCTAGGGGAAGTGGAATCTCGCTGAACTGGTACCTATGAGTGCGTCTGACGTTCGCTGCTCTTTCATGGCTCCCAATGCAATCGCCCCAGGGACAATTGTTTCTCAGGGTGCAGCCTGCGATTGCCAGGGAAACAAAGGCCTTTTGGCTTTGGGGCAAGGGGAGCAGGAGAGAAAGGCCAGAAAACACTTCTCTAGTGAGAATCGTTTTTGTTTTTTGTAACTTGAAAAATCAGTTCAGAGCATGCTGGAGCTGGAAGGGACCTTAGAGTTAGTCAGGTCCAGACCCCTCACCTGATAAGTGAGGAATCCGAGGCCAGAGCAGGGAAGTGACCAATCCAAGGGAAAACCCTCTCCCGCAACGGAGCTGAGAAGACCACTCTAGTCGGCTCATCTGGACACCAGAGACTTCTCTGAGCATTTCAACTATGGAGTGGTTTAGTCAAAGGAATTAATACCATACACAGTCACTAGAAGGACTTGAGAAGAAAAGGTTAAGAAACACCGTCAACACTCAGTTTTACTGTTGGCTGTCAAAGACAGAGAGATGTATGTCTCTTCTTCTTATAAGATCACCAATCCCATCGGTTTAGGGCCCCACCCTTACAACCTCATTTAACCTCCATCATCTCCTAAAAGCCCCATCTCCAAATACAGTCACATTGGGGTTAGGGCTTCAACATATGGATTTGGGAGAGGGACACAATTCAGTCCTTAGCACCCATTTGATCTTTTTCTGCCTCACCGTGTGAGTTATGCACATTTTTTTTGATGAGAAAAGAGGCCCAGAGAAGTTAGGGAACACGAACAAAGTCGCAGAGCTAGTAAGTGACACAGCCAGGCTCAGGACCTGGGACTGACTTCAAAGCCCACTCACTTACCACTTATTCCCAACGCCCGCTCATATTCACTCCAAAATGCGTTCTCCTATGGCCAATGTGAATCCCACCTGTTTGGAATTTTAAGAAGTTAGGGAAAGAGACAAGTGACCGCCATTCTCTCAATTCTGACTCGCCACATGTGTTTGTCCCAAATTAGATAACTGACAAGATCAGACTCATACCCGAGGATGCCCCCTGTCTAGACAGAGAGACAGCTCTGTGAACATCCGTAAACAGCCAAAGCCCATCCACTGTGTCTTGGGGCCATGATGCAGCTCCAAGAGGTCCTGGGCTCTGGGTTGGGACAGAGGGGTGTGGGGTTAACGAGGTGGTGATGCTGTACTTTACTTCAGACAAGGAGACAATGGGTGGGGTGGGAAGAAAAGAAAGCACGCCGGGCGGACACTGGACAAGCAGCCGCAGGAATGCTGCAAGCACGTGCACACAGGTGCACCCTAAGCTGGGTGTCGGGGAGGGACTGAGCCTCAGGCACCTGAACTCTTTTCCCTGGCAAATCTCACGGATGCTGTGGGCCTTGAATGTTACTCAACCACATGGGCAGTAATAACAACAATAGTAATATGAATAGAGTCCTTATTTATCTATCTAAATATTTGCCACATTTTCTCCTTTAATTCTCATAACAATTTTTGTGGGTAGGTCCTGTTATAATCCCCATCTTGCCTCTGACTTGACTACGGCCAGAGAGCAACAGTAAGCTTCTCAGGAGGACCTCCCAGCTGATAATGCTGCTGATCAATGCAGCTGTGGCTTGGCGTGTTGACGGTGGGGGACATACTTTCTGGGATATATATGTAAAAGTGAGGTAAAGACCAAACACCCGCGGGTCAATGCTGTGACATTTTTGGCAAGCGAGTGCTCACGCTTAGGCATACCTGGTATTTACAGGGGTTTCTACAGGCTGTGCATTCCCACGGGGTCTGAGGCAGCCAGGATTCTGTTTGGGACCAGACTCACCTGAACTTGGACCTGAGCGATGGGTTTTTGAGAGGGACAAAGACTTTTTAAATGTAGCGGCTGCCAACATTTTCTCCCTTTTGTCTGCTTTGCAGCATAATCTTTTGCACAAAAAGACAAAGATAAAAAGTCACTCTTAAAAGTAGAAGAATCAACAGATGTCCTGAATATTTTTAAACCAATTACTGAGGCATTCCTGCAGAAGCAGGCCCGTGAAACATAGATGTGGCTTCCGGCACCAAATCTGGTTTATGCCTGAGATCATTCCTACATCGCGGCTCGAGCTGCATTCCAGTGTATTCCAGGACCAGGCGATGAGCAGTCAGGGCATTCCTGCGTGTTAGCAACCCTGCAGACCATTTACAAGGCGTGTTATTGCCATCGGCCTCTAATATCAATTACTGCCCAGCGCTGCTGGCTCACCAAGGGCTGGAAGCAGGAAGCACTGCCCAGACCCTCCTACGTGACTGTTGAAGCAAGTAAATACCTCCTTCTGTCCCTCTTACCTTCTGGTTTTTATTCAGAGTAGGTCTTACCGGAAATGAACACACTGGAGCAATGGTGCCCATGAACACAGGTTGCAGCTTTGGGGAGGAGGTGCTCTGAAGTTTGTTGATCCTTAGCCTGTGCACCTCCCGGTAGAATTCTGTGGAATGAAGTCTCGCTGCCTTGGAGCAGGGCCAAATGTTCTCATGTGATAGAGATGTCCCGTGAATAAGAGCAGGTGTTCAGTCTAACAGTTTAACAAACCATTGCACTCCTCATCTGTGCCAGGCGCTGGGGACATAATTGTCAACATGATAGACAAGGTCGCTGCCCTCCTGGGACTTTGGGGGGTTGGGGGAGGAAATACCATTCACCAAGGAATACAAATGCAAGTGAGTATTATGAAAAGCATCACTTGCCTTTTCTGCTTCCTGTGTTGAACCCAATGGCTCTCAAAAGGTGGTCCCCGGACCAGCAGCAGCAGCCTCACCTGGGAACTATTTAGAAATGCACATTCTCAGGCCCCGCCCATGACTTACTGACTCAGAAGCACTGGGGGTGGAGTCTAGAGATCTGTGTTATGACAGGACCGCAGGGTGATCTGGCGCTTACTCAAATCTGATTTTAACCCAGCCAACTGTGAACCCATGGTAGCTAAATGAAGATCAAGGAAACTCTGTCATAGAGCCCAGACAATACTCAGTTAGCCCCACAGCACAAGCTTCGTAGGAAACTAGGTCAGAGAATGTGGTTTGGAGGCCAGACTGCGTAGGCAGGTGAATGACTTCCTCCCAGAATCCAGAGTTTGGAGCCCGCCTCTGGGGAGGGGCGGGTCTTCCATTTCAGGTGACTCCCAGCAGGTGTCCACAGGTAGTATTACCACACTGCCTTATAAACTTGGCAGCACAGGACAGCCTTCGAGGTGCACTCAAAGGACAACCTGAGCAGGTGGGCTCATCCCAGGAGAGTGGGAGGATAGGAGCACTCGTCTCGCAACCCTGAATGAGGCAGTGAAACAGCAGCGGAGGCAGGCTGGGCCACAGTTGAATGACAATTAACATGATGGGCCCGTCCTTTGGTGAAGCGTGGATGGGGCTCAGATTCTCATCCAGGAGAGGAACTGTTCTTTCTGGGGGGAGGCTCTGAAGCAAATGGGGGAGTCTCGGGCTTCCTCTCCTTTCTTGGAGGAGTGGGCAGAAGCCTTGCCCTCCACAGAAACGATGGATGGGGCTGCAGCTCATGGCTCCTTCTTAAATGGGGGAAAGAAGAGTCACCACCAGGGGGGCCTGGGGAAAGCATTTGAGGTGGTGGTAAGGCCAGCGGCAACCTTCTGGGGTCACAGGGAAGACACCCTTTTGGTTCTTTCGATTGTCTTATTCCCCACTAATTGTGTTCTTTCAGTTCGTCTTTCTTTCTGACTTTCTTCAATTTCTCCACCTTTATTGCCTGACTTCCTTTTTCTTAATTTCTTTCTCCTAAACTATTGTCCTTCTGCCAGGTGCCTGTTACTGAGAGGCTTACATAACTTGGAAACACTGGCTAATTCCATCAGAACTGTTACAGAAACACGGGGCTATGGGCCTGTCTCCGGTTGGGAGGAGTGATGATGAGGAGACGGCTGCTGAACGCCTAGGCCAGCAATGACCTTGAAAAGTAATCAGTGACTTGCTGAGGAGGCTGGCTGAAATGTCCAGGATGTGGCCTTGCATCTCATCAGGGGACTGTCACGGCAATAGATGAGAAAGGACCGTTCGGGAAGTGCTTCCACCTTGTGAGGCCCGAGAAGCAGGTACCACCTACGGCCTCCTCTAAGCCAGCTCAGACGGCGTGCTGAGTCACAGGAAAACAGCAGGTGCCCCAGGAAGCCTCCAGGTCAAAGCCATGCTGCTCCCAGAGCTGGAAGAAAGGTCTTTGTCACCGTTTGTATGGGGAATTCTATTTCCTATTCACGACCTCAGCTGCCACAGGGCTCCCGTGTGCCCTGTACCCACCACACAAACCTATCTGAAGAGCTCAGCTGCTGCTTACTCACCTACATCCGGTTCCTTACCGGGATCAGCAGCTTCACTCCCAACCATCTCTTTTGTGTTTCCCATCACAAGTAGATGCGACACAATGGGATGCATGCCAGACTGGTAAACAAAACAGAAGCTCTTGGTAAGTGTATTCACACAAGGGTCTGTAGCCCCCACTTACCTATTTCCTTGTGAGAGTTCTGTTAGGTCGTGCCAAATATGGGACCCCTCTTTCACCACGTGGGTTCTCAGCAAGCTGTGAGGTGAAACAAAATAGACAGCATAGGGAGCAACAGGACGGCTCTTTGTTGATGGTAAAGGTTAGGTTGGAAGGTGTTGCTTAGTTTGAGAGTCAGAATGGGCTTGCTAGTTCCTCCAGCCCGGCCCTTGGGAGGGCCCGTCGGAGCGGAAATGTGAGCGTTCAGCACAGGAGACAGACGCCCGGATCTCTGCTCCCACTGGGCCACGTGGAGAAGGAAGGGGAGACCAAGTGACTGATGGTCATGACCTTTGACAGGCTGCCTCCAGCTTCATTAGACTTGTCCTCCAACCATGTAACCCACTCTTCCACCGCGGGAGGAGCAGAAGCAGAAGGTCAAGGCCGTTTGGGGAAAACCCTGCATGCCAGAGAATATTTTAAGATCAGAGAAGGTTTTCCACCCCAGCAACCTTAACACCCTCATTCTCCCTCACCTCCTCTTCTCTAAGCAGAGTGGTGCATAACGAGGCTGAGATTGCAAGCAAGAAAACAAACAGTGGTGGGAGCCTAGAGCAGGGAATAATGAACTTGACCCGAGGGTTTGGAGAAAGGTTTCCCAGAAGAGTGATGGAGGAGGTGAGTCTTGGAAGATGAGCTGGTGGTTACTAGGAGGAGAAGGAAGCCTTCTCAGCAGAAGGACAGCAGGCGTGAAAGTGTGGTGTAGAACGGCCCACTTGTTTGCAGAACAGCAAAAGGTCCAGTGAGCCTTGAACGTGGGATACGCGGGGATCTTGGGGGAGGGAGGTTTTCTCATTAGACAAAGCGCAAAGAAAGAGGTGTGTTTGGGGGGAAGGATGGTCATGGGCAGGGCATACCTTTCAGGCATCATTCTGGCAGGAACAAGCATTCAGGTCTTTGGAGAAAGTGTCTTGTTAACGTGGGGACTTCTCTGGCTGGCTGTCATGCCAGCGTATCTGGGCTCCCGGCTTCCATCCCTTGGGACAGGGGGCCTGGCTCTTTTGCAGGACACAATGGCAAGTCACAGAGAGCTTAGGGGAAGATGTTCCTTGAAACTCTTCGCAGGCCCTTATGTTTTCTAAAGAGATGGGCAAAACGCCAGAGCAGAAATGAGAATCGTTTGAAGCTGTAAAACACAGTTAAGATTCATCTTTTAGGGTCCAAGGAGTGAGTGGCCTCATTTTGTTCCCAGAAGGTCTTTTGTTCCCAGGTTCTGTTCTTCACAGAATCTGCTTTGCAAGGTCTGATGTGTCAGGTGCATCGTACTGAAGGCACTTGTGTTTTAGCCTTGGAAGAAAAAGGGGCTGTCACCTCCCTTTTGTTTTAAGGAGTGAGGCTTTTCTGGTGTCGTGAGAACAGCACCAGGTCGTTTTTTCCCAGGAAGCACCTCTGTTATTTTCAGAGACTGTGGGAGCTAGAAATTTCCACAAAAGAGTCAGGAAGATGCGAGGAACAGGATGTGCCTGTTCCTGTTCTTTGCTACAGAGGAGGCAATGCTGGCTGGGAGGGAAACAATGTAACGAGTTCCCCACATGTGCCAGGTGCAGTGCCAGGCAATTTAGGCAACTTTTTTGAATTCTGAGAAATGTGGTACAGTTATTCCCATTAGACAGATGAGAAAACTGAGTCCCAGGGCTGTGTAGTTTATGATGCCCAGATCCGTGCTCTTCCCTGGGGACCACACGTGTTCCCAAGAATATGGGACTAGAAATTAGGTCCAAACTTAGTTTTTGTGTTTTCTCTTCCTGCACTCAATTTGTGCCTGTCTTCTATCACTCTGAGCCAGTGGCTTGCTTTTGTCCTGGTCCTTGGCCTATGTGGGGAGAAATATTCAAGGTGAGACTTCAGAGAAATGAGACTGACGTTTGTCCACCATTCCAAGGTTGGGCGCCCCATGGCACATGTAAGTTGTACAATCTATGGCATTATTAGAAACTTTGTAACTTTCAGGACACTCGTGGGCCCCCAAACTCCCAAATAAATGTGATGGTCATTCCTGTTTTTTTTTTTTTTTAATCTATGGCACTATCGCAACATTTGCAGCCCTTTCCTGAGAAGTTGCCCTCTCATGTAGGAGTCCCACTGCAGCACCACTGCGGGACAGCCAAGGCTCTGCTGCAATGTCTGTCTTTAAAATTCCAAGTTCATGGATGCTCCTGAATGATCATTTTTTAAAAGTGAAAATTGAAAGAAGGTAAAAACAAAAATTCTTCTCATTTCTATTAACCACCAAAGTAATATCTAGCGTTTTTTTTTTTTTTTCTTTTCCAGGTTTAGTGGCAAAGCCATTTTTAAACCGAGACCTTCAGACTCGGGCCCCTTCACCCATCAGCTGAGTCCTTGGACAAGTCACGTCACTTCTCCAGGCCCCCTTTCCCTGCCCCTCCTGTGGTCGGCCCAAAGATGAAGCCACACCCTGTGTACTGAGTGTCTGGCACAGTGCCTGACCCACACCGGGTCTTTAATAAATAGCGCCATCACGCGGCCGTCCGAGTGTAGGGGCCTGCACCTAGCTGGTGGCAAACATCGTTAGTTGAGTGGAATTAACAGTGTCTCGTACATGAAAACAACAGAGGTTTTGAAACCAGTTTGGACCAGCTTTGCCATTCTTAAGAAGGTTGAAGAGAGCCATTGTGTTTGCCAGAGTCATAAACTGATGTCATGTCATATATAATTCTCTTCCCAGAGACCCAATGACTTTCTCTCTGGGGTGTTCGGTGTTTAAAAATAATCAGCTGACCACCATGTGAGCTCCACAGGTAGGACTCTTGTCTCACTGACTCATTGCTTATATATTCCCAGTGCCTGGACAGGTAACTGGCACATAGTAACCTCTCAGTGTTTATTGTTGAAGAAATGAGTAAATAGCCACTCAACAATTTTCTAAAGGGACACACCCCCCCAGTGCCCACGTGGTACTTCTCACTCACGGCACTGTTTATTAAATGTGCACATGTTCTTGACGTTATAACACGTTGCTGTCAAGGGGACAGATGTAAACTGGGTACGGATCCAATTTACGAAGCTCCTGCCATCAAGGAGCTTCCGGACCAAGAAGGGAGATAAACCCCGAGGGAGAAATGACAAGGGACCAGAGAGGTAGTTAGTTAGACACTGTTATTGGAGATTTAAGGAGGGAGACATCACGTTTAGCCCATGGAACCCGGGGGACAATGACATTTCAACACACCCTTGAGGAGATTATACTTGTTTACTCAGTCAATTTAGGAAAATAACCAGCCATTCAGTTGATAAACGAGCTAGGATTGAAAAAAAAATCATACAAACAAATGGCGAATTGAATTGACTCACTGTCTAACTTCACTGAATCATTGATTCAATCAACCAATCAATCTTGTTTGGGTACCGCTGGTTCCCTGGCGAGAGAGAGATCCGCCACACCCAGGATCTTGCCTCCACTCTCCACACCGAGAGCTCTTCCTCCAGCGATTCATTAAAACCCTGCCAAGATCTCCTTTGCTTCCTTTCCTCCTCTCTCCTTCATTAAACAGCGATTATGCAATCTTCTTTCTCTGCCCAGGGCTCATTCTAAAAGCGTCCTCTGCAGACGCCGCCGCTGCAGCTGAATGGGGCCAGGAGACAGTGCAGACGGCAGGAGACAGCAGAGGCCGGCAGGACCTCTTCCCCTGCGTCTAGTTTGGCCAAACGCTTTGGCAGGGATGAGCCGTGGGCCCCTCCCAGCCTCAACCACATGGACAAGCAGGAGTTGGAGGGAGAGGAGACAGGAAGGCAGTGAGGAGAAAGCCAAGTGGCAGTTGAATAGGTGCCTGAATAAATTATTGGCTCTTTGTGCTCCCAAGGAGCTTTGCACCCTGTGTCCAGATAGGTTCATGGTGCAGAGGGAGAAGCTGAGGACCCCGAACAGTGGCCTGACCTGCTCAGGAGCACACAGATGGTGGTGAGAACCACCATGGCAGTTGGCACCAAGCTTTCCTTTCCTCATCACCCCGTGTCCCAGCTCCCGACTGGAGAGGTGCCTGAGGGAGGCCCGGGAGCACCCGTTCAGATGTGGGGCCCCTCTCTGTCTGGCTGCCTCCTGGCTGAGGGACACCCACTGGACACAGTGTCCAGAGCCTGGAAGCAAGTGCTGGAGTGGGCATGGGAGGCTCTGGTTCGGGCCTTTGAGGAAGTGAGAGATGGACAATAGGAAGGCATTTCAATAAAGCAGAGCGTCTTGTAGTACAGTTGTCACATAATCATAACTCACACTTACATGGGGCTCACTGCATTGTGGGCACTGTTCTAAGCATGGTGCATAGAACTCGCTTGGCTTCTCACAACAGTCTGATGTGGACGGTTGTATTATCATTACAGGAGGGAGACTGAGGCACAGGCAGGTTACATAACCTGTCACAGGTTAGGCAGAAAGTTAAGTCCCAACGAGAGCTTAGAACTTGGGCGGACTGGCTGCTGAGTGACAGTGCTCGGACATTACTGCTTATCAGCCTTAGATAAAGAATGACAGAAGGCCCCAACTGTGCTGATAGCTCATTTCATAGTAAAGCTGACTTAGGAATGGGAGAGCTGTTCTTTTATACTTGACCGTGTATTTGGACTTTTGCTTGGAGTTTGAAAAAAGGACCTGGAATTGGTGGGGGGGGGGGGATGGGCAATGAGATGTTAATAAAATACCTGCTCTATGCCAGGGGCCATGTTATGTGCCTTCTCACATAGTCTCTCCTCTTCCTTCCTCCTAGCCCCGCTATTATCCTCCTGGGAGGGAAACTGGCTGTTCTAAGGCCACACAGCTAGACGGTGGTAGAATCAGAATTCAGAGCCCACTCAGCCTTCCTGTCCACTCCAGGAAGTTAAAGAAGAACGTACTTGTGCAAAGGAGAAAAAGGAAGCTGGTTTGGTAATACGGAACTCTGGTGCTTTGCCATTTGATGGACGCCCCTGAGTCCAGTCCTGAAGATTTAGCATCGTCTCTTAGAGTCACTGTGATTTGGGGAGGGGCAGTGAGAAGCACTGAGGGTGGGAAAGCTTGCAAAATCTTAGTTAGCTCTTGCAGAAACCAACAATTGCTATTATCCTGGACTATTCACTCCAGTCTATGAACTGACTCAAGGTGCTGAGAGAAGGCAATGAAAAGTTCCATTTTAAAATAAGTTCAACCTAAAGAAAAAGAATGAGATAACGAAGTGTAGAAGCCAAAACTGGAGATGATCCTTCATGTTGAGCTGCTTTCTGCAACACAGAATGAGGTCAGAGTTTCCTACTTACTTTATTGGGAGGTGAATAATGGCTTCTTAGAGGCTCTGACGCTTTATCATTGTCAGGACTATGACCTAATGGCTCGTTTAGAGGGAACGGAATGCTGTTTGGGGAGAAGAGCCACGTCCCCGAGCCCATCTTGACTTACCGCGGCTTTAACAGTCCCTGTCCCTCAAGGCAGGCTCTGGTTTCTGGTTGGCAAGATCTCAGCACCTTGTCCCTAACTACCAGGTCAATGGGGGAGCTGCTCAACATCTGGCCTCTCATTCTCAGAACTATTCAAAATTGTATTCTCCAAATCCTCTGACTTTCTCTGGCTTTATTGATTCAAATGCCTCTAAAATTTAGTCCATAGATAGTGGTATTTGTGAAAACAAAATGATAGAGGTCATAGAAGTTCAATTTACTTTCCGTCCATCCATCCATCCATCCAAACTCCCTTGAGTGTTACTCTGTGCTAGCTGGAGCAAAACCAAACCAAAACAAAACAAAAAAAGCTCAAAGTACAAAGGCCTGCATTTGTAGTGAGCTTGGCCTACCTGAGGAAGACGAAGAAGACAATGTGTTTGGAGAATGGGGAGCTAGAGGAATACCAGAGAGGGAGTGGGGGGCCATCACGGTAAGGATTACGGATTTCAATCTCATTGCAGCAGCAGGTCATTGCAGAGTCCCAGGCAGGTGGCACTCTGAGTTGATTCTGTCTCAGGAAGATCACTCTGGCTTCTGCTGCCAAATTGATTACAGGGGCAAACATAGCAGCAGAGAGGCTAGTTAGGCGGGCATTGCAACAGCCTGGGCAGGAGGGTGGCTCAACCTGAGCCAGAAGACAGCAATGACATTTGCATTAAGTCATTATATTTGGGATATAATTTGTAGGTAGAGCTAACAGGGTTTGCTGATGGGCAAAGAAAGAAGAATGATACCAGATGTTCAGCCTGAGTAACTGAGGAGCTGCTGGGCCATTGTCTGAGAATGGGTCCGCGGGGGTTTGGGTCAGATCAGAGAATCTAAGGTCCTTCCAGCTTTAACTGCCCTTGACCCTCAGCGGAAGCCAAAAGCAGGTGCAATGATGGCTCCCCATTTAGCCTAGACTTTATTTTAGGTTTTTCTTTGGCGAGCAGCTGCAGCTGTCACAGGAGCAAAACCTGAGTGTGCATGAGGCCCTGCTGAGGGCCGAAAGGCAAGGGCCTGGGCACCTGGGCGGAGCTTCGGAGCGGACTCGCTGAGCCAGCACAGAGAGAGGCAGTGACACCCTCTCGCTCTCTCTAGCCACGTATCACATTGTGTCCCTTGCTGCCTAAGGCACACACAGGGATTAATTAGGAGACGTCAAGAGGCACCTTTAGCACCTTGGAAAAATTGGAGCTAGAGCAATCTTCACCATTTTAATCACTTCCATTTATATAGTGGTTCACTGTGTATGTTTACATACATCATACCATTTGCTTCTCGCTATCATTTAGAAGTCCCCAAGATGCAGAAACCCTTGCCGGAATGATGTAATATGCCTGGGAATAGTCAGAGGGTTATGAAGAAGTAGAAAGATCAAAGGAAGGAGGGTAGAGATAAGAGTTAAACATTTTTTTAAAAAAAGGTTGTGTGTAGGCACTGGAAAGGGGCTAATATTTGCTTTTAAAGTTTTTAGAGACGCAAATATTAGCAAGCATACTTGGAACTAGATGGAAGGGTGGGGAGGCTCAGGTTATCACAATGCCCGTGATAAATGGTGCAAGTCTCTGTGCCTTTGCGTGTCTGTCTCTTCCATGTCTAAACGTCTCCTTTGCTCTCTTGGAGAATGCCTGTTCCACCTTTAAACCCTCACTCAGATGTTATACGCTGACAAGCTCCTGAGTGATTTTCTTACTTCAGTGTCTCTTTCTTTGAGAAAAGTACCTTCCCAGGAAAAGAAATCGGTTTAGGAAGTCAGATTTTACCACTTCGACCTCACTAGCGTCAGCATGGAAGTGCTGACCCAGGAAGCATCCATTTATCAGCTAGCCAGTGCAAAATCTTTCTCTTTTCTGGGAGTTTGAACTAAGGGGACCCAGAGGCTCTGACCCAGGGGTGATGACTTTAGAGATGAATAGCCGTGTGGAGGCAGAGCCAGAGTGAGCACACAGTGAGTCAAAGGCCTATCTCAACTGATATTGTTGTGGAGACCAGGAGCCATGAGCAAGCACATGAAGTCAGACTACCCCCATCACTAACGGAAGAACACTGGTTGAATGTCTCGATTCTGCAGCCTGGCTCATATAGCATCCACCCTAACCCCCTTCCAGCACGTCTCCCTGTTCTACAGGTACCTACACATCACACTTTCAGACTCCTATGAAGGCCAGGTTATGCATCTGACCTTGGCTCTATCAAACAGATAAAGCAGGCTGCAGACTTGGAAGAATGAAGTGAGCCAGGGGAGGCGTCTGCCAGAGGTTGGGAGATTGGCTCTTTTGGCACACATGGTGGCTGTGGCATTTGGCTCTGCAGGATCTGAGCACTTGCCTTCTGGCCTTTAGCATCATAAATGCTGAGTGGTGGGCAGCTGAGATATCAGGGTCTCCAACCAAAAAATCCTTTGTTTCTCCTGGCTTGGTTGCTCCTGTTAGAGTAGCATGGAGGCTTGTTATGGGACTTCCACAAGCAACTTTGTGCTCTATGATAACTTCCTTCCTGCTTTCACTAGATCAAGTGAATTCTGTTGTTTTCAGCCAAGCACCCTGATGCACGTAGGGATCATCACGTGTGATTGCAGACAACAGACCTTCACAGCAAAGGGACTCTGGGGTTGTGGGAACGTGGCCAGGGTGACTTGGAGGCATGAACACCGGGTCAGCTCTAGATGAGGAACACTGGGAGCTGACCGTGCTCAGTGGCTGCACAGGTAGAGAAATTACCCTATGGGGTGTAGTCTCAAATGAAGTGCCTGTTAAAGGGCAAGCTTTGCTGGGTATACGGGCTGATGCTTTGTGAGCTCCCCTGAGACCGGGTTGCCAAAAGTGTGCTCCATGGAAAGTCAGCATCAGCGCCATGGGGGAGCTTGTTAGGAATGCAACACCCCAGGCCTCACGCTTCACCTGTAGAGTCAGAGCCTGCATTTTAACAAGACCCAAGTGCTTCATAAGAAAGAACAGTGGGTTACATACCTGACATTATGCTGTCGAACTTAAAAAGGAACTGGCAAGGTCGAAAAAGGATGGAGTCTAAAACTTATACAGTTTGGGCTGGTCTTTTTTTTTTAAAGCATATAAAATTCTGACTACAAAATTAGGTATGCAAATATATGTATATTTCGAAGGAGCATGAACCTTGAAGCTTAAATTTCATTAGCATCATAAAAATTGCCTCCGGCTCAAAGTTTTAAATTTTCTGTTCAGGGACTTTCTGTGGCTGCTCTAAAAAATATATATTTTGTTGCTGCAGTTGCTGTTAGTCATGGCCTGGAATGCAGAGACGGATCCTGTGGGCTGTTCTAGTTCACCTGAGGTGGAAAGCCAGGATGGCAGACTTCAAGTCTAGTGTGCTATCCCCTGCCCTGCTGCAGCCCAACCCACCCAATGCTGTGGGCACATTACAATCACACGGGGAACTTTAAAAAAGTGCCGGTGTCTAACTCCTACCCTCAGAGGTTCTGAGTTCATTGGTCTAAGGTGGGGCCTGGGCACTGGCATTTGAAAAAGTAATCTCCCCAGATTTGAGATCACTAAAATATAATCAAATAGAGAGCAAGACTAATCCTCATGCCAAAAGAGGAAATTGCCCATTTCATAAGAGTCCCTGGGTCATGGCCACTAGGTACAGAACACGTGTTACAATCTCTGGTTGGCCATCCTTGGCCTTAAGGAACAGACCTTTCTAGAAAGACCTCTTGTCCTTTATCATGAGGGACACAGACTGTTTGTCTGCAACCTGGAATATGAGGTACTGATAAATAGATGGTTTAAAGATGGTCCTGATGCATTGTTCACTTCTTTATCGCACGCTAGGACTGATAACTTAAAGCCCACTGGTACCAAATTCATATTCTTACACATTCAGTTGTTTTGACTATAACCCAGATAAGCTCATTTTATCCATTTAGAGCCTGCCTGGTTCACCCGCCTCATGAAACTGCACCAACGCCTACCTGTAAGTAAGATGGACACAATGGCGATAGAAGACCTCAAACGGCCACTGGCCTTCAGAGTGCTCTGATCCCGAGACTCCTCACCTGGCTGCTGAACAGCCTCACCTGTACATTAAGCCCTCTCTCCACACCCCCTTCCCCTCTGAGTGGAGACTCTACACCAGCTATCTCTGGAAGGTCTCTCACTTTGAGGGACTGCCTCTCTCTAGCAAACCTGAGTTGCACAATAAAGCTGATTGGGTAATACAGCCATATTGAGGGGTCCCCTCTTTTCTCCATCAGCCTCCAAATCCTCCAACTCACTACAGGCCCCCATGTGGAGGGGCAGAACTGGCTGCATTTGCAGTCGTCACCCGGGAGATTGGAGTCGTTATCTTCTCATGGGAGGGAGGGCTGTGATGAGGCCATGTCCCCACTGGTAGAGCTTTGATACACAGAAAACTTCAGATGCTGCTGTTGATAACCCAGCCCGGAAGCAGGAGGCAATAGAATTCTGTGCTGGCAGGCAGCCCTGCGTCACTGGACTCTATAATACCTCAGGTTTTTACAAATTTGGAGACCATGCAAAGGTTCAATACTATCAAAAACAGGACAATGGCTCTTGGCCCAAAATTTTAAATCCAACTGTTATGTATAACAGTAAACATTTGGAAACAACCAGTATTCAACTACAGCAAAATGGTTGAATATATCACAGTACACCTGATGTTTGTGAAAAGTGTAGAAACTGAAGAATCCGATTAGGTTATGAAGTGAACTGATAACAGCAGGTTACAGGAGTATGGTTTCCGTGCGATCGTAATGCTATAAAAGCCTTTCAAAAATCCAAGATGTGAAATAATATATCATCAACATATGAATCTCTCATCATGGGCATTGGGAAAGAAATATATGGATGATTTTCTGCCTCCTTCTTTTTTTGTTGTTGTTGTTGTTAACAAATTTTGGAGGTTGAACATATTTTAGTTTTATAATACCAAATAAACTTTGATAGCCTTGCATGAACTAAATGTCCCCGCTCTGACCTATAATTTTATTTTGATTTTTGGGGGGAGGGAGAACAAGTCCGATGATGCCTGAGAAAATGACGCATGCTCTACCAAGTGCCATAAAAATGTGACAGACACATCTGTAGCTTTGCTCAGTTTCCCTCCAGTTTTGACAAAAATATCTAAAAATGCACACTTGTCATGACTGCAGTTCTATTTTTGCCGGTTGCTTTATTTAGGGCTTCTGTTTAGTATTTGTTTTGTTACGAGGAAAGAAAGCAGTGTTTTTTAAAACCACTTCACTGGGGTATGACTGACACGTAAAAAGCTGTACATATTTAAAGTACACAACTCGATGAGATGGGGGATAAGTATAGACTGAAAAACCATCTGACATATTTTTTTCTCCTCGAGCACAGTGATGATGAAATGGCCAAAAATACTTGCTTTAAAATATGTTCTTTTGTTGTGTCTCTTACCATTTCATCCTTTATTCCTTCTGTTTTGGCTTCTTCCTCTCAATTTTCATCATTAAAAGTCTAAACAAAATTATTTGGCACCTCCTCTGTGCAGAAAAGGTGAATGGTAAGTGACTGAGACATTGTCCTTACCTTCTGGAGCATTCAGGCGGGCAGGAGACACAGGGCCTCAGAGAAGGAACCAATGGTCATGTTCACCAGCTCTGCACTAGGCCTGGGCTGCATACAGGGCCCGCCCTTCACCGGAGCATGCTCGGGCATTATTATTGCCCTAAGACAGATGAGACACTGAAGTATTTTCTTCAAGGTCATACCTCTAGAAAACAGAGGTACTGGGATTCAAAATGTGTCATTTACATATCATAGAGCCTCAGCTCCAATGAGGTGCTGTAGCTGAGAAGTCGAGAGCTGTTTCACCTGACCTGGGCTCTTGCTGGGAAATTCAAGTCACACAGCGTGTTGTTAAAAGGCCTCAAGTCATTAGCATCGCATCAAATTCTATTTTCCCAGGCTCCCCACAGGTGGTCGCCTGTCTTCCTTGGCAACTGGCAGAAGACGTCTTGTCTTTATTCCTACTTGAGGTCTTTGCCTGTCCTGTGAGAGCATGACCTGGAATTTCAATGAACAGAACCTCTGGCCCAGCAAAGCAGTGAGCAGGCTTCCTCCCTTTCTCCTTCCCTCCTCCGTACTTGAGAGAGACATGGAGTTAACAGAGGGAAGAGAAACGTATAAATGACAACACCTAAGAATGCACTTGATTGTGGTCTCAAGCATTAGGAACTCTCATATGACATTTCATTCATTCCCTCATTGCTTTTCGGACTATCCCCTCTTGAATCGTAGACAGCTACCGTAGAACTCCATTTCACAGACTTTCCAGCTCCGGGACCTGAAAAGCCAGGCCTCTTTTCTTCCACTCCCAGAACAATCCCAAGGAATGATTCTGATTAGCTTTGCTCAGTTACATGCCTATCCCTGGACCAAAAACAGTGGCCTGGTGAACTGGGTCCTATGCTTGGCTGGGCCAAGGTCATGTGTCCTCCCTCTTCTGCTGCCAGAGGTCGGGAGGGTAGAGCATTTTCATTGGGATTACGTGACTGGACAGATGGGGAGAGTAATCTGGTAAAGGAAGCATATGAATTACTAGCCAATGCAACCACACTGAGTTTGTCGGCTGACTCCAGATGGCGAGCACACTGCACTTCATCTCGCTGTGCCCCGACTTCCCAAATAAAAGGATGGGCTAGGAGGGCTTAAGGGGGACCTATTAATGAAAAACAAGGGAAACATGTCTCTGCTTATGAGATACGAAATCCAGATTTTCACTTCCATGTTCTTTTTAAAAAAGTCACTTCACTGTAGAGTGGGTCATTGAACTATATAATTAATGATCTATATGGTTTCCTTTAAATTTGTTGAACCAATATTTAGTAGGTTTGGGGGCAAGCTGTAAAGTTTTCTAGGCATGCCCAAACATGCAGATATGACTGCATGTATTTTTGTAGATGTCATACCAATATTATCACTGGTTGCTTATAAGCTTAAACATTTAAGGGATTTGGTGCCAATGCCTGGGGCTTGAATGTCCCCATCCTTGTGTGTTGGTGAGACTCTTTCGGTTGCCAGGAAAAGGCTTCTTCAGGCTGTTGTAAGATATAGTCCATTGTAAGGGTGCCTACTGGTGGGAATTTTGCTCGCCTGGGGTGCTGCCAGCTGCCCTCTGAGTGAAAGGACTTCTCACGAGTCTCTCTCTAGGCACCTCCATTTCTCCCCAGTCTCTGCTCAATTCTTTTCCCATTAGTGGCTGGCCGAGCCTCGCCTCTACCACAAAACCTAGAGGAGATTCACATCATGGCTTCACTAATCATTCTCTCTGTAGTTCAGTCCTTGGCTCCAGGTTACCTGAAGGATCCACCGATCGGCCTACTGATGGCATCTCCTGGTTTGGATTTTCTTCTTGGCTCAATGGGAAGCCTTCCCTGAAAAAAGATGGTGGCAGTGCTGGTTCCGTGCGCAAGGAATTGTGGGCAGGTCAGTAGTCTGAGCCAGAAGGGGGTGGGGAGGGGTGCACCAAGAGTGTTGCATTTGGCACACTGTCATAGAGGTCAAGCAGGGGTCTGGGGGCGTACTGTGCAGATCAGGTGTCTGCCTAACACAGAGGAGAAACCTGTGGCTTCCAGTTCCTGTGTAACCACCTAGAGTTCTCTATAAGAATGGAGGCATATGTGCCCTTTTAAAAATACATTTATTCTTTTTTACTTGTTTCTTGCTTTGTTCCATTCCATGGAAAGTCACCGTCCATGCTTATGGATAGGCAGCAGATGCCAAAGTCACAGGGAAACAACCTGGCAATTAAAGCCTTTCTGTAATTTGTTGATGGAATTTGTGCTTCTCTCTTTATAGAGGAGGGCATGGGAGCCCAAAAAGGGGACATGGGTTAGCCAAGGTCACTGTCAATTTGCAGCAAAGCCATGAGTCCAACCCAGGCCTGCTGCCTCTTTGGAGTCCTTTGAACCTCCTACTGTGGGCATGTTTGGAGGGTTGGATGATATTGGTGAAGGAAAATGTTGGCTTGAGCTAGTTGGATTTGGCAGACTCCCCTGGTCTTCTCTGTTGACTCAGATCTGGGACAAGTTTCCCCCTGGTTTCCCCCAGCGTGGGCTTGGGCCAGCTGTGGGACCCCACTGTGCGGCAGTCACGCGGAGGAGGCGGGCCAAGCATTTTCATTTCATAGGCCATTAGCTCTTGGAACAGTAACTTTTTTTGTGTTCTTGGCCTCCCATGTCTTATATCACCTGCTAGGTCGGCGGAGGAGGCTATGGTCCGGGAATCTGGTGCGCAGAGCCAGTTAATGAAGCTGCATTTGGCTGGCTGAAAACTTTGCACCAGCTGCTGAGAACTTCACCCAGAGCCACGCTGTCCTGGTTTTGATGATTTTCCCTCCTACAGCTCTTGTGCACACACTCTTGTTCAAGGTGAGAAAGGCACAGGGAGACAGAGGTAGGTTGAGGGACAGAAAGGAAGACAGAAAAATATCAGCAGACAAAGGGAATCTGTGAAACAAAGAGACCATGCGAGATGAGAGAGATATAGCCAGAGGGGCCAGAAAGGCAGGGAGGAAAACACAGTAACACAGGGACAAAGGGAAAAGAAAAAGGCACAGAGGTGCAAGAAATGGAGAAGAGGTGAGCCAGTGGAATGGAACTTAGAGATTCTAGCCAAACCCTTTCACAGTGTCTCTAAGGAGACCCATTCCCCTAGGACACCCTGATCTGAGCCCTGGAGCCATTCCCCAAACCAAAATGTCTAGTTCTTTCTGTGCGAAGTATTTAGTCCCTTGCAACCGAAGATGCGCAATGTGCATTTATTAAGTAAATGACTGAGAGCTGAGTTGGTCAAGGGACTTCAGCCACGTCGGAGGAACCACCCTTCAGATTAGTCACAGTTGGTCTGGAGAAGAGAAGCCCCAGAGAACCTGACCCGTGATCATGTGGGTTTCACATATGGGAAGGGCTGCCATTTGGAAAAATGGTTTGGTTTCATGTATTTGCACTGCAGGGATCAAACAGGGAGTCGTGGGTAAAAGCGGCAGGAATTAATAGATGAATCGGGAATCCACACGAATAGCCTGCACATTGAGAGAAGCACATTCCCCATATCTGGAGGTTTGTAAGAAACATCTGAACCACCAGTTGGAAGGAATGTTATCCCTGGAACTGAAGCGTTAACGTGCAGCAAGAACAAATGGTTTTGTTGGGCAATTTCTACCTAAGCCTGGACTCCTAATCTGTGGTTCATGTTGGGTGGCAGCTCTTCATGTCTCCTGAAACTGGATTTAGAGGTGTTTGAGAGTGTGTGTGTGTGTGGCGGGGGGGGGGGGGGACTATCTGGGGTCCATGCAGCACAACATGAACTTCCTCCCTCGAGCAGGGCTGGGCAGGTTCTGACCAATGAGAGGACGGTGAGCAGGATGAGGCAGGCAGAGTGACAGGAGGACGGCGTTTGCTGGGGGCTGCGGTGGCCCGTTTGCTGGCCATGCAGACGTCTGCACGGGCTCTCATTTCACAGCTGTGGCTGACGTGCAGGTCCCTGAGCCCCACTCCATACTTACTATGTCGGGGTTTTAGAACTTCAGAGTCACTTGGAAGGAAACAATCAAGATCCAGAGTAAAAATTCTATTCCTAAGAACTTCAGGGTGTGGGCAGGGGGAGAAGAGGAAAGGGCAAGGCAGCAGTGACGGGAAACGCTGAGGGGTGCGGGGTAGGTCAATGCTGGTTCTCAGTGAGAGATGAAGAGTCAGGATTGACAGTCATGCCCCAGACGGAGCCATCTGCTGTGAGGCCTCCCGGATCCACCATGTACTGTCTGTGCAAACTCGGGAAAGTTCCTCAACCTCTCTGATTCTTCTTTCTCTCTGAAGTGGGTACAATAGTGTCACTTTCACAGGATTACTCCCCCCTTGCCCCATTTATTCATCCATCAGTCATTTATGATATGACAGGCTGTTCAGTTTAAATCTCAGGTACCATTGCCTTTTCCTTCGACCTGGCACAGGGGAGTTTGAAAGGTCAAATGTGACAATACTTGTATCTCCAAATCCACTGATATTCAAAATGGTGAGCATGGCACATTGCTCAGCACCCATAAACTCAGGGATGGACACCCAATTCAGCCTTGGCTGGTCCTCGGGTACCGTTCTCTTATATATGGTTGCATTAGGAATGGGCACGTGACCCAAGCAAAGCCAATCAGATCTGTTCTCTGGGGCTGTTCTGTGGGCATTGGGAGAAAGTTGTTTCCATTTTCCTAGAGTTGCCGGAGCGGGGAGAACAAAGTCAGGGGGTGCTGGTGCCACATTTTTAGCCCCTGGAGAAAACTGGACTGTGGGCTGTTTGAGGGCGGTCGTTTTCCCCATTCTCTGTTGCCAGGAGGAAAGCATTTCCTCTACATGTAGTCTTGGCTTTCCCCACCCTTTACTCACTCTGCCTGCCCCCCCACCCCCTCCCCCCTCCCCCAGGGGAAGCTGGACAGAGCCGTGTGACTGGTCAGTGTGGCAAAAGAAACCTGACATTGAGGATGAGTTTTTAAAATAGAATTTGTAGTAGAAATTCATATAAAACTTCTGAAGGGCAATTTAAATATAAAAAATGTACACATATTTTCAAAACTAAATAATTTTAAATCCAGAAATGTGTGTCCTAAACACAAATTTATCATGTGTCCTCAAAACAAAATTACCCTCAAATATTCAATGAATTCCGAAATTGAATTTTGTACACCATTGGCAATCTCATTCTATAGTTTGCTTGGTGTTCTCTTGATTTATTACATGTAAATATGAATGTCAATGCTTGCCAGCTGTATTTTCTATAGTCACTATTTCCTAACACCTTAAAGTATGAAAGTTTTGGCACTCTAATTGTTTATAGGTTGGTTGAATAATGCCAGTATATTCTGAACTAAATGCAACTAAAATTTAAAGGTCTTTCAAAGAGTATAATACCAAATTGATGACAGAAACAAAGAGAAAAAATAGTTCTGCTGAAATATTTTCCTCGTATTTTCAATATTAGCTCACGGGTGAAAAAAAACCCTGTGTTTTGGTCACTCTCTCTGTGTTTATATAAATTTTTTAATTAACAAAAACACAGCCTTAAACGCATTGCAGTTTTTTTGTTTGAAATGTTTAAAAATTAATAATGAGTTGAAAAATATTGCATTCTTTGGAAAAACTGATTAAAGTCCATGACTGCATATGAACATATTTATGTTAATGTTCAATATTTAGATAATAGAAAAGCTACTATAATGTATATGAGCATCAGTTTCATTTTTATAAAATTACTCTTTGAAAATGAGTTTCTGAATAGCGTAATTTTATTTCTAGCACTTTTTTATTAAAATAAATATTTCAAAGCACTACCCACATCCCCACTCCCCCCCTCCACACACACACAGATGTGGGACTGTGCTCCTTCAGGGGCAGCGTGGGGGGCCACTTCCTCCTTTCCTGCCCCCTCTCCTCTTGGAAGGCAGCTGCACAAAGGGGCAAAAAGCTCTGCTGCTCCTTCTTGCACTAGTTTTCTGGGGGAAACTGCCTACTTCTCAAGTTCAGCCTCATTTGCCTTTCATACCAAGCAACATCCTCCCGCCTAACCTTTCTCGGTAACGAAAACAATCTAGGTCTCCCCAAAGGTTTTTGCTGTTGTTTTAATTCCTCATTTGTTCAGCATCTCAGAGAAGGAAAAAATCGCTGTGATTTGGGGGTACCCAGCAGAGACCCCTGTAGAACGAGACACAACGAAGAAAGAGAGAGTCCCTGAAGCTCTTGTTTTTGGGACGCATTCTTGTATTTTACAAGTGACCTGGGTACTCTTTCCAGCTATGTCAGCCTGTCTATTTCCATTTTCCTTTCCCTGGTCTGAGGTGAGTTTCCTTGAATAGAAACTAAATAGTCCTAGAACACTTAGTTGCTTTTGCTTCTTGAAATAGTGTTTGCTGCAGCTCGGGATGGGGCAGGTGACTAGCCTCCAGAAAGAGAGCTCAGGGAGCCTGGCTTGGGGAGCAGGGGAGAAGTAGTCACGTCCATGGTCTTTGACCCAGGAATCTCATGTCTCTGTCAGCATCAGTGAAATGGGCAGACGCTTTCCTTGTACATAGGAACACAGGGTAAATCTCAGAGCCTTCACAGCTCCTGGCAACTGGATGCTTACCAAAGAATCTTACATGCTTACCAAAGAATAATTGAAAAGTGGAGAAATGTAATCAAATTTCCAGAAACGTACTTGTTATGAATAGCTATTGAAGATACCGCCACCTCTGTCCAAAAATCCTTTTTCCATGCTGATTGTGATGAGTGGGTTCCGCATTAACCTTTAGACCATTAACTGGTGGCCTGCGGTGGGCTGGGAAGGATGGTGTTCTCTGTCTCTTTGGTCCCGTACATGGTTGCAGTTTTCAACGCTGAGTAGCTTCTAGATGCCAGACATTGTGCTGAGGGTTTGTATGCACACGATACAATTTCATTGACACAACAGTACTGTGATATAGATAGTTACCCTTGACTTACAGATCTGGGGTGTTGTGGGAAGATGCTGAGGTTAAGGGAGGCCAGACGGCTCTTCTAAGACAGTAAGTGGCAGAAGTGAGCAGAGGGAGCTCTGCTCCCAAAGCTCACAGCCTCTCCCGCATTCACGCTTCCACGTGGGGCTGCACGATTCGCTGGAGCCAACTAACACACAGGGTTCATTGTGGGACAAAGGCGAATCCAAGGAGGGGGCTGCTCAGCCAGAGAAGCTCTACTTTTTCTCTCTTATACTTTGGGATTCTATTTCTAAAGACCCTCTTAAACCATGCCCTCCAGACCTCTCACCACACGAGAGCTTCCAGAACACAGCCTGTGACTCAGAAGGCCAAGGCAGCTGATGTGTGGAGCAGAGACAGAGAATAACTTTCATTCCTTCATTCACTCCCTTCGTAAACATTCGAAGTCCCCACGGTGGTTGGTGGGAGAACTGAGAAAAATAAAACGGAGGTTGCAAACTGGCAAGCCATGCGTTGTACTTGTCCTGGAAGCTGGTTTTCCCTGGTCGAAGGAGTGTTTTTAAAAAATGCAAGGCAGTCCTTAAGAACAGAGCAGTTCTGCACGAAAGCTTCTTCAGAAGAGTTGTGAGTGCTGGCAGCACTGGCCGTGCATTCCCAAATGGCAAGCTGCGGCGGCCCTGGGAGCACAGCTGCCCCATCCACCCTCAGTTTTGCGGGGGTCGCCACTGCATCTCGCTGCTCCCCAGCACTTCGGTCGAGTGTCAGAGGCCATTTGTCATTACGTACCTGCAGTTGATTTTATCAAAGAAAACTGTTTCCATATACCCCTGTCTCTAGGAAAAGTGGGAAAATGGAAAATGGTATGAAGGCCACAGGATTTTAAGAAACAGACCCCATACACTTGCTTATTGAGGGTCCCTGCTTGGCCCAGCATTTGAATTTCTGATGCATGAAACAGAAGCTCTAATGCCTGCTCTCTGGAAACTTCGAATGGAGCAAAAGATGGAGTCTGACCCCATTTTTATCTTTTATTAGTTGCCTATTTCTCCAGGGGAGCCAACAGGATGAAAGGGAAGTTCTTCAGCAGGAGATCCATCATCTCCTATAAACACCCACTGCTCCGGCCCGTCTCCTGCTGAGCTGCATCTCAGATTTCATGTTCCAGCAAAACTGAACTGCTTAAGCCGTTCCCTGCTTTAGCCCTTATTGAATGATGCTCCATCTTTTAGGAGAAAACAGAGGTGTTACCACGTTGAGGAAAATTCTGACTCTTCTCCTTTCTTATCTGTTTCAGGTATGATTTAGAGGGTCTCTCCTCTTTACTCCCCTTGGAGCCATTTATTCACCTGAAGGGAACTTTGTTATACGGGAAAGCAAAATTATCAAAGATATTTGGTAGAAAAAAAAAGTTAAGCTAATCCACTCAGAAAAAGCTAAGTGGAAAGGGAGGCACGAAACAAGGAGAGAAAATGCATTAGTGTGGCATGTTTTACATTCTTTTAACCGTAAGAGGGAGCGGAGTCAAGGTCACGGTGGAATGGGGACAAGCAGAGGTAAGATGTCCCCACCAAGCTTGTATTTTTTGGTGTCATTATTTCACTCTCTATTGCCCTGATGATAAGAAGTCCACCTTATGTAACGTTACTATGGCAGAAAAGCCAGGCAACCAACTGACAAACCAACCAACCAACCAACCAACCAACCAACCAGAAACACACCTGCAGGTGAACCAGTGACTTGAGAAGGAGATGCCTGTGACGTAATTAGCACTCTGTTGGGGGAAGGTCTGGGGAGCAGCTGGGAAAGTTGTAGACTAAGATTGAGATTCCATCTACTTCTCAGCTACATATTTCACGGCCCACAGTCAGCTCTGGGCTCTTCTCCTTCCACTGGCTGGGCTTCCCCTTGCTGCTGATTCCCAAGTCCATGTCTCCAGCTACACCCACCCCCTGGGCGCAAGATGTAAAGTTACAATTGCTGACTGCATGTCTCCAGATGCTTAGCATGTGCAGTATGAGTGAGTGCAGTGATTATTTGTGAAGATTCTGGAGGGGTCAAGGTGCCCGGAGTTGAATTCCAGCTTTCTCCCTTACTCACCTGTAGCCAAGTGACCAACAGCGTAGTGATGAAACCATATGTTCTGAAGCCAGATCACCAAGGCTCACATCTCAGATCTGCCCATTTGTCATGATTTACCAGACTAAGCACTTACCATGTTTCCTTATAATCCCATATTTAATCAATTTCCTAACAACGACTTTGTTAGCAGTGAAAATTTGTGAGGGCAGGGATCATAATGTCTTGTTTACCTTTATATGTTCAAGGTCAAGCATAGTAGCTCTCACACAGTAAGCTCTAAGATATACCTGGGTGACGGAAAGACTGAATGAATGAATGAACTGGGCTGGAAACTGTGGACATACTGTGGAGAATCCAGATGGTTGACTGTTCTGCAGCCGCACTGATAAATTATTGCTAGGCACTTGAATTACTCCCAAGTTTCCACTCATAAACCTTAAGGAATAGGTTTTATTATTATTCCCATTTTTACAGATGAGGAAACTGAGGTATAAAGAAACCTCTAAGAGTGACATGCTCCAGGTCACAGAGCTGGTTAGCACCAGCGGCAGGATTTGAACTCGGAGACGTTCTAACACCACAGTCCCCGAGGCAGACCCCTGATTATGCTGCCCCTGCTTTACGGATCAGGAAACACACGCCCAGGTTGTGGAAGTGGTTCCCAGAGCACGTTGGTCCAGAGCTTTTTTGTCTCGATACCACATAGACCTTCCTGGGTTATTTTCTCCAATTGTTCAGTTTTTATCCTTTAAATTCCACATAGGATTCAACTGCCAGGAAACTCAGGATCATTCTTCAATGTTTCACCTTTACTTCTGTGTCCAGGGGAGGAGCGTTGAAGAGGAAGTCAGCAGTCTGGAAAATGAAACGTTCTGCCTCTGCCTCCGCGTGCGGCAAGGCCAAGCTGTAACTCAGATCACTCTTCGTGCTGCTCGGCCATAAATCCCTCCAAACTGAACTGGTATTAAAATTAATGAGAGAGCAGGGTCTGGCCGTAAACCACAGTGATCCAAACAATCAGACCACTGGAAAAAAAATCATTTCCCCTTTATTTCTGATGCTGATTTAAGGAGAGATGATTTCTTACTACTAGAAGGCCCCACGCATCATGCCCGTTCCAGCAGACTCCCTTGCTCGAGTGCGTCGCAGGTGCTTTGCACGCAGTTTTTGCATCTTTGTGATGCTGTGGGCTGAGTAGAAATGGGCATCTTGCATGTCGTGGAGACAGGCCTAGGAGGCCAAAGGCCCAGGCTCTCCCTGGCTCTGCCACTTGCTCGCTGTGTTGGCCATAGCCGAGGAATTCCATCCCCTGCAACCTTGGTTTTCTCACTCATAAAATCAGAATTAGAGTCCTGCAGCCACATTTCTGGGCACTCAAGAGCATGTTCTTAGAATTCTTATTTTAACTTTTCCCAAGTTATGGCTCTAGCCCTACTCTTTCTATAACTCATGGACTCAAGGCTTATCCACGCTCCGTCTCCCCTCTGGACCGTGGCACATCTGGGCCTGATGAAGAGCACCGCAGTCACTAAGTGACGTGGTGACAAGGCAGAGATGAAATGTTAGCGTCTTGGGGCTGCTGTCACAAATTACCACAAACCAGAGCACGGGAAACCATGGACATTTATTTCCTCACAGTTCTCCAGGCTGGAAGTCCAAAGTCAAGGTGGTAGGAGGCGTACGTTCTCTCTGGAGGTTCTAGGGGAGGATCCTCTTTCTTTCTTCCCGGCTTCTGGTGCTTGCTGGCACTCTCTGGTGTTCCTTGGCTTGTAGGTACATCACTCCAAACTCTGCCCCCGCTGTCACGTGGCTTTGTCCCTGCGTGTCTTCTCTGCGCCCAAATTTCCCTCTCCCATAGGGACATCGGTCATAGGAATAGATCTCATCCTAATCCAGTATGACCTCACTGTAATTTTTGAAGTCCACAATGACCCTTTTGATTTCCAAATAAGGTCACATTCACAAACATTAGGGGTCACACTTGAGCACATCATTTTGGGGGTGATACAGTTCAACCCACTGTAGATGGGTTGTGTTGGCACACCTGGTCCAGGCTTTGTATCAGGCCAGGAGGATGGATGAAGTATCACCGAAACCAAAGACAAAAATGTCAGGAACTATTTGTGCCTGAAAAACAATCACAATTAAGCCCTGGCTGGCATAGCTCAGTGGATTGAGCACAGGCTGTGAACCAAAGTGTCCCAGGTTCGATTCCCAGCCAGGGTACATTCCTGGGTTGCAGGCCATAACCCCCAGCAACCGCACATTGATGCTTCTCTCTCTCTCTCTATCTCCCTCCCTTCCCTCTCTAAAAATAAATAAATAAAATTTAAAAAAAGAAGGCTACTATAAACAGCACATATTTTTAAAAAATCACAATTAATAAGATACCTTATATTCACACGGTGCTTCTGAGGAGGGCTTTTAGGCATTTATTTGACTTACACAAAAATGTAATGAGGTCGGTAAGGCAGGAACTATTATGTCCGTTTTCCAGATGAAGGGGTTCGGATGCACAGATTTTTTACAGACATCTCCCAAGCACATTTACATGTGGAGTGGCTGGTGGGGAGGGTGGGGATGATGGAGAGATGAGAGCTGAGGGGAAAGTTATAAATTAACACAGGAGAGTATCTTTGCATGGACTCACGAAGACCAGAAGAATCTGATTACCCCCATTCTTCAAACACCAATGCCAACCCTCCAAATCCACCCAACACCGTTCTGAGACCCAGACTGATTTATCTAGAGTCAGCTAACTAATAAGGAGTAAACCCAGATGTAGATCTAAAACTCCTACTTTCCCACACACAATTCTCCAATTCAAATATTGTCTTTTATGAAATGCAATTTTTGGCTAATTTGACTGGTTTCTGTTAGAGGGTTCCTCGCTTTGTAGCCACCCCAAGAAGCAAGGCATCTGCTTGGGATGCAGCTGGACTCTTTTTAATCAGTGAGGCAGCTCCCCAAGGGCTCGGTAATTATCCTCCAGCTCACTGAGGTCAAGGGCAGTGCTGCTGCAACTGTACTTTGCTTGCAAAGAGCTTGTGAGCTTCCTGAGACAGGCCTGCTGTGTCTAGGGGATGCGGGTCCTCAGCCATAGCCATCAGCATCTCTCCTGCGCAGAGGCCTGTGTGGAAATGATGAGACTGCTGAAGTAAAAAGACCTGCTTACCAAGCTGACCTTAGGTTGGTGTCTTGCAATGTGGCTGGTAAACAGTTCCTAATTGATATTAAACTTCCTACAAATGATAAGAATGGCTCATTTGGCCTCAATGGTTTGTACCAACAATGTGGTTTCTGCTAAACATCTGCTTTCTTCTCGAGAGTCTGGAATTTGCATACGTGCTGAGCAGAGGGTGCCTCCATGATACCCTCCATAAAAACCTTGGGTGTTGAGTGTCCAGCGGGCATCCCTGGGAGACCACATTTCCCATGTGTTGCCGTAGCTTGTTCCTGGAGACGGTAAACAAGTCTCATCTGACTCCACTGGGAAAGGACTCTTGGGAGCTAATGTCTGATTTCCTCCAGATTTCACCCCATTAACATGCTCTTTTTGTCGATTAGTTTTGTATCCTTTCAATGTAAGGATAGTCATGAATGCAGCTATTTGCTGAGTCTTGAGAGTCCTTCTGAACAATCACTGAACCCAGGCGTGGTCTTGAAACCCTCAACGCAAGGCCTTTCTATCCCCAGACCCTGCCTCCCCCATGCTCTATCTTTCTGGAAGATCTTTGAGGAAAAGATGGCTTAGGCTGGAATCCATCCATACAGATGATATCCCGACAACTTCTAGCCTGTTAGCTCTCTTAGTTTACGATGGATCCAGGGCTGGGTTGTTTTATCATGCCCTTTCTTTCTTTCTTTCTTTCTTTCTTTCTTTCTTTCTTTCTTTCTTTCTTTCTTTCTTTCTTTCTTTCTTTCTCTTTCTCTCTTTCTTTTCCTTCCTTCCCTCCTTCCTTCTTTCCTTCCTTCCTTCCTTCCTTCCTTCCCTCGCTCCCTCCCTCCCTCTCTCCCTCCTTTCTTTCTTTCTTTCATGATCTAATGCAGGGTATGTTTTTCTGAAGAAAGGGAGATGCTCTTTGCCTTTGGCCTTAGTTTGGCTGGGAAGACAAGTCTGAAAACTTTTTGGCGAACAAAATTATTTGATTGATTTCATATAAATATCTGCTCTCTTCTGCTCCCCACCGTATCTACCTTTATGACCATCACCTACACCAACACACTAGCTCTGTCCTCAGCATCTGACTCCCAGGGACACCACCATCACACCCACCTTCCTCACACCCAATCTGTTTCACAGCTGTCACTACCTTCATCATCACCGCAGCTGATACCATCACCGTTGTCACAGTCTTTGCCAACTGCATCTCACCACAAGCCCCACCATCATCGCCAGTGCCAACCCCGCCCCTCCGTGCCCTCATCTCCTCTATCATCTCGTTGTCACCCCGCCGACCACCAGGCTGGGTCGGCAGCCATTCAATGGCACGGTTCATGCTTTGTTGTAACAGCTCAATCAATTAATCAGAATTCAATCAGCACCACTGCCTTTACTAACAAAGTCACCACCATGATAACCATTAAAAAAATCCAGGTAAATAATAACAGCTCTTTTATGCTCAGAAAAACATTTGAATGCTTAACAATGATCAGAACAGAACAAATTTTCCTGTGTAGTAACAGAGGCAGGCTGGTCTGCAGGCATAGGTGAAGGAATGGAAAAGTACTGGGGGAGACAGAAGGAAGAAATTAACAGCTCCTCTCAGAATAGAAATCAGGCCCAATAGTCAGTGCAGCGTCCCTGTGCTTGGACGTCCAAGGCATTGGTCAGGGTGTGCTGAAAATCTTCCAGCAGCTGGTAGAGAATTTAAATCAACCCTTCTCACACTGTATTTGGTTTTATGAAAACCTACCTTTGTAAAAACAACTTTAGCACTATTAGCTATTAAAAGGTGATCTAGCCAGCAGACTGAGAAATAAAAGTCTTAGTGGGAACGGCTGGGGTGAGACAATATCGGACTAATATATATTTGGTAGGAAAATAAGATGTTCTGGTTCTAGTTCCCTCACTACCTGGACTTGGCTCCCTTTAAAGTAGGTGGCCCTTTGCTCGCGTGAGCCGGAGGAGAACAGATCTGGCTTATAGAGTCTAGGTCACCTTTACCATCTCCCAATGCCCACCAGCATAGGGGATTCAGCCTTGCCTGGCTCCAAGAAGCACGTGTTTATACATGGTCTTGATAACCTACAAACAAAAGGTAAAGGGAGAGGCAGCAAGCAGTTATTTGAGAAATAAAGAGAGAGAGGGAGGGAGGGAGAAAAAGAGGGAGGGAAGGAGGAAAGAAGGGAGGAAGGAAAGAAGGAAGGAAGGAAGGAAGGAAGGAAGGAAGGAAGGAAGGAAGGAAAAGAGAGGAAGAAAGAAAAAGCTATTTGGGAAATACTGATTCACACATAAATTTCAAAAGTGTTCTGATTAGGGGACAAAGTCCAGGGGCATTTACGTGAAAGGGAAGGGGGACAGTTACATCAATAGAAGGACAGCATTTCTACTGGTGCAGATAAATTAACACAGGGATGCTAATTATGAACAATGTTGTTTATTTTCAGTCCAGTCACCACCAGTCTGCTGTCAAAATATCTACTTTGGTGTTACCTTTGCAAATAGTGCTCTGGGAGACCATGTTGCTTTAGTTTCAAACGTTATTGTATTTTGCCCTGCCTTAGCAGTCCACGGTTGGGGGCATAAGATGCGCGAGGCCGGCTGCTCTGTCTCCATTAAAAGGGTTCCATTATGTGATTTTTATAGTCTCCTGCCGTTTAAGCTCTTTCCCAAAGTGCACAATTCCCACACTGTTCAGTGTTCCCTCATTCTTCTGCACCCCCCCCAAAAGCAGCTGCAATGCTTTTGGGAGCGAAGGAAAGGGGAGGAGATACCAGGAAACATGGCTGATGCTCCCAGCAGGTCTTCGCCTGTGAAGAACCATGAGCACCTGGCTAAGGAACTGTGGCTTTATCCTGCAGGCAGGAGGGAGCCAAAGAAGGGACTTCAGCAGAAAACAAGGTGGTGAAATCTGTACCTTACCCTTAGCCACCTATTGGAACCTATGTCAGATGGTGTCACTCCTCACACCCCTTCACGCCTCCCCGCCTCCTGCTGTGGCCCCAGCGACAGTCATTCTCGAGGGCCTTTGAGTCGTTCTCGAGGCCTCCGCGCTGTTTCTGAACACGCCACGCTCTCCTCCCCCAGCTGTGGCCCTTTATCGTCTCTGGGCCTGAGCCAGTCCCTCACGCCATTCTGGTCTCTGCTCAGTGTCAAGTCACGAGAGAGGCTCTGTCCTGGACTCCGTTGGCTCACTGGCTACGTCCCTACTCTCGGACAAGCTCAGTGCTTCCTAGGGATCCCTGGAACCTCTCTCTCCATCATCTCCCGTGTTCCGCCCTGGACCACAGGTACAACCTCTTTCACCGGAACTAGCTCCCCGGTGAACTGTCTCCAGTCGTTTCTCCTTAAATCGGTGTTTGGGGTGTTAAACTGGAAATACGAATCTGCCTCGCTTCTCCCTCAGAATCCTTCTGTGGTTTCCCCGAACACCTCTTCAGCACAGTGAGGCTAAGCCCTCAGCAACGGGGTCCCTGCCTCCCTCCCCAGCCCCGCCTCCTCCCTCCTTTCCCCTGCACCACCTTCTCTCCAGCCGTACTGCAGGCCCTTCTTCCCTGCCTCTGAATTTTTCACTTCGGAGTTCTTCCTGCGGTCTTGATATTCTGTATTCTAATCAAGAGGTGTTCATGCTTTAAGAGGAAAAACAATCACATAAACAAACAGAAGAATGAACAAAGAACAGCGGAGCATAGTTGGAAATTTTTTTCAAAAGTGGATCATTCATTGTGTATTGGAATGGAGGAGTTGGAGAAACATCCTTAGTTGACTCCCTGCGATAGTGAATGCTCCCCCATGAAAGCTACTCCTGCTTCCTATCCACTAACTCTGCCTACTATCCACATAGAACCTTACTAATCCTTGCAATGATTCTGCTACAACTAGTTGCTGGTAAAGAAATGGGGTCACAGCTAGTAGGTGCTGGAGCAAGGACTCAAAACAAACCAGAGGTCCCTGTGGCTCATGCCCAGGCGTGTTCTTCCAACCCCATCACCTCCCAGCACTGCCTCCAAGCTCTGGAGCTCTGTCTGCATTTAATGTCGCGGCACGTACCAAAGGCCTGCAGCTGCCTCCCTTTAAGAAAGCTAGAACAACTCCTCAGAAAAAGAAGGAAGACCCTCTCCGCAGGAGCTAAGCATCAGAAGACCTGGGTCACGCCTTTTGCAGCCCAGAGTTTTGCTTTCCCTGGGATTATAGTTTTCTCAGTCAGCTTCACCCCACCTGGCCTCTCAAAAATCACTAAAGCTCTCCAGCTTCCCAAAATAGCTTAATATTTTAGCTTTACTGTTTTTTTCCACTAAGGAACTTGGATAAAATTCCTCAGCGCCAGGCCTTGGGGCATCTGGGGACATTGGCAGGTCTTTTGCAAGGACATTTTTCATGCGCCTTAGGGCATCTCCACCTCTTTTCATTCCAAGGCATTCCCACAGTGGCCCAGGGCACTGGATGCTGTTCGTCTCCCCCCACTGAGTGCCTGAGACACCCGTGTTTCACAGCGATAAGACTCCCTCTCCTGTAGCATCGCACCCTCACAGGGACCTGTACTTTTGAGTCCCCGTGTGGCCACCAAACTTCAATTTTTCATCATTCCTTAAATAGAGCTGGTTTAACGCTTCATGATTCCAGGTCTTTCCACGTACCATTGCCTCTACCAGGGCGCATAAGTTGGGTAACATGTTAATCTGCTTTAAAAAAAAGACTAAAAAAAGAAAGTCTTTTGAACAAGACAGACAAATATTTTCCTTAGGACGCGACAGAGGCAAGTGGTCCCCAGCCAGGGCGGCACCTCTGCTTCCTATGGATGTCAGCCACTCACCCCGCTGTCCTTCAAGCTGCAGGCTTGAAGCTGGCTCCTCCTCCATGCCCACAGTCCAGTTCTAGGGCTTTGTTTTGAAGAAGCCGACTTGGAAGTTGCGCTCACTTCTCATCGTCTCGCGGACACACCTGGTTGCAAGGGAGGTGGGGAGGGCAGACGGCCAGGTAGCCGCCCTGCCGCGAGAGCCCAGGAGGCACTACTGCCAAGAGGGAGGAAAGAGCAACAGAGACTGGGGGCACTTGTCATCTTCTGCCTTTCTTCCTTGCTGTCCATCCTGCTGAGATGTCACTTCGATTGTGTGAAGCTTCTTCTGGCCACCCCAGGCAGGCCTGCCTACTCCCTCTGTGTATCCTACATAGCTCTCTTTCTACCCTGATGCAGCGTTTCCCAAACTGCCTCCACTCTCCCGTGTCTACTGTCTCCCGGCCCCTCCCCACGGGGAATATTTTGAGAAGAGAGACCTTGCCTTACTCATCTTTATCTGCCCCACAGTCCCTGGCTACTATAGGTCATCAGCAAGTTCATATGAGAGACAATGAATAATTTAAACTTATCTGGGAAACATCTTTGTATAGACCAATGCTACAGCATTTCAAATGATAAAGTGTTAGTTCAGATGGAGTTTTGATAACAATAGCTCACATTCATATCAGCCTCAAATGATTACTAGGTAATTTCCTGAAAATAGTATTTCATGTTGATTCTCATCCTCACAACAAAGAGTGAGGCTGACAGCATCTGTGATATTTCTGCCAACTTATAGCTCAGGAGACCCGGGTTTGGAAAGTTCGAGGTGAGTGCAAACCACACAACTAGGAAGTGGTGCGGCCTAGACTGGCAGCTGGCGGCGTTCTGAAGCTGGTGTCCTTTACCACTGAGGGTCACTCTCTTGGTGGACACACGGGGTGCCAAGGCCCAGAGGGTGTGAGAGACTTAGACAAGGCCAAGGGGCTGGAGCTGGGGCTCTGAGTGCGGCATTTCTCATTCCTTCAAGGCAGTATTCCCAGATGCGGGCTTCAGTCAAAGACCTGTGGATTCGGGGTTATTTTCGTCCTTAGATAGGTTATTTAAGCCATCTGAGCCTGAATTTCCTTCTCCATAAAGCTCATAGGATTAAAAATTATTGTGAAGCCCATATTGAGGGTCTTCAAAATAGTAATAATTTCCTCTTATCATGTATCTATGATGAGCCAGGCATTTCATGTGCCCCACTATAACAGCCCATCCACTGTAACTGGAGTATAACCAGCAACGCCCACTTTCCTTGATGAAGAAATTAGTCCTTGGTTGTTCCACGAGCAAGAAAAACAGAATTCTGAACCTCATTTCCCCTTCCTACATTCAGTGGGGGTGATGGGAGCTAGCCGTGGAATCAGATTTTCTTCCTTAGTAGTTTACGCTGGAAAACTCAGAGAGAACCAGCAGTCATTCATGGAGGGAAGGGCAGATGTGGCACACAGGCTGGTAGAAACCATAAATGGAGATGAGACGTGCTGTTATGCCCCTGGAGTGAAGATCCGTGAGCTCGTTCTCCGGGAGGGATCACAACCACCAGAAGCTGGTGGATTAGGAGGAATGGGGCTTCCAGGGATTCTGGGTGACCTTTCCATTCTGGCCTTAAGGAGGCTCTGGGACCTACAGTTCTTGGCTTCCTGTAGAAAGCTACCTTCTTCTACCCCATTTTTCTAAGTCTCTCTTTATATGAGGCAAACTGAAGACATCCTAACTATTTTTAGTTAAGAGACAAACAGAAGTAGTCATGACTTTTATGAATAAGGAACAGTGATATTC
This sequence comes from Phyllostomus hastatus, assembly GCF_019186645.2. Classification (NCBI taxonomy): domain Eukaryota; kingdom Metazoa; phylum Chordata; class Mammalia; order Chiroptera; family Phyllostomidae; genus Phyllostomus; species Phyllostomus hastatus. The sequence continues at coordinate 43,732,935 of NW_025334017.1, read as the reverse complement.
ATAGAGATTGGTCATTGTCCAAAGGCTGTAAACCAGCTAGAGGCTGAGCTGGGGTTCAGTCCAAGGTTATCCTGGCACTACGGTTTATTCTCTTCTAATTACACTATAAACCCAACCCTTGTTTAGTATCCCTGAATTACCCACAGGCTCTGGGCTTTTTAAATGAATTTTAAAAATGATAGAACTCCCTTTTTCACTAACTAGAAGGGATATGAGATCAGATATGTGTAGCCTAAGCTTTTATATAAGAGAAGTGCAGGGACATGTCCTGTGTGCTTTGAAGATGAACTTGCTCTTTCAAATGTAGAAGCGGAGAAAGCATTCCCAATTTCAGCACACCTTGTCTGAAGGCACTTCCAAGGCTTGTGAGCCGTAAAGGTGCTTTGACAGGGTTGCTGGGACTTGACTCTTGCAGAAATTTTGGTGGATAAGTAGATGGTTACACACGAAATCCCTCTGACTGCTCAGGGCAGCATGTGGTCAATTTTTAGAGGCTTCATTTCTAGAAGAAATTGCTTAATAATTTATATGGGAGGGCTCTTCATGTATAAACAAGATAAAAGTGAAAAGAAAATTAGAGTTTAGCCAGAGAGTAATAATTCAGTAAAAGCATAGCATCGTTGGAGGTAAGTGGATGTGTCTTTCTGTGTTGGTTGGAATCATGGGGGTGGGGGCAGCATATTCTCACTGTGGTTAAGAGAGAAGGTTTGGAACAAGAGTCCCTAGGACTGAGTCTCACCTTGCTGCTTAACTGCATGACCTATGGAAAATTATTTAACTTCTCTAAGCTTCAGTTTCCTCATAAATAAAATAAAAATAATAACAGTAAGTACTTTGTAGGTGATGAAAATAAAGTGCTTAGCCCAGGGCCTAGCATAGAGTGCTGTAGAGATTGCCACTCACGTTGTTATATATTTGGAATTTTTATTATTTCTTTATAAATGCAAATCTCTGAAAATTTCACCAAAGAAAGCCTTTGTGGAAATCTCTTGATGTCTCTACTATTCTTATAGTCTCTCTTTCTCTCTCTCTCCCTCGTCTTCATTCTTTCCTTTTCTTCTTCTTGCCTCTATGTTCTACTCAACTGGTTCAAATTCCCCAAAAGTCATCCACTTCTTTTTGTGAGAAATGGCCAGGACCCCGGTCAACAGCGGCCTGCTCTGGAGTTAGGCTTCCATTTCATAGCCAATTCCTAAACCACTTTAAGGTCTCCATGATCTGGAAATAGGAATGTAAGATTGCCTCCAAGAATTGAACTGGGAAAGTAATACACAATTAACAAGAGAAATCATATGAAAAGTCATTTTACAGGAACAGAATGTCATCAGGCCAAAAGATCTTGACCCAAACCTAATTGAAATCATTAATATATCATTGAAGAGACATGGTGTTACATAACTGAAACATTTCCTGTTTAACCATCACCGGTCCATTTCCCCTCCCCAACCCCTGAAAAACACCATTCTACTCGGCTTCTATGAGTCTGCCTATTAAATAAAGAGAGAGATACACAACAGTGTATCTCAAAAACATAGTTATTCAGTTACTCCAGGCATAGAAAAGGGAAAATTAAGGAATAGATGCAGGATTGCCTACCCAGACCCCGATCACAGGAAAGGGAGGCTTGGTTCTGGAATGTTTTCTGCTTTTATAAGGATGTAAAGGCATCTTTATTGTGAAAAAGAAGACATGGGCATGTTATTTAATGCCATTAAACATTCAATTATATAGAAAAGTTCCTTGATATGATTCTTTGTTCCCCCAGGCAATGTTATTTGATTTTGTGCGTAGCTTGCACACAGAGAAAATGCATCATCTTCTCAGTATGTGTGATTTTCATAGTAAGTAAGTTAATGTGTTAATATGCTGATTTTAGAGTTTGAGGAGAGAGCAAGCACACATTCTCCATAGAGAGTGATGATGAGAGGGGCCATTTACTTCCCGCCCTTGGCTCATTGGCTTGTGTCTTCCAGCTATAGGAGATGCAGAAATATTTGGTTGTCATTGGTTCAATGCATGCACCATATTTGGAGAACAGTATGTAAACCACGTAAACCAGTCACGGTGTTATTCTTTGGAGAGGGACACCATCTCGGCAATTGCCCTGGGAATGTGGTGTTGCTTCTGATGTAGCATCTTGGCAGGGAAGGGGCAACAGTTTCAGGAGCTTCCATTTTGACAAGTACACCATAGAGATCTTAATCAATCAGGGGACCATTAGGAGGGCTCCACCAGCTAGTGTGGAGATCCTAGTTACATATTTGGGAGACAAGAAAATAAAAATGTAGATCCATTTTGCCAAAATGTCATTGGTCACCCAGCCTCCATCGGTCTTTTCCTTATGAAGCATGTTGACACTTGGGTCTGATCTGAGTGCCTGGACAGATACTTTATCTAATAGTTATGGATATTCGTTCCTCAAAAAATGGCTAAGCTGACAAATGACCACAGGTTCCCTTAAGAAGAAGGTTGGGGAATATTTATTTAATATATATGTTAGAGTTATACAATTCTTCCTTAAAGAGACTCAGCCTCCTGCTCCTATTAATTGATTCCGTGTCTGTGAATTAATTTAGATCTATAAACTGGTTAAAGGGCCACAGTTTTTCATATCAGGAGCTCTTATTAGCCTTTGATTCACCATCTCTTGATTTTCTCTGCTTATGTATATAAATTGACAACGTGCTAGTCAGCTATCCACCTGTGTACCTTGTAGGGCACCATGATTCTTATGTGTCAAAGCACCCTGAAAACCACTCTACCTTCTGCCCGTTATGGTAGTTATACCACTCTGCCTTCGAACATTTAGTGGTGCCATTGGCCTCTCCTATCTGGGCCCCCACCTGCATCCCCATGACAGTGCCCCCACAGGCAGCTATGACCTCCAGAAGACAGCAATACCAAGCTTCTCACCAGTGCATTTCTTATTTCTTCAATGAAGTTAGCGTACTCTGGGTTCTCTTAAGGAACAGAGTCAGACGTGGACTTGCAGACTGTATACAATAATTTCATTCTAGTGTTTCTGCCTTTCCGAGTCTTCTCATCTTGTCTTTAATAGTGCTTCAAGTATGCTCTGGCTTTTCCAAATCATTAAGTCCAGGCTTTAAGATACTGCCCCCATCAAACTGTTAGGAATAATTTTCAGCATGCTTCTGAAACGTAAGTTATTTTGAGAAGTGGGTGAGGGCTCTCAAGCTAGTAATTTTTCTATTCTGTTATATTTGCCCCACCAAATGGGTACAGCTACCATAAAGGCCCCCCTATATTCCTCAGGATCTTGCAGATACATATTAGGGAGTTACTGCTATTCTCTTGGAATATAAGGAGTTCATACCCAGAGGACTTATACTTGTTATTGGCAATGGAGATCTCAGTAAAGGTAGTGGTATTGTCTGAGATTCAGAAGTCTTCCTTAGGGGTGTGGGTGGGTGTGGGGGAAGAGGTGGGCGAGGGAGCACAAAATTTCTATCTGATATATTTGACATAGTCCATGTTTCTCCAAGCACAAGGTGAACATCATTTAGGTTGCCAATATGAGAGACTATATTCTTAAATATGTCAAAAGGTAGAAACTGACAGTGAAACACAACAAGAATTTATTTTTCATCACAGTTTCTCATATGGTGGAAGTACAGCATCTTTAAGGATTTGAGTCAACTCGATTCAAACCCCCTTTATATTTTACAAATTGTAACTGTCTTTGCTGTAGATTATTCCATGGCATTGATGCAAGCTTGTAGGTATCTTCTGCGTTGCCATTTTTTCAAGATCTCTTTTCCACTTCCAAGGGTAAATCCAGGTTTTGTAGATATTAAAGCTTACATATCATTGCAATCACATTTTGTATTAGCCATGGTTCTCCAAAGAAACAGAACCAGTAGAGAAATCTTATTGGTTACTCCTGGTATGTACACACACATGCATGCAGACATTTCTTCATCGATTTATTAAAGGAATTGGCTTCCATAACATGAAAGCCAAGAAATTCCACAATCTGCTGTCTGCAAACTGGAGAGCCAGGACATCGAGTGGTGTAATTCAGTCTGAGTTTAAAGGTCTGAGAGACAGGGCCACCAATGTCTATCTGAGGGCAGGAGAAGATGGATGTCCCAGCTCAGCAAAGAGAACAAAACTCACCTTCCTCTACCTTTTTGTTTCATGTGGGCCCTCAACGGATTGGATGGTGCCCACCCATGTTGGTAAGAGTGATCTTTACTCAGTCTTCAAACTCAAAAGCTAATCTCTTCTGGAAACACTTTCACAGACACACCCAGAAAACATATTTACCTGTCCTCTGAGCATCCTTGAGCCCAGTTAACTTGACCATCACACTCTCTAAAGAAAAGACAAGTAAACTACAAATAGAAAATGAGCTACAGGGCTTTCAAGTAGCCTTTCAAATGAGGCTCCTAAAGATGGAATTTTATCAGCTTTGTAGTTAATCCATTTCTGATCCCATCACCCTTGAGGGGCATAACTCTCAGATTCTTGGGACAGGACAAGAATCTATGTATTCTGTGTACGTGGCCGATAGACTCAGGTCCCTGTCATCCTTGTTGCATCCTTTTTGCTCCATCCTTTTTGCTCCAGCAGGGGTGGACAGTGTCATGTCCACCCCTGCTGTGGTCACAAACACTTCTGTTGTGGGGCTTGGTCCTGGGGTGTCCTTGATTTTCCTTGATCCAATGTTACTGCACACCTACCAGGCAGTGTCACAAAAAGCTTTCAGACAACAACCAGAAATCATGTCCTCAAATGGTCATCAAGTGATTTGTTGACTCACAGGTTGAGAGGCTGTGGTTGTTTCACTGTACCACCAGGAATGAACCAGTGAGTGTGGACACTTCCAGGGACACCCAAGCCACACCTGCTGCCTGTTTTTCTGAGATGGTAAGATTGCTCAGTGTTTATGAGTGACTGATGGGCCAAGAGCTCACGCCTAGGCCTTCTGATTTCCCTAATCATTATTAAGAAGGTATTGGCCATCAGTGCTGGGGATTTCTGGGGTAGAAAAGAGACTTTTTTGGCTGGCAGGATTAGGGAAGGCTGCCCTGGCAGGCTGAGTTGAGATGGTGCTACCTGAAAGAGTTTTGGCCTTTGGTGATTTGCCAGTCAGGCTAAAGCTCTTGGCTCCCCAACCTGTCCCGCCAGAAGGATACAAGCCTCCTCCTCTGAAACCGTGGCAGCTGACGGTCCTCCCAGTTCTGCTCATGATTTCACAAATCCCCGTTTGGCAAAGGCAAATCTATTACTGTGTTCCGATTATGGTAGCATTAGTGTGGGAGGTGGGGAATGGCTTCCTTATGATTTTGCTGACAGTTCTGAGGGGAAGCCAGAAAATATATTACTTCGTATACTTTGATCTGTGTGCAATGTTAGATGTCTTAATACATCTCTACTGTTTTGATCCAAATGACATTTTCATTTGGAGTCATTTGACTCTGTGGCGAGGGAGGGAGGGAAGGAAGGAGGGGAAACCAAGCTGATGCTCTGTAGGGCGCTGCCTTCTCCTGGCCCTTCACTGGGACATGGGACAGACAAGGACACCTGCATCCTGGCGGACTGATTTCAGCCTTGTCGTCCACTACCCGGGAGAGGCCTCCAGCAAGTCTTTTCACCCCTCAACCTCTGATCCCCACACCAGGAATCGGATTCTTGTTTGTCTTTCTGTTATGCTGGTACACTCTGCTATTTTTAGGTGAAGAAATATAGGTATATTTGTGGATTCACCATATTAGTTGAATAGTCAAAGACAAGAAAACCTACAATCTGAATTATTTATGTCTTGAGACATACCCCCCAAAACTCCATTCAACATTAAAATTTATGCAAACAAAGGTGTATTTGCTTACGAAGCATTCTGGCCACCTCCCTCCCCATTTAAACCCTCCTGAAGCATCTTACAGCTGTTTGAATGTTCATTTCCTGGGTTCGTAGTGATAACAAGACTCTTTTTAATTCTTTTTAGCCCTTTGTATTTCCCCAGGAGCCAGTTTGCCCCATCTAACAGAGCTTGATGGGGTTGTTTTCAATGAGAGGGAAGCAGGAGGAGGGTGGCACTGGGCGGGGGAGAGGGGTGGGGGGTGGTTCAAGGAGAGGCCTAGAGAGAAGTGGGGAAGGAGTTTCTGAACACGTGTAATTCCTGGCCTTTCTTTGGAGCCTGACCCCTTTCTTCTTCCGGAGCAATGTTCACTCTGTTCCTAGCACTTGGTTTTCTGACTCCAGTGCCAAGTCCCCATCTTCCCAAAGGATGATTTATTCTAAGTGGAACCCATTTCAGCTCATCCCACCTGCAGATCCTGAAGCCTGAAGCACAGAGCATTCCCCACCTGGAGCTTGGCCCTCTCTCAGCCTCTGAGGACAGAGTTTAGACGACAGCTGCATCTCACTTTTTGATGGAACACTGGTAAATGCATTAAATACCCACTAGGCCATTTATTCATGCTCTCAGGTAATCTTTACAATACTTCTAAGTCTGGTCTTAACACCTTTCACAGATGTGGTAACTGACACTCTAGCTTATCTCAGTGTTCCATAGCTGGCAAGTAGCAAGACTTGAATCTGAACTCGGTCTTGCCCATTCCCTAAGCATCTATCTCCTTGGGCTATGCCATGGGGAGCAGACTTACTATCGCCACAAGGCAAACTGGGAGTCTGGGCAGAAGTCTTCTCTCCAACATCCCTACTTCTTTTCGATGAAGCACAACCTTTTCCCAACACTTCTGCTCCTTCAGGAAAGCACTGGCAGAGGGCACTTTCAGTCCTCTCGAGCCTTCCTATAGAGATGATCCTTTTAGAGAGGGTAAAACCCTGAGGAGCAGAGCAGGTCCATAAAATATTTGTTTTGGGTCAGGAGAGTTGAAATGATAGGAAAATGCCAGTAGATTTTGTGGGCAAACTTATACATGGGGGCTTGGCCAGGAGCTATTCTGTAGAGATATGAAGTCCTCTATGCATTTTACCTGTAGCAACAGCACTGGGCATGTTGCTAAGAACAACAAACTCTGGAGTAAATACACCAACAGTTTTCCTTTTGGTTGGAAAGGGAACTCTGTATAAGTGATAAAGCAACATTAATCTTGGCAGGTGCCTGTCCTTTCCCAAGTGACTGTAGTTTTCTGTGTCTCAATTATTTTACCTGCAAGATAAACACATTTGTTCTTATCTTTACAAATTGCACCAGCTTTTGGCCATCTGTCTTAGATGGGAAAGAGTTATATATCCTTAGAAAGGAAGGCAGCTTTTGGCTCCAAGGTATTTATATTGTTAATTTTATTCAAAAATTAAAAATAGATTAGGAAGGAGACAAAGGCATTGATTGTATTGCTCTATGCTGTTAGAAGGTTTCAGTTCAATGAACTCATCCAAGGTTTTTTTTTTAATGAGCAGGATTAAACTGTACTTTTTTTTAAATCAATCTGGATGGTTTCTTTGCCCAGCACAATTTTTATAACCTCATTGTGATTCATTTCAACTCTCAAAACTTAGGCTGAACACATTTCAGTAGTGAGACAGACCAGATTGACATTTTGCTAAAGATTATATAAGATGAGTTTCTAAAACATGTACAAAACAGGGCAGCAGCTAATTTGGTTGGGATTGGATGCCTTTGGCAGGAAGGTCAAGAGTTTGCCTTCTTCAGCAAACAACCTCTTTCTAGAAAATAAGGAAATCGTAAACTGAAACCTTGCCTGTTCTAAAAATATATAAACATGACTTTAGATGTATTTTTCTCATTCATTTTCAATGTGGCTTATGGCAAAGAGCATGGAAGTAAGTCATAAGAATGTCAGCTTTTCATGGGCCAGTAAATTAAACTCACATATAGAACATTTTACACCTCACCTTCAGGCTCTGCATTTGTGAAATGGAGGTATTGATTCACCTCCATTAGGTTTTCACGAAGTGTGGCAGAAACTCTTAAGTGCCTTCCTAACATCTACTCTTTTTTTCTAGGTAAGAAACATGATTGTTTGTTTGGAGCAGCAAGTGTCCTGCTAAATTCTATATACTCACAGCCTCCCACATACCAGGAATGGCAAATGGAAGCTAAGTGGAATTCTACTGTGGGTCTCTGGAGTATCTTTTGATTTCAAGGAAAAAAAGGGGGAAGAAAGGTCTGGTGTATCTTTTCCTCACTTGTTCCTCCTTTGAATGTGGAAATGATGCCTGGTGCTGTGGCAGCCACCTTGCAAGCCTGAGGAGAAAACTAAGGATGACAGCACAGAAAGGTGGTGTACTCCAGGGTCTGAATGGCACCAATAAAGGGTAGAAGCAAAACTAGAAATTTCCCACCTATGAAATGGGATAAAAGTAAATCCTATTTGTATAAGCCACTTTTGATTGGCTTATACATGGACCTGAATGTATTCCTTACCAATAAAGAAAGTAAGCACACCCATCATAATGGCATGAATGACTCGGCACATTATGAAAATTTATTGTGTTACTTCTGTTTCCTCCTGTTACCCAGTGAGTTTTGAGCAAAGTAGAATTAATTACTATCTCCTTTTAAAAATTGGCTTAACAAATATCAAACATCGGTAATGTGCTAAACATTTGTGAAACTCTGGAAATACAAAGATAAATGAGACTGAGCCCTGGCCCTTGGGGTATTCAGAATTTCAATGGGAAGAAAATTTAATACAATTCAAGATAATAAGCACTATTGTGGAAAATATATATGACTCTTCAGGAGCATGAAGCAGAAAACCAAGTGTCAATAAATGCCAAACAAACACAAAAGAGAAAGAGACATCTTCCATTTCAGGAGAGAATGGCAACACCCCCGCATGTGACCCTTAGAAAGTCCACCTACAGAGATTACTATATCTGCCCATGTCCTGGCATTGAGTTGCACAAGAATTTGAAGATAAGTCCATGAAGTATAACCACAAAATAATAATAGTTAACCTTAAAGATCACTTCCTTGACTGGTGTTCAATAAGTATTATTTCATTTAATACAACAACTATCTGAGATAAGAACCATAATTACTTCCTACTTTACAGGTGAAGAAGAAACTGAGTCTCAGCCAGATTAAGTGACGTGCCCAAAGCTACATCAGTGTTATAAAAGGTAGAGCTAGAATTGGAGCCTTGTAGATCTGACTCTTTACCTGTACACGGTATCATAAAGTCTGTCCCGTTAGAACTCTCAGCAGTGTGTATGGTATTGGGTCCTCTTGCTCCCGAGATAGACTTATGGTTGAACTTGCAATATTATGACTCTCAGTGAGGGACTGCTTTCTGACCTGCCATCAGCAACCCTTACCTGGCTGTGCAAGTTATAAGAGGAGGCTAATACCTTTTTTTTTTTCCAACTTGTCCTATTCTTGCCTGTTTGTTTTTATGTTCCAAAATACTAGTCACCTCATGGAGACCTGGAATCCTAGGGATGCTAAGGTTGGGAACCAATTCAGAGGAGGATGCAAAGGCTTCCAGAGCTGTGTTGTGCTGTGGTGGTGGTCTGGGGGACAGTTTGATTCATGGAAGACTTCAGGACAGAAATGGCGTAAGAGCTTCATCTTATTGGGTAGTTCATATCATTACTGCTTTGGACTAGGCACCAAATCTAGCGTGTTGAGTTAAGGTCTGGCTTTGAAAAGCTATTTCCAGTGTCATGGCTTCATGTAGGATAAGCTGGTTGAGTTGGGAGACTGAATCATACCGGAAATCCTTTATAAAACTGAGGAGTTGTAAAGGGGAGCAGTGAAGATGCAATAGTCTTAGATGACCATCTAATACTTGCAGAGTTCTCATCTATAGTGCTCTTTGTACAATGAGTTTCAGCTCCATGCGCATGCATAGCCCTTTATTGTATGTAAACCCCACCCCACCCAAACACGGTATTTATTTGAATTTAAGAAGTACATGAATTAGATAGGGATGAGTATATCTACTTCATTATTAAAGAAACCAAGACTCAAAGAGGTAAAATAATTTGCCCGTAGCCACCCGGCCAGGAAATGGACTGAGATGGAGTTTGTGAACCTCAGATCTGGTATCCTAGAAAGGGCACCATGATGTTTTCCTGGCCAGAGCGCAGGAACCTGGACACAGCCATGCCTCTTGAAGCAGAAGTATATGGACTCCCTCCATCCTTTACCTTCCTTATATTTGGCATCTGTGAGAAATCCAGAGGAGGGAGGATGAGGAGCCAGGTTAGTCATACACAGAGCCACTGAAGGCAGTGAGGGCGGGTGTAGGGGCAAGCAGGGAGTAGGGTCTGGAAGGCGGGAACACTTGCAAGGAAAGCCAGGGGGCAGTAGCGACGCTAATGGTGGGCCCTGGACCTAGAGCAGCAGCATCCTCTGTGGGATACAGCCTTTGACAGCAGGCTCATTCATCATCTATTAATGGAATGCCAAGCATATGGTATGCACCAGGGATGACAGGGAGCAAGACCAGTTGCCTGACTTGGAGGCACTTATAGTCTAACGGGAGAAACAGACAGTAAGTAGATACCTACAGTCCAGTGTAAGGGGAGGTCATGCAAAATGCTAAAGCTGTTTATGGGAGGGGATTTAACTAGAAGTGGAAGGTTTCAAAACCAGGAAGGCTTCCTGAAAAAGACAGCACAAAATGAGATCTCATGAGCAGTTGGGAGCTAGCCAGAAGAGCAGATGATGAGATACGGATGGAAGAACAGCCATGTTCTCTGTCAGCAAAGATATCTGACCAATCCCTCTCCCCACTTTATTCCCCTGTCTTTCCTCACACCCTGCTCCCGGCATTTTCAAAGCTTAATGGAAATGTGCCCCCTACGAGGGCCTCCACTCCTTGTAAAGTCACAGTGCTTTATCTGAGCATTCCCAGGAAGCTTTTGAGGAAGCTCTTCTTTCCTTTAATTCCAGAGGACTTTGGACATGCCAAGGCGATAGTAACAGCTTCTGGTGTTGTACGTTTCACATGTGTATCAAGGTGATTGGTGAGGTAGAGCTTGAATAACATTGATTCTTATTTTTAAAAAATTCTGATATTTGCCCTGACTGGCGTAGCTCAGTTGATTGAGCATGGGCTGTAAGCCAAAGCATTGCAGGTTCGATTCCCAGTCAGGGCACATGCCTGGGTTGCAGGCCATAGCCCCCAGCAACTGCACATTGATATTTCTCTCTCTCTCTCTCTTTCTCCCTCCCTTCCCTCTCTAAAGAAATAAATAAATAAAATCTTTAAAAAATCATGCTTTAAAAACCAAATCCAGTAAAAAAAAATTCTGATATTTGAGGCTTGCTTCTGCTTCTAGAGCAGAAGCAGCGATACTATGGAATAACTTTCCTGTGCTCTTGGAAGAATCACTGAAGGGGCCTTTATTGGTTATGTTAATGAAGTACAGGTGCAAAGTTACGTGGGACCTGCTGATGGCTTAATCAAGCTGCCCTCCTCAGTCCCCTTTGGTCTGAAGAGCTCTAAGTTTCAGGGAGTGAGGTGGCAAAGTTGCACTGGAGCTGAGGAACTTCCTGCAGAGAAAGGCAATAAGGATGGCTAGAGATAATCTCCACTTTTTGCCTAGGAGGAGATCACTGAGGAGAAAGGGAAGTTCATGCAATGGCCTGGGCCCAACACTGGGGCCTAGAATTTTTGTCTCTTGAAGAGAGCTGGTCCGGACACAATGGCTAGCTGGTTGGATGTCAGTGGTGTGCTAGTAACTGTTCTACAACTGATTTTTGAGAAAAGGTATCATATATAAACATGTATAATATTCACAATATTTACTGACACAAAAGATGTATAGCACACATGTTACAGTTAATAATAAAACACATAATATTCTTTATTGTAAATTTTATATAGCCAATTGATTCTCAGAGGATGTTTTTGCTTGATTTTTGCCAAACTATTTTTGTTTAAAATATATTTTACTGATTATGCTATTACAGTTGTACCATTTTCCCCCCTTCACTCCCCTCCATCCTGTATCCCCCTCCCACCTGTGTCCCCTCCACCTTAGCTCATGTCCATGGGTCATACATGTAAGTTCTTTGGTTTCTCCATTTCCTATACTATTCTTAACCTCCCCCTGTCTATTTTCTACCTACCATTTATGCTTCTTATTCCCTGTACCTTTTCCCCCATTCTCTCTCCTCCACCTCCCTGCTTAACCCTCCATGTGATCTCCATTTCTGTGATTCTGTTCCTGTTCTAGTTGTTTGCTTAATTTGTTTTCATTTTTTTTTTAGGTTCGGTTGTTGATAGCTGTGAGCTTGTTGTCATTTTACTGTTCATATTTTTGATCATCTTCTTTTTCTTAGATAAGGCCCTTTAACATTTCATATAATAAGGGCTTGGTGATGATGAATTCCTTTAAATTGACTTTATCTGGGAAGCACTTGATCTGCCCTTCCATTCTAAATGATAGCATTGCTGGATAGAGTAATCTTGGATGTTGGTCCTTACCTTTCATGACTTTGAATACTTCTTTCCAGCCCCTTCCTGTCTGTAAGCTTTCTTTTGAGAAATCAGCTGATAGTCTTATGGGAACTCCTTTGTAGGTAACTGTCTTTTTCTCTTGCTGCTTTTAAGATTCTCTCCTTATCTTTAATCTTAGGTAATGTAATTATGATGTGCCTTGGTGTGTGCTTCCTTGGGTCCAACTTCTTGGGGACTCTCTGAGCTTCCTGAACTTCCTGGAAGTCTATTTTCTTTGCCAGATTGGGGAAGTTCTTCTTCATTATGTTTTCAGATAAGTTTTCAATTTCTTACTCTTGCTCTTCTCTTTCTGGCACCCCTGTGATTCAGATGTTAGAATGTTTAAAGTTGTCCTGGAGGTTCCTAAGCCTCTCCTGTTTTTGAATTCTTGTTTTTTCATTCTTTTGTGGTTGCATGTTTCTTTCTTCCTTCTGCTCCAAATGGTTGATTTGGGTCCCTGTTACTGCCCTTCACTGTTGGTGCCCTGTATATTTTGCTTTATTTCACTTTGCATAGCCTTCACTTTTTCTTCTATTTTGCGACCATACTCAACCAATTCTATGAGCATCCTCATTACCAGTGCTTTGAACTATGCCTCTGATAGGTTGGCTATCTTTTTATCACTTAGTTGTATTTTTTTTTCTGGAGCTTTGATCTGTTCTTTCATTTGGGCCATATTGTTTTTGTCTTGGTGCACCTGTTATATAGTAAGGGGTGAAGCCTTAGGTATTTGACAAGGTAGGGCAACCCTTGTCACAGAGTTGTGGCACTGTATGTGGGGGAGGGGTCTGAGAGGGCACAGTGCCACTTCCTCAGCTCTTGGCTAGCTTTCAGTCATTTCCTCCACTACCCACAAGCAAATTGGGCCCTTCTAGTGCCAATTCCTGGGTGGGTGGATTTGTGTATATTCTAGGACACTGTGGGTCTCTCTAACGAACTCTCCTGGGAGGCTGGGAATTTCTCCCACTGACACAACACCCACAGGTTTTTTCAGTCAGAGGTTTTGAGGCTTTATTTCCTCAGACTGGAACCCTGGGTTGCATGGTCTGTCTTGTTCTCCACTTGTTCCTCCTGGTTTATCTGCATGCAAATATGGGACCACTCCCTCTGCCAACCACCATCCACCCCAGTCCTCTGCTGCTACCTTGCTGCGAGTCCTCTCTACCCCAGCTGCCCAACTCTGCCCTTCCTACCAGTCTGGATAAACATTTCTTCTTTAACTCCATGGTTGTCAGATTTCCATACAGTTTGATTTTGTGGCAGTTCTGGTTGTTTCTTGTTTTTAAATTTGTTGTTCTTCTTTTGGTTGTGTGAGGAGGCACAGTGTATTTACTTATACCTCCATTTTGGCCGGAAGTCTGATTTTTGCCAAACTCTTGACTCTGTATCCAACTTACATCGCAATGCATAATGCAATGTAATCTCAAGATGAATAGTTAGCATATATTTTCATTTATGTTAATGAATAAGATGAAAGTGAAGCAACTTAGTCAATGATGAGAGTATTTTTAATAGATTGAATAATGGGTGTTAAATACTGGAAGAATATTTTCTCAAAAAGTTTTAAGTTTTTATTTTATTATTGTTTATGCTACTGCAGTTGTCCCAATTTCCTCCTTTGCCCCCCTTTGCCCAGTCCGCCCCCCCAACTTCCATAGTCAATCCCCACACTTTTGTCCATGTCCATGAGTTTTTCACATATGTTCTTTGACTAATCCCTTCATCCTTCAAGCAGTCCCCACCTCCCTCCTCCCCTCTTACAGCTGCCAGTCTGTTCCATGATTCTATGCCTCTGGTTCTATTTTGCTCATTGGTTAATTTCGTTCACTAGATTCCTCTTGTAAGTGAGATCATATGATGTTTGTTTTTCACCGACTGGCTTATTTCACTTAGCATAATGCTCTCCACTTCCATCCATGCTGGAATCTTTTTTTGTAGTGGCTACAGATGTGACACACTTTTAAGTTTAATTTACATAATTATTTACTCCATTACCTAACTGGGAGGATGAAGGCCTAGAGTCATTGTGATCTCCAAAAGGAAACATTCCTGGGAATGGAGCCAAAAAAGAAAATGGTGAAACAGAGAAATGCAGCCAGTGGGTTTAGAGACATTGCTTTGACCTCTACATCTAACCATGCCTGTAGGCATCCTAACTCTACAGTATTGTTACATGAGCCAAAAAATTCCTTTTTGTTTCCCCTAATTTGAGTTTTGTCTCTTTTACTTTTGATTCAGGGAGACTTAACTAACACAGTAGCATCCTTTCAAAGGGAGAACCCTTGGTTAGGGAGCCTGGACTCTGTGGAAGCTCAGCATTCAGTGATTCATTGTTTACTATTATATCTTCAGGGCTGAGTCCATTACTTACCATTTCGCAGGCCCTAATTATTTGGTATTGGAATGCCTGAGTGTCTTGTTTTTAAAATTCAAATTTTTCTTGTTTTTCATGGTAGTTAACCTCCAGTTCTTAAATCTAATCAATCTCACTTTCTCTTTCACTTAGGTTGGCAGATTAAAAAAGATTTTAAAGGCCTTTTGAGATGTCCACCATGGCCCCAGGTCAAGCATGCCCATAGCTTGGTTACAGGTGATGCACAGGATGCAGCTCCTTCCAACCTGTAGTAAATTAATTCATCAGTCACCAGGGTTCCCAGTTGCTTCTACCTGACGTTTGTTTTCACTTTCCCAGGAGCCTTCTGGAGCAGACAGAGATTATTTTTGACTCAGGCCCATCTTGTCAAGCTCACTGCCATCTCCAATTCACAGGCTGGCACACCAGGGGCAGCTACTGAAGCCTCAGGCCCAGTGGGCAGCTATTCTGGGAAGTTTGTGCTTGATATTCAGGAGGGCTTCCTGGCTGACTCACTCCCCAGTTGAGTCCCATTGTGCTGAGCCATGGTGGCTGGCAGCCGGTTTTTATGCCCCTAATCAAAGAACAACATCCTCGGATCTTGCAGTCATCCATGCAGACTGGACTGGGAAGCAATCGAGGGCTGCTAAATTTAAACACAGCCACTTTAGGAAATGAGATGCTGAGAGATTTTGAGAATGGAAACTGGGGATATTGGTGTTTTTTTTCTCTCTCCCTTTTATTTTTCTTCTGATATTTGAATCGACTGACTGAGTTAAATCCTGTGAAGCATTCCATATTAGCTCTGTGATCTTGGGAAATATACTCTATTACCAGCAGCCTTAGCGCAATTCCCCCTCCCATCAAATGGTAATAATAAAATCCAAGTAGTAGCGCTGTTTTAAAGACTAGAAACAAGTAATTTGTTTAAAGTGTCTGATACAGAGCCTGGCATCTTGTTGATGTCTGCATCATTCTAGCTTCCCAGTAAATTTTCAGTATCTGGCATGGGTCTACCCCTTACTAGGTGCTCATGAGGTGCCAAGGGAATACATGAATAAAGCAAAGAATGAATGCATGGATAAATGACATTATAACCCTTGTCCTGTCTTTGCTGTCCTACTTAAACCCTTTAAATGCATTTGATGATCCATACAAATGCATGCTGAGGACATTGCAAAATCTCCCATCCCTGTAAACACACAAAATCCATCCAGACACCTGCCACATGAACTTGTAACTGCCCCATTTGTCTTTTCTATTGAAAGTCAACCCTGTGTAATGCACACCTGAGCTCTGATCTTTTCCCCATGAGCCCATTGCTCTGAGGACCATTTTGCACATGTCACTCTGGCTTGCCCAGACACTCCTAAGACTTGATTCTGATGGACTTGCTTTCTCACCCCCATCTGCTTAAAGACAACACTACTGTTATCCTGGGATAGCCCCAGGAGCTCCCCTCTTACTCTCCCCTTCAGGTGAGGAAGAGGCCCTTCCTCTGAACCACAGGCACCACAGCCTTCAGTCCAGGTTCTCTCTAATGACTCAATAAATAAGCACTGAATGATTGACATCTAGAGGTGAACTCTCAAGTACAGAGAGGTTCTTTCATTTGGACTTGGGAGAAAGAGGAGGAAAAGATGTGACTAAGTTTGAAGATGCTCAACATTTGATGTCTAGGGATCTGAGGGAACTGGAAGCTGGGCCATTTATAGGAAATGGGGTGAGCTTTGAAAAATCAAGAGATTGCTTTCCTAAAGGGGTGCCAGATTTTACTGTTCTGTGTTTTCAGTCAGTTGTGTATATGTGTCTGCTGTTGGGTTTTGCTCGTCCTGTTGACTGGCTTTTGCTGAGAGAGAAGGATGAGGGAGGGAAAGTGCATTACATTTAGCAAGCAAGCCGTCACAAGACTCCAGGTAGAGACTCCAGGCTGGCAACCAGTTACTTAGTGTCCCTCCAGGACAGGAATAAAGTTTTCCTGAAAAGAGAAAAAACAGGGAAAAGGGAGAGTGATGTGTCCGGACAGATGTGCCAGCTTCCAGCTTTCACTCCCTCCCTGAACGGACACCTGCAGAGAGCTCCCACTGAGTTTCTTTTCCTAGGTCACCTTGTGTCTAATTGTCACCAGTTCTGGTTACAGCTCTCCAGGGTCAGGGAGTGGGCTTCCCGCTCACGTTCGTATCCTGTACCCAGCACTTGCCACAGTTCACCTCAGGAATGCTCCTTGAATGGAGTCAGCGACAGAATGAGATCCCCCAAAGGAGGTCAAAGACAGAAAAAGTGCAACAAAGAAATAACTTCCCACGGCCAAGGAATTCCAACAGTCTTTCCAAGAAGAAATAAGGGCTTTTATGTGATTAAAATCTCTCCCCAGACCCTTCCCCAACATCACCCATCCAAGTCTGTCCTCTTGAAGGCTTTAAGTGTTTTTGGCCTTGACCCAGAGTTGCACCCCTCATCTCAGATGGAGGGGCCAGGGAGGAGGTCCTGAGAGCCCCAGAGGTTAGTGTCACATCTCTTACTTTGTTGACAATGTGTCTCATTTTCTTTTCTTTTTTTTAAGGTTTTATTTATTTATTTTTAGAGAGGGAGGGGAGGGAGATAGAGAGAGAGAGAAACATCAATGTGGGGTTGCTGAGGGTCATGGCCTGCAACCCAGGCATGTACCCTGACTGGGAATCGAACCTGCGACACTTTGGTTCGCAGCCCGCGCTCAATCCACTGAGCTACGCCAGCCAGGGCATGTGTCTCATTTTCTTACTACTTAGATTTCTGAAAAATGAACTCCTGCAATGGAGGTAATTTGAATTTATGGCAATTACTTAGTCTGAAAAAAACCAAGAGCATCCTTGACTTAACCTGGAGAGTAGACAAACAGAATTTTAGAAACTGTGGATGGTCATGGAGGGAGTTCTCTTTTGCTAAGCAGGGTCACTGGCAAACTCTAGTGCAGTCACTTAGGCAGTCAAACTGTTGCATTTGTCCTTGAACATAATGAGTTCATTGAGAGCTAAATGGATCTTAAATCCAAACCATTTCCTTCAATTTGTCTTTTTGTCAGATAAGCTATATAATTATTGATAATGATGAGTATCCAAATATTTGTTTAAAGAGCAACTTAAAGTCTTTGATTTATATTCATCAGTCAGTAAGTAATTGCATAGTTCTTTTCTTCCCTTAGCATAATAATTCACTGAAGTTTTAATGCAGATTTAAGAGGTTCTGGGTTTCTGACCTTCCTTTTTTTTCCCCCCCCGATGTAACTAAATGATGCAAGGCAAGTCGCCTAACATATGTGTTGAAGCTGTGTTACAGGGGACTGAGTTGCTGGCATCCCAGCCCCTGAGGGAGCTGGGCAGTGCCTGGGGCATCTGGACCCCCCTAAGCTTGTTGACTCTGGGGACATCACCTCAATCTTGATTCTAGAATGCCCCACAAATATTGTCATTTTTTAAGTGCACCATGGTGTGAAGAAGGTTGAGAAGCACGACCAAAGAACTCATCTATCTTCTTATAAGGAGAACTCTCCATGTTCTGCTGGTGGACATTTTAGTACTCTGTGAGGATATTTGAAGTGCTTGGAAGGTGGGGGGAAGCATGCTAGCACGTACATGAACTCACAAGTGTATTCATACATACACATATTGCCATTATAGGCTCCTGCTAGGACCTTTTGAGGAGCTGGTTACTGAAACCATGAAAAATTACTCTGGTTTTCAGTCCCAAGAATTGCCATGGAAGTAACTCAGGAAAAGATACTTGTGGCAATGTATTATTCTCCTAAACTCTTTGTATCAGGGGCTAGCTGGATGCTCACCAAATCCATTTCCTTTTCTTCCTGTGCATACATCCAGACTGCATTTCTGAGTTTTCCTGCAGTTGGGGAGGCCGTGACAGGACTGAGGTGTGATTCATGGGATGGAACGAAGTGATGTATGTCACTTTCATGCCTGGTCATAAAACGCAGGCAATTCTTTACATTCTTGCAGCCTCTTGTAAAACTGAGTCCCAAGGGTGTAAGGTAGCTTGAGTCACTGAGCAACTGTATACAAGGGTCTCTCATAATCCTCAGTGGACTGTGAGTTGAGAAAGAAAAATGTATTTTGCTTTGTACTAAGATGCAGATACTGTGTGTTGCTCATGCAACTTTTTTTTTTGGCTAATCTTGATTCCCGACATCCCTCACCTACTAGCAAAGTCAAGGAACAGACATAACAATTAGGTAAGAAAAGGACTGTTAGCACTAATAAACTAACTCAGCAGAGTCACAGCGTACAAAATCAATGTACAAAGTCAGTTGTATTTCTATACTCTAACATCGAACAACCTGAGAAGGAAATTGAAACATCAATTTTACCTACAATAGTATCAACACAGTAAAATACTCAGGAGTAAATTTAGCTGAGGTGAAAGACTTGTACACTGAAAACTACAAATCATTGCTGAAAAAAATTAAAGAAGACATAAATAAATGGAAAGATAGCCCATGTTCACTGGCTAGAAGATTTAATATCATTGAAATGTCCATACTACTCAAAGCAATCTAAAGATTCAATACAAGCTCACAGATACAGAGAATAGATTAGCAGTTGCCAGAAGTGAGAGTAGGGGTGGGTGAAATGGGTAGAGGGGTCAAAGGTACAGACTTCCAGTTATAAAATAAATAAATTATGGGGAGATCTTGTATAATATAGTGGTTATAGCCAATAATTGCCAAGAGCCCAGCAGAGAGATATTGAAGGCAGAACAGAAGAGAAGGTAGATCCTTTAACTTCCATTAATAACAAGGTGAAAAAAGCATCATGAATCCCGAATACCCCTGAATTGTCTGCCTTCCTGTCTCTTTACAATAAACCTCATCTTCTTGAGGCAACTTATGTGAGTTTTGATCCTTGAAATCAAGAGTCAGTACATGATAAGATCTTACCTTATTAAGTTGTACTATATGTAACTCAAAACAGAGGGCGATCTACTTTTCGTTGTTGTCACTGTTGAAAGACAAGTAGGAAAACAACAATGGCAAAAGATAAAAAATAAAAAGAAAAAAAACGACAAGTAAGAAAGCTATAGACATCAGCGGGGGCAGGGCAGGGGAGAGCAATGGGGAAAAAGATGGGACAACTGTAACTGAACAACAATAGAAGGAAAGAAGGAAGGAAGGAAGGAAGGAAGGAAGGATGGAAGGAAGGAAGGAAGGAAGGAAGGAAGGAAAGAATATCTCCTTTATTCTAAGCTGGAGGTGGCTGGGGCTGTGGAGTAGTTGTCCTGAGAGTCACTTGAGCTCAAATTATTCTCTGTGTAGGAGAAATAGTTCTGCTGCCTTAAGCCAGTGAGACTGGGGAGTTGTCTGTTACTGCTGCATATTCTAGCATATCCTGCTAATATAATTATTTAGAGTTTTCAGTTGCTGCAAGTAACAGAAACAGACTCTATCTATTAAAAGCAAAACATATTCTATTATAAACTAGCAGTATTATAGTAAAAAAATGGATATGACCCAAATATGCATCAGTGGATAAGTAAAAGATGGTATATTCATAGCTCCCTCCATGGCTTGGGTCTCATGCCAGGTATGGAGGACAAGGAGACTCAAGACCTAGTCAGTGCCCCTGTTCTCAGGGCTCTGACGCCCTAGTTTGTGATAGATGTTGCAAACACAATTGTCCTACAGAATGACTAGCGCAGCCACAGCACTATTAAGGACAAAAGAAGCACAGAGAAGGGTATCTTAACCAGCTCATTGATGGGACTGAGTTTCCCAGAGTCCTGTAGACTTGAGTGGAACCTTGAGAGAGGAACAGACAGGAGAGGCAGGAGAAAGGCAGGAAAGGCAGGAGAAAGGAGGGGGAAATGGCAATCTTCAGGAAGGGAGGAGGCGTGGTGTGCAATGACTTCGTGAATCCCCGATGACAAGCTGCTGGTGCTCAGAATTAAACTCCATCAGCTGATGCCTTCCCTGACATAGTCTCCTGAAAACGCTTTACCCCGCTTCTGCCAAACTCACAGGACTGGGGTGAGCAGATAGATTAAGTCACTGTGTGTCAAAATAATGTGTATAAGTGCAGAGCAAAATAAAAATGAAGCTTTTGACTTTTTGAGGCAGTTAATGACAGGGCAGAGACACACTCTAGCATTAGTAGACGGAGTTAGTTAAATCCTTTTGTGATTTAAGAGCTGAATTATCTTGGGGGAAAATTAGCATGTCAGAGTCTTATCTGTGAAGTCCTGGTAGCTAACACACCTTCTTTGCAAGGAAAAGGACAAGTATGTTCTTTCTAAACTGTTAAGCATTATATAAATATTTGGTGACTTTGTCATCTCTTTCTGTTTCCTTATTTTTCCTCAAGCTCTAAAATCTTAAAAAGATAAATTAGATCCACCCTCATGCTGGTTATGGAATCTGACTAATGTGTATTCGGTTCCAATGTTTCCGTCTTATGTATATTTATGAAAAATAAGAGAGGAGAAAATTACCTCCTGCCCAATATATTCCAGGGAGAATTTGATAAGCAGAACAATCATTTAATGGGTATATTTCCACTCCTCTCAGGCTGAGACAAGAGGCTCCTTATGCAAATCAAGACGGTTGGAGAGACATATGCTGATTTATGGATTACCAGGGAGAAGTCAACACAATTTTTTTGACCTTGGGAACTCAGCTCGAAGAGAAAGATCAGACACCAGCTCCAAAATGAGACCACATGGAAAAGACTGGAGTCAGGCTGAATTAATGATATTCTAACCTACTTAGTACTGTTATACATGAATATAACAGAATATGCTACTATACATTGCTGTGGACTGAATTGTGTTTGCTGAAATTCCTATGTTGAAGCCCTAATTTCCAATGGGACTGTATTTGGAGGTAGTTAAGGTTAAATTAAGTCATAAGGCTGGAGTCCTAATCAGATCCGATTGGTGGCCACTTAAGATGAGGAAGAGATCTCTCTGACCATGTCCATGTGCATGCTTCCAGGGAAAGCCACATGAGCTTGCAACGAGAAGTCTGCTGTCTGCACACCAGGCAGAGGGCTCTCACCAGCATCCAACCATGCTGGCACTCTGATCTTGGACTTCCAGCCTGCAGACCCATGAGAAAATACATTCTTGTTTAAGCCTCAGACTATGGTACTTTGTTAAGTTCTCTGTTATTCAAGTATTCAGCAAACATCTATGTTTGGGGATGTAATCTGTGCTAAGTACTGTGCTGGTCCCTGGGTTAATCAGGGTTATTGGAACCTGGTTATTGCATTTGAGTGATCCAGTTCAGTGAAATGGACAGACATAAGTGAAACATTACAAGTCAGACTTACAATAAAAGTAAAAACTGAAAACATGGACACACAAAGGAGAACGTATTTTAGTGTTCCTGGGAGGGCCAGGGAATGCTTATTTTAACACATTTGAGCTAAGATCTGAAAGATGTCTTGTGGGGATAGTAATAAAATTCCTAGGCAGAAGCGGTAACATGTGCAAAAGATAGTAAAGGAGATGGAAATTTTGAAGAAAGTCAAAGTAGTTTCTCTGTATGGAGCATAAAATGGTAAGTGAAGTGGTAGGATAGAAGGTGGAAATGTCAGCAAGAAAGGAGATGCCATACATGATTGCCATTCTAGGTTCAGAAGTTTCAATTTTATCATGAATGTAAATAGAAAGCTTTGAAGATTTCTTTCATGAATATTGGGATTTGGTTGTTAGGTGAAGATAGATTTATTTATTTATTTTAAAGATTTTATTTATTTACTCTTAGAAAGAGGGGAAGGGAAGGAGAAAGACAGGGAAAAAACATCAATGTATAGTTGCCTTTCATGAACTCCCTACTGAGGACCTGGCCCACAACCCAGGCATGTGCCCTAGACTGGTAATCGAACTGGCAACCCTTTGGTTCACAGGCTGGTGCTCAATCCACTGAGCCACACCAGTCAAGGCAATAGATTTATAATTATGTCCTTCTGATAGATTGGTACTTTTTTTTATGAAACATTCTTCTTTGTCTCTAGTAAAAATTCCTGCCTTAAAGTATATTTTGTCTGATGTTTTGGTTATTTGAGCTCTCTGTTAGTTACTGTTTCATGATTTGTCTTTCTCCACCTTTCTACATTTAACCTATTTATGTTTTTGAATCTGAAGTATATCTTTTGTGGGCAGTATTTAGTTGTATATTATTGTTTGTTTGTTTTTTTTTATTCCACCGATTTCTACCCTATGATTTGAGTGTTTAACTCATTTACATATCATATAATTATTGGTAAGGTAAGATCTATATCTGCTACTTTGCTGTTTGTTTCTATATGTCTTATATCTGTTTCTCTATTCCTTCATTACCCTTCATTACTGCATTATTTTGTGCTGAATGGACATTTTACTGCATCACTTTAATTCCCTTGTTATTTAGTTAGTTAGTTTAGCTAGTTGGTTATACTATATTTGTTAAGCCATTTTCTCAGTGGTTGCACTGAGGATTATGTTTAACTTCTTAGTTTGAAAAGATCTGGTTCACATTAAAAACAACTTAATTTCAACAATGTATAAAACTTTGCTCCAGTATAGCTCCACTTCCTCTTCCTGCTGTGTGCTAATATCATACAAATGAAATCATTATGCAGGTTAAACCCATCGATATGTTCATAATTATTACTTTGTATAGTTAAATTTTATATTAGATGGAAGAAAGTTACAAATAAAAATAAAATTTGTACTAAATTCTCTCGTAATCACCTATGCATTTCCCAGTGCTCTTCTTTCTTCATATTATCCAAGTTGCTTTTCACTCTCTTTTTATTTCAGCCTGTAGAACTCACTTTAGTATTTCTTGAGGAACAGATTTTCTACAGAGGAGTTCTTTCAGTTTTGGTTAATCTGGGACAGGCTTAACTTTATTTTCGAAAAAGAAAGATGATTTTTCTGGAGATAGAATTCTTAGCTGATATTCTTTCAACAGAGTGAATATGTCATCCCACTGCTTTTTGGCCATCATGGTTTCTGATAAAAAATCAACTGTTAATCTTATGGAGGATTGCTTGTATGTGATGAGATGTTTCTCTCATGATAATTTCAAGATTCTCTGTCTTTGACATTTCCACTACAATGTGTCTAAGTGTGGATCATTTTTAGTTTCTCCACTTAAGATTTGAGTTGCTTTGATGTATAGATTAATATTTTCCACCAAATTTGGGAGGTTTTCAACCATTATATTAAAATAATCTTTCTCCCTTTTTCTATTCTTCTGTGACTCACATAATGCATATATAATGCTGTTCCAAGTTCCCTTGGGGTGTTAACTTTTCTTTATTTTTTCCTTCTTTTACTTCTCACATTGGGTAAGTTTAACTGATCCAACTTCAAGTTCACTATTTTTTTCTTTGACAGTTTATGTATTCTGTTGAGCCCTTCCAATAATTGTTTTTATTTTCTTTATTGGATAATTCAACCCTATATTTCTATTTGATTCTTTTTTATGACTTCTATCTTTTTGTTGGCATTCTTTGTTTGGTGAGACACTATTCTCATTTTTTCTTTTAATTCTTCAGACATTTTTTTTAGTTCTTAAAACATATAAAATAGATGATTTAACGTATTTGTCTACTAAGTTCAACATTTGGCTTCCTCAGGACAGTTTCCATTGACTGTCTTTTTTTCCCTGAGTATGGACCATACTTTGTTGATTACAAATCTTTTCATTGTTTTGTTGGGAGCTGGATATTTAGAGTAATATGATATAGTAACTTTGCTAATCAAATTCTCTTCCCTACCCAAAGTTTGTTATTATTATTGTTGTATATAGTTATTGTTTTTACCTCTGCTATGTGTTTGCATAGTGAATTTTCTGGACTAATTCTGTAAGACCCATTTTCTTTGTTGTGTGCAGGCACTGAAATCTCTACTCGATTAGCTTTTTGGGCAGCTAATGATTAGAAAATTGTAACCTGAAAAGCTTTGAACTAGTAAGTATCCTCTTGGTCAAGGCGATACTGTGTTCATTAGTACATACCTGCTAAGCTCTGTCAGTGGACACCACTTCCTGCTTGCACAGAGCCCTCAATTTAGCATTCTTGCCACTACCACACAAACAAAAGTTGTTAGCCATGTCACAGTGAGCCCCAGTGACCAGGAAAGCCAATCTAAACTGATTTTGTGTGAGATGATTGTTAGAACATAAGACTCTCGCCCACAGAGCCAAGAGGAAAACTTGCCAGATCTTCAGAGGGCTCTTCAACCTTCCTGTTGAAAAAGAGAACCCTACTTCCAAATCACTTAACACTGATGTCACAGTTTTGGTCAGGGCCTTGTCACAACTGGCAAAATTCTTTTTCAGCTGAAAGCTGCTCGTGCATATTCAGAAATGCAAATTAGAATACGTGTCCTTCACTGGAAAGAAGTTAATAACCTGTAATAGCTGCCTCTGGCACTCCAGCACTCTTGTGTCCTCACCAAACAGTGGCCAAAGAGGGTGTTTTCTCACTGTAACCAGTTTTGTCTTTTGATGTGTGTGTGTACTAATAACCTGAGGGTTTATATTTCTGATAAAGGGACACCTTCTTCTTGGGCTTTTGTTTTTCATCTGAAATGTAAAAGATTACAAAACTAAACTTATACTCTTTAATGATAGGGTCCTGAAATTAGAAATCATGTTTAAACAATCTCATTTTATTAGCAAAGGAAACCGAGTTCCAAAGAAGCAAGGCACTTTTCCCCAGGTCCAACAACCCAAACTGGGAATTCTTTAGCCATTGTTTGCTTCTCTTTCCTCCAATACACACTATATTCTCTCATTTAATTGTTTTTGCATTTGTGCCATATCATCACTAAATTTCAGTACTTAAATAACGATATATGAAGAACTGATTCTAGACCCCTTACTGGGTCAGCTCTTCAGAACGATGAGATGAACAGGCTCATAATTAGGTAGAGGAAACACAACAGTTAACAAGTAAAATTATATATATTTTATTTCAGGGAGTATATCCATGTGGTCAGTTGATGACATATCTAATTATTTTTCATTTGTTGAACGCATGTTATATAAATACAATATGACAAATGTTCTGGAAGTTAATAATGTGAATGAGACACATCGCTGCTGGCCTAGAGTCTGCAAATGAATAAAGCAATCAGTATATAAACAATATGTTAGTGGCTGATGTCATTACACACCCAAACATACAAACAAATACATATACTCAAGACTATGGATGACCCTGTCCTACACTGTTTCCATATGTCCTATTATATCTTTTCATTATTTCAGCCATTTTTCTCTGTCTCAGCCATTCTGGCAGCTTATCCATCTTGAATCATGATATACGTACCTGGTGAGACAGTCTAGCATAGTGTGTAAGCATGTGGGTGTAGAAGCCACAGTGGCTGGTTGTGTCCCAGCTCTACTGCTTACTAACTGGTGGGGTAAATTAATCCCTCTGTTCCTCTCTTTCTTCAGTTGTATTACATGATGCTATCACGTGTGCACACAGATGATTAGTAAGTCTTACAAATTGATGTCCAACTTAATGAGTACCCAAATACTCCTTGGAAGGCTAGGATGGGGGCGTGGGACATTTGAAGAGCATTGTATTTGATAATCTTCAAGGTCTTATTTCAAGTAGATGTTTCTAAGACCATCTATATAACCTATACTTTGTAGATAAGGAAATAGGGCCAAGTAGAGACAAAAAGCTTTAATTATTTTCTATACCTGGTGTTCCTATGGTGTTTTGCTCTACTTCATGTATAGTACTCACCAGCTTTAACACGGACATGGGTTCAAGCCCTAGCCCTGTCACTTAACAATTGTGTTATTCTTGGCAACTTAACTTCCTGGAGCTTCAGTTTTTCATCTATAAAACAATAATAGTAGTACCTACCTAGTAATAATTGTTCTAAGCATAAAATGAGATGATATATGTAAAATTCCAGGCACATAAAATGTATCTAAGAAATATTGATTTTTTACCTTTTTCCCTGTGTTCATTCCTTTTCTTGTAGTATGGTTATTAATGAAGACCTTTAGTTTCCCGAAATAATGTTATTGGCTTAAACAGAAATTCCATAGCTTATTCTCATTTGTATAATCTTTTAATGCTTCTATCAATAGCTAGCACATAGTAAGTGTTTAATAAATGTTAGTTGTAGGAATGGATAATGGAGTCCTCTTCCGAAATCCAGATACCCTGAGGGATGAGGTAGAAGTAAACTTGAGTAGCTTAATAGTTCATTGTTATCCATTATTTCTTAGCATAAATTGCTTATAAGACTGCTAAACTTCAGGACAAATTACTTAGAGATGCTTCAGATGATGCCGAAAAACGTCAGTCTTGGTGATGAACAAAAAAATAATCTCTGGTCTTTCATTTTATCAATTATTCAATGAGTATCCTTTGAATTTCTTACCATACCTTTGTGTACAGGGATACAAAAATGATTAAAATAAGATCCCTGCTCTCAGCTACCTCACAGTGTAGTAGAGAAGACAGATCACAGAGCACAGAGTGCACTGTGTCATTAGTGGATATAGTAATATTATTAACTCCTCTAAGTGCTTAACATATACTAAGCAGTCTTCTAAATGCTATTCTTAAATTAACTCACTTAACACAACCATGTCTTTCAGTAGATAATGTTAACATTTCAATTTTACACATATGGGAAATGGAAAAAAGTTAAGTAACTAGCTAGAAATAACACAATTAGTAACTGACAGAGCTGGGGATTGAATCTCAGCAGTCTGGCTCCAGAGCTTCCACATTTCATAAAAGGCCCTTTTCCAAAGGGGAGAGTTCTGCTGAGTGGCAGGTCAAGCAGTAGCTCAACTGGTAAAATGGTAGAGCTTAGCAATTCAGAGTAGTGTCCCTGGATGGCACAGACTGGATTTCAATCCTGCCTCTGCTCTTTATTGACTGTGTAAATAAAGAGCATAGGCAGGTTTTTGGGGGGCAGGTTATTTAATCTTTATATGTGTCATGTTCCTCAACTAGAAAATGGGACTAATGATACACACCTTGCAGATATACAAAGATGGGTCTGTAAGTATAGGTACATATCAGATGACACTCTAGGAAGAAGGAAAATCATTACCTAGTGTTGGGTGCAGACAGAAAAGTGTTGGATGCTCCAGAGAACAAAGCAAAGAAAGGGTCTCATTGGGTCTCCAGAGTGTCTCCAAGGTGAGGGTGAGGTGACTGTAGGGAATCTTTACCTGTCCATAGGTGCCGTGTCATTGGCCTGATAGTGACTTTGTTTCTGAAACAAAAGTATTCCATCCATACAATGGGTATAATAATATTGGGCTCTAATAGGACATCAGGGAAATGCAAGATTGAGTAGAGAAAGAGATGTTCAAACTATCTTGGTTGAATCCTAACCTGATCATGGTCAAAGTGCTTAAAGAGTCTAGGTATTAGTGACCACGTTATTTTCTGACTCACATTTTCTGTTCTCCTGGTGCCACTCAGTCAGGTTCAAGGCCAGCGGTTGGCAGTGGAGTAGACCAAATCAATGCTTCTTCAAATCTGGGGAACTACACGTTTGCTTCCTCTGCTGCTCTCTGTACTGGCAGAGTGGCCCGCTTGACCTGCTAGTTTCAGTGTCCCTGTTCCCTGAGGCACTAACTCTGGATTGAGAGAAAGCTTTAGGAAGTGTGAAGGGCAGACTTATTTAGAAACTGGCACACAGCAAACTGGAAAAGAATGGTATTGCCCTTCTTGACCTGCTGAGCAATGTCTAAGTTTAGGAAAGTCTGTAGGACATTTGTTTCTGGTTTCCTGCCTTATCATCATTCAGAAAACACAGTGGAGTCCATGTAACCTAACCTGATTCAATGCAACTCACATCTGTTGGAAGTTGCTCTTACAATATATGATGTGTTGGGCTGAGTTTCATGGATAGGGACAGTGATGCTGTTATTAGGCTTTTGACAAATATCAGATTACTATACAGTGTAAAAGTGCCATGGGATAAACTCTGGGCATAGGGACCATGCACCAGGGACAGTCAGTTCAGCTTGAGGCTAGGGAGCTTTGGGAAGGTGTCATATTTGACTGATGAGTAAGAGTTCAAAGGAAGAAGAAGATATGGGTATGCTAAAATATATGTCCCAAAAATTATGATCTAATAGGGCACTGAGCATTTGAGATAATTTCAGGTGGTTCAATATAGTTGCAAGTTCAGATGTTGAAGGACAGAGTATCAGGGAAAAAAGTTTAGTGTTTGGAAATTGAGAAGATAGGATTTCTGATTCTCAAAAAGAGATGTAATCTTACTGCCTCACTTTTAACAGCCAGGACTTCAAAGGGAACATAGAAAGCATACATACTATATTACCCAAAGCTGGTCGGAACAGCTACGTGCTAGGGAAAGGAATCAATACTTGACATCTCTCAACAGACTGGAAAGACTTTTCAAGCTCAGCTAGATGAACCTTGAACAAAGTCCTGCTGCTTTAGAATCTAAAGAGTCAATTGCACCAGAAAGGGAGTGGAGTCCTGGTAGGCACATGTGCATATAAACACACATGTGCACACAGGTAGAAGGACCTGACATTTTATCTGTTCATAAAATCAAAGGAAGACAAAAGTATAACATGGTTGTGAAAAAAACTAATACCATCTTGGACTTTGTGGATAGATGGTGGCCAAATTCACGGATGCCGTGTGACATAGAGGAAGTAACAAAGTCTTGGGAGTCAGAGGACCTGACTCCACTACTTACATCTGTTAGGTCTTAAATCGATTCTGCAGCCTCAGTTTAATCATCTATAAAATAAGGCTAGTTGATAACTACCCACTCACTTGAAGTTTAAATATGAACACATGTAAATTGCTTAATATGATGCCTGACATATGAGTGGCCAAGAGACATTAATTTTCTTCTCTGCATTGACTCCATTCCTGAAATGAGGCTGAGCAAATTCAACCAGGACATCAGCAAACACAGTAAGAGTTACCCAGGTGAAGAAGATTTAGATGATCGGAGTGGGGGGCTGGACTTAGCATGCTCTCCTTATTTTGTTAAATAGAAAATAAGCAAACAAACATGAATGTGAAGAATGTGTACATTATTTGAGGGTTTTCATGTGGAAGGGAGAATAAGTTTATTTAGAATAGCTTTAGAAGACAGAAAAAGGTCAAAAGAAGAAGAAGGCTCTTCTCCTTTTACCTACTTAACCCCTGCTTATCCTTCAGATCAAAAGTCAAATGCCATTTCTTCCAAGCAAAATTTTCTTTGTAACTATATGTTTAAAGGTTATTCCTACAGCTGATTATTAAATTTATCTGATTACATGACTAATGTTCATCTCCCTGCTCATCTCCATGAAGGCTGGGGCCATGCCTATTTTCTAAATCACACACCCAGCCCTCGGCATGGACCCAGGTACATGGAAGCCCCTCACAGGAGTGTTGAATATGGTTCCTGCCCTCGAGCCTTCCAGTTCTGTTAGTGAGACTTCAGAGGAAACAGTGATACTAGTAAGGAGCTGCAGCCTCAGGACGGGGAAAGAGAAGAAAGCCCCAAGCCAAACTTTAGCAATCTTGAGCAGCGGAAGCCAAGTAACTTACCTAGAGTAATCGGTGCATTCTCATCCAATGGTTCGACTCTCCACCTCCAACTCTGGATACGTAATAGGGTCTTTGAGCAAGTGGCTGTGTTGCTGGGGTTAAAGGAGAGAAATGGCTTTGCCCATGTGAAGACATTTCAGAGTTAACGAGGTGGAAAACAGCAGGGTGAAACAAGGTCGTAGCCCAGGAGAGGCTTGCAGCACCCGAGGACACGGGGTCTCATTTGATTGGGAGGGTGTTTTCCTCACGCAAACGAATGGAAAGGAACCAAGAGGGAGTTACCTTGGTGATGAGCAATGATGGCAAGGGACTGGAGACATATGGCAAAGGCAGAAACGCAAAGTTATGTCAGCTTGCAGTGATTCATAAATAACAGCAAGAGGTCTGCAAAGGCAGATTGAAGGCATCCAGGGTGTTATGTAATCAAGCCCCAGTGAGGCATGAAGGCATTAAGCATTCTAATGTGCACAGTCTGACACGCCTGCTCTGTCGAAGAAGCCTCGGGTGCTGTGGCTCTAGAGACACAGTTTGTACCGCTGAAAAAAAATCCCCCCAAATAATTTTCTTAATGCTTTGATCCAACTTTGCTTAAATCTCTTAAAGACCTCTAGAAGCTATTTCTATTTCCGTCCATGCTCACTCATGCATCCAGTTATTAATTTATTCATCCAACAAATTATTTAGTATCTAGTTTGTGCCAGCCACTGCCACTACTCATGTTCAGTTGACAATCGTCTCTCTGTGAGATTATTACAAGAGTCTTCACGTTGGTGCCCCTGTCTCCAGTAATATTCATGCCTGATCTTTTCTAGGGCGATCATTCTAAATTGTGACACTAAATGTGTTTCTCCCCTGCTGTAACATACATTCTTCTATTTTTTTTTTTGTAAACAGCATCTAAGCGTTACTACCTATAAATTGTCCTACCTGTTGTGACTCAATTGACTGGTCAAGGCGTGGGCTTATGGCCTATCTGGGCCAATCAGAGAATCCCACTTTACCCTGGGTTAAGTGATTGGCTCAGATTTGAGCATATGCTACAAGCATATTTTCTGTGTACTAACTGGAACTAGGGCAGAGGCAGGACTCAAGAAGCAAAGGCTCCCGTGTTAATTTTCCGTTTCTGTGTAACAAACTACCATAACTCAGTGGCTTAAACAATGATGATGTATTAGCGTACGCTCTGTAGGTGAGAAGGCTTCATGGCATGGCTGAGTTCTCTGCCCAGACTAAAGAAGCTGAAATCACAGCAGAATCTAGTCCTCACAATTGTAGGACCGAGTCTCCAGATTCCTGGCTGGTCTGACGACCAGAGGCTGCTCTGAGTTCCCAGAGGCTGCCCATGCTCCTTGTTCCCTGGCACCCTCCATCTTCAAACCAGACCTAGTGTGTCAGGTCTTTCCTTCTCATTTTCTGAATCTCTTCCTTCCTCTTCTGTCAACATCTGGAGAAAATTTTCTGCTTTTTAAACATATTTGTATTGACTTTATTGGTATGGCACTGGTTAATAAAATTATATAGGTTTCAAATGTACAATTCTATAACACTTCATTGGTATACAGTATTGTGTGTTCATCACCCAGGGTCCAATTTCCTTTCATCACCATTTATCCCACTTGACCCTCCTCTACCTCCCTCTATTCCCCTTTCCCTCTGGTCATAGCCACACTGTGTCTACGAGGTTTTTGATTTTCTTACTTAATCCCTTTACCCTTTTCACCCAGCCCCATAACCCCTTCCTCCCGACAGCTATGTCTGTTCTCTGTAACTATGAGAGTAGAGTATTTCTATTTTGTTTGTTAGATTCCACATATAAATGAAATCATATGGTAAATTTTCCTGCTTGTAAAGAGCTTATGTAATTAGAGTGGGCCCGCTTGAATATCTCTTTATCTTAAGGTGAACTGTATAACATGATCTAATAAAATTTTTGAATTCTGCCTACTATATTCTCCTCCTTCTTTTTATAGGTTTTCATAGCTGTGAGGGTGGAGCTTTAGGGTGCATGGCTCCACCACGTGAAGAAATGCGTCTACCGAGGAAGAGAAGGACACCAGTAGGTACAGATAGAAAATAAGTAGATCTAATAGCCTTGTGATTTTGGTTTCAGTTAGGCCTCCCTGCCAGCCACCCTTCCAGCTGTGTGAGAGAATTGTTTACACAAACCATTCTCGGTTGGTTTATCATAACTTGCAAAAGAAGAACATCCGTACAAATAAACATGCTGAATGGCCACAGATTATTCATTGTCCTTGTGACAAGGACCAAGCATTGCACACAGGGCTACTTGGCATCTGGTTCCCGAACACCTCTCCACTCTCATATCTCACCGTTTGCTTCCTAAACAAACATATATGTGCATACAAACACACACACACTACTTGCTTGCTCATGCACACATAAACTGGCACACATGCACACACACACCCAGCTCAGTGTATGCCACGCATGCCCTTGAGCATGTCTGAATTTCTCTTACATAATAAGCTTTACCCTTTGCCTTGAAGAGCTCTTCCAGCTCCATTCCACAAAACTGACTCCTCCTTGTCCTTTTGTTTCCAATGAAGAGATCAGCCCCTCTAGAAGCTTTTCTTGACCATCCAAGAAAAGTTTGGGTACCTTATCCAGGTTTCCCATATTACCATAAGATTTCCCTGTAATATTACACAACACAATAATTGCAAATTCCTTTGCTGTTTGTCCTAACAGACTTGATGTTATGAAGGAAGGGCCCTGTCCCATGTACCATTATATCTCTTGAACTTAGCTCAGTGCCTAGCACAGAGTGATCACTGAGTAACTGTTGAATAAAGGAATGATTTGGGGATGATATAGCCATCATCTAA
This sequence comes from Phyllostomus hastatus, assembly GCF_019186645.2. Taxonomy (NCBI): domain Eukaryota; kingdom Metazoa; phylum Chordata; class Mammalia; order Chiroptera; family Phyllostomidae; genus Phyllostomus; species Phyllostomus hastatus. The sequence goes on along the minus strand of NW_025334017.1, from coordinate 43,699,778 downwards.
TAAAAAGTTAAAATCTCTCTAATTTATGGTAACTCAGATTGTACCCTGAACTCTCTCACTATATCTTACCTTGGATTCCTTTTCTTAAAATTTTCTGCTGTTTTTGACCTCTTGCCTAAACCTATGCACATAGGCTTTAAAAAGCTTTTGTACCTGAAAACCAACGCTATTTTCTTACTCTCCTTAGTATGTACCCTTTGTTTTTGCTTTTTTAGTGGGGACTAACTCTGGCTTCTCTAGCAGTGCCTTGGCAGCAACACTGCTGGTCTCTCCGGTTTGTGGGTCTAAACTTGGGATGATTCACATGGCTGCCAACTTGACAAATTGGACTTGGCTCTGGCAATAGGGAACAAGGCATCAGCTGTCAGACTATCATCTCCAGTCTCTTTGAACTGGAATCAATATTTTTTTCCTTCCACGTGGCTGCTTCCAATAATTTCCAGCCAATTCTCACCAAGACAGCAGTTACATCATTAGCTTCAGTCCATCGATGGGTGAAGTCTGGGACTAGTATAGCTGCTGAAAGCTTGGTATCTAATAAGACTGAGATGAATTCAAGTGCATGTCAAATTATAGCTTCACACTACGTGGTTAACTAGATTCTTTCAAAAGAATATATAACTCACTGCTTTGTCAAAATACCATCACACCCTATTACTAACATATGCCATTTTCCTTTATGTGTATTTCCTGCCAGATTGCGTGTGAATGTATTGGTGGTCCATTTTCATATCGCAGAGCAGTTAAATCTGATCGTACTCCTCAGGGCTGTGCGTTCCGGAGGAGTCTTGATGATAACACAGATTTGTACAAATGCTAACATCCTGATTCCACTGGAAACTGACATCAACTTATACCAACCTTGGTTCACAATATCTCTTTAAGTACAAAGTATTTGGCTTACAGGTAATTGTTTACCTCTGTCCCTTCTCTCCCCTACCCTCAATGGTGAATCCTACCAAAGGTTCATATATGTTGACTACCTTCCTGCTTGCATCAAAGTTCATTGCACTCTTTTCTCAGTGGGAATGTAGTTGAAGACTCAGAATACCTAAGATATGAACTCAAATAAGTTGAAACACTGATTATATGGTTGCCAGTGGTCAAGGAACTTTCTCTTCACTTTTCCCCACCAGTGAAAGTAAAATGCTTAAGCCCAGAACTCTCTCATGACCCTACTTGTCCCTAATTACTAAGTTCCCACTGAATTCTGACCTTCAAATATCTTAGGTTAGTTTTGTCATGCATTTTCTACATTCTTCAATAAACTACCTTATTTCCAACCTTACATCCTATTACGTGAGTGGTGCTAGGCTTAAATGGCTGAGTACCACTGTCTCATCTCACAGGATTCTATATGTTCTATACTAATCGTCCTATCTTTCTAACAGTCTCTAATTTTGTACTTATTTTTTTTTGTCCATAAGTGGCTTATTTGGAAGGGTGTGTGTGTGTGTGTGTGTGTGTGCACGCACACACACGTGCTTTACTTTTTAAACTTCTTAATAAAAACAATACAGAGAGAAAAATCAATTAAACTAAAAGCTAGCTCTTTGAGAAGATCAACATATTTGATGAAATTCTAGCCAGGCTGACCAGGAAAAAAGAGAGAAGAAAAAATTACTATTGTCCGAAATGAAAGAGGGTCACTACTGAGGTTATGCACATTGAAAGAATTACAAAAGAATATTATGAACAATTCATGCCCGCAAACTTGATGACTTAGAGGACATGAATCATTTTCTTAAAAGACACAACTGCAAAACTCATGCAAAGAAAAATAGATCATCTAGCAGACATACATCAATTAAAGAAATTAAATCAATGATTAATAACATTGAAAAAACACAAGGTGCTATGGTCTGACTGTTTGTGGCCCTCCCCAATTAAATGTTAAAGCCCTAACCCCCAAGGTCATGATATTAGGAAGGGAAGCCTTTGGGAGGTGATTTGGTCATGAGTTTGGATCTTTCTCTGAGGATTTGACACATATTCAATACCTTGAATATCCCAAATCACTAGGAACAACTTAAGGACCTAAGAACAGGTCTAGCAGAAAGGAACCTTTTTGTCGTTGAATCTGACACTGTGCTGCCGAACTCTGTTTAAACAGTGATTGCATCCACCTACCACTGTTCCTTGGTGTCTTGTTTGACAGTAGTACATACAGGGCTTGTTGCTGGCCACACAACACACACATTCCTGAAGCCCATGGTTGCCCATTTTAGGGCCAGGAATTTAAATTTGTAAGTAGAGGACTCTGTCTCATTCTCTGACGTTCTCCTGCTACGGAAAACTGTGCGTCCTCTTCTCTTGCAGTCTCCCTGTAGCATTGTCTCTAGTCCTCCGAAGTTCCTACCTGTGTGTACAATAAGGCATTCGCTGGGTCGGCTAAAGCTAAGATAAGGGATCACACAGGAGGTCTGCCAGGATAATAAACACCCAGTCAGTGTCTGCCCCAACAGTAATATCTTTCAAGGTTAAAGAACCTGGATTGTTGGAGCAGGATGTGCTGCGAAGACTTTGATCTTTATTGCTCTAGAATCTCCCTCTGTTTGGTGAAAGCACCCTGGTGGTAATCTCATAACTCACAGACAGAGTGTTAATGATTCAGATATCCTGGAATAAGCTTTACAAATTTTACCTCGTACCCACCATATGCTCAGAAGGACGCCGCCTGTCTGGGCTGTGCCAGTATTATGCTCATCTCCTATTTGGCCACCATGTCCCTCACATGCAATTAAAACTGACATTTTTCAGAAGGTATTTTTAGGTTTGATTTATCCAAGAAGTCCCTCTTTACATTCTCCAAAGACAAGGTCTTACTTTCAGATAGTTGTTGTGTTTTAACCACTTTTGCTATTAATCTTTGAAGGATGGCAGGGAAACTTGAGAGATTTGGGGTCATGGCTTAAAATGGACACTCCTCCTGAGAGATGTAAGATACCATTTCCCTCTTTTTTTCCTGTTTGCCAGAGGTATTTTTAAATAACTATTTCACAAATTCTTCACTTTTTCATCAACAGAGAACCAGAATTTTGCTGTTTAATTCTTCATTGAATGCTCAAGGCCTGAACCAGTTTCCAGTACACTCACTGGAGCTTTGTCAGAGAATAAAATCACTTATTTGGTGACTTACAAATAGATGTTGGGTGTACTCATGAATGAACTGCTCTCTGAAAAGTTTAGGAAGCAGTGTATGGTTTCGTGTTTACCTACCCAGAACATGGCATCATCCACACCTGTATGTAGTTTTCTTTCTTGTTCGTTACCAAGTGGTGGGCACACGGGCACCATGGAACTATGAGTTTATGCAATTAATCACCATTCCAATGCTTTTACACATTCTTGACTTGGAAAGGAGCAGGGTGTCTATAGCTTTCCCTTAACGATGAAGAGCCCTGCCCTTCTCCTGAATGTTGTTCACATTCCCTTCCTGGGGATGGAGAATATCACTCCTGCTTGACGCTTTCTTTGCCCACTCTTCTGCTCTTCAGATATCAGGGGATCATGAAAATGAAAATTCTCAGGATCTAGTCTGGGAGGTGGGCCCATGGGCTGCAATTCTTGAGAAAAGACAGGGACTTATTAGTTTTCCTTAGCTTTAATTCTCTTCGAGGAGTCTTCTGCACACAGAGCAAAGTGAGCGCAACGTCTGGGTACTTTGAGCCCTGAGGCTGCTGATTGTGCTGGGCTGACATCTTAAAATGGTGAAGTTTCTTACCACGAATGCCTCCATCCTCTATATATTTCCTGTATCTGGAGGCTAGTCAGTGAATGCTTTTCCATTGGTTCCAGGCATATACGCACGGGTGAGTTATAGCCAATAAGAACAAGCCTAAAACACAGTCAAACTTGTTTCCCAAGCTGCCCTAGTCTTTACTGCCAGCTCCTGGGGCCCACCAGACACACGTGAATGGGAGATGGTAAGACAGCTTGCCATGAATCTTTCCTGGCAGGACACAGGGGAGGCCCATTTCCAGGGTCCTTTTATTCATCTCTAATCCTTTGCTTAGAGCCCCTCAACCTGTAGAATACCAGGGCTGTGTTCCCTTACTTATCACAGCCCCTTGGCCTGTGTCCCAGGCTACCTTCCAGAGAACGGATCAAGGAGGCATTGTCCGTTTTGCGGGATACTGGGGTCACCTTGCCTTGGAAACTTGGCAAGACCTTGAGAAGCCTGAAGAGGCATACCCACACCTTGATTCCTAGTCTGTGAAACCGAAGTCCAGAATTTGCACAGCAGGGCCTTTGCTGGTCTGCGGCTCATGGGAGGGATCTTTGTTTCCTTTCCTAAGTAACTTCAACCCCTGTAGAATTTGAGTCATTTGACTCAGCTGAGAAATAAAGACATGTTTTATGCAGATTAGCATAAGGTGATGCTTATTCTAAGTGCTCCTGTGATGGAAATCAAGGACCTACAACCCAGGTTATTCTATCCAGCATAGCTATCATTTAGAATGGAAGGGCAGATAAAGTGCTTCCCAGATAAGGTAAAGTTGAGGGAGTTCATCATCACCAAGCCATTATTATATGAAATGATAAAGGGAACTATATATGAAAAAGAAGAAAACCAAAACTATGAACATTAAAATGACAACAAATGCACAACTCTCAACAACTGAATCTAAAAAACAAACTAAGCAAACAAGCAGAACAGGAACAGAATCATAGACATGGAGATCATTTAGAGGGTTATCAGCTGGGAGGGGAAGGGGGAGAATGGGAGTAAAGGTTCAGGGATCAAGAAGTACAAATCGGTAGGTACAGAATAGATTGGGGATGTTAAGAACAGTACAGGGAATGGAGTAGCCAAAGAACTTATATGCATGACCTGTGGACATGCACTGGGGGAGGGGAGTGTTGGAGGAAATGGGGGTACCGGGCAGAGGAGGGCAAAGGGGGAAAAATTGGGACAGCTGTAATAGCATAATCAATACAATATATTTTAATAAGAGAAACTCTCTCCATCATGAAAACTCCAGCACCAGGAAATAGGTTCCTTTTCAGTATGTGCTCTCGGGGGACATGGCCCCCAATGTCTTCAAGCCCCTGTTGGTGAGATCTTGAGCTTCATGGATTGCTTCCAAGACTGGGCGTTGTGCTCTACCAGCCTTTTTTGTTTCTCTGCCTCTAACAGAGGCGCTTATATAGACAACATCCTGGCACTAGGGCAGAGCATCCTAAAAATAGCTTTATATTTTGATAATACTATTTCCCTTCAGTAATAAGAGATGTAACTTTCTTAATAATGTTCCCTAATGCTGATGTGATCTTTTGAAGCTTGTTATAGGAAGCTTCTCATCCTGGGCCCGATTCCCTGGCTGTGCTAACTATAGCCATCTAATTTTTCCTTCAGGAATCAGAACCTTTTAAAAATATGTTGTGTGCAGGAAGGTGGGTGTGCAGATCAATTTCTGTCGTTAATCCACCAATCATCCAACTTCTTCCTCAGGAGGGTTATTAGTATAAATAGCTTGTCATAGCTCATAGAAAGTATGTAGGACTCATTATCCTGTAGATGGGATTTGAAATTGACTCTAGACTATGTCATACCACTTCCTGGTCCCTCCAACCACTGATAGATTCTCTGAGTACTGACTCAGTGTAAGAAGTAATCCTTTTCATTTCCCTCAGCCATTCTTGTAGCAATTACATCCCACTTGAATGATTCAAGAAAACTAGTAACTATATGAATCATGTATTAGCAAGATTCACATGTAAAAAAGCATCTTGTAATGAGTTCACACAAGCAACAAAAACACGTCTTCCCCTCTGTCTGCCCCTTTCAAAATAGAGGGAGGATACCTCTGCCCTCCCTTCCACTCTGTTAAATTCATATATACGTAACAGAATGGGAAACAGGTGTTCACCAAAAATTTGTACACAGTGGTTCACAGAAGCACTATTCACAATAGCCAAAATGTGGAAACAACCCAAATGCCCAACAATTTATGAATGGATAAATAAAATGTGATATGTTCAGATGATGGAATGTTATTTAGCCATAAAAACAAAGTACTGATACTGCTTACTGTAGCTACAACATAAATAAACCTTGAAAGCATTATACAAAGTAAAAGAAGCCAGACGTCAAAGGGTACATATTGTTGATCGCATTTATATGAAATATAAGAATTGGCAAATCCACAGAGACAGAATGCATATTAGTAGTTGCCAGAGGATGGGGGAAGGAGGGGAACTTCTAAAGGGACACTGGGTTCCCTTTTTAAGAGATGAATGCATCCTGGAATTAGATGGAGATGACAGTTACAAAACACTGTGAATGTATTAAATGCATTACATTTGTTTGCCTTAAATTAATTAAAATGGTAAGTTTTATGATATGTGTATTTTACTACAATAAAAGCATTGGAAATTGTAAGACAAATTAATTAGAATCCTTATATATCATAGGATTGGGAAAGGCCTTTCTACATACAAACTCCTAAAGCCATAGATAAAGGATGAAACAATATAGCTACTTAAAAAATTCAAAACTTCTGTTTGATATAATGAACCATAATAGTGTTTACGATACATTTGCAATGTACTTAAGAACCAAAATTAAAACCTTGAAAATATAAATATATTCTACAACTCAATAAAAACATTAAAAACAATATAATGGTAATGACTATAAAGGAAATTCACAAGATACAAATCCTTTTGAACACAATCATGCTTCACTTAACTCATATTTTAAAAATATAAACTAAGAAGTAGTTTTTATACATATGAATTTAAGACAGTAAAAACAGCCTAGGTAGACAAGAGAGTATATAAATGGGTACTCATATGCTACTGGAAGTTTAAATCACTACAGTAATTTTGTAATTTTTATCAAAATTTAAAAAGTTGCATAACCTGTGTCCTTCCAATTCCACTTAAATAATTTTAAACTATAGAGCTTTATATTATAAAAGTAATAGCACAAGAGTCTTAAGATATCTATATAAGAATTTTTATCACACTCTGTGCCCATATAAGTAATGTCAAAAAGAGAAACAGCCTAAAGAACTTCCAATGGGGTGGGGATCATTTAAGTTAAATGGAACATAGTGAGGTATTCTACAACTATTAAAAATAATACAGCGGAGCTAACAAAAGTGTATCAAACTGGAAAGGTATCTGCTATACACAATTATGTGGGAAAAGGAGGCGCTGAACAATATTTATGGTATGATCTCAGAACTTAGTATGGGAAAGGGTAGACAGGGAAGGATTTTATTGTTTTATTTTTGTACTTCAAAATACATTTGTGTCATCATGATCAAATTTTCATTTATTTTTGCTTTTTTGCATTTTTTTGTACTTACAAAAGATAATTATATTTTTCTGTCTTTACAATTTTGAAAACAAAGATACCTACTTTGTGCTCTTTGAGAACAATCAAGGAGTTTCCATTGTGTCTAGATGTTCTGCAGAGAATTGTATGCCCTCCTGGTCTCAGGAGGAGTTCGCCTTCCCTCACCTCCCCTTTTGGCTTCTGGCATGCATCTTGCTGCAGCTCAAATTTCCTGTGAGTCGAGACCTCTGTTTTCACATAGGTTAATGGGGAGATGAGCCTTGAGAGTTGATGAACTGTTACCTCATTTGCACAGCCCTCCAGGGCTGAGGTTTGCATTTACAATTTTCTAATTTGTAAATGTGCTGCCAGAAATAACAACAAAATATGTCTCCGGGCATCCAGAGTCTGGTTGTGGGATCTGAAATATAAACAGATGAGCGCAAGTTAGCAGGTGGCACACAGTCTGTTTATACCCTCTCACTCTGTGCCCATAGCCTGCCTCCTCAATCGTCTTTCTTCATCTGCTCTTCATCTGTTGCCCTTCTCCTCTTCTTCATCCTCATCTTCATACATGCTGGGTTTTTGTAAATGCAGCAGTTCCTTGAGAGAAATGGCTTCCTGTTTGTATCGTAGTCCAACAATACCCAATAGCCAGACAAGACTTAAACTTGGATGACGGGGGACAAGCACCTGTCAAGCCTGTTAGGTAGATTTATGGTAAAGTGGCCACAATTGCCGGTTTGTGGAAGGGATGAACATCAACAATTACATTTTGGTCATGCCTAATATGAACTTTTTGAGAGATGTTTGGGTGGAATCCACGAATCTGGGGTATAAGAGAGAGCTGGCTGCAGACACTGGGTAAGGAGTCACCAGCATCTCTAAGATCACCTAGCTAGCAAGTGGCAGAGTTGGATTCACACCCTGGATGTGTGAATCCCAAGCCCTGAACTATAGCTAATATCCAATGTTGCTGAATTCTTAGATGACCCCAAGATCTGCCCCAAGGTTGAGATTGTACAGGTGGAATTATTTCCATTGATAGTGGCCCTTGCCATGCCTCTATCTCCAGAACTTCCTTCCCTCATCCCACACCCTTAAGGGGTCTCGGAGCCCTCCAGCACTTTGCTATGCTGTCACAGGCTGTATTTGCAGAAATTGGCTCTAGGCTTCTGCAGTTTCAATCCAACAGCTTTTTGTGAGTATTTAGCTCATGTTGGCAAATGTGAACAGTAATCACGTTCCAGGTAAATATGTTGGCTTTTCATCAACCTAGGAGTCAGGTAGACTGAATAACAAATTAGAGCACATTTCTTTACAGCTCTTTCTTTACTAATATGTACAGAAAGTGGGTAAGAAAAGAAACCTGCTATAGGTGTCAGGCTTCCTTAGTTATCTGATAGAATAAGCAGTTGGATGCATCTTTTCAAATGTGGAAGTTGTAGGTCTTGGAGGGGGTGGTGATAAATTGTGGCCTTCAGGCATGCCAGAAATGTGAACTGCAGTTGGTGGGGGCTGGATGGGTCCTTAAGGGCTATCTGTTCCCAACATGTCACTTTGCAGATAATGAGACAACTGGTTCCAGGAATGTATGTGATTTGTCCAAAGTCACACAGTCACTGGATGGCAGTAGACACTGGGTCAGATTTTCTGAACACTCCAGAATGTACACTGATAGAGCCTCAAAGGCAGGAGACAATCTGGGAGTAATTCTAAGGTAATGGGAAAGTTAAAACAGTTCAGCTCCATCTATCCACCCACCATTTAACTTCCTCTAAGATAACGCTGGTAGCTTCAATCCCAAACTTGCAACTATAGGATTTATTAGACCAACCAAAGCAACCATTTTATAGAATACCAAGCCTTGGGTAACAGGCTGAGAATCACAGGATCCCTCCCTGCTTGTCTTGTTTTGCACAATTAGCAGAATAGACAGCCCTTTATGCAGGGCAGTAGGAAGCTTAACCCCATGATAATGTGATCTTATCATCTGTGAGGCATGGCCCATGAACCAGCCATGCCTATGAACCTTGTGATATTATAGCATAACAGAGTTGCAATTGCACGGATTGGTTTAAAGTCCAGAGATACCAGTTATTAGCAATGTGATGTTTGTGAAACTACTTAGCCCTCAGAACCTCAGTTTTGTAATTTGTAAAATGAGGATTAAAAATGCCTAATACTTGTAGGACTATTGAGGGGATTTAAGAGGGTGATGCATGAGTATTTCTCAGCTCAGTGCCCGACACACAAAAAGAGCTCAGTAAGTGGTTTTCAGAAAATGTGGTTGGTGTCTGGAAGAATTTGCTGGGACTCTAGGCTGTATGTAAAGCTAAGAGATGGAAAAAAAAACCCACCACATTTTTAAAGAAATTCCCAAGAAATGATTAAACTTGAGATGTTGGTTGATAAAGCAAGGTGAGACTTTTGATATTTCATTAGAATATTGTCTACATCTTTCTCCCAGATCTTTCCAAGGAAACTTCCTAGACTGAAAAAGACTTTTTTTCTGACATAGATTAAAAAAACACTTGTCTCTCCCATAATTTTCAATGACTTGAGTCAGTATTTACATTTATTTATTTATTAAAAAACAATTATTACTTCTGGCAAGATGGAGGCATAGGTGGACCTACTCTGTCTCCTCACACAACCAAAAGAAGGACAACAACAAATTTAAAAACAAAAAACAACCAGAACTGACAGAAAATTGAACTGTATGGAAGTCCAACAACCAAGCAGTTAAAGAAGAAACATTCATCCAGACCTGTGAGAGGGGTGCTGATGGGCTGCTGGGCGGAGAGGACCTGTGGCAAGGTGGCAGCTGGTGGGTTCAGCGAGGTGGTGGACTGCAGATGGGGTGGTTCCACATTCGGGTGCAGATAAACCATGAGGAACAACTGGGGAGCAAGACAGACCACACAACCCAGGGTTCCAGAGAAGGGAAATAAAGCCTCAAACTTCTGATTGAAAACACCTGTAGGGGGTGAGGCGGCAGCAGGAGAAATTCCCAGCCTCACAGGAGAGTTTCTTAAAGAGACCCAGGGGGTACTAGAACATACACAAGCCCACTCACCCAGGAATCAGCACCAGAAGGGTCCAATTTGCTTGTTGGTAGTGGAGAAAGTGACTAAAAGCAGGCAGAGAGCAGAGCAAGCAGCACTGTCCCCTCTCTGACCCCTCCCCCACATATAGCATCACAACACAGTGAGGTGGGTTGCCCCGCCCTGGTGAATAACTAAGGCTCCACCCTTTACTATGTAACAGGCACAACCAGACCCCCCCGCAAAAAAAAAAATGGCACAAATGAAAGAACAGATCAAAGCTCCAGGAAAATACAGCTAGGTGATGAAGAGTTAGCCAACCAATCAGATGCCCAGTTCAAAACACTGGTAATCAGGATGTTCACAGAACTGATTGAACTCAGTCACAAAATGAAGGAATAAACAAAGGCTACCCAAAGTGAAATAAAGCAAAATATACAGAGAACCAACAGTGACGGGAAGGAAACTGGGACTCAGATCGATGGTTTGGATCAGAAGGAAGAAAGAAACATGCGACCACAACAGAATGAAAAAACAAGAATTCAAAAAAAATGAGGAGAGGCTTAGGAACCTCCAGGATATCTTTAAATGTTCCAACATCTGAATCATAAGGGTGCCAGAAGGAGAAGGGGAACAGTAAGAAATTGAAAACTTATTTGAAAAGATAATGAAGGAGAATTTCCCCAATCTGGCAAAGGAAATAGACTTCCAGGAAGTCCAGGAAGCTCAGAGAGTCCCTAAGAAGTTGGACCCAAGGAGGAACACACCAAGGCACATCATAATTACATGAGCCAAGATTAAAGATAAGGAGAGAATCTTAAAAGCAGCAAGAGGAAAGGAGACAGTTACCTACAAAGGATTTCCTGTAAGGCTGTTAGCTGATTTCTCAAAAGAAACCTTGCAGGCAAGAAGGGGCTGGAAAAAGCAAGGACCTACATCCAAAATTACTCTATTCAGCAAAGCTATCATTGACAATGGAAGGGCAGATAAAGCGCTTCCCAGATAAGGTCAAGTTAAAGGAGTTCATCATCACCAAGCCCTTATTATATGAAATGTTAAAGGAACTTATGTAAGAAAAAGAAGATGATCAAAAATATGAACAGTAAAATGACAACAAACTCACAGTTATTAACAACCGAATCTAACACAAAAGCAAACTAAGCAAAAAACTAGAACAGGAACACAATCACAGAAATGGTGATCACATGAGGGTTATCAGTGGGGGAGTGGGAGGGGAAGAGAGGGGGAAAAGGTACAGAGAAAAGTAGTGTAAATGGTAGGTAGAAAAGAGAAAAGGAGGGGTTAAGAATAGTATAGGAAATGTAGAAGCCAAAGAACTTATATGTATGACCCATGGACATGAACTAAAGAGGGGAATGTGGGTGGGAAGGGTTGTGCAGGGCAGAGGGGAATAAAGGGGGGGGATGGGACAACTATAATAGCTTAATCAATAAAATACATTTTTTAAAAAGCAATTATTTAGCACCATTCTGCACTAGGCATCTTCTTAGATGAAAACATAAACTGGAGTCACTTCATCTGCCTTCCAAGACCCCACCAGTTTGCTCTTTCATTCCTGCCCCAATGTCAAGGATGCCAGGAAATGAAATGGGCTTAGAATGATATGATCCAAGATTTGGAACTGATCTTCGTGTGTGCATACAGATAGTCTTTGATTTACAATGGTTTCATGTATGATTTTTCCACTTTACAATTGTGTGAAAGTGATACACATTCAGTGGAAACCATACTTTGATTTTAGATTTTGATCCCGTCCAAGGCTAGCTCTATGTGGTCTGATACTCAGATGATGCTGGGCAGTAGCACCTTCTTCAGGGCTGGTTCCACCCTAAGTCTGATTTTCCTTATAGTCCAAAAACAATTGCCAACAATTTTTTAGCACTGCATGCCTTCATTTTCACATCCAACAGGAAAGAAAATCTTTGGTTCAACATTTGTGTTATTATCTAATATTTACTATTGATAAAATATTTATGATAAAATCTTTTACTAATATTTAGACTGGCTTCATTTACATATTCATCCATAGTCTATCTCTGACTAGTCTATCTCTATCTCTGACTAGAGATAGACTACGGTTGACTATGATAGACTAGAGATAGACTATGGTTGACTATGATAGACTAGTTCCTTCCCCTGTGGTCAGAGGGAAGGAACACACTACTTGGCTTAGCTCAGTTTTTATATGTCCTGAGAGACAAAGAAATAAAGTCACTTTTTTAAGATCCCAAGGCTAACTATCTACTAAGACTTTAATTATGTGTGTGTGTGTGTTTGACATACCACATACCATGAATTATTTGTAAATATAATGTACTCTTTTCCTCATTCACCAATAAAGAAGTGTAACTACTTGTATCTAGTCTACACAGTCATCTTTCTAATTCCACCCATGGCTTTTCCATTGACCAAATTTGTGATCCTCAAGCAAGTCCTACAACCTGTGCTAGCCTGGTTTTCTCATCTCTAAAGTAGGAAGGGGCATGTTTGTCCTGCATCCGGTCAAAAGCATTAATGGCCACAGACACACTCATGAATTTCAAAGGGTTTCACAAATATGAGTATACAATGTCATTGTTATTACTGGTGGTATCAGTTTTTACCAGCTGTTAGCTCCTCTGACTATGATGGGCACTGATCATCACCAACCCCCTTGACTGCAAACTCTGCAAATACAAGGATCAGACCTGTCCTGGATAGCGATTTCTGACCCCAGAGCACAGTTCTGGCCACATGGTATAGTGCTCAAGAATAATTTGTTGAAGGAATAATGTAATCCACATTCATTAGCCTGAGATTTAGAAAGATGGAGCCTTTATTCCATATAACCTTGGGCAAGTCATTCAAACACAATGTGTTTCTCAGTTTTCATCTAGAAATAGGGATAATAGCAAGGGATAAGAGTTAAATAAAAACATACACATAAAACTCCTGGAAGAGTGGTTAACACAGGAAACACTCAGAAAATCGACTATGCTTATTTATGACATGCTGCTCATTTTGCACGTTTAGAACTATTCGAAGTCAAAAAGGACAGTCAAGTCAAGAGTCCCTGAGTGCTTTCTGTCTTGCTGGCCCAGTGCTGGCCACGGGGTCTACACGGATAAAAGACTCACATTTTACCCCGAGAAAACCCTAACTGGAGGGCCACTGGGGACCAAGCTGTCCTGGATTCCCCTCTGTCCTGTGAGCACCAATTTCAAATTCCACAGGAGGGTGTTTTTCTCGGCTTCAAAAGATAGCTGGGCTTTCAGGTGTTGAGATGAGTCGAAACTCAAACATGTGGTGAGGGAACGGAGGGAGCCTTTATAAATAGAAAATAAGTAGGAAGAGATTTTATTGAGGGAATAAAATAAGCTCCTGGACAGCCCTCAAAATAGGGCAACTTCATAGAAATATCCCAGTTTGAAATGGCTTGTTTAAAATGACTTGCCCCTAATTTGGAAGGTTTTTATCCATGGTGATGAACAGAATCTAAAGAAGATCTCCAATGGCCTCTTTTTGCTTCCACTGGACCCAGAAGTTCAAAGCTTCTATTTTCTATCCTATCCAGAGGCAGGGAAAGCAAATCGAGTATTGCACAGACGCATAAGCAATCATGAAGTCATTTGGGGGCATTATTTTATCCAGATTATTCTAGAAATAAAAATTTCTTAGGGAGAAATGACTAAAAACATAAGTGTTTTAAAAATAAACCTGGAAGAAAGGAAATACAGAACTTACAGTTCATTTAAGTTCAGCTCCGTAGCTAAGATAGTTTTAGCACCTGGCTTAAATATCCGAGATGTGGGGGGATTTGTTGAACTCCTACTTAATGGTGAACTCCCAGAAAAGGGGATCCAAGAGAGAATAGATCAGTGATTTTCCCCAGAAGCAATTCCAAGCTGGAAGTGGGCCCCAGTCTATAAAAGGACATTCCCTGCCGACCTTCTTAAGGAGCCACTTCCTGGCTCATTATGTTCCTGATTGCTTTGGTTTAAAAAAAAAATCCTTAGGCTTTCCTGGGGAACACAGTTACGGGGCTATGTATAGACAATCCGTTGTAACATCCCCACTTCCTAGATCGTTCTGGGTTTTTCCTCAATACCATACCAAAGAACTGCTTACATCTTCACCTCATGCACTGTAGGTTATTGCTGTGTCTGAGGTTCAAGGAGCCAACCAAGCAAACTATTGTCTAGTGCTTCTCAGAACATCAGTTTTGAGTTATGGATGAATCCTCCAAGTCAATGAGCTTTGCAGTCTTGTCTCCCCAATCCCTGTCATTCCTATTAGACAAGTACCACGAGTATTTTCATGTAGGGACTACTTAGGCTTGGATGCAATGAGGAACAGTGGGAAAAATTTTTAAGGAGAAAAGAGTTATTTTTGAGGCATCTATTTGTTTATTGATAAGGTCGTTGCATGTTTTCAGGCAAATGGAAGAAGTTCTACTTTGGCAATATAGACTAGAGACCTCATGGGCACAGTCCGGTCATGATGCTGGGGTGCCAGTTTCCCTTTTCCAAGTCCAGGATGCAAACACTATGGAATCTCCAATCTCTCTTTTCCGGGTGATGCTACAGGTGTGGCTCCTTCTAGTGTTTGTTGTGGCAGCAGTAGCAACCTGGATGGCAGCCAGGGAAACATAGCAAGCCACGGCAGGGGGCAGAAGGTGTGTTGGTCTGAGGTGATGGAAAAAAATCCAGTCCAATGGAAACCCCTCAGTTGATATTATGCCAAAGAAATTTTGGCACTTCCACTTTATCTAACTGCAAGTCATCCTTGAGTCCAGGCTTTGAGGAGACTTTCATATAATCAAACTGTTCAGACTGGTCAAGATATCAAATCCCAAGTCTTGGCTAAGTGTCCCCCCGTGAGTAAGTGCTCCCCCATCCAGTATCATAGTCTGCTCACCCGGTTCACCATCCTCAAGACGCACTTCCACGTGTGTTCTTCCGCTTCTGCAAGAACATAGTAGACTGTGCTTCCTCCAAGTGTTCCAAGTAAAGTGCCCGTGCCTGTTTGCCAGAGTCAAAGGACGGTGCTCGTTAATGTTACTACCACCACTTTACAAATAAAGAAAATTGAGCTCTAAGAGGCCAAATGACTTGCTCAGGATACTACAAATAATTAAGAGAACAGTGGGATGAAACCTAGGTTCCAAAGTTTCAAATACATGTTCTCTCTTGCAAACAACCAATTAACTTCCCATCAGCCCAATGACATGGAACCAAAGGGATCATCTGTTGTAAACAGAAACTTCTACCACATAACATAAGTCAGAGCCAAGTTAAAATGGACTTTGATTCGTTTACTGTTTCAGATGATGAGAGACAATGTGGCCCTTTGAAGACAAGGATGCTAGTGATTCTTTTGAAATATTTGATATCTCTGAAGCCCTGAACTCACAACATCCCTGGGAGTTAAGGAGGACAAAGGAAGACAAGACTTAACACTTTGACGGCTCTGCTGGGGAACATACAGTTCTGAGAGTTTGACTGTTTGGCCAGACTCTTTCAACTTTCCGTGGTGGGGTTGCCGTTGTAACCCAGTCACTTCTGCTCCAAAGCTCATTCTCTGCCTACTAATCCTCTCTGAGCATTTTAACTTTATTCAACAATTTGTTAGTCCACCTTCTTCAGGTTTAACTATGACTGGTGACCATTCTCAGTTTCCTCTATTTGCTGCTCACATCCTTTTCATAGTGGGTTACTATGGAGACATGACATATTATCAGTCTCTCTGTGGGATAGTGACCTGGCATATTTAAAAAATGTTCTGTGTTTCTTAGCAACTCGACCAATATTATCCATCTTTGCCTCCACGATCCGTTCTTTTGCTGCCGCACATGAAACCTGGATGATGGGTGAGCTTCTGGGGATGGGGATGGAATTTTTAGAGAGGAAGTGAGCATTACATGCCTCCAATACAGACCGCATTCCATCCACTGCCTGAGTGACGGGGACACTGGAGGTGAGTAACTAGAAACGTCTTACGTGATCGGACAGGGGTACGCACTTGTTGGCCTTCCCTGCTTAGTCCTACGTTGGAAGCAGGGACAAGAGTTAGGAAAGCTGCCAGTTGTTAATCAAGTCCTGGCCATTTGAGGCCAAGGACGTTATCATTTAGCATCCTGGACTGCCACTAGAGAGAGCAGGTTAGCTTCCTGCAAGTCTGGCTTACACCGGGCTGGCTTGCCAGGTAGCTGATGGTAGAGAAGAGGCTGGTTTCCCAGGCAGGCTGCTGCAGGTTGTGGGGCAGAGTTCTATTTTTGTATACGGACTGAGGGTTGTCTGTTTCTATAGTCAGTGTCTGAACATGTTCGTCTACTTCCTTAAACGTCTCGAAACCAAAGAAAAGGACTTACCTGTGAACATCCAGTACCTAGCAGTGGCAGATGAATGCGGGTAGATGGGTGGACAGAAGGAAAGACAGAAGAAAGGGAGAGGGAGAGACAGAGGGAAGGAAGAGTGAAACATAATAAGGGAGCTTTTCTGCCGAGGGGAGCACACAGGCAACAGGATGGGAGCTGAACCAGATATGAACACATTATCGGAGGGAAACAGTGAGCGCGTTGGCTTCTCAGGAAGCAGTGACTCCCTAAGTGAACAGTGTTGAACCCGGTTGATTTACAATAACCCTCAGTGGGCCTCACGCAGCAGCGAAGCTCAGGGGCGAAGACAGATAAGGTGGGTCACACAGTGAGGGGCAAAGGCGACACAGAAAATGATGGCTCTAATGGATCTCAAATGCTTTAAAATGCAATTGTAGTTTTAAAACCACTTGTTTCAAAATATACTGCGGCTTTATGGAGCTTCAGGGAAATAATCTAATCCACTGCAGTGACTCTCCTGAGATTTTCATTAGTTCTCTGAAAGCCTTATGTTTTATAAACCTGAAAAGATGATCCCTCTGCTGGGTGGGACTTGAGGCCAAATTTCCTGAGGATAGTGTGTCTCAGTGGAATCCTTTCCTGAACCTTTTGCAAAATGTGTTTTGGGGGTGGCAGGTGGGGTGGAGTGGGGGACCGGTGATTAGCTGATTCATCCCCAGCAAGGTTCTCGTGTCAATTGATTTTGGAGACTTCCTGCCTCTCTTGCCCCTCGGAAGTGGATGGTGGAGGCATTACCTCACAGAAGGCTCAGAATCTTGCCGTTAAAAAGATTAATTAGCATTTAAAAATGTGCCTTGTTCCAAAATGTAACTAACCACAGAAATCTGTTTCTGTAAAACGCCTAGTTTTGTGAAATCTACTTGGGTATTGCGGCTTTAAATTTTCATTTTCACGGGTGCCAAAATTCCATGGAGAAGACAGCATCAAAATATGTCTACCTGTCTAAATTCTTGCTTACCCTAGTGCCTTCTGCTCTGTGTTAAAGTTTGAAAGGTGCCTTTACAGCATCATCTCTTCCGATCCTCAAATTTCCGGTGAGACCGTCAAAGGAAAGATCACGTTGCCCATTTTATAGCTGAGAAAACTGAGACCCGGAGCGGTTCATCTGACTAAAAAGAAACAAAAGCATGAGGAGTGGAGTGCATCAGCGGGCTGGACATTTACTCTTTGTTCGGAGATTTCTCCAGTTTTATGATTCCATTGATGGTTATATACGTGCATGTGTACATATATTTATTTATGAATACAACTCCCCAGACCCTCTCTAAGACCTAGAAAATCAGAATCTCTCAAGGTGGGGGCTGAGAAGACCCTCCCAGGATTTCAGTGCCCGCTGATTTCGCGAACTGTTGTAAGACATGAAAACTCATGGAAAGGTTTTACCAAAGGAATGATATTGTTAGACAAGTTCCCACACTGGCCATCATAAAATGTCGTGATCTGCTGGAAATGACTGAATCCTAACCTACTTACATTTCCACCAATGGTAGCATATTAATTTCTGTAGCCTACCCATAACCAGCACAGCGCTGGACTCTGGAGACATACTCAAAGTTGCATCATTGGTTGATGTATTAATGTTCCCTCCTAAGGGCAGGTTCTGTACAGGACAGACTCTATAGCCTGCATGCCTGTTGATCCCTTTGCAATCAGGCATCTTCCCATTCGTTCAGGGTCATCCCTTAGACCCTCCATTTTCTTCCCTTGAATAGTCTTTCATACCTCTGAGCTTTTACATATGCAAATCTTTTGCTGGGATAGTCTTTATCTTCTCTCCTCTTCATCCAACTAGTAAATTCTACCTTTAAAACTCAAAAGAAAAGCAAACAAAATATAACCAGAGACATTGAGGTTAAGTACAATCTAACAATAGTCAGAGGGACGGTGGGAGGGGACAGGGTTGGGGGGGAGGGTTTTCAGGAACTACTATAAAGGATACAGGGTCAAAACCAAGGGGGAGGATGGAAGCAAGGGAGGGAGGTGGGTTTGGCTGGGGTGAGGGGGAATACGCAGACAACTGTAATTGAACAACAATAAAATAATTTAAAAAAAACAGCTGGCAAACTTCACTCAGCTCAGGCAAGAACTTTCGGCCCCTTGCAGACTTGGTGAGAGGCTCCATGACACTTTCTGTCTATTGTGATCATCTGTGTTCTCATTCACATCCCAGTCTGGCTCTGAGATTCTAACGGGCGTGTATGTCACCATGGCGGTCATCGTGTTCCCGGCAGGGGCGGCGCAGGGTGGATGCTTCCTAAGTGTCTTGTGTGAATGAGCAATTGTATCATTCAGCCCTTTTCTATGACATAGTCAAACCTCAGGATGTTAGACGTATGTACCATTCAGATTTATACAGGGGTGGGCAAAACGAGGTTTACGGTGCCATTTGACATTCTTTTGAGCAAATAAAGCTATTGTAATAATCAAAACCTGCATGTCTTTTCCCATACAAACAACCGTAAGCCTGCTTTTGCCAAACCCATATAGTCAATAGTTCAAACCATACCCACACCTCTCTGACGCAATCAATGTTATCAGTAAAATTCTGGGACGATAATATCAATAGCTAATATGTCCTGAGCAGTTATTACATGACAAAATTAACAACTATTTTGCACGTCGCGTTGAATAGGTGTAAAATAGTGGAGTAGTGTCTTTCAAGACAGAGTTATTGTGGACTACCCAAATCCAAATGGAATATTTACCTGGGAGGTCATTTAAATAAGGTGAAGTACTGGATGTATGTATAGGAGAATCTATTTCCTGATACCTCCTCCTTTGTATTAGTCAGAGAAACAAAGTAAACACAAATATATATGGCTGGACACCCAAGAAAGCCAGTGGGGTGGTTCCAGTCTGAACGGGAGGGCCCTAGACCCGAGCGCAAATGGTGTAAGTCCCGGGTTCAGGACAGGAGAAGACAGAGAAGGGCCAGCTCAGCTCTCGGGCAGGGCAGGGAGACAGTTCTTCCCGCCTTACCTTTCTGTTCTATCCAGGCCCTTATGGATTGGCCAGTGCCCACGCACACTGGGGAGAGTAATCTGCTTTCCTTAGTCTTGTTAATCTCTTTCCTAAGTGTCCGAACCGACACACCCAGAAATGATGTTTATATCTGGTTTATATCAGATACCTGGGCATCTGGCGGCCCAGTCAGACTGACACCTAAAATTAACCCTCACACCGTTATTTGAAAATTTTCTATTACTCCTGCAACTATTTCTCTCCAAGTAGAGAGTAAACCTCTATTTATATAGTCGTTGTTAAATCTTTCCAGAAAAACCTGGGCTAGGAACTTGGCTCTATGATTTGGATTACTTAACCCCGTCTAAGCCTTTGCTTCTAACTAGGATTAATATTTCATTGACAGGTTTGCATAAGGTCAATTTACACAAAACACCTACCACAATGTTTGACGCGTAGCTGAATCACAAGAAATATTCCTTTCCCCCTGTATTTCATCCTTGTCATACATGCTGTCACAATTATTGTGATATGTCTTCTGGATCCGATACATATTTCTTCTCTCCACTTACAGGAACTTTTGCTTTTATTTTGACACACAGTTTTGCACTAATGCATTTCCTCAAGACAAGTGGTTTGCTAATACTGTCCTGAATGGTAAGCGTAGAATCAGATTACACAGGAAGAATACATTCAAGTCTTCAATAATTAATAATGGGTGACTGAACAATTAACAAGTCAAGGTACATTTGCTGGGAAGTGCACGATGGTAATATTTTCATTCAGTGATCAGAGCAGCAATTTCCAAATTTCATCTGACCACTCAGAAGTGCTGAATGTTATTCTCCCAGTGGTGTATTATCATGATTTGTCTTTATAGTCAATGAGGCTGAACACGTTATTTTGAAATCCAAGAGCCCTCGGTACTTTACTGGCTGGTACTCACTCGTATTCCAGGCGATGTTAATAGCACCACACAGCAGAAAGCTTGACACAGTACAATACTGGCATGAAGAGTTGGCAAATATTTGTTAACCCCATGCATTGAAGTTATTCATCCAGTGTTATGCTGGGAACAGGCATGCTAAAATTTTGTTTTGTTTTATGTCACTGAAGAATAAATAAGTTGATAACCTCTATCAGAGGTCTTACTACTAAATGCATTCAGAACTAGAAAGTTAGAAAGCACGAGTCAAGCAGAGAGGTGTAAGGAAACAATAGTAGCCCCCCCCTCAAAAAAATCAACAACAACAAAAAAAGCTGCTGGTGAGACAGTGGCCACTGCGAAAGTGTCCGACCTGCGTGAAGAGGCACCTAGCATGCAGCGCATGAGAGATCTTGGACTTTTTAAAGAGAAACCAGAAGTCTGATTTTTTTTGCTACATTTCTTATTTTATTAATGTTGGCAACTAATGTGATTTTTTTTTAAATACTG
Organism: Phyllostomus hastatus; assembly: GCF_019186645.2. Taxonomy (NCBI): domain Eukaryota; kingdom Metazoa; phylum Chordata; class Mammalia; order Chiroptera; family Phyllostomidae; genus Phyllostomus; species Phyllostomus hastatus. The sequence goes on along the minus strand of NW_025334017.1, from coordinate 43,678,650 downwards.
CATGGGACAAAAACATATTTGTAGGCTGGACATCATTTTAAACCTCTGATCTTAAGTGTATCGAAGACCAGAGGGTTGATCTCTTATTGTTTCTCCATGGGCAGTGGAAAGAAAAATTATAGAGTATTTTGCTGTCCTTGGTCAATGATTTTATTCATCTTCAGGTGCTTGCACTAAGAACAGGGACTTCTATGCAACTCTTCTTTTTTGGAGGATGGAAAAAAATACCTGAACCCCAAAAACCATAGGAAATGATCCAGTTCTTTTTCCTGCCTCTGGGCATCTTGTTCGGAAGAGTGCTCCTGCCAGGAACAGCATGGCCCCGGTTCCTCTGTTCAGCCCGCGACTCTCAGATCAGGCCGTCGCTCATTCCGCCAGCCTTCCTTGACGTCCCCTACCCGCCCGCCCCTGGTCAAGGAGGCGGTGCAAGGGAGGGAGGGGTTCAGAGCTCTGGTTTTGGAATGAGGCTGACCTCAGGTTCATTCTCACACGAATCACTCAATAGGCATGAAGGTGGCTTCGTGGTCTTAAGCTCTCTGAGTCTTGGTTTCCTTAGCTGTCAGGTCAGGACGAAGATATATAAACCACAATTACTGTTTTAAACGAGATGGTTTTACAGTACTTTATGGAGTTCCCGGCCCATAATAACGGCTTAGAAAATAATGATTTGTGTGCTTAGGCATATATATTATACATGTAATTTCGTGTGACAAGTAGCATAATGGATGTAATGTATAATATAATACACTAAATACCAATTATATTTCTTTTCCCTCAGTAACTATATATACTTTTCCTCTCAGTATGTGTATATATACATATATGATGACTTATTTACACAGTATATGTATATATACATATATAAGCAAGTATGTGTGTATATATAAACATATAGACATACAAATACATAAACATATAAACATATATACACACATATACCTCATATGTGTATATATTGTAAATATAAAGGGTCTTGTCATTTTGTTTTTCCTATCTTTGTTGTTTTTATTATAGGCCAGCACATCCACTGAGGTTTGATGGAACTTTGGGGCGAAGGGGCTTGTTAGCAGGCTGCTCGGAGAGCTGTCTAACCTGGCTAGCAATAAGAACTCCAAACACATTTTTAAAAAAGCAGCAAATCCAATGGTCAGAGACCATGCGCCTTCCTCCAGCTGCCAACATCACGATGGGTGAAATTGAATTTGCATAATGTGTTTTTTAGACTTTGCTTTAAAAGTGTATTTACAATGATTCCTTTAGAAAGGAAACAAGGTTTGCCCCACAGATTTTTTGTGCTGAATCTGGGGCACATCTGCCAGAGGGTAAAATGGAGTCTAGTTTCACTGAATATGTTTGAGTGTCAAATGCATAAGCCCCAGATATTGGTAGCAATCTGGCCAGAATTTGGACATGAAATTCTGAATGGTTCATTGTCTCCCTGGATCATTAACATGCCAAGCTCCTAAAGGAAATTTGGAAATCATTTTTAATTTGGGTTTTCAGTGTTCATCCCAGTGAGGCAGATGTCTCTAGCCATCCTCATTATGTCTGTCAGCTGTCGCTTTACGGCGGCACGCTCACTCCGGTCCCTTGTTCCAAGTCATGCCCCTTCCATATCCGCCTGCCCAGCCGGAGGTGCGCAGCAAGCCCGTGTCTCACATGGGGGGCTGCATTTACTAACGATCCATCGCGACCTGAACGTCTGCCTCCTTCCCTGTGCATTAAGGCGCTTATTGAACGTGCTGGTCAGCCTTTGCAGATGGCATCTTGACTGGACGGAAGCCTCTGGTTTCTCCTGCTCTGTTTCCAGCCTGGCTCGGAGTACACTGCAGCCTGTGTCTCTCAATCACCTGTGCCCATAATGGCATTTATTCTTCATCTTGTAAATCGCCATCACCTGCTTGGCAATCTGGGCCTGCAGGTTTGTGTAGAAAAGGAGACAAGAGTCCACCTCGCAACTGTGTGGCTGCAATTATCCACAGCGCACAATAATGACTTTGGACCCTGCTGGCCTTGTGCACTGATTAGCAAGGGCCTTGTGCACTGATTAGCAAGGGCGGAGCTTGGACTGCAGCGTTCCCCCACCAGTCTCTGGAGAAACAGTTGGCATCTGGGCGAACAGATTAAATTTTGAAACAAAGGCTCTGTGAGACCGCCTCACCTGACCCTGCTGTTAGTCTGGGTTTGCTAGGTTTCGGCACACTCTGTGAACGATACAGTTTAGTACAGGGATGAAGGGCACGCCTTCCCATCCAAGCCCTGGCTCTCCCCCTTTCCGGCACATCGCGAGACCTACTGAGAGTTAGTTCCCGTGATTAGGATACTGCTGGAGGCAACCCGGAGGAGTCTTTACTTTAAGCTCTTTACCGTGCAATTCAGCTGCCTTCCTGGTCTGATGCTTCCCATCCTTCCACAACTACCTTCGCTGTGTCTTTTGTCTCTAGACATTCGGGGCTATTCTGCAGACCCCCAGTGTGTCCCTACACACCAGTATATTTTAACTATTACTACAGTTATTATTACTCTTATTGCTTAAAACACCCCATCCATTCTTTCTACCTTCATAGTGGCTTTGCCAGAGGCGCTGTGGAGGTGCAGGAGAGTGAATTACTTACGGGGCATATTTGGACTGCAGGAAGGAAGAATATGGAAAGAACCTAGAGAGTAAATTCTTCTCTTTTCCTCTCCTCGTGGTACTGTGCCAAACATGATTGTCTGCCGTGCAGAAGGCGGACGGTGGCCAGCGTGAGGCACCTGAGGAGCGATGGACTAGGTCTCACTGCGGGGTGTCCTTCAACGGTGGCAGGTGTGGCCACGTGTCATTTTGCATTTGCTCCTCATCCTTTCTGGCTTGTCATGTTTCCTATTCTCTTCATCTTGCTGCTTGGAGATGGTCTTACCGAGAAAGCAATAGCGCTTGATTTTTGTCTCAGGCTCTGTTTCCTAGAAACTCAAGCTAAGACATTGTTCAAACTCACCCCAAAAGGCACTCCTAGAATGCTCTCTGTAAATATACACTTCCCATTCTGCTACCCACAAGAAGCAAAACAGTCATTGTATTGAAATTCAAGAATATCTTACATGCAGAACACTGTATAAGGAAAAATATGAACAAAACTTTGCTTCCAGGCTTTAGGTACTGAGTCTAATAGACACTTAGTGGTCCCAGAGAGGTGTGTCAGAGAAGGAATGACCAGGCATCCTGAACAAGGAGGCAGGATTTCTGAGTTCTGTTTCTGGATCTTTCCATTGGATTTTGTTTACTGAGTCAAAGCCTACTGTAGTCATGCCTTGTGCTAGGCAAATAAGACAAGCCCGCTGCCCACTGCCCACCATCCAGGGTAAAAACCAAAGACACGAACAGGCCCTCGAGAGGCACAGCGGTAAGTGCCTTTGTGGAACATATTCTTAGAGCTATGGCACTACTGAAGAGGGCCGCCCATTTCAGGCAGGTGGAGAAGGGGTTATGCAAGGACACTCACAGGAAGTAAAGTCTGAGCTGAGGCCTGCACAACTGATTGGAGAGGGTATGGGTAGGGAAAACATTCTTTTTTTTAAAGATTTTATTTATTTATCTTTAGAGAGGGAAGGGAGGGGGAGGTGGGAGAGAGAGAGAGAGAGAGAGAAACATCAATGTGCGGTTGCTGGGGGTCATGGCCTGCAACCTAGGTATGTACTCTGACTGGGAATAGAACCTGCAACACTTTGGTTCGCAGCCCGTGCTCAATCCATTGAGCTACGCCAACCAGGGCTGGGAAAACATTCTTAGCAGAGGGAACAGCATATGCAAAGGCACAGAGTAAAATTGAGTCTACCAAAATAAAGGGCTACACGTTATTTCGCATGGATGAAGTATGGGTTTTGAAACAGGGAGGACTGGTGATAAATGAGGCTGAAGAAACTATACTAATTTCTCTTTGGGCCTTTATTCATTTACCTCTGAAATAAGCAATTAATTGTGTTTAATGTGCCTTCCAAGTTTAAGCCATGACCCAGGGAATGGTGAAGAAAGCTGTGACCCCAGATGTCTGGTAATGAACCTTATGCTGATTAAGGTATAAGGTCTTAAACTATACTTAATTCCAAGAGGTGACCTCATACCCCCCTTAACAGAAACAAAGGGATCTTCAAAGTATGAGCAAGAGGGAGTAGCACCTTACAATGGCCCTTCTTGAAGCACAGGGGGGGACGCTTTTTGGCATAAATTTGTCTGTAATATGATTTGAACTGAGAAGATGTTATCATTTCACCCATAGATTGAGTTTTATACAACAATGCAAGGGTTCCCACATATTGGTGGTTATGTTTTAACTTCTAGGGGATTCCAAGAACTTTCAAACACCATCACCAAAAAAGGATGGGTCAAGAAAAACAGACCTCAGGTGCTCTCATAGAGGGGCCATTACTGCAGCTTTGCAGGCATCACAATGATTGGGGTTCACAGTTAAGGGGAGTGAAATTTCCATGCAAGAAGGGAAGGGGACCAATGCTCCCTGTTTTATCTTGTGAAACATGCTTACTTTCCTCCAGCCAGATAGGATAGCACAATCCCTGAGGCTGCCTCCTCACTCATACGTAACCTTACGCTTAAATGAACGGGTGGGGCCAGGGAAGGGCCGAGGAAATGGAAGCATGGAAGCGGAAGCTCTTATAGGAAGGGCAAAGGAAATCTCAGGGGAAGGTACCCGCATTCTAGCTGAGTTCACTAGAGTAGAAGAAATGATGAAGAGTCGAAAACTTCACTGGTTAAAAATGACTGTGACTTCCGCTGCTACGCCCTCTGCACCCATAACCCACAGGAACTGAACATGGATGTGCCTCCAGGTCCAAACCAGAGAACTCTAGCCATTCCCTCTTAAGGAGCAGAGCTCATCTTGTCTTAGTATCATCCCCTGTGTCTCTCCTGAGAATTCTTTGGAAATTGCCCAAGAAAAATTAATCTTATCTTGAAGCTGAGAGCACTGAGGTAAGGGTGTAATGTAATTGGAAACCTATGTTATTTGATTCTCCCAGATTTTATCAAGGGGCAGGAACAAACAATCCAACAGAGTGGTTTTAAAAGGGTTGAAGTACTACAGCACGCAGCTTCTTTCGGCTTGCCTCCTACCCAGTCTCAATTTTCATTAAATGATGTAAGTGTTGTTGGTATTGTTTTTATTAACCTAGTCACTGGGTAAACTGAGGTGAGCGTCTATGGTCTATGTTAGAATAGAAATAGAAAATTTATTCAAAACAGAAATGAAATGCTGAGTGTGGTGAGTATGAGATTCAAAGTCAGTTAACCTGAGGTCAAAAATCAGTGGGTCTGAATGGCCTTTCTTTAAAGCCTTGGCTATAATCTCTTCCCTTCCCAAACTAGGGACAATTGTCCATGCCTTCTTTGTCACTTTTATATCATCATATTTGTGTATATATAATATTCACTGTGAGCCTCGTCTCAGTAGTAGATAAACAGTGAGGTCATGGCATTTAGTCCAGTGTACTGAAATAGCATATTCTCGCTATAAACTGTTTCTAGATAAAGGAGACAAAGTGACAAGACCCAGTGGGGACAATGTTGGTCTTGGCCATAGTCAGAAGTTCACAGGAGGTCTTAAAGACTTTGGGGATGGTACTGAAAATTTGAAAACAGAGTTGTAGCAAGATTATTGCTATGCTTTAGAAAGGTTCTTCTGCTTATTGGGGGAAAATGAATATTGCTAAAGTGAGTCTACCAGTTGTCTGAATCTCCCACAATACACCTCGTACCTTCATTGGAAAGCTTGCCGCCAGCCGTTCTTGGATTCACAGCGGAGCTTGCCACTCCTGTTGTGTCTACAGCTCCGTTGAAATCTAGGGACATCTCTTCCCTGTGATCCTTCCCTAAAATGTCCCCACCTTCGGGAGGCAAGACACTAGATTCTTTACATTCTACCAAAAGTGATGTCTCAGGCAAATCTCCTCCTTTACATTCACATTCTCATTGTCTCACTTACTACACCCCTTCTTCTCTGGACCTTCGCTCAGTTCTTCAAACACAGCATTGTTGCTGAGAATCCACTAAGTAGACCATTGTTCAAATCCAAGGTTGACTTACTGCGTACATTAGGACCTGTTATTTTACCTTTCTGAGTTAATTCTAGATAACTCTAGACTATTAATCTTCAGTGTTCTCATTCTATATAATGAAAATAATAAAAATAAAATTTCTTATTCTATATAATAAAATAAATAAAAATAAAACATTCAAAATTTGATTTTGAACGTGTTTCTTTTTTGTAAAACATAGAGGTACATCGTTCAGCACTTAACGCAGACAGGGAAGTTCCTCTCCGTGCCTTCAGTCTCACCCTGCTTCAGTCCACTCACTGCTGACATCTATTTGTATTCCTTGGACAAGCTTGCTGCCCTGAATGGATCCCTGAAATGGGATGGGAGAGGGCCACATGTTCTCGAGCTTGGAAATGAGGGAGATCTGATATCATATTGAAAGCCTAACTCAAATGTGGATAACCAGTCAGTCTAACAATACCATTAACCTGAAAGCATCATAAAGACACAATTACTCCTGTTCACTGCAGCATTGCCTACGATAGCCAAGATTAGGAAGCAACTCAAGTGCTCATCAGTAGATGAGTGGATAAAAAAGCTTGGGTACATTTACATAATGGAACATTACTTGCACATAAAAAAGAAGGGAATTTTACATTTTGCAACAGCCTGGATGGACTTGCAGAGTATTACGCTAAATGAAATAAGCCAGTCATAGAAAGACAAGCACCATATGATATCACTCATAATTAACAAACAGAATAGAAACATACTCATACATATAGAGAACAGACTGACAGCTGTCAGAAGGGAGGGGCTTGGGGGCTGGTTGCAAAAGGTGAAGGGATGAAGCAAAAAATCTTCACTGACAACAACTGGTGATTACCAGAGGGAAAGGAGGGTGGGGGGAGGGAGAAGAGGGTAAAGGTGGGATAAATAGTGGTGGAAGGACACATAACATGGGGTGGCGAACACACAGTATAATATACAGATAATATATTGTAAAATTGCACACCTGAAACCTATATAATTTCATTAAGCAGTGTCATCCCAATACATTCAATGGAAAAAGAGAGAGAAAAGACACAATTAGGAGTGTAGCAGGAGCAACCACAGAGTAGCAGGGTGTCTCTACATGGGCTGCTTGGAAAAACCAGGACTTAGAATGGAACTTACCTCCAGGCTCTCCCCTGTCTCCTTGCCCTCCCGGGTCAGCATTCACCCAAAGGGAAGCTGACTCCCCTCTACATCTAGGTCGTGTCACCCAACTCCTCTGGCAGCTGCCGGAGAAGCCAGATCCCATACCTGCGTGGCGGGAGTGGTGGCAGGAGCAGCCACTCGAGCAGCAGCTCGTTGCCTTGGACAGGAGGACCCAGTGGGGGCTGGGTGGGCCCGTCAGCTGAGGTCGCTGCTGAGGGACCGAAGACTGGAATGCTGGGCAGAATCTCAGGCCCATGAGATACACGGTGATGGTTCTAAATTCATTTTTTTCGTTCTTGTCTGTATTTGGACATTTCTTTTCCTCCTCTACTTATTTGATGACTACATGCACATTTATTGTATTAATTATTCTGAAATTATTTTAATATATATTTTTGACTCGGTAGAGCTAAAACTTAAATAATAACTTTAATCGTTATCTGATCTGACAAGGATTTCAAGGTGCTTGACCCCATCTCCTCTGGTCTTCCCCGAGAATGCTGTCTGTTATTTCAGTTCTACTGTGCAATAAAGTCTATTATTATAACATTGTACTTCCATATAATTAACCAATACCTTTGTTTTTTTAAATATTTTTTGCTACATATTGACTCACATTCTATTCTTTCACCCTAAGATCATTACTTTATTATGTTAATGTGAATATCTGACTCTTGTTTATTTGTCCAGCATGTATCTATGAACAGTTTATTTCCTCAATTTTCATTTCTCTGAAGATACCTTCACTTTTTCATCACTGCTGAATGTTATTTTAACGGGATCATCAAATGTAGATGAGAAAGTTACTCTTGCAGCGTGGCCTTCGAAGTTGAATTTCCTGGGTTTGATTCCCAATTGGACTTGATAACAGCCGTAGCAAATGATTTTCCAAAATTCAATTTTCTAGTTATTTGTTTTGTTTCTGCTGTATATGAAATCGATGTCTGTATATTGATCGCAAACCCAGTCACCTTGCTTAACTTTATTACTGTTTTAATAATTTGTTTACATAAATTCCTGTGTGGTTTCAATATGGACTATCATAACATCTGCGAAAAACATCACTTTAATAATTTTCAACCTTTTTGCAATAAATACCATGACATAATAACATTTAATACTTATTCCGAATGCAAAACTGAAGTCTAATAATACCAGATATTAGAGAAGAGATGCCATGACAGCTTATGTCATTAACGACTGGCACGGGTGTCAAATGTCTACACCCGTTTTGGAAAATGGTTGACATTGTATTAATATGTATTTCACCTTCTCTAGGGCTGAGTTACTTTCCTTCTAGTTCTAAGAGGAACCTAGTTTTGAGAGGAACTCATACATATATTCAGGAGCTCTTTGTAAGAACCATCAAGCAGACACCTTCTCTATGGCCATTTTGGCAGAGTAACAAAGTGAAATAATATAGTCTAAACGAATCAGCTACAGATGTAAACGAAGTGAAGGATTTCTGGCAGTATAACATTGAATAAGAACATTATGATTCATAGTATGATGTTGATTACAAAATAAATTACAAAAATGGCAAACACTACAATAGTCTTTCCATAAACCAAACAGAGATAAGCAATACATTTTTTAAATGCAAATAAATGCAACACGATGATTTTTTTAAAAGCAAGATTTAGGATAGTGGTGTTTGCATCGCAGAGGTTGAGGCAGGGGTTTGGAATGGGCTAGGGCCAAATAAGCAGATATAAGCTATAATCAGTGTACTAGTTTTTGTGTCCATGGTGAGTCCACGGTAAAACAGATAAGCAAATACATATCTAGGACAATACATAGACGAATGACATTTCTTTTGGGAAATAACTAGTCTTGGGATTGCCGGGTTGTGTGATAAGTGTATGCTTACCCTTAAAGGAAATCGCCAATCTGTTTCCCAAAGTGGCTGCACCATTTTGTACTTCCACTAGAAATAGACGAAAGTTCCAAATGTTCTGCAACACTAGGTATTGTTTTCCTCAAAAAAATTTTTTATCCATTCTACCAGGTGTGTAGTGGTATCTCCTCATAGTTTTAGGTTGCATGTCTCAAAGCCTGGATGATGTCAACGTGTTTTCATTTGCTTATTTGTCATCCACATGTCTTTATTGATTCATTTGTTTTCTCGTTGAGTTTTGAGAGACACTTATATGTTATAGATACCAGTCTTTTATTAGATATATGTTTGGCAAGTATGTTCTCCTACTCTGTGAGTGGTCTTTTTATCATTCTAACAGTTTCTTAAGAAGAGCAAAAGGGCCTCATTTTTATGAATCCAATGTATCAAATCTTTTCTATGGTTTATACTTTTTCTGTCCTAAGAAAACTGTGCCTAATCTAGGGATACAAAGATGCTCGCCTATGTTTTCTTCTAGAACTTAGATGGCTCATATATAGATCTCTAGGTCTCTTTTGAATTACTTTTTGCACATGGTATGAGGTAAGAGTGAAGGTTCAGTTCGTTTTGCAAATGGACCTCCCAACATCCTCACGTCATGTATTAGGTCAAACATCCTCTCGTTAAAGAGTCACCATGGAAAATCTGTCGGCAATGAATCAGCCATGTGCGGGCAGGTCTGTGTGTGGGATCTGTTCTGTTCATTTATGTATCTGTATCCTTATGCCAGTGCTGTATCACTGAGGACATTATTCATAACAAAAAGAAATAATGGGAGTTTCCATTTTCATTTAAGTCTCCACAGTGGACTGAAATACAGTACTTAATATACTGTAAATTTTTCAAATCACTACTTTTTCAGAACTGGTGCAAGGGGATGTCTTTTGTTTTTCTGTAACTATCGGGAAAGAGGGAATAGTCTCTCCTGATAAGCCTTCTGATATTTTTTGTAGATTTTACTTGGAAATCCATTGGAAAGCATTTCAAAGGGAAACAAGAAGCAGGCCCAAGGATATTAAAGTGGCAGAGGAGAATATTGAGACATGAACTCTAAATACTTTTTGTATGTAAGTACCAAGATAGGGTAGCTACTCTCTCTGTTGACTGTTTTGTCTCTCTCTAGTACCTCTGTTTGGTCAGGATCTGATATACGTGGAGATTGTTCAGCAAAAACTTACTAAATGAAATTAAATAAAGGATGACTGACTAATGCGTGAGCGGTTCACTGCCCTGCCCATTTGCTCCATATCATAAACACAACCTATTCTGACGGTGCTAGCTAGTCAAACCTGGACATGTTTCCTGCCCACAAGGGTGGCAGTAATTTAGTGGGGCAGATTTTGTTTTGCAGAAATCCAAATAGGAAATCATAAGCCATACCTCACAGTATGCTTAAAATGCTCTCTTTAAATCCGCTGCTGTTTGACTGCTGGGATGTGAAGGGATGTCAAAACTAAAGTGGAAATTAGATAATGGTGTGCGCCAACCCACTCATTCTATAGAAGTTAGCGATAATGAAAATGAGAGCTTTTGAGATATTCTAATCACTTAGATGTGTAAAAATAGTAAGGGAAGTGATAATACCTTGTAATAACTTAGTACTTTGTAGTTTAAAGAGAAATCCCGCACCCACGATTTTGTTGGAACCGGATGACAACAATGTGAAATTGTACTATTATTTCCTCCTTCCGTGCAGTAATAATAGCTTACATTATTGGGTGTTTACTCTGTGCAAGGCACTTTCCTAATGACTCTGCCTGAATCAGCTTACTTAACCTTCACAAGGAATTCTATCAGTTCACCATGGTTAATGTTGTCATTTCTAAAAATGAAGAAAACCTCAAATACAATGTATTCCTCATGATGGTTACTAAGTAGAGGAAAAACTAGTAATTTTACATGAAAGAAAACATGTAAGCAAGTAATCAGAGCTGACGCTGTCAATAACAGGATGTATCAGAGGTAACACCTTTTACCCCTGGACAAGATGCCCCAAGGAGGGCACAGCGTTTCTGTGCTCTTCTCGCCCAAACTGAATGATCTCAGTACAATCACGAGAAAACACCAGAAAAACCCGAGTTGAGACACAGTCTACTGCTTAACTGACCAGTACTTTGTACAAGTGTTGAGGTCATTAGTCAATAATATTGTAACAGCTGTGTATGGTGCCAGATGGGCACTAGACTTACCAGGGTGATCCCTTCCTAAGTTATATGAATGCCTAATTGCGATGTTGTCCACCTGAAACTAATATAATATTGTCTGTCAACTGTAATTGAAAAATAAAACATAATTTTTCAAGTATCAAAGTCATGAAAAACTGAGTTGTCCCATACAGGAAGAGCTTTAGAAAGACAAAAACTGAATCTGTCTGTTGAGAGACATTGGATGGCATTCTGGAATGGAAAAGGACCCTAGGGAAGAACTGGTGAAATCTAAATAGTCTGTAGATTGCTATAAAAAAAAAAGGAAAGAAAGGAAAAGAAAAAAAGAGAAAAGAAAAGAAACAAAAAGAAAAGAAAAAGAAAATCAGAGAAATATTAAATAGCTTGTCACAGCCACTTAGTTAATAACTGGCAGAATTAGGAGTCAGACTTACCCAGTCTGACTTTGGAGCCTGTATTCTTAAAGACACTACTAAGTAGGAAGAAAAGCACAGCCTCACTAGACTAAGGAGTTAGCTTCATTTTCCTGGCTGAGAAAAGTGACAGGCCTGCTTCTACCTCTTCCCTCTTACCACCCTGCATTCACATGCAAAAATGTAACCATTTGAGTCCAGAAACCCATAGTCTAGTCTTTGATTTCTAAGTTACCGTGTTTTTGTAGGACATCCGCTTAGCCTGCCTTATCATGCTGTGGCACACATTGGAATCAGTAGGTGTGTTGGTTAAACCCAGTGGGCATGTCACTGGGTCTGCAGTGCTCTTCTTGGCGGGACCTTGGCCTTGGCCCCTGCAGCACTGGGGAGCCGCTGAAGGATTTCATTATGACCATGTTCACAGGACACCTCTATCTTCCTTCTCCCCCACTGTGAGCAAGGATACATCTCAGCAGCAGAGGAGTATCGCCTGTTCCTCAGAACAAAGGAGTTCACGCTGTTCTGCAGAGAGGAGAATTTAGCATCTGCATGCTAAAAGCTATATAAACTTTCAGAGATTTCTACTTATCTTCAATCGGAATGGCTACCTGAGTCTAAATGTACAGGCAAGTGCAAAGAAAATAAACGAACAAAAAAGCAAAACAAACACCACCCCACTGTATCTTTGTTCTGAGAATATTTGCTGTTCCTCAGGGACAAAAGTCATGTTCTATATTCATCTTCGGGAAACCATATCCTAGGACCGTAACTGTTGTGTAGAAGTTCTCAGTTACCATTTGATGATGGATGGGGAGATAATGAAGATACCATACGCTAGGTACTTTGCATATATTAGGTTATTTAATTTTTACCTCAGTATCCTGGATGGCATTACCCCCACTTTATCGATGAAGAAATCTGAGAAATGACCTTCTCCGAAGTCATAAAACTCCCTAGTGTTTGCTGTGGGTAGAAAACAAAAGGGTGGAGGACGAGAGGGAGAAAGAAGGGGTCAAAAGAAGTGGGGGTGAGCAGGTTTCTAGATACCTGATTTTCAGTGAGTGAGTGCAGAAAAATATTAATAGCTACAGTGGTCACAATTCTAAATTATTATAAACACGTATTAATTAAATTATGTAAACTGTCAGAGTAAATCCAGGATTTAGGGAGAAAAAAAGAGTTCTTTTCAGCCTCCACCCTAATTTTATGTCTGCAAGGCTTGACTGCAGAAATTTGGCCCCAATAATTACTTTCAGTATCACCCCCCGACACACACACACAGAGGAAAATGAACAAACTTATGTTTCCCTCACAAGCAAAAACTCCACACATTGTCTGTAATTGTCACGAAAAGTTCAGTGGCGTCAAAATGGTTTTGCTGGTTAAAGCGCCAGTTTTGGGACCGCATAGAACCGAGCCCATTTGCACATTTCTGGGTCCATTGAGTATTTGCCCTTCAGCACCAGGCGCCAGGCCCAGGAATTACAGGAGTGAACAAAGCACGTACAGTTTCTGCCCTCGAGAAAGCACAGACAGGTAGGAGACAACCCTGCGATCAGCACAAAGCCAGTGTGCGCTGCGATGATGAATTTTTAGAGAGTGCAGAGATGCCCAAGGAAATGGGAATTGAAATGAGACCCGAAGGGTAAGCGGAAGGCAGCTGAATTTGGATAGGAATGTGGAGAAATTTCAATTCTGTGCCCACAGAGAGGGCTAACTTCAGTTTGTACATCCCTAAAACGGGGGTATCATTGTTGGGATTAAATGTTTATAAAACGGGGGGTCATTGTCAGGATTAAATGAAATAACACAAATGGCTTGTCACTGGGCCTGAGCCACAGTGCACACTCCCTGGTGGTTCTCACTGCTCAGCGCATTCCCTGCAGAGCTATGTCCCATTCCACTGGCTGTGCTCACGCTCTGTTGTAGCAAAGCCCTGAATGACTATTCCTGTTAACTCACAGTGTTGTAAAATCAGCAAAATTCAAGGACTGAAAAGCCAAACGAGGTGACATCTTGCAGACTACTGTGGACAATAACAGCTTGACATCCATAAGAAGCATGTGTATCCTTAGCGCCCAGGACCACGTCCAGCATATAGGAGGTACTTCATAAATGCTTGCTGAGTAAATAAGTCTGTTTGTAGTCCTTTATCAAGAGTCCAGGTCTGTTTATAAAAGAGAACTAGTTTTTAATTTTTAATGCTCAGCAGTTTTGTTTTTTTTTTTTAGGAAATAGGCAGCATACACAACTATCTCTGGCCCATCCCATTGGGAAAACATGCAAAAACTGAGTCTTCTCTAGAATACACAACTTTTAAAATTATTCAGATAAATGAATATAATTATTTCTATAAGCGATTGATTTTGTAAAAGCAGGGGTTAATATTTGTAGAAGAAAGTTAAACATTGGAAAGTACTGCCTGGCATTTTTCCCCAGCAATTTACTTTCCATGTAGTCTATTTTTGTTTTCTACTGAGTTTGCTTTGCCAAGCATACCCTTGTGATTAAATTTTGATTTAAGCAACAGAATTAGTTCTACCATTGTGTCAAGCTGGAGGGAGGAGTGAATTCACCACATTGATGTTTATGATTTTCATAGCTGGGATCAATAGTAATAAAAGTTTACCCTTCAAATGCAAAACGCTGGTGCATTGCATTGTGCCAGGGGGAATGCCTGAACAGTTTTGCTTGTTAAATGTTATGGAGAATCTAACACCATTGCAGCCTGGTTTACCAAATAACACACACACATAAATGCACATGCGAAACTAGTTAATGAAAGAGAGAATTCATTGTCACGCATTTAGTATGATTTAAAATACTTACATTTAGTTCAGTTTCCAAAAATGCCAGATTATAAAATATGTACTTGTGGCATAACCTCTTATATCCATATAAAGGGGATATATTTTATATTTGGGCAAGGTATTTTGTTTTAGTGCTACAATTTCAAGAACCTATACACATCCATGGTTTAAGTAGACAAATAATCCTAAATTTTCTTTGCTACCCTGTCAGTCCTAGTTCATCTCCTTCAAGACTGCACGTTCAACAATGCTAGATTTATCCCCTAATATTTATCTGCATACTTGTAAATAACGTGATGACATTTCATGATTATTATTTTTCTTTTAGAAAATAGTTCTTGGCTCTCTGCAATGACACAGGAAAATGAAGCATCTCTAGAAACTCTTATTTCCCCTCCTCAGTACATCCCAGTAGCTAAATCATAATTCTTTGTTCAATTGATAATCAAAATTTACATGACAATGACTATACAAAGGTTCTTTGCTGGAGTGAGTAGTGTCATATGCTTATATCTCCTTTCTCAACAACCTTTCTTTTACCCAAGGGCCAGAGCATCCTTGCATCCTCTGCACACCTGTGACTGTGTTCCATGGAACGGTCTCTAAGCCACCACTCCCATCTGGCCTACTTACTTGGCTGCATAGCGGTCACCCATCCATTTCTCTGGCTCGTCATCGGTGGACTTCCCACACTACCTTATGATGCTGGCTCTCCTAGGACAGGGGCGTCAAACTCATTTTCACTGGAGGCCACATCAGCCTCCCAGTTGCCCTCAAAGGGCCGAATGTAACAGGACTGTATAAATGTAACTCCTCCTTAACAGTCAAGCGAGAGCTCGGCACTGCCACAGGGTAGAAACAAGGTGGAGAGCCGGATTCATCCTGCGGGCCCTGTGTTTGCCACCTGTATCCTAGAAACAAAATCATATGCCTTCTTTCTTTAGATTGCTGGTCATTTTTCTAGTATCTTCCTAAGGACAGGTTGTAGTAAATACATTTTTTTATCTTTGCATGTTTGGAAACTTCTTTTAAAAAATGTTTAAAAGACTTTATTTATGTTCTAGAGAGGGGAGAGGAAAGAGAAAGAGAGGGAGAGAAACATCAGTGTGTGGTTGTATCTCCTGCGCCCCCTACTGGGGACGTGGCCAACAACCCAGGCATGTTCCCTAGACTGAGAATTGAACTGGCCACCCTTTGATTGGCAGGCTGTCACTCAACCACCGAGCTACACCAGCCAGGGCTTCTTTTTGTTCCTTTCACATTTGATTGATGGGTGAACTACTTAGAGAATTCTAGATTGAAGCGATCCTTTTCCAAAATATTGAAATCAGTGCTGTTCTATCTCCTCATTTCCAGTGTTACTGTCAGCAATAGGGTTGCTTTGGGGATTTTGGATACTTTATATGCGACTTGTCTTTTTCTTTGGGAGAATTAAACATCTTCTCTTTAACCTTACTACTCTGGGATTCCTTAATGATATGCTTAGTGAATGCTACTTTTTTCCCATTCAGTGCTAGACACATACTGTACCAGAGACTTGTCTTTTCGGTATTGGGTAATTATACTGCATATTTTGTTATTGTTGTCAATTTCCTCCTTTCTTTTTTTACTCTGTGCACAGGGTCTGACTCTTTTGTCTTTTAAACTACCACTCATTGGACATGGTACCTCAGGGAGTGACGCTCTGATTTTCATGTACTCTTATTTCTTATCTCTTGGCTTCTTTTCTGGGAGATTTTCTCAATTTTATTTTCTGACTTTTATTTTTATCTTTTTAAAAAGATTTTATTTATTTATTTTTAGAGAGGGAAGGGAGGGAGAAAGAGAGAGAGAAACATCAATGTGTGGTTGCTGGGGGCCATGGCCTGCAACCCAGGCATGTGCCCTGACTGGGAATCTAACCTGCGATGCTTTGGTTCGCAGGCCATGCTCAATCCACTGAGCTATGCCAGCCAGGGCTACTTTTCTGACTTTTATAAAGATGTTTTAGTTTTAACTATTAAAATTTTATATTTCAAGCATTTTTTAAAGAATCACTTGGCTGTTGTTTTTTCTGGGCATCCTGCTCTTATGGCATGAAAGCAACATCATCTTTTGCCTTTTTCAGAATATTAATTCCAGCTGGGGCTATATTGTGTATGTCGGGTGGGGGAGTGGTTTACTGTTTCCTTACTTGGATATTATCTTAGTTTCTTCAGGTTTCCTTTTGTGTGATTCCTTTGACCTTTCATATATGTTGTAGATCTTCCTTAACTATGTGATTATCTGCTAGTTTATAATGAAGAGAAGGGACCGAAGAGCTGATTGGCAGCTCTGTGTCTGTAAAACAGGCTTGTCTGTGGCTCGTCTTCACCGTAAAGCGATTGAGATGCATATCAGTTTCCTGCCCACAGAATTTTGGGAGTTCAACAACATTTTTTTATCTTCTCTACTCTCTGTCCCTTTGGGTCCAGGCTGGCAGCATTTCTGCTGGCATAACATTCTCAGACACCTTATGGAACTCCGATGTGTGTTACCCAGGCTCACACCATTTGACAAGTGGGGCCTCCATAGATCTTTCCTAAATAACCCCCCTTATGCCTCATCTCTGTTCCTGGCTTCTGCTGAGACGATTGTTCGGATTCATGAATCACACACCTATTCCACTGAGCAAAAGGGAACCTGGGCACACCGTGGCTCATCTCTTCAGAGTGTGCTTTTTCACGGTGAATGTCCTAATGCTACCCTCCTTGGCAATCTGAATAGGCAGGGAGCCTCCCAAATCACTAAGTGCTGGTTCCTTTCTACTTAATAGTTTCTTCTTCAGTTTATCTCTTTCCTCTCACATTTTGTTATATGCAGCAAGGAGGAGTCAAGATGCCCTTTCAACAAATCTAAAGCCGCTTTAATATTTTAAAGATTTTTGTTGCAGTAGGTTCTCTCTTCTCAGTGCCAAAATCACCGAGACTATCCACACTTACAGTGATCTCAAAATTTGTTTTTCTCTATGGCTGTCGGTTTCTCCAGAAAGTAACCAACTAATATTCCACCTTAAAAGAGAGAGGAGAAGAAACTACATTTCTACCATTTTATGGGGAAAGGGCAGATTTTTCCCAAATCACCTGCCTTTCACTCCTCCTTCATGCTGCTGTCTCTCCCTGAGCCTCCAGCTTCTCGTGCCCCTTTTCTGCAGAGGACACACCTGTAGTCTCCATCAAGGCCAGTGGGGGGTGGGGTGAAGGGTGGGGTCTCACTGGCTTTGTAAATACAGACTTTCAACCAGTCTCTTGTCAGACCCCTCACTTCTGCCTTTGGGGGTGTTTAGCGCCTTTGAATTCTTATCCTCGTGAGACATCTGCAGGTGAACTGGGGGGGATCCTTACTCAGTGCCCCCATTGAGGCACCAAGTTGTAGCTTGCTCTGCTCTGGTCTTGCGGTCACCGCCTCTCTACTCACTATTTTCCCAACATATTTATTTTTTTCCATCTTCTCTCTTTGTCTTTTGGAGTTTTTACACGTTAAAAAATAAAAATAGTATCCTTTCAAGGAGAGTTGAAGGGAAGTGAAATAGATTTATATGGTTAATCCTGCATATTGAACTGCAACTCTATAATTTTTAAAGATTGTATTTATTTATTTTTAGAGAGGGAAGGGAGGGAGAAAAAGAGAGAGAAACATCAATGTGCAGTTGCTGGAGGGCCGTAGCCTGCAACCCAGGCATGTGCCCTGATTGGGAATCGAACTTTTGGTTTGCAGCCCGCACTCAATCCACTGAGCTACACCAGCCAGGGCCTATAATTTTTTTAAAGACAACCGTGAATATAACTTTGGCCTACTAGCATAAAAAATAAAGAAAATTTAATAATTTGATTTATAAATCACTGTCAAATAAGGTAATGTGTTTATTTAAATGTGACAATCCTTGTAGGATAACTTATCAGCATCCCCACTGATGAATATCCTTATGGACAAGAAGACAAAAGCTATAGAGATTTTTTTCAATAACTGGATTTTTTTTTTCTGGGCTAACTATAGAGATTACATTATTTTTAATCTCATGCATCCAGGATTCAGTGTTAAGTGTGATTAAAAGCAGTTCTGTTACTTTTCTGTTCTATCCATGTCTGGGTTGCCCAGCAGGCAAACACAGTAAGTGCGCGGGGCACCAGAGAAGCTGGAATGCACACACATGGACATGCACGTGTGTTAATTTGGGTTCTTTGGGAAGTAGATATAATCAGGTGTATGTGAGTCTTATTGGTGGAAACACCTGTGCAGGTTAAAGACAGAGTTGGAGAAGGTCCAATACCCTTGAAGGAGACGGGGAAGGAATGGGTAAGAAGAGTCTCAGGCAGTAGCATAGTTCCAAAGGGTCAGCCAAGTTGGTGTCAGTCCTCAAACTTAAGCGACCCACTGGGAGCTTCAGTGGGACTGCGTTAGTATGTCTGTTATGCTCAGTCATTGGCTAAACTGGGCCTTAATACAGACACCGTGGTGGATCTGTACTGATGAATTAATGTGGATACAGCGGGGTCAACAGGTGAGAGATCGTTAGCTACCTTTGTTCCCTGTGGCAGGAGATCTGAGGGGCGCATTTTCGTGACCCCCTGACAATAATTTTTCAGAGTAGATATTTGATTCACGATGTAAATATTTACATGATTTTCATGAAAAAATATGGTTTTCCTTTCTTACATTTATTCTATAGGTGATTTAAAAAAATGTTACATAAAGATATGTAAACCCTGTGATTCATCCAGCCTATAGGGTCTTAATTATGCCCTGCCTAATAAAGACCAGAATCACTCTGTTTTCTCTCTTTCCTGATTTGTCTTATTTCACTTGACAACATTTTTTTTGCCAACAACCATGGGCTGTGTACACGTGCCCCTTAACAGATTCTGGCAATATATCTGTGAGATGAAATATATAACATTGACTTGCTTCTCTTATTACTGGTGGTGTTTCTTTCAGAAATTGGAGAGAGAAAATGACCACTTTGATTTTTTAAAAATGAGAGAGCCCTGGCTGGTGTAGCTCAGTGGACTGAGCTCTGGTCTGTGAACCAAAGGGTCACCAGTTCGATTCCCAGTCAGGGCATGTGCCTGGGTTGTGAGCCAGGTCCCCAGAAGGGGGCACATGAGAGGCAACCACACATTGATGTTTCCCTCCCTCTCTTTCTCCCTCCCTTCCCCTCTCTCTAAAAATAAATAAATAAAATCTTTCAATAAAAAAGACAGAGAGAGAGAAATTACAGCTTATTTAGGCTGAGAAAACAAAGAGAACAAATTATTCTATTGCTAAGTACTTCCTGTCCTGGACCTCTGAACCTTTCTAGGTGTTTATGTTCTTGTCAATAAGAATAAAATCGGGGTTCTGCAAAATCCTGCTTGTGTCTCTGCAAGCTGGCATGGTCTGGGGCTCCGGCGGAGACTCGGTCCCATGAAGGGCAAGCTGTTTTCCTCCCTGGCCGCTCTCTTCTCTGCCTCGACCACACTGCATTTCTCAGGCGGTGGTTCCAGCAAGGCGGAACAGCTGGCAACCCGTAGAGCAGCACCTACTGTTTCGCCAGGGATGAGCTGCAGGTGCTGGGTGTCTTAACTCTCTGCTTCATGCAGTACCAGAGAACGGGTTCTCTTCCCACTCTCTCTATACTGCCTGTTTCCCTTCCCTCAATGAGAGACACTTTATAAGCTCACGCCTGGAAAATTTAACATGTTTCCCTGGATGGATCATTCAGAAAACACTGTTAGCATTGAAGCCCTGAGAGATATATCCAGATCGATGGGTGTGTTAAGTTGGTCTGAATCTGTACTTTTATGATATACAGTACGGGGGTTGGGAGGGAGCAAAGCACCTCTTTCAAAAGTCGAAGAGAATCTGTCATTCCTCCTTCGGTGTTTATCACTTTGCATTGCATCTATTTGTTTACTCGTCTGTCTCCTTAACTCGACTGTTCGTGCCTTGAGGTCAGGAACTGTGTCTCGTTTATCACGCCGCTCACAACACTGAGCACGGTGCCTGTCACAGAACGCACATTTGGTTACATTCACTGGGTAACGAGTGAATGAATGGATGGATAAATAGATAACCACTTAATAGATAAGTGGTTAAAGATGATCGAATTACAGTTCTATGAACGTTTCCAAGAGTTCTTTTTCTAATGGGAACCATCTTGCTATTTTCAATAACCTTCTAACAAGCAATGAATATGTATTGAGCATCTATTCTGTTCCAGGTACTGTTCGAGGTGTTAATGGTAACAAGAGTAAACTTGAAAGATTGGGTCCTTGCCTTCCAGAGACTTAGGTTCTAGCAGGGAGCCAGAAAACAACCATGTGAAGAATGAATGAATATGATTTCAGGCAGTACTCAGTGCTATTAAGAAGCCTGAAGCAGACCGTGGTCATCATGGACGGTTTTTACCAAACAGCCTCAGTGCCCCCTCTGGGCGTACCTTAGAATGTCTCTCCTGATGCTTCATGTGCCTCTATGGCTCGCTTGGACCAATAAAATGTGAGCGGAAACGACAGGCGTGGCTTCTGGTGGAAGCTGTAAGAACGGGTGCTCTGTTTTCTATGTTGCTGTCTCCCTGCTTGCAGCCCCTAGTGATGTTTAGATGGCGGGTGAGCTGCCAGCCAGGCTCCTGCAGAGAGGAGGAGACAGGAAGGAGAGCCCACAGCTGGCTTGTGATGGATAGGCAACTTAGGTTCCCGGACGCAGTTCCAATGTGGGTGTGAGGGGGTGGGGGCTTCCTACAAAACAGCAAACACCCCACTTGAGTCTGAGAATTCGTCTCAGTTCTGGCGCCCTCTACCTGGAGATGGCATCAGATTCACAGGCTAGGCGTTCAGTCCTACAAGCTGGTCCTCCACCCCTTCAGATGCCAGTCCCAAATGCAGGTGGTTCCTGCGCTTCTGAGCAATCGGCCACCCGTCGGAGGTGCCAACGAATCCCGCTCACTCAGGATGACAATCACAAGTGCAGGTTGTTACCGGTGCTTCTGACTGAGTGACGGTACACCAGAGGTTCCCACCACCCCTTCGTCGTGTTCAATGAGTCTGCTGGGGTGGCCCATAGAACTCAAGAAAGCCATTGACTCGCTAGACGACCAGTTTCTTTTCTTTTCTTTTTTAAAAATATGGTTGCTTTTTAAAATTTTATTTTTATTTTATTTTTAGAGAGGGAAGGGAGGGAGAAAGAGAAACATCAATGTGTGGTTGCGGGGGGGTCATGGCCTGCAACCCAGGCATGTACCCTGACTGGGAATCGAACCTGCGACACTTTGCTTCACAGCCCGCGCTCAATCCACTGACCTACGCCAGCCAGGGGTAGACGACCACTTTCTTAACAAAGGATATCACTCAGGAACAGTTGGATGGAAGAGATGCCCAGGACGAGACACAAGGAAAGGGCGTGGAGCTTCCATGCCCTCTGTAAGCACTCCGTCCTCCCTGAATCTCCAACCCTGAACGTCTCCAAATCTTGTCCTTTTGGGTTTTTATGAACACTTCATTACACAGGCATGACTGATCAAATCATTGGAAGCTGGCAATTGGTTTAACCTCCAGCCTCTCTCCAAATGTTCTAGAACAGCCAATACTATGTCTGGTGGCTTGCCTCATTCATAAAGGCTGAACTAGGGTCTTTATTTTAAATTGTCATGTGTCCCGCACACAATAGCATGTGGAGTTAGTGCAGGTAGCTGCATCTTATCCTTAAGGAAACTAAAGTCTTCTCTGGGATCTGTCAGAAGCTTTGAATGAAACAAAGTCAAGCATCAACTAAGTATCAGGTGATATGCTACGTTCTGGTATACAAAATACAATATGTGGTCACGCTTCTCAAATTATAATGAGAATAATTCTTACTAAATGCCAATATTTATTAGATACTGTGTGTGAGGAGCCATCAACCATTTTACCTTCATTATTATTTCATTTAATCTTCTTAATGATGTTATACAGTAGGCACTGTTGTTATCTTTATTTCACTGATGGAGAAATAAAACATGACATTTTAACCTTGACTGGAGTTGGAGGACCAGTAAGTCGGGAGTTGGGACTTGAACCCCAGCTTCTCTAGATGCCTCCCCACCCAAGCACCCCCCAGTCAGTGCCTGCCGGGTTGGTGGATGAATGCCCCAGCTGACTGGCTCTCTCCCAGAGAGCTGTGGGGAACTGGAAACTTCCCTGGATCCAGCACAGCGCTCCTGCTTCTTTGCTCCCAGAAAGCCCTGCGGTTGCCCCCAAGTCTACCTCTTCCAGAAAACAGAAATGAACAAAAGGCCTTCCTTCACTGGGTCAATCAGATATGACAATTCACCGCAACATGGCCGTGTGGCTGTCAGCCAGGGCCACTGGACCGGCTGGCAGCTGATATCGGTCGGCATGGGGGCCAGGTCCTGATTTTTAGGATTGGACAGTCATTTGTTACCTGGGGCTCTGTCACTCCCTTCCTCTGTCTGTCACCCAGAGGCCAACCCAGCAGCAGGTCTACCTGGCCACCAAATGGATAGCATGTGACTCTTTAACCCAGCCTTTCAGGCCGTGAGAGCAAAACACAATGGAATTTGGAATTTCATGAAAGGGCACTTATTGGATAGTTAGGAGTTGGGCATTAGGACCCTGATCGAGCTGTCCTAAAGTCAGTTACCACTATGACTTGGTGGATGTTTCTTTAAACCTCTTATAGGCTAACATACTTGGCTAACTCAGGGTCCAGAGCAGTAAGGATATATTTTTAAAGACTTCCTTCGGAACGAACATCTTCTCTGAGAACAGGTAGAATATTCAGCAGAAGAAAGAACTGGATTTTCCATTCTTTTGGGGGACGTAGACAGTTAGCTTACTGCAACCCAGCCAGCCACAGCTCGAGTTTGCGAGATGGGCCTGTCTCAGATACGTCAGCTGAAATGATTCACGTCGAGAACTGATTGATGCATTATCTTCATTTTACAAATTCATGGATAAGAGAAAGTGAGGCTGGTGAAAGACCATGCAGCTCTGAGGGAAAATGGATTTTAGATAAGGTAGGCACACAACACCATTTAAGAATGCCATGACTCATTCACCAGTGAAAACCACACTATAAATATTCCCTGTGCTAAGCACTGTAGCAGGTACCGTGGAAACACTGATGAATCACATGTCATTTCCTGGACTTCCTGGGGCTCCCAGCTCCGCAGCAGGCTCGTCGGGGAAGCTAACAATTATAACGCGATATGATAACTTCCACCCAGGAAGCTGATGCGGCACCAGAGAGTGTCCAGAATCATCCGGCTGTGCTCAGTACAGATTTCCACAAAGTCTCCCTGGACATCGCCTTCAAGGGAAATGGTTGGGCATCATCATCTGCCTTCGGAGACTTCCTGCAAATCCGAAATTGAGGACAAGCCCTGTTGACAGGAGTTATTTTAAGAAATGTGCCCTGGCTGGCGTAGCTCAGTGGATTGAGTGCGGGCTGCAAACCCAAGTGTCGCAGGTTCGATTCCCAGTCAGGGCACATGCCTGGGTTGCAGGCCACGGCCCCCGGCAACCGCACATTGATGTTTCTCTCTCTCTCTCTTTCTCCCTCCCTTCCCTCTCTAAAAATAAATAAATAAAATCTTAAAAAAAAAGAAAGAAATGTGTGAGTTTTTCTTTGTTTGCTTCCCTTGTTTATTACTTTCAGTTTTATATCCCACATACGACTGAAATCGTTTGGTTCTTCACTTTTTCCGACTGACTTATTTCACTTAGCATGATATGTTTGAGGTCCATGCATGTGGCCGTCGATGGCAGTATTTTATTTTTTTCTTATGGCTGCGTAGTATTCCATTGTATGTACACACCGCACCTTCAAACAAGAACTCACAGACACAGACGGCAGTAAAGTGGTTGCCGCGACACGGGGGTTAGGAAGCGGTAAATAGGGGCCAGATGCGTGGTGAGGGAAGGTGATCTTACCTCGGGTGCTAGGCACACAATGCAATATACACATCATGCATCATAGAAATGTGAATTTAAAATTTATATAATCTTATTAACCAACATTATCCCAATGAATTTAATAATAATAAAACAGAAATTTAACCAGCAGAAAATACTCTATTAAGAACCAGCCATACAGACTGTTTGAGGTAGTCTGGAGGCTGGGAATGTGGGGGTGACTTCAGTCTGTTGGTGTTTTATCCCTTTTCCCAGGTGGTCGTCAGAGAGCTGGGCTGCACTGCTTCCGTGTGCAGCGTCCCAGCGCCCCAGGCCTCCTCCAGTGTCCAAACTCCTAGACATGACCTGCAATTCCCTCTTCCGCTCAGTTTCAGCCAAAATAGCTTCTTTTGTCTCTGTTAGTCAGTTCTGGTGCCCTGTGACCTGGGTTGCTCTTCAGCATGGCCAGAGGGGAGAAAATTGTGACTCTGTCTCCATCCTCCTTTTTTTTTACTTCCCCTTTGCTAGAGGGGGTTTCCGTGCACCCACTGAATTTCGGAGGCCCACTCAGTCCCCCAGTTCACACAAGGCTGCTTCAGTCTTGCCACGTTCGTCTGTGACTTACCACTTAGGTGATGCCGCTAGCAGCGGGCCGGTCCCAAGGTGCCTTGCCGGAGGCCGACAGGACCGGAATCAATCACTACATACCACAAGCCCTGCCTTATTGACTGTTTAGTTCTTAAGCATATTGGCGTGATGCTTTTCAGACAGGGAGTTTAGGGGAGGCCTCTCATGGAGGTGAACCACGTGGACGACCGGGGGGGAAGCATTTCCAGGAAAGGGAACTGCGGGGGCAAAGGCCCCCAGTGGTAGCAGCTGGGGTGTCAAAGGTGCTGAGGATCACGAGAAGGAAATGAGGCAGGACAGGATAAAAGTGGCATCAGTTATTATTATCTGGCATGGTTTCAGGCACATACGAGCATCTTTGTAAGTGTTATTTTTTAAAAAATACGTGATTGATTAGGAAGAAAATGAACGTGCTGATATCTGTGGAGTCTCTAATGTGAGCCCCTGTGCTGCATGTTAACTGACATGCCCTGGAGGCAGGCTCAAGGCTAGCACGTGCCCTGGGCAGGCTCTCCAGAGCTCTCCCTCCGGGGCTCGCGGCTCACCCGCTGAGCAGCTGTGTGATCTCCAGCGAGTTATTTAATCTCCCTGTGACTCAGTTTCCTCATTTACAAAAGGGGCCTCAGAAAAAGACCTTCTTCTCAGGGCTGTTGTAAGAATTAAATGAGCTCACGTGTGAAGCACTTAACAACAGTTCCTGACACGTGGGAGGCCACTGTACGTTTTTGTTTTTGTTTTGTGGGGTGGGGGTTGAAATTTTTGTCTTATAGATGAGTGTTACAGAACAACAAGGGGGGCCTGGGACGACATGCTATTACCGAAAGGACCCCCCAGGTTTGTTATGTCCCCCACCTTATAGGAAAGACATCTCTCAATGCCAGAGATTCGTGAAAAGGAAAGGAAATGTTTATTTAATGCTGTACAGACTTAAGAGTAATGACCTAATGTCTTCATCAAAATCCCAAAGTCCCTTAAAACACCCACACATACATACAAACACACACAGTCCTTCCTTCCCCCACTTTGTCCAGGCTGGGGTACCATCTCTCAGGAAAAGAAACAGAAGTCCGTGGCTCAGGCAGCCCCCGGTTCTTCCCAGTAATCCATACTTGGCTGGTAGGCCTCCCTGGGTTCCCGGCACCATCAGCTGTGTCGCCAGGATCTCTGCTAAAGCCAAGTGGTGGTTCCCCCTTCTAAAGCTGGGGACCCCACTCTGGCAAAGCTATGTGGCTCTCCTTTCTACTGCCACAGCCCTGTGGTCCTCTCTGCACAATGGCCGCGAGAGTCTCCACTCAGCCAAAACTGCGTGCTTCTCCCTGCAATGGCTGCCGAGTCTCAGTTTAAATCCCCGAGCCAATCTTCCTCTGCAGCCCCATTTCCGACTCCTCCCACAATCAGTTACACCTGCCAGCACTCTCATATCCTTCCAGCTTCACTGGGCTGCCATCCTGAGTCTGAGTAGGGGTGGCCCCATGTTCTGGAGGCAATCTTCTCCAAGCTCCCACGCAGGCACTGTAACTCAGGGGACCTGCCCCCCAGTTATATCTTGGTGGGAAAGTTACTTCCATTCCCCTGGCTCAGAGCATGGCCACAGCTATTTAACATATCTGTGTAACCAGTTAAAGGTTATAGATATGTTAAATGACCACGCCAGAGGTTAGCTGCAAGGCTGTTGCTATGCAAAACAGCTCTCAATGGCCCTGCTCCAGGTGTCCCTTCCCCCAACTCGCACCTGTGGTGGGAGGGGGCGGGGGGGGGTGTGAGGACATTCTAATATTTCCTGAACACCTTGAGTTCTGGACCCCATTCCAAATCCCTATTTGGGGCCCCCCTCTTGGCTGCACCCTGTAACTTGAGGACGACCAAAACCTGACAGGTTAAAAAAACTTGCCAAGGCAACCTGGACAGCAAATAGGAACGGCGGCAAACACGTAAAAGTCAGGTGTTCCTGACTGCACAGTCCCTGCCTTTCCCAAGCACACAGCGTGTGGACTGGGGATCAAAGCAGTGGTGGGGGGGGCATCCAGCCTCCCTGGCCTGTCCCTCCCTCCCCCTGGAGGGCGACCCTGATCACAGAGTCTCCAGAATAGCAATTGCTCGTCAGCCTCTTTCTCAGCTGGGTTTCGGATGGTTCCTCCATGTCTTTAATTCTGCAACATGTGCCACTTTGGAATGGACACTTCCAGGCTTCAGTGGAAGATGCCCGTGTTTAACCTCATAAAGTCTAAATGCTTCAAGGTAGTGTTGCTGCTGGTTCCTCTTTATCTCCTCAGTAATGTGTGGGAATTTTTTTCACTTAAGTCTTCTATTTACTGCTGCAAAAAGTCCCCCACATTTATTTTGTGGTTGTCAGAGGGTTCAGGTTTCAGCACACACCCACACAGGGGCACCCGAGAGTCTTAGCAGGAGGTTTTGTACCGAATCCTTTAATTCCAACATACATTATTTAACTCTTCCCGATGACTTTCCCTTTGAATTATGGTTTCCCACTGCTGTTTTGTCTCTGCAGATGGTAAACAGACCATTCTCTACCCATCTGGAGCGGGCACCCTGGATATTTTTGGCTTGAAAGTTCAACGAAGGGGAATCCAATTTCTGTCGGTCATTATCTGTCTTGCCCTCTCCCTTTGCCGCTCTGGCTCGGCCCACGTGCGGGTGCCCACTTCCCGTCTCCACGGGTCTGGAACCTGTGTCACCCCTGAGTGGCAGCCTTCTGGTAATTGTTTAGAAGCAACAGGCCCAAGGAGAGAAAGGACAGAAAACAGAAAGAGAGACTTCGTCAGTACGATCATTGGAGAGAACAAAGAACTCGTGGCAACACACTTTGCTTGTTCCAAACTGGTTGGGAGTTTGGTTTACTCATGGAAAACGCCCAGAGACAAATGGGGCCCTGTCAGAAGGAGTGTGAGGTCCGAGTATGTACAGACAGGCCTGTGCGTGTTCTGGCCACGAGGGCACACACACTCCCTGCCTACTGCTCCTCGCAACGGGATTTGGCTGGGAACATGGTCCTTTCTCAAGAGTGTGGTCAGAGGAGCCGCTGACAGATGAGAAAGAACAGGTTGGAAAGGCTGGAATTCTTGAGTGAGAAACATACGAGAGGCCTTAGAGGTACTCTGACCTGAGACCCTCACTTTACGGGTGAACACGGGGCATGTGTGACTCGCCCCAAGTCCCACCAGCTGCTGAGGGACGCAGCCCACGCTAAACTCCAGCTGATGACTTGGTTAATTGCTCTGTATTGGTAGGCTGAAATAAAAATAAATCACATCTAGAATTTTTATTTGATTTTTCAAGACTTGGGGGTCTAATACATAATTGCATCAAAAACAAAGATTCCAGTGACTTTGGACCCAAAATAGATACTCTTTTATCTCCTGGTTTCCAAACTGCACTCCATGGGACCTCAGGCACCCCCAGAGGTGCTTCTGCGACCACAGGCCTCCCGGGGAGAGGCCGGGGTGGCGGGAACTCTGGGCGACTCCACCCCCCACCCCTCCCCTGCCCCCAGCCAGCACCCATGATTAAATTAGAGCGGCTCAGTCTTTATTGTTGTATATGTTCCTTCTTAGGCCATATTTTAGAAAAGCAGATTAAGAAGAGTAGATTAGGTTCCACTAGCCCGTCTGCAGAGGAGCAGAGAAGGAAGTCATTTTCTCAAAGTCATTAATTGAGATAATGGCACAATTTGAACAAGATCACAGGTCTCCAAACAGCCTATCCGGTGGATTGTCACTCAGACCGCTGCACAGGAGTCATCTGAAAAGGGTTTAACAATGGCAACACGGGCTCTCAGGGCTGGTCTGCCCTCTCTGGCCCGGGGGGCAGGTGGCTATTTAAATCCGAAACGCCCCTCGAATGAAAGAAACCAAGTTTTAAATGGCCCATTCAGGGATGAATTTCAAAATAAGGAAAGCATGGAGGGACGGGTTTTCCTCTACCCACGAGGAGGGGAAGACAAAACAAGTCCTGAAGGAGAAAGGTGAAAATCCAACCAAGAAGGCAGGGGACCACAAAGGAGATAGGAATGGGGTACGGGATGCAAGGCAGTGGGTAGACTACAGGGTCGGGAGTTCCTGGCGGGAGTCAGGTAAGAATCAGGTGGTGGCAGGGGAGTTAAGAAAGATGGTGAGTAAAAGCCAGGAGGGGAGGGAAGGAAGGGCCGTTGGCTGGCCCGAGGCCAAAGGGCTGGATTCTGGGTGGTCAGCTTCGGGCCAGTTTCCTGGGGCCTTTGGACTCACACAAGCTGTGCCCCGGGACCTTCCAAGCAGCCACTGCAGCTGGAGGCTGGGCTGTCCACACAGTCTGGGGGGAACTGCCCTTCCCTTTGAATTGTCACTCATACATGGGCAGCCTGTTATTCTTAACTTTGGCATGACTTGGATATTTTTCCAATTCTGTTCAGGTCTGTGCAGCTGACACCGTATCTTCAGGGTCCTTAGACTTTTTTGTATGGAACTTCAAGATCCCACCGCCTAGAGCATCCTCAGGGCAAGAAGCGTCCCATTCCAGGGCAGGACCAAAATAAACCAGGAGAGTGAGTGTGGCTGAAGTAAGGGGCGCAGGGTGGATGCTCGTTTTGTCTCCTTAAAGCAGAAGTGGAGACCGTGACAAAAGTACAGTGCTTTTTGATCTGGCCCGTGATACTGTGAAAGAGTGGGTCTTTGTTTCTATTCTTTTCTTCTTTCTTAAAACCACACATCTTCGCTCTGCACCATGTGACTTTGCAAGTATCGGTAGCTGTTATTAGAGTAGTTAAAACCACGGATGTTGGGTTTGGTCATGGGACTTACTTCGAATGTTAATGGAGTTGTCATCATGGGACTTGTCCATGTCTTTGTACTAAACACGCTGCGGTAAACACTGTGGACTCTTGGGTTTCTGCTGTTTGTGATAAGAACGAGGTCTGATTAGCCACCTGCTCAGGTAAATGGAGAATGGAGTGGACACGGACCCAAACTGTATCCTAATGCAAGTCTAGCTAATCCTCGACAAATGGGATCGGCATCAGAATCCCAGCCAACCTACAGATCTGGCAGCAAGAAAAATCAATGTCTGTTGTTGTAAGCTGCTGAGGTTTTACATTTCTTTATTACACCTCATTATTGCTGATTGATCTGGGTGGCATTCAGTCAAAAGTACTGCATCATGGGAGATAGCACAGTGGTTAAGAGCTTAGCTCTGGAGTCCGAATGGTAGAGTTTGAGTTCTGACTGTGTTATGCAGAGCAACATCACACTGAGAAAATGAATTAAGTACCCCGTGAAAAATGTATTTGTAACTTCCCAAGCTGTCCTGGTGGTGCTTTTGCTTGCCATTGTTCACAGACACATGCAGGGTGGTGAAAACTTTGAGTCACGTGATCTGCCTGTTCCCAGGTGAGGTTGAACTGGCCATGCTCTGGCTTCTCGGTTCAGCTCTCATAGTGTAAACAAATGTTCTTTTTGTGGTCTATCCAGTGCCCTCGTTTTTGCATTGGTGTGCTTTTCTGTTGGTGAGTTTACAATTCAAAATTGTCCTCAACTGTAGTGCTGAAGTGCTGGCTATTGTTCCTGAGTTCAAGGAACGATAGTCCTATCAAGCTGTGCTGTGCTTTCTGGAGAAATTAAGCATGTTAGATAAGCTTCATTCAAAGCATGAATTGTGATGCCATTGACCGTGACTTCAATGTTAATGAATCAACGATATACATTAAAAGAGGTCTCTTGAAACAGAAATACACATGAAACAAGGTTAGATATTGATCGGTTGAAAAAAATATTGTAACCAGAGACTCACAGAAACCTCATCTTGTATTTCCCCCAGAAGCAGCGAATGAGAGGATTCTCTAATTCAGTGACTAACAGCTGCCCCGAATAATGAGAATCGACCTTCTGGAACGTAACTACCATGAATAATAAGAATCGACTGCACTTACCTCATAAGGTTCTTGTTCAAGTTAAATAAGATAATAAGTTATGTGACATACTTGGAAAGGTGCCTTAGAGCACAGGAAATATTTGTAAATATTACCTACGATTTAGTCATGCTCAAGAATCTATAGGGTAATCATAAGAAACTAAGAATTATGTAGGTTGGACTAGAGTGATGTGGGTAGGATTGCTGGCATGTTTATAGATAGGGCTGTCATTGATTCTGCAACAGGGAGAGATTCACACTGAAGGTGACTGTCCATGTTTTGGATATTAGCTCCTTGTCACAGCTGTTGTTTGCAAACATCTTCTCCCATTCCGTTGGCTGCCTTTGTTTTGTTGGCAGTTTCTTCTGCTGAGCAGAAGCCTTTTAGTTGGATAGAGTCCCACTCATTTATTTTTGCTTTTACTTCCCTTGTCTGTGAGGTCAAATTCATGAAATCCTCTCTAAGACCAAGGTTAAGTGTAGTACTTATGTTTTCTTCTATAGAAAAAGAAATTGAAGGCGACAGGGAGAAAAATAAGACGGAAGGTGGCTAACAGGCAAGGCCAGTACAGGGACCGGAAATCAGGTCATCAAAAGAATTGTACCCAGGGATCCAAAGAGACCAGCAGATATTTTGAAAAGAGTTTAGACCCAGTGACCACTACCATGGATAATCTGACATCTGAAAGGTTTGGTCCGCTGGTCTATTTCTCTCATACTCTACCACACTGGTTGAAGGATCTTAGCCAGGGCGTTCTTCTGGGAGGTCACGGTGACCGGAGAGAGCCAGGAGTTCTTATTTCTGGCATTTCCTGAGCAACGCAGAGCTAGAATTGTTGCCACGTTCTGACGAGCTGTAGCTACTGTTGAATCACAAGTGAACAAGAGAATACGAGCAAGAACACGCCCCCCCCCCGGGTATCCCAGACAACCCACCAGAATGTGAGAGATAATGATAAATTGATATTGGTAGCTATGAGGTATGGGGGTGATTTGTTAGCAGGTGACCAACTCTTCCTTTTTTTTGGTTTTAGCGTGTTTTTTTCAGGATGCAGAAATTTCAGTGCTAACACCTGGATATTTCAAGCAAACTGGGATGACTTGTTAGCAAGAGATAATTAAAAGAGACTCAGCAAATTTAAGAAATTGTCCTACTGATCACCATTGTTGAATGGTGAGTATGTTGGGGGTGAAAATCTGCCAATACATCTCACACTCTTCTGCCTCAAAGATCAAATCAGAGTCTCAGACTGATTAAACCCTGAATGCCTTTCCAAGTCTACAGTTCTGTGTGTTTCTTGGACCTTGTGTGGGAGAATGAGATCCAAGTTCCTTCTGCTAATTCTTCCGGTCTTAGCTGAAAAGTCACGTCGTTCCCGAAGTGATCTGGACAGCCCTGTTCCTCCCCTGGACAAGGGGACATTATTACGACATCATGCACACCCTTCGTGATGATCATTTTTGTAATTACACTATTAAAATCTATTTTACCTGCTAGATAAAGCTGGCTATTGAATATCGAGTCCAGCACAATGCTATGTCGATCGTGTTGCTTAGATATTGGTTAAAATAATAAATTCATTAAAATTCTATATACTAATTTTAAATTCACTTTAAAATATGGGGGAATTGATTTGGATGCTGTTGAATGTCAACATCGTATTTCAGGATTGATGTAGTTTAATTTTTTTATTTTTCACTGTAGGCAAGATAGATAGGAAAGCATGAATCGGTCAGTTTCCACTTCACCTTTAGAATACTGATCAGTTGAGAAAAAGATTGTAAACAGAGGCTCACTCCTTTGGAATACAGACTCAAGAGGAAGGAAATACATGATATTCCCTCCTTCCAAAAGGAAGGATTCTCATGATATTAGAGCATGTCAAGGAAAAATTATATATTAAAACATATTTAAATTGAACATTTGAAATGGCTATCCTAACAAAGGCTTTCTGTTTCTGTTATGTTTTGCAATGTAAATAAAATTGGGTTTTTTTGAACCCTATCATGTTTATTTTAAGTGTGTGACATATTTTGGATGACCTTTCTTTCTGACAGGAGTATTGAATTTGGTTTGGAGTGTATCCAATTATTGCAAATCCTGTTTGTAGCACCCAAATTCTAAGAAAATAAGAAGAAAAATGGTTTGAAAAGAGTAGTTTCCATGCCAAAAAAAACCCCAACTCTTGTTATCTTGACTTCAAGAAAATCCACTGTCTTTTTTGCCTCATTGAGAATCAAGATTCCCATTCAACTAAGCAATTTTAAGTGAGAATTAAAGGACATTTTTAAAATTGAATAATGAAATAGGCTGGTAAATCTGAATAGGTTAGAAAAATTGAGTTGGGAAGATAAGGGCAAGCCAGCCTTATCTTTCCAAAGATTGTATGAAGTTTACCAAGGCCTGTGTTTGTCTTTCTGCGCCTAACAAAGTAATAGTTTAGCAAAGTAGAGACTCTTGTGTCCCAATTATGTTGATTTTTTAAAAAAAATGAAATCATATTGCTCTAGGGCCCTAAGGTGCCATCTAGAATCCATCGTCTTATTTGGCAGATGGGGCACTGAGCCCAGTCATGGACAGATCGGAAAGGGTCTTCTTCCAGAGAGTTCCAGAAAGTTCCAGAAAGCTCCAGAGAGTTAAAGGCACTGCTGAAACGAAAAGCCAGGTGAACCATTTTCCAGTTCAGTATTTTTTAGTTGGTTAATTGGTTTATCTGTATTTTTGTTTTTGAGGATGGGAAGAGATGAAGGGGCAGGAGAAAGAGGGCTGAAAAAATGTATTTCATGTCCAGGTTGTTCCAGGCATCCTTATTTACATGCCTGCGACTATATTTTAGTCATGGTATTTCAGCCCTGTCTTAAAGTTAATATTGTAATAAAAGCACTTTTCATGTTATTTATAAAATCTTTAGCCCTGGCTCATGTAGCTCAGTGGATTGAGCATGGGCTGGGAACCAAAATGTTGCTAGTTCGATTCCCACTCAGGGCACATGCCTGGGTTGCAGGTCACGTCTCCAGTAGAGGGCGTGCAAAGAGCAGCCACACACTGATATTTCTCTCCCTCTCTATCTTCCGCCCTTCCCCTCTCTAAAAATAAATAAATAAAATCTTTTAAAAAATCTTTATACACGCATTCTTAGTGTTTATATACTGTTTTGTTGAGCACAGGTGGCATTATTTATCGGATTGAGCCATGTGACACTGCCACATGACCAACACCAGCAACTCCTTACCTTTCAATTTACAACTATTCCATGTCACGGGCTCCGCATAGGTGTTTGAATGAGCCGCCATGGATATTTTGAGGGACATGCACATCTGATATACTCGGCTTTGCCACAAACATCACCCATGTGTTAGAGCGTCTCCAACCACTTTCCTCTGTGGAGCAGAGAGCCCTGCAGCCAGAGGCTCCGGGGTGGCTGGAGGACCCAGCAAAATACCGCCCAGGCCCGGGGAGAACGGCACGCCCTTCTTTCCAAGTGTTCTCCCTCACAATCCGTGGGGCCCTGGCAAGGCCAGAAAAACAAACTGCTCTCACTCAGATGTGGCTGTACCGCTCCTCTGCAGAGCTATTTTGTCCTAAGTTGTACCTTTCACCCACACTGAAAGTATCCGCAGCTTTTGTCCTCGTGTCTGAGCATCTGTCCATCACGCATAGCCCCAGCACCCCGTGACGACCGTGCCGGATTTGGGCACATTAAGGGATGGCTATCTGGAAATAGTTCCTTAAGGGAGATTTCTGAAAGGAATTTCTGTGCCAATAAATAAAAATATTCTGAAGGCTCTTCCTATGTGTTGCCAAATTGATTTCCCCAAGGCCATTAGCGGTGTTACACCCACCAGTACTTGATCAAAGAGCTCATTTGCCTGCATTATCACCAGCATGCGACAGTGTCCTTAAGAGGTTAAAATTCGTGTGGGCTCTTTTGGCGACTTAGTTTGATATCCTGAGGTCTTCTCCACCGCATCGAGCTGTTCAAGCACAAACGGTAACTGCATGTTTCTTACCTCCATCCCCTCGGTCTTCACCTGGCAGAGGTGTGAAATTTGGGGGCAAACACATGCAAGGACTCAGGAAAAAACAGGTCGCCTTCTATACCGCTGTCTGTGGACCCTCCGTTGGCCAGCATGCTTTCCCAAGCATTGGAGCTGATTTTCCAGGGCAGAATAACAGCTTGACTCTCTACCATCGCATCTGAGCTCAGAAACGCTTAGAGATTTAAAAATGGTCCTTGCCTGTACACTGAGGATCGTACTGATAACATGTAGGGTTGGAGAGAAAGCGTGGTGTTTTTTCAATGCTGGTGAGTCGTTATTGGAGTTATTAGCTAATATTGATCTAATAATATTCATTCATGTTCATGTTATTTTATGTATCGAACAAGCTGTGGCATGGGAAGAATCCACGGAAAGTTCTCGAGGATGAGCTAGCTGCATTGTTTAGGAACTTAGTCAATAACATGGGGTAGTGGGAAGCATTGGGGATGTGGAACGGCCTTGCTTGTGGTTGGATTGGCCTCTACCAGTGACTAGCTCTGTGGGTTTGGAAAAGCCTCTCTTTATTGCTGGGCACCAGCGCTCTCATCCCTGAGCACAGGGTGGCTGAGGGGAGTCCTGACATCATTGATGCGAAGTCCCCGGTGCAGTGGAGAAACACCGTCGATGCGAATGAGGGAGCATACAGGGTCGTGGCCTAAGAGCAAAAGCTGTAGGAACCCAGATCTGAATTCAAATGTTATCTCCACTGGGATAATTTTTGGAACTCTCTGGAATTCCGTTTCTTCATTTGGTAGAATAATAATAATACCTTCACTTCCGGGTGTTGTGAAATATCAGAGTATCATCATGCATGTGTATTGTTTAACATAGTGCCTGATGCATAGTAAATGGTAACTGCATGGTGCTAATTCGTATTATAAGATGATTGTATCTTCCCTCGCTCTCTTTTTGTCACGCACTTAGAATGCAGCCACAGGTTCCTTTTTCAACCCAGATATGAATACATACCTCACGGAGCTTTGCAAGCCCTAGCAGCCTGTCAGAAACGAGCACTGCGTGTCACTTTGATCCACTGTTCTTTTCAGAGAGCTGTCAGGGCAGCGGGCTGTTTTTCTGTATGTGTCCCAAAAATACATAGTAACGATGTTAATCCTTAAGGCGCTCATACCATGAACAATGTCCGACGGCTTGCATTCCGGAGCAGCCACTCCTTACTGATGCCTTAAGCACTCTCAAGTAACCCCCTTTTTCACAAGCTCAGTGTTTGACCTTGAAAATGAAATGTTAACCAAAAGAAAGATGGTATGTATGGATGGATGGATGTATTTGTGCATAATGCATATGCATAATGACATATGATAGATGATGGATGGATGGATAGATAGATAGATAATAGATATGAAGTAATTTGCCCAAAGTTACAAAACTAGTAAGTAGAAGTGTAGGGATTCCAGAAATCTGACCCAAAAGCCTGCTCTTTATCAAGTGTTTATTTTCTCTATTCCCAAACAGATATGGAGTATTCCTTTAAGGGTTATTACAATCGATTCATGTAACATACTTATTGTCAGATGGTGGCTTCAGGCATTCTCAAAAAATCTTTCGCTGGCATTGTGACCTGTTTAATTCAAGAATTCCCACGCATTTTTATGTGGAGGGACACCTGGGACCGGCAACCGCACCAACAGTGGGACCCCACAGAGAGAGCAGCTCCTCTAGAAAGAATGGTTTCATAATACAAACGTTTTTCGAGATGGCGCGTTCTACATAGCATATAGTCACAGGGAGGAGGGTCTTGCTGCTGTCTCACAGAGCAAAGACTATGGAAACATTTATATTTCTGAGAAGATAGGACAGACCTAGCTTTCGGCACTGCAGAATGGATAAAAGGAAGACAGCTTCAGCCTGCACTGTTTTTTTTTTTCTTTTTCAGAGTTTCTGATGCCCTTTATAGAAAAAAAAAGCACTGTGCAGTCCTCATTTTACCAGAACTGCTGCTGGCCTGCTTGGACCGCGCTGGAAAGTAGGAGGTAATTACCAATATCAGTTCAGTGCCGCTGATTCAAATAGCTCACAAACCCTCCCATTACTTTCAAATGTCCACAACTTAAGATTTTATAAGGCAGTAAAGGGATATTTATGTAACAGTAAATATTTCTGGGGCAGAAGTAGTCTTAGAATTTTACATAAACATAAATGAACCCCACACAACCGAAAAATGGAAACACAACAACCATAACAGTCTACTGTCGACTAACAGTGCAACCTCGCTGCACCATCACGGTTAGGACTGGTGAAGGTTTGTGTCTGCTGTCCACTCATCACCAGGCCCCCGCCGCGTGGGGCTCTCCACCGGTTTAAATAAATCAGCACGGAGTGGAGCTCTCTGCTAGGTTAAAGGCTGTAATGATACATATATTCATTGTTCTATGATTTATTCTATAAAAATCTTGTGGAATGACATTTAAACAATTTTTACCAAATTTTTATACTCAGGTATACTTTTCACACAGTGAATTCTCCCTTTCCTTAGTGGTAGGCAAGTTTTTAGAATTGTGTATGGTCTTGTAAGCACATCAGAGTCAAAACATGAGGAGACAGTGCATGTCTATCCCCTTCCCAAACTCTCCCCCAACCCTCTGTAGTCAGCTCCTCCACACTAACCCAGTGGTCAGAGGAGGCACGCGCTATGCAGACTTTTGTGTCCTGTTTTTTCACTCAGTGTAATTCATTTAAGAGCCCTCCATGTGCTTGCACGTTGTTTTTTCCTCCTGCTTGGCGAACAGGATTCCATTGTATGGCTGTACCACGGTTCATTTACCTGGTCATCAGCCGAAGACCACTTAGGTATTTGCACTACCTAGCTATCAGTAACAAAGCCACTACAAATATAAACGTAAAAGTTTCATGTAAGTAAAACTTTTCATTTCTCTGTTTTGAATATTCCAGAGTGAATTGGAGTTGTATGGTCCTTATATGTGCTGTATAAGAAACTGCCAAACTTTTTTCCAAGAGGCCATCCTATTTTGTATTCCCATGAAAGATATATGAAAGTTTCATTTATGTACATCCTTGTCAGCATATGGCATTATCATATATTTTAGCTATTCTAATAGGTGAGTAGTAATGTCTCACTGTGGCTTATGTTGCATTTCACTAATAGCTAATAATGTTGAACATTTTTAATGTGCAGTGTCTGCTTACATCTTTTGTGTGTGTGCGTGCGTGTGTGTGTGTATTTAGATGGGGTCATTTCTTTTTTATTATAGAATTTTAAGACTTTTTTATATTTTCAAATACTTTCTCCCAGTCTGTCTTGTATTTCCATCATCTCAATAGTGTCTATCAACAAGCGGAAGGTCTTGATTTTAATAACTTTTAATCAATTGGTGATTTCTTATATGGATTGTACTTTTGGTGTTATATCTAAGAAGTTCTGCTTAATCCAAGATGAAAAATATCTTCTCCCATGCTTTCATCTAGAGGTTTTGTGGTTTTAGGTTTTGCATTTCAGCTCATTACCCAACTTGAACCTTCTTTACTGGGGGATTTTGTCGATGACCAACCCTAAGTTCCCGTGGGCTCATGGAAGGGCTCCTGGGATAAAGATGGGATGGAAGATGGGTCCCAAAAGGGCATGGACACAGTTTGTACAGAACGGGGGAGTCCAGAGATGGACAAAGTCCTGGCAGCCTTGTCTTCTTGTGGGGTGGACATCAAGAGGTACAAAGTGGCCCCGGCTGGCGTAGCTCAGTGGACTGAGCGCAGGCTGCGAACCAAAGTGTTGCAGGTTCAATTCCCAGTCAGGGCACATGCCTGGATTGCAGGCCATTGCCCTCAGCAACCACACATTGATGTTTCTCTCTCTCTCTCTCTTTCTCTCTCCCTCCCTCTCTAAAAATAAATAAATAAAAATCTAAAAAATATGTTAAAATAAAAGAGGTACAAAGTGTATAGTGAGATTCACTCTGATGGTCTCCAGGTTCACGGGGAGAGTGGAGATGTCATTGCCGGAGAGTTTCCAGATGCAGGGTTCTGCCAGGATCTTGCAGTGATGCCCGTGGTCCTGGTCTGCCGACTCTGGACTTCTTTTAAGTGAGAAACTCATTTGTTTCAACTTATGTTATTCTGGGCTTTTCCACAAGGCACAACCAAACCAAGTTATGCTTGCTAGAGTTTGCCTCTGTGAAGCACTCTGAGGTTAGAAACCAGAATTTAATCTCTTGGGCTACCGTATGTCATGTATATTGAGTTCTGACAGTGAGTGAATTAGCATAAGATAATTCATGGATCCAGAATACATTTCCCTTCATTTACTCCCAAGAACTTAGAATTCGTTTCCCAGAAAGACTTGAACATGTTTCAAACAATGTGGTCAATTTGGGTCTTCAGAATATGACCCCACTGCCACTAGCCACTGGAGAAATTGCTTTGGTTTCGCAAAATTAATAGAGGATTCATTCTGTTGTACCTTGAATGCCAGTCAGCTCTTTTACATGGTCAGTTTTCCTAGGAAAGGGGGTTATTATGTTAAATCAGTAATTAAGCGGAAGCTTCTGTTCCTCAGGATTTAGTTCCCAAGTTGTTACATTCGGGTAAACTAGAGCCTTAGAAGTAGCAAACGCATGAATAACAAACAGCAGAGTAGCAACCCAGCAGGCCTGGCCCCTTGATGGACGAAGCCAGTGGTCCCAGCATCTCAGCACATCTGCGGCCTCTCAGCAGCGCCATCCATCAGTGCCTGCCCGGAAGGGGCCAGGCGCCCTGAGTGCTGTTGTCCCATGTCTTTGCTCCCAGCCGCCTCGCTCACCATGGCAATCACTGTCATGCTCGAGTGGCCTGACGTCTCAGGCTGGTCTGGATGCTTGATGGATGCGTTAATCTTGGCCCTGGTGAAGGGCACCATACATTCCAGTCAGGATGCAGCCAAAACCCAGCTCCCCAGACCCGAACAATGTCAGAGGCAGTGAGTGGGGAGGACTTGGAGTTAGGTGACTTGAGTTCAAATCCTAGATTTGGTGAGTCTGGATAAGTCACTCAGCTGTTACATATCTCTGTTTCTTAAGGTATGAAGGGCCCAGAGTCACTGAACAGTTGATGAATACCTACTAAGAGCTAGAGGCTAGGTTAGGAGGAGACCCAAAAACGATCTGCCTCAAAGGAGCTCAGAGATTAGTGAAGAAGGTATAGCTTGTAGTGGGCATGGTTCCCCCCATAGGGTGGTTTGTTGAAGGAGTTCAATGACATGACATATACGAAAGGACCTTAAAGCTAAAATGCTCAGTTAGTATAAACTGATGCTACAGCCCTTGAAAATGATGACATCACAAATCACTAGGGGAGCATTTAATGCACGCTTAAATGTATTAGAGATGCTCTAAGACTTGGTGTGGTAGAGGTTTCTATTATTCCCTCACATTTTGTTCTCCAGTTCTTCCTGGTCCATGGGAGATGTCCACTTCTCCACCTACTCGCAGTTAGACCAAGTCATGTGACTAGCCTTGAACAAAGAGGTGTCAGCAGTAAGATGCATTCTTTCAGGCTAACGTACATAACTGCTGGTGAGAAGGAGCCTTGTGCTCAGCTTTGGCCATCGGGGATGACTTAATTTCCAGGCAGTGCTCGCTGAAGGATACTGGGATCTTTGTGGGCTTGAATGTCCTGGAGGTTTTTCTAGATCTGTAGGAAACGTTTCAAGATAAATAAGTACATTCCTGTTGGCTTAATCCATTGTTTTGAATATTGTTTTTAATGCCCTCGTCACAGGTTAACTTAACTTGATACATTTAGTAGCTTTCAGGTCTTGATCTAGGGAAAGGAGCTCTACGGAACCCGTCCCACTTGAAGCCAAGAAGCCGTGTTATGGCGCTATAGTTGAACTAGTTTTATTTCCATGAGAGGTCTGAGTTGACCTTTCGTCTGTCACCCATGGCTAGTGCCATCTCTGCATTGCTAAAGAGGCTGCCTTTCCCCCTGGTCCTTGGGCTGACCAAGTGTTAAAGGTTCACATTTCTGCAGTCAGGTGGTCAAAGGTCTCAATCCTGGCTTTGCCATTTATTCACTTTGTGACCTTAGACGATTGATCGAACTCTCCAAACCCCAATATCCTCACCTAAAAAAAGTGAATGTTCACAGTTCTTACCAGTCAGGGTTCAGACGGGGATTCAATGAGATGATTCATGGAAACGTTTTGCTGATATTTAGTAAGTGATTAAAATCTGATTCATTGGTGTTGATGATTTGTTACTCCATGACACATTGTAATGAAGTGCATATCTCTCCCTGTCTGGTAGTTCGCTCGCTGTGTGCTGGCCCTTCTGTCTCTGTGGACACTGTAAATTGCCAGAAGAAAAAGGCAACAGCTAGGCGCTATCCAGTAATCCCTGCGCAAGCACCGTTGTTTGCTTTAGTGTGCTGCTGCGATCGGAGGCACCCAAACTGCATGTGAAACATGGGCCTGCGTTACGGTTGTTATTATATTAGACCTACACAAGGTTGCTACTGGGGCTTCCGCAGGTACCTTCTTAGAGTTGTTCACAAAGTCACGGAGCCAGAAAGGGCAACGCTACCTATGATGAGCGAGCAGATGCAAACTGAAAGAAGGGTTGAAGCCGATGACGTGAGCAGGCGCGCATGCGCAAGGGAGCATCACTGCCCCGATCCTCGTTCAGGCCGCTTCCGTAGTTCCCTGGTCCCGGAACTGGCCTCCCAGGCTCCCTCCCTTTTCCTCAGTCTTTTTGATGGAAGACATTCTAAACCTACAATGCAAAAGTCATCGTTGGCAATTGTGGGTATTTGAGGACTATGAATACGCCTTCCTCTGCTAGACAAGGAGGTGTATGTACCCCCAAGATCTCCCTTCAGAACAGGACCTCCTGTGCAGCACAGAGTGCCTCTGGGGACTGGCGGAGGCGGGGGAATGGCATGGCCACGTTTGGTGCAAGATAACTCCGACGGGCGAAATGGCTCTGGAGCACCCTGCTCGGGTGCTGAGGTTTTGCTGGGTGGGCGTGGAAGGCCACCTTCTCCCACTGCTCCCTTCCACTTCTTCTACCTTCCTTTGGTAGGAGTTTGTTTTCAATGGACATCTTTCAGTCCCAGCCGCATCCTCAGTGTCTTCTTCGGTGACCAGAACCTTCTGCACCTCTTCGTCTTCTTATCTCCCCCAGCACTTGCCACCCTGTCTCACGTGTTGTAGATAATAATAATCTCCCAACTGAATTTAACCAAAACCTGGGCTCCTACCTTGTGCCAGATACTGTTCTAAGTGTTCGGAATACATAAGCCAACAACAATCTTGACCTCAAGATTTTACATTTTTGAAGGATCAAGAGGATTTCTATATTCTTTTTATATTTAATACATAATAAGATAATAAATATTATGAGAAAATATAGGGAAGTGTAGGGTAAAGGGAATTAGAGATGCACATAGTGAAAAAAATGCAGGTGTAACAATTTTATGTATGGTTTGGATGGTCATGTTTGGAAGATAAGAGCTGGCCAGGGCTTGAGGAAAGTGATTTAATTGTAGATTACACTGATTAATGGGATTACTCACCAATAAATCCTAATGTATTAAATTCTATTTCATTCATGTACCTTATATTTAAACACGGAATACCCACAGAGCTTCCGGAGAGGTACCCAGAGATATAAAATGTTGACTGCTTCTGAAAAGGAGAGAAGAAGATTGGAAAGACTTGTGAGGTCTATACTGCCTGTTGAAACAAATGCAATTAGCATTAAGATTCAAACAACAACAATGGAATTCTCCTAATGCAGAGCATACGTACCCATCCCAGAGTCCTATCCAATATAAGTTTGTGAATTCGAATTCAGGATGATCATGGGCAATGACCAGACCTCTGATAAGAAACAATTAGGCCCCTTTTATTTCTTTTTTTTTTCCCAAATATTATTTTATTCTGACTAATAACCCTGGCCCTGGATGTCCTGAACTAAAGCTTTTCTTGCTCTCCCGGAATCTGCATACAAAACTCAAATTTTCCCATTCTTTACTTTCCCCAGAGTCAGGTCACAAGAAAACAATTCAAAGCAACTCCTTGT
This sequence comes from Phyllostomus hastatus, assembly GCF_019186645.2. Classification (NCBI taxonomy): domain Eukaryota; kingdom Metazoa; phylum Chordata; class Mammalia; order Chiroptera; family Phyllostomidae; genus Phyllostomus; species Phyllostomus hastatus. Next base: position 43,635,652 of record NW_025334017.1, on the reverse strand, counting down.
AAAAAAAAATCTTTGCATCTTCAGCACATCGAATGGGGAAAATGAAATATTTTTTGCAAATCTGCTGTGCGTATTCAGTGAATTAATTCACATGCAAGTGTTTCATAAAGTATGCAGAGTTATAACAATCAGAACTTGATGATAAAGCTGTTGTAGTTGTTAATCCCGGGACCACCACCTTCTCCCCCTTGAGGAAGTGAGGCGGGGGAGAGGGAGCCAGCCTGGGTCTGTATGCTAGTGGCTCTGAGTTGAGTCTTCCCCCAGCCCCGCCCACTTGCGGTGGAGATGAGACGGAGCCACCGGAGCCACCAGCTGGATCTGCTGCTGCTGCTGAGGCAGGAAAACTTCCTTGAAGAACATAAAAGCTGCCTGTTTATTTTTTTATTTTTTAAAAGATTTTATTTATTTATTTTAGAGAGGGAAGGGAGGGAGATAGAGAGAGAGAGAGAGAGAGAGAGAAATGTCAATGTGCGGTTGCTGGGGGCCGTGGCCTGCAACCCAGCCATGTATCCTGACTGGGAATCGAACCTGCGACACTTTGGTTCGCAGCCCGAGTTCAATCCACTGAGCTACGCCAGCCAGGGCGCTGCCTGTTTATTTACAGGAGAAAGGGAGCTTCAGTGGGAAGAAGAATCCAGGTTGTTGAGTAGGACAATTGTCTTCCTTAATTTTCCTTTCTTTATTTTCATTCCCATTTAACCCAGCCTTCCAAAATATTTGTATGTATTGGGCTAGGCAAGGGGTATATTGTGGTCTCCTTTGTGTGGTGGAAAATGGCCCCAAAACTGAATCCAATTCCATTAGACTCCTCCAGCCTATTAGACAGTCACCTCCATCTGCCCCGAGGATTTTATGCATGTGCAGAATGACAGGGAAGAGATAGCTTCAGTTACCTGAAGGACTCTTATGTGGAAGAGAAATCAGGCTTGCTCTGTGTAGCCCTCAGGGCTGGGAAAGAATCGATGCACAAAAGTTGAGTGAAACGACTTCCAATCAATATTGGAGTACTGAGGGCAGCAGAGTACTGGGGCTACAAAGATAAACCATATATTCTCTGTTCTCAAGGGACTCAGAGTGGAGAAGGAGAGATGCATGTGTAGACAAAGCCAGAAAATGTGCTGATGGCAATACTGCAGTGGTACGGTACCTGTGCACATCTCAGTAAGAATAATTATCATGCGACGTACCACTTGTTCAACCTTCAAAACTCCATGGGCATTCTGAGCTCCAACTCTTTCTCCATCCCCATTGTTGTCCGTCTCGTCTAAGATGCTATACTATTATCTTCTGGATTATTGAAGTAGCTGGCTGATTTCCAAAATCTCACCCAAACAATGTTTATTAACACAGCAGCCAAAGGAATACTGCTAGAATATAAAGGAACGAACTTCATATGTAGCCACAATGGAGAACCTGATACAGATTAAAGCCTATCGCTGGATAAAATATACGAAGTTACTCCTTTGCTCAAATCCCCCTAAATGCGCCCCCTCCAATTCAATTTAGTATAAAAGTTCTTACAATGGTCTATGAAATTTGGCAAATGCGGTCCCTACTTATTGCTCCACCCTCTCCTTTTGAACTCTGCCTTCACTCGCTCTGACCAGCCACACTGGTCTCTCTGGCACTCTCTAAACTCTGTACACATTTTCCATCTCGGGGACTTCTATTCCCTTGGCAAGGAACGCTCTCCCAAACACTCCACCTCAGTGTGTGTTCTCAGGGAAGTCATTCTCGATTCCTTAGTTAAAACTGGTGCTTCCTCCCCCTTGCACTCCACACATCACTCCTACTTTCCGCTTCTCTCTAGTCTTTATCATGACACAACATTCGGTATAATTTCTTTACTGACCGAAGCTTTTGCTCTTTTCCTACTAGAATGTAAGTCTCACGAGAGCAAGGAATTTGTCTACTTTCATCATCGGAACTGTACCAGGCAAACAGCAGGTGCTAAGTCATTATTTCTCTGTGTATAAAAAAGTGGAGGTATTTTACTTTAGCAAAACCAACCTCTCCATGGGGTAAGTCGGGTTCATTTGCAGTTCACATTCCCAAGAGAAATTAACACAGATTTAAGAATGGATATGCTATGAGATTTAGGATCTCTGCTTAAATGTCACCTCCATAACATGGCCCTTCTTAATGTCATACCTAAAATAACATCCTCATCGCATCCCCAATAACATCCTCTATATTCCTTCACCTGCTTTAGCTTTGTGCATAGCACTTTTAATTATTTTACACTTTGTCACATGTTGGTGTGTCTCTACACACTCTCTCTCCCTTACTACAGCGTCATGTTTATGAGGACAGAAATCATGTCTGTTTTGTTCACCGTTGTCCCGGTTCTGGTAAATAGAGCTGAATCAATGCATTCGTTTTTAAAGTGATCAATAAAGAAAATCCTTTGAAGTTAATGGCAGAGTAGTAAAGTGATGTCATGGCACTTTCCACAGGTGATCTTAATAAAAACTGTATAATTTAAAAATAGTAGTTAATAACGCCAGAAAGATTTCAAAGCATCTAAGAAGTCTTTGAAGTGTTTAATTTTGGAACAATGCAAATGGAAGGTGGAAGCATTGGGAGCTTGTGGCTTTCTGGCATGAGGCAACTGTCCAACCACTGTGATTACAGCTTTGGAAATACAATCTTATTCACTAACAGGGTCAGAAATCAAATTTTAGGGCCATAAAAATCAGATGAAAATTTGAAGGGGGAATCCTTGCTGAGAACGACAAAAGGAATAAGAATTAAGATGTGACAAGAAACTCAGGCTAAATCCTCGGGTGCCATTTAATTTAGAATTGTATAGCGCAGGCGCAGAGGACTGAGGCATCAAATGAGCGTAAAAACCGAGGACTCACCAACCTGTGAGTTTGCTGGGTTTTATTTTCATTGAGTGCTTTCCCCAACTCTGAACAGCTCAGGTCACACACACACACACCCCTGAAGCTTCACAGGTTTGACGTATCAGATGACAAAGTCTTAACCCAACAGAACAGCTGAAAATCATGAGGGATTTCCTATAAACAGGGTATTCCCATTGCTGCCCACATCTTTGGATGAATGCTAAATGATGCATTACCTACTTTTTAAAAAATACTTAGCTCAAACATGTATTCACTCACAAAACTCATCTTCTGTACTTATCCTTGAAAGTTGTCTCCATTTTTAAAACCTCCTCTAGATTAGGAGGAACATGAAGGCAGGGAAAGTGTCTACGTTCACTGCTGATGCCCTCGAGTCTCCCAGGAGCCTCACATGTGACGATAGTGATGATAAAGATGATGAAGATGATAGCGTATGTTCAATACATATTTTTGAATAAATGATGTATTAAGAGACTATCGCTGATGCCCTGAACTCTTAGAGTAGGATTACAGTGGAGATCTTCATAAACCTCAGCACCAGGGATCCACAGCTGAGGGATGGAGGGCAGGCGAGGCGGCATGAGAGCACCGATGTTGAGTGAACCGCACAGTGGACAAGGTGCACCTCAGGCACCCAGTCAGCCGTGAGCGGGTGGGACGAGGGCCGTCTTGTGGGACCGGGGCCCTTGGCTCACTCTTCTGTGAAGTGCTGGGTTAAGAAAGTAACACACGAGGGGATAGAGCCTGCCACCCACTCATGCCAGTGGGAGTAAGACCTGGGGTTCTGCAGAGCAGAGATCTCAACTGTGGTATCGGCAAACCTGTCCTACAACCCGTCGTCACGTGTGCAATAAGTACTCTGTCATTGGTAATAGTACACACGACGGGAACGATACGCTCCGGATTCTTTAAAGCGAAGTGGATTCAAGAGTAATAAAGTCTCTCTCACTCACGTGCCTTCTGCTTTATTTTCTCGAATGGTTCCGGGGAGCTGGGGTTGAAATGGGGGTGCATACTTTGAACCTACGTGCACACTCACTTGTGTTGGACCGGAGAATGTCCTCTGTCACGTGGTTGGTAACGTAGCGCAGGTAGGGAAGTGCTGCTCTGAGTTACAGGTGAGAGAGTGCCTGGAAGAGTGGAAGGTCTGAGTCGCCCTAGAGGCAACAACAGAGTTGGATTTTCAAGACCCATAAACCTTCCGCTTGGTGCTGCCGTGACCAGCTGTTCTCCAACTGACCTCAACTGTATCACAGTAAATGGCACTTTCTAGAAAGGCAAAGAAGAACTTGAAACAGAACCTGTCCCCACAAAATCTCAAGTATTTCAGGGCATCTAGAATTCTTTTTTCAGGCTCGACTTCTCTGCCTCTTTCTCGAAGGGTGACTTGTGAAGCGCTTGATCGAAGTACAGTACATCCTCCTTGTCATTTTCTCCTCCCACCCACCTTCCCACCTTTTGTTTAAGTAGAAGGAGAGATACTTCACTTGTTTATTTACCATCCTCCCTGTCTTGTAAGCTCTGTGAGAGCAGGAACCACTTCTCTTTATTCACAAGGGGTCCACTGGGCTCGGATACTGTTCCCAGCACAAAGGGAAACTCCATAAATATTTGTTTAACAAATGGGGGTAAGGATAAATGAATACAAGTGAGCGATTGAATACATATGTGCCTCTTCCAAAGCTCAAGAAAACCTCTGGTTGCAGGGGAGAGGTTATTTTCAAAGGCTGTTCATAGGGGCCATGGAGAGGTGTGGAGAAGTCTTTTCTGATCGGTATCCATTTGTCCAGCGGCACCAGCTGCGGCCAATTCCCTCTTGCTTTCCAGGGACTGACGTCCAAGCTCGTGTAATGAATGGCTACACTGGCTCTAATGACGGTGCCCCTTGGACTCGGTGAACGTCCAGCAGGCAGCTCTTGAACAGGGAAAGTGGCAAATACCCGCTGGCCAACCTTTCAAAGCCAAAAAAGCACTTGTGCCCATGTCAACACAAACTGCCCACCATTTAGGCAGACACCATCACAGATGTCCTATCAGCGCCAAGGAGGACACTCTCGGGTATTCACGTGCACACTAGGTTGACGTGGAAGTTGCAGTGGCGTGTGGTTAGTCCCATGAGCCAAGGGAAGTTCCTTGGCTGGAGAAAAAAGATCGATTTACCAGACTGTGACTTTGGAAGGTCACTTATCTACCTTGAGCCTCTGTTTGTTCATCCACCCAATAGTGACACACATGATTTTCCAATAAGCTGTGAGGGATAAAAGGGAAATGAAGGCAACTGTTGACATTACCGTGTGTGTGTGCATACAAATACATGCACACAGATGTACTTCATGTCTACCCGTTTTTGCAGTAATATTGAAGGATTCCTGTATTTTAATTAAAACAGTAAAAATGATTAAAGACATACAAGGAGATATAAAATTATTTAAGAAGATGTACAAGGAGGTACAGAGTATAATAAAGTGAATATCCACAAATCTACCGGCCGTGCTTAATTACAGAGGAGCCTTCTGTATTTATCACACTAGTTGCATCCTTCTTCTTCCCTCGACAGAGGTAATAAATACCTTGAATTCGGTGTTAATCTCTCTCATGGATCTCTTCATAATTTGCTACTGCTTTGAGTACTCTTGAGCTGTGTAAATTGTGTCATACAGAATGTATTCTGTAATTTACTTTTCTTGCTGCTGATTGCAAGTGCGATTCTTCCATATGGATATGTGGAACTTGGCTCACTGTCTTTCACTCCTACATCCTGGTCTTTTGAGTGACTATATAACAATTTATATACACTTTTATGCTGGTGGACGTTTAGAATGTTTCTAGATTTTTTTCTTTTGAATACTTAGATGAATTTACTAGATTTTGCCAAAGTGTTTTTCACACCACTTGTAGCAATTTATATACCCATGAGCCAAGCTGTGGATAAGAGTTTCTTTTGTTCTACATCTTTGCCAAATCTTGGCGTGGTCCTATAGGCACTGTTTTACTAATCTGTTGGGCATGGAATAATCTCCCATCATAGTTTTAATTTGCATTTTCCCAATTACCAGTGACATCATGAAATAAAACTTTCTTTTTACATATAGTTATAGGCCATTTGTGATTTCTCTTCTACAGGCTACCAATTTTACTTTTATCAGTTAGGAATGCTTTTAATAAAAGTAACAAAAAACCCCTAAATATTTTGTTTTGTTTTGTTTTGTATACAAAGAGAATACAGAGGAGGGCAGGCCAGAACTGATGACCACACCTATGATCCTGTGAGTGTCCCACGCAGCTTCAACTGGTGAGTTCTTCCCACTTAGCATGGTCAACCTCCCACCTCATGGTGACAAGATGGCTGCAGCACCTCCAGTACAGCACTGTGGTCTCAGACAATCAGAAGAACTCTTGTTTCAGAAAAACAAAACTTTCTCAGAAACCCTCAGGATATCTTTGTTTGTAGCTCAGTGGCCAAAACTATGTCATATGCCACAAATTCCAAATAAAACCAGGGAACTGATATTAGCTGATAAAATTAGTCCCAAGTACAAAATCAAAGTATTCTCAATAAGTGAGGAGGGGTACAAGGCTATTGATTTATGCAATCAGCACTGTCTGCCAGTAAATCATTTCTGTATTTTGTTTCTTTCTTCTTCTTTTATCTCTTTTTTCTTGATTTGTAGAGATTCATGTAGCTTATAGATTCAAATTCTTTGTTGTTATTTATGTATACATAGTCTTTAATCAATAACAGAATAATTTTAATAGATAAAAAAAGCATTGATACAATTAAACATAAATTCATAATCCATTTATATATTGAAACCTAATACCCAATGAGATGGGATCTTCAGAAGGTAATTAAGTCATGAGGGTGGAGCCCTCTTGAATGGGACTAGTGCCCTCATAAAAGAGAACTCCAGAGAGCTTCCTCATGCCCTGTGAGGACACAGCTAGAAGGCCAAGAGGTGGTCAGACAGGAAGTGGGCACTCATTAGACACTGAATTCGCAGGTGCCTTGATCTTGGACTCACCAACCCCACAATAGTGAGAAATAGATTTCTGTTGTTTTTAAGCCCTCAGTTGTTGGTATTTTGTGATAACAACCTGATTGGATGAGGACAAGGATGAGAGGCAATTTTAGCTTTAGCATAAACAAGAAGGAAGTGATCAAGGAAGTAGTCATGAGAAGCAGAGTGAGCGTCGCATCTGCAGGAGTATTTTAAAATGTTGCAAAGCTAATCTGGATGTACAAAGTGAACAGGGAAGGTGCCAGCACTGTGTGAAAAGGCTAGGTTGGCCATTTACTGTGGTATCTGTTCCTCCTACCTGGGGCTGACTGGTATGGATATACATACCCTTGCCCCAGAGCAGGCTATAGAGAGACATGGAGCCAATCACAGCCAATGCAGTGAGTTTTCATGCATTTGCATTGAACTTTCTGGAATCTCTCAGCATGTTCAGATTTTTCATTGTATTTCATTGTATTCAGGACTCTGTTCAACGCCACCTTTACAACAAGGACTTTCCTGCCCACCCTATTTAAAACAACGTCCCCTGACCAATCTCTGCCCCTTCCATCCTCTGTATTTTTCATGTCCCACCTGACTAATGTGGTTTACTGCACCAGCCCTAGCATCTAGAATAGTGTCTAAAAGTGGACTAAAATGTTCACGTTTTTTGTAATTGGAACTAAATTTTCTTAAAGTTGTGCCTCTGACTCATTCAGATCACTGGTCTCTTTGTCGAAGGTTGGGCTATTTTCTGAAAGTCTCTAAGATGATATCTCTTCTGCAGCTGCATTGAAACCGAGTAGTAAACTCCACCCTCCTCCAGTAAGACGACAAAACTACGACAGCTCAGATCCCAACTGGAACGTCTAGCATTACTCACACAGCAAGCACTTCCACTAAAAGCCCTCACAGAGCGGCCAAGTGACCCATTCCTGGAAATTTATTTCTCAAGAAATATTTTGTACTTTTATTTTTCCCTTTGTACTCTGATCCAGTGAAGCATGTCAGGATGGGAGAGGATAAAACCAATGACCGATATTATATTTAACTTTGCAAATGAAGACCTAAACACTAGCAAAAATGCACAAAAACACACAAATGAGATACCCAAAGGCTAGTGCTCATAATAAACCAATGAACAGATTTTGAAAGTCGTCAACTTACAGTCTTCAGGTGAAGTGAAGAGACACACCATGAAAGCCATAGAAATGGGCACCCCGGGTGAGGCTGTGCCAGACTTCCTGCTTTAACTGAGGATACTTCTCTGTAGTCTAGAAAAGCGGAAAAGGCACAATGCAGACAAAATCAACCATATGACTTTGGACTCAGAGGCTGCTTTTGAAAATGTAGTGATGACCTGGCTGGCGTAGCTCAGTGGATGGAGCACGGGCTGCGAACCAAAGTGTCGCAGGTTCGATTCCCAGTCAGGGCACATGCCTAGGTTGCAGGCCATGGCCCCCAGCAACCACACATTGATGTTTCTCTCTCTCTCTCTCTCTCTTTCTCTCTCCCTTCCCTCTCTAAAAAATAAATAAAATCTTTAAAAAAAATGAAATACCTAGAAATAAATTTAAAAAAAGAAAATGCAGTGATGAGTGATTTATCAACATAAAATAGTAAAAAGAGAAACTGGCCACAAAGTCTCAACAAATACCTAAGAAATAACCTCTTTTGGGCAATGTTCTCTAACCATAATGAAATATATTGCCAGCAAACAACAAAAAAGTGACATTTGAAAACAGATTAAAACAAAAAAGCACTTGATAATAATTTATTGGTACCAAAAAGTACTCTACTAGAAAATATAAGTGTTTACAAGTAATTAGAAATAAATGAAATGAAGAATTAAATATCAAAACTTGTGGGATTAGCTAAACTATAGTCTAGATGCATATACAGGAAATTTTAAAAGACTGAATTTTGTATGAAAAAGTTAAATGAAAAGCAACAATAGACACAAAATAAGACCAGAGAAAGTAAAGAAAACAATGCACAAAACTAAATTAATAGGAAAATAGCCCTGGCTGGCGTAGCTCAGTGGACTGAGCTCGGGCTGCAAACCAAAGTGCTGCAGGTTCGATTCCCAGTCAGGGTACATGCCTGGGTTGCAGGCCATGACCCCCAGCAACCGCACATTGATGTTTCTCTCTCTCTCTCTTTCTCCCTCCCTTCCCTCTCTAAAAATAAATAAATAAAATCTTTAAAAAAAAAGAAAAGAAAAGAAACATAAGAGGTGATCAAGTAAACCAAAAGTTAAGCCTTTCAAAAGATTATTTAAGTAGACATTTTGGCAAGATAAGACAAGCAAAAATGAAGGAGGAGGAGGAAGAGGAGGAGGAGTGGAGGAGGAAGAGAGGGAGGAGGAGAAAGAGGAGAGGGAGGAGGAGAGGAGAAGAAACAAACAATATTAGAAATCAGATAAAGGAAATGAAATCTGTAGCTACATTTGCTATGCTTCATTAAAGCAGGTAAAGGAGATTAGATTAGAGTTTGCAAAGGAATGTAAAAAGCTTTAATTAAAAAAATTAAAAGCTCAATCACTGTGTCTTAGAGGTTGAGTTGGCTTGGCAATCTCTGAGACGGAGAGATGGGTTGCCGGACAAACCAGCTCACCCTCAGCACCTGCTGTGCAGGGCTCAGGCATTCCAAGGAAGATGTCTTCTTGCTTCACAACCAGGAACTACAGAAATAAGGATTTTAAAATATATATTATTTAATTACCCCCTTGGCCTCTGGCTAAAGCACAAGTGTTTGTAGATTTAACAGCATAACTCCAATAATCTTCCCAAGACTTCTATGTTCAGGAGTCCATCTCTAAATATCTACTTTTTATAAGACCAGCCATATTGGGTTAGGGGCCCACAATACTCCAATATTACCCCCATCTTAACTAATTACATCTGCAATGACTTTATTTCTAAGTAATCTCATATTCTGAAGTACTGGTGGTTAGAGTTTTAGCATGTGAATTTTAGAGGGACACACTTCAACCTTAACAACTTACACATTCTTCCTTATATATCTAAAGAGGCACTCCTATTTGGGCATCTTTCCTCTTCCATTATTATTATTATTATTATTATTATTATTATTATTATTATCACCAATGTCATTATCGGGAGCCATATAACATAACAGCTAAGACAAGAGGCTCTGGTCCAGACTGCCTGGGTTCAAGACCACTCATCAGCTGTAGAATTTTGTACAAGCTACTTTACACCTTCGATTCTCAGCTTCCTCACTTATAAACTCGGGACAATAATGGTCCCTGTTTCAGGGGGTTATTTTGAGGAACAAGAGTTAGGATGCATAAAACATTTAAACACCCAGCACCTAGTGAGCTCTGGATACGTTTTCTTATTCCTAGAAATCCACCTGCTACCTTGTATTCGGGTGGAGTTTCAGATTGTGAAGCATGTTCCCAAGTGTAACATTATTTTATCAACATAGGATCCTATGAGTTAGGCCAGAATGTTTAACCCTCATTTCCAGTGCATGAAGGCACAGAGTTGCAGACAATAGTGCCGGTTCAAGAAGACCAAGTGGGCCGTGGTAACACAGTCCTAGACCCCAGCTGACATGACAGCTAGCCCCGTTGCCTTTGACCAACACCAGGCTGCAGGGTTGATTAGATTAAACGTAAACATTAAGGTTCCATGAAACCTGCCCCCCGACACAAGTTGGCTGTGATATGAAACAAATTCTTAAGCCCAGTCAAAACTGGCGGTGAGAGAATAACGTGGTATCACATTTTTTAGACTAGTGCCATCTTATCTGTTCTTCGGAAATGCAATCTGTCCTTTGAGTCTCTGTGGCAGTTCTATTCAATTTGTCTATAATGTGTTATTTCTGAAACCTTTTGAAGGGAGCTGATTGAAAATTCCATGGTTGCTCAGGCCTTCTGGAAATTACAGGAGGAAAAGTGATGACATTATGTTTGATTTTGAAATTCACCCAGAAGGGAAATGACTCTTTTTTTTTTCTCCTTTAAGGCTTTCAACGTGGACAACGTAAGTGGCTGAGCTGGAAATCGTTCTGCATTTGCAATTAGAAGCCCCGTGGAGGCCCAGGAATGCACTTGCAGTTGGAAAGTCACGTAACAACACGGGAACCCATCCTGATCCAAACAATCTTTTCCTAAGTGCACTGTAGATTAAGAATGAATAAGTGTGAAATTCTCAATTATGCATCCAGTTCCAAGGAAAGAGGTGCCTCTTTGCCAGATACTTGTGAATTTTCTCACCCTGGAAATATTGAATGTGAACCTTCTCAGATTCCTGGAGAATGCAGCTCTACACATGAATAAATAAGACGGAATGACTGCGTTATGGGTTTACTGCCAACGTAACCTTCTTGTTTGAAGAACTTGGGGAGGCGGTGTGAAGAGTGACTGACCCAGGAGACCCAGGTTCAAGTCCTCTCTCTGCTTCTAGTTTACTGTCATCTCACTCTGAGCGTGGAGGTCCCCTCTCTGGGCTTCAGTCCCCTCTCTGATAACAGCACGATACGACAGCCCGTGAGATGATTTAACAGCATCCCCTCAGCTCTCTGACTGAATATATCTACAGTTCTTGGAATGAAATTGTAACATTATTCGTCAGGGTTTTCCAGTTTGAGATTTCTAAATCAACACAATTTTAACGAATGAACAAAGAGAAAGGTTGATAAACAACTGCCAAAATTTGATTGTTCCAAGTAAAGATATTTTTAAAAATTCTCCCATCTACAAAAAAACCCATAATTCTATTACATAAATGGGAGGACAAGTTAGGACCAAATTTTAAAGAGCAGGAAAGATAATCTCCAATACAGAAAAGATCTTTGACAAATTTATGGCAACTCTAGTGTGCACGCACATATGACATATGCGCATACACATAGCTTTCCATATTCTCAATTGATATCATCTGGTGATGATTTTATCTTAGGTTAGCATTTGTGAGCCTTTGAGGAGTCAAATTAGTAAAAGCAAAATTGACAAACATATTAGATCAAATTGAAATATTAAAAAAAATCGACTACCAATTTGCCTTGTGTACACAAAGAGAAAACCCACAATACTCAGGAGAGGGTGAACTAGATGAATCAGTGTAACACGGATTGGCAGCTGTATGACAGAACACAAAGTGATATGTAGATTTATGTAGAATTTCATTTATAGAAAAATTACAGATTTGAAAATCTTTGGAAGAATTCAACGAGGAAGAAAAGATTTTGCAGGTGCAAAATGAAATGTCTAGTCCAGAATGTTCTGTCGCCATTCCTTCTATGTGATCCGGTAACTCAGAGGTGACTGCACCCATCTTGTTTGTATAGGAACCTACATGGAGTGAGAACAGGTAAAAATGGAAGGGAGAGTGGTTTTTTTTGTCTGTTTATCTGTTTTTGCAGCAGTATATAAATCCAGGCATGTCTGAGAATTTCTGGGGAAATTCCAAGCTGTGGCTTCTCACACTAATTCCAGTGAAGGTTCGTGTTGTTAATAAATCTTGTTCACGTACAAGTTCATTTCTTCGGCCCATCGGGTGGCATGACTGCCTAGAGGAGGAGATGGGGGAGCTCACACCTCCAACACCTGAGTTGAGCCAGAGCTCTCCAGGCCACCAATAAGAAAAAGGCTCTCTCTGCCTGCCCTTTCTTGGAGGATGACACCTGCGCAGGTAAGGCAAGAGAATCGGAAGTCAATAGAAGAGAATGCCACATGGCTTTCAGAAATGCTCTCTACTCTTGGCCTTGTTAATTTACTCAAGGGTATTTACTTGGTGATTACCATGTGGAAGGAAGTATTCGTGGCTCTGTAGACATAATGATGAATAAATCAGGATGCTGCCATTTTAAAGCTTCTAGAGAATAGGTAAGAACACAAAGGAAGCTACAATCACTGGGCAGTGTGAGAAGTTATCAGATCAGAAAGGAAACTGGCTTTGGGAGCGTATAATCCAGATTCTATTTTTGCCTGTAGTGAGACATAGAGGTGGTGCTCCCAGCACAGAGAAGAGATTTTGGTTGAATTAATATATGTTTCTTTCCTTCTTTGGAATTTCTGTTTTTTTCCCTATTTCAGTACGCTTCTCTGAAGCAATGTCTTCACTGATTTCGCTGTCTTTCATCCATGGTGACCTCTGTGCAAAGTAAGCAAAATCAGCAAAGTAAGAATGAAGAGACTTGATCGAGGCTGGTCAATGGAAGCAGAGAAGCAGCTGGCAATAGGCTGCACACTTGAACTAGAGTCTGCTTCTCCTCCATTCTAACATCCTATGACTCATGCTGTGTCATCACTCACATGGCCATTCATTCATTCAATACCATTTATGTCCTGAGCGTTAGAGGCAATGTAGCCAATGAGATAGGGACTTGCAAAGGCTTTGAAAATCCCACAGGCCCTGTGCTAGTAATTAGGTCCAGTAATTGTCCCTCTTAAAGGGTTTGGAATGACTTTTTGCAGCTCCTTAAATCTCCTCTGCTTGTGTGTGTCCTGTAACATCTCACAAGCTCACCTCTCGCAGTGTGAACTTTCAAAAGACCCCAGAGTCTGACTCTGTGCCCATCAGTATCTACTTTAATACATGAAGAATATCCTCTAGTTTGAGCATGCGATGTACTGATTGGGGAAAATGAACTCCTTTGAGAATATCATACAAGGAGTAAACTCTTTGCCCTGACAAACTGCTTTTTGGGTTGCTATACATGCATCCGTAGGTCTCAGAGGCCCAAACATTACATTCTTAGTACCTGCAAACTCAGAGTAATTACCCTGATTTATAAGAATCTTGTCATCTTTACATCAGCAATCCAGCTCCAAGGACTGGAAAGGACTTTTCGTCACCACCTGGTGCTACAAAATGGGTTGAGGCCTCCCTTCTACCTCTGGATACCTGGCGTCCTTCCCCAAGGATGTCACTCAGGGTACCCTCTGAGGTCTTGCTCTCCTGGCCCCGATTCCTGGGACCCTCCAGGCTGCCCTATCCAGCCGAAAAGCTCATATGTGTTGTGTGTGGCATGGATGACAGATAAATAGATACACAAGTAGATAAACAGACAGACAAAACTTCTGTGCCAGGCCTCCCTGAGTGATGTCCCATAAACAAGAAACACCAGTCCCCCACCCCCTTAGCAATGTCCATCACAGTAGCACATACTCAGCTATCAGGAGAACGGCTACTATCTTGCCCAGCCCCCATTAGAAGGGGGTGAGCTAAATGTTCCCTTCCCAGAAGGGACAGAGGACTAGAAGTAAGTAAGCCTAGCCACAGAGAAGCAGGAGAAGATGAGCAAGATCTTTATATTCCCCAAAAGTCCTTGATTCATGCCTCTCTGGATGGGGTCAGTGAAATGGATACCAGACTGCCAGGAGATTTCTGAAATACCTGTGGCTGTCCTGCAAGCCCCAGCTGGTCACACAATGGCAATTGTCCCCACCGACAGTCAGGGTGATGTAGATAACGACGTCCTGTAGCCCCAAACTACAGTGAATACAAAGAAAGAATTTTCCGTGCGTAGAAGGCCACACAGAGCTCCTGCTCAGCTGCCTGCGTAGGGCTGTTCTCCTTTTTCAAAACTCCTCATACTGTAGCCATGCATCAAGTTAAAAGTTTGAAATCTGTATTTTGTATTGTGATGGGGATTTTTACTTCTACTACTAATAGATACCCCATTGACCATCACAACCAGATTCTTAACTAGTTCTTCCACTTATTTCAGGCTGCCTGGTCCTCGTTTCTTGGTCTAGATACAGGGGTGTCCAATCTTTTGGTATCTCTGGGCCACGCTGAAAGAAGAAAAGTTGTCTTGAGCCACATATTAAATACATCTTAACTTGTAATCACAAAAAGATCTCATAATATTTTAAGTAAATTTATGCTTTTGTGTTGGGCTTCTTCATAGCCATCCTGGGCCTCACGAGGCCTGCGGGCCGCGGGTTGAAAACACCCCCGATTAGATCAAGGAGTTGAGATTCTGAAGGTCAAGTAGCTTTTTCCAAGGCCCCATGCCAGGCAGTCCCAGATCTGTGATTTGAACCCTCATCTGTCTGGCTGCAAAGAACACTGAGCTTTTCTCTTCACCCTATGACATGAGTTACCCCAACTGTGGCTTTTTCAGGATAAAATAAAATGATTGTCTAAGTCCTCAGTCCTGGTCATGTAATAAGTGATCAATAAATGTTGATGGAGCTGAATTTGAGCTGCGGAATTAAGACACCAGTTTCTGACCTGTGCTGCTGGCAGAACCCCACACTTGGCCATAGCGTCGTGGGTACAGGCCCCTGCTCTCCTGGGGTAAAGCTCAGAGCTGGCTTCCCAGGGGCCCTGGGAGGCTGGTCTTGGAGAAAGTCTGGGGTACAGGCACTTTTACACGAACTCTGCAGCCTGTGGAATGCTGGGGAAAAAACATACAGGACTAAATTTTGCTGTTGAAGGAGGCAATCTTGAGCTCTGAGTGTTTAATTACTTATGCCAAAACAAAAGAGCCAGTTTAATAGGATAATTGCCCATGAAAAGGAATTAAATGGAATCAAAAGAAAAATTGAAGCCACAATATTCTCTTGCCTTCTGGAGGTGCAAAACTAATTGTTTTGCTTCTGAAGCTCCCTTTTGGGTGTTCCCTCCCAGCTAATTTTTCAAGTTATTTGACACTGCAGACACTCATTTTCGCTACTTAGGAAGTAAGATCTCCGTAATTCTGGCTTTTAGAGTTAATCTGTTTAACTCAAACGCAGTGCTTGGGTTGAAAAAGTCGACATCAGGCATAGGACAGAAAAAGGAGACAATGTGAACGGTTGTAGAGAGCTCAGTTCATGCATAATAAGCCAGTTTGCTGGTGCCGTCAAAGCCCACCATTGCAATAATGTGTTTTTTTAAAGGGAAATCACGAGTAGCACAAGAGACGTAGTTCTGCTGTACCACGCAGTGGTCATAGCACCCTGCCGTCCCGTGATCATTTACGCACAGCTGGCGTTGTACGGAGCACTGGCAAATGGGAATGGTTCCCCAGAGCAAGTGGGTGACCGACTTGCATGGTTTCAAATGGTAAAATGACAACGTGCAGGGTTCGGAGGATTGTGGGGGACACAGCGCCTCCCACGCACTGCTGAAGTGAGCGTGGACCGCTGCCATGTGTCAGGACACCTGGGTAACTCACCAGAGGGCCTCGGGACTCTGTGTGTCCTGTGACGAAACTCTCTTACTCCTAAGCACGTGCTCCAAGAAAAGACTTGTCCGTGAGCAGCAAAGGCGTCACTGCTCGAATATTTCTTTAAATCTGAGCTATTGGAAATTATGTTCATTTTGCAAGATATTAGCTAAATATAGTGTTCACGGGGTGTACTCTGTCGCTATAAATGACATTTTAGCTTATTATTTATTGCTTGCCTCTTCCACATGGTTATTGAATGGTCCGGGGGGAGAAATGAGATTAGGTGGAGGTTATGGAAACTTGCTAGTAAAATCCGTGCACAAGCAACTTTTTCTCAATTTTGCTTGAGTCACAATGTAAGCCCTGTACATGCTGGGTGCCATGGGCCAAAACTTCTCCGAGGATTCTGCTGGTTGGTCTCCAAATCATTCTAAAGTAACCTGAGGCCAAAAGGGCCACAGCCACTGAGGAATTAGGTCATAGTAACAATAGCAAATTTCATACGTTTGTTGAGGGGATCTTTCAAGTGCGGATAACCTCTGGAATGCTTGCGAGATGGGCCTGAGGCGCACGAGAGAGTGTGGGACACGGAACGAAGCGGTAAAGAAAGCCGTGCAGGTGGGTGGGACTGCAGTGCACACAGAGTGAGAAAGCAAGAGGGCCTGGGATGAAGCCCAAAGACACTACGTGCGGGGTGGACATCGGACACTGGAACCACAGCCAGCACAGCCAACTGAGTAGCATCAACTGGGGATGAAGAAGGAAGGGACAAGGTTAGATCTAAGCAAAGACGTTTTCCAAGTTGGAAGAGAGGAGCCAACCTGCATGAAGGAGGGGCCAAGGTTCGCTGAGGACTGGAACACATTTGCAATCCCTGACCGTCGGAAATTGCAGGTGACTTGCCAGAAGGTATTTTAGGGGACAATGTAGGGGGAGACCACAATGGAATGGTCAAGAAGGGATTTTTTTCAGGTTTCATTACACAGGAAAGGGGATTGAAAAAGAAATAGCCAAAGGGGAATAAGAAATTGCTGGAGATTGTATTCCTCTCCCCTGCCTTTCTTTTTGTTTGTTTATTTAACAAAGGGAGAGGATTTTAAGGTGTTTAAACTTATTGGAAGGAGATAGTGTATGAAGGGAAGAGGGGATTATGAATTGCATCCAGGGAGTTGTGGGGCGAGGGAGGCACAGGCCATGAGGGACGTGTGGAAGGATCACCATTCCGTGGGAGGAAAGACTTGCTTTCCACCATCTGCAGATGAGGCACGGGGACAAGCGCAGCTGTGAAGTGCAGGTGTGGCCATGGACAACAGATGAGACCGCTGGACTAGCGAAGCAGACTGGCCCGGGGGTGACGCCACAGGACAGAGGAGACTACACCCCGTGAGTGTCTAGGGCCACCAGGCTGTGAGGCTGTCTCATCTCCTCTGGTCCCACACACAACCCGGGTAAAGACAGCCAGAGCGGAGACTTTTTCTCTGCCCAGTGAAGTTCACCCGCTAAGCCAGTATCCCACAGTGAGTGCCTTTATTTAACAAAGATTCATTGCACATCTATTATGAAGCAGGCAATGTTTTTAAGCACCTGTGAACAAATAGACTGTTCCCTACCACCCCCCAGCCCACCAAATGATTATACTTGTGGAGTTTGCATTTTGGTGGACTCTGTTTTACAACCAGATTTATACTTGTATAAATTGAAAATGTTTCACTGTCTTGGTGATGAATCTCTCTTATTAGCTTAGGGGAAAAAATAAAGCCTTAAACTCTTCAAGTGGATCACATTAAATATCAGTGGAATTAAAGTTTATACTGTATACATACATGCTGCTCAGTAGAGAATATAGTCTTAGACTCGAAGGAGCAATTTTTTAAAAAATGTGTAACTCTTTGACATTGGTGTTTCTTCCCCTAGACTTTGTGCTCTTTTAATTAAGGGAATGTTTCTTACTTATGTTTATGTTCCCAATGCCTACCACAATATCAGGCATATATTTTTTGCTCAATAAAACTTTGTCGAAGTAATGAATGAATTAGTTCACACATGACAATTAGATAAATGGAAACAGTGATCTATAAGAAGTTGAATGTCACATCAATGAAAAATATGACGCTTCAGGATTATCTTCCATCATGTTAAATGCTAGAAATAGACAGAACTCATTAACAATGCCAGATACATCCATCATTACTGCTCAGTATAAAAACAACCACCATCACAACATAAAAACTCTACATGGTACTCATAAAGCATACGGAAAATCTGCAAGACGAATTATAACCCTAACGATGTTAATTTCAGCAATTTTCACTCAAGCTGCTGGTTTCGGGATGTTTTATTATTAGACTTTTATAACCTTCAAGCTCTTGCCACAAACTTCCATAAATTTTGACAATAAACTTCAACAAACACTTAGCTCTGAAAAACCGTGATAGCCTTGAAGTAGTCTGGGTAATTCGGGGCCCTAACACTTTTGGAAACAGAGAAAACAAGGTTGTTTGTGGTGGCTGTGCCTCCTGAAAGTAAAGAATAAAAACTGGTGAGATAGAGGAGGACGCATCTTCTTAACTTTTTTTGTTTGACCTGTGCAGATTCTCCATTCAGCAACATTCTGTCTGGCTATCTGTAACATGGGCATTATATTTGTTTTTAAAGATTTTATTTATTTATTTTTAGAGAGGGAAGGGAGGGAGAAAGAGAGAGAGAGAGAGAGAAACATCAATGTGCGGTTGCTGGGAGCTGTGGCCTGCAACCCAGGCATGTACTCTGACTGGGAATCGAACCTGCGATATTTTGGTTCGCAGCCTGCGCTCAATCCACTGAGCCACACCAGCCAGGGTTTACATGGTCATTACGTTAACAATGGACATAACAGTTGTCTA
Organism: Phyllostomus hastatus; assembly: GCF_019186645.2. Lineage (NCBI taxonomy): Eukaryota > Metazoa > Chordata > Mammalia > Chiroptera > Phyllostomidae > Phyllostomus > Phyllostomus hastatus. Next base: position 43,616,767 of record NW_025334017.1, on the reverse strand, counting down.
ATAAACATGTTAGGCCGGGTGTTCTGCAAAGAGCACCCAGTTTCTGCAGAAAGGAGACCTGAGTCCAAATCCTGCCTTTGCCGCTGACATGTGAGTGTGTGTGATTTATTTAGCTTCTCTCAGTTTCAGTCTTCTTAGGATAACACCTGCTGGGCATGGCCATTGTGTCATTCACAGCTCCCTGTGTGGGTCCTCCTTAAAGACCATTTTTTGTTATGCTAAGTGAAATAAGCCAGGTGGTGAGGGGCAAACACCGTATGATCTCACCTTTAACTGGAACATAATCAACAAAAGAAAAAAGCAAGCAAAATATGACCAGAGACGTTGAAATTAAGAACAATCTGACAGTAACCAGAGGGGAGGCGGGAGGGGATAATGCGGGAAGGGTGGAGGCAAGGGAGGGAGGTGGGTTTGGCTGGGGTGAGGGAGAAATGCAGACAACTGTAATTGAACAACAATAAAATAATTTTTTAAAAAAGATCATTTTTCAGAAAGTCTTTTCACAAGTTGCAATGTTTTCTATCATGTGTCCCTACCTGTTGGACCCACAGATGATTAAACCAGGGGGGAAAAGTAACTCCATTAACTTCCTGCACCGAAAGGGACAATTCTGATTGTGTGATCCAGTCAGATCTTCCTTGGCAATTATGTTATCTTTTATGGGGGACTTACTATGTAGTAGACACTTTGCAAACTATAACTTACTCAATGCACATAACGAGTTTACGAAGCAGTGTTACCAGGTTACAGATAAGGAAACAGGTACAAAGAGATCAGTAACTTTCTCAAGAGCTAAGTATTGAAAAAGCCAGGTTTCAACCCCCAGGCATTCTAGCTCCCACTCTGTGCTCTTCACTACTAGACCAGACTAGACACAAATGTGAGTCATGGGGAAAAAAAGATAATTTGCCTCAGGTGAAAAATTAAAAACGTACTATCTGATTAATTTATTCTTTCAGAACATTTACTGAGAGCCGTGTGCCTGGCACTCCGCGGAGTGCTGGAGATGCAGCGGCGATCAGCAACTGAAAGAGACACATGCCTGACCTCAGAGGGGTCCAGTGAGTGGAGGGAAGATTGACAACGATATACCGTCACTAAAATAAATGTCAGTGCGGGGTCTTCGAAATAAAAATGTGTGTGCATGCCTCTCTCTTCTTCCAGACTGGTTTCTAAAAGCAACGCTCTAAGGTAGGGACAGCTCCTGTTACACAGTAGAATCTCCGTGAATATCCTGTGCAGGAAATTTATACAGAAGCCGAAATCACATTGGAAAAAGAAAAATACTCTCGGTTTTGAGCGATCAGAAAATACGTATTTCAAAATTAATGTTAGAAAGATATAGATTAGATAATATTAGAAGGCAGTTTGTGAAAAGAAAAAATGCTAAACTTCAGATTCTGTTACTTTATGTGAGGTGTCTTATTTCTTCTATAGATCTTACTATCTATAGATCTTACTAGGTAAGATCTATATCCTCCTCTGTTTTAAATGTTTCTATGGCAAATAATAAAAATAAATAAGTGGCCCTGGCTGGTGTAGCTCAGTGGATTAAGTGCCAGTCTGCACACCAAACGGTCACCAGTTCGATTCCCAGTCAGGGCACATGCCTGGGTTGCAGGCCAGGTCCCCAGTGGGGGCACACAAGAGGCAACCACACATTGATGTTTCTCTCCCTCGCTTTCACCCTTCCTTCCCCTCTCTCTAAAAATAAATAAATATAATCCTAAAAAATAAATAAATGGTAACATTTAGAGCCAAACAATGAAAATGCATAGTTTTATTTTGAATATAAAATTCAAAACTTTGATACTTGTCCCATAAATAAAGCATGCACAGTGGCCTAATCATCTATAGTAATAAGACTAAATCACTGAGCCTGCTTTCAGGGTGTCCACAAGCCTGCATGGGGCCCCCCTCTCTACTAACTCCACGTGCTCCTCACACAAACCTTTTTTTTGTGGTTCCTCTGCTTAGCTTTTGTCTCGCAGTGGTCCATGAAGCTGGCATCATTTTACTGTCTCAACTGTCTACCATAGCTAAGCACAGCTCTTGCTTTGCCTCTGTCTTAGAAATCCATCGCTTTTCCCTTGACTCCTTAGTTCTGTTTCATGTTTTTCTAAAAATATGCTCTCCATGTTATCTCATTGCACCCTTCTGTGTATTCAGTACGTACTCACGATATAGAATGATCACCTTGTAAATGATAGTCATGCCCTTTGGTCCATATCATGGAGTAAGCCTTTGCATAACTCAAAATTTAAGTTATACATTAAACTGTGTGGCAGCTGAATATTCCAGTCCTATTTCTTCTCCCAGCCCCATCCGAAGGCTGCACTTTCTATCTCCATCACAATACTATTGGGCCTTGGGAGTGCATTATGGTCAGACTGAAAAACAAAATATCTTGTTCTCCATCTGCTCCTTCCTTGCAGCTGTAAGCAAAGGATTCCAAGGGGGCAGAGATACGTGAAGGAAAGAATCTAGATTCCAAGTCACTAGACCTTTATAGAACTACAAATGTAGGAGAAACAAAACACAAAAGTTGATGGTGGTAAGCCACTAAGAGTTCAGGACCAATGGCCAGTATAGAGTTTTCTGACTAATTAAAAGTGCATAGCCCTGGCTGGTGTAGCTCAGGGGATTGAGTGTGGGCTGCAAACCAAAGGGTCACCGGTTCAATTCCTAGTCAGGGCACATGCCTGGGTTACAGGCCAGTTCCCCAATAGGGAGAGTGTGAGAAGCAATGACACATTGATAATTCTCTCCCTCTCTTTCTCCTTCCCTTCCCCTCTCTCTAAAAATAAATAAATAAAAATATATGTAGCCTTCCTTATCAAAAGTTGGAAAATTTCCCTAAAATTATGGGCAACTCTTTAAAAAAAAGTGCATAAAAGTGACGGGGTGGGTATCGAATTGTGATCAAGAGTTTTGATCGAATTGGCTTCCAATTTCTTGCTCCTTGCTCTTCCTCTTCTCTTTCTGGCACCAGTATAATGCGAAGTTGGAGCTCTTGAAGTTTTCCCTTAGGCTGCTAACTATCCTCATTTTTTTTGGATTCTTTCTTCTTGTTGTTGTTCTGCCGGATCATTTTTTGTTTGCTTATATTCCAAATCATTGATTTGAGTCTTGTCTTTATCAACTCTACTGTTGTTTCTATGTAAATTGTTCTTTATTTCAATTAGTGTATCTTTCATTTCTGACTGGATCGTTTCTATGCTTCTGAGGTCCTCACTTAATTCCCTGAGCATCCTTATAACCAGTGTTTTGAGTTCTGCATCTGATAGACTGCTTATCTGCCTTTCATTTAGCTCTTTTTCTGGAGTTTTGATCTGTTCTTTCCTTTGGGCCATGTTTCTTTTTCTCTTTGTTTTGGCAGCCTCCCTGTGTTTGTTTCTATGTGTTGGGTAGAGCTGCTTTGATTCTGTGCCTTGGTAGTGTGGCCTAATGTAGAAGGTGTCCTATAGGGTCCAATGCACAGCCTCCCCTATCACCTAAGCTGGGTACTTGAGGTGCACCTTTCTTATGGGTTGCATACACCCTCTTCTTGTAGTTGACCCTTGGTTGCTGTTGGTAGATCAATGGGAGGGATTTACCCAGACCAGTTAGCTACAAGGAGTGGCTGTGACCACTTACCACCAACTTCCACCCTCTACGGAGGACCAGCTGTACAAGGGCAGGGTGGTGGTGCTCTGATGTGGTCTGTGTGCTGGCTCTGGGGTTTCCCAGGTAGTACAGGCCAAGGTCAGCTTCCACCTGTGTTCTGTCTGGGACCACCCTGCCTGAGTTATAAAGCAATCTGAGATGTCTGCTACTTGTGCTGGGCTTGGAGATTCCCAGGTGAAGCCAAGCTATGAATCTAGTCTGGCTGGTGCTAGTGCCAGGCCTGGAACTCACTGAGACCAGCTGTTGCTTGTTTGAAAGGCTTTAGGAAGTTGTGAAGCGTGAGCCAAGACCAACCATTCATATAGAAAAGCAGCTTGGGTGGGCCCTTAAGTTGGGTGAGGTAGAGTCTCTGGGGATTTCTAAGTTGGGTCAAACTGTGTTAGCCAGGTTGATGGAGTCTCAGATACAGCATGAGCTTGCTGGCTCAGTCCGGATAAACATGGTTCCTTTAATTTCATAGTTGTCAGATTTCCATTCAACTTGATTTCTGACAGTTCTGAGTGATGGTTGTTCTATATTTTAGTTGTAATTTTGATGTGATTGTGCAAAGATGCAAGCCATGCCTGTCTACACCGCCATCTTGTCTGGAAGTCTCTCTGATCTTTTCAATGGATCAGTTCTCTCACTTGAAATCATATTAGATGTGTTAACATCTCCAATGATATGCACTCAAAGTTCAAAAAAAAAAGACTGCTTCAAATCCAAAACATTACAGCCTTTTATTTTCTTTCATAAATAGCATGTTACCAACTGAAATCAGGCATTAACTAAACTATGACTCAGTAATGTGCAGAATAGAACTCGAGCACTATGAGTAAAAACATCAATTATTCTACATGAGGCAACCAATTTGTCAAGAGAGACATAAACGAATTCAATTTTTTCTTGTCACCATAAATATTCAACGTTTCTGAACACAACCTACTTAGCCTGGTGAGTAATGACTATTAGATTTATTTATCAAAATAAAGTTGCTTCTCACCCCTAAGCTATTGGAACCTTCACAAAATGCAATGTCCTGCAAAGTGGCTGGTGTGGTAGCTTCATCCAACTTCAAAAAGCTAATAATTAGTAAAGCTGGGTTAGGATCATAACCTTTTTAAATTTTAAAATTGCTAACTTTGCATAAAAATGAAGTGGCGTGGGAGGGAGGCAATCAAGGAAGCTTCCGGTGGTGGAGAGGGGAGATGCAATCCCAACATCAGGGATTTCCAGGTAGACAGGAGACAGGAGATTTGGGAAGGCCCTTTAAGACAAAGGGTTCGGCACACGTAAAGGTGTGGCAGCAGGGAAGAGCATGGCACCTCGGGAAATCTGAAATGTCACTCAATAATAAGGCCTTTTGTGTGTAGAAGGCACTTATTATTTTTTGCAAAACTGTCACATGGTTGGCCATGTTCGTACACGACTTTCTTTCTTCCCCCTTCCCCTGCCATTCTAATTACTCTGCCCAGGCCTCTCCCCTTCTTCTCCCCACTTACTCATTCGAATTGCGATTCGAAAGGAAAATGAGCCAGCCACTCTCAGAGATGATTGAAGTGATTTTTCACAGAATCTGGCCAGCAGCCTGCATTGGTTTCAGTTCAGAGAATGCATACTACCAAAAATAAACTCCTCTCTGCGCACAGCTCTGCAGCTGGAGGGAACCAAGCAGATGGCAAGGAAACCAAGAGCGGCCTCCACAGAGCACCTTGAAACAGCACAGCAGGAGCCAGCTCCCGGAACCCCAGAGGGAAAGTGTGGTGTGGGGAGGGGGGTGTGCGCGCACGCAAAGCCTTCAGACTGTCCACAAGGAAAGCAGCTCGGGAAGTTTCTGCTGGAAGGAACACTCAGTCCACCTTCCCACGTCTCCTGAGCCTGTTACAGACAGCAAGTAGGAAGGGACATGGGTGGGAGTTAAGGGTGAGAGCTTTGGAGCCAGGCTCCCTGGGGTTTTATCCTAGTTTTGCTATGTCCTGGCTTTATGACTCGGGGCACCTTACTTTGGTTCACAGTTTTCTCTTCTTCAAAACCAGGATCCAATTTGTATTCAGCATCAGAATTGTAAGGAATAACTGTGATAATTCATGCACCTGGCACATAGTAGGGGCTTAACAAATGGTCACTTTTTGTTCATTGTTTTTGAGCTTATTATTGTTATTATTACTTTATGGACCTCCTTTAATTTTTTCATTTCTAACCTTGAAAACAACAGAGCAATGCCCACAGCATTTTTCTTCTCTTTTATTGAGGAAAGGGAGGCCCACACAGTTACAATGACTTGCCCAAGGTCACGGAGCAGGGAAAAGAAGCAGAATTTGAACCCAAGTTCACCAGACTCTCCAGTTTATGTTCTCCCTGCGAATTCTGCTTGTGTCTCAGAAAACACAGACACACCCAGGGACGACGGCGCGGGGACTAGGAGTCTGAGCAGAGGGGCCCCAGGGTGTCAGCCCTGGTGTGGTGGCAAGGTGCAGCGCAGGGTCAGACGATCCTGGCTTTGAAAACAAGCTCTGGACTGACCGTAGGGGCCTCAAGAATTCTTTTAATTTTACTGATCCTCAGTTTTCTCACTTTAAATAAGGGCTTTGTAAGAATTTAAAACGGACTTCGTAGGGATTCTATTAAGATTATCTCAGCTCAATTTTCAATACCCAGAGGAAGCCTTTGGCCCCCTGACTAACTCAATTCTCTCACTGTAGACACGCATCATGCCAGACAGCTCTCACTGCAACCTATATTGCACTGCAATTTTATATTCACCCTTTTGGCTCTTGGTTTGTGTATTTCTCGCAAACTTCGCGGTGGCACGCCCCCCTAAGGGCAGAGTTCTTGTCTCCAACACTCAGCACAGAACTCAGTTTTTGTGAGCTCCATAAAAATGCTTATATCCTAAGAACCCGAAAACACCAATACAAAAGAACCTTTGCACCCCGATGTTCATAGCAGCACAATTTACAATAGTCAAGTGCTGGAAGCAACCTAAATGCCCATCAGTAAATGAATGGATCCAAAAACTATGGTACATTTACACAATGAAATTCTATGCAGCAGAGAGAAAGAAGGAGCTCCTACCCTTTGCAACAGCGTGGATGGAGCTGGAAAACATTATGCTAAGCAAAATAAGCCAGGCAGTGAAAGACAAATACCATATGATCTCACCTTTAACAGGAACCTAAACAACGAAAAAAAGAAACAAGCAAAATATAACCAAAGACACTGAAATAGAGGACAGGCCGACAGTGACCAGAGGGGAGACAAGAGGGAATTTCAGGGGAGAATGGGAAGGGTTTACAGGAACAAATTTAAAGGACACATGGACAAAAACTAGGGGGGAGGGTGGTAATGGGAGGGCAGTGGGGAGGGGTGGGTGGGCGAGCTGGAATGGGAGTAAAAGGGAGAAAACTGTACTTGAATAATGATTAAAATTTTTAAAAAATCCTAAAAAATGCTTCTGTCTTATTTCTTCATGTTCGGGCTCCAAGTTTAATGTTTAATCATCTACTTCTCACTGAGCACCCCTGTATCCCAAGAGTTCAAGTGATGAATTGCAAACCAGCATGGGAAGACAGCAGGACACTGATTTTCAAGGCTGACTTAAATTATATTTTTTAGCTCTCCAAATAAATGACAAAAAGTTAGAATGCAGTTGCTTGCCCTCTCTGCTGCTTGGTTATTTTCCACCGAAGCTGCGGAAAGACAGAGGCCGGAGATTCCACGCCTTCTAAACGATGGCTAAGGTTGGCTGTGGCAAGCAGACTAGCAAAGCTCTGTGCTGCTGCCTTTCATGGAAATGTTCACGTCCTCCTGGCCTGGGGACAGAAGCTCTGCGGAGGCCTGGTCAGCTGCAAAACAGAGCCCACGGGATGGGACTGCCCACTCTCCTGGTGGGCGAGATCGATGGAGTGACAGTGTCCGAGGGGAGAGGCACTTTCCCACCGGGCACTGCCTTACCTCCAGCACTAACCACAGCTCACCAGACAGCCCAGTTCTCCCTCCTGACCCTCAGTTCCTCCGGGAACTGAGAGGTTTCATGGAGATGATGTCTGAGGGCTTTCTCAGAAGTAAGAATTCATAGTTGCATCTTGGGCTGAAAATCAAAGGCTATGGACGTCAGAAAGAGCCCTAGAGGTCTCTTAGTGAGAACTAAGTGAGAACCATTTAGTGAGAACTTCGTTCGGTGTATAAATTGCTCTCCTCTGCAACAGGCTGTGCTCTGATACTGGTGCACACACATTGCTGAAGACGGGGGCGCTACTCAAAGCCAGCATCAGTTAAGATGCAACCGACAGAGGTACTTTAAAACACAAGATGGTATACAGAGTCTGTATGTCACAAGAGTTTGCAAAGGTGTTTCCCATACGTGTCCTCTTTTTTTCAAGGCAAGATGTGCTTGAGTTTTGGGAATCAGAGGGACCCAAGCTCAACTCCTAACTCTACCATTTACTGTTTGTGTGAGTAGAGGCCTGAAACTTGCCTTTCATCATTTATACAATGAGAGCAGATCCATTGTACAGTTAATTATTATTTATTATGTTTAGTTGTGATTGTCAGCACTTGAATGTTCGGTGAAAACAGGGAAGTTGGTTTCAACCTTTTCTGCTAGTGATGTTTTTGAACTTTTCAGAAAAAATATTAAAACAAAGCAAGCCTGCCTTAGTCTTCAAGATTCTCAGCATGTATATGTTTTTATTTAAATGGTTTCTTGGGTAACACATATCCTTGTAAGTGTCAACGAGGCTTAGAGAGAAGAGACTTGTGGCTTGTTAAACACGGAGACTTTGGGGTTATATTTCTGTTTCTTCCATTTCAAGCAGACGATGGTGAAATCCCCATTCTCCTCTTTCACCATCTGTAAAATGGGCTTAACGATATCCAGTGTACAATGTCACCTTGACAAACAGCTCATGTCGATAAAAGTGCTCCTGACAGCATTAGTCCAAAAAGGCCTGTTATTAGTGCGGTTATCCCAATTTTAACCACCCGGATCCAGAGGGCTTATGAGACACCTCCCTTTATTGTTGAGGAATGCACTCCCTTAGCCCCACGCTGAGGCAAGAACAACACTCTGTGGTTTCGTTTCCATGGGAATGAAGAAGGACACCAGCTGGGAATCAGGGGTTTGGGGTCCACAGCCTGAATCCTCTTATTTTGGGCAGGTGACCTTGCATCAATTACATCACCTATGTGTGCTTTTGTTTTCTTCACCTTAAAACCAGGGAATAAGAGAAGCACCTCCAAGCAGGGTGGCGGGAGTAAAGGAGATAATGTCCGGATAACAGCATCAAAGACCTGCGATGAGCAACGGCCATCTTGGATTCTAAATCTCTGCTCTCTGCATGGCGAGAAGGGGCATCCGTTGTTCAATCAGAGAAGCTAATCGGGCTTTCATGCACATCATCCACTATGCTTCCCTTTCCCTACCTGCCATGGACGATCATGAGGGAATGCATGTGTATAATTTCCCTGAAAGTGCTTTGGGAAGCATGAAGCACTCTAAAATGTAGGTTGTCATTGCAGTTCTTATTAGGGGGCCAATTCAACGCTATTATAATTCGAGAGCAGGCAGGATGGGAAAGGCAGGCAGATTTCCAAACAGATAATAACTTTTATCAGCATCAGACTGTATCCAAAGCATGTGCATCCTTCTGATCTGCAATGAAAATAGCTGCAATTAACTTGACAGCCAATCAAAGCCATGAATTAGTGGAAAGTCATTCTCTAAGGGACATCTTTCCTCATGAATGGAGAAAAATGATTGAAATAATTAAGCGGACATGTGGGCCATGCCGATATGGAAACTGGCATCAGACAAACTTCATTTTCCGTGTACCCTGGTCACGTCCTCACACGTGGGAACATCGCGGTGTGACCAGTTATGGAGAGGTCAGCCCCCAGTCAGTGGTGGTACAAGTTGGGATACTGAGCAGCAGAGGTGAAGTGACATGTTTTAGGCCACCCAGCTTGTTAGAAGTCAAACTAGACCAAGAACCCACGCTTCCTAAACATCACATCAACAAGAATGATGAACCTGAATCCAAAAGACCCGGATTTGGGCCCAGACTTTGCTGCGCTCTAGACGTCAGTCATAAGTTCTTGTTTCCAGGTCCCATCCCAGCCCGAGCCATTTGAAAGTGCAGCATGGGCATCCCGGTGCCTTTTTTTGTTTGTTTTTCGGTCTTGCTTTTGTTTGGCACATTGACCTAAAATTGCTTCACTGAAACCTGAATTAGTTGCCAAGTGTGGGTTGTTTCCTCATTCGCTCGTCTTACCTAGAGTCCACACCAGACCCAGAGCCGTGTGTCTTGAGTGGAGTGTGTAATCCTGTCACCGGAGGAGCTTGTAGTACTTCTGGTTCTGATTCCGGCCGTTGGAGGTGGTCCCTGAGACTCTGCACTTCTAACAGACTCCATGTGTTGCTGATGCTGCTGGTCCACGGACCACCCTCTAAGGTTCAAGGGCAGAGAGAAGGCAGGGACCGTCTCCCACACAGAGCCTTGGGATACTATCTGAATGATGTCCACTAGCATCAGAGAAATATGCCGTGCTATGGCCCCGCCCCACCTCAGAGAGTCAAAGTCAGGCGTGGGTTCCCATAAGTTCCAACTAAGTCCTCATTGCAAGATCGTTCTCAATGTTCTCCCAGCTCAGCCGTCCTTCTTCACCAGAACAATTGCCATTACACAGTAAATAGCAGGGTGGCGTGAGTAGAAATGACCTGAGCAAATCTGTGACTTAAACTGTGTTCCTCATGAGAGGTAATAGTGTCAAGATTGTTGGGCTCATGTTTGGGGAGAGGTATATCTTCTCATGAACAGCGGAGAATTTGCTGACAAACCAGAGATGTTAAGACCTCTTAAAGGCAAGAAAAGTATTTAGCTCTATCTACATGTTCCTCGTAGCTCACCCCAAGTTGCATTTCAGAATCCGCCTTGATCTTGAACTGAAGGAGAGGAATCCCACTGAGCTGATGATGATGACGATAGTGATAGCAATCATTTATTATTTACAATGCACGATGCATTGTTTTAGGCATTTTACTGTGTGACTTTGTTCATTCTTTACAAGGATGCAATTATAGATGCTACTATCAGTTGCCATTATTTACCAACCTGCCAAAGGTTACACACCTAATAAGTGGAAGGTCAAGATTTAAATCCGAATAGCCAGAGTCCAGAGTCCAACTCCTAACATCCACATGTGAAGAGAAAGTTCACATTCCCATCAGGTCGGTCTGCCAGGACTCCGCTCCGCAGGCCCCGCCAGGCACGAACCCACTCAGCCCTCCCTTGTTTATCCTTCACCCTACCTGTCCAAACCTTCCCTTGTTTGTCCTTCACCCTACCTGTCCAACCCCTACCCAGGTCCCAGCTCCCAGCGCAAGTGGTGGAAATGCTTCTCCTTTTGGCTCCGAAAAAAGTTCATGCAAGTCTTTGAACATTTTCTTATTTGACACCATCTTAACATTACACCTCACCAACTCCTAGCCTTCTGACCATCACACTTGAATAAGATGTGTTTTATCATCTTGTCAAGATGTAATTATTTTCCTCATATGCTTCCCTTTCATGCTTTAGTGCTTAACACGTCTTTCAGAAAGTGTCCTCCTGGCACGCCCACCTCCCCATGAGGCTAGCAGTACTTTGAGGGTGGGGGTCAGGCCCATTCTGGCTCTATTCCCAGGGCGTAGCGCTCACTAATTGCCCAGTAAAGACTTGCAGGACTGACTCCCCCAGCAGTTGACAGAGGAGGACACAGAGGCCCGTGTCACCTGGTGAGTTAGGGGCAGATCCTGGGGTGACTCACAGATCACCGATGGTTCCCGTGTGCCCTAGAAACCATGCACACACTTGGAAAAATTCCTACTGAGCAATTGGGGAATACTCATCCACGTGTCACGAACAGGAAAGTTACTGCTCTGGAGCAGCCAAAGGGCAGTCTTTGAGAGAACTTACATTGCCACGACATTTGTAAAAAGCCTCTGGACCTTATGCAAGTGGAGTGAATAGGAAAAAGTGTGCCAGGAGATGCTGGGGGGCCCATTTTGGTGCCTGCTCCCCTGCAAACTGACCCTCGGAGTCTTGTTTCATCTCCATTCAAAACCACTATTTCAGAACTAAATTGCTAACGGGCAATTGTTGTCTTTTCTAGTGCTTCGGAAGTGAAGAGGCTGTTATTTGTGGCATAAAGTACGGGACAGAAAGTGCACACTTCAAGTGTCATTCAGAGCTCGTGCATGCTATGGGATTGCCACTGAGAAAAATAATTGCGTTTTGTGAACACATTCTCTTTAGCAGCGAGGCATTTTCTCTTTGTTTGGGAAAGAAGTGCATTTTACACACTCATTCATCATTTCATTATCCATTCAACAAACAAACTGCTATTCAGTCATTCATCACCTTTATCTTAAAAACGTCTGTTGAGCTGGTACAGTTTTTAGGCATTGGGCAGGATATAGAACGGTGACCGAAACAGACAAGGTTCCCACCCTCCCCGTGTTTCCGGTCTAGGGGCTAGGATTACTAAGATGATTGCTCCTGCCCTCAAGGGACTCAAAAATCATTCCCTCTGTCTTTTGTTAATTCCACACATGCATGCTAAGAATTGCCGCACCTTTCGGCCTCTGCTTGTTTGTGGCTGTGATTGGCTGGTTCACAGGACAAGGAGTTTGTTCGAAGACAAGGGAGGGGCCAGCGAGCTGAACTGAGGTGCACTCTCTCTCGGGTGTGTGCGGTGCCTCAGCGCGGCCATGTTAACCATGCAGCATCTTAAGGAGCTTGGGGAGGCTCCCATGAGTTGCCCGGCGTGACCGAGTGGAAAAGGAAGGGAAAGTGAATGGGAAAGCAGGCCCGTTACCCTGTGCTACTTCTCACCTTTCTGCCGTATGCCCAAGTGGGCACATGACGTTGTTCATATTCAGTGCATGGTTAACATGGTAGTGATATTCATCCTTCAACTTACTGGAATTCTTACTAGGTATGTAATATAGATGAAATGTTTTGAGACACAGCAGAAAGGACACGTCAACCACAGAAGCCCAGAGCAGCAGCCGGCTTCCACAACCAGTGGAACTGGCTTTCTGGCCTTTGCTGTAACTCTTTCTAGTCCCTCCACTGTCACCCCCTGAGGTCCAGTAAATGGCCCAAACACAAGCCCCTGCCTGTAACTCTATTGCTATGAGAATCCAAGCTAGGACAACATGTAAAAAGGGCATGTGATATGACAGAAAGTAAGGAAAATATTCGCAGGTCAATACCCGGAGAAAGGACATACCGTAGTCCGAGAGGCGAGCAAGCACCCAGGCCAGGGGCAGCCCTGGGGCACCTCCTGACTTTCTGCGGCCCAAAGCGTTGGTTTTAAGGACATGCAGAGGGACAGGGGGCAAACCTTAGACCAATTCAATAGAAGACATGGGTTCGTGTCCTCTCTCACCCACCAAAAACCAGAACTCATGAAACATGGTCCTTTTGGGGGAAAAGACCAAAAAATAAACACCCATATAGAGGAGATAAATAAGAAAATTTAATTACTTTGTGTTGACTCTTATTGGGGGCGGGGAGAGGTAAATCAGTCTCCCTTGAGGGTCTGTAATTATACTTTCCCGATCAGGAGATTCAAAGACTAGAATTAGAGTTTTTGGAATAAAGCGTTTATTTTAATCTCTTAGACTTGTAAAGCCCAGGTCTTTGTACAATTCTGGGTCATCTCTACAAGGTTCTTTCTCTTTTCCCTTAACCCCCCTTTCCATTTTGAGCTATGATTCATCCAACCTATCTCTGGTCTACTTAAAATTCACCCGCCTTACCTTTTAAAGCCTATATTGTGGAATACGGGTATTTCATAGACTGTGGGCACCATGGAAATCTTCTGAGAGATAGGGTTCAAAACAGTGGGAATTTCTTAGAGTGGAATATCACACAGGCTCCCATGTTTACTCCTGAAAGAGTCTTCCGGTGTTTTATGGTGATTCGATTATGATAGCACAAAGCTCCATGGGTTGGAAAAACATTGAATGAATAAAAAGCAATATACTTGAAATTACTGTAAGACTAGATTCTTACCAGCCTCAAATCAATCCATATTGATTTTCTTTTAGACTGGGTGGCTTAGAAAGGAAGGTAATCACCATCCCAATTCAAATAAGGATTAAAGTAGTTTAGTCTGTTTTGAAATCAGCCAAGGGGAAGGAATTCATGTTACATGTTACAAATGCTCTCAGAAATAAAGTGCTTCCTTTGGCAGATGGGAGAATTAAAGCAGCAGCTTTTCCATTTTCATTGGGTCGGTCAGTGTGATTCAGGTGTTGAGGCGAGACGGGCGGGTTCCAGTTCTGCAGCAAGGTACCAGTGGGGACAAGAATTCCACCCTCGACTTTTTATTTTACCTTGATGAATCTGTCTCCAAAGCCTCACGCCAACAGGTGTTTTAAGATGCCCTCTGGGTAACAGCCAACTATGCCTGCTACTAAATGTATCTGAGCAACAAGAAGCCTGAGGCACGCGTTTTGTCTTTTTTTTCCTCCAGCTTAATTGAGTTATAATTGACATATAACGTTGTGTGCCTGTAAGGTGCACCACGTGTTGGTTTGATACATTTCTATATTGCCGAATGATGATCGCTACCCCAGAATTAGCTAACACCTGCATTTCATTGCACAATTACCATTTCTTTTTGTGACGGGAACGTTTAAGATTGCTATCATCACCACTCTGTGCATGAGATCCCCAGGACTTACCCATCCTATAGCAAGGGGTTTGTTCTCTTTGACCAGCATCTCCCCACTTCCCCCACTTCCAGCCACTGAGAACCATCACCCTACTCCCTGTGTCTCTGGATTAAGCTTTTTTTTATTGCACACAGAAGCGATATATTTTACTCTTAATTTATCCATTCCAATTCTCAACCTGGCTTCACCATTTCCAAATTCCTTCCAGAATAGATGTCATTGCCCTTTGAAGGAGTTAATGGCTGTGGAAAATGACTTTTCACCCTAATCTGCCTCTTATAGCTTATAGCAAGTCAAAAGACTCCTTTTTTATGATATCTTGTTTTATGGCCCGATAGCTGGTCCATCATTATGAGTGTTTGTGCTTCGGAAGAATGCATTTTCTCTAATTAAGAAGCACAGAGTTCTGTATTTGCCCATTAGTTTGAGCTTATTGATGCGCTGTTTGTAGCGTCTCTATGCTTATTAATTTTGCATTTGTTTTTCTATCAGTGACTGAGAGAACTGTATTCAAACTCTCAGTTTTGATGGATTTGTCCATTTTGACTTTCAGTTTTATGGATTTTAAGGAGTGCTATATCCTTCAGCTCTATTTGCTTGATTTTACTATTTCTCCATCAATTTATTTTACGGCTTGTGGTGTGTTTAATGCGTATTTCTCTACATTTGAGTTTCTGAACGTTTGTATTCTTGTGGATGGTATACACTTAAATAGTCCCTTTTCCCCCTTTACTGGTAAGTCTGTTTCATTCTTACAATCTACATTGGTCACTGTAGATGTATTTTGATTTATTTTACCAGTATATTCTGGGCTTTCTATAGATCCTGCTTTTTCTAAGCTTCTTTTCCCTGTCTGCCTTCTTTTGAGTAACCACATTTTTAAAAATGATTTATTATCCTTCCATTCATTCAAGATTATAGACCCCACCCCTTCTCTTAGGTCATGCTTAAAAGGTTAACATTCCCATTAAGCACATTCTAATATAAATAAATTTCTCTACCTGTCTCTTGAAAATTATAAAGGCCCCAAACACTTAAACTTTAAGCATTCCCCTCTTTTTCTGCCGACAGTTATTACTGTCTGCATTTTAATTTCTCCTCATTCTCTGCCACAACATTCATCACTCACAATTCCATTATTGTCTCATACAGAAGTCATTTGCTTTGGTGGACCCCTCCTGCCCCTCTCTCTCTATACCCTTCTTGTTGGACCGGAGTCCTTCCCTCTGGGTTTAATTTCCTTCTACTGGAAATTCGTCTTTCAGAATAACTTCGTGCAGTGAGGTGCCGCTGGCAGCAAGCTTGCACAACACACACACACACACACTGCTTAAGATGGCCGATGCTGGAGGAAAACTAGATTCGAACCCCAGCTCCATCACGGCCAAATGTGTGATTAAGTCCCCCGCGCCTCAGTTTCCTCACTTGTCAAATGAGAATAATAGGGTCTGCCTCATAGTGTGTTATATCTGTAGAGCGCTTAGAACGGTTTGGTACAACCAAACACCCAATATTACTTTTAAAAGATTAGGGCAAAATGAGTATTCTGTAAAGAGTAGATTATTTCCGTTGATTATTTTAAGGTAAAAAGACCAGGATTTCAAGTTTTAAAAGAATGTGTTCGAGTCCTGATCCCTGGCAGGACGCCTGGCTCTTCGGTCCTCAGGTTTCCTCATCTCCCACGACGGACTCGCGAGTCCTGGTCCTGCCCGGGGGTGGGGGGGCAGCCCCCTCACCCGCACAGCCCATCGGTCCCTGGCCAGGCTGGACCTCACCCTGGGCTGCGTCTGTCTTCTCTGGGCTCCCATAGCATCCCTTGGCCTCCGCATGGTGGTATTTATGGAGCAGTTTTGAAGCAACCTCTTCTCTGGTCTGGCTTTCCCATCAGTTCCTTAGAGATAGCAAGGGGCAGAGGTCCCAAACTTGCAGCTCCCTGGGGAAGGAACGTTTCTGTCCATGCGTCCGCCCCTTAGCCAGTTCCCTTCTCTGACGCTTTCTCAAGACGGGCAGAGCTGCTAATGCCAGCCAGGACTCCCGTCAGGCCTTGCTCTGCAAGGATGGGTTACTGTTCTGCAAGTGTCAGGACCTTTGTGAATCCCAGTCTTGCTCGCCCCTCGCTGAACTCCAGTAGCTGTTTCAGGAGATGTGCTTAGTGAGCAAATGAATGAATGAGGTGTGAGAATGCTCTACACACTTCAAAGCGTTGCACAAATGCCAGCCGTACACGAAAACAGGAAACCTTAGCCTCTGGCTGTGGTAGATTTCTTGTCTCACATCCCTTCCCAAGGCTTCATCCTGACCTTCGTCCCCCCAATGTAACTCAATTTTGGTGTGTTTCCCCTAAGAAGGACATCTTTCTCCTCAGCCCATTACTTTCAGACATCGCTTTTAAAACGCATAATTACGTCGACCACAGTTCAGCCTGCTTGTATCCGTGAGAACCGCCACACCCCGAGGGCCTGGGGCTGTGTATTGGCAGCTGAGTTTCTTTGTTACCTGCCTTTCATCAGATAAATGCGCTTCCCAGGTGGCTGGCTACCTGCTACCGCATCGGGCCCTGCTGTTTGCGCCATGAGGAGTGCAAAGACAAGAAATCGTTGTGCACAGGGCAGAAAGGATTCTGTGGCAAAAGACTGATGCAGTTACCCAGAGGAATCACTGTTTTCTGAAAAAAATATAGTCTGCATTACCTGTAAATACCTAATCTAATAGCTTCATATTTCAATGCGTGTGGAGGGAGACAGAGAATGAAATCGGGGCAGAAAGAGGCTAACAGGATCATGTCTTAGTTAATAATTATGATAGATTAGTCGTCTCTTACGGAATTCCTGTATCACTGAATCCTTCCAAAAGTGAGAATCTAGTCAAATGTTTTGGAATCAGCCGTATTCCGATTCTGAATTCATTTACTCCATAAGCATGTACCAGCCCCTATCACAGCCAGGTCTGATGATAGATGTTAGTAATAGGAAGATATTGGCTTACCCCCAAAGAACTCATAATTTATAGGATATAAGAAATGGAAATGAAAGAAACAGAATCCGAAGGACACAAATAAGAATGATTAACATGATTATCTTAGGTAAATAGAACTCAGTGGTTTGATGTGTTCCTGCAAGCATGTATTACTTTAATTTTTAAAAATCTAATAAAATACACTTAATGAGGGTTATTCATTCATTGGGATTAGGCTATCAGGAATGCTATTACCTCTACTGGCCATATCTAGGGCAAGAATGTCCACTTATCAGGTCCCCGTGACTCTGACAAAGGCACGGGGCTCCACCACGCACCCCTACCTCCGGCACTGGAGATCGGAGATGCAGAACCCTGCCGCTTGACGATTCCTAGTTTGTAATACAGCGCCCCGAAGTCCACGGAGGCCTGGATGTAATTTCGCAGGCGTTGGTGGAGCTGGGGCACCGGGCTGCCTTTTATGGGCAGCCATCCCGTCACCTCTCGCCCGCTCCATAATGGCTCTCCAGCCAGGGTCTGTGTCGCGTTTCTCCTCACTCAGGGCCTGTCACTGGCTGAAAGCCCAGGTCTCTTCAAAAGTACCACACATTCCCCGGACAAAGAAAGGCTGTAGGATTCGGGACAATGGCAGCTGCTGAGACTGAGCGTACTGGCCCCAACCTGGCTGCTCAGCACAGCCCTTCGATGGCATCCCCCATGCCGGTGGGAAGACTGCAAACTGCTGCCAGGCTTTGTGGGAGGCCGGCGGCGGCGGCAGCTCTGACCCTTCTGCAGGTTCGGTATCATCATGGCTGTTACGCTTGCCTCGATGGGATTGTGGGCATCCTGACCCTGACCTCAGGAGGAGGGCTGGGGAGCTGGTGGGGAAAAGGGACACTGCCTGCTTCTGTTTCTGGATTTTCACTAAAGCATTCATTCATTCACTTGCAACACATTCTTTTTGTTCTCTTTAAGGAACACGAAACACAGAGGTTAAGAGTAAGGGCTCTGAGACCCACCACATTGCCAGGGGTTTGAAACTTCGTTTTGTCGCCTAATAGGTTTGTGATTATGGAAAACATAATTTGATTTTTGCGAGCTTCCCTCTCCCACCCATGAAATGCAATTAATAACTGTATCAATCTCACAGCTGTAACGAGGGTACAGTAAGATGACATATGCAAACCACTGAAGCAGAGCGCCTGGCACATAATGAGAGCTCCTTACCTTTAAGCTGCTATATGCTAGGCACTAAAAATACAGTGGAAAGTAGAAAATTTAGCTGGAGCTGTGGATGCAAATGGGTGGCCCAAGCTGACGGTTTTTTTGGCGTGCAAATCCAAAGTTGAAACATCTAGTGAAACAACTAGTGGGGACTTGGAGAAACCCTAGAAATCTGCCCGTTGCAAACCGGAGACCTCTGGGGTGCCTCTGAAATGCACCTCGCGGGGATCCTCTCACCGAAACAGACCAAACCAAACAAACAAAAAATCACACAAGAGGAAATAAAACCACTGAGAGTAAGCATAGTGACCTACCCCCAATTAAAAGGAAAATTAGCAAAGCAAGAACCATTTGAAAACCATTTTAAAATTATACTATTGAAGGACAGTTTTGTAAAAAGTGATTTTATGCAAGAACAGAATATATTAAAAAAGACTTAGAAGAAACAAGTGAAGTTTCGAAAGGAGAATGATAGAGACCAATGAAATATTTAGTCCCTGAGTTAAACAAGAGATGAAAACATCTCAAGAGAAAACGTACGCCATGGCGGCGATCTGCGTGGGAGGGACTCGCTATGTAGTTGTTACATTCCTTGCTCCCAGGTGTCAATAGTGTGTGTATTTATTCCAGGACTAACTTTTCAGGAATACTTATAAACACAGGCGACCCTGGAAAGAAAGAGACCTAAACTCCCCCTAGAGAAAGTGTATTTACATTTGGGATAAGTAAAGATCAAGTTCAAGACTGGGACTCCCCTGGAGAGACTGTGAGACATCTCTCCATGGAGACAGTCCAGGGTAATAAACCCAGAGATATTTCTTTCCCCCCTTGGAGAGATTTGCTTTCCTCCAAAGACGATAAAAATCAGGTCTCTCTCTCGCTGGAAGAGAGACTGGGCAGGGGCGCCAGCAGCCTTGGTAAAAGATCTGTCTCTTCAGCTCCAGCTTCCTCTCCTGTAACACATCACCGCTGCCAGTGCAGCGCCTACCTGGCCTTCCCCCCGCCACCCTGTAGGAGGGGCACTTGTCCACCCAAAGCTACAGTGTGACTCTGGCTGCTGCTTTTGCTGCGAGTAACAAACTGTCTTCGTCTCTGATCCAGAGGGTGTCTGTTGTCCTGCCAGTGCACACACATAGAACTCCAACAAGCCGACTAGATTCTAAGCGGTGTAAAATATTGGCTACTTCCCAGTGCTTCAAGTCGCAACCTCAAGACATCATGCAGAATGTAGCTCAGATGGATAATGACAGGAAAACTATTAAAAAGATATAAAGAGCCATTATGAAGAACACAGTGAGAAGACCCAAATATATCCAAAAGGGGTTCCAGGCTGAATAAATTAAACAGTGGGGGAGCGGTGACATGCAAAGGCAGAGTGTTTTAGAATTGCCCACCCCCTCCCCAACATGGGTCTTTAGGTGCAGTGAGGTCACCAAGTCCTGAAAAAGATTAAAAACAGAAAAGGCTTATTTCAGTGCGACTGGAAACCATCACTGCCGTGGTGGTGGCGGATGCCATTGTTTCCGATATGAGCTCTAACTGCATTTAAGGCAAGATTCCAGCTTCGTGGACTTGGGATGGCTCCGTGGAGCCGTCACAAGCTCAGCTTCCTCCCTGGCTCTTGGGTTGCATTCAGGGCCTGCCGGGCAGGGGTCTCTCTCCACGTGGAGAAAGTCCTGTTGTTCCCGAGAAAGAAGGAGGACTGGGTACCCCCTTGCATTTTCACATTTTCAGCCTTCCCTTATAAGTGAGCGTTGGAATTACAACCCACGTGCACAATCTCTGCACCTGTGTGCAGTGTTTGCAAACACTGAGCTCTCCGCAGGCCACGCTCTTAATACCCCGGCAGAGAAAGCTGAGTCAGTGCCCAGACGTCGCGTAAAAAGCCGTTCTGCCTCAGAACATTCTCATTTCTACACTGATAGCCCCATTCCTCGACTAATTTGATCCAACGGTCTCTGAAGGCTTCTGCTACGACTGAGGTCCGAGGCCTTACATTAATAAGAACATAAACTGTGTTTATAGAGAGGAAGAGTAACAAGCCCAAAGATGACATTTTATCCCAACATAATTAATTTAAAAAACGAAACTTCAAACATCACAATCGATGGGGTGGATGCGTGTGTGTAACTTAACTAGCTCACTGTAAAATGTAAAGGGAGGAGCCAAGCACAGCCAAGCAGTTTTACGGGTGGAGGAGAAAGAGAAGGAGGAGGTAGGGGAAGTATTTAAGCAGACATCAGATTTTAAAGAAGTAGAAATTGAAAGTTTTTGAACGATGGAATGCCATATAGCAAGCACAATTACTGAATTATACCTATCCATGTATCCATTCAAATCCTCATGAATATTTCTTGAAAACCTATGAGAAAGATAACTGCAGAATGCTGTGTCAGGATGATATCACTTAAATACAAGTTTAAGTCACACGAGAGTATACTACATCCTGCTTGTGGGCGCAAGCACACAGGGCCAGTGTCACATGGGGCTGGCTGAAGGAGAGATCAGGGCACAAAATCTAGCCCTATGCTGCTTGCCAAGCCACGCCCCCTGCCAGGCCACACCCCCTCTCTGAGCTTTATCTGCCCAGAGGACAGAGTGCTTTGTTCTGTACAGGAAGATGCTGTTGCTCATAGAGCCATTTGCTTGAGGAGGTGCATCCAAATTCACCAGTTTGCGCAAAAGCACCATGGGGATCAGGTGGTCTGCAGACGGGGGATTGCACAGGTGGTCATCAGAGGGGAACTTGCCGTGACGCCCATGGAGACTTCAGGTTCCAGCTTTCCTCTTCTGGGCCCCCTCCGAAGGCTGGGAAGGAACTCTGGCATGCTATTCTCAGGGTCGGAGGCTTTTGTAAATGTTGCCAAATCCAGATATTTTAAGCATCATCAGTTAAGACCATTCTCTCTTTCAACTCTGCCTCTCCCTTTGTTGCATTTCTTCTGAAGCCAGCGCCTTTGGCCGGGTCACGAGAAGTTCGGGGATCTAACCAGGGGGAGTTGAATTGGAGATATATGCCGTCTGGGTGCAGAGGAGACTGTTTTGTGTTCAGTCGCTTCACTGTACACATATTCCCCCAGAGCAGTGACTTCCAGGCACACTCCTGCTGTCCTCTGTGCTTGCTCACCTGGCATGGGGACACTCAGGTGTAGGGACAGAAGTCACATGGGACTATGAATGTGTCCTAAGGCCAGCACCAGAAAGCATGGATAATGACTCATCAGTGCTGTCAACTCAAAGAGTATTTATGATTAGTCACGGCGTAAGAAAACTTAATTCACCCTGAAATATTACAGCTCATCTAAGAAGGAAACTTGTTTTCTCCAAATTGGAAAGCAATCCCCCAAGTTTACAAGACATTACCATGACATAGTAAAGCTTAAACACATTATTCTAAACTGTCAACAACAAAGGAACAAGTTTTAGCTGACTATGGAGAAGAATGGAATTATCTTTGTATTCTCTTTATATAAAAGGGCATTTCAAAAGCATTCCAATCTGAGGTGTCAATCAAAGACTATGCCACCACAACTGTAGGCAAAAAAACATTATACAGGTGAGTCAAGTCTTTAGCCATTATTATGTTGTTTTTCTGGATTTTGTCATTCATTTAACATTTGTCAGTTGAAATTTTTTCAATTGTTTTAAGTTTCATCTTCAAAATAAATATAAATGTTGGTGCCTAATTTTGAATTCATAGTTTTGTCATTTTTTTCTTTAAATCGCCATCCCCCATATCGCATAAGCTTTGGGGCCCAAAGCATGAGAATCTTCTTTCCCAGGGTTCTGATGTTGGCAATAATGGCTCAGGGGGACGCACACCATCTTCAGGAGAGTGTGTGCCTCTTGAGGGGGAAGAAAGGAAATTGAAACTGTGGGATAAACACATGGAGGCCTCAGCACAAATTCTATTTTATTTCTTGACAAAATCACCCGAAGCAAATGGCAAAATCCACACTTGTTAATTCTGAATGGAGTTGCCTATATTTTCTATTATATTTTGCTTTTCTACATGTTTAAAATGTGACACATTGTTTAAGGGACTCAAAACTTTCAACATACCTGCTGCATTGGCTGATGTAGGGAGACGGACCGGGAAGGCCTGCAGGTCCAGGCAAGAGATGAGAAGTGTGTGAGGAATGGAACCAGTGGGGTGTAGTGATTGATCGCGGCCAGATGCTTAGGCAGAAGTCCAGGATGATGTCCAACCTTCTGGGACAGACCACTGAGTGAGCGCTGGCTCCACTGGGAAGCTCTACGGGCTGAGAAGGACACAGAGCGAGATGGGTGAGAAAACACTGCCATTTGCTCCCAGCCCCCATTATAGATGGAAAAACTGAGAACCAGAGGAGTGTAATCACTCAGTCACTTAGGGGATGCTATGTACCCTTTGAGTGCCTCTTCATCATAGGCTTTTTAGGAAATCCTAAAATGCAGCACCTCTAATAAATTAGTATGTCTCTAGTAAACCAATCATGCATTTAGAGTTGTGTGGATCTGGGATCCAAAACCAAATGAGGAGCAAATTAGCTGTATGCCTTGCACACATGGCTTAACCTGTCTGAGCCTAGCTCCTTATCTCTGTCATGAGGTTATGATGTTCACGTATCCAAACTGCAAGGCAAATTACATGAGAACCAAGTAAAGAGTTCAGTAATTGAATATACCTTCAAGCTTTCCATCTTTTTCTTCCCCATAGTCTGCAAATACATCCAATGGAGCTAGTTATTAAAGAGTGAATCAGCAATAATATTGCAAACATTGTAATAGCCCCGATTAGATGTAGCACTCCCAACTGGATGGCAAGCAGAGGGGTGTGGACCTCAGACACAACTGCTCCACTGGAAAATAGCCAAAACTGACGTTGTCATCATTAAAAATAAATGTAAAATATAAACATTTTTGCCAAATAAGTAACAATCTATCCCTTCTCCATTATTTTTACTCACATATTTACTGCCTCCAATATTTTTCATTCCTTTAGTAGGTCGGCTTTTTCCTATATTTTTGTTTCTCTTTAGCTTGAATTCCTTTACTATTTCTTGCATTAAAGGTCTGTTGTTGAAAAATTCTTTTGAGCATTCGTCTGTATCTTTGTTTAGCTTTTAGTTACGAAGGATATTTTATTGGGATATAGAATCCTAAGATAACTTTATTTTCATCACTCCCATGATCTCCTGGCTGGCACTGTTCCTAAGTCAGTGACTTTCTTCGTATCATTCCCCTGGGAGTCACAGGTCTTTTTTCCCTAGTTGCTTTAGGTTGCTTCTTCAGATTGCTTTTCAACAAATTTATATGGTGTGTCCTGGCTTGAGACTAAGGTAAAAGCCTGGATATTGTATCCATCCAGGGACACAAAAACTGTGAAATAGTAGATGCTGTGATATCTAGCATGTCAGAAGTTAACTGGAGAAAAAAGAAGGGGACCCAGCTAATCAATACTCTGGTGGACGGAGCATGATGATAACAGAGAGCACATTCAGATTATTGGTTTTCAGGTTTTTTATCCAAGATCATTTTCATTGTTTTCCCCAATATCATAGTCTTCCAGAGGAGCTGAGAGGTCATCTGACAAAATCCCTCGTGTTGTACTGATAACAAAACTGAGGTCTAAAGTGACAGGCCAGTCCTGGATTGGATAATGCTTCCTGGGAGACTCTCACTGAGCAAAAGTAATCAGAGAAACTACTGTTTTGGGGTCAAATTGTCATGGTTCAAATATCCAAAAATATGGAGTGGGAAATTGACCCCAGACGAGGGAAGGTGTGCAGATTCAAGGAAGCATAGCCAAGGAAAAGAGGGGACTGAAGAAGAAACTATTCAGACTGGAGCAAATAAGTGCAGGTGAACCTAGGTTCTCTTTCCCTGGCACAGTCCCCATTCATATTTATTATCTCATCAATAAGGACATTTAGTAGTTTTAATGCCTACCCACTTTACTCTTAAATATAGCACAGGTTTGGGCGATGCCCTGGGGAGACCTTAGAGAAGGTGTATACCTGAAAAGGTCCAGGAATAGGATCAGACAGGTTGAGAGAAATGATCATGGAACCTTTTTAAAAAAGAGAGTACTCTGGCTATTGGGGCCAGGATTTACTGCCAAGTCAGGGAGTGTGCAGATTAAAGACAAACCATGATTTATATTGCTTTTACTTGACATTTTCTACACTTAACCACTCATTCAAAAACACATATTCAATACTTGGTATTAGTTTCATAACCCACCCCTCCTGCAACCCTGAGTGTAAGGACCCTGGAATAACATGAAGCTTAATGTATAGTGTTGTGTTAATGTTCAGAGATCTGACTGGTCTCATTGCATCCATCAGATCACAGGCATCGGGCTCTCTGAAGCATGAATTGTCTATAAATACTTTAAGTATAAGGTTGAAATATATCCTCCAGTTTGCTCCCTATAACTCTCCATGACACCTCTGCAATGAACTCTAAAATGCTATCGATTGTATGTTGCACCATTAATTATGTGTGTTCGAGAGTGTCAGGCGAAGCCTGGTGTTTCTTGTAAAGAGTTTGGTCTCCCCCAGCTGTAATACACTTTACCCTTTTACCCTCCCCCCCCAAAGGAGACAGAGGAATTCAACTTATTGGTATATTTGGGAAGCATAATGGGGCACGATTAGCTTAGACCCTTCCTACAAGTGAGCTGTTCGACCTCATGTTCGGCTGCTTCTCCAGGGAAGGTTCTTCTTAGCCTTGGGAAGTCCCATCCAGGACTGCCGATAACCCCAAGAGTGAATAAGCTTAATCCTAGAGTTTTTAGGCAGCTGGGCCATTGGGCTCTCATTCCAAGCTACGTGCTCCAGCTCCACCTTTGTAGTCATAAGGACGAGAGTTTGGTGTTCTATCAAGGCATGTTTCCTACCGATTTTTCTAGAACATGGTAGCGAAGGAGGGGGCTATTTATCAGGCAGCATCGGAAACTCCCAGCATGCTAGGACACAAAATAATCTAAAAGAGTTCAAATGCTCTTTACACAATCCAACAAGCTGGAGAGGTAATATCCTGGAAGGAGTACGTGATAGCGGGTAGAGCCCAGGAGTCAAATCCTGGACGCCATCCCCAGTGTCACCCCTGACCTATGGCCTGAACATGACATTTGACCTCTAGGAGCTTTAAGTTTACTACTGCTAAAATTAGAATATGAATTTCTAGTAGGCTTGTTATGAGGATCAGATAAATCCAATAGACTTACATTAATGAAAGCACTTTGTCCAATGAAGAACAGCATTTATGTCCAAGGGAACCATTATTCTTATTGAAGTAGAACAATGCTACGGCCCCAGTGCAATGGTTCCATTCTCTTTCCCTGCGCAGACATGCATGAAACATCATGCACATATGTCTGGCATATGTCAAGCTCCATAAACTGATTCACTAAAATCAGAGAATTATTTCTGGTTTTGTATACAAAAGAAGTGTTTTTTTTCCCTGAATTGTCAAAAAGAGTGCCATGTTCTTAATGATGGAGCAGATCTTTTTAACTCCATACTCATAACTGAATGTGGTTTGATTCTTTTTACATTTTTCTCCTGCATGTGGATTTCTCCTGTTAAAAGCTGTCCATTAATAAATTAATCCACGGTTAATTTCAGAAAGCACAATGTTGACAACAGAGACACCGGGGGAATTCGAATTCAGTGCCGTCCTGTTGCCCGTTTCATATTTCAACAGGAACGAATTTCATTGTGATCAGTATTTTTTTTACTTGGGTACTACATGAGTGTCAAAGTACTGGTTTCAAAATTTTTTCCCAGTTTATTTATTTTATTTTATTAATTTTTTTTATTTTTGGCTTCCTTAGCTTAAGAGAGATATGAGATAATTGGATGAAATAAAGTATTTTAAATGAAGAGTAAGTTGCATGTTAGAAACTCCATAAAATTCGCTTAATCCTCCACTTTTTGGCACTAGATAAAAATATCAACTCATAGTAATAAAATGTCTGAATTTTATGGCTTAAGTACATGTGGTAAGAAATGGCAACAAGAAGTCTAAATCAATAGCATTTTGTTGGCAGGAATCTCTGGGTCATTTGTTAGAAGAGTCTAGAGCTGCATTCATTTGACATCATTGGAAAGTCATTTTTTTTTAAAGTTGTTGTAAGAAGTCTTGAGTAACCAGTAAGCTTAGGGTTTTCATTGATTGCAGGACATCATTAACTGGCTACTCTTAGAAACCCCCAAAAAGTCATTTCAATTGGTTAGAAAGTAACTTAAACTCTTTTAGACAATAATGGAATAATTTGGGATTGTTTACTGCGATGCCCACCATGGGGCCAAACCTTCTTCATTGTGTGAAATCAAGAAAAGGCCCATGAACTGCCCCCCTCCCCACCAAAATACACATCTATGATATGGTTGGCTGAAGGAGAGAAAATCCAGACCAAGTGGCCCATCTCAGAGTAGAGTCTACAGACTCAGGGGCACTGTGTGAAATTAGGATCTCTGTGAATTGGAGCCCTGGATGACAACACGCTGTAGAAATGGGTGTGTGTGCACCAGGGAGCTTGGTGCAAAGGACGAAACACAGCAGCACTGAAGGGCTCCTTCTTTCACTTGAACAACATATTCATTCTTTCAGAAAATTAATGAGAAGAAAGCCAAGTGCTGTTGAAAAAGGAATATCGAACTCATGTTTTGGTGTTTGAAGGGGCTTAGGGATAATACTCCTCTTTCTCACCCAAGTTTCACATACAATGAGGTACAGATACAGGGGTCAGGCAGCTGGAGATGAGGAAACTTGGTTGAGGTGTGAGCTTCAGAGGGTTTCTAAATACTATACCTAAAAGATAAACTTAGTTCCTGAAGCTAAGGGCCAGTTCTGCAGGGAAAGAAACTGGGCTGTTTGCTGTGGAGCTAAAGCAGATGAAAACGTGTGCTTAGGAAAAGCAGGTGCAAGTGTGAATGTGGGAGAACATACTCAGGGACCTAAGGCAGACCTACAGGGCACTCCTGACTCCACCCACCACAGGTTAGTCACCTGTCCTCCCTGTCCTCCCTCAAAAATGTACCCAGGCCCCCAGCCTCTATCCCTACTACAACTGCCTTAGTTCTGGTCTTTATCTGGACATTGAGTCAGGGTCCCCTCGCATTTCCCCTCCAGCCCAACTTGAGTCTTCCAGCATCTTCTCCCATCACGGCCCCTCTTTCCACACTTTCACAGCAGCCATAGTGAGCCGGTGATCATCAGCAAATCACCCCCTTGCCTCATGCCTCTGTAGCTTTGCCCATGCTGTTCTTTCTGCGTGGAGAACTACAATGACCTGGCTGTACTCGTTTGTTTGAGCTCCTTTTTCTAAATCCATCCCAGGCAGTGCTCCTTCCTGTTCCTCTGCTATGCGGTCCATCATTCCTTCTTCTGTGCAATTCTGGGCTTTCTCAAGGCCATTTCATTGCCCTTGCTTTGCTAGACCCTCAATCTGAGTTTACTTGCTTCTCTCCACTATCACGTTTTCAGCATCATGAGGACAGGGATCCCGTCTTTTTCTTATGTTAATATCCCCAACATCTAACACAGAGCTCAATAATGCTTGAGGAGTTGAATCAAATGGAATCAGTTGTCTGGAAAATATGAGATATGGCTTCATTAAGCTAGTAGAGGGAAGGTTCCCATCAGGAAGCCTATTTCATAAAGGAGAGAATTTTTTCTTGCTTCCAAATGCACCAGAGCTATAACCCATGGAGTTATTGCTGTGCATGAGGACATAAGTGTAAGACTTTAAATTCCACTCTGTGGATGTTGCCATATCATTCAAAGGAAGCCACATTTTGCACTCTCGGTTAATAAGCTTCTCCTGTACTTATTGCTGCAAACGAAGGGAAAGAGGCAGGTAATGCTATGCAGAATGTCACCAAGAAGCAAATGCATATTTTACCTCCTGTCTTGGCAAGACTGAGTATTGTGATGCATTCTCCACGCAGATGAAATTCACTGTCTTTTCAGGGAAACTTATGAACCTTTTGGGGTAGGAAAACTGAGTCCTTGAGACCCAAAGCACGAGTGAATTTTTCACAGAACAATCTCCTCACTGTGAAAGGAAGAGGCTGTGTAGCCAAGCCAGGATTTTCATGAACTTCTGCAGAAAAGAGAATAATCGGGGATCTCTTTTCCCTTTAGCTATTAATCTCCCAACTGGATCTCAGCTAAATGTAGAGTTCTCTGCCCAGGGATGAGCCAGGAAGGCTGTGGGAAGTGCACCTGGGTGGTGGGGAGGTGTTCTCTGTCTCTGTGACTGCCACGAGAGCGTCAGAATCAAATGACACTGCACACAGTGTCAGGCAGGGGGCCACCTGCAAAGCGATGGAAGCGAAGTGGCATGGTAAGATAAAGTCCTTGTCAAAGTCTCCTGATCTTTTTTCTGGCCTAGAATATTGCATGTGGCTTCTGTAGATGTAAATATTTTTCTTGTCTTATTTTTTGTCCAAATGGCAGAAATTGCAAGTTGTACCTGAGCTTAAGCAAAATGTGAGATGTATTAGCTGAATAAATGTCCTCTGTAGTTCCCAGGTAGGGCTTGATCCAAGCACTGAGCATTGGCACCTATCTCTGTTGGCCCAGTTCTTATCTGGGTTGCCTTCATTTTCAGACTCCACATGGTGACAAGAAGGCTGCCTACAACCCCAGGCCTATATCCTCCTAGATTAAGCCCAATAGAAAAAGCAACCATTTTGCTCAGAAGACTTGGTGGAAATCTTAATTGCATCTCATGAACTTTGAATAACTCCTGGGTCCATCCCTGAAGCAATCACTGTGGCCAAGCAGATGTGATGCCTGATTGGACAGATGGGAGTCACATGTCCACTATTGAAGCTGGAGGTGGAATTTACTGTAGCTGATCCACATGGACTGGGAGTGGGAGATGGGATGCTTCTTTAGGATGGAATTGGGGCAGGCCTGTCCAAGAGACAATAAGTGGATGCAGGAGAGGGAGAGATAAAGCTGCCTGTCACACGTGTTAGCCATTGTTCCTGCCACCGTTCTCACCCCTGACACTCCATTCTCTCCTTAAATTCCTAAAAGCCGTTATTCTAAATGCAACGAGAGTGATCGCTCTAGCCTGAAAATCTGGCCTGAAACTGTCAGGGAGGGTAAACTTTTCCTGTACTCTCTTAGGTTCAGTATTTGGGGTGCCAGTTAATTAAACTGACAGAAGGCAGGTTAGCAAGACAGATTCGATCACATGCATAAAACACTTTACAGGAACAGGTGCTGGTTAGAATTTGGGGCTTCTAAAATATCTAAAGGAGGACGGGGAGCCAGAGAAAGACACAGGACAATAAACGACCTTAATAAAAGAAGTGGAGGAGAAAAGGTACTTCTGGGGAAGTGAGTGACTCGGGAAGATAAAAGCGCACTTAGGGAAATAGACGGCAGACGGTTTTGTGACAGCGGCTGTTTAAGTGTGGTGCGGAGACGTCTCCAGTGCGGTGGTGAGAGTCAATCTTCCCGACTGCCCTGGGGGAGGGAAGTGACCAGTTCTAGGAGCCTCTGCTTTTAGTCAGGTGAGGGATGTCAGGAACATACATGCCTTCTGTTCGAAATCAGTCCATACCACAGCGGCATTTCTGTGGGCACCTTCCAAACCCATGAAGGGCTGCCCACTGTCAAACCCAAGTGTGCTCCCCCCAACCTTGAACACTCACAGGGCTTCTCCGTGACCTGATCTTAGGCTCTTAAGTTGTATCTCACTTCCTGCCACTCATTTCCTGCCTCACCCACCTTACTCTTCTCACCAAACCCCAAAGACCCCCTCAGAGTCAGCTGGGGCCTCGTATTCTCCAGGAAATCTTTGCTGAATCCTAAACGCCCTGCTCATCACCCTACCTTCCTCTCCCTTCTTTGCACTGAAGTTCTGCTCGTGCCCGTTGCTTTTTCCATCTGACTCATTCCTCAAGGGCAAGAATGTGCTTTCCTTGTTTATAATGAGTCCCAGAAACTCGCACAGTGCCTGGCACATTGAGAATCTTCAGTCAACATGTACTAAATCGATTCTACCTGGAGCTATTGGTAAGGTCAATGCAGTATGTGGGAAAGTACACAGAGGTTGGAGGTGGGTCCTGCCCTCCAGTGACTTCCAGTGTCCCATCCGAAAAGTCATGTATCCCCTCAGCTTTTGTTCCTCTACCTGCAAAGATGGAGCATTGCTTCTTTACCTTGAAATCTTATTGTGGTGTGGGGGAGGGGCAATTCTCCCTCTACCCCTCTTGAGTTCTTAGGTGTGGTCCCAAAAAATGAACTCCGTGAAGCATCTCCCTGCAGCGTCTCCCGTGCACCTGCACACAGGGGGTCCACGTGACCCCTGGGAAGAGGCCCAGAAGCACCTACATTCTCTTCAAATTTACACACAGCAAAGGAGCCACAGGGCATAAAATACGGAAGGACAGATGAACTCCGGCACTCACCTAGCGTCACTCAGGTCATACAATAAAGCCAGGCGTCATGGACAGAACGAAGAAGCCATGTGGTCTCCAAAACAAAACCCAAAATTATTTGCCTGTGTTGTGGCAACATAATCAGGAAGCAGGAGTGACAGCCACCGACGCATAACAAGAAGAACAAGGGTAAGCACCCACGATACAACGTTCGGAGACAGGGAGGGGAGAGCCAGTCCACAGCCACATGACTTCTACTGCAGTGTATCATTACTGTTCTGTTTTCTTGTTAGTTACTGTTATTCATCTTTTACGGTGACTAATTTATAAATTCAACTTTATTATAGGTATGCACAGGAAAAAACATAGTGTAATAGGGTTTAATACTCTCTGTGGTTTTTTGGAGAGATCGTACATGATATCCAGTTTGTAATTTTGATTTCTACATATTTATTGATAGTACATAGAAATGTGATTTTTATATGTATTCAATCTTTTAAATTAACCAATAAAACTACCTGGTTTAGAAGTATTTTCTCACTCTCCATACCCAAGCCAGACTTTTGTTTTTCCAAACGGGCAAACCTAAATTCCCACCATGTGGGCTTGAACTTAAACGTCATTCACTCCTGGCTGGCGTAGCTCAGTGGATTGAGTGCGGGCTGTGAACCAAAGTGTCACAGGTTCGATTCCCAGTCAGGGCACATGCCTGGGTTGCAGGCCACGGCCCCCAGCAACCGCACATTGATGTTTCTCTCTCTTTCTTTCTCCCTCCCTTACCTCTCTAAAAATAAATAAATAAAATCTTTAAACGTCATTCACTGGTGAGGCACTGGCCCACGGAAGGCAGTGAGGGACGGCGAGAAGGGGATAAGCTTTGGAGTCCAAGAAACATGGGTGTGAATTCCAGTTGGCCACGTGCAAACTCTGTGCCCTGGAACAGGTTAATTAACTTGTCTAAGCCCACTGAACAGGCTAATTAACTTGTCTAAGCCCATTGCTGTAATAATAAAACAACAACAGTAATAAGAGCTATTTCAATAAAGCACTTAATGTGAGACACTTCATGTTAAGAGTTTTCCATTTTAATTTCTTTTAACCCTTACATTCCCTTACGAAGAAGAAGATGCAGGTCTGCAATCCTCTCTGTGCAATTCAAAAATTACACAAGCTCAGACAAAGAATTAAATAAATATATGCTTGCTGCTAATTAACTCTTTTGGCATAAAACCCTGGCCGGCAGTGATGTAAGTCTATTCATCATTGATCTTTATCTTACCTATTGTGAACAGTCACATGGTGTTCCTGTGGAAATACAAATGCTTTTGACTACAGGGAGCTTTTTATTCCAGGTTCCTCTCCCTACTTGCTGTGTTGTTACGTATCACGTCAGCTTTCGAACTCACACAAAAAAACTGAAGTCTGAAACGTTTCTGGTCTGAAGAGGATCAGATAAGGGCTAAGGAACCTATATCATTATCTCCATTCTGTGATTCAGAAAACTGAGACAGGAAGTGGTAAAGCCGGCTGTCCAATCACACGCATGCATCGTTTAGGTCGTGGACAGGACTGGGGGGCCAGACAGTCCGACCTCAGATCCAGTCTCAGGCACCATGGACAAGGTGCCCTTCAGCGACCTGAAAAGGCCTGGGGTGGAATCCCAGGGGGAAATCTTGAAGAAACATGTCACTCTGCCTGAAACTCTTCAGTGTCTGCGTTTGCGGATTAGGAGGTGTGTGTACAACGCAGACCAAGAAGGCAGCCACTTATCCCTGTGAGCAGGGGCCTGGCACCTGCCGTGATGGGCACTTTCACGTGTTTCCAGAGACATCCATGGCAGGTGGTATGATGTCCCTTCATTGTCTGCAGCCCCAGAGTTCCCCCAAAGAGGTGGCTGAGTGACCCCTGTCTGCACTCTTCAGTCTGAGTGTCTGCTCACTGCCACTTTTATGCCAACTCCGGCAGACTAAATATCACATTTCCCGTTCACAGCTCCTTTCCAATTATTCATTCTTCATGGCAACCGAACATGATCGGTTCACCCACTGCCCACAACCCTGACAGAAGTAATACAAAGCCTTATCGCTTCGCTTGCATTTAATTGCTTTCGAATGGGCCTGATTATGAAAACACTCTCAGCTCATTATTTCCTGTGGCCAAGATGAATGATATGTCACAGTGCCCCCAACACAGCTGTAAGAGGTCAGCACCCAGCTGATGCCGATGTCACGTTGACCACAGTGCCGCAGGTGTGGACTCGGGGCCCGAGAAGCAGGCGGGTTGAGTGACGGCAGCCAGTGGAGGCTGAAAAAATACTTTAAATATGTGAGGAAGAGGCTTAGAAGTAAAGAAAAAGTAAGTTGGAAGAAACCTTAAGGACCATGCGTCTTTCTCATATTTCAAATGCAAAGGCTGAGACTGCGGGAAGGAAAGAGGCCCAAGGGCGTCTCTCCAGGTTTTAGAAGAATCACCTGGGCAGTTACTCAAGCCATGAACCCTGAAGTCACCCAGGCTTCGTCTTCTCAAAGACATATTGCAGACATTTGCCTGTTTCATTTTATTAAAGAGTCAGTGGATGGCTCACCGTTTCATCAAAGTGTATATCCATTTCCTTTAGCTGCCGGCACTTAAAATGAATCAAGGTCAATGATGTTTGTTCATCTGGAAAATCACTAACGAAGTTCCTCTTATTTTAATATTGCTCCTTCTCTTTTATCTAGTCTGTATCACCTCTTCCCTAGCTAGTTAGCATTCGGGAGAAGAATTTATTACCGTGTCAGAAAGAAACCCACTAAGATTATCTATGTAATCACAGCTGTATGTGTGACTGGTTTTATATTCGAGTCAGGTCCTAAACGGCTTTAAATGAGAAGATGACAAAAGAATTATTTGTTATAAGCCCAAATAGGTGTTGCCTTCCGTCCATATATGTTAAGTATTTTTATTGAAATATAGTTCATGTATACTATTGTATCCGTTCAGGTGCACAGCACAGTTACTTAACATTTACATCCGTAACGAAGGTTAGGAACCCTCTGACACCACGGAAAGCTATTACGGTATTATTGACTAGGTCCCCTCTCCAGTACCTCGCATCCCCCTGACTCGCGTATTTTATAATTGCAAATCGGTACCTCTTATTCTGCTTCACCTTTGCCTCCACCCTCTTCCCTCCATGGCAGGGACTCGTGGCCTCCTGGCCGCCGTCAGTTTGTCCTCTGTGTCCCTGAGTCTTCTCCTGTTTGGTATTGTTTGTTCATTTGTTCTGTGGTTTACAGCCCTTTTTCCTTTCTTCTTACCGGCTTGCCTACAGTGATGCTTAATTATTTATAGTGCTGCCTTTAAGAAGCGCCACCGGGCTCCACCGCTTTGGATGCCACTTCCACTATTATTAGTCTCCGAGCCATTTCTTATTTCCTCCAGCACAATGAAGCTGGTGAAATGAGTAACCGGGCTTTCCTTTTCCGAAGCCCGTGAAGTGCTCAGCTCAGCAGCAGCTGGACTCCTGAAGCATTTAATGAGAACTATGGAAGACCTAATTTCCTTTGTTGTGCTTTGTTCCCTCGACCTCAGATCCTCCGATAAGGGGCTGTGCAAGAGGACCGGTGTGCTATTTCAATGATTTATCTACCTCATTCTTCTGTCCACGTGCAATCCCAGCATACCTGTGTTTTCTTGTTAGCTTTTCTCAAGACAAACTATGCTGCTGCATTCTCTTTCTTTGCTGCAAAAAATATCTGCAAGTGTGAGATATTTGTTTGCTAGATAGAATATTCATTCTTGTGACTTCCTTCCTTCCTTCCTTCCTTCCTTCCGTCCTTCCTTCCTTTCTTCCTTCTTCCTTCCTTCCTTCCTTCCTTCTTTCCTTCCTTCCTTCCTTCCTTCCTTCCTTCCTTCTTTCCTTCCTCTCTTTCTCTTTTTCTTTCTTCCTTCCTTCCTTCCTTCCTTCCTTCTCTTCAATCTTTCAGTTTTCTTTTAATCAAAACACTAATTTGAGTTTTGGGACATTCTCAGGCCCTCAAATTGATCAATGACACCTATTGTATGGCCCACTACTGTGCACAGAATTCGCAAAGGTTAGAAGC
Source organism: Phyllostomus hastatus (assembly GCF_019186645.2). Lineage (NCBI taxonomy): Eukaryota > Metazoa > Chordata > Mammalia > Chiroptera > Phyllostomidae > Phyllostomus > Phyllostomus hastatus. Next base: position 43,581,740 of record NW_025334017.1, on the reverse strand, counting down.
CCCCAGCCTCACCCATGAAGACGCGTGTACTTCATTATTAAAAGGGAATGTCAACGTGTCTGGCATTCAGACGCAGTGATCATGATGTGGTGATACATTTAAGTTACTCAATATATGTTGAGAGTCTGCTTGTGCAAAATTCTACACCAGTGCTAGTAGTAAATAGTTGTCTCTCTTGGATTTATGGTTTAATGGGTGAAGTTTACATATAAATGTTATTCTCTTCGCAATGCTGACAGACACCATGTAGAATTATTTTAAAAAGGAAACAAAACACGGGCACTGAGGGTGAAAGTATTTTATGGCAGCTGGTCCTTGAGTTAGAATGTAAAGCAAGGGCAGAGAGCTTCAGCAGGGAGATATGAGTGTGTGAACCCCAAAATAGATGGGGCTGAGGGGAAAAATTCCTAGCATGATAGGTCGGTATAAAGGGAACATTTTCAAAAAGGAAAAACAGGCTGAGATGTGTGGGGATTATCTGTATTATTTATTTCAACTCAATGCAAATCAACAATTTTCTGAAAATAAAATGTTTCACTTAAAAAATGAGAGGGGAAAGAGGTCACACGATGGCACAGTGAGAATGTCTGCTATGCCACGAGCAGCTGGCCCTTCCACCAAGCCGTCGTTGGGCTGAAAACCATGATTGGAATCAACTGTCTTGGAACTCCGGATCCTGATACGACACTCAGCACAACCAGGGCCGTGTTCAATGAAGGGAGAGACTGCTGATCGTTTATGAGCGAACAACAAGCTAGAACCAACTACCATCCCTGATTCCTCAGCTGTGGGGGTAGCACCTCCTGTTCTGGAGTGGTAGGCAGTGGGACCTCGTCTTCCAAAAATGTAGGGGGTGTGTTTAGGTTGGCCTGGCAGTGCCCCGAGGGACCTGTGCAGGTGCCAGCCTTGGTTCTGGCCCACGCAGCAGGTGCAGCATCCCCTAGCGGCACCCATCATAAGATCTGAGGAGCTACGCCACCTTCTTATTTCCTTTCCTTTCTGAGATCCAGCATTGAAGGAAATATTTTTCAGGTCGCTGGCTGATTGCAGAGATAGTGGAACAGACACTTTTTTTTATTTTTCATATTCCATGGCTGGATGCCTTCTGGACAGGCTATGTAATATTCAAATATTAGTCATCCAAAAAAGGGAATGAAGTTCCAATATGTTACAACATGGATGAATCTTGAAAACATTATGCTAAGTGAAATAAGACAGACACAAACGGCCAAATGTGACCCGGTTATACTTACGAAGGATCTAGAATTGGCGAATTCCTAGGAACAAAGTAGAAAAGAGATTACCAAGGTCACGGGGAGAGAACTGGGACTTACTGCCTAAGGGCTGTAGCGTTTCCATTGGGAATGATGAAAAGTTCTGGAATGTAAAATTAGTGCGAATGTAGCACAACACAGTGAATATACGTAATGCCCCTGAATTTTACCATAAAAATGGTAAAATTTTGCATGACATATATTTACCACAATAACAAAAACACAGCCCTACGACAATTAGGAAAGTGAAAATGAAACAAAGTGGAAATTACATAAATAAGCAATGATTACAAAACATTGTCCACGGTTCCCCTGGCTGTCCCTTCTCTATTCGGGTGGGCTTGCTTAGTCACCTGTGGGTAACGGTCATTAGCCGGCAGTGCCGCTCCTAGATGTTGCGGGCTGTCAGCTGGGGCGTTCGGGTTCCCATGTTTCTTACGAGTCCCATGTACCCCTCATGAGAAGCTTAGCCCAGACTTGTCCAGGTTCCAAGGAGGAAGGGGACGTCGACAACTTCTCTGGGTGTGTAGACTCAGAGTCAAAACAGTCATTTTCACCACTTTTCATTGGTCAAAGCCAGTCATGGAGACCTAAGGTGAAACGGACTTCGCCCTTTTACAGGAGGAGTTTCAAAGCTGCATTGCAGGGCAGAGATCTGTGGTCATTTTTTGCACTCTGTCAGTCTGTACATACCCCATAACAAGGGAGTGAATACATGAGTGAGTCCAAATGTTGAAATAATAAATAAAAATTGCAATTTAAGAATATGTAATGAAATGGAAGAAAATACCATATATAAAATTAAATAATATACAAAATATTTATATGCACACATAAGTATATAATAATATATATATTAATACATGTGTATATCTTTATATATTTAAATTCATATTTTCTAAATTTTCATTTCATATATTCTGGTGACAATTAGAAAAATTAACTTTCTCAAATTATAATTTTTTAGTGTGCTTGGCTTTTTAAAATTCATATGTTCTTGAACTTCCTTGAATCTGGGGAGCTAGTTTATAAATATCAACATTTTTAATATGGCCTTTGTACTGTCTCTCATATGATCATAAAATATTATAATCCAGGATTAATTTAGATCCTACTATACTGACACTGTTCAAAACACAATGATGGGTATTTTTAGCATTCTACAGTCCATCTTTATCTCGTGCTTGATCTTTTAATCTAGATAGTCTCTGCTATGAGTAAGAAGCTTAACTAACGAGGCCAACAAATCAGAACCGAAGTACTTTCTTGAACTTAACTGATGGGAAGAGAAGAAAAACTTTGCATTCTACCTTACATCAGTTTGTCAATGTTCACTCTTGGATACGTGTTCATTGAATAGGTCTGTGAAATGTTGCACGGCCCCTATTGCCGAAGAACTGAGAATCCAGGGGGAAGGCAAGCAAATGAACAACCATATGTTTATGGCAGCATCTGCTTGTTTGCTACTAGAGAAGGCAGAGATACTGCCCTAAGCAAATCTCTGACTCAGACATTTTTCTGATGTGGTGGGTGAGGGAGGTGCTGGAGGAAGATTAAGAAAGTTGACCTTTAAGAATATAAACTTACATTTATTTTTTCACCAAATATTTATAGTTTGCTTACTCTGTGCCAGTAAAATGCGCCCGTGCCGCACTGGGTGCTCAGAGAAGACCAGTGAGCAGAGTAAAGCTCCTTGGCTAAGTCCAGGCGCACGCTAGGCGAGGGAAGCGCACACAGACAGACGTGGAGGCACCGGGTAGTAATAGAGCACGGGAAAGAGTGGAGAGATCTGGAAGAGTGTACGGGCACTACACAGGACGGCCCTGGGGCATCCTTCTGCCCACCCCCTTCCCTCCTCCAGCGCCTGGGAGCTGTAGGCTTCCCTCCAGGGACCTTCGACCCCATCAGGATCTGGAGCTAGTTTGATCACGGTGCTCTTCTCTTGGAATCCAAGTCCATGAGGCCAACACAGTCTTTCTCACACATACTTGCCAACTGCCCATAAGCCCAGGGTTTTCACTTTAGTATTGACATGAGCCCTGGCTGGTGTGGCTCAGTGAATTGAGAGCTGGCCTGCAAACCCAAGGGTCGCCAGTTCAATTCCCAGTCAGGGCACAAGCCTGGGTTGCAGACCACGTCCCCAGTAGGGGGCACACGAGAGGCAAGCACACATTGATGTTTCTCTCCCTCTCTTGCGCCCTCCCTCCCTTCCCCTCTGCCTAAAAATAAATAAGTAAAATCTCTTAAAAAGATTTTATAAGTAAATAAATATCAACATGGACCAGCTGGATAACACAAATGAGTAGTTGAGTAAAGCATAAGACATCAGTGGTGTGGCAGAGCCTCAAGTGTACTGGATATTATCTGTTTCAAATAAACAAATTCAAGTGTAATTATTCATAAATTGCTCCTTTTGGAACAGAGATTTTCTATCCCTTCTGTAAGAAGTCTTTGGCTCTAAGTGACTTAGCTGAGGTGTGCATTAAATTGCCAAATTGAACGAAATCTTTGGAGCAGCAGATATAAATTACGTTTGCCAGAGCCAGCTGAATTACCCTTTTGTTATGCAGAGGAGAATTGGAGAGATTAATAGTTTGTGAATACAGAGAATTATTCTCCCATTAGAGACCTCTGCAGTAAACTCATTTCCTTCAGGTTCCTCGGCCCCTTCCTGAGTTTTTTGGGGGGAAGCGATCCTTCTTTAATGTGGCCATCTGGGTGGGGTCAACATTTAAGCCATATTGAGTTCCCCTGACCTCCATCCTCTCTCTTCAGCCCCCTGCCTCCAGCAGAGTATAAAGTGAAGTGATATCTCCCTGCTCTGATTTTTATTTCCCTAACGACTAATGATATTGTGTTAAGTATCTTTTCTTGTTCATACTGGCCATTTGCATATCTTCCCTGGAGCAATGTCTATTCAAGTCCTTTGTCCATTTTTGGATTAGATTGTCTTGGGGTTTTGTTGTTGTTGAGTTGTAGGAGTTCTTGACGTATTCTGCATGTTAACTGTCTCCAGGTATAGGGCTTACAAATCACAGGTATTTCCTCCCCTTCTGTAGACTGTCTTTTCACTGTCTTGATGGTGTTCTTTGATGCATAAAGGTTAATTTTGGTGAAGTTCAATTTATCTATTTTTTCTTCCATTGCCTATGTATGCTTTTGATGTTTTGTCTGTGAAATCATTGCCAAATCAATGTCATGAAGATTTTCTCCAATGTTTTATTCTTTGAGTTGTATAGTTTTAACTCTTAAGTTTAGGTCTTTGATCCATTTTGAGTTAATTTTTCTATATGCTGCAAGGTAAGGGTCCAGCTTCATTGGTTTGCACATGGACACCAGTTGTCCCAGCCACATAGTGGTCTTGACACCTTGTCGGTCGTGTGCAGAAACACGACTCATTTTTGAGTGCTGGTATTATATCCCGCCACTCTGCCAAATGTGTTTATTAGTTGTGATAACTTTCTTGTGGATTCTTTGAGATTTTACTTGTTAAATTAAGCTTCTGGGGGTGACATTGGCTAATAACATTATATAAGTTTCAAGTATACAATTCTATGATATGTCATCTGTGTACTGCATTGTGTGCTTAGCACCAAAAGTCTAGTCTCCATCGGTAAACAAGTATTTGACCCCCCTTACCTTCTTCAACCTCCACACCCCTTCTCCCTCTGGCAACACCATCCTGTTCTGTCTATGAGTTTGTTCGTTCATTTGTTGCTGTTTGTTTTACACTCCACATATGAGTGTAATTATATAGTCCTCATTCTTTTCTGTCTGATTTAGTTCACATTTCATGATACTCTCACGACCATTCCATGCTGTCACAAATGGCAACATGGAATTTCACCTTTTTGGTGACTGAGTAGAATTCCGTTGTGTGTATGTACCACCTCTTCTCTATCCAATCACCCACCGAAGGACACCTCCGTTCTTAGATCACATTCTCCATTAATAGAAATAGTTTTACCTCTCCTTTTCCAATTTGGATAACTTGGAAAATTCTGGGAATCTGGAATTGACTAAAACTGAGTCATCCTGGAAGCAATGTTCTCAAGGGATCACCCTTGCTGCTCAGGTTCCCAGGAGTGACAACAGGTCCCGTGCTTCCTGAGGCCGGACTTGCCCTGGTTTTCTCTGAGTCCGTGACCATTTTTAAGAGCACCTGCTTCTTCTGTGCATAGCTCAGGAACCCTAGTTAATGTAATACCTTCCTCTGACTTCTTTCAAACGAACAGATTTCTTTGAAGAAAAAAACCACAAAGACACAGAAAAGAAAGGTGGCCTAAAATGGGACTCAATTTTCACATCTAATTCTTCTCACTAGGCATTGTCAAATTTTATACTAAATCAGAAGTTTCCTGTTAACTTTTTTTTTAAATGCACATTCCTGAACTGAAGGTTTTAATGATTACTTTTTAAACAAACACTTCAGGTGATTATCAAACATGTTAAACACAAACCACACTTTGGGCACAACTGAATGTTTTATAAGGTTGAATTTCCTGATGTATCTGTAAAATGATGATTTACTTTATGACTGAGCACCTCTACAGATGCTAAACTCCCTACCCCACGTGGTGAACCCGATTCATGTGAGAACTCCTCTAAAAAAAGTTTCCCATTATTTTCACCACCCAGATATCCCACATGCAATTTAATCATTGTGTCATGGAATGTTATGGTTATAGAATGACAGAAGCTTTTTCATTCCACTTTGCTTAAAAGGAACAGTTTTATAGAATCAGATGAGCCTAATGAGATATATATTTTTTACATAAGTGGTTTCCTTTGAAAAAACACAACTTCTTTTGTTCTAAACAATCCAATTTCACTTCAGCACTTGTAGATGTATTCCTAATGATCTCACAGTCATAAGAAAGGTGACTTAGGGGTTGCTGGGCAGAGCCCCACATCCCAAAACAGCTACCCTCTCGTTCCCATGCATGGTGTACAACTCTTCTGCCTTGAAGAATGACACGAAGCGCACCCTCCCTGAGGTGCTGAGCCTCCCAGATAATGACCTGGATACCGGCGACGCAGGAGAAGGGTGCAGAGAGGGAAATAAAAGCTTTCTCCCGGGAAGACCGTGTCTAATTGATTTGCATTTCTTAGTGTCCCGTTATTCCCGATTATGTCATTCCCCCATCTGTTTCCTCATGGTGACTGGTATTTAAACCCTCCAAAGAAACGAAACATATGCTGCTGCAGGGATGGGGAGGCGACGGCTTCATTTAAATGAAAGGATAAGTGTCTGATAATTTACGTGTGAGATCCCCAAGGTGATTAGCATCGAGGCCAGCAAAGCCTTAAACTCACAGAACGACATTTTCACACGTGGTAGAGTTATTGGTATCAGTGTTTGAAGTGGGCTTCTTGTTTGGGGTGTGGGTGCGGTCTCAAGCCCCTCAAGTTCACTAACCTGGCTGTGCTAAATAATAACCTTACAAGAAAGAATGGCTTCATGAAATGAAAGTCGATGGGAATCGGGCACATTTAGCTTCAAATCCTAACTGAATCTCTTTCCGCTCTAGGTAGGGCATCTCTTTCTATTGATCCTCACTTTATTTGCAAATGGCAAACCCCGAGAATCCCCGAAGAAGGTGATTTCATTCCGTTTTGTTTGGTTGAACAGCTAGTTATCGAGCACACGCACTGCATACTGGCAGGGCACTGGAGAGAGACGGGGTTTGAGAGGGCCCCGCCCTTCATTCTGCTTCAAGTTCAGAAGGAGCAGCAAACAAAAGAGCAACAAAGCAACACACAAGGATCGATCACAATAAAACGCATGCATTATGCATCAGGGTAAGAGTGTTGATAGCTGTGCCACAGGCTGAATAAGAAATCATGCTGGTTTTCCTTCTTCCTTTCTACTCTGCTGAGCATGGTCATGAATTTAAGAAAAATTCATTCTCAAGTTTTGACATATTTATTCTCAGAAGGCATTATGACCAAAACTATCAGGTGTGTGCGTGAGTGTGTGTGTGTTTACTTTAGTCACTATGAAACCGGAAAAGCTGGCATTCAGGCTGCCTGTCCCCTACGAAGCCCAACCGGCAGAGACAGGGGTCAAACCTTCCTGGGCGCTTTATTCAGATGCCAATGATCTGAGAAGACGGTGGGTTTGTGCCCTAGCAGACCATCCTAAGTTCCATTTTATTTTATTTTACTTTATTTTATTATTTATTTTAATTAGAAAAACCAACTGTTTTTATAAGAAGAAACGTGTAGTTAAGGGATTTGGATTTCAGGGGAAAAGTTAATCAGATAAAAGCTTCAGCGTTCTCTCATCCTCGCCCTGGGCAGCGAGCATCTCACCTGGGTGCACAACGGCTCAGATACCATCTGGAGGGCTCGCAGTCCTCCTGAGGCTGGAAGGTGGAACTGTTTACGGTCTCCTGGAGTCAGGGCGGGTCTTACCTCCAGTTCCTGAAACAAAAGCTTTTTTACCTGCCTTGATTACTCAGCTTCTTAGCTATTTCCTGAAACTAAAAGTTTTCCAACATTTGAGTCCTGCATCTACTATTTTCGTTGTCTGTTACATGATACAATTGAAGTAGCAGATTCTACCTCTGGAATCCATTCTTATTTGAGACATATGAAACGAACATCAGGACTGCAAAACAAAACAAAACTTTTTTAAAAAGACTTGTATTTGTAGAAGGTGTGAATTGAAAGTCATCTGTTCTGCTCACCTGGATCTCATTAAAACAATCGCAGCTCAGGGCAGGGGAGTGACTCACCAAGGTCAGTGAATGGTAAGATGCCCAGCCACGGGTAGACTCTGGTCCCTATACCCAGACTAATGCCAACGACTTCGGTCAAAGCCTGGTTGTCAGAAATGCCATCTAACCCAAGAATGAATTCCTCGACACAGAAGCATAACTTCATTTGCAAAGCAAAAGAGAAGAATAGCTTATCTTCAGCCAGATTGACAAATGAGGCCTACTGGCTTCTTCTAACAGGGTGTTTGTCCGATAAGACTGCCCCTGGTCCGGAGAAAGTGCAGGCGGAAGCACCTTGCACACAGAGGTGCATGCAGACCTCTGAAAGCAGCAGCGTTACCAAATGAAAGAAACCTGAGCTCCCTCGATGGTACTGACTTGCATAAAATGCTAGCTAACCACTGACGGGTCCTGAAGAGACAACCTTTTAGCACTTCTTGTCCATTTACCTGAGACCTGTGAGTGCCCTCTTTTCCGAACCGATGAACCCCCTTAATAGTTCCCTGTCTATTTGTGGCTCGTATCAGGTAGGAGGACGTCTCGGGGTCCCCAGCTGTCAGAGCAGATAAGTCTTGCTAAAAGAGGGAGCGCTGAGATAAGATCCCGCACGAAGTAATCTCTCCTGTGATCGGTTCACATAGAGACAACACTTTCTTTCTGTGTTACAGTCACTCAGCAGGGAAATCAATACAAGCAGACTGGAGTTAAGTCTAGATATTTTTGAGAAAATATCTAGGAAACAACAATAACAGGAAACAATAACAAAAGGAAGGCAAAGAAAATCAGAAAGGACAAGGGTGAAAACGCATCTGATTTGGAGCTCAGGTCTGAAAACAAGCATTTGAAAGGAGTGTAAACTGTGTTTTCATTGGCTCTGTTACCCTCCACACTGAAGCTCAAGGTCATGAGCAGGAAGCACAGGGCTTCCTCCTTCCAACCCAGCCTACCACTATTCCATTGTATATACTGTGCGCTTCACCTTGATGAGCATTATGCTGATGCACATCAGCCTGTTTTCTCTGAACTTTAAAGGTTGGAAACCCACAACCACGTCCAAAGCTGGGAAGAGCCGCCCAATGACTGACGAACTCCACCCGAGGGCCCAATCCAACCGTGTCCATTCCTGCCCGAGCTGCCTACGGCTGCTTTGGCAATCGCTATCAAAGCAGCTGGAGGAGAAAAGACAGAGACCTTGTGGCCCACAAAGCAGAAAATATCTATTATGTACTGTACTAACTCTTTTATGTAGCGGGTACTTCCTGGAAAGGTACTATTTGCCTTTTACAAAAATGTTTGCCAAGCCCTGGACTAGCACAATGAACACCTTGGTATCTTCTAACAGTTGTCAACAATTGTTAAGACTTCCTGATGGTTGCCTCATCTGTTGATATTCATACACGTGAGCGTATATATTGACGCATGTTTCCCCGATCCACATGACAGTAAGCTGTAGATAGCACGACCTTCCCTTTTGAAACACTTCAGTATGCCTTTGCTAAGAATAAGATACTCTTCTGTAAAGTCGCAATGCCTTTACTGCACAAACTGTTTAATAATTTCATTGGATAGCCCCTATTCATAGTTCCTCAGTTGCCCACAGCACCTTTCTATAGAATTTTAATTTAATTTAATCAATATCCTATCAAAATTGTATGCATTGTCTTTTCTTTTTTTTTAAGATTTTATTTATTTATTTTTAGAGAGGGAAGGGAGGGAGATAGAGAGAGAGAGAGAGAGAAACATCAATGTGCGGTTGCTGGGGGTCATGGCCTGCAACCCAGGCATGTGCCCTAACTGGGAATCGAACCTGCGACACTTTGGTTCGCAGCCCGCACTTGATCCACTGAGCTACGCCAGCCAGGGCGCATTGTCTTTTCTTATTGTTTCCTTAATCTATTTATCTAAAACCTGTGGGGTAGCTGGGGGCAGAAGTCTTGGCATCATGGAATATCTGGTTTCCCCAAAACTTTTCATTTTATGATTTTTCTTTCATTGATCAGTGCCTAAACCAAAGAAAATGGCTATTGTCCTTTTCTAATTCTGCAATTCCCTCGATATATTTATGCTGATATTTTTCTGTAATGAAGAGGGTTTTTTTCCTTTTGTTTTCTTCTTTCTTTCTCATCATTATAGATTTGTGAGTTTTTAAAAATTTGATGACTACAATTTATTATAGACATTATTTTTTTGATATTTAAACTTCCAAAAATTAGCCAGTGGGAGGCTCTTCCCTCTGCTTCTGTGTTCTTTGGACATGGGCCACTGGTTTTTTAGTTTTTTCTTGCTTTATTCTGGCACAAGATATCACAGGCTTACCTTGTACTTTCCCTATCTCAGAACCAGAATTATACAATCTCCAAGGACCTCTGGCTCTTTATTGGATAATGGTGTTTAGAAATCAAGTAGGCAATGCAGTGCTCATTACAACTGGCTGCCTTTTATTCTAGGCTTTTTTTTTTTTAAGTTTTAGCTATTTTCTAAGCATGGGGTTTTCTTTATTTTTCCTTTTTTTTTAGATTTTATTTATTTATTTTTTTAGAGAGGGAAGGGAGGGAGAAAGAGAGAGAGAAACATCAATGTGCGGTTGCTGGGGGTTGTGGCCTGCAAACCAAGCATGTACCCTGACTGGGAATCGAACTTGTGACACTTTGGTTCGCAGCCCACACTCAATCCACTGAGCCAGCCAGGGCTTATTCTAGGCTTTTTCGATGTGTGGCTATGTACTTACATAAAGTCCTGAGCTCACATTAGGTACCAGGACTCCTCTGATCACAAAAGGCAACTCGCCCAAGACACTCACAGCACAAAAGAAGGCAGAGGCGTGTACCCACAAGCACTGTCGCGGGAAGGGTGGCTTTGGAAATGGCAAGATCTAGGACCTCCAATGGATGCTTTAGGGCTTACGTAATTTCTCAGCCTAACTTTCCTCCGTATTAGATTCATTCTGAGGTCCCGCCGCCCCCACCTTCCACAAGTGATGGCAAGTTTGTAAAGTGAGAGTTCTAGTCTATTTTAAACAGAAACACCTGCAAACCCTGGCGTTCTATCACCACTACTGGGTGGAGCTTCCGCCAAGACCAGAGGGTTTCCCGAGAACCCTCAGCGGTCCCCCACAACCGACAACGTCTGGGGGAGGGAGGTCCCCGCCTGCTTCCGTGTGCCCTGGCGTCACTTCACGGTGTTGAGACGATCCGGGGTCACTATTTTCCTTTCACAGGGATCCCCTCTAGTAGTTAGTTCGTCTCTGCTCCCCTTACCCACACACCTTGGAGCAGGCCTGTTACAGGCTGCAGGCGCAACCGCCGCTTTCTGCTCACGTCTCTTTCAGGAGAACTTGCATCGGCTTCTGGTTTAATTACTGTATCCCCGAGAGTCTTCGGTATTCTCCCATTCACGGCCTGCTGAGCGGCGCTCGGATGATTTCTTCATTTCCCCGATTCTCCTGCCGTAAAGCTCTTTCCCGTCCGAGGCGGCAGAGTGGGCCTCTTTCCCAGCAAACTCTAGCTAAACTTAGAGGACTGTGTCGTCTCCGAAAGGCACCACGGGGAGCGTTCCTTCTCCTGCCCAAGGCACACCATTTTACCCCGAGGAAGGAAGGAGGGGGCAGCCCCGAGATCGAACACTGGTTTTGAAGATACGGAGTCTGGCTTATTAATATGTGCTGTGATGTGTGACCTCATGATCCTGCCCAGCTGGCTCCTCTCTGTGGCTGGATGGTGGACTCCCTTTGCATGAGAGACTCGTGCTAATGACCTCAGCGGGAGGGAGCAGATAATGAACTCACCCTTACCTTTGGCTGCGTTACTCTCTGATAGCAAGTGAACTCCATAATTCTCCGTCCAGCCTCCCTGACCCCTCTCTGAATTATGTCTCCCTTTCCGTATCCTAAGTGCAATGTAGATATGTTTACTGGTTTGAGTACGCACTGTCACAGGCATTTCTCTAACATTGCCCACACTCCTCCCTCTCACGCAAGGTCTCAGGTGTGCATCCTCTCTGCCCCCACAATCCCCTGCGCTTTCCTTCCGTTACATATACTACGATCGCCAGTTTATTGTTGAATCTCCTCAAAGGACTCGACTGCCCGGCAAAATTCATGTATTCTTTTTTTTTAGATTGTATTTATTTATTTTTAGAGAGGGAAGGGAGGGAGAAAGAGAGAGCGAGAGAAACATCAATGTGCGGTTGCTGGGCATCATGGCCTGCAACCCAGGCATGTACCCTGAGTGGGAATCGAACCTGCGACACTTTGGTTTGCAGCCCGTGCTCAATACACTGAGCTATGCCAGCCAGGGAAAAAATTCATGTATTCTTTATTTCTGTCCCTAGCACTCAACTTGCTCATAGAAGCAGCTTTACGGTGTTTCCTAATCTGAATCGGATCTGATGAAACTATAACCCCAATAAAGCTGGTCCTTGTATTTCTGAATGGTGTTTTCATCGAGAAGAAACACAGTTTTGGAATCCAAAAGCAATGAAAATATTTACAATCATCTCTCTAAAAAAAAAATCAAGAAGAGCTTCCATCGCATAAACCACAGTAAAATGGCCTGGAATCCTCATTGTCCCACCCACCCCGATGGGGCCAGGGGCGGTCCTCATGTGCACCCAGTATGGGAGAACATAACGGAGGGTGTCAGTCTGCTGCATGTGAGACTGTGTTGTTGAAAAAGTCGGCACCACACTCGGGGGACTACAGTCGTTATCGTCTTGCTCTTATTATTTCTTTCTTGCTTTCGTACCCGCAGCTCGTCTGGGATTTGCTGGGTCTAAACGAGGCTTGGCTGGATGTGGTGCCCAGTTCCAGGCTGATCCTCAGCCTGTTCTCCATGGCTCTAACTCCCCTTGGATTTGAACACCGCAGAAAAGAAGCAAAACCCAAACCCGTGAGCACCTTTCAGTCCTTTGCTTGTGTCATGTGCACTACCTATCCCACTAATATCCCACTAGTATCCCACTAACCAAAGCAAGTCAAGTGGCCAGACCCAACATCAATGGCATGAGAGTGTCTACCCCTTCCCAGAAAGTGATGGGGAAGATGTGATTCTTTGCTGACGATCTATGGGATCAACGGCGATTGCCTTCTTGTCCGGACGGGAAAATGGCAGACTCACGGGCTTGCATGTGAACAGTTTGTCGGGAGGGCTCTCGGGAGGGTGACCGTGAGGGCGGTGGGATGCCGCATCGGACGGAAGGAGAAGAGAGACCGAGGTGGAGTCACTTCTCTGGACCCCTCGCGTCTAGCACCACCAGCACCTGCCCCCGGTGCTCGGGCTGAACTACTTCTGCCGGGATGGCGACTCTTCGCCTGTTGCTCTCCGGGTCTAGGAAGGTTCTACCCAGTAAGGAAAAATCAGAGCTTCACGAAGATAATTTTTGTTCAACAAACACACTCTGTCCTCTCCAAGACAGTAAAGTCTGCCTTCCGGGGCTGTCCTCTTCAAGCATCTCATATATATGCAGCTATACTAGTACCATGAGCACTCAATAATTCAAAGATAATTTATATAAACTAAAATCATTGATGCTGTATGTGTTTTTGTGGGTCTCGGTTGACGTTATTTTTCAGGTGAGTACTGTTCCTTTAATTCTTGCTGGGAGATAACATTCCATTGAATACTTTGCCAACTACTTGAGCATTGCTGTTGCCTCTAAATTTTCGTTATTAGAAATGGATATTTTTGCCCTGGCTGGCATAGCTCAGTGGATTGAGTGGGGGCTGTGAACCAAAGTGTCCCAGGTTCGATTCCCAGCCAGGGTACATGCCTGGGTTGCAGGCCATAACTCCCAGCAACCGCACATTAAAGTTTCTCTGTCTCTCTCTCTCTATCTCTCTCTCCCTTCCCTCTCTAAAAAAATAAATAAAAATAAAATCTTTAAAAAAAAAAGAAATGGGTATTTTTGTGTATAGGTTTTTTCCCTCCTATTTTAGACTATTCCTTTAGGTGCTAAAAGTAACTCCCAAAACAGACTGACAAATGACTTTTCCCAACTTCTGCACCCTGTGCCATCCGCAATGTATGGACTATGTCACTCACCTGCCCTGCCCAGCCCCACCCCTGCCACCACCACTGAGTCTGTGGGGAGGGTGACAGACAGCAGGTGAATTAAGCACCCTGGTGTTCTGTGTCATGCGTCTCCTGATTGTTTGCAACAGTATTTTTTTCTGTTTGTTTTCAAGTGAGAACACACCTGTTCGTGTTCTTTCCCTGCGTGTCTACCAGGCACTTACAATTTTGTCTTGTTTACTTAAAACTGTCAGTCAGAAAAGTCCCAACTTCTTTTTTTTTTTACTGTTTCCCACCTTTTTTATTTTCTTTCTTTTTTCTTATTGTTGTTCAAGTACAGTTGTCTGCATTTTCCTCCATCTCTCCCCCACAACTTCTTACTGAATCTAGTTTCTTGAGCCTGTCACGTATGTTACTATTTGAATTAAGTGGTTAATTTATTTTTTTTGTTACGTACGAAGCTTTTAATTTTGGTGTAACTAAATACGCTGATCTCATGAATGTTTGATTTCTTAATGTGCTTTTTCTCCTTCGCAGATTGCGATAAAATCTCAACCTCAGATTTCAAGACGTTCTCCCCCTTACATCCCTTGGCATGTGTTCGAGGAAAGCAAGCTCACTTAATAACACTGTTAATTTGGTATGCTAGTGTATGCATCAGCCAAGAACCGACTGTGCTGCCAAAATAATAATCTCATAAAATTCCTCCTGAAAGGCAAATATAGTAAAGTTTTTTTTTTAAGTCTATATTCGAAACAATGTCAGAGAGCTCCTGGTTTATTGGGAGCAGGAACCCCCACCAGAGGAAGACTTGTGTACCGGGGATAAACACGGGCTCTCTCTCTGGGGCTGTTAGCACAGCCCCACCCAGCTCCTGCTGTGATTCTGTTCATAGCACAAGTCACGGCTGGCTGAGCACTCCCCATAGGTTACATGCTTTGCAAACATTGTCTTATTGAACGCTGCGGACAGCCCTTCCAGGAGAGTGCTAGTGTCTTCACTGTATAATAGTGGTGCAGGTAGGATCCCAGCTCATCTAGGATTCCAGCATCTGCCTCTCAGGCTCATTCTTTGGGCCCCTGTGCTCTCTGCCGCCCAGTGCGGCCCTCGCCTGCGGTCCTGTGTCTGGCTCTCGGACCTCCCCTCATTCGCACAGGTCACCACGAGGCTCGGCTCTGAGCTCCCTCGTCCAGAATTAAAACACCCTGGACTGCTGACTTCTTTATTCTTTTCTACTCTCTGGCTCTGCCATTCCATGGGGTACAAGAAACAATCAGAATTCTTTTTATTTTTCATTGTTTGATGTTTTGTTGTTTGTGTTATTACAGATGTCCCATTTTTTCCCCTGCACCCCCCACCCCTGTGCTCACGGCAGTGGTATTCACAATAGCCAAGATTTGGAAACAGCCTAAGTGCCCATCGGTAAGTGAGTGGATCAAAAAACTGTGGGACATTTACTCAGTGGAATACTACACAGCGGAAAAAAAGGAGGAATTCCTGCCTTTTGCGACAGCATGGATGGAGCCGGAGACTATTATGCTACGTGAAATAAGCCAGCCTGTGAAAGACAAATATCATGCAATCAGAACTCCTAAGAGCTCAGGATTGTTTTGGTGGAGAAGTTTAATATAATTAAAGATACACAAAATAGTACTCTGTGAATTTAAAGTATTTTAATATGTTCAGTGTTGTTTTTAATGGCAAGTATCTGTATGGTAAGCACCTCTTTGGAAAGGAAGCTAGTAGTCTTAGATTTTATATTTTTAGAGTTTTAAACAGCCCTGTGGATCAGCTTCACCTCTATTTCCAGCTCTCTATTTTAGAGGTGAGTGTCATGCAATCAAACTAAATAAATCAGTCAATAAACAAATACACAAACGATCTGGTAGCAGAGCTGGGATCAGAACCCAAATTTCCTTCCCGTCTCTTCCTGTTAGTCTGACTGCTGCTGCCGCTGCTTTCTCCATTCAGACACAGGGGAAAGGAAGAGAACCAAGATCCATGGGGCAACTTACATATCAGAAGCCTCATTCCATGCTTTGCATGAATCATCCCATGTGATTCTCTCAATGCCATTAGTATTACCTGCAGAGTACAGATGAGGAGCACACGGTGGAGGACTGAATCACTTGCCCACGATCCGTAAACCACAGAGCCAGGATTCGAATCCACGTCTGTGTAAGCACACATCGGGGTCCCACAAACAGCAACTGGGCAAATCACACAGGGACTTTTGGCCCTGCAGCTCAGCCACACTAGAATGTGACTCCTTCCCTACAGTATTCTAGGGGAGAACTGTCTCGATGAAACACTGATGGCCAGTGGACAAGGTAGAAGCCCACGTGCTGAACAGGAGAAGCCAGAATAGTCAAGAAGGCAGGGACTACAGCGATGTGGCTCAGAGGCCAGGCTGAAGCAACTGAGCTTGTTTAGTGTGAGGTCCAGCAAAGGGGTTGGCAATAGCAGTTTTCAACATTATCAGGCGTTATTATGCTGAAGATGGTGACCCACTCTTCCCCCGCCATCTTTAAGAATGACACCAGAAGAATCTGCATTAAACGGCAGGAGCGGAGGAAAGGTGGAGCTTCCTGTCTGTCTCGGGGCAGACCATGGGGAGGGGCTGAAGACTTGTTTGAAGAAGTACATTCCTCAGCCTCTGGGAGAAATAGGCAATTGTTCTGTGCCCGATTGTACAGAATGAACGATGCAATAGAGTCCCTTCTAGACCCAGAAACTTCTAAACAGAAAATGTGTCCAAAATGTAACCGTGATGATCCATAAACACAATAAATATGACCATTTCAGCGGGCAACTATTGTTTTCTACCCAGCCGCCTGCCTGCTTGTGAGGACATCCGCACTCCTGCTGGTCCTTCCGAGGTTGCGTCCCTTCCCCTTTCACTCATGTGCTTTCAGCTCCTGTATGTGAGCTCATCCAAGGGATACATTTGCTTAGTCCCGAGATGGGGTCAATGAGTCTCTTCCACGGGATTTTTGTACTTGGAAAGGAGGGAATCCCACTACAAACACTAACTTTGGGAAATACATGAAAAGTTGGGAAACTGTCCTTTCCCAGTGATAGCACACAGTGAACCAGTGAAACGGACCAGGGATGAGGGTGGAGGGCACCTAGTTTCAAGAGAGAAATTAAAAAGGACGCCAATAAAGCAGATTCAGAAAGAGAAACAAAAATAATTGACCCTGGCTCTTAGTAACATTCAGGTTTCCCGCTCCGACTTTTCCTCAAGTACAGACACAATCTGTCTCATGCAGTCCCAAGAGCATTTGCAACAAATTGTTCTTTTCTGCAAGCCTGTTGGAGCTGGATTTCTGCCATGGGAAACCTAAGGGAGTTTACTAACACCATAATAAAATGATGGCGAGGATCACTACAAATGTAGCTACCACCAATTAGGCAATCAGCATCTACATTATGATATCTCACTGTCTGCCTCTGCATTTTTTACAGTCATTCCTCTGTTCTTTGGACACCGCAGGTGTCATGCTGAGATGGAAAAGATCGAATTCAATGAAAGATTTCACTATGAGACGTGTTGACACAACCAGAAAATAATAAGATGATTCTAATTCTACCTGAAGGGAGATGGAATTCTTTTTGAGGAGCAGGACACAACATAACGCTCGCCTTTAATTTGTCATGAACTCCAACACATCCAGCCCCGTATCTCACTATTATCCCTCTTGTCCAAGCCGCTACCTCCTCAAATGCTCCCGGGCCCCCCTCTCTGGGGGGCACTCCCTTCTCCTAACACCCACGTGGCTCCCTCCCTCATTTTCATCTAGTCTTTGCTCAGACATCAATTGCTAACCTCCTGATGATGAATGAGGTAACACAACTGAAGTATTAGGAGGAAGTCTGACACTTCATAAGCACTCAGCCATCCCCCAGGCTTCCGTGACTTGTGGGCATCGGTGGTGGAGGAGGGGAGGTGTACAATGAGGTTGTGACAAAATGATCATAATAGCAACAAAAGGATCAATGAATTTCTAGTCCTGAGCAGCTAAACTGCTGAGCCCCAGCCATCCTCCCAGAACTCACATGAATGAATTCAGATATCGAGTTCACCTTTCATTTTCCATGTATTGCACGTGGTGGACCCTCGAAGCGGAGCAGGGATGAGGGTGGAGGGCAGCCCACCTGGCTGCCACATGCAGATGTCACCCTGGCCCTCGGCTGCCCCCAGTTTGGGATGAGTAATTAACAGGTTTCTACAGGGCCCTCTACAGCTTGGGTGCACTGATTTGCATTTTCCTGTACTTTCCAGGTCTTGTCAAATCTAGTTGATTTAGGAAGCCTTCCCAAACCCCTTGGGGACTAAGACGTTGGTACCAGAGCTGTGTGACCATCAGCCCGCTAGGAGGGTGCAAGGATGAGCTGTCTGGGAGAGAGGAAAACGTGTGAAGTTCCCCGGGCAGGGCCCCACCATGGCTCCTCCCTTCCCCCCACCATCTGAGAAGCATGGGCAGCGGGACAGATTCCTTGTCGAATGAGATTTTGACCAATGAGGTCCGCTGCCGGGGACACTAAGGGACCACCATGCTTCGTCGAGTTTTAAGAAGAAGAGGAGGTGCATTAACATGTGTCATGCATCTGGCCAAGCGTTGGGCTAGAAGCTCTATTTACCATTTAATTCTCACCTGAACACAATGATGTGGACGACACTATTCCTGTTTCCTGTAACGCGCCAGATTCTCAGAGAGACGTGCCCAAGACAGCACAGCTGGTAAGTGACGGAGCCGGAAGTCACCACACCTTGGTCTCCCACGTACTGAGCTCACTGCGTCATGCTACCTGCCTTCCGCGTGGGTTACAGTCCTCCGAGCCCTGGACCACGGCCTCAGCCCTCCAGGCAGCACAGGACAGGAAAAGGATGCACAAGCACCCAACTTAAGAACCTGTCTGGTGCATGACGGATGAGAAACTTGGAACCGGAGGAGGGAAGTGACTTGGCTATAGTCACTCGGCCAGCTGGTGCCTGGGATGGAGTCAGGAGTGCGGTTTCCCCCTTAACCACCGCAGTCGGTGGGCTGGGGGCAGCGCATGGAGAGGGTGTTGGCTTTTCTCCAAACAATCCCCAACACTAATGTCCCAGGCACCACTGCGCCCAGGACGACAAATTATGGCCCTGTGAACATCGGACACCCTCTCCTGATCCACTGGTTGCTTCATGCAGCTCTGGAGGCTGGAGTGGGCTTCCAGCTTGGCTAACAGATAAGGGAACTACAGAGCACGTGACTTTGACATTCAGAAGCATGTCTTTGCTCTTGAAATGGCCCTAAGTATACCTGTCAAGAGACTTCCACTTGAACACACTTAACAAGAAAACTAAAGGGCGAGTGGACCTTTGGAACTCCAAACGGGAGAGGTTCAGTGATGACATTCCTTCGAGGTTCCTCCCTCTGGAGTCCAACCGGCGCAAGCGCTCTGGGCGGCCCAGGGCAGGCAGAGCAGCAGGGGCGTCTGAGATGGGCCTCACTGAGCAAGGTGGCTTCTGTGTCACAGACACCTCTTGCTCCTTCCTCCTCAGAAGGCAGGAACCCCTGAGGCTCAGTCCCACAAATGCAAAGTCTTGGATACCAAAGGCAAACTACAGAAGATCTAATGCAAACCCCAATGCTGCCCCAGCTCTACATCATCCCTGGCAAGATCCTTCAGCCTGCCCTTGAACTTCCCCAGTGACAATGAACTCGCTTTTGAGCCCTGTCCGATGGGCATGGACATGAGTGTCAAGACCTGAGTTAAATATGGGATTTCTGGGCCTCGGTTTCCCCGTCCGTGAAATGGGAGTACGAACACCAGCAGAGCAGGTAGTAAGTAATTCAGTGATGGAATACGTACACCGAGCCTGGCACCGCGCCTGATACTCAGCACAGGTTCGGTCGGCCCTTGTCCTTCTCCTTCTCTTCTCTTCCAACGCAGTCTTTCTACAATATCATACCGTTTGGAATCATTTCAATGACTAGACTAGAACCTCTTCGAGGTTTCTTCTAAGTACATACACGTGGCCTTAATTTTCCCCTGTCTTCCCTAATAGCTCCACATATTTCATTAGCTCACCACCTGAAGGTCCATGTGGCACCAACAGTGAACTTGACTTTCTAGTTATCGGGCTCAGCACAGGTCAGCACTCCCTCCCTGTATCATAAGATCTTCTTCTTGACTTGACTTCTCTTCCTCCAGGTTTAGCTGTTACTGGGTTCGTAGATGGACGTTGGTACATGTTTGTTGACGGAGTGGATGACTGTCCCGTGTGTGTTCAGTGCTAGAATGCAACAGCTGTGTCCTGAGCACCATACTATTCCTGTGACAGGCACCGCATTAAGCACCTGGGAATCCGTGGGTCTCATGAGACACAGGATTTGCAACCTATGAAGGGAAAATGTAATCATTGCTTTCATCATTCACGTAGGCATACAATTGTTAACTGGCACATGGAGAAGGCCACGAGTTCATCGAATCCTCTTTCAATTCCTTCCCTTTTGGCTAGTGAAATACTAGACTTCCTAGCCCCTTGCTTCTAGGCAAGGCCGTGAGGCTCTCCGTTGCCCATAAAATGTGAGCAGAAGGGGCAGGCATTTCTCCCAGGCTGAGCCAGTGTAAAATAGAGAGCCTTTTGCTTCCTCGGCCTTAGTGAATTAACAAGTCAAATGTGGAGACGGTGGCGTCTCCATTAGCCTGGGTCCTTGCATGGCTCTGCACAGCCCCACTCCGTCAATCTGCTTGGAATATGAATGCAGACAAGAAATAAACCTGCGTTGGTTTGTACCGCTGGTTTTTCAAGGTTTATGGGTAACTGCAGCAACAACCTAGCTGACGCTGACCTGCGTGGCACTCATTAACTGTAAAAGGGTAGGATTGAAGGTAAGCGAGAGAAAACATACATTATTGAAGGATAGATGCATGCTTCGGAAAACTTCCCTTTGAAAAGGTCCCTGTTTATCTCAATTTTCCTAGCCAAATTGTTATCTTATAACTCAGGTTGGTGGTTAAAAGGCCAGGCCCCATAGTGAGGGTCTAGCAGCCAGAGCCACTACTAAACGGCCAATTAAAACCACGGGACATTTACTTCCCGGGAAACACAGCATGAGATATTTTCTTACTAGTGCAGGTTTATAGTCCCTTTTAACTTCGTAGGCTAAAAGCTGGTCCCCTTTGACTGCTGCCACATGTCACGAACCATTTCCTCTTCTTTTCCCGACTCCTCACATAACTGTTTGCTCTCATTTGAATTTACTTCTAAGCACGGCTTTGGAGCTGAAATTTGAGACATTGAAATATCTTCATGGTACAGCAGGACACAGAAGAAGTAAACCCAGGTACTAAGCTCCTGTACAGGTGCTTTGCCTCTATCATTTTATTTAATCCTTCCTCCCCCAGCGGGGGAAATGGCATGGCCCCTGCTATAAGCTAAGACTCAGTGCGGTGAAGTCACCCACCCAAATGACACTGGTGACACATGGCTGAGCCAATATTCCAGTCAATAAGTGTCTGGTCCCAGAGCCTGCCACCCCAGGGAGCAAGATTCCAGCTCTCGTCTCTGACTTCATCCCAGTCCAGCTGCGTTCAGTGGTAAGAGTCCACTCATGCACCCATGGAGCAAATGTTGATTGACTGCTTGAAAATTCACAAAATATTTTCGAGTTCATGAGCACCTCCACTTCTTTTTCCTTTAGTTGTATCTCCACAACCTTCTCTCGGATGCACTGAGTATATAGGTTATAATTTGAGGAGGCAAACGCCCTAGATCTGTTAACTCACTAACCGTGAGTGTGAGGCACATCTCAGCACCCCCCTTGAACCTCCGTTTTTCCCTTCTTTGCACTTGGGGGCCATAGATTGTATCAATATCATAGGATCGTTAGCAGGGTAACATGAGATCATTGATGCAAGCATATCAGATTGATGGTTGAGCCTCACATTCACGGACGTTGCTCATGAGCCTCCAGTGTTGACCTGTTATTGAAGCGGCCTCTTGTTATTGAATGGGGGCCATGGAGACTCCAGGGTAGACGCCGCTAAAGGAGAGGAAGCAGGTTCCTCTGCAGTGACTTCCCCATGTTGCACAGAAGTCAACAGCAGAGCTGTGGCTCAGACGGGTCTTCTCCCCGCTTGTCCACTGTTCGACCTCCTGACCTCAGCTTTATGGGCCGGGTTACCTCCATGAGGAGGCTGGGCAGCCTGTCACCTGTACAGCTGTCTTGTAAGACAGAGAGAATAAAATACAAAATTATGGAAAATAAGATAAAATAGTCCAGATTTACAAAATGCTGGCAGTACTATTTAATCCTAAATTGCAGAGGAAAGTGACGAAACAGCATAGCTATCTCATGGCATCAGAGGAGGCTGAACGTCAGCTCTGTCCTTTACAGCTGATGTGAGTTGGGACAAGTTACTTAGATTCTCCAATAATCAGTTACTTTATCTGGAAAATGAAGATGTCCAGTCAGCGTAGTTTATACGAGCCTCCTAGGATTCTCTGCAAGCATGGAATGATAGAACATCAGCCAGTGCTGCTAGACACAGAGAAAAGACCTAATAAGGCTGGTGATTCCTATTTTTAGTCTAATGATTTATGCGAAGTACTTAGTTCAGTGCACATTCCAACCCGAACAAAAGGCCAGCCCTTATTCCAGGTAAAGGGTAGGTATTATCAAGGCGGGTCAGAGGCTCAGGCTCCAGCAGAATGAAGGTTAGTGACATGCGGCGCACTTTCCACGGTTAGTTGTGACTTAGTAAGGAATTAGTTACGGGATTAGGAAATCGTCACTGCTGTAAGTTGCTATACATACATGGGTACGTGTATGTACACACTGTGTTTGTGTCTTGTGAAAAACAAGGTTAGAGAAGGAAATTAGACTCTAAATGTGGGAAAATGTATGTGCTTGATGGCTTCTCTACTTTTTTCAATAAACTAAAGGAATGAACAGTTTTAAGAATGAGGGAACAAAATAAGAGCTGGACTTGAACTCTGGGAGCTGTACAGAAGGTGGCTGGGCTAACGGGGGGACTGGACGAACTGAGATACTAATTCAAGTGACTGTGGTTTAAATATGGAAGACATCACGCTTTAAACCAGACAACTACAGACCTTAGCAAGGACTAGTTTTGCCAGGTACTTGGCTGGGGCAGCCTCTTCCTTTACCATGGCCTCAGTAATCAATACCGGGTCAAGTGAAAAAAACTAGAAACATACAGATTTTGTTCCAAGCAACTGATGTTGCAGAAAGGAGGAGGGAAGCCCTGTGAGAAATTGCTTCTAAGGTATTAATGCATTCCAATCATGGGGAGAAATGTTAAAATTCCCAAGTGAGGGGTGGGGCCATCTGTCTCCTCCAAGCAAAAGCTTTGGCTTCTGAAAAATCATTGTTGAAATTGAGTTTTATTTTCTTATTGAAAATTCACTGAGTGTAGAAAATAAATGAAAAGAGAAAACAACTCTAATGGAACTTTCGATTGCCGTTTAAAAGGATTGTCTGAAGATTACAGGAGGTAATGGAGGTAAACCAATTTGCATCTATGTAATAAGCACCAGATAATTATTAACACTATTAATTATATTGTTGTTATTGTCATCTGTAATCCAAATGTTTCATTCTGAACATGTGGCCCCTCTGGGGCTTTTTCTCTCTAAATCTGTAGCTGTGGAGGCTGGTGCATGGGTTTCTCCTTTCCGTAGCCAGAGCTGCTACCTGTTTGAAACATGCCCCCCATTGTTCAATGAAATGCTGCCTCTAACCTCAAGTACCTGCCACTGGGGTACATTAGGGTTATTAATATTGAGCCGTTTCATACTCAATCACGTGGGCTACATTTTCACGCAGTATATTCTCATTTCATCATTTCCACGTTATTTTTGCAATGCCTGAAAAATTTTGACACTTAGATTATGCCTTATGATGGGAAGAAAACCTAGATTTTCCTATCATAAGTTGAGTGATTTTTGTGTTCTTCTGGACAGGTCATGAAGTTTGTAAGCGTGGTACGAATTTAGTGCTTACCATGTATCTATATCCCCAGTGCCTATTAGAAAACTTCACATGAAGCCAGGGGTGTGCTGGAGCCAGTGCAGGGATTTTGCAAGTCAGCTGTTACAAGCAATTAGCTTGAAACTGGGCATGGTGGGAGTAGTTCCACCTGAGAAATCGGTGCACTGCAAATCTGGGCTTCTACTACCAAAACAGAAACATCTGGTTGTTAAATGTTTGCAAGCAAACCACTGGGAATAACTCAATGATTCATTGGTGAATGACGATCCTGTTAAGCAACCAACTCCCCTCTTTTGAGCATATCACCCAATGTTTTTTCTTTATTTTTATTGTCAACAAATGCCCCTACTTTCTCCATCTTTGCCCGCCTACACCCATTGCTCGCCCCTTCCCTTTGGTCATCACCACACTGGGGCCTGTATCTACGAGATGCATACTTGTTCTTTGGCTAATCCTGTTTAAATCTGAAACCATGTTGTCCATGATAGAAAATGCTACAGAATTATCAGAGTCTGAGAAAGCTTGTATCCTTTTTAGACTAAATGGAATGATCAACTTTATGTTAGTGGTGTAAAAATAAAGTCTATCCATGTAATTAATATTAAAATTAGTAGTTTGCAAATAGCAGTACTTTCGAGATGGTAATGGGATTTTTTTTTACCTGCTTACTTCATTTATTTTTAGCCAAATTAGTACCACAAACTTGCTCTTATGGAGCAAAAAGTGGCCAGGTACAGTGGGAATGGAAGGAGATTGCCTGAAACAACCAATGACCTGGGCAGAGAGGTGAGTGACAGCCAGAGCAGCAGTGGTCTCCCAGGAGCAACCCACTACCAGACACGCCCTCACGGCCACGTGTGTGCACACGCATGTGCCCACACACAGACCTCCCGTACACACAGAGCCCGTTGGCACATAATCACTGTAGACAGTACCTAGTGCTGACGCTGTGCTAGGACCCGTGGGAGCGCTTTTCAGGTATTGTCGCAGGTCATCTGCAGAGCAACCCCTAGAGACAGACACTAATATTATCTTTGTTTCAGCGACGACAACCTGACACACAGGCTCTCCGGGTCATGAAGCTAGTCCCAAGGTCAAAAGACCAGTCCGTGTCTGAACGCAGCAGCCTGAGCTCTGAGCCCTCAGGGCCCACGCTGCCCTCATGGCAGTGGGAGGTGGTAGAAAGGGCAGGTGTGCTGGACGTTCATGCCTGGCTCTGCCGTTTTGCAGCTGGGCCGACTTGAGCAAGTGTATTAACCTCTCTGAGCTTCAGGGGTTCTTCTCTCTATAGCGTAGTCACAGGAGTGGTGATGAAATCACAAGATGATATTCGTGGCAAGCATGGACAGAGTAGGTTTTCAACACATAGCACGTGCTTCCCTTTTCCTTCGGCCTCTTTTGTGACCGATGTGGGCGGCAGCGGGGGCCTTAGTTCTGCCCGTGAAGATCCTCAGGCCTTGTACCAGAGCGTGTAGAGCTGAGGACATCCAGACTTGCTTGCCTGTACTAGTCTGTGCCTGTCTGCTTTGCCGCTGAATGAAGATAATAGTGCTTGCCTTACACGGGTTTTATGAAGATCAAATGAGATCCTTCTGGGGAGAGAGCTCGACAAAAGTAACATAAGGGCATGTCAGGTGTTCTAATTAATTCCTCTCTGCCTCATTCAGTGGAATAAAGGCAGAAAGAATCCCAAAGTCTAAGCATTGTTAGGAGACAGACTTGTGTTTTCCATTGTTCTTCTGGAAATTCTAAAAGTAGTTTCAGCCTAAATGAGTATTGAAGCGATTTCAATTTCCCTTTACATTCAGACACCAAAACCTTGTGATTTAGGCTCCCAGAAAATACCGCTGCAGCTGTTTGCCTGTTCTCAGCTTTAATCAAGTACTTAGTACCTAGCAGGGAGAAAATAACGTCCTCCGTCACGGTGAAGGCTTTTAGCGAGACAGGCAAGCTCACCTATAGAGGGCCCACTAGGATCTGAGAGTCCGAATTCATTAGCACGGTTTCCAGGCCCCGGCACAGTCTGAAGCCTGTTTTATCTCTGTCTGTCTGCCCTTCTCCTCCAGATTCCACTCCTCACTCTGTTTCCCCGATCTCCTCACCCCTCAGCTGATACATCACATTCCGTACCTCCGTGCTTTCCTCACACATTTCCCTCTGCCCAGAACGCCTCTACCTGCCCTAGCCTCCCACCACCACACATCGACTTTCCCGTTTGCACTCAAATCTCAGCATCCTCTGGACATAACTCACACACCCCTTATGCTATGAAGTCTTCCTTCTCTGTCTTCCTCTCAGGCAGAATTGGTCTTCTTCCCCTAATGGTCTCCTTGGAGTCATTTATGCATCCATGTGTCCAACCTTCCTATCGTGTATCTGTCTATCCGTTTCTCTCTCCCGCCCTCCTACTTCTATCCCTCCCTCCGGCCCGCCCTCCTCCCATCCCTTCTCTCCCTGCCTCCTTCCCTCCCTCTCTTCGCCCGTCTATTCATCTCTCATCCAACGTCTGAGTGTCCCCTGTCATCTAGGCACCGTCCAAAACCTCACGGTCCTAATAAAAATGGGGAGGGGGGCAGGGCGTAGAAACAAACCAAAGGAAAAAAAAAACAAAAACCCACTCTGGGTATTGAACATCCCTTTATGTAATATTGAAAAATTTCAAAAATTGTGGTTGCAATGAGTAAAGGAGATAAGGGTGTCACATGAGAATGGAAAATTGTCCATCCCCCCCCATGGCTAATCAAAGAAGACTTCAGTTAGAAGGTGATATCCACGCTTCCCCATTGTGAAGAATGCGTAGGAGATGGCCACATGCAGCGCATGAGCTGCAGTAATGTTCATGCTGTCATGGGCTTCCCTAGCTCTGTTCTCTGGCAGTCATTGGAGGGCGTATATGCTGTTATCCATTCTTAGTCCCTTGAGGAGTGCCAGACACTTTGGAATGAATGAATGAATGAATGAATATATGGTGATAATGTAGGAAGAAGAAAATATTTTCTTTCCTTTTCTTCATTTTTTTTAATGTAAAGGAGTACTCTGGAGGCTGATCTGATGCTACATCGTGAAGCCATACTAATGCTCATTAAGCACTTAGTATATTCCAGACACTTGCTGAGTATTTTTCCTGCACTGTTATAATCAACCTACGGTACAAAACAATCTCAGTTTGTAGGGATTGTCCTCATCTTTAAGACTGAAAAAATGCAACACACAAAGAGATAAAGCCGTCTGTCCCAGGTCAAACAGTTGTGACTTGGCTGCCATTCAACTCTAGCTCCGGTTCCCGGGCCCAGGCTCTGAGCTGCCGGGTGACACCACTGTCCCCACTGGTCCTTCCTCCTCAGGGGCTGCAGAGGCCAAGGGCACTAGGGCAGGAAAGGGGGTGTTCCACCTTCACACCAAAGCAAACCTGCTCTGTGCAAGATCTCTACCCAAAACTTCGGTTCAACCTGATGGGTCACTTGAATTATTCTACCGAGTACGTAAAATTTCTTCTCTGGGATTTTGACCCACAGCATTGCATTGATGAGTGACACATTCTCTATGGCACTTTGATGTAGCATTGTCTTTGACACCAGGTACCCCAAGGTCCAAATACCAGCTCTGTCGTGCCCAGAAGATCCCAGACAAAAAAATACAAACAAAAATCTATTCCGTTTAGTCCAGTTTACATTTCATCATCTATAATAACAGTACAATGACATGTAATGAGTCCAAATGAAAGGAGATAACATATGTCACATGTTTAGCATAGTACCTGTCATATGGTAAGGGCTTACAAACCAGAGACCTTGAGGGAGCTTCCAAAGCCTGCACAGCCTGGCCTGCTGTCACTCGGTTACTCTGTTACGGCTCTACTCGCCTTCTTCACTCTCCCTCCATTCACGCTCCTCCCCGTACACCACCTTATTGTTACTTCCCATGCCAAGTAATCTTCCTCCTTCGCACTAACCTTCCTTTCCCGGCAAATGTCCTTTCCCTACGTGTGCACACGGTGTGCCTTTTCTCTTCAAACCTTGGTCCGACCATTATCACTCGGTCAGCTCTACCGCGTCCGCCCTATTTAAAATTGCAGCCTCCTCACCGTTCTCCCTTCCCCACATCCGATTGAATGTTTGGCCATCATGCTGATACCCTCTAGCATATTATATAATTCACTGCCTCACTCCACTAGAATATCAAATCCGGGAAGGCAGGCAGTTCTGTATCTTTTATCCTCTGCTGTATCCCCAGCAGTGCGCGGCCCTTGGTGAGAGTTTAATATTTGCTGGATGAATGAAGGGATAAGTAGATCTCTCTAAATCTTTCCCTACCGTCACTGTTCAAGACAAAGGACCACAATTTCTTCCGTTTTGTCTCATCAGTTCCTGTTTCATAACCAATTCATTCTGAGGGTAATTTTTTTTTTACTGCACACAATTTCACTGTTACATTTCCACCTTTATGACCAAAAAGCTGAAGAGAAATGAACATGATGAAAATAGACAAAAGTAATATACATACTTCTTAGAGGTGCAATTTCCACTTGAATCATTTATATCCCCTTTTAATCAGAAACTGATGATGCACAAAAGCAATCAACAGATCTGAAAGAACTCAGGGGGATGGCAAAAATCAGTGTGCTGATAAGCAACCATGCATTTCTTCTATGTCAATTACTGTCATTGCTGAGACCCCAAAACCTTTCATGAAATGCTCGTTTTGCTAAGCTTTCTCCTTTCTTCACGTTGCGTGATGACATTCTCTCAGGCATTCGGTTTCCCTGCTTTCCTGCTGCAGAATCATGTAATGTGTTTCCTCTTTTCAAATCATCCAACGTAGTACTATGTTAATGCTATCTTTAGTAACTTCTCTTTTTGGTAGCACATAAGGATCTTTTTATTTGAATTTCTGCCCCCCCCATCTTTTTTTTTTTTTCATTTCACTGTTAAATGTTGATGATACTTCCGGAGTATCTGAGTAAAGAACTTAGCAAATTCTATCTTCAAAAATCGGCAGTAGAACCAGACAAAACGGGCCAAAATAACTATTTTGGGACTTTGGAAATTGACCAGAGGCATACACCAAATCAAGAAGTATTTATTTTTTAAAAAGCTACCATAAAAATTTCACCAAACTGCCCTGGCTGGGGCAGCTCAGTTGCTTGGGCATTGTCCTATAAATTGAAAGGTCGATCTTCCAATTCCAGGTCAGGGCACATGCCTAGACTGTGGGTTTGGTCCCCTTGCCCCCTTCTGGGGGCACACACAGGAGGCAACCAATTGGTATTTCTTTCTCACATCAGTGTTTCTCTCCCTCTCCCTCCTTTCCCCTCTCCCTAAAAATCAATAAGCACGTCCTTGAGTGAGGATTTTTAAAAAATCCACCAAACTAGGTAAAAACAGTGATTTCATTTTCCTGTTTCACCTTGTGATTCTTCCACCTGAACTTCTGTCCTGCAGGATCTTCTTTCTCTGACTCCACTTCAAAAAAGACGTGATTTCACCGTCCGGAGAACCGCAGCAGGTGCCGTCAAAGGTAAAGTCTGACGTTGACTATTTTCTCACTCTGCACACCCCGGAGATGCATTGTACAAATGCCTTTCAAAAAAGAAGAGGAACTAGGGACATTTCCTCCTCTCCTCCCAAGGTAATAAAAAGGAAATAAAAGAGTCTTTTATAAATGTCACAATGCTGCCTTTTATCAGGGCCATCAGCTTCACAGTACACCACCTTATTTATTGTTTCTTTTATCTGGCCTGAGATAGAATCCTGTTGGCACATCCTCTGATGGGATACGAGTGTGTGTATTTGTGTCTTTACATACAAATCAGACCAGTTGTTGCCATTGCTTGATTTCCAAGGCGTTTCTTGTGGTCAGCTTTAAAAAATGGGAAAATTTATTTTTTACTCTTTACGTAGTTTGAAGCACGTCTCTCTGCTAAAGGCTCTGCTTCCTCAGATGCTAGGGCCAGTGTTTGTGCGAAGCCTCGAAGGTCACGAAAGGGAAAACGAATGAACGTAGCTATAGGTTTATGATGCAGTAAAAGATGTGGGTGATGGAGAACAAGGTTGGCAATTTCTCAGGTGGATAAAAGCAGAATCCTTATTTCTCAAAGTAGCCACGCATCTATAGGCTGTCACGTGGATGGCACCCAACAACGCTCTTGTCATTTTTCAGATGAGGAAAATGAAGTTCAGCTAAAGAACAGGACATCCAGGTTCACCTACTTAGTACTTAGAAAAATTCATCAAGGTCAATATTCTTTCAGTAACAACCGATCATCACTTTTTCCTAGCATAGCAAACTTGGGCAAGTAACGAAATCTCTCTAAACCTCAGTCTCTCATCTGTAAAATGGGGCAATAACACCTATCTTCCAGAGCTGTTATGTATGATTATGTGAGCTTCCTTCCATATGTTTTATGTATACGTATGTTTATCTATATTTGTATCTACAT
Organism: Phyllostomus hastatus; assembly: GCF_019186645.2. Taxonomy (NCBI): domain Eukaryota; kingdom Metazoa; phylum Chordata; class Mammalia; order Chiroptera; family Phyllostomidae; genus Phyllostomus; species Phyllostomus hastatus. The sequence goes on along the minus strand of NW_025334017.1, from coordinate 43,551,290 downwards.
ATACATATATGTCATGCAATGCCTGCCATGGAGTGGGTGTCTAGAAAAGTGTACATGGCCAGCGCTTTACTCTTAGCAGTCTCTTACTGTTACGAATGTTTTGGTTGTTCTCATTCACTTGTTCATGCTTTCATCAGAAAAATACCCATTGAGCAAATACGCTGTGGCAGGTTCTGTGCGTGCTATTTAGGCAGGAACGGAACTCAGAGTCCAGGAGGAGACATGATGTCAACATCAATACTCAAATTACATGATAGAAGAGGCAAATATCTTAGGATGCAATAGTATTGTTGGAGGTTTTTAGTTTGCTTTTCAAAAAAAATTAATTACATATAAAATAAAATTTTAAATAATGAAATTATGTAAAGATTTCAACCAAAACATTGGAGAACTCACATATATAAAGTCACAACTCTGTCGTCTTCCTCACGCTCAGTTTGTGCTGAGCGCCTGTGACCATGACCGACAGATGGGTGCTCCCACTCAGCCCTCCCCTCTTCCGCTGTAGTAGAGTTTTCATCTGGGCACGCGACATCCCAGAACTGACACTCTATTTCCTCACCTGTCCTGCAGTTTTGTGAAGCCGTGTATCCAGCTGATGGAAGGAAAAACTTTAAAAAATAAAATCAGAACTTGTTACTTCCCTCCTTAAAAACCACTAATGGCTTCTATGACACTTAGAATAAAATCCAAACTCCTCCTTGCACTCCTTGCAAAGCCTTGTGTGGTCTGGTCTGTGGCCATCTCTGTGACCTCATCTGGCACCACCGTCTCGTCCACTCCAGCCCCCGACCCACTGTCTAGGCCTCGCTGTGCCAAGAACATCACAGGGCCTTGGACTCGGCTGTTTCCTCGGCTTAGAATTCTCTCGCTCTGGACCTTCTCTATCTCCGAGAAGCTTTTCCAGAAACCGCCTTATTCTCTGTTATCTCCCCCTTTTGTAATTCTCTTATCTGATCTCTTTCTCTGCACCCTATTGTAATCCTCTTATCTGCTTTCTTTCTCCTCCCTTTCTTCATTCCTCCTTCCTTCATTCCTTTCTCCCTCCCTCCCCTTTTCTTTCCTTCCTCTGTCACTTTACCCTCCCCTATTAGAACACAGACCCCTGGAAAACACGACCTTTCCCTGGCTTGTTCACAGCCGTGGGCTCAGAGCAAGGGCTCCCGAATCACTTGTGGAATAAATGAGTCCTGTTTGGGCGGGTAGAAAGCAGGGAAAGTAAAGATATTAGAGACTGAGGGTAACTTCCGGAGCCAAGACAAGCTACATAGCAACATAGCAGGCCATGTTCTTTCATACCTAGCATTTTTCTATCTGAATATGTCATTTTCTCTCATTTCAGAAGACCTGGGGGGATCTGTTGGTGGAATATCGTGTGCAGTTCTGGTAATTGTTCTTTCAGAAAGACTCAGCGACGCTTGGGGTGTTCCCCCAACGGGGCGAGGGCCAGCAGAGGCTGCTGGCCAGTTTCGGGCTAAACATACCAGGATTGTTTCGCCTTGAAATATTAGGTTGAGAAGAGGTGCAGACAAAATCTGAAGGGATTGTAAATGTAGTTTTATTCAGCAAAAGCCCAAATCCTATTTTCAGCCTCCTCTTTAAGCTTGGGAGAAAGCACGATTTGGGCCAAAGAACATATCACCCTTCGTCAACATGACAGTTTATGTTGACAAAGTGCCGTTTTTATTCTTTATTTCTCAAAATATCCACACAATGTCTGTATGGCGAGTATAGTGATTCTGATTCTGTAAATTGAGGGTATCAGGGCTCTGAGAAGTAGCTTGCCTGCGTCCCTGCAGGAAAAGAGCCATGTCCCATTCATTCTTTTCATGTCACCTGTGAAGTTATGAAAAAGTAAAGGAGACCAAGAAGTGCCCGTAAAGCTGCCTGGATAAAACCCAGAAAGATCAGGAACAGGCTTCCTCAGGATGCCGCGCCACTGGGTGCCCATTTCTCTATCATAAAGGTAAAGAGAGAACATCCAGTTTTATCGCCTCCTAGTCCAAGAGGCCTTCAGCCTGGAAAGATAAAGAGCAGGATGAACTCAGAAATTTAAAATTCAACCCCAAAGATGTTAACAGCTATTGGATTGAGCCTGGAGAGAAATTAGCCTCCAAAGGAGAAAAGCGGAATGAGTGAGAATTCCCTGTTTCTATCTCTTGACAAGATGATGGAGTCACATACGATCCTTTCCCCAGGAAAAGCAACAAACCCTGAACCGCCAGTTCAGGGGCTTGTGGAGACTGAGTAAGCACACGCCGCGCGTGTTTCCCACTCCTGGCAACGAACCCCCGGACACCACGCACAGAGGAGCTGTCTGAGGGGTATATATTTTCTAAAAGTGTTAGCACGTTGAATGGGGAAGGAAATCTGAACGGCAAATGACACCAAATGGGTGACTTGCCTCTCCTGCCTCCTCCAACATTTCTCAGCGTGGACGCCAGGCCAGCCTAACACTCAGACAGACGTACGCACCAGAGGGGCGAAAAGAGGTCTGTATGTGTTGCTCAGGCTGCCGGATCGATGCACCACACGCTGGGTGCTTTTACAGCGCTGTCCTTGATTATCTCACAGACCTGGGGCCTGGAAGTTCACAGTCACGGTGCCAGCCAGCAGGGTCAGGGTCTTCTGAGCATCGGGAGGGAAGGGTGGCTCTCGGACCTGTCTCTCTGACGTGCAGGCGGCTGTCTTTCCCCTGGGCCTTCTCACGACACCCTCCTTGTACATGGATCTGCATCCAAACTGCCTTACTAAAATTTCACTCCATTTGTTTTTTAGTAAATTAAGTGTATTGGGGTGATGCCGGTGCATATATTACATACATTTCAGGGGTCCAGTCCTGTAATGCTGTATTTTACGCTCACCACCCAGAGTCTAATCTCCCTCCAGCACCAGGTGTTTGGCCTTTTCTACCTTCGGCATCTTTCCTCCACCCTTGCCCTCTGGTAACCACCAAACTGTCGTCTATGTCTATGTAATTGTTTGTTTATTTTGGTTGGTTGGTTGGTTCGCTGCTTTCTGCACCATAATGTCCCACCTGTGAGTGAACTTCCTTTTTAATAAGGACACCTGTCATATTGGATTAGGGGCCTGCCCTTTTCCAGCACGGCCTCTGCTCCCTGAATTAATTGCATCTGCAGTGATCCTGTTTCCAAAATAAGAGTTTCAGCATATGAACTGGGGGCGGGGAGGGTAGGGGACGACGCTCAATCATTCAGACCACAGCAAAGTTATTTTAAAGTGTTTTTTTTTTGAAACCTGATTTACTATCTGAAAGGACTGTAAGTTTCTCAATGGAAGAGGAGCTGATGACATCTTTATATCCTATGGCATCCAGTATGCTTCTGACACAGAGAGCTTCTTAGCTCCCCACATCGGCAGCTTGATGGAGGCATGGAACTTACATGAAAAGCAGTCTAATGGAAGACAATCAGCCTGCAGCCCTAACTGGTTTCCCAGTCCTTGGGAAGTCACTCAATCTCTGGGGTCTCTGGAGGCTCAACCCCTTTTCTTAAACCTAGGAGAGTCACAGTGCCCAGCTAGGGTATACCACGAGCATTCGTGGGCTCGTGTGTGTGAACATGCTTTGGAGAGCATTACACAAATGACATTTCATTTGATTTAACTCATTGCAAGGCAGACAGGAATAGGTGAAACACACAATAAAGAGCTTGCCGGTTTAGGAGAGGGAGAGCTTGGGTTCCAGCTGGGAGCCTTGAGGACGGCTTTGTGCGTAAAAGTGACTAACACAAGCTGGGGAGGAGCTGTCAAATAGCCAGGAGGCCGAGGCCAGAGTTCCAGACAGCTGAGCCCTTGCATGGGGAGCCCCCACCCCGGAACCTACCTCTGATGCCTCTTCTCCCTGGAGCTTGGCAGAGACTGCCTGCCTCTCAGGGGATGTGCTCCAAATCACCGCAAGTGTTTGGAACATTTTGTAATCGAGAGAGAGAGAGAGAGAGAGAGAGAGAGAGAGAGAGAGAGAGAGAGAGAGAGAGAGAGGGAGGGGAGGGAGGGGGAGGGGGGGAGGGGGGGGGAGAGGGAGGGGGAGGGGGAGAGGGAGGGAGAGAGAGAGACCACACAGATGAAAATCAAGAGGCAAAAAAAAGAGGGGGCGGTTTTAACACAACCAGGCTTTTTACAAAATCTGTCTTTATCTTATATTACTGTTAGGTTTGAGGGCTTTTCTTTTCCAAACTGAGCCAAATTAACTTCCAGTCCAGCTTTTGGGGAAGCCAACAGTTGTGTCTCGTGTTCTTTAGCACAGATTTTTGTGCCAGTGTTTTTAAAACTTCAGTGGGGGTTGGGGTGGTGGGGAACCATGATAAGCTCATTAAAAAAAAAAAAAAGAAAGAGAAAGGACATCCAGCCTCAACTCCCAATGTTTCTGATGCAGAGTCTACCTGGGTTTGGACTACAGTTCTTTATATATTTATTTATTTTTATCTTCACCCAAGGACGTTTTCTTCATTGCTTTTTTCTTTTAGAAAGAGAAAAAAGGAGGGAGAAAGAGACAGAGACAGAAACATCAATATATGAGACAAACATCAATTGACTGCCTTCTCACACACACCCTGACTGGGAATCGAACCCCCAATCCTTCAGTCCAAGGGATGACGCTACAACCAAAGGAGCAACCTGGCCAGAACTCGTCATTCTTTCTTTTAACATATAATTAGGGTCTTCAGATATAGGTGGTTTATTCTTATCATGGGCAAGACCAAGGAGTGGTCCATGCCAAAGCTAAGAGCATAGTCATTGGCACTCTTAGCAGTTCCAAAGATGCTTAAATTACTTTCCCCATGAGCTTGGGGATGTGGACAGAGAGGGAGACTTGAAATCCACATTGGACTTTTCTAGATTGTTTTATTTTAGTCTTTGCATTTCTTTCTGCACCCCACCCCAAAGTAAGAGAGAGACAGAGAGACAGAGAGAGAGAGAAGAGAAAGACTTCATTAGTCAATTTCACTTTAAACTTGCTTTCAAAAAAAATCTGGCCACTGTACTATCCCATCTGGGAAACAATGCAACCATGGTTTTTCTAAGACAACTTAAGGACATAGTTTTATCCTAACCCCAAGCCAGATGTGGTATGCAACACTCGCCTTTTTGATTCCATAGAAAGAGAGGAAGAAACAATCAAGGACTGGACAAATAAAATGAAAATTACCTGCCATTTATATTTGGGTGATGAAAACTGTGTCAAAGCGCTCCAAGCACTCACAGAAATGATAATCACCTTCTGCTTTCCTGGGGCAAGCAGAGGGACACTGGGTGGTAAGAGCCTCATCGGAGTTGTATAAACTGCAACTTAAGCAATAAAAGCTCCCTGAACATCTGGGTCCTAACTACCCTTTGAAAGGCTTGGGAGAATGAGATAAAGCAGCCATTAAGACATTTTGATTTCAGGCCTTAGGGTGGTCACGGTGGTCCCACTGTGAAATTACATCAAGGCCAATTTTCCAGAAGTCCCCTATGAAAATCACTCTCAAAGTAGCCCATGGCCAGAAGTCAATGGTGTGTCCAAATAAAGCATGTCTTCCCCGAAAAACTAATTTCTCCACCTCACAACTGTCCTTATCTCAGTTCTCCTAATGGAGAGAACACCAATACTGAAGGATATTTACTTTGGGCCCAGGATCGTGTTGCAAACTACAAAAATTACATCATTTAATCTACTCTGCACGCTCACGAGGCTGCAATTATATAGCTCTACTTTACAGGTGACAGAACTGAAACTCCAAGGGGTGACAGAACTTGGGTAATAGCAAACAGATAGTAAATGGTAAGATAAGAATCCAGGGTTGTCTGAATCATACTCATACTGTGAATTTCAACTCCATTGTCACCCTGCTGGAAGGCACGCATAACCCTGCCCTCAGTCTGCGTAGACTGTCCTGCTACGTGTGTCTAAGGAGCAGGAAGTACATACACCTGGCAGCGGTGGGAGGCTGGGTCCCCATGGCTCCAGACTGTTCGTGTACATTTTTGTCATCATTTATGTATGTTCATTCCCAAGCATGTCAGGAGCACCTACTAGTGAACTAAACTCTAACAGTATAAAAGGCTTCTTTCCATGAGGTCCTGGCCACACATTGTCTCTGCAAAAGAAAGGAAGGGAAGGAAACACGACCATCTCTTGGTTCAAAGAAGTGAAGGCAGAAAGAGGGCAAGTGACTTGGTCAGGTATAATTGTGAAGCTTGAGACCACTTTCGAGATTCCTAAGATCCTGGGAACAGTGTGAGTTCAAGGTCAGGGTGTGAGGATCATGGGTTTGATACCAAGCCAGGGAGCAGCAGAAATAGAGGTATCAGTTCTGCTGCCGACACAGGAATGATCCTGAATGGGAACAGAGACACCTGGACCATTTCAGGCTCTGCCACTTTGTAATGATGTGACCATGCGAAGGCCACTTTCCCACTAGGGACCTCAGCTTCCTTTTCTTTAATGTAAGTTATTATACAAGACCATCTCCAAGTTTTCCTCAAGTTCTGAACTTCTAGAGTTCTATAGCTTTGCCAGAGGAGGAAGAAGCCCCGGAAGAGACCAAAAATTAAGGAAAGCATCCCCAAATGCTTTGCAGCTTCTCAGAGATGGATAAGTAGAATTCAAGCTTTGAAAACAAATTAAAAGCTGTTTCCCATCCCCACCTCCCCTGCAGTCTACCCACAGCCTGAGGGACTTCAGAAAATTAAAAATAATGTGTGTTCCCATTGGATTTATTTTTCATTTCTGAATGTAAATATTTGAAAGGAGAGGCTTAAGCAAGTACTGGTGAAGTTGAAAATGCAGAAAAATAAATCTTGTAAATCGAAATCTGTCTCTCCCACAGGATGTGGGGGAACGAGTAATGTGGATGTTTTCTGATGACTGGTACGAGACAGAAAAGGGTGGATGGACAGATGGGTACATGCCTATACATGGTGTGTGGATGTATTTGTCCCTGTGTGTGAAATTTTGCTTCTGTCTCTACCCTAAGTGTCATCCTATTTGCTGATTTCATTAGCATTCAGTTCAGCCTTTAAAGAGCCTAATTTTCCCTGCAGGTATTCTCATTATTGAACATTCTATGGACTACTTAATGGACATTTTCACTTCCAGGCTAGTCAGACTCAATCTACAGGTACTTGTCTCTTACAGCTGGGCTTACCTATCTTACTGGATAAGGTGAAGTGCAGCCCACGTGCCTGTCTGTCACAAGAATACACACATACATACATGCCACACCTTTCTACTGTTCTCATACTTTTCCATAAGAAAGTCAAGTTCATCTGGTGGGACATCCTCGCAGTACATGCAGTACAAGGCCTATGGGAAACTAAAGTTAAAACCCCTGTTGCAGGAAAGGCTTCAGTGTAGAAGGCAGGGAACTAGCCTTTCAAGCACACGCTGAGCGTTAGGTACTCGGCTCTATGTTGCTGCATTTAAACCCTGAAAATGAATTGTATGACCTTCCTGGATAGAGGGGCATTCCACAGTCAGTCAGCCGGTGTAAAAACCCACATCTGCAAAGACTAAATGAGATAAAGTCTTAAAAGAAGAGCCTGGTATCCAGTAGAAGCTCCATAAATACTGGTTGTCTTTTATAGCCATTTAACCCAAGTCATGGTGAAGGATTATCATCATGTTTTTTTCCCAGAATTCTCTCCAGGAGCCATACATCTGATATATTCCAAACAGTCCTTCAATAATGCAGATGGCTGAGGCTCTTAACCTGACGGATGCTCTCCCAGTCCCGGAACCACTTGGCTCTGTTCTGGCTATAGTCAAAAAAGGTAGAAAGTGAAGGAGGGCAGTACCATTGACTGGCACTCAAAAAGAAAAGTGAAATATGATACCAACTAACACAGGAACGAAGAGCAGGAAACAATGGATGAAAAGAAAGGCTTGGACTTCTATGAGGGCTGAAGTAGACAGGAAAATGAGACAGGTTGGAATTAGTCCTGAGAGTCTTATGAATGATGGTGTGTGTGCATATGTGTGAAATTTTTGCACACAGAAATGTAAAGATCTGGTCCAGAAGCTTCACAAGAGGTGAAAGGCAGCGTCTTACTTGGTTGCTATGTCAGGTGGCTCTTGAGGCCATTGATTCAGTCATCAGTTGTCATCAAACCAACCTCCTAAAACTGTCAGGTCTCCCCACTTCTCCCTGTGACAACTCTGCTCCAGATAACATCAGCATTTGCCTGGGGAACCAGCCCAGCCATCCTCCTTGGTCTCCACATTTCAACCTGGACTCTTTTAATCGCAGAGGGACTTTTTTCTAATCATGACATCACCTGGTGTCAGAGCCCTCAACACCTCTCCATGGTCCTCCCTGAGGGGCCAGCTCCTCAACGCAGCTCACAAGGCACCACCTCGGCCTCCATCACTGCCTCTCTGGGGCCCCCACTTCTTCCCTGTGTGCGACACACCATCTACCGTCATTTCCTGGGTTCCACTTACTCCCCCGGATCTGTGCTTTTGCACACATTGCTCCTTGGAAGCTTCCTTACTTGTCATTTGCTTTACTCACTTTTACTTGCCCTTCACCACCACTTCCTCCAACAAGCATCGCTTATAGACGACATGCTCTGTGTTTCCCTCGTCAAAATAATTTTCCTTCTGTTTTCCAACTGCCTGTCTATGCCGTTGTACGTAGTCTTACATTGTGAGAACAGTAACATCCTTGGCACCTTACTCACCGTTGAATGGCCGAACCCTAACACATGATCTGGTGTCATTAGAAGTACTCAGTACATATTTAATATACTTATTGAATGAAGGATGGAATAAGGCTGTCACTGGTGGTCTGAGAGGTAGCATTGAAAATATTAATGTGGGCATTCCCTAGTTTTAATTTCAGCTTCTTCATTCATAAGTCTGGATAAATTTGGTTAAATTTTGCACCTTAGGGTTTTGTTGTTTTTTTTTTTTTGTCTACCCGAATGACACAAAATTATGTACTCTACATAATGGATCATAATGAAGATTTAATTAGATAATACGTACTTGGCATCTTGCAAGTAATTATTGCTCAATAAGTAATTAAGCAGCGATCGTTTTGTTTCCATGATATCTTTTCATAAGGCCTTTCCCCATATATTTTCTTCTTAAAGATTATTCTTGCTTTTTATTGTTCAGTTTCTCTCTGAATAACCATTCGAGAGAAGCAGAATCAAGGGTCCTGAAAGCTGAAAGTGGGTCGTAGTTGTGATTTGCTCCTGGCATAGAGTCCCGATTCAAAATAAGATGGAGTCAATTTTCTCCTGCTTATTGAAGCAGGTGTCACCGAGACTTCTGTTGCAATCCCAAGTTTCGAGCTAATTTGTTCTCTCAAGTATTAGAAACTGTATGTGGATGGAGGGACATGCCAGCAGCATCAGTGTCATATTGGAAGGCTTGCGATGAGGCTACATGACACGTGACATTGGGAAGACTCTGCCCAGTTGATGAGTGGGGAGCCTCTTCTTACTACCGAGGGCACTCGGTCTGGCAGGGCCACAGGGCTGGTGTCAAGGGCATAGAAAAGGCAGGTTGGGGGCAAGCAGACAAACAGCTTTGCATGGGAACAGCAGTCCTTTCAGGTTCAGAAGAAGCAACCACAGCATGTGCAGTCAGAAGCTCTCAGTGGATGGAAGGAGGTAGAGCAACAGGAGGAAAGAAGATAAAAAGCTCTAAATTCCCTCCTGAAGATGAGTCATTTATGAGCAGCCTTGGTCTAGTTTTAACAGGAAAGATATAAATCCTATAAACAGGAAGCCATGGAGGCCATGGGGAGCATGGATTGAGCAAAGCATCTAGGGGCAGATGGGCAACAGGACCTTGGGAAGAGGTAACAAATGGCTGAGTTTGGTAGAGGGTGTGGGAATGAGACAGCAGGGTTGGATAGGAGAGCGATGACAAATAAAGAACCAATAAAGTCTGAAAGATGATGAGAGGTTGGGTTTGGAGAAATAAAGCTTCCCTGCCTGGGAGAAAAATGGGACCAATGAGAGAAAGGTCAAGGTCAGAAGACACCATGAGGTTGGCAGTAGAAGGACAAGATGGGCTTGCATTCCCTCTGGACCGCTGCAGAGTCACGTGGGACTTGTGTCCACACTAGGGCACAACATGTGCTCTAAAATTCAGTCTGGCTGTTGGTTAAGACCCCTGTAGGAACAAGAGGATGACAGGATGAATGCTGTGCCTTCTCATGGTGCCCTCACCCATTCTCACTCTGCCTGGCTGTTGGAAGACGATGAACTGACCCACGAAAATGACGACACAGGGCACCCGACAGCACAGAGTGTGCCTGTTTCCCAGGACCTTGACTTCACCTGTGTATGGCGAAGGCGCGAAGAGTGGGAGGAAGGCAGTGAGAAGGAGAAAGGCAAAAAACTGAGAAACGAAAAGGTGACATTCATTGCACTCCCTGCAGCAATGGGTCTATTTTTACCTCTGCCACACGGGGCAGAGGGCTCAAGTTGTCGTTTCAAACACTGCTTCATCTTGACCGAGGCATGATTACATGCGACAGCACTGAAATCCCAACGTCTCCCAGGGCAATGGAGCAGGAGGACTTCTAATTGCTCTGGGTATCCAGAGGTACCACAGCCACCCAGCTTGTTCTAACTGCCTGGGAGAGAGAGATCGTTAATTCTGTAGGAAGAAACATTGAGCTTTCAAAAATACGAGTATAGCAACCTATGAAACAATGACCTCATTGTGATGTGGTTTGTTCGTGTTATAAAGGGGCTCCATTTCACCATCTCAGAAGTTAGAATAATCCATATATTTTTTAAAGTGTTAATAGAAACTGGGTCCAAGAGAGACAAAGAAAAATGTGTAAGACCGCTATCTTGGGGATATAGAAAACGTACTCTAAAAATAACACTCGCTGTTCTGTATACCTTTCATTTATTTCTGTATCCCTAGTGCCCGGCACCATGTCTAGGAGTTTAATAAGTTCTGGTAGGTTGAATGGGTTTAACAAAATGATACTGTTCAGTGTTATTCCCCAACCTGGAACGCCCTCCTCCTGTGTTTCTTTGACTAGAAAATTCCTACTTAAGTTTTATCTCATATCACCAGTCACATATGAAATATCCCGTCCAGGGAGAAATCTTCTCTGTCAACAAGACTGAAAATATCTCTCCATCATTACCTTTAACACTGCACCAGCTTACTGGGGGCACCGGCAAGTGAGTTATGTTTTATCTGTTCTCTTGTTTGTCTCGGAGCAACCAGAAGGGAGAAACCATTTCTTATTCTCCCCCCTCCCTAGATTGCTTGGTATAATCTGGCTCACAGTAGGTTCATAATAAACATGAGCTGACAAACTGCTCTGAGGGACGTAAGGGAGAAAATATTGCCAGAGACGAATAACGGACAGGATACATGGACCAACGGAAGGGAAAGGTTCATGATAAATAATCCTTAGCAGCCATTTCTTCAGCCTCCTTACATTTCTTTTCTTGACACCAGTAAGTGATCTACAGGCCTGATATAATGGCAGCCATGGTTTCCTGCCATGGGCTTTTCTGCCACAAAATTGCAAATAAAAGATAAAAATGTGAGTGATATTTTCTGGATGGTAGTTGCCTTTTTTATCGTTAGCTTTTCCAATTGTTTTTATTTTTTAAATATTTTTCTTTAAGTATATTTTGTTGATTATGTTATTACAGTTGTCCCTTTTATTTTTTTCTTTTTATCCCCCTCCTTCCTGCACTCCCCTCTCCCTCCAGCATTGCCCCCGCCCTTGGTTCATGTCTATGGGCCATACATATACAATCCATGGCTTCTTTGGCTTCTCCATTTCCTATACTATTCTTACCCTCCCCCTGTCTATTTCCTACCTACCATTTATGCTTCTTATTCCCTATACTGTTTTCCCCCTTTCTCTCCCCTCTGATAACCTTCCATGTGATCTCCATTTCTGGGATTCTGTTCCTGTTCTGGTTGCTTAGTTTTTGTGTTTTCTTTTTTAGGTTCAGTTGTTGATAGTTGTGAGTTTGTTGTCATTTTATAGTTTGGATCTTCTTTTTCTTAGATGAGTCCCTTTAACATTTCATAAAACAAGGGCTTGGTGATGATGGACTCCTTTAACTTGACCTTATCTGAGAAACACTTTATCTGCCTTTCCATTCCAAATGAAAGCTTTGCTGGATAGAGCAATTTGGGATGTAGGTCCTTGCCCTTCATGACTTAGAATACTTCTTTCCAGACCCTTCTTGCCTATAAGGTCTCTTTTGAGAAGTCAGCTGACAGTCTGATGGGAACTCCTTTGTAGGTAACTATCTCCTTTTCTCTTGCTGCTTTTAAGATTCTCTCCTTATCTTTAATCTTGGATAATTCAATTATGATGTGTGTTGGTGTGTTTCTCCTTGGATTCAACTTCTCTGGGACTCTCTGAGCTTCCTAGACTTGCATATCTATTTCCTTCACCAGGTTGAGGAAATCTTCCTTCATTATTTTTTCAAATAACTTTTCCATTTCTTGCTCTTTCTCTTCTCCTTCTGGCACCCCTATGATTTGGACTTAAAAACAATAGGGAAGGGTCAGAGAGCCAAGCAAGCAGCATTGTTCCCTCTCTGGCCCCTCCCAATTGCTTTTAAAGTCCAAGTTTGCATGTGGTCTTTTGGCAGAGAGCGACTGTCCTGTTGCAATAAGCTGGAGCAAAGGTCTGAATACAGCCCCAAAGTGAACCATTATATGCAGCAATTAGATCCTGTTCTAGGTTTCTCTGTTTCCTCCTAAATCACTGTGTATTTTTTTTTAATTAATGTGCTATTATACAGATTACTAGTCTCCTTCCACAAAGCAAGTGAAAGAATCAAGAGACAGATTTCCTTGGCACCTTTCCCTTTACAAAATCAGTCACCCTCACAGCTTCACCTTGAGGAAATGACCCCTAACTCTTAAATCGTCAGCTCAACTCTCTCACTGGATCTTCAAGTCAGCGTGTTGTACATTATCTTTACCTTCTGGCCCCTGCATTTCAACACCTCTAAAACGTAACTCAGAATCTTTTGCCTCTACCCTGCAAAACCAGCTTCCCACGTGGAGCCCCCTCACCCTCAGGTCTGATGCCACCTCTCTCCCAGTCACCCAGGCCGGGCATCCTCTTGTGTCACATTGGGAGCCTTCCAATGGAGTTCCTTGTCACTGGTCCCTTGCACATTCCTCCAGAATTCTAGGCATGAAGTTTCATTTCTTTTGCTATACATTCCAAACTCTTCAGCCCGGCTTTCAAAGCCCTACGCAGATTTATCCTTAGTTACCATTCCAGGCTATCTCGTGAGAAATCCTCCAGGAGCAGTTCCCAGAGTCACTGTAGTTTCTATTCACTAAACTCACCCGAACCCTCAGGCTCCACCCTCAGACTCATCATCCTGCATTCACTGCCTGTATCTCTCTGGTTCTTGTTCCAGTTCCTGGGCTACTTAGGGCCTTAGGTTCGATGCGTCTATAAGTAAGTTTGTAGTATGTTCTGCAAGTAAGTAAATTAGGTAATTATGATTTCACTTAGAATCCAGATGCTGGAGCCCTGGCTGGTATAGCTCAGTGGATTGAGCGCAGGCTGCGAACCAAAGTGTCGCAGGTTCGATTCCCAGTCAGGGTACATGCCTGGGTTGCAGGCCATGACCTCCAGCAACCACACATTGATGTTTCTCTCTCCCTCTCTCCCTCTCCCTTCCCTCTCTAAAGATAAATAAATAAAATCTTAAAAAAAAAGAATCCAGATGCTGGTTATCAATGGTACATTGACTCTATACTCAGAAGCTCATTGGCCAACCCCACCCCAGATCCTAGGACCCAGAGCAAGTTCCAGTGCCCACATCACTGTTTATCTGGAAGAGAAGTTCAGAAAGTAGCCAAGTAAGAGCATCCTTGCATCACATCTGAAGGAAGAAGTGGGGCCACAAAATGCAGAAAGAGGAGCACATCATAAGATAAAGCCATGCAAGAGACACTTTGGATGTGGTTCAATGTCTGGGTGAATTAATTGGTGGCACTCTTTCCGCTGTGATTGATAGACCTAACTCAGACCAACTCGGGCCAGTTTTACAAAGAAAAAATTAGTTTGTCGCTTAACAATCCGTAAAGAATTATGGCTTCATGGGTGGTTGAATATAAGTGCACGGATGATGACCTTTGACCACTCTGTCCCTCCATAGCTTGGTTGTGCGTTCCACCGTGACTTCCTGGGCAGGTTTCCTCCCTGTGTGGGCAAACTCTAAGTTGCCACCCCACCAGCTTAGACCGCCAGGGAAGAGAGGGTCTCTTTCACAATAATTGTACCAAGTTTCAGGATTGTTTCTGAATGAAATGGTTAAGGCTCTGTATCCATTCCTGAATTAATCACTGTGGCCAGCGAGAAGAAATATACCTCCCAAAATTTCAGGGTGCTGTTAGAAGGAAAAGACTAGATGTTAGGCAGGTAAAACACAACCCAAGTCCACCAGGACGGGTAAGATAAGTGACTGGTGTAGGACAAGGTGCATGCGGCAGGGCTGAACCTTGCCAGGTGACAGGGATTCAGATTGCTTAGCAGTCCCACACTGGTCTCTCTCTGATACCTTGGCACATGTGAGAGGAGGCGTGGGTGGTGGTGACCCAGAGAAACACCTCTCCCTAACTGCAGTAAAATAGAACACATACTGAAAGAAAGAAAGAAAGAAAGAAAGAAAGAAAGAAAGAAAGAAAGAAAGAAAGAAAGAAAGAAAGAAAGAAAGAAGGAAGGAAGGAAGGAAGGAAGGAAGGAAGGAAGGAAGGAAGGAAAGGAAGGAAGGAAGGAAGGAAGGAAGGAAGGAAGGAAAAGAAAGAAAGAAAGAAAGAAAGAAAGAAAGAAAGAAAGAAAGAAAGAAAGAAAGAAAGAAAGAAAGAAAGAAAGAAAGAAAAGAAAAGAAAACAATTACTTGTCAGAGAAACTGTCTCCTACTCAGATCAACTATTCGGAGAAAACTCTATGCATTGGGCAGATGCCTGGGGCCGCCAATAAAACACTCTATCCTAGTCTAGGTGGGAGGATGGGAGAGAAAGACACAGTTACAGCCTCAGAGAGCTTCAAAAGGCAATGCACTCTTCAACCCAGGTCACTGCAATTTGCCCACCAACTTACCCCTTGCAACCTGATGATATTTTAATAGATAAGAGCTCCTTTAGGGACTATTTCTCACTCTAGCACCTTTAATCTGGATATAACGCCTTATGACCTCATTCCATAATGTTTCCTTGTGTTGTACGAGGGATTAGGGTGTGAAGGCCCCTCTGATCGCAGCCCCTGCCCCCAGGTTAGCGCCACCTAGGTCAGACACATTCCAACACGTTTCCTCATTTGGCCCAGATCAAATTCCTCTTTCTCCTACAAGCCTCCCAATACCCTTCCTTTAATTTAGGCCCTCCCTCCCCCAAACTCCATAGTATGTTGTTTATTCGCCTACAATAGCTCTATCACAGTCTGCTTTTGAATTAGAGTTATTTATGTCCGTGTCTGTCTTCACTGATAGACTGTGAGCTCTCAACAGGCCTGGCAGAGCTCTTATTCATCTCTGCATCCACCACAGTGTCAAGTGCAGCCCTTTGTTCTGAACAGAAACTCAACAAATCTTTGCCAGATTGCGGCATCCAATCATCCTAGTTTCCTGCACAATATTTTTCAAAGGTTCCACATTAACGACAGCACTGCTTCTAACTTTAAAAAAAAAATGCATGCTCCCTGGAAGAAATAAAAAATCACATGCCTCCTGTTGGGGTTGCAGGGGTCTAATAAATAAACCCTTCTCTCCACTCGTGAGATGAATCAGTTCAAACATTAGACAGGAAGTAAAGCAGGTAAAGGTTTAAAGCAGCTTTATTACTGATAAAAATTAAATTGAGCAAGTTGCTGAGGTGGACGGTGAGAAAGGGCTTCCTCATTTTGAACAACCGGCCACCAGTCTTCCCTACGTGGGCATGTCCTTTTGAAATGCAGGGCAGGAGAGGAGCAGAGCGGTGACCCCTGTGTGTTGTGGGCAGGCGGCTCCCACAATGGCGGCTGAGCTATGCACGCACGTCCCGCCTTATCCCATATTCCACCAGCCGCCCGTCCTCCCATGGAGGAGGGACACAAGGGGAGAGACATGGAATGAGTGTCACTATAATAAAAAAATTCCTTCCTAGGGAAGGAACTGTAAGTTGTGAGGAATATGTCTTCGACCAACACCTTCCTTCATTCGCGTGTTCACTAAATTTTAAAGGAGATAACTATTCGCCATCTACTTTGCCCTGAGCACTGTGTTAGAACTTGGGACATAGCGGTGAACAAGGAAGGTGTAGTTGCAGCTGGAGCCTTGCAGTCTGGAGAGGTGAACAGACATGGACACGCGGTAACAAGCGTGGCATCGCCAGGGGTCTGTGGAAGCAGTCCAGACTGGGAGGTCCAGGAAAGGCTCCTGAAAAAGGAACATTTGGGCAGGGATCTGATGTGACTACATAGGCTGTAAACAAGCAAAATTTAATAATAATAAAAAGACAGAAAGAGTGTTTATTGTGGAGAGAGGAGGGAGGGAAAGGGAAAGTGGAGGAGAACCTTCCAAAGAGAGGACACAGCATGTGCAAAGAGCCTGGCACATGCCCAGGAGAGGAAGGAAGCTAGTCCACCCTGGGGGGCAGGGAGTAAGACGGACAGTGAGGCACAAAGAGACTGCGGAGTGGGTCAGGAGCTCGATTATGGCTGGTTTGCTAAACGAGGTGAAGAAATCGGAATTCATTACTTTATGCAACACAGGAGCCCAGGAAAGACTGTCATAGGGTTTCGTCATGCGAGAGCCAGTTTACCTTGTCAGCCATTCAAGGTCCTCCATGCTTTGGTTTCTAACTGTTTTCTTCCTTCTGACCCTGGGGAAGGGTCTCCGCTCTAAAAATTGCCTTGCTTTCCATCACGCACGCTCCCCTCACTCTCTCCTGCTACCTCCACACTTGCCTCCTGCTGCGTGGAATTACCTCTGAGACCCCGTCCACCTCTTCCCAACCTGTACCCTTGGTAAGTCCCTCGACACGCACCCTCTCTCCCCAGATCTTGCCAGCCTGCCTCCAGAGAATATATGATAATGCGAAAAACATGGCCTTTACCTTCTGGGAGATGTGAGTCTTCAATGGCACTTCAAAATCTATGGGCTCTATAACCCTCAGTGAATTTTTTAATCTCTTTGACCCCCAGCTGGCACTCACCCTCAAAGGGGGAAAAGATCACCTATCACTCAGGGTTATTGGGAGGATTAAATGAAATGGCATCTGTACGAGAGCATCCAGTACGTAATATCTGCTCAGTAATCACCGGACCCTTTTCTTTCTCTCCCTCTCCCTCTGCGCTAAATCCCCATGTAATGCAAGGAATGGAAACTCGTATGCTGCCTTGGGGCATATTTTTATGATTATTAAGTTTTTGAGTGTATGTTCTATCAGGGGCCCTCGTATAAGCAACCAAGAATGGATAAAAAGGTCATTACTGATGGTGGTGGGAGTATATTTACCTCTAGAGTCTAGGAGCACCGAATGACTGTTTAGGATGGGCCAAACAAGACTGGGGAAAAGCAGGACATGAAAACATAGTTACCAGGTTATTTTCCAGGAAGTGGGCACTCCTAGCAATAGCCATACTTTTCTAAAGTGGGTGATTCAGTAACAGTGTATTCACCCTGTTGTAAAACCATCATCTCTTCCTCATTTCCAACATTCTCATCACCCTAAAAAGAAACTCCATACCGATATTATAGAACTGTTAAGATGGCCATTATGCTACCTCTCTTTACTCCTTATTTCACATGTGTAGCAACAGAAGCTCAGGAAAATCAGGAAACATAGCCAAGGTCACACAGCTAGTGGGACCGGAATACAGGCAAGGGTCCGTGTGGCCTTGGAGCCGTACTTTATGCCACTCTCAGCAGAAGCTCCAGGGGAGCAAAATGCACTCTGCCCTCCAGGATGCTTGTACTTGTCAGGAAACACGCCTTAAACTGGGGTTCAGAAAAGAACGTGGAAGGGAGGGATATTTACCACGCTTCCTCTTACCCTGCGCCCTAGATCCAGAGACAAAGGGCAGGAAGCCCTGGAAATGCCACTTTCAACCCTTTGTCCATCCCTTTATTGTCTCATCCGCCTTCTTACACCCAACCCTGACTCAGTGCTGTTGGCCAGGAGAAACCCTAGAACAATGGTTCTTAAAATGAGGTCCCTGGGCCGACAGTGTCCACCTCGACTGGGAACTTGCTGGAAAATGCAAATAATCAGGCTTCACCCTAGACCTGGAGAAGCAGAAACCATGCGAGTGGGGCCAGAAATCCGTGTTCTGTCAAGTCCTCCACGGGATGATTATGATGAACCCTAACATTTGACAACCACTGGCCAAATGCAGAAGAAAGAAGATGAATCCCCAGTGTCCTGCCGGCCACTCACACTCAGACTCCAGACACAAGGCAAAGAATCTTGTGCCGTCTCAAGGAGTTCCATTTTTCTTATTCTCATATCACCACGTCTAGGTGACCATGAGGAAGTACATTCCATAGAAAACTTATGGGGGAAAAAAATCCTTGTTTTTATTTCACACCTTCCAAATTTGCAAAATATTTCAAAATTACACACAGAGGCCCAAGATTTATTTAGCACTGAATTTTCATCTGCTTCCCTTGCCCTGCTTTATGCTAAAGTTCTAAGTGGACTGCCAAGGTACCCAGGTGCTATGGAGATTGAAAATACGAATGGAATTAAAGTGAGAGATAGTAATGACTCTGAGAGAGAGAGAGCATCGCTGAAAGAGAAAACCAGAGAGAAAAACAGAACATCAGGAGGGTCAGAGGCAGGAGTATCAGCCCTAAAATAGTTCTTAAGGGAAAGAGACAATTTAAACTTGTCAACATGCTTTTTAAATCCAGCCCAATGCAAACAAAACTCACTTGGAGGTTTTGGCAGTGTTTTCATTCTTGCTCTGGAAAAAAAAAATGTCGGCATTATCAGAATCTTATTATCTGAAGCATCTAAGCACGAAAGGGCTGGGAAACCCAGAAAGGCTCTGTTCAGCTAGGCTGACCCTCACAGCAGTGATTGGTGGGCCCCATATATGGCACCTCTGTTTGGGAACCCACTTCCCCAAATCCATCAGTAATAAATGGATAACGTCTGTGACTGTGATGTTCAAAGGCAGCTATCAAGATGCAACTCAGCCTACAAATATGACCCCCCACCGCTCAGTGTTGTCCCCTTAATATGGCAGCATAGCAAAGCTAGAAGAAACCTGAGAGACCAGCTTGTCCTACCTGAGGTCATTGTACATCTGAGACAACGCAGGCCTAGGGGATAGACATGGCCTTCCCAGCATCACACAGCATGATGATGGTGGAGCTAGATTTAGCCCCTAGACTGCCTCCTTCTTTAATATTTTTATGCTCACTTGGCCTCAGTCAATGCATGGAAGCCAACTTAGAAGCAGGTGAGACCTGACGCTAACCCATGCACCATGATGCAAACTGCACTGGGAGGTGAGTCACCAAGTAGGCTTAGTAACAGTCCTCTGAAAAAGAATGTAGCTCCTAAAACTGCAGACTTTTATTGCAGGGGTGGAATCTGCTCCATCAAGGTGACTACTTGGTAGAAAGGGGTCAGAATGCTTCTCCTTAAAAGTAGGCAGATCCCAAATAGAAAGCCAGAGTAAGATAAGCTATTCACACCAAATGCCTTTTCCCAAAGTCATCAATCAAATAGGCCAGCCCTCTTCTGGCTGGGGTGTAGATAGGGAGTCACCAGAGGTGGAGAAAGAGACCAGGAATAATATCCTAATGGGGAGCCTTTCACAGAAAACAAGAAGACAGAAGAAAGGACATCCTCTTCTAATATTTCAAGACTTTTAAAAATCTTAATTCATGGAGCTTAGTCATCAACCCAGGGCATAGTCAACCCATTGTGAAAGAGGATCAGCACTGTATCCACTGATTCTTGCTTCCTTCTTCATGGAGCCACTCCTTCAATAATAGCCAATATACCTGAGGGTTCCCTATTGATTGGCTATATATTTTGCTTCCAGTATGACAAATATATATTTGTTGAATTAACTTCAAGACTATGCTGTACCTAAAATTGAAAAATATATACCGTATTTGATCAGATTATATAGTTACATTGTCTAAGAGAACTCATCAAAGATTCTGAAATGAGGTTGAACGGCAACCTAAATGATTCTCCAGCTCTACAAGTTTGCAAATATAGAGACTTCTCCCATTGTCAAAGTCTCAGGAAGAGACAAATGTTCAAAGATCAAGTGCCCTTGTGTGTTCAAGACCAAAAAAATGAACCTCTAAAACAAAGTACTGGGCATTTTAAGATAAAGTTCAAAGTCAAAATTTTTAAAGTAAAACCCAAATAAGTTAAAATACTTCCCAGTTTCATGTTCTTCACAGTCTCACCTAGAGGGATTCCTGATGCCTGAGGGCGGTAAGGGATCCCTTGACATCAGCAAGCTGGGCTCTCTTACTGTAATGGGTGTATTTCTGTTAGGATCTCAAAACTGTATCAGTCTAATCCAAAATCACTCATGAATGCCTCTTTCTAAAGAACCCAAACAATTAATAAGGATAAACATTATTTTGGCACTTACAATACACCCAGAAAAATTAAAAAGCATAAATAAGCTCCAGCTCCTAAATGATTTAATCCAGGTGACATTTTATTCCAGTAACTGACACAGACACAGCAAGACTCTGAGAAGCATGAGCGTCTGGCTCATGAGCTCGCTGTCCAGCCCACTTAAGCCACCCAGGGCCTATGGCCTTAAGTAAAAGCCATTTAGGGGTAAATTTCCATTAAGGGTTAATGGCATATTTTCCATGTCTAGGGGGAGAAAAAGCCCCACCCAGCCATATTATATTTTTGTTTCAAGGGCTGCATTTATGAAACTCCTGTCTTCCACTTAAAGTGTAGAAATACCCACTAGTGGAAGCCCCCTTAACTCAAACCCTCTTACTTCTCTTCACCACATTGAACTCAATGTGCTTGGCACTCCAGGCAACATCGGCATCACAGCCTACAAAATCTGTATTGTTTTGTCAGCATGCACTTTCATTTCTGAGATGGTGGTTGTTGTGCCTTGCTTAGGTCTTAAGAAATCTGCCCCCTAGATTTCTCCTCACCAAATATTTGTGTCACTTAAATAATCACCCTTGGCGTATTCTGGAACCTAGACTGCTGTTGATGCTTCAAATATGTTTGTTCTAGGGACCTAGTAAGAACCACTACCTCTGCAATAAGCCCCTCAAGACACTCTTTGCTCACTTTAAATTACTCTGCTCTTGACTAGCAATTCTTTCTGCTACATCCTCTTTTGCGGTAGTGAACTATGCCTTTGATGTTTCCTTTCTTTCTGCTGTGCTAAATCTCACAGAAATGCTATATTTAATCTGCTTCGTAGCTTGGCCCCATTCCCTCCCTAACAAATGAAAAAGTTCTACTATTTGCTGGAATTGAATTCGTTCCTTCTTTCCTTTGAATTTTTTTTTCTCTGCTTTCTGACCAAAATATGTATCCACCCAACACTGTCCTCTCAATGTTATCTCATATGGTTTCCCACAATGAGAAATACAAAATTAATTTTAGGGCCTGTCAAAAGCCTCTAGTATTCCAATGAATCTTGTCCATTATCACACCCATTATCATACCCTGGAGATAGTCTTCCATCAGACTGTACCAAGCCCTGGCTAGATTCCCTTTAAGGTGTGTTGTGGTAAGTAGAATCCAAAGAGAGTCCCCAAGAAATTCCCACCCTAATCTCTGGAACTCTGAATATGATATCACACCAGTGATTATTAACATTGCAGGGCAAAAGGCGTTATGAAGATATACTTAATGTTACTCATCAGTTGACGTTGAGTTAATCAAAAAGAAGATTATCTGTAGTATCATGTCGTCAGTCTAATCACTTAAATGCAGAAGGTTGTCTCTGGATGGTGGCTTTAGAACTCTAAATCCAGAAAATACACCAAGCCGTTTTCTGATGGCTTGGAAAATAGCTGAAGCCCACTTATAACATCCATGTCACCACTGATGCACTAGGACTTTTGCATGTATTCTATTGATCTCTCATTAGTCACTTACATGTCTCTCAAAGATGTCAACACTTTTCCTAAGGAGATATTTTCCTGCGTTAACACCATCTTCCCATGTTTGATTCTCATTGTTCCATTACTCTCGGTAAGATAGTGAGAGTACACATACAAGTCAAGATGCCTTATTTCCTCCTTGATTTCCTGAATAAAATGATTCCTGGATGCTAAATATTTCAGGCACACACAGTCTTTTGAATAGCCTTCTTAACCTCGGGGTTTTTAATAATTCCCTCTAAGAAAATAGCTTATTCTTCTTTACAATAAGGATCTTTTATTTTTTTACCTATTTACTAATACAAAGTGGGTGAAGTGCCACTTTCAGTCTTGGGAAACTAAAGCCACACGCAGAACCTCAAAACGAACAAACCTCTTCCCGGCTTGAGGTCACATAGTATCAAGTAGCTCTCAAGAAGTCATAGACAAGCCGGTGTTTACAAGAGATCAAGACCTCTGGGTTCCTCCTTTATTCCTTAGGGTAGCAAGCAGAATTTGAGGTAGTGCTGCCTACCTAGGCCTGGCAACAATTTTTAAAGTGAGAGTTTCACACATTAGGGCTCTGCAGTACAAGAAGATGATGTGACTGCCCTTGCAGTTCAAAGTGGTCATAAATTAGGTGTCATTTATCAAGACCAAGGGGTTCTAATATCCGCTTCAGCCTCTCCTGAAATACAAGTCCTACTGGCATGGTTCAATGTTAAGTTACAGCAGCCCAAAATGCAGATCAAAAGGGCTAGCACATTCTGAAGCCTGTGCTTAATTGTATAATAATAAACACTCATTAGTAGGAACAGCCTGCAGGTCAACTGCACAACTGCACAAAACCCAAACCAGCCCCACGGTACCTAAGTCAATGCACACTAGTGAAAATCCCACATGGGCACCAAGATCCAGAGCTTTGGGTCAAAGTCGTCTTCATGGCCAACAAATCCTCTGTCTCAAGACCTTTAGTTTTGCTCTTAAATATCATTTCTTATCCATGGTTTAAGAATATCTGTTTTCACTAGAATGGCAATTTTTGTAGTAAGTAACGCCCCACCCAGTTCTATTATAGGGCAAATGAGATATGGTCTCAGGATTGGAGAGAGAGAGGAAAATGTCAGCTTCGTTGCTGATAAAAGTTATATTTATTGCCATGGTCTCTGTGCATGGCCAGTGCACTCGCTAATATTCTGTGAATTAGAGTTCCTCCCAAATCCCTGCTCCTCTCCTTTGACGTATGAAGCCTTCCCTGTCCAAATCAGTGCATAATAAAGAGAGTGGACCAGATGCTTCCTCTTTACAGGCAGAAATATGGCCGGAATAGAGCCAAGATGGACTGGGCAATGCACCAATCAATTACGTTGCTCTTTTCCCCCTGTGGCTGGAGAGAGAGAGGCCAGGATGCCACTATAATGGAGCACTTTCTGCATGAAAAGCTGAGAAGGAAGATTTCATTCCCAACCAGGATTGGCTTAATTTAGACTGTTTCTAAAGAAATTAAGTAATTGTATAGATAGAGATTTATGAAGTATTGAATATCTGATTTTCAAATTTGGAATTATGAGGAATTAACAAACTATCTATCTATACATTCAAGAAAGAAAGAAAGAAAGAAAGAAAGAAAAAAGAATCAAAGGCCAATAACGTAGAAGGCATTGTGCAGTCCTCTCTCTTTCAAATAAAGAAATCCAAGGACTAGAGAAATAAATTAGTGTGACCAACACCACACACCACATCGGGGATAGAGCTTAGACTAAAACCCATCTTTCCAGGCACCCACCACAAAATGAACAGATTAAGATGTGTGCTACTGAGCAAGTCACATCTGAAATGCAGTGCTCAGTGCTAGCCACCTCCAAGAAGTTACGGACCACAACAGTGACCCAGAAGAGAGAAGCCAGAGTAGTAAGAGAAAGTGTAGAAAATAGGTGACATGAAAAGTGGGAGAAAGCTATGGTGGAAAGAGTTCTTCCACTGATGTCAGATCACCTGTGTTCAAGACACGGATTCAATCACGCTGAGTTGCTATGTCCTTGGACAGGTTCCCTGATCTTCCTGAGCTTCCAGCCTCTCCTCCGTTGAATGGAGATGACAAGAACACCACCGCTCCTCCCACAGAATTGCAGGGAGAACTGTCTGTGGTCATGGGCCAAAAGGATTTATGCAAAACAGGTGCAATGTTGGGCATTTGTTGTTACTATTGTTATTATTTTTTCATTAAAAATAATGGAGTTAAGAATGTTTAGCAAAGAGACAGAGTTGAGTTCTGGGATATTTGAGGTTTTGTCTCTTCTGACAAAAAAAAAGAAAAAAGAAAAAAGACTAAAACTTGCTAGCCATCTATCTGTTAGTCATTTTTCTGAGTTCTCATTGCAAATTCACAGCTAAGTAATGCTGTGACTACTGTGGTCCCCATTATGCAGATAAGGAAAATGAGCCTGCAGAGAGGTCGAGAAATTTGCCCAAAGTGGCATGGTAAGCGGGGGAGCGACACCTGCAATGAAGGGAAAATCCACCCTGTTTCCCCTGCCCCTCAGCCTCAGTCAGTACCCTCAGACCACACACAGCGTGGAGATTGGACAAAGGGGGTCAATAGATCATAAGCTGGGATCAAACTTGAGCCTGTCTGCCTGGATCGAAGTGCAGCTACCTTCCCCCACTAGGGCAAAGGGCAAAGTGGTTGGAGAGCGGGGGCTTTGCAGTGGAGCTCCCGGAGTTTGCCTCTGGGCTCTGCCACTTAGCAGCTGTTTGGATGTAGTCAAGAGAATGCGTCTCTCTGTGTCTCCTTTTCCTCATTTGCAAAATGAGAGTGATAATTGGCCTCCCTCTGCCAATTTCCCTTGTGAAAACACATGAGATAATGCAAATAGGGCGCTTGCAACTGCACGGCATAAGTACAACCAGTATTGCCGATGTGTTTGTCGGAGGGATCAGACGGCACAGACATTGTTCTTAGGTGCGAAGTTGGCAGAGAGGTGGACCAGCTGACATTTGGGTTCCCTTCCGGCCCCCAGAGTCTAGAGCACTTTCCTTTCCCCCTTCTGCAGAGATCGCCAGGGGGGCACTCCCGGGAGCATCCTGGAGCTCAGCCAACTACTTTGCTCCACGGGGATTTTGAAAATGGCAAAAGGAATTTGGACAATACCATCAAAGTGCTAGGTACAGAAACCGATTTTTAAAAATAGATACACTAAAGCTGGTTCTAAAATTTTGCCGGCATAGTTCCTATATGTAGGGATTATTTGACCTCTTAAACTGATCGAACATTTATCGCACTATCCAAACGAGCCTGGATTCCAGGAAGCCCATGTCGAGGAAAAAAGGAAAGGTTTTAGCTGGGTGGCATGCTGTCACATCTTGAGGGCGGAGGTCACACCTCACTCAAAAGATGAGTCTTGACAGGCAGTTTTAACTGTAGAATAAACATAGGAGAGGTGACATCCTTCTCCAAGTTCACGGAGATCAGGGGAAGTGATGGGGAAAGTCACAGTGTTTCTCCTAATCCCCACACTACTCAATGACAACAGAGCTTGAAGATGGTCATTATTTTTGGCTTGTTTTTAAAGGCAATGACCACAGCAACAGAGGAAGGTAGGGTGGCCACTTGTCCAGACTGTTGATGAGGAAGTAAGGTGCATCTTTTTGGAAGGTAGTGCGGTAATGTACATGAACCTCCCTCAAAATGTATTTTGACCCCAAAATCCTGTTTCTAAGGAAATCATTAAGGATATGTCAGATGACCTGTCTTCTTTTTAAAATTCAGAACTATAAGAAATTTGGTATATGAATGCATAAATCCATACAGCAGTGTAAGTGACGGCCAAAGAACAATGGGAAAATAAATGTTCCAAACGCAAGACCGGTGAAATAAATCTCAGTAGATCAGTAAGTGGAATATCAGGTTGCTATTAAGCTGATGACTTAGGGAAAAGTAACGATACAGGAAATCATTACGAGCAAGTGTTAAGTGAAATGAGCAGGTTAATTAAAGAGTCGCAGCTGTAATTGTGTGCCTTCATTTACATCGGAGAACGGAAGCCTCGAAGGATGAATGTGCCGAGGTGAGCACAGCGGTTATTGGGATGATGGGATTCACATCGTCGCTACGTCCTTTTGCCTGCTTTCACGTGCTCTCCGGATGATTTCAAATGCGTTTCGCAGTAAGCCCCACTTCACAATAAAAAAAAAACGGTCAACAATTTTTATAAAGGATGGCCTACTGGTACTTTTCATAGGCGAGGAGGAAACTGTCGACTTGCCGAAGATGCATGTGGGGTGTCCCAGGAGTCTGTCTGCACGGAGGTCACGGAGTCACCGCGTTCTGTAACCGCACCCTGCCCCTCCTCTGGTAGAGGGAGACGGGGTTCCGAAGTTGGAGATAATAAAGGCAAGAAGCCTCCCATCCGCTCTGCCGCTCACTGGCCACAGGCCTTACGTTCACAAAGTGTTCATTTCCTTCCTTGCAAAACGAAGACCCACAGTTCCAAAGCTTTGCTGTGAGGGCTCCTTGAGAGACTGAATGTGAAAGCAACTGAACAGGGCCTGCTCAGAGCGGGGCCTCGATCCGCATCAGGTGTTTTTGCTTCATTCGCCCATTTTTTTAAAAAACGGGTCGGTGACATGAAATGAGATGAGGTCTGGAACGCAACTATGTGCCAGCGGACACAGAAAGGGAGCAGCTGCTGAACGCTGGTTCTCTTCCTCTCCTCTTAGGCTACACCTGAACTTCTCTGCCCTGCTCAAGCCTCCGCTCCCCGCTGCCCTTGCAGAACACAAGGCAGAGTCGCCCAACAGCCTTCCCGGAGGGCTGCTACCTCTGCGGGAGGCCAAAAGGAGGGGGTGGGGAGGCGGCTGCAGCCCCTGGACTCCAGAAAGATACACCGTGTCGGGGGCCAGGCTGACGCAGCGGCTGCTCACACCGCGCAGGTCACTTCTGCCCTCGGAAAAACCAGAGGGCTTAATTAACATTGTAGGGAAACACCTAACTGTATATATTTCCAAGAGAGCTCCACTTACATTTTACTCTCTCAGGCTGTTTTTGTTCATGGAACAAACACAGATAACATGACAAATTTCATTATTAAAGCACAAGAATTATTCTGCTGAAATGAAGTCGAGAAAAACAAGTTTTATGAATAAACATATACCCACTTATGAATTTTGCCTTCAAACCGTGGTCATCCATCAACAGAATACCCAGACGTGAGCAATAATAATTAAATTTGGTTGCTGACTGATATTTTGCTGACTTCCTCCTTTTGTTCTACTTAGATTCCTTGGGGTCATTGAAACGATGCCTAATCTTTATTTTACCTGACAGGGCCTTCAATATTTGAAGAAAGTTGTTGTGAATCCTTGAATCTTCTCTTTCTCAGTCTAATTCAGGCTCAGCATATACCTTCCATCCATCATCTACTCAGCCACTTCATGTTAGGTAGAGTGAGAAGTCTTTGGAAAGCACCTACTATGTGTTGGGCCCTGTGCTAGGCACTCAGCACACAGAAATGCAAACAGGTTGCTCCTGCTATAAAGACTCACCTTCCAGCAAAGAAAATCTTTGGCAATCCATTTGATTTTTGACAGCTATTTCTTTTGAATGCAGGGCCAAGATTAAACAGCATATCCTGGCATAAGAATACTCTTAGACATTACCCTTTTATTTATTCTATTTTAAGCAACCTTTAGCAACCACACAATATTATCTGTTCACCGTGTGTCAGGGGCCTGGGGATTCTAAGATGGATAAGGCTGAGTCCCTGGTCATATTAGCTCATCTTTCAGAACGTGTCTAGAATGCCGGCTTCTGCTCTCTCCCAGTCTCTTCTGCCCCTGCCAGTGGGGCTGGGGAAACGGCAGTTTCCTCAGGAAGGGAGACGCTAGCCCCTGCCCTCATCCAACTCCAGTCTCCAAAGAGTGGGTGTAATCTACTTTGAGTCCTTTCCTCTGCAGTAATTCTTAAATGCCTGTCATTTCTTCTCCGGTCTTTCCAAATTACCCTCCTTCAGCCATCTGATCTAATTGGCTTAGAAAGCAGGTGGAGTATTGTTTAACCACTGTGCTGTACACCTGAAACTAATATAAAAAGATACTGACTGTTAGTGTAGAAAAGAGACATACCTGTGTTTCCACATCCATTGTCGGAATAAATTTAAATATATCTTTAAAAAATAAAGGAGGTAAAGTGGCATTTTCTTTGTTTCTCTTTAAAAATGCTGCAAGTTTCCTTACAAATCAAAGGCAGAATTCCACAGGTATAAGTTTATAATGGCTCATAAAAATGTAAGCCCTTTATTAACAGCCCTCACGGAAGTCAGCAATTTAAGTCTAGTGTCCTGTTACGTCAACATCAGATATTTAAAGATCAAGTTTAAATCATCTCAAACAAGAAAAAAATAAAACCCAGAAAGGATTTTTAACAATTTCCCCAAGGTCAGGCACTTTGTGGAATCAGACCCAAGACTGATGTTGGGGTCCCCCATCTCCCACTTTGTTGTCCTTCCCACCATACCTTGCTGCTTCTCTGTCTCATGGACACACGGGAACAAAACAATAAATAAACCCGCTGCAAATGACGTGTAGATGCATTAACAAAATACTCATCTCGTGGTACCTCCTTAGGCAGAGTTGCAGGAGTACATGTAGTGATGATGCATATGGCTGTGACCGCAAGAAACCAGACTCCTGATATTTCAGCAGAACTCTTCAAAGAACTAACATATTTGGGACCCATCCAACATCCCTGCAGGGAACCTCTTCTGACCATGGACCGGCCCTTTCTTGTTAAAAATACTCTTGGAGGAAGTGAGCAGTCCCCAATGTCCCGGGGGGTTAGAATCATCTATTCTTTACTCCCCCTCTCTCCGGACAGGGTGATGAAGACAGAGAAGGGGATGACACAGGCGCAAGAGGAAAGGGTCCTGGTCGTCATGGATGGACAGTGACAGAGGTGGCGGAAGAGACATTCCATTACTGAGGGAAGCCTTGGACTCCATCAGCCGCAGAGAAACCAACAGGAAAACGCAGCTAAAGGTCATTTTGCCCATGGGATTTTGAGCTGGATTTTTTTTTAATATTTTAAAAGTAGAGAGCCTTATTACAAATGCAAACGGATGCAAGACTAAGCAGAGATTAAAGTGATTTCTTGTATGGTAGCAGCCCTGGATGGTGTTTCTTTACAGACAATCACACACACGTCCAACAGGGACAATGATAGCCTGTAAAAAACATGGCCCACGGGTTCTCTCTGGTCTCATTAGTTCCTGCGTGCTCTCTGGAGGAATGCTTTCTCCTCGGCGAAGCCTGTAGGCGGAAGTGGCAGGTGGGCCACGGAGGTTTCCAGGAGATTCCCTGACCCATGTGTCCTCCCCACTGACATCCAGAGGCCCAGAGGCCTCTCTGACCCCTTGGGTCTCTGCCAGCCCCCTGGAACCTAGGAAAGAGTTGTCTTACAGAGGTATGGCAACGTTTGACCCCTTTGCACCAAGGGATGTGAATGCAGCTCGGAATTCTGGGACGTGGAGCTGAAGAGACATCGGGCAGCAATTCTAATAATAGCTAGCCCGCGTGCATCGACCACTTGTGTGGCAAACACTATGTGCCTTTTGGGGATCCTAATATTGTTAGTACCACAGGTCATAGGTGCCCCTTCTTCAGCCCGGACCACTAGATCTACCTTGTCTCACTGCTCTGTTCTCGACTCCTCCCTCTGACATCCACCTCCAAACAGCCATAACTAGGTTTTCACGGCATAAATCCCACTGTATGGCAACTTTACTAAAAATTCTCTGTGGCTTCTGAATGTACCTGGAACAACAACAACAGAACAACCTGCCACTCACCTGACCTCTTCTTTATTTTACCTGCCACATGCACCCCACCCCCAGTTAGAGCAGCTGTCCCTGTGTCCTCTGCATGGAGGATGCCACCCCCGGACCTTTCCATGGGGCACCTCCTCGCCATTAAGCTTTTAGCTCAAATGCCACCCCTTGAAGAGCTTTCCTCTGATGGCTAATGGAGCAGCCCCACTCTCACCGGCGCTTCTCTTCTCTTATTTCTCTGTATGTTGTTTCTTCGCAGAGTTTGTAGCCTTGTGCAACTCTCTCATGCATCTGCTTGTTTTGTTGAGCCTTGTCTGCTCCACCCACCATGAGGATACAATTCCCATGGAAGCCAGATCTCATCTGAGCCTCCAGAGGCCTAGAACCCTGCTCACAGCCCAAGTTGGCAGGTCCCCGGGCCCGCACTGGGGCCAGGTCTTCTGTTGCTCTGCTTCTGCTGTGGTCAGCCTCTCTCCACTGTCTTCTGTCCGCAGAATCATTCTGAATCCCATCTCGGAGAGTCATCGCCACAGAGGCCCACTTCTGGGGGAGACAAGAGACCTTTCCACCCACCTAGCCAGGGGCTGTGTCTCTGGCAGCTGTTAAATCAACTGCAAGAGAAGGAACAGTACTCCCTCGTGGAGACCACAAGCTGGAGTTAGTTTGCCATTTCCTCCTTTTCCCTGCCCTGTGTTGCCACTGAACATCACTGCGCACTGAACCACAGCAACAAAAACAATCCAGGCCACTGTGATTGCCTGGAAGAGCTGAGAGGGGTCATTCAAAACTAATAATCATAAAGCTAATTAGAGTGATGCGACAAAGTGAGAAATAGAGGAAGATGCACCAGCCTGGAACACAGACTGCCTGCTCTGAGTCATTGAAAGTCTCTTTCCTGAAAGGTGCCAGTTCCTACTGCCTGCGGATCTCCGAGGCTTGCAGTCTGAACTGCACATGCGCCCTTGCCCCCAGCCCCAAACCGGCCACTGAAATGTAATAGTTTCCTAGTCTCATCTTCTAGGGAATCATCTGGACTATGGAACCTACCAGAGGCTCCTCTGAGCTGAAATTCCTCTTCACAGACACTTCCCTCAGGAGGAGCAGATGTAGGACTCATATCAGGGATTCGCACCTTGGACAGCTTCTTAAAGACCACGCTCTAGATGACAAGGGTCCACATTTTTAAATAATCCATGCCAACACCCTAAGCTCAGCTGTAAAAAGGTAGTAAAATTCCCCAAATATATGCTGGTAACCAAGAGCGTTTCCTTAGGGCTTACCAGATAGGCCATTGCTGCTCTCAAAGTAGATCAGTAGAATTTCAGAGTTGAAAACAGCATTGGAAAGTATCTCCACCCAGCATTTCCCAATGTGTGTTGGACTAAACGCAGGGACTATAAGCTATTATTAGGTGGGAAAGGGGGGTTGGAAGATAAAATAAATGCAGAGAACATTACGTTGCACAAAGTTTAACAGGCTTCTTTGTGGAAGGATTCCTGGGGTCCCTAAGGTGCATCGGGACTTGTAAAGTAGAAAAATCCTGCATCATGACTTCTCATGCTATTATCCACCGGAACTTTTTCGTGGAGCATCTTGCTGATGGTGCGTGGATAGCAACTGGGGGACATGCTGGTCTGCTCTCACTTTTCCCAGAGAAGACACTTGGACTGGGGAATAGTTACAGGTGTCTGGTGCGCAAAAATTCCTGGCAATTCGTTTAACTGAAATTTTGTGGAATGCTCAGTTAGAAGAGATGAGTAGCTGAAGACAAGCTAGTTTCATGGAATGCACATGGATTGGAATGCTGCCTCTAACGGCCAATGCTGCCGTTGGCGGTGTGGTGTGGGAGAGCTGCATCACACTTTTGAGGAGGCTCAGGTGAGCCCCATGCAGAAGCACGGGCAAGCAGGACCCCCTGCTGGCGGAGGCCCAGGCCCTGGAAGCACCCAGCACGCGACACTGCAGCTCCCGGAGGAGCAGGTCCGCAGCTGGGTCGTCTGCTGCCCTCTGCCTGCGACTTTCCTGGGCGTTTGGTTCTCGTGGCCCAAGTTTATCACCACTTGACTGTTCTTGTTGTTGTTGTTGTTGTTGTTGTTGTTGTTGTTGTTTCTGGAAAAACCCATGTTCCTCTTCATGCCAAATAGACTGCAGCTGTGGGCCCCGATTCGTTCCACAGCATTTGTTACCTGCTACGTGTAAGCACTGAGCTGAAAGCTGGCAACGGCAATATAAACAGACGAGACAGATGTTAGGGCCACCGTTCTGGGCTTCTGACGCTTTCAGCTTCCACAGCATCTCACCCCGATGTGTGCCCACATCCTAAGTCTTTCCTTCCACTGCCTTTGTAGGAAAAGAAAGTCCCTGTCTGCACACCACTCCACCAGGACTTGACTCTCTGACAGCGTGTTCGTCCAGTCCCCGTACATCCACCCAGCACGTGCGCGGGGCCGGGTGTTCTCAAAGGAACCAAGAGCACACAGGTGAAGGTGAACAGGACACAGGCCCTGCCTTCCCAGAGCTCGTCACTGAGCAACGGGCTTGGCCAACTTCCAGGCAGATAACAGACCGTGCCTCCGGATGTTCCAAAAAAGAAAAAGAAAGAAAGAAAGAAAGGAAGAAAGAAGGAAGGAAGGAAGGAAGGAAGGAAGGGAGGAAGGAAGGAAGGAAGAGAAAGAAAGGAAAGGAAGGAAGGAAGGAAGAGAAAGAAAGGAAAGGAAGGAAGGAAGGAAGAAAAGAAAGAAAAGAAGGAAGGAAGGAAGGAAGGAAGGGAAGGAAGGAAGGGAAGGAAAGAAGGGAGGGAAGGAAGGAAAGAAAGAAACAAAGAAAGAAAGAAAGGAAGGAAGGAAGGAAGGAAGGAAAGGAAGGAAGGAAGGAAAGAAAGAAAGAAAGGAAGGAAGGAAGAAAGAAAGAGAAAGAAAGAAAGAAAGAAAGAAAGAAAGAAAGAAAGAAAGAAAGAAAGAAAGAAAGAAAGAAAGAAAGAAAGAAAGAAAGAAAGAAAGAAAAACAGAGGCATCAACTTTAAACTGAGTTAGCAACCCCGCTCTGCCACGCAGCAGCTGGGTAGCTCTAGAAAAGCCCGCTAGCACTCGGTACACAGCTGCCTGTTCAGGAATGAGCTACTCGATCTCTCTCCCAGGTTTTAATTAAACACTGAACATTTATTTAACATTTAACAGTATGTAAGTGTTTTTAACATCTATTGTTTAATCTTCACAATCCCTTGGTGATATAAGTATTGATCACTAGTATTGCCATTATCAGTAGTGGTTGTTGTTAGCATTAGCATTCGTACTGGAAGTGATAGAAGGGTTACCCCTAGCAAGTATCACCATTATTGCTAACACTACCATTAAATCATATATCTGACAGGCCCCGACCAGAGCCAGCGTGGGCTTGTACCTCATACAATTATTAAAAGTACTCCCTTCCAAGCTCAAAACTACCTAGGTTTGGATGACACGTTTTACAGTCACTCTGGCATTAGCCCTAGTCCAAAGAAGGCTCAGAGAATCCACGCGGGACATCCAAGGTCACACAGCTGACAAGCGGGCCAGCTCCAACAAAAGGCTGTCTTTTCTAAATGACATTTACTTTCACCCGACACCAGCGGGACCCATCGCTCTGTGAGAAGGAGTGCAGTCCGAGGACAGGAAGGCGCTGTGTAAACTGAGAGATGACGCGCACTGTGTGGGCAGCGTGCTGTCACGAGGACTCCGCCTTCCAGTCGGCCCTTGTCAAGACCTGGCGTCAGGAGGGGAAAGTCACAGGGCAGGTGGCCCAGGGGAGGCTGAGAAGCCTGGACAATGGAACCAGGAAGGAAGAAACTCTTCTCTCACGCAGGCAAGACAAATCCCTTCAACAAAGAAGGCTGTGGCACTCAGGGGCCGCAGGACACAGCGTCTGCCGGAGGAAAAAATAAGCACTTTTCCCAATGAGGAGCGCAGTGCCTCTGTTCACGGGGAGCGGCGGAACCTGGCGCCTGGTGTGAGGGCCAGGAGGACGTGTGGTGTCCGTCCAAAGAGATGAACCCACTCCGAGAACAACCACTGTCTCTCCAGATGGAGGGTGTCACCGCAGGGGCATGGACTATCTCCCAGACTGAACAGGGTCCGGTCACAGCCAGGGCATGGAGCACAGGTGGCTCGTGGTCATTCCTTGGGTGTCCCTAACAAACCTTCTGTAGCTTCTCACTCTTCTTCCCGAGCTCATTGAGGAGTCACTGATGGACATCGCTGTAGAGGTAGGAGGTGCACAGCAGGAGGCCTGGACTTACTATATTGTGAAATGACGTTCACAGCAGGCTAAGTTAACATCCCTCATCTCACACAAATACAACACAAAGAGAGAACTCCTAGGACCGCCTCTCTTCACAACTTTCCTATCCACCCCACCGCAGTGTTAACTGCAGCCCTCGTCTTGCACACTGCATCCCTAGCACTTACTTACTCGCCACGGGATGTACCTTTTCACGGGCAGCCGAGGCA
This sequence comes from Phyllostomus hastatus, assembly GCF_019186645.2. Lineage (NCBI taxonomy): Eukaryota > Metazoa > Chordata > Mammalia > Chiroptera > Phyllostomidae > Phyllostomus > Phyllostomus hastatus. The sequence goes on along the minus strand of NW_025334017.1, from coordinate 43,516,921 downwards.
GAAGAGCGAAAACTGAGCACACCGGAGCACTTGCTTTAGGCCAGGAGCGCCCACGCTGTTCCTAGACTCGGGTGTAGGCAGGTCAGTGTGCAAGACAGGTGGACACCCGCCCTGAGAGGGGCTTCCGGCGCGTGCAGGGGAACGGAGTTAACACCAAACACAGTAAATCAGTGCAATTCCCAGCTTGTTAGAAAGAGGCAGGCGTTCCCTAACAAGAACAAATAAAGCTGGGTGAGGAGGAGAGAAGGTCCTAGGGAGGGAATCATGGAATAAAATTTGGGGGTCACGTTAGTTTTCATTGAGAAGTTGACAGCTGGGTAAAGACTTGAAAAGGTGGAAAATTAGCCATGAGATGACAAGGAAAAGAGGGCGCCAGGCAGGGGAAAGAGGCCCCAGGGTGGTGACGTGTCTGGGATACTTGGGGAAGAGTGAGGGGGCCGGCACCCCTAGACCCGAGGGGGCAGGGGCGAGGAGGCAGTAGGGACGCGAGGTCAGAGAGGGAGTGAGGCGCCGTTCCCGCGAGGCCCTGTAACAGGTCACTGTACAGGTCTTGGGGTTTGCTCCGAGTGGAATGGAGAGCTGCTGTGAGGTTCTGAGAAGTGTCATGACCTGCTCACGGTTTTGAAGGACCACCTGGTCTTCTCTGTCGAGAACAGAGAACGCCTCGTACGGGGGCACACATGCTCTGAGCGAGGGGACTTGTGTGGCGGCGGTGGCAGAGACGCAGGTCAGAGAGTGTGGTGGCTCGGGCCCTGGGGGAGCAGAGGAGTTAGTAGCAGAGGTGGCTGGGCTCCAGCTGTCAGTCGAAAGTAGACACAACGAGGTTTTCTCGTGCACCCAGTGTGGCGTGTGAGGGAAAGGAGTCAGAGGTGACTCCCCTGTCCTGGCCTGAGTCAACTGGAAGGATAAATCATCAGCTGGTTTAGGTAAGGATGGGTGTGGGGCAGCTCGGGGGAGGAGGTCTAAGTCCACTTTTAAACCCGTTTTGAGATTCGTCTTAGATGTTCAAGCGGTCAGGTGTTTCTGTGAGCTAGGAGTTTGAGGGAAGGTTCTGGGGTGGAAATACAAATTTGCTGTACTCGTTGGCTTCATTCATTCCTCCTCAAACCCCTCCAAGTAGCAAGCATTCCCTCTGGTTTGGTCCAAACTGGTTGTGACTTACCCACAATCACACCCATAAGAAGGGACTAAACGGAGTTCTGATTCATGTCTGCGCTCCCCCAGCCCATGCTCTCTGAGGGGTAATCAGTCCTTTGTTTTTAGATTGTATTCCTGTAACCCAGTTCGAATTAAGCTCAATACAGAATCCTCGAGGGGAAACCCAGAAAGACAATCCTAACAACTTGGTTAGGATTGAAGACAATCAGGAGACGCCTGAGGTGCTGAACCCAAAATGGGACTTAGAAAAAATGGGCTAGAGGCAAGGAGAGAAGGGAACTCAAAGAAAAAGTGGAGAGTTGACAAAGTAGGGTACTGACAGTCTTGAGACCATCAGGGGACACTAAGTGTATCAACAGAGTATCTCTCAGCCCCCTCAGACCCGCCTGTTTTATTGTGAGAGAGTTCAGTGACGTGTATCCCAAGGGTGCACCGTGAGGTCTGTGGACATGTTCTGTCTCCTGTTAGACTCTGAGCATCTTAGGACCATCCTTCTGTGTCTTACTGACCTTTGCAGCTCCAGCATCCTGTCTAATTCCTGGCTTGGGGTTCACGTAAAACGGACACATGGATGAATAGATCATTTAAATGCTAGATGTGCATGAATCTGGACCTAGAGTTTTCTGAGGAAGGAAACATTGTGGAAAGAGGAAAAATAATTTGAGTGAAAATTAAGCGTCTTGTTCTTCTCCTTCAGCATGAAGGGTAGCAGATTTCTGTGGACATACATTTGCATAACTTTTTCTTAAATAGGCAGGCCAATTTACATACATTTTATGTTCCATTCAAAACCTGCTGTCAGTATGTAAATTTCTCAGCACACTGAATTCTGCTTTTCCGCTTTAGATTTTTCTCATTCTTACTGTTTCCTTTTCATACTTAAATATCTATATTTTATGTAAATTATCTCCATATTCCATTAGCGCCTTTCAATGGCCTATATTATTTTTAATAAAATTATATAATTATATATGCATTGTGTGTATGCATATGTATAATACATATTCGGAACTTTTATTAATCAAAGAAGGCACAGCTGTAAAATTTAGTATAAGAATTTCTGACTTAGAAAAGTTTTCTTAACCTTGTTACACATTATTTTTATTACGATTACAGCAACAATCGCTGCTTGTTTGAGTGTAGAAGAGGTCGCAGAACGCAGGAACCAAGCCACCTGGGTTCGGATCCCCATTCCGCCACGTGGTGACCTGAAACGCCCATTTAGCCCATCTGACACCTCTGTTTTAAGGTGGGGGCAATAACAGAACCTGCCTCTTAAGGTTGCTGTGAGGGTGAAATGAATCAATCTGTGTTAAATCCTTAAAACAACCTCTGGAACATTCATCATAAGCATCATTCAGAGTCAAAAAGATACGTATTTCCTGACCTCAGACAGGTCACATAACATCTCCAATCTCCATTATTATCATCTACAAAATAGAGATATTTGAATCTACTTTGCAAGTTGTAGTAAGAATCAGTGTGAAAATGTACATTAGTGACAGGTACTCACTAAGTTGTAACTTCCCTCCTAGTCTTAAAATTTTGTGTATTGTTCATTTATCTATGAAAAAAATTTATCTACATTGAACCACTCACATACTCTCTGACATAGTTTCAATCAGTTTTTTTAATAGAATATGCAAATAGTACCTTTAGCTTCTGATTTCCAGCTAGCCTTTGATTCTTGTTCTCTCTTTTTCTTTTGTATCTTCTCAAGCTGAATAATCAATCTGATTTTACTTACTTCCAGCCGAAGTGTGCAGGACTCAGAGAGGATGGTGGGATTTCCATCCTCATCTGGTGCAAGGAACACCATCAGAGGCAAATGAGGCTTTCACGGCTTCCAGCCATTCTTTTCACAGAAGTGTCCTGGGAGCTCTGTCCACCATTGAAGGGCTTGAGATTGGAGCCCTGGCCCGACTGAGCTTGCTTCTTCACCCTTGTGTGATGCATTGCTTATGCTCTGTGCCACAGTGGCCTTATTACCTATAAGTGGGGATGCTAATGGCTACCTCAGGACATATAATGAGGATTCGATGTGAAAATACACTAATTGTGCTTAGCGTAGTAACTTGGCCCAATAATGTTTGGAATTCTTTTGATGATGATGATGGTGGTGATGATGATGATGATGATGATGGATTTTGCCTTGAGTCCATGGCCATCAAAAGTTTCTTTTACCTTTAAGATTATCTTCATGAACCCCTTCTATATTTCTGCCATTTTTAACATACACCTGCAATGTTGGGGTGTCAAGTCTGACTCCTACGGAAAGTGAGAAAATCCCTCATTGTGAGTTTCACAAGCTGAAGTTAAAAATAACGTTGCCAGTCAGGTGCAGAAAAGGCTCCACAGAGAACCCACATCCTTTTGTCCCCAAAAGGAGCTTTATCTGGGGGACTGGGCTGACCCACGGCAGCAGTCAGCGGGGCCTAATGCAGCACAGTGGCTGTATGAATTTCCCAGGGCAGGCATAACACAGCACCTCAAATGAGGCTGCTTAAGATGACAGGCATTGAATTCCTCACAGTTCCGGAGGCCAAATCCAAAACCAAGGTGTCCACAGGGCTGCACTCCCACGGAAGTCTCTAGGCAAGAGTCCTTCCCAGTTTCTGGTGGCTGCCAGCAATTCTTAGCATTCTCTGACTTGTCGACGCATCACTCCAATGTCTACCTCCCCCCGTCTCTGGCCTTCTCCCTGCACATAGCTCAGTGTCTCTGTTATTCTGCTTATAAGGACACACAAGCCTCAGGGCTGAGAGCCCACCCTAATCCAGTATGATCTCATCTGAACCAACTTCGTTCGCAAAGAACCTATTTCCAAATAAGGTCATATTCTGAGGTTCCAGGATTTTTAAAAATTTTATTTTATTGTGGTAAGAACGTTTAATACATGAGATCTACTTGCTTAATAAATTTTTAAAAGATTTTATTTATTTATTTTTAGAGAGGGAAGGGAGGGAGAAAGAGAGAGAGAGAGAAACATCAATGTGCGGTTGCTGGGGGCCGTGGCCTGCAACCCAGGCATGTGCCCTGACTGGGAATTGAACCTGCGATGCTTTGGTTCACAGCCCATGCTCAATCCACTGAGCTATGGCAGCTAGGGCACTTAATAAATTATTCAGTGTTCAGTATATGCTTGTTGACTTTGGGTACACTGTTGTACACATCTCTCAGAGTTTCTTCATCTTGTGTCACTGAAATCGTATGCCCATTGATTGGTAACCCCATTTTCCCCCACCCCGAGTCCCTGAAAACCTTTTCATTCTGCTCTTTAATTTTGTGAATTTGACTATTTCAGGCACCTCTTATTAGTGAAATCATGTAGCATTTGTTTTCCTAGCATTTGGCTGACTTATTTCACTCATTGTCCTCAAGGTTCACCCATGTTGTCACATATTGCAGGATTTTCGCCCTTTTTAAGACTGAAATGTAGTCTGTTGTATGGATATACCACATTTTCTTTATTCTTCTTGGGCATTTGGGTTGTTAGAATTTGGAGGGGATGCTATTTAACCCAGTAGTGGCTCAGAATCTAGGGTCCGGTGTCAGACAGAGGGAGCCCTGTGCTAGTTTCATCACCTATCAGCCTCACAAACCTAGGCTCAGCTTCTGTGTGGGGAAACTGGGGACCGCGATGGTGCCCACTGACCCGTGCTGAGGATTAAATGAAGTCAACCCCATTGACAGAGGACTCGCCCCGTCAGGTTGTCCTACGCCTTTACTTGCACTCACTCATTATACTCGCAGCAGCTCTGAAACGCTGTAGAATTACTATCCACATTTCTGAGATGGGGAAGCTGATATCTGGAAAAGTTCAATGATTTTCACAAAATCTCACTGCTGAGTTTGAACTCGGAAGTCTTGTTTTTACAAAAAAGTTATTATTGGAGCCTCTAAACCTCCAGGAACTGGCCAATAAATGTGTGGCCCTGGAATAAGTAGCCAGAGTGCAGCCCACATCCTTCATAGCTCAGAGGTCAACTAAAATGCCCTTTCTGTTCCCAGGATGCAATGCTTGAGCATTCCAACGATCCCACCTCCATCCCACAAGCAGTCATCTAGCAAGTACAACACAAAAATAAATCCAGTGTTGAAGGGAGTTGTTCCCAGTAGCAATCTCAGAGTAGATGCACAGAAACTAGGAGACATCCCAGACTCACTTGGAAAGCTGGGGTATGGGGGTATCAACAGCCACGTGGGGATTTCTCCCAGCTGTGGAGCAGAGCCTCCATCAACGTTGGATCCAACCACAGTAACCACACTCAGCCCTCTACCCAGGCTACTACCCTAGATCCTGGGCTCACCGACCTCCCGACTCCAAGCCAGACGCCTCATCAGGTTAGCACAGGCTCCAAAATCATATCCTCCTACCCTTCCCCAAACCTCCCCCATCCCAGTTTGACAGCTTTCCTCAGGCCCTGGATTTACAAAGAGTTTGGTAACAACTTCTTTCCTAATATATGCTGCCACTTGCCTTGTACCTTCAGTAAGCTAAGCAACTCCACCCTCTGAGCCCCTGGAAATGCTACCCCTCCCCCCACCACCAAGGACAACACTACCATGGGCTGCAGGTGGTTTCCTGTCACCTTCCTTACTGTGTCCCAGCAAATTTAACACTATTGGGTTGAGGCATGCACATCATTAAACACACAGAGATTGCCTCAGACCCTCCCATGCTCACTCTTAGGGCTCTGTTTACGACTCTTGTATCTTCCACCCCTCTTTCCCAGTGCACAATGGCCTCACTCATTCTTTCACGCATTCAGATATTTTCATTACACCAAGCATTTGCTGTACATGCAATTGTTCATAGGGTCCTTGTCTGTTGCTTTCATATATCTACATGTCCATTGTGCTGCTCAAAATCCGTGAACTTACTCCACCTGTTAAGTCTGTGGATATTAGGAAGACTAAGACATCATCCTCGCACAAAGTCCTGACCACAAGATCTCACGGTCTGGTAGAGATGAACACTAGGTGGAAACAGACACTACGGTTTACCTGGGCACATGTTGTATTAGAGGTAAGAACTAAATGATGTGGGAACACAATGAGGGTGGTGAATAATGCTACCATCCTCTCTCTGTGTCTCCCATTCCTTTGCAGATCCTGGATCAGACTTCCTCGCAGCTAACTGTCACGCTCAGAAGGTAGGATGTAGACTGTGCAGCAAAAACAAAATCTCAGTGGCTGACCATAGAAAAGATTATTGCTCCCACAGATGTTACCCAGAGCATCGTGCCAACAGCGTGGCTAGAAACCCAGACTGATGAAGACTTTATCTCCTCAAAGGGAATGATAGTTATTATTCATGGAAAAAAAGAGAGCGAGATGGAGGGTCACACATATGTTCTTCAGTCCGGGAGTGACTCTTGGAGCCCATTGGCCAAAAGGAGCCATGTGGTGTGTGTGTGAGAATGGGCAAAGTGTGTGTGTGAATGTCAACATCCAGTGAGCTGCAGCAATGTTTCTGTTACAAAAATATCACAGTAAATCTAGTTTATAATTAGAATTTTAAAATTATCTGATCCTACCATCTAATTTGAATATAGAGCCAAAAGGAAAGGTTCTCTTCCCCCCAAATACTTAATTTCCAATTAGTATCTTCTCCCTGTTCAATTCCTTCTATTATCCGTAAAGACGTTAAGGAGAATTTATGACATGATACCAAATTTTAAAGGTAATATAGGATTAAAGTAGCAGATTACAGTAATAAGTAAATGTGGTAGGTATAGACCCAATTATATCAATAACTTCAATAAATATAAGTTAAATAAATTCACCCATTAAAAGGCAAAGAATGACAGATTAGTTTTAAACAATGCAGATACATGCTATTTACAAAAATACAGAGATATGTGAAATAAAATGCAGGTAAAATTTAAAGTGATGAAACCTTATAAACTTTATTCAGCCCAAGTTTTTCTCAACTTTTGCACTGTTGACATTTGAGACCAGGTAATTTTTTATGATGAATGGCAGTACATTATAGGATTCTTAGCAACATCCCCAAGTCCTACCCAGAAGATGCCAATAGCATCTCCTGCCCCTGTTATGAAAACCAAAAATATTCTCAGATATTAACAAATGCCCCTGAAGAGGGAACAAAATTGTTTGCAGTTGAGAACCAAGATATTTAACTTCTCATTAAAACAAATTATTTAACTTCATCATTAGTAAAAGGGCAGTAATGATAATATCTTTCCTCCAAGAAGATTGTGAGGGCTTTATGAATTCATACATTAGAAATTTCTAGAAAAATCCCTGGATGAAAATAAGCATTAAATATATTTAAGCAACTGATATTATATTTGTCATAATGATGGCAGTGATGCCAATAGGAGTAGTATGATAGTAGGGTGTCTTCTAGGTACTACATTCTCAACTTAGATCCAAAACAGCAAATTGCCTTACCCATAAAGGAGGGAATGTATTATTTCAATCAATAAATACGCCTGAACTTTTACTCTGTGCCGAAGATGAGCTAGACTCTGGGGATAAAATATTTGTAACAAGATCATAAAAAGTAGGAAAATGAAGCCAACAGAGGAAATAGTCTAAGCAGGAAAGGTCGGGGAGAGACGGAGAATAATAGAAAGGCAATGAAATACAGAAAGATGGAGAGGTAGTAGAGAGACCGACAGACAGGAGAAAATAGAGACAGAAAAACGAGAACAAGACAAAGACACAGCTACGAACACGTGTGGAGTGGGCAAGCCTTCCTGTGCGGAGCACGTCACTGGAGTCCTCAGCTTCCAACAACACATGACATAGATTATCCACACTGCTTGGTTTCAAAATGCCTAAAAATGCTAGAGAAAATAACACAAATCTTCCTTTAAATGTATAGCTGAGCTTTCATGAAAGGAAAGGTGTGGGATTGCTCAACCAGTAAACCCTTGACTAGGATTTAACATCGACTCTTAGACAAATTCTAGGGTTTGAGGTGCAAAAGGTAGTAAGTCAAAATTGAGACCCCTGCAAAGCAGAAGCCTTTGAAAGACCATATCTTAAATAAGAGTGTAGACTTGTAAAAACCACCGATTAGCCTAGGTAGCCATGCACAGCATAGTACAACACACGTACACACACACACACACACACACACACACACACACACACTGCTAATTGTCCTGGAAGCCAGACGAATTTTTCATGGGCTGTTGGTTGGCAGGGTGGGTCATGATATAGCAGGGAAACCTTCTTTTCTTTGCTTCCCTGTTTCTTTGTAGAGGAGCTTCCTTTAGCGTAACCTTGTTGTCCTCTCCTGACCCCTCACCTTCCCATGAAAGGCAGAGCATGTTACCTCACTGGGTGGGAGTTTGGGCAATGAATGGGGCATGTTTCACTTCAGCATCCCTCACTTTTCTCTACCTTCTGGTATCTGACAAGCCACAGGAAGCATGCATCTCCCTTGGCCTGTTCACAGTCCAGATGTTACAGAGGCCTTCTGTGTTTATGACTCGATGGTAAGCCTGTCTAATATATTTACTATTTTTATTCGCTTACTATTTATTTGACCTCCTCAAACCCACATATGAGTCTGCTAATCCTAAGGTCTGGGGGTTCAATTTACTCTGCCCCATGGACCAGCAGCACAAAGCCGTATACATTAAAATACGCCAGAGGGGCGGGAAGGGGGAAATGGTGGAAAGAAGGGGAAAGGACTAGTCAAAGAACATGTATGAATGGCGCATGGACACGGACAATGGAGTAGGGATTGGCTGTGGGAGTGAGGGGTGGGCTGGGCGAAAGAGGGCAAATGGGGAAAATTGGGGCAACTATGATAGAATAAACAAGAATAAAAAGAAATAAAAAATAAAATAAATTATGACAAATTCCTCCAGAAGATCTTTCTCAGCCTGAGAAAAATGAATAGAAAACAACCATGTACAGAAGGTCTATCACTCCAGGACTCATGGGATTGAGAAACATAAAGTCTTTCTGAAGACAAGTTCACACACCAAATAGATGATGATGATGATGATGATAATGATGATGTGATGATGATGATGATGATGACAAGATGATTATAACAGAACATTTTTAGGAATTTTTATGTGCCAGGCTCTAATTATTTCAAATATAAAATTAGTACACAGTATCTTCATAAATAAGTTCTATTAATAGGCTCATTATGTATTTGAGGAAAGTCAAGCATAAAGAATTTGTATAAGTAGTTCAAGTTCATTCAGCTAACAAATAGCCAAGTCAAGAGTCAAACCCATGCGTTCTGGCCCCAGAGTCTATTCTCAACACTTTCCTGAACTTGCTTGTTCCCATGACAGGCACACAAGCCATGAGCAACATCATGAGACAACACAAATTGGTTTGGAACACCAAGCATTTTGAATAACAGAAACATAAAAGAGAGACTATAAAATAAATGTGTTGAATGATTACAGACATAAAAGAAAAAACTGGAAACATAAGACAAGAATGCTGTGAAAGAACAGACACACAGAACTTCTATAAATGAATAAAACAGTCTTAAAATTGAACTCAGTGGGCAAGTTGAACAGCAAGTTGAACACCACGAATCCTTTAGCAATAACTGGGTACTGAAAAGTAGATCTGAGGGAAGTATCCACAATGCAGCAGAGAGAACAACACGGATGAGAACTGGATAGGTTGCAATGATCTGGCTTGTGACTGAGTGATTTCACAGGGAAGGGGCAGGTAAAATGGGGAGAGAAAAGATGTGATAGCGTCAGATTGTCCAAAATTGTAGAAAAGCATAAATGTTTGCATTAAAAATAACAATGAGTTATGTATAGGATAAATAAAAGTAAATCCAAATCTAGACATCTTAATGAAAAAATGCAAAGATGAAGGGGAAAGAAAAGATGAAGAGCTCTTGCAAGCAATCAGGGAGATAAAGATTAGCTCAGGAAAATATAGGTATCAAACTAGCAGTAAGTAGCTTCCCTAACAGAAATATTAGTAACAGAAATACTAGTAACTAATATTAGTAAGAAATATTAGTAACAAATAAACTATAAAATTATGTCATCAACTGTTTTTTAAATTTTTATTGAATTTATTGAGGCAATATTGGTTAATAAAATCACGTAGGTTTCCAGTGTACACTTCTATAACGCAGCATCTGTATGTCATATCGTGTGTTCACTATCCAAAGTCAAGTCTCTTTCTGTCACCATTTGTCTCCCCCTTGACCTTTTTCTACCTTCCCTCTACCACTCTTTTCCTCGTGTAACCACCATAGCGTTGTCCGTGTCTATGAGTTTTTCGTTTTTGAGGAGAAATCATTGTCAGCCTGGACAAGAACGAAAGTGTACTGAAGGAGTTCTAAGACAAGATGTGAGAGAGGTTTTACTCCTCCACGGAGAAAAACCGCCAGGGCATCGATGCACTTCCGAAACAGGGAAACTAAGCCAGGGAGGATGACAGAGGCCGCGAAGGAGAATGGTGAGCATAAAAAGGGATGAACTTGTGGGTAGACTAAGACAATACAAATTCATTGGAAAACACAGTTGTGATCATTTTAGGAGTATAAACACAGGAGGAAACTAACACTCAAAAGAAATGTGTAAGATTAAAGATAACTTACTGGAACAGCTAAAGAATGCTAGGATCCTCGTATAATCCCAAGGAGGGACTGAAAGCCACTGATGGCCATCAACTGTGCTGGACTGTATTTGAAAAAAAAATAGAAACATTATATTGGAAAAAAAATAATGAACCATGAAAACTCTGCTTAAAATAAACTCTGTGTTTTTGCAGATTCAAAGCAGTTTCCATTCAGGAACATGGCATCTTAACAAAGAAAGCCACGTCTTAAGAAGGACAAACCGGGGTCAAAGTGCGTCTCAGGTCGCCGGAGTCTAACGGCGCACGTCATGGAACAGTGCCTGAGAGTCAGACTGTCCAGCCGCCGGGGCTGTGTCTCGGTCATGCTGCTGGGGGAAAAACTCCAAAGCCTCAGAGACTTTACACAACGAAAGTTTACTTGTTACTCTAGCAATGAAGTCATTTTCGCTTTAAGAAGGAAAAGCGTGTTTGATCGCTGGTATCAGAGTGATCGAGCTGTCACACGTGGCCATGGGGACACCAGGACTCGGGTGTGATCCATGAACATCGTACAGTGAAGGGTCCACTCTGCTGGGAGCTTTCTACCTTTGCAGTGTCCCCAGTCTCACGAGGCAACCACTCTGCCTCCAGCCCCTTGGCAAACAGCACATGGTGGGTTCACTTCGCAAATCCCACAAGGTCCGTTGCGTGCCGTCAGGCTTGAGCAGATAAAATCGTTTTGATTTTGATCTTCGAGCCGCCTGTGTGCTCAGGCAGGTCCCCGCTGGGGCCGCCGCGAGCACAGAATAAAACCTGGGACGTGAACGGAGGTGGCGGGCCATGTTTTGTCTTTGAGAAGCACCATCTTAGGTGCCAGGCTGAAATGGATAGGTTATGACCTTCTCAAAATTGGAGTTTAAAGGGGTCAGAATTAAAAAGAAAAAAGAACAAAGAACAAAATACCCTTTTAAACTTGTGTTTCTGCCTAGAGTGTTTGGTGTATGATTCCTGGGACAGGCCTGTTATTCCTGCTACGGTTTTTGGAGCTTCGGGTCGGATGGGATGCCCTAGATCACCTGACCTTCCCAGGGGCGCCAGGTCACCGCAGGACATCTGCAGAGAACGGGCAGACCCAAGACTGAACTCAGAATCTCAGCCAGGCCGCTCCGGTCTCCTGTTTTCTCCTTCATCCCCGGCCCTGGGGTCCTCCTAAAGGTTGTATAAATGCCAGCAGTTCTCTATCTTTGGGTCATGTGACCCAGGCAAGTCACTCTTTTCTCATCTCTGGGAATTACGGCTGATAGGCTCCAAACGGACCTTTCTCTGCCTCCATTCAACCATTATCTGGCATCTGCCTTCCCGTCACGTAGGTCTGTATTTTTTTTACCAGACAGCAATGTTCTCTCTTGCCGGGAGCTGGAGGAACAGGACGTGAATGGACATGCACAAGTAATTCCCCGTCCTGCACCTTGCATCCGCGCCTGTAAAGTGAGCGGCGAGTTTCTCGGAATGACTTCCAGGAACCCCACGGGCATCGCTGCTGTGTGCTTCCAGACCTTTCAGGAACTCCCCATGCGACCAGCACTTGTTTTCCCAGCCCTTATTTCTGAAGGTCGGTTCCCACTTCCTCAGTCCTTTCCATGCTCCTTTACTAGATTGAAGAACCCCGAATAATAACAATAATTACCGTCCGTTTAGCACCTGCTCTGTGCTTGGAATTATGGAAAACACATTAATATGCTAACTCTGAACTTTATAGCAACCGCACAATTTGTTCATAATGAACAAATAATAAATTTGTTCACTAACTCAGCTCTACAGATGGGGAAACTAGGACTGGAGAGGTTCAGGGACACCCCCAAAGCCACCCCGTTACTAAGTGGTGGAATCACAATTCAAACCCAGGTCCAGGGGCCCCTGGACCCGCACCTGGTCAACTCTAACGGACAGACTCGTTTCAAAGACAAACTGTGGCCTCATCCATGCTGGCTTCTCCTGTTCCCAGCATAGCTCCTGGGACAGAGTGAGGGTCAGATACGTATTTCATTAGTGAATGAAAATCAGAGTTACCTCCTCCCAGGAATTACAGGAGGGAATGAACACCTATGCTTTCTCCCCACTGAGCATTCCCCACCTTCACTCCCCTGCCCTCTGGAGCTCAGCTTCAGCCTGCAGCTTTCCAGCCTCAGACCGAGGCCACTTCCACCCAAACACACATCCCTGGTGCCGCTCGTGTGTCTCTCTCCGGCCCCTGAAATCATTCAGTACGTGCTCCCCATACACTGTGCATTTCCCATACAAGGGGACAAAGAGTAGGCTTACGGTTGTTTGCATGGAAATAATACAATCATTAATACGTAATAATGCAAGAATAAATTCTGTGTTTTGGATACTTGCAGCTGTAAACCTTCTTTGGCCCACCCCTATATTTGGCATAGGGGGCGTTAATCCCAGTACCTGGGAAAGACCACCTCCAGAGAAGTGTGAAGTCCAACACAAGTGCAGGTTCTGTCCCTTCCTGGAGCATCCGTCAGACTCTCAGCGTGGGTTCTTCCTCTCAGAACAGGAATTACCACACCCTGTCTGCCGCCTCGCTGGGCTGATGGAGGACAACATCAGACTGAAGTTAATGGTATCCGCCACTCTGCCAGAGGGGCCTGCCACAGAGCCTGCTCTCAGAAAATACTGGTTTGGTGTCGCAGCTGTTCTTTTAAAGCGTGGGGCCAACTTAAAGTACTGTTGACGGGATGACCATTGCATTTTGGGCCCCCCCGAAACCCACAGCAAGCCCTGAGAAAGCAGAGTCTCTGGCTTCTTTTTCATCACAGCCCATGTGCCGGCGTTCACCTTTCACCTAGATTTCTGAAATAGCCGCGTAACTACTTTTTCCTTTTTGACTTCTTTTCTCCAATTTATCCTCCACAATCAACCAAATGGATCTATGTCCATCCCCTGCAAACAGTCATTAGGCTCCCAGATCGCAGGGGGGAAAAAAGACAAACTCTTTGTCACTGTCTTATAAGCTCCTCCCTGACCTTGAACTTACCTCCCAGCCTGATTTCCTGCCACTACCAACCCTCACATCCTATGACCTGCCTACCTTGAGGTTCATCTTCTATGATGCCTCTCGAACATGGAATTCTGGACTAACTCTCTAGACTGGCCTTGTCTTCTGTGGCTCAGTATCCCACCTTCTGCTTCTACCCCAGGGGACGCAGGTACCGCCTACTCTGACGAAGCCAAATTTGCCTGCCAATCCCCAAGCACACAGAAGGGCCTGGAGGGTTCTCCCCCCTCACCTTGTTCACTGTAAAGAGTCCGACCTCATCTTCCAGACCCTGTTCAAATATCACTTTCTCAGGAGCGTATTTCCTGACTCTGCCTGGCAGAATCAATTGAGCGCTGAGTGTTCCATCAATATTTGGGGCTCACTTTGACTAGAACACTTGTCACATTATATCGTGAATGTTTGATGCATGTTTTCACCACCCCACATCTATACTTTGAGCCCCTAGAAGGCACAAACTTCTGGTTCATCTTTATTAGCTCCTGTCACATGGAAGGCATTACAAAAAAATTATGATGTTCAGAGGCAGAGAAGGCAGACATCCTTAATCAGAGTGCTCTGCCAACAACTGCAATGTAAAATTGTTTTGTTTAAAAGTACTGGGCGCTACTATTAAAAATCACTGGAAAGGTAAATAACCTTAGTGAGAAGAAATAAGGCTGGATAGAAATTGAAGTGATACGGGAATGATAAAAGCAGTGGTGACTATGCATAGGGATTTTTAATGAGATGAGTAATCAATATAAACCAGGAATTATCCCTAAGAAATGTGAGAGCAATTTGGCAAAGAGTTTAAGAGGCGCTTACTTGGAAAAATAGATCCTGTCGGCTTTCCTATTTAAGAATGACAGCTCTCAGAACATGAATGAAGACCTAAAAGGTCATGACCTAGGAATACAGTTCAGCATGGCGGACACTGAGCCCATGGTTGTTGACTGACAAAGAGATGGTCGCTCAAAACATGTGACATACGGATTAGGGTTTTTTTTTTTTAGTTTGTATTATTGTGTGCATGTCAACTGCTTTGCCCCCATCAACACCCAATATTCCAACAATCACTCTGAAAATATTCATTCCTTAAGCACTTGATAAAATGGATTATCAGCCCTTCATTTTTGTCTCCATGATCATATTAGTCAATATCGTTTAGACCTCAGGGAACTGAGTTAAAATCTGGCAGACATGGGAGGCAATCCTGTCTCTGCTACCAGCTCATTTTCCTCCAAGGTCTCAGTTGACTCTCTTGAACTGGATGAGATAAAAGTTAAAGTATATTAAGTGCTTATTATGCTCTGGGCACTCATCTGAGCACTTTGTATATTAACTTATGCGACCTTCATAATAATGCAATGAGGTAGTTACTGCTGTCTCTGCATTTTTCAGGTGAGGAACCAGGGCCATTGAGGGGTTAATCAAATTTCCAAACATTGCACCAACTGGGAATGGAGGAAGCAGGGTTTTAACTCCACAATTCATGTGCATAATTTCCAGTGGCACCCAGGGCAGGGTGGTGGGGGATGGCCATGAGCAAGAGCATTGCCTTAACATTTTTAAATAAAAATAAACCTAGCTAGGCATCACTCTGCTTTTATCATCACCATCCACTTGCAATTCTGAACAATGTCAGGGAGAAAAATAGACATTCCCCCCAAACTGGTCGTTGTTCCAAGTTCACAACAACTGCTGTTACTACTGTTGAGTTCTACTAATGTTTGTATAAGTGTCCAATTGGCACATTTATTGCCCATTAATGAAATGGAAGTTGGTCCAAAGGACTCCCCTGACACAGGCTGACCCAGCAACACACATTGATTTTGGAAGTAAGTTTGTAATGATTTGGAAGCATCTGAGCTCACCAAACGCTGGTGTCGTCTGTATCTGCAGCCCCTGTGGTGGTGCGCATTCCTGTATTTAACCAACACGGGAAAATAAAGAGCCATGGCCAATGCCAGTCGCGACGGAGGAATGCGCTGGCTCAATTCTGTCGTTCTAACGTGACCCCTCAGAGTGCTTATTTTTGCTTAAAAGCTTAGACACGGACACAGAGGTTGAAATGCAAGGTGTGATGTATTTATTTGACAACCGCAAGTTTTAGTTCATAAATAAAATATATTCACCCCATATCATTGTCACTGCTAAAAATAGTTCTGCCCAATAATGCAGGAAGTACAAAAACAGTGCTGTTTCAGCTGTCAATCAACCACGCGAGCGCTGCCACTTCCCTCTCTGGGTTTCTGAGGACGAGCGGCCTCTCTCATTGCCCCACCTCATCCGAAAAGGCCGTGATTTGTGAATCTATCCACTCTTATTCTTCATATTTATAAACCTAGGCAGCTCCAAGTGCCTGAAATCCTTCTACCAAATGAAGCAGAGAATAAATAAACAATCGGTTTACACCAGGTCCCTCGGTCACCGCCTTCATTTTATGCTGACGCTTCCTTCTCCGCTGTGCTTCTCAGAAATGTGGCCGCCAGACCACAGTGCAAGGTTAGGGTTTCTCTGTGGCTTTGACCCCGAAGTCCTCCCCAGCTTCCTTCATCTCAATGAACTCCCGTGGCTTCCCCGGATGTGTCGTGCTTTTCCTCGCCTCGCGTGGGTGCCTGTCCCTCCCCCCGCCTGCAGAAACTTCTCCCACCTTCCTCTCTCTCAGATGCCCTTTGTTGGCTGGAAAAAGCCCTCTCTTCCTGAAGGGAATGGTTATTGTCTTCTTGAACACTTACTACAGTCAGCTGAAAGCTGGTTCGCACATCAGCCTTCCCTTCTCTGAGCTCAAAAGTGACCTCTGAAGTTCAGGGATAACTTTCTCAATGTTTTTGCACTTGTGAGACCCCAAACAAAGCCTGCCTCACTAATCAATGCAGGGTTGAGGTCTCGTGTTTTCTGATTGCTTAGATTGATGGTCCTAAAGAAGCACATGATATTTAAAATAATAGGGGAAATTATCTAAGCCAGGCTTCCTAGAAAACAGCCTGAGGCCAGTCTTAACTGCTAACCTTTACTGGGGCTGTAATGCCAGGCACGAGAGAGAGGGACACAAAGGAGAGAGGGGGAAAGCGGGGGAAAACCAGTACAAGGTGGGCGTTACTAAACTGGTCAAGATTCAGACAAACATAAAGGGAGAGGGTTGACTGGTCCCAAAGGCGTCCCTGGAAAAGCCAAACAGGGTCACTCCTCCTGCCTCCTGACTCTCAAGGGTCCAAGTTTGCCTCAAGGTCCGTCAACTCCACCGCGGTGCTTGGCTGTGTTGTTGCCTGGCCCCTCCCGCCAGCCACTTGGGAAGCCAGAGCCTGGTGGTCCTGGCGGCGTCAGACCTAGGCTCTGTTGTCACCATAGTCCTCCCCACTGAGGACTCCCCCAGGCCAGGCAGAAGCCCGACTGTGTCCCCAGAGGAGGCAGCGGTGGGACACAGTGATGGGGGCAGCCCGCAGTCTTTGCTGCAGCAGCAGTGGGAGGAGCCACACTCAGGAAAGGGGCAAATGAATGACCACGCCGAGTGTATAGATGGGACCCGCTAAAAAATTAAGGATAAATAGCAGCTGAGATGTACTAAGCACTTACACTGCCTCCATCCTGGGCTCTCAAGCCACAAGAATGAGCCAAAAAAGAAAAAAGAAAAAGACAAAGTCCTTCTTCAAGTGGCCTGGCAGGAAAAACAGACATTAAGCAAATCCCTGCCAAATAAACAATATAAAAAACACAACCAAGAAAAAAGTTACGGCATCTTCCCAGAGCCTGAGAGAGGAGTCGCTGACTGCATCAGGGCTTCCCTGGCATATAATAGTGAAAGCAGAAGTGCTGAGGATGAACAGGGGTGATGGAGGTGGTGAGAGAGAGGAGGAGGAAAACAGAGGCAGAGGGGCCGTGGGTGGGCAGGGGCCCATTGGCAGCGAGCAGCAGGAGAGCAGGACAACAGACGACTAGCCAGGTGAAGAAGGAGAGGTAGGCAGAGCCTGGGTCAAGGGAGGCCCTGGCGTAAGTACTGGGGGTTTCTGTCTTAACCACTAATACCAACAGGAAGTTCTCCGTGGGGGCTAGCAGATTTGCTGGGTGTTACGTTGTTGACCAGATTAGCATTGCCAAAAAACCACACTGACAGTGGAGAAGACAATCAACAAAAGAGAGAAGAGATACGGGGACACCAATTTCAAACTATTAACTGGGACTGAGGAAGTAACAGTGGAGTTGAAAGAAAAAGTAGAAACAATTGAGAGAATAGTGATGATGACAAGACACCTTACAATAACAGAAGAGGCAAAGCTGGAGAATGCTAGCCGTGTATTATAATAACCCTGGTTTTACACCTTGTCACATGTGTCTTAAAAACCATGGGTGTCACATGGCTTGATTTATGTTTGTTCTGAGTACATCACTTCACACTTTCCTGGGTGATGTACACTTTCCTACCCTCTTCAGACACCTGGTGAAGCTCTCTTTTCTATCTGTTGGGCATTCCACCACTCCAGAGCAAGATACTATCTACAAGCAGAAGGATTATTCTTTCATTTCTTCTCCTAATGTTTAGTAACCTATTAACACGAATGCCTGAACAGACACTTTTCCCAAGAAGACATGCAAATGGCTGACAGATATATGAAAAGATGCTTGACTTCACTAGCTATAAGGGAAATGCAAATCAAAACCACAATGTGATACTATCTCACACCTGGTAGAATAACTATTATCAACAAGGGAAGAAATAAGAGGCGTTGGAGAGGATGTGGAGAAATGGACCCCTCATTCGCTGCTGGTGGGGATGCAGATTGGCACAGCCACTATGGAAAACAGTATGTACCTCTGTGTTCATTGCACAACCACCAAGACATGGAAACGATCTAAATGTCTTCAGTGGATGATTGCATAAAGAAGATGGGGTACATATATAAATGGAATACTACTCAGATATAAGAAAGAATGAAATACTGCCATTTGCTACCATGTGGATGGACCTTGAGAGTACCATGCCAAGCAAAGTAAGTCAGATGGAAAAAGAGAAGAATCATATGATTTCACTCATATGTGAGTTATAAAACAGAAAGCAACAAATGAACAAACAAGCAAGCAAACGCACAGACACAGACAACAGTCTGGTGGTCTCCAGAAGGAAGGGGAGATGGGGGAGGGTGAAGAGGTTAGAAAGGGTCAAATTTATGGTGACAGAGGGACACTAGGCATTGGGTGGTGAGCACACGATGCAACATACAGATGATGTATCGCAGAATTATACACTTGAAATTTATATCATGTTATTAACCAATGTCACCCCAACACATTTAATCTAAAAATAAAACAAAATAAAAGGCCAGTTGCCCCACTCAAAACAAACAAACAAACAAACAAACAAACAAAAAAGTTGAGTATCTGCATGGATCTCTGGAATTATGAATTAAAAAAAAGAAAATGAAAATGGCAAGCATATGAATAATTACCCACACCATCCGACCAATAATATCATCTTAACTTTCTAGTTTGGACAGAGTCATCTCTGTTCTTGAGGGACGTTGCCCGGGTGTGCAAAGCACAGAGCAAGGGCAAGAGGGACGCACCGTCCACCGTCTGCATGCAGGGCGGCAAAGCTCTTCACCTCGCTATCTCCTGGTCTCAACGTCACGGAGACAGAACGCACTCCACCTGCTCACCGTGTTGTTGTGTGAGCCAGTGAGGGTTTTCTTTTCAAATAACCCGTGAATCACATCCCACAAGCAGCCATTATTATCATTACTCAAATAGGAAACTGTAGAAGCACTGTTGAGTGCAGGGCAATGCAGTGCAGCGCAGGATTCTTTTCTTTTACTGTAACAGGAACTATGATCCTTAAATGCTGGTAGGAGAGAAAAATTCACGAGAGCTGGTAGTAGAGAAAAGTTCATTAAATTTTCTCATAAAATATAATTATGACAAGAAAAGATAAAATAGAAAGTATTGTGAAATATATGAACTATTCAAGCTGTGTGGCACATCCAAATAAAATCCCATCAAAATTCTAATAGGCAACTTGAATTTGCTTCTTAATAACATTTATTTTATAGTGGATTTCATGCTTGAATTGGCCACACACAATTTCTGATTGATACTTTTTAATGAGTCTCTTTCCAAAGTTTTAATAGTCACCACCACTAAAGCCTATCTTTGTATGAGATGATAATAAAATGTAAAACCACTTTACAACCATTCAAAATTGGCAACAGCTGAAATTGAATTCACAGAATTGCAAGATATTTCTCTTCTTTCATTGACGAAAGTACTGAAGACATTGCTTGCAATAAGTAAATGGATTTCGCATGTAATCAAACGTCTCCAAACAGAGCCTTTCAGAACAATGTGGTTCTCATTGGACAACACGCACGAGTTGTTAAGGCGAGTGTCCTCACCAGCCAGTGTGGACTAAAGACCACAAGAGAACCATCATTAAAGAGCACGTCAACGGCAAATAGAACTGACTCCCCCAATATTCGTGGAAACAGAGACTCGTGCTGGCTCCTGCAGCTGTGGCTTGCAGACCTCGCCAAAGCCACCTCCTAACCGCAGCCACCCCCGAGGCTGCAGGCTGTGCCCCAAGAGCCCCTGGAATGAGCTCCTCCCTCCAATCCGGAGTCGTCTGTCCACAGAAGGCAGAAAAGTGCCCTGAGGCTCAGTCTCCCCAGTCCACGTTTCATATCCCACAGCAGAACAGGAAGAAACAAGGGTTGCTAATTCCCATCACCCCCTGCAGCGGCCCCACTTGACCTCAGTCATCAGCCCCCACTCTGTGCCCCAAAGCTCCCACGAGTCCGTGAAAGCCGATGGTCACGGGATCCTGGCACCCACGGAAATCAGTACGATGGAGGGCCCCAGTAATCCATTCCATTCAAACCACATTCTGGGAAACTCTAGCTAAAGAACCTCTTCTGCCCTCATTAAGAAGAAGGTAAGAATATATATATATATATATATATATATATATATATATATATATATATATATATGTGTGTGTGTGTGTGTGTGTGTGTGTGTGTGTGTGTATATGTGTGTGTGTATATATATATATATATGTGTGTGTGTATATATATATATGAGAAACTGGCAAACCCAGTGTTAGCACATGAGGTGTGCCGGCACTCCCTTATGAATGGTAACGGTTCACACAAATAAGTCCGAGCGTGGTGCTTCCGCAGGTGTCTCCTCTGTGACACGGTGGAATAGAGTTCCAGCTTCTGAGCCCGTCTGTGCAATATGGTCACTTGAACTAGCGAGGACAAAACTGACCTTTTAAATCTAAAGGTGAACACACGTCGACAGAGCATCATATCTGTAGGTGGAAAAGAATGGCCAAAGACACAATTGCATGCAAGGAACAGCTCAGAAACAGGTTAGTGAACACAAAGCTCGTCCACATGCCACAGCTCGCGCCGGGCAGCGGCGAGTCCCGCGTAATCCAACGGGCGGCTCTCGTGCGGTTGAGCAACCTAATTAAGTGGACACCGTGAGTCACTACAAATCCGATTTGTAATGTCCTTTAAAAGTGGTTATTGCTTTGAAGGAAAGAAATCTCCTCTATTTCCTTGTTTTACAATTTTTCTGCTCCAGGAAAAAAACGTAAAAATACGAATCAGGAGAACTCAATGGTCTCAACGATCTTTGATGTGGCCTTGGACGTGCCACATAATATTGGTGATTCAGGTATCCGTCGATAAACCAAAGATGAGTGTGATAAGTATACAGGTAGCCCCCTAACTCTAAAATTCTAGAATTTCATCTTGCTTTCTTGATATTGCTCATTTGATTAGCACTGTTTTGCTCAAGAGCTGTGTGTTTTCCCAGATATAAAATGTCATTCAGATCATCATTGACAGTTGAGAAAAGAAAACAGTGGCATAAAGAGATGCAAGCTTTAGGTAACGTGGGCTGTGTTAACACGTGCTGTGTTTATCTGTGCATCCCAGGGGTGTCTGGCGTAGATCCGGTGCTCAGTACATAGTCGATCAATTCAGAGGAACTTGGCTAAATGCGCAATCTTGCTTGATTGTTTTGGGACATTCATTTTCTTACATTTATTTGTCCTGCAAAAAAATTATAAGTCTTTGTAAAAGGACTTCTTTCCTTGAAGTTCTCAGCACGAATGCTGTGTGGCATACAAGAATCAAGGGGTCCTGAATGGGGGGAATCAGCAGAAAATCTTTCTCTTGATTCATGGCAGTTTCACCCCAAACCTTCAGCACGGCACACAGGGCTGTCTCCTCAGGCTGTGCCCTTCACGCAGCCATTCGCTGGATATTCTTTTTTTTTTTTTGTAGGAACATTTGTTAGACCTCTACCATGAGTCAAGTGCAAACGATAGATTGCTACATAAGACTGACAACAGCCCAGTGTTTGTGAAGCTTATATTCTGAAGGAGAAAGAAAAAAATAAAATATATATATATATATGTAAAATTTTCAGATAGTAGTAACTGCTCTGAAGAAAAAAACAGAACATAATTGGGAGTAAAAGGGATGAGGAAAATTGGGGTGAGGAGGTGCTTCAGACAGGGTACTCTCGGGAGACAACATTTTGGGGGACATAAATGGCAAAATGAAGGCAGTCAGTGGGAGACCTGGGTAACGACCAGAGACCAGCGGGAGGCAGGGAGGACAGGAAAGCCCTAACGACTGAGAGACCTGGGAGAGTGGAAGGAGAAATGGGGGTCATCTTGGCCAGTGGGTCCTGGGCGAGGGGAGAAGTGAAATGAGGCGCTGGAAAGGCCGGAGAACAGTGTTCACGTCTCAGCTGGTTGCTCACTGGTCGTGTGGAATCACAGCACCTCGCTCGGCCTTTCTGAGCCCTATGCGTGAGGGGTGCTAACGCCTGCCTCACAGGATTGCTGTTGAGGATGACGACCACACCGCTGGACAGATTTCAGTACCATCCCACGGTAAGCCAAGAAACTCAGACTCCCTAACACAGTATCCCGGCTGCTCTTGACCTGGCTCGAGCTCCCTCTCCAGCATCACTCTAGCAGTGTTTCCAGTGTCTGAGTACATCAACCCCTTGCTGAACAAATGCGCTGCATGCTAATGAATGCAGCTCCCATGGTGTGTGGCGTTCCAGTTTCAGTTTGCATCTTGCTTCATCCACCTCTGTCACCCTTTTCCTCTGGCATGAACGGGAGGGTTTGGCTAGGAGATTCTCAAATGCCCACTTACGGATTTCCCATGAAGTGCTCCGTTTCCAAATTGGCTAGAATTTCTTTAAATATATTTCAAGAGCTGATTGGGATGGAGAAAAATGAAAAAGACCTGCCTGTGTACTCACACGTATACACGCGGGTGCGGGCACACAACATTCAACAACTGTTTTGAAGTGTGAAGTCCTGCAGTCACCAGTGCTAACCGCTGCGTGTTTGGGATGGAGGTGATTAGCTCACTGTGTTTCTGTATTGCCTTAAAGATAGGATTTGGGGCTATTGCTATGTACGACCTTTTACCACCCTCATCTAAAACAAAATCCTATTAGTTCCACCAGTAGATAGTTAGTGATCTTAGGCAAGTTACTTAATTTTCCTGAAACTCAAGTTTGCAACTATGCTAATCAATAGCCTCAGGGCCACAGTAACAATACCAGCAACAGCCCCTCGATTCCACGGCCCCTGCTTGCTCAGCTTTGCAGGGATGTTCCTTGGACCAAGCTTCCCTTAATCAAGTCTTGGTCTTCAACCCCTTTTCGCCGGAGGAAATCAGCTTCTGCCCCAGCCAGACCAGATATAACTTGACATTATCACACAGGTCCACTTGACCCTCTCGAACTCCCTATTCCAGAATAGGTAGGGATTTGCTTTCTTTTGCAGACAAAAAGAGAAGGGAAGGATTGGTTTTGTGCTTACCTGTGACAGAGACATCACAGTGTCCGTTATACCTCTTGGATATCTTTTGGAATAGGTATTACTAGATTATTTCATTATTACTAGATTATTATTATTCCCAATTTGCAAATGAGGACACTGAAGAGGAGGGAAGTCAAGGTACACGGCCAAGGCACAGAGCTTCCAGGAGGAAGTCGGGATTTGAAGCCAGATCCGTCTTCAGAACTGCGTGCATTCCGTTACCAGGGCTGTGATGAAGAGATGTGGGTCCTGGTCCCCGCAGGAAGCCCCTCTGCCCCTCACACTCGTAAAATATTAGGTGTGAGTCTCTAACCTCTGCCTGCTGTAAGCCAGTGGTTGAATTATTGCCACAACACACTGTCAGACTGCCAGACGCCATCGGTTGCAGGACTCTGCCTTACTCAATGCATTGCTAAGAAAGAAAACAAATTCTACTAATTAAACTGCAAAGAATGCTTTTTTATCACCCAGAATTTTAATTATGCCCCTATTGAAAGAGCATTTTAAACACAGTTAAGTGTAGATTTTAACAGATATCACACTTAGAAATATGTACAAAGGAAATATAAGGAACATAAGTTGGGACATAGTATTTCTGAAACTTTCACAGTGGTGCTCATCGGAAGAACTTTTCAACTCAGAGTCACCAGTGCCCGTGTTTTCCAGAAAATACTGTTCCCTGTGCCAGCGAGAGCGTTGGAGAGGTGCATCATTTCATTCCCTCTAAGTGTTCACTGTTTCCTCCGGGATGTTCTTCCAAGCCACCCCTCTCGCTCTTCAAGCTTTAGTTCAGGCACTTCCCAGATCTTACCAGATAATGCGAACAAAAGGTTTGTAGACAATTTCATGCAGATACAAGGTCAAAGGGTCGATGTGTGGTCCTTTGTCAATGTGGGAGCCAGAGACAAATGGGACTCCTATGTGGGGACGCCCACTCCAGGGCACACGCCACACCACTCCAGGCCGTCTCAGACAAATCTGGGTGGGGTCTTAGGAGAACTCGCCACCGAATCCTGCCTTGAGGCCATCCGCCCGCCCAGGAACAGAAGCCCAAGAACACAGCTTGATTTGTGACCACCTCCTTCAGGGTTCCAGAGCCGTAACAGCCAGGCACTATTGATGGGCCCTCCCTCTGGGGGTTGCAGGGGTACACTCGCGTCTAATTAATCGATCTGACTAATAGTGTGCACAGTCGTTAGAGAGGAACCACAGCTTCACTGAAGACAAAAGGGCACCAGATGGCCCCTTTGGGCGTAACTGGGGCTACCTGGTCTCGCACTCCCTGATCTTCGTGTCTGGCCCGACTCCTCCCAGTTCCCACTCATCTTCCGTCATACCTCTGGGTGTCCTTTCTCCTGTGGTTCAGTAGCAAGCACACAGACTTTAAAGACTCCGCTGACACCGTGCTCCATTTCTGAATCATCCTGATGAACTGCCGTGTGAACGTGAGGAGGCCTCAGTTTCCTCATCTGCACTATGGGGGTAATGGCGTCCACTTTGCTGGGCTGTGGATTCAATACAATGGAGTATGCGGACGTGCCAGGTTCGCACTGAGCCTGTGCGGGTCACCCTTCTTCCTTCTCTCCCTGTCGCCTTCAGCAATCCTCCTTCCGTTCTTCCTTCCTCTCCTTCTGTGCCTTGTTCTTTTCAAAACCTTTGTCACTGTCCCTCCCGCCCCCTCTGTCCCTCCTTAAGGGAAACCCTTACAACTGCTTTTTTCTTTTCTCCTTTCTTTGTTTCTTCCTTTCCTCTCCTTTCCCCCCACCCCATGCTTAAAAAAGAGAGCCGCATGATTGTATTTTTAAATTCAGAATGATCTCAGCAGCTGGAGAAAGCAGGCAGACGACAAGTAAAGGGACATGTTCCATCTATCGAAAGCATCTGGGTGAGATAGGACGACGGAGCCAGAACTAGGGCAACAGCGGCAAAGGGTGGGGGAGGAGAACACAGCTGTGATCTCTCTCGTCAGTAGTTCACGGGCCTTGTTTTGGGAGTGGATGGGGCACTTCTGTGCCATCCCCAGGGCTTCATACGAATTATCTTTAGTCTCCACAAAGACCAGCTGCTCCGTGGTGAGCGGGAATGGTGGCCCTGGAGTGGAACCACTTGCCAATGGACAGCCAAAGGCCAGAGGTCATGCACGGGCGTAGATGCGTGCCCTCCCCCTCATGCCTGGGCACCACTCGACTATGGCATCATCTTTCTGGGCTTAGAGGATACAGATGAAAGCTTCAGAAAGGATTTCAGTGAAATGTCTCACCAACTGGGTGGAAACAAATACATTGATTTTTGAAAGATGAAGGCTTATGTTTCTTTCACACTCAATTAATGAATTGAAATCCATATATAACTATATAAATTTACATACATACATTTATATTACAATGTTATCTATGTAGTTTTACCCTAAATAGATTCGAAAAGTCTCCTGGGGGGACAGGAATAGAGTGACATATTTTTTTAAAACAATAAGAAGTTTTGTGGTATTGAAATAGCAATAGGGTAGTTTTGGGTTTTGTTTTTTTTTTTAGAGAATGAAGAGAAATGACCTGCTTTGTTTCCCACTTAGGGTGATCTATTTCCCCCCCAAGACTTCATATGTGTGTCAAATTTCTAGAAAACAGATCTTAAACCATGGCCAAAAGACTTGGAGAGATGAGAACTAGCTGGCAACCCTGTTCTTTCTCCTGTCATTACCTCTGGTAGAGAGCGTCTCAATGACTTCTCTAACGGGGTGTGTGTGTGTGTGTGTGTGTGTGTGTGTGTGTGTTCTCTTAGGATTTCAGGAAGTGAGGTTTCATAGCTGATGTCACAGTAAGCTCCTATTCTAGATAGACCAGACACAACAGAATCGTCTTTGAAGAAGAAGAAGAAAAATGTTTGTCTGTCTCCCTCGGAGCTTTCTCCCTCTGACTTGCCTGCCTGATGAATTCTGTGTACAAATACACCATCTCAGAATTGTTTTTTCCCCTGATGAGACTCTTCTCCTTCCAGGCACTGGAATCTAATTTAAACTCGTTCCTGCGAAGATCCAAAAGGTGTACAAAGTTTTTCTTTTTCCTCTTGCATTTTACAAGGCAAAGAAAATACAAGGTGGGAGTAAAGTAGCCATTATTTTTTTTCTGGCATACATGGTCCTGCATTCCAGATGGAACGTGAGTCTGAAGTTCTGGATTCGTAGACTGTTTTCACGGATGAGCTCTGCTTCCTTTAGACATTGACTTTTCCTGGATCTGTCAAAGCGATTAACGTCCTTGATTTTTCCTGAAAGCAGTGCTCCAAGGAAGACAGAAACGTCCTTCCCCCCAGCTTTATTGAAACACAAGTGAAGTTCAAATTGTATGTATTTAAAGTGCACAAGGGTTAGGTGCAACTTGATGTTTGGGTAAACTTATGCAGGGTGAGTTAATGGCCTCAGTCAAGTGAATTAACATACCCATCACCTCATACAGCTATCGTTTTCTTTGTTATTTTTTTTCCCTCCTGGGTGCCTGTATGGGGAGAATATTTAAGATCTACCCTCGAAGCAAATTTCATCTGCTTTTCCTTTAAGGGTTTCCAGCTTTGGAAGCTGCCTGGTCAGAAACACACTCCTTCCCTTTGGAAACAGGACCTCTCGGGTTTCAGGTCCTCTTCCCCAGCCTGGTCCCTTTGTTCTCTGACGTGTGAATATTTTATGTCCTCAGTGAGTGGCAGGGTTTCTATGAGTGTTCCTGCAAAAGGCACAGCTCTTATGAAATGTGAATTTGCATGTTAATATTGCTGACCTAGAAAGGCAAAGATGGAGCTGAAGGGAAACAAATTTCCTTTTTGTAAGTATATCTGCCATAAACGTGGCCGATGGTATTCAGGAACATCATAAAAACAAAGAAGTTATTTTCCAATGAGAAGCAAGAGGATGTTTTCTCCAATAACCGCCGCCCAAGGGGAGTAAAGTAGAACAAATCATTATTTTGGTTAAATCCAATATGTGAAAACCTGCTTTTCCCCAAACTATAGAAATAGCATCTATGGCTTGAAGTGAGCAAAAATAAACTCTCTAGGCAAAGAGGAATTAGTTCTGCTACCTTTGTCTGCCATACAGAATCTTCCTGCCAGACTTCTCAAAGCCTGAATACCTCAGAAGCCTCTTATTTAATTTGCATTTGGAAACTCCAAATATATTTGACATTTTCATTTCTGTCTGCTCCATCTAAATCAGGTCAACATTTGTTGACTGCTTGTGATGGCATTTTTATGAAGCTTGTGGAAGCTAGATTTATATGATCCAAATTTAGTTGATAGAATTATGCTGCCTATTAACCAGGTGATCTTGAGCAAGTGACTTGGACATTAGGGGCCTCCGTATCCTAGTCAGCAAAATGGGAATACTAAACAGTGGAGAAGGATCTAACTCAGAGAATTGCTGGGAGGGATAAAGGAGATATTTGTAAAGATCTCAAAGGACAGGTGCTCCATGAAGTGTTGTTAATTTTATCATCTGTATGCTCACTCTAGTTGCTAGACACTAGGAGATATGAGCGCAAGCAAAATCATGTCTCGTCTTCAAAGAGAGATTCAAGGGGAGCGGTGAGACATAAATGGGTAAGCAAAGGAGGTACGGCCAGTCCCTATACAAAGGGCCATTCAAGAAGTACCCAGGACCGACTACTGAGCCACAATAAAGGAAGTCGTTCTCCCTGGGGATATCAGGAAAAGCCTCCTGCAGAGACTACATCGGTCAGGCCTTGAAGGATGAGGTGAGTAGCGTTTTGAGGGAGAACAATGGAGAAGGGGTTGGGGGTGAATGGAGGGAAATTCCAAGAGGAAGGGACCAGGCACAAAAACGGCACTGGGATGGCAAGGTACTGTCCCTGGACCAGCGTGGAGTCCAGCCATAAAAGACGCAGGAATAGAGAGAGTGGTGGGAAGTCCTCCGTGGCCTCAAAGCAGCGCACCGACATCTCTTGGAGTAAGGGATCGTGATGTAGTGGTTTGTACGTTCCAAGAGGCCTGTCAGTGTTTGTGCTGAGCCCATGCTGTCACTCAAAACCAGAACGCTTTGGGGGCTGACAGGCACTGTGTGGTCCCAACAAGGAGAACCGCATTTGAATCCAATATGCGTCATCCAGTGTAAAACAACTTGTCCGGACACCCCTACAGCGCAGGGAAGTTCAGAGGTGTCAGTGGACCAGATGCAATGTTTTCTCCCTGATACATTGGTTTCCGCCTCTGAGTTCATGAAATTCTTTGAGTTCCTTTCTGGAGCATGCTATGCTCATTCACCAGCCTGACTCATTTTATCTGATTGGGCCCAACCGCCCCCTCCTGGGCTCGCCTCCTTTTGCTGCTGAATAAATAAATCATCCTGGAAAATGTCCAGAAGGAAGATTTTCATAGGAAAGTTCCATTTGCATTCAACCCCTCATTTATTCAGGCTGAGTTCTCAGGCTCCCAAGGAGAAACAATTGAGAAAATAAAGAGATGTTTTCCACTGCCAAGTTTACTAACACGGCCATCAGCACAGATGACTGGAGGCTGTGCCCACTGGGGGAGCACAGCTCCACCCACTCTCGTCTTAGCGTCCTAGGAACTCCTCCCCGCCCCACCCAGCCCTCTGCCCTGTTTGGGCTCCCTCCACAAGTTCAGGTGTTGCTTACCCACCTGAGAGTTTCAGGACAGCCTGTGAGGCTGATGAACCCAAGGAATTTAGGAAGGAAGACACCAGTCCCCGGCATTATTTCATGAAGATCTAGATAACTGCAAAATTAAGGGGGTCCGGGCGAGTGTTTTGACCCTACCTTCCAGCCTCATGGGATAGGCCAGCTACTCTGAGAGATCTTTACAGTTAAATGAATGTGTCTACAAGGTGAGTTAAAAATAGAACCAACCTTCTTTCTATTTAAAATTGAGCGTTTAATCTTGTTGCTTTTCTCGAGGGATGGTAGACTGCGACTTGGAAGGACTGGGGTTAAAGGACCCATTCCCAGGACGGCCAGGCCCGGGAAATCCACGGCTCAGGGATCTGGGCGAGTGTTCGAGGCTTCTCCCCTCTTCTGGGGTTCTCCGCGCAAGGCCAGTTCTGGGGGGGTGGTAAGCGAAAGCGTGTGCGTGGAAAAGGAAGAATTTAGGAAAGAATTAAACCCCGTGTTTCTGGGACTCGGGGGACACCAGTGACCCTGGAGACGGCCTGAGTGGTTCCGAAGGGTGGCCACCAAGAGGTCTTCTTGCTCGGAGCGGGCCGAGGGAGCGGAGTTTCTCCTTGCCGGAGCCGGAGAAATCGCTCGCTCCAGAGGGGGCAGAGGTGGGGCGAGGAGGTCACGTAGGCTTTCCTGGGACGCCACCCGGAGCTGCGAAAGCGCCCAGGCCTGACGTCATTGGCCGTCAGCTGACTGTGCTCCCGGCCCTGGCTCCGCCGGCGGCAGCCGCAGTCGCGGAGGCGGCGGAGGTGGCGGCCACCGGGGCCCGCCACCTGCAGTCGTCCTCAGGACTGCGGCGGCGGCCCTGGGGGCCCCTGCTCCGCCCCGCGTGGATGCAGACGCCACGCGTCCACCGCGCTGAGCCCCTGGTCTGCTCCGAGCGTCCCAGGGGCTGTGTCTTGTCCGCCTCCAAGCGCCGGAGCTGGGCGGGCGGGAAAGCGGGGCTCCAGTAAGCGGCTGGAAATGCCTTCCCCAGGTCTTCCTCCTCCACCCCTCCTGTGAGCGGGGGCAAAGTTGGTGTGCTAGGCGCTCGGGGGCGCGCCCTCCACCCTTCAGGATTAGTGTAGTCTAGAGACTCCACAGGAAGCTGCCTGCCTCTAAATGTAGGCTTCTTGGGGTATTTTTTGCTTTTTAGCCCGAAAGTTGGCTTTACCAAAAGCTCCCGTGGGGAGGGCGGAAAGGAGACCCTCAGTTCCGTGCGCTGGGCTCTGGGAGTCCGTGGGCAAAGCGGCCTACGGGTCCGGGCTGCGCACCTGCGGAGGACCGGAGCCAGTGCCAGAAAAAGATCAGCGGAGGAACCCGCCCGCACCGCCAGCTGGAGCTCGGGTTCCGCGCGCTGGGACAAGTCTGGGGGCGCCGCCGCCCGCCCCAGTCCGCAGCTGTCCTCTCCCACGCCTCCCTGCGCTGGCTGCATCCTTCAGGACCTGCGGTGTCCAGGCCAGATCTGGGCGCCAGGTCCCTGTCAACCACCCCCCAACCACTCGGCGACCCGGGGGCGTGGCTTGGCGCAAGGGCGGGTTTAAGTCGCCGCCGGTGTCTGACCGATCTGACAGGTCTCCAAATTCCTCCCTGTCGCCTGGTGCCCGCAGCGCGCTACAGAGCGCCAGGGCGGCACGCGGCGCTTCCCTGGATCCGGAGGCGTCTCGGTCGACTTCCCCGCGGCCTCGGGCCTCCCTTCTCCCTTAAACCTTACACCCTCCGCACCTAGTTTCGGTTCCTGTCTCCGATCCGCACGGATGGCTTCTCTTCGTTCTCAGAGCTGTTGGCTTTGGAGCCCTCCCCACTTCTTTCTGCCCCCGCCTCCAGCGCTTCCCAGCTCCGGGCCAAAGGGACTCCAAAGACTGAAGTGTAGGACATGGGAACTGTGAGCTGCGACTAGGAAGCACAGCTGGAAGGCTTGACCTCGTCTCCTTGCAGCGACGGGGACCCTGAGGCCCTCCCGCGGCCCTGAGGGATGCGTCGAGTCGGAGCCCATGCTGCGCTGTCCGTTCTGGCTCAGGAAGTGGGGACAGCCAGAAGTGATGAGCCCAGAAAGGAGCCTCAACACACCCCCTCTTCCAAATTAACTGTTTGATGACTTGTTAGCTCTGAGGCTACCACCTCTCCAACCCGCCCGCGGGGCACCCCACTCCTCCCCCTTCGCTGCCCCCGCCCCCAGCTCCGCCCCGCCTCCCCATCCCGGCGCAATGGAGTTCTCCAAAGGGCTCTGTTCCAGGCACAGCTGCTAACTTCGCGCCCATCGCCGCCGCCGGTCACCCTAGGCCAGCCCCCCTCAGCCGCCGAGTCGTGGGCGTCCCGAGCCAAGTGCCGCAGCCAGGACCCGCCCGGCGCGCAGCAGAAGCGCGGCGCCCGGGAGCCTCTTGGAGAGCAAAGGCTGCGCCAAGACGCTGAGCGGAGAACCGGCCAAGGAGCCTGAGCCCGGGAAGGGTACTGCGTGGCTCAGTGCGCTGCAGCTTCTGCGGACAAATAGCCGCCGCTGCCGCGGCACCCAAGCTTCGAGGGTTGGAAGGAGGGCGGCGCGCAAGGACGCAGGGGTCTGCGGCGATCTTCCAGGCGCCCTTTGCCCCGGGGCGCACTATGACCTGACTGCAGGGGGCCTCCTGCCCTGGGCTCCTGCAACGCGGCGGCGGCGGCGGGGGACCGAAGGGCTCACCGCCAAGCTCCAACCAAAAAGCCTTTGGGTCTTTAGGAGCCCCCTCCCCCAGCCGCCTCCCTCGGGTTCTGCGCCTCCTCCCTGCGGCCCGGCGCCATGGAGCTCTCGGATGTGCGCTGCCTTAGCGGCAGCGAGGAACTCTACACCATCCACCCGACGCCCCCGGCCGGCGACGGCGGGAGCGGCTCTCGGCCACAGCGGCTGCTGTGGCAGACGGCGGTGCGGCACATTACTGAGCAGCGCTTCATTCATGGGCACCGGGGCAGCGGCGGCGGCAGCGGAGGGAGTGGAGGCTCCGGCAAAGGCTCGGACCCTGCAGGCGGCGGCCCCAACCACCACGCTTCGCAGCTGTCCGGCGACTCGGCGCTGCCTCTCTACTCACTGGGGCCGGGGGAGAGAGCGCGCAGCTCGGGGGGCACCAAAGTCTTCCCGGAACGCAGCGGGAGCGGCAGCGCCAGCGGCAGCGGGGGAGGGGGCGACCTGGGCTTCCTGCACCTCGACTGCGCCCCAAGCAACTCGGATTTCTTCCTCAGTGGGGGCTATAGCTACCGAGGGGTCATCTTCCCCACCCTGCGCAACTCGTTCAAGTCCCGGGATCTGGAGCGCCTCTACCAGCGCTATTTCCTGGGCCAGCGGCGCAAATCCGAGGTGGTGATGAACGTGCTGGATGTGCTGACCAAACTCACCCTGCTGGTTCTCCACTTGAGCCTGGCCTCGGCCCCCATGGACCCGCTCAAGGGTATTCTGCTGGGCTTCTTCACCGGCATCGAGGTGGTGATCTGCGCCCTGGTGGTGGTCAGGAAGGACACCACCTCTCACACGTACCTGCAGTACAGCGGCGTGGTCACCTGGGTGGCCATGACCACCCAGGTCTTGGCAGCAGGCCTTGGCTATGGGCTCCTGGGAGATGGCATCGGCTACGTGCTCTTCACACTTTTCGCCACCTACAGCATGCTGCCGCTGCCGCTCACCTGGGCCATCGTGGCCGGCTTGGGCACCTCGCTGCTGCAGGTGATCCTCCAAGTGGTGATCCCCCGTCTGGCGGTCATTTCCATCAACCAGGTAACGCTTGCCTGCCTTGCTCGCCCCCCTCTGCACCCCCCCCCAACTCCCCTGGGTGATTTAGAAAGAGCTTTCTGAGAGGCAGGTCGCCTACTGGGTCAAATCCCCTGCCCCAGCTCAGCACCTAGGAGGTGCTGGGTGTTAGTGGGTGATATTTCTCTCTCCTTAGAGATTTGGGAACTAAACGGCATCTAAAGTTCCTGCCAGCCCTGCGCTTATATGCTGCTTCTGTGAGTAATTCTTCTCTGACATCAGCTGCGGAGCTGTCTTCTCTCTGCTCCCCCAGGGTCTGTGGTCCCTGGAGCAGCAGACAGAAGGGGAGGAGAAGCACCCAATTTAGAAGGTGACCCATTTCTCAACAGCTTTACTCACGGGAGTGACAGCAGGGCGTTGTAAGAGACTCTGGAACTCAGAGCCGGCTTTCTGAGTATCTTGGTGCCACAAACCCTCCGCTCTTGTAGGAACAGACCTTTGCTAAACACGTACTGATTGCCGGTGCTGGACCCTACTTATGTGATCTCATGCAGCACCTTAGACAGTCCTGTGACATACTTTTATCCAGGAACTCTTTATGGGCTTGGGGACCTAAGAGGACATCTTCTTTCCAGAAGCCAACCCCAATGCTCTGAGTAAGTCACCCTCGGGAATTAGGGTGGGGGTGTCATTGACAAAGGAAGCAAATTTTGCTTCATTGAAAAGGGGCGTTTAGATGTAGAGGGTTTGAAATATTTAGGTGGAACCTGAGTCTTTAGGTCTCTTTCTCCTTTCTCCTCCTTTCTTCCCATCGTTCCCCATTAAATATGGATGTGTTTAGGTGAGCAAAGTTCCCATTGTCTGTGAATGGGAAGGTGGCCTGTGCCTCTATTGTGTAAATTCATTAACAGCAATAGATAATTAATGGTGTGGCGCTTTCTTTGCCAAATATCTGGCCGGTAACAGGAGACCAGGTGCTTCTTGACAAAGCTGAGGGGGTCATGTCAGCTGCGGTGTTTTCCCACGGAAGGCCGATGAGACGCACCGGGACGGCAGGCTGGCTGCTCAGTGTGGTTTTGCTGTGCGCGGCCTCGGGCTCTGGGCCGCTTCTGCTGTGTCAGAAGCTTAGCGGCGCCTCCTGCTTGGGGCCAGCTTTGAGCGGAAGGCTCTGGGAGTGAACTGGTGGAACACCTCTGCGAGCTGCTCCTGGGGTTTCAGCGCTGGCACGGAGTGTGCATGGTTCACCCACCCTGCACCTTCTGGGGTCCCGGTCGACTCGGGAGCCTCGCTCCTCTGATGGCTCCGTCTGCACTCGCTCAGGTGGACTTTTGCTGGTTGGCTGCTTTTCTGGTGCTTTCTGAACTCTCCTTGCGTAGAGCAAAGAGCACGTAAAGTACACGGCTATGGTCACCAGGCGTGAGATGGGCAAGGAGGCCTCAGGTAGTAGGGGGCTGGCTGGCTGAACTTTTCCTAACTGAAGACAAGAACGAACGTCTTTATCAAAATTACCAGGGACGTTTAATGCCCACATATGATAAAGATTCAACCTGGGGTTGTATACAGTTCTAGTTTAACTGTGTGTTCTCAGTCCTGTTTGCACATGGATCTGAACTGAGCCCCGTCCAGATCTCTCACTTTCTTCCAAGCTCCCTCATGCCTTGTAGCCTTTCCGTTACTCAACACCTGGACATTAGCACGTCTCTCTTGGTCCTCTTCCCTTTCCCCCTCACCGTCCTCCTCTTTTTCCCCTCCTTTCCCCGCCTCTCTGTTTTTTACTATGAGCTGTTTCCACAATACAGCATAGCTATCTGACTATTTGCAGAAAAATTCATCTATTATAACCTACCGCTTTTCCTACGCTAGCCTTGCTTCGGACACATCACTCAAAGGTTTCACCGAGTCGGTTTGGAATAGTATTCGGAATAACGCATCCTCAGTGGGCAAAAGATGAATATCTTCTAAATTCTAAGTATAGAGACACTTTTCTTGCCAAATGAAGCCAGAAAGTAAATTTTGGTTCCATATTTGTTTTATACTCTACTCAAATACTACCAGATGGCAGAA
This sequence comes from Phyllostomus hastatus, assembly GCF_019186645.2. Classification (NCBI taxonomy): domain Eukaryota; kingdom Metazoa; phylum Chordata; class Mammalia; order Chiroptera; family Phyllostomidae; genus Phyllostomus; species Phyllostomus hastatus. The sequence goes on along the minus strand of NW_025334017.1, from coordinate 43,481,894 downwards.
GATTAAAAATAGCCCCCAAATGTCTTCCCACGCCCACCTCATCATAAACAATCCTTCACTGTGAAAACCAAGGGCCTGGTTCATGCACACCGAGCTCATTCCGCTTGCCGTTTGGGGAGGAATTGTAGAGGAGCTACAGTTTCTTGGGTTGAGCCACCTGTTTACCTGACTCCGCAGAACAGCCAGAGCGCTCTCCTTCCCTGTAGGTGCTGAAAGAACCCTGTGGCTTTGGCTACAAAACGTTTTCCTTTGGCGCCCTCTACAGGTTCAAGGTTCTGTCCTAGATCCTGCAGAGGGATGATGACTGATGAAGAGAAACGGCTTAAAAAAAAAAAAAAATTCTGTGGTTTTTGAGTAGCTACTGTTTCGTTTTCCCTGTTTGGTAATGTACAGAGAGTGGGGCAAAAGTAGCTTTACAGCTGTGAGTACGTGAAACAGAGTTTATTCTTGTGCAATTATTTATGTTATTGTGCTGTTTTCTGCACAAGCTGTAAACCTACTTTTGCCCCGCCCTATACCAGGGACACTTGAAACCTGCCAACGACCTCGCACAGCAGCTAAAATAAGATTCTAACTCCTTACCACGGCCTCCTCCAGGCTCTGCGAGTGGGTTGCTCCTTCCCTCTCTCTGATTCTCTCTCTGATTCTCTCTCTTGCTCCTCTTCTCCTCTGGCACCAAATCCACTGTCCACTTCCCTCCAGAGATCCCAAGCTCTTTCCACTCCTCAGCCTCTGCGCCTGCTGCCTAAAACAGTTTCTCCCGGGTCTTCCCGTGGCTGACACGTTCTCTTTATTTCAGACTCCCTCCCCGGTGCGTGATGCGCCTTATTTCCCCCAGAGCACATCCGCCGTCGGAAATGATCACATTTGTTTATCTTTACTGCGTTTCTTTCCCCCGCGCCCCACACGCTCACAAGGTAAACGCCACATCAGGGCAAAGACTACTTTACTACGGTCCCCTCAGTGCACGGCACACACACGACAGTCACTGAGTAAACCAAAGTATTCAGTGCAGGGACAATATTATAACACATCCAAGGCCCCTGGCGAGTTGGCAATGGCTTTGCACACACATGCAAGTTGTATCTATAGAAAGCAGCCTTTTACACCTAAATGCCTTTGGAGAAATCAAAGCACAATACTAATCCTTTACATTTATATGATATTTAACATGGAACTGAGTGCCTTTACGCACATTAGCACATCGAATGATGACAAAGAGGTGGGATCGTCCTTCATTTTCACTTCGGAGAAGAAATGTCCGATTTTTGGAAGCGTCCAGGGGACGCCCCAGAGACGGTGAGCCACCCAGGTGCCGAGAGCAGCACGGAAACCCCAGCTGCAGTGCTGGCGGTTCCCTGGGACCTTGCAGGGGCTGCCCTTCGAGACACAGGAGTGCATGAAATGGCTCAGGAGTGAGGAGCACCTGTGTCACCACTCAGGAGAGCCCCAGCCCACCTGGCACACGAATTAACATTTAACGGGGAAAAGGCAAGCGAAGTCCTGAGAAAATGATGGAACGGCTGGGAAAAGGCGCTTGGTGGCATGCTCCTTGTCCGAGCTCTCGGCTGGACACAAGTGTGTCCACTGAAGGCCATACACACATCAGTACCTTTCTCTGCATTCGCCTTGACTCCCGTTAATAGGTTAGCTCACATGTCACTTAGCATTTTCGGGAAGCAGGGCAGGAGAATGAGCACCCAGTCAGAATACCTGAGCAGCGAGCAGTTTCACGCCACTGAACATGCCGTTTCCAGCAGTAATCAATGAGCCGGTGATGATCGGCTTCCTCAGCCCAAGCTATGAGAACCCATTTCCCCACTTCCCCTACTGCAGGGACTTATATCTGCAGTGTGACAGGGTAACAGCCAAGCTGGGAATCTCTGCCGGCAGCTTGTATGGAGGAGACAGAGCCCCGTGTTTACTTAGATCACCAAGCGCTTTCCACTGTGGGTACCAGATGGGCCCCAAACAGGGCTACCCAGGAGATTCCTCGTCATCCGCAAAGGGGTGGTTTATGTTTTCTCCACTCACCCGAGTCATGGACTTCCCAACCAAACAAGGAGATTTGGTCCAGGGCAGATGCGATGGCCCATATGCGTGTATTTACCAGGTCCCAAGTGCCATTGGAAATACTGAGGAAGCATCAGCATCTCCAGGGTCAAAGCCCCGATTAAAGGGCTCTCGTTATGTTCACCCCAACAAGGCTCAGCCACAGGTAACACCACGGCGACCGAAGCCTCGTGCATTTCAGGTTAAGCCGGCTCTGCATGCGTGACTGAGACCAAGGACACCAGTGCCTTTTTGTCCAGAGTCTCCCTTAAGGCACACACTGTCCCCACCCCTTGGATAAGTCATTCACCCTGCGTGCTCAATGCGTCTGTCTGAAAAGTCATTACAAAATGACATTGTGTGCACAACTAAAATATTAACGACGAGGTATTTGCTAGGTGTTTTCACGGGGTAGACAAATTCTAAGCACTGCTGCTATAATGAGCGTTTTCCTCTCTGTTAATTGCTGGTGACAATATTATGAGCTACCTAACATTTAAAATGCATTCCGTCCCCCTCCGTCAGCTCATTAGTGGTAAGATGGTGGAGATCACTTAGTTATTGGAAAACAGAGGCAGCTAGAAGCACCAGAAGGAGAGTGCTGCTCTATGCTTTCCTCTGGGGCATTCTGAATGTTCCAGCTTCTGGCTAATTAGTCTTCTGTAACCTCGTGGCGAGGTAGATAAGCAGAAACGGGTGGAGTGGAGGTGATTTCTCCAAGATAACTCTGGGAGCGGAGGCAGCCAGGTAGGCAAGCCCAAGTTCGTTAGTGCTCAAGGTCATGCTGTCAGATTTGAGTTTCCCGTGCAGCATTTTCTTTCCTTGCTTAAACACATCCCATCAAACAGTAGGGACTGGAGCCAAAAAAGTGCTAATTAAATCATGGTCATTACACTTGACTAATAGCAAGAGACTTTTAGCTTATCATTTAGCCTTTTAAAAATCCTTTGGGGGAAAAAATACATTTTTTTTTCGTGCTGGGTAAGATAGTGGTTTATGGTATGAACAGACGACAGCCAGGAGAAAAGCAGGATTTGCGTGTGCTTTTAAATGCATTTCTGATCGTTATCTTTACTTCCCAGTAAAGATAAAGTAAGTATAATGGAATTACCATCTCTCCCCCATCTGTAAAATTTAACATAAGCATATATTGTATGTTCTTTGTCTGTGTCTGCTAACTCAAACTGATAAAGGGAATTGTATGGCTACTTAACATGCAACAAATGACATATAATTTAAATCATCCCTATTTGGTCATTGCTATCAAGGTAGAAACTCACTTCAAAACACACAAACATCCATTAAATGAGTGCACCTCACTAGTTATGGTGTGCATTTTTTTAAAACCCCAAGTATCTCTGTTCCTTTACATTTTCCTTTAGCCACTCATATAGGCTTAAAAAAAGTAACTGCCTTATCCCAGAATGTCTGGGAAAATGACTTTCAAACACAGATTTCAGTGTCAATATCCCAAGAGATTCCTCTGAATGCCAAGAAATGGAAATATTCTCTCTTACTTCTGAAAAACACCCAGAGACTATTCTTTTTGGTTTTATCTTTCCCTTCCTTTCCTTTCCTTTCCTTTCCTTCCCCCCTCTGAGTTGGGAGTGGATAGAGACTAGTCTTTCCCCAGGATAATTCTAATCACTTTTCGAATGACCGGTTAAATCCAGCCATCCTAGCCTGTAGGCACCTCTGCCCTGCAGTTGCAAAGAGAGACCTGACGTCTGATTCAGAGAGCGAGTTGTAAAATGATTGTAGGGTGTGTGCTTTGCAAGGCTGAATTATGAATGTGCTTCCCTTCCTATCCGGTAATGGCACCTGACTGTTATCAGTGGGTCAGCGCATAATCGGATGAGAGCTGGGAAGACTGGGAGGACGTTCCTTCAGGAGCAGCTGCTGCAGTGTCATGCTAAGTAGGACAAATGCATTAGTCACATTTATACCTTGATGATTGATGGCATTTTAGGAGCTCATCAAAAATAGGTGAAACCAAGCCAAAATGGGAAAGATTTTTAAGTGTATCCCAAATTCCATGCTGCTGGCAACATGTAATCAAAGGACACTGCAACAATCATGCTGATGTGACATTTCACTGTTGTCTAAATATTTCTTAGGATGCTAATTTATTCGTTTCACAAGTGAGTCTATTCCGTTGGCCCTACATGTGTTTATTTTCAGAACATAAGAGACACAGCATCCGTCTCAAACCTTCTCTCTCACCAACAAATGGGCACAATATTGATTCCCCGAGGGCCCGGCAGGTCCAGAATAGGCAGCTGGACAGTGTATCAGTCCACTTGACGTATCGATTTGGAAGCATGTTCTTTGCTCGCTCTGGGCTGGAATTCACGGTAACAGAAACTGAAGGCTGGTGAATTTGTGTGATCTATCTGTTTACACCTCACTTAGCAAGAGGGTGGGTTCTGAACATAATTTCTCCCCCGGCATTTTCTTGGGGCTTGAGTCTAGGAATGCTGCTGCTTGACCCAGCCAGCCCCAGCGGAGCGGCGGATGCCAGCAGATCCTGCCCCGCACCTCCCCAGACAGCGTAATTGGATTTACACACTCACATTTTGTCATGTGAGTTTTGTTTATGAAGGACTATTTTAAGAAGTCAGCTCACTTAAGCAGCACTTCAGAAGCCAGCTTTTCTCACTGCAAGGTTTTTTTCACAGTCAGCCCTGCGGGGTAGAGGAAGAATGCTGAGTGGATTAATTAACCGTTGGGGTACCAGACATTCCGAGGGAGGCCTGGCCACATCCCGGTAGGAACAAAAACCATTCTCCCAGTAAATGCAACTATGTGACCACCTTCTCAACCAATGAACTGGGATTATAACTCAGTGTGATGTCAGATAAACCTGCAATGCATTATTCCGTTGATAGCTCCGTCTGGACTCTGATTGGTGTGTCTGTGATCTGAGTTTTGGATTTCATTTACCTAGATCATGTATGTAACATGTGCAGTGCCTTGCACATTCATTAGTTACTGGGGTTTTCTATCCCTCCTGCCCCACTACCCAAGTTTTTTTTTTTTTGCCTAAACTCTTTGTTCATACCCCCCAAATGCTCCTAAGTCAGGAAACCATAAAATTATTCATGGTGAAGACATGGGCTCGGTGTGAATTTAAGTCATATCAATGTTTTGGGTTTCTGAAAAAATGACAATATCGTTCCAACTACTGTCTCTATAGAAAGTGCTGACCAGCATATAATTTTCACGTCAACCAAGAACGGTTTTTTGAACCAAGTTGTAAACAACACACCCTTGTCCTGTGGCAGCTGGTTTTCCAGTTGACTGGAGTGAACCATTTCAGAGTATTTCCTTCTGTGTGTGTGTGTGTGTGTGTGTGTGTGTGAGAGAGAGAGATTACATGCTGAATACACATGATTGCTTATCACCTAGAGATGACTAAGCATTAGGGAACGCATAAGCAAACGACAGGTATTTGTTTAACTCAGAACACGGGAAAAAGAAATGCAGCATAAGAAATTTAACAGAACAGGAGGACCAACGAAAGGGAAGAACGCCAAGAGGCCTGGGGATGGACAGAAGGGATCTGGAAGAGATGGGGGGGGTGGCCTCAAATCTGCGGGGGTGCTGCCATGAGGGAGACAGGCCAGTTATTGTACGTGTGTCCCCCTGGAACAGAATAAGGACCAATGGGTGGTCGCTCCAGCATCCGAGATTTGGGTTCATCCGAAGCGGAGTCTCTGTAACAAACAGACCTGCCCAAGGGGTTGCTTCCCGAAGCGATGAGCTCCCTGACGAGGGGTTCTTCGAGGAGACGCTGTGACAGGGTGTCCAGACTTTGGCGTCTCTGGGCCACACCGGAAGAAGAAGAATTGTCTCGGGCCCCACATTCAATACACTGTGACACATAATAATTACAAAAAAAAATCTCATAATGTTTTAAGTAAATTTACGGTTTGGTGTTGGGCTGCATTCACAGCCGCCATCCGGAGCCCAGTGCGGCCGGAGGGCCGCAGGTTGGACAGCCCTGCCAGCGACCCACAGGGACGGCCTAAAGGAGATTTCATGCAGGGAGGGCTCTTCCTCAAGTTCAGTGGAAAGCCACTGGCTGCACCTCCAAGCCTCCACGGCCACCTTGCAAGGGAGCAAATGGAGAGGGCCAAGAACAAGAGGCCAAGATGGCCCAGAGTCTCTGACAGCTGAGTCAACGGCCCTATCAGAGGCTCCCCTGGAATTCCTGTCCAACAGTGCCGCTTATATTTGGGGGACCAGAATCCTGACACCAGGCCACGCCATCTGGAAGAGAGGATGGCAAAAGTAGGTTGGACCGCGCTGCCCACAGAAGCCCGGGATGGCATTAGGAAGAAGGAGAGAATGAGACTGAGAAGGTCTATTAGTCAACAGATGTGTGTTGGCTGCTCGTGGGACACCAGGTTCTGTGTCCTGCACAGCCGAGGGCAGTTGTGGTGATGAGGCCGATACTTGAGGGACGGAAGGAGGGAGTGTGTGACTCGGGTGCAGAGGGGGCAGGTTTGTACCTGGCTCTTTGAATGCTTCTGGAACACAGCATTCAGAAAATATTTTATGTCAAGGCAAGTGTTGGGCTGCTTTTAGCACAGATCTCTAAAGCATGAAAACTCAAAGCTGCAGTAGATTTTTTTTTTTTTAAGAAAGATCAGACTCCAAAAGATACTGTAAACGGGCATGGACTTGCCTTTCTAGCGAAGAATGTGAAAGTACTCCAGGGAAGACCTAAGGTGTCAGTTGTGCACCCATCACCTCATCACAAACCGACTGCACCCCAGTCCTGATAGCTAGGTCACATGGTGTGCAGGGGCATCTGCCTCGTGTTGGCGAAGGACAGGCTGGTCGGCAGTCCTGAGCACTCCCTGTCGCTCTGCCTTCACGGGGACCCTGGCTAAAAACTGCGTAGCTTGACTTGGAGCTCCGGCAACCCACCCCCACACGAGGGAGGACAGACACGGTGCTTGGACAAGACTCCAGTCCCTCGTGGTGCCGCACTGCCACACGCTGCTTTCCCCCATTCAGAGAAATGTCATACTGCTCCCCTGTGCCCACCAGGCTACGGGCCCCTTGAGGTCAAGGGTTTTGCGATGCTCATCGTTGTGTCCCTAGTACCTGGTGTAGCACCTGGCCCACGGGGAGTTCTAAACGCCATACTTTTAAATGAATGAATATTACGTGACTGTCTCCTTCCCTCCTGACTTCCCCCCGCCCATGCACACAGCCACGTGGCCGTCAACAGGAAGTGAAACGCGAGTGAGAGGACAGAGGTCAGTTCCTCTGGTCCATGCGGGAAGGCGCGCACCGAGAGCTGCCCCAGGAGCTGCCCCAGGAAGCCACACGCGGGGCTTCGGCCCCACATGTGTTAAAGGAGTCATCACGGATAACAGGAAGAAAACGTCAAGTGATTATTCGGATTATTCAAGTCAAAAAAAATTAGAAGAAGAAAATACAAAATAAAGGGAAAAAATATGGACTGAGATTATTCATAATAGGTATTTGCCCATTGCTGAAAATTTTAAAGAGATCCAGCCCATCCTTCCAACGTAGAGTCCAAGTACTGGGGCGGGGCTCGCCCTCTCATTGGCTTCAGCCCTCTGGCTGTGAACCCCACCACCACCGCACTCCACACCTCTTTGCTCGGGGGTATACCCAACGTTACTCCTTTGACCTGACCTCTCTGTGGCGCCCCCTTCCGGTTGCCGGCGGATGTTCACCTTCTGGCTTCACACGTGTCCAGCCGTGGGCAAGGGTTGCCCCCACCCTCCTACCTGACTCCTGGCACCGCCCAGCAGCCAGGCTGGCCTGCCTCACTCCCGAGAGGAAGACGTTCAGCAGAACGCATTGACTTTGCTGAGCGCGGTGACTGGGTGGTCGCTCCGTCCATGGTTGCCTGCAGCTGAAAACCGATCACCTAAAGGCCAGTTGGCCCCGTAACAGGACCAGTCCGTGTGTAGGCTGCCTAAAAGCCAAACAAGGCCTGATTTTGGATGTGGGGACCTGAGGCAGTTAACTACAGCAGACTCCATGAAGTCCAAAAAGATGGCACCAGCTCTTCTGTTTTCAGTTTTGTGAATCATTATTCCACTTCCTTCATTTTTCTACAATCAGTTCAAGAAACAGAATCAAAATCAATAAGGACAAACTGTTTTCTTCTAAATTCAAAGTCCAACTCCCCCTATACTTGGGTGAGCCTTCCTCGCCTATGGGTGGTGGGCAGCTCACCTAAGAATAAGTGCATGGCCCCAGGCGGTCAACATCAAATGAACAGGATTCCTCCTCTCTTCATGAGAAACATGCAAATCGAAGTAAGGGCTTTGGAGCCAAGTGAAAGGGAACCCTGAACTCCCACGGCCACGAGATGAAGTGCCTCCTGAACCCGCACCCCTCGCTCGCCTCCCCCCAGCCCTGGCCCGTGTTTACGTTGCGAAGGAAGCCGCTGGCTTGAACTCAGATGAGGATATATGCGAAGACCTGAAGGAGGAAGGGGGGTGGTCAGGTAGGATTGGAACGAGGGTTTCCTTACTTGTTCCTGTTGCTAACCCATGTGCTCTCTGAGGACCAGCACTGCCCTCTTTGCGTGTCCCTGGCATCGACTCGGGCACATCACAGGGGACACTCGCAGAAGAGCTTTCCTGAGTAAGTGCCTGCACAGTCATCACAGTCATCTTAGCACCCACACTGCCGCTTCCCTTTTCAGAGTGAGGGCGCTGAGCTCATGGCAGTTACATCACTTCCCTTTGGTCCTACGGCTCGTAAAGGATTCTCAGCCACATCTGTCTCATTTCAAAGCGGCCCCTCAATTTGATGGTCCTTGAAGGCTACTTTGTGTCAATTAACGCTGCTAGTTTCAGAGGCAATGCGTTAAAAGGAATGAAGAAGGAGAAAAATGAAATCAGTATTCTGAACGGTGGCAATGCTCATGATTACATTACTGCTTCATGGAGCTGGGGGCAGCACACGCGGCTGAAAATAGCACCTCGTCCTCACACGGAAAGACCGACCTCGGATTCTACCTCCAACACCACGCAGCTCTCTGGGCAGACCACTCAACCTGCGGTGGCCTCGAGGTGAATTCCTCACTGCTCGAAAATTCGATCACTGCGAAATGACTCTTGAGCTTCCTCAGGCTCTAAGACGTTTTTATTCCCTTGAGTTATAATGAATGGGAACGTGGGGATGTCTGTGTTTTCCTGGTGGGTTTGTCTCCTTACATCGGCTAATGACAAATCTCATAGCAAACATGGAACTTGCTGAGGTCTGTGACCTCTGGAAAGGAAGGCAAAAGAGAAATAACGATGCAGCGAATGCCGAGAGAATTCTGTCTTTGATTGTATTTAATATTTAATTCCTCCTAGTGGTTTAATTACCTCGGACACCGCGAGTTGTAAAATTGTGTGCCATTTCACTCAGCTGATTTGTTTGCAAGGAAATAGCGACTGAGATATTTAATTGACAGACAGTCTCTTTCTTCTGAATATTTAATTATGACTCCGTGGCGCTTGTCAGAATCGCCTAGCTGGCTTTTTCCTAATGTGCGTGGCAGCTGTGATCCACAAGCCATTTTCTGCCAGTGTTACCCAGAAGTGGCCGAGCTGGGCACTCATGCAGCCCTAGTGTCCCCGACTGGGAGGCTGGCTTTTGTGGTTTCCTCTTCGTCGTCTGCAGACCCCAGCAAACAGACACCGCGGCCTCCAGGAACTCCCTTAGGCCTGCCATACATTAGTCATTCCGTCTATAACAAGACGCTGTCAGAACCTCACCATTTATAAATATTAAAGGAGTTGATGAATGTGAAAGAGTTTTGAACCGACACCAGGAGCCAAGCCGTGGGCAGCGGTAGCGTTGTTTCTGAAACGCACGTGGGTCTGGTGTGGCCGCACAGCAGGCGGCTGCCTTGCTCTGCCATCGGGGTGGGAGTCTGCCAGAGGCAGGTGGGCTGTCCGCGGGCCGACCACCCCAGCGGAAGGTGAAACGGGAGGGCCCTGCCACTTCCGAGACTAAAGGTCATTGCACATTGCACACTGCAGGCGGAGACTGCTCCTCGGGAGGAGAGGATGCCCCCCAACTTTCAGGCTACCCATTGCTTCTGTGTTGCCTTCATGCACAGAAACATCAGTCCTTAGGAATCAGCCCATAGTCATGCATCTAGAACACTCTTCTAAGGAAGGGAAGCCATTTTGCCCTAAATGCTTACATGTCACCCTACAGCTGGCCACAACAGAGTCTTTCCTTAAGCAAAGTTCTTCCCGACTTGTGGAAGGTGGGGACAAATTCTCATTTGCCGTCCTGCAAAAACAGACCTTGGTTCAAGGTACTTTGGTTGTAAAAAAAAGTTGAAGAGATCATCTTAATAAGCCAGTTCAGGCTGATTCATCAGGGAGGCCTGCCTTTTTCCACCCACCTGACCCCACTTAGCTTTCTTCCTGTCTGGCGAGCAGAGGCAACGGCACCTGCACCAGGCGGCACCTGCACCAGGCGGCACCTGCACCAGCCGTCTGGGCCAGGGGCGGGCCTTGGGGGTGGAAGCCACACAGCAGGATGGAGGGCCACAGAGAAAGAAGAATCCTAGAACCCTGAGAATACTGCGAAGTCACCATACGGGCCCTGGACTGCTCGATAATTGTTACGTGACGTAAACTAGGCTCCAAATGTGTTTGGTCCACTGTTATTTTCGTTCTCCATTACCAACTTCCAAATGCAATTTCTAATCAATACCGGCTGCAAAATGTATTCATGGTGCATTGCCCAATAAATTAACATTGACTGCTCCTTGAGATAACATTGCAGCTCCTCTCTTGTATTTAATGATCTAATCATCTAAGACAAACAAAGCCATTTTCATTTTGTGGTTCATTTATTTATTTATTTTTGCTCTATACTTGAGATTCGGGGACCAGAAAGACCTGCCTCAGATGTTGTTTCATCTGATGTATAATTTATAGCGCTAGAACAAATGCCAGGCAGTTATTACGGCTGGAGAAGGTCTGTGGGACTCCTTCCCAAAGGAAGTGACAGGCACCTTCCTATTTATAACTCTTTGAAATTGTACCAGGCCCCGTGGGACTGAGAAGCCATTCCTGGAGGTGCTCAGCAGAAGCCAGATGCCCTCATCAGGGATCTGGGGCAAAGGGGAAGGGGTTGAACTTAATGACTTCTAAAAGTCCTTCTGATTTGAAGCTTACAGCTCTGTGACTCTTGACATTATGAATGATTGCTTAGATGTAGGATAATTGAATTCCAAAAAGGAGAGCAGTTCAAGAAACCTCCTAAGTCTCCGAAAGGAATGCTGGACGTGGCCCCCCGCACCTTGCCCTCATCCCGGGTCTTGAGCTCGGTGAGCCCAGGGAGCTCTATTCCATCCCCGCCGTCGCCCGAGCCAGGGAGCCCAGCGGTGTCCCTGTCGCTTCTCCCTCTCTCAGTCCTCCTGGCCAATCAATTGCAAGTTCCTGACAAATCTGCCTCCTGAATATCCCCACAACGCTCCACTTTTGTCTCTGCTCCTGCCTCTTTGGTGCAGGAGACGCTGTTCCTCATCTGAATCGCAGTAGCCTTCCTGTGTCCACTTTCGACCTTTCCAGTCTGCTGTTCGCAGTATCACCAGGGGGGTGTTTTTCTTATGATGAGGAATTAGAGCCTACCAGTAAACGTAGCTGACATTGCTCTCCTGACAAAGATGGAACTCCCTCCTGGGACCCACCTTTTGAATCTCACCTCTGTCTCGCTCCGGTGGTGCCATTCTTCGTCTGTCTCCAGCAGTCCTAAAGTCACGGTGACCTACATTCAGATCCTTGAAGGACCCATGGCCTTTCCTGCCTCTGAGCTGTCTGACTTTCCCTCCCTCCTCTGCCTGAGGTGCTCTTCCCTCATTTTCAGCTCAAGAAAACCTTCTCGGGGAATCTTCCTCTGCCCTTGCTTTGGCCCCAACTTATGCCCATTCTTAAATCTCCCCTACTCTTCACAGAAAATTTATACCTGTGTGTGTGTGTGTGTGTGTGTGTGTGTGTGTGTGTGTGTGTTGGTTCTGTGTCTTTCCTACCTGATAATGAGTGCAATAAAAATAGGGAATGGGTCTGATTTGCTTGCTCGCCACGATCTTCTCAGCATCCCATATTTGATAAATACGTACTCATGATTGAGAGAGGGAAGAAAGGAAGGGGAGAGGGAGGGAGGGAGGAAGGGAGGGAATCACCCAGGGCTGGTATTCAGGGCCAGGTGGTAGTTGTGGCTTCTTTAGAGGATGTATGACAGACAGTAGCCTTTTAATGTCCAAGAAGGTGAGACAAACTTGGGTTGGACCGGGGTTCAGGTTACTGCTTCCACCAGACTTCTGGCCTGTTTTTCTCTGGCTCAAATCCTGGGTAAGGCTAAAAACTGCAGTGCCAGCTGCTGAACAGGCATCGTACCAAGAGGAGACAACCCAATGGGTCTGCCAGTTTGTAACTCCAGTGATCCTACACAAAATCCTTATGCCAGTGTGATGCTTTTCCTTTGTTCTGGTAAAGAAATATAAATATATATACTCGTGGCTTCCACAGTATTTAATAGATGGTATCATTAAAGAGGAGAACAGCAATTTCATTAAACATAGTTACTCTTACGGCTTCTTAGAATGACTCTTGATAAGGCTGAGTTATCAAATAAACATATAGAATCTGTTGACCTCATAAAGAGGAAGTTGACACAAGTATTGAATTAGATAGATAAATAGATAGATAGATAGATGATAGATAGATAGATAGATAGATCAGACTGAGATAGATATGCCATTGTCAGGGATTTGGGGCAAAAGGGAAGGGGTTGAACTTAATGAGTTACAATTCCTTCTAATTTGAAGCTTATAGCTCTGTGACTCTTGACATTATAAATAATTGCTTAGATGCAGAATAATTGAATTCTAAAAAGGAGAGGAATTCAACAAACCTCCTCAGTCTCAGAAAGGAGTGCTGGTCCCCATAGATACACATGATTGAGTAGGATTTTTGAGTCCTGCTCTCATTCATGTGTCCACTCAATTTTGGGACAGGTTCTGGGAGGAATAATGAATAACATTAAAAAGTAGGATATATTCAAAAAATTAATATGCTTCATCTACACATTTCCTATCAAATTTTAACCCTAGTTTGTTTGAATATCTCAATGGCAGGGAGCTCACTCCATCCCAAGCAGTTCTTTGCCTTTTCTGTGACAACTCTGCTCCTAGAGAGTGTGTGGTGTCATCAGGAGAGGCCGCTGCTGTGTCTGCACGTACAAAAGGCTGTCACCGCCTAAGGCACCCAGTTCACCACTTTTGTTCAGGTCTGCTTGACCATGACTTTCATCACCGCTGCCATCCCCCTTTCTCCTCCCTTTGCATCATCCCCGTATGAGTTCCTGGTGGCTCTGTAGTTTACGGAGGTAGAAAGAAGGTGTCATTCATTTTGACTGGAGACACCGAGAGAGATGTCACCGTGGAGGTGGCGGGCAAACTGGGAATTCCAGGCTGAGACTCAGAGATACCAACAGAAGGGCATGATTATAAGGTTAGAGCTCCACTGCTGGAAGAGGAGCTGCCCACGGGCATGCCCTTCGCTCGAACCTTCCGCAAACGTACACTCTTACCTTTCCTCCCCAAGAGGAGAAGGAGGTGCTTTGGCTAAACCAATGAGGATGGGTGCTCCAGAGTCAGAGTGTCTGGGTTGAGACCCAGATCGTGCCCCTTGTTAGCTCCCGACCTGACAAGGTCCTTCCTCTGTGAGCGCCGTTCCCTCCTCTGTAAAGCGGGGACAGTTGTGGCCCCACGTAGAAGGGTGGAGTGAGCACTAACAGAGAGGATGCAGGTGAAGTGTTGGAACGGTGCCTAGCGCATAAGTGTTACCTATTATTATGCAGCTGGTAGTGGAAACGCCATTGGAGGCAGAGACCCCATTCCCTCACTTTGCTGCTGTCTCTCTGGCCCCTAGCCTGGAGCCTGGCGCATCAGTAGTGCTCCCTGAGTAATTACTGAGTGAATGAGCAGAGCTACCGGGGAGAGGGGCTCGGCCAAAGTGAAAAAGTTGGCAGCGGGTTCAAGCCAAGGCAGTGGCCAATAGCCTGATTAATGAAAGTGTGTGCCTTTGGGGTTTCCAAAGGATCTGATGGAAAGCTGAAAGAATATGTTTAATATAAACATCATTTCTCCAAAGTGGTGTATTTGACCAAAAGGAAAAGAAAAAGAACAACTTCTCTGTCTGTGAGTGTTCTCTTTGACCTTTAAAAGAAATAGCAGCGGATGCACACAATATTGGAACTCCACGGAGTCACTATGTTGATGAAGTGCTGGAGGAGAACATGTATTTCAAAGCCCGCTTCTTCCCCTTGAACCGACACTTACCCTGCATGACCCACTCGGAGCGCGCTCATACAAAACAGAAAAAAATGCTTGGGGTTTGTAATGCAATTTGTGTTTTTAGTTTTCTGGCATTTAATGTCCCGAATGGTATAATAACCTGATTTTAGAGTGCAAATCCCTAGCCGTGCTGCTTGTCTGACCAGGAAGCGTGGCCCTGAAAGGTTTCTTGCCCTCCAAACACTGGCAGGCTGTGTCCTGAGCTGAGCATTTCCTAGTGGGATTCCTTTTCCTCTTACCTGGCAAACTACTCTGTCACCATTGCTAAAACTCTGAAGAGCAAAAGAGATGAACGGTTATCAGGCAGTGACTGCTAATTGGCTCCTCCACCTGATCCTGGTGGAGAGTGGAAACAGACCCCCTGTTGGTGGTCTCCAGTGAGATCAGCGCCCCCTGGTGGCTGCCCCCACAGTCCTCAGGAGAGGGGGCAGCTCTTCCAGCCCACCCAGCGCCTGCTCCCTGGCTTCCCAGCATTCCCCTTCCCAGATCATCAAGGGAGTTATGCAAACGATATTTTCCGCATTTTCTGAAGTTCAAAAGCCAACGTAACTGTCCACAGAAACACTCAGGGTGGGCGCAAGGAATCCCCACCCGAGGGCCTCCAGTCCTCGGGTTCACTTTCTAGAATCACAGGCATTCTGAGTTCGAAGGCATGCTCAAAGCCACCAAAGGCTGCTGTCTGTCTCCAGTGTCCTGGATAGGGGCAGGACAGGGACTCTTACGGCTAAAGAACTTTAGAAGGAATCAGGAAGTAGCTTACGCACCATTGTGTGTCCTGCCAGTTCTAGCTTTTGGGGGGACAGCTTCTGAGCTGCATATAAGTCAGCAAGTCAGCCCCTTCCCTGCTGCAAACCTAGCATGACCCCTTTTCATCAAGCTGGTGTCCCTGCCACGGCCCACAAGCTCCACCCCTGCCCTTCCACCTTCCTCCTCCCTGGCTCCCGCCACTCTCTCCAGTGCTCCCTCTGCTCCAGCTCACTCTCTCCTAGAGACCCTTGGAGCAACCGCTCCCGGCCTTACCACGAGCCGTTGCCCCTACCCCCCAGGATGCCCCTCATCCAGAGACCCACATGCTTCACCCTCCAAGCTGGCTGCCACCTTCTCCATGACAGCATGCACCCTGAAGCTCTGGTTTCCATTTGTAACCTCTCTCCCACATGGCATCACCCCCCATTCCTCCTCCCTTGACCTTGCTCTACTTTTTAAAACACCACTTTTACCTCCTACCATCCCCAATAAGGCGCTTAGCTGTAGTGCCAGTGAGGCAGGCACACAGATAGAAAAGGTGTGTCTGTTTTTCACCAGAGTGTCCCCGGCATGGAGGGCAGGGCCTGGCATGCCATAGGTCCTCAGGAGAGAGCTGTGCGTGATGACGGAAGGAATGAATTTCCATTAGTAACTGGGCCGTGATGTGTGTCCTCCTTCTCAGGCGAACACAGGCTTCTCACTCAGGTGTTGGGATTGAAAACAGAGGCTTTGGGGGAGAGGCCGCACATTTGGAATCAGCGGCCTTGGATGAGTGTTTCGGGCCCGGGCCCCGCCCCCTGGCCCCGCCCCCTGGCCGTGCGTGTACACCTGTCTTCTCACCTCTCGAGCCTCACGTTTCTCAGCTGAAAGTGGGTGTCATCACCCCCATACTGACCAGTTATTGTTAGGAATGAAATATTCTTTATAAAGCACCAGGTACCTAGGAGAAAATTAATTAATCTATTATCTCTGCAATGGCGACAGCTGGATAAAGCTATATGTCAGGAATTGTTTAAAGATCAAATAGCCAACATTAGAGAGGACGCTACGTGTACCTGAAGTGAGTTTCTACGGTCCCTGTGAAGTGGATTAGCTCATATCGTATCCATCGTCTGTTCAGTTTTTGCCTTTTCCTTCAGCAGGGCGATTGCTGTGAATGTCTCCTGATAATGGAATATATAGTTTCCACTATTTCTTTGGACACCTGCATGGTTTGCTCACCCTTCTGGGGCCTCTGCTCAAATATAACCGTATCCGAGGTGCCTTCCCCGGCTGTCCCTGAAGGAGGCAGCTCCTGCCCCCTCCCATTGCTTTCTTCTCTCAGTCAGCTACATGTTTCTCCATCACACTTTTCGCCAGTGCACAGGAGATGCTATAGTTTTTTTTTTACTTATTTGTTTATGGCCTGTGTCTCCATAGGGTGAAAGAGGGATTAGTCTGTTTGTCAGCTGACATGTGGTCAGAGCTGTGCACTTACTGATTTGCAGTGACTGCTCTTTATTAAGCAATTGCCCAGGAATATAGTTCGAAGGCTCACACATATGGCCCGTGTCTCGCCCAGCAGCACGCACTGCAGGTAGGATGCCCACACGCCGCGGTGTGTGCAGGACACCCCAGGTTTATGCCGTCTCCTTTCACTGCCAAGAGCATCCCAGTTTGCAAAGCAATGGCATTCTCACAATAGCTACGGAGTCCAAGAGAGTTAGGTACGACACGAAATTCCTCATTAAAGGACTGTATCATCTAGATGAGAAAGAAATTGCTATTGATAGTAACAGCGAACATGTATTGAATGCTCATCATTGGCCAAGAGCCGCATGTAATTACCTCTCTCACGCACAGCCACCCAGGAAGCAGGCCCAGCGATTATCCGCATTTAACAAGGAGGCGTGGGAGGCTCAGAGAGGGGGAGTCCGTGTCTCCCCTTCCCACAACTAGTTACAGGCAGAGCTTCCTAAGGTTTTAGAATTATTTTAATCCCACACAACTCCCTGAGAAGAACATTCCCTTAAACATACTGTGGGATAAAATTACTTGTGATGAGTTGAGAAAAAAGAATCCCAGAAGCAGACCTTCGTGCTACTCGGTCAGAGTGCCGGGGCGGGACTTTTCTATTTGTGAACACCCTTCATCTTACGGCCGTCCTGGCAGGTTCACGGTCCCACTGATGAAAATCGGGGAAGTAGACTGAGCTGTGTTCAGCGGTGGGATTAGGATATAAATCTAAAATAAGCAAATTTATGAAAAAAAATGGTGAACAGGATGGTTTTAGGCATGAGTCACCGTGGGCTAGAGACATCTTATGTTCCTGGCTTCTGTTATATTTTTATACCTAATGTGTCACAAAGTGGATATAGCTCAGCACTGCAGACCCAAACACACTGCGCTTACTCAGAACCACCGTGTACTTCCATTTTAGAGGAACACTTTATTGGATTCAAACATTAAATTAATACGCTTGGAAGAGAAGGAATAAACTGAGCCCTTGTTGACACATTAGCTCACGTTTGTCCCCTGCTACAAGCAGATGTAGGCCAAGATTTGCCTACTGAAAACTGCCGTTTTCAACCGCTCTGTTCTCTTGTCCTCGTCAGAGGAAGGCGTGCTGGGAGACCACTCTGCCCTCCAGACCTGAAAACGCACAGTTGAGAAACTTCACAAAGTTATTCCATGTAGAGCTGACTGTGTCTCTTTACATGGACTGTTTGAATTGGGCTGCTCAAGTTGGACCTAAGGAACGCTTTGGTTTTTTTTTTTTTAATCTTTCTTAGGTCCATGGGATATTCCTTTGTAACAATACACACCTTTTTTTGTAAGTAAAACAGAAGATAACATGGGCTTCCTTGGGGAAGTCAGGACTAAGAGCTCAGTGAGTCGGGAAAACACTGCAGTTTTACTGTACTTAGCCAACTCCAAACTGCTGCTCTCTGACAGAAAACAAGCTCTTAGGACGGTGCTATTTTCAGCTCCTAACTAATGATGAATCAAATGGTTTCTTCAAACCCAAAGACCCAATAGAATTCGCCATAGTAACCATGGCATTATAGGACACCTCCTTCATGCTCCCACCAGAAACTTCCTTAGGAGCTGCTGCCACCACCTCCCTGACACAGCCATCTGCTGTGTAGCAAGGAGGAGGAGGTGGTGGGGGGCGCCGGTGAGAAGGCAGTTCTGATTTGTGCAAATCACTGGGAGAACGGAGTCTCGGGGCAGAGACCTATGGGTAGAAAATCATTTCCTGTGGTTTTCACCCTAATCTAGCAGTGGTTCAGCCCAAGAGCAACCCAGTGGAGCAAGACTAGAGCTTTATAACAAGGAGCCCTCTCCCCTTGCATGCACTGCAGGGTCCCCCTCCCTGGAAGAACTGTCGCCTGCCTCTTTTCTCGGCCAACTCCTCCTCTTTAGGGTTCATTGAACTATTTCACACCCAGAGTGGTTTCCCTTGAACGACTTGACCTACATGGAAGTCCCCACCGGCTGCCCCATCAATGAGGAAGGGAACTGGGTTATCCTATCTGCCACTGGAATCTAAATCAGTGCCTAGGTCCTATTTGGGGCTCAGTAAGTATTTACAAAACGAATGAAGAAAGGATGAAACTACCTATGAGATAGTTATCATCGTCATCTGAGGATCCCGATGGCACAAACGAAATTCATTAATGAAATCATTTGCTCAACAAATACTGGGGGCTGACTACATTAGTAAGGTTCCATCCTCCAAGAGTCTGAGAGGGAGAGCGGTGTGCAGGAAGCCTGCTAGGGAATGCTGCTGGGATCAGCGCCCATGGGAAGGGGAAAAAGTGGAAATAAACAAAGGGACAAGTTGGGCTGTGATGCCATTTCAGCAGAAAGCTGTGCGTGCCATGGGGAGTTCTGCAGCTGGGGTGAATGTCCTGAGATATCCAAGCTGGAGTTACGAGCATTTACACTTCCATGCAGAATAGATCGTGACCTTCCACGACCTTCGGTGAGAAGGCTCTCTTCAGCTCCTTGGAGGAGGCTGAGAGCTGAGGGCTCTGTGCCAGCACCGGTCCTAGGAGAATATTCTCTGGACACGTTTCCCAAAGGAAGATGTGGTGGTCCAGCCAAGGACCCAGCACGGTCCACCCCTCGTGCCGCTGGGACCTGCTTCCCCCAGGTTCTAAGAGCGGTTCTTCCACATTCCCGAGGGCCTGTCCTTGTTGTGGGCACTTAAAAGGGATAAATGAAAGTCCCCACTACTGCAGCTGGTCCTGTGTCCCCAGCTGGTCTACACTGCCTGCCTTCTCTTTCTCCCACATTCCCCTTGCCCTCAGCCAGCACCTCTGCTGGTCTTGGTGGTTTACCTGATGGCATGACCCAGAGTCTCACCTTTCCGGGGTCTCCACTTCCAGTTACTATGCCTTTCTCAGGCCAGGGTAGAGCCCTACCTGGAGGGGAACCCTTCCTGTCCACTGGTTTCTCGGCACGAGGAGCCCAACATGCCGTATTTCGTGGTTACCAGGACTCCCGCTATGTCACCTGGCCCAGGTGTCCAGCCTGGGGGAAGCCGGAAGTCTAAAGCTGCAGGGCCCAGGGCTTCAGGCTCTGTAATCCCAGGCTCCCCAAATAGCTCTTCGGAAGTAGACACCCCCGCTACCTGGTTTCCCAGATTGCTGCACTGCACCTACCAGGGATACAAAGGCATGGGGAGGCCTTTGATTTAAAGTGCACACTGAATTCTGGAGGGCAGGCACCCCCCATTCTTGGACAGTACCAGGGTGCCCCCTCATTCTGGGAGTGGGGTATGCGATGCCGCCATGGAGCCCGCTGTCTCAGGCCCACCCCCAAAACCCCCTCCAACACAAAGGACGCCCCTGGGGCTGGCACGGCACGATGGGAGACGCCCACAGTGTTCTCCCGAAGCCAGACCCTCCTACACACACCTCTCCCCCAAGGCAGAATGAAACTACCCCAGGCTCAGACTGTCACCCCCATTTGTAGACTTCTGAAGCTCAGCCTGGAAGCAGAAGCACCCCGAAAGGCAGCCAACCCAGATCCCCAGCTCTCCTTCGCCTTCTGTGGCAGGGATAAGGGTGTGGCTGCAGGTGGCAGTTCCTTGGGCGCCCTGCCTGTGCCCTGACCAGGGGCCCCTCCCGCGGGGGAGCCATTCCCTGGAGTCTCAGGGGCCCCGCAGACTCGCGGCCTCCTTTCTCGCCACATCCATAACACGCTTTAGATGCAGTGCCCGACAGGCCCGAGACAAAGAGGGAGGAGAATCGAATCAGTGCCCACTTTGGTCTCCAAAACATATCTGATTTGCCTGCCTGTGAATATTGATGACCTCATTCCCGGCGCAGGGCTGCAAAATGCCCGATATTCTTTCCTGACTGCCGGCCACGTAGGGGACATTAATTCACTTTTTCATTCAGCGAACATTTATCATGCACTTGCCATTGCTAACGGCGAGACTCAGGGGGGTGTCATTAAGACTGTGGCTCTTCCAACGTCTACTTCCTTTGTTCACATCTACGTTTTCTGTTATATGTGTCACGATAGGACACGTTGTTGCCCAGGTAAAACCTATACTAGGTCGGAATTGCAGCTTACACTGGGGTTAGCCTTTAAAGCTAGCAACTGAGTCCCCCCAAAAATGCTCAAAACAAAAAAGCTAGTGAACAGATGTATCATATCTCAATAATCCAACAGGGCCAAGTTTTCCCACAGTGCAGTCGAGCTCCAGATGAAGTGGCCGGCTTGTGCTGAGGGACCCTGACGCGTGAAGAGGATGAAACTTCGGTCCTGGCGGCACACCCAGGCCAGGGGGGTGGGCTCACTACTGGGGGCCACACACCTGAAACAGACTGCTCCTCCTCTGGTCAGCGAGGCCAGGAGGGCTCCTGAGCGGGGAGCACAGCTCAGATAGCTCAAACTGCTTTACCTCCTTCCTCCTGCCTCCCCTGCCTCTCCTCCTCCTCCTCTGCCCCTGCCTCTCCTCCTCCTCCTCTGCCCCTGCCTCCTCCTCTCCTCCCCTCCCCTCCCCTCCTCTCCTCTCCTCTCTCCTCCTTCTCTTCTTTCCCACTTGAACTTGTAATTAATTAAAATTCACATTAACTAAATGTAAGCATGACAAAACTCTTCCTGGTTTTCCTGGCGCCATCCAAGTTTTAAACATATTTGCCAATGATACCTCAGACGAGGGTTTGATCTCCAAAATATATAAAGAGCTCACACGACTCCACTCCAGGAAGCCAAAAAAAAAAAAAACAATTAAAACATGGGCAAAAGACTTGAACAAGTTTTAAAATGAATTTCTGCATCCTAGGCAAACCAGGGCCGTCGGCCACCTTAATACCACACGCTAGCTCAGTGACCTTGGGTGACTGCTTAACCTCTGGGAGCCTCACTTTTCTTTTCTGTGAAATGGGGCTAACAAGACCAAGCAGAGTCGCTACTGGATTGTCCACAAAACAGCCCATGCAAAGGCCAAAGCACAGCATCTGGCGCGCGGTTGGGGTGTGTGAACGGGAACTGTCCAGTCCACGAGCAAGGAGCTTGGCAGGTTCCAGGCTGCTACTCACCAGCAGCAGGACTCCAAGCAGCAGTCCCCTCAGGCGGGAAACACTCCTGGGACAATGGTGGCAGCTGTGTTGTCTGTCCATCTCTGAATGCAGCGGAGTAAAAATAAATGTTTCCTGTCTTAAACTGCTTGGTATTGACATCACTTATCTTTAAAGCCGGTGCCACCACCTGTTCTATTTCTCATATTTAAAAAGTTTGTAACTTCGTCATTTGTTGCCTTGCCTATTTTTAAAAGGTTTAATCACTTTATTTTTTCCTCACCTCCAGTCCTTCCCATCTTTAGCCTTTAACAGTTTGGCTTCCTCCTTAATGCCAGAGGGTTGTTTTTTTTTCAGTGTGTTCTTAAAAAAATCTTATATCCTTGTTCACTTGTGCTTTTAATTCTATTTTTCAAAACTCTCTCTTCTTGTTACCTTCTGAAAAGACTGCCTTTTCTTCTTGTTTCCTTTGTCATTTTTCACGACATCATTGATTGAACTTGGGGTTTTTTTGTGTAGGTTTTTCATCGTTGGGGTTTACTGGTCACGGGGTGCCAGCCGAGTTCTGCACACCTGTGTCCTTTTCTCTTTACCTCTTTCTTAGATTTTCATTTAAGTATACTCCTTTGCTTTAGTGCTCTGCTATGTTTTACACTTCCTTGAGAACTATTTATAGCTCCTTCTTCTAATTCGGCATGTACTATTTATAAAGGGCAGGCAGGAAGCACGGTCACAGGGCCGGCAGCTGTGGGGAGAGCCCGCAGCCCCAGAGAGGATGCCGGCGGGACGGCTTGTTCCTCGGTCGGGCTGGACCGCGCCTGCCACCCCGCTGTCACTCTCCCGTGCCTCCCTGGGCCCTCCGGGTCCTCACTGTCCCTGCCGTCACGTCAAGGGCTCCTCAAAGCTTACGCCTGACAGTGTCGGGGACCTGCTCGGATGCGCAGTGAGTCACTGCTGAGACATGAGAGACACCAAAAGCAATAATAATGACCACAACCACGACACAGTCGACACCTAGTGAGCAATGATTGTGGACGGGGCCTTTTGACAGTTGCCTTCATCGATTATCCAACCACATTTTTGGAAAATATGTCTGTTTTGCAGGGGGGAAAATGTAAAGGCCAGAAAAATTGACTGGGCCAAGGTCACATGGCAAGGAAATGGCCTTAATGGGGGCCCAGCACTGTAAGCTGGGCCATGAAGCTCTTTGCATATCAGCAAACCGAGCTACTTGGTATCCACACTCAGTGAGGGGAAAGCGGCGCCTTGGGTCCCCTGGGGCTAAACGTTAGGGAGGGGGTTTGAGGCCTGTCTCTGTCTGGTCCCAGAGTTGGCTCCCTCATGGCCCCTCCACCGCCTGCCCTGCACAGTGACCAATGGACATAAACACTCTGTAAAACAGCATACATACAAAAGCTTTTACTACTTCCTGGCCCTCTAGAACATTCCTTAACCTGGAGGAAGAAAATCTGCAATGCATCACTTATGAAATAAATGAAAGATGCATGTTATGCCATAGACTATAAGCATTTGGAAATAAATGGCTTTACCTTAAAATTTATATCTGACAATCTTTGGATATCTGTTACATGCCAGGCACATCCATATATATTCATGTGTATAGTGTGTACACATATAGATACATGTGCATATACATCACCTCTGCGAGGCTAAGGCTGAGTCCACTAGGGGTTGCAGGGAATTCCACAGCCTCCCTCTGCTTTCCTCATTCTCCAGTGTTCAGGCTGCCCTCCTTTCGCAGCCGCTCCCTCCTCCCAGGGCGCAGCCACTGATGCTCCAGTGTGAGCCCCATGAAGACAGATCTGAGTCCAAAAGCCTCAGGGAGGCCTCAGCACAGGCCCGGGACCCCAGCTGTAAGGGTGACTTGTGAAACACACCACAGCTCGCCAAGAGCACGGGCTTGGGGGCTAAGTGTCCAGCCAGGGGATTCGGGTGCCTAGGAGCTGGGTGGCAGCAATGGAGATGAAAGGCAGTAGGCGAACGCAATGTCTTTGCTTGAGTTCGGAACAGAAGGACTTGGATGCTCCTTAGGAGGACCCGAGAGCACCAAGGTCAAACACAACAGTGCCATTCAACCGGTACCTTTCCTCTTTCTTACTAGTCTCTTCCCCTTCTTCTCACCTGATTCCTGGCCCTGTAAGAGGCCCGCAGCTTCAGCTGGTGAGGAGGAGAAAGGAGGGTGAGTGAGGAAGAGAGAAGAAGCCCCTTTGTCACGTTTCCAAACCAGGTGCAAAGCCAGACTTGAGGGCAGGGAAGCTTTAAACTAAATGGAGGGGTCAAGGCAGGCCTCCCAGGAGGGATGTCATCGGGCCCAAGACCTCAATGAAGAACATGGTTCTATTAACCTGCCCCTAAGCATTTGGATTATTACCTTAAGATCTACCTTGGAAATGTTTGTTTTTCTCTCTTTGCCTGCAAACAGCTCTTCTTTTAACCACCTGACCAGGCTGTGCTTGCCATTCTGTTCCAGGTTGTGGCCCAGGCTGTGTTATTCATGTGCATGAACACAGCTGGCATCTTCATCAGTTACCTGTCAGACCGGGCCCAGCGCCAGGCCTTCCTGGAGACGCGGAGGTGCGTGGAGGCCAGGCTGCGGCTGGAGACGGAAAACCAGAGACAGGTAATGGCTGGAAATGCCGTGCGCCCTGGTTGCCTCCCAGCCAGTTTCCGAATGACACGGAGTTTTTATTCTCTCCAAACACAGCCTGGCTGGCGCGTGTGCTCTCAGAGTGTGTGTCATGGGTTCCAGAGTCTAAAGTAGTCCTGTTGGGTACACAAAGGGGGCTGGTCTTGCTCTCCACACTCAAACTGAACTGTCGCCCACAACACATGAAACGATTCTAGGCACCAAAGCGATTTTCTGACGCTTTGGACTGAGATCTGTGTTTGTGAATAAGGCTGTGATTCGTAAATAATGATTAAAAATCTCATCTTTGACCTCCCTTTTTTTGAAACTGTAAATTTTCATTTCAAATAATTTTTTCTGCCACGTAGCAACGGAAATGACAGTAAGCCCATGGAAGAATCTTGACCTGTGTGTTTCCTAATACCTCGTCCTGGTTTTTAGAAGAGAAGGTTGAACATAGTAAATGTTACGGAACGTGATAGGGGTCCCAGAATAAGGGGGCACCGTAGAGAAAGCAGCGTAGGTCAGGGGAGGAGCCTGAGTTCCAGTTTGAAGAGATTAAAATAAAGGAGTTTCTTGGGTGGATGTGAAAAGAATGATAAAAATAGCTCTAGTCTCAGATGAAATGTTTCGCCACAATAAAATTAGCTTTCGAAGAATAAACACATGCCCCTATTGCAATTATCCATCTATTAAAAATGCACGCATGTTTTCACCTCGGAAAGGAATTTTCAAAGAGGAATAACAAGAATGTGTTGAAAATTGTTTATAGAATCAACATATTTTACGTTCAACATGTTTATATACTCTTGGGAATTCTATGCTCGATGACTATACCCTACCATACTGGCCCCCCTTTTTTTTAAGTAGTCTGTGAATACATACTTGTTATTTTTAGCCTTATGCAAAATGGTTTGAGAAATGATAAAGAAAGTAGCTGCAAAAATGCAGCATTTTCTTTCTCTTAATTTGAGCAAATTGTCGGTAAAACGTGGCCCTTTGGGATGGAGGAAGCCAGGTCTGTGTGGAAATGGGTGAGACAGACAGGCCGGGTGCAGCTGGCCAGGACTCAGCTCCCACTGCCGTATGTGATTGCCCCGGGCGCTGAGCAAATGACCGAATAGCCAGGTCCTACATGGACTTCTCAGGATCCAGAATTGGAAAGCTTCTAAGTGAATGTCTAAAACAATCATGGAACCTCATCACAGATTTATTGTCGTTAACCTGAATAACCCTATAAAACAATTTAGAAAAATAACTCCAAGAAAGAAATCACCTTGTACACCAAACGCGAGTATCTCCAGGGACTATATATTGTGTTCCTCTGCAAAGTGGAATAGTTGCCAGACGGACACGTCACTCTTTCCACGGGATCTACGCCAATTCAGAGAATGCGGCCGTGTTAATAATTTATTCAGCTCTTCTTGGTGCTCTGTCACAGCCAGGACTGCACCTGTGGGTGCGTTGTCTGGGCAGCTCAGCCTCTTATTTAATGTCTGTGAAGTATTGGAGACAATGAAAACGACTGCCTCACTATACCCATAAGACTTCTTTTCTCATCCTTCAAGTAGAATGTCTTGAAGTTACTGTGATGTAAAAAGCTAACATGGTAGAAGGATCTTCCTCTATTCTCTCTAATCTTTATTTTGTGTAAGTTGGTGAAAAGAAGAAGAAAGCAGTAATATACAGAAATAAGAACAAGTGTCAACTAGAACGCAGTGAAACATTCACTAGAATTGATGCCACAGCTATGTCACCTCCTAGATGGGCCACCTAAGCCACCCAACTTTCAGCCCTAGGTCCCTTACCCATAAATGGGGCAATGTCTCCATTTCCAACATTGGGTTTGCCTCAAGTGAGATCATGTGTATAAAGCAATACAAACGTTTAAGTCAGCCTCGTTATAAGAAAAGATTCTCTTGTGGTGGAAGATTCCTTGTTCTGAGGATTAAGTAAAATGTGCTGTCCATTTGCTATAGTCCTGTGTTCACAATGATGCTAAAGCATTTCTGGTACACGGACCACCTTTCTTCCCTTGGCAGTAGTGTCTGAGAGAGTTGGCTCGGTATCATTCAATGCTGAAGTTACTTTCCGTGGACACTCGATCTCCACTTCAGGTTCCCATTATTCCTCAGCACTTCCTCAGTGGAGATGGGCAGAGAAGTTCTGCAAATGAGACTGCCCAGGCTGTGAGGTCTTTGCTTCGTTGCTTACCATGTGAGTGAGCTTGAGCAAGGTCCGAGTCTCAGTGTCTCCATCTGTAATACCCTTCCTTGAGAGGTCCCTTATCGTTAGAAATATTGCATGCAGGCCCCTTCAAGTCAGTGAAAGGCTTCCATTAGTGTGGTGATGCATCACAATGTTTATGAATGAACGGCATAGCATAGTCCCAGGGGGACTCATTTGAGAAGACATGGATTGGCTTGCCTCAGTTGCAACCCCAACTGACAGTCACTCATGTGCAGGGAAGTCAGGACGTGGTCCTCAGGTGTACAGTGGTCAGAACTCAGCGTTAGGTTCCATGTCTTTAAAAGTATAATGTCTCAGTAACAAATCCATCCCCACTAACCTCTTATCAAAGCTAATTATAGTAACATAACTGTTAACAATTCTATACTGGGTGAAGGAGATACTGTCTCAAGGGCCTAAGTGACATCAGATCCTTTTTCCTTGGAAAATTATTCCAAAGGAGACTAAATGGCACTTTTAAAACACTTCTAAAAGCAGAATTGAAGTCCTTATTTTACAGAAATGTTCAAGTTTTGTGCCATTTTTCAAGTACTGGCTTTATCTTGTGATAGAATACAAAGGAAATATTTAAATGACTTAGTATGTTCAACCATGAATTAGTTTATTTATTGAGAGTCTATTATGTGCCATGAGCTTTGCTGGACATTGGGAATATAATGGTCACTAGCAACTGGTTTCTTGTTTGACAGAGTTTGCCAGATATACAAAGAGATGGATGACGATGCAGATACACGTGGGAATGATGGACAGGTCAAACCTAAACTAGAGACAGAAAGAAGTTTACCTAAAACAACCATGCCTGAGCTGATACGTGAATAGGATTTAGCTCACAGAGAAGTGATAAAGAGTACTGCATGAAGGTCAAACAATGCATGCAAACATCCTGAAGGAAGGGAAAACATACAGTAGTTTGTCGGGGCAAATAACTCACTCCTGTAATTCATTTATCCATCCATCCATCCATCTGTCCATCCATCCACCCACCCATCCATCCATGTTGGAGTCGTGACAGAGACAAGTAAGACTCCCTCTCTACTCTGGATTGGGCCTGGAGGATGAGTAGAACTTTAATTATTAGAAGAAAGAAAGAATTAGCAAAGGTATTGATGTTAAGATATATATATATGTGATGTGATGGAGCACAACACTGGGGACACCCTCTAGCACACTTGTACACGTTACTCAATGGCACAGCACTGCACCTTCCCATTCAATGAAAAATACATGTTTATGGAGTGTTGACTACTAGGCATTGTTCAATGTACTGTGCATCCTTTAGGTGTATGCAGAAAGTCTACTACAGATCTCTGTTACAGCACGTCGTGCTGGATCTCAACCACTGCATGCCTTTTTGTTAGGGTAAGCTGCGAGCTCCCTACCAGCAACCCATAATGATTCTTGTATATAGCCCCCTCAGCAGTGCCTAAAAACCAGCATGGAATATATGATTATGAAAAGACTAAGATTGGCAATATTTAAGAGTGGTTACTAATAATTTTACCAAAGAAAAATCACCCAGCCAGGAGCCAGAGGATACATGGCCCATGAGCCATGCCGCCTCTGGCTTGGCAGATCCCAGAGCATGGCGAGATGTTCGAGGTCCTTCCTAACGGGCTTTTTTCTTGGGTGGCCTGAGGTGGCATGCATGGTTCTTAAGGTCAAGAGCAAGCAAGCAGGGGAGACCAGCCTACATTAAAACTTGTTACATGTCTCTTGGTGAGTAGGATTTTAACAAAGCTCCTTGAAGATGGCTCTCTATTACAACATCTCTTTCCCCTCCCATAGTAGTTGACACACTTCTGGGCAGAAACTACTGGAGGGTCCCAAAGGTTGACTTTTTAAAAAAATTTTTTAAAGATTTTATTTATTTATTTTTAGAGAGGGAAGAAAGGGAGAAAGAGAGAGAGAGAAACATCAATGTGCGGTTGCTGGGGATCATGGCCTGCAACCCAGGCATGTGCCCTGACTGGGAATCAAACTTGCGACACTTTGGTTTGCAGCCTGCACTCAATCCACTGAGCTACACCAGCCAGGAAGGTTGACATCTTTAATTTAGGTGACTGGCTTCAAGAAGTTGAGCACATATTGGCCCTGCACACAGATAAAGACTTTGTTCTTAAAAAATAATAATAATTTAATCATCCATTATAACCAGCACAGAGCATATTAAACCTCTCTTGTCTGGTCTCTCAGTCCCCAGCTTCTCCTCCAATGTGTTCGCCATCCTAAAAGTCTGGTCTGGTTCAGACCCAGTACATTGTATGGGGTTAAAAGCAACATCTTCATTGTCTAGAAGACTTGGATACCCACTGCACTTCCTGTGCTTCCTGGCTGTGGGAACTTAGGCAAACTCTTCCCTCTAGAGACCTTGCTTTTGTAGGTGTGATATGAGCATAATGCTATTCCTTTCCCCAAGCGGTGAGCATTAAGAATTAAGGATGAACAGTTCTTAGCCCAAGGCAGAGGATGTGCTCAAGGCATAGAGAGGATGTCGTGATGACCATGACCAATGGCGTCTCCTCTCAGCAGGAAAACTGTTCAATGGCCACATTACCTCCAAGACAAAGTCCAAACCCCAATGCATGTCCCAACAAGCCCTCCAGGATCCTGCCTCTGCCCTCTATCCTGGAGTCTTCTGTGCCTCCTTGCTGCTCACACCAAATGACCCTCCGTTCTTCAGACTGCTGTCTCAGTGCCCTGCGCTGGGTGGTTCACTCAGCCTGAAAAGCCCAACTCCTTCCTCATGTCTCTACTCGGAACATTCCACTTGCTTCTCCCAAGATGAGGATAAATTTTCTTGTGCTTCTACAATGCCTTAAAGTTCATTCTATTATAGAACCATTTCAGACACCAACTAGCCTGCATTTCTCTCTTTCCTTGGCCAATCAGAGCTACTTAAGTTAAAGGCAGGTGCCTCTATGCAATGTATCTGATTCCCTGGTATTTATTCAGCACAGTGCCTGGAATATAAGATCTTCTGGTTAATATTTATTTAACTGAGTTTTACTGAATTAAAACTGTTTCGTGGCTTCAGTTCTGCCCACATGAGGGTCACGTTGAAATAATTCTCCTGCACAAAAGTACAGAGGCCTGTGTCCATGGTGACCCCATTAGAAACTTGGTGGAGGAAGGACTCTTACCCAGCTCAGCAGAGCCTGGGACAGGCTGAGCTCATGTCTGACGCAGACCTGCTCGGGGAATTTTCCGTCTGGATGCCACATCTTGGAACATCTCTCTTTGGGGAGTTAGACTCTAATTATTGCAGTTCTTGTAATTCCACTACTCCTCCCAAGTGATCCCAACAGCCCATATTTATTTTAAATATTAAAATGAATTAATTGTTTTTCTTTTAGCTTTGAGAATTGCCAAAACCTACTTATGGTAATCGTGGCATTTCAAAGTGTCTCAGAAGCTCTGGGGGCGCTGGAATAAAGTTTCTGGTGATGCCATATGTTACAGCAGTAGGGAGATTTATTATTAAATGCAGCAGATGTTTTCGCTATGTTAAAGCAATTCTGTTGAACATCTTTGTTAGACAACAATGACATAAGCTAGAGGTTTGGACAATAGATTGGATGAGAAAGTTGGGTTTCCTACTAAGTGCTGCGCTGGTTGGTTTGATTCATGTTAGTGCCCTATAGTATCTAGGAAATTGTTTTTAATGATACAGGTAACTGTTAACTACTAGTAAAGCAGAGCCTTGTTATTCATTCATTCATTCATTCATTCCTTTTTTCAAGGAACAGTTCATTCAAGGCTGACCTAAGAGTGCCAGAATCTCAGAAAATTTCTTTTTTTTATTTTTAAAGATTTTATTTCTTTATTTTTAGAGGGAGGGAAATGGAGAAAGAGGAAGAGAAACATCAGTGTGTGGTTGCCTCTCCCGTGCCCCCTACTGGGGACCTGGCCCACAACCCAGACATGTGCCCTGACTGGGAGTTGAACCAGCGACCCTTTGGTTCACAGGCCAATGCTCAATCCACTGAGCTATACCAGCCAGGACTGAAAATTTCTTTTTTTTTGTTCCAGGTCAGTGGGTATCCTCATATTCCAAAATCTCTTAAGCTGCATACCATCAAGACATTTTTCTGCTTTTTTCTCCATCTCTTACATTCAAGATTACCCATGTACCATTCATTGGTCATGTTCATCCTCATCCGTTATAAATATATTTTATGTTACTATTCTGTAGTTTCTACTGGAATTTCCTAAACATCCTTATCACTAGTACACACATGCCTCTGCTTATGCTTGTCTCCCTACCTGGTAGAACCCTCCTTGCATCCCCCAAACCTCATCTGCTCTTCAAAGCTCAGCTCAAATGTCACCTCCTCTGCAAAGACCCTCACTGTTTGCCCCAGCTGTGACCTCCATGAGTGTTTCGCTTGTATATTGCCTTAAGCAATTATCTCTTTCTCTCCATTTGGCATGCTCTTTATTTGTTCTTCTACACGATACACTCTTTGAGGATTGGATGTGTTTCATTTACATTCTTCACAATGGCTGTGAGTCCAGAAGGGGAGAAACCCAAGCTGGGAAGAAAAGCAGACACAATGAATATACAATGAGTGCTATAATTGTGTTTTCTGAATAGTTTTTGGAATGAACAGATTTTGGAAAGACTCCCCTCTCCAGGTATGCCTCCTGGGGTCTTCGTCCTCCTAAACCGGAAGTCAAATCTCTTCTTGGCAGTTAACAACCATGTTGAATTTCCTGCATCTCCCAGTCTGACTTCACTTTTTATTGTTCCTTCACATGAGTGGCTTTCAGTAGGTGGAGTCCTGCCCAAGCAAGTTTTTTTTAAGAAATAAGTTTCATCTACAAGCATCATCCTAATCATCACATCGTAAGCTTCTCTGTCTCTAGGCTTTATTTCTTTCATAGTTTCATTTCATTTCTTTCCATAGTTTTGCTTTTACTTCTTTCAGGTATTTTGGGGGAGTGGAAGTAAAATGTTACTGCAGACACCATCCTTCCCCAATATATAATGCTCTGCAACTCTGCCGTCCTGTAGCATTGCTGTGAAACGTTCTACATTTGCATTATCCAGACCCACTAGCCACATGCGACCATGGAGCGGCACGTGAAATGTGGTTAGTGTGATGGAGGAACTGACTTTCAATCTCGTTGATTTAAATTTAAATAGCCATTCACCATTGTTTATCTCTTGTTGCTCTCTTGGTGATTGATCATGACTCATCCTTTGCTTCTGGATTGTTCCCGTGTCAGTGTGTCTCACATCATGTTCATCTCTGAGCCCCATCAGCCCGGCCCCCTGGCATCCCTGGTGGAGCCTGTGGACAAGCCTCCCAACGCCCTAGAAACGCACTTCCTTCAACAGGACCCACCTTCGGGCCTCATCCACCCCTTCCTGCTGGTGCTCTCTCCCCCACTCATGCACCGACTGCCCCTGCCTTCCTTTTTCTAATCCTGGTTGGAGCTCTCACACAGAACAGCTTTCTGCCTCGTGCTGACCAGTTTCTAACCAGTATGAACTGTCCGAACCCCCTGGAGGCACTGAACGCTAAAATTCTTCTTGAGAAAAGAAGCTGTATTTTACTTTTTCCTGTTTTCTCTGTGACATAGGACATTCTATGGACACACCGAACCTCATGAGAATGCGCGGTGCATGAGCCACTATTTTCTCTCCATCTGTCCTTGTCTCCATTCCTGTGTCATGCAGTCAGTGCCCCGGTAGCATTTTTGTGGGTAAGAACGTGGATCCTCTCCTCTCGCAGGGAGCCACTGATGCAGTGAGCCCCGCAGTGGCCCAGCTGTGCTCTGTCTATTTGGAGAGCTGTCGCCAGGACAAAAAGAAGGCCTAGGAAGCCCATGTTCACTCTTTCTGCAGCCACAGTCCCCTGCCCTTTGTCCACGGTGAAGTGGCTGGCCTTGATTCTCATACGCCTCCTGTATCTCTTTCTCAGTTCACATCCCAGAACCCCAGCATGGAGTGTAACGCTATTGGGACCATCTCTTCAGTGTCCGGTTTTTGATTATGTAAGACCTCACACTAAAGTTTTCCACGGATTGCTGCTGACCAGAGAATACAAGCCAACTTCATTGCCCTGCATTGCAGCCCTCCCATGGCCTGGCTCTGGCCCTGCTTTTCAGTCATGTCACTGGCTGCCTCCATCCTGTGCTCCGACACACAACCCACACCAGCAAACATGACCCTGCTCTTCTGTGCCTTTGATTTTTTTTGCCAGCTGTTCCCTGCTCGCCCTCCAGATCCAGTCTTGATTCTTCTCTGCCTTACCCTGTGCCCCAGGAGACTCACTTCTGTGGATGCATCAACAGGTCATTACCCTCTAGCTTCTGGTTGGATTTGGCCAAGGGAAGCACCGGATGGAAGGGCAAAGAGGTCCATGGATCCACTTCCCCCATTTCCTATCCTGCCAGGCTGTGGGACACCAGTGGTTGCTCGTTCATAGCAAAGGCCATAGCATCTATCAGGTAGCCCTCACCTGCAGCTCCAGGATTGCCAGGTGCCAAGAGTGTTTATAGATCCACTCGTCCTGGCATTTGGGTGTGTAACCATCCATTGTTGTGGTCCTGAACTCCTCCTTAAACTCTCTTCCGTTATCCCTTTTGAGGTACCTATTTTGTTCCGCTAGGACCCTGAAGGACATGCTCCTGTTGTCCCATTGGTATGAGAGGCCCTACTCCTAACTGTCTACACTGGGTTTGTGAGACAGTTGGGTAAAGCAGAAAGACTAGGAATCAGAACTCCGCCTTGCTCAGTACTGCAGCCACTAACCTTGTGTGTATACGGAGTGCCCGAAATGCACCTAGTCTCAGCTGAGTTGTGCTGTGGGCATAAATAGACACCAGATTTTGAAGACAATCCAAAAAAAAAAGGAATGCAAAATATCTTTTTACATATATTGGCTACATGTTGATTACTCATTGAAATGGCAACGTTTGGGGTGTATTTGGTTAAATAAAATGTACTATGAACTTTAAGAGTTTCTTTTCAGCTTTTTTAAATGTGCACACTGGGAAATTTTAGTCCCATGGGTGACTCACATCCTATCTCTGCTGGACAGCGTGGCTGTAGGTGCTTGCTCCATGTCACTCTGCAACTTGCTGGTGTGACTCTCAGCAAGTAGTTGAACCACTTTGGGCATGAGCTTCCTCATCTCTCAGTTTGAAGTGATACTTCTTGTCCTAACCCATGGGGGTGCTCTGAGAGACAAATGGCATAATGCCTGAAAAAAAGTGTTATCTCAACTGTAAGGAACTCTACAAATGTTAGGACTATTCCTGTGAAAATCTCACCAACGCCCCAATCTGATGTTCAGATGTCCCTCCTCCAGGAGGCCTCCTCTGCTGTTTCCAGTCCAGAGCTATTTCTTTCTCCTTGGCACTTAGGAATTTTTAGTTAATGCGGGTTTTTCACACTCTGTCTAGTATTGTGGTTGGCACAGGCATTCCCTCTACTTGCTGATAAAATGTGGGGCAGTGAGCGGAAGCCCAGCGTTAATGGCTTGTGACCCCTCCTGCAGCAGCTGACTTCACCCAAAGTATTGTGTTTACCCCACGTGAGTGGACTACCCACTCTTGCCTTCCATCTGGCTGCCTGGTTCTTTGTAATTGTTCCTGCCCACTGTGGATTTGCTTTTTCTGGCATGGTGGAAGGAGGGAAAGCTCTGAAGAGAACAAAGCTGAACTGAATTGCTAACTGCTAATGCTTTACCTGGGTGACCTTGGGTTATGTCAGTTAAACTCTCTGCACTTTGGATCTTTCGTCAAAATAAGGACCCCCTGAAATCTCAAAGTTGCTCTGAGGAAGTCAAGCAATACAGATGAGCATTTGGGATCATAGCTGGTCCTTGAACTTTGGAACCACCTTGGCCATATCGAGGTTTACAGCAGAGCACATTGTTTCTAATAACTACAGGTTTTCTTCTTGATATTTGTTATTATTGAAATTTGGCATCCTGGGTAGTACTAATTACACCCTGATTCAAAAGAGAGGTCCAGCACCCTGTGCTCATTTGCATACAATTAACATTTCCAGAGGCAGTTTAGATAGAAGAAATCAATCTCCATCACTGCCCTCAACACTGTTGCTCAAACCTGGAGAAGCTAAGGAGCAACCAAAGAGTCACATAGGGACCTTTGAATCTCATAAATCTGTCCAAGGAGTTTTGACCAAAGACATTGGAATTGGAAACTAAACACAGCCCACGTGTAAAATGCTGCAGGCAAGGCATGCTCTGTTGCCTGGATGTGGCTGAAGGCACATTTCAAACATGGTAGTAAATACAGCAGGGGGAAGATAAATTATGTATTTTTAAAAAGTGATCCATGACTAAAATAGCTTATTTCATCTGGATTTGAGCACAGGTCGATTGATAGGAATTCTGTGTTCTTTATTTTGTATAAATCACACTCAAAACTTAAAAACTACAAATAATAAAAAAGACTTTTAGAACAATCTGAATAAGAACTATTCTAGAATTATCTGCTGTTTGTTTCTAATTTTTTGCAAATGTCTTGCCCATATGTAACTTGAAAACAACTGTTTCAGAAGGAAACTGGGTATCTGCAAAGTAATTTTAATTTTTCGTAGAAACAAAAGCTTGCCTTCTTTTTAGAGTCGCATTTTGTTGTTTATGCCATACTCAATTAACTTTTGTTATAGCAGTAGCAAACACAGCTAATATAAGCAGCTTTGGAAACAAACATTACTGCCTCCTGCTAAAGACAGCACCTAACCGGTGGAGCAGGCATGAACTAGACAGGGGCCAGCTGGCTACCAGTTCTTAGCATGTTGGAGTCTCCACCAGGACAAGCTATCGAATCAGGTAAGTGGAGGTCTACCGTGATGCCATGCCATTCAAAAAATAGTTATGCAAAATCAAAAGAATCCAAAGTGATCTTTCAAAAACACCGAAATGACTCTTGATTAGCAGCCAGAGTCTACGAACCCGAGACAGGCTGAGAACTCTGTTCCCAAGGCAGAAAGAAACACAGAGACACGTACAGAGCGAACGCCATGGGGAGAAAGAGGCAGAGACTGGAACTGAGAGATCTACAACTCCAGCTGGAGTAGAGATTGCAGAGATCTACAAGCCACGGAACACCAACGACCGTGGCAGCCACCGGAGGCCAGGAGAGCTGGCCCGGGCCAAGGGCAGAGTAGGGCTTCCAGGAAGTTCCTGCTGCTTTCTCACAGTGGGCGTTGATGTCCTCCTGGCCCCTCCCAGCTCTTCTAAAGACTCCGGCTTTGTGCCCACTGGTCCACCATGCGCAAGAAACTTATAACAACTCCAAAAGATCATTTTGCAAAGTGTCTACTCCTCCTCCCAAACCAGGTTTAGACTTGCTTAGTTCCATTCCGAACAGGCTACCGTTCCATGCCAAACTAGCGATCCAGGACGCCTGGGTGATGTCTCCTCATTATTTAGGGCTGAGCTAAGTCGTCAAAATCCAATCAAAGTTCCATATTAACTGACTCTTTCTCGGAGCCTTCTTCAGAGTTTTAAGAGTGACAAATGTATTATCACTACTCCATCAGGTGACTACTACGTCTTTAATGTAGACCAGGCCTGAGTTAGGTGCCAGAAATAAAAAGAAGATCAAATTTTTTTATCATAATCTAGAATTTGGCAAGCTTAGCTCTTTCCAACCTACAGTGATATGTGTCATGTCTTATTATCTCTCCGCTAGATTGCAAGTTTCTTGATCAATAGAGAACTCAGTGTTTTTCTCCCATGTCTAACATGGTATGGGACATTCAGCAACATGGTCTCAAATGAATAAAATAATGATTGAATGAAGGAGTCTTTCCCACAAGGCCCCTTCCCCCAAATATGAGAGTATTATTGACAAATATTGAAAAATAATTTCCCTTCCCTCCTTAGTCCGTGGGATGCTGGATTTTATAAAGGGTTTTTTTTTCTTTTTTACAACAAGGGTGTTTCTATGGAACTCTCTACTCCATCTGTCACTGGTAGATAAAGGTTGGAGGCTCGAGTACTGAGGGGCATGGCATGCAGCTGGACAAAGAATGCTTCTGTGAACCACAGCAGGTCACGGGGAGGACACTGAGGTTTGCAGCTCAGCCTCAGTCTCCCCGCTACCGCTCTCGGCCAAGGCAGCGATAGGGGGAGGTTCTCACACTGAACATGCACAAGGCTAGCAAGACACCTGGACAGAGGAAGAAGCCCTCCTACCCCTTTCTGGTACCAGAGTGGGGGTGGAACCAGGGGAAAGCAGGCATGTACGGAATCAAATCGAAATGGCTCAGGGGGAGGTACTGGACCACAGAGGCCTGTCAGTCTAGCCTAGGGAACGAAGAGATTGGTTGGAAGATGGACCCACCCAAGATGCACAAAAGTTTGGGAAGTTTGATCATTCTGAGAAAGCACCTGGCCCATCCCACACCCAAAACTAATAGAGTCTCAGGGGAACAAAGAAACGTGCTCTCATGCTTATGGCTTGCTGCTCGGGACCTTCACTCGGAGAGTGCACCGGCCTGTTCTCTCCGTGGTCCGTGGGACCTTAGCAGCCATGAGGCTCATGAGCTCCAGAAGGGATTCTCCCTCTCTCTCTTGCCTGCCTGGCTCATGCAACACTGTGGCCCTAGCGGCCATATGGCCATGGCTGCACGGGCCCCACACAGATCCCAGGAGGGATCCTGGAATCCCACACAGATTCCAGGAGGGCTCCTGAAGTGGACCACAGCCAGGGACAAGCTAAGCTATAGGGATGACCACTTAGCAGCCCCCTGCAGACTCCACAGGACTATATTTTGAATGGAAGCAGGAATGCTGAACACTGCCTTTTGTTTTGGTCTTGCCGAGGACGGCAGGACTTTGTCTAGGTTTTGCAGAAGAGATGGGCTTTGAGACAAGTGTCTGCCATTCTCCGAGATCACACCACATCTGAATAAAACCTCTTTCATTCTGCCTCAGCACTGGCCTCACAGGTTTGACTTTTGTGGCAGCAGGGAGACAAACCGCCTTTTTTATTCGATACTAACTTTCTTTCTCTCCTTAAGTCAGTGGGATGCTGGATTTTGTAGATGTTTTCACTTACAACAGAGAGTGTCCCCTTGCACTCACTGCTCCGTCAGCTCCTCTGCCTTCGCTCCCATTGTCCAAAAGGGTTTGGTTAGCTCAAGGGGAGCCTCCCCTTTTACATGTGAATCACCAAGACGTAAATATTTCACCTTTACACCTCCTCGCTCTCCACCAGTTCAAAGCAGTTTATGTCTGACATCCATTGTCCTGGCGTCTCTTTGGAACATGCACGAGACAGGCGGTGCCCTGAGCTGACGTCTGTCATAAGGCCGTTGATACTTTATCGCAGTCATTTCTCAGGGTCTCGGCCAACTAGACCGCACGCACGGGGAAGGCACACGGGATGCTTGTCCTCTCTTCCCCCCAGTGCGGAGCACGGTGCCTGCCACTCACTTGTTCCTCAGCACATGTTTCTTTGCTAAACAGCAGTTTGCCCGCTGGATGGTTGGGTGGTGGACGGTAATCCACCGTAGCTAACACAGACGTGGAAAAGACAGTGAAGTGAGAGTCATCCCAGGTGATCCACTGCACCCACGAAAAGGATGAACCCCAGTTCAGCCTCCCCAGCACAGAGGCTGGGGCCCAGAACTCACTCACTAATGGATCCAGTTGTCTGGGTTCACGTGCAGGAGCTGCCTGACCCCTCTGTGCCTCAGTTTCCACCTCTGTGAATTCTCAATAATGAACGTATCTATCTCATGAATTGGTGTGAGAACTAAATGAGAAGATTCGTATACAGAGTCTGACACGTAGGAAGTGCCCAGTAAGAACCGTTGTTGGCAGTAGGGTTGTCAATGTAATTGCTGCTCTTACTTAGACATTTGTTTTGATCATGAACTAATACTTTCCACAGGGGGAAAAAACCCTCAGCCTACCAGAAACTGAGTTGATTTTTAATACATACAGGGAGATTGAAGTGTGAAAAGATGGGACAATCAAAAGCAATGAATTACACCTTATGATTTGGGGGGGTAGATGGTATTTGTCAGTTGAAATAATAAAGAGAGAGCTAATGAATTAGTGACTGTGACATGTGTTTTCCAGCTAGGCAATAACTGTTATGTCCTTTTCAGCTTTTTAAATGTAAATGAGAAGTGTTTGATGGTTGTCCTTCTCATAGGCAGAAAATTGACATAATGAGACACTGGCGTGAAAAGTGATGCTTCAGCTCCGCAGGCGCTGTTTGGGTAGGCTGGGGCGAGGGGCTGCAGACACCACGTGCCCACCCGGACCCGTGTGGTTTCTCCAGGCAGCCGGTGCAGGTGTAGCAGCAAAGGGGCCACAGCCCACGCCACCGCCGCCGTATCCTCCAGCCTCTGACTGAGTTCCCGTCTGGGAGCTCTGGCCTGGACAAGTGTGCTTTCTGAGGTGACGCAGAAGCAGGGTGTGTGGCTTGGTGTCCTGCGATAACTCGTAGGTGGGCCTTGAGAAAATTCTCCAAGTTTCAGAAACTTCGCCTGTGAAACCACAGTGCTAATTCCTACCTCCCAGGGTTCTTTTGCCCATCGAATGGACTAGGACACACGAAGGTGATGTTTAACAGCACATATACTACAAATGTAAGTTATTACTTTTATTATTTTTATATGTTTTATTTGAAGAGGATACCCATCTCCTGATAATATGCAAGCAAGCGAACTATTTGAATTTATATCAATCTTGCCACCTCCAAATGAGAGCTGTTCTAATTGCTATTCCAGCCTCATGTTCTTGAATACATATGAGAAGCTCTGCTCCATAGCAAGATAAAACATAAATTCAGTGTTTTTAAAATTTCAAGGGATAAGTGTAAAAAGCATGTATAAATTAATTTTTTTAAAGAGACACCAGAATAGCATTCTAAAACATGTATTGAGGCATCATGATAATCAGGTTTCTATGGAAACAGCGGCATGTTAGTGCTTGAAGCAGGCAGTAATTTGTTTTCTCGGCCTGCAAGCTGCCACAGGTCAGGTGGTCCGCCTAGGTGTTGAGCCAACATGTACAACAATGAAGGGAGTCTGTCTGCCCCGAAGCAGACTCACAGTGAAGCTGGCGGAGTGTAAGCCTCAGGCCCCTCCCTCCAAGGCCTTCTTCCAACGGGCCCTAGCAACTGTGTAGTTACGATTTGCAATGTTTTTCTTAAAGAGGATCGCTCCATCTTCTTTAAGTCTCAGAACCACAAAACGTCACCAGGCCCTTACCCCTGCTCCCTCGGAACAAAACAGAATGTTCTCTCCCCACCCTACCTTCCGGGCCAAAGCCTTCACCTTGTAAATACCCAACTGGTTACCTGTTTTCAGACCTGGATGACAGTTTGAAAATCTATGTATTCTGCCACGTCCGTCTAAATATTCTTGGGGGAAAAACCAACAACAAAGACAAATTACAGTGTAGAGGTCTTTTCCACACCAGGATGTGTAATTGTGCAAAATGTGTGTGCTTTTTTTTTTCTTAGCACATCGAAGCAATACTTGGTAACTTTCATAACTTTGCTCCTGCCCCTCATCACCAGGGACAATATTACTCTAACAGACTTTGAAGTCACCATGGTATGAAGAGAATTGATCAGAATCGAGCGGAATGCCGCGGAGAATTGTGCCAAGGCAGGTCCATCTGGGCCTGCTGATGGTTTACTGCTAGAAGTTCACTGCAGAATTATCTCCGAGGACATCCCTACTGGGTCTGCAGGCAGCTTATCTGCCGTGTTGGCAGTGAAGTCAGATAGACCTGGTTCGGAACTCCGGCTTTTGCACGCCACAGCTGCTCGGACTTGGGCGAAGGGTGTAACTCCAGGTGCCTCGTTCTCTCTTCTGTTAAGTTGGAATAATCCAGCCTGCCTCATTGAGTCGTCGTGAACCCTCTTTGGAATCAATGCTGTGGTGTCACTGCAGGACAGGCCCCGCTTCCCCACCCTCCCCTACGTAGCTCCTGGCGTCCCCAGAGCGCCAGGGTCTTGCTTCTATGACAGAGCTTATTGAATGGAGCCATCGGGGTGCCCCTACGTCTGCATTCCCCACCAGCTGTGTGTTCTTCTGGGCCAGAGTCTTATCAGCATCAGGAACACCCTCGGAGCTTGGCACGCATCAGACACACTTAATGTTTATTGAAGGAAATTGAATAGTCAAATAGCACCCAATATGCGTGCTCCTTTGGAATGGTAATGGAATAGCAGGCAGAGGTGTGCTGTGACATTTGCAAATATGCAGTCAGAAGGGCAGGCAGGGCACGCTGCTTTCTCTGGGCCTGATGAATTTCAGAAAGGATATTTGAGTGTTGATGAAGTTGTAAAACGCGCTCCTGGTCCCCCGCCACCAAGAGGACTTGTCGTGTCCATTGACTTCGGAGGTGGATTAAATCCCCTCTTAGGATGTCAGTGTTCCTCTTGTAGACTCTGGGGGCTGGCTTCTCGTTGGCTGTGGAGTGCGGAGACCAGGGAAGCGCCGCTGCCACAGCTGTTCGCTCCGTAGCTGGGCTGCTCTCTAGATCCACTGGCAAAACACAGACAATGAGCGGCTTCTGAACGGCCAGAAACCCTGTGACAGGACACCGAAAGGCTGCTATTTACAAACCTGGTATTGCCATAACCGCGATGCCAGCAACAAGAAGCAGAGGCAGGTGAAAACAGCCTCGGTCTGACCCCCACGTTCTAAACCCTGCGGGACCGCATGCATCTGATTGCCCAGACTCCAAACACATGCAGGGCTGCGAGGTGCGGGCAAAAGCAGTCATGAGTCCCGTAGCCTCTTTAGTTCAGAAAGGGATATCCGTGGCCTGTTTACATGGTCCACTGTACTTCCCAGTAAGACGTTCATTTTCCTTGGACACATGCAGAGATGTAAAACCAAGAAAATCTCCAGGAACCAATACTTATCTTTATAGTCACTGGATTCCGATGCTTTCTGTTTTTATCAATTTCATTCTTCGGTGCTGTGTATGAGCCACTAAATTGGATTTCAGACCCACAAACGGGTCAGGAGTCCCGCTTTTGAAACTGCTGCTGCATCAGACATGGAGGGAAGGGACGGTGAGTGCTGACCTGCCGCGCCCACCCCCTCCTTTGGGCCCACTCCAGCTGGGTCTCAGCCCTCTCCGGCGCCTCTAGCTGGAGCTTCTGGCTCTGGGTAATTCTGGTTCTTCAGAATCCAGGACCCCGTGAGGATGCATCCCAGGAACAGGGCGTTTGTCCCTCCTGAGACAGTGGCCACCACTCCTGACTGTGAAGCTTCGGTTGCAGGGCGGGGGAGAACCCATCGGGGACAGCGAACCCGACAAGGGAACAGCACTCTGACGGACAGGGCCCTGGCTCCCTCTGCAGACAGAGGGAGAGCTTCGGAAGTATTCGGAGTGCTTGCATCATCAAGAGTTTTCAAAAGGGCACTGGCCTTTGCGCCAGATCTACCGAGTTTCCGAGTTTAATCCTGCCACTTACAGTCGTTGGTCTCGTGGGCAAACTTCTCCACTTCTGAGCCAATATACGCATCTACAACAGAGGCTAATGACCAAACTCCTTGTCCTTCGCCTTCAAGGGCCACTCCAAACGGTTGCCCAAGGAATTCTCAGGTTCGACCAGTCCCCTGCTTCACCGAGAACCTCCCACCACGGGGCACTCACCCACAGACTCGCCATCCGCTCACTGTCCACCCTCTGCCTGTTGGCCCGCTGCCTGAGGGTTCCGCTCTGGCCCAGCCTGCAAATTCCGGACTTTTTCAAGGCACCATAACACCCAGCCAGATTATCTCATCCCCAGCAGGGTGTGAAGTGGGCAGGAGGACATTCAGTGCCTGCCTTTTACATGTCGGAAAACTCAGATTCAGAGATATAAAGTAACTGGCCCAAGATCACTTAGTGAGCCCATACCAAAAAAAAAAACAAAAAACAACTCTCAAATTCAGTTCTTCCAATTGTGATTTCCGACCTATATGTCAATGTCTTTTTACTGAAAATGGCACAACACTCAGCAGCTTTTTCTGTGTCGGAGAAAAGTAGGGAAATTTTTGTCGATGATCCTTCGAGCACTCTAAAACAAAAGGCTTTCAAATCCTCGAGCCATAAGAAGTGTTTCAAGAAAGATTTTTCAACAGGGCCCGCTTAGCAGCCGACCCGGAGCCTCGCGTCTTCCGGGCTCAGGAGAAGTGTTCTTCGTTGCTCGCATTTGACTGAATTCCTTTCAGGAGAGCTTAGCATCTCACCTGAGTGTCATCTTGCCTTTGGTTTATCATTTTATTAGCAAAGGGGAAAGGGGGACTTCTTTTTTATCTCTTACTGCTAGAGTTGTTGATTTATCAGATGGGCCACTCCACTGAATGCACCCCGGGTGGGCTGAGCCTTCCTTAGCCTAAGACTGACAGCTGGTCATGGTGGGTGTTGCCATGTCATGGATCCTTCTGCATTCAAAGAGCCGGTGATGGGGGAGGGGGCAGATTCCATGCCAGGTTCTCTACTCAGCCATTTCTCTGGGAGTGGAGAAGCGTATTTATCACCGACATTGTTTAAAACCACAGTGAATGGTGATAATCAAAGGCAGGACAAGCGTTTAGTCCTTGTTATTATTTTAAGTTCTCTACAAGCAAGAGACCCCCCTCATTGCCTGCACCTGGGACAGACCACCCCCCACTTCTACCCTGCACACCCACGCTGTGCCGCTGACACTGAGCATGTCGACGGGACATACCTCACTGGGTCCTGACCATAATCCGTAAGGCAGCTCCTGTTACCCTTTTGCACACGAGGAGACTGAGGCTTGGAGGCTGAGTAACTAACTTGCCTAAGGTCATGTAGCTAAGTGATGGAGCGGAGCCGTGATCCGGGAAAGAACTGTGGCCTTGGTTCCCTCGTGCCCTGGCGTCTCCCTGCACACAGTAGGCATTCAGCAATGACTGAGCAAACCAAAGAATGAGGAAACAGCGTTGTCTCAAGACTTCAAATTTGACATATCTGGTGGCTTACTAAGAGATCTGAGAAAAATCTTTGCTCCTTAAAAACATAAAAAGAAAGAAAAGTCTTTGAAACCTGACTGGTGAGCTTCACCCTTGACATGACACTCCGTGTCACGGACTACAGATGCTACACTCACACGGGCCATGGCCTATGAGTTAACCCCTGGGATGAATTAAAGCACGTCTGATGACCACAGCTATTTAATAGGCCCCTACTGTGTACAGGACCCATAAAAGAGGCTTTGTCTTTTACTAGGAAACACAGACCTGGGAGGCAGGTTTCATTATGCCCGTTTTGTAAGTGAGGAAACGGAGGCCCAAGGGAGTCACGTGTCTTGCTCACAGAATGAATCAGCGGTGGAGCTCAGGCAGGATTCAACTCCAGCTCACCTGGCTCCAGAACCTTCTCATCTTTGCATGTCTGAGGAGATCCAAATTCCCGGGATCTCAGACCACCACCGAGGAGACATGGACGTCAGTTCGAACTCGCAGCCTTCCTGCTGAATCAGCCCGAAAAGAACGCCTTTAGTGGCCAATTAAACCGCATCTTCCGCCTGGCTGTCCTCACACTGTGCTTTCAGGAGCAATAACAGCTCTGGGTTAAAAAAATCCATAAAAGCCTTTAAGATATAAACTCAAAATGCCAGGGTCAAGGTTTTGATAACAAATTTTAAAATATTCCATTATTAAGAGGGGGCCTGGAGGTGTTACCCGGTATAGCTCAATGGCCTTTTTTACACCTTCTATATGCTCATCCTCCCCGTAGACCCTGTGCAGCGTCCCTACTCGAACAGATTGATGCCTCAGCACCAGCATACAATTAGGGTTCTGAGACAATGCTTAAAATAGAGCACGTTCGCCAGGGCATTTAACAAACAGTTGGGCTGTGGTGCCTGTGCCCTAGACACTGTCTTCTTTTACAAATATTCACTCATTTAACCCTACACCAGCCCTAGGAAGTGGATGCTATTATTATTATCTCCAGTTTACTGCTGTGGAAAAATCGTGGTGCAGAGAAGCTAAGTCACAGGGTCAGGGAGCACCCTTATGAGAAACCTGAT
The DNA here is from genome assembly GCF_019186645.2 of Phyllostomus hastatus. NCBI lineage: Eukaryota > Metazoa > Chordata > Mammalia > Chiroptera > Phyllostomidae > Phyllostomus > Phyllostomus hastatus. The sequence goes on along the minus strand of NW_025334017.1, from coordinate 43,437,301 downwards.
TTTTCTTCAGCTATGTCGAGTTGGATGTAGAACTGGTCGTCACCAAAGGGACCTGCGTAACATGGCCAGCCCTTCCTTACTAAGCCTGTGTTGGGTTCTTGAGGTGGAGAAAACCTTGTCTTAGCTCTCAGATACTTCATGATCTCAGGAGCAGGACAGACACCCAAGCAAGAATTGTTAAATTTCTTTAGCAAGGGTAGATTAATTGTTTCTTACAGGGACTGTAGCCAATAGTGCGTAAGTCAGCATTTCTAAAAATGGAGCAAAAATTCAAAAGTACTTGCAAAAAAAGTACTTACCAGAGTGACCTCTGGATTTTTCTTATTTGTCCCACACATTTTTACAGCTGTCCTGCTCACATCTGACTTGGTGGCAGTGTTTTGGTTATTCAGTATTACTAAGTCTTTCCAAAGCATTCTATCCCATTTTCACACAAGCGGTACTCCCCACTCCTATTTGCTCACCATTTTTACTTAATACCTAATTAAATTGAGTGCACTAGCAGGTAAAACCAACATGACTGGGTTTGGGACAAGCTCAGCAACCCCAGGTCAGCAAAGGGCTGCACATGGAATGGAAGTGTCAGCATTTAGAGAGCTCTCCGCTGACCGGGTCCTTCAGCCCTGCAGTGGCCTGCCCAGCAGACCAGTGGGAGAGAGGCCCTGGGAAGAGTGGGCCCAGCAGCGCCAGGTAGTCCAGAGTTGGTTAAGTGAAGGTCAGCCAGGAGACCTTCTATGGCACTCAGGTGGTACAGGTGCTGGTCCAGAGGTTGGTGCAGGCTCCAGTCAGGGCAAAGGAAGCAGGTCTATATGGCGAAGGGGGATTGAAGGGGGGTTCATGGAGGTGGTGTCACTTCGGCAGACCAGGTAAGAAGGCGGCCCAGGTGCAGGTCCAGCACGGTCAAAGGAATGCGTGGCTCATCGGAATAGCCGCATGGTCGAACACTGGGGTGGGAGCCCCTGTACCAGGGATGAGCACATGCCTATTTCTGAGACTAAATACCCGGTGTTTAGTCTCTACGGATCCAAGTTGGACCTCAATCTCTGTCTTGCTCTGAGTCTTGATGATAAAACGTGCAGAAGCCCAGCTTCTCCTGTCTCCTGCCAGTTCTAGCAAGGTGCCCAGAACCTCATCTGCTCTGAGAGACCAGCCCTCCCTACGTCACTGGGTTGCCTGCCCATATTTCTAGCGAGGACTTGCTCTTGCCTTGCTGTCACATGCTTGTCAAGCTGCTGCCTACCACCTTCGCTGGACCTCTCTGATGCCATGTCTATCAAGGGCCACTTCTGCCTTGTTCACCTCTATATCCATAGCATCTAACATTCTCTTCCATACTGGAGTCTCAGCAGAAATCTTTGAATGAATGAATGAATGAATGAATGAATTCGATGACAGACAGTATACCATCGTCTCAGTGTTTGCTGTACCCCTTTTCTTAGCTCTCCTCAGGACTGGTTACTTCTGCCATTCAGGTCCCAGCTTAAAAGTCACCTTGAGAAATCCTTCACTGACTGTCCAGCTAAAGCAGCCCCAGACCGCCTTCATCTCCACCATGGTCTATTTATTAACCTCTAGAACATTAGCTCTACAAGGGTGAGCACCATGTCGGTGTTCGTTTTCCGCCGATCCTCCGTGCCCAGCACGGCGCCTGTCACGTAGCACCTACTCCTTGACGTGGTAAATAAATGGATGAATTATGATCCAAGTCCCAGAGAAAAGAAGAACGTGGACTCATGGGCTCAAGTCTCCACCACACACTAAGTGCTCGATTTCACCTGAACTTTTTAAATCTTAGTATCTTCCTATGCAAAATGGGATGAGAAGAGTAACTTCCTACCTCCTATGGTGAAAATGAGGTTTCCTTTGATTAGATACTGGATGCAAAGCACTTGGCATGCTACACAGCGGGTGACCAATTAAAAGAAGCTATTGTCCGTAGCCCCAGACTAAGTCTCTCACCGGTACTGGACCTGCTCTGCAGAGAGAGGTTAGTCAGAGGCCCCTCAGTCTGTAAGAGCCTAAGAGGGACCAGTTCTTCCCGAAGCCATTCAGAGGTCCTGCTGCATGCAAGCCCAGAGGCAGTGCTGCCTGTGTGGGAACTGCCCCGTCCCTTTTTGCATAAAATACCAATCCTGGATCTCTCCATGTTTTTACCATGCCTGCCCCGGGGTGTACCGTAGCAACTGATGCCCCTGATGAAGCCGTCCTGACAACATGAATACAGCACATCACGTGAGACGAGGGGGAAACCCAGGCAGCAGCCCTTGATGCACTTGCAATCAATCAGCCAGGGTCCCTTTTCATGCAAATGGAAAAAAACCCAGGGAGAAAAAAATGTGCTGAACGGAGCTCAAAGGCCACCCTGGGTCCCAGTCTGGCTCCAGGAGAGATTCTGATACCTCTGATCTCCAAAGCTGGAAAACCATTTATGGTGCCTCAGAGGGACTGAGGAGTTGGATCAAGGGGCAAACGTTCCCATTTTCTTTTAAATTGTGTTCTCAGGGGATTTGAATGATGTTTCTCAGGCAGTCAGCAAATCTGAAGGAAACTGAAGTGTTGAAGGTGGGCTTTTATGGGCAGACTCCAGGCAAACTCCCGTGTCCTGCAGAAAATGCTGTGTGAAGGGAGGAACTGGGACAGTTGCCAGGTAGTAGCAGGAGTAGCTGGAGGCTGGTGAGCCTGGAGCTGGAGAGTGTGGCTATTAAAGTTTTATTTAAAAAGCCCCATGTCCTGCTTGAGGATCCAATGGGCATGGCCATGTAAAGAATGGATCTAACAAACAATGATCCCACCCCAGAGACTCTGCTGGCACCTGCAGGGGATGCGCCCAGGAGCTGGGCACAGTCTCTGATGTCGATGTGTCCGTGTGTTTGTTCAGGAAACGTTCAGTTAGCACCCACTGTTTCCAGGGCCGAGCGCCACTCAGAGCCGTCGTGATTACGTGAACAGTTGACTGATCACACTAATGAGCACGGAATGAACACGATGCCGGGGCACTTGCAGAAAGTGTGGCTCTTGGTCTCAGGATAAGACAGCTGTCAAAAGAGGGGAAAGCTCATCACAGGAAGCGCAGTGGGCACTTCATTCGTGAAGCCCTTTGCAGGAGAGCAGGGTTAGACAGAGCAGAGAGAAGGAAGGGAATTACAGGTCCCTTACATGACAGGGGTGGGCAAACATAGGTTTACAGTTGTGAGTACATGAAACAGTGCATTCTGGTATTATTATTTATTATATTATTTATTTGTGTTACAACTGCAAACCCACTTTTGCCTGCCCCTGTATTGTATTTCTCTGAATGCTCATGACAGCCCTGTGAAGTGGGTGATGTCATGGGCATTTGCCAAACTAAGAACCAAAGGCACAGAGGTGACGTGGCCACCAAATGCCACACTGCTGTGAAGTGTTGGAGGCGGAATCTAAACTCCCGTATCAGACTCAGCACCCAGGCCTTCCCCAGCTCGCCAAGAACCCCACCAGGCAGTAACAGGTGAAGAACTGCATCCTGGGGCCGCCACTCGGTAACTGTTCAGGCCATACATGGAATGGATGGAACCTCTCCCAGACTCAGTCTGTCCATCAAATGAGGAGTATTTATGCCTGCTTACTTCCCAGGTTTGGGGAGGAACAGATGAAAGAATGAATGCTGAAAATGCTTCAAGTCCATAAATAACACGAAGACAGGAGAAACTGCAGTGAGTACAGTGCACCTGTCTTAGACTGGGTTCCACTCCGCAGCATGCAATACGGCAGATACGGCAGACAAGCCAAGCCAGACTCTTGCCTCGTGTCCATAACACAAAGTCTTCCAAGGATTCAGTTCATGTTGCTGGTGAAGCAGTTATTTTGTTCTTTTTATCTACCGTGTTGATCACAGTGAAGAATATTATCCTGCCAAGTGTTCGGTCCCTACTTTCAGGCTGTGTGGGTCTCATCCCCTCTCCTCTCAATGAAGAGTTGGTGCCTCCTAAGCCTGGTGTCTCTCGTAGGTTCCCGGTTTCAATAAACATAACACCTTCTCTCCATCAGCCAAACTCAAAACCCAGCCATCACCACGGCAACGCCCTCTTTCTCTCCTGCCATCTCGGTGGGTTTCCAACCCTGTAGACAACGTCCCACATCACCTCTCACCTGGGCCACTGCGGGGTCTGCCCCAGTGGGCCTCTCCGCCGCTACCCTTGGCTCCCTCCCCACAATGCATTCTCCAAACCACAGCCAGGACAGTCTTCCAAAATGCAAACCTTTTTGTCACTCCTCTGCTGAGTACTACTTAGTGGCTGCCAGCTGTAGTTGGAATGAAATGCTTTAGATCTTAGTAGGCCTGCAAGATCTATCTCCACCTCCAACCTCCAGCCACATCGCTTGTCACCGCACCTTCTGTCACCACCTTCCAGCCACACCATTTCTTCTCCTCTTCTCCTTCTTCTCCTTCTTCTTCCTCTTCTTCTTCTTCTTTCTTCTTCTCCTTCTTCTTCTCCTCCTTCTTCTCCTCCTCCTTCTTCTTCCCCTCCTCCTCCTTCTTCCTTCTTCCTTCTTCTTTCTCCTTCCTCCTCCTCCTCTTCTTCTTCTTCCTCCTTTGTTCTTCCTCCTTTCTTCTTCCTCCTTCTTTCTTTTTCCTCCTCCTTTCTTCTTCCTTCTTCTTTCTTCTTCTCCTTCTACTTCCTTCTTCTTTTTGCATCAGAACATTGGCACTTGCTGTTTCTTTTTCCTGGAGCTCTCTTTCCCTTGCCCTGCACCTGGCTGGCTCATGGTAAACGTGTAGGTACCTGTTGTCATCAACCATCATACTCTGTGATCATGACCTGTTCTTGCATGGCACTTGTCACATTTTGTAAGTGTGTTGAATGTAACATCTGTACCCCCACAGAATGTAAGCTCCACAATGGTAGGACGGCCATCCATTTGGTTCACCACTGTACACCCGACACCCAGTACAGTACCAGGCAAGCAACAAGCAGCCAATAGATATTTGTCATGTGCACAGACGTGGGATGAAATTAACAGTACCCCCGGAAGTTTCAGCCGAGAGCCTCGTGGCTTCCACACGGTCCACGCACCCCTCTGAGTCTCAGGGATCAGCCTAACAAGACTGTCCCTCTTCATTGCTTTGTCCCAGGAGCGGCTCGTGCTGTCCGTGCTCCCCCGATTTGTCGTCCTGGAGATGATCAACGACATGACCAACGTGGAAGATGAGCACCTGCAGCACCAGTTCCACCGGATCTACATCCACCGCTACGAGAACGTCAGGTGAGAAGCGCCACGCCCCGCCCCTTCTCCGTGCGATCCCTGCACGCCCGGCTGCGCTCAGCTCACTGCCATGCCTTCCGTCTGCCTGCGTGCCAGGGCTGTTTCTCATTGGTTGACTAATTCATTAATAGTCATTATTCATGACATGGCTCTGCGTTTCCAAATTGAGGCTCACGAAGACCGGCAGAGAAATGCAGTTATATTTGCTTGTTGACGTTCTGCTTGACTCCCCTTCAGTAGGTTTCCCCACCTTTACATTTTTGCGTGGGAAAGCCAAAAGCCTTCTCCGTGTGATCGGAAAACTAACCCCAGAATGCGATGTGGAACCCTCAAGGGTGATCACATACATCGCCTTATATCCCTCATAAGTATCGTAAAACAATGCAAAAAGGGACTACAGCTTTTTTGCTTTTTGCAAACATATTTTGGCCAACCACCCATCCATTCATCCATCCACTTGTTCACCCATCTATCTAGCCATCCATCCACCCTGTCATCCACCTGTCCATCTACCTATCCATCCCCTTCTACACATCCAACCATCCATTCATCCCGCCATCATCTGTCCACTCCTCTGCCCACTCATCCGTCCACTCATCCATCCATGCAGCCATCCACTCATCCATCCACTCATCCATCCACTCATCCATCCACTCATCCATCCACTCATCCATCCACTCATCCATCCACTCATCCATCCACTCTTCCATCCACTCATCCATCCATGCAGCCATCCATGCATTCACTTATCCATCCATCCACCCACCCAGCCATCTATCCAGTCACCCATCAGTGCCTTCTCTGTGCCCAGTCCTGCACTGGACAACATGCTGAGTGCTGAAAATAAAGGGGTGGGCTCCTTAGGGAGGCAGAGCAGCTTCGGAATCCCAATTCCACCTCTCCCCTTTGTGCCACCTTGGGAAATTGACACACCTGACTCTCAGGATCTTTGCCTGTAAAATGGGTGTTTTTATAGCCACCTGCACTGAGTAAACATACATACAAAGCATAGGCCAGGGTAAGCCTGCAGTAGAGCATTAGGTATATTGTAGGCGTTTCAGACATGGTTATTAGGGGCAAGCAGAAAAGAAGCCGACCCTGGCTGATGTAAGAGAAGTGTCCTGAAAGGCTACATGATGGCTATAGCATAACTGGGGAAGGAGAGAGGTAGTCTCGGCGAACAAGCCAGAATAAAGCCAAAGGCATGGCCAAAATCGCAGCAGAGCACTAGGCTGGTGAGGACCCGGCTGCCACTGTTTTTGAAGGATTCATTGTGTGTGCTGCCAACCCTGTCCACACACAGCTGCCACCTCCACCGTCCCTCCGGCAGCCCGGGGTCTGGAGCTGGCTGCCTCTGCCCTGCCCCCACTCTCCGCCCCCCACCTCCAGCCTCTTTGCATCTCAGGTTAAAGCCTGCAACTGATGTGGCCCGTTGGCTGAGCCCAGTAACTGGCGAGAAGTGACTGAAAAGCAAATATCTGACCTATTCAGCTTGTACAGTAGAACTGTATCTCCCTCTCACCAAATATCATAGTGTAGGGATTTCCCAGACATGGGAAGGGGGAAAGTCCCTACGCGGAATAGCTCTAAAAAAGCCAATGGACCTTCGTAGTTCCCAGGCCCCCAACTCTGCTGGAAGGGAGGGACAGTTTCCCACCCGCCAGCATTGCTGGCCGTTCTGCGCTGGGCAGGGAAGCAAGTCCAGCGGGGAGCCAGACTCCCACCCAGCCCTTTAGCAGGACAGTCAGCCTCGGTGGGTCTCTGGGTCTCATTCAAGAGTTGGGCTCCACAGCTCTGGATACTGCGGTGCACAAAGAGCCCTCAGTCAAGTAGCCACTCTGGTGAAAGGCACACCCTAGATCTAGGAACTGGTCCCACAGATCACAGGACCTTATCAATACCAGTTCTAGAACAACAGGTTCCAGGCAGTACCTATAATTATATTCAGGGTGGGGTTCTATTGCAAAGGGTGCCAAGAGATCATGCAAACAGAAAGACCTGTGGTGTGTGGGGGGCAGAGGGTAGGGTGCAGATGGAAAAGAAACCTTTCGAAAGAGATGCTTCTTATTTGCATTTTTTAATATTGAGTCGGGCAAGAGGAAAAGATAAGAACAGGCAACCTAGACAGAGTGATCGGCGTAAGTGAAGGTGGGACAGCGGTCTATTTATCTACAGCTAGATATAGAATATGTGTATTATATACTAATGTAAACAATACATATAAGTATGTGACAGCTTATGAGAGTGTCTGTTGCCATGGAGAAAGAGGTGGGGCCGAAACTACCCTTAATTAAGAAAAAAATGGAGAAAACACACAAGTCAGCTCTCCCACACCCACATACTTGGGACCCTTAAGTTTAAGAAACAACACGTGTGGCTTGCTTGCTGCATGAATCCATTTTCGGTGCTTCCTTTAGTCCAGAAGTCCAGAACAACTAAAGTTACTCCTGCCCATTTATTTTACACCAATAAACTGAGTTCTGACGCTCCGAGACCCTTTCCTGGAAGTCCACAGCACGCTAAGGTCAAATTGAGTTTGGTGCCTTTCCATCTTGCAGTGGCCTCAGCTCACAGCACAGGAGCCCTTTCTAAGGGGAAAAGAACCAGCAGAGACACCCGCGGTGGCCTGGGCCTCCCCCTAGGTCTTCCCAGGGGCTCTCCCGCTGGTACTGGGAAGATGAACTCAGAGGGGGGGTCCTCCACAGCCCACTGCAAGGCTGCTGGGTGCTAAAATAAGACCAGAGATGACAACAGCAGCGGGGGACGGTCCTTGGCCCGTGTCTCAGAACAAAGTCAGGCCGGCTGCTCTGCCCCGTTCCCCGCCCCCAGAGCACGCCTGCTGCGGAGTAGCGAGCTTTTTTTCTGATGCCATTCCCGATCCTGCAGCTCTCTTCGTGGCTGGCGATGCACTGGGTTCGTTCTTTCTTCTCTGTTGCTCTTCTGTCCTTCTGCTGTTTTGTGACCTTTCCCCAAAAACAGTCTGTCGTCAATGTCTAGCTCTTCATGCTATCTCATACAGTTCATCACCCCCCCACCAGTGTAGGGCACACAGGAGCCCCCACACGTGGGGACATCAGTGTGCCCGGTGAGTGGACAGGGAGCCTGCAGACTAGGGTTCTCACCCAGGACACTTTCTAGGAGCCACAGCCCCTACAAGATGCTGGCTGCGTCACTTCTTCTTCCTGGGTTTTAGTTTCCCCATCCAGAAACCAAGATGTCAGAAATGGTCAGCACACAGGGACCCCAGCAGATTTCATGTGTACACGGCTGAGATGTCTGTCACTGGACCCTGGGCCACTGGGCTTTTTACTGGAAGCCTCTGGGGCTCCCAGTCTCACCTGCCCAGTTCTCTCTCTCTGTCCTCTCCCTGCCCCCACAGATTTAAGACACGTCTTGTAATAGTTAGAGTCGTGCTGTCTGCTCTATCAAATAACCTCCCAGTCTCAATCATTTAAACCCAACAGACTCTAGTCACAGAGCTGTTCACTGCTACTATTCTTGGTAGGTGAGTGATTCAGGGACCAAGACCCCTGCATTTGCTAGTTGTACTATCCCCCAGGCCTCAAAGTTCTTGGCATCCAGCTCGTGGAGGGGAAAGAGTATAAAAGGCCCACCCACTTCTTTACCGCCTTGGCCCAGAAATGACCTGGATCACTTCTGCTCAGATGCCATTGATGAGACCTGATCACCCAGCAACAAGAGGGAGCGCAGACTCCCTGGCTCAGTGGTCTTCGCTAGTGCCTGAGAGGCATGGATTCGGTGGACGGTCAGCTGCTCCAGCAGGCCGGCCTTCCATCTTTCCTCCTGCCCCAACCCAGGCCGTGTGAATCTGCATGTTCTCGGTCCACCCACTTTGACCTGGCGGTTCATTTCCGACCAGCCCTGCCAGCACGTGCACTCGCCACATTTGCCCTGCAGACTCGAGTTTCATGGGCACGCACATGAAGCTGAATAAGACTAGAAAACTCGGTGCCTCTTGAGGCCTGTCTGTGTGGCAATCTATTAAACACTCTCTGCTGCCCAAAACTTTCCACAAGGGATGATATATCCTCTACTTATTGAGGACCACGGTTTTTTATGTTCCTTTCTTCCAGTAACCCTGCAGAGCAGCATCTTCGGTTTATTATCGAGAAAATGGAAGCTTAGAGAGATTAAATAACTTTCCCAAGAACACACAGTTAGGAAGAAGAATCTACACAGGGCCCGTGTTCCTAATAATTCTAGCAGAGTCTCCTAAAGCCTCCTAGAAGACTCGATTTGCACAGTGACAGTTCGGTAACATCACTTATTTTTAGCCCAATAAACAACTTATATAACAAAATTAGAGCTGGAAATGATCATGGTCTCTTCAGTATATTCTAAGATGAATATCTTGGAAAAGTTGCGAGTTTATACTTAGAATCAGAAGACCCGACCCTGGGCCCAGCACCCGGGGTAGCAGAATGAGCAGTGTGTGCAGTGGGAACCAGGGCCCTGGTTTCGGTTTCTGACCTTGCATTCAGGGACTCCCGTTGCATGAGTATGACTTGAACCAGGGCTTCTCTGACTTGCACGTGCACGAGAATGACCTGAGGCTCTCACCAAGTCAGATTCCGACCCAGCGGGGCCGGCGCAGGGCCGGCGCAGGGCCTGAGATTCTGCACTTCTAATCAGCTCCTAGGAGATACCAGTGGAGGCCATGACCACATGCTGAGGAAGGAGGACTTGATTCTGATCGCTTCTGTTGATTCAACTCAGAAGACATGTCATGAGCCTTACCACGTGATGGAGTCTTGAAGGACAAGCAGGATTTTAATAGGTAGCAACAGGAAAGAAAGCCATGCCAGGGAGCAGGTACATTGTACAGAGGCAGCTGCATAAAGTACGATGGCTTCAGAAGACCCGCGGGAAGGTCGATGATATTGGGACACTGAGCACATGTGACACTTTTATGGCCTTTGTTCTCAGGGAATCCATTTCTTCTTTCCATAGGCTGCCTGCTCCATACAGCTGTGGTGGTGCTTCTTGCTCACCACTGCATCTCCAGTGCCTGGCACATAGTAGTCATCAGATTAATTCGCTGTTGAATGAATGAATGAATGAATGAATGAGAAGTTTTTGCCCTAGGCAGATGAATATGAATAGCTTTGGATGAATGGATCTATAAAGTGAGTGGGTCGAACCAGATGATCTATAGGCCCTTGCACTTTCCACCTTCAAAGATACCGTAATGATAAAGAACACAGATTCCAGAGCCAGGCTCTGCCTGGTTTACATCCTAGCTTTTCATGTTCATGGGCAAGTATTTGGGCCTTAGTTTCCCTAACTGTAAAATGGAGATGATCATAATGATAGGCCCTGTCCCATGGATTCTCATGCAGAATGAATGAGTTAATACAGAACTCTTAGATCAGATTCAAGTCCATAGTAAATACTCTCAGTGTTGCCGCTACTACTGTTCTGGGCTTGTGTTCACAGTCAGGGAATGCTTTTAGCTGCAAATAACAAATAATCCAGTTAACGGTTATATTCTTTTCCACCTCTCTGTTACCTCCCCTCTCCTCTCCTCTCCTCTCCTCTCCTCTCCTCTCCTCTCCTCTCCTCTCTCCCATTCCATTACAGTGGACAATCCTAACTCTGCCGCATGCTACCATGGAAGGCTGGACAAGTCTCCTGGCTCTCTGAGCCTCTTTTGCTCGTCTTCACAAAGGAGACAAGAATGCCTTCCCCACTGGGCCACTGGGTGAATTAACACAGACAGTGCTCATGCAGTGCCTTGCTTTTAGAAGGCTTTCCAGAGCTGTCCCTTCCCTACCCTCCCTTTTCCCTTATGCCAAAACATATGCATAGGATAAAACCTCACCTCACCGAAATCCTTAGTACATTAGAAAGTTTTAGGTAATTAATTATTCTGCCTGAGGTTTCCCAGGTTTGCTACCTAGTCCCATAGTTTGGGGGAAAAATGCCTACCTTCATTTGCCTACAATTTGAGGTACAACACATGTCATTAGGCTGGAAATAATGAGTTCTTGTGACTTTTTTCCCACGTCAATTTTGCTCTGTGTTCATGGCCTCTGTTGCTGTTCATTGTGAATATATAGAAATAATTCATAAAGCTTCATTTTGCTTTGCATAACAAATTGATCTGCTCCTAGTCACAAATTTCCTGTCTGGATTTGTTAGTCTTGCCCACACTGCACAGCTCTGCACAGGAAGAAGGACTTTCCGTTGCCCCCTTGTCCTTCCTGACCTCCTGGGGGCACCGTCTCTGCTGAGATGTCTGTTAAACATTGACACATTCCTCTGGACTCCCATGGCAGGGGGAGCAAAAGTCTCAGGCCACAGCTAATTTCGTTGGATGGTGTTGATGTGTGTCCTAGGATGGTTTAAAATATTAACGCACTTTCTTCCCACCCCATCCCTCCCCTGTTGTCTAGTATTCTTTTTGCAGATGTTAAAGGATTCACCAACCTCTCCACCACCTTGTCTGCTCAGGAGCTGGTCAGGATGCTCAACGAGCTCTTTGCCAGATTTGATCGACTGGCCCATGTGAGTTGAATTTAATTCCCGACTCCTTCTTGGTAGGAGTGAGGGACTGCATGTAGAATTAGTGAAAAGGACTCAGCCTTCTTCACCAATGTCATTACCGTTCTGCATCCTGTCCCTGGGCATGGACCTCTGATCCTCCCGTATCCTGGGGATCGATGTTAGTTATTTATACAGGCCTTGGGTGGAGGTTTGATGGATTCATTTTCCCAGTTGAGAGACAGCTGGTTGAGTGACAATTCAACCAAACTCCTTTTGATCTGTTTCCACTCTTGCATCATTATTTCCCCCTGACATGGCCAGGTGCTGTCCAGCTGCAGCCTCCACGGTGGCTCACGCGGTGGCTACCTACGGTGTCTCCGTCAGCCCTGGCCATCTGGAATCAATGAGCCTGTTCTCAAGAACCAGCCCTCTACTAGACCATCATTTTGTTTGACCTAACTTAAGAGCTTTGTCTTTTTGGCCAACATGACACCGCTTTTATTTTCAGTTGGCTTATTCAGAGCTAAAACAGAAAACGGGTTAAAAGAGATGAATGTTTGTTATCAAAACACAGATTCCTAGTCCTCAAGCCACTCGAGTTACGAAGGAACATCATGATCACACTGTACTTTAGAGTGGGTATTGGCTTCAAATAGGCCGCCTGAATTCCTGCTTTGTAAAGGGCATGTATCACTCCCAACCCCACAGGCTGTTGTGAGAGTTCAGTGAGACCACATCAAGTGGGAGTTTATGTTTAGCGTATCGATATGTCTCTTTTTTAAGGCCGCCACACTTCACCAGAGACCCGTTCGTACTTGAGTCTGAGCACCTCCGGGGTCGTGCCTGGTGCTGTGGGTTAGGAGTGTGGGAGTGATGAAAGCACACGTCCCCCTTTCCTGGGGTTAAGTCCAGTCGGGGATACGTAAGGAAGTAGTCAGTGCACGACGTGATGTGTGCGAAGGTAAGTCTAGGTGCCATGGGAATGCAAAGACAACACAGACCCTCGAATTGGAGAAGACTTCCAGGAGGAAGGGACTGTTGGGCTGAGTCTTAAAAAGGAGCAAACAAACATAATAGAATAGTTTTTCCGCAATAAAAAGGAATAAGTCTCTGATGCATGCAATAATATCACTGCATCTCAAATGCAATATACCAAGTGAAAGGAGCCAGACGCAAAAGGCTGGGCATTTTATGATTCCTCGCATAAGCCATTCTAGAAAAGGTAAAATTATAGGCACAGAGAAGAGATAAGGGGTTGCCAGGTGGAGTGAGTGGGTCAGTTGCACAGAAGCATGGGGTTGGACTGATTTGGGAGTAATGTGGATGCTTTATATGTAACTTCATATTTATCTATAAGGTAAATTTTATTGTACATAAATTATGTATCAATTAGCAAGGTACAGAAGACAGGGCAGGTCATTTTAGGCAGACAGGGGAACAAAAGTAAAGATGCTCGCCACCTCCATGCATGGAGAAACCAGAAGAGGTTTGGCATTGCCAGAGGGGAAGATGCAAGGTAGGGCGTGGTGAAGATGTGCCAGACAGGTGGGCAAGGACCTGCCAAAGAACCTGCAGAGTAACCTGTAGCTACCGGACAACTATTAAATGGGACACTGACAGGGGCAGAAGAGGAGGTGGAGACCAAGATGTTCCCCTAGTACAAGAGCTGGGTTTACCTAGAGGGCTGGGATTCTGGAGGTGGGAAAGAATGTTCACCACTTCTTTTGATCGTTGCATCAGCGGTGGCTGGTGCCCGTTACACATAGCTATTGTACTTCATAGTATGGTTTTGAACATGTCTGCTCAGGGACGCTAAGATGAACAAAAATGGCCTTCCATCGAGAACTGACAAATGTGACCAAAGTTAATGTTCAGTGTCACAATAAACCAGACTGACTCAGGGACAGGGTTGCTAAGTAACATTTAATGCACACTGTTCAACCCGCATTTGTGGACTACGAACCACATGCCAGGTAACGTGCGAGACTCTGGGAAGGCAAAACCGGAGCCTGCCCTCAGGAAGCTCCGAGCCTTGTCAGGGAGAAAGACAAGCCCGTTATAACAACAGCAGGACAGTGTGGTGCAAGCAATAATAGGTACAAGAGTCTTGGTGGCTGAAAGAAAGAACAGCCAGGTGCTTGCGGGGGTCAGGGAAGTGGTGGTCGTGTTCTGGCAGCATCCAGAGAACAGGTCATCTGCAAACTGGGTGTTGAGCAAGGGCAGGAGCTGTCCTGACATCACACTAGACAAGGCAGTGCCTTCTGGGCTGAGCCATGGGACAAAGGCAGGGAAGTATCAAAATGCACAATCACGCTACTGGTTTGGGGAGCTACAAGAAGCTCAAGATTGTTAGAGCATGAAGGGCATGGGAGATTGCAGTGAGAAATGAACTTGAAGAGGAAGGCAGAAACAAATCGTGGAGAGCATGGTGTGACACTTTAAGGAATGTGGGCTTTGTCCTGGAGCCTGGACTTTTCACCCTGGGTACCATCCACATGATGGTGGAGGGGGCATGAATGGGGGTATAGAGCCCATCGGTCCCCAGTAGGTACAACATTCTGTAGTCCACCTTCGGGGGTATGAGTCTTATTGAATGAAAGATTGTAAAGAAAAAGTGGATATTAAGTTAAGAAGAGTTGGATAGATGATGTTAAATCATCTATTAAATATTCATAAACTGCCTGGCATATGTTATGCGCGGTGATGAGTGTTTTCCCTGGCTTACCTAATTTAGTTCTCACAACAAACCTACGGGGAAGCTTCTCCATTGTTGCCATCTTACAGAGTGAGTGACTGATCGGAGGCTCAGAGAAGTAAAACAGTCTGCCCAGAAGCACGGGTAGGTAGTGCATCCGTGGTCCAGGCTGAGGCCAGGTGCTTGGCCTTGACCTCTAAGCAATGCAGCAGGCGTTTTGGGGGACAGAAGTGTTGCTGCCCCTGCAGGATGGCTTGGAAGGTTACACTGAGGGGACTTGGAGCATGGGCCAGACGTGAACACACCTTGCGCAGATCCCTCTCTGCCCCTCAGTTTCCTGCCGAAAGTGGACAAGGGAAACAATGCCTGGGAGGTGTTCACACGCAGGCTGGCTCCCAGTCGGTACTCAGTACCGTTAGTGCTCAGCAGCAACCTAGTTCCCCCTCCCGTCCACCAGGTGCTTCAGGTTTGCTCCCCTCGGAGACCCCGGTAGAAACGTTTAATAAACTCTGCCAGGGAGAACGGTTCTACTCACCTCGGAAGGAGAACACCCACTTTAAATGTTTTTGCCCCCAGCAGTCACTTTGCAAAGTCACATACTCTGCTTCTGCCTAAAAGGCGGTTGGACTCGCCACTTTTAGCATCTCTCAGCACGGAGACTCCGTGCCTTTATAACGAGCTCCATCTCCCTGCCATGGGCCTTGGCTCTAGATGTTCGTTCTGTCGCGCATCAGAGAGAAAGCGCCTCCCATGTAAATGTCACACACTGTACCCGTTTATTCACTGCATTATTAAAATTCAGGGGCAACTTCAAAGCCTTCTGGAAAAGATCCTCCTAGTGCGATTGAATTCTTTGTGCCCTGGTGGTTAGGGCTGCTCAGAATAGAGCGTTCCGACCCTTGTTAATACTTTTGGCTAACTTTAGTGACTCCTGGTCTTTGATCTTTTTTAAAAATAAAGTAGTTCCTACTTGCCCCCCCTCATCCAGATTAGGAGTAAAGAACATGTACATTATTATAAAGGCTTCAAAATTATAAAATGAAGAACAAATTTATTGGTATACAGTTGACCTCATTAGAGCTTAAACCTTTTTTGAAAATGACCGACGAAACTAGAAGCACCTAAATTGTTGCCGTAAAGAAAAATCCAACACAATGGAGAGCTAACGAACAGACTGAAAACAATGAGAGAGCTATTTCTGTACTGCCATAGGAAGAATTTCAAGATTGGCGTTGCATGAAAAAAAGGATTTCTCAAGTCTGTGAACATGGTGTGATAAATTTACGGCCGAAGAGCATGAAAATGAGTCACATGTGACCACACCAGTGATGTGTGAAAGCACAGCAGCCTCGGGAGGGAAGGTAGCCCGGGTCCCCAGGTGCTGTGTGCCTGCACGCGGGGGTAGGGCTGCTCCAGGGGACTCACCACAGCTCCTTTTTTACTAGGGCAACATAGTCCAGCGTTATCTCTGCAATTACAATTAGACGAAAGCCTATAAAATTGTCATGTTTTCGAATACAACTATTTTTAGTGCATTAATGGCACTAATGTTTTTATTCCGAGAGTCTTCTCTCTTCTTATTTTTTATGGGGTTTTTTTTTCTGATTACAAAAACAATGCTTGTTCATTATGTAAAAATCAAACATCAAAGATGCAGACAATACAGAAAGTATAATCAGTGGACTCCTACCCCTACCCAACGATAGAACTATCTTTGATAATTGGTGCCTCTATCTCCTCAGTTTTATCTACACAAATGGTTTCATAAATTCTCTGGATTTCCCAAGATTTTTTTTAATCTTATCAAAGCCATCAAGATGAGAGGAAAAGGATTATATTAAAACTAACTCAATACAATTTGCAAGAAGACCCTCACCCTACTTTATGTTTCTTCTTCAGTATCTTTTTTCAAAGCCACCTGGCTCTCCTAATCTGAACTTTACAAAGGAATTGCTGGTAAAAACAAGTTGCTTGGCTATTCCTGTCCAAGTGATACAACAGCTCAGAGGAATTAATCAGAAAAATGTGTCTGCAAACTGGTAGATAAGAAGTCAGGTCTTCAATGTATTATATACATGAAAGTATGCAAATGTGGAAGACTCACTGTTTTTATAAGGTACGTGAGCATTTTGGTCTCTAGGGGGAGCCTGGACCCAATCCCCTACAGTTACCAAGGGACGATGGGTAGCCAGTTAAGTTTGGGGAGGAGTCAAATGTTACACATGGAGTTTTGACTGTGTGGGGGGTCATTGCTCCTAACCCCCATATATGTACACACACAGATATAAATACAGCAGTACAGTGAAGCTTTTATAACATTAATTTCACTTAGTGCAAAGAATTTTCCTTTATTCTAGGAATATATCATTTTACTTTTTTGATGTTGAAAAGGCCTTTTCTTTTAAAACGTGAGGAGGGTAGTCAACGGTGGTTGGGTTGTTATTTGGTTTGTTGATAGATTTTTTTATACTTCCTTGGAAAACTACAAAACTGAGCCCCATAGCTGGCCTGCTGGCCCTCTGGTTGTTTTAATAACTGTCCCAGGGACTCCACAAATCTGGACACTGCCAAGGCCAGTGGGCCAAGTGCTCTGTTCTGGCCCTAACACTGCAGGGGTCTAGAGGAAGCGGTTGAAGGCCTTGCACGTCCCTTCTTGACCAGACCTCTTGGGCAGCTCTCCTGCAACATTAGCAGCATTGGAGCAGCCAATAGACAGGAACCACACGCTCCTAAAAATAACCCTGGGAAGGCTGTGAGTGCTCTCAGAGCTCTGAAGATCGCTTCTGTGCCCATTGGGGAAGGTTGGCCAGATCCTGGAGATCTGACCAAGAAGGGAAGCCCCAGGGCCGGGTCTGATTCTCTTGTCCTTGTCTGATGTTTGTTTTGTACTGGGAGAGTGGCTGCCTTCACTTGTCACCCAAATGTAAATGAATGGCACAACTTTGGATGAAGCCAGCACAGTGCTTCACAGCTTGGCATCTCGGTGGGCCCTTTCTGTCTGCAACTCCCCTGCTCCTGCCCTTGGGCCCTGCTCTCCCCAGGAAGGCCTCTCGCCCACAAAGCCATAGACCCACAGACTCCTGGGGCTTCAGGTCTAGAAGGCACTTCAGAGGTCATGCGGCCCCACCCATGTAACCAAGGAAACCAAAAGGGAGGGTCCTCTGCTAGTGATCCCGGAGATGAAGGGTGAGGACAGGGGTCCCAGTCATCCTCACAGAGACCATGTGAATTTAGTGTCCCCTCTGCTGGGCTCTGCCCTGAGTCTCCCCATGCAACGTTTTAGTGAACCTTCACAGGCACAATGAGACAGGTCCTGTTCTCATCCGTTTTACAGACGAGGCAGCTGAGGCTCAGAGATTAAGTACTTTAACTAAAGACACACAAGTAAAGGCAAGATGTACGGCGTCTCAGAGTTGACCCTGTGCAGGGTGACTCCCATGCCAGAGCTCTTAGCCCCTAGGCTACTACTGCCTTAAGTTCGCTTGCTTCTAAAACCTGCAACATTCAGACTCTTCCCATTCAATACTAAAGTGTAAACCTTTTAGTTGGTGCTTGTGAACCCACCAAAAAACTGTGTCTTACTTCTCAACTGTGTAGGGAGTATAAAACCTGTACCTACCTATAAGGTGGGTTAAGGGTTCACTCCACTTAAAATATGGGGCATCATATTGGTTATTAATAATCATCTTGATATCAGGGACAATGCTTGCCTTATCGTAGATGCCCAATTGATGTTTCTTTTCAATGAACACACATATCAATTAATTAATGAATAAAAGGAGGTGTGAGACATAGTTAGCCTCTCCTGAAGGTGCCAATTGCCTACATGGGAAGGGACTAGCATAGAGTTAAAGTAGTATGGAGATCCCTAAATGATTTATGCTTTTAACTTGAGCTGGAGACTGCTGCAAACTGGGAACCCAGAGGCATGTCCTGAGAAGAGAGACAGTGCTGGGGACAGGATTCCTAGGGGACACTGAGCGTGCAGGTTGAATCTCCTCTCTTCGCCAGGCCTGTCCACATGCTGAGTATTCAGATCAGAAAGCTAGTATGTGGCAGAGAGGAGATATAGTCCTGTACCTGTCATATCCAGTGTTTTCCCATGACTGCACTCCACCTCTGAGCCCTTCAAACCCTTGTCTAGGATGCCCTCTAATTCCCTTGGGAGATAACAGGTGCTCCTGGCCCCACGGTGCAGACCCCCTGACCTTGCTTCCCTCCTTCCCAAGCCTCAGTGAAGCACGGACCCATCTGCTGACTCGGTCCTTTCCTTCCCCATCTGTTCCTTCCAGGAGCACCACTGTCTCCGCATCAAAATCCTAGGGGACTGCTACTACTGTGTTTCTGGACTTCCGGAGCCCCGCCAGGACCACGCCCACTGCTGTGTGGAAATGGGCCTCAGCATGATCAAAACCATCAGGTAATTCGGGATCCCCTTCATAGTCCCAGGCCTCTGATGTGTGTGATGGGGAAGACAAACCACCCCATCGGTCCTTGGTGGTAAATCACGTGCATGTTGAAGAGTGACTTATGAAGCCCTCTGACTTATTTCATGAACACTGCGTACCCGTTAGTTCTCCCAGATGAACCTAGTAGCTTCATTATGTTCTAGTCGTACCTCGCTTTCAATGGTCTGTGCAACAAATTTGTATTGCCAATGTCCTTGTGGGGATCCATCAAGGAACGGGATGAGTGTAATGCATGCTTTCAGGGAGGTTATGGTGCAGTGGGAGAGATGAACAGATAGGCAATTTCAAGATGCTGCAATAAGCTCTGTGATGAATCAAATCCAGGACACTTGTGGGGAATAAAGAAGGAACAGCTAATTCATGCCAAGGTGCTGGAGAAGGCTTTTCAGAGCACAGATGTCTAAGCTGTTCCCTAAAAAGTGAGTAGACAGTAGCCAGATCCTGGAGGTGGTTGAGAGCTTGGAAGACAGGATAGACACGTGCAGGAATCGGGACGTGGAACCTGAGAAGGTGGTGACAGATGGGTTGCAGGCTGGGAGCAGCAGGGGCCTGCAGGGCTTTCTCAGCCACTAAGGGGTTGCACCTTACCCTGAGGCCAATAGGAAATCACTGAAGGGCCACCCCCAGGGTTGGCTTCACGAGTGTGCAACAGGTGCTTTGGGCTTTGGTCAGTGTATTTGATCAACGGGGCGGAGTTACTGGAGTCAAGGACTGTGGAACTAGACTGCTTATGGCTTTGGGACAGAAGCTCAGTGTTGTCAGAGCTCCCCTCGAGGTGCCGAAATGCAAGCATCACATCCTCCCACGACCACAGCAAAGACAGTGGCTCGTGCCATTGTCTTACAGAGGAAGAGGAGTCTTGCTAGAAACAGACAAGAAGATTCTCCCTGCTGGAAAATCTGAGGAACTGGAACCTCCCTTTCAAGGGCTTGGTGGTGGCCCGAACCCTGTTCCTGATCCTTCTGCTTGCTGACAGACCCCTGACTTCATTCAGGGTTCAGGCAGAGGTCTCCTGACATCGAGGAAGGTGATGTAGCCCTTAATCAAGAAGAGGACGCCAAAGCCCTTTCCCTAAATATGACCCTGCTCCGTTGACATGACACGGGTCATTTCGAGACTGAGCCTAAAACGACACTCCTGGTGGGCAGGCGCCTAGGGCCCCACCTTTGGAACCAACCCGTGACCAGGGCCCAGTCAAGGGGGTGTGGTGCTTGGCTAAGAGGTGTTGGATGAAAATCCAACATTTCACCATCCCTGAGACCAAGTCGGCAGGTGGGGAAAGAGACAGGAAACTCCCACTCTCCTGTTGCCCCCTCTATAAAAATGCCGAAATTCCCTCCTGCAGGTACCGTGGACAGAGGAGCCCATAATCTCCAGCCCACAGTTCCCTTAGATCAGCCTTCGGTAGACAGAAAATGCTGCAGATGCTTCTTCACGGTTAATTCGGACACTTGAGAGTTTCGCCCTGAAAATTTGATGACCTATGCCAGCATTTTGACTGGTTTCAAAGGAGACGATGTTCCCAGAGGACCCAATATCTTGTACCACCTCTACAACTAATTGGGTTTGCAAACCTTATTCTGCCAACCAATCAGTAGGTCAACCAACAAATAATTTGTGGACTCTACCATGTGCCGGGCACTGTGCTAAGCCCAGGAAATACAGTGAGGAACTATCACTCCAGGGTGACCATTAGGTGTCCATGGATGTCCATTAGGGTGATCACTGGGATGTGTTGTCTATGAAATGAGGACACTGGCCAGACCAGCCCTGAACTTTCTGCCAGTTCTGAAAACTGGTGATTTATCAACCACGTGAAAATCAGGTTTAAGCAGCACAACTTTCTAGAGTTTCTTTCTAATTTATTTTTTAATTTTAGTTTTTATTTGTCAGCAGGCATAACTGACAAATAAAATTATGCATATCCAACGCGCACGAAGTGATGATTTGATAGATGCGTAAACTGTGAAACGATTATCATAATGAAATTAATATATCCGTGACTTCACAGAGTTGTTTTTTCTTTTTTTGATGAAAATGCCAAGATCTAGCCATCTACTCTCTTAGCAAATCTCAAGAATACACTACAGTGTTATTAAATATAGTCACCATGCAGTACATTCCATCCCCAGAACTTAATTTTTATCTTATAACTAAAGGCCTGTACCTTTGACCAGCCTCTCCCCACTTTCCCACATCACCCTGCCCCAGCAACCCCCTTCCTACTGTCTGTTTCTATGGGTGCAACGCTTTTCCTTAGATTCTCATGTACAGTCTGTCTTCGCCTCTCTGGCGTATTTCACTTAGTATAATGCCTTCCGGGTCCATCCGTATTGACCCAGATTACAGGATTCTCTTCTTTTTTTAAGGCTGAGTAGCATTTCATCACATGTCTGTATATTTTTATGATCTTCTTTATCTATTTATGCACATTGTCTTTGTCTAGTCAGGCACAAACTTTCCACAGAGGTTTGTACGCTAAGCTTAAGCAAAAGATACGCCGCAGAGATGGCACTGCGGGAGAAACGAATGTTCGTTATTGGAATTCTTGAAGGCAATTAGAGTGTCATCATTTATCTTTCTGGAGAGGAACCTGTCCCTCCTGGCCATTTTATCCGATCAATGGTCTCGTCCCTGAGGTTCTGGAGTGCAACAGTGAGAACCGAGATTTCAATAGGTTGAAATGGCTCAAGGCTTTCTCTTATTAGTTCACTAAGAGTTGCTTTTACTCCTTTGGAATAAGACAATTCAGGAGGATATTTTTTTTAAGTACGTGAGTCAGAGTCTATTAATACTCGAACACCTCCTTGATTATACTGTAGGGGACTGGAGGTCCAGCGTTAATTCTGCCAGTCGACAACACAGCATGACGCGGAGGAATAAATGAGGACTCTGGGTTTAGGCAGGCCTGGGTTGCAATCGGCTCAGCCTTCTAGAGTTGCCACGCTTTCTGCCAGGCCCTGTGCTCTCAGGAATGCCTGGCAGGCACCGTTTGCACCTGAATGTGTGTGGAAGACAATTCCAGTGACATCGCTCCGTCTAAAAAGACTTAACAATCTTAATCCACTATCACTTACATGGGATGACAGTTTTTATTCAGCCCCAAGCACGCTTACTTCAGCCAGAAAGCTCCACAGAAGCCTTAAAGTCTGGAACTGTCCTTTGCATTATGTTGCAGGTGTTGTCATGGAATGCCAGTGTCAATAATCCATGTATGGACTGGTTTCCCCAGACTAGGTGGCCACCCCGTGTGTTTGTCATCAAAGATGGATCCCTGTGGTGGTGTAGTCCCCACTCTGTCAGGGTCTGTCCTCGTCCCTCTTTCTGGCATTTCTGCACAATTACAGAGGCTGTGAGAGGCTGGGGCTTCGGTTGTGAGACCGCATCTATGCCATGGCTCTCTAGACCCCAGCAGCTCCAACAGTGTCCTTGTTTGGGTGACAAAATTCTTGCACAAAAGGCAAAGCCACACTCAAAGGGATGCTGGTCCCTTGTTCACAGATCAGTCCTAACAAGGGATAGAGATTCCCCGTTGGTCACAGGCACGTGGGGACAGGGGGCCACATTAGGAAAGGCTGGATTAGCTGCTGCTAGTCGGACCACCCCAAGTGTCAGGAGAGAGTGAAAGTCAGGACAAGAGGACACACAGAGTGAGGGAAACCATTTCCCTGTCCCTGTCCCTGTCTTTTCCCGAGGTGTGGCCACTACGGTCCTTTTCATGGAGGGCCATTAATTGCTCCTGATGCCTGAAACCCGACATCAGGACCCAAAGGTTGAATGTACAGCTTACGTCTCACATGCATCCCTGATAAATGAGCAGAACCAATACTGAAAGGGGAGGAAAATCAGCAAACCTCTGAGGATAAGAAGATAACGAGCCTCAGTCAAGCCTCCGATTAAATTTATTCCATAAAAAAATACTTGATTGTACAAACATGATATTAGCTAAATGGATGACCGAAAGTAATTGAATGTAGCTTTATTTCTAATGAAGCATTTAATACCATCTCCTGCATGCCTGTTCATAAAATTAAATTAATTAAAGCAGGCTTAGGTAATAGTTCCATTAAGCAGGTTGGAAGTGGCTCCAGGTGGTTCCTCTTCACACGCCCTGGGTCTATTTCGGGGACACTTGATGGCTGAGCAGACACCAAATTTACGGTGGGCTCCATTACAGGCGGTATCGTTATTGAGGATCTATAAAAGTCTTCCTTGATGAATCTTAATGAAAATTGCAGGGCCTGGTCTTTTCAGTGCGGTGGCTAAAAAGTCATAGGATGACACCAGAATGCCAAGCAGGAGCTGGATGGTCTCCAGCTGGTTAATGGGAGCAAAGGTCTTAATCCTCGTGGCCGGGTGGCCCTGCCGGGCAACGTGGCAGGACCAGGGATGAGAGCAGGGAGGTACCTGCCCCCTCGCTGGAGGCAGGCCGGCCCAGGCTCTCTGCGTGCCCCCGGCACCCTCCCTTCTCCTTGCCGTCCTCTGACTTACTGCTTTTCCTCCCTTCCCACTTTCCTTCTCCCCAGGCTCCCTCCCGCCCCCCCATCATTCGCTTCTCCTCCTTGCTCTCTCTCTTCCTAAAACCCCCTTTCTCAACTTGTTCTGAAAGGTCGTTAAGCACAGCATGCCTAAGGCCACATTCCTCTTAAAAATGCAGCCGTTACAGTGGATGATGATTTTTTTTTTGCAAAATTATTTATAATGGTGAAGATTGAATAGATCTAGTAACCGTAATTTATAAAGCTAGTATTGACTGAATGTTCATCGTGTACCAGGCAGACACTATAGAAAGCGGTCTTCCTGACGCAGCTCATCTAGTTCTGACGATAACCCTGTGAGGAAACTACTAATACTTCCCCCAGTTTTCAGAGGAGGCGTCTGAGGCTTTGAGAGGATAAATGACTTCTCAGGCAGATCGTGCAAGGGGCAGAACAAAGACCCTGAGCCACATTCGTCTGACTCCATCAACGTTCAGGGGAAGGCTTAGATCTGTTTTGGCATATTACCAGATAGGAAAAGGGGTAGCCACTCAGCGTCATGGCTCACATAATATTTAACAGCGTAATGAAATGCTTGGGAGTTCAAAGGAATATGCGCTATCGAGTGCACACACACAGGTCATTTAGAGAACCTCAGTTGTTTAAACATCTGTCTTGATGGAAGGAGAGAAGACGCCAAAGCTCCGTGGTGGAAAACGGGGGGCTGGATCTTCTCTCTCACGTTCCCTCACTGGGGCCACGCTGGGTTTGAGCAGGAATCTGCATGTCTTCCTGCCACGTGCCCACTCCCCAGGCAGGGGTGCGATGCTGAAGGGAGTATAACCAGCAAAGCGTCAGCTTACAGTCTGGCCTCATGAGGGCCGACTGGGGCCCACGTCCTACTGACCCTGAGTGAGCGATACGACCTTCCTCTGTCCAGCTCCCTTAGCTGTAAAATGGGGATACTCCATCCTCGAGTAAGTTCCATGAATACAGGAACTGGTTTTCTGATTTGTCTGTTTGATTCACTGCTTATATCAGCAGGGGTCTTCAAGAGATGTTTATGAGTGAATGAATGAGCGAATGAATGAACGAACTGTATCTATAGTATCTATGGTTGTGAGGAAGAAATAAGACCGTGAAGATGAAAGGCCCGGCACAGAAGAGGCAGCAGATATAGCTTAGTTCTCTGTGAGCCTCAGTTCCCTCGTTGTAACGTGGACATTGATAATGCTTATAGCTATCTACCTTCGGAATTGCCATGAGCGTCAAAGTGAAGCACTCTGGGAAACTTGAACTTCCGTGCTGGGATATAACGTGGTGGCTTTCAGTCTCCCCTGGAAGGAGTGGGCCCCGTGGTTGCGGAGGCAGACCGACACTGACATCCAGTAGAGGCTATTGCCTGGATCACAGTTGAAGGTGACGTTGGTTGGGCCCATGGCCACTGTGCTGGCAGCCCCCAAGGCAACAGCGAGAGACCCGTGAGGTACCCTTTAGTGCGAGCTCTGGCATCTATGGGATGGAGCTTGCTATAATCTGCTGATTTGGGGGATTAATTGGTAGAGACTGTGTCGTCCACCCTTGGGGCTGAGCCAGCTCGACCTCCATTGGTCCATATACCCTTCTTTGGGAGAAGAAAGCCTGCAGGGGACTTGAAGTGGACAGCTGGGTTTAGGCTCACATGGCTCGGGAGAAACTCCAGCGACTCCTCCTCTAGCCGTGTGTGCCCTAAAGGAAGGTACTTCTGGGAACTCAGTTTCCTCATTCTTCCAGTGGTGCTGGGAATCACGCACACGGTATTGTGAGGGCAAGGTTGGCGCTGGCACAGAACCCCTGCAGGGCGGCCACAGTCCCCTCCGTCACTAACTCCCTCGCTTTTCCCTCCCCCAGCATGTCCATGGGCGCCGTTGCTTCCAGGGAGCTGAGGACCAATCGCTCAGTTCTTACTACATTGCTTGCTGGTTCGTCCTTTCGGACCCATTTAAGTCTAGGAACTGCCCAGTTGGTGTATCAAATGGGCTGGTTGAAGCTGTTTTGATGTAGCTAGAGCAAATGTGAGCACCATTTTAGCAAGAAGAGTGGAGTAATCAATCATTATTTTAGAGTGATCAATTTATAATTTTTGATCCGATTCAACCTGTGCAATTATCGTGTAATTATAAGTTGGTATTGCTAACAAAAGTTAGTAGTAGCTGTTATTTTCGTGTGTTCAAATTGCCCCAGGTAAAGCACTTTTATATACATGATTTTTATAAACCATCCTAACAACTCTGCAAAGGATTAGTGCTTTCTGCTGTCACACGTGAGAAAACTGGGACATGGGCACTAATACTGCAGTGAGCCCAGTGCCCACAGCGAGCAAGTGGAGAGACCCAGCTTCCCGCCAGACCTGCTTTAATGCAGACTGGGCCCCTGGGATATGGTGAGAGAGATCTGCAGTGAGAAGCTCTGTCCTGCGCTCCAGCTCCCACAACCAGCAAGTGGTGGGTCCAGCATTGGCACCCCGGCCTGTGCCCCCAAAGCTGAGGAGCTGGATGTCCTTCATCCCACAGGCCTGAATGCCGAGCTGCTGCAGCCTGTCCCCTGCCCACCCATGTATTTCCCAACGGAGAGCGTCTGGTTTACAGATCAATGAAGACTACGAGATGATTCCCCTTGGCATTCCTCCAGCCCCTTCTGTAGATGGATTAATTGGCCAAAAAGAACCATTTAAAGCACTTAAATTGAAAGAAAAATTCTAAGGTTCTTCATCTTCTCCCATATACCAAGCATTTGTATTTAGGAGTTCAATTAAAAGCCATAACATCTTCAATCTTTGGCTGGTTCATTTTTGCAAGATTGGTTCTCTGCTTGATAGAGAGGTGCAAAAAAATAACTATTATTAAGTGAGTTCTTTATGTAAAAGAAATCTTAGGAGCCCCACATGAAAACCAAGAGAGCAAAGCTGCTTCATGTGCAGGGGACCTTGCGGAGGGTCGCCCCCACGCCCCACTGGCAGGTCCAGAGGCCCCTCTGTGGTTCCCCTGGGCCCTTAGAAGCATCTTGGGGCAACGCAGGGTCACAAAGCAATAAAGCCTTTGAGCTTTGCCCTTCCTTCAGTGCCTGCTTAGAGCCCTGGCCGCACCTCTGTGCCAAGCACCGTGCTGAGTGCTGGGCATGTGGAAATAAAAGGCAGTAGCCCTGCCCTCCGGAAGGTCAGCGGCCGTGGGGAAGAAAGAGAGGTGGCAGATGCTTCAAGTGCGGCTGATCTGGAGTCGTTTTTTCTTCACTGGTGGCTGAGGAGCCCCAGATAACCTCCCTGGGCTCTTTTTTGGGAAAACTGAACACAGTTTGTAACTCAGCAGAACTCCCTCTGCACTTGCACTTGAGAAAGGTTCCAAGTTCTCCCCTCGAGAACCGATCTTGAAACGTGTGGTGTGTGTTTGTGGTTGTGTGTAACCACCAGGTAGGCTTTCCAAAGAGGATCAGTGTCTGTAAATTATTCATCGCTGTTACATAGTTTCATTTCTACCTTTCATTTCAGCCAAATCCCAGACACAACAAACAGGAAGAAAACAGTGCCATAAAGAAATGGTGTCTTCTTATTATAATTTTTCTTTTGTAGAAGAAAAAAAAATCTAAATGTCTTTTCATTAAGATGTTCCAGTGCATTCCCTGCGTAATGTTAATTACCTAATGGCATTAGCATGGTGTGCTGTGTAATAGTCCCTCACAATTAGTTAGCAAAGCACTTTAACATCCATTATCTCCTTTGGGGCTCACAAAGGCTCTGGAAGTGAAGCAATCAGCTAGAGCTTTGTATTACAACTATTGAAACTCAAGGTCATATTAAGCTATTCACCAAGGATCACACACCATGTTGCAAAGGGCGTAAGGTTTAAAAACCCAACAGCCCCAGGTTAGTCCTAGAATCCTGTTTACAAGCTATAGGACCACAGTAAAATCCTTTACTTTCCTGGGCTGTAGTTCTTTAATATATATAAAGCAACTGAGTAGTGCTTATAGAATAGACCACACATTATTCTCAACCATCCATGTGTGTTTGTTTACTCACCTAATATGACAATGCTATTATTATCCCGATTGTATACATAGAAGTTAAGTAACTTCCCCGAGGTCATACAGCTAGTAAATGGCAGAGCAAGATATACACTCAGGTAGCCTGGCACTAGAATCCATATTAACCTCTACACGATAGTGATTCACATATAATGAGAAGAATGTGGACCGAAACTGGTGATTGTGACAGTCAGGATAATCCTGGTTATGCTGAAGTAACAAGCATCCTCCCCCAAATCTCAGTGCTTTAAAGCAGCGAGGATTTATTTTTCACTCTCATTCCCTGTCCACTATGGGAGGGTTGAGGGAGTGGCAGGGTGCACCAGCATCCACTGTCCTCCTTCAAGGACCCTGGTTAAGAAGGCTCCATCACAGAGGTCATCAATGGATGGTGGACACAGAAGAATGAAGAAAAAAGGAGTATGGTGGATTGCACTTTTAAAGCTTCTACTCAGAAGTAGCCCATATCACTGCCGCTCACATTTTGTTGGCCAAAAATAGCATGAAATATACAGGGGAAGTGCAGTCCTACCACGTGCTTGGATACTGTAGCAGAAGACACGGTTGGTGGACCGCTCCTCATGACACGCCTCACCGAAACGGAAATGCCTCCTCAACTGCCGGATACCATTTCTCCTCTTGCTTTGCTATTTTTTTTTCAAATGCCCTTTACTCTTTTCATCATCAGTGAATGAAGGGACCTATATGGATTTTAACTCACAAGTTAAAGTTAAAAACCAAGGCCTGGAAACTAGAATCTTCACCAAGGACAAGAATTGTCTCACCCTTTTAGCTATAAGCATTCTTTCTAACCTCTGTGGCTGCCTTCCTAATGTCTAATTTATTTCCATATTTTTATGCACTCAACCGACTTCAACCCTTTTGCTTAAATAATTTTGTACGATCTTACAATGTATTAGGAACAGAGAAAACAGAGGTCCAGTTTTGCACACGGAATCATTCATTCATTTATTCTTTCCCAAAACGGGGAGTCGTGTTTGTAAGCCCAGCTATATGTGAGACATGATCCTTCAGGATGTGAGAAGACGCAAGGATTACGCAGAAAACTGCCTTCAAGGAGCTTACTCTGTTTATCAAAGAGCTAAGAGAGGGGGGAACATGACACCCATCCACTCACCCATCCACCCTTTCTGAGCGCTGGCCCAGTTCCAGACACAGCCTGTTGTGCAGAGGGGTGTTGGACACGGAGCCAAGCAAAGCCTCCATCCTCGGTTAGTTTCCAGTGCAGAGCGGAGACAGACGGTTACTACACTGCACCTCGGGTGTTGTTCGTGGGGATGCAGTAGGAACACTGGGGCCGGCCTGCAGTCCAGCCTTCGGTTAAATGGGGGATGGACATCCCAGGCTGAGGGGGCATCGCTGAGGGAGAAGACACATGGGGAGCAGGCCTGTGTTTAGACGGCTGGCATCTAACAGGCACAGGAGCAACGGGACTAATACTGGGCCTCAGGACAGATCAGGAAGGGCTCTGTGTTCCAGACCAGGAATTCCCCACTCTGTCTGTCCTACGGACCAGTGGCTTCTGAACATTTGATCTTCTTCTTTATCGAAAATGATTATGACAATTGTTACTATAATAATTTAGAAATTGTATTTATTATCAATTTTACTATAGTCACACATTTTAAAACATTACTACACAATATGGGTTTTAAAGGATAATGATGAACTAGTAATTTTAAATATTTTAACTCCATCACTGTACTAAAATCTTTCTGCTCTCAGTATGGTTTAGTGAGGGCAAGGGGTGTGAACATGATTGATTCTTTTTTTAAGAATCTTAATAGTCTGTGATACAGGGGCACAAAGGTCAGGTTCCAAGTTCAGTTTATGTGTACACCTGTCGCCAATGGGTATCCGCTCTAAATACACATTTTATAAAGACGGGCAGGTGCAGGGGGAGCCCTAGTCCCCTTGACTGTGTCACTTATGCACAAGTTCTGTGTGACTCTTGTCATATTTCCCCCCTCTGGCATCTCTGAGTTTTTCTTACAAGCTCATTAGAAGGCAATAGCTTTCTAATATTTTTAATGGACGGGTACACACCCACCCAGACACTTCATCTGGAAGTCCCTCACATTTCAGAGGAGGAAATGTGCAGCTCAGAATTCTGGGAGGTGACAGAGCTCACGTTGGACAAGCCTTTTCCTAGAGAGATGGGAACATTTCGAAGCTTCCATTTTCAAAACTCTCTCTTCGAACAGGGATTTATTGTGAAAGACAATTACTTTCACCATCTAAAACTGTCATTTTTAAACAAAGGAAGCAAGTTTGTTTTGTTTTTTGTTTTGTTTTTTGCTTTGGTTTTCCCAGAAGATTTGCTAGAGAGAATATTATGGCAACCGATCGTCACAAAAAAGGCAGCAAGTATGGAACCCTGGGTTTTGTGGGTGTTTTTGTCAAAGAAAAATGGATAAATTATCTTTAATTTTGACAACTCTTTTAAGCATTTTGAAGTAAAACAACAATCGAATTTCTACGTGGCATTTAAGATTTCTCTAGTTATTATATTTCAAAGTATTCTATCCTGCCAGTTGAATTTCCCCTGCATAACTGAGGTCATTTGACTCATACACCAAAACTGTTTGAAATACTCTGAAAGGGAAGAAGGAAGGTGCATGCAGAAAGAAAAAACGGCAGAAATCTTTTTGTTCTCAAGACACCTCCTCCTGCTCAGGGTCAGAGAACAGACCAACAGCCCAGTCACTGAGATCAACCCATGTATCAAATTTCTGTGCAGCTTTTCAAGACAAAAACAAAAGCTGTGAATGGAGGCTGTAAGGGTGTCTTCCTGCACCCCCAGGGGATGACCCAGCTCAGCCCTGGGAGGCCAGTGCTCTGCTCCTACGACCCCTCCTCTGAGGAGGAGGCTGGGAAAGGGTTTTTAACAAGGGAGTGACGGAGCGACAAAGACCTTGTGTCTGTGGTAACCCTGTCGTCGAGCGTGGGCTGCACGGAGGTCAGGCTGCGGCAGGGACCCCAGACGGAAGCACGAGGGGACCTGAACGCGAGTGCTGGGGGGAGGATTGGAGAGAAGGAAACAGTACAAATCAACTAAGGTGAGAAACGGAAGGTGCTGTGCAGTGCAGAGCCTGTCATTTATCTCAGGTTTGTCCACTAGTGACGAGTGGGATGAGAAGGATACTGACACTACCTATCCCCTGAGACAGAGGTTATAGAGGACCAGCAGGTTTGAGCAAAAGGGTACTGAGGGCTCTTAAAAGTTTAGGTAAAAGACTGAAGGACTTTGGAAAAGGAAATCCAAGAAGGCTTCCTGGAAGAGATGGCATGTAAGTGGGCAGAAGTTGAACTTACGGAGTAGGAAAGACGAGGGCTGCTACCAGGGCCAAGGGCGCCCACCTTACTTACGCGTGTGTCTCTCCATTCCCCTCTGTCCACAGGTATGTGCGGTCAAGGACGAAGCATGATGTGGACATGCGGATCGGGATCCACTCAGGCTCCGTGCTGTGCGGCGTGCTGGGCCTGCGCAAGTGGCAGTTTGACGTCTGGTCCTGGGACGTGGACATTGCGAACAAGCTGGAGTCGGGAGGGATTCCCGGGTGAGCCAGGGCGAGGCCCTCTTCTCCGTGACCCTCGTCACCTGCCCGCCGTGTGACAGTGGGTTTCCCGTGCACAGGACTCGGGCGCAGGGATCGAAGAAGCAGTTACTTGGGAGCAGACAGAACCTCCCAGGGTCTGAGATTGTTTGGGTTTCCTCTTTGTGCTTGTTAAATGTTGGGTTATTTCCCATTCCTATCCATCAATATGCACAGGAATAAACTCAGCTTAGTTGTTTTTTTGTTTTTTTTTTTCAGTAAGAGAGTTAGCCCCCAATTCTAAACATGGGGTAAGTACCTACTATGTACTAGACAGGCTGCTGAATATCATTAATACATAACATCATTTGATCTTATAATACCCCACGTAGTAAATATTAGCTTCCTTGCTTTAAAGAGGAAACTGAAGCTCAGAGAAATTGCATGTCACATAAACACAGCTATTAAATAGTGCCTCACTACACATCACTGCTTCCCATTGTTAAATTATCAGATCAGTTTGCTCAAGGCTGTCCTTTTATTATGAATCTCCAGGCCCTCGATGTGTCCCCAAGAGTCTAGCATAATGCTTGCTTGGCACATAGGGAGGAGGAAGGGAGGGGAGAGGGAGGCACCCAACTCCACGGCACAGTGGCTGATAGTCTGGACCCTGGCGTCGTGCAGAACTGAACTATAAAACCCTTTCCCTGCCGCAGCACCAGCCACGTAGCCCCCCGCACCCTCTGAGCCTCGGGTTCCCAGGTCAGTGACTCTCAGCTCCAGCGGGAATCTGAGGCACCTGGAGGGGTTGTTAAATTTAGGTGGTTGTCCCCCACCCTCCATACTTCGGGTCAGTTTGTGTGGGGTGAGACAAAGACTGTGTCTTTGCAACAAGTGCCCGGGTGACGCTGATGCCATTGGCCTTGATACCACACTTTAGGGACCCCTGTTCTTGGGCTTTTGTTAAGTGAGAAAATGCATACAAAGTGCTTCGTCCTGTGCCCGGTAAATATGAACTGTTGGCGGTAGTTACTGTATGAAGAAGATGTAGGATCTTAGAAGGACTTTGCACCTACCAGCAATAGGACTCCTGGCCAGTTTCTTACTCACTGTGCCTGGGCCATTTTTTTCATCGCAAAATAAAGGGGGAAATGCCTATCGCCTAGAGTTGTAGGAGGAAGGAAAGTCATATGACACAATCCACGGAGCCAGCCATATTGTGATAGCTTTGGCTACAAGATAACACGTATGCAAAATAAAGTGTTACCAACTTGTTAGATCTCATTGCCTCTCACGACCGTAACTGTTATATCCCGGCATTGAAAATGATCAGGAGATAGCGGGTTTACCTGGCATTCCGTACATGAGAATGCCGTCTGACTCATTTCTGTAGATAAACGTAGTCACCAGCCTCTCGTCTGCACATCCCCTGCTCCAAAGCTCCAGGGAGCAGCCCCGACAGAAGGAACATCTAAAACCCAGTTCCCGTCAAAACACTGGCGTGCAAATTGATTGGAACCTCTGCAGAAGAATTAGCAATGAGTGAAGGTGGGGATGCCTTTCACTACAGGAAACATAATATTGATTTAGCATATGCAAATATTACTTTTCCTGTGCCCCAGTACAGGATAGGAAGATGTAGAATCCAGAGAAAATGCCAAACGGGGGTTGATATCTAACTTAATTACTTTAAAACGAGATCAGCCATCAGCCTTTATAAAACCCTCTGGGAGTTCCACTGTGGCTGAGAGGAAAAGACAGCCCTCTGGCCCCTCGCCCTGAGACAGGTCGGGAGAAGTCTGGGGCGCTGATGTCACAGGAGGTCCAGCAGCCTTCCTACTCTCCCAGGCCAGCACGGCTCAGCTCGTTTGTACTGGCAAATCCATCGCGAGAAAATGTTGTGTTTGCGTAGCACATTTCTGAAGATGATTCGAAATATCTTTACATCTTTCTGCTTCTGTTATCTCAGCCCGAAATCAGTGGCCGTGTGCAAGGGTGCTGGGTTGGGAAATGTGGGGAGTGTGCCTTACACGATCACAAACGCATCACTGGTAGTTTCCTTGTCTTTGTTTTCACGTGTCCTTTGCCGTGAATTGTTCTCTCTCTAAGCAGGAGCTGAGCGGAGTGGGTAAGAAGGGCAAGAGGGAAGTAGAGGTAGTACTGAAAGTTCAATGCATTCGGAAATGTCACTCAAGAAATTCATTGTTTCCTCGGATATATTGTTTCTAGAATCACAAGAGCCAAGCAAAATATTATGCATATACCTTATGCATTCATTCATTCATTCATTCACTCATTCATTCAAAGGAACACTGAAGTTGGCCTAAGGAAGTAAGGTTTAAGCTGCATCAAGGACTAGGAAATTGTCACACAGACAATGCGCAGGGCGCCTCCTGGGCACAGGGAAAGGCTTGTTCTGAGTTTAATAGACATGAAATGGCACCTTGAACTTGAAGAAATGCCAATTACTCAACAAGCTGGAGAGAGGACAGGGTGCTGCACTGGAGGGGTGTCAGAAATGAGCTTTGAGGTGACGGGGCCCCGGGAGGGGAGGCCTTGGAGACCCGCCACAGAACTCAGACTGCATCCTGCGAACCCGGAGCAGGAGGCGCCAGCAGTGTGATCTCAGTGACGTTTCTTAGGGTGCCCCTAACCGTTTAAACATTCGCTTTTATAGTATGGACAATGCACCATGCACCATTTTGACTCCTTACACTAACCAGCTCTTTTCATATTAAGTATATTGGGGTGATATTGGTTAATAACGTAAGTTTCAAGTGTACAGTTCTATACTGCATCATCTGTGTACGGCATCGTGTGCTCACCACCCGAAGTCTAACCTCCTCACATCACCATATGTTTGACCTCCTGTAACCTCTCCATCCTCCTCCACCCCGTTCCCGTCTGGTAACCACCATGCTGTTGTCTGTGTCCGTGAGTTTGTTATTTTGTTTGTTATTGTACTTTCTGTTTTATATCCTACATGTGAGTGAAATCGTGCGGTTCTTCTCCTTTTCTCTCTGACCAATCAACTCTTGCCGTGACCCAATGAAGTGGGTACTATTGGTTTTCCCCTTTTTATGGATAAGAAAATGGACTCAGAAAGGTCAAGTAACTTGCCCGAGACCTAACAGCTAGCAAGTAAGAGGCAGAGGCAGGATCTTGATCCCAGCAGTCTGGCCAGAGAGTCCATGCTTGTAGCCGCCCTGCTGGTCTGCCCACGCCACACCACTGCACAGTAGGTCGTCCAGTGGAGTGAGACAGGAGAACAAAAACACACTTTCCCAGAATGATTTATCATGTGAAATGTCCACAGTTCAAGTCTGATCCTTAAGGCTCTTCGTGTCATCTGTTGTTTTGCTAAAAAAGAAACTTGAGTCATGAGCTGCAGTGGCTGATGACGGAGCAGGAATGAGTCACTCACCTTGTGAGACTGGCCAGCTGCCGGCCTGCACATGCCCACAGCTCTGTTCTCTGCCCCTCGCAATGGGCACATTTCAGGAAAAATTGCATCTTACAGTGGCTTTCCCTAAAGACCTTCCATGTAGCTCTGTGGACTTGTAAGACCTGCCTTTACTCTTAAGGAGATCTTAGACAAGTTGAAGAAATAGGCAAGGCACTAAGAAAATTGTCATCATTGCATGGTGACTTTGGACAATAATTGCCATTGGGTTCGGAAACCTTTGTGGAACTTGTTGCCCCAAAATAATGCACGGCACTGAAAGAGAGTCACTGAGGTCGGGCTGATGGCCACAAGAAAAGCCAAAAGAAGTGTTGACACGTGGCTCAGCGGGGCAGCGTTTCATCAGAGGTCGCTGTGCACTGCCATGCTCGTTGATTTATGCTTGGACTTCGGTTCTATTTTATTCTTCCTGATTTCTCAGGGGAACATACATTGTCCCTGAGGGCAGGTCCTCACAGGACCTTGATGTTAGCCTTGCCTAGCACAAAAATCAGCAATGTCCTTCGCCAGCCTCGTCTGGGATGTGTAACAACCTGTGCTTTATGTACACAGGAGGATTCACATCTCCAAGGCCACGCTCGACTGCCTCAACGGTGACTACAACGTGGAGGAGGGCCACGGGAAAGAGAGGAACGAATTCTTGAGGAAGCATAACATAGAGACCTATTTAATCAAGCAGCCCGAGGAGAGCCTGCTGTCCCTGCCTGAAGACATCGTCAAGGAGTCGGTGAGCTGCTCGGACAGGAGAAACAGCGGGGCGACGTTCACCGAAGGGTCCTGGAGCCCCGAACTGCCCTTCGACAACATAGTGGGGAAACAGAACGTAAGTCCTGGCGTCCTTCCTCTGGTTAGCCAAGTGCATGCCCAGGGCACCCTCACCGGGGGAAACGGATGCTTCTTTAACCTTATCTCCGCCCAGTGACATAATTGCACATGATCAAACGTATCTCCTCGGGACAGAATTAACCTTTGTGTGCCATGTCAGGAAATGCCAGAAATGCCAGTGGTCCCGACGCCTTCTCCTTTTGTTTTTTTTATTTTTCGACCTCACTAAAAATAAATGTCATGTGCAGCTGAATTAACCATTTTACAAACAGTAAGTGACTCGTGCTGGAAAAGAGAGATCCAATGTTATGAAACGGGCAGCTCAAGCAGACGAGATCGGGCCCATGAGAACGCTATTCTCCAGGTAGCTGGTAGGCCGGGTGTTCTGAGCTGCCCTCTGTGGTTTAAAGTCAGGAGGACACTGTTGATTTGGGAATTTAAAAGCAGCACCAAGTGATGCCCAAGGTGAAGGTCAGAGGGTTCAGGAGTGGCATGAAGTGTCAAAGCCACCCACATAATTCTGTCCCTATTCATTGTGAATTTGCTTCATATGCAAGGGATAGAGCTCCAAAGTCAGTACGTAAGGTGTAGATCACCGATCAACAAATTACTTTTTAAATTATTTCTTCAACTGCCAGGATTCCACTAAACCCAATGAGGCACGCAGACTCCGAGAGGCACTGGAGGGTGGAGGCTGGTCATGGGAGAGGACCAAAGTGGATCTGGGGACGCTCCTGTCCCCAGAGTGCTTGTCCAGAGCGCAGGCAGGTCACCTGGTTGACTCTGGGTTTCTTCTTTCATCATCTGTGCCAAGCACATACAGTTAAATTCATATACGTTAAATGGTATACCTCCACTGTCCTTTTTTAAAGAAACAAACACAAAAAAGCCAATACATGAGGCTGGTAAACCGTTTCTGACATGCTCCTGAGCCAAGCAAAAGCTGAGAGTACTTGGAAGTAAAGCAACCAAACCAGGAGTGTCAGGAGCCTCCTGAAGCCCAGGGGAGGTTAATTGTTTTAATCCGTGGACCTGAACTTTTCTCATTAACTTTTAGATAAGAAGAAAATCTGTCTGCTTGGAGACATTTAAAATGGAAAAGGTTAAAATGCTGAAAGCCGTCTGCATCTGACAGATGGCGGGGGCACGCTGAGGCTCGGTCACCCTCTGTCTCCGTTCAGCTCTGCGCGAAGGAGCTGAGGGGCCGTGTGTGCGCCACGTCCCACTGGGGACGATGCAAGTCGAACCCAGGCCCCCTGTTTTGCAAGGGTCTGCCCTTGGGTTCTTACTCTCCTTTTGTAAGTGTTCGGTTTTCCCCAAAGTCATTGTGCCCACACACATCATCACTGAGTTCCGTGCCTCCTTCTTTCCATCCCTGAACTGGTGTGCACGGTGCAATTTGCTGGTACATGAAAGGAGTTCTGTGTCCTTCCTGGTGGGGGTGCACGGCCAGCCGACAGGGCCGTCTCAGCTGCTTACTGGGAGAGAAGGCGTGTGCCTCGCCTCGAAGGCCTCAGTCACTGCGTGAAATTGTCTCTCTCTCTTTATGTTTCTTTTTCTTTTTGGTGTTTCCATTGGAAAAACTCTTTTCTGTTTAAGCTGATTGTAGAAATTGGGATAATTCCTCATTGCTTCTTGTCTCCATTGTACCTCACCTTGCTACTAATGATTGAGAACCCAGATGGGTGGAGATGCTTGGTTTTATCCTGTGATTGATGGATCTGGTAAAATTGTGCAGGAATATCTGAAATATTTCTTTGCTCATTTCCTAAAACTCCTTGCTGATATCACCGAACAGTTGTTATACAATATGTCATTGTCAGTCGCTCACCATACCATGCATCCCTCACGGGGCCTGAGTTTTGCCCGGACACACCCCACGTGTGCCATCTTCACTGTGCATAGTCTCAGCTCATTTCGATGCCCTCACACTTAGGAGCCAGTGAGTGTGTACTGACATCCACATCAACTGGTTGGCACTGATAAGATTTAGGAAGTGACCGAGTTGATATAAACAGCCACAAGCTCTCAGAGTCTGCATCTGTGCTTCGCTCTGGACGTCAGGGTTCACCTGTGCCTGGAGGAGCTTCAGACTGGTCTGACCAAGACTGTGCTCCACCAAAACACCAGCTGGTTCCACAGAAAGCCCAGACCATCCGTTTGTCTGTCACACGTAAAACATACTAATGCTTCACTGGGGGTTTTCCAGCTGAACTGGCCAAATGTTTGGGCTTCTACTGATTCATAATGTGTGCTTAGAAATATTTTTAATAGCATTGGTATGTTGTGCTATAATCTATGCTCTGTAGATAGCAGATGTTCAGATAGTTACATTCTCATTCATGCATACAATGAAGATTAATTGGGCATCCTGTCCATGCCAACTACTAGTAGTAACAAAAGAAGGGACACCAAAAAGAAATGCTCTAGGGGTAGAGTCAGACAGTAGTTTATATGTTTCACTTCCCACTGTTCAGCTCAAATTAGAACAATACCTGGCAAGTAACAGGGCTTGATGACATTTGTTGAGTGAGTGACTGAAATGAGAGATGTGGGTGGCAACAGAGAGGAAGCAGTCAAGCTCAACTTCTAGATTTCTTGCCTAGGCGACTGGGTGGACGATGGGACTGCCCACTGAAATGAGCAATATTGGAATGCAAGGAGATTAGGTGGGAAACACTGGGAACTGAGTTTGGAACGTGCTGAGCTTGAGATGCCCGGGAGAGGTCTAGGCGGAGATACCCAGAAGGCTCCTGAACACTCACTTCCGGAGCTCAGGCATACAAGAACTGTGCAAGTGAGTCTGGCGGTCATTGGAATTGGCGTGCTAGCCGAAGCCATGGGAGTGAAGGAGATCACGATGGGGGATGTGTAAAATGAAACAATAAGATGACGCAGGATAGAACTTGAGGGATGCCAGGTAGGAGGTAAAAGAGAGTAGTGACCCCATGACAGTGACAGATAGGAAGTAAAGGGATGAGACAAGAACTGGGGTGTGTGGTGGTATAGAAGCCCGGAGGACAGAGCATTTTGAGATGGAGGGAGCGATCAGCAGTGTCCATGTAGCCAAGAGGCCTTGGAGGAGAGGACGTCATTGGCAGGAGGCAGATTTGATGAGGTGGTGCAGTCAGAAGCCAGCTTGTCACAGCTGATAAGCGAGGCTCTGAATTTCCAAGTAGGACCCCAGCTCCGCCCCTGTCTCCGCCCCACGGCCCATCTGAGGAGCCCGTCAGTGGTGTGGAGGAGCAACGACTGCACTAAGAATTACTCCAGTCCTTGTCTGTGCTTGAAGATTCTTCCCCTTTTTTGATGCCACGCATCTTCTCTGCCCCCACGTGTGTCCATTTGGGTTAAAATTGCCAGCCAACCCAGCCTGAATAGTGGTATCCAGGTCGCTCTTGGAAGCCCTCTGCATTCCTGCTCTCCATCCCTGACTGCCAACATGCAAGCATTTTAGGTGTTAGTTTATGTGCACTACGAAATGAAAAGGGTGGGAAATTGCTGGGCCAGAGCATAGTGAAGAAGGAGGAAGGGGGTTACAGGTGAAGTTAAAGGACAGGGGAGCTTGATCCTGCAAGCCTGGCTGAGCTGGGACTTCATTCTAAGGGAAGCAATAGGAAGGTTTCCAGAAGGGCTGTGACGTGGCCTGGCTTAGATTTTTAAGAGATCACTTTGGCTGCCTTGTGGAG
Organism: Phyllostomus hastatus; assembly: GCF_019186645.2. Classification (NCBI taxonomy): domain Eukaryota; kingdom Metazoa; phylum Chordata; class Mammalia; order Chiroptera; family Phyllostomidae; genus Phyllostomus; species Phyllostomus hastatus. The sequence continues at coordinate 43,398,315 of NW_025334017.1, read as the reverse complement.
AATGGATTGCAGGGGCAAGAATGGATACACTGCATCTTAGACTTACTATGATTCACAGGAGGATACAAAGGATGAAGCTGTATGTCTCTGTGAAGTGTATTGTGCGAGGATATGAATCCTCTTTGCACGATTTTTGTGACAGGTGACATGCCAAGAATGTGGAGCCACCCAAGAGGGTGGCTTTTACAACCGAAGCCCCTTTCAGAGCCCAGGGTCTGTCCCTCACATCCTGTGACATCCTCACCATCGCCCCATCCATCCCTTTCATACATATCGTGCCATCAGAATCTGGGCAGTTTTCTTTTACTCCTCCAGGCCTTTGAAAGGGCTCATCTGGAGAAAAGCACGCATTTGGTACTTCCTTTGCATTTGTCAGTCGTTTCTACAAAATCAACCGCCCTTGGTCATTATTGTCACCATGAAGTCAATATGTGCAGGGTAAATACTGAAAACACAATTGGAGTTTCTATATTCCACACAACCGAACAGAAAGCAAATGTGCTTCTTTGCCATGAGGACAGAGAAATTTCCCCAGCGCCACTAACATTAATAGAAGTCGAGAGTTCGGGGCCAGGGACCACGCTGGGCATGTCGCTCACATCCTTTCCACTTAATTTTCAGACCAACCTTACCATGTACGTGGGATGTGCCTGCTTTACAAATGAGAAAATCGTCATTCGTAGACATTGATGAATTCCCTGAGGGACAGGCACCTTGTAAATAACGGAGCTGGAGTGAGAACCCGATTACGTCCGGCCCCCGACACTTCCCACCTGGCCACGCTGCCTCCCTTCCGTGGCCTGGAGATACAGACGCACGCTGGGTTTCCACCCTCTGCCCTGCTCGCGGGTCAGCCTTAAAAGACAGGGGTGTGCGTGTGTGTGTGTCCACCTTCGGAAGACAGGTCGGTCGCTCACCAGGGAGAGTTAGGAGTTTTCTGTGAAAGCGCTAGGAAGTGACCAGGTTTTCCTCCAGCCTGCCGTATCCGGCCAGGTAGCACCTCCTCCCCCGAGTGTGCCGATGGGACGGGTACTTGCGTGGAAAACAGCCAAGCTGGGCAGTCTCTCACACCCACGTACAAGACACAAACAGCTGTTTGTTTTGGTCCCCCTCGGACCGGGGAGGGCCGAGCCCGGAAGGAAAGGAAATGCGGAGGGAGTGGGGCCTGCAGCTGGGTTGAGAAGCAGGGCACAGGGATGTGCTTCGGTTCCTCTCACTTCACGAGTCCACGCTGGGACTTTCCGCAGACCCTGTTTTCTGTAGCCCCTGGAATAAATGGAAGAATCCTCGTCTGATCACCTCATGGCAGCCTGATGCTGGGGAACCCAGATTCCTCGTAGTGAACTAGCTGGTCCCACCGGCTGTGAGTGGTGATCTTGGGCCAAAGCTCTACAGGACCGTGATTTGGAAAAGGCCTCAAAGGACACTCGAGGTAACTGAATTCTAGCCTGGATTTCTCCACGTAACTGCTCTACGGCCTTGGGCAACCGCCCCCACCCACCAGGCCTGTTCCCATCCGCACAGCGACAGAGCCGGACCGCTGACCCTGACACCTCCTTTCAGCTCTGGCATTGTCCCGTTCACTTTCTCAGCCTCCGGCCCATGCTGGGAGTCTGACCGCACTGCTGCGTTACTTCCACGTCAGAACCCGAAGCCCAGAGAACAAGTAATTCACCAGGAAGCAATGGGGGTACCTGCTGTTTGCACTGACCCTCGTGCAGAGTAACAGTTCAGCATGACTCTTCCCCTAGTGAACTGTCTGAAAACATGGATATCAAATTCAGCAATAAGAGGTTTTTTTAAAAAAAAAGTATATCTCACCTAACTAGGGGATGAAAATTTCCCTTTCTCTCAGCATTCTGGGTAACTGAACTTTGCTTGTATGGAGACAGGCACGCACACATCATCGCGAACATCAACACCCTTCGCCGTTCTTCGTCTTTCACCGTGTTTTCACCAAGACCATAATGTTCTTTCCTTGAGGAATGTTGACCCCTGGGGCTTGGTTCCTTCCCTCCTGTTTCTGCCTCTAAAGGGCGGGGTGCAAACTGAGTGCCCGGCCCCTTTCTTGCGCACAGAAATGCCCACGAGAAACAGAATGCCTGGATTCCAACTCGTTCTGCTTCTGTCGCTCACCTGGGGCGAGCCAGTGCCCCCTGCAAGATGTGCATTCACGCCCTCCTTCATTCAGTCACCCATGTATCAACTACTTACGGAGTAACTGCCATCTGCAGGCACTGTGCCGGGTGTCAGGGAAAAGGAGAGAGGAAGGAGGGGCCGGGCTGTCCAGGAGCTCACGGTGCGGAGGTATCACTGATACGCCCTCCGGACCAGTGCGAACTTGCTGTCGCACCAGCAGCAGAGCACAGCGGAGGGTGGAAGACGGATCCAGGGTCACTGGGGAAGACCCCCCTCCCTAAGGGAGTGGCTGCTGAGCTGGGATCTACAGACAAGCAGGGAGATGGGACCGAGGATGGGAACATAAGATCCCAGGCGGAGGGGGAGAGCGAGGCAGCTTTCCCCCTGGTTTCTCCTCTTCGAGACCAAAACACAGACTCCCCTTTCCCCGCAGAGAACTCTGACTTCGAATCCCTACCCCTAAAAACACCCAGGAAGGTGTGTTTTCTGAGGTCACTGCTCCCGTGAGGAGCTGCCGAATAGGGAATTGTCCGTGTTCGGTCTTGGTGCGCAGGAAGTCACAGGCGCACATTTCTCCATAGGCAGTTTGTTTTTAACCACTGGGACATTAGAGTCCGTTCTGATGTTCGCTGCATGGGACATTTTGCAGGACATGGCGGGGGGAGTGGAGAACATGAAGAGCTTCGGTCATGGCCCTGAAGTGAATCCGCACTTTTCCAGTAACACAGCTCTTGCTGACCCCACGGCCCGCCGGGCTGTCCGCAGCCCCGCCTCAGAAGAGAGCTGCTGGGTGCAGCCAGGAAGAATCACGAGTAGGGTCTGCTTTTTCGCTCTCTTCGGAAACACAGGCGGAGCTGAAGCCTTCCTGGGAGCACTGAGTGGATGAAGGAGGCAATCTGAAGAGCTTTGAGAGGTCATCCTTCCGTCCTCCGAGGTCACAGGGATAAACTAGGGTGGGAGAGTTCAAGGCAGAGACGAGTTGCTGGCTCAGGGAGAACTGCAGGACACATTACCTCAGCTGGCGAGTGTACAGCATGCAAGCCCCGGTCACCAGTGGCCGATAACTGCCAGAAACTTGTCTAAACAAACCAGGGACTGATCAGTTATTTGGGGAGTCCTAACACAGTGTCCTGAGGAAATACAATTTAAGGTCAATGTATGCTGTTTTAAATGTGTGAAGATAGGTAGAAAGAGAAAAAAGCAAAAACAAACAAACAAACAAAAATACTGGGTTTTCTTTTCTGACTTCTTGATTTCCTAGATTTGAAAAAAAAAAACAACTGGGTTTGTTTTTCTTAATCTTGGTGCCAGTTTTGCCAATGACCAGGCTAAGATTTTTTATTATAAAATGTCTTTATTTAGCTCCATCAGGATCTACCCATCACTATTCCACCAAAAGTACATTTTGTTGTTTTGACCTGGTGCAGTTCATATGTATAAAGGTTTTCATTTCCAAACAAAACTGCACGTGGTGGGAGTGAACGTGGAGTCCCATTGTTTACACACAACTCGGCACGTGTGCCCTGCCCCGCCACCGCCCCGGCTCTGCATGGGGAGATGAATGGTACTTCCCTACGGGGATTTACTTCCAGCCCAGAGCAAGGGCACTTGACATTTCTGTCGGCCTGGCCAGCCCCGTCTTTGACTATGTGTGTATGTATTTATTTTTTACCTCACCTGGGGTCAAAAAGGAATCCAAGTAGTAACTCCTTGGGTATCGATGGAACTTTTTGAAAGGTTCTCCCACACCTCAAGGATCTCTACAGCACTGCTGTGAATTCTAGGTAATGGCCCCTAGATTTGGTTTGCATCCCTCCCACTCTAGGACTTTCATGTCGCCTTTGGTGGCGTAGAGAGTCTCATCACACCACGAGATGGTAAGAACTTCGTACACATCATAGGTATCCGCTCAGGATTCACTGTCTTCAGAGTACTTCACACAGGACTGCTCTTAAGTGCTAAGCTCAGACGCAAACAAACACTGGGAGTAATGAGGGCCCAGAAAAGCTGAATTAATGAGAAAGTTCCAAGAGGCAAGGGTGGGGCAGAAAAGTTAGGATCAGAGGGGTAGAAGCCACAGAGTCCCAAAGACATAACAGTTCGATCCTAATCCGAGTAACCTCCTCTTCTCCCCTAGCTTGTCCTGTCATAACTGGTGGTGAGGAAGGGAGACCGGCTTCTTGAAGAGCAGTGATTTGTAGCTCATTGCAACAAAATTAACGAAAGCATTGATAACAAATTTAATTATCAAATTATATAATAGGAGTCTGAAAAAAACTCAGACCTATAGACTTAAAACAATAAATATGAGCAATTTATCGGCAACTCCCAGTCTATTACAGCATATCCTCAAACCAAGTCATCTTGTTATAACACTGAGGAGATGCCCTAGGAACTTAACTCTGGTTTATATGAATTAGCCTTTAGTAAAATTGGTTTTGTTATGTCCTTTTGGTGCAGTTCCGAGAACCTATCAGGAACATTAAATGAGGAGTTACTATACTTATGTCATAATCCCAAATATAAAGAGCTACTTCAGAATCTTTTAAAAGATGAAAGTGTACGTAATCCTTATATGTCAATTTTCTCAAAATTTCTGTTCTGAAAACATGCACACACACACAAACACACCCTTGCATTTTCCCTGTGCCATTGATGTTTCGGAAAAATCTCCGTATTTTGTTTTGTTTTGTTCTGTTCACAAGGACACTGAGTAGCTTAGGTCCTGATGTATAAGCTGTAGTGATTCAGATTGTCAATCCAAGGTCATCTGGTCATTGGGAAAGTGGTCACCTCTCAGCCACAGCCAGTGACATTTCGGCCCAGCCATTCCAGTGCCATGAGTACGGACTTTGGTTCCCACCGTATAAACAAACCGTTCATATGTCGGCTTCTCTGTCCCCAGCTCCACCCCTTGGATGAGTCATGTCCCCGGCAGGGAGCCTGCCTGCACCCCTGGGCTCACCCCACCCCTCCACTACCTCGTTACACCCCAACCCTGAGACGAGGTCGGTGCTGGAGTTTGCGTGTCTGTTCCACACATTACTGTGGATGTGATACTTCAAAAGCTAAAAATTCAATGGGCAGCTTGACTCCAGGCACGTGGCTTCCAAGTGGCCACATTTCAAGGGAGGTGCCAAGTTCGGTTCTGGCCAATTGTACAGAAGTGTAACAACTCTTTTTGATTAAAAACATGCCAGGTGCCTAATGACTCAGGCACAATCACATTCTCAAACTGAGATTAGCAGCTTTCTGAGGAGCTCAGAGGATAATACCAAACAAAGCAAGGAGCCCTGAATTCGCCAACAGAGGACCTGTCAAAGGAGCCAGACAAGCTCCCCAGGTGAGGCAGAATCCGTGTCAGACACCACTTGTCCCGGATTACCCTGGCTCTGAGGTCCTTGCGCCAGAGCCTGAGGACGAAATCTGGAATGCTGGAGGTGGTCCCTGTGGCTCTGAGTCCCCTGCCTGGAGGACTGTGCCCGGTCATTTGGCATTGCGGTTGGCCGGGACAGTCAGCCACAACTGCCCGCGGGCCCACACCTCACCCGAAGAGAACCAAGACCAGTGTGTCTGCGGCCAAAGGCAGGAGCCACAAGTACGATGAATGGAAGCGAGGAGAAAGACCTTCGATGTCAGGGAAACGCACCGGGAAGAGAACCTAGCGCATCTGGGATCTAAATCCCAATGAATAAACTGTCCTAACGGTCTGGCTGGTCAGTATTAGTCGGAAGGTTAAGAGTGAGGTTGTGGGGTTCAAGTGAGAAGCAGACTGAGACATGTTAATGCTTATTGTGGGATCTGCCAGAACTAGGGGTACCTCCCTACCATTACTCTATTCTCTTAGTCACTAGCAGACTCAAATTTCAGAACACACAGTGACAAAGGCCGATCCAAGGATTTCACGCATCCTTTATCCCCTAGCAGACGTAACATCTGCAAACCTCAGGTTCTGCCTACAGGTGGGGAGCGGTGATTGTGCAACACGCCTGGGCCCCAGACTGACACAGACCGCTGGGGACTGAAGACGGGGCGCCAGGTGGCCAAGGGGCGCGGGCGCCCCACAACGGGCCCGCTGGGAACGTCCGGCGGCTCCTTCAGCAAACAGAACGGACATTCTGACCCTCCTTATTTCGCTTCCCAGAGCAGCAGCTACAAGCTTATTATGAAAATTACTGAAACCTCTTCCCGTGGTGATGTCTCAGAGACCTCTCTCTGGAAGAGTTCATTAAACATTCTTCTGCTTTGTTTGGAGAGCAGATTATGGTGGCATAAATATCCAAAACGAGAAAAGAGAAACTGAAAAGGACCCCTAACTAAAAAGCAAGCAGACATGTCATTTGAGTGTGATATTCCACTGTCCCTGAGCGAAGGCTGGCACAGTCTGGACTAACATATCCTATCTACAGGGACTGGTTGAATTCGCTAGCACTTCCCTTCCTGTAAAAGGGGAAAACTGTTACATAGCAGGTTCTGAGAAGCCCCGTGGGAGTCTTTTCCCAAGGGGCCCCCAACTCAGTGCTCACCCCAATGAACGAAAGCTCTAAAACCGCTTAGAGCTTTCCTTCCCCCAAAGCGCTACCTCTCACATGCAAGCACATCTCTTCTTCTCATGCCTAGAGTTGCACAAAAAATATCTGTGCCTCCTTCAAACACAACAGATTCTCCCTGAGGCCCTCAGTATGAGCCATTACAGACTAGATCACCTCAAAGCTTTTCCAAGAAGTGAGCTTTCTTTAAAAAAAAAAACCCACACAAATAAAACTTTTTTCAAAAAAGAGTAGGAGCCTTCTCTTCTGGGGATTGGACTGGGTTGTTTTTTTTTTTTAAACACACAGAGGAAAAAAGTAGCTCTAAAGGCACCCCCAGGGGTTCTCATTCAGACCCAGTGCTGGCTCCGGCAATTTCTTCTCGTGTTTGCCTAGAACGGTCGGGCAGGGAGTGGGGTAGGACCTGAGAGGTCAAGTCACTGCCTGCTTCCCGACCCCCACCCTACAGGTGGCAAGTTTGAGTGGAGCCCCAGAGGCCCCCCAGGTGGGTGCAGGGCAACGCTGCCCTACAGGCGATGGAAGGGGGACCAGGAGCTGGGGAGGAAGCCATCGGCCCTTAGCTGCTTCTTTGCGCAGAGGCCGCCGGAGACTAGAAGCAAACAAGAAGCTCTTTGGGAAAGAAAAGGCCATCTCAGCCTGCGGCGGCGACCCCACAGCCAGGCGCTGAGGCCGCGGGAGGTGGCGTCCAGTCTGGGTCTTTCCCAAATCAGCCACACGCTGGTCCTCGCTGTTGGGGCCCCCACCACAGCTACCTACGGCTAAGTCTTGAGACGGCCATGTTCACATCCCAGAGGAGCTACAAGATGGAGCCCTTCCACTGATGACTTCCACTTTCCACTTCAAGCTGGCCCGTGGGAATGGACGCGCAAGCGGACGGTAGTCTAGGCACTGGTCCCAGAAAGGGCTGTAGGTGAGTGCCTTCCTGTCCACCATCTCTGGCACGCTAGCGGCCAGCTCTGGGTGGTGGTAATGGGAGAAGGGTTCCTTGGATCCCAGGAACCTCAGTACATCGTCACGTGGACAAGCATTATGAGTCTGCCCTTCAAGGCTCTTGCTTGTGGTTGGAAATGTATTCCACCCTCATGGTGATGACTTTACCTCCTGCTGATCAAAAACGAGGCATTTAATTGAATAATGGGGAGATAAACTACTTTTATTTAATTTAACAAATACAGCTGGGTAAATGGGATCCTTTCAAATGTAGAATCCATTTGGAAAAGAACAGAAAAGAATATAGGTGTTTTTAGTAGTAAGAGATGGGAAACTATGCCCCAGGAACTATCTTTCATCCATCCACCCATCCATCCATCCATTCATTATACACACACTTATTAAGAACCTACCAAATCTGCCAGATGCTGGAAATTCAGTTATGGATAAAACCACCTTCCTGACAAAGAGATCAGAGTGTCAAGGAACAGACAAACACACAATTAGGCAATTATCATACTTCACAGTAGCTGCTATGCTAAGGATAAGTGTAGGTTCGGGTAGGCTTCCTGGAGGAGGTAGCATCTGAATTGTTTTTTTAAGTAGCAGCAGGACGTGCGGTCAGATGCTGCTTGTTCCAATGCATAGACTCTAATGGACTGAATAAGTGTTTATACACCACACAGCGGCAGGTTCCAGGCTGCAGCACAAAGCCGGATGCCCTCTGCACCGGGTCTCCTTCTGTGCATGCAGCACATCCACAGTGTGCCAGGTGCAGAAGCCATGTCACCGTGGAGCAACTGGGGAGGTCAAAGCCACCAGCTTGAGGAAGAAAACTGTGGACGCTAAAGGGGGGCACATGGAGAAAGACAAATACAAGAGGGACCCAAAAAAACCCTGGAAGTATCATCTGGAGGGCAGGCCCCTTGCAGGACAGGCTTCCCCGGCCAGGGGAGTGTCCTAGGAACCCATCTGGATCAGTGCGCCAGCTGGCGTTGTTGTGAGAGGCTGCCTTTGGCTTCAGTGAATTTTTTACAATTCTTTCAATGCGTTTGCCCATTTCATGATGGGCGATTTACAAGTGAACCTGCCCACATCACACTGAGTGTTCAGCAGTTTTTGACCAGACATGACAGGACCCCCATGCCCCATCCTCCCTATTCACCCCATCTGGCCACAAGCAACTGTTTTTGTTTCCCCGGATGAAAAAAGTCCTCAAGGGGAAACATTTTGCCGATGTGGAAGAAGCGGAACAAAAAAAGACAGACGCACTAAAAGGCATCAGAATCGATAAGTGCAAAAACTGTTTTGAACAGTGGAAAAAATGTCTCAATGGGCGCATTGCATCAGACGGAGAGTACTTTGAAGGCGACTGAAATTTAAACATATAAGAATAAATGCACAATGTTTGATAAATTCCAGGGGGTTCGGGGTCCCCCTCGCAGACCTAATGCAGAGAGCAGAAACAGTTCCACCGGGTGGACGTTACAAACGAACGCAGGAGAGACCTGGAGAGCGCCGTTTCCCAGCTGGTAGTCCGCGGAACACGCAGAGGTTATTCCAGTCAAGGGGGCTTTGTGGCCACAGAAGTTTGGAAAAAGCAGAGTCCACCGGTCTCATTTCTGCACAACTTACGGCGTCTTTATTTCCGTAATGTGTGCTGCGAGGCTGTGGCGGAAGGATACAAGATTTTTTCATTCAACAAACACAGCCGGAGTGGCTCCTTAGTGCCAGGCACTGCCGTGGACGCAGAGCACAGGGAGATCAACAACAGAGCCGCAGGCGGTGCTCTCAGGGAGGGCGCCGAAGAGCCGTGGCAGCACACAAAGGATGAGTCCGCATCTGCTACGCTGACTGGTCCCCAGGACCCTTCTGAGAGCAAGCGGCCCTTCCTTCTTGTGTTCCCTGGAACACAGTTTTGGGGAAGGGATTCATCAGGAGGATCTCGTGATGCAACAGCGTGGTGACTTCCCCAGACCTCAGCACTGAAACCGTGTAGGTTGTTGTCTAATGTCTACAGAAATGCTTTAGAGGGTGTTTTGAGACCGGACTATGGGATCCAGAATTGCTAAAGTGATTTTGACTCGAGGAGACTAGATGTTTCTAGAAAGGGCTCCTTCAGCCTGAAACCTTACTGGGAAAAAAAAAATGATCCGCCGACACAAACTGATGAAGGAATACCAAAAGCTAGGGCCTTCCATGAAGTGGCAGGACCAGTAGAAAAGTAGGTTTCCAGTGTACACACAGATAGGAGGCGAGCCCCAAGGAAAAGGCTTCTGGTCATAAACCGAGGGATGCGCTTTCGGAGGGCTCCTGACTCCCCCCGCCCCGTTCCAACGAAGTTTATACAAGGATGCCTCGCCCAGAACCTCTGAGGGTCATTTTCACGAGAACCCCCAGACTCTTGGGCAAACCCTATGTTCCGAAACTTGGCTTCAAAGGGGACTCTGGTTCTCGTTTGGGCCTTAATCTGCCTTGAGCGCCTGTGAGTGAAGAGGTGATTTCGGAAATGCGCGAGGAGGGCACAGATCTGCGTTAGGGTCCATCCCGCGCTGCAGTGCCTTTCTGCTGGGGGCCTTCTATGAGAGGCTGGCCCAGCTGCACGCTCTGATGGACCCCGTGTTGGCCGACCTGACCTCCCTCCCAGGTATCTGAAAATGCCAGCTAGAGTGATGCATAGATAGATGCACACATTTATTATTGCATATAATATACATACTTCAATCATACATGGAAACATTCACATGTGTATGCAAGTATATATAATTATGTGCATACATTATATATATACATACTATATATATATATATATATATATATATATATATAAAATTCAGTTATCCTCATGGCATTTCCCATTTCTTTCCATTTCATCCATTTGTTTTTCCAATTCTCTAGCCAACAGCTTTAAGTTGTTTATATGAAAGAGCAGTCTCCACTTCTTGGAGGTCAGTTCAGGATTGGAATCACATTTGAAAGCTTATCCTAATTTTTAACGTGATCCCAAGTCGCTCACACTGGTGCTGCAGATCCTAAAAAGAAAAAGCCGTAATCTACCAAAACGAGCCCATTCCAGGACAACTCTACCCAGGCAAATGAGGCGCACCGCACATCTTCCCAGTGCTGCTTACAGACCAGTCACTCTGAGGACATCAGTGTATGTAATGATGGTGTCAGCCGTGTTATTCCACTGAAGGTGAGCACATGGTCAAATCTGAGCGGCCATTACTAATGGACGACGAGAAGGATCCCAGTTGATTTCAAACCAAGATCACCCGCAAGCCACTCGTGCTTGGCGGGGGGAGCAGGGGATGAAAGCCTACTGTTACCCTTCCTGATTCCGATTTACTTGACTCCTTGAGTTGAGACTGGTCTTCCCTTGAGCATTCAGGATGCGGCAAAAGTAGGTTTACAGTTGTTCATATGAAAATAATACAATAGTTGATAAACAATAAGATGAGAATAAATTCTGTGTGTCATGTACTCAGAACGGCAAACCTCCTTTTCCTCACCCTGTGTGTGTCCCAGAGGTACGAGGTACCCGAGAGACTGCTGGCCCAACAGCAGGTACAGTTGTCATACGCAATTGAGAAAAGGGATCACTGGGTCTTCAGTGCATAAAATACTAGGGATATGGGTGCAGGGAATAAAGTTAATTGCTTGGGTGAGAATTCTCCACCTCGGCGTCGGTGACAGGTTAGTGCAAGGGCTCCTCCCTAGCTCTTAACTGTAACCTGGTGGCAATGGTGGAAGGAAAAGGTTTTCCTCTCATTTGAAAGAGCCTCATAGACAGACAATAGGAATTTGGGAGGGGTGGAATTTCGGAAACTCTGAAAGGGAGAGATTGGGTTGGTCCCTGCCTTTCAAAAGTGGCCAATGGCACAGGTGCCCCGGAAGGGGACAAGTGTCAGCCCCTGATGACATGTCACCAATGCCCATCAAGATGACAAAAATGAGGACGAAGCTCATTAAATGAGTTATTCATTACATTAGAAGCGTTCGATGAAAAGGACCCACATTTTACTCTGAGATTATGCCATCTTTGCTATAAAAGCTACTGTTCCCGTATGGGACGGTGGTCACATGAGGGTTGTGACAACTGCTGCTGCTGTGATGGACATACATAAGTCCTGAAAATGCTTCCCGAACCCCCTTGGTTCTCCATGAAACTCCAAGGTCCAAGAAGCAATTGAAGACATGAGAGGCTAGTCGAGTCGACAGGCCCGGTTTAGTTCAAAGACAGAAAACTGCAAGAAAACGCAAATCACAGAGCGAGGCGGGCACTCAGACGATGAATGCCCGCAGATCTCCAGCTGCTGGACTCCTTCCAGCTCCAAGCACTCGCTGGGGGCGCCTGGGCATCTCCAAGCCAGAATGCCCGCCCAGACAAAGGCAGCCTAATGTTGTCCTTTTCTAAACTGTGTGTAGAGGACCCTGCTCGGGAAGCCCATGGAGGTGCCTGGAGCGGTGGACAGACTCTGTCCTTTGCCTTCGGGGATGCTGTTCTAAGGCGTTCAATCCCAGGGGCTTGAGCTCTCTGGCCCTGCATGGACCCTGCTGGTCCATTTTCTGCAACAGTGGTCCCTGCTTCCTTCTCTCCACTCCAGCTCTTCTCCTTACCTCCCATCCTGCTGTACCTCCCCGTGACATCTATCTTTTCCCCTGTGGTAGCCTCCGGGGTAACTCCGAGCAGAAACTAACTGCCCCAGTGCCCTAAGCGCATGAACTTCACTTTCTCACGTTGGCACCCACCACTCCACCCTGGGGCTCCTGGGGCTCCTGGGGCTAGTAAGTGCTAGCAGTGGGGAAGCCCGGCATGGGATTCTTTAGGGACCCAGCCTTTAGGTTACCCGGCCTGTCTCCACGAAGGTGAAAATGAAGAGCCCAACAGCGTGATAGGAAGAATCCTTCTGGAAAGGGCTAGAAGGCTCCAGGAGGTCAAAGCCCTGGCTCCGGCTCTGAAGCCAGAGGATCTGACCTGACAGCGGAGGGGCTGCTGACGCGTGTCCCCCAGAGAGGCTCGCACATACAGAGAGGGTCCGGGCAGAAGGGCCGCTGAGGGGCTCTCGGCTCTCACGGGCCGCCATTCAGTGAGTCCACCGCCTTCTCTCGGGCCAGCCCGTGCTCTGAGCATGGCCAAGCCGAGGGGCTGGCAGAGAGAAGCAGAGGCAGTGGGTGTGGATGGAGGTGGGGAGGCAGGGAGTATTCACCGCCCCCCCCACTCTACAGATGCACCCCATCCTCTGTGTCCACCCAAGGAAACTTCTCGGGGGCACAGTTAAGCCTTCTCCGGAGCGGGGGGATATCAGCTGCAATCCCCCCTTTGGTCAGAGAAGTTGCCTGATGTTGGAGTTGTATGTGAGCACTGCGTTTGGCTAGATCCAGCCGGTTGGTCTTGCCACCTGCACTGAATGACCTAGAGACAGGGGCCTCCCTGCCAAACCTGGTAGGTCTGCACAAGCTAACGCTATCTCTGCATCCACGCAGCCACACCCAGTGACTGACCACAGTGGTCACGCCTCCTCACACCTCCTGCTGGTTAATTAACCCTGTGAAATGGAGAGGCTGCAGCTGCTTGCATTTTTTTGCCTAAAGGAAATGAAACACATATATCTATATGAAAATATAGATATATAATGGTCTATGGGGGGGAAACATTTGTCAAATGTAAAAACCTAACAATCTTTATCAAGTTCAAGGAGATCTTGGCACACTTGGCTGTATGTCCATGAGGAATGCTAAGGGAAAAAATGCAAGTTACATGTCCCCAAGTCTCCACCGCCATGAAAGGAAAGACCACACGAAAATGTGGAATCTACTTGGCTGGAGATGATCCTTTCTGTGGGCTTTCTGGATACACTTTACTTTCTGTTGTTTGTATTGGTTCTCTTTCTCTCGTACCAGAGATGTGACTGGTTAGAGAAACGGTCCTGATGAACACTTCCAAGCTGACAACTCTCCAAATAACTGAACCAAAAGAATTCAGTGCACCTACACAGAGGAAAGGGGCGTGTCCCTGTCGATGTGCTAACTTACCGGGTTGTGTTTCTCTAAACTAAATGCTAACTTACCAACTTCTGTAGGTTTCACTGAATACAACTGCATGGAATGCTATTACTGTTTGCAATGCAACCTAATCTAAAAACATTGCATTTCTTTTTAATCCAAAGGGGACTAGCAGTTTTATTGTGTTTGCATGTGCTTTCCCCCTAGACTCTGGCTGCCCTAACAAGAAATTCAATAAATCTACTTCCAAACCATCTTGCACAAGCTTTGCATGTCCAGTCGGGGCCTGAGGAAATTAACAAGCGCATAGAACATACCATCGACTTGCGGAGTGGCGATAAATTGCGAAGAGAGCATATCAAGCCATTCTCACTGATGTTTAAAGACTCCAGCCTGGAGCACAAGGTAGACCTGGGTCTCCGGAGTGGCTCTTTCTCTGAAGTCAATTGTCGTAAATGTTCGTGGGACCGCAGAGAGAGTCCAGGGGCTGTGGTTTTGTTTGGTGTGTTTGTGGTTGGTTTGTTTGTTTATTTGTTTGGCTTGGTATTGTCTTTTGTTTTTCTGTTTGAAAATCATGAGTAGACTGAAGGCCATGAGAGGAGATGCCTTTTAAACAAAGAGCCTTGAGTGTGGCTCTTGAAGGAAAGGAGAACAGAAAGAACAAGGAGCCCTTTAACCCAGTGAGCATGACAGGCGTTCCTCCCACTTTGACATTATCGATGCAAGTGACATTCGCACTCACTTGCCTTTGCTTTTAGGTTAATTCTCATCAGTTGCAACCCTTGTAATGTAATATATATATGAAGGCATGCAGTAACTTCACATAAGCATTAGTGATAAACGCTGTCTTACTTAGCGTGTAGGGGACATGCGTTCTCCCATTTTCCCAGTTCCCTGCTGGCCCCTGATGTAGGCATAATAGGAAGAAGATGGGTTGTGGACCCAGAGTTGGGTTGGAAATCTGCCTCTGCTACTGCTTTGCTGTGTGACCTTCGAAAAGTGGAGTAGCCTCTCTGAGCATAAGTTGTACAGTGAGGATCATGAACATGCCTCCCTCACAGGTTAGCATGGAAAGCTTCAAGCCATGCCTTCGTTAGGTGGAGTGTCCAAAAACGGCAGCCATCGCCATCCTGACGACGACTTTTCCAGCACCCCTTCCTCTCCCCAGCTCTAAACTGTGAAGTGCCGTGGGAAGCACTGTCCCTGCTGAACTGGGCTGCTCCTCTGCACCAATGGACGCCGACAGGCCTCCCTTGGCTGAGCACAGGTGCTTGGTGCCTGCGAGAGCCTCGGCAAGAGCAGCAGGGGATTTGCAAGCGAATTTCAGGAGTTTCATCTGATACTCTGCAAAGCTCCAGGGAGCCATTTTTTTTTATGAATTTGGTCAAGTTCCTGGGAGATTCTGTGTTCCTCGGTTTGGAGAATTCACACTGCTGTGCACATGCACCGTTCCCAATGAGGTCTAGTAACCCCCTACAGGTGGCAGACTCCAAAATTAGTATCTTCACCAGCAGTCCAGTTTAGTGTATTGTGTCTGTGTGCCAACATAACAAAAGAAGATGAAACATTTTGCTTCTCACAACCTCCCCTCCTACCCCTGTGCCAAATGGCAGGTGGGCGCCTCTGATTTGTAATATAATTGGGGGCTTAAGGTCCAAATTAAATGCATTTTCTGTCCTGGTTGCTATGTTGAAGGAGCTAGGATGAGCAGGCTGGTCTTGCAAAGAATCTTCTCAATTAGCTGCTGGAAAGGCCAGTGTCTGCCAGTGTCCAGACTTACACAAAAGCCTTTTGTTCGTTCTTCTTAAAGATATACTTGATTCACTAATGACCTGAACCCTGCAAACATGATATCTAATGTGTTTTTTTTTTAATTAAATCTTGTCTACAGATATCTGGTATTGGGGTAGGAATGGAGCTGGGGAGGCACAGGATGTCTAAGGGTGATCTCTGTGGCCAGGGGAGGTTCTTCTAGAAAAAGCAAAAGGCAGGATTTACCCACCACAGTCCAGCCATTTAGCGTGTGCTCTGCATGGCACAGGGTCCCCAGGGTGAGGGCACTGGGGCACATCAGTAAAGTTCATCCCCCGTGTCACAGAGACACCCCTCACTGACTCTTGCTCTGGGGCCCTCTCTAGGGGCTGCCTTACTGCTGAGCAGAAGATACACTGAATGAAATAAGTAACAATCATTAGGAGTTTACCCAGCACCATGTGCTAGTCTAAGCTGTCTGCACGAACAGAGTAACAAGGAGAGCGAGAAGTAGATGTTACTAGGAGCCTCTGTTTTCTAAGTGATGAGATGAAACTGACAGAGAAATCCAAACCCCAGCTGTCACAGAGGGGCTGCCATCTGAACGCACAGTGACCCCCAAAGCCAGGGTCTTGTCTGGTCACCACACGGTCCTGGGGACTTGTCCCCCCAGACCCTTGTACAAGAAGACAAGCCTGTGTTACCTCCACCCTCTTCTCCCCTTTGAACCTTGAATGGGGCTCCAGGCACAGAGCAGGGCTTTGAGGGGGAGATGAAATAGGATGCCCGAATCAGTGAGCCGTCCAGCCAGCATGACTCCGAGCCTGGTGTTACGTGTCAGTTTCCTGCACCCTCGGAAAACACGCTGCTACCCCGCTTACAAAAGGCGAGAGGAGCCTCTCAGAGGTGAAGTAGAGGTCACAGATCTAAAAATCCAGCTGCCATATTCCAGTGACTCTAAGCCACCATCGACTGGGGGCTGTGCCATTTTCTGTACAGCGCTAAGAAAACCGACCAATATGGGGAGTTTAAGAGGACCCCTCCCCCGCCCCCCGGCCCCCAGTAAACTGGGCTTATACCTCCAGCGTAAGAATGAACGGAAAAAATAACCCACCCAGCAGACGAGGATAGAGGAAACCCACATTCCTATTCCCTGGAATTGGTGATGAAGGGAAAAAAAAGAGTCCTCCAAGAATCTAAACTTCAAAAAGCAGTCCGTGTAGGTTTGCTGCCTGAGTTCACAGCCGGTGTAAGAGAATTTATATTTAAAGCTATCCCTGGTTGATACTGCCCCCTGGTGACCAGTAGGAGCATTTGCAGGCCTCTCTGGAGGAACTCAAAGTTTAAGACTCCATAGATATCAAAAACAATCTGATTTCAAAGACCACAACATGAGGGAGGTGGGGAGTTAAGTATCTTAGAATCGTTAAAAGATGTATGGTATTCGTGACATCGAAGGCTTGGACAACTGCCCCACCCAGCTCTGGGGGAGCAAGTCTGCGCCATAAAAGCATGTTTTCTAAAAGGAAAAGTGGAAATGGAAATAATGACCTCACCCTGGGAAATTTTGTGGGGAAGAAAAGGCTTCACTCTGTCTCAACAGCAAAAAGATATACAAAGCAGGGAACCCATGCACCTGGCTCTCCCCCTTTATTAGTGAATTGGAGAATACAAAAGCTCCTTTGAAATGTCCTTCAGACCTTTCCCAGTCACGTCTGCTTGTAACAGTTGGCATAGCTATCCACCGCATCGTGCACCAGGACTTTTGGATGCCTCCTGCGGTTGCAGAAACACTTGTGGGATGCATGAAGACTCAGACCGGGGAGAACATTCGAGGAGACTGCTTCACCCCTGCAGCTAGCTGGGCTCAGAATACTTTTTTAGTGAACTCTAAGAGCCAGGAGACATAGGTCAGTTTTTTAAAAAGACTGTATTTATTTATTCTGAGAGAGCGGGGGAGGAAGGAGAAAGAATAGGAGAGAAACATCGATCCGTTGCCTCTCTCATGTGCCCCGACTGGGAGTTGAACCCGTGACCCTTTGCCCTGTGGGACGGCACCCAACCAGCTGAGCTACACGGGCTGGGGCATGCAGGTCAGCTTTGATCTGACTCCTTGGCTGTGGCGTTTCAGGAGAAAGGACTATAAAGTCCCAGTTAACTCCCTGCCTTGGCATTTCCAAGTGGCGCACACGCAGGCATCTTCCGAGTTAAGCCTCGGAAAAGTGTACGCACGCACGACTCAGGAGTCCTGGCCACGTCCGAGCAGCACGTTTTCCCACCCTGCCCCCTGGTTTCCGCCTCTGAAACGGGGGAGTCGGCAGCTCCCCCTCTCCTCGGCAGTTGGTGCTTTGAGCCCCTGACTCCCCGTGACCTAAGTGACCACGTGCCCTGGTGTGCCTGAGACTCTGCTGGTTTACATCCATTTTCAATACAACTATTAGTAACACCTCCTTTTTGTTCTCAATAATCACCCTGCGTGAGTGGCAAGTCAGGTGACCCAGATCCCGGGCCGCGGCCAGGCCAGCATCAGTGCGTGGGTCTCCACATCTTCACTGCCCAGCCACCACACAAGGACTTTCAGGGGGCACCCCGGCATGCGGGTGGGGGCCCTACCCCAGGCATCAGAGGTCCCCTCCAAGTCCTTCCAGACTTCACAGAAGAACCCTCTGCCCCCCCTCAGTCTCCGGCTGAACATTTGCTGAGGGAACTTGCAGACCTCAGGGGCAAACAAAAGTCAGAACTCCACTAAAGAGATTCAGGAAACAAGACAGGCTGGTCCAATGCTGTCCATCATGGTGGACTTCTTCTCTTATTATATATGACTCTTTCTTATTCAAAAAAGGACGCATTTTCCAGAATAAAAGCTTATACCATGCACCTATGGCAGAAAGAAGAGAATGGTATCTCAGTGACCTTCCAGCCAGGAGAATCGCCCAGTGCTAATAACACACAGGCATCGGTCACTCTCATCTTTCACGAGTGCAATGTCACACACACATCTCCGCTACTTGTTTTCTGAAACGGGACCACTTTACCCACAGTGCATCGGGCTCTTCCCCACAGGGTTAAGTATGAAGTCACATAGAAATTACTTCGCAACTGCGTGCTATTCCATTGCTTGTTCTAAACTGTTGTTGGCTTGTTTCCCCTCGGTTTTTCACTACCGCTAATTATACATTACATGGTGATGGCCAGTGTCATACTTAATCACACATCCACGCTTAACTGCCTTCTTCAGATCGAGTCCTAAAAATGGGAGTGAGAGAATGCACATTTTTGAATACCTGATGTGCATTCTGAAATCGCCCTTAATAAATTGTGCCTATACTTTTTTAGACTTGCCAACTTGGTAAGAGACCAGCAGGATCTGCCTGTCAGGTTTTAAAATTATCATTGATGTCGGTGTCTTCAGGTACATGTTTTTGTGTGCTGGTCTTTCCAGTTCTTTTGTGATTTGCACATTCGTCTCTACTGCCGTCTTTCCTTGCGCTCACTTCTGTCTTACTGATTTGCGAACATTCTCTGTATGGTGAAGAATTTAACTCACAAGAAGGGGATGTCTCCCAGTCTCTGGTTCTTACTTCTCTCCCAGGATGAGGCTTTGAACGAAGCTTAGGATGAGGAAGGCAATGAATTATAATTACTTAAAACCAATTCAAAACCTTTAGTGCTTTGAGAAAGCGTATTACCATAGAAACACTTATTTGGAGTGACTTCATTCAATTTAGTGTTGCAGGAACACTGTGACCAACCTCAGAATGAGGCCACTTTTCCATTCTGAATAGAGATGGAGATATGTCCAACATACGCTTCAGAATTAACTAGGAACTTACATGTTTGATGTGGGCATTTTAGTGGAGTAAGTGTTCAGTCAGACCGTATCCATGATGACAGATTTCCTTCCGTCTTTCAATGATAGGATCTTTCTGTTGAATTCTGAAACTTTTAAAAAGAAAAGACCTCCTTTGTCACAGTTACAAATTTCAGCAATAGAAGCCTCTTTGTCCTAGGCTAATCGTTTTCAAGCTTGAGGTTCACCTGGGATCTTGTTTAAAGTGCCCATCGCTCTGTGCCCCAAGCTTCTGATTTTGCAGGAGCGGGGGCCTACATTTTGAGAAAACTCTTCTGGGCTTCTCTGGTCCTGAGTCTCCAGCCACCTTTCTCTGTCTCCGGCTGCCTGTGAAGGCTTGGGCTAGTCGCCCACCTCGTGCCTGAAGGCGTGAGGTCACACCAGGAGGTCCCAGGTCTACACTCAAGGTCACTATGGCTTCAGAGAGACCCAGAAGGTGTGTCTTCATAAGGTTCACAAAGATCCTAGAAGCTTGGCCTCAGGCATCAAACAGACATTGTTCAGAGCCCACGCTGAGGGTATGCTGGAGGGTTGATTAATTTATGAATCATCCTCAGATAGTGACAGGTTGAGAGCTTCCTGTCACTCAGATGAACACCCCCACACACATACAAGAGCTCCATTCATCTTACAAATGTTTGGTGTTCAGTGAAAAAGCAAGAAACATGGACGTGATTACTGAGTAGCTGTGACGAACCCCACCCCTGCCGCTGACGGGCACGGTGATCTCGCTGGGACGGTGATCATCATAACCCCTGCCTCTCGTTAGACGGGGACAAAAGTTAGAAGACAAAACACTCATGTAACCGATGTTCGAATAGATGCAATAGTTCTTTTCCCTCTTCTTCCGATGGATCCTGTGCCAGTCCAAATCTGGGCGAGGCTGAACCCTCACTTGAAAGAAATCCCACACTTCTGGAGCTCTCTCAAAAACCGGCTTCACTGAGAATGGTGAGCAGGAACAATGGTAACATGTCTCGTATCCCAGGGCTCCAGGGCCTTGACGTTCACGGACACCTAAATGTTAGCATTAACACACGAAGGTGTATACTGATCAAACACACACTGCAGACCAGAGACAGAGCTTGCTGGGAATCCAGTTCTGTGCTCAGTGTTTTCAGCACATTCATTTGATGTTGCCCTTTTCCTGCCGGCAGCCACATAGACACGAGGATTGGTCACACAAGGGAGCCCTTAGATCATCTTCTAGTTGAGTTCAGTGGATTCTTATCTCTGTTCAGAATTTCTCTGTTTTCTCTGTCCTTCATAAAGGAACTCAAAGTTAAGTGGAGGCTTAACAGATCTCAGAAAAAAAAAAGCATCGTGAACTTTGAAACGCTTCTTTCTTCTTCCTATCAACTCCTATTGGGGTTACGAGTAGGACAGGATAATTAAAGAATTTGGCAAAGCAAAGGAAGCTAGGCAAATGAATGAATTAAAATGGGTTCATTCCACCTTCTATTTGATGGAATCATTCCATTTGATAGATTAAGATGTTGGACTCCGGAATCAGGCACTGAGGAGAAAAAAATGCATGTTCTCTCTTTCTGGAGACATTCAGAATTTGTCAAAACACTGCACTTCTCATTTAGATGTGGGAAGCTAGGAACACGGAGCACGAACCAATGGTCTTGGGTGTTCTCTCTCATTTCCTGAATCAGACACTATCCTATCATTTTCATGACCTTCTTTTTTAGAGGAATTATTCTGTTGTGAGCTGGGGTTACTGTCATATCTTTGCTGCTCTAGTAAGACCCAAAATAGTAAGAATATTTAGGCCACCTCCTTCAGGTAGGAAGGGCAGATTATAAGGGCCTTGGGTGGGGGGGGGGGGGTATCACCCCTTATTCAAGCAGTGGTTTTATCAGATTCCTTTATATTCTTGATATTTTCTTGTAAAGTTACTGCTATTTCTACTTCCCTGTAGGTAGACAAATGTAACCAATGGCCATTTTACTTGCCTTTTTATCAGACTGGTTAGCTAGCTCCCGTCCCACAAAGCCAGCATTCTCAGAGCCAGAAGAGCCCATGCCATCTGCAATAGTGTCATCTACAATGGTAGAACTATGAAGATTTCAACCCAAAGGTTATCGGTGCAGTCCTCGAAGCAAGCTTCGTGCTTCCTGTATAGACATCACCATCGTCTGCAACCAGGGGCTCCTGGCAAGGAGCACGGGGGTCACTGTCACTCCCACGGCCTCACCCTGGCTTGGGGAACGGACGAGTCAAGAAAGGGAGAGTGCTCCTTCCAAGGGTGGGAGGCTTGGGGGAGGGGGAGCTGGAAGAATGGTGGGATGGAAGCTTTGTAAACTTCTGCTTGGAATGCTCGTGCATCCGTCAAACACCCCCTCAAACACACACACACACACACACACACACACACACACACACACACACAACCAAGGAGGAGCATAGCCTTAGGAAACATACTGCCATTAAGGGTCTCCTTTTATCCCTGAGTGACGTGTTCCAGCCTCACACTTCCGAAGCTGTCCATCTTACGTGTGTTGGTGAGTTTCTTGGCAAGTCTACCGAACACGAGGCAACCTATGTTCGTACCGAAGTCCGGTGGCTTGGGAAGAAGTACGCCAGTGAGAGATTTCCTCGCCACCCCTGTCCCCCATTGAACTGCTCCCGATAATGACTGTGGCTAGACACTAGACACCAAGCCAGGGGAGACAGTCTGTTTCAAAATAGGAAATGACTACAAATTAGTCCCTCGCACTTTCATTGCAATTATGCCTTTTACCCCAGTGGTCTAATTTAAGGATGCTCTAGCCACTGCCGCGATACATAATGAAGAATTTCACAAAAGAATGAGGTTAAATTCCCTCACTTGTGAAAATGAGCAGATGGTCCCGGCTGAGATTCTTCTTTAATTTAACAAACATTAATTTATACTAATGAAAGATATGCTAGAAAATTATCTCTCTGCAAACTAGATTTATCCAAAGATGAAATGGGTTCTCAAGTGAGAGGATGATTTCCTCCATCATTGGAAACATGCAGGCAGGAGTGAACGGTTCCTTTCTGAGAGATTTTACTGAGTGAAATTGGCCTTAAGATGAGTTAGACCAAGGCGAGAAATCCAATCTACTCTACCTATACAATTTTGTAATCTCACATGCACACTTGGACAAAAGTATGGTTGTACTTTGGACCACTAGCTAGATAGATAACTACATCCTGTAGAGATGTAAAGATTTAGTTAGTACCTTGTACGTCACCGTCCACGGGGACAACCTGGGCATGCAGGGTGACCTCCCTCCCACGCACCTAGGGAGATTCTCCAGGCCTGTCTGAGACACAGAAACACAGGAGACTGGAAACTCTCCCTCACCTCTACGAGCTAGCTTCCCCGGTCGTCCCTCTGGGGCTGATGAATCCAGAAGAGGCTCTTCCTTGCGTGGCCAAAGCTGTGTTCCAGGCTTCCTTGTGACACATCCAGGGACCCACGGATCCTCAAGGCTCTGATTTGCTTTCTGAAGATGCCTCCCAAGAGAATCCAGGGCCAACGTCCCCAGGCGTGAACAAAATGGAACACAAGTTTCTCCTGTCCCACTTCCTAGGAAGGGAACCCTATTCTCATCATGATCAAATTAAGGTGGAAGCTTTCATTTCTTTGTATCATAAACCACAGCATTGAAATATACCAAGACACACTACTGTGTGCCCAATGAACATGACTTACCTGGCAAATAGCAAAGTAGTGCTAGATGGAGCAGCCAATGAGACCTTATGCTGAGGGGGTCAAACTCTTTGAATTCCCTCCTTATAATCTGTAAAGTCCTGGTTGAGTTACTCAACTATTCTAACCCTCGATCTCATTATATGCAAAATGGGGATATGATAAATAGGATCTCCCTCAACGTGTTGTCATAATTAAATGACATCATCCATGCCCAGCACACAGCGTAGCACCAACACTGTGGTAGGTATATAATTTATGAATTTAACAATAAGAACAGAGGTCAAATTCCCAAATTACCAGTCATTATCACTCAAACTTGTTGCATTAGACTATGGCCATTTCCTGGATCAACCAAAACCCTACAGACTGAAAAATAATAATAATCAAATTCTAATCTGTGCTCTCAAGGCAGCCCTTGTAGTTGGTGTGAACCCCACTACAGCTGGCTCAGGTACCGCCTCCAGGTGTCGGCTCACCATGAAACACTGACAGTGGGAGATCTGGAGGCAAAGTCAGTCTTCCCACTCGGTCTCCCCCAGCTTGCCACCAGCAGAAAATGAAAAATGCTAGATCTTATGCCACTTTAGTCTGGACGAATGAGGATCACATAACATTTGTAAAGTAAGAAACACTCAGGAAAGGAGTCAGAGACTTGGGTGTGGGATCTATAGGGGAGGAATTTTCCACAGTGAAAGTGGACTGATAATGATGGAAGAAACACTCTGCAAAGAAGTGAGCTCTCAGGCACTAGGCGTGTTCAAGTGGAAGGTGTTCAAACCCTGGGGATGTCCTGCCCCAGCTCAGAGAAAAGAAACCCACACCCTCCGACAAAGCAGAGAAGGTTACCTGGAGATAAGCAATAGGCGATATCAGGGATGTTAGGAAAAGGATTCCTGGAAGCAGTGGTCCCTCTCCACTCCAGGATGCTGTGATGATGAGAGTGATGATGAGTTGATGACGATGATGACAATGGTGAAGATGAAGAAAATGAGGAAGAGAGGGACTAAGCACACTACAAATTATTAGTGTTGTTTCAAAACTATCATGACCAAATCTAGATAGCCAAGTTGGTTTGAAATTAATCAGTCAGCCAAAAAAAGAATAATTTGGTCCATTGCAACTGGTTGTTAAGAGGAATTCAGACAGTTCTCCTTCAAAGTAACTGCTTTGTGGCTAACTCATTTCTTTTCAAGCTGGTGTGTGGGGGTCTCTATGACTGCGCCCTTTTCATAGGTGGTGCCCTTTGCAGTTATTAGTAACGTGGGTTTTCTATGGAGTCCTGGGGAGTGAGGATGGCTTCAGTGATTCTTCAGAGCATGTTCCTGGTTCCCCTCCAGATACCAGCAGGTCGTCCGAACATGGACAGAGGCCTCCGGACAGGAGGGTGGAGGGGGCCCTGTGGCCACAGCACTGAGTGTGAATCTCTGAGCAGCATCGTGCTTCTTCACGGAGCTCGCCCGCTGCAGACCATGGCCCTTCCCCAAATCTCAGCCGTGACAACGAGCCATCAGTTCAATCTGAGACCCAGACCACACCCAGAAATAGGCCAGGGAACAAAAGTCACACACCTGTTGATTGTGGCTGCCATACCAACAAGAGGTTGGACTGATGTTTCACTGACCTGACCATAACCTCCTCCCCCCGGTGTTGGGACAGGGAGCCTGAGGCATGATCAGAGCTCTATGGACTGGCTTCCTTCACAAAGTAAAACTCAAGTCAGGGATGACGACATTCCCAAGCCAGGCTTCGCTATCTGCCCCCTCCCTCTAAAACCGACCTGTATGCCATGCGACCTGTGGCCAGTTCCTAGGCCTCTCTGGCAGGAAAGTCAAAGGAGGAGCTTGGATTAGACTAATTTTAAGGTCTTTTTCCGTTTTAAGAGTCCTTTCCTCCTTCTGAATGGATTATTCCTCAGTTTAATGACTCCTAAATGATTCAGAAAACTAGGCAGGACTAAGGCAAGTATGCATTCGGTGCTGACCTTCCAGAAGCTTTTAAGGCTGGATAATGACATTACTGAGTACTCTGGATAATCAAAATAAAGTTATCGCTGTCCCCCGGGGCCGCCTCAAGCGGGCCGCGGAAGGCACCAGGCTTATTGGTCAATCAGTCTTGGTTTCCCTTGTACGAAATGAAAGGGCCGCCTTCGCTGGGGATCTCTTGGGCTACTTTTTGTTCCAAGAGTCTCTGAATGTGTTTTTCAATAGTTTCATGAAAAAGGAGGCGGAACGTCTCTCTCCAGTAAAAGATTTCCCTGTGTCCCTAAACCAAACAAGAAATGGAGCAAGATCCTTCAGTGACTTAAGTTTACTCATGGAGAAAGTCAATGTGAATTTGATTTGCTAAATATGTGGGTGTGTGCTCTTCTGTTTTGTTAAAATGATGCTATTTCAGAGGGAGAAGAGAGGAGAAAGCTCAGGCAAAGCCCCTCTCCCGGGCCCTCTGGCTGTGAAAGGACATGTGCTTCCTCCCAGGCTCCCGCCGACAGGGGGGAGGGCGGGATGGAGACCATCCTCTGTGGAGGGTCTCATTCGATATGGGTTCCTATTAATTTAAAAAGAAATCTTTATTTGCTTTGTCTCTTCCTGCTGTTTCCCTCCAACTCCAAACACTGGTAAAACTGAACTCTTCCAAATGCCCAACTCGACTGGGAAGTAATTTATTCTCCTTCTTTTTTAATTACAGTATTCTCAAATGAGGGACGAAGTGTTCAAGTCAAACTTGGTCTGTGCGTTTATCGTTCTTCTGTTTATCACGGCCATACAAAGTTTGCTTCCTTCTTCAAGGTAAATATGACAGAACAAAGCTACCCGGTGAAATTTCTCTGTGAGCTGATGGCCCCTCACCTGGAGCCTGTCAGCTGACCTTTTCACGGGGTCGGAACTTGACATAACGGGATCCAGGACCCATACCGAAATGTTCGACAATGTCACTGTCTAGTCTGGTGGTTTTACTCCATGTCATAATCCCATCATTCTGCCGAGGCAAGAGTTTTTTCCCCCAATCTAAAAAGACACAAGAACCAAAATCAAAATAGGTCTCCTTCTTATGTGGCATTGCCCACGAATGCAGAAAGTAAAGGCAACAGCCTCGATTCCCACTTACTATTCCTTTGTTGCTCATAGATACAGCATCACAGCTTCTGGGGTCAGCAAAACTGGCACCTGAATAATACTGCAAACATCCATATGTGGGTTGTCACTGTTCCAAATACTTTACATACAGTAACTCATGAAATCCTCATGGCGACCCTCGGAGGGAGGCATTGTTGTCCCCATTTTAAAGATGAGAGAACTGAGGCTCAGAGAATGGAGTAAGTTGCACAGTGTCTGACAGCTAAAAAATGTTACAGCCTGGATTGCAACCCCGAAAGTCTCACTCCAGAGTCTGGGCTCATCACACTCCATCAGACACAGAAGGATGTTGTACAGGTGACCTCTGAACCCAGCTCTGGGTTCGTCCATTGGCAATGCCTTGTGCTCTCTCCTGCACTGTGAGGTGGCTTCTATCTCTTTTCTCAGGTATCCCAAACTCACCGTGAATTTTTCTCTTTCGTATGATTAAAAATAGCATCAGCAGATATTGGTTAAATGTCTGATATACGCAAAGCAACATGCTGGCCCCCAAGAATGGAACAATTTTTCAAGAGGAGGTCTGCATCCTCTAAGACGTCATTTAGCAGGAGAGAAAAATTAGCACTGGCTCCCCAGCACTGAGCTCTCACTGCATGCCGGGAAAGTACTCCTCCATCTTTTGCATGGTTGTAGCAGGAAAGCCTCAGCAATAACCCATAAGTGAGGCCGCATTCTACTTCCCATTTTGTAGGTAAGGATTCCTTCAAGGTCCTGTGTCTACATGGTGGCTGAGATGGGAATCGGACACAGAGACAGAATTTTGTGCTTTTAACTATTTAGCTGCTTTGTCTCAACATCACGGATCCATTCCAACTGGGTGGTTTAAGGCAAAGTTTACAGAAAAGGTGATCTATCTCGAGCTGAGTACAAGAGGGAGACAATGAATGGAAGAGCACTCCCAGTTAAGAAAACAGCATGGGCAGAGAGACAGAGATGGGAAAGGCCTTGTGCTTGCAGAACAGTGAGGAAATAGGAGAGTCTGGGATAAAGGGTTTGCACAAGGAGGCTGTGGGTGCCATGGTTGAGGAAAGAGTGGCCTAGCAGAAGTCCAATGTCCACTGTGCTGCTTTAAGGAACTTAGAATTGATCCTGGGGGCAGGAAGGAGGCCCTGAAGAGTTTTAAGTAAGATAATAGCATGACCCTATGAAGGGAAGATGTCCAAGTTAACTAACACTTGGGGCAAGGCAGTGTCTGGCCTGCTCTAGGTTACTGGAAGGAGAGAGGATTCCAGGGAGGCAATGGCTGTGGTGCCATGTTTCTGAATCTCTCCAAATGCCCAGATACCTGAGCACTTAGCCAGCAAAACAAAAAAACCTCATGGACTATATTTAGAATAAAAACAGGCAATGTGGTAGCCCCATAAATTCCAAGTGGAAGTGGCCAGTCTCCCAAGAGCCCCAAGATTGGTGTGATATCAAGCGTGGGAGGACTCACAAAGAAGCAAGTAGGCGTCTGTCATAGCTGGAAACAAAAGAGCCCCCATTGTGGCCAACAGACAGTCCCTGGGAAGGGCCATGGGAGAAACCGGAAAAGCACCTGGAAGTGGGAGGGTGTTGCCCAGTCCAGCATCCGGTGAGTGCAGAGGTTCACGGGCTGAAGAGGGGAACCACCAGGATGCCTTGCACTGCTGAAATAGGTCAGCCACCTCTCCCTCCCTCCCGGGGCGAGATCCTGGCAGGAACTGTGTGAGTGGAGTCCCAGCCACTTGCAATAAGGACAGTGGGGAAGGAGAGACAGTCCAGGAAAACGCGGGAAGGGACTCTAGCCATCATGTGTTCAGCACAACACGAAAACAATTGAAAAAAGGGCTCTGTGAAGTTAAAACATAAATTCTCCTGCACCCCGCCTCTCCTAAAAGTGCAGCGAAGTTAATTTTACACAAAAATTTGCAACAAAGCATAGGGTTGGCAATCCCATACTAAATTATTACTCCTAAAAGAGAATAAAAGGTTGCTTTTAGCCTTATAATCAATAAAAGCACTAGAAAAGACATGCCTGTGACATATATCAAAAGTTTAACCTACCATTTTGAAAGGAACTAAGCACTGAATGTGGTTCAAGACATGAAATAATAATGTCAATCAGCAGTAGGAAAACTTAGACACTTGGTAAGAGAGTTCAGGAAGGAAATGAAAATAAAGATGCATTTCAGAAGTGAAGACTTCGAAAGAGGAAACTCAGAACACTTAAACACAGCAATAACACCTTACGAGAAACAGAAGATGGCAGGAAGAATATTTTTAAAATCAGAAAGAAATCCAAAAATTTTCATAGCAATGAAAGCCTCAGGAGACATAACACTAAAAGGAAACATAAATGTGGAAAATTCTAGAAAGAATGTCCAACCCAAAGTACATAAGCATAACTAGGGGCCCGATTGTGGTCTTGAGGTGACATATCACCATTTTTATTTTTAAAAGTTTTTGAGAAATGTGTGATTCTAGGGCTGGGGCAGGAACTGTACAAGATGAGTCTGGAACATCTTGCCCAGGTAGGACGCAAGGAAGCCCTCAGCCCCACTGGTCACGTCCAAAGGACCCAGAGGCTCACTGAGGAACCTCCCACTGCCCAAAGATGGAATAATTTGAGCTTCAGTATGGATAACTGTTAAAACATTTGATCAAAATCCAGCAAATATTTTTAACTTTATGAGTTTATGGGTTGGTAACTTTCAGTGAATGATAGAGAACTAATTGCTTATCTTGGAAATTAGTGAAAAAAAGGAAAGAAACAAGTATTTTCTTCTGTCTTCCCTGCATGAACTATGTCATAAGATCACCAGGTAGTAGGTGAGTGGATATATCATAAAATTATTCAAGCTGCAAATTTAAAAGATATCATAGAATCAAATACCATTATTCTCCAACTCTCAGAGAATGAATGGCTCCCGGAAGTGAGCAGGGAAGGACGTATCAGCACAAAGAGGAGAGAGAACTGTCTCTCCTGGCGGGAGAACTCTGCGGGCTTCTAGTCTCCTCATGAGCTCAGACCTAAGTCTGATCAGGCCTCGAATCCAGCTCCCAATTTGCAGGAGATCCTGAAGGCCCAAAGATGCTGAATGAGTGCGCGGAAGGAAAATCCGGACAGTGGGAAGTGCTCCAGGTCAAAGGGCACAGAACCTTCAACACCTAAATCACAAAGAAAATAAAGAGATAAAGAGAGGACCTGTAGGTGTTTTAAAAGACTTAAAAGATGAATCATATATAACCAAAAAATGTGCAAGACTAAATTATAGTGTCTAGAAATGGGTGATGCCCTGTAAAGACACGGAAAGTGATTAACGGGGCGGGGCGGGGGCGGGGGAGGAGTGGAGGTGAGAGAGGATTAGGAGCTGGCCAGAGGACACGGTGGGCTGGTGGAATGCCCTGCAGAGTTCTATTTCACCATCTGAGTAGTCGCTACAAACGCAGACATCATATAATTAATAATAACTAATTAAGCTAAAGTTTTTGTGATTTTTCTGCACTTATGCTTTATTTTACAATTTTAAAAAAAGATTTTAATAAAAGAGAAAGAAGGAAGACGTGTGTACCTATGCTGCACGCTGGCTGAGAAAGCCTCACACCAATAGCCACTGAATGCCTAGCAGCCACACCTGTTTAGATGCTGGGAACACACAGCTAAACAAAAAAGGCCAAAACAACACCCCAAAACAGTAACAACAACAACAATAAATCCTACCCTCCTAGACCTTATAATCTAGTGGAAGGAGACACAACAATAACTAAAATGCCTATGTATATCTAGGTTTATATGCCACAGGGTATACATAGCTACCTATATGCTATGAATATTAGGTAGATATATATGTAGATATGCCCATGTTATACAGGTATGTATAGACTATATATATATAGTTATTTCTGTGCTATATCTATACATATAGATACATATATGTTGTGTACGTAGGTTTGTATACGGATGCCAATGAATAAATCAGGACAGAGTTCCAGGGAGTGCCGTAAGAGAATGGGTTTCCTGACTACCCAAGAGCCATGGGGGCACTCGGGTCATTGGAAAGGCGTGGTCTCAGGGCGGTGAGCTGTAAGTGATGGAGGGGCCTGGCCAGATACACCCGAACTGCCTGGACTCCCCCCTTCAGTCCTGCCAGTGAGGACGTGAGAGCCGAGAAGGATGTGGCCGTCTCTGGTGCACACCCTCTGGACTCCTGGAGGGTGTGGATACTCCCAACGAACATCCTCTGAGCACCTACTATGTGCCCATCTTCGCTGGGCACCGGAGATATACATTCATGGCTCCTGCCATCATCAAGCTTACATTCTAGTGGGGGACAGTTACAAAACAGTATTGTAGTGCAATGACTCATGATAGGGAGAGTATAAGGTGGGATGGGACACGTGGGAGTGAGGTGAGGCGGGGGATCAGGGCAGGTGTCCTGGTGGGTGGGGTCCTGACGTCACAATCACCTCCTGAAGGTGCTCTCCAAGTCACGGGAGAGGACTGAGAAGGAGGCGAGGGGGGAGGGCTGGAAATAGAACATTCTAGAAAAGAGTGGTTCGTACGTCTGGAGGAACTGTGACCGGTTGGCAGAGAAGACTTTATTGATACATTTAACCAAAGAAGCGATGTGGTCAGATTTGTGTTTACAAGGATCACACTGGACATGGAACATGGGCAGGAGGGGGTGCGGTGTGGGCGGAGGAAGACCAGTTAGGAGGCCACCACAAACCTGCAGGGGAGAAATGACAGGGACGAGAGAGGGGCAGTGCAGGGGAGTGGAGAGGAAGGGTTTGCAGACATGCCTGAGAGAGGGCTGACACCAGCTGGATGTGGGGGATGGGAGAGGGGGAGGAGCCTGGGGGGGGTGAGAGTCTGGATTTGGCACTGGGACAGAGGGGGCCACTGTGCCCCCTAGGAAGCGAACATGGCATTCCCCAGCTGGCCTGGGCAGGTTCCCTGCCCAGGTGCAATGACACCAGCCTTGTTGCCCAGTTTCTAGCTTCAGGGAGAACAGACCTGGAACCCTACCCAGCAGCCGGCCAGATGGAGTCTCTGACTCTGGGGTGCCGCTGCAGCCGGTAACCGAAATGCCAGGCAGCGCCCCACCGTCACTGGCTCCGTGAAGAGAAAAACCTGTCAATGAAGGAGGCCCAAAGCTGAGCTCTGACCAGACAGCCCACATGTTGTGGGAACTGCACGGCCCGTCTGCCCCGAACAGCACAGCTTCCTTTAGTGGGGGCTGGTTTCCTCTCCAACTCATTTGGCTCCTGATTGAGTCTTTGCCACTAAACAGATGGTGGGTGCCTCTCCGTCTCTCTTCCGTCATGGACTCGTTAGCGCATGAGGCAGGCTGCTCCTAGGACCACAGCTAGTTCCGAAGCCCCCAACAAAATATGAATAGACCCTGGCAAAGAGAGACGCTGCTCGCTTCGCCCTTTCCTCTGATTCCCACACGCACGCAGGCGTTCCTCTCCCAGAGGGCACACAGAGGAAACACCTGAAAATGCTTCTTAGGGTTATGATGATGTTTCTAAGCCTGCACCAGTGGTGGCAGAGAGACAGGGAGAGAGGGAGGGAGGGAGAGAGAAGGAAGAAGAGAAAGAGAAAGGGAGAAGGGAACCAAGAAAAAGAGCAAGTATTGAAAAGGAAGAAAGGAAAAATGGAGGGAAGGGAGAGAGGGAAAAAGACAGAGAGGAAAAGGCACTGGATCTTGTTTTGCTGTGCATCTTACTAGCTGCCTTGTATGTACTTGACTTCTCGGGAGCCTCAGTTTCCTCATCTGTAAAAATGGGAGTAACGGTGCCAGCGCCACAGGGTAGATGGCAGCATTAAATGAGCCGTGTCCATTTCGGTAAATTCTGGTCCCATTCCTCTTTCTGGGCCACGTCCTTTTTCATCCCTTAAAGTGGCTAAGAATGCCTTCCTCTCGGGGTTGCTAATAGGATCAAGGGCTCTTTCGGCCTCTCAGGCTCTGCAGATTCTAAAGGGTGGAACAAACTATCCGTGAGACCCGAGCCTCTGTTTCCCATTGCACCACAAGCCGCTGTAAGACGTTCACTCCTCCCCGCTGCTCCCTGCCCCCCGGGCACACACACCAGATATCCTGAAACTAACCCGGACCTTGCTTCAAGACAGACTGCAGAGAGTAATCAGAACTTAATGTCTGGAAAGGATTTGGATAGAGCTGTTTGCAAATCCCTCGTCCTTCTTCTTCAGACCTGATTTCAGAAATGAAAGGTTTCCTTGCCTCTTGCGCACACAATGCAAAGCGAATGCGGAACCCTGGACACGGGAGGCGCCCTATAATTAGAGAAAAATAACAGTCCGATGCTGCAATGTCTGTGTGCGCAGAAATAAATGGATGTTGAGGAGCTGCAGCACAGATTTCCCAAAGAAGTTCATATGCAATGCCAGTACCTGACTTAGAAAGCCTGTCTTGTAATTAACTCTCTTCCCATAGATCTCGAAAACACCCGAGGTTTCCTGAATTTCACCATGAATAGAGAAAGAGAGTAACATTTCTTTGAGTTCTTATTACACGCTATGCATTTCACTGCTTTATTGCGTTAATATCTGAACCTCCCTTTAAGAGATGAGCATTGAAATCCCCGTTCTGCACATTAAGAAAAAAAAAATTCAGAAAAGTGAGTTCCCTTGCCCAAGGCTTTGCTCTTGCCGAGGGACCATATGCCTGCCTTTCACCTCCTGTCTTAGTTGGTTCGGGCTGCTGACACAGAAACACCCTAGACTGGGTAGCTTATAAACACTAGAAATTTATTTCTCCAAGTTCTGGCGGCTGGAAGCCCAAGATCAAGGCGCTGGCTGATGCAGTGTTTGGTGAGGCCTCTCTCCGCCTCGTTCATACAGAAGCAGCAGAGCGCTGAGGGCATGTGCCTGACTGTCGCCCATGGACGAGGGGGATGAGAAGCAGAGGGAGAGAAGGCTGCAGAGGGTCAAGGGCGGCCACTCAAGGTCCCGCGCGCACCATGTAACCTTCGTCTGGGTGGCAGTGGTGGCCGTGGAACCAGGCAGCTTTCTAATTGGCCTTTGCCTGGGTGGCTTCTGCCAAAGCTTAAAACAACACATTCCTATTCTCCAGGGCCGCCTCGCACCGCTGAGGCACGACGGCCTTGGAGCTGGCCCCCTGTCTCCTGGGACGGCTGGACAAAGCCATCCACCTCATTCTCCTTCGTTTGCCTCCCCCGGGGGCCCAGGAAGAGTGAATGGTGTGTCGTCAGGGCGTTTTTCTAGCCTATTTTGAGGGAAGTTGACCATCTGCCTAGAGTCCTCTGGGAACCCACTGCTGCACAGAACTTCTGTAGTAACTCTTATCTAGTAACTCCTGCAGGGATTTCCTGTCAAGGTGATCCATGGAATCGAAACTGCAAGTACTTTTTTTTTAAAGGAAATAATAAAACCTCCAACCGTGAAAGCTGGGGCTGGGGGAGAAATCTCTGCTAGCCTTCAGGATGCCTGCCCATGCAGACGGACTTGTGGGCTGGGCTCCTCCCTCCTTGCAAAGGTCTTACCTCCTGGCTGTCACAGTGCCCCGCACTCCTGCCACCCTGACTCTTGTTTTGGACCACACTTCCTAAATCACCTTGACAAGGAGAGGAAGCAGTCAAAGATAGCTCCAGAGATGAGGTTTTAGATAAACTGCGTTGCTAGAAAAAGCCAGACACGCTTTGGTGAGAGTTGGACGCTAGAGACGCACAGCTGGGAGCGACAGCGAAGCCGTGGGCAAGGATGCGCCCTCCCTTCTCGGGTCGCCACTGCAGCCTCGCCGGCATCCCAAAGGGCTCATAGCCCATTCCCTGCAGACCCTGGCGATCGCTCCCCAAACTGAGCAACTCGAAACAGGCGTCAGGTTCGGTGCTTGGCATCAGAACAACACCTAGCAGGAACCTGTTTCATAAAACCTACCCTGAAGGGGAAAGGGCCTGCGGTGCCCCCACAGCCAGAGTTGTGAGATAAAATTCCAGTGTTACGTTGCTTTGGCAGCAGTTGGCCTAGTGAGAAAGATGAATGACAAAAGAAGTGAAGAAATTGGCTGGGAGTGGTACGTCAAGCCAAATACGTGGTGTTCATGGAAAAGTTTCTCCATCGAGAGAGTATTCTAGAAATGGATGCAATAAAAAATGACTGCCGAATAGCCTTTTTCTTAAACAAATAGAGATGTAGAGGAATCATTGGAAGCTAGGGATAAGGGAGGGCGGTCCTAGATGTGATTGACAGCATCTCTCGGGAGTGGGGAATCAGACGATCAAAGCCGCATGAGCCAATGTTCTTTGTCTCCCTGCAGGGTGATGCCCATGGCCATCCAGTTTTCCATCCTGATCATGCTGCACTCGGCACTGGTGCTCATCACCACGGCGGAGGATTACAAGTGTTTGCCCCTCATCCTCCGGAAAACTTGCTGTTGGATCAATGAAACCTATCTGGCCCGGAACGTCATCATCTTTGCGTCCATCCTGATCAATTTCCTAGGCGCCATCCTAAATATCGTAAGCATGCCCAGCCCACCCGCTCCCTGGCATCCGGGGTCTTCTCAGGAGTCCAGAGGTCACGGAGTTGCAGCTTCTTGATTGCCTTCCTTGGCACCAGTTACCTTCTTGTGCCTGGTCCAGCCCCAAGTTCAGGGACAGAGCACAAAGATGTGGCTACTGTCAGAACTGTGCATTTTACTGGTGGCAAGCTGTTTCCCAGTGGGACAGGTTATTTGCTGCAAAGCAGCTCTAAACTCCCTCGAGTCCCTGACCTCTCGCTGGCTGACCAGCTGCCATGATAGAAAAGAGTTACCACTTGTTAAGTACCCACCTGCTATGTGCCATGCACTGAAGGAGGAGCCGTACACGTTTTTCGTGTTTAATCCTCACACAAACCCCGTGAGGTAAGTCTCATTATCCCCACTTTATGGCTGAGGAAACTGAGGCTCAGAGACATGAAATAACTTGCTAAAAAGGTCTGTCTGACTCCATGGCTCATGCTCATTCTCATCTGCTAAATTGTACCCGCGGGAATGGGAGTGGGGGAGTGGAAACAAATAACTGTCGTTTATTGAGCATCTACTATGGGCCTCAGGTAGGTATTACTGTTCCCATGGAACAGATGAGGAAACTGCATTTGAGGAAGGTTGAGCATCTTGCCTATGGCTTTCTAAAAGTTCCTATTGGATGTGACACAGTGAACTCCAATGACTCTCCAACTGCCATATTTATCATTGTTTTTAACTTGGTGGTCCGTATTTTAACGATTTCATTTTCTCTGTAGAATGGTAACATGGTAGCAATAGGTGTTTTCTGTGTATATGCAAATAGTTGGTGTTGTCCGTGACTTAGGGACCTAGTGGAGTTTAGGAGTGGTTTATCTGATTCAAGGTTTTGAACGTGGCACCTTGCGAGAGGCTAGTTGAGGTATCATCTGGTGACGGAAATCATCACCATGACCCTCAGGTCCGGAGAAGGGTTTCCAAATGTTCAGGGACCCAATGTGTGGGCTCCCATAATTCTCAGACTTGCTTTGCAGGGCTATACTGCCTGAAATTGATGGTCCAAATTGGCCCAGTAATTACTTAGAGTCTGTGTGGCTCAAGTTCTATTTAGTTGACCTTGAAGTGAAAGACTCTATGGAACAATGAAAAAGAAAAATCATAGTCTAATTAAATTCATCATCAAATAAATATTTTATAGAATATGACACTAGAACATGGAAGTGTGTAGGATCATTGATCACAGTGTTCCGAGTGGTAGCCAGGGTCTTATCCTGATGAATCGGATATCTCTGGGGTGCAGAATTTGGCGAGAAGCCCGATGGCTCTAGGTCAGGGTGACCTCCGGGGCCGGCCATGCCACGGCAGCGTGGGAGGAGGCCCAGAGGCGCTGGAGTCAGATAGACCTGCGTTCCAATCCCAGCTCCCCCGCTTACCAGCTAGGTGACCCTGGACAAGTTACTTTACTTCTCCGAGTTTCATCTTCTTCGGTTGTAAAATGGGGATAAAAACTGCAGCAACATCACAAGGTGATGGTGAGGTTTTTTTCTGTACAAAGTGTCTGGCACAGAGGAGGCATCCAGCCAACAGTAGCTGTTCTCTTCTGAGCGCCACAAACATCTCCCGGGCTCAGGGCTGCCCCCGCCCTCGCCCTCAGGGCTCTCACACCCTCCCTGCTGTGGAGGTGGAGCCAGGCTGTGAGCACGCCCAGGTCCCCCCCCATCTGTCTGCTCTCTCTTCTGGGCCCACACTCTGGTGACCCTGCAGGATGGACTGGCAGAGCAGTCTTCACCTGCCGGTTTCTCACTGGCCTGCCCACGCTTTTTCAGAACCGGGACTTTCTCTCCAGTCCAAGAGGAGATCCCTGCGGGCACTTCCCTTCTGACACGACCCCCCTGGGAGCCCGGCCTGCCCCAGGCTCTCGCAGAAGCCCAGCGCTGAGAGCACACGACCCCTATCCTGGCACTCACACTGACTTTTGTTCCTGTGTCTTTTTGTATTTTTGTTGTCGTTCTTTTTTTTTTTTTAATCCGCAGCTGTGGTGCGATTTTGACAAGTCGATACCCTTGAAGAACCTGACTTTCAATTCCTCAGCTGTGTTTACAGATATCTGCTCCTACCCAGAGGTATTTATTCACAAGCTCCCCTTGGCAAGGCTTGGGCCTAGACCTCTCTGCCAGCTCCAAATGGGCGGCGCTGGCTGCAGGGCCCCAGAAAGCACTCGGGCCCTCTTGCTCCTTCTGCCTCTTCCTCCTTCTTCCTCCTTCTTCCCCTTCTCTGCTTTCCCCCTCTCCCTGTATCTTCTGCTTTTCCCCTTCCTAGTTCCTGCCCCCTCCTCTGCCTCTCTTTCCCATCGTGGCTTTCTCCTCCATATCTTCCTTCTTCACACTCCCCGCCACCCATTTTCCTCTTTCCCTTTGTCTCCTCCTCCCCTACTCATTTCTACCAACTCATCTTAAAACCCTAAAGCTGAATGTGCCCTTGTTGCAAATAGAGGACAGTGCAGAGTTATTGTCCAAAGCGTGTTAGCTGCATTGGAAAAGGAAAGCTGGAAAGAAATAAGAGGAAAGATGGATAATGGAAGGATGGAGAGATGGAAAGAAAGGAACAGGGAAGGAAGGAAGGGAGGAAGGGAAGGAGGAAGGAAGGAAGGAAGGGAAGGAAGGAAGGGAGGGAGGGAAGAAGGGAGGAAGGAAGGAAAGAAGGAAGGGTAGTAGGAAGGAAGGGAGAGAGAAAGGAAACCGGTGACTCACAGATGCAGTAAACAACTAAACTGAAACCCAAGTGGTACAGAGAGTGCATGGAGCACTACAGGGTCAGGACGTGTCCCAATAGGACACCTACCATCATGATGTACGTCTGACCTTGTCTTGGCAACAGAGCCACTGGTCTGACCCTGGGCCGTAGGGTCAGCCTACAGGGCCAGGAAAAGGACAACTGTGAGCTCTGCTGGTCATGGCCCAGACCTTTACACATTGGGACAGGAGTTCTGGGTCGGGAGGGAGGACAGCTGGGATGTCCCAGCAGGCCCCAGCCAATGCCATACCCCGAGAATGCCGAGGGGACTCCTGTTCTCTAAGACCCTCTTCAACACATGGGTGGAGCACAGGCTCTTTGTTGTCTCACCTAGGCCCCAGAATTGGTCTAGAAATGTCTAAAAAAGGAGAGAAACCCTAGAAAGCCTCTCTCCCCACCCCGGGCATAGAGCACCTATCTACTGCATTAACTGCTAACATCACTAAGCCCTCAAAATGTCTGGGGTAGAGGCTGTGACCATCTCCACTCCACAGACAAAGGAACGAAGGCTTAGAAAGTAACCTGCCCAGTGCCACTCAGTGCCACTCCGGCGTGACTCCCATTCCTCCTCACTCCTTCCCGTTCTTCCTTCTTTCCATCTTTCTCTTCCTGCTTCAGTTATCAACACTTGGCACTGCCCTACAAACCAGATCTGGCTTGTTCTTGAGCCCACCCAGCTGAACCCAGATTCAGTCCCTTGGTAAGCACTAGGCTCCTCTTAAGGAAGTCCAGGGCTGCATGGGACAGGCCCACGTGCTCCTGGAGTCCTCCCACCAAGGAAGGAGTGAGCTCCGGTATCGTGGCCTGTCTGGGACACCAGATCCCAGAGACCTGCTCAGTTTGGAGGGCGTGAGGAGGGACCCAAGAGGTAATGGACCCAAACTGGCCAAGACTCAGATATTGAGAGCTAAGCAAAAGCTGGAGTTCACTGAGCAACTTCACTTGCTAGCAGCGGAAATCTTGAATCAGTTCTTAATCTCTGAACTTCAGCTTCCTCATCTGTAAAGTGGGAAAGATAATATCAATACCTTCTTCCCATGGCTATTGTAGAGTCGGGAACTATCGTGTTCCCATGGTAACTACCTAGTTAAGCTAGCAGATGTTGAGTTTCTAACATGACGTCTGACGTGAAGTAGATGTTCATGGACTATTTAATCTGGTCCTCTACATCCTTCTAAATCAACACTGTGTGCGTACCCTGAGCCCCAACCCTGAACTCCCAAACTCAGGAAGACAGTGCTCATGGGTCCGCCAGTCCTGTGAAGGTGGCGGGTGAGCTTTTTGCATCACACAGCTCCATCTCGGTGCCTCAGTCTCCTTATCTGTAAAATGAAGGTGAAAACAGAAGCTTCCTCATGGGTAGCAGTCGTGAGGGTTGAGTTCATGCCTGTAGTGTGTTTACAGCAACACCTGGCACAAGGTACCTGCTCATTAAATGTCGGCTGTGATTTATTTGTTATTTCTAGTCAACAACTATCGAGCCTGCACCACCAATACATGTTTACTACAAGTCACAAACCTGCACCAGTGTGCCAACCTGTCATGTGCATTATGAGGCATACTCAAAAGAGAGAATATGAAACAGTGAGATAAAAATAAACGAAACAGGGGTTTACATTTTCCTCCCACAAGCACAGAATCATCTGGATCATAGCTCAGCAAATGCTGCCCCCAGGTCCAACTCTGTCAGCCACCTGTTTTAGGAATAAAATTTTACTGGGGCATAGTGACACCTATTTCTTATTAATCTCCTATGGCTGCTTTTGTGGTGCAATGGCAGAGTTGAGCAGTTACAACAGAGGCGGTGTGGCCCACTAAGCCCAAAATACAGGGTCCGGCAGAAGGAAGGTTCGCTGGAGTGTGGGAGGTAGGGTACGTGAATGTCATGCATGGACAGCAATCTGAACGTCTCACCTGAAATGTCACATGGTGTGCTTGAGGGTGACATTGTTATATTACAGAATTACATGCTTATGGTTTTGTAATAAAACAGGGCGTTATTTGTGCCGCACCCCGTACTTACCATCTGGCTCTTAACAGACAAAGTTTGCCAGTAACCCACACCCCTCTGGTGCAGAAATCCCACTGGCCTAAAAGATGGGGAGCTGGACCGTTTCCATCACCAGCTGCCATCACAACAACCCACTTTGCCCACCGTCTGCCATCCCGACATTGTGACCGTGCTTCCCTGCACAAGGATTTGTCTGGCAGACGAGAAGGGATCAGACGTCAGACCTTCTAATGGCTTAACCTGCACACGCATTCCCAACCCTCACAGGCGTGTGTCTCCAGGCCAGTCACTGCGTCCCTTTGAACATCGGTTTCCTCATCTGTGTCTCCGACCTCTCTGCTTCACCGCATGAGAAATGATACTCAGTTCCACGGCGTGCTATTAAACTGGATGATGCAATGTAAACAAGAGAGGTTGCTAGAATATGGGGTGTAAAGTAGAATCTATTTCTGAGCCGGCGCTTGCCAATGACTAAAAAAAGAGCAAAGATACAGGAAATGACAGGGAAAAAGGCTATACCCCAACGATGACTTCAGAACAAGCCTAGAGGAGGGGAGAAGCACCGGTTTGCAAAATGATTGCAAATCACAGGCACAAACCCACAATGTCATTGCCGGCAACACCTGGGTGTGGTTCCCAGGAGGCTTGAGGGGGAGACCTTCGCTTTTAGAATCAAGGCCCTTTGCTATATATGCTCTGGCACATTTGGATAAACAGTCAACTGTATTTGCAAGAGCATTCAGAGCTGCCCATGGTGTCCAAGGGTCCCTGAGGGTCAGTTTTCCATGGAGGTGTAGTTACCTCTGTCTTTGCGTCCTGGTGCTTCATCCCGTTTCTTTTCCGTGTTTTCGGGTCCAACCCAGCCTCCAAGCCTCCCTCCTTCACAATGCGTTCTTTGGGGGGCCCAGTCCCTTCAGATTACTTCCCGCCACGTCACAGACCCTGTGGCACCATCTTAGTGCTCACCCTCTGCCCTTTCTGTGACGTATTTATCTAACTGGAACACTCTTCCCAGCTCTTCAGATGTATAGACTGTTTTAAGGACCAATGACAATATTGTATAGTTATCCAAGAGTACTCAAGGGACAGAACCCACAATGAGTGTTTAATAATTTTTCTTAAAAAAAGGAAAAGGCATATTTCCAATGAAGCAGCAGAGAAATTATTCACGCTCTCACCAGACACTACTAAAGGAAAACAAACCAGATATATGTGACGACCATTTCTGAAGACACTGGGCATCAGGCAATGAAGGACAGTGACCGCAGGAGAACAGAAAGCAAAGGCAGTGAGCCCTGCGACCGGCTGAGCCTTGTGGGGGCTGTAGGCAAGCTTTCAGGCTGTCGCTCCGGCTGGGGGAGCCCAGGGGGAACCCAGTGGACTCCCTGATGTGAGAAGACAGAGCTGAGGGTCCGGGGAGACCAAGGAGGCTAGAGCTGGCAGAACAGAGAGAAGAGAGCGGCACACAGAGAAACCCAGAGGTCTGCAGAGATCTCCCTACGTGCAGGTGAGGAGACCACCTGGTGCCCGGAGAAGAGCCGTCTGGAAGGACTCACGCCTGGCGCTCACACCACGCTGGGAAGAGGGCGACTTCCCAGACTGAAGAACACAATTCAGGGGGCACGGGGCAGAATCATCAGAGAGCTCTTGCTTCAGTAGTGTGCAGTAATTTCCCCTAGATTAGACACTGCTCCTCACCAGTGCAGTGATGTGTTCACTCTGGGACTCGTTGGGTTTGAGGATGGCTGACACCTCCCTGTTAGGGAGGCCCATTGGCATCCATGAAGGGGAGTGACCCCCCCACCTTCCCGTCAGGTCTGACCACCTGCATTCTCTGTTCCCAGTACTTTGTCTTCACGGGCGTGCTGGCCATGGTGACCTGTGCGGTATTCCTCCGACTTAACTCTGTCCTGAAGCTGGCCGTGCTGCTGATCATGATCGCCATCTACGCCCTGCTGACCGAGACCATCTACGCGGGCCTCTTCCTGCGCTATGACAAGCTGAACCACAGTGGAGAGTAAGTGCCCACCGCCGCGTGTGCGGCGAGCACCCCCCTCCGGTGGGAAGCAGAGCCACTGGGGAGATGGTGGAGTCATGGAGACCTGGGCCCGGCTGAGTTCCTCAACTTAGGTACTCGCTAGCTTACAAGTCTAGGCAGAATCTCTAGTCTTCGTGTTTATAATTAGATTAATTACAGACTAAGTAATGAGTTAAACGTTGGACTGAATCACAGCTCAGGTCTCCTCCACCTTTAACAGATTCAGGACTTGTAGGGTCTGATCACAACTTGGCTGTAACAATATTAATAACAGTGAACAATTGTTCACTGAGCACCTGCTAGGGCCCTTTCATTTTATTATTTTTGGAATATGGAATAATATAAGGACAGTAATACTACCTTAGCCTAGAGTCCTTAGAGAACAGAGCCTGGAGCAAGCCTGAAGTCCCAATGCAACCCTGGGGCAGCAAAAGCCAGGGAAGGGGCAGTGAAGAAGAGAATTATGGGAAGTCAGTGCAAGCTAACGCCCTATTGTGCTGGTCGTGTGATCTGTGAAGAGACTCTCCTGGTGCCCCAGGACAGCCATCCACTGGGCCAACTGAAATGCCCCTGGATAGGCGGTGAGTCGGGGAAAGGATCTCAGAACAGAAGAGGAGAGAAATTTGCTGCCTCCTCTCTCCCTTCTTTCATGTCATTTCCCCCTCTTTCATTCTCCCTCCGGGTGAGCCTCCTGGTGGCATCACTTAGCCCCTCCCATGGCCCCTGGGGAAACCATACCCCACACCTGGCTTCAGGTGTAGAAAGCGCTTGGGGCATGTGAGAGTCTGGTATGCCCGGCGCATGGTAGATTATCGACACTGTTCATTCCTATCCCCTCCCTCCTTCACAGGAGAGGAGTTTAGTTCTGAATTCTGTGTTGAGGTCTTAAAGGAAAAGCTTGTAGTGAAATTGTTAAGTAGGGTTGTGAAAGTAGCCAGAATCCCAAACTCACTGCTGCTGCTTCCCGACTCAAGGTCAATTGCTGGCGTCTTTTATTGACTCACACTTTGCTATTAACAGAATTAAACTAGGAAGGAGCAGCAGAGCCCTGCCTCTCAGCGGCATTCTGCATCAACAAGCCAAAGGTCACTGTGCATCCAGCCGGCAGTCACAGGCTGCACTTGCTGCTGGGGATTGAACCATCACTTGAGGAGCTCATAGTGGTTCCGGAGCACTTCCACCCGTTCCTGGGGTCAAGTACTTGGGAGAATACAGAGAACCTTGCACAGGACAGCCTGGCTGCATCTCCACGGATACAGTCCCAAATATTTCAGCCTGGCATCTCCCTTCCCATTCATGAAGTCCCCTCCACAACCACCCCGTCTCAGTGGATGACACTGAGTCCAAAACAGATGAGGTACCCTCACCCCCAACACCTCCCAAGTCCTTAGAGATTCCCCTTCCTCAGCATCCTTTGTAGGGAAGGACTATGTCGTGACATTTCTGAGTACAAGTTTAGGAGTTAAACCACCCAGGTTCACATCCCAGCTCTGTCATCATCCTGCTGTGTGATCTTGAGCAAATTAATCAAAAATGGCTTAACCTCTCTAAACCCGGCTTTTCCCATCTGTACAGTGGGGATAATATTCCTATATTGTGAGAATATAAAAGAGATCAAATGTGACCAAACTTGGCACAAGGCCTGGCATAGACTAAGCACTTGGTTAATACCAACAATTGTTATTGGACATACCCGCTTTGTACCACAAATGCTGCGGTCCTAAAAAGACCCTGTTCTCATCTCTGGACCGCCCTCGCCTAACTGGGCTTCCCTCCCGCACTCGCAAGCCACTCTTCTTGAAGCCATCTGGTCAACTCATTATCCTTTCTTAAAACCCTAAGGGGCTCCCTATTGCCTCAAAGCAGTTCAAAGTTCACCCTGCCTATCAGGGACCTCAGAGCTCTCCCCAGTCTGACCCCCACAGACTCCACCAGTCTCATCATCATTGTAGCCTGTGTTCTAGCCGTGGGAAACCATGCACTACTTTCAGATGGGCTTCTGCACGTACTTCCCCTTGTCTGACAGCTCCATCCCCCTGTCTGTTTTCAACGCATTGTTCTAAAGGTCAACTCCAGGACAGTCTCCTCAGTGAAGCCCTCTTTGATTATTACTCATTTTCTGATGCAGGCATATTATTTTTGTATCATTGCACTCATCTCTCCGTGTTGTAAATATTCATTTTCTTGTCTTTCTTTTTCCTTGGAATAAGAGCTTCTGAGAGCCAGGACCACTGGTCATGTTCATGTTTTTGGCACTTAGTAGCGTAACTGACAATGAAATAGTTGTTGAATGAGACATGAAAGGAATGAGTGACTGAAAGGAGTACTAGCTCATTGGGAATCGTATTTCACCACTCATTCACAGTCAGATAATTGCAGTCTATCTACAACCCCTACGATTCTTGCTCACCATTGCCCATAAGCCGTATGTTCCCCATCCTGTACATACAATTTTTTAAATATATTTTATTGATTATGCTATTACAGTTGTCCCATTCCCCCCCTTTACTCCCCTCCACCCTGCACCCCGCTCCCACCCACATTCCCCCCCTTTAGTTCATGTCCATGTGTCATACTTTTAAGTTCTTTAGCTTCTACATTTCCCCTACTATTCTTACCCTCCCCCTGTCTATTTTCTACCTACTGTTTATGCTACTTATTCTCTGTACCCTTTCCCCCCTCTCTCCTCCTCCCACTCCCCTCTGTACATACAGTTTGCTTTCGGACTTAAGTGTCATGCCATTGCTATGGGCTCTGCTAGGCACCCTACAGATGTGAAGAAGAATAAGACATTATTTCCACCTTCAAGGAGCTTTGGGGCCAGTAAGTGCATGTAGGAGGACGTGTTAGCTACTGGAAAAGCATCACTGAGATCTGGGCCAATAGCCAGCCTGCACCAGTCACTAGACCTGTCAACTGGAACCTATCTTTCAGTGTTGGAGTATAAGTTTCTTCTTTACTGCCATAGGGCTAATAGTATCTTAATTGTTGATGTGACAGTTCAAGCAGGCGGTGTATGTAAAGTGTACTCGGAGGTACGGCATCAAATCAGCACTTAGCAAACACAGTCATTAGCGTGGCCACAGAATAAAAGATGAATTCAGGTCAACTGGTTTATTTTGGACTTCTTGAAGGAGGGGAAGGGGGAACTAATAGCTAAGCTAAACGTTTGGCATCAGATGCACAATGAACTTGGTGCCTGA
Organism: Phyllostomus hastatus; assembly: GCF_019186645.2. Classification (NCBI taxonomy): domain Eukaryota; kingdom Metazoa; phylum Chordata; class Mammalia; order Chiroptera; family Phyllostomidae; genus Phyllostomus; species Phyllostomus hastatus. The sequence goes on along the minus strand of NW_025334017.1, from coordinate 43,353,765 downwards.
GGTGTGAATTTTCATCCTAGCTCTGACACGAATCAGCTGTGAGACCTGAGCAAGTGACTTCCCCTCTCTGCGCCTGGAATTCTCTCTATAAAGCTAAAGGCTTGCAAGGAATAGTATATTATGTATGGTCCACATAACACAGACTAGAATGGTTTCATTAAACTCACATTATAAAGTATTTAATTGCATGAAATTATTACAGTATGAACCACACAATCCTAAATTTGTAAACATAAACACTTTTTTTTTTGCAAAAAGGAAAAGGAAATGACGTTTAATTGACCCCAAAATATTAATCATTGTTTTCCCTGGGTGGTAGCCTTACTGAAATTTTTTATTTTTTATTTGTAAGTTTTTATTAGCTTTCGAACTCACTACAATTAGCATAAATATGTCTATAATGAGTTACACTCAAATTAAATACTACTGTATTTTTTATGAGATATCCAATAAGAGCATCTCTAAAGATTGTCATAGCCCTGAAAATTACATTATCCTACACATGTTTTCACTTAACTATATTCTTTTCTATTAACATAGGGAGATGGTAGTAATAATTCAATGATTTTATTAATATGAATAAATTAGTTCAAACAGCCTTGGTTTTAAGTCTCTGCCACCCAATATCAAGCAAAGTATTATAATTTTCTACAGATTTCAGCCACTTGACTCTCTTTAGAAGTTCTTTAAGTACTCATGGAAGGTACAAAAAGTTCCTTATAAATTCCAATCACAATTTTTTCTGGATGTTCCCTGACCTGGCTGACTTACTAGGCATATTCCGCCATCTCTACTCAGGCTATCCTTTTTTTCATCTGAAACACATCAGAAAGATTCAAAGACCATTCATAATATTCTTTTACTTTTCTTTTGATTTTGACCTAGTCATCTCTCTTTTTTTGTTCAACTGCTGCTTTCAGAAAGATTCCAGAGGAATTTCTGTTTCCTATTGAAACTATGTAAGTGATAAATTACCAGGCTTTAAAAAAGCCCACTGAATCACAAGGAAAAGGCCGTTAGAAGTACCAGTCAGAGCAGGACTTTGGACCACATTCAGCAGGAACTAAACAAATGACATTTCCCATTCAAACTAAGCCATGTGAACCAGTAGGTCTTTTTTTTCCAAAAGCCCCACCACCAGGAACAAGATCATGAACCGGGAGCTTTATAGGGTGGAGAGAGAGAGATGTACATCCATCATGCTGAGTGAATTACCAAGATGTGCTCATTTTATCGTCCAGTTGTGGAGGTGAATGCTTTTAGAGTCTTCACAATAGGCAATAAACTGAAGCTCAGAGATACAGAGTGACTTGTCCAAGGTTAAACACCTGGTCAGGAACAGAGCTGAGGCTGGAACCTGGGTATGCATGATTACAAAGCATATGTCTTTAATCATTTTTCCAGGAGTCCCCAAACTTTAGGGTCAGAGAATTAAGTGCCATGGAGAGAAGGGTGGTACTAAAATATACCTATACACCCCCAAAATAAGCACTGTAGTGACTGTGAGTGAGCAAATGAAAGGAAGAAGAAAGAAAGGAAGGAAGGAAGGAAGGAAGGAAGGAAGGAAGGAAGGAAGGAAGGAAGGAAGGAAAAAAGAGAAGAGGAGAAGAAAAGAAAGGAAAAGAAAAGAAAAGAAAAAGAAAAGAAAAAAGAAAAGAAAAAAGAAAAGAAAAGAAAAGAAAAGAAAAGAAAAGAAAAGAAAAGAAAAGAAAAGTCCTAATCCTAAATGCAGGATGGCAATGTGGAGCTCAGCGTCCAACCCTCTGCACTTCAGCACTGACAGCAGTGGACAGCTCCAACAGAGCTGAGCACTTTGTCCTGCTGCCTGTGACCTCAAACTTGACATATGACATGTATCATCCCTACTCTGGAGTCTTGTCAACCACTAGCTAAGCAAGACATATGCCCTGTACCTATAGAGTCCATCCCATCTTTACCTCCCAAGGCTCGCCATTCTTGAAGACTAAGGTTTTGAGCCTTCCAGCCCAGGCTACGTTCTCTTCCTATGTATTCCCATGGCAACAAGGATGTGTCCCTACTATGGAGTGTATCACGTTACAAAATTATCTGTCTGTTTGATTCTCTCTTTTTTTAGTGGGCTCTTTTTAGGGCAAAGACAATGTGCCTTCTTCATTTCTGTATCCCAATATGTGCCTGGCACAGAGTAAATGCTCAATAATTATGTGCTTTGCTGGGGCTATAGAAGAGAAACACAATAATGAGTATCATCTATTAATAGCATCTGATCTCCAAGGGAAAGCAGATGGAGCTGGAAATGAATAAATCTGAATAACTCCCCAAGAGCGAGCATATTTCCACTCCTAAATCACCATTGTGCCTGGTAAACTGAACTGGTCCTGGCCCTGTATAAGCTGGGTGGGCCTTTTAGCATCAGGCTTGATGAGAAGCTGGGTTCATGCCCCCCTTTCCCTGAGCCTCATGCCACTCCAGCTAGCCTCCAGAAAGAACAGGAGAGGGAAAGCTGGGGACTGCCTGGTATAGCTGCATTAAACGCCCATTCCTCCCCCATCTAAATACTGCATCTCATCTACTATGGCCCACTGTGTCCTTAAGCCACCCCAGAGTTCAGTTATTTTGAGTAAGTTCTGAGTTTCTGTGTGCTTGTCATCAGGAGGCAATAAAACAAGGGAGTGAGGTCACCTGGCTTTCGTGATAAAAAACATTCCGGCAGCCATCTGAAAAACAGGGTGTAGACAGTGACATCAGAGGCCTGTAGGGAATCATGACCGTGAAAGGAGAGATGGACAGCAGTGGCTGGAATGAGGATATAGTCTGGTGGAAGACTGGGCAGGATTGGGATTTTGGGGGGGTGAGACCCAGCTCCTAGTCTGGCTTTCGTCTTTGGCTCAAGCACCTGGATGAATGGATGAGAGGACAATTGCCTGAGATGGAGAAACCTGAGGGATAAAACAGGAGGTGATGGGAAGCAAGAGAGATGCTCTGTCTCGAGCAGTTGCATTTGGGGTTTTCTTCTCCAGGCAGGGGAGGCCTGTCAGGGGGATCTGTTTATTCCCACACTCAAAGCCTGATGCTGCTTCTGCCCAGCCCTTGGCCTCCAGGCCTCGGCTGTCCTGAGAAAGGCTCCACGTGGGGGGTGGGGGGGCATAGTGACAGTGAGGAAACACTCGGAATCAGCCCTGGCCTTCCTCTGAATTCCTTTGATGGCTGTAAGTCATATCAGCGTTCAAGTATATCCTGGCCGCTGACCATCTTTAGCTGCCCTCCAGCTCGGTCTTCTAGAGAATCCAGGCCAGGCCAGGCCAGCGGCACGACGGCTTGTGCCCCCACAAGGACTGTGATAGAGTGTGACAGGTTCACTCCAGCAGATGCCTCAATGGGAACAAAGCCTTTACTAAAAGACACAAGAATTGAAGTGGGGGTGACCACAGTGCTCCATCCATAGCACTAGTGTAAGAATTTCTAAAGTGACAGAGTTAAAAGTGTCCAGTTGATGGAATTGACATAAGAATCTAAGCATGAATCTTACAGCACTCAGGACAGGGACTGGCACGTAGCAAGAACTACACACCTGTGCCTTAAACAGGAAAACTTTAAGAAAAAAGAGGAGATCCCTGTCTTCATACAGGTTTTTGTGACAAGAAAGTATAAGAGCCCTTTGAAAACTAGTAAAAGTATCCTGCAAATAGAAGATGTTTTGAAAGATTTTATTTATTTATTTTAAAGAGAGGGGAATGGAGGGAGAAAGAGAAACATCAATGTGTGGTTGCCTCTCATGTGCCCCCTACCAGGGACCCGGCCTGCAACCCAGGCCTGCGCCCTGCCTGGGGATCAAACCAGGGACCCTTTTAGTTTGCAGGCCGGCGCTCAGTCCACTGAGCCGCACCAGCCAGGGCAAGAGATCTTTAAAACATTGTTTTGTATGAGCTCCACATGTGCAGCATAGTGGTCGGACAATCACCTACTTTATGAGGTGACCCCCCCATATTTCCAGCACCCACCGGCACCGTACCTAGTCATTAAAGCATTATTGACTGTATTCCCTGTGCCGCACCTCACATCCCTGTGACTGTCCTGTAACTGCCACTCTGTGCTTCTCAGTCCCTTCGCCTTATCACCCAGCCCCCAACCCCCTTCCCTCTGGCAACCCTCAGTCTGTTCTCCGCATCTGTGAGAGAAGACATCATCATTCATGCAAGTGCACTAAGTGCTAGACTCTAAAGTCTTCCACCAGCTATGACCTAAGTGACCTCATGCCCTTGGGGGTCAACTGATTTCCAAATTAGCCGAAGTAAAAACCCCCAGAGCCACCCCAATCCCATAGTGGGTGCTCAGAAAACTGCTTCTTTCTTTGTATCTCACCCTTTTCTGAACCTGTTTCCTAACGCGTGTCCTTAAGTCCCTCCGTGGTTGCCATTTGCATTTCTTCTTCCCACAGAGACTTCCTGGGGACCAAGGAGGCGTCGCTGCTGCTGATGGCCATGTTCCTCCTTGCTGTGTTCTACCATGGACAGCAGGTAATCTCACTGTGCGCGCTAACTGCCTTTGGTTACCTGGCATTTTCCGTTGCCACAAAACTGGCTCTTCTTTGCGGCAAATGACTATTAGCTGCTTGCAGCAAGTTGTGATTCTTACTTGATCAATTCCCAATGTAGACACCTTAATAAAAAACTAAGCTGGAGAAGATGATTTGGTAAACAATGTGGTTTTAACTCCCCTTAGGTATATGTCTTTCAAAGAGATCATTATCCAAAAAGACTTTTCAGTTTCTGCTTGAGGGAAACTAGGATGTCTTCCCACCCCGAGGCTTGGATAAAATGATTACTGTTGAAGTTGCATGTGTAAACATTCAGTTGTCCGGATCTGGTGAGCCAGGGTTCTAATCCCGCCCCCACCTCTCAGCAGCTTGTCGTCTTGAGCAAGTAACTTATCTCCCTGGGCCTACATTTCCTTGCTTCTAGAATAAGATAGGAGCACCTAAGGAGGGCTGTTTTAGAGAACCGTTTTTTCATTTTTGTGTACGGCATTTTGCTCACGGCCTTCTATAAGTATAGGAAGCGCTTCATGGCAGATGTGTCCTATGTAGATAAAGCACCTACCCCTGTGCCTCTAGCTGCTAGGTTCGGGGTGGGCACTGTGGAGGGCACTGGACAAAACCCCATCCCTGGTCCCAAGTGTCCCAGCCTCCTGGAGGAGGGCAGACCCCACATGACACCAGAGGGGAATGTGTTGTGTGGGTCAGGCTGTCCTCTGCGTGGGGGCAACACACCAGGCTTCCCCCAGGACGTGCTGCCTGCTGTCCCCCGCAGGACTTCTCCGTGTGAACTGAGACCACGAATGCCGTCATGCTCAGCACCCGGGGAGCTTTCTCTCCTTGGTGGGGCTGGACCCTGCCAGCTTCACCACTCTGTTCGGGATCCCTGTCCTTCTTTCTTCCGTCTGTGCACACTTCCCAAAAAAAAGTAGCCAGAAAAGGAGAAAAACAAAACAGGAAGACTGTCAGCCAGAGCAGAAATAGAAACAGATCACTGAGGAATCACCATGGAAACAGGGAGGACCAAACCGTGAGAAACCAGGGATGAAAGAGTCCCGAACCCCAAGAACCTAGAGATGCAGACACAGAGTTATCTGTAACAAAGGCGGATGGTGAAATGCAGTCAAGGGGGAAAGGGAGTCATATAAAACTTGGCAAGCAGAGACCACAGGGAAGGAGTTCATATACATCAAGTCCCTACAAAGTGCCTCGCACTTGACCTCTATTATCTCATTTAACCAAACTCCCACGACCCAGAATGTAGTCATAATCCATACTGTTTCACAGAAAGTAAGAAAGGAAGGCTACTCAGCTGGTGGGAGAACTAGAGCGCACACCCAGCCCCGTGTCCCAAGCCCACCATGTCCCCTCCCTTAACTGGAGAAAACAGCATTTTGCCAACTGAACCTGTTTCCTAGTGAGGAACAGCCAAGCCATGGCCAGGACCCTCCCTCCTACAGTGTGACGTCAACTTGTTCTTCCATCTTCGCTGAATTCGTGGTGAAACGATAAGCCAGATGTTAAAGTCTAGCCACTTCCAGCCTTCCCATATGTAGGTCTCTCGGGCTCGATGGGAGAGCTGGGGTCGTGTCTTCCATGTCTTGATGGCTTCGAGTTGCAGGGGACAACTCCTGAGGCTGACATGCAGGCGACGAGCCGTCTGAGGGTTGTGCATGCGCACACCCCATCAGCCAGGTTTTGAACTGACCAGCGAGAAATCCTCAGGGGAAGCAGGGACAGAGCAAGTTCAAAGTGAGGGTCCTCATTCCCCAGGGAGAAGGATGTTCCTGTCTCCTCCACCACCTTATGGGATACCTGCATGACCTGTCAGCCCCCTCTCCTCAGGACCTTTCCTACATTTGGGGTTAACTTATTCCATTCTCCACTGGTCCTGGGAAAGCAGGTAACCTGACCAGGTAAAGAGTCTGTACAAAGTAAGAGTATAGCAGTGCAGAGAGGGTCTGAGTGCCTCAGTGACACCTGATATTTTACTCTTTTATTTTTAACACTCAGAAGACTTTGAAATTACATACTCACACCCCAAAACTGCAGCAGTTACACGTATAGGCTCTGAGTAGGGTGGCTAATATTCGAACCCCGACTGTGCCACTTAGTAGATATGTGACTTTCAGTAACTCACTGAATCCTAAGTCTGTTTTCTTATCCATAAATAGGAATGATAAGAACAGTTTCCATGGGGTGGTTATAGTATTAAATGAGACTATAATTGTAACACACGTATCCCAGTGCTTCGCACGTAGAGTACGTGAGAACAAACCCTGGGAACAAACAGGGAAAGTATTATTATTATTATTATTATTATTATTATTATTATTATTATTATTATTATCCATGTGGTCCCAAGGCAGGAGCGGAGACTCAAGTCACTTGCGGTCACAGAGCCAATAAGGCAAGCCAGACAGAAATAGGTCCACTCTCTTCCCACCGTGTGCCATTCACTGTCTCTCTGTCCAAAGAGCCTTTCTGCAAAATCATAGCAATTCAGGTGCCATCTAGTCTCAGCATCTGTCAGCGTCCTGTTCATCCGGATCAAGCCTGTCCATCCCTGGGTGAGCCCCTCGCCCCCACCGGTTCCCCTCGGTGACTCAGAGGCCCTCAGCATTCATTAATAATGCCCGTCAGTGCCTGGTGCACAGCAGCCTGCCAGTGGGAGCGTCATGATGACACATCTCCAGGACGACAGAGGCGGTTATGCAATAACTGACTAGTTGGGGAATTTCATCTCTCACATATGCAGATGGGACAGGCCCAACACTTCCTGCCCCTCCAGGCCAGCGAATGTTCTGGATGTCAGGCAGGAGCACAGACGGTCACAGGCCTCCCACCTCGGGGGCCTCATGCACTCACAGCCCTGAGGTTCGGGCTTTGCCTCGGCGTCTCCATTTATGGCAGAGGAAGCCACACCTGGGGACAGAGACTCTTGAGGTCATGCCTCCAGTCACTGACTCCCGGGTCGGAGAAAGACAGGCACCAGGACTGTGTGGCTTGGAAAGACAGACCCAAGTCTTGGAACCCTATGTTCTTAAGCTCGAGTCCCAGCAATACCCCTGGCAGAATGCGGGACCTCGAGAGACTCGAGCTCCCAGAACCGTCATTACTTTTACTTATAAAATGGAAAGGACAGTAGTTATCTGGCAAGAGTTGGACGACAGCTGACTGAGGTCACATATAGAGCGTGGGGGTTAAGAGTCACGGCGTGGAGTCAGATGCTCTGAGTGGAGAGCCAGCCCTGTGGGTGAGAACATGGGCAAATGGCTTCTGAGTCTTTCCACATAACCCCGTAGATTCCGGTAATCTCCCTGCTTTCTGGTGGGGAGAGATGTTCCCGGCTTGCGCACCGTCTCCCCTACCTTTGTTGTCTTCTCTGCAAGGGGCGTGAGGTGGTTTTGGCAGGAACTGGAATTTCGAAACCCCACTCTGGACACGGGGAGTGCTCATTGCTGTGAGGTGTTCGCCGTTTCTCGGCCTTGACTGCAGTGGGCAGAGCCGGGCAGGCTACACGCAGGTCCCGAGTTCACAGGGACACTTCGTGTCCTGGTCAGGACCACATGCCTGTGGCTCAGCCTCACCAGGCTCACGTCGGCGTCTCCTGTGTCCCTCCCCCGGGTTCCAGTTCTCAGCGACACCAACACGCACGATCGTTGGTTCTACCCTATAGGCACACACAACAGTCTAAGAAGAATAATGCAAACGCTACCTCCTGCAGTAGGACTCCTACAAACAGTTTTAGGATTCCCTGTGAGCTCCTTTCCTCCTCAGAGTACTTCCCTCTATGAATGTGTCATCGGGTCACTGGGCCAGAAGGAATCCGGAATAGTTCCTCACCGTGTGGTCATCCACATAGGCCCATTTGCTCATTTATGTTTGTTTTTACAGAGTTCTGAAAATCTACTTAGTTTCATAATTAAGTGAAATATTTCCACGAGTCAAAAGTGTAAACCAACATGTAATTTTAAAAGTCTGAATTGTATCCTTTTTCCTCCACCTTATTCCCTCCCTTCTTCATCTCATTGGTAATGATTTTTAATGGTTTTCTACTTTTGTTTTTTTTATACTTCAATCTTCCAATGAATAAAATTACACACACACGCGTGCACGCGCACGCACACACACACACACGTATGGAGAGAGAGGGACTGGAGACAGAGAGTGATGTAGCTATTTCCCTTTCTTAGATCAGTGGCGGCACACTGTACATGCTTTTGTGCACCTTGCAGACGGCCCCTCAAAGTACAGAGAAATATTCTTCGCTTCTTTTTATAACTGCACACAATAGTTCATTCAGCCAACAAAATGAACACTTGGGTTGTTCCCAGCTTTTGCTATTACACATTCTCATGAATAGGTAACCTTCCGCCCCTGTCTTTTCACATTTTTGCCATCCACTGAGACTTTCAAGCAAGACAAAGAAAAGAAACGAGCTGGATTTTTTAAGCCCTTGAACTCGGGGCATCCAACCGTGTATTTAACAGCAGGGCATACAGTTCGTTTCAACAGTTACTGACATCCTCAAAGCTGGGGTGAATGTGTGAGCTTCTTCAGAAAGGGAGCTGTCCACTTGCCAGTGCAAAGGGAAGCTAGGACGAGAGGGAACGAAGGTGCACGAGGACCTGCTACGAGCCACGTGCTTTACTGTAACATCCTATGTGATTCCTATTCCCATCTTGCATGGTCAGTGGTGTTCACTCCAGCTTTGGAGATAAGAGACCTGAGATGAAGTCACTGGCCCAGGTTACAGTGTTTGAAGTGGGACCAGGGAGCTAAGCCATATTTGTCTCACGACTAAACCCACAGTCATTCCATTTTTAGCTCATTCATGCACTTCACTTCCGCCTAGTGATTGAGAGTTCGCACGCTGGAGCTGGACTCCGGAGTTACACCCACATCCCGACTTCCACACTAACTAGTACGTGACTTTGGCCAACTTACTTCACCAGGCTGGCTTTCGTTTTCTCATCTGTAAAACACGGACTGAGCACAATAATTCCTACTAGGGTTTTTATATGAATGAAAGGAGTAAAAATATGTACACTATTCAGAACAATGTCTGGAATAATAATAAGCACCATCTAAGCATTAGCTGGCCGGATTAGCATAACTTGTTGAGGCAATAAATGTTGATTGGACGCCTGCCCTGCGCCAAGCATGCGGCCACACAGTAAGGATATAATGTTGAGCTGGGGAGAGGACCTCTGACCTCACGGCACCTGCAAACCAGTAGAAGACATGACCATTATCTGCTAGTCACAGGAACTATTATAAATTACAGGGGCCATAACGCCAGGAAGGGGAGATACAACGCTCTGTGACGTCTGACCATCCTCCGCTCTCTCTGTGTCCGGCAGAACGCCTCCCAAAAATGCTCAGATGAGGCCGTTTTGTTTGCGAAGTGTCCCCGAGCAGCCTTCCCCACCCGCCGCACAAGTGCCTGGAGCCTGTCCCCTGACAGTCTGTCTACCTGTTTCTTCTCTTTCTCTCACCCGAACCGCAGCTGGAGTACACAGCCCGCCTGGACTTCCTTTGGCGAGTCCAGGCCAAAGAGGAAATCAACGAGATGAAGGAGCTGAGGGAGCACAACGAGAACATGCTCCGGAACATCCTGCCCAGCCACGTGGCCCGCCATTTCCTGGAGAAGGACCGCGACAACGAGGTGAGCCCGGGCTCGTCTGTCTGGTCCGTGAAAAGACGGGGCAGCGGGCGCCAGTGAGCCGGCCACATTGATCCCAAGCTCGATGGGAGAACTCCTCTGTCCTCCTGTGAGCACGTGACAGTGGAGGCCATGCCGACCGCTTGGCGGCGCAAGGCCACCTGACTGCCCCGTCCTGTGAAACTAACGCACAGCCTCCCCAGCCTCGGGGCCCACATCTGCAAGATGGACACGAGATGTCCATCGCAAGACCAAATTGGAGTTGTAAAGCTTTATATATGGGTGTGCACATAGTTTTAAGTTATACGTACATATAATTTAAAAGAATTTATATATAGCTTAAAAGAATTTAAAGCAGAGTTTGAAGAGAGACTGGAATACCCATATTCATAGCATTAGTCACAACAGCTAAAAGAAGGAAGCAAACCAGTGTCCATCAACTACAAACAGAATGAGTACATACAAACAAGGTAATGTTTCCTTCCTTAAAAAGGAAGGAAACTCTGACACATGCTGCAACCTGGATGAATCGTGAAGGCATCACGCTGAGTGAAGTAAGCCATGCACCGAAGGACAAACACTGTACGACCCCACTCACACGAGTGCGCACCTAGAGGAGTCAGATTCGCAGAGACAGAAAGTAGAACGGTGGTCCCCAGGGGCCGGGGGAAAGAGGGCAGGGGAGTTAGTGTTTGACAGGGACAGGCTCAGGCTTTCAAGATGAAGAGTTCTGGGGATAAATGCTTGTGGTGGGTGTACAACAGTGTGAGGTACTTGGTACCACCGACATGTACGCTTAAAATGGCATGATGATAAATTATGTTATATGTACTTTATCACAATTTTTAAAAATAATTTAAATGTTATAGTAAAATATATATGTGTATATATAGATACATGTGTATGTACGTATGTATGTATGTATATGTGCATATATATCTATCTTCTTAGCACATTGCCTCCATGTAGTTGGTACTCAAAAAATGCTCCTTTTCCTTAAAACTATTTTTCTTATGTTATGCCTGGAGGGTCACTTGGGGAAGTCCATCCAGCTCCCAGCATTATTTCCTTGTTCTCTGGTCTTTGCTTAGCAGTGAGCATCTCAAAGAGACCCAAGTGAGCTGGCATCTACTGTGTCTCAGGCATCGCCCTGGACACTGCAGGAAATAAGACAGTCACATGCCTAGACAGCTTCACAGTCAGAGGTGGGAGGGACAGGGGTTCTGATCGATGTACTGACGTAACATTCCTCCCCACTTCACAAACCGAATCAGTTAGAGCCACAGAGTGTCAGCAACCTGTCCGAAGTTGCGAGGTGGAGGCACGGAGTAACACCTCGGGAAACCCCATGGTGGGGATCCCCATGTGCAGAACGGCCTGGGGGTCCAGGGGTTGGAGGACGGGGGCTGACAGAACGTCGGTCACTCAGCCTTCGGAGTTGCTTTGTCATCTGACAAAGTTAAGTGTCAAAAGCGATGGCCCACTGGCCCTCGGTAGTCTGTAGTGCTTGTTCAGTGGCCCCCATGGCATCGGGAACAGCTGTGGACTACTGATGAGCTGCTGGAAGTACCTGGTGGGTCCATGGACCCAACGTGCCGGGTGAGAAGTGAGCCATAGATAGACACATGTTGGAAATCGGCCCAATGATGCTCGGAGACCCTCCAGCCAATGGGAACCATGGAAACTGTCCACTAATCACATCTCTTTTCCCCAGAGTTGACTTTGGTGGCAGGGAACTGCCATCCTGAGGAAGCAGAGGGCACTTCCATTTTGGCAAATGCCCCCTGTGGGCCAGGCACCTGGCATGCATTTGCTTATTTCATTCTACTAGTGATCCAGAAAGGCTAGCGCTTGGCTCCATTTCACAGATGAGACAGAGAATCCCAGAGGACACAGATCAGCCCCTCCATAGGATAAGGGAGATGGCCATTTGTTCAGTAACCCTCAGTGTATTACTGACGCATACCTACCACATGCTACGAACTGGACACACAAGACGAGAGCCCCCCCCGCCCCCGCCAGCAGATGGGACAGGCGTGCTGAAGCAGAGGACAGAGGACGCCTGGTGTGAGCTGGCAGCACTGTGTGGCCAGAACACAGTGAGAAGGCTGGGGGTGATGAGGACACAGCTGCAGAAGTGGGCAGGGGCCAGGTCGGGAAGAGACCCCAGTGCCCTATCCACAGGTGCCAGTGTGGTGATGTGGAGTCGGCCTTGAAGGGGAGTTTAGTTGTGCATGGCCGGCTGGCGGGCTGATACCTGGCCAAGTGCCACCTTTGGCCTTTGGCCACAAAAGGACAACTCTGTCTGAGAAAAGTAGACTACAATTTTCAGGGATCTGAGTCATGGCATTCAACAAATATTTATAAGGTGCAGGCGACATATGATGTAATAGACGTCATAGTAGAACCATGCGAGATCCCGGGATACTCCTGCTGAATCAGACTGACAAAGACTTCCCATCACCCAGCTGACATTGCAGTGGTGGCAGAGAGACGACAACTGGGCACAGAAAGTGTTTCATGTTGTGACTGGCACTCCGATGCCAGGCCAAGATCACTGGCATTCCACCAGTGAACCAAGAAGACAGAGTCCTTGCTGGTAGGAAGCCTGAGTTTTCATGGGAAGGCAGACACTAAGGTGAATAAATACACAGTGTAGTGCCCAGTGGTGATAAGTTCCATGGGAGCAGAAGAAGCCAAATAAGGGCCTAGGGTCTGCGGAAACGGGTGGCATTTGCATGGAGGAGGGGGAAGCTCTCTCTCCTAAGAGGTGGCATTTGAGCAGAGACCTGCAGGTCATGACAGGATCCTAGTAAGGTCAGCAGGTCTCAGATCCTGTTTCTCCCTGCAGAGAGGGCTTATCTCCATATAAGAAACACAGGACTTGGAACCAGACAGGCCTGGGCAGGGGGAGGGCCAGGCAGAGTTCCCTGCGCAGGGAGGGCTGGGTGAGCTCATCTGTTCCAAATGCTCTACGAAGCCCGAGCCTGTACACCCGACCAGAAAAGGATGACAATAAGACAATAATAGCTTTTCTATATTCGTTGGCCCCTCCCCGGTTCACAGTATTTTTATCTTCTTGGAGCCCCAAATAGCAAGAAACAGATGGCACACTCAAAGTGCTTGGTCAGAGCCAGCGGAATGACGGGCTTTCTCTGATGGTGCAGGCAGGTGGCTGGAGGTCTTTGGTGTGTGCCTCCAAACCCCTCGCACGCTTCTCCCCGCTTGCTTGGGCGGTGGGGGCCGACCTGCCTGGGCTACGTCATTGAACCTGAATGCCCTTTGGCACTCAGGTTCATATTTCGAAGTTCTAACCCCAATACTGGAGAATACAACCGTATTTAGAAACAGTATCCTTAAAGAGAAAACTGAGTTAAAATTAGACCTCCAGGTGGGTCGTAACCCAATATGGCCGGTGTCCCTATAAGAGGAGGAAATTAAGATGCAGATGCACACAGAGAAGAAAACCAGGTGAAGACACAAGGAAAAGAAGGTCGTCTACAAGCCAAGAGAGGCCTCAGAAGGAGCCAACCCTGCGAACACCTTGATCTTGGACTTCTAGTCTCCAGAATTATGGGAAAATAAATTTCTGTTTTTAAACCACCCAGTTTGTGGCATTTTGCTGCAGAAGTCTGAGAAAACTAATACAAAAGTTAATAAACAGACTTTTTTTTTTTGCTAAATCATAGCTATTTGGAGGATGCAGTTCTATGAGTTGGCTTTTGGGATTCTCTGGCCCATAAAGCAGAGTCAAGTTCCTCCTGTGGTATCACCCCATTGTTCAAGGCCAAGGTGAAGGGCCACACCTTAGAACTGTGCCTTGGCTGCAATCTGTGCGCCTCGCCTCCAACCAAACCCAATCCAGCCAGTCACCGCCTGCCTGTGCTTTGTTGGACAAAAGCTAGTGAAGGCATCCATTCAGGTCGGCCTTGCCATCGGAGGGTATTAAGACTGGAGACGTGTAGTCAGTCTTGTACCTTTCAAAGCTCACTGGCACTGCCAGGTGGACCATGCCTTTCAGCAGGATGAGACTGGGGCCAGGGAACCTATTACTGGTGAAGGAGGAAAACGGGAAGGGTCTGATAAAAAGCAATGGTGAGAGGGTTAGAAAATATACTTAGGAAACAAGAAGAACCCCAGCAGCATCTGGCAGTTTCTTGAGTCTGGATATGATGGGGAAGAAGGGATAAAGAATGACCCGGAGTCTCTAACGTCGACGATTTGGAGACACGGACGCCACACACTGAGTTGGGGGATGAAGGAGCAGGAGCTGGTTCAGGTGGAGAGAAGATGGGTTCAGGCGCAGCCCTGGAGAACTGGGGGAGTGAGAGGGCAACCTGGCATGAGACACGGAGTCTGGAGCCCAAGGGGAACTGCCCAAGATGAGGATTTAGAGACTGTAATACGCGCATGTTGGTGAAAGGCTGGGAGCAGGCAAGACAGCCCAGGGAAGCATGTAACGTTGAATCATGTAGTGAGCCAAGGACAGAACCATGGCAATCACTGACGTTTAAGGTGGAAGATAAGCATAAAAGAAAAAATCGTGGAAGGGGCCAGACACAGGGAAAACCACTGTAATGCCAATAAAGCACAGAAAGTCAAGAGACCGAGGATCTTGGGAGAGACCCTTACACCAGCCAGTCTGCGCAGGGGTCCGGGAAGGTGTGAACTGATCCTTGTGTGGCGACTTTTCCACTTTGGCTGGTAGTCTGACCCATTCCAGAGTCATTTTGCCTCCACCTGACATGTGACTAAGCACTGACAGGATGGGGCCTGGCCGTGGAGGAACCAGTTTGGGAAATTTGGACAAAGACGGAGAGAGACTGGTTGGTCGTCACAGGTGTCTTCAGGGTCCAGGGCACACTGCTCTTTTTCCTCCAGGAGACACTTAGAGGTGGGGGGGTTTTGGAGGAGGAGGAGAGGAGAAGGAAAGAAGGAAGGAAGGAAGGAAGGAAGGAAGGAAGGAAGGAAGGAAGAGAGGGAGAGAGGGAGGGAAGGAGGGAAGGAAGGGAAGGGAGGGAAAGGATCACTGGGAAAAAAATGACAAGGGGTCAAGAGGTCAGGCACAAGCGTTGACCTTCGGCAGAAGGAAAAACACATTGTCTGGAGTTGAGGCAGAGGGGATAAAAACAAGTGTGGATGTAGACAAATGTCTGAGTGTTGGAACGCCAGGAGCCGCGGCTGTCTCAGTGAGGTAAGAGACTAGACCACCTACCGAGAGGAGTCGAGTGAGGGTGATGTGCAGGAGCACGGTGAGGGTTTGGCCCTTAAGGACAACGGGAGAGGCAGCTGAGGACAAGAGGTTGGGTGGTCAGGACTCTGAGCCCCACTGAGGCTGAGACCGTGAACTTTCACAGTCCCAGTGTGCAGGGTGGTGACACTGATCACAGCGCAGATGTGACAAGGTCGGAGCCCCCGCGCTCAGCCCTGTCCGTGGGCGCCTGTGCTGGGGCGCAGGTGCCCGTTTGTGCAGCGAGCATCCGTGCGGAACCTCCCCTCTGAGGGCCGTTCCCGGCTCCCTGTGTGTGTCCGTCCGTCCAGGAGCTGTATTCGCAGTCCTACGACGCCGTCGGCGTGATGTTCGCCTCCATCCCGGGGTTTGCGGACTTCTACTCTCAGACTGAGATGAACAACCAGGGAGTGGAGTGCCTGCGCCTGCTGAACGAGATCATTGCTGACTTCGATGAGGTAAGCCAAAGTCGCGGAACCTGGCCATCACAAGTGGCCGCCGTTGTTGTCATAGCATTATATTATGCGTTGTAGCAGGGACCATTTTTCACACTTACGGAATTCCAGACTGCACTGCAAACGCAAACGGGTGATATCTAATCTAGTTATCACAATTACCTCATGAGGTAAATGCTGTCATTTCTCCCGTGGGGGGGGGTCAAGAGCACAAGCCTCAGAGGCTCGTAACTTAACCCAACGTCACACAACTAGCAAATGGCAAGACCAGGACTTGACTGGGGGCCACTGCTACTCAGGCGATATCGTCACAGAGACCAGGCACTGATGAGGACATTTCTCCATCTGCTTGAAGTACCAAAGATAAAGCCATCAATTAGCATTTGGTCAGAGACCTAAACACAAGGACGGACATGCTCTGGACAGTACTGTCTTCTTCCAGCCTGAATGAATCTAACGGACACATAACATGGGGGCGGGGGTTCTCATGCTGCACTTTGTTACTTCTCCAGCCTCACCTGCCACTACACGCCACCAGCCCGCCATCCAGCACCCAGCTACTCCACACACAGCTCTTCCTGCCCGGAAACTATTCCATCCTCACCATACCATCCTTTCTCCGAGACTCCACGGCAGTGGGAGCCCTGATAGTCCTTTAACTGCCCATCCAAACACCATTCCACTTGTGACGCCTCTTCTCACCTCCCTTCTGGCCAGTAAATATTATCACTCCCTTTTCAATGAAAAACGTATACTCCATAACACCTCCCGCCACAGAGCCTGAAACCCTCCATTGTACAGATCTGCCCCCACTAACCACTTAGGTCTGGGGCAGAGACACATCATATTAACTCCTACAGGCGTTGACCACGTGTTGCCAGTTTCCATATTCCGCAGGTGCTCGTTATTTATCCCTCACACCAAACCTACAGGACAGGAATGATTAGCCTTCATTCTAGAAACAAGAAAGACTGAGGCTCAGAAGCACCGAGAGTGTCCAGAGTCACACGCCGCCAGGATGGGACGGCTAACACGGGGACCCAGGCCCGCCCTGCCGTGGGGCTGTTGGTCATTGTGTTGCGCTGTTTCTCACTGAAGTGGCGTTTCGTGGTTCTGGTTTTGTGGTCATAAACTCAACGATGGCCCTTTCAGTTGCCCTGGGGACAGGGGGCGGGGGGCCCAGATAAATGACAACAGAATCCCTTCCTGCCTTCCATGGCTCACACACCAGAGAGAGACGGGGCGACTCGGAGTCGTCTGTCCCCGAGGACGCAGTGGCCCGAGCTCCCTCCACACAGCTCCCTGCGGCGTGGGGAGTGGAGAGCGATCCCGTGGCGATGGCCCCTCCAGCCCCACCCTCCACGCCAGGCCATGAGCTCACGGAGACAGAAGCCACATTCTTCTGGCCCCTGGGCCGTCCTGGCGCACTGTGCCTGGGACATAAGACAGGCTTATAACAGATGCTTTATTAATTCATTACACAATGGGAGAGAGAAGGCAGCTGGTGAGGTGGTGATGGACTAGCACGGACCAAAACATACTCTCAAAAAAAAAAAGCTCCATTAAAAACAATCTGACTGAAGGCTGAAATAGTAGGCTTTTTATTTATTTTAAACTCTATAGCACCCTATCTCCCAAAAGTGCCTGCACTCATATTTTTAAATGGTTATAAATAAATTTGAACTACATGTGCATCTCGGTGCCCCTAGTTGTAAACACCCTGGAGTCTTCCAAAAACCTGAAACAAAGGACAGCGCCCCTAGCGGTAGAGATGGGTGTTTGCAGAGGGAAGTTGGCAAGGCTAGGAGAGAGGGAATTGGTCCAGGAGGCTGTCGTCTTCAGAACAGGTGCTTCGGAAGAGGGGCAGAGGAACAGGGGAGGAAGCAGAAGAGAAAGGACAGAGGAGGAGGAAGAGGGGAGAGCGTGTCATCAATGAGGAAAAACGTCCCCTGGCTTGCCAGCCCCAAGCACTGTCAGCTCTCCTTGGGTCAGCCAGACATGCCTCCATTCTTTGGGTCAAGAGCAGCCCGCTAGGTTCGATCGACCCTGGCTAAGCTCCAGCCAGACGCCCTGGTGCTCACTTTAATAGCGACACTGCACTTCTTGCTGACACAATCACCGCAGGACCTGAGAGCGAGCAGGCGAAAGTCTGTTTGGCTCAGGGGAAAGCAGGACGCTGCACAGAGCACAGGCTCCAAGGCTGGGTTTGCAGTAATGCCGGTCACTCGCCCCACAGGCCCCGCCCCTGCGAAGGACGAAGACTCCTCCCACATCTCCCCGCTCCCTGCAGACCAGTGAATGAATGAAGGGGTGGGTTAGGAACGCATGCACTATGCCCACAAACACTTTTAGCTGTATAGTACATAAGTTTGCTGCGTGGATATTCAATGAAATAACGGAGACTCCTGATGCCTCCTAATCGATTTCAGAAGAGAAGGCAGCTTTGCCTGGGCCTGAAGTGGGCCCTCAGCCAAGAAGCTCTGACCCGAAGGGAAGAGCAAAGAGACGCCTCCCCACAGGAGGCTGGGAAAATGCAGTTGCGAGGAGGCAGAGGAGGTGGGCAGGTGAAGGCGAGCCCAGATCTTGGAGCTGAAATATTAACAGCGGACGCGGACCCCGGCTCGTGGGGTCTTACTGGGCACATTACAAGAAGGTCCTCATTAACTATGCACAGGTTCACTTTAGGTTGTTACCTTTTACAGAAAACAAAGGAGAGGGTGCTGGTAATCACATCCCAGAAGAGGGATATTTGCAAATGAAAAGGCAAAAGGGGTTGAACCAGTTACACTCATCCTTGGAAGGTTTAGCATGGTTTTTAGGAAGTTGCTTTGCAGTAAGTGTCCTCAATTCAGGGTGAGGGAGTTTTAGCAAAAAGCAAGACTCATAGCTGCCTAGGTACATTGCAGGCCTGATTCCCCACGGGACAACCCACATGGGCGTCGGTCCTGTGCATCTCCCAGTGGGAGCTGGGCCCACGCCACACAGAGCGGCCTCCCACAAACAGCCAGAGCGCTCCTCGGAAACCTGCTCAGAGGGGACGGAGGGCACTTGCCAGGCGTGAACGCAGGCAGGCCGGGGACGGCAGGCCACTCCAGCCACTTCCTGCCCTGGCTGCGCTCTGCAGACTCTCAGCTGGGGCAGAGCACAGAGCAGCGGCCGCTCTGCAGCTCAGGAAACAACAACCAATGAACAAAGGCCGCCTCAGCCGTGAGCCAAGCTGCGTGGTCACACACACAGACACTCACTTCCACAAACACACACCCAACGAGGCAAATCACAAAAGCACCTGCTTGTGTTTTCCATGTTTCCCAGAGCAGTTTCTCTGGCGCTGGACTGTTGCAAGTTTCTTAGCACCTGCTTAATTTTGAGAGGATGCCTGCAGCAAAATGGTCTGTAGCCAGGGTCCCCGACCCCCGGGGCTGGAGGACAAGACCAAAGCTCACCTGGGCTCCACTGCCACCCACCCCCTGCTGTCTCCCACAAAACTGGTCCCGGGGGGCCAAAAAGGTGGGGGACAGGGGTCTATAGACAACCTGCTGCATCCTCCCCACCTGTCTGCCCACCCCCAGAGAGGCAAAGAGTTAGAGAACCAGATGTCACATGTAAATAGCTGCCGACAACAGGAAACAAAAGGCCCGGATTTGGACTTGGGGGCAGGAGGTCTGAGTCTTGAGCGTGGCTCCTGCACTCAGGGCAGGTTTGTGGACATGTGACCGATGCCGTGGAGACAGGGGGACAGGCAGTACCTGGCTACCTCTGAGGGTGGAGCCGACGAGCCTCAGCCGGAGTAGATGTGGGTTGTGAGGTTCCATCCAGAACTGGAAAAATGGAGACACCCTCAACGCAGACGGCAGGTGGGTCAACAAGGCCGCGGGCGTAGTTTCGGGAATGGCCAATTAGAGACCTGGTAGACCTGTGGTGGGGGTGTGGCTTAGCAATCGCGTGCAGGAGTCTGGAGGGCGAGGAGGACACACACACCTGGGAGTCCTCAGAGAAGAGACGGCGTGGAAAGGCACGAGACCTCACGAGCTCTCCAGGGAGGGAGCCGAGGGGGATCCGGAGTCCCCCCAGTGGCGTCTGCCCCAGGTGCCTGCGCCTCCCTCTTGGGATGCCCTTTTCCTCCTCTCCCAGCTTCTGCTAACTCATGTGTTGGTTTCCACTTCACTGGCACGTCTCCACTCTTCTCCTTTGCTACTTTATTCTTCCTTATCTTACAAGGTGGGTGGCCCCAGGGATGAGGTGTGATGTTCAGTTTTGGATGAACTGGTCAGTGAGACCCCACTGGGGTGACAGTTGAGGAAAGACCCGGGGGGAGGGGAGGGATGAGCAGGCCTCCTCTGAGGGAAGACTATCCCAAAACAGGAGCAGCAGGTGCAAAGGTCCTGAGGCAGAGGCAGGTCTGGATAGCTGGGCTCGGCAAGGAGGTCGGTGTGGCTGGAGCAGAGGCGGCAGAGGCAGCAGGGCACGGGAGGCCCAGCCAGTCACAGAGGAGACTCTGACTTGGACCCTGAGTGGGATGGGAAGCCACGGAGCGGTCTGCACAGAGCAGGGACATGGCCTGACTTACACCCGACTGGGGTCTCTCTAGCTGCCGTGCTGTGCTGGGCGTGTGCAGCGAGGGCAGCAGCTGCTACGTTATCGCGACACAGTAACAAGGTATACGCTAACAGTGGCTCAGACCAGGGTGCTGGCGGGGAGGGATTCCAAGCACATGTTAAAAATAAGGCCAAAAAAAGACGTGTTGACGGATTATTGCACAACACTTGTGACTTCTTCTTTAATAAATAAGGTAGCTTAATTATTTTGAAGATTCATTGGGGATAGAGCTTTCCTCAAAGACTATCTGGTCACACCCATCTTGGCGTCTGGCACTTAGCAGGTGCTCAGTAAACACACGTTGACTCTCTGAACACGTGGTTTTCAGAGAGAAACGCAACCACCCCAAGGAGGTCGCACCAGCCAGAGGCCGTCTTCAATGTGAGCCCAGGGCTCTCTCCAGAAGCCCCTGGCCGTGGGGAGAGCACACACCAGGACTAACTCCACTGCCTGGTCTGTTTCAGCTGCTCGGTGAGGACCGGTTTCAAGACATCGAAAAGATCAAGACCATTGGCAGCACCTACATGGCGGTCTCAGGTCTGTCACCTGAAAAACAGGTAAAGGACCTCTTTGGACACAACCTACGGCAGGGCCCTCGCCGTTGTCACATTGCTGAAGGTAGTAAGGCCACCATCCCCAGGAGGCTTGGGGATGGTTAGGGAGAAAATCTGACGAACTGGATATTCTGGCCACGTGGTGTCTGCTGCTCTTGGGGCAGGTAGAGGCCACTGGAGGAGCCGATGCTTCTCTACAATGAAGAAGGCTCCAGGCTCCATTCTGAACCCCACTGTCCACTTGATGAACAAAAGCAGGGCCCAGAAGCACCCTATTATGGTTCACTCGTGGGTGTTACTAAATCCCTGACCCTCACCTGTTTTCTTATGCTTGCTTTTGTTTTCTCCTCCAAAATGAGTAGGTAATAATACTAATAATAACAATAATAACAAGAGCTCCTGCTCTTTGGAGGGCTGCCTGTGTGCCAGGCCCGAATGTGAAGTGGGAAGGAGAACACCCACCTTCCGGGGTCAGTGGATGCATCGCCCGAGATGAGGCCGTGCTCCCCACGCAGAGCCTTGCCCCTGCGTAGGTCCTCAGTCGGTGTTACACGGACATGAGTCCAAGTTACTGGGGAGAAGGAACCCCCATTCCGTCTTCTCACCCCTCCTTTTACTTTCTTTCCACCTGAAAGCCTGGACATACTGTGAGAGTAACTGTCTGGCGAGAAACCCATGCTAGGACCTGGGTGCCTACGCACGGCCCCCTGTGGTGGGGGTCCCCAAGGGACAGCCTGCAGGCCAAAGCAGCCAGCCGCCTGGTTTCGTAAATCAAATGTTATTGGGACACAGCCGCACTCGCTGCGTGTACTTTGTCGCCGGCTCCTTTCGAGCCGCAATACAAAGGTGGCGTTGAGCAGCATGCCCGAAATATGGCCCACAAAGTGGGTCTAAAATAGGTGCTCCCCGGTCCTGGACCGCACCCGTTTGCCAGCCTCCACCGTGCAAGGGCGGCGTCTTTCACACACGATCCCGTCCCCTCCCTGTGGGCAGGGCACATGGGCGTGTCCCCACTTTATCGACGAGAAAGCTGAGGTTCACGGAGGCTGCTCTGCCCCTCCCTCCCAAAAAGGAGCCTGCTGAGCAAAGCGCTTCAAAGGAAAATACATGGTTCCTAGATTGGAAACACTACATGCATGTACATGTGATCATGTGTACACACACCAGCACCACACATACATACACAGGAATGCACATGTGCACCAGCACCACATATATGTACATAGGAGTGCATGTGCATGCACCATACACACATGTGCATATGGGTATGTGTGTGCAGTGCACACATGCAGATAGCACAAGTACACACTACGTGTATACATGGGCACATGTGTATACATATCAACACTGTGTGTGCACTGGAGCACATGCATGCACGTGGACATGCCTACACGTGCTACAAATGTGTACACAGGAGCACGTGTACACGCACGCACACCAGTGAGCATGGTCAGGAATTCAGGATCCATCGCCTGGACAGACAGGGGTCGGTGTGGGGAAGGATCGTGATGATCCACGTGTGTTGGACCCTCTGAAAACCAACCCCCTGTCGCCCTGTGTTTCTGCACATGATGGCTCCAATGTACAGGGAGTCACACACCTGGCTAGTTCCTTCTAAGGGATGGGCGGGTGGGCTTAGGACAGAGAGCGGGCCCTGCTACCCACGTGTCGCCGTGTGCCGCACGCAGAGCATGAGCTCCTCTCCCACGTCTGCCGCAGCAATGCGAAGACAAGTGGGGACACCTGTGCGCGCTGGCCGACTTCTCCCTCGCCCTGACTGAGAGCATACAGGAGATCAACAAGCACTCCTTCAACAACTTCGAGCTCCGGATCGGTGAGTAGCGGCGGGAGGGGAGGCAGGCAGCGACCCCCGGGGGCTGCCCGGCCTTGTACTGCCAGGCCCCCCTAGCCCTGGGCATCGGGCCAGGGGAGCTCTTCCCTGCAGAATGCGGCAGGCCGAGTGTGACCTTGCCGAGGACAGGGCCAGGGTCAGCTCGGGCCTCCCTGGCTGCCTCGCCCTGAAGGCCAGGGAAGGGCACCGGCCTGTGTGCAAAAATACAAAGCAAACGCTTGACCACAGGGACCTCTCCTCCCACCTCCGTGCCCAGCGCCCACCCACACCAGGCCCTGCTGAGAGGTGGCTGACTCACCAGTCATTCCACTCTGACCCCTGAGTCCCCCAAGCTGTCAGTCGGACAGGGACGGGCAGAAAGCCTGCGGCACTTCTCGGGGCCATGCAGCTCACCCTCCCCTTGCATTTGGAGACACCCGTGTGCCAAGGGGCAACACAGCGGTAGCCAGAGCAATGTGAATAACCACCCTTCATAACTTGTAGCATGAGCCAATTTCTTCGGCATCTCTGCGGAGCCTCGAGGGCCCCCTAAGGTGCTAGGAGGCCCCTGCTGTAGTCCACATTCTCGTTTTCCAAATGCGCAAACTCAGGCCCACAGAAGGGGAGGACCTGACTGAATGTCACACGGCCAGGAAGTAGCCCCGGCGGAAGCTCCAGGATTCCCTGAGACTGACGGCCTTCTGGCTGCCAGGGTGCAATCCAGCGCAGTCTTTGCTGCGTCCTCCTGTTCGGTGTCCCTCTGGCTGGTGGCTGTTTTACTGTGCTCGGTTCTCCCTTATCAGCTCTCAAGAAAAAAAAAGGTCAAAAAATACAAATATCTGAATTGTCAGATCTTTGTTCATTGGACTAAAAGAAATATCTTAAGTTTTGATCTATGGATGGGATATTCCAGACTCGTCCCTACACCTGCCATTGACTTTGCGTGTCCCTGACGACCAAGGGGAAGCAGGAATACAAAGCAGAACCCTAGGCCCGGACAAGAGGATGTTCTACACAAACCCAGGACGCGTTGCCGGGTCAGGGCCACCCTCGGTGGGATCTGTCCCACTGCTGCGGGCATCGTTCGGGGTTAGAAAACTACCTTCCCAGCTGGACCGGGCATCTCGGTTGGTGCTGTGGGTCGGCCGTGGCCTGCCCTGTGCGTCTGGGTGAATCGTCGACACGCTGCGTGTCGGTGTCCTGGATGGAAACCGGGCATTATCATCAGCCTCATCGCGGTCACGTGACGAGCAGGTGGACAATGGCTATAAAAGTGCAAACTGGGGATCCCCGTGCATCCTGCAAGGTCTGCCTCCCCAACTTCACAGCCGACTGCAGCTTATACACGTGCTGCACACGTGTCTGGGGGAGGAGGTGTCTTGCTCTTCATTCTGCCTGGAAAGATCGGACCCAGACAGCTGCAAGGCCTGCGCTGTCGGTCTCCGCAGATCCCTGCTCAGAAAGGCCTTTCCTCACCACCCCCTGCAAAATGCCCCCGTATTTCTCTATCCCTGTAACCTGATGGGGTTCTCTTTAGAGACTTGAACATTATCGATAGTATAGTATTTGTTATTACCTCTCGTCTCTCCCCCGCAGAAGGTAAGCTCCAGGAGAGCCAGGGCCGTCTTTTTCTTCCCCATCAGACCCCCGGCGACCGGAACAGCTCGATACACAGCAGGGGCCTAGTCACTGTCTGCCGAATGAGCGACACGTCCTACTTGAAGGAGACATACATGCCCACTGATATGTTGAGTGAAATGCAATCATTCCTGGAAGAGAAGCTCAGGTTTCCTCGAGCAGGAGGCACTGAAACGGTCTTAAAAAGCATGTGCCACATAGACTATGGAGTTGGGAGAAAATAAGAAGAGAGAGGAGGGCACAAAGGCCCAAGGGGGGGGGGGGCGGCGAGTGGCTAGGGGGCTCTCACAGCTCAGCGTGGATGCAGAGTGAAGGTCAGGGTGAGGGTGCTGGAGGGTAAGGCTGGCTGCGACGGCTGGGTCTGAGAAGCCCTCCGCTTCGAGGCTGAGGACCAGGCGTTATCCCGTGGGCAAGAGGCACCGTGGCAAGTGTTGGAGTGGGTGACAACTCGATCAGATGGGCATCAAAGAGTCCCCTTCCCACCCGCCGCCGCCTGCTCCAGCAGCGGTGTGGAGGTGACGATCACAGGAGCTCAAGGAGCAGGCAGGGAGGCTCGTTAGGAGGCTGTCACCGTGGCTCAAGGGCATGACCCCCAGGGCCTGGACTAAGCAGAGGAGGAAGAGGGCTGCCCCAACCCTCAGCTGGGTCCCAGCAGAGGCAGGAGGGGGCCCCGGCGTCCCATGAGCTGAGCTGCATCAGCATCCGCAAGAGAATGCTCCTTCTTTTCTCTTGGGCACCCACTGGTGGTCAGGTGATGCGGACCCCGGCTCGTGGGGTCCGCCACAGTGTGGATGGGGGAGAGACACCCACACGGACTGCCGAGTCCTGTGGAGGCAAAGGGCGAGCAGCTTCGCGCTCAGGAGCCACGGCCTCCACCAGGACAGGCCTTTGTGACTTTTTCTCCGCCCATTACAGGATGGACCTCATTTCCTATGCACAGGTTTGCTTTAGGTGGTTACCTTTTACAGAAAAACAAAGGAGCCCATGCCGCTAATCACATCCCAGAAGAAGGATGTTTGCAAATGAAAAGGGAAAAGTGGTTGAACCGGTTGCACTCCATACTGGGGAATTTTAGCTTGGATTTTAGGAAGTTACTTTGCAGTAAATGTCCTCAATTCAGGGTGAGGGAGTTTTAGCAAAAGCAAGACTCAAAGTGGCCTAGGTACGTTGCAGGCCTGATTCCCCACGGGAGAACCTATCCATGGGCGTGGGTCCTATGCATCTCCCAGTGGGAGCTGGACCCACGCCACACAAAACGGTCTCCTACAGTCAGGCATCACACCCATGGCTTTGCCTATATTATCTTATTTCCTCTTCCTTTTACCATTTCTTCTCTACTGATGTAGAGGTTAAGGCCCAAATCAGTGAAGTAAGTGACCCGGGTCACGTATCTAACAAGCAACGGAGGCAGGACCAGGATCCTGGGCTTTCTGCCCAGAAATCACACCCTTCATGATCACTGCCCCAGGCAGGGTGCAGCCACTTTGGAGCTGTCCCCCATCCCCTCATGTCTTGTTTCTTTGGTTCCCTCCCAGGCATCAGCCACGGTTCCGTGGTGGCCGGCGTCATCGGCGCTAAGAAGCCGCAGTACGACATCTGGGGCAAAACCGTGAACCTGGCCAGTCGCATGGACAGCACCGGCGTCAGCGGCAGGATCCAAGTCCCAGAGGAGACCTATCTCATCCTGAAGGACCAGGGCTTCGCCTTTGACTACCGAGGGGAGATCTACGTGAAGGGCATCAGCGAACAGGAAGGGAAAATCAAAACGTACTTTCTCCTGGGCAGGGTCCAGCCCAACCCGTTCATCTTGCCCCCGAGGAGGCTGCCGGGGCAGTACTCCCTGGCCGCCGTCGTGCTGGGCCTCGTGCAGTCCCTCAACAGGCAAAGGCAGAAGCAGCTCCTCAACGAGAACAACAACACGGGCATCATCAAGGGCCATTACAACCGGCGGACTTTGCTGACACCCAGCGGGTCGGAGCCCGGAACCCAAGCCGAGGGTGCCGACAAGTCCGATTTGCCATAAACGCGTTTTCTTTGTGTTTCTTTTTTTTGTATTTCTTTTATATATAAAATAAATATACTAATAAAAAATGTTTAATTTTTTTTAAAACGAGGATGGTTTCATTGGTCTTTAGAAGCTCATTCCCTGTCCCTGGCATCTGTAGCATCTGTATTCCGGAACCACGGGGTTCTCTGACACTCTGGCGCCCGGGCCAAGTGGGTTTCCAAGGGAGCGTGTTGCTCCCCGATCAGCGGTGAGCTCTGAACAGCTGAACCCGATCTTTTATGGATGAGCTCCCAGCGGGCTGGGTGCCCTGTGCCTGTTTGAATTATTAATTGCCTATCTGCCACACACTTCCCGCCACCATCCTGTCCCTCCCACCCCGGGAATGTCATGGTGCCATTTTTTTGAGGGGGCTTTCAAAGCATTTGGAGTGGACTCCACGCACCTGTCTTTACCTTTTAGAAAACAGACGGTGTGACTCAAATGCCGTCAGTTTCCGTTTGGAAATAATTTCGAATACAGTCTTTTCACAGCACGCTGGCCCCTAAGTTGACAGTGCCGTAACAACAATGGCAATAAGAGCTGACTTTTCCGGAGTGCTGTGCAGACTGCAGCGTCTACTTCCAAACCCGGTTTCAGCTGGACTTCATGACAGCTCTCGGGGGAGGTATCATTCTCCCAATTCTCCAGCACATGGAGGCTCAGAAAAATTAATAAAAATAAATGTTCGAAAAACTCCATCTGAAGACAGAGTGCTAAAGCTGCAAAGAGCTAAAAAATTCTATGTGGTCCAAAGTCTTGGTTTTGTATATAAGAAATATACATAAGGGCCGTGCTATTTTCTTGAGGCAAGTTAGGGAAGATCTCCCGAGAAGGTGACATTTAGGCCAAAACCTGCAGGAAGGAAGGAAGGGAGGGAGGGGACATCCTATCGCAGGGCCTTCAAGACGAGGCAGACAGCAGGAGCTAAGGCCCTGTGGTGAGCATGCGCGGCCTGCAACCGGAGCGGAATGAGGGGGAGTGAGCGTGGTGGCGATGAGCTCAGAGAGGTGGCCCAGGGCCAGCCCTGGTGACGCATTCTTCTGTCTCTTTGCTGGAGCTCCAGCCAATATCTCACCTTCAGCTCCAAGGCTCTTGACAAGGGATTTGCCCAAACAAAGACAGGTTCCCTCAAGGCGCGAATGCTGATCCCAGCTAGAAGCACGATAAAATAGTCAACACATTGCACTCTATCCTAGACTCCCCTTATTATCCAAAGAACTGTGAACTCACAAGCTATTGTGTTAAGAACATGTCTATCTTTTTTGCACAGAGGATCTTTTTTTAAAAAAGAACCTCAGAAAGCAAACTAACCTAAAACAAAGATACTGTTGAAGTTGCCCAAGTATGGACCCCTGGGCAGCAGCCTCTGAGGGCAGTGCCCTTGGTTGGTGGCACCCGAGGGCTGCGGGACAGACTTTGATGAATCTGGACATAGCAAGGCCCCCCCCCAACTGTCTGTAGAAGACACAGAAAGCTGGGACTTGTCCCCCCCTGACATGTACCAATTTCTTGCTGAAATAACCATCTTCTTGGCTAAAAGTAATAAGCCTCCTTTTGTTCCGATGACCCGTATCGGGGTTCATTAAATTGTTTTCCAGGAAGGCCTGGGTACGGGGAGTGAGCTGGGCAGGCACCGCCTGGGGTGTGAAAGAAGTACCTCAGCAGCCAGGCCGCACACAAGGAGACTGGCTCCCCCAGCACACCCACTGGCCATCGGCTGCCCCCTCAGCTCTGCGGGCGTCCCCTAAATGAGAGGGGGACCGAGGAGCCAGTGTTTTATATACCTTTTTTTGCAGCAACTGTCTGACTGCCATGTGACCCAGCGACAGATGAACGTGCTTGGCCCTGGCTGGTGGCCGTGGGGGTGGTGAGAAGTGGCCCGATTCTGGATATATCCGGATCTGTAAACACTGAGCTCATAACATTTTGGTGATGGATCGGATGCAAGACGTGGATGAGAAGAGACCGGGACGGCTCCGAGGTGTGAGCCTGAGGAACTGAGATGCAGAGGACAACAGCAGGAGCAGGACCGGGGGGAGCACGAGCGTGCTCTTGGACAGGTAAAGGGGTGCCCGCTGCACACCTGGGTGTGTGTCTGGAGTTCAGGACCAAGACCCACCGAGCTGGAGATGCAGTCACAATGCCCGCCCATGCAGGGTGTGCAGCCAGCCCACCGTGCGCTCCTTCACGGGGTGCTCGCCCCTCTTCTGGGGTCACTTAGACCCCTGGGACCTCAGTCGGGTGTCTTAGTGCAGTTTCCCGACTCCCCCACCCTAGGCTGCCTTCCTTCTCTGACACCCCTGATCCGTGGCACTTCCTCCCGAGATATTCATTCCCCCTCAGCAGATGGTTCCCAAATCTGCACGGTGAGCCCAGACCTCTCTCCCGAATGGGCACGTCAACTGTCTAACCGGTTCCGAGGCAACGCCACCTGGCTGTCCCATTGGCGTGTGCAACACTCTGTCAAGGAGCTCCCCTCCTTTTCCTCTGGCGTGTCATCCCCATCAGAGAGAGAGAGAGAGAGAGAGAGAGAGAGAGAGAGAGAGAGAGAGAGCGAGCAACGCCTTCACTCCCAGCTTGGCCGGGGTCCATGCAGCTGCATCTCCCACCACCACTTCCCCTTCTCCTCCCTCCCACTGCTCTCGACCACACTGCACACACACACAGGGTTGCCCCGAAGAAGGCCCTGCAGGGAACAGACCCCTTTCCCTCCCGTAACCACTCTCTGACTCTAAGCACCCCCTGGCTGCAATCCAACAAGCCTGTGCCATCTCCTGGTGAACTGTGTGGGCTTTGGAGCCCCGTGATCTGGACTGCAAACCCATCACGTTGCCTAAACAAGGCCTGTGCATGCTCCTGCCGTGTCGTGGCCACACTTCTCCTTGATCAGACCCCAGATCCCTTGAACGCCCTGCGCCCTGGAAATGTTCTGTAGCCCAGAGCTCCATGGGGAAGAGGATCCTGTGACACAGTTCAGCAGCCCAAGAAGAGGAGGGCAGTGGTGCCGGTTGACAACCACCAACCAGCAGCCCAGCTCTGTCTTCCTCGTTTCCCCGCGGCTCGCTGAGATCTCAAGCTGGAAGGAGGAGGGTAGGGAGGGTCCTGACTCCGTGGACTGATTCCACCGCAGAGACGGAGCAGCAAGTCTAAGGCGGGAGCAGAGGATGGGCCCCTGCCCCGTGGTACGGTGACTGCACGCACGGCCGCCCATCGCCCAGCAGCCGTCCCGAACTCTGACTTACGGGGCCTGGAGCGCTGCCGAAGGGCAGGCAGGAGCGGCAGAGCAGTCTTCCACGTCACCCACCACAGTTGTCCAGTGATAAGGAGGACAAGTGGATCTGAGGAGTCTTCCGAGGGGGCGTCCTGGGCAAGAGGGAGGGACGGCTCTGAAGGGTACGGGAACCTACACCCCCACCCTGGGCTCAGAGTCCTCACTCCGTGTTCTCCCCCAGAACCCAGAGCCGACAGCCCCTCCAGAGAAAACCCAGATTTCCCAGGGCGCCTGGCCAGCCCAGGGCCTCCGGACGCCGCTCCTCTGTGCTTCGCTGCTCCCAGGTCCCACGGCCCCATTTAGCTCCAGCCTCAGTCTCAGATTCCAGCCTTTCCCCTGCTCATTAGATTCCCTCTCTGCTTGCCTCATTTTAATTTATTTCCTCCGTCTGCTGTGGTGAGGGCTGGGCAGGGAGGCTGCTGGGAGCAGTGTGGGGGCCTGGTGCAGCTCCAGGACCGGCAGAGGAGATGCCATTAGCTTCGTACCCACGGTGTGGGGAAGGGGGCCGGGTGTTTCACCTGTGGCCATGCTTCTGGAGGGAAGGTGGGGGGCGGGGAGCCAGCAGGGAACAGGAAAGCCTGGGCGGAGCCTGGCCTTCTTAGAGCAGAGCCCAGTGCTGAGGACGGCTGAGAGCTGGCACTGGTGAGGCGCTCGCACAGGGCCCAGAGCACAGAGCACAGAGGCCGAGAGAGTGGCGGCCGGAGAAGGCTATCTCGAGCACCATGTAACCACCTACCAATTACAGGGAGCGCCAGGAGCCTGCTGAAAACGCCTGCGAGACGAGATGATTGGAGTCATCTCTGCAGGCCAATACGGCAGATCGCAGGATTGAATGGGGTTAAGAGGCACAGTCAAGTGAATCAAGAAAGGAGAGCCCTGGCTGGCGTAGCTCAGTGGATTGAGCGCGGGCTGCGATCCAAAGTGTGGAAGGTTCGATTCCCAGTCAGCGTACATGCCTGGGTTGTAGGCCATGACCCCCGGCAACTGCACACTGATGTTTCTCTCTCTCTTTCTCCCTCCCTTCCCTCTCTAAAAATAAATAAATAAAATCTTAAAAAAAAAGAAAGGAGGCAGCGCTGAAGGCAGAATTCCTCTGTCTATCTCCTTTATCTCGGGTCGCATCTGCCTTCAGAGGCGGCAGAGCCCCAGGTTCCAGGGCTGCCTCCCCGTCCTCTAAACTGCAGTCCCTGGGGGCACTGCTTTAATCTCTCCAAGCCTCCTGGGCCACTAGGTAGAAAGGGACTAGCCACCCCTCCCTCCTGAGGCGGGTGCGTCACAGGAACGTGGCCCTGTGTAGAAAGCCTCAGGGCGAGAGCAGGCTTGTTCAGAGGTCAGGTCCCCACAAGGGTGAGTGGGTAGGAGCTCCTCCGGTCCCTGGCACTCTGCCATGGGTGTGGGAACAGCCCTGGGCAGAAAGAGAAGGGCAGGCTGCTTGCACCCTGACTTTCATGGTCTGTGCCTTAACATCTCCATGTCGCATTCAGTCCCCAACCCTCTTTCGGTCACCTCAGGCACCAGGGACTCTCAGAAAGGAACCTGGGCCAGGGTTCCAGAGGACACAGGCGTGTTCCTTGCAGCCCTGAGCTTGCAGACCCGTGGCGGGCAGAACCACAGAGGAACCCCTAGCATCTGTGTGACCCATGCGTTGCAGGGGAAGTTCAGGGTGTCATGAGCAGGGGGAGTGACAGCTACACGGTGGGGACAGCTGGGTCCACCTCCGTCCATCCTTGTCTGAACGCGAACCTGGATGCCTGGCCGCTACCACGAGGATCACGACCGACCCTGCCCGGAACATCCGAGCCAGCGGAGAAACACAGGCATGCAAACACAGCCTATAAAACAAAGACGTAACATCACCTCCCGTCCGGTAAGTGCTTCGAAGAAGCGTGATAGAAAGCGGGGGCTGGTTAAGGAGGGGGAGTCGTTGCTGAGGAGGAAATACTTGGGCTGGACCCTGAAGGAGCCGGCAGCCGAAATCACGCCTGTCTCGAAATGCGGTGGTGAGTGTTGAGATGGCTGGTTGACATACATACATGATGATACCTTTAGACACTCCTTATCCCAGCACTAACCCGCACCCAGCCCTGACTGCCCGCATCCACCCCCACTGCCCCGGTCGGGGGCGTTGAAGGACCCCAGGCCCCCAGGCTCTTCCTTGGGCGAGCTGACACAGCTGCACTAGACCGAGGCCACAAAACACCCGCGGAAGATGCTGTCCCTCCACGTGGAGCAGCACCAGGCCACTTCAGAGAGGATCAGGAATCAGTCTCCATGGGGGCCCGCCAGCTGGGGAAGAAGCTGGGAGAGCAGAGGAAGCCTCCATTTCCTAATGCAGGGAGGCCAGCCACCGGGAAGCCCTCGGAACCACCAAGGTCTTGTCACTGGAACTCGCTGTCTTTTGCTGCCATCTCGTGGTCAAGTTTGGGGACAACAGCCTGAAGTGTGGGACGTGGCTTCCTACAGTCCACAAAAGTTGGTGACTCCTGGTAACCAGGCGCTGTTCTGGGAGCTGGTGCTGGACGGAGAGCAGTGGACTGGACATGGCCAGCGAAGGTCCCTGCCCTCACGGAGCTTATGCTGTCGCTGGCTGCGTCACATACAGCCACGTAAAGGCTGAATTGTTCCCATCTGACCGAGGAGATGACGCAGTTGCAAGAGATAATGAAGTAAATACCCAGATCCCCCAGCACGCGGAGGGAAAAAGCTGAGCGGAGAACCCCTCGTGCAGCACCCTCTCGCCTTCGCAGGGGTCAGGCAGGAGACGGTGAGGCTGGCCCTGAGTCAGGGGCCAGACGGGGGCAACGCCTCAGAGAGCAGCCGTGTGCTTCAAGGAAAAGGGCCCCGGCCGGCACCCTGGAGACTCGAGTGTGAGTCTTGGCTCCACCACTTTCTGGCCGTGCAACCTTTCGCAAAACACAAAGTGTCTCGGATCATCTGCCAAACAGGAGTAACGAGATCTAACTAGCCCATCTACGGCTTGCTCATTCCACCGCCAACTCTTCCTGAGCCCCTCGCGTGGGTGGACACTGTGCTCAGAGCTGGCCAGAAGCTGGTGGAGTCTATTCCCACCAGTCCCCTTTCTTTTTTTTAAATTTTTATTTTTGATTTTAGAGAGAGGGGAAAGGAGAGAGAAAGAGAGAGTGAGAAACATCGATTGGCTGCCTTACGTGTGTGCCCCAACTGGGGACCGAGCCTGCAACCCAGGCATGTGCTCTAACCGGGAATTGAACCAGCGGCCCTTCAGTTTAAGGAAGGATGCCCAACCCACTGAGCCACACTGGCCGAGCCCCCCAGTCCTCTTTCTGCGCTGAGACAGCTTCAGGCTTCCCAACTCTCTAAACTGCCCCTTGTCTCTGCTCCTTATGGCTGCCGGCCACTCTGGCTGCCTCCTCCTTCCTCACGTCCTTGCTCTTCCAGGGTCCCCACCACCGTCAGTATAAGGACTCCTACTTCCCCCACCTGCCCCAGGTATTCACCAGCCACAACACCCGGCTGACAAGGAGAACCCCTCCTTTTCCAAACGCCCCAGATCCTCCTGTTTCCTACTATTAACTCTATCTCAAGTCTGCCCTTTCTCCACCCCTGTTGCCACCGTCCCCTGCAGCCAGACCTCTGCATCCTTCCTCACCCGGATACGCCTCTAGCAGGAGCTGTGCGCCCTCATCGGCTCAGTGCCGGCCCTGCAGGCTGACTCGTGCTTGCCTGCCCCTCCCAGCCACAAGCTCTGTCGATGCTCCTTCTGACGCAGGACGCACAGCCCGGTGCGTCCTGCATCAGAAAAGCTGGGGCCACAGCCAAGGTTTATTTTTTGAAAGTTTGGTGTCCACCCAAGGGTTACTGTTGAGCAAGCATCAGAGGGGCGCACACACGGGGTGGGAAAGGACAGTCCTGAGCACTCTGCCCGAGGGCCTTCAGTCCATGAGCGTTTAGTTTGCTCTCCTGTCCCCGCTGCTCCACTGGCTGCGGCTACAATGCTCCCTGTGCTTTTCCCTGTGCGGCGCTGGAGCTGGGTCACTGGGCAAAGGTGCCGTTAGACAAATATCTACGGACTCTGTGCTAAGGTCTAAGAATACAGAGGGAAGAAAAAAAAAATCCACCCAACCTTTACCCTCTGTAAACCCCTACACATTATCAGAAAAACCAAGTAATTATCATAAAATGGGATGAAGACCACAGGAAGAGAAGTTCAAGATGCTAAGTTCTTTTGTCTTGTCTTGTTTTGTTTTGTTTTGTTTTGTTTTAAGCAGCAAAGTAGCCTCTCCATGCTGGGGCCACTGTTAGACAGAGCTGGGGTTAGTCCCTCTCCCCACATCTGCCAGGGCACTGAGCGATGAGAAGCACTCCGGTCCAGCTGTCAAGTGCTGACAGTTCAAGTTCACTGGAAACCCTGGGGGCAAATTCCTCTGGATCTCGGAGTAGATTGTGCTGGTTTGTTCCTCTGGTCTCTCCTGGGAGGGGCTCTTCGCCCTGCAGTGGGAGGGGGTTGTGTTGGCCACGTTGGCAGGAAAGGGAGGGGAGGGAAGATTCCGCCATCTGAAGGGGGACTCAGTCTCCCAGCGCTTTGGTGAACGTGGCTTCAGTGGCGCGCAGTGGAGCCCACCTGGCGATGCGCTGCCTCTGGGCACCATGCAGTCAGGAGGACCTCCCGAGGCTCTGGAAGGCAGGCTGGTTTCTGTCCCGAATGACCCTGGGGAGCCCGGGTAAGACAGCGGGGACGGGAAGGCTGCGGAGGGGAACTCTGGGGTCCAGGGCTCTCCCACCTAGCAGCGACCCCACTAGGTCATGGGACTTAAACTACGTGGCCTGATGCACTTGTGAATCAAGTAGCCAGTTTTAAAGAAACTGAATGAAAATGTGGCAGGCAGGGCACACGGGAAGGACAGGTGTGACTCCCTGAAATGTTCCCTTGAGTCGCACATACTCCGTGTGAGTACCACTGGGCCATGGTGGATCATCCATTTCTACCTTTGAAGAGCAGTTTAAAATGTTGAGAACCAGTGCTATGGGCGGCTGGATTGTTTGTTTGGACACGAGTAGTGATGCTGAATGAAACCCAGGTGGGACCCCGGTGACGACAGGGCAGAACTCACCTCCCAGCTGCCATATTTACCCGGGGAGTGGCCGTGGGCCTCGGTTGCTCACCTGTGGACGGGATTGTCGCAGAGCCCAGCTCCTATGACTGTGACGAAGGAGTCAAGGGTACAGCTGACAGACAGCTGGCTTATAATCAGCTCTCCCAAAATAGCAGCTGTCAAGCGACCTTCATTAGGACATGCCAACAGACCACGGCTCGCAGCCACGGAAAGGAAGCTCCGGCGCATCAGCCATGTGGCACGAGTGCGGGAAGAGCTGGGGCGTGACAGGCAGGGCGGAGGCTGGGCTGTCACCCCTTCCTGCCAGCTGGTCTCTGCTAGTCCTGCTCCGGGACTAGACGGTCCGTTTCACTGACGACGAGATGAAGCCGGAGTCCCATTTTGAGTCCCAGTTCCTTGGCGAGCCCACCCATAAGATGTGGGCCACCAGCTAACCTTTTGGGGCTTCAAGTTGCTCATCTGTAAAATTAGGAGCAGCTCTGGCCACGATGCTCTCTTCTAACCCTCATGTCCCCTGATGCTATAGGATGGGCTCGAGAACCATAGTCCAACGTGAGTGCCGATTCTGTCCACAACGACCACCAACTTAGCCCGACAAAGCGCCGAGAGGGGGTGCTGCAGGTGCAGGAACAAGCTCAAAGGGGACCGGCGTGGCTGGAGCTTGGTAAACACAGAGGGGACGAGAGACACCTCTGCAGACGCAAGCAAGCCATGCTCGGAAGTCCTAAAGACAGAACGGGAAAATGTAATAGAAATTTGCTTCTGATGAGAAAGTGTCAACATCTGACCGTAGAAAGGTCACTCAGGCAACCAGATGGAAAACGGACTGGAGGCTGAGGAGGTGGAAGCCCCAGACCACCAGGAGGCTGCTGCAGTGGTCCCCGCGACTATGAACGTCACCCTCGTTCCTTACCCTCGCGTGGAGCACACCCAACGCCTACACGGCCTGCAGGGGCCCAGCCGTTCCTACGCACAAGGAAAGGCCTTCGAAAGAAAACTCCCATAACCCTCCTCAGTTAGCCGCTGCCTTTAACGGGAAAACTTTCGCTCTGGTGGGTGGGTTGGGATGGGAGTAAAAGAGAGAAAAATTGTACTGCCACAACAATTCAAATTTTAAAAAAAACCTTGTGAATAAAAAAAATAGTTACAAAAATTGTTAAAAAAAAAACTTTCGCTCTTCCCAATTCCTTGAGCAGTGACTCATAAAATGAACAGCCCCCACCAAATGCTCTAAATTAAGAACTTAACATTCCGTATATAGTATCCTTTACCTGAAATAATTAACGCCAGATGCAAAAGAACGGCGGCGATTAGTAATTCTCTCCTGCGAGAGGCATTTTTAGGAGGCGCACAGATTGCTTCTCACGCCGCCACCTCCGCACCACCCTCTCCCAGCTGTTTCCCGAGGCTGGGACTCGCTCACCTGACCGCCGCCTGCAGCTCTCCTGGGGCTGGGGCACCTTGGGGAGGAGAGGGACGGGACCCAGACCATCCAGTACACGGAAGGGTGGCTGAACTCCAAAGAGTGACAGTAACATAATGGGTCTCATTTGTTAAGAGCTTACCATGGGTCAGACACTGTGTTAAGAGCTTACTACGCCTTTTAAAACAACTGAAATGCCTCAGCAATTCCTTGTCAAATGACTGCCCCGGACACACTGGAACTGCAGCCGGTGTCACCAGCACAGCGAAAAGCTACTAAGCCACAGAGATGAAAAGCAAGACGGTGGCTGCTTGGCATTTACAGAGATCCAGACTCCGATCTCCGCGAATGTCGTTTTCCCCGAGTGTGATGTCCCCATGGTCTCCTGCTCGGCTGTTCTAACTTGTCGACCACCAGAAAGGCCTTCTCACCGCCCTGCCGCCGGCACTAGCTCTGGGACCCTGAGCGGCACCCATGTGCTGGAGGTCACTCCCCTCGGAGCAGGTTTCTGTACGGACCGTCACGCCAGCAAGGGCGGATGGAGCCTGCCCCTGTCCTCCTGGCCCTTGCCAGGTTGGTCCCAGGGCCTCAGAGGAAATGGTTGGGGAAGTATGACAACACTTCAGCAAATTGACCTGTACTTCATGAGGTGTTACATAACCTTAATTTGTTTCAGGTATCTAACTTTCTTTCCTGTCCCAGAATCCCTATACTCAATCTGCCTCGACTACTCATATAGGGTCCGGCACAAATAACGCTCCTTTTTTATGACAAAATCTTTTATTACAAAATCATAGGCATGCAGTTCTGTAACGTAACAATATCACACTCCAGCACACCCTATATGACATGGCAGGTGAAATGTTCTAATTACAACTATAAAGTATGACACCCATGTTACTACCCTACCCACCACACTTGCGCGGGCACTGATGAATTCTGTGGGACC
The DNA here is from genome assembly GCF_019186645.2 of Phyllostomus hastatus. NCBI lineage: Eukaryota > Metazoa > Chordata > Mammalia > Chiroptera > Phyllostomidae > Phyllostomus > Phyllostomus hastatus. Next base: position 43,316,497 of record NW_025334017.1, on the reverse strand, counting down.
CTGTATATCCCGGGGTCACTGCAGCCCACTCCCAAAGCAGCTGCCTGGAGCACCAGCGGCCGCCGTGTCCTTCGGCTGGTCGCAGACCGACGAGGAGGAAGCCTGCAGAAACCAGAAGAGCCATCGAGCTGAATCCAAGATGCACGAGCAGCTCAGGGAAGCTGTTTCGTGTCGATGGACACCTCGGGCACTCAGGGTCCCAAACAGGCACGGGAGAAACTTGTCCAGATCGCCATGCTCTTCTGCCGGCCACCGAGCTCGGCTCTCGCTCGTTCTGAACGCCCCCATCCGTCACGTCTACCTGGAGAGCTACCCGGCCCCTCGGGAATGAAAACAGATGTTAACTCTGGTGCTTGAAATTCGGCTCTCCCCAGCAGACTCTGTCTGGGGATACAATACACAAAGTCTTTCCTGTTGAAAAGTTAACATCTGAATCATGTATCCATGTGGTGGAGACACATGGAGGTGGCCTTCCTGTCGCTGTGTCCTGTATAAGCCCCTCTCTTCCAGTGAGGGTGAATCTGGTACAGGTGGTGTGATGCAGACACCGGCCTGCAGTGTCCGCGTCATTATGGATGGAATGAGACATTCACAGGGACTACCGAGTCCTGTGGAGGAAAAGGGACAGCATGGCTTTTCTCTCAAGGGGAGCAAAAGCCTTGGCCCTTGCCATGACCGGCCTTTGCTGGGTTTCTCCACCCATTACGTGATGGTCCTCATTGACTATGCCCAGGTTCGCTGTAGGTGGTTACCTTTTACAGAAAACAAAGGAGCCAATGCTGCTAATCACATCACAGATGACGGGTATTTGCAAAGGAAAAGGCAAAAGTGGTTGAACCGGTTACACTCATCCTTGGAAGGTTTAGCATGGATTTTAGGAAGCTGCTTTGCAGTAAATGTCCTCAATTCAGGGTGAGGGAGTTTTCAGCAAGAGCAAGACTCACAGTGGTTTAGGCACATCGCAGGCCTGATTCCCCACGGGAGAACCTACCCGTGGGCGTGGGTCCTGTGCATCTCCCAGTGGGAGGTGGGCCCACGCCTCGCAGAACAGCCTCCTACAGTGGTGGGACAGCCGTGCCTGTGGTTGCAGTTTGTTACGTAGGACTGCATCTTAGCAGACCGGAGCGAGGCGAGAGCTTCTCCTGCTGGCCTTGAAGAAGTGAGCTACCAAGCGTGAGGGGTCGTGTGGTGGCTTCTAGGACCTGGCATCGGCTCCAGGCTGGCGGCCCGCAGGACAGCAGAGACCTCAGTGCCACATCCACAAGGAACTGTGTTCAGCCAACAACCACAGGACCTTGTAAGGGGCCTCCGCAACAGACTGAACATCTGTGTCCTGCAGAACTCCTACGTTAGAATGTTAATCTCCAACGGTATGGCAGCTGGAGATGAAGCCTTTAGGTGGTAATTAGGTTATGAGGGCGGGGCCCTCATAAATAAGATGGGTGCCCTTATAAAAGTGACCCCAGTGAGCTCCCTTGCCCCTCTGCCAGGTGAGGACGCAGCGAGAAGACGGCCGTCTGTGAACCAGGAAGAGAGGCCTCACCGGACACTGAGTCTGCGACACCTTAATCTTGGACTCTCCAGCCTCCAGAACTGTGAGAAGTAAACTTCCGTTGTTTGTAGGCGACCCAGTCTATGGTACCTTGTTCCAGCAGCTGAACAGACCAAAACAAAGCCCAGGCTCCAGAAAGGAAGGCAGCCAGGCTGACACGGATGCAGCCTCGAGACAGCCCGATCAGGCGGCCTGGTTAGGCTGCGGAATGAGCAGGATAAGCTCTCCATCTCTGGAAGTTTCCAATCAGCCGGCAACTCCCTGGCCTGCCTCCTTCATGACATGGGGGTCTGAACCAAGAGCCCCTACAAGTCCCATTCACCCCCAGGAGACTAAGATTCTTGGATTCTACCTTTCTGGGCAGCCCAGTGCTGTGCTCCCAAGAGCATCAAAGAAAGAGACTCTCAAACACTGTCCCCACTGGCCTGGACTTTGGCACTGAGCAAGTGAAACAACCCCAGCTTCTCTTTCTGAGTCCATGAGGCTGAGAGACGTGAGGAATCTGTCGAGGACCAGAGTGAACAGAGGGTTTTCAGTGTGGGGATATTCCACTAGGATCACGCCCTACCTCCCACCCACTGCAAGTGCCGCCACGCAGCGAGACGGGAATCTCTGGCCCACCGGAGAGGACCCAGAGCAGCAAGGAGCACAGTGCACAGGGAGGTCTCGGGAGAACATTCACTGGCGCTCCAACCAGACGACCTGCGGCCTGCTCCTCCCACCCTTCCTCACAGCGGGCCTCTGGGGTCCTCAACTCCCAGAGCTACTGTGCAGGGAGGGACTCAGAGGGTGCTCACCCAGAGGGGGCTGCCCGGGCTGCCCTGCAGCACGCCGAAGCACCCAGGCTCGTTTCTGAAGTTACCGCTGGACGTTCGAAGAGGCCACGGAGAGGATGTGTGTCTCCGTCCCCACACGGTCCAGGAGGGAGGAGCTCTCCACTTGCAGAGCTCCCTGGCCTCTAGACAGAGTCACCGAAGCACAAGTGTCAATGGTCGCCCTGTGGAATGGCCCCTAGTGGAAACGGGGGTGCTCTCCTGGGGTGGGATACCCTTCTGTCATCTTTTATGGGGTTCGTGCTTCCATCTCAGCCCACGTCACATGCTGTGACAAGAGCCTCACGTCCTCATTCTGAGATGCACCTTCTCTTCCACGTGGAAATGCCTCTGAAACTGCGATCCATCCTAAAAGCCCACGCACGTTCACCGTGGGGTCTCTTTTGCCGTCATAAACTCTAGTTAGGTGAACAGTACCCCTGAAGTTCGATGCCATCTGAGGATCGAGGGGATCCAAATGCACTATTTTTTTCCTTTGCCCATTTTCTCCACTAACCTGAGACCTTCTTAAGAACAGAGACGAACACATTTTCATGCGGGTACTCCCAGTTCCCAGCACAGGGCAGGTTCAAGAGATACGGAATGAATAAATAAATGGATGAAAATATCTCCAGAGCAGAAGGAAGACATATTTTCCAGTGTCCCGATGTACACACCTTTATAAATATCTGTGTTTGTTCAGTTGTGTGCCCCCCAAACCTCACCTCTGCGCACGACGTGTCTCCCCAGAGGGAGTGTTCTGTGGGCACTCACTACCGCGGCGCTCGGCCGGCCGTGTACATGTCTCAGAGGAAACCATGCATGTGGCCTGCAGGCCTGCCCATCAGGCTCTGATTCCACCCGGGGGAACAGGCAGGATCCGGTTCCCAGGCCTGTAAAGATGCCGCGCTGAGCCTGGAGGGCCAAGAAAAACGGCTTCTGCCATTTCTCACCCGTCCTCACCTCCCCACTGAGCACTCGAAGGGCCTCATCCAAGTCCTCTGACAGAGGTCTCTGGACGTGAGTGGAGTTCAGAAAAACACCAATGCCCACGAGGAATGAAGAAGTCTCTTTCTGGGCCTCCCTCCCGTCTGCGGTGTGAAGGAGTCTACCTGCGTCCTTTCATACTAGTCCATCAAACACCGCTGAGCACCTACAGCGCGCCAGGGGCTGTGACGGGTGCTTTTAACTGGGCTTCAGAGAGCAACGGTGCAGGAGGCATTTCAAAGCGACCAAGATTCAGTAGTGACGATCCTGTGACATCTTTTGTGTTCGCTGCCTGACAGTAAACCTAATTAGTAGAGAGAGCTTTGGAGTTTGAAATGCACTTGATTCAAAAATCAAAACAATTCATGTGAAAAGATGCTCAGCATCACTAATTGTCAGGGAAATGCAAATCAAAAGCACAATGAGGTTACCACCATAGCTGTTAGAATTGCCCTCATCAAAAAGACAAGAGAAGTTTGGGCGAGGATGTGGAGAAAAAGAAACCATTATGCACTGTTGGCGGCATTGTAAACTGGTTCAGCCACCAAGGAAGAGAGTACGCAGGTTCCTCAAAAAATTTAAAATGCAACTATTATATGATTCAGCAATCCCACCTCTGGGTATATATCCAAAGGAAATGGTAATAGGATAGTGAAAAAATGCCTGACTCTCATGTTTATTGTAGCATTTCACACAATAGGCAAAATATAAAAACCTACATAAAGATACACGCGCGCGCGCACACACACACACACACACACACACAGAGGAATATTACTTAGCCATGAAAAAGAAGAAAATCCTGCCACTTGCGACCACACGGATGGACCTTGAGGGCATTACGCCAGATGAGGTAAGTCAGGCAGAGAAACGCAAATACTCTGTGGTGTCACTTATATGTGGAATCGGAAAGAGGCAAGCTTGCAGAGACAGAGAGCGGGACGGTGGTTACCGGAGGCTGTGGGTCAGGGAAGCGGAGAGACACTGGTCGAAGGGCACACACTTACAGCTGGAAGGAGAATACGTTCTGAGTATCTAACGCACCACGTAGTGATGGTAGCCAACAATACTGTGTTATATTCTCGAAAGAGTCTAAGAGACTAGACCTTAAATGTTCTCATTACAAAAAAAAAAAGGTAATTATGTGACAGAGGTGTTAGCCAACGTGAAGGTGGTAATTACATATATGTGTATCAAATCAACACACTGTACACCTTAAATGTACACAATGTTTTATGTCAATTATACCTCAATAAAATAAAAAGTATTAATCAACAAAACAACTCAACAAGGTGTGCATTGCTGACTCTTGCTACCCACTCTCCCTGTTCACTCCACCCCCTCCCACCCTGCAGGGAACCACTGCCATTGGTCTCTTGTGAACTCTCACAATAGCCCTGTGGGGCATGCAGGACATGCATTATTACTGATAGTATCAGGGTGAAGGAGAGGAGACCAAGGGAAGTTAAGGAGGTTGCCCAAGGTCACACTGCTGGTAAGTGGCAGAGTCTGGAGCCAAAGACAAACCTTATGCCTGACAACCCATCCCTTCAAGCAGCTTGCCCCACTGGCCCTAGCCGGTGCTCACAGACACCTATTGAACAGAACTGAAGAAAGCATTTAGCCCCAAGGAACAGCCTTCCATTGGTGATACACTCTCACCTTTGGTATGTATCTGTGTACAAGGGACCTCTTCCAAGTCCCTTAAATGAAAATACAAAGGCTGTCCCTTCCAAGGGACTGCCCAGGTCAGCCCAGCTCCATCTCCAGGCCCGTGTACACTTGGCATATGCATTCTGCATGAGTGTCAGAAACTTGGACCTTCAGTAAAAAAAGAAGACAATGTCCCATGAGGGGTGGGGGTGAGAAAAGCCAGAAATCCAGAAAGTCAGCCAAGGTTTACAAGCTCAGCCAGGGTCCAGAGCCCGGGCAGGACTCAGCCAGCACCGTGGTGACTCGGATCCCGGCTTGTGGGGTCCGAGACGTTGTGGATGAGACTAGAGAAATCCACAGGGACTACCGAGTCTTGTGGAGGAAAAGGGATGGCGAGGCCACTCTCTCAAGGGGAGAGCATCCGGACCCTTGCCTTGACAAGCTTTTGTTGGGTTCAGTTTGCACAGTAATAAAGTTCATCAATCATTGTCAGGCAGAAATGATTAAACAATAGATAACATTCAGAGAACTCTGAGGGCTTATTCTGAGTCAGGGTCAGATAGCTAAAGGGCCATAAGACTTTGGGAAACAAACTCACTTCCTGCTTGGTCCCATATCATTTAAATTGAGGGTATTAGCAAAGTAGGTTTCATAGGATTTTATGCATTCTTTCTTAGGCCTGATGGCCCCGTGGAACCCACCCTTTCCAGCACAGGGCCGCACCCACCTCCAGCATTGTTTCAGGCTTAAGTCAGGCTGGGGAAGTAAGGCAGCCAAGAGATTAAGAGACTTCCTGCAGACAGAATGAGGACTCAGGCTATGTCAAAGCTGAGGGGTGGTGGTCCATCACCCCCTTTTTCTATAGCCTCCCAAGTCCTTCCCTGGGGGGCCTCCACATGATCGTGCCTCTCTGAGGTTGATCCCCCCTTGGGGAGTCTTACCCATCATTGGCTAACCGATCAGGCATTGGGGGCCAGGCAGGATGAAGTAAAAGGAGCAGAAGCGGTGCCCCTGGCAGGGAGATAAGCTTTGTCTCCTTAGTGGCTTATGGTCTGAAAGTCGCTCACTCAGCCTTAGCTATTGTCCATACGGACCCAGCAACTGAGTGGGAAACTGACATTAGAGTCTGCGGGACCCCAGTGTATTTGAACCCAAGTCTGCTGGCCCTGCAGCCTGGGGTGCTTCTCCTCCTCACCTCCCACCATGCAGTGATTAAGAGCCCGCTTTCTAAAGTCAGCAGACCTGAATTAGAAAGCCTCCCTTGTTAGCTCTATGACCTTGGGTAGGTTATTACCTTCTCCAAGCTTTCTCAGTGTTCTTCTCTAAAAAAGAGGATAATAATGATACCTATCACATAGACTTATTCTAAGGGTTAAGAGAGAATATATCTAAAATGTTTCTTGGAACACGAGATAGCTCAACTACTGTTAGCTAGTATTACATAACAGTGTCCTCCATTCTAATGTTTAAGACGGTTTGTAGCTGTTCAGAGTCAGCTCTAAGTTAAAACATGAGTAGACCTGTTAAAAAAGGAAGTCTAGTACAATAAACTTCCCAATTGCAAATGCTGCATTTGATCCTTTCAATTATTTTGAAATTATTCTTCAATAAGATCTCACAGGCAAGAGCATTTCTCCTTTCTTGACACTTTCTTGTATCATAAAACATACTGATTTTAGAGTCCCCAGATTGATCGGATTGGGAAATTACCATGCTGCTGTTTATCCTCAAATACTGTCTGTGACCACCTGCCTGGCTCACCTGTGACTGTTCCAGCCCGGGACTGGAAATAGCAGCCCTTAGTTAACAGCAGAAGCCCAAAATATCACATTCCCTCAGTGGAATAATTTAGTCACTTTAGACCCTTCTTTTACTGTCCTGATTTTCAAAAGTAATGTTGAATGTAGGTTGCTTTGTTCCTTATATCCTGATGAAACAACCACATAAAGATAAAGAAAGCATAACCCCCAGTACTCATTGTTTGTCCATTCACGCATTCAAATAATTTGTACTGAGTGCCTCCGTATCAGTGAAAATCATATAGCAGGTGAATAAGTCAGGGACATGGTCCCTGCCCCCTTAGACCTCTGGTCTACCAGAGAGATAGTAAATCAACATTTGTTAAAAAATAATAATAATTGTATAATTGCAATTGTAAAAAGAGTTGAATGAACAAATCAGGGGGGCTCTAACAGTCACCTGACTGATGTGGCCCCTGAAAGAGGATGGTCCCTTCCTCTTTAACTGAGCTGTACATGGAGGGGAAGAACCTGGTGGTAGGCAGGGATGGCTTTAAGCAAGTACACTGTCTGACCAAAATCACAAAGCAGGGAGTTAGAAGGGAGGTGTCATCAGGTCAGATTTGTGTGGCCAATACAGGAACTCCAACTGGCTCAGTATCTGTCCCAACCTTTTTCTAAGGTCTCTTCTGGTGCTGCAGAGACTGCAAATCTGGAAAACCACATTTTCCTGACTCCCTTGCAGCTAGATTCTGGGTGTGTTTCAGGGTTCCCTACTGGTCTTATTCAGTCAATACATGAGTTCAGAACTGGGTTAACTTGGAAGAGAGAAGTCAATGGGCAAGGCATATTTTTGCTGGAGCAGATCTAGAAGGGATGGCATAGGTCTGAGCCAAAAGTTGAAATGGGCATGAATAAGAAACACTTGTTTTATTACATTAGACCGCCATCATCTCTTATTTTGTTTCTAACCCTAAGAGGGCCTACCCAGCCTTTAGTAACTAGCATATTCTCTGAATCCAAAACTTATTTTCCAGTATTTGCTTTTAAATTTGTAAAATGCTGGGGGTTTATTTTTATGGAAAAGGTAAGTGTAATAGTGAATTGATTTAAAATAATTGATTAAAGGAAAATAATTAATATGGTCAATATTATATATATGTAACTAGAAAAATTGAAGTATGAGAAATACCTCCTCAGCCATCCTAAATTCCCTTCCCCAATCCCATGCCCACAGCAGCCAACTGCCCCTACAAAGGCCCGTGGATAAGCTGGGTGGTCTCTAAATGACAGATCAGTAAAACATAAAATTTAGAACTTCTCTTTCTACAGTCTTTTCTAGAATTCCCTGACACTTTGCAGAAGTGCTACCTTTATCACTTTCAGTTTAGAGAAGCAGTAAATGCAGCCTTCATTTTGGAAGGAAGAAACCAGAAATAGTTGGTTGCTGAGGCATGAGGAAACATCTGAGATGTCTTTTAGTCCCTAAGAAGAGAATCCCCAGGGACAGTTTGACCATTGCTCTGCCGATCTGGATTTCTAGAACTCCCTTCCTCGCCCTCCCATCTGTTCTCCCTGTGAGCAGATAGTTCAGGTGCAACTCACACACCCCCCCTCTGGATGCCATTACATGGAGCAGTCAGTGCAAATTGAATACTGCATCGACCCCAGAGCACTGCGCTAAAGTCAACACTCAGTTTCACGCATTTCCCGTCAAATGCCCATGTGCTCCAGTTCCCAGGCTGCACGTGTTAGAGCAGAAGTAACTAATGCTCACAAAATTATCCAGGGTCAATGCTGAGTGGAAGCTCCACTCTCTTGGGCTTATTTTTCATCTGTAAAGTCAGAAAGGAGGGGGAATCTGTCTTCCAGTCCTCAGGCCTCAGGACTCCAGAAGGGTGACAACTTTCCTGTAAGCTTCATCAACAAATAACGGGAGGTTGGAAAACATTTTTACCAACTAGAATAGAACACCCATTCTTAGCTGAGACAGAGGCAAATGAACACAGTCAGGCACTGCTGACAGTGGTATAAATTCTCTTTCTAGAAAAAGTCTGGCAGTACCTACTGAAACAGGCTTTCCCCCAGCGTTTGCGTTATTTTGAGAGAATCAGCACACAAGTGCAATGGAAACAAGGACATTCACTGCACCATTATTTGCGAGGGCAAAACCCTGGGAACAACTTCCATATTCATCAACAGGAAATTAGCCGAGGAACTATGGTGTCTGTACTATGAACTACCATGCAGCTCTTAGAAATAAAGAGGCATGTGTGTGTGTGTGTGTGTGTGTGTGTTCAACTGGAGGAAGGTCCGTGATATGTCATTAAGTAGAAAAAAGTATTAAGTGGAAAGAAGCAAGTTACAGAGTAATGCGGAAAATATCATCCCATCTTTCAGTTAAGGAGGTAAAACTGCATATTCAGGTATATACCTCTACACACGCACACACACATACAAAAGAAAAAACACATGTGTATGTATATATGTGAGATTCTAAAATACTGCCCACGCACACACAGACTTCCGACACTGGTGAGGGGAGGGAGAGGGACTGTGGAGAGAACGAGGAAAATTAATTGTTTCTGTATCTTCTTGTTTCGTCTGACTTTCTGCAGTGAGTACTCGTTATTGTTATAATGTGAAGAATATAATAAAAATTTTAATTGAGTGCAAAATATTCTGATCCTGTACTATCAATAGCTCACATAATACTATCAACACCACCATACTTTTGTTTTAAATGGAGATATAATAGGCATATAACATATCAGTGTCAGGTGTACAACTTAATGATCTGATGTTGCGTATATTGCAAAATGACCACCACAGTAAGTCTAGTCAACATCCATTACCATACATAGGGACAATTTTTTCTTTTGAACACCGTGATTCCTAAATTGAGATAAACCAGCAGTTTATATTCATTCACTAATTCACCCCTTGGGCAATGCATCCAGTCAATCTATATTTGGTGACGCCTGGCTTGCACCAGGCACTGTGCTACCTTCCAGGGTACAGCGGGAAACAAAGCAGCCCCAGACGCTGCCTTCATGGAACTCCTGACCTACAAGGTAGAACAGATATTAAACCAGTAAAGCATATAAGCAGGTTGCGACAAGGCGACAAAATAAAAATGTGGGAGACTGTGAGAAAGTCAGAGGGCGGGCACGAAGCTGCGTGGACTGCCACTCCAAGGAGGGCACGCACAAACGGAGACCCGAAGGTTGAGATGCAAACCAAGAGTTTGCCGAGAGCTGGGAGGAGTGTCTGCCAGCTGCACGGGGGAGGCTGGATGTGAGACGCATCTGTCTGATGTGCACCAGCAATTAGGGGGTCTGAGTGTCTGGAGCCCCCTGAGCCAGGGAAGGAGATGAGGTCGGAGCGAAGGGCTAGCTACCGCTGGCTACAGATGCCATAGGAAGGAGCTCGGCTTCGGTCACGAAGTACACAGAAAAAAGTGCAGTTCCAGGGAACAGCCATGACGGGCTCTGTGTTATGAGTCAGATGCCATGTCGCTGCCAGCAACACAGTCCCCAGCTCTGAGGGTCCCCATCCAGGGGTGGAGACGTCTGAAAAAGTAACTACGGTGTGGTGCTGACCGGGGTCTACAGAAGCTCAGGGGAGGGAGTAACTAACTATCTGTGCCTGGAGCAACCCAGGAGGTTCCACCAAAGACAGGACATTTGATCTGGGTTTTAAAGCATTACGAAGAGTTCGCCAGGCTGGGCCAGGGTGGGTGTGCATGGGAGTGGGACAGAACACGGTCTGTGCACACGGGGAGGAGTGTGCACAGACAGGGGTGCTTGCACAGAAGTGCTCCAGGACACGGCCTGCACTCCCTCAGAGCTCGGGGACAAGGTGCACAGAGAAGGGGAACCAGAGCGGGGAGCTGGGCAGGCCACAGGTGCCGGGGGCCTCTGTACATAATCCTGCCTTTTGAAACTCATCCTACGAGACACATGATTTTTTTTAAGCTGATATGTGTGATGACCCACTTTAATAACCAGTGACTGCGTTTCCATCCATCGCTCCATGGACCTTGGTGCCGTAGAAGAGGAGGATGTGATCCTAATTTTCGACCTGGATTTGCTGTCCTCTGGTAAATGGAAGTTTAAGTCTATGAGAAGCTGCCACACATTTTTTTTCCCAGCGTATTTGTACCATTTTTAACTCCCACCACCCACGTATGAAGAGTCCCACTCACCGTACTTCCTCACCAACACCTGCCATCGCCACACTTTGTAATTTCAGCCCTTCTTTTTTTTAAAGATTTTATTTATTTATTTATTTATTTATTTATTTTTTAGAGAGGGAAGGGAGGAAGTGGGGGGGGAGAGAGAGAGAGGGAGAGAAACATCAATGTGCGGTTGCAAGGGACTGTGGCCTGCAACCCAAGCATGTGCCCTGACTGGGAATTGAACCTGCGACACTTTGGTTCTCAGCCCATGCTCAATCCACTGAGCTACGCCAGCCAGGGGTAATTTCAGCCCTTCAGATGGTGCACGGTGGCATCTCATTATCATGGACAGTCAGGATCTTTTCCTAAAGCTATTGCCCATTCAGATATCATCCTTTATAAAATGCTTGTCCAAGACTTGCGCCCATTTTTTAACTGGAACGTTTGCCTTTTTATTATTGACATGTAGGAGTTCTGAATACATTCTAGATTCTTCTGTTCCACATCCAGTCTAAGTCTAGGTGGGGGAGGAAAAAAATAAGACCCAGCAGAAAATGAAAAGCAGAAGAGAATGGATGCGTACGGGCTGTCCGTGCCCGTCAGCCAGCTTGCCGGGCAGACTCCGTTTGTTACTGAGCCCTGCGCTCCCAGCAGCCCTTGCAAACCAGCGTGCTGACCCTGCTGACCCCATGGAATAAGCGGGGAGACTGACGCTCAGAGGGCTGGAGGGACTGGGCCCAGACCACCCAGCAGGATGTGGCGGAATCCAAGCTGACTAGAATCCATCCCGTGCCCCCTCGGGTGTTAAGAGGCTGCCTGTCCAGACGGACCTTAGTTCACTTAAGATCCTGGGGTCAGCCCTGGCTGGCATAGCTCAGTGGATTGAGTGCGGGATGCGAACCAAAGCGTCGCAGGTTCAATCCCCAGTCAGGGCACATGCCTGGGTTGCAGGCCATGGCCCCCAGCAACTGCACATTGATGTTTCTCTCTCTTTCTCCCTCCCTTCCCTCTCTAAAAAATAAATAAATAAAAATCTTTTTTTTTAAATGGCAGTAAATCTTAAAAAAAAAAAAGATCCTGGGGTCAGTGGGTTAGCATAGCCTCCCTGGGCCCCTCCGTAAAGTAAGTTGCATAATCCCTGGTCCCAGGGTTAACTGCAGGATGTTCATCTGCTAATGGCCCTTTCGACCGGGGCCCACGTCCAGCATCTGTTGCCGAGGGACCACATCTCTGTCTGTACAGGCTTTCAAGGAGCTGCAGACCCATGCTCGTCACCGCGTCATGTTTAAACAAGTGAACTTCCCTCTAAGGGAGCATTTGCCACGTGACATTTCATCTCCCTTCACAGAGCTGGTGGTAGATCAACACCCACTGGTTCGGGTCCCAGCCAGCAACCTCCCCGACCGGATGAAACCGCGGTGCTGGCGGGCCAGGGCCCGAATCTTTCAGTGGTGCTGACGGCGCACTGCACGTCTGTCTCTCCCACTGCACACTCTCGCATCCTCACCAAGAGCCCCGCATCTGGTACACACTGGGCACCTAATAAATGTTTACAGAAGTGAGTCCACTGAAATTTTCCCATGGCCGCATAGCAAGTAGAACGGGTGGGTTCACCCAGCCTTGGGTGTTCAGGGAGCAGTCCTCGGAGGACCTGTCCCATCCGCATTGGGAGGGTCTGCGTGAGGACAGGCAGAGAGCCGGAAAGAGCAATGTCTGAGATACAAGCTGCTCCAGGATGTCAGCCGCAGAGGGAGCCGGGCGCTGGGAGGCCAGCAGACCTGACCTACCAGTTTTAGGGGGAGGAAGTTGAGGCCCCAGAGGGGCAGCTCCTGGCCTAAGGCCTCTGGGGCAGTCGCAGGGCCCACCCACCACAAGGCCCACCCACTCCGCTCCCCCAGCCAAGAGAGCTGGTTGCCGAAATCTTCCAATTCAAAGGCAAGAATCGCAGCAGGTGGGTTCCTGTAAGCAGACTAGGAGCTATAAATAGACCACTTTCCTCTTGGAAGACTTTTCCTTTGGCCAGGAGATTACTTGCTACATTTGGGGACAAGACAAATTTATCAGACAGAGTTAAAAATGACTCTGAGAGAGAGGCATAAGGAAACAGCTGATGGACTCTCACAGCACAGCTTCACCAGCTAATGATCATAAAAATTCTGGCAAAAACCAATTATCCTCGGCGTAAAAGACAGGTGATGAATCTGGGCCAAAAAAGTAGAGCATTGGGGCCGGAGGCGGCGCCAAATCCAATCAGGACTGGCGGGCAGCGGCGCTCACCCCAAGGCGCTGACCAGCGTTCCAGATTTCTAATCCCTTAGGGGAGGCCGGAGGGAGAGGAGGAACGCTGGACCTACAAGAGGGCCGTCGAGAAGTCCCTGAGTGCAGGAGGGGTGACAGAGACTGCGAAAACAAAATCTGAACATGACTGAGCCCCTAGTTGGGATTGGAAACCTTACAGGCATTATTTATTCATCCTCACAGGGGTTCTGTGCGTCATTATCCCCATTTCACAGGTGACAAAACTGAGGTTTAAAGGTGCAGCGTCTCGCCTGAGATGTCAAAGTGGGTCAGCGTGATATCAATGAAGGGTTGGTCAGGCAAAGGAAGAACTGTCCAGCTGTTCTAACCTGGAAAGGACTAGGTGTGTTAATCCTAGCTAGGCCTCGGGAGCTTACAGAACCCCTGGAGAAACCCAGGAAGTAACAGTAAGGGGCGGGGGGAGGGGAGGGGCCTGCCCCACACCTGCAGTCCGGCTTGCCCCTGCCTCCGCCTCCAGGACTCCAGGACCGCTGCCCAAAGGTGAGGATTTACAGGACGGGTCTGGCCTCCTCCAAAGCCCCCCAACTGGAAACAATTGTTACCGAAATACCGAAGCTACTGCCAAGAAGGTCACACCTACCCAAACCGGTCCTGGCAAAAATAAACACACAAACAAACAAACAAGCAAATAAATAAATAGGGCTTCTAGGCTTCTCTTTCCCTCCTTCCCTCCGTCTCACGCACGTGCATCTCGCCGGATAAACCGCAACCACCTCTGTGAACCACGCGGAGAAGGCAGGGGGTTCTCCAGTCCCCGTCCCCAACCCCTGCAGTCACACGGGGAAGAGCAGGGGAGGCGGGGACAGTGCTGGAGTCTAACAGACAAGGTCCGGAGGAACCGGAAAACGGCTCAGGCCCGCCCGGTAACGAAAGCTGTGCTGCACCCCCCGACCGCCCTTCCGGCCGGAGGAGGAGGGCACAAGGGCTGTCTGTCACGGACTAGTGAAAAGGGGTGAAGGGTTAGTTCCATCAACACTGAAATCGAGTAACAGTAGAACTCCTTGTCACCAGGAAAGTTGGTCTGTACTCAGATTAGCCGAAAAGAGTGTATGGATCATAACGATTCACTGATGTATGTGCCAACAGCTAGCCAAGCATGAAGAACATGACCTGGCCAAGGGTTGGGGGGCGAGGGGTGGGGGAGGAGTGGGGGAGAGCTGAGGAGGAGGAGCAAAGCGCACCTGGGCCTGGCCGAGGGCTGGAGAAGTTACATGACGGGTCTGGTAAGGGGCCCTGACGTTAGCCATGGCCCACGGTGCCTCCCCACACATGAGCACACCCTGGAAATGACCCATGCCCTCACCCTTCGGAGACGAGAGGCTTTCGTCACAGCCCCACCCCCCCCCCAGCACATCAGCGGCCCGACCTGGATCGAGTCCCAGGTCTCCTGAACCCCAGTTCCTCGCCCTCTGCCACGTGGAGCCCACCTATTGAGAATTACTCATGACCATCCGCCCTCAGTCCTGCGGCCTGGTGTTTCCCACACGATGCAATGACCTGCAGTGGTGGAAACCATACAAAACCTTCATAGATTTTCTTGGAGAGCAGATCTTTCTTTCACTTTCACACCACAGCCTACCATGTCTCTAGTCCTTTGGAATCCCGTCCTTGTTACAGCCAAAGACCAAAGGGCCAGAGCAAACCATCGGATGCCTGAGCCTGGGCTCTGTTTACCTTTCTTTTGTGAGGGGTGATCATGGGTTCATTGAAACGAAACCTTATAAGACAATCATGTGTCGGCTGAGCTAAACCACTGTTAGGAAATTCAGAAGCCACGGTTGAAACATGCGCAGACATTCACGCATGCTATCATTTACTCCAGAGCCTAATGATTACCACGGGGATAATCGTTCACACCAAGGAAATCGCCACCTTACCTTCGGCAACAAATACGGATTGCGCACATAGAGATGAGCCCCTGTCCCGGTTTCCAAGGACTGAGAGAGTCCCCACACATGAACTTTCGGTGCTAAAACTCAAAGCCCCAGGGAAGTGAGACACGCTGGTCACCCTGTGTGAGCACCTGCTGCGTGCTAGGCACTGTGAGGAAGCACAGAAAGGGAAACGTGGCCCTTCTTTTAAAAAAAAATCACCAGAATGCCAGTGGTATTTTTAAGGCTAATGCACCTTCCTCTTTGCGTCTCTGTGCATGTGACTTTCACCACCCAAAGGCACCCATCTGCCTTGGCAAGGAAGTGTGCAGTTCTCACAGGGGCAGAGGAGTGTGTATGGTTAGGGCTCCTCCGGCAGAAATGCAAAGAGGAAGAAAGCACATTTGGTAGTCAGCTTCTGACTACTAAAATAGAATTTTCAAGGCAGTATTTCGAAAGTCATACTTGATTAAGATATATCGTAGCTATTCCTTATGTGTCAATCAACCTATTGAAAACCAGAGCTGCCTGACGTGAACACCGACTTTTTTCTAAGCAGGGCATGGAGAGTGCGTAGGACATGACGCGGTGGCGGTGCCACCCGAAAGGCAGCAAAATCGGTAGCCTTGCCAGCCCAGCAGAGAAAGGACAATGAGGTGGGGAGCAAGCAATCCGACACAGGGGCAGTGCTTGCTACCTCTAGAACTTCAAAACGGAGAATGACATAGATAAAAAGATTCTCCAGACATCCCAAGGGTCCTGGCCACCCCCAGCATGAGACAGCCACACAGATTGGTTAGGAAGAGAAACAGCCTACACTGGCACTCCCAAACCTCCCTAAGCCCCACCCCACCCCCAACACGGAAATGGCCCAGAAGTCTCTGCATCCCTGGCGAGGAAGTTGGATGGCAACGGCACTGAGAATCCCAGCTGGCCCCCCAATGTCCAGGCGAAGTGGCAGAGCCACATGGACTGTGCAGTGGGCAGCCAGGCTGGAGACAAGAGAGAGGGCATGAAGCATGAATAAGAGAGAGACAGAGAGAGAGAGACAGAGAGAGAGAGAGAGAGACAGAGAGAGATCACGCAGCTGTCGCTTAAGCGATCATCCACCAAGGGGAATGGAATGAACAGAATTGGCTTAGACTAATCATGGCTCATTTCCTGGGCTGGACACTCAAGTCAGACCCTCCTTTCCCAGCATGCTGCCAACACCCAGACCCAGCCGGGCTTCTGCTACACGGGAGGAAGGGCTATTCCTGGGGCTAAGGAAGCATCAGTGTCTGCCACACCCCGCACCACAGCTGCCGCTACAGACACCCCATGAGAACAAGGATGCTGTGCCAACGCACTCGGCCTCATAACAGTGAACTCCAGTAGCTTCTTGAGGACTTTTGCCACCACCAGGCACCTCTCCTCTATCAGCATGGGCACCAACGTACACGACAGGCATCCTGGGCCACCACACTAAAGCCCCACACCCCTCGAGGTGCCGGAGCTCCTCCACGCATCTGACACAAATGTCTTCCTCCCGATGCTCCTGGTACTGTGACCACGTGTTAACCAGTATAACAGTACGACCAGAAACCCTGCATACCAGCAGTTTATAGGAGAGAAAACAGAGGCTGTGAGAGGTGAAGTGAATTACCCAGGATCATGCGCTAAAAAATGGGAGCACATGGGTTTGAACCCAAGCCGACCGAACTCAGGCTCCTGCTCCTGATTTCCATCCACCCTCCCTGGGCCATGGCTCATGGATGCAGGGCGCAGAAAAGCAAACCCTCCTTCTGCATTTCTCTGGGAATTGAACAACAAACACGGCATTCCCTAGGGCTTCAATGTCTCTGCAGGGTTTTTTTAAGGATTTAATTTATTTATTTTTAGAGAGGGAAGGGAGGGAGAAAGAAATAGAGAGAGAAACATCAATGTGCGGTTGCTGGGGGCCGTGGCCCACAACCCAAGCATGTGCCCTGACTGGGAATTGAACCTGCGATGCTTTGGTTCACAGCCCACGCTCAATCCACTGAGCTATACCAGCCAGGGCGTCTCTGGGTTTTAATGAGCATAACCCTCCCAATTTTTAACTTAAAGCCGGCGCGTCTCCCCTGCATCCTTCCCCGAGAGTCCTCAGACAGAGGCAACCAGGGCGAGCCTGGGACTGAGGCCGAGATGCGGGCGCCATACTGGCTCCCAGGTCAGCCCTCCCTTTTGCTATCTGGAGCTTGGTGACAGATCCAAGACAACAGTTTCCTCCTCCATCCTGTTTCTGCTTCCTTTGGGATGTGTTCTCTTCCAGGAAGCTCCTCGGCCCCTCGTGCAACCCCCCTGCCCTACCCCCATCAGCCTGAGCTGCCCAAGTGTGCTGGAATTTCCCAGAGCAGAACTCGGGCTGGCACTCCCCTTATTCTTATTGATTATTATTCCACTCGGTAGTAGTCGCTCGGATGCCTGACACTGTTGTTCTTCTAAAGCATTACAGAAGCTGCATCGTGCCCCGAAGGGGAAAAGCTGCATACAAACAACATTCTAGAAGATGCTGTTATAATTTTTCTCATCTAAACTGGAATTTTCCGAGAGGGTGTATACCCTGTCGTAAGTTGGGGGGATCTGTAACTTAAGATGCTACTAGTAACCCAGGTAATGGGTGGGCGCTCACAGACGCCTGGACTCTTAACTCGGGTCCCCTCGCCACGGTTTGCAGAAGCCCAGAGCCCTCTGCATGATTTCAGTGACACTCCAGAGCTTTCTCTGAGAGCAATTCTAGTCGGTGTCTATGTCCACACTCGACGTCACCCTCCTGACCAGCCCCCATCCAATTTCCTTCTATGAGACACCAGCTCCCAGCAGACATTTGTAAGTTTATTTAAATCCCATTAAATATCACTGATCTTTAAACACCTACAACGAATGTTACTTAAATCCACTGAATATTTGTGAGTCAAAGGATCAGATCAGACTAGAATACACCACTGTATTGGCCTCCTCGGGCTGCCATACAAAGACTGGGTAACTGATAAACGACAGAAGTTGATTCATCCCAGTGCTCGAGGCTGGAAGTCCAAGGTCAGGCTGCCGGCATGGTCGGTTTCTGGTAAGGTCTCTCTTCCCGGCTTGTAGGAGGCCACCTTTTGATGCAACCTCAGATGGCCATTCCTCTGTGCGCACAGGGAGGGGAGAGAGATCTCTCCTTCTCATAAATAATAACCTCCTTTCCCTCAAGAACTGGCCACCATTCCCGTTCACCACCAGGTGGCAGTATCGGAGACCGCTGGAACTCCCGTCCCGCAGCAAAGGCAGCAATGGGAAAACGGCAGGATGTTAAAACACAGCTGGTGAACGACAACCGGGACAACGGGCTCCCAGAACTGCAACACGCTAACCATTTTCTCATAAAGGAGAACCTCCCGGGAGTGTTCTTTTTGCCTTATAGCCAGGTATTACGTGATAACGCCACCGAGCTAAGGCCAAGGGGGGCGCGAGGCGATCACTCCACTGCCCTCGAGGGCAGACTGGGCAACCCGGTCGTAGAGGCCCATAGAATGCTGCTCTCCCTTTACAGAGAGCCTGGGGGCGGAAAGGAGGCCTGGAGTCGGGGCTGAGCGGGCCTGACGGCTACCTGCGGGGGCCCAGACAGGGTGTCCCGTGCCGTGATGACGACACCGTGCTCCCCGCACTCAGCGCCTTGGAGGTCAGCCAGCCGGCCCGCGCTCACACAGCACCACGCTTGAAACCAAAACCGGATTTCACCGGAGAAAAACAATGGAAGTACCTTTCCGGCAGACCCGAGGTCCGGAACCTGGATCTGCGCCCGCTGCTGCGGGGTGGATACACACACACACGAGCAGTGGGTTTCGGCACAGCCGTGGTCAGGGCCCCGCACGGTGCCACGTGAAACCCCTTCCCAGCAGCTCAGTCAAAGCTGTTGGTTTCCCTGGGGCTGATACCACTGGGAACACAATTCATTTAGTGCGCCAGGCCCCCGGCCGTGTCCACCTCTGCTCCCTCCGAAGTCGCCCAGACTGCAGGGACGGAGGGCTCTGGTGGGACACCTGGGAGCGGCCCCCGGGCCCCACCTGTGAGGGTGGCATTCACAGAAGGGATGGAGGCAGCACCGGGAGGAGCACCCTGGGGGTTTCCGAAGAGCCCGGACTCGAGGTCAGAGGGCCTGGGGCTCCCGTCCCAGCTCGGCCTGGTCAGCAGTGACCTTGGGCAAACAAGTCAAGGTCTCTTGGCTTCAGATTCCCGCCCCAAAATAGAGGCGATGGCGTCCTCACTGCTTAGTCACAGGAGCGCAGTGAGGAGGAAATGAGGTCGGGAACCGAGAACTGAAATCAGGACCAGGGCGCAGTTCTGCAGGCCACCCCCACCCCTCCTCCTCCTCCCCAGCCTGTCCGGCCACACCTTCCAGGGCTGAGTCTCAGCGGAATAGGGCTGTTTGCTAGGAATAGGGCTGTTTGCTAATCGGGGGGCCGGGGAGGGTGTAGTAAGCACAGTCCCTGCCCTAAAAGAACCCTCCACTTCCCGACTCCCCAGCACAGTACCCTCCGTGCATGCTCCCCACTGGACTCCGGGCGGGTTCCAAACTCCCGCGTGGTCCCCGCCACCCACCATGGGACCTGACCCCAGGCCTCGCTCCAGCCTTACCACCTGCGATGTCTCTAGGCTCGTTCGGCTCCCCCACGCCCGCACTCCTGCTGCTCTCCAACGCTCCAGGTCTGCGCCTGCCCCAAGCAAGGCCTCGCTGTTCCCTCAGCCCAGAATGTTCTTCCCCCAGGTCCTTTCACACTCGCACACTCACTCTCTTCCGAGCAAGTCAGTGCCAGAAGAGCCCTGCATTCCCTCTCCTGGACGGGCAAACAACTCCTCTCGGTTCTCAGCTTGAACATCAGCCACGTCCTATCTGACCACCCGGTCTCCCCTCCACTCAGGGACCCCGTGTCTCTCACACACGCTCCACACCCCCACCCCACCTCCGCCTTCGAGCCGGACAGGCTGCAAAGTGACTCGGATTTTAGAAAATGCCCGCAGATCCGCTTCCATCCGCCGTGTCTCTCTCTCCCCAAGCCCTCTTTCCATTGTTTCTTGCTCAGAGCCTTCCTGGGCGACCTAAGTCCTTGGGAAGGCAGCTAGCTCTTCAGAGAGCAATAGCAAGGGGCTGCCTGTGGCTCAGAAAAGGGCCCGGCTCCCCGTTCCCTCCCCAGCTCTGCCCCGGCTGGCTCCGTGAACCACATCCATGCCCAGCCTCCTTCCCCGCTGTGTCCCCCGTGGGACCGAAGGGCTCCAACTACAGGACCCCGAAAAGCTCTTCCCGTTCTGACGATTCCTGTACAATCTGAGCACAACAAACATCCGGCTCCTTTGCTTGCACCACTGCCTTGCCCCTCCATGCCCCTTGGGAGTCATGAAATCTGAGGTCACGTGGACACCTCATACAATCAAGACCCAGACGGGAAGACGGGCAAGATCTGGAAGGGAAACGGCCCTCGTTGATTCGACAATCTCAGCCTGGTATTGCTTTTCCAACCGTGGGACCAGAACTCGTTTCTCTAGCCCAGCAATTTGCTCTGCCTCCGGGTTCAATGAAACAAAAAAAAAACGTTCCGCAGGCCAACGGAGCTAGGGAAGAATTTGGATTCCAGACAGATCTGCACACACACGGCTCCATGCGAAAGAGTTCCCTATTGTTTTTGGAAGCCCTAAGAACATTAAGCATATGCTCAACTTTTTCTTAATAGTCTCGTGAAAATGAGTCAGTTTATGGTGTGTTCTGAGCGGAGTTTTACATTCCTGTGGGCTTGTAGCTCTTGAAATTGGTTAAGAGCTACTACCTCCAGAGGAGTTGGGTAACAACAACAACAACAAAAAAAACACCCCTCTGATGCTGACGCAGATTTCTTCGAACCAGAAGCCGGGGCTCAGGGTCCTGAGGTGGTCGCACCCTGACTCAGCGCAGTGAAGGCAGGTACACCTGACTTCCCCAGCACAGAGCTGAGCACTTCTCCCCACGTCTCCCGCCTCATCAACGCTCTCTCCCCGCCAGGAGCCACGCCTGCATAACCAGCCCATCCGAAAGTACTGGCCTCGAACGAAACCATTAATTCGCTGCAGACCGTGTCGTACACAGCACAGTTCCACAGAAACGCTCATCACTGCTGCATTCGGCATCTCGGGCACAACCTGAAGGCTGAGGCTGGAATCGGCTCCAAGCTCCTTCACCCCTCAGCCCTCCCTTACCTTAGCCCTCCTTCCATTGTTTCCTACTCAAAGCCTTCCTTGGAGATCTGCAAAGGCAACTTTACAGAGAGCAATAGCACGGGGGCTGCCTGTGGCTCCGAAGAGAGTCTGGCTCCCTCAGGTGCTCAAGTTCACTGCTGAGCTGGGGGGACTTGAACAGGGGGGAGTGGAATACTGGGGCTATTTGCACATTCATCCTCTCTCTCTCTCTCTCTCTCTCTCTCTCTCTCTCTCTGCCCCCCTTTCCTAGTCTCTCTAATGCGAACTCCAGTGCCTCCTACAGGTTATCTCAGGGCTCACAAGGTACATGTCCCAGGACAGAATACCAGGCAGAAGTTGTATCACCTTTCATGACCTGGCCCTGGACGCCGTGAGGAGTCCGTTCTGCCACAGTCTGTTGGTCAAGGCAGTCTCTCAAAGGTCCAGCGCGGTTCGAGGGAAGGAAACCCAGACCTCACCTCTGGATGGAGGAACGCCAGGCCCCCCTCGCAGGAAGAACACGAGGGATGAGACAGGCATTGGTGTCGCCATCTTTGAAGACTACAACCTGCACCCCCCCCCCATCCCCGTCAGGTAGACACCAGTGCCCCCACATGAATGACGGGAATAAACCTGGAAGAAGTACCTCATCCCGGGGCCACGTGGTGAACCAGGGACAGGGACAGGGACCCAGGTTAGGGGAGGGGGGCCTGGAGGGTGGTAGGCTCGGGGGTTAGGGGCGAGAAGTCCCCTGAGCCGCTGCAAAGGGAAGGACAGGACAGGCTGTTCCGGGAGGCAGGGGCCCCGGCTCAGGTGCCAGCTGGACAGTGAGGTCCAGGGCGACGAGAACGACCTTGCCCATCTTTGCACCCCGGCAGAGCGCAGCCCTGGGAGGACAGAGCGCTGAGGCGGAGAAAGCTCAGGCACGAGAATTTGTTCTGAAGCTGCGGGGTTTTAGTCAAGACAGAGCCCTCGCCACACGTCATAATTATTGTGTTATAACAGACTCTTTTTTTAAAAAAAGATTGTATTTATTTATTTTTAGAGAGAGGGGAAGGGAGGGAGAAAGAGAGGGAGAGAAACATCAACGTGGTTGCCCCTCGTGCACCCCAGGCGTGTGCCACCAGACACGCTTTGGTTCGCAAGCTGGCGTTCAGTCCACTGAGCCACACCAGCCAGGGCTGCGACAGGCTCTTGGTAACACAGTTTTCATTGCTGCGAATGGTCCAGCGCGCGGACTTGTCAGAACCAATTTACTGGTGGTAAGGGACACGGTCCCCTGTATTTACACAGAGAGGGGAGCGCTTGGTGAATTAGGGCTCTTTTTCATTTTCGAGCCTTCCTTGAGGGTACATTTGCAGAAGAGAAATCATTGCTCCAGAGAGTAAAAATAATTTAAAGTCTTCGGTACATATTGCCAAGTTCCTTTCCAGTGTTTCATTTTTATGTATGAGCTGGTTTCACCATTAGGTTTTGACCTGTTACTCCTTATAAATTGTGGGCCGCCTGAGGACAGAAGCTGTGTGTTTCCGTCCTGTAATCTCGTTCCCTGGGACAGGGCCTGACTGCAGGGCACATGTCACTACATATTTATTGAACGGATAAAAGTGGTTGTGCCTGTTCACATCCCCATCAGCGTGCGAATGCCTATTTCATTACATCCTCCTTATAACTGAATGTACCGAGACCAGGGAGAGGGGGAGTGGCGGATCTAGAGGACGAATGCCTAAACACGTCTTTCATGGTCTTTTCTAGAACTTTCTGGGCTATTTCAAAACCTAAAAACGCTGACAGAACCCAAGTTCCTGACTTCTCATTCAATACGCGTCCTTCCTAACTTGTCTGCACTCTTGGCCAAAGTCCACATGTAGTAGAGGCAGTCTTTGACTAATAACAGAAAGCAATGAGCTTTCTGCAAAATGTTTATATCAGTCGGTCTCCACTGCTGTGCAACAAACCACCTCAACACTTAGAAAAGCAGCCCATCCCTTGTTTACAGCTCTGCGAGCCCATAATGTTTAGTCTGGGCTCAGCGGGGCAGTGCGGCTGGTCTGGACCCGAGCTTCCTCGTGTTACCCCGGCAGCCCCTGGCTCAGCTGGAGGCTGGCTGATGGTGGGTGGCTGGTCTCACCCCCACCCCAGACCCTGCAGTCTGGCCCACCCCTGCTTCCCCCTGGAAAGGCCCGGGGAAACAGGGAGTGCAACCTCCGCCCGGAGCCAGCACGCCACTGCCCCACCACCTTCCATCGGCCGAACCAGGGCCCACGCCCAGATTCCAGGGCCCAGGCAACAGGGCTCTGCATCTCTTAGGCCAAGGAGCGGCAAAGCCCCATTGCACGGGACGTGGGTGCAGGAGAGGAAGGAACGAAGAGTTTAGCCATTTTGTAATGACTGTTTCCCTGAATGGTGAAGAGAATCAGTCTACTGGGTGGGTGGACCTCATTATGTTTAATTGGAACTTGAAGATTATTTACCCCCAGCAATCCGCATAGTGTGTCAGAGATGTATAATATGTCAAGGGTTACCCTGGCTGACATTTTGTGTGACCGGCACTTCGGGCACGTTGGGCAAGGGCTCCCACCCCCAATCTGCAGTGGGAAGATGAGCCCCAAGGAAGCTTCCCTGACAGAGAAGCTGGTAGGTCCAAGCATCCCCTAAGCCTCCCCTGCTGTGTGTGGTCAGCACGGAGAACGGAGAACGCTGCTCCTCTCCTCGCTTTCAGGGAGGAGGAGCCACAACCCATTCACTCCTAAACCGCGCTGTGCGGCTCAGAAAGACGCTGCAAGGGCTGGGGAGGGGCGAAGCGAGAGCAGAGGCTGCGCCCCATGGGTTTTCCCCTGCCCTGGTTCAGGGCTGTCTCACCTGCTCCGAGCCAGGCTCTGGGGCAGCACCCACAGCCTGGGTGTGTGCCACGGGCCCACGGACCCTCCGGCCGGCTCAGCTGTGCTCACGACCCCTGGAGATCTCTGAGGAGGGGCTTCAGGAGGCAGCGCCACACCCCACAAACCCTGCTTGCTTGACATCCCCCTAACGGAACGCCAAGCCATTCCTTTCACAGCGAGGAATGTGTGAAAGCACGTTAATTAGTATTGTAACAATTACATGGCACAGTGTAGAATTATGGGATTCTATATAATATCTATGCCCGTTTAATGGGAGACCAAGCCATTCCTTCACAGTAAGAAATCTGTGTGAAAATATAAACCACCAGGACTTGAATTATTGTTAATTTGTTATAATTAGTATAATAAATATGCTTAATTTTTACTTATAATTAAATATGATAATTAGCATAGTAATGCCAATTACGTAGCACATTATGGAATTATGTATTTCTGTATGTAAGAATTATATATTCCTTTAGTGGGATATTGTTGATGAGCTATTCTTTTAAAAGGGACCAAGTCGTTTCTTTCACAGTGAGAAATCTCTTTTAAAATATAACCACCAGAATTTTAATTATTGTTACTTTATTTGAACTATAATGCTAATCATATAATTCATAATATTATGTTGCCTAATTATGAGACATCATAATTTTGATACAATAATTTAATAATAATTAACTTTTTAATGGGTAGAATATACGAAGCACTGGATATCAGTCAAGGACAGACAGTGACCCCTTACAGATGGGAAACAATGAGGTGAGCCCCACAATTGCCCCAGGATATTGACGTGGCCATGTGAAGTGTTCTGTGCTTGATTAGTGATGTCTGGCCTGGGTTGGGGATGGGTGCGGGGGGAGGACCACAACAGCCCTTAGCCACGTATTGCCCGGTCCTGCATGACTGTTAATACCTTAGCCCTTTCCGCACTCCCTTCTCCCACCTCTTCCAGACTCCGACTTTCAAGACCCCTCCCTGTATCTTAATCGTTAGGGAGATAAAGTGGTGACTTAATCTTGGACAATGTGCAACAGATTTTATAGACGCTGTGTCCTTTGCTCTTCAGAAGTATCTGGCACGTCAGTTAACATATCTTCAACTTTAGGAAACAGAATCCCCAACTCAAAACAGCCTCCAGGGGTGTCTGACCTTCTGGTGTCTCAGTGCCACACTAGAAGAAGAGTTGTCTTGGGCCACACATTAAATACATTGCCAACACATAACCACAACAAACTCTCATGTTTTAAGTAAATGTATGATTTTGCATCGGGCTGCATGCACAGCCGTCCCGGGCTGCGTGTGCCCCGCGGGCTGCAGGTCGGACCCCCGGGGCTTGCTTTCTCAGAGACGAAGACTTCTGGAAGTCAGGCCCCTCCACAGTCCGACCGCTTCAGCGAGGACTAGAACGTCCCCATCTTTCTTTCCTGTCACCCTCGGCTGGTCATCCTTGTACCTCACAGTCCAAGCTGGCTGCCATGTGTCCAGACACTGCACAGGGACACACACTGTTCCTCCCCAAAATCCACCAATCCCGAGGCCTCTTCTAGACCCTGGGGACCACAAGAAGTGGAGAACCCCTGCCAACCTCCGCCAGACGCCAGAGCCGGTGCTGGTTTCTGTTCCAAGCAGAGTTTCAGATGATCCCGCCACGGCCACGGTCACGGCTAACGACCGAGGTAGTCTGCTGACTCATTCCCAGCGGGGAACCGAAAGTACTCATTACTGTCCCCGGTCTGACTTCTCCTGAAGGGGAAGTTTAAATTTAGCGTCGACCTGCAGGTAGGTCTCCTCTGTGACTTTGGAGCAAATCCATGAAGCATCGCAGAGAAAACACTAATCATTCCACATAGTTTGGAGATAAGCTAATGATCATTATTGCTGTTGGAAAATTACAGAACATAGCTAATTACGGGGCCCGAGGAACGCATACCTTGTTTGTGAATGGGACCGAGAGCCCAGAATGGTGGGCCGGGCTTCCAGCTGGCTGCCCAGGGCACGGAAGACACAGCCCACCTTGTTCGAGTTGGCGGTTTGTTCCGATGACGACAAAGGAGCGTTCTTGGGCCCCGACACAGCATAAAACTGAGCAAAAAGAAACATGGAACACAAATTAAATAACCGGATGCCTACAAGGATCCAGGCGCAGCAGCCCGCACTTAAAAGATGCGCAGGGGATACAGCGCGTGGTCAAGAACACAGGCTCTGGTCCGCTCCGGCTGGCCTGTAAGCTGTGTGGTCTCGGCCTGCATGTTTAACTTCCACACGCCTTACTTTCCTCACCCGTGGGGAAGAGTGGTAACAACAGTATGTTTATGACAGAGTACATACAGCCTGGGAACTGTCTGCAGCCCACAGCAAGTGCTAGATACTATTATTTCATCTGATTATCGCCTTTATTTGACTGCTTCTAACACTCCATCGGAGGGATGGAACTGGCGACCTGCAGGCACTGCCCTCTGGAGCTACTACAGGGTCGGCAGAGGATGTGGGAAGAACTCGGTGGCTGCAAAGACCAGTCCCCCGCAAGCAGACAGAGGCCAAGCGAGTAAGTGATTTAGCAGGCCACCCAGAGCAGAAGGCCTTGTCAAGGCAGAAGCAAAGACTGGAATTACATAGCCTCAAGCCACAGCACGCCTGGAGCCACTGGAAGCTGCAGGGGGCCGGGCAGGTGCCTCCCCCGGGGCCTTCTGAGGGAGCAAGACCCTGCCGACACCTTGATTTCACACTCCCAGCCTCCGGAGCGGTGGGAATAACTCTTGTTGTTTTAAGCCACCGTGTTTGGGGTAACTTGTTACAAAATCCTTAGGGAAGTAATACAGGGCTTAATAAATGCACACTACTCCTATCATCTGTTGCTCTTCTTTACCACCCTCCCCACCCCCCCCCCGAACTGAAAGCTGTCAAAGGAGGGCAGGCTTCCACGGGGTGCCCAGGCTGCGCCCCAAGGAAAAGGCCGTCTGGAGGAACGGAGGCCCCGCTCCTGCCGGGCTGCGGCCCCTCCCTCCTGCTGCGGGGGGCCCCCTCTGTCGCTGGGGGTCTTTGGGCCAGGGCCTGGGAGGCCGGCAGCACACTCGCACTGAGCCCAGAGATCCCACGCCGCGGCATGAAGGGAATAATTGTCAGCGAGATCCCAGATTGTTTTGTCACATACACTTTGCAATATGACAAGTAGGCGTCCAAAATATGCTCCAGGAGGGGGAGCAAGACATTTTCCAAGAGCCTACTTGGCAGCCAGAGGCCCTCTGCCGAATCCAGTGCCAGTCTGGTTCTTGGCTTCCCTCTTCCTGCCATGTGATGCTGTGTCACTCAGGGCGGGGCGCGCCAACTGAGAGCCACCGGGGGGGGAGCCAAGCCTGCTTCCCGCGGGGCGGGGGCAGCGGTGGTGGGGGTGGGGGAGCATCGGCTTGACTATATTGGCTGCTTCAGGATGTTTCCGGATGACGTCATAATAACAGCTCTCTTCCTCTCATCATAAAAGTAACAACAATCAAGAGTATGAGGTGCACCCCCTGCGTGCGACGTTCGTGTGCAACCCGTTTTTTAATCTCCACCATAATTGTAGGAGGTGGGGATTGTTATAATCATCTCTCTGCCACAGAGAAGCAAATGGAGGAAGGAGGAAGTCAAACCCTGTGCCGGAGATCCCATCTCCAGGAAGCGGTAGAGGCACCGGCCCCTTCTCACCAGCCCGGCTGGAAAGCCGGGACCGGGGGTGCACCGCAGCCTCGTCACCTACCCCCCCCCCCCCCCCGCCGTCCTGCACTTGGCTGCACGAAGGACCAGAGCGCCCTCCCTCCCACAGAGCGTGCTCCCCTGCATGCGGGGCGCACGCCCTTGGACTGGCTATTCCAGACAGGACGTGTGTGGGTAGGACTGTTAAAATGTGGGAAATGTACGTGGCTAGCGGGATCATTAAGTCACGGCAGACTGCGTTTTCTCCTGCTCCAACCTCTTTCCCCAGAGCCTGGCAAGCACAGATGCTCAAGTCAGAGAAAGCCTTGTGTCGTGTAACTCAGGGAGCTGCTGCGCTGACATTACGGAGGGAGACTGACAGGCCTTCAACAGAGCACGGTGCAAAAGGAACGTTAGCAGTAGGTTAATATTTGCTGTTTAAAAAGCCTCATTGTGGCCACACCCATCTATAATCCTACCAACAGTTCACCGCGGCATTATTTACAACAGCCGGGATTTGGAAGCAACCCAGGTGTCAGTGAGAAGCAATGAATAAAGAAAATGTGGCATGTGTACAATGGAATATGACTCAGCCATAAAAAAAGAGTGAATCTTCCCATTCGTGACCACATCGGTACCCAGAGGGTATTTATGCCAAGTGAAATCAGTCAGAGAAAGAGGGACGCCACATGATTTCACTTATAGGTGGACTCTAAAAAAGACAATACAGCAACAGGAACGAACTCATAGACACAGAGAACAAAGAATCGGTGGGAGTGGGTGAAAAGGGTGAAGGGATGAAGAAGTGCAGGTAGCCTGTTATAAAAATAGTCCCAGGGATGTAAAGTACAGCATAGAAAATACAGTCACTAATACTGTAATAACTGTGTGTGGTGCCAAGGGGTACTACACTTATCAGGGGGAATCCCTTCGTAAGGTGTATAAGTGTCTGATCACTATGTTGTATGCCTGAAACTAATTAATTTTGTATGTCAACTGTATTGGAAAATAAGTTTTAAAGCTATTTTTTAAAGATTATTTATTTATTTATTTTTAGAGAGGGAAGGGAGGGAGAAAGAGAGAGAGAGAGAAACATCAATGTGCGGTTGCTGGGGGTCATGGCCTGCAACCCAGGCATGTGCCCTGACTGGGAATCGAACCTGCGACACTTTGGTTTGCAGCCTATGCTCAATCCACTGAGCTACACCAGCCAGGATTTAAAGCTATTTTTTAAAGGGTTCATTGAAGCCAGATAATTCCAAGGGCCTCTTCCCTTCTCCTTTCTACCTATAAGATCTTGCTACGGACTGTCCACCCCACAGTCACCCCTCCGTCCTTCCTTCCTACCCAGCTCAGGCTTCATCCTGCCGCAGCTGCATCTGACTGAAAAGCAGTGGGCCTCACTCTCAGCTCCGGGGACCGGCTTGCTTGGCCCAAGGGGAACCCTGTCCTCTCTGCCAGCGACTGCTTTAGGAAGGGTCGTCCCCCAATTCTAGCCAAGGAAACATGAGAGGAAGTCTTCTGGGGTGAGTGGCAGCCTGACGGCCTCTGGGAGAAATGTCTTTGTGTCTAAGACAGAGCCTCAGAAAGAAATGGACCCCTTCTTCCTCCAAGTCTTGTCACGTATGGACTGATGCTCAGAACTGCTGCCCCCATCTTGCCCCCGGCCCCAGAAAGGAGCCCGCTGTTGATGGCAGAGCAGAGAGATAGAATCAGCCCCTAAATGCCATTGTTGAATGGGTGATTCAGCCACTGTGGATCCGCCCGGCTCCTGGAATTCCTGATGTGTGAGATAATAAATTCCCTATTGTTTAACCAGCTTGAGTCAGGGTTTTTGTTTCTGCCACCAAAAGCATCCTGACTAATATGGGATTCAAAGCAGACTCTCCTCCCCCTCCTCCCCCACCCTGCAGCTGAACTAAATGCCACTGAGAGTCGCCAGCCACCCATTCCAGGGGGCAGCGCACAGAGGAGGCAGGACCTGGCGGGGCGGGCAGGTGATGGAATACGAGAGGGGTCTGGGATGAAGGCTCCATATCCATGGGCAGGCGGAATACACGAGAGCATCACCCCTGAATCTCCACCATCGTCCTTATTCTGAATGTGCTGGACCACAGTGTTTGAACCTGAAAGAACTGACGGAACATTTTCCATAGTCCCATATGGCGTTTCCCTGGGCGACAGTACGCCATTCTTTTGAAGGTCGTATCACCATTTCTTCCGTGAAATTCAGTATACGGCTGGGTTTTCGGATTGTTGGCCCCAATACAGTCTTAAAAGGCCCAGCAATCCCACTCCTCTGTTTTGTGGATGGGGATCTAAAGTCTGGGGAAAGAAAGCAATTCCCCTAAGCAGTGTAGAGCAAGCATGTGGAAGAGCCAAGACTGAAATACAAGTCCCCTACCTCCCAAGCCAGGGGTCCCCCCAGTGCGCCACTTATGACCCATAAGTATATACCGAGAAAATATCTGTGGATTTTATTAGCCAGGACAGCTTTTGATGGTCAAATCAACTTAGGAAGTGCTGCATTAAGTAAGTCATGTTAAAGGTTTTTCTAAACTGGAGGAACTTTTCATCGTTTTTGGTTCTGTTTTCTATGCTTATTTGTTTGTTTGCCAGGGACGCTCCGTGAATGTCTAAAGCTGCAGTGCAGTACATGCTCTTTCTCAAATCTGTTGGGCCGTAGAACCTTTCTTTCTCCCAGAGCATCTCTAGGAACTGTATTCTGCAAATTCCATTTTAACGAATGCACCACATGGACCTGCCCCCAGAGGAAGGGAATTAGGTCAAACACAAAGAGAAGCAGAAACAGATGGGGTAAGGGAGAGTGGATACATGAATAAATGGATGGATGGATGGATGGTGCATGGATGGATTGAAGGATGGGTGGATGGATGAATGGAATGATGGATGGATAGATAGATGGAATGAATGATGGATGGATGGATGGATGGATGGTTGGACAGATGGACGGATGGAGAAGGGCAACATAATCTGAGTCTCTGACCTAAAGCAGGCTTGTTACATGAACCAATACATGTTTTTCTCTTAGGCTGGTTTGAACAGGATGTTAGTCAAGTTTTTGTTGTCATTATTATTGCTGTTATAACAATGCATAACAAACAGTCCTCAGATTTCAGTAACTTACCACAATTCACGTTCACATGACACTCTGGGATCAGCCAGGCCAGGACCCCGGACTTCCGATCACACTCAGGTCTTCCTTTGCCTTCATTCCCAGGCTGATGGGACTAAGGCTCCCTGGTGTGCGCTTTCCTCGCGGTGGTAAGAGGAAGTCCAGTCCTGCCCTTTCCTTCATGTGAGGACACAGGGAGGAAGAGGACATTATGACCCAGGAAGAGGGTCCTCACCAGACATCGAACCTGCTGGCACCTTGATCTTAGATTCCCCAGCCCCCAAAACTGTGAGATATAAATGTATGCTGTTGCGTTGTTGAAGCTCCCCACTCCATGGTATTTCATCAGAGCAACCCAAACTGACAAAGCCACGCTCTGCACTATCATGCCTCTCGAACGAGGTAAGTATGTAATGTCCAACACACAGCAGATTCTTGGGAAGTACGCATTTCCCGTCCTCCACCTTGACGAGGACTGCTGGAGACGGTAAGGCTTAGACTCTCGGGAGTGTGCCTTGCGGGTTTTGTGTGTGTCCTCGGCGACACCGAAGTACCGGCGGCGAGTGTGGGCTGACTCTGCCTCCCACTACCTTTGGGACCTTCGACAGATCGTCAGGCTCCCCCACCTGCGGGATGGGGCTGAAAATATTTGCCCCTGATAATTTCACAGAAGCACTGTGAGGTCTAGAATGATAACAAGTGTAAAAGTCCCTTGACATGTCCGGTCCTCTGCAAATTTGCTAGAAAGGCTGTATTTGTTCCTTAAGCCAATGAGGCTGATCTGTGAAGGCGACAAGCTGGACCTTGCCCTGCAGGTGAGAGCCGGCCCTTCCAACGCATTCTCCTCCTCGCATACCGAGCCGCAGGCTGAGTCTAACGACGCCGGTTCTGCTCCAAGTCTGCTTGGAATGTTTCTTTGGAAATTACCTCTACAGCTGCTTTACAAGCCAAAGGAGCGAATCAGTTTTACTACCTCCCAGGCCTCCATTTGATTCGGGGAGCCCAAAAGAGTGTTTCTGAGCATTATTCCCATCTTATTCCTAAGAGGAAGTTCTGGGTGACTTAGGCCTATTAAAAAATTGAAATCCACCTGCAGAGGGGGAGGGTCTGCCTCCGGGAGATGACCCAGGGGACTTGCCGTGGGACCTGAGAGCAGAATCGTTAGTTCACAGTCACGTTTCACGCTCATCAGACCACCATGGCCTGCAGTACCAGCCAGGCCTGTGAGCTGGGGCTTAGCCTGTCAAAGTACCAGGAAACCCACCCCTGGCATCTTCTCTGGACTGGGAGACGAAGCACTGCGAGAAATGAACATTGGTCGTTGAAGCCGCCAGTCTACGGCTGCCCTTAGCAGCCCGGTTACCTAAATCACTCCCTTCCTCCCTTCAGGGCACGCCTTCCTTCAAAAAGCCTTCCCTAAGCACATGCCCAGCAGAGACGAAGATGTAAAAAGAGACAAGGGAGGGGGTGTCCCGCAAGAGCGTTCACACTCGTATAAGAAAAGCACACAGGTCAACACGCAGGCGCAAGCAGGGTGTGATGTGCGCTCTGAGGGCAGCCCACGGCTGCTGGGAGAGCCAGAGACCTGGGCAGAAGGCACCCAGGTACTCAGGCCACAAGAGGGGAAACCACATGGTGTTCAAACAGCAGCACCCCTGGGGAGCTGTGCATCCCTGAGGTGGCCCAGGGGTGGAGCTGACCCAAGACCAGTGGGCTGAGCCCACCGTGTAGGCCTTGAACTCCACGTTACACCTCCTGACAACAGTTCAGACTCAGAGGGAGGAGAGGCGGGCTCTTGCCAACATTTTTAAACCTCTGACTTCCCCTCGAAGAGACAGGCAAAATGCACGTGCATTTCTCTAGGAAGCGATCTGCCAGGTTGAGGAGCACCCTGCCCTGCTGGGCT
This sequence comes from Phyllostomus hastatus, assembly GCF_019186645.2. NCBI lineage: Eukaryota > Metazoa > Chordata > Mammalia > Chiroptera > Phyllostomidae > Phyllostomus > Phyllostomus hastatus. The sequence goes on along the minus strand of NW_025334017.1, from coordinate 43,283,572 downwards.
GGGGTCTGCTCAGCCTCTGTGGCTGTCGTTGCCCTTACAGCCGCCCGCTGTCCTCGTCCTGGTGCCTTCCTGGCTCTGTTGGTACTGCCTTGCTCCTTAGCTGGTTGATACCATTCACTCTGCCTACTCCAGAAATTCTTAAATCTGGATCCACAGTCTCCTTAAAGGATTCAAGAATTCCAGAGGATCCATGAACTTGAAAGGGAACAAAATTTACTTCTTTTTTGACTATCCTCCGACTGAAATTTGCTCCTTCCTTCAGTCATCGGTGTAGGCAACAAACGGCAGCAGCGTCAGCGGTCCCTGCCCCTGCGGCCGCGTCACCAACAGGAACAACTGCTGTTTCCATCTCATAGGAGGGTCGCTGCAGAGGGTCACGATGTGAGCGCATTCACTGCTGCTTGGGAATTGCGGTACATGTTAGCCTGCCACTGGGTATTATTGTCTAACACTTCAAAAAGCACGTACCTTGCACACATCCTAAATGTTTGTTTTACATTTGATCATCCTACTCAATAGAAATTGTTCCATTTATAATCCTGAATATTTCATTTTATGTACTTAATCCAATACTCCAAGAAGGGGTCAATCACACACACACACACACACACACAAATCTTAATAATTCCCTACTTAGGCACTGTTCCATGTGCTTATAAACACAAATTAGCACATACCATTTTTGTGCACACTGACATAATTAATGATGTGGCTTTTACAGCATAGAAAGAGTAAGTGAACTACTGAATACCACACAGTAACAGCAGCGTGGGGGCAGAGGGGCATCTGAACAGCCTGGGTCCTGAGGCCATGGCCTCAAGCACCTGGCTGTCCTCCATCCAGAAGAGACTGGGAGGTGCTGCGGGGCCAGAATCCCAGGGCATCCATTTGGCTCTGGGGGTGATGAGAAACCACACGAGGGTGTTCGGCAGAAAAGGAAATAGAGGACTTCTGGTCAAGAGGGAGGTGTGGGTGGACACACTTTGCCTCCTTGTGCAACCACAACAAGAATTATCACTAAATCTCAAAACAAATAACACCAAAAGCCATCAGAAAAATGAACTGTATGGAAGTCCAACAACCAAGGATTGAAAGATGCTGCATTCATCCACACAAGTAGGAGGGGCAAAGGCTTGGAGACGGGCAGCGAGGCGAGGAGACGCAGGGGGCATGGAGAGGGTGTGGGCAGTCCCACCTTCACAGGTGGTGGATAGAAATCAGGAAGGATACCTTGGGTGCGGGCAATCCCAGCCCCGGGCCAGACTGCAGAGCCCGGGGTTCTAGCACCAGGAAGATAAATCCTCATAACTTCTGGCTGTAAGAACAAGTGGGGGTTGGGGCAGTGAAAGAAATGGCCAGATTTTCAGGAAACTCTGCTTAAAAGACCCACATGGCCTTAGAATGTGTGCAAACCCACCCACTCTGGGATTCAGCACCAGAGCAACAGCCGGGAGGTCTCCGGTCACTTATAGGGAATGGGTGAAGTGTGACTAGAAATGGGGCAAGTGCCAGGCAAACCCCCAGAAGCCAGGCAGAGGCACAGTCCCCTCCCCGAGCCCTCCCTGACACAGAGCCACAAAGCAGTGAGGCAGGTCGCCCCACCCTGGTGAATACCAAAGGCTCTGCCCCCCACAATTAACAGGTGCCTTTTCTGTAACAGACCACACTACTAAAACAGGGAGTCAAAGAAGCTCTACCTAATGCACAGAAACAAACACAGGGAGGCTGCCAAATTGAGGAGACAAAGAAATATGGCCCAAATGAAAGAATAGAACAAAACCACAGGAAAAGAACTAAATGAAATGGAGATAACCAACCTATCAGGTGCAGAGTTTAAAACACTAGTGGTCAGGATACTCAAAGAACTTACTGAGTGTGGCAAAAATGTAACGGAAGAAATGAAGTTTACACTGAGTGAAATAAAAGTCTATAGGGAACCAACAGTGAAGGGAAGGAAGCTGGGATTCAAATAAAGATTTGGAACATAAGGAAGAAATACACATTCAACCAGAACAGAAATAAGAAACAAGAATTCAGAAAATATGAGGATAGTATAAGAAGACTCTGGGGCATCTCCAAATGTGCTAACATCCAAATCATAGGGATGCCAGAAGGAGAAGAGGAAGAGCAAGAAATTGAAAACTTATTTGAAAAAAACAGTGAAAGAAAACTTTCCCAATTTGACAAAGGAAATGGACATCCAAGTCCAGGAAGCACAGAGAGTCCCAAACAAGTTGAACCCCAAGAGGACCACACCAAGACATATCATAGTTAAAATGCCAAAGGTAAAGAGAGAATCTTAAAAGTAGCAAGAGAAAAGCAGAGAGCTCCCTACAAAGGAGTTCCCATAAGATATCAGCTCATCTCTCAAAAGAAACTTTGAAGGCAAGAAGGTTCTAGCAAGAAGTATTCAAAGTGATGAAAAGCAAGGACCTGCAGCACAGGTAGCAAACACAAATCCCGCAGGCCATATCTGGCCCTCCACCTTGTTTTATCCAGCCCAGCACCTTGTTTCTCCCAGTGGCAGTACCAAGATCCTTGCCCCTAGTTAAGGAGTAGATACATTTATACAGTCCTAAAATTACATTCGTCCCTTTGAAGGCAACCGTGAGGCTGATGTGGCCCCCCGTGAAAATGAGTTTGGCACCCCTGACCTACAGCCTACATTGCTCTATCCAGCAAAGCCATCATTTAGAATGAAAGGACAGATAAAGGCTGCCCAGGCCAGGTAAAGCTAAACAAGTTCATCATCACCAAGCCGTTATTACATGAAATGTTAAAGGAACTTATTCAAGAAAGAGAAGAAGATCAAAACTGCAAACATTAAAAAGGCAACAAATCCACTATTACAACTGAATCTAAAAAAAAACAACAACAACAACAACTAAGCAAACCACCAGACCAGGAATAAAAATCATAGGTATGTAGAGAATTTGGAGGATTATCAGCTGGGAGAAGGAAGGGGAAGAGTGGGGGGAAAGGTGCAAGGATTAAGAGGCATCATTTGTAGGCACAGAGTAGACAGGGGGATGTTATGAATAGTTCAAGAAATGGAAAAGCCAAAGAACTTATATGCATGATCCATGGACATGAATTAAGAGGGGTGGGGATTGCTGGAGGGAACGGGGGTACCGGACAGAGAGGGGCAAAGGGAGAAGAATTGGGACAATTGTAATAGCATAACCAATAAAACATACTTCAAAAGAAAGAAAGGAAAGGAAACAGTCGCATTTGCTCTGGGCAAAGACAACTTCTCTGGCAACGGAGAGGAGAAGCGAAAGGCTTAAAAGAGCTAAGAGCGAGGGAGGCGGTTAGGAAGCCAGAAGGCACGGAGAAGGCCCGAGCCAGCAGCACCGTGAGCAGGGGGCGGTGCCCAGCCCCTCCGGTGTTTACACCGTGCAATCGACCTCTTTGGCACCCACGTAATGAAGTGGCTTCACCCGGGTCTGAGCCCTGAAACCCAATAAGGTTATTTTTTCGCCAACACTGCTACCTGAAACCAAGAATAGGAAAGTTATATTCCGAATCCAAGAATAATCCATGGGGGTGCTAGAGGAGTGCAGGGAGAAGGCCGATGTTTTAGAACATGTCAGTGGTTTGGGTGGTCAGAAGAGAGCCTTTGGATTTGCAACACTACAAAAGTGAGGCCCAAAGAAGGTGGCCTAGCATTGCAGGCAGGCAGGCCAAGTCTTCCTCCCGTGGGACCATCCTGGGCACTCCCTGCAGGGTGTTTCACACCCTTGTGCTCTTGGTGTTAAATGCTCCCCCACATTTGCAAATGTAACCTGGGGGAGTGCTACCAGCCTGCTGGAGAGCCACGAGACTAATGGCAGAAGTAAGCATAAGAGGCACCCCGAGGCCCACCTGGGTAAGAGCCATTCCCACGACCCTGTGGCAATGCTCTGTTATGAACAACCTAGCACCGACCACAGATTCTTCCCTGACGGTGCTCTCCTCCATGCCTCTGTGCCTTCTTCTGTGCCGTGTCTTCCTCGGACACACTCTCTTCCAGGGCTCACGTGCCTGGCCCGCTCAGGGTCCTGCGCACGGCCAGAACTCAGTGAACACTAGCCATGACGCGTACCTGCCCTGCAAAGACCGCCCAGCTTCCCCGAGGAGAAGACGACACACTTCCCAGGTCCACGCTGCTGTGTGCTCACCTCCGTTCAAATAGCGACCGAAGTGCACAACGGTCATTCGCTTCCAAACAGAACATTTCAGGTAAACACTCAAAAATACGTGTTGAACGAATAAATAGATAATATCTGAATTTCCCCAGTGGTCTGCAGCAACTCTCAACAACCCCCAGAAGAGAAGAGTGGTGGCCATTTTCCACTTTGTTGAAAAGAAGACTATAAGCTCCCCTTAGTCCCAAACTCCCATGGATTTAGTGCCTCCTCAGTGTTCATCAGTGAAAGTCAGTTAACGGTAAGTCTAAACTGTTAACTGACTTTCTCAAGGTCAAGGGTGAACAGTGAATGAGCTACACCCAGAGGTCTTCTGCCTCCTACTCTGGGGGCCTGTGAGGGCACAGCAAGAAAGGGGTGCACAAAGCAAACCTGCACGCAGACATCAGGATTTCTAAAGAGGGCCTATTAGGGCCCGATTTTCTTCACAAAAGAATTTCTGGGTGACCTGAAAAAGCATGAACTCTCCTAATAATTAATTTTGTTTTTGACTCGCAAGAATGCACCTTCTCACCCAGTTCTGCAGAAAGGCACTCACTGCATGCTGGGAACCTAGATACCCCAGGCAGTGCCGGGACAGTGGTGGGTAGCCTCCGACCCCCGGAGTTCCCTCCCTGGCCCGCGTGACCGTGTTCTCAGTTCTGCCTGCTCGGGGCACACCTGGGAGGCAACCCGGCACCAGAGACCACAGGCCATGCTTGGCTCCAAGAGGCACCTGCTCTGGACTGAGGTCGGTGCCGCACTGGGTATTTGCCTCAGTGCCTGGGTGGTCTTTAGGGCCGGTGCCAGGAGGCACATGCTGCAGCAATTTACTGGGAGACCACGGGGGCGGGTAAAGCGGCGAGGCCTGGAGGGGACTTGGAGGTGAGCGCCACACCCCCGCCCCCGCGCACGCCTCCTGCCACCCACCAGATGAAAAGGGGCTGCTGGCCCCGCCACGGTGCTTTGCCCAGAGCCTTGTTCTCGTGCAGCACGACCAGCCGCCCGTCACTCCCTTCGCCGAGCCTCTGTTTGCTCAGATGGAACAGCAGGTTGTGAAGAAGTCCGCCCGAGGGTCTGACACGAGGACAACACGGTGTCCCGTTTAAGTGCTCGTGGGGGTGAAGGGAGTGGTGGGGGGAGGGGGACGGCCTTGTGGCCCACGAGGCGAAAAGGGCGCACGATTTAGTTCCACAGCTATTTATATGGAACAGATGCACCATTCCAGAACCTTCTGGAGAAACAGATGGGAAAGAGACAGCCCCAGCGGCCACAGCCCTGACATGAGGCCTGGTTTTCCTTTTCTTTCAACTTGGAAGGACCACGACGGGGAAGGCACTGGGGTGCGAGGGGAGAATGAGCACCACGGTGCGGGGACTGAGGCCGAAGGAGCCGACCCCACGGGGCCTTCCCTCTGCGGCCCGGGGCCTGGTCCAGCTAAACTCGGAGCAGCATTCCAGGAGAACGCCTGCAGTGAGGGCCCGCTGAGTGCCGCCCCGCGCCGAACACCTCCCAGACACGGTCAGATCATCTCGGCCCTGCAGAGGAGGCGCCGTCACCCCTCGCTTGGAGACGAGGAGGCGGTCCTGCCAGCAGGCAAAGGATGAGCTTAGGGGTGGAGCCTCCGGGTGACTTCGGCGAGTTGTTAACCCGAGCCTCGGTTTCTTCATCTGTACAGTGGAAAATGGCCAGTTCTCTCCCGGGTCCGTTTACCCGGGTTTGTTTAGGAAGGTCAAAGGCAATGTACATTTCACTGCTTAGCATAGACTCTGGCACATCAATTGTGATTACTACAAAGTGACAACATCCAGACATTCGAGATAATTCTAGATATTCTAGGTACTCTAGATAATTGTAGACATTCAAGATAATGTCAATGGAGTGCCCAAAACACTGTGGATGTTACTATTTTACTCCCACCCAGCCCGGCCACACCGGAGTCCCACATTTCCAGAACGTAGCACAAGGCAAGCCCTCCCAGCATGCTGGCTGAACACACGAAATGTAGCATGGGGACTTCGAGCCGCCGGGTCTCCTCTCCATCTGTGACCTGTCGTCACCTTGTGCTGTAGCATCCTGCTGGTCACACGTGCATACCTCTCCCCGACACACACAACACACAGTCACGCTCACACCTCTCGGCATTACCATCTCGGTGATCTGGGAGTTCTGGAGAGTGCACTCCAGCCCACGACCTTTCAGCAATGGTGCAATGACTTGGCGAGGCCGTACCTGGGACAGAGCTGAGCACCGACAGGGGGCAGGAAAGCTCCCCCAGCCCCACGCCTGCATCTCCTTCACCCGACGGTGACCCGCGTGATCCGGGCCATCCAGCCAGGCTTTGCGGCCTTCCTAGCCAGAGCGGCCGCACTCCAGGAGTGGAAAGGGTAACAGAAGAACCCCAGCCGCAGCAGGAAAGTCTCCAAGCATCTCTTCGTGGACTTACGCTTTCACACGGCAGCCGCCCAAAGGCACGGGCAGACCTCGCTCCTGCGCGCCGTTTCCCTCCGAGCTCTCCCTTCCAGGGAGACGGTTGTCTTCCCCAGGACTGGGTTTGTTTCAGAAGAGCTGCTGTCAGCGCAGGGTCAGACAAAGCGGGGAAGGGGGCTCCTGGGGAGCGGGGCCCCGTGCATCCGCGACCAACAGCCGTCCCAGCTGGAGGGTGGCTCCGTCTCAGAGCCGCCTCTGTCCTGTCCGCACACACTTTCCCCAAACGGGGGCTAACCTTGTCCCTCCGAAATGGGACTGGGGCCACTTCCCTTCTTTGTATTTCCCCCTTTCAGAGAGAGATTTGCTCTCTTGCGGGCCTGGAGCTGAGAGGCCAATGTCATTGCCAGGCCGTGGAATTGTTTTCCCTCACTGCTTGAAGTCAGGGCCTTGTGTTCACACTGAGTTTTAATTCAATTAAATTCCACAACCAGGTGCTACAGGCCAGTCACAGGCCAGGCCCCTTTGCCAGGTGCTTGGGCAGCAGGGCGCGCCCCTACTTAGCCTGCATCCTCCCCAGCCCACCTGGCCCAGGGCCTCGCCCTGCTTGCGGAAGGCCCTGCCACTAACTCATGATCTTCCCACGCTCCTTCCCCAGGATCTTGGTTTCATTAAAGGCACCATTTACCCGGTTGCCTTCTCTCACATCTGGGCAATCATCCTGGGTGCCTCGGTTTCCTTCAGCCACAGGTTCAGCCATTCTACATGCTAACTGACGCAAAAATTCATCCTTCCCCATGGGGTCCTTGCTGCTACCACTCGGCTCCCTGTTATGACACCTGCCCAGATTCATGCTGAACCTCCTTACTGGACTCCTCGGTCTCTCTGCCTCCAAACACCCTCCCGCTGCCTCCAGAGCACCGGTGCCTAACACTGTCTGACAGCTTGAGCCCGCTCCCTCCACATGAATCCCTCCTCTTTACTCCTCAAGGCCCTTCGCAGACTCAGTTCAGCTCGACTCTCCTGTTGCCTCCGATTACCCCTCCGCCCCAGCCGCATGCCTACCGGACCTCCACCGCTAGGAACCCCTGGAAACTGCCCTGACACAGCATCTGACTCATTCTCTGGCATCTGCTCTCGGGTGACAGAAGTGAGCTGGGCACCCCTGCCCTGCCTCAGTGAGTCACCTTGACCACATTACCCTCACGTCAGCATCTTTGCTCAAGGTGACCACGTACCCCCTGCTGGGTTTGGGGTGGGGTTTAGTATGTCCAGGGGTGTTGGAGGGGGATAGGGGAACTCGTGGACTGGGGGCTGAGCTGCTGGAAGGAGGCTGAGCTGAGTCTCGGGGCCCAGGAGAACGTTGCTGCGCGCTGGCAGAGGGATGATCATTACCTGTGGGGGTCCTCACGGGACGGCTCCCTCTGTCCAGCTCCCACAGACCCTGACTCTGGGGTCAATGCGGCTTGCTTGGGTAGAGACTTGTTGACTTCTCAATCTCGTGTTCTCCGTCTGAATTTGCCCGGACCTTCCTCGTGTGACAGACTACTCTGCCCGCTCCCCAGCTGCTGCCACCACTGACTAGATATTGTCTACCTAATCTGGAACGAGAAGCAAAAGTGCAAATCCAGCCTTTTGCTCTCAGAAACACAAGTCCACATGGAAGGAAAAGACTCGGGTATTTAGGCAAGTTTTCTATTGGAAGAGTTTAAATACAATGACACCATGAGCTGGGCAGTGAGCATGCAGGCTAAGCTGACACAACAATAGAGGCTACAAAACACAGGGACTTAGATGAGATCCATGCCACTCCCATATGCCACTTCAAAGGTAGGAAGTCCAGCACACAGGGCAGCTTTGCCATCCTCCAAAGTAATTTCCATCTCCACTTCCAAAGTCTCCCCTCTGGGCACCACCCACTCCAGCCACAGCCAAGGCCCAGAGGACAAGACCAATCCTCACATACTCTTTTTAAGGACATACCACTTGGGATCACGTCTCATGGGCCAGAAGTAAGTTGCATGGCTTCACTTTGCTGCAAGGGAAGCTGGGAAATGTTGACCTTTTTGGCAGTCATGCATCCAGCTGAAACACTGCCACTGTGGGAGGAAGGAGAAGAGAGCTCTGGGGGCATCCGGCAATCTGGCTTCACCTCTGGGTGCAGCGCATGCTGGACAGCTCAGGCCTGGGGTGAAGAACAAGTCTCTAGTTAGCCCTGAAATGTTACCTGCTATACAAATCTGCTTCTCTACCTGGACGGCTGCTACTGCTTTCCTCAGCTGGTCCAGTCCTTCAGGGTTCAAGACCAAGTTCGCATGCCACCTCCTGTGTGAATCTTTCCATGATACCCCAGAGAGTTCATCGCAGCCTCAGCTCTGCCCCCCAGGACCTTCTCCACACCGCTGTTCTAAAGTGACAGCTGTTTATTCACCTGTCTTTCTCGTGCAGAAGACAATGAATTCTGAAGCCGTATAGTGTGTCATCTTTGTATCTTTGAGTCCCTATGCTGAGCACAATGCCTGGCACAAAATAGGCATTCAATGTATGTTTGTGTGACCTCTGCAACTATTTCTCTAGTCCCTACTATGTGCCAACCCCTGGACAAGGCCTTGTGGCTACAAAGACATGGAGGTCCCTAGGAGCGAGGGGCATTCGGCGGCCTCCCCCTGGCCTCTGTGCAGGAAACATCACTCTCTTTCATTCCTGCTTGGCAGGGCTGGACAGTCATCCTCTCATGTGCAAGCCATATCGTGGATCAGAATACACTCTGCTTTGTGGCCGAAACAATCCATTTTCCTAAAGGTTCTTACGGGACTATTGAAGGAAGCCTCCTAGCCAAAAATCTAGTTTTGAGTGAAAAAGAGAAACAGGTCACTTCATCTTTGCCATAATTGTTTCTTTCCAGCCGCCAGATTCCCCGAAGTCTGGGCCGCCAATGCTACATCATCACGTGCCTTTGTTCCCAACTTGTCACTGTGTCACAGGAACGGGCCAGACATTTCCCAGGGCTGGGGAGCTTATATTTTTATTGCCGGGCTGTTGCAATGTTTGGCACAGAGAGAAAGAAGTTATTGTGTGCCGTGATTTTACTACTACAACAATAACTAATAGGAGCTGCCTTGCATGGAGTGCTCAGATGAGCCAGACCAGCCTTCGAGTGCTGTCCTTTGAGTACATGGGGCCAACGGCTTTTCAGAACAGCCCCATGAAATGCATAATCTGATCATCCCCATCCTGCAGACAAAGAAATGGTGGTGCATGAAGATTAAGCGAGTTGCCCAAAGTTGGCCAGATTCAGAACCTGAGTCAGATCTGCATGTCTTCCAAGCCCAGGCCCACAGCCCACACGGTGCAGTGACGGCTTGAGCCAGCTCGTCCTGGCTCGAGAGAGCTGACTATATACATCGTGCCCCAACTCCACATTCAGTGACATCTTATTAGTAGTTTGGAAAGGGCCATGGTGGAAATATTTACACCGCAGGAATTGGCAGAGCACTACCAATCGAGGCTTCTTTTCTTCTAAAGACATGATAGTTAAATATTAACCAGCCTATCATTACGTGGGTGACTTCCTGACTGGGAAGAAGAAAATGAGAGAGAGGGAAGGAGGAGGGATTCCTGTTGTTCTTGAGGCTTAAGTCTATGGACTCACTTAACAGAGAAACAATTCTAAAATACAGTCAGCTCAGAAGGAGCTTAACAAGAAGTTGATAAAGAGTCTCAGCCCTGGCTGGCGTAGCTCAGTGGATTGAGCGCGGGCTGGGAACCAAAGTGTCCCAGGTTCGATTCCCAGCCAGGGTACATTCCTGGGTTGCAGGCCATAACCCCCAGCAACCGCACATTGATGTTTCTCTCTCTCTCTCTCTCTCTCTCTCTCTCTCTCTCTACCTCCCATCCTTCCCTCCCTAATAATAAAATAAATAAATAAAATCTTTAAAAAAAAAAAGAGTCTCTCTGAATTTCATCCGTTCTAACACTCTATGGCTCCACAACCTGAGGTTTCTCCCCCCGCCCTCATTGAGAGCCTACTATATGTCAGGCCCTGTTCTTACGTCTAGAGGCTGAAATCTCCATGCCAGAGTTCTGTTCTCCCAAGTGGCACTCCCAATGGGGGACTCGTGAGTCTGTGACTGGGGCTCCCAGGAGGTGTCTGGGGAGGGAGAGCGCACAGGAGGAGATCTGGGGAGGACCACCCGGGAGGCCTTCCCCGCACACAGGTTCTCCCTACCTGGGCAGCCAGTTTAGGTGGGGCTCCAGGCACACCTATGGGGTGTGGCTTCAGTGGCTGCTTGCCAGAGTCTGCGTCCGGCCCTGCCCTCTGTCACCAGCTGCACAGACAAGAAGTGGGCTGGGCTCCAAGGGCGGCAGTCCTTGTCACCTCACCACATATTCACTGGGCGATACTTTAGAAGAAAAGGAGTGGGCATCATTTTTTTTCATTGCCAGCCTTCCCTGTGTTAAATTTCTTAATATGATTTAATATGTAAGTAGCATGATTTTAATATAATAATAAATGATATTAGCAATATTGAACTTTGAACAATATACCAACTGCAGGGCTATCGAGCGAGCTACTGCGGTCCTTACTGGGGTTAACCCCTGCGAAAGCTGTGGCAAGGAAATGTTGGAACAGGCAGCAGGGGAGGCTGAAACAAAGCCCTGGCCCATGCACTTAAACACTGGTAGACAAAGCCTTCTCAGTACAGTCAAAACCAGAAGCTAATGTGCAAGACAGGCTAAGCCCCGTGGGGTTTCATCTTATGCATAATAGATTGACACTCAGCCAAAGATGGAAGGAAACTCCTGGGCAGGTTTCTGGAACTCTCTCTTTGCCCGGGCTCCTCCTCTCCAGAAATCTATCGCACACATTCTAGCCGACTCGGCATCCTCGGAGGCCAGCCTGGGTCTTCCCAGCTCAGCGAGACCGGCAGCCTCTCTGCGGATTCCCCTGCCCTGTGCCGCGTCCTGGACACTGTCTCTAGCCGGTTACCTGGCCGATCCCAGGGCTCACTTTCATTGCTTTCTGTCCCTCGGAGATCACATTCCTGTGCTGCCTAAATACAATGTCTGAAAACAGCTGTTTTATATATTTTAACTTATTTTCCAATGGTTTACAGTGAGAGGAAAATTCCTATACACATCAATCCTTTATGATTTGAAAGAAAACATCAACATATATATTGTTGAATGAATGACTGGCTATGATTGGATCATTACTCATCACTGAAGTAATCAGTGTGGCAAGGGAAATGCAAAGCTTTGATGGGGCAGGCCTAAGTCACGTGACCACTGCAGGGGCTTGGATAGCTTCAAGTCCACCTAAACTTCACCCGAAACGCATGACCTGAGAGTGAGGGAGAGAGTACTTCCCAGAGGACAATGTTTGTAGAATTATCAGGAGACAGGGAAAGGGCTTTGGGGAGCAAAGGCCGCATATTCATTACGTATGTCTAGCTCACTTCTCAGGAATAACCCAATGGTCATCCAGAATCTTCTTGGATTCCTGCACTGAGAGGGAACTCAGCACTTCCGATGGTGACCTATTCCGTCTATGGTCAGTCTTAATGTGTAAAAAGTTCTTCCTTATGTTGAGCCAAAATCTGCCTCTGCCTCATAGCTTCGTCCTATTACTTCTTATTTGCCATCTTGAACCCAAGTTCAAATCTTCTTTCCACATAAGAGTTCTTCAAATATTTGGATCACTTAAAATGACAGATAATGGTTTGTAGGAATGAAATTAAGTTAAGCCTCCTAAAACTCTGTAGCAGAGTCCACAGATCAACTATTTGAGAGAGTTCTTTGGTTACCTCAATGTTGAAAGGATATAAGTGGCTATTTTTACTAACTCACTCTTCAAATCAGAACATATTGGGTATGAACATAGACTTGGAACTTAGGTTTGAATTCTGGTTCAGCCACTTACAGGCTGTGTGGCCCTGGAAAACTTACTATGATCTTAGTTTCTACATTTGTATAATGGAAACAATAACAGCTTCCTACTTGTGTGGCTTCAGTAAGATAATATTTGTAAGATGCATATGTTAGAGCCTATTAAACAGTAAACATTTATGAAAGGGTAGCTGTTATAATAATAACAGATGGTCTGGAAAATTAGTCCATTAATTCAGCACAGGTCCAGTGCTAGGAACTGGAGGAGGGGACGACTTATTGCCCTCTCAGACAACCAACATTAGTATGCTGTGTTAAATATATGACTAGCAATAAAAATAACATGCTAAGTAAGTGGAAACAAGAACATTTCTACAGGGCAAGTGATACTGGAGCTGTACTTGAAGAATCAGCGGTTTTCCAGGTGGCAAGGGAGGGGCAGGGGTGAGGGAACATTAAAGACAGGAGGAATTTTAAGAGCAAATTCACAGAGCTGTTACAGCCCTTCTTTAAACATGACCCCCAAATTCTTTGTCGCGCTTCCCTTCTAGAGACAGGGTCTGTGTCATCTGCCCTGGAATCTGCGTCCTGTGACGGCTTGAGCAATAGAATGCAGTGGGAGCGAAACTGAGCTCTTTCCAAACCCGGGCCTTGAGAAACCCAGGCTTCCACTTCCTGTGTTTTGGAACCCGCCCGCCATGCCGGGAAGAAACCAGGCAACCACAGGGCGAGGTCAAGTTTGAGCGTACCAACAGACAGCTCGGCCACCAGGCAGCACCGACCGCCAGCCACGTGTGTGAGTCACCCCGGACGCAGATCCTCCAGACACAGGTGAGCAGCCCCTGTAGAGGCTGCAGATAACAGAGAGGAGCCTTCCCTGCTGAGCCCGGCCCAAGGGGCAGATCCAAGGGCTAAATAAACATTAGTTACTTTTTAAACCATCAGGTTTTGCAATGGTCTGTTGCACAGCAAAATAAAACCGGAACTGAGAAAGTTGGCAGAATGTTTACGGACTGGTGGAGACTTTGCTTTTGGACAGATCATAAGATACAAAGCAGAGAGTGGTGGAATAGGCTCTTGAGCTATTCTACGTGGAAGACAGTGAGGACTTCTTGCAGGCTGGGAGCACAAGGGTGCACACTATGAGGACCGAGTGTGAAGTAGCCATTCCAGACCACCTCAAAGGCAGCACTGCCCATGTGAGAGTCCATGAAGAGGACATTCTATGATAACATAAGTTCCACAGTCATGAACAAAATATATTAACATATTAGCCCTGGCTGGCATAGCTCAGTGGATTGAGCACGGGCTGGGAACCAAAGCATCACAGGTTCGATTCCCAGTCAGGGTACAAGCCTGGGTTGTAGGCCACGGCCCCCAGCAACCACACATTGATGTTTCTCTCTCTCTCTCTTTCTCCCTCCCTTCCCTCTCTAAAAGTAAATAAATAAAATCTTTTAAAAATCTTAAAAATATATATATTAACATATTAAAGATTCTTCCTAAATATATTTTTCAACCTATATATGTTTTTGTTTCTGTGGAAGCCTATTTTAACGTCCTGTAATAGTGGTGTTCTGCAGGACCCACTTTGAGAATTTCTGCTCTGGTCCCTCTAAGTGGGTAGAAGATTTCAGAACTCGTCTTATTTTCACAACTTCAGAGAGGTCCTAATTGTCCCAAAGGGTTAATGTACGACCCACAAAACAAAACAAAACAAAAATCCCTCTCATGGTGTAACTGTTACCTTGAGAGAATCCGACTCAGAGGCACCAGGCACAGTCATGCAGAGGGACTCAGGGAAAAGAGGGGATTTTGTCCGGCACAATCTGTTTACTGGCTGCTATGTCCCAGACTAAACAGTCCCTATACGTATATGTGCCTCATCTGTTTTCCTTATTCGGGCCGCATGGGTTTTCCAATATTTCTGCATAGCAGGCCTCTATTAATGTCTCATCGGCCCTGGACATACAAGACCATTTTTGCAACTTCAGCAGAAGGCAGGCTTGATGGACGCAATAGAGGAGGGGGAATGTGGTCATTCCTTCCACGAACTTTCCCCAAGCACTGGCCTTGACACAGAGTACAAGGAAGCAAGACAAGAGGAGGCCCTTGACCTGACAGAGCTTACAGTCCTGGGGTGAAGATCAAAGCCAAAGGAAGGCACAAATCCATGCAATAATTAGAGGCCATGGTTAGTCTGTGCCCCAGAGGAAAGCAACAAGGTGCCAATATGTGCATAATGGAGTAACTGGGGTCTATTTTTGACCTGGCGGTCAGGGAAGATGAGCCCGAGGAAGGGATGACTGGGGATGAGCAGGGGAGAGCATTTGGGGTATCAGTAGCTAGAGTCGCATCTGCAGATTTGCTGGGTCAGCTATACAAATCTTACAAGGTCCCACTCAAGGCCCACTTGGGTCAATGCTCATGGTGGTGAAGTAACAACCAGTTTTTAAGGACCACGTTTCCAGTTCTATGTGTGTTGTACTAGGTTGGACTCCCTAATAGCAGAACCTAACACAAAGGTTCATGTGAAAGTGATTTATTGAGAAGCATTTCCAGGAAAAAACCTTTAGGACACTGGGAGTGTGGAAAGAGAAGACAAGGAAGCTAAACAGGACTCAATACCAAGAAGTCTCAGAGAGGGGAACTCGGGGCCAATTCCATGGGGAAGCTTTGGAGAGAGCATAGGTTGCACCTGAGTTATCCCAATCAGAGGACAAGGGAGCTGGAGTGGCTACAATCCTTCACTCTTCAGCACTGCTCAAAAGTTGCTCCCAGGTTACATAAATTCCCAGGCACTCTTATCTTTGTAGGGAACAAACAAGGGGACTCCAGCAGCTGGAAGCCACCTTGTGAACAAAGAGACACAGGAGCTGGCTGATGGCACCAGTTACCCCAGGCTTCCGTATGTCACAGACACCTTCTGCCACAACAGAGTTCATCTGTTTGCTTCACCTGAGCTCTCCACTGCCTCCTGCAGTCATCACCGCCTGTTAGGAGGCCATCGACACCTGGTTGAACCTCCAGGTATCACCTTCCTAATCTTAGTCACTGTTGTCTCAGAATCAGAGTCATTCTGCAAGCACCAAGCTTGAGCTAAGAAGGGGTCGTCCTTTCCAGAGTTGGAAACAGAGTCAAAGCAATACGATGTCTAACGCAGGAGAAGAGAGTTTATCTGGGAGTTCACATTCAAGAGGAATCCAAATGATGTAGCTAGTCTGTATTGAATTTCTCATTTGTCATCCATTTTAAACGTCATGCTACTGGGATCATTAAAGAACAATTTGCTACAATGCATGACACTGGGCTGCAAAGGGTGGGGCGTCCCCAGAAGCGGATGGGACCAACTGGAGGACTGCGGGGAGGATGGAAATGTGTGATCACGGAGGTAACACCAACTGGTCTCTCTGATGATGGTTCCCGGCATCCTTTTCAGTCATTATCTATGTATCTGTTTGGGCAACTTTGGTGTCTACCATTAAGCTTTGGAAGCAAAGACACCTAAACTCCGGAAACACTATTCGTCTAGAAATAAATCGGGTAAATTCCCTTCTGCAGAACTTATTCCTGATGGCTAATCTCAACCCGAACACACAGGGAGTAAACGCACTACTGTAGCCAGTGCTTCAGGAGGCCTTGTATCGGGGCAGAGGCAGAAGATTAGAAGCGCAGACAAGCTACCACGCCCTGAGTGAGGCCAGTGAGAACCAATGGAAAGAAAACCTCGACAAGAATGCTACTCCACAGCACGGAGCCCATGAAGGAGAGAGATGACTAAGTAAGTAGTAACAATAAAATGCATTGCACTTCGCATGAAATGAAAGATGTTGCTGGGACATCTTTCTGTGTCTAAAGGGAAGGGCCAAGGGGAACATTCTCCACGTAAGAGTTGGCCAAGGGGGAAGAAGGGGATCGGGGTGTCTGGCAGCGGGGACAGCACGAGGAAGGCTGAGCACCAAGAGCCCGAGACCGTGGGGGCAGAGAGGGGCACTCTGACGAACCCCAGCCATCACCTGTGGCTGCAGAGCAGGCGCGCGCGGTGGACGGGGGTGGGAAGGGGTGGCCCCGAAAGGCAGGCAGGGACCAGCCCGCTGTGGAAGGTCCCTGGTGGGATTTGGACCACGTTCTGAGGGTAATAAGAGGCCTTTGAAAAGTTACTTTTAGATGACTATTTCGGGAAGAAGCCTCTTCATCTTTATACTTAAACAAACATAGACATAATATAGAAGAGGAAAAATATCACTTATTTTTTAGGACAAAAACAGACTGAAATGTTGCAGCAGTGACGTGGCCCCGGCCCTCTGGGGCATTTCCATGGTTTTGGAAGCACTGAGTGCATGTCAATTAGCCCTCCGGCCGGGGGAGAGCCGTCAGGAAACCAAGGACTCTGGAAATCCGATTCCTGAAAGACGGACGCCAGCTGTCCCGTGCTTCTCTGCCGCTTTCCACTGTGACCTCGGTGGTTTCTCCGACAAGCGCGGGCAGAGCCCGGGAGCCGAGCATGACTGTCAAATCCCGTGAAACCCTCACGTGTGACGGTGCAAGTCAAGTGCACTTCAGTCACTAATATCCACCATGCGCTTGAAAGAGAAAACGAACTACTTTGCACATTAAAGATGAAAATGAGGGGGCCCTCACTCATTCAGTATTTATTAAGCTCCTTCTGCGGGCCTAGCACTGTTCTGAACACTGGGACTTCACCCGAGAGCAAAGCCGCCTAAACCCCAGCCTTTCTGCTGAGCCGATGTTCATGAGATGGATTTTTTCCTCCCGCGATGCCAGGACAGGAACCGGCGAGGATAACACACACCCACCCACCCTTCCATATATTTGTCTTTGGGATATTATTGTCTCGGATAAAAATGGGTCTTAGAGCCTGTTAAACTATGCAGGATCTCTAAAAATACGAATAAAGTGGATTTTGTTCTCAGCACCGTTTTCGTCCTTCTAATTGGCCTCTAAAATCGCACTCCATACTCATCACGGGGTGTGAACAAATCCAGTCGCAGCATCGGAAAAGCAATTAACAAGGTGCCATCAGCACCTGACAAGGATGTGCCCTGCGGCCCCTGACCCCTTCCCCTGACCAGCCCCCCACCCCCTGCCCCGCCCACCCTGCCTGGGACCTCGCCCTGGCCTGGGGCCCGATCTGCTTCATTTGAGTGTTGTGAAAGCCTTGGGATATTATCCTCCCAGCTAGACGTTCAGTTCCCACAGAGAGTGTGCCTTCCCACCTGCTTCTCCCTGGCTTCCAAACAGCCAAACAGAGGCCAGCGTTTTCTCCCGGGGATTTGGAGAACAGGGGCCAGTGGAAGGAATGAAAATCGATGCTGGGTATAACAGTGAGAACGACACCATCAGCGGCGATCCGGGTGACATTCAGCCTTCTCACGGCGCCTCAGAGAGAACAGTGGACGCTGAGCTGTCGCTGCTTTCACTCTCGCTGCATAATCACGACCCCGCGGCGGGTCGCGAGGTGCGGGGATTCGGCACAAGTGTATGGATCAGTCAGTGCCGGCTTCCAGCTTCCAGACAAGATATTGGGTTTTCAGTCTTGGAACTGTTTTCAGTCTCTTTAAAAAAATTACACAATGGATGTTCATCGTTGAATTGAGAGTAAGCAAGAGGAAAAATGAGAGAATATAGCACAATAGTCTAAAAGTCCACAACCTAGAGAAAACACAATGTTTGAATAGCCTTTGAGATTCATCCCCATAAATAATTATAAATATGTGCATGCATTTTTGAAGGGAAGGCATGGTATGTACTCTTTCTAACTTGAGTTCTCATTTAACAATAAATTATGGACATGTTCTGCAACAAAAAGCATAAATCTATGCATGTTTCATCTACTGCATTAGGTTGATGAACCACATTTATTAAACATTTTATGTTCAGTTTTTGCTGTTATGTATAATGCCATAACACATACTGATGTTTATGACACTTGTCTAATTATCTATTTATCTAGGATTATTTCTTGGAAGTAAAACCTCTAGGTCTAAGGCCATGATTATATATGTGTGGGCATCTTATCAGCTATATTTTACATTAAAAAACTGAGCATTGTATTTAAGGCAGAAACATGGCACAAATATATTCTTCTGTCTACATATGAACATGCCTGCACCCCATACCCAGAACTAAACTGGACATCATTAAAAATATGTATATGTCATTGTCTTCCCTTCTCCCTTCCTCCCTTCCTGAATGACTCAGCCCAAAGTCCACGTGGTAGGAAGGGGACTTATGGGGAAAGGGACTCACGTGAGGAAAGGAACCAAGCAGGGCATGGGCCCAGCAGGATGGGGAGTGATTGGCTGGACATGGG
Source organism: Phyllostomus hastatus (assembly GCF_019186645.2). NCBI lineage: Eukaryota > Metazoa > Chordata > Mammalia > Chiroptera > Phyllostomidae > Phyllostomus > Phyllostomus hastatus. Next base: position 43,264,756 of record NW_025334017.1, on the reverse strand, counting down.
AGCAGGTGAACAAATGTAAACATTGGAGGATGATGGCAGCCAGGCCTCTCAGTGCGACAGAGGGAATCACTAGTATAGAAAAGGGGGAAGCTAGACAAAACCATGTGTGTTATTGAATCAGAGGCCAAGAGCGCCTGGAAGCAGGGACACCTAAGAAGCATGTGCACACCTAGTGCCAGATCTTGGCTCCCAAATAACAGTCCATTAGCTAGAGCTAAGGCTTCTTAGAGACACAGCCCATTCCAGGACTGGGTCGGGAAAAATACACGGTGAGCCTGGAGTATCTTACTGTACAAAAAATACTCAAAGTGCTCCAAGAGTGATGGGGACACATTAAAAGGACACAGGATCGAGCTGGAAGGGGCACCCCCTCGCCAAACCTAAGACAATTTAAGTATTAGAATAAGTAAGGATAATAATGGATCAGGTCCCACAGAATAAATTAAGAATCTACTCCCCTAATTTGATGGAAGGGAGGGAAGGAGGGAGGGAGGGAGGGAGGAAGGAAGGAAGGAAGGAAGGAAGGAAGGAAGGAAGGAAGGAAAGAAAACTCTTCTTCTCAATAGGATGTCCACTATTAAACACAGGAGGAATTATAGAATTTTAAAAGATCACTATTTGGCAACTGTTATAAAAATTATTTCAGGCAAGAACCATCAATAGGTTAATACTAGGGGAGGTGAAATTGAATGATTAAGAGGATATTTACATAAATTCGAAGTAGCTCCCCACAAAAATACTTATTAAATACAAGGGGACACAGAGTAGCATCACAGTGGAGGAGCCTGGCACCTTGGTGGAGGGATCAGAGTTAACAATGTCAGTAAAAGTTAAGAGCAGCATCAGGTGAGACTTGATTAGATCCAATGACAAGATCAAAGGGTCACTTCTGTGAAATTACTGCCAAAAACTCAAACTGAAGGACATTTACAAAATGAGTTCTCCTACGGGGCTTTGAAAGTGCTTTATTTTCTAAATTTTATCATCCAGAAAGCATCAATGAATCATAAGAAAACACCACTGTCAAAACTTTACAATAAACCTTGAACTTGGCCAGCATCCATCCCTATTACTAACAACCTTCCCTACCATTAGAATAATCACTGCTGTGAACTGAAATAAAAGAACGTCATACTTAATGAGAAAAAAAAAACAGATGCTGAAGTCATGAATGTCATGGCAACCTGAGGAACTGTTCCACCTTGAAGAAGACGGAAGTTACGTGACAGCTAAAGGTGACGGTGACTCTGAACTGGATTCTTTTTGCTACCCAGGGTGCTATGGGGACATTTACCAAAACCTGGATGGATTCCCAGGAGGAAGGAATGGTGAGAGTTTTTTATACTCTTCTTGCTACTGTTCTGAAAGTATTTCAATTATTTTTATTTTTTATTTTTTTAAGATTTTATTTATTTCTTTTTAGAGAGGGAAGGGAGGGAGAGAGAGAGAGAGAGAAACACCAATGTGCGGTTGCTGGGGGCTGTGGCCTGCAACCCAGGCACGTGCTCTGACTGGGAATTGAACCTGCGATGCTTTGGTTCCCAGCCCGCGCTCAATCCACTGAGCTACGCCAGCCAGGAGTATTTCAATATTTTTAAACAAAAAATAAACTATTCCTTTGAAAAAGCACTGAGATCATACACTCTGGAGGAGAGATGACAATTTACAAATGTCTCCTTAAGTCCTTCCCACTCTATTAGTCCAAGCTAAAGTCTTTGTTCTTGCTATTTCCCTGAAACTTTCAACATATCTGCATTTCGTATTTCCTCTGCCTTAGGTGGTCCCTTGCAAGATGCCCATAAATGCCTTTCACCTTGGGCTTGACTTCCCTGATAGACTTATGAGATCAGACACCATCTACAGGTGATGTGGACCACACCAGCTCCCACCAAAGCAGCCCGCCTGCCCCTTCATTTTCGTGAGCCAGAGAGCTGCCATCAGACATTCCTAAGGCTACTTAGAGAAACAAGGCGGAAACTAAGGCCACTCCCAGACACGCACCTGTAAATGACTGCCGTGCCGAGGCAAACTGCAGAGCACTCGGGCCTGATGGTCTCCTTGGACCCTCACAAGCCTGTGATGGAGATACAGCCTCATTTCCACTTTGTAGATGGGGGGACAATTGGCCTGCAGAGGTGAAAAATACCTTTTGTCTGGAGGGGGAGGTGGGATGGGGGTCAGATGGACCTGGTAAAATGAGCATGTGTATTTCCCCCACGTGCTCGAGTAGGCTGGCTCCTATCTGCAATCCAGCGCAGGAAACACTCCAAGAAATCACTACTACCTTTGTACCAGTCAATGCCTACCTATAAGCCGTCTGGTTCTGATTAACCATGGTTCTTCAGTGGGCCATTGCAGCTACCATTGCTTGCGCACCTACTGTGTGTCAAGTACCAGGCATGGAATGTTAATAAATCATCTCATGTATAAAATGCTACTTTCAGCATCTACTAATACGATCTGTATTTCCCTCCTCTACTGCATTAGCTTTGCATGTTTGGGGAAAGGGCGGGGGAAGGAAGGAGAGAAGAACAGAGGAGAGGTTTATAAAGGAAGATTACTAGCCTAAAGGGCTTAATTCCTTTTTACAAAAATCTGCCATGTGTCTATTCTATTCTCGGCCTTTCCTGCAACATACTTCTAAACATATATAAAAACCCGGCTCCAGAAAGAAGTTCCTGTTACCGATAAAAATGATACTGCTGCCTTCTGGTTACCGGGATGTCATCGGCCCTAACCTCACTGACCCTCACTTCAAGGGGCCGAGACCACAGCACCCTTCAACCTTTCTGGAATGTGTCCCTTGGTCTTTGCCCTTCATGGACTCCTTGGAAGGATGATATTCCCTGTCTGGAAAAGAGTCCAGCGCCGAGAAGTAAGGCTTCACAGCCGTGTAGCCTTAACAACTTTAACTGGAGGTTCCATTCCAGTTAGTAAACAGGGAGCTTGCATGCATGCCTCCTTTCTGCGGATGCTGAGCTAGAAATACCCAGGGCTCCCCGGCACCTAGGAGAGTTTGATTTTTTTCCCCATAAAGCGAATGTCACCTTGGAAAGGATTTGCCTACTCTGATGAGCTAAGGCTTTTTGAGACTGTTCCGCTCTTCCCTTGATGTATATATATGCTGATGTTGTCTTCTACCGATACATAGATTGACGATTAATTCCCAGCGCATTAGGAGCCTTTGGCTTGTGCATGCTCGGTCAGATTTCTAGCTGTTCCATTATTCTGAGTGCTACATTTTCAATCAGCCACTGATTTATATTTATTTTAAAAACAGCGCAGCCCCAATCAACCCTTCTGGAAGTCTCCTCGGCAGTCAATCTTGTCTCTAGGTGGGGTGCAGGCAGTCTCAGCGGCGTCTGCGTAGGACAGGCAATGTGTTTGCAAAGCAGAACGAGGGAAGGAAGGCCCTGCACCTCAGTGAGTATCAGGACGTGGGCTCATTTCATCCAGCCTTGGCCATGACACGGTGACTTACAGGTTACGGACTCACAGAGAGCTCTTCGTTCCGTCTGCAAGACGGAGCCAGCTCGAGCAAAGGGGATACAGTTCCTCCTTGAGCAGGCACGTGGCCCTCAGCTGAGTTAGCCTCAAACACCGACGACCCTATGGAGGGCCAAAGCAGGGTTTGCTGGGTGCCGTGGTGGAAATGTCAGGACCCTGGGAGCCCAAACATCACCCACATTATCAAGGGTAACCCCCTTACTTAAAGTCACCTGCTTGGAGGTGCTAACCCATCTCCAAAATACCTTCACAGCAACATCTAGATTAGGTTTGGTTAAATAACCAGACCCTACGCCCTAGTGAGGTGGACACCTCTAACCATCACAGACGTCTTTCTCCGTTTCTTTAGAGCCACAAGATGTGTCCTTTTGTACCATTAGACACAGAATAAAGAGCACTGGACCCCGGCGTCTGTTTGTTCTTTACTCCGTCGGTGTTTGCCAGTCTGGGGGCCATAAATAAAGAAATAAGCTTCTTGAGCTACCTTTAACATTTCAGAAAGACTGTCAAGAATACCCTCAGTTTACTGATTAAAATGGCCCTTTTTTTTGCTTTGGCCTGGATTTATATCTGCTCTACTTAGCAAGCTAGTTATTTGATACAAAAACAAAAAAAAAATGGTAATTTAATGAATTCATTGTATTGGAAGACCTTCTTGAAGTATTCGGTTTACTGTGGGAAAATATTTGTAGGTGTCTTTGGTGGGGAAAATACGGGCATTAAGCCAACACCTAATGAATTTAAAGCACTTTCTGCTTGGGCAGTACCGTGTCGAAGCCTTGCAGGAAACTCAGAATTTGAACTCGTTAAGCAGTTCCACACCCAGCACCTGCCAGGTCCTGTCTGCAAGGAGGAATCCATGGTGTTCTCAGCGAAATGTGAACGCGGCCGCTCCCACGCGGTGAGCAGCCGGGTGTGGTGGGGCTCACGGTTTCCTTACCTCTGACTTGTTCTGAATCCCCGCCTCCCCGTCTGTGGACTCCCCACTTGCCAGCCCAGGATCTGCTCTAACTGCGCCCCCAAACCCCAACACCAGGGACTGACTTCTCGACTCCACTCAACACCATCTCTCAGTGTCGCGATGAAACCTAAAGGGCACAGGGTCATCATGCTTCTCCATAGGACCTTCCCCAGCCCGTCCCGAACTGCAGGGACACCTCTCTCAGTCTCCTCACCTGGTCTGTGTGGCCCACAACCTGGGCACCAGGCTCTCCCTAGAGCACATGGTTATGTGTTTACACTCTCCTCTGTGGCCCCTTGTCCTGGAATGCGGAGCCACTGGAAGCATCAGAAGACACATCGGTGTCTGCAGTTCGAGGACCTGCCTCCAAGCCCTGGACTTGGGGCTCGTGTTGGAAATCTCTCCCGTATCTGACATTTCCCTTGTTGTCCAAGCCCGTACAACACGTATGCTGTCCTATTCCTCACCAGTGGCCACGTCGCCTCTTACTGTGCCACGGTTTCTGCTCATTCTTTGGGGTGCTCATTCTCAGAGACCCCAAAACTGAATTCCAAGAATGTTACACAGCCAGTATTTAAGTCAAGCCTTCTCCAACTCTACAAATTTAATGAAAAATTTTCCAGTCATTTGTGAGTGACGTGAATAGGCAGGAAATCAGTGTGTATATATACATATACATATGGAGAGACTGATGTATAACTATATATACATAAACATAATTTGAATATATGTAAATACACTGATATATAACTATATATTATGTGTAAGCAGATATGTATAAAATAATGACTAATTTTTAGCACTTTTACTCTGCCAGGCACTGTTAAGAGATATGAACACTGTTTTCTCTTCACCTAATTAAATCTGCTTACTAACCTAACAAGGCTGAAGATGTCCCCTGTGCCCTGGCGGTTGCTCATTAGTGGTCACGTGGCCTAAGATGGTCCTTTCCAAGCTGAGGCTCTGCTGAGTATGGGAAGGGAACTGCATGCAGGTGTTGTACTACAGGTAGAAAGCCAGCCTGGGGATAAAGCCGACACACAGAATCCGATGGAGGTGGAGCTAAGGTTGTAGCAGAGAAGTAGAGCTGGGTCCCTGATCAAACTGTGCCTGAAGTCCTAGCTCTGGACCTTCCAGTGATGTAACGCAATGCCTCCTTACGCCTCCTTTGTTATTAAGTCATTTGGAGTTGGAGCTTCTCTTCCTGTCACCTAAGTCTTCTTTGAAAGGAGTCAATATAGTCATCCTCAGTTTGTAGGCGAGGAAACAGGCTCAGAGAGATAGGTAATATCTCTTGCCAAAGGCATTATCACTAACACAGGGCATCATGGAAGACTGAACCCAGGCCTGGGTGGCTCCATAGTCAGTACTGATTTCCCGCCCTCCCCACCAGCACCTGGTCTGACAGTACTGGGAAGGGACAGACAGGTACCCGCAGAGCGTCAGATGTCCCGTGAAGGCAGGAACCACACAGAGGCAGAAGACCATGCAGCGGCTGAGAGCAGCCCCATCTGCCACCCCGCAGCCCACACCATGGACACAGGAAAGGTAATGGACCCCAGAGGCCATGTCACCTGGAGTATGTGACACGTCCTCCTTCCCAGGTCAACCCTCCTTCAGAGACAACAACTCCCCATGAAAGCAACCTCAGCTGCACTTTAATTATCTCCAAATAAGATGCTCTAATAAAAGCTCAGGGGAAGTGGGAAGTTAACAAATTATTTTTGAGGGATCTACTAAGTGCCGTGAATTACTCTAAGCACGTTGCATAGGTTATTCCATTTAATCACAATAACTCCGAGGGTAGCACAATTACGCTCATTGGACTCGTGGGGAAACAGAGGCACTGTAGAGTGAGGGCACTCGCCCCGCTAGTAAATGGCAGAGCAAGGGTCTGAACCCCAGGTCTAGAATACTGAACACTGCATGCTATTTCCACAACACCACGTGGCTTCCTCTAAAAATATTGATGACCGTTGCTTCTGGGATCTTGACTAATGCAATGACATCAACACCATGAGGCAGAACAGCCTAGCCCAGGAGATAATGAGAGAGAAAAAGTCAAAGACACAGAAAGGGCAATGAGCAGACAGTCTGTGGGATGCTCAGGTGAACCCACAAGGCAATGGCAAAGGCCTGCTGGGTACAAAGGCAACCTAGGAACATCTTGGGGACCAGATGGCTCAAGTGAGCACCCCTGATCTCAACCATGATCTCAAATTTAGTAATTTCCAAGTTCCCCAAACAGATCCTGAGGGCAGTGATGAAAGGACCAATGACTCACGCCTGGAAAGGCACAGATAAGATTTTGCTGACCCCACAGAGGAAGCCAGGCTGTGATATGGGGACAGGAGCTAATGCTGAAAGAAGGATGAAAAAGGCATCGGGGCATTGGGTCCTTTCCTGGCCGCAGCAATGAGCTAGCAGCCCCTGCCTGAAAACTACTCTGGAAATCAGCTTACAGACTCACCTCCCACCCCTTGGCCCAAGCGAGTTACAATTTATGGTGTGGGAACCAAAAAGAATGCTTGGTCATCTCACTGCTCGCATGCCTCCTGGGGTCGGGAGGGGGCTGGCATGGTTTCTAGGTATAATTTTCAAAGGGGCTATCAATTTTCAACTCGAACAGGGAGGGCTGTTGCTGGGAAGGCATAACGTTAACAACCCAAGGACGCCAGGAGGTTTTGCAGCCCTCGACTACAGGGTTGTATCCAAGTTCCTTTCCGGGGTTGAAAGGGAAGGGAAGCTCCATGGTTAAGAATATAGACGGAGCCAGGCAGGCAGGGCCAAAGAGGGTTGGTTTCCAGGGCCTCGGGTTTGAAATAAAGGAGCAGGCAGTGCTTCTGGGACTTGGGAGGGGGAGGCTGAGTTGGGACTAGAAAACATCTGAGATTTGCACATAAACACGTAAGTGGCAGGGCTGGTTCCTTCCCAGGGCTGTGAGAGAAGGGTCCGTTCCAGGTTTCCCTCCCTCTTTGGTGTGCCGAGGGCTGCCCTCCCCTCCCCAGCTCTGGCCACGCTCTTCCCTCCACACGTGTCTGTGTCCCAGATAGTTTCCACAGTTGGCATACGAACTTAGGGTTCCCTCCGATGACCTCATTCTCATTTAATCACCTTGTGAAAGACCCTATTTCCAAATACAGTTACAGTCTAGTGTATTGAGGGTTGGGACTTCAACATGCAAATCTGGGTAAGGAGACACCATTCAGCCCAGAGCGGGGTCTGATTTGTTCAGGGGCGTCACATGAGTGCTATAGGAGAAGGGTTTTCCTGCAGTCTTGGGAGCCCCCGGAAAACAGTCATTTATCCATCAGCCAGAGGGCGATTAAGAAGACTTCACAGAGCAAGTACACAGCAAGTGGGCTTCGAGGATAAAAAGGTTTCACAAGTTGGAGAAGGATTCAGTGGAATTCTAAGTAGGTATAAGCGCTTGGGCCAGAGCCTAACTGCGTGAAAGAGTAAGTTGTGTTGCAGAGAGGTGGGTGGGATGGGGCGTGGGCGAAGGGATGGTTGGAGATGAAGGTGGAGAGACAAATGGAGATCGAAATGCAAGTCAATGGTGTTAGTACACTTGATCCTCTGAGTTGGCTCCATGGATACCTCTTATCGGGAAATCATCAAGACCCTGAATGTTCGATCTGGAGTGGGCCACAGAGAACCACCAGATCAAACTCTTCCTGTAACAGATGAGAAAAGCGTGGCTCAGAAAATATACAGGATTAGCCCAAGGTCACAAAGAACTTACACCAGGACCCAGAGGGCTCATCCCCTGTTCTCTACAAAATCACACGTGATCCCTGCGACCCTGAAAGCACTAAGATTTACATATCTAATCATCTCAGGGTTCCTAGGAATGAGAAAAGGGGGAAAAATCCCTTCTCCGTCATCCTTCCCATCACAATAACATTATACCGGGTCACAAGAGGGGCCAGGAAAAATAGTTACCTCCAGTGATTTATGATCTGAGAACCAAGACCACCTAGCATGCCCTGGCCTAAAGCAGGTTCCACTTCAGTTTGGAACACAGCACGCTGAGTGCAGCCAACCTGCTGGCCACGTGCCTGCAGGGGCCCCCACCCCAGCATCGGGACCCAGGAGCCTCTGCAGCCCTATCTCCACTTGACCTTGCTGAGTTTTACAAGGAACAGCAGGTACAGGCTCATCCAGGGAGCAGGGCACGGTTTATTTTTGGCCCTTATCTCTGGAGGAGAATTCACCCAGTGAGGCTGCCAGGATGAAGGAGTGGTGGCTGAGCTCTTTCCTGGGGAACAGAGGGCAGCTGCTGGCCCTGGGGAGGGCTATACAGCGGGGAGGCTAGAGGACCATCCGGGGACCTCCCTTGGTGTGGAACCTCAGCTTACAGATGGTGTTGATTCACTGAGCCTGGGTCTGCCAAAGTCACGGAAAGTCACACCCAGCGGGAACTCTAGGGAACATCTTGGCCATCTCTCCTTTAAGATGGCCACCTCTCCTTTAAGGCAGAAAGGAGACCAATGACTTGTCCAAGGTCACAGCTGGGTCAATGACAGAGCCAAGGCTACAATACAAGTCGATCAACTCTCAGTTTAGTGCTTTCCCCACTATAGCCCTATCACATCTGTCACGCAAGACTGGACAGCAAAGGTTGGGGATTCATCAGTTTTTTACTTGAAGGGTAATGCAAGGTCCCGTCTCCCCTGTACACGACCCACCATACCATCCTTCTGGTGGCTGCACCCTCCCTTCTGCCTGGGAAGGTGTTTTCAGCTCAATGTCGTGACTGAATAACTGAGTCAAAGCTGGTGCTGGATTTCTTCAATTTGGACCAGTTAACTAGCCTGACAAGTCATAACCTTGGACCCCGGGAGCCAGTGAGGACTGGGAGGGGGAGGAGTGGGAGTGTGGGTGGCAGTCGAGGGCTTCAGGTCAGGTAAGGCTCGTGTTGGAAGAGAAGGGTCGGGAAGTGGGAGAGGGACTGGGAAGGCGGCGCAGTCGGCCTTTGAACTTGATGAAGGCCGTGTCTTCGTGGAGAACATGGGGAGCAGAGGTGGGCAGGGTCTGGGAATCATCAGAGGCAGGTGGCTGGGTGGCCCTTAGGTGCTGAGCACCCCACCTCTCTGTGCTTCCACTTGCTCAGCCATCCAGGCAGACCTCTCGCAGCGACTCCATCTCCCACCAGGAGGCTGTGGGCAGAAAGCCGGGAGCCATGACCTGCAGAGGTCGGAAAGACAGTTTCCCCCGGATTGGACGCCCTGGGCTCTGGGCACCGTCGCTCGGAAGTGGCAGGATGGCAAGAGCACTTCATGGAGAGGTGCCTCGCAGCAGGGGTGCCGGCGGCAGGCGGAGACAGGAAGACGACGTGGAGGACAGAAGGGCTTGAGGCCGAGAACAAGAACCGGCTGAGAGTGTCTTCCGGGGAAGAAATTCATTCCGTTCAGCTGCTCGCTGCGTTCTTATCCTGCCCTTGGAACGGTGGCACCTGGCAGGCCTGGTGCAGCTTCTCAGGATAAAGGTAAAATAGGTCAATTCACAGAGAAACCAAAGTAGAATGTATGTATCTAGTTCATCCCTGAGCTCCGACATTTGCCTCCACCCCCGCACGGCTGCCCTTGAACCACGCCCCGCCCCACCCCTCCCCTGACTTTCCCCTCTTAGGGAAAGTAGCCCATGGTCAGTGGGTATCAGTTGACTGTGATCCCCGATGCACGAGCACGTGCACAGACGTGCATTCTAACGCCTCCTTAGCTTCTCTGGCTCCTCCCTCATTGATCAGATTGATCAGACTGATCAGATACGGTATCTGATCAAACACAAGCAGAAGGAGTGACCACCTTCAAGCACCTGAGTGGAGCCCGTGGTAGCGTCAGCACAGGAACCAGGAATTGGTCCATCCTCTCACGGGAGCTCCGAGATCTTCTGGCCAAGAGTCGCGAGAACTGGTTTGGAGCCTCAGACACGTGGCCTTGGGTCAAGCACTTCCACTCTCTGGGTCTCAGTGCCCTGCTCTGCAAAGTAGAATGTTGTTTAAGATGACCTCAGGGGCATCTTCCTTTCCTGACAACCCTTTCTCTACATGTAAAGCCTTCCCCTGTATCCCCAGCGGCAGGCGGGGGAGGGAGGGGCTGGAGGGGGTTGAGTCATGTGGCTGATGCAGGCCAATGGGCAATGACAGCATCCTTCCCGCTCCCAGGGGTCTCCAGCAGCACCCACCAGTGCATTTCCCGACTCCACCAAGCCCCCGGGGACCTGCCGAGATCAGTCCAGCCGAGGCACTGTCTCAGCTGATGGATCCTGTAATGAACCCTGAGAACTACTGGGGATCTGGGAGTGGTGGGGCTGGGAGGGCTAGGAAACTGTGAGGCACTTCACATGGTAGAGGGCTTCCCTAACCCCCACCCTGCCTTTGCAGCTAAAAACATATCAATAGTTTCGCTGCCTGTCCCTACCTCCAGCGGCACAAGCTTGGGGCCCAGGGCACAGGCCTGAGAGCTCGAAGAAAAGGTGGCATCTAAGCCCTGGCTGGCGTAGCTCAGTGGATTGAGCGTGGGCTGCGAACCAAAGATTCACGGGTTCAATTCCCAGTCAGGGCACATGCCTGGGTTGCAGGCCATGGCCCCCAGCAACCGCACATTGATGTTTCTCTCTCCCTTTCTCCCTCCCTTCCCTCTCTAAAGATAAATAAATAAAATCTTAAAAAAAAAAAAAGAAAAGGTGGCATCTGTTGCCAGGAGTGAATTTCTGTTTTGGGTTTTTGTTTTTCTTTTTACAAGGGCACCCAAACGTTGTTTGGCCACTGTGGCCCCTGAGCTTTCCCAAAGTGAAAAAAGAGGTGGGGTCCAGGGAGCCCTGGCGGTCAGTCTCTGGAACCCTGGCGTTTCCTCAAGGGCGGCACGGGAGTCCACGTGACCTTGGGCGTGACGGTGAAATGCCAGGGCAGAGCGGAACCCTGGTGCGCGTGGCCCAGGTGTTTCTGAGCGATTTATTTTTGTTCGTGGAAAATGGCCGCGCTGAGAATCCCTGGACGGCATCCCTGTAGGGAGGGCCGACGCCTGCTTTGCCTCTGGCTCCTTGTCTTCGCTTGTGGTTTTTCTTCTGGGGAAAAACAGCAGCAGTTGGATGTAGGAAAAACCCCAAGGAACGACTTAGTCCCTTTGACAGTGGATGCCAGAATCCCAAGCCTAGATTTGTTGACCTGATTTATGTCAATTATCGACCGTTCACTGCAGTCCAAGCACGGCTTCTCATCATCTCACTTACTCCCTATCAGCAGGAGGGGGCGGAGGCTCAGAGAGATGAGGCGTCCTGCCCAGGGTCACGCAGCCAGTGACGGCAGGGCTGGGGATGAAACACCAAGTGTCCGACCGCAAATAAAAACACTGCTACTGCGGGACTCTGTGGGGAAATGACAGGGACGCCCGAGCATTAAATTGGTTCATCTGCTTTTCATTAGCCCCTCCCTTTTAGGGTCTAAACTTGGTCAGGGGGTCCTTAAAGGAAAAGCACAGTGTTTTCACATCCCCACTCCCCAACATCCCCTGGGTCCAAGGCGGCCTGCCCTCATGACAAAGCGGAAAGGGCTCCGAAGCAGACAGAACTGGCTCCCAAACTGGGCTTCACCCTTTACACGCCAACGGACTTGGAGCAAGTCATTTGAGTTCTCTGGCTTTCGTTTCTTCATCCCCAGCCAGGAAGCTCGCCCTGTCTCCAGCGCTGGAGCTATGGTGGCAGCGCATCAGAGCGGTGCTGTGAGGACAGCTGTCAGCCCAGCACCTGGCACGGAATCAGCTCAGCGGATGGTGGTTGGGCGGGCATGGACTTAACCTGGATCTCTTGCATCCAAGTCTATTTCTGCCCGGAGGTACAATAAATATTCACTGAGCACTTCATTATGCCCATGCAATGGGAGAAAACACGGCACTTCCAGAAGACCCAGCATCCCAGAGGACTCCTCCCATCCTACATGTTTGCCAAGTAAATGACAGTTCACCCACACCGTATTTTTGGAGATACGGGAGATGGAGGAAGTGCAGTGGTGGGCACGACAGGCATGGCTTTGTCCTCGTGGAACGTAGAGGTTTGGGGACAGACACTCTATGCGCATTGAAAGTAAATGCGCTCGGTGCTCTAGCAGGGAGACTCCTGCAACACGGGGGCCCACCGAGGAAGCAACACCCCAGTAACGACGAGGCTTCCGAGAGGAGCCGAGCTGGACAGGGAGGGAGGGGGTCCTGAGAGCGGTCTGAAAGGGAGACGCCCGGGAGCCTTTGAAGAACTGACGTTCAGTGAGCTGGAGTAGCGGGTGGGCGGCGGCGGCGGGCTCCGGGAGGCCGAAGAAGCAGGGACGGCCATGGAGAGCCTTGCAAGTCACGTTCGGGTGTCTGGACGTCTCTCCACGAGGCCCGTGGAGAGCCTTCAGAGTAATTTAAGCAGCGGAGCAGGATTTACACCTTAGGAAGATTACTTGGCTGCATTTCAGAAAAAGGGTTCAGGGTGAGGGGGACACAGAAACAGTTACAAGTAGGGCAACTGATGTGACGAAGGCGAGAATATGTTCAGAAGGTTCAACAATTCGTGTCCAGTGGCCATGAGCCGCGGACTGGGAAGCTGCCGAGGAAAGCCCTGCGGACCCTCTGCCGTGCCCGGCCTCACCCCTACGGGAACAAGCGAAGGGCCAGGCTACGGGCTGGCAGGGAGGGGGCATTCACAGGAGGGGCGCTGGTGGTGCGGGCAGAGGCTCATGGCCCAATTGCATGGCCTTATTTCAATATTTTACCTACTGGTAAGGGCATCCTGGGACCTTCCTCAGCAGAAGGGTGAGGGTTAAAGCCAAGCGGAGCCTGGGGACTCAGCAGGTTCCGTGCACTTCATCCATGATCTAGTAACCAAGGGAAGAATGCTTGCATGTTCATGGTCCGAACAGCTGGAATCCCGGAACTCCTGGGGAGACCATGATGACTTTGGAGGAGGTAGTGTCGCACAGAAGAACAGGGACACTGGCGCTTGAAAAGGCACGTGGTCTCTCTGTGAACTGATCACAACCAGAGCTGGCGAGAAGGCCCAAAACCACTCGCTGTGGCCCAACGGACTTTGTCTTGGGTTCATCCTGACAACTCCCACTCTTGAGGTTCTTAACGCCCTTCCTGTAGTCCTGACCCTGACCATGTTCTTGGTGGACAAGTCCATTCTGCTCATGTTTCTGATTCTTCTCAATTCCTCCGACTTGGCTGTGCATTCTCTGCAAACACCAGACCTTCCCAGCTTCGCTTTACCCTCTGTGGCTTGCAGTTGCTTCCGAACCACCTTTCTCAATGCATGAGCCGCACCCCTTGCGGGTCCCCCAGTGTTTCTGCAGGGAGACCCCAGGGTGGAGTGTGGGGTTCGCTGCTTTGCAAGCCAAGACGGCCAATGTAGCAAAGCCGTCCATTCACTCACTCCAGGCTCCCTGCTGGGGGCACAGTGAAGGAATCTGGGCTTCACTGGTGTTTCCAGAGCTCTCCACTCTTGCCTGGAGCCTGTTATGAGGGGGACCCCCAAAAATGAAATTCATTTATTTAAAAAATATGTATTTATTCTGACATGTTTAAACTTCAGTCACCTTCAAAGTCCTCTCCATTCCGTGCAGTACACCTATCAAGATGTCTTTCCACTGCTCAAAACAGTTTTGAGCTTGTCGGTTTTGATGCCTTTTAGTGCTTCCACCATTTTTTGTTTCACCTCTTCCATATCGGCCAAAAGTTTCCCTCTGAGGACTTTTTTTATCCAGGCAAACAAAAAAAGTCGCTCAGAGTGAGATCAGGTGAATAAGGAGAGTAGGACACGGGGGTCATACGGTTTTTGGCCCAAAACTGCTGAACACTCAGCATGGTGTGGGCAGGTGTGCTTGTAAATCACTCATCATGAAATGGGCAAATGCATTGAAAGAGTCTTCAAAAAAATTCACTGAAGCCGGACACAGCCTCTCACAACAACACCAGCTGGTACACTGATCCAGATGGGTTCCTAGAACACTCACCTGGCAAGAGAAGCCTGTCCTACCAGGGGTGCGTCCTCTAGACGATAATTCTGGGTATTTTGGGGTCCCTCCTCATATGCCCTCAGGAATGACTGACAAATGTCTGACTCCGTGAATTCTCTGAGCACCGACTAAGCTATGGCTGCTGAAGATTCAGGATGAGAAAAACATGGTCCTGTCCTAGTGAACTTTAATCTATGAATCGGTTCATCCCTTGAGTCATTCACTCAGCCAGTTAGGGCTACGTGTGCACTTTGAGCCGGGCACTGTGAATGAGGAGCAGTTTCTGAATCAAGCAGATCATGGTTAAAAAGGGGTGATGGACAGAGGAACAACTACAGGGAGAGAGGCACCTTTCACTGAAAAGATTGTGTCACCTGAGAAAAATGAAGGAGGGAATTAAAACCAAAGTTCATAAAGCTCTTTCAGTGTTAGGTCTTGGCTTTGGCAAGGGGGTAGAGAGTGGGTGGTCCTCCTTGAACGACGAGGCCTTAAACCGTGTGCAAGCGTTTTCCAAATCCATTTCACTTCAAAGGTTCAGGTCTAATGGGGGCATGATGCACTTGGACTTGGGCGGCTGTCTGTGAGCCAGAGCTTGAGTTTATACCCAAGACTCAACGCTCCATAAAGAACTTGCTGAGACCCTCGAGGTTCATGAAGGCGAAGGCTTGCAAGGCTCCTTGCATCGGCTCTCCCCTCTGGGAAGACACAGAGCTTAGAACAGCATTCCCTCAACACGGACACGGCTGGACAGATGGAGGCGTGAGGAGTTAAATCTCAGGAAGCCCTTGTGAGACTCCAGCCTCTGCCTTCCTCTTTCATTCAGAAGATATTTACCGAGCACCTGCAAGCAGCAGGTACCGTACTGGGAGCTCGGTGTGCAGCTGAGATGTAGTCCCTGCTACCTTGGACTTCACGGACAGACGGGGCTCTCAGTGTCCTGATGAGCCACGTGCAGATGTGGAAACTGAGGCGCGGAAAAGTGAACGAACTTGCTGTGTGATAACAGGGAATGGATATCGGTCTCCGTCCCTGGTTCCTGGCACAGAGCTCCAGAAACCCTCGTGACCTCCCCAGTGATGAGAGCACCAGGAGTATCTTTTTTTCTGTGGAGGCACCTCGCGTGGGCTCCTGAACGGCTCCAGGTCGGGGGCTGGTCACCAGGAAAACCAAGCCATAGTCAAAAGCTTGGAAGTCTCGGCCACACCCCTCATCCTCCAGAGAGGGGCTGGAAATGGAGTTAGTCATTGCTCATGCCTCCGTGACAAAGCCTCCATAAAATCCCAAGAGCGCAGGGTTCGCAGAGCTTCCTTCCAGCTTGTCCAGCACATCCACAGGCTAGGAGGGTGGTTCACCCCAACTCCACGGGGACAGAAGCTCCTGAGCTCAGGACCCCCCAAGACCTCACCCTGTGTATCTCTTCATCTGTACCCTTTGCCACATCCTTTTGTGACATGGTTAACTTGTTTCACCACGTTCTGT
This sequence comes from Phyllostomus hastatus, assembly GCF_019186645.2. Classification (NCBI taxonomy): domain Eukaryota; kingdom Metazoa; phylum Chordata; class Mammalia; order Chiroptera; family Phyllostomidae; genus Phyllostomus; species Phyllostomus hastatus. The sequence continues at coordinate 43,248,815 of NW_025334017.1, read as the reverse complement.
GAGCCACTCTAGCAACTGAACCCACCCCAAGGAGGGGGCCCGTGGAAGCTCCCATGTATGGAGGTGGGTCAGAAGCACAGGAGATACCCTGAGCTTGCCGCAGGCGTCCGGAGTGGGGTGGGCAGGCTGTCTCGTGGGACCGAGCCCTTAACCCGTGGGGTTCAATGCTATCGCGGGTACCGAGTGTCAAAGTTGAGTTGGTGTCACAGAGACTTGCTTGGCATGGGGGAGAGCCTCCACCTATGTGGTGGCCTGATGTGTCCTCAGTAAGTGCCGGGTGTGATACACACCGGGAGGAAGGATGCTGAAGGTAGAAGACTGAGCTTTTCTGCGTCACTTGCCCAGAGGCACGGGTCCAAGAAAAGAAGAGTGGGTGAGAGCGTCCGTGTCCACGACGGTGCCTCTCCACTCAGGCAAACGCAGGGGAGTCTGCCCACTGCCGAGAGGCATGGCCCCACAAAACTGGGCATCAGAGGCTGACTGTGGCTGGGGAGCAAGGAAGAGAACAGCGACACCGACAGTGGCTGGAAGGACATCACCAAGAGGGGCCAGAGACACTGGAACCCCACAGGGGATGGAGTCAGCCATATGCTGAGCTGCAGAAGGCCATCCTCGGTGATGGGACAAAGCAGGGGCAGGGCTCCAAGGATGGAAAATGGTAGCAGGGCCAAGTGACAGGAGCACAGAGGGTGGCAGAAATGGCATGAGGGGGCATTGTGCATGGAGACAGGGGCAGGTCACACAGAGCTTTGTAGGTGACATGAGGGGCTTAGGGTTCAGACAAAGAGGAGCCACTTGAGACTGACTTACCCAGGAAGGTAGGAGCAGACCTCATTCGTGCCTGAGGACAAGGCGGAGGGACGAACTCGGAGAGGGCTAGAGCACAGCCTCTGAGGACAAGGACAGGCGGCCTGGATGCACACCCCGACTCCTCCACCGTGGGCAAGCTCTCGGTCCCTCATGCATGAGGCAGAGATAATAATACCTCCCCATGAGACTGCGCGGGGGATGTGGGGCGAAATTAAATGTGAAGAGCTTAAAGCAGTGCCAGCCACGGAGTTAGCAGTCTGTAAATGTTAGCTCCTCTGCGCCCGGCCCCACCCGCACTTCCTGCTAAACATGGCTGGTAGCAAACAGCATTCTTGGCAGACTCCGTCATGAAAAGTTAATAAATGCTCAACACAGGAAGCTCGGAATCCCAGAAAGGCGCAAAGGAAAAGAAAAACAATTATTCATGTTTACACCGCCCAAAGAAAACCATCCCTCATACTCAGTGGGTTTGACGTGTCTCTTTCTCAATGCTGCCTCTTGTGAAGCACAAAGGGTTTATCACGTTTGGACGTGGTTCTATTATAGACTGCTCTTCAGCCTGGCAACCGGTGCCGGCCGGGTTCTCCAGCAGCAAACACGGAGCAGTTTGGGAGGCGGGCAGGGTGTCTGTTAGGGACCAACACCTGTCATGGGGCGAGGGGGGGAGGGCAGAGGAGGCAGGATTGGGTGCAAAAGAAGTTCAGCTTCAAAGCAAGTGTTAAGTGTATATATATATATATATATATATGAACTATACATAACATACATTTGTAGATAGATAGATACAGGCAGGCAGAGAGATATATAGATAGAGATAGAGACATGAAGAAAGAGGGAATTTCTGACAGGAAATGTGAAATCTCTGGTTGATGGAACGGACTGCTTTTTACTCATAGGGCATATCACCACTGGTTCCCTGCACCCCAAACCTGTAGGACAACCAAATGGGGGACAGACGTTATCCTGTGCACTCATGGGGTTGCACCATAGGTTGCTACCCCAAAATTAGGAAACGCAGAGGGTGGCTGGTGCATCTGCCCATCCTGTCCTCTTGAAAAAGAGAGATCTTTAGTCTGGAATGTAAATATCTGTTCCCCCAGGAGGAGGTTGGCCACCAGCAGGCGTTTTACCCTAGAATGTGAGCACATGGTTTGGGGAAGGAGCTAAGTCTCTAAATCCCTTTGGAAAAAATATGCTATTTCTAACTTCCAAGGCATGCGAGCAATTCTTGGTTAAGAGTCAGCATTTAACCCAGTTTGCCAGTGCTCTTTGCTGGAAGCGCCCAGACCATGCAGAAAGGATGGAACTGTTCCTGGAGAATTCTCTTCCAAGAGCAGCCTTGACACAACCTGGGCCAACCTCATGGGAGCTCCAGGGCATCAGCAGTGTGCCGGAATGTCCAGCCCTGGTGCAGATGGCCGGGCTCTTACATGCTGCCTCAAGCAGCTCTGGACGTGTGCTGCTCAGAAGGATGTGCCTTTGGCCCAGACCGCTTTCCTCAGTGCACGCAAACCCTGCAGGAGCTAACAGACATGCAAGCAAGCGCTCCCTTGGGCTTGGATCTGACCGGTACATGTCCGTGTCTTCCCCAGCAATACACATGGCTCCGAATGGGTGCATGGCATTTCCCTGCTCTGATTACCCTAACTGATGATCGCCCCATTGTTGAGCGTGAAGCTATGAACCTTATGAACCTTCTCCTGTTCTGAGTCATGCTACCATGACTGCCCTAGTAGATTACATTTTTGTACTCGTCCCCGATTTGTCTCCCTAGGGCAAATTCCTAAAAGTGGAATTCTGGGCAAGGTATTTGGGTATTTTTTCAGGCTTTTGATGAATGCTACCAAACTGGCCTCCACTTAAGGCTGTGCTGATTCACGCTCCCCTGCAGTGGCTGCTGCGCCTTGGTGCTTGCCCCGAGTCCTGCTGACGCTGAGAACCGTGACCCCTCGAAGTCACTGTCAGCCGGCCGGGGGAAGAGAAGTACTCCGCTTTTGTTTTTACTCTCACTTTATAAAGACTGTGGGTAAACATTTTCTCACATGCTGTTTGACCGTTTTGATTTCTTGTTTTCTGAATGGCTTGTTTACACTCACTCTTTATTTTTCCAATGGAGCATTTTTCTCCTCCTTATTGATTGGAAAGGCCTCTTCAACGAATCAACGCACTCTCCCTGTCATCTATGTTGCCATTATTTTTCCCAGTTTACTGCTTGCCTTTTCATCGTGTTTATAGTGTCTTTGACATGCACATGTTTTATAGTTTGTAAGAGCCAATTCATCAATCTTTGCCATCTTGGCGTCTGTCCTTGTCATTACGGTTGCAATGCTTGATTCATTTTATTTTCTGAATGCAGGACCTTGATTCTATCCCTATTAAATCTGACCCAGATAATTTCAACTCGTAGTTGCCGGCCGCTCGATCTTTCAGAGTCCTATGTCGCCCGGCGTTGCAGCTCTCCCTCCCAGCTTTGAGTCCAATGCAAATTTGATCTGCGCTCTTTCTGTGACTTCATCCAAGTCGGCTATCACCCCTTGTACATGTCTCTAATGGTGCTCATTCAGCGCATCTGAAAGGGAGCCAAACGGAGCCTTCTATGTCACCAGCGCGGCAGCCAACTGGCACCAGGCACCGCCATGGGGGGGGAGACAGTCCCTGCCAAGTACACGCCTGGCCAGGCCTGAGATGCCTCTCGGATCAGGGTTTTTACAGCACCTGTCACCCACAGGACCATCGCTTCATGGCCTTAATCATTTATTTATGTTTTTGCCTCCCTTTGGCGTATCTATTTTGCCCTTCTTAGCCAACTGAACACGTTGTGGAATGACAAGGGACATAAATATATAGAAAGTAATCATGTGTCAGATGACAATGATGAGGTGTGGGTGGCAGTACAAATAGTCCGGGGTTGCGCCGCAAGTCCAGCTCATCTCCTTGGAACGCTGGACGAGACGTTAAAGATGATCGGGTCCTCACCGGACGCTAACATCCATTTTGCATCATGAGGATTCATTATAGCTACCATTTACAGAGACCATCTGGGAAGCACAGAGTTTTCTTACATAATCTCTAATCCTTAAAAACACTGCTTTGCAAGACAGGTGTTATCTTCTTTCCAACACAAGGAAATAGAGGCTCGGAGAACTCAAGCTATTTGTCCAAACTCACGCAGTTTGGAAGTGTCGGAGCCTGGATTTGAACCTATATCGCTCTGGATCCAAATCCCATACCAAGTTGCCTCCCCAGCCGACACCGGCTGTCCTGCACTCTTCAACACCACCGGGGATGGGTCGCTCTGAAGATGACTCCGGGAGTGCCGTGAGGGGAAGGATTCTGGGTCTTGGCCTACATTTTCTTTTCTGTATCTTGTCCCCCTTGAAGACACACAAACCAATCTTCTCATCCCTCCTTGAGATAGGTCTTCTAAGGATCATGTCCTCCTTGTCACCTCTTCTCACATCAGTCAACAGTTCCTCGCATGACAGAGTTGGGAGACCCTTCACCTGACCTTGCTCCAAGTTATTCCTGTCACCCACGTCGCCTAAGACTGAATGCCATGCTCCAGACGGGCTCTGAAGACAGCAGGACTTCACCCCGGTGACCCACCAGGTTCTCTCCTTCCCTTGCAGAGAGTCATGGAAGCAGGAGGAGCCTCCTTACTTCACAGCCTACCCCCGACTTTCTCTTACTCCAGTCTCAGGTGGAGGGCTTGAGGAGCAGACATCTTCTTCTTCCATTCATGTTAGCCTGGCACTGAACCCCCTTTTCTACATGGCTTTTTTGAAATCAAGCTCCCATCTTGCTTGGCTGCTTTTTCTCACCTTCCTGTCTTACCCTGGGGTTCCTTCCTGACTTCCCTGAACATTCATTTGTGGAGATTCAGTCCGTGGCCTCTTGATTGGCTCAGAGAGGGAGAGAGCAAGGAACAGGTGGATGAGGAATGCTCAGAGCTCCCACCTGGGGCTTCTAAGGTGGGAAACCATCTAGCATAGAGCCAGGAGGTCTCTTTCAAGAATGGCTGGTCAGGTGGCTGGCCTCTGTGCCATGGATGCACCTGGGAAGGAATTGGAAATTGGGAGCTGCAAAGGGCACATCCAAAACAAGGAGGTTGGATAGGCAGGGGGCACTTCAAGACCCTGCCATGGTTCCGTCTTCATTTCCTCGTTACTGAACCTCGTTCTGTCTTGTCTTTGTGTTCTGAGCCCCACGTGCTCATTTCCCTCATTCCTAACACGAGGATAATAGTATCACTGACCTCGTGGGCTTGTGATGAGAATTAAACCATATGATGACTGTAAAATGCTTAGCATAGTAAGTGCCCCACAAATGGTGGCTATGATCACTCTCGGCCTAGCCCTAGATTTAATTATCTCCGTTAACCAAGCACCAGGCAGTGTACAAGAATGACGACCTCACTTTTTTACCTCTTGCTTTAGAGCTTTCTCATACACCTCTCATCAGAGCCTCACGCCACCCTGGAGAAGGGAGCACAGCAGGTGCTCATTGGCCTTCATGAGATGAGGACACAACGAAGATGTGGATGAACGAAAGAGGCGTCCCAGAATTTGTCCATGAGTCTCTCACCACTTTCCCCCAACCATCCTGTTTGGATTTTAATATAGATTCATGACCAGCAATAAGGATCGACTGAGTTGAGTTTTAACTTCGGTCTGACAGCTCGTACCTCCACTTCACTCTTCCTTTGCCTCCCTCAGCCCACGACAGGAGACCCAGCAATGGCCTTTAGTTTGAGACCGAGGCTTCGCCTGGTGCTGGAGCTAATTATGAACACAGCAGGAAGTGACTCAGCCCTGTATGTTTCTTCATAGTTTTGACCTTCACTACCGACCTTGGCCTCAGCCCAGCTCTCAGCTCTGGAATCTCACTCTGCATTAAGAACCGTGATTTCACCTGACCTGAGATCTAACAAGTCAACCTAATGCAATTCACGAATGCTGGCAGAAGATGCGAAACTCCTGGGTCAGAAACAAAAGACAGCGTATTACTCACAGTAACATTAGTAGCCAGGCACCATCACTGATGCGGGTTCCCTGAACCTCAGTTCCCACAGGGCGAAGCAACGAGGGCCAGAAACTCCTGCACACAAAGCAGGTTTTGTTATAGGCTGGGAATCCAAAGCTTAAGAAACTCCAATCTTCTAAGGGAGCTGTAAGCAAAACTGCCCAACCTTTGCCCTGGAGAAAGGCATTACTGGTCAGCAAACAAATTGGCGGCCCTCTGGCCCAGAGGGAGGCACTATCGCTGTGTTCCAGGGCTATTTGTTATTCAAAAGCCTTGGAAAGATAGGTGGCAACACACTGTGCAGAAACTTGAAAGACCCAGGGAAAACTGACTCCCAATGCCCTGTCTTCCCACCTCTGTCCAGGTATTTGGGACATAGGTCCTGGGGCACTCCATAGCCATGGCCTTCCTGGGCTCTTCACAGCAACATTATGAAGTCAAAACCCAGGAGAGTTTGGGGTTACTAGGCCTTGTGCTGCAAGCTGGTATGGACACAGGTCATGTGTCTGGCCTCCCAAGGAAAGGTGAAATGTGATTCAGGGTTTTGAAACGAGCAGGGAAACGAGTAAGAGCTCTAAGACAGGTGAGAGGAGACGCTGGCATGATTTGTCTAGTGATGTCCTAACATATTTCTCTAATGATGAAAGCCAGTGTGTCTCTAATAATAATGAATGTTAATTAACTGCAAGGTATAAGCCATTAACCACCGTGGATTCTCTTGATGTCTGTGTTTTTCGTTTGAAATTCATGAGTACAGGTGAATAAACACAGGGCTCATGTAGGCATTCCTTCACCCTCTTACCCATGAGATAAAGATGTATTGTAGTGCTTCCTGTGGGCTGGGTTTTTTAAGCTAAAGTACTGGTCACCACGGTGCAGACTGCACAACACCGTGAGCCTGGCTGCACTGAAGTCACCTGGCGTGAGGTTTCTCCCGCTCTGCCAAGGCTTTGCGAACAGGCACAGAATTTTCTCCAGCAATTCAACGTCTAGGGGGTTATCCTTGGGAAGGGATCAGAGATTAGCAAAATGGTTTTTCTGAGGATTAAGTAAACTAATATGAACAAAGTGCTAAGAACAGTATCTAGATCAATGTATTTCATTTAAATGCTCAGTTCAGTTTTACTTATAAGTGAAAAGAATTTAAATAACCCAGCCCTAGCTGGTGTGGCTCAGTGCATTGAGCACTGGTCTGCAAACCAAAGGTTCGCCGGTTCGATTCCCAGTCAGGGGCACATGCCTGGGTTGGGGACCAGATCCCCAGCAGGGGGTATGTGAGAGGCAACCACACATTGATGTTTCTCTCCCTCTCTTTCTCCTTCCCTTCCCTTCTCTAAAAATACATAAATCAAATATTTTTTTAAAAAGAATTTAAATAACCCAAACCTCCAACAATAAAGGACTCTTCAAGTAAATTCTGAAATGTACCAAAAATGAATTTTAAAATGCATATTAAAACCATACTATAGCTGGCTTCCGTTTACGTTTAGGATGTAAAAAGTCATCCAGACCATTGCACTAGCTGTAACAATAAGGAAGCACTGATAAACTAAAACCTGTCACACATGTCTAGGAATAAATGAACAACAGATGTGAAGACCTCTACACTGAAACATCGCTGGAATAAATTAAAGATGTAAAGAAAGATAAAAAGACATACTAGATTAATGCACTCAACTATTTGATTTGAAGATGTAAATTCTTCCCAAGTTGACCTGTAGATTCAATGGTGTTCCAGTCAAAATCTCAAAAGGCCTTTGCGGTAAATATTAATAAGCTGGTTCTGAATGAAATATAGATGGAAATGGAAAGACCCTAGAAGAGCCAAGATAATCTTAAGCAGAAGAAAGTTGGTGGGCTTACATTAACATATTTCAAGAAATGGTTTCTTGGGCCAAAGTAATCCAGAGCGAGGTCCTATGGAAACCACACCATTGGTCACCTGGTGCTCACCAGGGTAGCTGCACTGGTTGCTTATGGCTAGCACCTGTTCCAGTTAGTAAGAATCTGAGTCACGGGGGTTTTGCTCATTCATTAAACAAATATTTACTGAGGTTGTATGTGCCAGCCAAGCACAGATTTGCTATGAAGGTGATCAGTTGTATGTGTCAGGGCCTCTCACTTGGTCCCCTTCCAAGGATTCACAGGATTGCAGGTATGTATAAAGTATACCACCAAGAAAGATATTTTATCCATATTGGCTAAGACCACTGTCTGCACTGTGGCCTTGCCTCCTTCCTACTTCCCCGCATGCTGGCTGATGTGTCATTGGGAAAATTCAGTGTAAGCTGAGACGTGGGCTCATTCAGTGTGACTGCAGTAGGATGGATTTATGCGGTGGCAGCCACTTCCATGTATGGCCACATTATTGTTAGCTGTCAGAAAGGAATGACTTTCAGAAATACTCTCACTGCCACTACGCCAACCCACCCAGAGTCATGACACAAACAATGTCCAGGGCCAGAAATGGTTTATGGAGATATAAAGGGTTTCCATGGGACCTGGCGTCAAAAGTACGGGCTAACAGAGAAAAACTGAGGTATTAAGGCAGGTCTGTGGAAAACCCTCCCTCATTTTATGGCTCACGTAGGAAAGAAATGTGATAGAGATCTTCCCAATTTAGACATTACCAATAGCGGATTGTGAAGCCAAAAGGAACTTTCGGGAAATATCATCAAATTTTAAGAAGCAAATTTTAATCAACCATGCTAGAGAAAATAACTCAATTGTCTTCATATTCTCTCTATAAAAATATTATAAATGTTCTGCTTATCCTATTGGTGACTGAGACAAGTCTCTCACTCCGGTAGCAAGTTTGTGTATTTTTACTTGCGGTTCCACCCAGTGTAACTTTACATACACATATTTAAGACTGTGTTATTAAGTGTACACAAATTTAAAACTACTACATCTTCCTGGCAACGCGAACCTGCTTTTATTACACAATCTCCTGTTTTATATCTTGCACTTCTTTGCCTCAAAGCCTGTTTGGCTTGTTATAAATGTGATGACAGCACCTTTCTTTTCATTTCCCTTCTTGCTGTCATTTCTCTCCGCACAGGCTTACGTTTTAGATGGGACTCTCGTGAAGATCGCGGGACTGGGTTTGTTTCTTACAATCCATTCTGACCACCTTTGTTTTTTTAAAGGACGCTTATCCTATTGCCATTTAATGTGATCACTGATACGTTTGGGTTTTAACTTACCATCTTACTAAATACAGCCGTGGGCCGTCACCCCTACCGGATGCAGGGCGCCAGGCCTGCTCTGTACTGCTCCTGGACGGCTTCTGCATTGACCGGTCATTGGGTATGAGTTGCTGGGGGAGAGCGGGGCGTGGCCTTGAGCAACGCAGCCTTCTTCAACTGAGAGTGACTCTTGCGGGGGAGGAACTCGGCTGCGAGCCAGCCACACACAACACGGGCAGCCACTGGAGAGGAATGAATGTATCGGTCCTGAAGGGAGATGAGGCCACACCCCAGAGCACCCACCATATACACTCAACCTCCAGGGAGGTTGCTATGTAAACAGACAGATCCCCACAAGAGAGGTAGCTGATAGATCTGCTCACTAGAACCAAAAATCCTAACTATGTTGAATCAGCAAATGGCCATGTCAGTGTGTTTCTTAGGATCTTTGAGCTGGACAGCATCTTAGAGATTCTGGAACTCACCCTCCTCATTTTTACAAATGAGGGGACTGAGGCTCAGAATGCAGTAAATTCATTTTCCTAACATCACAGTACCAGACTCAGAAGCTTGCTCTTTTGACTCATAATTCACTGCATGACTCCAGCCCTGCATCTATTTGGCAGACATCTATGGCTAGCAGAATATTATGCATAAGTCATATAATCATATTTGTGATGTTTTAAATCACTCGGAAAAAGTACCCTCAGAGTCTCTTAGTTGTCGAGATTTTTGCATATACACTTTCATTAGCATAATTGATTAAGCCATAAATGTCCCTATAAGACAAAACATAGTCTTATATTCTCCAAGTACATTTACGCTCCTGATGACAGATAGATTGAAAATTTATGCAAACTAACATTTATTCAATTCCAAGGAAGACAAGTAATAAAGGCTCGATCTGGGTAATTAGTTTATGTTCATTAGGACTTTGTAATCTCATAGCTCTGTAGCTTCTGCATGTGCATTATCTCATTTAATCCTCCCAGAAACTGTGACATGGGCAGGAAGCAAATTATTAGCTCCAATTTAGAGATCAAACTACACATTGAGAGAAAGGAAGGACACACTGGAAGACACACATTCAGTAAATGACGGAATCGGCAAAATTTGGGTCATCTGTCTCATAACCCAGTGTTACATACACACTCTAAAGTGACCCACGCCCGCAATGACTCGTGCCCTTGCACAAGACCCCCACCTTTGACTTGCTTAGAATATGGCCAAGGTGATGGGATGTCACTACCTTGCATATGGTAGAGACGGTTAGGCAACACTCTTGTGGTTATACTTTGTTATATAAGACTTTGTAACCAAAGAGAAGCACTCCTACACACTGCCATGTTGAACAGCTTCTCTGGACACCCGCATGGCGGGGAACTGTGGGCAGTGTCTCGGACTGGAGTCAGTGTCTCCAGCCAAGAGCCGACAAAATGCTGGGGCCCTCACTTGAGTCCTGCCAACGACCTCAATGAGCTCGGAAGCAGATCCTTCCCCATCCAAGCCTCCAGGTGAGAACGCAGCCCAAGTGTACACCAGGTAGAACTCTGTTGGTCACTGTCCCTGTCTCCAGCTCCTCACAGATCTCACGCTTTTACCATTTCACGCCTCTTTCCGACGGCTTTCAAAAGCACTTTGATTACACGAATATAACATAATCATGAATAGTATATAATAAAAAGCAATATTCCACAAGTGAGTGCTACCATCTCTAACTATTCTGTTTGGAAAAGAAGACAATTTCTAAGGTGCTCATGGTCAGACGAGGTTATATGAAGGAGGGGAGATCTCACCTGGGACTTGCAAGATGTGGGAGACGCAGACAGATGGGGAAGACAGGGAAGGTGCTTCCAGGAGGAGAGGGGCCACGTAATAACTGCCGACATTTAGCGAGTACATACGACACACCAACCGTCCTTCTAAAGCTTGTATGTGGACTGACTCATTTCATCCTCATCATAACCCTGTGAAGCATATACTATTATTTACATTTTGCGTTCAAGGAAACTAAGACATGAGGAAGTTTAAAGAACTTGTCCAAGATCCCATGAAGCTGGGATTTAAAATGAACAGTCCCATAGCAGGTCCTACCCTAGTGACCACTATTCCCTACACTTTTCCCTAGGCTAGGCCCTGCCTCTTTCGAGCTGAGCTGAGGAGCTAGGTTTTTAGTTTTTCTTTAATTATGGTGAGATACATACAACATAAATTTGTCATCTTAGCCATTTTTAAGTATACAGTTCAGTAGTATTCATTATAGTCACATTGTTACGCAACCAATCTCGGAAATTTTTATCTTGCAAAACTGAAGCTCTACGCCTATTAAAAAACAACTCCCCATTTTTCCCTCCTCCAGGAAGCCCCTGGCAGCCACTCTCCTGATTTCTGTTTCTAAAAGTTTGACTACTCTGGCTATCTCATCAAAGGGGCATCATGCGGTATTTATCCTTTTGTGTCCACTTTTTTTCCCCACTTAGCCTGATGTTGTCAAGTTTTATCCATGTTGTGGCAGGTGTCAGGATTTCCTTCCTTTTTAAGGTTGAATAATATTACATTGTGTGTACGCAGAGACTAGTTTGATTATCCATTCATCAGCCAATGGACACTTGGGTTACACGCACCTTTTGGCTATCGGAAACAACACTGTTATGAATGTGGACATGCAAGTATCCACAATCTTTTCAAGACCGTCCTTCAATTCTTTTGGATATTTACACAGAAGTGCAATTGCTGCATCACACTTTTATTCTTTTGAGGGCTCACTGTAGTACTTTCCATAGCAGCTGCATTTTACATTCCCACCGCCAGTGCACAAGCCTCCCCATTTCTCCAGACCCGTGGAGGAGCTAGGCATGGGCCCTTCTGAACTTGACATGAAGGCAGGACGTCTGAGCGAAACTGCCCAGAAGACAGCTGGAGACACTGACCATGACTCAGGGGACAGCATGGTACTGCTGGCAGATCTGGAATTTATCCAACAAGAACTGAGAGAAGCCACAAAAGATAAATGGGTTCGTTGATGACAGTGGAGAGGACAGAGCAGAAGGTGAGGACTAAGCCTTGGGGAGCAGCCCAGTTGGGTGGCCCACTGTTTCACAAAAGGCAGCAGCTAATTGTCTTTAAAAAGCTCATTCTCTTAAGTGAAACATTCTCCTGCAGTCCCTGGATTTGCTTAGCAAACTCTTTTCATATTAAAGTGAATATTAATGTCTCTGATGGAGTTATTGCCCAAGATCAAAATTAGAGACTCCAGTGATAGTTAACATTTATAGAAATTTTATTTTTCATATATATAATCCTTATAACAATGTGGAGGGGTAGACATTATTATTATTATTTGTACTATGGGCCTCTGCGTGGAAGCAAAGTGATGAAGCCTCTAGGAGAGGGACCCGCTGGACCCGCTCTCCGGCCCTTATTGCTCACTCCCACCCAGGGCGGGACCCAGAGAGGGACAGGCGGATCTCGGGCTCTGGGAATGGAGTGTGTGTTAGTTGGAGGGGACACTGTGCCTTTAAAGTATAAGCACAAAGATCAGGGGTTGTCAGGGACTTGGGGAGAGGTAGGGCTGAATAGGTGAGGAACAGAGACTTTTTTAGGGCAGAGAAAGTATTCCAGCCAATACTGTTACAGAAACAAGTCATTGCACATTAATCCAAACCCACAGAACAGACCACCCCACATAGAGAGTGAGCCCTAAGGTAACCTGTGGACTTTAGTCAGTGCCAACACACTGGTGACTAGTGGAGCCAGGACCCAAACTCAGACCTTCTGACACTAGGGTCTATATTCTTTCCGTTTCTCCACGCCACTTCTCTAGAGGAATGAGGTCTCCCTTAATACTTTTTTCTCACTTCTGAAGCTTCTAGTTCTCTAAGCATTAAATAAAAGTTCATTACAGTGCACATATGGGCAGGCACACTCATGATCTCTCCTTCACCCAGAACCTATGTCTTGTCAGCTTCTTAAGTCACACTTTTAACGTGAGGCCAACTGCGTGCTCTATATAGAATCATGCCAAGAAATGCACCAAGAAAACCAAGGCTAGGGTGAGGACGAGGATAGTAAATCACACAGGGATAGCCAGGACTTTGTGTCCTTAGAGACGATGACCTTTTGTTTTTGGAGGAAGAATACGATGGATTCAGTCACCCAGTGAGCATTTACTGAGGCCAAGAGTAAGACTTAGTTCTTGCCTTCAAACAGATTACTGTCTCAGGGTGGGACGGGTGAGGTGAGTTAGCATACAATTACATGGAGGGGTAATACTCAAAATATGTTACAACTGGAAGCGCATGGAAGGCGACCAATCAGAATGGATGCTCAACCACACAGAACACACTCCAGACACAAATAAGCCACCTGGACATACCTGTGTGCATTAGTCAGCTCAGGCTGCCCTAACAAATTACCATACATTAGATGGCTTTAAACAACAGATCAAGATTTGATTTCTGCTGAGAGCCCTCTTCCTGCCTAGGAGATAAATGCCTTCTCTCTGTGTCTTTACATGGCGGACAGAGGTATCTGTGGTGTCTCCCATCATTTCGGCACCAGTCCTATCAGACTAGGGCCTCATCCTCCTGACCTCATTTGACCTCAGTTACCTCCTGAAGATGGAAACAATCATCACCTTCCTGCCTCATCGTCTGCCGAGAAGGGTAAATGAGTTCATGTACCAAGAGTGCTCAGCAGAGTACTGGCAGACAGGAAATGTGTTATAAAGGTTAGCTGTTATTACTGCCCAGGTCAAGCTCTTAATCATCATGATACTGGGGCCTCAGCTTTAATTTCCCATGTTGACAATGCAAATTAACAATGTGTTTCTTCCTCTGTGCAGCCAAACTAAGCCTGCAAGGTTGAGAGTTCACCAATGGCAATGGACTGTATGGATACCAGAAATCAACAACAACAACAACAACAATTCGTTAATATCTAGTAATTAGAAAAATTGCCAGATATATAAGTGCACTGAAATAAGATGACAAAGATAGACTCCAAAATGATGGCACGGCATGGTAGGGCCACGATGGGATTAAGGGGATACTTTATTCCTTTTCTGCTTTGTGTTGTTCTCACGTGCTTTTTGCCTTGTTTTCTTAGTCTCCATAATGAGACCGTATCTATTTTGTACTCATAAAAGCAAGCATCAAAGTTATTTTTAAAGTAATATCTTGGAAAGGGATCTGCAAGCCCAAAGGAAACAGGAATGCACCCACGTCTTCTCTCCTTTGTGTTCATCTCAGGACATGCCCTGAGAAATGAGAAAACACGAGCTATTCACCATTGTCCCCAGGTGAGGTCACAGAGGGGTGACTCAGAAGTGGCTTCTGACACCAGGCAGCTCGGGAGCCAGGAAAGAGCTGGCCAGCTCTGCAGAGAATGATCCCTCCCGAAAGGAATGAGGGGCACAGGGAAGCCGGGAGGGGAGAGCTCGCAGTCCATCCCACCCTGAACCACATGAAGCCAGACCCACCTAATAAATCATATTAATTGCAAAGAGGGAGCTTGAAGCAAACAGGCAGAATTAAACACTACCCAAGCGTAGAAACCCCCAGTCCAGCTCCTTCATCAGGCTGCTCCAACTCTTATTAATTTTTAAAATTTATTTTACAATAAAAATAAAAAACACTCAACATCAAGACTTCCTTTGCTTCAGGTCCCCACAGAGCCTCACACGGAGCCAGGTACACAGGAAACCCTGTGTTTGGCTTATCTCAATCAATATGTCTTGTTTTCCCCGCCCAGCACCAATTGCTCCTTTTCCAGGTAAAATATCCATCTGTTTCCATTTGAGGAACCACCCTCCTCATACTTCTGGTGGACCTGTCAATCAAGGTGACCTTCCTACCCAGGAGGTGGGCACTGAGCCCAAGCTAAGCCAATCAGATGCTCTCTTCCTTGGGTAGGGGAAAGAGGATTGCCCCAACAAGCCTTTTCATTGGCTCAGATGGTACCCAAATCAGGGAATCAGACAGCTGCCTGGAATGAGCTCTGAGTTGCGCCAAAAGCATTCCAGCCCTCTCATCAAGCTGGAGAGACATTGGGCCTGTGAGAATTCCCTTTTATGACTGAAGGATTTGAGGCTTGGAGAAGGGAAGGCAAGTGCCAAACCTCAAGGCAGAGCCTGGAGGAACTTTCCTCCCCATCTCTGTTCTCTCCAGTCCCTTCTCTGCACATGCGAGCCAGAGCGAGCTTTTTGGTTTTTATTATTCTTAAATTGGGATAAACTTCACCCTTTCAATAATTTTAAGCTGTGCGGTTTAGTGACATTTAGCACATTCACAGCACCGTGCCACCATCATCACTATCCAGTTCCAGAACATTTTCATCGCCCTCAGAAGGAAACCTGGCAGGCATCCCCATGAAGTGGCCGGTCCCCACCCCGCCTCCCCCCAGACCCTGGAAAACACTATTTCACTCTCCGTTTCCATGGACTTGCCTATTGTGGATCTTTCATATAAATGGACTCATACATGCAGACTGTGTTTTTTGTGTCTGGCATACATGCCCCAGGGCTCAGTCCACAGACCTTTCCTCTTCTCCAACTCACACGCACTCCTTTGGAGACATCATGTAGTCTCGTGGCTTTAAACTTCACTTCCCAACTTATCTCCAGCCAGATGTCTCCCCTGACCCCCAGCTGGCCAACGGAGCATCTCTACCCAAGTTTCTGACAGGTATCACCAGCTTCACTGGTCCAAAACAAACCACTGATCTCTTTCCCTCCCCTCACATTAAACCTCGCTCCTTATCTTCTCCTTAAACAAAACGTCATCCTCCAGACTCAGGCCAAATATCTAGGAGTCCTTGACTTACCTCTGTATCACCTCTATCCAATCAGTAAATGCAGCCAACCCTGCCGTCAAAATATCAGCCAGCACCCCACCGCTTCTGGTCCAAGTCACCATAACCTCCCACCTGGGTTCCTGCCTCCTGGTTCTCCCCGCTCCTGCAGTGGGCCCCCTCAATCTGTTCTCGGCACAGCAGTTCAGGAGATCCTGTCCAAACATGAGTGAGATCACACCCAGTTACATTTGTGTTTCAGGTTAAAAAAAAAAAAAGAAGTAACTTTTAGCAATATGTATGTCCATTGTAATATTTGGAACATTTTTGCATAGGGCAGACTTATAATTGAACATTATCTGTTGAGCCAGTCTCACCAGGTGTCCTGTGCTTTTTATTTGCTAAGTCTGGCAGCCCTAACTAAAATTGTAACCATCACCCCAATACTGGTAAACCCCCTTCCCTGCTTTTATTTTGCTCCTTAGCATATCACTGTATAACATATCTCATGTGTTATTTATTTATTGTCTGTCTGCACTCACCAGAACTGGGCTGTCTGATGAAGTAGCCACTAGCCACGTGTGGCTACTGAGTGTTTGAAATAAGGCTTGCACTACTGAGGAACTGAATATTTTGTTTCAATTAGTTTCAATTTTAAAATGCATGCCCCATTCAGTTGTTAGAAAACTTTTAAGTGTGTTTAGAAAAACTGGCATCAGGGAATATACTTTTCCAACTATACGTAGCATTCCAGTTGAGGTGTGCTGCTAGTGCAAACCACACATCAAATTTTGAAGACTTAGTACAGAAGAATGAAAGTATCTCATTAATAAGTTTTCATACTGATGTTAGAGTGATCATTCTGAGTGTACGTTGGATTAAGTGTAACTCCATTAGAACTAACATCACCTCTTTCTCTGTACTTTTATTAATGTGGCTATAAGAAATTATCTAATTGCCCACGTGGCTCCCATGGTACTTCTATTGGACAGTACTGTGCTAAAACACAGCTTCGGTCAGGGCTTGATTTCCCCAACAGCACAGCTACTACCAGACTTGGGAGCCTATAGTTTATTCTAGAATGTGATACCAGAAGCAGGAGTGAGGGGCTGGTGATAGTGAGAAAGAAAAGGAAGTCCATATAAGTGTTCATTATCAAGGTCGCTGTGGGTAACAGGGGTCCATTCCATGGGCACTCACTGAAAAGTGACGGAAAATGCCTCCCAGAATTATCTGCTGAGACACAGGGCGCTTTATCCACCATCTCCCAACAGTCCCCCACCACTGAGGGCTGCTCCCAGGGTGTCACTCTCCCACACTTCTGGGCTGCGCTTGTTCACGGGACAAAGAATAGAGAGCCCCACAGTGTGAGCCGTAGGTGGGGACATCGGCAGTCTGACTGCCCACCACATGTACAGCTGACCTCAGAGGTGGACCAAGGGACATGATGGATGCACCAGGAGAAACTGTCTTGTTTGGCTTTTCATCCCTAAAGCCTAGAACAGGGCCTGGACCATAGTATATTCTCAATAAATAATTCGGAAAAAGATAAATAAAAATATCTGCCTTCCAAAAAAACATGTATTGAGTAACTGCTATGAACTCAGTATATAAATGCTTAATAAACGACAGTTCTTTGTCCCTATTTTCTCTTTGACTACCAACTTAGAATTCCTGGCCTCACATTTCAATAGTGTTTCCAACCAGAAATTGTTCTTCTTGCTTCTTAGAAATACATCAAACACCTCAACCTTCCCCAGGATGTCATGGCAACAGTCTTTTCTGAACCTCCTCCCACAAGACCTAAGATGGCAGATGAGGTTGAGAACTGGAACATGAGTCTCCCCAGCAGGTAAATTAGTATGTTCCTTGGGATGATGGTCCCCAACGGAAGCAGGAAACCTTGGGGTGTTCATTCACAGCCCATAAAAAGTGCTCAGTAAATGTAGTTCTCTCTGCTCTGTAGCATCTCCTATATTTCTTTGTGCATACAGCAAGTGCTCATAAATGCTTACTAACACCTTCCAAGCATTCACGAAAAGGATCCAGAACAGCAAAGCACCCCAGCCCCCACAAAGCGCTGGCCCCTGGGGAAATGCCTACACTCCCAACATCTGCATATGCTCATAGGCATAAAAAAAACGAAGCTGCTGCTTGTACGACTTGCCTCCTTGGATGTTACAATTCATCTGCTTAAGTGAGGCACTAGTTTCCACCCCTCATCAGGGCCCTTAATTATCCACCCTCTTGCTCATGTTTACACCATTCCTCTCCTGCAAGGCTGACCTTCCAGGTGTGATTAAGTAAAGCAATTCCTCAGGCTTCCCGGAGAGGCGGCACCTTCCATTTCTGGAAGCCCGTGGAACCCAAGGGTAAACGAGTGATTCCGAGTCTGCTCAGCAGTAAGGGGTACAGGAGGACAGCTGACCTTGAACAACACAGGTTTGAACTGTTGCGATCCACTTATGCACAGGTTTTTTTTTTAAAGTAAAGACACAATTCGCCCTCCAAATTCCAGAGTTTCGCATCTGCAGATTCAACCAACAGCGGCTTGAAGACAGTATTCTCCATCAGCGGTTGGGAGTCCGCGGGTGCGGAGGGCCACTGGGTGCCTTGTTCTGGGCCATTTTATGTAAGGACTAGTAGGGGATCCTGGAGGCAATCCCTAGCTACCGAGAGCTGATTGTAGTTAAGTTTGGGGGGGAGTTAAAAGCTATACGGGATTGTCCACATTGTTCAAGAGGAAGAGAATTGTGTAAAGAAAAAAGCAATTCTACAATGGAGACTTGTCAAGTAAAATCACCTTCGAAAACACAGCTTTAACGTAGGCAAGGCCGACAGTTTCCCGAACACTATTTCACTTTTCACTTCCGGAGCACGTGGAAAGACTACATATCCCAGCAACCTTTGTGGTTAAGCTGATGCCATGTGACCAGTTCAAGCCAATGGGCTCTGAGCGCAGATGACAGATAAATACGACGCTCTTTTTCCCCATTTACATTGAAAGGCACGGTTTGAGAAGGTGGTGTATCGAAATGGGGCAGCCTAGGTAGATCAGGGAATCACTGCAGGCAGGACAGCTGCCCTGGAGAGTCACCAGACTTTGCATAAGTCAGACACAGGTGCCTGGCGGATTTGCCCTGCAGCATGAGTAAGCCTGGCCCGTCCTGAACAAAACAGAGGCCCCCTATCACGTTTACAGGATGTCATAACACATTCAAGAACCCTCTGTTGAATGTTAAAATTACATAGTCCAAGTACATGGGAAAACGAGTTACAAAACGGAGGGGCGACTTCATTCGTTTAAGTGCTTGACCCTCCGGTCTCCTTCTTTGTGAGAGGGAAATAAAAATAACACCTGCCCCAGGGCGTGGCCATGAGATTCTTAAAACGAATTCATTTGACAAATACATAGGTGACTTACCATGGTTACCAATGTTAACATATTCAATCCTTGTATTAGTTCCTTGTGGCTGCTGTAACAAATCACCACAAACTGGATGTCATAAAACAAGAGAAGTCCATTCTCTCACAGGTCTGGAGGCTAGAGGTTTGAAGTTGAGGCTTCCCCAGGTCCATGTCCCTGCAAAGGCTCTAGGGAAGGATGTCCAGCTTAAGACACGGGAGCCGAGGTATGAGGAAGAATTTATTGTGTGCCTCTGTGGGGCGCTTACGTTTCTTTTAGAGGATACGCACATTTTTTTTTAACACTGAGAACACTAATTTAAAAAATAAACTGTCTCTGACTGAAAAGGTAGACTGTGTCCCAGGGGAAGGGAATTTCAGGAATCAGTGAGTAGCTGCAAGGATGGATTTGTTTACTTTGCTTTTGTTGAATGGGGCGGGAGTGGGGAGGGGCACTCACGAGGTGTCAGGTGTGGGAGGTAGGACTGGAGTCTGGGCCAAGGATTCCTCAGCCCTGAGCTATTTCACCTACCCAGAAGGCTGTCCCTGGAAAGCCTTTCTAACTGGATGGACATCCGTGGCCACATTTTTGTGTCTCTTCTCTGTTCTGTTAGTCATTACAGAATTTGGGGGTGATACACAGTGAGAGATGTCTGATTATTTTTTCCTGATTTCCCTTTTCCTTACTGTCCAAGTATCTCTCTGTCCACAAAAGACCCACACACTGTCCCCAGGGACAACCAATTCTTGTCTCCATAAGGTGTTTTTGGTATATTCAAAACACCAGCAGGGTCCACATGAATTATCACTCTTCTTGGTGCTGTAGGAGAATCCAGGCTGGTCACCAAGACAGCAACTGGCACCCCGTTTCTGCTTTCAACAGGGGGCCCTCATTACATGCCAGTGGCAACCCTCGGACACTTTGGGTCTGTCCAGCGGATAGCTCTGGAATTAGACAAAGCTGGGTTCAAATATGTACTCTGGATTCCCTAGCCGTGTGATCTGAGGCAAGCTAATCACCTTTGTTGATCAGCAGAGCCGAGAGACGGGAAGGAAGACTCTTTACCTGGCATAGGAACACAGGCTCTAGGGCCAACGAGATACACCTGGGTTTCTGCCAACTGCAGACAAGTTACTGCACCTCTCCAAGCCTCGGTTACCTTTCTTCTGGTGATGATCCCTCTGGTTATGAAGGCTCAGCAAGCCCGTGCTAGTAGAGCGCCGAGCACAGTGCCTCTCGAGTACCAGACAATCAGTGCTGGAGATGATACTGCTGCTGCGATGGTGAGGGCTGTGACGATGTGGGCGCCAGCTCCCACCTGTCACTCCTCTCCTGGCCGTGCATCTGCTGCCATAGCGCCTTCACAGCATCGGGGGCAATCATGGAAAAGGGACTTATTGGTGGTTATTCTTACCGTTGATGTTGGTTTTTAAAACTGTGAACACTTTGCTTTCCTCTGTGAGGGAGAAGCACCTTGTGGACGGTGTGGGGGAGGGAAACGAGTACCGCCTGAATGCAGACAGACCTGGGCCCTCATTCCAGATCAGCCGCTTGCAGGTGGGGTGGCCTTGGGCAAATAAGTTAATTATTCTGAGTCTCAGTTTCCTTATCTGTAAAACAGGCACAATAATCACCAGTTCATTTAACTGATTTGTATTACGCTTTCTTCAGTGTTAGATACTGTGCTAGATGTTGAGGATACCAGAACAGAGAAAATTCATCCCTAACTTGAAAGAGAGCACCGTCTGGAGTTCTCTGCACCGGAGAACAGTGATTAAAAGCATGAGCTTTGGGCCCTGCCTGGGTAGTTCAGTTGGTTAGAGTGTCAGCCCGATATGTCAAGGTTGCAGGTTCAATCCCCGGTCAGGACACATACAAGAATCAACCAATGAATGCATGAATAAGCAGAACAAGAAATTGATGTTTCTCTGTTTCCCTTCCTCTCTATGTAAAAAGAAAAAAAATAAACAATTTCTTTTAAAAAAGAGCTTGGGCCTTTGGAATTAGACAAACCTGGGTTCAATTAGGTACTCTGCATTCACTCAGCTGTGTGATCTTGGGGAAGTTAGTCAACTTCGCTGATCCTTAGTTCCCCCTCTCACAATGGAGATGGTAGTAACAGCACCTGCGTCTTGAGTGTTTTTGAGGCTTCTAGTAAATCATGACGTGAAACCCTTAGTTCAGTGCTAACACCCAGCAGGTACCAGCAAAAGTTAGCTGCTATGGCAATGTGTACTCAGATGTTGCTGGTGCCGTGCAGGGATTTTGTGCTGGTTTCACTGGGTAATTCCACAGTGGGGCCAGGGATGTGGGCATCAGGAAAGCTTCAAAGAGGCCATGATGTCTGGACAGAGTCTTGAAATGTGAGCAGACGTCTGCCAAGAAGAGAAGGGAGAACCGAGTAATGTGTTCAGGAAGATCAGGATGACAGGAACGTAACGTCCAGGGGGGTTAGCAGTGTCGAAGCAGGGTACGAGATGGGCCAGAGGCAGACGCTGGTAGGAGCCATACAAGATCAGCTTAATCATCTTAAATGAAATTCCAGATTCCCAGGAGCTCAGCATTTCATTTCAGGGGACTGTCCAGCCGTTGAGGGCTCTTCAGGAGAGCGATGACGGCATTAGGTTAGCGTGAAAAGGACAACCATCTATCATATCTATCAGAAAGTTCTACAGAAGGCAGGGCAGAGGCTGGCCTGCTGGCCAGGAGCCCAGTGAGGAGATGGCCCCAGAGCCCCGGGAAAACTGAGGAAGGCTGCACCCGGGCAGCAGCGAGAGGGGGCGGGGCCATACGGGCACCCTCCCAGGTGAACCAGCTGCTCATGAAGGCACGTACACTTCCTGTGCCCCGTTCCTCCTTTCTCTCTCCCCTTCTCTGTCACCTCCCAGTGTCTCCTCGCCCCTCCTCCCCCACTCTATCCTCTATCCTTTCTCCTCTCTGCTGGACCTTCGAGTAGAGCCAGGGACTGAAAAACCCCATCTGTGGTTTCATCCAGATGTGCAACATCTCAGGAGGACGGAGCAGGACACAGTCCTTCACTCCAGTTCCAATTTTTCTTTAAAAAAAAAAAAAATCCCCTTTGGAGCCAGGACAACGCCCCCAGGAAAATTTAGCAACCCTTGTCTCGTGATGATGTTTCCTCCACCCACGTCATTTTGCGGGCTACCGCTGTAGCCAGAGGCCTGGTAGCTGCTGGGCTGCCGTCTTCAGTCTTACCTCCTGGCAACAAAATATGACGATAAGCCTACTGTGACTCAGGAACTGGGCAGGCACAGGGCAAACAGGGACAAATAAGCCAGAGTGCCTACACGGGGGGGCTCAGAGCCTGGACAGGAGAACACGTGTACACAGAGAATTCCAGTACAGTGCGGTAACTCTTCCAGCAGAGGTCCATACAAAATCCTGCAGGACAATAATCGTAACGACCGATTGATCGACCTCTTACTAAGTCCAAGGACTGGTGCTAAGCCCTTTATACAAGTGACTGCATCAAAGAATACTCTGCTGGAATACTCAGAATACTCTGCTGAAATATGGTGGGCACTTGGGAAGTCTTCTCTGGAGAAAAACAGCCCCATGAGATGGGTCTCTATTGTCTCCAGCACACAGATGAACACACTGAGGCTCAGAGAAGTGAGGTGTCCGGTCCAAGGTCCCAGAGCAAGTAGCAGAGCTGGGCATTGCAGCAGGTCTGACTCAGCCCAGGACCTTGACCGCTGTGCCCTAGGGCTGCTCAGAGGGGAAAAAAAGCGATGAAATGTTCTGGGGAAGGAGGTGGCTGAGGAAGGCTTTCCAAGGGGGTGACTCTTGAGCATGAGAGCTGGACCTGCAGAGAAGGGGCATCTGGGAGGGGCGGGGGAGTGGGGCTCAGTGGCGTGTGCCTGAGCACCAGCTGCAACCAGAGAGCAGCAGGGAAGGCTGGAAACGTGGGGGAGGGGGAGGGGGAGGTCAGATGATCTTGTGGGAGACAGAGGCTCATCCTCTCCTCTCTACTTCCCTTTTGTGGCTCTCTGGTCTGGAAGGTTCCTCTGAACAGCGTAGGCGGATCTTACGCCTGGGTTTGATTTATTTTATAGCTGGAGTTCCGGAGCTTTTGTGGTGGCTGCAACATATAATGTGGAATTTCCCTCCCCAGCAATTCTTCCTCTTTGGCAGCCCACTGGAGCGTGAGCTTGGCACGCTGAGGGATGTGGAGGGGGCTCAGCTGGTGCACGCCCAGGACTCCCCGCGGCTGGCTGCCCTGCCAGCTGCTCAGCCGAGGCACCGGGGTCCTGCCGGAGGGCCGAGCCCACCCTGCTGGTGGCATCAGTACTGTATCCTCTTCATTTTCTCCACTTCGCTTTTGTTCTCCTCCGTTGAGAGGAGGGAAAAGGAGGGAAAAAGCGGGACAGCGTGCTTTCAGCTGTGTCTGTTTCCATCACTCCCAGTGTGCTGGCACCTCTGTTGGAACACACATCCCCTTCTCCCTTGCGGTCATGAAGACGTCACAGGCTTCCGAATCAAAACTCAGTTGGGTTCCAGTGCCAGATCTTGTAGACCGACTTGTTGCAGGACCTTGGGGCGGGAATATTCTAACCTCCCCTAAGCACCAGCCCCTAAGTACCAGTTTCCTCATCTGCAAGACAGCAGTGATTGTGGTATGTACACCCGAGGGCTGTTCTGAGGTTTAACGATAACTGTGTACAGCATCAGGGGTGACACTCAGCACATAGTAGGCGGTATGAACCGTATGTTTGCATCTCCTCCAGCTTCTTGTAACGAAGCCCTCAGCCCCCCCGTTCTGATGGTGCTCGGAGATGGGGCTGTGGGAGGTGATTGGAGTTAGATGGGGGCATGATGGTGGAGCCCTGGCCCAGTGTGATTAGTGTCCCTAGAAGGAGGAACACTAGACCTCTCTCTCTCTCTCTCTCTCTCTCCCCCCCCTCAAAGCAGGAAGACAGCACTGACCGAGAACCAAAGCGGCTCTGGGTTAGGTCTTTTCCGTGTGGCGTTTCATTAGGATAGCCCCAGCCAGGACCACAGACACTCAGCAACCACCAGCTCATTGGGCAGCCGGGGGGCTGAAGGTGCAGCACTGGCACGACCTGTGACATCAGTGTCCTAAAGAGCATCCACCTCTTTGCCAAGAAGTCCGAGAGCCAGATCCAGTGGCTACACGGCCCTGCAGTGGTAGGCGTCCGTGGGCGACCCAGGAACCCCCGCAGCTGCCAGAGACTGAGCGGCAGGTGGACCACCAGACCCACATGCGCACCATGCAGCTGCAGGGCCGACAGTCAGCCATGTCCTTGGACTGTCTGGAGGGCAGCCCTGGAGGACAGACCTGGCGAGCTGGGGCCCTCCAAGGGGGACCAGAGAGGCTCCCCGAGGCCCTGGATTTTGGACAAGGCTGTGGCCTGGGGTGCAATTCTGGCTCACTGTGCGATGGTGGACAAGTTCCTGAACCCCTTCGGGCCTCAGATTCATCTGGAAAAGGAGGAAAATACCCACTTCCGAAATTGCACAGATTAAAACAAGAAAAGCTAGTACCAACAATAACAAACATTTAGTGTGTTGAGTGATTCAGTACATGGCTATAGCTTCAGGGTTAGAGACAGAAGTTCTTATTTGTCTTCCATTCACAAAAATAGAAACTTTATTTTAAAATAAGCTCTTCTTGGTGAATACCCATGTTATGTTTATAAATTTTGGAGACAACCTCTAATTGACCCCAAGGTCGTGGGACAGAGTCCACTCGCAGCCCCAGGAAACAAAATGAAACAAACGAAGGACCTACCAGGTCATCTTACACCCACTTCTCTCCGTTCCCCTCGAGGGCAGGATCCACCGTGAATCTTCTTTGTTCCCCATGATGCCAGGTAGAGTGCCCTGTGCAAGTTAGAGGCCCCGTAAATATTAGTTGGAAAATGAGCGAGTGGGGGAAAGTACAAGGGAGTGAATGAACGAGTGAGCGAATGGAGAGGCAGAGCGGCAGCCCGAGGAGTCCACTGATTCAAGCCGCCGGTTCTCCCCGCTCCGGAACTCCTCGGGGCACAGATATGGAGCCACACGGTGGGCAGCCCCTTCGAGCCCCTCCTGCCTCTCTACAAGCCTCCTGCAGGGCGGCCCAGCCTGGGCACTGCCAAGGTTCCTTGCCCAGGCCCAGCCCAAGACCCTGGAACTCTTGGCATGGAGAGAGGGTCCCCCACCCTATGTCGAAACAGAGGGATCCCCACTCAGGTCTAAACAGAGGGGCAGCCCACCGCATCTCTGCAGAGGAGGTCCGTACCTCAGACCTAATCAGGGGCCCCTACCTGAGGTCTGCAGAGAGGCCACACCCCAGGTGTGAACAGAGAAGGGCCCCACCCTAGGCCGGCAAAGAGGTGTTCTCACAAGACCATACACTTGCGTAAAGTGGGTATTGCTTAAAGAAAGCCCAGCGCTCAGTGCGTTCAACAATTTGCGTTCTGAAAAGGCCCCCCGAACTCCCCAGCCCACCCCAACGCCTGCCCGGCAGAACTTTGGCATCAGGCTGTTGGCAAGACACCTTCATTTATAAATGCCTTTGTTTTCCTGTCCCCACGTAGCACCTACTCAGTCCCCTCGCCCTCGCCTCCCTCCCCAAGTTCGCGCAAAAACACCACTTGTGGGAGCAAGACTTCCAACCCTGGCCCAGAGCCACAAAGTGAAGTAATTGTGCAATAGAACTTAATTGCTGAATTTAATTTCGTCTTTGGTTTTCTTTAATATGCGTCTCAGTTGTTGCAAACGTGTGGTTCCACCTTGGGATGTCTGATGAGTTCCTTGTGTCTCCCCCCCCCAGGAAGGGATGGGATTGGGGGAGGGAGAGGCAAGGACAGCTGGCTGGATTTTTCACCTCAGAGAGAAGTCACAGAGTAAACCTTCCCCAGCTGCTCACAGCCAAGGAGGAAGAGATTTCACTCCAAGATTTGGCAGCAAAGGATTTTTCCCCGGGGGGCCAGATTTTCAGTGACCTTCAACAAAAGCTGTGCCTGGGCTTTGGCAGCTGTGTGGCATGTCATTGCATTCGCCACCATTCACGGAACACATACCATGTATGCGCGAGACATGCGACATCCCATCCAAATCCCCCCAACAATCGTACCTGCAGAGGGTCGCTGTCCACCTTTATGAGGCTCAGAGAGGTTCAGCAACTTGCCTCAGGTCACCCAGCTAGTCTCTGCTAGAGCTGGAAAGTGAGAGCAGGAGCTAGCTTCCCCCTGCTCCTCTACCCAAAAGGCCGAGCACAGTGCCCCAGAGCCCAGTAGCCACTCCAGAGAATGGGCTCCCCTCCCTGTTCCCTGTGTAGGAGCCGGAGGCTCTGCAGTCAACGCCCTCCACACACAGCCACCCACACGCCGCACTGCAGGCCTCGCCGCTCCGCCCCTGCAGCACTGGGGGCAGCGCCTCCTCAGCTTCTCAGCAGCCACCAGCCACGGCGGCTGCCAACACCTTCCTCCTCGGCCCTGGGTCCCGGCACCACAGCATCCCCCAGCGTCCTGGGGCATCTTCTGAGAGCCCACAGCGTGAAGAGGCCGCCCCACTCTGGGCTCAGGGACGGCCCCTCCTGCCTTCCCCATGCGCTGCTGGTGGACCCCTTGGAAACCCAGGAACACGGACGCTGCTGGCAGCCGGGGCTCTGAGAAGAGGCATTTGTCGGCCACCTGGCTCAGAGTTCCTGTCTTTCTTGTGTTCGAGGTGCCATCGTCGGTGCTAGACGCCTCGGGGGTTTGCTAGATAAAGTGCAGTCCTCAGAAACCACGCCGCGCCCTTTTGTTCTCGCCGCCGTTGGCACGGGGCCCTGACCATGTTCTCTCCTGCCCTCCCCACGGGGCCGAGTCCTTGCATGTTTCCGCAACAAGCACCAGCCTGAGTCTATGGCAGGCCTCACCCCACGGCCCGTGGGCCCCCTCCAGCTTGCCGCTTCGTTTTGAGCAGCCATTGGCCGGAGGATGGTGTCTGCATTTTCCAGTGATTGGCTGGGGGGTGGGGAGGGAATCAGAAGACAGTTATTTGTAACACATGGAAACTATCTGAAATTCAAAGGCATGTTGATAAAGTTTTATTGGAACACGGCCACGCTCACTCATTTGCATCTTGTACGAGGAGCAGCTGCGACAGAGGCCACATGGCCTGCAATGCCTGAGTTCTCTGCCGTCTGGCCCCTCGTTGGCCCCTCGTTAGCCCCTGGTCTGTGCCACGTGACTTACCTCTTACAGCAACTCTGAACCCCATTCGACACCTTCCTTCCTCACCCACTTCTCCACCCCACCTGACAGGTACCCGTGGGATTCTGAGTTCAGCCCCGCCACGGGGCACAGCATCCTAATGGGACGCTGATGGACCCAGACCTCTGCCCGATCCCTGCCCGCAGTGGGAAGGGCCCGGCCAGGGGGTGCGGCGAGCTCGGCACTTAGGCTGCCTGGGTACAGATCCAGGCTCCTCCCTGGCCCTCCCTCCGTTTCCTCCCTGTGGCCGGGGACTGGCAGTGCCCGCAGCACCAGGCTGATGTGAGGATGAGGTGATAGGATCCGGGTACCAAGCCTACCCCAGCGCCCGGCCTGTGGTAAACGTTCAGTACGTGGGAAGTCACTGACGGGCTGAGTGGACAAGACCGTGACCCCAAAGCCTTCTTCAGAGACATTCCTGGGGTGCACACCTGTGTCATTTCTCTGGCTCTACTGGCCACCTCACCGCCCTTCTTCCCTCCTGCCATCCAATGCCTGTCTTTCCCCTTAGTATTGACAGCTTCACACGTGCCCTTGACTTTCACTTAAAATGTCTTGCAATTCAATTTTCCCGACTGTAGAGTGGGCATCGTATTTCCTCTGAATCTGCTTGACGGAAGTGCTGAGCCCATGGGACCAGGGGGAGGGTCTGGAGAACGCATCTGGAAATGCCCTATGCGGGTGTTACTTCTGACTCTTCCTACCTTGGGAGCGACGAAACTTGTATTCTGAGTTGAAGAATGTCTCCCCAAAGAGACACGTTCGAGTCCTAAGCCCCGGTCTGAGTGTGACCTTATTCGGAAGGTGGGTCTTCGTGCATATAATCAAGTTAAAGCTGAACTCACACAGGTTTAAGCTGGCTCCTGATGCATTGACTGGTGTCCTTATACGAAGAAGGAAATGTGGACACAGAGACACAGGAGTGCCATACGCCGGGGGAGGCAGAGACTGGAGGGATGCGGCTATAAGCCAAAGAACACCGAGGAATGCCGGCAACCAACGCAAACCGGGAAGAGACGAGGAAGAATTCTTCCTTGGAGGCCTCAGAGAGAGCACAGCCCTGCGATGTCAGACTTCCGCTCCCAGCACCGTGCGAGTAAACCTCTGTTGTCGTCAGGCCCCCAGTTTGTGGCTATTTGTCGTGGCAGCTCCGCAAGCAGTGCACGGTGCGAGGGGGCTGGTACCAGGGAAGCACCCAGGGCACATGGCGGCAGACACGCTGTTTACTCTGATGAGACCACCTCCCGGCCGGGTTCCCCATCACACCGGCCCCCCACCACTCTCCACTACCAGCCCACTCCGGTCATATTTTCCTTCCCCTCTGTGCCGTGCCTGTCGCACTGTGGCTGGCGTGACAAACACAAGGCAGCCCGGTGCACCGGGACCTCAGCACAGCAGATGCCTGGTGGCACGGCTGCTGACGCCACTGGGCCCCGTGCCAGGGATTGTGCGTGTGCAAGGCCTTCCTCACTGGGGCCCTTGTGTAACTGCAAAGGAGGGAAGTGGAAAAGAGCCTGTCCCAGTTAAGGCCACGCTTCCCCGTGGTGCGCCTATCTCATCAAGCCCTAATGACACCCCAAAATTGCCTCTGATGTCTGCAGTGCCGAGTTCACCTGTGATTCATGAGACCCAGCCCCAAATCAAGCTCAGAGGAAGGAGACTTAGTCCCCCCTCTTTTTTTTAAACAATAAAAGAAAGTCTCCATCCACTTCCCCTTGGCATGCCTGCCCTCTTCCCTGCCTATGCCATTCTGTGCCTTTCTCTGAGAAGGTCCTTCCCCAGGCCCAGATTAATCCAGCTCAAGTGCCACCTCCTCCATGAAGCTTTCCAGGATCCACTCCAACCAGAGCCGTCTCGTGGACGGCTGACCTGTGCAGTCACACAGGCCCCTGAATTCAGAAGGATCTCCACTTGGGTTAATGCTCTGCTGCCTCCATCTCGGAATTCTTAATCTATTTTGCATTTGCATTTTGCACTGGACCTCAAACGTTATGTAGCTGGGCCTGAGTCCAGCCTTCTGCAGCCCACTAGATGGAACGATCCCTCCTCCCTCTGGACCCTCACAGCACTCTGCGTCCTGGTAAATCTCTTCGGTTTCCACTCCAGGAAGAGTTCACGAGAACCAGGTAGGGAGCCAGGCACTGTTCTAGGCCGTGGAGATCCAGCGGGGTGGCGCTGCACTTGCAGCCGGAGCGGCAAACGGGACAGGCCCGGTCCCTGCTCTTTCGGAGCTGACAGTCCAGCATGAAGGAGACACAAAACACAAACTCCATGCAAAGATGGGAGATTCAAAATCCCCTTGCTCTCTCAAGGTAATCACCAATTTCTACCTGCATGTTAATTTCTATACACCTGTCACTCCTCCATAGCTAATAATATTTCAGTAGCTCCTAAAGCAGGGATCAGATCCCTAAATTGGCCTGTGGGGCCTGACTCCTCCACACCCACTGCCGTATTCTGTCCTCTCTGAGTCTCTCTAGACCTGCGAGTGCCGCTGTAACAGACATGTATTTTCTCAGTTCTGAAGGCTGGAGGTCCAAGATCAAGGTGTCAGTGGGCTTGGTTTTTCCCAAGGCCCATCTCTGTAAATTGCTGTCTTTTCTCCGAGTTCTCACGTGGTCTTTGCAATATGCACATACATCCCTGACATCTCTTCTTATAAGGACACCATCGTATGTGATCAAGACTCCACCCTTATGCCATGACTCATTGAACCTTAGTCACCTCCTTAAGGCCCAGTCTCCAAATACAATCACATTGGAGGTTAGAGCTTCATGATATGAATGGGGGAGGGCGGGTACTATTCAGCTTACAACTCGCTTATCACAGGCCTTTGCACGTACATTTTCCTCTGCTTAAAATGCTCTTCATTTCATAAACTCTTGTGCATCTTCTGGGTCTCAGAGCCAGTACCACTGCCTCCCAGAAGCCTTCCTGAATTGCCCTGAATCTCTCTCCACGTCTCGCCCACCACAGCAACCCAACCACACTTCACCTGGATGTGTAATAGAGCCACGTGCACCTCCTCCCGCAGTCTGGGGCCCTGCAGTGAGTAAGGGGTTCATGGCACCTCCCCCGGCAGTCTGGGGCTGAGCTGTGAATAAGGGGTTCATGGCACCTCTTTCATCAGACTGGGGGCCCTGCTGCAACTGGGGCTCATGCTTCTGCTCCCCAGTGTGTCCCCCGCACTCAGCCCTGTGCCTGGAACAGAGAAGGCACTTGATTAATAGATGTTGAGCTTACCCAGACAAGAAAGAACATGAGCTCCTGGTGAGACCGGGATCCACCCAGTTCCCCTAAGGCAGTTGGCAAGTTAAATAAGTGATCACGCGTAAAGAAAAGCAAAGCACCGACTCTGCGCGCTTCTCTCCCAGACTCCCCCCTCCCCAGGGGTTTTCCCCCCACACCCCTCCACACAATCCGCTCAGCTGTTCTCTCCCCACCCGGTGTGGTATGTGGGGAAGGTACAGCAACCCCCCCGAACTTCCCAAAGCCCCGGTAAGGAGGTCTCTTGAAGGGATTTTGAAGTCATGAGCTCCAGACTTGGATTGCAGACACGGCGAGGAATTCTGCGGCCCAGGACTCGTCGCTGAGATGCACACGTGTGTGAGCACACACATCCTCCTCCTCGGAGCACGCTCAGCCACTCCGCACCATGGCCGCGTGTTTCGAGTGGTTTCCCTTCACAGGGGCTGCTCAGGGAACTCTGGCTCCGGGAATCTCACTCAAAACTGCCCAAGAGGAGAGTGCGGAAAGCCCCTCCAGAGGCAACTCTGAGGCCTAAAGATGGTGCATCGCACGTGTGTGCCGCGTGTGTGAAAGCAAACCAGCCCTCCCTGGAGCTCAGCACAGGTGGGGAGGGCCCGACTCACACGCGGCAGCACATAAGCGTGCCTATGATGTGTGTGCACGAGTAGCTTTCTCTGCAGATGTTTGGGTGAGTGCCTCACACACTGCCCATGGCTCCTACCAGGGGGGAAAAAAGGTCCTTTGTTTTCCCTGCTGCATCTGTTTCTGTTTCCCTTGGGAACACCTGTTTCTCCCTGCTGCACAGGTGATGATGCTCTCACCTCGCCCGTGATTCCTTGCCCGCACCCTGGCTGGCTGGGTGCTACTTTAAGTACTAAATTTTGTCTGCAAACCGGTCTCCTGTCTCCCAGAGGAATGGTGCAGAGGCACTTGGGAGAACGCTTCCCAGCGAGGAGCAGAGTATGCTAATTAAGTGGCTGGGTCCCCACCCACAGCCTCGCCCCCCTCCTTCTGGGCCCCTGACAGCTGGCTCCTCCCACAGGCTGCAGGGAAAAGGAGCTGAATGCTGGGGAGCCCGAAATGCCAAGCTCTGCACTCCCTGAGCTGGAGTCTGGGAGCCGCAACCCTACAGCCGCCTGTGAAGTAGTCTTCCCCTCAAAAATTGAATTTAAATTTGGATAAGCTTCTTGACCTTTAAATGTGCAGTAAATGCTTTTGCAATGACGGACACATTCTGTGGTCTGCACTGCCCAGCACCCGATATGGCAGCAGTACCACATGGGGCTCCTGGGCACCTGCAACTTAATTTAATCATTTTGTGGCTACTGGCTACCAGATTGGACAGGGCCACTCTAGATCAAAGTACTGATCTACAGGAATGTGGAGGAGATAAACTATACCATGGGCACGCCACCAGCAAAGTCCAAGCAGGAGAACAAAGCACAAACCAGTTTCTTCTACCAGTAAATTGCTATGATTAAAAAGGAGAGAGGCAGACTTCTGGCCAAGATGCAGGTGTAGGTAGACACACTGTGCCTCCTCGCACAACCAAAATAAGGTCAGCAACAATTTAGAAACAAGATAACAACCAGATCTGACAGGAAATGGAACTGTATGGAAGTCAGACAACCAAGGGGTTAAAATATACACGTTCATCCAGACCAGTAGGAAGGGTGGAGTTGGGCAGCCAGGCGGAGAGGGGTCGCAGCACAAAGAGCTGTGGCACTGGGCGTGTAAGGCATCCCAGGCACAAGATGGCAGTGGGCAGACCCTGGGAGCACAGGTGACTGGCAGACCCAGCAAGGTGGTGACTGTGAAGCAAGGCACTGTGCACATGGCATCTGGCTGTCTGGGCGGTCCCAAATTTGAGCACGGATAAACCAGGCGAAATTGGGCAGTGAGACAAACCACACAACCCAGTGTCCCAGCACCGGCAAATAGAACCTCGGGGCACTGATTGAAAACACCTGTGGGGGGTTGAGCCCCAGGGAGAGACTCCCAGCCTCACAGGAGGGTGCGTTGGGGAGACCCATGGGGTCCTAGAACGTGCACAGGCCCACCCACACAGGAATCAGCACCAGAAAGGCCCAGTTAGCTTGGGGGAAGCGGCAGAAAAAACTGAAATCGGAGGGAGCTTGGACCCCACCCCCACATACAGCGTCACAACCCAGCGACTGGGCTGCCCCACCCTGGTGAACACCTAAGGCTCCACCCCTCATATGTAACAGGTGCGACCAGACACGCCCCCCCAAAAAATGGCCCGAACAGAAGGTCAGATCAAAGCTCCACAGCAAATACAACTAAGCTACCAAGAGATAGCCAACCTATCAGATGCACAGTTCAAAGCACTGGTGATCAGGATGCTCACAGTATTGGTTGAATTTGGTCACAAATTAGATGAAAAAAATGAAGGCTATGATAAGTGAAATGAAGGAAAATGCACAGGGAACCAATAGTGATGGGAAGGAAACTCGGACTCAAATCAATAGAGTGGACCAGAAGGAAGAAAGAAACAACCAAACAGAAAAGAATGGAGAAATAAGAATTCCAAAAAATGAGAGGCTTAGGAACCTCCAGGACATCTTTAAACGTTCCAACATCCGAATTATAGGGGTACCAGAAGGGAAAGAGAAAGAGCAACAAGTGGAAAAGTTATTTGAGCAAATATTAAAGGAGAACTTCCCCAATCTGGCAAAGAAAATAGACTTCCAGGAAGTCCAGGAAGCTCAGAGAGTCCCAGAGAAGTTGGACCCAAGGAGGAACACACCAAGGCACATACATCATAATTACATTAGCCAAGGTAAAAATGAAGGAGAGAATCCTAGAAACAGCAAGAGATAAGAAGACAGTTACCTACAAAGGAGTTCCCATCAGACTGTCAGCTGATTTCTCAAAACAGATCTTGCAGGCAAGAAGGGGCTGGAAAGAAGTATTCCAAGTCATGAAAGACAAGGACCTACATACAAGATTGCTCTATCCAGCAAAGCTTTCATTTAGAAGGGAAGGGCAGATAAAGTGCTTCCCAGATAAGGTAAAGGAGTTCATCATCACTAAGACCTTATTTTATGAAATGTTAAAGGGACTTATCTAAGAAAAAGAAGATAAAAAACATGTATAGTAAAATGACAGCAAACTTACAATTATTAACAACCACACCTAAAACAAAAACAAAAACAAGCTAAGCAATCAACTAGAACAGGAACAGAACCACAGAAATGGAGATCACGTGGAGGGTTAGCAGCAGGGCAATCTGAGGAGGAGAGAGGGGGAAAAGGTACAGAGAATAAGTAGCATAGATGGTAGGTAGAAAATAGACAGGGGGAGGGCAAGAATAGTATGGGAAATGTAGAAGCTAAAGAACTTATGATACATGGACATGAACTAAAGGGGGGAATGTGGGTGGGAGAGGGCGTGCAGGGTGGAGGGGAGTGAAAGGGGAAAATGGGACAACTGTAATAGCATAACCAATAAAATATATTTAAAAAATAAAAAAGAGGCAGAGGGGGACCTTTAGGTTAAAGGATAGTTAAAAGACTTGTAAACCAGCCACAATGTTGGGTCTTATCTAGATTTGATTCGAACAAAAGAATTATAAATAAAAATATGACATTGACTAAACAATTAAAAGTTGAACACTACCTGTATAATTGATGATATTAAGGAATATGATTTATCCCTTTTTAGTGTGATTATGGTCTTGTAGTTGTGTTTATTAAAGTTTTTATTTTAAAGACATCCCTAGGGAAATATTTATGGATGGTGTAAGATGATGACATTTGCCTTAAAACAATAAGGGAGGGGAGATGGATGGGAATGAGACAGATTTGGCCATGAGTTCATGGCCAGGGGTAGGGGTGGGTTCAATCAAGTTCAAGAGACCATTCTGTCTACTTTTGCATACGTTAGAACTTCCCCATATTAGAACATTAAATTAAGCAAAACTAACCTGCCCCCAAATAAAAAAAAAACATCCTAGGCGTCACCTTGCCAGGCTACAGAGACCCACTCTGGGTGTGTCATCCTAGCACCCATTGTCCCAGCCCTGGTAGCAACAGCTCAGCGTTTGAGAGACAGCCCTTCTCTCCAAACCAGCCAACACCTTCCCGTCTTGTGAAAGCAAAATAAAGCTTCATGGAAGGCGTGCTTTTATTTCCACCTGCACATGGCCGCAGTTTCCCTCCCGGGCAGTGCGACCCTCTCTCCGGCCTCTTGCATGTGCATCGGCACATCTAAAACAGGAGGCAGGGCAGGCGCCAAGGCAGGGAGAGGATTACAGGCAGAACACAAACCTGAGTTGAAGCACATTCCGTGAACAGTCACAAAACTGAGCTTCCATCCCATGCAAGGGAATCAGGGACATCCTCCATTGGCGGTCACCCTTTCCCTGCAGGGATTCCTGGGGCATGTGCCCTTAAATACTAATTAGCACACCGACTATAACACTCCCAAAGAGAGACCAAGTAAACAACAGTGACTTAAACGAGACAAGAGCTTCTTTATTTCTCACTGGGCAGGTTTTCAGGGACGGCAGGTTTCGCTGGCCCACGACTTGGTCCAGGTAGACCACCTACCGGGTCTGAAGGCCGGTTTGGAGAGAGCTGCTCTGAGGTCCAGGACACGCCTGACTGGGAGCCGTCCGTTTCTGCTCTCCATCACATCTCAGCGTTTCGCATTTTGCAATCAAGCCCTGGCAAACCCCTCGCCTGGGACACGCTGTGCTTTGCACATAATCAAGACTCCGTAATGGCCCTGCCAGGAGGTTAGAATGAAGAGCACGCCCCAGCAGCGCTGGAAAGGGCTGCCTTCCGCCCTGAGCCCTGCGTGAGCAAACATCTTCGTTTCTGAGGGTCAGCAGGTGAACGTGGTGTCTCGCAGGAGTTCTAGTGTGCACCTTTTCGTAAGTGAGAGTGAGCATGTTTCCTACGTTTAAAGGCCACTGGTATCTATTTCCCTGTGAACTTGGAACTTGCAGCTGATGCCTTTTCTCCTTCATCTGCAGGAGTTTACTTAGCTATTGAGGAAATTAGCTCTTTGTCTACATCTCACAGGTTGAAAACCTTTTTTTCTAACAAAGTTTGTTGCTTATCTTTTGACTTTATAATAAGTTGGGGTTTTTTTTGTTTGTTTTTCACTTACGGTTTACATTCAGTATTATTTTGTATTAGTTTCAGGTTGATAGCATAGTGGTTCAACAATCACCTACTTCACAAAGTATCCCTCCTGTGAGTCTAGTACTCACGCAGCACCATGCATAATTATTATTGTACAATGTTGTACAATATTATTTCCTATGCTGTACTTTATATCCCTGTGATTACTTTTTAAGAGAGAGAGAGGGGAAGGGAGGGAGAAAAACATCAATGCAAGAGAACCATCGATCGGTTGCCTCTCGTGTGTACCCAGAGGACCAAACCCACAACCTAGGCATCTGCCCTGACTGGGAATCGAACTGCGACCTTTAGGTTCATAGGACTATGCCCAACTAACTGAGCCATACCTGCCAGGGCCCCATGACTGTTTTGTAGCTACCCATCAGTACTTCTAATCCCTTCACCTTTTTCACCTAGCCCCCCAATCTCTTCCCCCTCTGGCATCCATCAGTCTGTTCTCTGTGTCTGTAAGTCTGTTTCTATTTTGTTGGCTCATTCTGTTCTTTAGATTCCACATATAAGTGAAATCATACAGCATTTGTCTTTCTCTGCCTTAGGAGAGCAGAAAATTTTAATTTTATGATAACATATGTGCCAATGTTTCCTTTTATGGAGTCCGGATTTCGTGTCATGTTTAAAAAGACAAAGTCCTTCCCCATTTGGGTATTATTTAAATAAAATCTCCCATGTTTTCTTTTAATACTTTTATGGGTTTTTTAAAAAAAAATTTAAATCTTGCCCCATCTGGAGTTTATTTTGGTATAAGAACTTTAAGAAGGAATTCTAAAGTTTGTTTTAGATGGCCACCATTTGTCTAAATATCACACCGTTTATTAAATAATCTCCTTTCTCCCACTGATTTGAAATGACCTCTTAATCATAAATTAAGTTTCTGTGGCTATTTGGATCTCTTTCTGGACTTTCCAACAATGTTTTATTGGCCCTGCCTGTCTATTCATATGCCATTACCGAATAGCTTAATTTGTTTTAGCTTTATATTTTAATTTCTTTCAGGCCTAGACTATCTTTTATTTTTCTGATGTTGATTATTCCCATCTGTTTCTTTTTCATATAAACTTTAGCACATTTAATTCCAGAAGAAGTCATCTTTTTTAAAATCAGGATTATGTTGAATTAAATATTAGTTTAGAGAGGGGTGGCTTATGGATAGAATGCAGCTTCCTCTCTCTGGGTATCTTTCCATTCATTCCGGTGTTTGTATGTGCTCCTTAGTAGCATCTGCAAATTTCATGCGTACACTTCTTACACATAACTTGGTATGTCCAGGTATGTAATCTGTAGCTATTATAAATGGGCTTTTTTCTTTCATTGTATTTTTCTGTCTATTCTATTAGAAGATACCGACTTTGTTACCCAGACACCTCACTGAATTCTACTGTTGGTAATGTTTTCTAAGTGATCGTACAGAGTGTTGTGAGTATAGAGTCACATCTCCGTGCCATAAGTTGGCCTCCTTTTAATGCTTACTTCTTCTTCTTCCTGCTTTCTGATCACATTGGCTATGATGGTGACCATTGTCCAGCAGTGACAGGCAGGCATCACGGACGTGTCATGTTCCCAACTGGAAGGGGAACGTTGGGGTTCACGGTTAAGCACGTGGGTAAATGTGCGTGTGTTCCCCGCTCTCCCCTCCACCCACATTGCCCGAGCGTGCCCTGTTGTTTTCACAGCTGGGACTGGGGGGAGGGCAGCCCGAGGGGACAGCCGGAGAGCAGAGCTGACTCAGAAAATGAGCAACATAGAAGAAGTCTGTGGCTGCAGCCCAGGTGCCCACAGAGATGCCTCCTTCTCCTTTCTCCAAGTCTCCCGAGCTCTCCCTCCGACTGCGGCCGCCCATGCCCAGGACCGCATCCCTCATCGCTAAGGCTCCCTGGAGCTGGGATTCTAGCCCCGGCCCTGCCACTGTCCCAAGCCTGGGCTTTCTTATCTGCCTACCTCCCTCCCGGTGTGGGTGTGAAAACCACATTCTGTAAACAACAGTGCAACCAGAGGATTAGGCAGCTGATGGCCCCGGAGCCGAGCTGAGCTGCACAAACTGCACTTGAAATGATGCTTCGTCTCTCCGACCAGTGGGACGTGACTGGAGTCACGTGCATCATGTGCGTGGCCAGCCACGCACCAGGACTCTTCCTCCCAGGGGCACCCAGACTCACACACGGGCTCCGAGGCCCAGGCCAGGATGAGCCTCCCAGGCCTGTCGGGCTTGGCGCTCAGCCCCTGCAGCAGAGCTCTGCATTTCCCAGGAAAGGAAAATAAGCGGCGACAGCTTTTCTGACTGGTGCCCTGGGGCCTCTGAGGGCCGGGCTGCCTGTTCCCGGGTGGAGAGGAACCTTGACAGCCATGGGCAAACACTGGCTGCAGCTGATGCCCCGGCCTGTCTGCCTGCCACTGCAGCTGGGCTGCTCCGGCACCATGGAGGGGCAGGGTGTCTGCAGGGCCAAGGACCACTCCAGGCAGCTGCTCCCAACTTCCAAAAGCATTTCTCAAAATGCAGTAACAAACAGCAAATGGGGAGTAGGAGACGTCCCCCACAATTACGAGTGTAAAGCAGATGGGTAAGGGAATCAGTGAGACCATCAAGGGATAAATGGACAAGGCCATGCACAGTTTCCAGAAGGCACAGCCTTCTTTTAATTTATTCACGGTTGCTCAGTGTTCTGCAAAGAGCACTGATATTACTTTGGCAATCAGAGAAGAATTATTGCATTAATCTAGACAGCTATTCAAAAAAGGCCTAAGGCGTCTTCCTTGCTGTCTGTTCACAGCAAAACAGCACCCAGTGTGCGCTGAACTATCAGAAGCTGACAGATACTTGGCACGGGGACGAGGAGCCACCCTGGGCTTCGGGGGGCGGGGGGGGGGAGGGCCGTGAGTCAGGGCACAGGAGGAGACAGGAGACACAGACTAGGAAGGAAAAGAAAAGGTGCCATGGCCCGGGGTCCATTGTCAGATGTCCCCGCGTATGTACCAGCTCAGCTGCTTAGCAGCTGTGTGACCTTGACCGGCACACTCAGGCTGGCTGAGAGTCGCCACCTTGTCTGTAAACTGGGGGCAGCGCTACAAACCTTTCAGTGTCGTTGTGAGAACTCACTGGGATGCTGTGACTGTAGAAGGACTCGGCCCTGTGCCTGACACGTGGTAAGCCTTCAGTAAGCGTAAGCTCCAATTTGCATGGTTCCTCTGGTTGAAGAGGGTTCCTTCTGGGGTCGGAAAGAGCACCTTCTCGCGGGATTTTAGTCCTAGCTGCTGGATTTATCCTGTGTGGCTTGGACGAGCCCTGTCACTCCTGGGTCCCTGAAGCCTCTTCCAACCCAGACATTCCGAATCTTGTTCTTAGGCCACCCCTGTTGGCCGGCTTTCTGTTTGGGCCTCTCTGCCATTTCCATGGAGATGAGGGGAAGAGCAGGGTACTGAAAGTCCTGCAGGAAAAGGCTCCTCCCCTCCCCAGGGAGCCCGCGTCCCAGTGACTCAGTTTCCTGGACCCACTGAAACCAAAGGGATTTCCCATCCCAGAGGCCTCTGGGGCACTCTGAAGCCAGGAAACGGGGCCAGGTGGCCCTTTGAGGTGACGCCCTGGGGAGCCAGACTAACTCAAGGGTGGCTCTGCCTACACCCGGGCAGCTTTCTTCGGGTTGGCGCCAGATCCCTACTCTCCTGCAAGTACGTGCTTGTCCTTAGGATGCAGGAGGGATTCTCCACAATCCCTGCTCCGGGAGCCACGCTCTCAAGCTCCAGAAGACAAAACCTCATAAAAAGGCCTGGAAGGGAATGGTCTCTTCTCTCCGCTGAGCTCAGACTGCGAGCACCTCACAGCCACCTGGGCAAGGCAGGACTCTCGCCTCTTTCCGAGGCTCCGTGCTGACGGCCCAGGAGCAGTGCCTCCTGCCTGGGAGCCACTCACCTGGGGTCCGCATCCACACCTGCGTAGCCCACAAGTGCAGGGATTGAATGTCCCATTTAGTGGCACTTTGGCCGATGCAAGACAGAAGCTTCTGGATGAATGATGGCCCTGGGAAAGGTCCCACTGTGCATTCTATGTGGTGTCTTTAGGGTACAGTCCTGTGAATTGAGCAGTTTCACTTGCAGATGGCTAGTGTGGTATTGTCTCCTTTTGGATTCTTTCCAGAGTGCCCACAGATTATTGCTTCTGCCTTGTGGAAAATGAGTCTTTCCCTCACTGTCACTATCAAAATCTGCCTGTTTTGCATAATAATAACAACAACAACAACAACAATAACAACAAACATTTATTTAATGCTTATTCTGTTCTAATGAATGTCCCTTAGCGCTTTGCACCCACTGGTCGGAATTCTCACAAGAAGCTTATGAGACAGGCACCTGTATTACCATTTGACAGGTAGGGAAACTGAGGCATGAAGCAGCGTGAGAATCTGCCCACGCTGTCGCAGCTGGTAAGCAGTGGATCTAGGATTTGCACCTGGGCACTCTTGCTGCGGAGTCTGCTTTCTTGGCGTTAAACACTGACAGAGCCTCCTGGGGCATCACTTCCTCGTACCACGGTTTAGGGAGAGTTTTCACACCTGTTTTATCGGATGAGCCTAAACGGCAATCCTGTGCTACATCCACGGCGGACATAGTGCTCTCTCGTTTTACAAGCTGGAAGATCGAGACCCAGAGACAATTAAGACACTTTTCAAAGTCCCAAAAAGCTAGCAAGCAGCAGAATGGGTACTAGAAATAATCCTTATAGTTAACCACCCGGTAACTTTATTACCATGTGTCATGCCCTATGCTGAAAGCATTACATGCATCACATACTTTCGCTCTT
The DNA here is from genome assembly GCF_019186645.2 of Phyllostomus hastatus. Taxonomy (NCBI): domain Eukaryota; kingdom Metazoa; phylum Chordata; class Mammalia; order Chiroptera; family Phyllostomidae; genus Phyllostomus; species Phyllostomus hastatus. The sequence continues at coordinate 43,208,166 of NW_025334017.1, read as the reverse complement.
ATATCCATCCCGCAAGGTAGTTATTAGCTCCCTCATTCTAGAGAGGGCAACACCAACATGCAGAGAGGCTCAGCAAGGTGACAACCAAGAAAAAGCAGAACTGACATTTCTGGTGACAGCTTTATTGAGATACAATTCAAACACCATATAGTTTGCCCATTTCAATGTGTCATTCGAGGGTTTTTAGTATATCCAGAGTTGTGCAACCATCACCACAGTTAATTGTAGAATATTTTCATCACCAGAGCTGGGGTTTGAACTCACATCCATCTAGCTCCAAGCTTATGCACATAATCACCACATTATATCACCCCCCAAATGCCGGGTCAAAGCTGCACCCACGATACAACCGTCGCTCAGAATGTAACCACCACGCCAAGACCCGGGCCACTGCCCTCCACATGGGATGCAGAAATCCCTGAGGCTGCTGAGGAGGCTGTGGAAAGAGCCCCTAAGACCCAAGAGCCGAAGTGAAACTTCCTCACACTTGTAAACCTCATGCCTTGCTCCTTCCCTGCAAACCCTAGCACGGCTGGCTCTTTCTCCGCCTCCGGGCCTATCCTGATCCCAGAGTCTCGCACGGACAATTGCATTGACTTGTTTCATTTCTTTCATCGCACCTATTTTATCCAGATTTCCCTGTTTGTTGCTGGTTCCTCTGTGCTCTGATCTGTCCTGCTCCCCACGAGGAGAACATAAACTCCATGAAGACAGCCTTTCCCGCCTGACTCGGCATCGCCTGGTATACCAAGCGCTGTGCTCGCCCCTCCGTGCAGAAGTCTAGCCCCTGGCAGAATTCACGTCCTCATAGCAGGCAGGTATTTGCTGAGTAAATGACTGAGAGGCTCAGTGTTAGGTGGAACCAGCCATGAAGCCTTTGCCGATTCCCTGGCCTGGAGCCCACCTCCCTCCTCTGAATGGCAAAGCCGCGCTCTCTCCCTCTCGTGAGGTCCTCAGCACCACACCGTCTGCCACTGAGAGGCCTGTGCAGTCCTTTGTGGGTTCTTCCGCTCCCAGACCTCAGGCTCCTGGATCCAGCTTCACGCCTAATTCATCTCCTTCGTGCCTCCCGCCTCCTCCCAGCCCTTGGCTAAGTGCCTCGCACTCTGTCGCTGCTCCATCAATGCTGAGTGAGCGGTGTTGACTGTCGTCATGGACACATAAGAATAATTTGGGATTCCGTGTCTGTGCATACCAAGCGCCATGCCTGTCACTCTGTTCAAAAGGACTATGGATTGATGGCAATGGGGTTTCCAAAGATGAATATTGCTGGACAATAGGAGCGAGCAATAGGACAATAGGACAATAGGAACACAGGGCTTGGCTGGCAGGTTGTCCCGGGGATCATTTCTCCCCTCATTCAGCGTAATTGGAGGGTTGCACCTGGGTTGTTTTACACCACCTCTCTGCAGAGCAGGGTGATTAAATGCAGGGAAGGTGAAAATGAAATGCCACAATCTTATTAAGGAAATGGGAAAATGACAAATGTCACAGGGTCCCTAAGAGGACGCAGGGAAGAGAGGGACCTTTTTCCAGTGCTGATTGGAACTTGAATTGAAGGAGTTTTAAGGCCTGTGGCTTTGCTTCCTGGCTGGGAGGTTTCCACCAGCCGACTGGAAGCCGCCGTGGCTGGTCGGCCCCACGGCAGCACGGCAGCGCGTTCCACGGTGCTTTCTCGGTACGAGGAGATCTTGTCAGCTGTTACCTACCCGTGGATGGGTCCGGGGAATGTGTTGCTGCACCAGGAGAAACGCAGCTCCCTCTGGCACCCACTGTGCCCGCCCCGCTCTTCCCTGCCCTCCGTGAGCCTGCTCCTGCCCGACCACATTACAGCTTCCCGAACGCATCACCTCGCCTTCCCACGGCCGGTGCTCGGGGCTTCTGCCCCAGGGGATGCCCTGCGGTCACCGCCACTTCCACATCCTTCCACCAGGCGGCTTCATATTTACCCCCCAAGGCCAACCCCAGTGCTTGCCCTCTGCAAGTCCTTCCCTGAGCCATCTGTCCTTCCTCGTGACTCCACTAGATCTTGCCTTTGTAGTGGCAATTGTCACGTTGAGTTGTCTGCATCTATCTGCCCCCCCCCCACCCACCCAGACTCCAAGGCCCCAGAGGCAGGGGCTGAGTCTTCATTAGCTCTGTATCCCTCATGCCTGGCCCAGTGCCTGGTACGCAGCAGAAGCTCAATAAACGTTTGTAGAACCTGCTATAGGACATAGGTCAAAGGTCAACTGCTGCCCAGGAGCGCAGAGTTGGTTCAGGTCCTCGTCATTTGCCCGGGATCAGTGCGGTGTCCTCCGCCAGAATCTGTGCCCTGGGGTCTTTCTGACTCGGGGTCCATTGGCCCTATTTCTGTGCCAAATCATGGGCCTAATAACTGTGTACTGAATGAATGACCCGCTATCTTTAAAAACCCAAATGATGCATCACCAGTCAAAGGCATGGTTGGCATTTCTTAGAGACGAGTTGGAGGGAGGATGAGGTCTGAAAGTCCAGAGAAAGGAAATGCGCTGACCAATGAGGTGGCGCTGGGAGCTCTCTGGAGCTCTGAAGACGGTGGGAAAAGGTAGCATGTGCCCTCCCAGCCGTACGAAGCTCCCCTGCCTCCTTATCCTCACCGGTCACAACAGGAATTCCTGCTCCGTGCGTTCTGTTCTGCAGGGCTTTAAAATATACTTGTACCCTGCCCCTGCTGGGCTGTGAGCTCCCTGAGGACAGGGACCGTGTCTTAGTGAGTCTGTGCATCCCCGATGCTCAGCACATTGAAGAGAAGCCAAAGGAGTGCTGATGAATTGCACTGCTGAGCTCAGACGCCCAGTGATTCCGCCTCACCTGCCTCCGGTCAGGGTCTTCCTTCTCTGCCAAAGCCAACAGCATCCTGTCACACGTCCAAGGTCTGAACACACCCCTGTGTGGTTTGCAAGAAGGATAATTTGCTTCTTGTTAGGAGATCTTGTCAGCCTCTTCTTTGTGGAGGTGAAGTTCAAAAAAAAATCTTGGCAGACAGCTAATCCAAATGGAAAGCGACTTGGAGGGAGGTTCAGCAACAGTCCAAAAGGTGTCCCCTCCGACAACCTCTTACTCGCGTCTCCAGAAATTCAGAGCAACAACAACTGCAGGTCACTACCACCTTCTGCTGCCAGCAGTGTAATTAAATCAGCTTTGTCGGTGACCGCTGGCCCCCTGGACCTTGCAGAAGGAAAGCCAGTCACTCAAATGCAACTTTGGCACAGGAAACTGACCTTTGCTGCCCCAGCCCAGGTGGGTTTTTCATTCCAGTTTCACGAGTACTATGTGCCTGGGTTACAAGGTTCATGCTTTAGTAAGGCCCATTTTGCAGCTGCAGGATTGAGGTCCAGAGAAGTCAAGTAACTGCCCAAGGTCACACAGCAATCAGCTCAGCCAGCATTCACAGTGTGCATGACCAGGGTCCCTACCCATTACACACCCTGCCCACGGTCCTCATGGACCACCAGCCTTCCCAAGTCCTGGTCCCCACATGCCTGGGAAGAGGTCAGCATGACAGCTCTCAGGCCCTCGTCTTCAGAGGGCAGGGCGCTCTGAAAACAGAGGGACGGAAAAGCATCTTTCAGACCATTAAACATGTGACAGACCAGATGTACGTTTCTAATCAGACATTCTCCATCCCTGCCAATGAGTAATAAAAACAGGGAACATTGGATGTCAACTGTAACCAAAAAATAAAATAAAATAAAAACAGGGAACGTTTATTGAGCACTTAGGCACTGCTATAGTATCCTCGATAACTCAGTGACGTGGTGCCGTTATGACCCCGACTGCACGGATGCGGAAGCTGGAACAGGGAGAGGCTAAGGAGCTGGCCCGCAGTCACAGGAGTGGTTGGTGGAGGAGCTGGGGTTTCCTTCGGCAAACAATTCTTTATCGAGTGCCTTCCACGTGCTGTTCCAGGGCTGGGGAAACAGCAAACAAGGTGCTCAGAGCCCTCCCGCACCCATGCTTTCTGTCTCATCAGTGCACATGCCTGGGAGGATGGTGATGATAATGATGACCCCACGACTGCTGCTGTTTACAGGGTACCTACTATATGCCAGGCCTCAGTCTGCTCAACTATAAAGTGGGGCTAGTATTGCGTACCTCCTGGCAGAGAGTAGGAGTGTATTGTTTCTTTCAGCCCTCAGAAAAAATATGACGGTGCCCATTTTACAGCAAACAAAGCATGGCTGAATCAAATTAAGTCCCTTGTCCCTCCCTGACCCATGAATCCCAAAGCCCCCAGGCTCCAGGGCCCAGCTCAAGTCACCTAAGAGGCCTTCCCTGGCCTCCCTAGCCTGGCCACCTCTGGCTCCTCTGGAGTCCTGTAACGACAATAATCTGAGCAATCAGGAGGCAGGCATCCGAAACCAGGGCAGCGTAAGGACGCATTGGGCAATGCTTGTTAGTGCTGGCACAGAGTCCGGGCCAGAGCTGCGGCTTGTTTGCACCCCGCCCCCCAAAACCCACTGGCTGGAAGAGGTGTCTGGGCTGCCAAGCTGCAGCTTCTTGCAACGTCAGTACCTTCATTCTTTGAATGACAATAGGTCCTCTATCAGGCTGGGTGTGCAGAGACAAACTCAGGCGGTATTACTTTCTTGGAAAGGTGACTTCACCACTCGACATTGTCCATCCCCAGAAAGGAACAGGGTGTGGCCGTCCCTGAGAGCACCGCTTATGGTGACAAATGAACCCTGTCTGCGCTGTTCTAAATTGAACCAACTGCTTAGGCCTAGCCAGGCCAGCATAATCTTCAGGAAAGTCACACAGCCCGCCCCTGGGGCCAAGGGCCTGGGTTCCTCAGCCCAGATCCATGCCTTTCCTCACAATCTTCTCCTGGCAAACCCCTATGCATCCTTCAAAACCCAAACTAGGGGTCACCTTCCCTGAATTTTCCCTGACTCTCAGAGGCAGCTCAGCCCCTCCTTCCTCTGTGTTCCCCATGTGCCTTATTCACATGCTCGTTAGAGCATACCGCGTGTCATGCATGCACATGGACATTAATACACACATATGCATATTTAGGATTCTTTTCAGGCTGTGAACTCCACAAGGGCTCGGTGCCCTTTTCCCTAAGGTAAACTTCCCCTTCAAGGCCCAGCTCAAATGGCACCTCCTCTATGAAGCCTTCCTTGATTCCCCTGCCCCTACACTTGGTACAACTTTCCACCATAGCATTTGAGCCTGAATGCCTGTGTGTATGAGTGTGTGTGTGTGTGTGTGTGTGTGTGTGTGTAAAATCTGGTGCTTCCTCTAACTGGGAGCTCCTTGAGGGCATGACAGTTTTGTAATTTGTTTCCATGCCCCTGATTCCTCACTCAGGTCCTGACACATGGTGAATGCTCATTATTCGTGTAAGACTAATAAATCCCGAGGCCCATGCAGCTGGTTTCTGGGTACTCTTGAATAGAAAGAACCACAGTCCAGCAACCAACGGGATGAAAAGGGAATCTCATTCTTCACCCAAGTTCCTTCAAGAACATGAAAGGGGATGCCATACATAACTTCTGAAACTCCTTTTCTCTCCTGCCCATTTCTCTCATTTTCCGGAATTCCTCTGGAGCCCCCGATTGCTGACCCCAGCTCCCTTCCCCCCAACACACACACAGAGATGTGCGCACACGCGCGCACACACACACACACACACACAACGTCTGGTTTTGTTTGCACTTTAAGCAAGAGTCCTTTCCTTTTTTCTTCCATGTCTTTGGTATTCTGCCTCTCTGTACCCATCCTCCCATTGTCAGGTTCTCCCCCGAGCCTGGGGAACAAGCTGGCATAACCCTCCCTGGACAGGAGAAAAAAGGACTCAACGTGAGCAGGTGGCTGCAGGGGCCATGCAGGGGGCCCAAGGCAGGAAGCACCCACATGCAAAGGAGCCTGGTCTGGGCCCCCTGCACTTACTGACTGAATGGGGAGATGGGTGCCTGGGCCAGTCCACTCATTGATCCACTCAGCACGTGTCTGCACTGTGCCTACTGTAAACCACTTACAGGCACTAGGCACTGTTTCCAGAGTACCTGGGCGGGGTGGGGCATGGGTGGAAATCCTAGGTGATAAGGTACCTCATCAGTTTTCCCTTTCCCTGGGAAGAGGGCCATAGTGTGTGTTCCCAACCCCCCTGGGATGTGGGTTATTCTGTTTTAGGCAAAAACCCCAGAGCTAATAGCCTCTGTCTCCATTTGTTAGCTAGGAAACTGAACTCAGAGAAGTCAAGTAAGTTACTCAAAGATCTTCTAGGAGGAAAACACAGGATCCTGGGCCTTTGCTCTTTATCTGAGTTCTTAATGAAGAGATTGTCTTGCTTGGAAATTCACAATGGAGTCTTTTGGCCCATTAACTGCCGAGTGCAGTTATTTTAGGATTTGGGTGAGCCAAAAGGCCAAAACTGAGTCATAACATTAATATAACTATCATAACCTCAACAAACGGTGACAGCTACTGTTCACCGAGCCTGTGCGCGGCACCGTGCTAAACCCTCTATAATGTCTGATCTCACTTAATTCCTTCAACCGTCCCGCAAGACAGATATCACAGACCAGGAGGCTGAAACTACAGCGAGATGAACTAACCTGGCCAAGGCCACGCAGAGTCAGTGCCAGAGTGAAGACTCGAACAGGGGCCTGCGGGATCAAACCACTGTGCTCTCGCCCATGACGGTCCACTCCTCCCCATCGTCCCAGACCCCCAGCGCCGCTGAAGGGGGTCTCCCGGGCACTGTGAGCCAGAGTGATCTTTCTGGCCCACGTTCGGTTTCCTAACTCCACTTCTTGCTCCCAATTCCTGAGCGCACATACATGCACACACTCCCGGTAAAGGCGGAGACTTAGAGAAGTAGTTAGTGGTGGAAGAAAAGATGGCCCGCCAGTTGGTGATTGAGAAGCCACAAAGCTCACGCACTGGAACGTGGATGTGTCCTGAATATCCTCAGCACCCTGAACAGCTCCACATCTCCTTCCCACCCCCAGGTCGGGTGCCCAGTGGAGCCCTGCAGGAGGAGGCTCCGGGCCTGGGGTACACTCCAGGGCTGCCTCCCCTCGCTCCTGAAGCGGCCTGCTCCACACATCACAGCCTCTCTCCCATCTCGCAGCCTCAGCCCAGTTTCCTCCTCACACCCGGCCTTGGGGCTGACGTTTCATCCCTTCGGAATGCTGCTTTGCAGCCAGAGCTGGATAAAAGCAAGCGGAACCAAGGGCAGACGAATCACCTCCTGCCCCTGCAAATGGATATTCTTGCGGAACAGTTAGCAGCCTCAGCAGCTTTGGGGAGATCTCCCCCATAAGTGTCTTCTCAAAATACTTCTCACAATCACATACTGTATTATTCTTGGAAGGAGCACTGGGATGATTGTTTCTTTCATCTTCCTCCATGTCCAGCACGGGCTAGTTAGGTCCCCAATGCCCAGCTACTGGATCCCTTCTGCCTTCTGACCTCCCTGAACTCCCAACTGGGCCCCTAAGCTGTTCTGCTCACCCTTCGCTGCAGACAGACTTCCAGAGTCCTCACCAGGCGTAGGAGGTCCCAGCGTTAACGGAAGGGGAGTTCAAACAGCACTGCGATCCCAGTGTTAACATTTCTGTAATGCATCTAATAACTGATGTGCACATTCAGTGTGACGGTACATCTGATTGTTTACCCCAAAGCTGTCACTGACTCAGAGAACAGCTTACAATCAGTCCTCGGTGTCTTGGAAACTTCGGTAGCCTCAGCTCACAGACACCACTGCACAGTCCACACACCCAGATGGAATTGTTTTGTCTCAGCGCTTTCCCCACGGCGCCTTCTGTCTGCCTCTCTCACAGCCCTGATCAGGGAGCATCAGCACCGTGTGTGTCCATGTGTGTCTCACCCACTAGGACAGCGAGCTCCTCCGGGGCAAAGCCCATCTGATTCGCTCTTACGCTCCAACACCAGCACTGTGCCCAGCGCCTGGGAGACACTGCATTCAATTAGACTGAATTCGACAGAGGGTGAATTCAGGTGACTCATGTAGGGGCGACACATCAGTCCTGGGATCGCCAGGTTTTTCTTTGCACTAATTAGGGCCGGTGGCCATGTCTCTCTCTAGGGGGCTCAGTGCATCTGTCTTGGGGTGAGATGGCCCAGGCTGACGATGGATTTTCAGGGGAACTCCCAGCCCTGGCATTGGTCTGCCATGAAGGGCCCCTTCTCTGGAGCCTTGGAGCTCCCTTTCTGGCCCCTGCATCAAGCTCAAGGTCAAGAAATCCAGTGAGTGACTCACAGTGGAAACTGGAAAGAACAAGATCTTGTATCATAGGCCCCTTGCTGGCAATTGTGTCACTGGTTATTTAGCCTCAGGTTTTCGGCAAGGTCTCTGGGGACTTCACTCCAGCCGGATGACCTCACGAGGAGGAAGATTTATGGCCCCTGGAGGAGGAGGAGGAAGGCGATGAGGTAACGGAGGAAAGAGAGTCATAATTATGTATGAAACTGTATCATTCTCCTGCTCCCTAATGAATGAGGTCAAGGCTGAGATGTGGCAGTTGCCATTCTGAGATAAAAAGGTAGGACAAAATTCACCCACCAGCTTGTCTCTTTTTAATAATTAGAATATTCACCAATGTGCGTTTGTGTTTCTATGTGTCGGATACAGTCAGTGACATACAGTAAGCACTCAATACCTGACTGCGGACAGAATAAGTGAGTGAATGCTCTCCTATACTTACTCTCTCTCTTCAAGCTCACAACTAGGAGGTGGATGCTCATACATCAGCCCTCTGGGGCTGCCGCAATGAAGAATAACAACCTAAGTGAGTGGCTCAAACAGCAGACCTCTATTTCCTCGCAGTGCTGGAGGCTGGAAGTCTGAGGTCAAGGTGTCAGCAGGGTCAGTTCCTCCTGAGGCCTCGCTCCTTGGCTCACAGATGGCCACCTTCTCCCTGTGTCCTCACACGGTCACCCCTCTCTGTGTGGCGTGTCCTGTGTCCTCTTCTTGTAAGGGCACCAGCCAGATTGGATTAGGGCCCCTCCTACTGATCTCCTTGGCACCGGGTCACCTACTAATGTAGGTCTTTAATTATCTGGATAGTTTGAAAGTTTTCTCAATTGGTCTCCCCATCCACTAGGTTTCCCTCCCCTTCTCCCCAGGTCAGAGTGGCCAGGTCAGTGTGGACTACTTGTGAAACACCTTGACTGAGAAGGCTAAGAGGTTTCGTTTTTATCTTACGGCAACAGGGCAGGGATTTGACTCTTTTTAAGAAGGACCAAGTTGATTTTTCAGGAATGTAACAGGCAGGAAGAGGGAAGATGGAATAGTCAAATCAGAAGTAGCAATAATAATACTTTTGGGGGGGTCATATGACCATCGTTCTATGGTTTTCTCATTTGAAAAACAAAAGACCTGAAAACAGTATCTATCTCTAGTGTGGTTGGGAGTCTCAAATGAGGCACTATCAGTGCAATTTGTAAAACTGCACTGGAAATTTAATCTCCAATGAATGAATTAGCCACCCCTCGGGTGACCAATGTGCCTCTGCCCGAGATTGGTCCTGACGGGGACAGCTGGACAGAGATGGCAGGAGGAAGGGGCAGGAAGCCAGCCTGATTCCAGAGACAGAGCATCAGTCCTACATTCTGACCAGAAACTCATCAGCGCTGCAGGCAAAGACCCTTCCCATGTATCCCAGCAAGTTACAAGTAGCTCCCACAATGCACTGCTGATGTGGCCACATGGGAACACCAAGGATGCCATGGCCCTGATGGGACATGAGGTCTCCAGGAGACTCAGACCTCAGCGAAGGGTAAGCAGACACAGAACCGGTTACCTTACTGTTCATGTTCCAAACCGAAGGGAAGTGTGTGCAAACACCACGCTATCAGCTAATCACCAGTTGCTGTCGGGCGGGGGGGGATTGTCAGTCAATGTCCCATCGATACAGTTCAGTGAGAAATACCAGGGAGAGATGCTTTGTTTTCTCCTTGCGTAATTTACTGCATTTCATGTTTAAATCGAAGTACCTAATTATACAATTATGAGTCATCCTGATTCAAACAAAGTTCACCAAAATAATTTCCTTACGTAACATATCTTCCAATATACCTGCTATCTTCATTTCATTATGTGCTTTTATTCTGCCAGAGTCTAAAGATCTAATTGTATTTTTAAAGCGTCCCATTAAATCAAAATAGCAATTCTGCTACAATAAGCATCACGAGCTAGTCAGCCCTGACTTGTATTCCATTTTGAAATGTCATGCTTTGTTTTTTAGTGGTTGTTTTCCCAAGAGGGTTTACAGCTTTTGCAATGAGGCAGCCTCGTAAAGCATAGTTTCAAATGATTTTAATGTTTTAAACTAACTGAGCATTTCATACACCAATTTCCTTTGCCCTTTTTAAAAAGCTAATAACAATGCCTTTCTTGTAGCTTCGTCCTTTACAATCGGCAAAACACAATCACACTGGTTGTTTTCCTTGGTTCTGCTCCCCAGACCGGGGTTCTGTGCTAGGAAAAGGCCTGGATCACCAACGAAGGGGGAGACTCAGGCTCACACTCGCACACAAAGACTCGGTTGTATGATTTTACCCAAATGTTCTGTCCATCCTATTTTTTATGGCCATTTGGATTATTTCTAGTTGTTCGTCATGGCAGAGTTGCTCGTTTATGTTTCTTTAAATCTGTATTGCATGTGACTGCATCAACTCTGTTTTCTATCTGTGGAAAACAGAGGCATGATCAAGGTTTTAAAATGTAATGAGAGGCCAGTCCTCCTATCTTGATAATTTACAAATTAATCGCGCGCACACACACACACACACACACACACACACACAAATCAAATAAATCAATGATTATATTAAGTGTACCTGAACTAAATAATCCAATTAAAGGATAAAGATGTCCAGACTGGATTTTTGAAAAAGCAAGCTATATACATGCTGCTTTTCAAGAGACGTACTTTAAAGATACGGAACAGTAGAAAATGACAAGATAGAAAAAAGATGTATAATGTCAACACTTACCCAAAGAAAGCTGGCCCAGCTATACTGCATCAGAAAACACAGACTTGAGGTCAAAGAATTTAAACGAGATAAAAAAGTTAAATCCATTAGGAAGATACAAAAATTCTACATTTAGAAGCATTTAATGGCATTGCCTCAAATATAAATAAAGTAAAAGTTGACAGAACTGAGAAGAGAAGGAGAAAAATCTACCATCACTGCGGGAGACTTGAACACACAGACACACGTATCTTCCCTCGCTATGTGCTCCTCATTTTCAAAAGATTTCACGATTATTTATATTTCAGAGAGTGATCCTAAATTTTTTAAAAGAAAACTAGAAATGTGAACAATTGCAGATAGTATTGATCATATTGCACTTACAAGAATTAAGCAAAAATGAATGCAAGCTATGGTTTACCATAACCCAACGGTCAGCTGAGGTCACCTGTCTTTTGAGACGAGCCGAAATAGGCCTAAATCCCCATGTGCGGCAGGAACCCCCACAACCCCCCCAGGGAATCTGGGGCCGAGGGGGGCAGCATTCCACTCTGATGCCCCACCTCTGCTGGACACCCCTTGCCTCCTGTCTTGGCTTTATGCCCTGGTCCTGGCTCACCATCCTGTGTTGTACGGTGGAAATGAAGCCCTTTTGCACCTCAGTTTTCCTATCTGTAGAGCAGGAAACTAACTATAAAATCTACCATTGATTTAACACATTCGGTCGGGAACAAAGAATTAGATGGTGAACCTCTTTTGATGACACAGCACATTCAAACGAGGGGAAATATGTTTTCTAGATTTGAGACAACAAATCATATAAAACAGATCAAAAGGGCTGTAGCTCAGGCTGAAGTGGACAGGGGGGCTTGGGACCCCGAAAATCAGCCTCCCCCTCTGTCTTCTTGCCTTTCCTTGCTACATCTCCTAAGGCGCCTTCTCAGAACCCTGCCGAATGGAAGAGGCTTCTGTTTTAGAATCAGGCAGAGATGTGGCCTTGAGCTAGTGGCTTCAAGCAGCTTGAGCTCTGAGCTTCAGTTTCCTCATCTAGGAATAAAAAATGATTCCACTTACATCAGTGCCCGGAGGAGCCCAGTTCATAGAGACAGAAAGTGGAATGGTGGTTGCCAAGGCTTGGGGGAGCCAGGAGCGGGGAGTCAGTGTTTAATGGGGACAGAGTTCCAGGCTAGAAGGATGAACATGTTCTGCAGATGGATGATGGGGACGGTTACACAACAGTGCGAATGCACTTATTGCCACTGGACTGTACATTTAAAGATGGTTAAGATGGTAAGCTTTGCTATGCATATTTCACCACAATAGAAAGAAAAAAGGCAAACTCGGCTCCATCTCACCCCAGTCCTCCCAATCTCCCCTTACCCTGCTCCACTGTGTTGTTCGGCTCCAAGGACCTTGTCGCCTCTCAGATTGTCATGTGCTCATTTTCTACACTCATTTCCCCTGGCTAGAGTGTAAGCTCCACAAGGACAGGAGCTCTTTTCTCTTTTGTTTATGTTTTTTGTTCACTGAGCTATTCCAAGAACCAAGGCGAGTGTGTGGCCCTTTATTGGTGCTCAGAAAATATCTGTTGAATGAGTGAACTTTGGCAATGCCCAATAAATCCTTGATGAGCACATGAATCGGTGGGGAAGTGGGTGGATGGAATTGATGCTGTCACCTGGCTTACTGGGTACCACTTTCCCGCAGGGGTGTCCAACCTTTTGGCGTCTGTGGGCCACACATTAAATACATTGCAGTCCTGGCTGGCATAGTTCAGTGGATTGAGCTCGGGCTGCAAACCAAAGTGTCACAGGTTCGATTCTCAGTCAGGGTACATGCCTGGGTTGCAGGCCGTGACCCCCAGCAACCACACATTGCTGTTTCTCTCTCTCTCTATCTCCCTCCATTCCCTCTCTAAAAATAAATAAATAAAATCTTTAAAAAATACATTGCAACATGTTATCACACACAAAAAAACTCAATGTTTTAAGTAAATTTACAATTTTGTGTTGGGCCCCATCATAGCCACCCCGAGCCACACGCAGCCCGCGGGCCGCAGGTTAGACAGCCCTGATGGTGATGAGAGGCCCGGTGAACGCCCGTTCTGCACCTGAGCGAAGTGAGGCACGGGTGGGAGGGATGAGTTTCCGCAGTTGGAGGAGAAGACCGGCTCAGAGGTGTGGCCCAGAGACAATGGCAAGTCCGACAGGAAAGGAACGCTGGCTCCCAGACTCAGAAAAACGGGATTCGCCTGCTCATCTTTTTTTAGCATTTGCCCTCAAGGAAAAACTTGTTCAACTCGCAGTTTAAAAAAAAAAGATTTCATGTTTTCTAGCAATATCACTGCTGGATTCGTCTTCCCAGCTGAAACTTAGCCAGTATATAATGGAAAGGAAATGAAAAGATTGGGGTGATGGGTTGGGTGAACTATTAGGATTTAATATACACATAATTTTGTAATGACTTTAAAAAATATCTTGAAATTTGCAGATAAATTTCACGAAGCTGCCCAACTTTATTAGGAATATTTGGGGCATATGATTTCCTGGGCAGCGGGATGGGGATGGGTCTCAGGAGACCAGATTTATTTCTGGTTTTAACACTTTACACTGTCTCTCTGCCTAAATAACTCTCCGTTGGGGCTCAGCTTGTTCATCCGAACAGGGAGGGGAGTGGGGCGCAGGGAATGCGATAGGTGGTCTCCAGGGTTCCAGAGCTGTGCTTGGGCGGCTGTTTTTGCTTCGTCTGTGTTAGAGATCAAAGTGGCATAGACTTCTAGAGAGGCTTCTCCCCAGCCTGACCAGTGTGGCTCAGTGGATTGGGCGTCATTCCGCAGAGTGAAGCATCTCGGGTTTGATTCCCAGTCAGGGCACATCCGTGGGTTGCAGGTTGGGTCCCTGGTCAGGGTCCATGCAAGAGGCAGTTGATCAACGTTTTTCTCTCACATTAGTGTTTCTCTCCCTCTGTTTCTCCCTCCCTTCACCCCTGTCTAAAAATAAAAAAATATATTTTAAAAAGACAGGTTTCTACTCACTCAGCCTCTGGACATCCTGTGTTTGGATCGGGTGTGACTGGTGAACAGTGGAAGGACAGGAACCCGTATGGCCATCTCTGCAGAAGGGGCTGGAACACCAGGGATTCGGTGAGATGAAGACATGAACAGGACCAAGCGTCCAGTTTGTGGCGTTGGAGGCTGTGGGGTGACATCAGACTGGGCAGGGACCTGGTATTCTGGTGCCTGGTGCTGGGAGCCATGGCGGGGCCAGGCACCTGGGCAGAGGGCGGAGGTGGGGGGCTTCCAGGGCAGAGGACAGCCACAGAGGGCCTGGAGCCGTGAACCTGAGAGGTCTCTCTGGAGCCCACATGAGACCCCCTGGGGATCCCAGAAATGCCCGGTCCGATTCTGAGGGGAAGGAGGTGAGATGTGGCCAGTGAGGACAACAGCCTGTGAAATATGATACCTGCCTGTGATCAAGGTGAGGACTGGAGAAGTTCTGGGTGCGAATTAATTAAGGCTTCAAAGAAATGGGTGCAGAGCCGGAAACCATTGATTGACATGGCTCCATGGCCACTCAGTGGGTACACAGGGCACCTACATATCTCAGGCAGTCTGGAGTTTCAGCTGCGTTCATTGGTTGTGCTGGGGGCTGACGGAGGGCATGGGCGGTCCAACAGGCTGACTTTGGGTTTATGGCTCCATTTACAAACATAATGGACATTTGGATTCGGTTCCGGATCCAGCGGCCTGGGGTCCACATCGTGGAAATGGTAATGTGGCTCTTCCCTGCACTGATCAGATGCCATCTGGGGGGAGGGTGGGGGCTTCACTTCTGAGAGCCCCGTTTTAAGGAGACGCTAGTAAACTGCCATGGGGTCTGACAAGGGCAACTGGGTGGACAGAAGGATCCGGAAACCTGTTATCCGAGAAACTGAAGACGTGGGGAGTACTTGGGGAGTATTAACCCAGCGGTGCTTGAGCGTCTGAGTCGCTACCGGATGGGAAAAAGGGCTGGGCCCGCCCTGTGTGGTTCCAGAAGGTGGAATTTGAACCACAGGGAGGGAAGTTATAAGGACAGAGAGGCCTCGGCTGTCATTAAGAAAGCACTTTCGAAACGATTCTTTCTGCCAAGGAGGCTGTCTGTGCTGGGCGCTGAGTCCTCTGCGTTTGTCTGGGGCAGAGACAGCCACGGGGGCAGGGCCCCGCCCAGCCTTCAAGGGAGAACAGGACGGTGCCAAGACCACAGGCGGGACTGGAGGAGAAGACGGGAGAGGGGCCAAGCCTCAGGAGCCAGGCGGAGGTGGACGGACGGCTGGGGAGCGCGCAGCCCTGGCCCGCCCTCAGCTGGCCGTCACCCATCGGCGGCTCCGTGAAAAATGTGCAGAGCCATGATCTCAAAGAATCCAAGTTATAATGAAGGCCATGTGCTGGTCCCTGGCACCGTCACGGTGTCAGGAAATGCTCCTGTCCTGGAGGTACTCGCGGGTGCCTGGTGACCGTCCACGCTTGCTCGCAGTGGTCCAGGGCTCCTCGAGGTTGTGCATCCTGGGAAAGTGCACATGACGGAAAACTTACCATCTTCCGCTTCCTCAGTCTGCACCGTTTTCAGTGTCCATTTCAGCGGCACTAAGTAGAGTCACACTGTTGTGCCATCATCTCCACCATCCACCTCCAGGACTCTTTGATCTTGTACAGCAGAAACTCTGTCCCCGTGGAACACCAGCTCCCCGCTCCTCCCACCCAGGCCCCTGGCAGCCGCCGTTCTACTTCCTGTCTTTTTGAGTGTGATTCTCAGGACACGTATGGTGGTGGGATCATACAGTATTTGTCTTTTTGTGACTGGCTTATTTCACTTCGCACATGAATGTCCTCAAGGTTTAGTCCACACTGTAGCACAGGTCAGAAGTGTCTCCCATTTTTGTGACTGAATAATATATGTATATACCACATCTTGTTACCTGTTCTCCTATCAATGGCCACTTGGACCAGTTGTATTGAATCGATTGATCCAAAATGGTATCAATTTTGTCCTGGGTCCTCTGGTGATCTCCGAGGACCTCCCAGGTCTTTGGGAGTGGAGGAGGTGGAAAAGGGGTGGGGAGGGGTGTGAGAACATGACATACGTAAACAGATTCTACTCACAGCTTTTGAGCATTAAAATGGTAAAAAGTCTGCACAGATTAGAGTGGGCACACAGCCAAGGGAGACAGCAGTTCTGCAGGTGGTACGGGGTAGGACTGCTTCTCTAAGAGGCACTATCTGAGCCGATGAGAACAAGAATGCCAGAGAACCTTTCTCGAAAAACTTGCACCTGAACTACCCTGCAGCCCGTGGCTCCCAAAAGCGGGATCTGTTGCATCTAACTCATTGAGACAGCTTTTTAAAAATACAGATCCCGGTTTCCAAGCGGAGAAGCACTGACTCAGTGAATCTAGGGCGGAGGGCAGGGCTCTGTACTTTAAGCAGCCCCTCCTGGTGATTGTGATGTATCCACAGGCTTGGCAAGCGCTGGGGAAACATGGGAGGTTATCATGTCAGGTTGGATAAGCCTCTTTGACCTCACTGTGGAGGGGGCCCAGGCAAGGAGTAGAAAAAACCCCAGGTAGAGAAAGTAGTTCTAGGCCCTTAGCACAGTATTTCACGGACGGGAGATGCTGAGGACAGGCTATGTGGCGTGTTCATCGTTCCATTCATTCAGG
The DNA here is from genome assembly GCF_019186645.2 of Phyllostomus hastatus. NCBI lineage: Eukaryota > Metazoa > Chordata > Mammalia > Chiroptera > Phyllostomidae > Phyllostomus > Phyllostomus hastatus. Next base: position 43,191,498 of record NW_025334017.1, on the reverse strand, counting down.
TAGCATTTAGTACACACCTGCTGTGTGTCACCTGCACTAGACTCCGCTGAAAACCACTTCCATTGCTAAGAACCCGTCTCCTGTCGATGACATGGAGAGGTGCTTCGACCAGCAACGCAACGTGGCAGAAATGAGGTGGTGTGCTTCCGGAGCCCAGGCTGTGAAACGCCTCTGCAGCTCCCTGCCTCGTTCCTCTCGCAACCTTGCCGCTGCGTAGACCAACGCGGACAAGCCTGCTGGAGGGCGAGCAACCACAGAAGGGAGCTCGGCCATTTCGGCTGCTCTGGGAGAGGATCCTAAGCATATAATAAGGTCAGAGGAAATCTGCCCCACCCATTCCAGCCAAATTGCCAATCTATGTATAGAATTAAGGGCCAAATGGTTGCTCTTTGAGCCACTAAATTTTGGGGGGTGTTTTGTTAGGCAGCAAAAGCTGACTGATACACCCCTGTGACCCCAGGGCTTTTATGCATGGTGTTCCCTCTGGTTAAAACTCTTTTCCCTCTTTGTTTGCCGAATTAACCCTTACTCACGATGCTGGCTCAGAAAAGTTTTTCTTATCTTCATTATGGTAAACCCCTCCATTTTTGGCTCACTTTACACTTCCTGCCTCTCTAGTCCTAGCACTGCAGCAGCTGTAGTTTTGCATTTATTGTGCATATTATTTAATTATGGCCTCTCTCCTCTACTAGACCATAAGCTTCACGAGTCAGAGCAGCGTCTGTTTTGTTCACCATCACATCCCATCACCTAGTCGAGTCCCTAGCACAGAGCAGGTGCTCACCAAAGGTCTGTGGAGTGAAGAAGGATGCCATCGCCCGGGAGGAAGCAAGCCCTTGGTGTTCCTCTTTAAAACAACACCCCTCACACCAGTCCTCCCGTCCCACTACGCGGGGACGTGGTAAACTAGGCAAAGCCGCTGTACAAAATTATGTTGTGTGATTTCTAAAGGACTGCACCAATGTTCATTATTAATTATTGGTGTTATTATTCTGGGGTGGCAGTGGCTGGCTTTGGGGGAGTCCCGTCCAAAGAGACAGGTCCCTGAAATGGCCCCAGGCAATTTCCTAGCAGCTACCAGCAGCTGGGTCAGCAAGTTACCGGCTGAAAGTCTTGCCCGGAGTTAGAACATGTCTATGTAAATATCCCTGTCACTGCAATCCAGCAAGTACTCTACAGGACGGTCCAATAATTGCAAAATTTGGTGATAATGATACCAACGCCAAGTCCAATTAAGGACCATTCACAAACCCACCCCGAGGCAGGGGTGGTTTTCCCACTGTTTCTGAAGCAGTTGGTGCTGACTAGAGGAACCTGTTATTTTTACAGTATCAAATGATGGCTGAGGTACACCATAAGCTCCTTAGGTTTGGAGTCTGCCAACCCCATGCCCTATTTTCACCCACGGAGCTCAGTTTGCAGCAAGAGAGCACGTGGCTGATAGTGAATTGCTCCACGGAGAATCGGTGTGCGACTTTTCTGAGCCTCAGTTTCCTCATCTGTAACATGCACATGTTAATAGTCTGGCCTCCTGAATTTACTTTGAGATTAAATGAGGTAATCACTGGAAAGTGCTATTCGAATCATCAGAAGAGTGTTAGGCATAGAGTAAGGACTCGATACATTTCAGCTCTTACTGCTCATTGTCTTTGTCGCTACTGATGTTAACACCCACAGCTGCTTCCTCCCTGGACAAGGAACCAGCGTGAGGAGGCTGCTCTGAGAGCCTCCTCGCCCAGTTTTGCTTACTCAGGAAGCCAGAGGCTTTTCTCTCAGAGCTGGTGAGGTGTGATGTTCCATAAAGTGCAGACTAATCCACGAGACGTGGCCTCATCCACGAGACGTGACCTCATCCACGAGACGTGGCTGGAGCACACGCCGGGCACTGGCGCTCTGATCGGTGCTGAGTGTGCACAGGTGAACGAGGGAGTCCCCCCACCCCCTGCAGGGTCTGAGCGGAGAGGCGGGGTGCCCTGCAGCGAACGCTCCACCAGCACTGATCCCCCCGAGCTTTGGGAACAGAAATGAGGGGCTGTCCCACCCCAAAAGGTCAGGAATGTCTTGTTCGGGGCTGCCTGGGACTGCCAGGTGGAGAAGAGGGTGAAGCCCTTATTAATGTCGCGCAGAAGGGAAGACGACCTTCCTTCCTTTAGAGATCGTTGCGATGACTCGCTTGTCTGACCTTTTATCACAAAGCTCCATTATAGCTGTAAACGAAGCTTTTAAAATAAGCGACCTAAGGACAGAAAGCATTTTCTCTCGATGTTCAGTCATCTCTGGAGACAATGCCCCTGGGAGTGTATCTTCCAGGTCCTGGCAGGGTCAGCTTTTGCAGAGAGGGAGTTTCATGAGCACCATGATGGGACAGAACTCATCACACCTCACAGTCCCGTGACCTGGGCTCATGCACCGTGGCGGCACAATCCACAGTGACCAGACAAGAGTGTTGTGGCCAGGCTTTCACGGGGAAACACCTCCCTGGCCACTAGGAAGTCTGGATTCCGTCCCTGCCCAGGCCGGCCAGGCATGCGAGACCCTTGTCCAGTCATTAACGTTTGTGTGAGCCGGCGAGTGCAACTTGAGAATGTCTAAGAGGTCCTCACGGCTCCAGTGAGGAATCTCAGCCCAGCAGCTCGCCACCCGCTTCTGTCTGCCTCTCTGTACTGACTTCTCCTGCTCTCCCGGCTGGAAAACCGACCGACCCACCGACCGACCAACCGGAAGCCTCCCGGGAATCCCCAGAAAGATGCATGTCACTGTTCCATCCCTCTCTCCTTTGTTATCCTGTAACTTGAAAAATAATAATGAAAGGGCTGACATCACAATGAAAAGAAAAACACTGTTTATGATATTCAAGCACTTTTCTGTGGCTTAATGCATGTTATCCTCCTAAACACTTTATGATATGGGGACTTATATTATCCCCATTTTATAGCCGGGAAGTTGAGGCTTAACACGTAAGTGACCGTACTAGGCAAAAACCAGACTTAGTCTGTGGGGCAGAATTTCCACCCAGCCGCATTTACGGGAGCTGACCCCACCTCCCACCTCCCCACCCCTCCTCTTGCCACCCCCCACCATGCTTTCTTCTCCGCACCAGGGGTCTCCGGGGGGCCCAAAGAGGAACCTCTGGTAGTGGACATTTCTCTGGTTTGGGTGCCCAGGATCCACTTCCTCTTCCAGAGGCACTTGGTTCTCCCCCAGGGGCTTTTGTTCTGCGGGGGCTGAAGTCAGGGTCCGGGCCTTCTCCCGGCTACGGGGCCGGAGAGACGCAGGCTGGAATCTGAGCGGTAAGCAGTGAGGTCAAGGAGACTGGACGAGTTTGGCGTTTTCTTCGATCCATCAGAGCAGGAGCCAACAGATTCAGTAATCAAGATAAAAATATTTTACGGCAGTATTTTCATTTCTTGATTTTGAGAGAGTGAGAGAGAGACGGATTTGTCGTTCCACCCACTCACACACTCTTTGGTTGACCCTCGTATGAGCCCCGACCGGAATCAGACCGGAAACCTTGGGGTATCGACACACAGGGACGCTGCTCCAGTGACCTGAGCCACCGGCCAGGGCTGAAATATTTTTTAAAAAGAAAAATCAGCCCTGGCTGGCGTAGCTCAGTGGATTGAGTGTGGGCTGTGAAGCAAAATGTTGCAGTTTCGATTCCCAGTCAGGGCACATGCCTGGGTTGCAGGCCATGACCCCAAGCAACCGCACATTGATGTTTCTCTCTCTCTCTCTTTCTCCCTCCCTTCCCTCTCTAAAAATAAATAAATAAAATCTTAAAAAAAAAGAAAGAAAAATCAATGTATAAGTTGCAAGATGAACAACATACCACAGTGTTATATAAAGGTAAGGTCAGCGTGACCGAGTTTTTCTCTTGCCGCGGGTTCCAGCATGGCTCCACCCAGCACAGCCCCTCCAGTCCTTGTCCCACGGGCGCTGGCAGGGCACAGGGGTGGGCTCTGTTTCTGCTCCCGTGACACCCTCTGCTGGGACAGCCCTCTCCATCTGCGGCCATGCCGCCCTGCACACACCTGGTCCCGGCCGGTCTTGGGAGCCGAGCAGGGTCGGGCCTGGTTAGTACTCCGTGGGAGGACAGGCCCTTCCCCTCCCACCCCCCTCTCTGCCGAGCCCACCAGTCTGCCCAGCTCCCCCTCTTCGCCAGGGCGCTTCTCTCGGGTCAGCCTGTGCACATGAACTGGAGGTAACCAGTGGTACCTAAGACACAAAACCTTTTTGTGATCCTTCAGGGAGTATTTTTAAGTTTTCTTCTTCAATCACAGTTGACACTCAGTATGATTTTGTATTAGTTTCAGGTGTACAGCAGAGCGGTTAGACAATCACACACTTGACAAAGTGGTCCTCCTGGTAGTTCCAGTACCCGTCTGGCACCGTACATGATGATCTCAGTATTATTGACTATATTCCCCATGCTGTACTTTACATGTCTGTGATTATTTTCGTAACTACCAATTTGGATTTAATCCGTTTACCTTCCTACCCATCCCCCCCACCTCCCAACTGTCTGCCATCAGTCTGATCTCTGTATCCCTGAGTCTGTTCCTATTTTGTTCATCAGTTTATTCTGCTCTTTAGATTTCACATATACGTGAAATCACATGGTATTTGTCTTTCTCTCTCTGACTTCTGTCACTTAGCATAATACCTGCTAGTCCACCCATGCTGTCATACATTGGTAAGACTTTGTTCTTTTTTATGGCCAAGTAATATTCCATTGTATACAGGTACAGCAACGTTTTCATCCACTTGTGTACAGATGGGCACGTGGGTTGCTTCTGTATCTTTTTTTAAGATTTTATTTATTTATTTTTAGAGAGGGAAGGGAGGGAGAAAGAGAGAGAAAGAGAGAGAAACATCAATGTGCGGTTGCTGGGGGCTGTGGCCTGCAACCTAGGCATGTGCCCTGACTGGGAATCGAACCTGTGATGCTTTGGTTTGCAGCCCGCGCTCAATCCACTGAGCTACGCCAGCCAGGACTGCTTCTATATCTTGGCTATTGTAAATAAGGCTGCAGGGAACATAGGGGCCAGTGAGCATTACCGTCTGTATAGCACCTGACGCCAGGTGAGCCCTCAATGGCTGCATCAACATCATCACCATTCCACAATGCTGCCATCAGCTGACGTAGCTCCCACCACCCCCCCCCCCCCGCCGCCAGGTCAGGGGTGCTGCTTAATGTTGGCAGATGAAAAACACACACCCAGTTCCCTATCCACACTTCTGACCACCCAGGTCCCAATCACAGACTTCTCTTCCTCCAGCTGCTCCGTAAACAGAGGTGTTCCCGGGGGCTCAAGGTTACCAGCGACATAGGCGGCAGCAGGATGCTGACTGTGCGCACTCCGTACGGGCCGAGCACCGCACATGGATGACTTCTTCTCATCCTCCAAACTCATTTTACAGAAGAAACAAGACTAGGCAAAAAACAAAACAACACAAAACCACCATAAAACCAGCGGAGCGACCAGGACTTAAACCCAGGCCATCGGACTCCACAACTGGGGTCAGGTGCTTCTGCTAAAAAACGTTGTCCACACCTGCACACTTATGGCAATTTTAAAGTGACGTGAGAAAAAGATGACAGGGCAGTGGTTCTCAACTGGGTCCAGTTTTGCGCCCCCAGGGGACATTTTGCAGTGTCTGGAGACCTTTTAGTTGTCACAACTGGGGGCTTGCTACTGCATCCGGCAGGTAGAGGCCAGAGATGCTGTTGATCATCCTACCAAGCCTAGGAAGCCCCCACAATGAAGAATGATCCTGTTTAGTATGTTGACAGGGCCGAGGTCGAGAACCCCTGAGTTAGAAAAACGGCTTTGAAACAAGACTGAGAAGCTAGCCAAGGGTTTTGGCTTTTAGGTGCTGACTCCCCCACTCACCAACTGTGCAGGTCCCTGTGCCCCCCCTCCTACCGCCCTCAAACCTGCCACCCCCTCCTCCCCCGCCCAGCAAAGCTGCAGGCTTGTACCCACCACCCACACCGCCTTCCCACCTTCCCAGCACAAATCACAAACAGGAACTCATGATCTTCCTCCTCAAAACCTTCCCTCCCTTGCTCTTTATCAGGGTGTAAAACATCACCCTCCTCCTCCCCTCCTCACAGGTGAGCGCCATGGTCCCCACCTTGCATGTTCTCACCGCAACCCCCCGCCGGCCCCGCCCCGCCATTAGTCACCAAGCTGTATCTGTTCTGGCTCCTAGGTCTCTCCTGCTCATCCTCTCCTTCCTACTTCCCTAACCTACTTTGGGCCAAAATAGCTTCTTATGCTATTTCATTACCAGTGATGAGGCTGAAGTCACTTTTTACTCATCTACATTTGAATGAATGCATTTCGCCCAGAGCATACATTTCGTGAGGAATTAAACTAGAGGGCCCTTAAGGGCCCACCTAACGCCTAGTCTGTCAGTCCAGGGGAAGATCCTGATGGAACTTGAGAGTTCTGTACCTGTTCCCTCTGGCGTCCTACTCCCCTGGACAGGGGGTCCTCCTGAGTCCAGTGCTTGTCCCCTCCCACCTGACTCTAGATCCCACCTTTTTACCCTCGGGACCTGTTCCATCGGTGACCCCGCCCTTCCTCCTCAACCTCTTCCCCTCCCCGGACCTTCCCATCAACCACAGATGCTCCCACTCCCACCCTCTCTAAAGAATCCTGCGCGCTTACCTCCCACTAGCTAGATGGCCATGTTTCTGTAGAGAAGTGTCTACACTTGCTATCTCCCACTCAAGTCCTCAACCCACTGCAATCTGGCTTCCAATCCCTCCCCTCCATTGAGGCAGCTCTGCCAAAAGTTACCAGCCTTCTAATTGCTGGATAAAATGACACTTGCTTTCCAGCCCTGATTGATTGAATTTTCTGGGGCAACCGAGCGTGTTGGCCATGCCTTCCTTTAAGCAGCAATTTCGTCCCTTGACCCCTGGTTTTCCTCCACTCCCTTCCTCCGACTATTCCCTCTGTCTTGTTTGAGGGCACCTCTGCCTCTGTCACCTACGGGGTCCCTCGGTCTTCAACCCTGACCCCAGTATCTTCTCGCTCTGTACCTTCCCCATGGGTGAGCTCCCCTGCAGCTGCACCCACAGCTTTGACCACCGGGAAAGGAGGCACAGGTGGTGGTTAAGAGGCTGAACTCCAAAGCACTTCTATACACTAAGTGTTTGGCCTTGAGCCGGTGACTCAACACCCCTGTGCCTCGGTTTCCTCAACTGTAAAATCATGCAAAACTTTTTAGTCTCATTGCATTCCATGCCTGGACTTGCACCGTTCCCTCAGACCGTGCTGAACCCTGTACAGAGTTACCCAGATATATTATGTGCTCACACTCAGTCTCTCCGTCTTTGCTCAGGCCCACGACGGGCGCCTGGTCAATATCTGAGAATGAATGAATGAATGCTGCCCTGGATTGGGTTTCCCCAGAAACAAGCCTTGAGACAAGGAGGTGGGTGCATCTGGGTTGTCTGGGAGACCACAGATTCCAGGAAGAACACAGGAGGGGTGAGAAAGTGAGTAAGGGAAGAGGGATGAAGTATGAAGCGTAAGTTAAGGCGAGTTCCTTGTGGGCAGCCATCCGCGGGACTGTGTTGAAAGTCCTGTAGGGCTGTCTCCCCCTTAGGGCTGGGGGGCTGGGATGTGCATCCACTGATTGGCTGGGGGGCTACCCCGAGGCTGTTGGCACTTGCGGTCTGGCCAAGATCCCACCGCTCTGGAGAAAGGCCTCGGGCAGAGAGAGGGAGAGGTGTATGCTTCGGGTAGGCAGTTCCTTGGGCCGATGGCAGGACTCGCAGTGGCGGGTGAGCTCAGAGGTGGGCGCAGGGCACTCAGAGCTTAGCATCAGCAGCACCCGCGGTTTCTGCTTGGGCTGGCAGGCCTGTGCCTCCTCGTCTGGCTGGAGAAACCCCACTTCTTCCCTGAAACTTGGTCGCCGGGCCCCCATTTTTTGGGAAGTGGTTTGTAACTTCCTGCTCCGGATTAAATGTTTGTGTTCCCGTCCCTCCCCAAATTTATAGGTTGAGATCCTCACCCACCCTCAAAGTGATGGAATTAGAAGGTGAGGCCTTGGATGGGGATTAGGTCTCCTTCCTAGGTCTCCACCCTCATGGGGGAGCCCTCAGGAATGGGGTCAGTGCCCTACTAAAACAGACCCCAGGGAGCAACCTTGCCCTTGGTACTTGAACTGTGTGAGGATACAGTGAAAAGATGGCTGTCCGTGAACTAGGAAGGAGGTCCTCACCGGACACCAAATATGTCCACACCTGTGTCGGACTCCCCAGCCTCCAGAACCGTGGGCAACAAATGTGTGCTGTTTAGAAGTCACTGCATCTATGGAGTTGTTACAGCAGCCTGCACGGACTGAGACTCTCCCACCCATGCTGATACAGGAGTGTGCACCCCCGCCCCCCGCCCCGCCCCAGATGCTCCGTACACCCTGGACAGACCTCTTTTGGAGTTACCATCTCTCTGCTTTCTAAACGGAACCTTCTCGTCTGCCTTCCTTAGAGAGCAACAAGTTGATCTTTGCTAATTTAGTGCCCAGAAGGTTTCTGAGCCCATCATAGGCCTTTTCATGAGTTCAAATCCACCTTGCCCAGAGCCCTGCTCACAGTAAGTGCTCAATCAGTGCAGGCTCCTTTCCTTTCTCTCCAGCTCAAAGGCTGTGCCATCTGGCCTAGGGGGCCGCTCACCGAGCAAACATATAATGTGATAAATACATCCTTTCAATGAACACAGTACAGGGTGGGAGGAGCAATTAACTGGGACTGTACCAAGATGACTTATGTCATCTGCCAGTCTTAATTACTTCGAGTTTTCACTTTCCAGAACCACTAACAGAGCCGACCGGCACTTCCTCCATTACACTGGGCTTTCCCATTCGAAAGCCTCTCGGCCAAAGCAGGAGACACAGGCGGCTAAGAGGCAGAGTGAACTCGCAGCTCCCATCTCGTCCGCCCCCTTCGTTCACTGGACGTGTCTTGGGTGAGGGTCCCCGGGGGGCCAGCACTGGTCTTGGCACCGAGTGATGGAGATGAGCAGCAGCCCTGCTCTCACGCAGCTCTTGCCCGTGCGGCGGGAGACAGACGATAAACAGGAAAAATTAGATAGCGAGGAGGGCTGTGGGGCAAGGAAACAGGGCGTGGGATGCAGGGAGAAGGTGGGTGGGGAAGACAAGTAGATGGAACGGCTGGGGGAAGCCCCCGTTGAGGAGCTGACTTTTGAGTCGAGAGCCGAGTGGCGACTCTCCCAGGCAGCGGGAACAGCAGCTGCAAAGGGCCTGGGGCAGGACCCTGGACCCTCAGCGCCAAGTCCCGAGCTCCCACCGCCTCCGACCACTGAAGAAGAGCTGCAGAAAGGAGAAATCTGGGTCTAAATCTGGTATCCGGTCCCTCGCCGCAGCAGAGGAGCTGATGCCCAACTTTCGGTTCCTCGCAGGTTCATTTCAAGCTTTGGTTTTCACTCATGGGCACGTCGTTCCCTCTTCAAAGTCTAACTGGGCTTCAAGGGAATTTGAAACGCTCACAGCAAAACCGCCGAGCTGCAGCCTCCACCCAAACGCAGAAACCCCCCCAGATGTGGCATTTCCACGGGAAACCACAATGAATCACTGCCACTGACCGCCCAGTGCAGGCCCGGCTGGACAGAGATTTACCTCGGCTTCCTCCCACTCTCTAAAGCCTCGCCAGCCTTCTTCACACACCCCGACAGTGTCCTGACTCTCGGGTTAAGAGCAAAATCCCCAATTCTGTGAGGTCTGCTGAGTTTCAGATTTCACCAGAAGAGGGTCCGCCACAGCCACTAACCTTTTCTTCAACTGAGGGCATTTTCTGAAATGCTGCAGTCATCATCATCATCATTATCATCATCATCCCTGGGAGATTAGGAGGAACATGATGTTCTCAGGCTTTGTGAGCAGCCCCAGAGGTGCACAGCACACACCCTGCAGGTTCAAACCCTCCTCGCTGAGGTCTCCGACAGAATAAGACAACGATGGCTATCCTTTATGTGAGCATTCGCAATGTGTCAGTCAGTCCCCGTCTAAACATTGGGTTTCCAAATCAAACCTGAGGGGGCATCACTGCCTCATTTCACATTCAAGGATAGGGAGGCTCAGAGAAGTTCAGCGACTTACCTAAGGTAACACAGCTGGCAAAAAGGCAAAGCCAAATTCCAACCCGGGTCCCGGTCCGAGGTCCGTACTATTATTGTTGTATTGTTACTCTACTGTCCTGACTCTTAACGTTTCTGCCCCTTGACACTGGGCAACATTTGAGGAAACGAGCAGAGCGGAGGCACTGAAAGGGGGCAGCCAGATAAAAGTCATTTCTTTCATGGAAAACAGGGGAAGGAGCTTGGAGATTCCAAGTTCGTCCTCTGTAGGATGGGAAGAGAGAGAGAGGCCAAGGCGCGTTTCTGCAGTCGGGGGCCTTAGAAAGGCATCTTCCAAGGCCAAGGTTTCATGCAGACAAATCCCATCGCTTCCACCCCTGCGCAAGGAGGAGACAGCCTTGAGGGGGAGTGGGGAGGAGCAGCAAGACTCCCAACCCTAGGCGGGCTCGCTCACCGGAATCTGTGGCGCCCGCCTCCGGGTGTCGGAGACCCCGCCCGTCCCCCGCCTGCGTGCTGGCGGGCCAAGGGTTAAACGAGGCGGGAGCCCCCGGCGCGGCGCGGCGGCGGCCGGACGGGAATGCTTAGTCAGGATCCCGATTTCCTGTCGAAGTGTTTGGATTTCCTGAAACCCGCGCCCTCGCCGCGGAGCGGGATCGTCCGAGCCGCGCGCGTCGCTAGGGCCTCCTCCCCCCGGCACATGGTCGCCCGCCCCTTCCTGCGCCGCGCTCGCCGCCCGTGCCTCGCCTGGCCGCCGCCGCTGCGGGCGGGCACTCCGCGTTCGGGCAGCCCGGCCCGCGCCCCCCGCTGCTCCCGCTGCTCCCCGCCGCACCCTGCGTTCAGCTCCGAGAGCCGCGATCGCTCGGCCGAGGGGGCCGGGACGCGGGCGTCTGCGGAGCCGTCGCCGAGCCCGCGATGGAATAATGCCCAGCGGCTCGCCTGGTCCCGGTGAGTTGCAGGTCTCCCGGTCGTGCACGGCTGGGTCGTCCTGGGCTGTCGGCACCCCTGGCCCGGACCCTGCGTGGAGAGGCGCTGGGACAGTGCTCTGGGTGCACTCCAGGCTGTATTCCCAGTGGGGTGTCCCTTTCCGCGGGGAGGGTTCCGGCCCGCCCTGAGCTCTGCAGGGCCTAGGGGGTCTGATCCCCAGAGGAGGCGCCCAGGTGGGGCGTGTGGGGCCCTGTTGCGGCACGTCCTCCAGAGAGGGCCCGGGACAGCGCGCCTGGTGGCGGGGCCCCGCTGATGGGGCGCCTTCTCGGCGCGGAGCGCGGGCGCTGGCATTGTCTCCCTGGCGCGGCGGAAGAAAGTTCCCCGCCGTTCCTGGAAGGGTTGGCCCGGCCTCTCGGGTCCCCGGATCCCCGGCCCTGCCTGGACGCAGTGCTGCCTGGCAGGCCCCAGGACGCTTGCTTAAAGCAAATGAATCAAAGGGGAAAAAAGATTCCCACTTGGGGCTTGTTGTTCGCTATCGGGAAGACTGGGAAGTGGGTTGTGATTTAACACTTACACCATTTGGGGACCTGCTGCATTTTCTGAGAGCGACTTGAAGTTTGAAAGAAAAAAAGAAACTCACTGGCGTCTGGCATTCTGCGGTTTCAGACATCCCGAGAGTTCTCGGACATTCCTAAAGCGGTTTCCTTTAATAATTTATTTTTCCACTGGGCAGGGGGATGCAGAGCCAAGTGCAGATTGTCGTTAACGTGACCTCAGCTTCACCTGCCCTAATCAGAAAGAACAAGAACTTTCTGCCTCTTTTCCCATAGACCTGCTCAGATGGTCTGGGCATCATTGATTCTGGGCGGACGGCAGGGCTGGGCTGCTGAGTGATGAATGTTTGGGACTGTAAAGCGCAATTCAGTGTCGAGACCGGTTTTATGTCTATTGCCACCCTTAGTTACCTCAAGGCCTCTCCGTGTTGCAAGGGGAGGGTAAGAGTAAAGGAAAAAGATGTAGGTCTTCGGGACACTTCAACAGTGCATCTCAACAGTTGAGAAAGAAAAAAGGACCTTGGAGAACAACTGTTTCAGCCCCTTCTTGCTATACAATCCAGTGAGGCTGGGAGAGGTGCAATGACTTACCCAAGGTCACACGGCTGTCTTCAGACTCCCAGGCTCCTGCTCCTTTCCCTGTGCCAGCTGGTGATCTGTCAGCCACGAAACATTCGGAAATATGTCTTCTTTGCATTGTGACCTTTCTTGCTCAGTGCCGTCTCTTGTCCCGTCTTATCTGTGACCGCTATTTTTGAAGTAGGCCGTTATTTCAAACTGCATGTTTTGAGATAAAGAGTCAATAAATATTTCCTAACCCCTGCTGTTCAGCCACCAAATGGATTTGAAATATAAAATGAGTGGCTTATTATATAGGGCATTACTTTTCTTGCTCCTATTCTTTTGTAAAAAATAGAAACTTGCAGGTCCGAAAAAGGGCAGTGCCTTAGCACATAATGTGCCTTATGATGTTCTCCAGACTTGATTTTCAGCCCCCTGGTATCTCGTGAGCTAAGCAGCCCGTCTATTTTCCTCTGAATGGCTGGTTTTTCATTTTTAGTATGTGATCATGTTAGAGAGAAAGGACTTTTTCGCAAGCTTGCCATTTGGTGAAGGAAACTGCAATTCTCTCCACCTCTCCAGTCCTCACCAGCCACAGTCAGCCAGATCTGCAAAGCCAGGTGGGGCCTCGCGGGCCCCTCAGTAACCCTGTGCATTCGGGTGGGGCCCTTCCCGACCCCTCCGGAGGCCCCCCGCCCAGCTGGCCTCTCCACGCTGCACCCAGGTGGCCGACGTCTGGAGGAAAGAAGTGACTCTGACCAGATCCTGCATCCCATTCTCATCTTCCCCTCCTGTGCTGCTTCCTCCCACTTGCCTCCCACCCACTGTATCTGGCATGGGCTCGAGAAGAAGCCTTTGCTGTGGGATGCGCGAATCATTCCCACATGAGCAGCAGTGACAAGGACAGCTAGCATGGATTGAACCCGTGCTGTCAGCGCGAGACGTGGTACCTCCTAAGAGGCCCCAAGGAGGAGAGGGAACTCCTTTGGGGACCTTGCCCAGAAAGGACACTTCAGATTCCTGTGGACTGGCCGTGCTCTCCTTTGGCCGGTATATATCTGCTGAGTGGCTCCCCCGTGGGAAGTGCAGGTCTGCAAGATGACGACGGCCCTATATTCCAGTCTTCTATTTCCAGCCTCATCTTTCAGTGTTAGCCTCACACTTTCTCTTTTAATTAGTCAATTCCATAAGCCTCTGTTGAACAGCTGCTCCACGCTAAGCACTGTGGGAAATCCCAATGAACCAGATAGACGTGGCCCCACCCTCCACGAGCCGGCATTCCAGGGGAGGAGCTAGGCAAAAATGAAGAAGCTGGTAACTCCTAACGGATGAGAGGTGGTGATTCTTATTATCAAGGAAACACATAAGGGATGGAAATCATGCCCCCAGTGAACTGGGGTGGGGGTAGTCCCAATTTTGCTAGAGAAAGGCTTCTCTGAGACTGAAGAGTTTAGAAGGAACTGGCCAGGCAGACAGGTTGCAGGGGAGTGCATTCCAGGCAGGGGGATCAGAATGTGCAAAGTCCTCTATGCGCAAAAGAGCTTGATATGTTCCTGGGAGTTAGGGAAGTCAGGGCAGAGGGGGTGCGAGATGTAAGGGAGCAACGGAGAGAGTGGTGTAAGGTGAAGTTTTAGAGGGAGACAGGGGCCAGATTACACAGCCGGTTCAAGGCCACGCTGGGCAGGTTTCTCCCACCACTACAAAGGGAAGCGTTGGTGAGTGTGCGCTCAGGAGTGGGATTTGATAGACATTAAGAGTTTCCTGCTTTATGAAGTACTGATCACAGGGGACAAAAAGTTGAAGCAGGGACACCAGTTAGGACACCACTGCGCTAAACCAGAGCCACGATGATAGCCTGGACCAGGGTGGTAGCGGTGGAGGTGGAGAGAAGTCAGAGTCACCTCTTAAACCTGGGAGATAGGACTGATGAGATTTGGGGCTGGATCGAACTGGGGTGGGGCAGGGGGAAGGACTCCAGGATGACTGCTGGGCTCCGGCTCGAGCAGCTGGGTGTCACTCTGGGAGACCCAGAAAACAGGTGGAGGGACACGTCCCTGCAGGGAGTGAGTTTCCATACTGGCCGTGCTAAGCCGAAATGTCCACGAGGCGTCCAGGTGCGGACTGCAGGCAAACACGAGGGCATGGGATTCTGGGCCTCGGAGGAGACTTACGGGCTGGAGACACTAATGCAGGAATTACCAGCCTGCAGCTGAGCCTCCCAAGTGCTTGCCAGCGCACGTCTGCGTCTCATCTATCTTCCGTCCTTCCCCCCCTGCCTGGGCTTTGCTTCCCCTCTTCCAGGCTCACTCCTACTCATCTTTTAAAATATACCTGTCTTTTTTTTTTTTTAATCTTCACCCGAGGACATGTTTAATGATTTGAGAGAGAGAGGAGGGGAGAGAGAAACACCAATGAGAGAAAGAAATATCAGTCATTTACCACTAGTACACACCACGACTGAGGATTGAACCTGCAACCTCGGTATGTGCCCTGACCGGGGATCAAACCCGCAACCTATCGGTGTACAGGACAACGCTCCAACCCACTGAGCTACCTGGCCAGAGCCGTACCTGTGTCTGTATCCTCTTGAAGGTGCCTCTAGTTTCCTCCTGCACTCTCAGGTCCCTGTGTGTGCCTTCATCTTAGTGGGCTGTTCAAGCTACCTTTTCATTCTTACTGTCTTCTTGCCTCCGATGAAAAACTTGGTGACACACTTAGAAAAGCTCTGCTGCGTGGTGAGTGCTCCACAGGTGTGAGCTGCAATTATTATTATTATTATTATCGCCATTGCCGAAGGGAGGGTTAGGCATATAGTAAACATTACATTAGCATAAGTATAATGATACATGGCGTATCCGTTTCTTCTTGCTGCTGTAATAAATTGCCATCAACTTAGGGGCTAGACCAACACAAACTGATTCTCTCCCAGGGCTGGGGGTCAGAGGTCTGAAATGGGTCTCCTGGGGCTACAGTCAAGGTGTTAGCAGGACTCTGTTCCTTCGGGGGGCTCCAGGGGAGACCCTGTTCCCTTGCCTTTTGTAGCTGCTAGAGGCCTCCTGCATTCCTGGGCGCACAGTCCCCTCCTGCCTTTTCCAAAGCCGCTGACGTCGGCCTCCGTCCCCCTGCTGCCATCTTTCTGTTCCCCTTTTCGTTACATCGGACCACCTGTGTAATCTCCAATGATCTCCCTCTTCTACAGTCACCTGATTAGCAGCCGTACTTCCGTCTTCTGCCTTCATCCCCCACGGCTGTGGAGCCTCACACGCGCATAGTTCCTGGGATTCAGGACGGGGACCTCTTCGGGGGCTCCTAAGGGAAGGTGTTATGGGAGCCCTGGGAGAGGAGGCCAGGGCAGTCTCAGCAACGGGAGTGACACATGCGTAGGGGTCGACCTCCACCTGTATCCTAATGGTCTCCCTAAATTCACTCCTGCATTGAGGTGGATTCATTCCTACATTGCAGCCCTTCTCCATGCTGGGTCCAGGAGAGGAGTCGGCGTGGAGGATTCATTTCAGTGCACGCTTCAGGCTGCAGGCCTGACACTAACTCTTCTCACCCCGACTTGTGAGAACATGAAGTTCCCCAGCCCATGAAAGCCCTCTCCCAGCCCACCTACCCGGTACCCACTCCCAGGACCGAGTGGGAAGCGTGATGAGTTGGTACTCTCTTTACAAATCTGTGTGGTTCGTTTCCTGCGCGTCATGAATGCCAGCACCTGTGCCTTTTGTGCAGCCAAAACCTCGGTTCCAGAGCCGCAGCTAGCGTCCTCAACCGCAGCCAGCCCTGTTCCCGGAGCCAGAGAGATCAGGAAAGAGTGTGTGGTTCCATCAGGACGCATCCATCCTGACCCCGGGAGGGGAAGTCACTCGAGGGCCCGGCCTCGTGGTGTGTGGCAGGTGACCCTGTCTTGTGCGAGTCAGGGAAACACCTCGATGTGTGTGTAGTAGCCATGGAGCTGCGAGGGCGTAAATACGACCAGATTGTTAACATCCTCTCAGTTATTCAAAGAGGGGTTCCTGTCTCAGATACTCCCCTGAGACCTGTAGCACTTTGGAGAGCCACGTGACTCCCTGTTGGCCACCAGCGAGCTGGGTTGCAAAGAGACCGAGGTCCCTTGATGCTGAGGTCCCCCTGCCAGCCCCTTCCGTCCCCATCCCTTGGAAATGTCACGAACTAGCTTGTCTTGTAATATTTTTGGCGTTTCCTCTTCCTCTCCTGCTCTAAGGCAGGAAATGAGAAAGTGCACAGTTTGAAAAACACAGAAGTTAGCAAGCGGTGCGTTTCCACTGGAGGCATCTCGGTGGGCGTCCAGTGATACTCGGGACAAAGAAGAACACCCATCTGCACTTCCCCCAGATGTGACTGGGAGTTCTGGGGACCAAGTGGGTGCAGGGCACCCGTGGGCAGAAACAGGAAGGAGAGAGTCATGGCTTCCACAGAACAGATTGCATCTATTTCCCTCTTCAGGGCTAATTATGAGCCTCCCATCAAGGATGCTGCCTTTATAATACCCTCTCTGCACGAAGCGATCCTGGGTGCCTGTTTCATTGTAGTTTTGTATCTAAATAATTATCCTTTGGCGTAGGAGTGCAGACGTGATCTAGTAGAAGGCCGTGATCGATGCAACTTGCCCTCCAGTGGTTTGGAAAAAATGATACACTCTATAAATAAATATGTGAGTGAGAATAGAAAAATAAGGCAAGTGGAGTAAAATCTGAATAATAATAGGTGAACTTGGCCTGTTGGGGTTCTTGGCACTATTCCTGTTCTCAAAATTATTTCCAAATAAAAAGATTTTTGCAAATTCAAACAAAATGCTCAACACCTCGTCTGTAATTGTGACAGAGTGGTGGAGTGGAGTGGCCAGTGCACAAGAAACCTGAAGACTCTGAGGTCTCTCCCAGACCCCGCCCTTCCTCCTGCTCCTGCACGCTCCGCACTGAGCAGAGAGCACGTGGGAATCCCGCACCAGGATCCCGCTCTTGTCTGGAGATGTGTCTGCTCTGAGACTCGCCTTGCCTGCAGACTGAGCATCTTTTAAAGGGAGCTCGAGGGGGCAGAGGCTCTGTGTCATTTCCTCCTGTCCCCTCGTTCCCGTCACATGGCACAAGGGAATGACGGGCACTGGCCAAATGCATTGGCTTCTTTGCTCAGCTGTGCTGCCACATTTGTTGGATTTTCTCATCATTGAGTTTGTAATGATTCTCTGTTTCTCATACTTGTAGAAATTCTCTCTGGTTCTCGTTCAAATCATCCTGACCTTTAATCCTCGGGTCGAATTCTTTCCCTGGAGTTTCTCATTCTTATTTCATATCTTTATTTTACACAGGCTGACTTCGTCTTTCGGATTGCTCTGTTTTGTCTGTTCTCTCATTTTCTGCATCTTCTGGTCTTGGGGCCCGGTGGTTGGAACCCCCGGAGACACTCGCCTGTCCTGGACAGAACAGGTTTTTGCGGTAACTTCTGGGCCCCAGACTTTTCACGCCACACTGTTGGCGTATGTTTGGGCCGCACACCCGTATGGCGGGCTTTAAGTTTGCATGGGAGCTTTTCCTTCCCCCACCCAGACCCCGAGGCAGGCAAAACTTTCTTGCCATTTCTCTGCCCTGACGGGAGAAAGGCAGGCCTAGTTCAGGTCCTTTCTCTGACGAGGCTGGGATCCCTCTGGGGTCCCGACTTGGTGGAGAGGTCTCAGCGCTCCTGTCCTTCTGGCAGACACCGACTGGAAACCAGCCAGAGTAATACGTTCAGCCTGCCTTTCCAGACTAGGAAGAGAAAGGCCATTTACACAAATGACAAAATTGCCATTTTGAGGAAAGAAAATCAGAATCCTTACCAGAATGGCAGCAATAAAAAGACTTGATTCCCATCGGCAAGCATTCCCACCGAGCACCTCCCGTGTGCGCACCCTGCAGAAGGGGGCGGGGGTGGGAGGTGAGGGGGTGTCCGCAGCAAGTTGGAGCCCGGCCCTAAGTGATTTGTTCACACTTGTAACCCCCAGCACGGAGAGGACGGATGTTCAGGGAGAAAGGGCAGAAGGAAGAAGGAGAGGACATTTTTGTGGTTGAAGAAGACACATACTGAGGCAGAAGACGGAATAAGATCATGAGAATCAGCACTGAACTGAGACTCAGAGGCCCTGAGGTCCCGTGCAGGACTTGGCACTGCCTAGTTATGTGACCTTTACTGGCAGCCACTCGGCCTCTCGGAGCCTCACTTCCTCACTTGCATAGAGGGGGTGGGCGCTCCTACGCGACTCCCCTCCCCCCGGGTCACAGTGAGATCATGCACGTGGGAGGGTTGGGGCTCTTCCTCATCTTCGGGGGGGCCCCGAAGATCGGCCTTTGCTACGGAGAGTCCCTTCTCCTCGCCTCATGACCACGTGGGCGCTGGGTTTCTGGGGAGGGCTGCAGTGTCGCCGGCCCTCAAAGCTCATTCTAACTGAAGGGCTGTCTTTGGTGTGTGGTCAATGGTCAACAGCTGGGCTCTGGGGAGCTTTGCTTGCTCCTGCGTCCTGTGACGCTCTCCCTTTTAGAAGTACCCGCTCCCGGTACTCCATCAATGAGGGCTGAGCTGCAGCGGGCGGCCATTGTGGGATGGCATTCGGGCATGGCGCTGCCTCGCCGACCTTTGGCCTTCTGTCCCCTGCGGCTGCTCCTCTGGACGGTGGAACTCGTGGTCCCTCTGTGGGCTGTCCTCTGGCCAGGCCACTTTTTCCTGAGCTGATTTGGTGGGTGGAGGGCCGAAAGCCCTGGTCAAGATGCAATGGGATAATCGTCGACTTTGGAATCAGTAAAGATAGCTAATATTTATTGTGTATTAATACACGTCAAACAATATTCTAAGCAGTTTTTGTATTTGAACTCATTCAGTCCTCGTCATAACCCTATGAAATAGACATTGTCTTCATCCTTGTTTTATCCATGGGGAAATTGAGATACGCAGAAGCTAACTAACTTCCCCAAGGTCACATAGCGCATAGGGAGCAAGAGTTGAAGGAAGGTGATCCGTGTGCAGTGCCCACGTCCTTGGCCATGATGCATCATTGCCTCCAAAGACTTGAACTTGATTGAATTCCATGCCCTCCTACCTCATGTGGTCACGGGAAGAGTCTGCCCTTCACCTTCCCCTGAGCCTCCTGAGCTTCAGTCTCCTCTTCTGTCAGTTTTGTGCAAGCGTGCAGGTTTTCTAAAAAGGTGTCAAGTAAAGCAATATATTCAGTAAGTGGTTGAGTGCCAGGCCCATATTTGGTACCGAGCAAAAGTGAATGGGTTCCAGGCGGATAAGAGTTCTCGTCTGCATGATCAACAGGGAGAGGAAGCATGAAAGCACTAACTCAGCTTCGAGGGTCTTCACACCACAGACTCTTCCTGCAGACCCTCTCCTGGGCCAGGCACCCAGGACACAAAGATGAAAAATGCGTGGGGTCCACGCACTAAGATTTCTTACAGTTGATTAGAGGAGAAAGATGTGTAACTGCTCACTATTTTGGACCGATGGCCACATCATAGGAAAGTTACAAAAGCATAGCCGTGAGTGTACAGGGAAGGGAGACAGTGGTCCCACGGGGGTGGTCAGAGAAAGTTTGGGGGAAAGAGGCACCGTCGGAGCTGACTCTTCCCGGAGCTGGGGAAGCAGGGCCTCAGTAAGTGGACAGAGCAGGAAAGGGTTGTCAAGGCTCAGAGTATCTGCATCGAAGTCTTTGTGGTCGGAATGTGCAGATTATAAGTTTGGAGGTCTAAGGAAAACATTTGTCCAAGGGGAAAGGTAAAACTCTGAGTTCAAATGAAGTGGCATTTGGGGTTTCTCTTTGGAATGCAGTCCTCCTTGCTATTTCCTACCCCCCCCACCCCCCACTGTTCCAGAACTTCTGATGTACAAGAGTGAACTGCGTGTGGTATTGTTTACAGGTCTTTCCGTAATAACCATTAGCGATTTCCTCTCCTAGGACAGTTTCTTCCTCAGACCTAAAATAGACTGCCAGAAGGGTGGGGATGTGGGATCTCTGCCTGCTCCCCTCTCTTGAGCGGTGCACTTTGGAAGTGAGTGGGTGAGAAGGTGTGGGTGGACGCTGTTGGTGGCTGATCAAACCCCCCCGCCCCTTCCCCTTCTTCCTTGCTGACAGAACCCTGATCTTCAGAAGTCCAGTCCCGGTCCCATGGGTGAATCACTGTTGTCCTGTCCCCCTTGATGGTGACTACTTGAGACACAGGTGTCTCTTCTCTTAGGGACATAGTAGGGTTGGCACGTGATGCCAGGCACTGTTGCAGCCATCTTGGGACCATGAGGGGCCTTGCCTTGGGAGGACGTGTTGAGTGTGTCAGAGCAGAAAGATGGAAGGAATGAGACATGGAACACTCTACCTTTAGACTGTTTTGAGCTGAGTTTTCTGTTACTTGTAGCCCAAGAACATCTTAACGAATATACAGTGGGATGGCCACGCCACATGATACCCAGATGATTCTAGGTCCCCTGCACCCTTCACCTTTCCCCACTCCCCCTGCTTCCACCCCTGTGTTTCAAATGAACCACCAAATCGTACACTTTATACTTTTGCAGTCTTGCTATTTTTTCCACTTGAATTGCCCTTTCTGTACCTTCCCCACCTACGAAAAAGTCCAACTTATTCTTTAAAGTATGGCTCTTCTCCGTGAAACCTCTCCTGGTCCTTCCTGTTGCAATTATTTATTTGTTTGTTTGTTTGTTTTTGAGCATCCGTGATGTTTGCTGCCCTCCCCTCCTTCCCTCCCTCCCTCTTCCCGCCTCCCTCCCCTGCCATTCTTTATTAAGTGCCTACTGTGTGCCTGCTCTTGTGTTACACACTGACCCCCTCCGTGATGAGCAGGGGCAGGCACGCACAGCACACCGTGAGCCAGTGTGTCTTGTGAGGTCGTATCGGAACAGGAGGTGTCACAGGGCGCTTATGAAGGGGTGCCTGAGCCCAGCTTGCAAGGCGGGCCGGAAACTTGCTACAGGGCATAATCCTTGAGCCGGATCCTAAATAACGACTAGGAATCAGCCAGAAGAAGAGCAGAGGGAAGGGAGGGGGAGTTCTAGGTGAGTAAAGACGTGGGTGGTAGACGCTTTGTGCTGGGAACCTAGTCACTCAACACGGCTGGACCCCACGGTTGAGCTGGGGTGCTTTGGGGGCAGCAAAGAAGGTGGGAGCCACATCCTGGTTTTAATGTGTGGCCACTGAAGACTAAAAGCAGGGCACTGATATAACACTTGCCCTTGAGAAAGATGGTTCTGCCAACATTGGGCGGAATGGAATGGAGGTGAGAGCGAGGAGAGGAAGCAGGGGCCCCCGTAGGATGGACTTGTGGGGGTCTGGGAGCGAGCGGCCCAGGAGGTGGAAGGGGCAGGTGTCTAGGCAGTAGGACGGCCTTGCCTGGGGACTCGTCGGATGTGGAGCCGCGGAGGACAGGGAGCCATGGATGACCCTGAGCTTTCTGGTTGGTTCATGAGGCTGAGTCATGTCTGTCTCACAAGACTGCCATCTCCTCAGGGTCCTATCCTTCGTGTCTCCGCATCCCCTTGAGGGTTGGGTTCCAGATTCAAGGCAGGCCGGGGTGACGAGGAAGCAAGTCTGTCCCTCCCCTCTTTCCTTTCTCCTCCTCCCACGACTTCGGCTCTTCGGTTCCCATTTACGGGGAACAGAAGTGGAGCTGTGACCGGGTTTTCCTGGTGTCCTCGCTTCCTTAGGTCTGAGCCTTGACAAGAGGGAGGGCTTTCTTAATGCCCGTTGCTCAAGGCTTTTCTTTTTGTCCCTCTCCTGAACCAAACGGATTCTGAACAAGCCATTTTCAGCGTCTCTGATCCAGTCCGTTCTGTGTGGCCCTGCCGCAGGCCAGGCTTTCCTGTGCCCGCCCCCGGGTCATCCAGCCTTCTGCTAATAACTCTGCGCCTTCCCCTGAGTCCGTTCTCCAAGCTGCTGCCGGGGGAATCTCCTTAACGCTTCAGATGAGGGGCACCCCCTGCTCGGCAAACTCAGCCCCCCCTCCAGTGCCTGGGTGGTCAGAGGAGGAAGGAAACAGCCTGGCCCTCCAGCTGCTCAGACCTGGGGCCACCGGGCTCTCAGTCTCCCCGCTGGGTGCCCTTGGGCAAGTCACCTAACCGTGGATTGGAATGAGCGATGCGTGCGTGAAAAGATACATTGAAATGCCTGCCTGCCACACACACACACACACACACACACACACACACACACACACACACACACACAGAGGTTTTCTCTCTCCTCTGCAGTCTTTCTCATCCCGGCGAATCCGCAGAGCCCGCCCCCCAGGAGACCAGATGTGTGCTTCGGGTTTGATGAATGAATCATCCCTTCATTCTCTTCGCTGAGAGTTTGACCATCTTTTTTTTTTTTTTTTTGATGAGTTTAAGGAATTCTTTCAAGTTGTCCTACCAGGACCAGAAGGAGTTGGGGCCCTGATGCGATGGGGGATTCATGTGGAGGAGGGAACGGAAGCCAAGACTGCAGCGCCGCTTCCTGACTCCGTGCCCACGCTCTTGGCGTTGGCCACTCGTGGCTTCCTGGGCAGCCAGGAGCCGGGGCTCCTGGAAGCACCGTCCTGAGAAGGGGGGTGGCCTGCACGCCGCCGGGATCGGCCACCGCAGGTTCAAGCGTTTGCATAAGCAGGGCCGCGTGAATCAGTCTGGGAAGTCTACAGGCGTTTTTTTTTTCCCGAACGAATCTTAATGGACGTAACATATGTATGTGTGGGGTGTTCCCGTCCTGGAACAAGTTGGGAGCTGGTTGGGGTGAGCTGAGTTCAGTGCTGATATTTTAGACTTCTGATCTGAAGGAAGCAACATATGCGATGGGAACTGTGTTGGAGCTGAAATAGAAAATGCGCTGAGGGTAGTCACATCATGAGAAAACACCTTCTGTGATGTAGACGGCTGGGTAAGATTTTGGATCCTGGATTTAGGTGGAGTCCTAGCTTGGCCTTTTCGTGGCTACTTGCTGGCCTTGGGCAAGTTGCAAGCCTCTCGGGGTCTCAGTTTTGCTGGTTGTCAGACAGAGAGGCTGAGACTGCCGTCCCTCGGGGCTGTGGTGAGCACTCTGGCCGGCGGTGCCTGGACAGCAGTGAGGGTGGTGCCTGGCACACGGTGGCCACAGGTGGCAACGGGAGCCGTCCTTATGGCGAGGATCGTTCAAGTTTGAATTGTATCCTCCGTAAGGCTGTGTTGAAGTCCTCCCCCCCACCCAGTGCTTCAGGGTGTAACCTTATTTAAAAATAAAGTCCCTACAGAGGTGGTGAAGTTAAAATAATGTTACTAGGGTGGGCGGCCCTAATCCACATGACTGGTGCCCTTGTAAGAGAGACATTTGGACATAGAGACAGATATGCACAGAGAGAGGGCGATGTGAAGACAGAGAGAGGAGGCGGCCATGTGGCTGGAGTGATGCATCTCCCAGCCAAGGGAGATCGCCAGGGATCGCTGGCACCCACCACCATCTGGGGAGGGGCCCGGGAGGGTCTCCCCAGGGACATCAGAGAGAGCACGGCCCTGCCGACCCCTTGGTTTCAGACTTCCAGCCTCTGCAACTATGTGAGAATACTTCTTTTGTTTTAAGCCAGTCAGTCGTTAGTACTTTCTTATGGCAGCCCGAGCAAACTAAGATGATGATGATGATGGTGGTGGTGGTGATGGTGGTGATGGTGATGATGACAACAATGGTGGAGAAGAATCATCATCATCAACATCTTCCTCATCCACCTCCTCATCTGGCCTAAACACTGAACAGAAAGATGCTGATACACGCTGACTGTGGTGGGCTTGTGGCATTATCTCAGCCGACACTGGTGTGGACACGCCTTCCCGCTGTGTATTCTGGCCGTGCCCCCAGGCGACCCTTGTAGAGAACTTCCTTCGTATTAAACTGGAAGTCGGCGCTCCTGGTGTAACAGAGAGGGACCCTGAGGGAGCAGTCTGCTGCATGACTCTGTGGAGGAGAGGGTCCTAGGGCGGACAGGGGAGGAGGGGCACTTCGGGGTGGAGGGAGAGGCTCGCACAGCACAGGGCAGCAGTGTGTGCCCAGGGTCCGAGGGTGGGGGGCACTGCTGCCCCCCTCAGGATCCCAGTGTCCTCACCTGTAGAATGAAAGGGTTGGCTAATAATACCAAAGTAAAAAGACTCCAACAATTCTACGACAATTGTGGTGTTTTGGGTCCACCTGTATTTATTTAGTATCATTGAGTTAGTCTTTATGCCCCGTCTCTTTAAATATCAGAATGCCGTAAACGAAATAGAAATTGGCATGAATACGGACTATAGTGATTGTTGCAAACAGACCTAATGCTGCACTTTTACACAGACTCCGGTTCTAGATCCGATTTTGCCGACAGCTGTGGCCTGAAGCCACTTGCTCCACCTCTGAGCACTCATCTCTAGGACAAGGGAGCTGAAGCAGTGGACAGGGAGGCCATCTCCAGCTTCATCTTTATTATCCTTGTGGGGAGCAAGGAAAGAAGCAACTCTGAGGAAATGCAGGCTTCCTCCTGCCTGCTGACCCATTTGAGGTCCCGGAATTCACGAGCAACGTCTAGATCTGAGCCCCGGCTCCCTGCCCCCCAGCTCTTTTCCCGACTCCAAGCCTCTCGATGGACAAGGAACCAGGACCTGCCACAACCATGGTTCGTCACCCAGCTCCTTCAACGCTCCTGCGAATCCTTTTCCAGAGGCTGATCTGTGGGAGAGAGTTCTGGGGGCACAGAGGAGGAGGAAGGGCAGAGGCGGCAGGGGAAAGGTCTGGATTTCTAAGGACAGTGGGTGAGTCTGAGCGGAGAGAATTTAGGAGGAGCTGCAGAGAAGCCCAAGACGAGGGAAAAGACAGGAAGAGATGCTGCGTGGACAGAGACGTGGGACGGGGGACAGGAGCCAGGGGGTACCTGGACATCGGGTGCTCGAGATTACCTCCATAAATTACAGTCGGTAAAAACACTGCTTATCATCCGTATTTATGCTGCCTTCTATTGAATGTTTAGTTACGACATTCTTGATAGTGATACCATGAGCTCTGGCAACCACTGGTTCGCTTTCTGTCTCTGTGGATTTAGCTGTTTTGGGTGTTTCCTGTAAGTGGAATCCTACAATGCGTGACCTTCTGTGTCTGGCTCCTTTCATTTCACTTAGCATCGTTTTTTGAGGTTCATCCAGGCTGAAGCAGGTATCAGTGCTTCGTTCTTTTCTGTGGCTGAGTCCTACTCCGTTGTATTCTGTTCATCCATCCGTTGATAGACACGTGGGCTGTTTCCACCCCCTAGCCCTTACAAACAAACAGCGCCGCTGCGAAGAGTCACATATGGGTGTTTGTTTGGAAGCCCTTTCCCAAGCCTTTGGGGTGTATGCCTACGGACAGAGCCAACACATCAGCTGGTAACTCTGTGTTTAACTTTTTGAGGACCTGCCAGACGTCTTCCCAAAGTGGCCGCACCATTTTCCATCGCCCCCCAGCCATGTATGAGGGTTCTGCTTTCTCCACATCCTCACCAACACTTGGTATTCATGTGGGTTTTTTAAGTTATTATTATAGCTGACCTATGGCGTATGAAGTGGTATGGAGTGGCCTGCCGTTGTGGTTTTGATTTGCATTTTCCTCATGACTAATGCCCTTCAGCATCCTTTCCTGTGCTTGTGGGCCTTCTCATCTTTGCCAAGGTGTGGGCAGGTGCCGCGGATCTCCAGGAGTGGTGCAGTGGCCGGCGCAGATGACCTGGGTGGGGAGGGAAGAGGCACTGGAGTCCGGAGACAGCGAGGGCCCAGCCAGAGCTGAGAATGGGGGTGACCACGGCAGCTGGGTCACTGTGACCTGCAGAGAGGGAGCGTGGTGAGGGGGGTGGCAGGGGGCTGCGCGTCCTCGCTGGCCCCTGCACCGTTAGCCTCTAAGGGCCCCTCGTAGTCACGGAGAAGGGGAAAATGGGGGCGAGGGGAGTGTGGCGCGGTGGGATCTGTTTCCTGTAGTCCGTGCGTCTGTCCTTGGTCTGTCGCCTTCCCTTTGCGGGTAGTTGACACTGGCTGGCTGCCATCGTCTTGAGTTTCCCACATTCATGGCGACATCCAAGGAGGACGAGAGAAAAGACCATTTCCAGGACCACTTGGGGAGGATGGACAGAGGGCTTTGCTGGAAACCTCCAGCTTCAAGTCTCATCGACGCCCCTGGGCCCACAGGCCCCTCTGAACTAGTTTACCGGCAAATTCCTGGGAAGGTTTTGAGTCAGTTGGGCCCACACCCGGGAACGGCAGGAACTTGCACTTCTTGGGAGAAGGGGAACCCCAAGTGCAGTGGAGAAAGAGGAAGGATGGTGGGGGAACCTCACAGGGGCCTTCTCTGGGGCTTCCTTGGAGCATCTGTTGGACAAGAGCCCACACTCCTTCCACCGCACACCGAGCCCTGGTTGCGGCAGGGCCGAGGCTGGGGGGAGTCCCACGGGCAGCAGGCCTTCCGCCGCCTCCTCGAGGGTCTCCAGCCCCTGTGACCGCCCCTCTGGCTCAGGGCCACAGTGACCACTGCAGAGAGGGAGGCCCGACCCTCGGAGCCGGAGGCCTGAGTTCAGCCAGGAGTTCAGGAAACAGGATCTGTTTGTGGATGTTCCACAGAAGGCAGAATTGAAACAAACCCACCTATTGTGTGATGCCATTTGTATGAAATCTCCAGAACAGGTAAATTTATAGAGACAGAAAGTTCACTGTTTCATTATTGTTGTTATTACTTACTTATTTATGTATCTAGCCAGGACTGGGTAGAGGTTGGGGAGTAACTGCTGATGGGTATGAGGTTTCTCACGAGGGTGATGGAAATATTCTAAAATCAATTGTGGCGATTGTCGCCCAACTCTGAACTATACTAAAGCCATCGAATTGTATACTTTAAATTGGTGAATGGGATGGTATGTGAATTATATGTCGACAAGGTTGTCATAGAAAAAAGTTACATAAAAGCTTGGTCTGCTTCCGTTAGCTTTTATTTAAAGTGGAAGTTAATTGCTACTGTATTCCCAGTAATGAAGATGATCTGTAGCTTACACCATGTTTCCTTTCCCCTTCCTCTCCTCCCTCCCTCCCTCCCTCCCTTCCTTCCTTCCTTCCTTCTTTCCTTGCTTCCCTCACCCTTCCCCCACTCTCAGTTTCCTGTGGGAGCTGTGGCCCTTGTTTCTGCCATGGGGGTCCCCTTTGAGATTGTACATGTTTGTAACAAGGCAGAAGGGGGCCCGTGTCAGCTCGGCCTCCTATGTGACCAGAGCAGCAGGTACCTGATTGTGATGCAGCCTGCTCTGTCACCCCGTCTCCCGGGCAACACAACTGTCAGAACTCAGGCGCTGTGGCACCTGAGGCTGAGCCAACGGAATTTTCCTCAGTTGGTTTTTGTCTTCAGAGCAGGTAACACTGGCTGCACCTCGGAGACAATAACTGCGAAACAGAAGCGACTTTGATCCTCCTCAGGAGGAACGAGTCTTGGTTTTGGAGAAATTGTACTTTCAGAAGAAGTCTTAGAGACATTGGCTGATCCCAGTAAGTTGACAGGCAGGAAGATTCCTGGGAAGCAGAGACGGGTTTCCGGAAAGAAGTTGGAGGGTTGGGATTGTCTCAACAGTGGTGTCCCTGTCATGGGCTCCCTAGAGTCGGGTGAAAGGTTGTTTCTTCTGGGGCTTTCTGTTCAGCTGGAGGTGCGGGGGGGCGGGGGGGCGGGCGCAGGTGCATGGAGGTCACGTGACTTATTCCCCCGTAGTTTAAAAGGAGCCTTAGTTTCTCATTTGAACACTCGTACAGAAGTCTGTCTGATGTTTCCCGTTTTTGTTCTCCATCTCATTCCGATCATGTATTCATTCAACAGATACTAATTCTGTACCTGTAGAGCCTGTGGCATCATCGTGTCAGGTGAGTTCATGAGGGCGTTGAGTCTTAGACACAAACTGCCTCTGCCTTCAGCAATGAGGTGACACCGATGAGTCAGATACCTGCTCTTCCTTTTTCTCGGCCAGACTGCCCTCTCCCTCTTGCCAAGCCCTCTTCTTCCAGGAAGCTTTCCTTGATTGAACCTGCCCTTTTGTAACCATTCGGCAAATGCTGCTCTGGGCCTGCTGTACGTGCCATGTACTCTGCCCCAGTGCCATGGCCTTGGGGGTCAAGGTCAGAGAAATTCTGACCCGTGTGACAACTAGATAAACCGCCAAGACATTATGCTGTGCATGCTAAAGCCAGTCACAAAACAGACAAAGTACTATATGATTCCACATACTCGTACATGAGATACCTAGGGTAGTCCAATTCATACAAACAGAAAGTAGAATGGTGGTTGCTAGGGGCTGGGAGAGGGCGTTGCTAGGGGCGGAATTGCTGTTAAATGGATGTTGAGTTTTAGTTTTATATAATGAAAAAGCTCCGGAGATGGATCGTACAATAATCTGAATGTACTTTACTGAACTGTACACTTATTAGAATGGTAAATTCTATGCCATGTGGGTTTTTTTTTACCATAATTAAATTTAAAAATACATATATGTGTAACCAGTCCTTTCAAGCAGATATACTCGAAGTACTGAGAATCCTCTGGTGAATAAGCCAGACCAGGGCCTCCCCGCACCGACCGCCCCCTGTAGGCAGAACCCACGACGTGCCAGGAACTGGACGACAGTCCCACGCGGCTGCCGCTCCCTGTCCCGCTTGTGGAGACGAGGAAGTGGAAACCGAGATGTGAAACCGCTTGGCCGGGTCCCCGGGGTGAAACCACCTCCGGGGTGGGAGGGCTGGGGACCTGGAGCCGGAGGCCGGCCTGGCCTGGCGGGGCCGGCGGGAGGGGGTGCACAGACAGGGTCCATGGCTCAGCGTGCGGGTGCAGGGTGCCGGGAGCACCGCTTAGCGGGCCAGACATCGTGATGACAGAAGCGTCGGCGCTGTGCCCTGGGCATGGCGGGCGGGGGAGGGGGCAGCACACGTTTGCCCAGGGAGAGCTCTTTGTTAGGTTGTGACTTTGAACGTGCGGCTCTGTGCACTCCGAAGTCCCTCTTCCTGTCTTTTCTGTCTGGGGTTTCCCCATTCACCCCTCAAAGCCTGGAGGAAGCCCCTCTGTGATCGAGCCTCTGTATTGTGTCTGTGCTTTGTCCAAAGTCCATTTTTACGGGTTCCAGCAGCTACTGACTCACCTAGTTCTGCCTTACACTGTGGGGGAGATGCTGGACTTGGATGGGCACCTAACAGCATCTGCTCAATTGTTACAAGAATGAATGAATGAATCTAGATCGTAGAGTCGAATATTCATTTCGTAGTTGCAGGATATAATGGGCATTCATTAGACCCTGCTACCTGTAGACGTGATGCGTGCGGAATTCCCTTCCTTTTCTTATCCGAAGTGCAAATATTGAATTCCAAGCCTGGGGTTTCGGAGCCACAGACGGACAGAGGCAACGGGGTGAAGCCTCAGGCGGGGCCCGGGGTGCTTTGGTGGGTTCTTTGGGTGGGCCGAAGGGGGCTGTTTAGGGTCCTCCCTTCGCAGGGGCACAGCCTCTGAGGGCCGCGCTGGGCTCTCACCCGATGGGATTTGAGCATTTCTGAGATACACTGTCTTTCCTTGGCCTCTTTTTTCTCTCCAGTTTTAAAAAGGTTTTAATAGTTTGATTCTGAGATGCCTATGGTCGCAGCATGCATCTTTGACACCATCACGGCGTTGGAGGTGAGATCGGGAGCTCTGCCACGTTAAGTTTCATTGCTAGGAAGACACGTTTTTTTTTTTTTCAGCAGCGGTAAAATGTGAAGATATGCCTGTCACCGAGTGGAAGGAGTCATGCGGCTGCACACACGGCTGGGCGGCTGGGCGGGCGCGGCTGACTGGACCTACTCCAGGGGGGTGGGAGGGAGCTGGGGTGGTGAGGCTGGCCTCGCTGGCTTGTCACGGGTCTTTCTTTAGTCCCGGCGCCAGGGGAGAGATCCACACAGCAGAGACCTGTCTCCCGAGGCGGCTGCTGCTCTGTTAGGCCGATGGGATTCGGAGGATAGAGGCGGCTCCTGGAATCCGACAAGTCTAGGTTCCACGCACTGGCTGGGGAAACTCGGGCAAGATGCTCATCCTGTGCAGCCTCAGTTTCCAGTTCTGTGGAATGGGACACTAGCAATACCTGTCTCCTAGGGCTGAGAGGAGGATGTCAGACGTTATTGCCTATGTAGTGTCTGATAACGGATAGAAGACACGCACTATGCGCCAGCTCTCGTGTCTTTCTCAGTTACTGTCTGCTCAGCCAGAGCTGTGTTCTCCTTTAAGGCTGGGTTCATAGTGACGGTGGTGCTTCTCACTGCTTGGGGCTCGGGGCAGAGTTGCTGCAATAGAAGGGGCCCCCGTGCTGCTGCTGGAAGGTGACTCCCAGGCGTCAGTTACAGCCTCCCTGGCTGTCTGTCCCTGGGGAAGTGGCCGGAGGGCCAACGACACGATGACCAGCTACAAGAACCACATCCAGGGTGCTCGCCTCGCTGAGTCAGGACCTGCTGACGTCCGTTCTAGTTGTGGGTCATCACGGTGGCGGCAGTTGGCCACCACACCCTGCTCTGGGCCGACATCTCTCACATCCCTGGCTGGGGGCCCTACTTGGGAATCGTAGTTTGTGGGCAGTTCTAGCCTGCCCCGGGGTGGCCAAGAGCAAGCTCTCAGGTGGAAAGTTTCCGGTGTGACTTCCGTAGCGTGTGCTTGGCCTTGAACGGACTTGTGAACATCAAGACAATGTGTGGGGGTGGGCATCCTTCCTAGGCTGCTCCAGTGCCTTTTTCCAGAGGAAGACACAGGCCCAGAGAGGTGAACTTCATTGCCCAAGACCACACAGCAGTTACATGGGAGAGCCAGTGTGGGGAGGTACGTCTCCCCGCCGCCCCCCGGCGCCGGGCTGCCCTCTCCCACGCAGGGAGCCCGGGAGAGCAGCCGCACAGATGGCTCTGTGCTCTGCGAGCTCACTGGGAGGAAACACGCCGTAGTTGGTTTGAGAGGCCCTCGGTCGTACTGTTAGAACAGCTGGTAGCGCCGCAAACCCTGGGCAGGTCTGGGGAGATTTCACACGCCACACTTGCAGTCTTCCGGGGAGCCCCGGAGGGATCGTGTGGTTCTGTGGATACGGCACAGACCGAGCTGAGCCTGCGCCTGCCGGCTTGGGGAGGGGGTCGTGTGGGAGCCCCGCGGGCCTCCCCGGGCCTGGCTGTCCGGTTCCTTGGCTGTTCTCTCCTTGGGTCACTGACGCTGTTTTTCCAGCGTTCATTTAGTTTAAGGAGATTAACTAGTAGTCATAAAATTCTCAGGTGCAACCTTTTAAAATGCTGAGGATTTACTAATTATCTCTGGTCTGTAGGTCCCTGTGGCACCCAGTACATTGCTTTTTTCTAATCACCTGCGAGGTTATTTGATTAAGGTCTGATTCTCTTAAACACGGGCTCTAAGCAGAGCCCATCTGGTTTGCTAACCATCATTCTATTCTTGATATTCAGCTTAGTAAGTATTTTTTTTCCATCAACGAATGGATGAACGAATGCATTTCCCTAACAGAGCATCCCCACTATGGGATGTTCTGGCCAGTGGGCAGCAGCATGCGGAAGGCACTTACTGGGTGTTTATGAGGCAGGTCCTAGGACACTGTGTTCATCCTGTCTGTTGTTCCTGAACCTGTCCTCCTGCCCACGCTGGCCTGTCAGCAGAACCTGCTTGACTTCCCCTCCTCACCGCCTGGCCCAGTGTGCGTCCAGTCGGGGAACAGGATGTGTTAAGTCACATGGTCACAGTCATTGCGATTCATCATCCAACAAAGCAGTGGCCCCACTGTTTGTTTGTTTCTTTTTTTTTTAAGACTTTATTTATTTTTATTTTTAGAGAGAGGGGAAGGGAGGGAGAAAGAGAGGAAGAGATACATCAGTGTGTGGTTGCCTCTCGTGTGCTCCAAGCTGGGCACCTGGCCCACAACCCAGACATGTGCCCTGACTGGGAATCAGACTAGTGACTCTTTGGTTCATAGGCCGGCTCTCAATCCACTGAGCCACACCAGCCGGTCTGGTGCTTCTAATCATGGGTCCTTCACAGTGACCCCTTTTGGAGAGGAGAGACCCAGACCATCTTTGATTGTTGTTTTAACCAGTGAGAGAGGCAAGGGAATGGGGCCGCAGGTCCAGAGATGTCGGGGTTGTTAGGCAGAGCACCTCAGCCTTCCTTGGCTTGGCTGGGGTCTTGTCTGCTTCCTTCTACTCCAGACCCTGGTTGGGTCATCCTGGGCAGACAGAGGCAGGAGGAGCTGCCCATCCTGAACCCCTGCTGGTAGGCAGGGGGTGGGTGGGGTCAGAGGAAATTATAGGAGTCCAGAGTTACCCGGGCAAAGGCCACAGGTGCATAACTTGGGTTTCCTCGGGGCAGGTAGAGAGGCAGGACTTACTGCTTGTTAGTGGCTATGGAAACTGAGAGCCCTAGTAATTGGTATGAAATCTTGATAACCAACTCAGACATCTCTGGGTTCACCATTCAATAATCGGCGCAGGAAAGGAGATTTGACGTCCCTATTCGAAGCAGTCAGAAAGTAATACAGAACAAGTTATATTCGATCATAATCCACACTGCCTTGCTTAGCGTAGTGAGCAAAGCCTTGAACCTCAATGTCAAGCCATTCCCAGTCTGAATCCTGAATGTGCCATCGCCAACTAGCCACGTGACTTGGGAAATGTTACATCGCTTCGGGGAGGGAGCCTCAGTTTCCTTATCTGTAAGATGCAGACAATCACAGCTGCTCACAGGGTTACGGTGAGGACTGAACGAGGTAATGAACATGTCTAGGGGGGGTCTAGTACATAGGAATTGCTCAGTAAGGGGTCACTATTGTTATTGTTGTTATTACTATTAGTAAGAGCTCAGAAATGGATAGCGTGCTGGGCTGGGGATGTAGGAGGAAGCTTTTTATTTCCCCTGGAAGAAGGGGGAGGGGGGCTAGACAAGTCGGGCTTTGGATAGATGAGAGGAATGTCGACATAAATACGTGTTGGACTACCTTCTTTCGGCCCCCGATTTTCTGAGTAGCGCTTCCGCAGGACGGGGAAGAACCACACCAGTGAACAGGGAGATCACTGTTTGCAGTGATGTTGTAGGAAGTAAGGACTTGTCCAGGCCGTAGCCAGCTGCAGATGACTCAAGAGTTCCTAACATCCTCTGGAAAAGGGATGCGCGAACCCCAACATCCGCAAGTGCTGTCGAATAAGGACTCAACACCTCTTTGGGGATGTGGCAGGAACGAAGGGTTTGTGCCCCGGATGATTTACGTCTCTCATTTCTGCCCGGCACGCAGGAACCGCTGCCCCGACTGACATACCGTAAGTCACAGAATAGCATTTCAGCGGAAAAGCAGGCCTGTGGGTGGATGAGAAATGCAGGGCTTGCCGATAATGAATTCTGGCTCACTCCAGCAGGCAGACGCTTTAAATCTCTCATCGCTGGGCTGGTGGCGGCAGGAAGTGAGAGGTTGTGGAGAAGAGAGCAGGGGTTGGTATCAACGCGCCCACTGGTGTATTTATTGAGCACTCACTCACAGACTCTGGGCGCCCCCTGCCCATCCCTCGAGCCCACCCCGGAAAGCACGGAAGGGCTTTCGGAATCTCTGTCCGAGCCCTCGCCCTGGCCTTGCCCGGGCACTGGTGCCTAAATGCCCCAGCTTCCTCCCCCCCCCCCGGAGGGCACAACTAACTCTGAGGTGTGTGGTCCACTCTCAGAGGGCCCCAGGGGGGATTGTGCCTGAGGCTCCTAAGCGTTAACCTGCAAGGCCTTGGACAAATTCCTTCACCTCTGAGTGCCAGCTTCCTGTGGGAGGGTCGTGCGGATTAAATGAAGCAGTCATGTCACCACCAACACGAGGACCATTCATACAGCCAATCCCGGGAAACAGGTGTGTTGGCTCAGTGCTTTCGCTCCATGGCGTTACTGATTCTCACAGGGGCTGCATGAGGGGAGTGCTTTAATTACTACCCCCGTTCCAAAGATGAGGGTGTTTCCTTGAGATTGCGAACGGTCTTTTGCTCTCGGCACTTCTTCAGGCATCTAGAAGAATCCCCGGTGATGGATGGCACAAAACAAATATTTGCTTCATGAAAGATTGAATCCATGAAAGCAAAATGGAATTTTTTTTTCCCCTAGATACTAGGAGTTCTCCGGTTCTAAGAAAATTATGTTACTTGAAATGCATCACTTATTTTACCCTTCCAGAGTCCCCAGAAAGGAAACAGCCTTAAAATCCTAACAGTATTTGTCTCTGGGTGTTGGGATAATGAGAACTTTCAGTTGCGTGCCTTACTGTTTTTCGTGATGGACCTGGATTACGTTCATAGCGGGAGAGAAATGATCTCTGTCTGAAAAAGCACTGACGCAGACGTAGAAGCTGACCCAACTGGAGCGGGCTCACAGGTGAAGGAGCGGGATGCGGCCAACTCCGCGGTCACACAGCTCTCACGGCCCCCTCACACACCACCCCTCCGGAGGTTCACTCCAGTCGAGTGACCAGAGACGCAGGCCAGGCTAAGATCAGCAGCCTCGTTTCACAAACCGAGGGACCTGAGCACCCAGGAGGCTCCCCGACGGGGACGAGGCTTTGCTCGGGTGCAGCCGGGGTCGGGACTCCGGGCATCTGACTTTCAGCCCGCTGGCCTCTGCACCCCGTCCTGGGAGCCTCTCGGGAAGACGCATCAGAGGGAGTGGAACTCGGGCCGGGGTGGACCAGGGACTCGTGAGACAGCCGTTTCTGAGTGTCTGCAAGATCCTTTTAGAGAGGGAAAGCCTGGCTGGGATGTTGTGTGTTAGACAACCCGGGTGGGAGTCGCCCTTCTGCCCCACACCCACACTGTCCTGGACACATCACAGCGTGCCTGTGAGCCTTGATGCTCGTTGGTGGAGCTGGCCCGAAGCCCGCCTTGCGGGAACGGTGGGGGGCGTCACCCCTGCACTGTCCGTGCGCAAGGCTTCCCGTTTTCCCCAGCCTGTGCTGATTGGTACTCACTGGTGTCCATCAGTCAGTGTTCCCACGTGTGTTAGTCCGTGTCCACCAAGTAACGAAAACCTCAGAACTGCAGTGGCTTGCTTCAATGTGTATTGATCGTCGTGCTCATGGGTCTCTGGGTCCGTTGTGGTCTGGCTGGTCTAAGTGAGTCTTGGCCGGCTCAGGCTGGACTTTAGGGTGCGTGCCAGTGTGTCACTGTGTCGCTCATCAGTCTGGGGCCCAGGGGGAAAGGCAGCAGCTGACAGGACCTAGGGAGACTTACTCCTGTCATGGCCCATCATAGGAGTGCAATGGGGAGGGACTTGGGACCTGCACATTGTCACCTCCGTCCCCGGTCCATTGGCTAAACAAGTTAGTGGTCGAGTCCAGAATCCAGGGGCACAGGGAACTAACCACCATCCCCCGTCGAGGGAAGTGCCACAAAGTCCATGGACAAGGGCAGGGCTGTGTCCCCAAATTCAAGTTGGGCGTGGAGAGTGAGGAGCGGTGACCCAGCCTTTCTAGACGCGGCCTCAGCTCGTGCAGCCGGGTGAGGCGAGGAAAGGCCAGGCGAAGACGTTGAGCAGTGGGCTGGGAGAGCACTGGCGATTCACGCCAGCAACAAGGCTGCACTTCCCATGGACGGGTGCCGGGTAAAGCTGCGGCCGGGAGGCCAGTGTCACAGGAAGATGGTGGTGCGAGATGCGGAGGGAGACACACGTTTCTGCTCCTGCCAGCACCACGCACACGGTCTCAATCACTCCAGCTTTGTGGTAGGTTTGGAGACGGGGGGATGTGAGTCCTCCAGCCACGCCCTTCCTTTTCCAGGTCGCCTGGCCATCCCGCGTCCGTGACATGTCCATGAGAACTTGGGGATGAGACTGTCGCTTCCCCATCTAATTCAAATGTGTGATTGAAAGTTCAGACAGACTCAGTCAGTCGCCCTCAGCGTTTAAGTTGGAAGGAAGCGGTTCGACCATTTATCTGACAAGTATTGATTGCTACTGCAGAGGGGACTGTACGGTTGAAGGAAGAGTGAAGGAAGCACGAGAGTTCACTAAGCAAAGAGGGTGAGCGAGAGAGTGTCCCCGGCCCAGGGAACAGCATGGGCAAAGGACCTGGGGCAGAAGGACCGGCGGGTTCCGGGGTCTGAAAGCAGGTCACGTGTGTGCAGCCGTGAGCCCAGGGGAGCAAGAAGAGGCCGGGGAAGTGGGCAAGAGTCAGACCGTTTTCAGTGATCTGGGTTTTTATCCTAAAGCACTAAGACGCCACCGGAAAATGTCGAGCTGGGGGTGGAGAGGCGGGGAGTGACGTGGCCAGGTTTAAAATTTTCGTTCTGCCTGTCTGCCCGTTACAAGGCATGGACCTTATTTGCATCTGGATTTTTCAAAAAACAGTTGTTCATTTTTTTAGCATTTATGAGACTTAGAAATCCGAACATTGAATATTGGGTGAACTAAGGAATTCTCTTTTTAGGTACGACAATAGTATTGCAGTTCTGATTTTATAAAAGACCTTATTTTAGAGATGCATGCTGTACTATTTATGACTAAAACATAATATGTGTGGAATTTGCTTTGAAATAATAGTGTCAGGAGGGGAATGATCAGGGTGCGGGTGGAGTTGGATTAATTTTGAACTGATGGTAGTAGGGGCTGGGTGGTGGGTGTTTGCGGTGCGTGATATTCTTTTCTGGTTTTGGTGTTTACAAAATTCTCCATAATAAAACATAAAAAAAAATAAAAAGATAATTTTAGCTGCCACGTGCAGGACCAGATGTCACAAGAAGAAATGGTGTTGATGTGTGGGACCAGTTAGGAGGCGGTTGGGGTGGCCCAGGTGGGAATGGTGGAGGCTGGGTCCCCAGCTGTGTCTGTGGAGGCTGAGAGAGGGACAAGGGACACAGGACTTGGGGATGGATGGGATGCAGGAGTGATGGAGATGGTGGGTCAAGAGTGTCCCTCGGTTTTTGGCCCCAGGTGGAAGTGCCACTCTGAGCTAGGGGTCACTGGAGAAGGGCCACAGGGGTCCCTTAGTTCTTCTTGTTTCCACTGCCCCAGCTCCCCATCCCCATCTGCTCCACAGACACAGATGCCGTTCCCTCATGTAACACCCAGTATCCCAGACTTCCTGTGCTCCGTGCACTCAGCGGTTAATTAAGCTTTGATATGCAGGAATTAATTAAAATCCTTTCTCAGGTTCAGAGGGGCTGAAATATGTATCTTCATCTCCATCTACCCCTTTCCTGGGGCCGGTCCCCTTTGCGGGGGACACCCCTGCCTTTCCGTGCGCACACAGCTGCAGGTGTCTGTCCGTCCCAGCTGTCGGCACACTCCCCTTCCTCGTTCAGGAGCCTAGGTCTCCGGAAGTTAATGACTTGTGAATCGCTGTCCCGGGTACAGCTAGAAACTGAACACGAGGTGATTCCTGAGCCCTGGCACGATGCAGCGATGGCGATGTCAGCCCCCAGATGGGTTGCTGGCGTGGTGGCTTCCTGGCTGTGTCCCTTCCTCCGTGTGCCTGGACAGCCACCCTGCGCTGGAAGGACATTCCCGATCAGGGCGCTGGCCTCCAAATGAAATCACCTACTGATCTGAGACAGAATCTCCTGCCCAGTCCCACTGGATGACTCTTGTCACTTTCTTCCTGCCCCTCATCCAGGTAATTTTCTGGTGTGACAGCTGAGACATGAGATCTTCGGGCTGCAGGCTCCCCAGTTTTTCGAAAGATTCGCTATGGAATCGGTGAGTGGTCTTACCCATCGTGTCCAGAGAGCCTGGCCTGGGAGCGTGGAGGGATTCTCGTGGGGGCGTTGCAATGTGCAGTTTGACCAAACCTGAGCACACGAGTGTGTGACCCAGCTCCCGTGCGTGTGAGTGGGGAACAGATCGCTAGGGGGGACCTGTAGAGCTTCGGACTTCTCAAAGTGTTTCCTGTCCCCCGACCCGTTCCCTTCACGCGGAAGGAAAGGTGAGGGGCGCCGGACCACAGCGAAGTCAGAGAAACAGCAGTAACACGGTCCTTGCCCACGGTTATGGGCGCCGTCCCGGCTGTGTGGCTTTTCAGAAACACTCCTTCCTCCAGTCTGCCCAGGAATCCCACCAGACATGAATTACTCCATCCACTTCCCAGATAAAGCCCTGGCCCAGCTGGATGTGAGCTCAGTGTTTCCAGCTCTCCTGCCTTTTTCCTCTTCCCAGGGGTGTCCAGCCTTTTGGTGTCTCTGGGCCACATTGGAACAAGAGTCGTCTTGGGCCGC
Organism: Phyllostomus hastatus; assembly: GCF_019186645.2. NCBI lineage: Eukaryota > Metazoa > Chordata > Mammalia > Chiroptera > Phyllostomidae > Phyllostomus > Phyllostomus hastatus. The sequence continues at coordinate 43,153,109 of NW_025334017.1, read as the reverse complement.
ACATTAAATACACAAAAACTAACACAAGCAAAACAACCGCATAGTGTTTTAAGTAAACTGATGATTTTGTGTTGGGCTTCACTCACGGCCGTCCTGGAGTGCATGCGGCCCGCGGGCCGTGGGTTGGACATCCCCGCACGTTGCCTCTTGGCAAAAGTATGATTCGCCCCGTGTTGCAGCTGGGAATGCTAGGGCCTGATACAGGGGCACCTGATAGGAGCCTAAGGAGTTTGACCTCAGTGGGTGGAGGTTTGTGTTAGAGGATGATAAAAAAATTACACGGGCCAGGAAGGGCCAAGAAAACGAGGCAGAGGAGATGCCTGGAGTCCGAGAGAATCTCGGGTCACCAGGGTGCCTGACCCAGGTTGACCTGCTGCGGCCGGCGTTTCCCAGAAGTCAGTTTATCGGAGGAAAGAGGGTGGGGCCTGGAGGGGTGCTCGAATCCTGGCTCTGCCACCAGCTTTTTGTCTGACCTCAGGGAAGTCACTAACCGCTGTGTCTTCTGCTTTCTTGTCTGTGGAGCGGGGGAGAGTGTGATGTTTTATGTTTCAGGTTTTTTGGACAGATCAGGAAAAAATGGTGTGCACTGTAGTGTCTTCTACAAAGCAGGCACACAGGGTATTATCATTACCCCAAATTTCAGGTTGAGAGCAATTTTCAAGGGTAATGAGACAAGCCAAAGTGCCCAGAATGGGTGGCAGAGGGGAGTGGCTGGAGGGAGGCAGGCCATCCTGAGGGGCTGGATGGGACCTAGACACGAGGAGACCGAGGAGACATGAGGTGATGGGGCCGTTACCACTTCCCAGGATGACAAGGACCTTCCCTGCATATTGTCAGAGTTTGACAATTATAGGATTACCCGCAGTCATGTTTTCTGGGGTTTTGTTTTTTACACTGAGAATCCAACACAGAGGTGACATTAGTTTTGCAGGTGTCTTTTTGGGTGATATGGATTATAATTGCAATAACTCGGTGCATAATTTAGGATGAGGTTTTGCTGTGCATGATGTGAAATCTTGAAGAACATTGGCTTAATGAAGATAGAAGTGTATTTCTCTCTTACCTACAAGTTCCAACACAGGTGGGACAGGCTGCCACAGCTGTGTAGGAGAGACCCGGGCTTTGCTCCTGGGCGCGTAGGGAATAATGACCGTAAGGGACATGGGGTGGGCCCTGGAGGGTCTGCGAGTGTTCTGTTTCCTGGGCTGGGTGCTGGCTACACAGGTGTAAACATTTCTTGAATGGGATACTTCTGACATAGACAATTTTATATATAGTAAGTTCCCACTTAACATCGTTTAGGTTCTGTGACTTTGAGCAAAATAAAGTAGAACAAAACCAGTGTTACCACAGGCTCATTGATATAAACAAGAGAGTTCAGTCCCAACAGCATCTCATTAATGTTATAATGAAGTGATGTTAACCGAGGACCTGCTGTATCATATGTGGTTATATTGTATGGAAATATAATACGAATACAGCAAAACCCCAGACTCTTATCTCTGGCATAAAGCCCAAACCAACCCTTCCTTCCTTCCTTCCTTCCTTCCTTCCTTCCTTCCTTCCTTCCTTCCTTCCTTCCTCTCTCTCTCTCTCCCTCTCCCCCTCCCTCCCTCCCTCTCTTTCTCTTTCTTTCTTTCTTTCTCTTTTCTTTCTCTCTTTCTCTCTTTCTCTCTCCCTCCCTCCCTCCCTCCCTTCCTTCCTTTCTTTCTCTCTCTCCCCCCTCCCTCCCTCCCTCTCTTTCTTTCTCCTTTCTTTCTTTCTTTCTTTCTTTCTTTCTTTCTTTCTTTCTTTCTTTCTTTCTTTCTTTCTTTCTCTCTCTCTCTGTTTCTCTCTCTCCCTTCCTCCCTCCCTCCCTCCCTCCCTCCCTCCTTCCTTCCTTCCTTCCTTCCTTCCCTACAAGACAGATCAATCAATTACTTATTACTTCTGTGGCAGGAACGGAGCTAGGTTGCTTGTGATACAAAGATGCAAGCGGCAGACACGGTCCTCTTCTCACAGGACTTCCCGTCCAGAGGAAAAGGGGAGGTGTAGACATGGTCCATGGTACAGGCGGACAGCCGCTGCATCAGGCTCAGTGCGGGACATGCTGGGGCGTGGGAATCCAGCCACGCCAATAACAGAGATTTCTGTCTCCGCCAGTTCCTTTGATAGGACGAAGAGTTTTAGGAGGCAGAAGAGTTGCAACAACACTTGGTAAGATTGTAGATCACATTAAGGCTATATTAGAAATATAAAGTAGCTTCCTCTGTTCACTGGCAACCAGCTCAGAGAAGGGGGCAGCTTTTCCTTTCCTTGTTTATCTCTGTGACAGATGCTGACCGCCCCCTGGCATCTGTGGAGCAGACAGGTGTTAGAGCTTGGAGTTCAGCAGATGAAAGGGGAACCCACAGCAGCGGAGACGAGTTCCATTCATTAAGACGTAGTCCAGAGACCTCTTGCTTTGTGTGGTTATTAAAATAAGTGGGTGAATGAATGAGTGGTTGAGTGAATGAATGACTGAATGAACGAACAAACGACATCACACCTCACAATGATGCATTTGTCACCCCTGGGGAAGCTCACGTCCAGGGGACGAAAGAACATGATGTCTCCTTTATTCACCCCATTTGCCACTAGGACACAGGGAGGGGAGGGACAACAGCCGGAAGCGGAACTGAATTCTGAGCCAGCAGTGCGAATCAGCTGGCTTTATTTTTAGGGGTTCCCCCCATAGGTACAAACGAACTGACCTAAACTCTAGGCTAGACGCCCCTCACCCCCCACCAAGCCCAGGAGAAACCTCCACGAATGCTCCCCTGCCTCCGCCTTTCCAGAGGTCAAGGCAGACGCCCTGTCATCATCACGCCGCCAGCTGTCAGCCCAAATTGAATCTCCCCCAGCACAGCTGATGCCCCTTTTTGGCCGCAGGACAGGGGTCAGGAATAAACGCTGCCCACGGACGGGAAATGCGTCCCTTGAGCTGGGCGCAGAAGCGCTGACCTCTCAGCTCTGAGCTGCATTTCTGACATTGTTGGGAGCGTTGGCCGGAAAGCCTTAGGGTTTCTGGATGTCAAAGGAGAAGACATGCTTTAGAAAAACACTAATGTTCAAGTCCGAGATAATCGAGGCTGCTTAAAATCCAACCGCAAGTGCCAGGACAGTGGCCATTCCTCAGCTGGAAACTCGGAGGAAGGACGTTTCCACCCAGACTGGCAGTGGGAACTGTGATCCTGGTCTTGTTTCCCGCCCTCCCTTTATTTTTTCCTTCCGCCCTTCAGCATTTATCAGGTGGCCCCTGTGGGCCATGCCCTACCCTGAATTGGGGGACAATCGAGGAAGAAGACATTACGGAGCTTTCCCGAGCTTTTCCCCTTTTGTTTTTAAAACTTTATTCTACAAATGGTTTTGAGCACCTAATTCGCTCCAGTCTCCGAGTCGAGAGAAACGCCAGTTCCTCCTTCCGCTGAGTTTACACTTGGTTACGTGTTTTACGTGTTCACTCACCAGGCACTTCTTGGGCACCTGCGGCACGCCAGGGGCAGGGCGAACTGCTGGGATACGAAGCTGAACAAAACACAGCCTCTGACCTGATGGAGCTAAAGGATTAGACCAGGGGCGTCAAGCTCATTCTCACCGGGGGCCACATCAGCCTCCTGGTTGCCTTCAAAGGGCTGAATATATTAGGACTGTATACGTGTAACTCCTCCTTAACAGTTCAGTGAGAGCTCGGCCCTGCCCGCAGGGTAGAAACAAGGTGCCGGGCCAGATAAAACACGGTGCAGGGTTGGGTTCTGCCCTCGGGCCTTCTGTTTGCCACCTGTGGATTAGACAATGTTGTATTTGTCTCCTAGGGCTGCGGTAACAGAGTGCTACCAGCTCACTGGTTTAATAGAAATGTATCGTCTTGTGATCCTGGGGGCTCCAAGTCAGGTACTGTTGTCTTCTCCTTGGCGAGGACACGGTGCTGATCAATGGCCCGAGTGGAATTCAGTTGCAAGGAGCCTGGCCCAGGGGCCTGGAGCTCCCACTTTTACTCTCTGCTTGTTATTACCTCTTCCCCAGGCTCTAAGGAAAGCCTTTTGAAGATAACCCACCCCCGCCCCAGTCTCAAAGCTTTGGGGTTATTGTGCAGTCAGCTCAGCTTTCCAGGAGGCATTTAACTGAGCCGACCACTTCCTCCCTCTAAAATCCCCATTTTCTTTGGCCTTTGTGCAACCCCGCCTGCCTGGGTTTCTTCCTGAGAATCCACCTTCTTTCTCGGCCTCAAAGCAGGGTACCCCTTGCCCCAGCCAACCCCGGTTGTTGTCAAAGACCGCCTGTGTGCTGACTCCTTCCGGATTATGCCTGTCACTCCACCTGTCCTCAGAGTCCCAGACTGGAGTATCCCAAATGCCTAATTCCTGTCTCCATCTGGAAGTCTCGCAGGCACCTCGGACTTAGTAAAGCCAACATGGATTTTTTTTCCCAACATCCCCTTCGTGAGATGCTATGCCTCTGCCCGAATCCCACCAGTGGTCCCAGGGCCCCTGCCTGTGGTACGTGGAATACAGTCTATGTTCCTTCCTATGGCCTGCAAAGGCCGGCGTGACCTAGATCCTACACTCTTGTGGGCCCCCACCCCATCCCCTCAAAGGTTTCCGCCGCTGGCCTTTCTGGTCCCAAGCACTCGGCCTCGGGCTGCTTTTCCGCCTGCAGGGCCTCTCTTCCTGCACCTCCTGTCCCCCAAGCCCCTGCCCTTCCTGTGATTGGCAGCCTTTACCCTGGACTCGCCTCAGACAGATCTTCCCTCCCGCCCCCAGCCGACCAAAGCTCCCCGCGGACAATTGTGATGACTGGTTGTCCACTAATATCACCCTGGAGCCTAGCACATAGTGGATGTTCAGTCAATGCGCTGGAATCCAATCAGTGGCCCCTGCTAAGTGAATCACGAACATAAAATGCCAGTGCTGTGCCTGTTACTTGCAGGAGAATCCTTTCCCAAGGGAGGCAATCCTAATATGCCTATACAAGTGATTGAAAAGCCGGTGGAGAAGAATAACCAAACTCATGGGTACTGATTCTCAGATCAACGGTTGCCAGGGGGGAAGGGGGGTGGGGAGAGGGCGAAAGGGTTAGAGGAGGCCAGGTGTCTGGTGATGGATCAAAACTAGACTTTGGGTGTATGAAATGATAATGCTACACAACTGACACGTATATAATTTTGTTAGCCAACATTATGTCAGTTAAAAAAAAAGACAGACAGAAAGAAACAATTGGGTGGGACCCAGGCTTTTTTATATACCTTGGTCTCTGCTTTCACATTTCTCCTTGCTGGGTTGTCCCAAGTGTTAGCACGCACAAAGACGATCCTGGGGAAGACAGCAGCCTGGGAGACCCAGTCCATGTTCAAGTTGATTTGATTTGGGTTTAAAATGGAAACTGTGAGCTAATGCACTTTATAGAATTGAATAGAGAACAGTTTTCTCTGTTAAAAAAAAAAAAAGAAAGAAAGAGACGCGGAATGCTCCGTGTGGGTTACCGTCGAGCCAAAAGCTCCTGTGAAGGCTTCTCTGCAAATATCTGGGGTTTGGTGCTCGGAAACAACTAGGCAGGTTTCCCTGAGAATCCATAGCGACCACAGCAATGCGGCGGCTTCCGAAGTGAGGGCGAGCTTGCCGCGGGGGAGGCGAGGATGTCGGTGCCGGCTGAGGTTTGCAGCGCCGTTGCAGCAGACAGGTCGTTAGCCTGACGGGCGGCCGCCGCCGTCGTGAGCCCCCGCCGAGCTCGTCATCCCGCCGCCTGTGCATCAGCTGCACGCAACCGACGGGGACGTTCCCCAGCCACACACCCTGGCGGAGGCGTTGGCGTCGGCGTCGGCTTCTGGCTGCTCCTCCGGGGTGAGTTATGGCCGCCAGACGTTTCCCAGCGCTGGGAGCCTGGTGAGGGAGGAGACTGGAAGTGGAGTTTTCACCAGGAGATCCGTGAGAGATGGTGCGTCTGCGGTGGGTAAGGCTCTGTGCTCGGGCCTGCGGACGGCGCGGCGGCAGAGGCTGCAGAGGCTGCCGGATGAATCCGCTGGTGCCCCTCCCTGCCCCCCGCCCCATCACCACGCAGGGGGCGGGGTTCTCTAGGTAGGAGGAAAGGGAAGGTGACCATTACAACCCAGAGTGAATGCTTGTCTGCAGACCAAGTCATGAATTACGCAGTGAGGCTGACGGCTCCGGTGTTGCATCTGAAAACCTGTAATTGTCCCCCATCCCTTGTGCGAGTCTGTCTTACGCAGGGAGGAAAAGTGGTTTGTGTCTTTATTTTTATCAGAGAAGACCTTCCCTGCTGGTAACCTGTCATTCCATTTCACCTCAGAGTGTTCCGTCTGGTTTGAGGTTTTGATCATTTTTGGATCCCTTTGTCTTATTTATTAGTGTTAATGCACCTGACGGGACCTGGAGGGGCGCGATGGAAAGTCGGCTTACCACGTTATTAGCATGAGTAGTCTTAGAAGCTTCAGGTTCCCTTCCCAGGGACCCAAATGAGATTAGAGGTGAGTGCAACCTCCCTATCGAGCTGGGAGAAGGGCCGGTGGCCTGTCCTGGAGGGGCGTCCGGAGACACAGGTGCTCCCACGGTACCCGGACTGATGGAGAGGCTCTGGGCCAGTCCTTTCCCTTCTCCAGGATGCTGCGCTGTGTCAGTTGGGCGTCTTTCCGTGGCAAGCCGTGAAACAAAGAAAAGATCGAAGGGCAGATCTGGACTCAGGCACTCGCTCCTAGGTCACCTGGACTCGGTCCCTTTGTCTGTGACGGCACCACATATGTAAATGTGGAGACTCTCCCGTCTCACACCTCCTTGCTCTGTGACCTTGGGCAGGCCACTCACCCCTGTGAGCCCCGGTTTCCTCCTGCAGTGAGGACTACAGGACCCAGTTCGGGGAAGCACCTAGCACAGTGCCTGGTGCACAGTGGGCCCCCTTGGCCCCACCCTTCTCTCAGCTGGCTTCTGCCCCTTGCTGGCTCCTGGGGTCTGGGGCTCACCCGCTCCTGCTTTCTCAACTACTACAAAGAGAGTTTCTCTTTCCCCGAAGCAGTCAGGAGTATGGGCATAGGTTGCAGGGTCCCTGGCTGCAGGCACGTGCCACCAGTAGGCACACGCTAGCAGCCAGGAAGTTATCCTTGAGGTGGCTGGAGCTTGGGGAGCCCCTTGGGGGAGAGGTCTGAGGAGCCTGTCTGCCGGATTGGACAAAGGTGGGATGTTATTTCCAGGGGAAGGTGGAAAAAAGAGCCTGCAAACCCTTGTTTTATGAGTGGGTTTACTTAGAGAGGGTGGCAATGAATGTGTCAGCCACATACAACAAGCCCTTCCACGCCTCTGTGCCTTTGCACATGCTGTTCCCTCTGCCAGGGACGCCATGTCCAGCCTGCACACTCCCATTCATCTCCCGAGACCCGGCTCTTCCCGGTAGCCCTCCCTGGCTAAAGTAGCCAGCACCACGGCCCACCCCAGCCCCTTCCCCCGGCAGTAACTGCCATTCCGTTTTGAAACAAACACCTATAGGGTGATTGGTGGCCCTCTGTGCTGGGAATACAGAAGGGAAGAAATCCCAGTGCCTGCATCAAAATTAGATTCTCCCTCTCTGCTGTTTCTTCTCTATCCGAGTAGTTATTTGTTTATCCGCTTATTCAACAAATATTATTAAGCACCTTCTCTTTGCCAGGCATTGCTGTAGGAGCTGGGGATTCAGTGGATCGTGGAAAAGACAGTAAAATCGTTAATTATGGTTGTCTTGTCTTGCCCTCGGGGGGTATGTTCCAAGATGCCCAGTGGGTGCCCGAAACTATGGAGAGTACTGAACTTCACAAGTACTACGTTTTCTGTTCCTGTACATACACATACATACATACATATGTACATATGTACATGCATATGATAAAGTTTAATTTCTAAAGCAGGCACAGTGGGAGAGTGACAACAATAATAAAATAGAGCTATTATAACGACATACTGTAATAAAAGTTACGTGAGTGTGGTTTCTCTCTTCCAAAAGAGCTCCTTGTGCTGTCCTCGCCTTTCTTGAGATGATGTGAGATGATGAGGTGAAGGGAGGGGCTCAGAACGGCGCACAGCTTCAAGCCCCTACGTTCTTTCATTTCTGGAATCTTCCATTGGATAGTTCCAGGGGACCACAGGTCACTGAAACTGTGGAGGGCCAAACCGAGGATAACTGGTGATAACTGTCAATGGCAACACAAAAAGATACTTAATGAAGGTGTGTAACTTAACACAGTCAGCGAAGGTAACGATCGCCAGAGGGGAGGGCAGGGGTGGAAGGGGGCTGGGCGAAGCAGGGGAGGGGATGGCCAAGTATAGACTGGTAGTGACAGGACAGTCATGGGGACGGGAGGTCCGGCGTAGAGGACAGAGAGTCCGTCCTATTGCCATGACTACACGTGGCGCCAGGTGGGTACTGCACTGAATCAGGGGATCACTCCGTAAATTGTATGAATGTCTAATCACTGTGCTGTGCACCTGCAACTAATGTCAAATAATCTCGAATGCCAACTGTAATTGAAAATTAAAAGTTAAATTCAATGTAAAAAACAGAAGTAACACTAAATCAAGGGAAAGGGAGATCCAGAGATGGGGGCCGGGTGGGCGGAGGGAGCCCGGGGGGCGGGAGAAGGATGACCGAAAGAAGCGTGAAGGCGTCTGGGTGCGGGGCGTTCCAGGGGGAGCAGGTGTCGCGGTGACGCGTCCCAGGAGTGACGCGCAGCAGGGCTGTGGTGGGAAGGGAGGCCAGAGGCCCCATCGGGTAAGGCCCGGAGACCCTGGGAGGCCCGTGTCAGAGGGGAGCTGGTTGCTGGGCACCCCGCTAGTGTCCGGGGTGTTGGAAAACTGCCGTGAACTTTATTCCAAGGGTCTTGGGAAGCCGTCGTTTAAGTCCTTGCCTGGCCTTGAGTCAGTGCGTCTTATCGGTGCCCCAACACTGCTCCCGGTCTGGCAGCCACTGGCCACCAGTGGCCACTAAAGCCTGAAATGTGGCTCGTTTGAACTGAGACGCCCCGTGAGTATAAAATCAACCAGTTGCCAAAGACTTTGTCTGAAAAGTAAGGGATATCAACTGTGATATTCATAATTCTTCTGTCGATCACATGTTGAAATGGTAGTATTTTGGAACTATTAGGTTAAATGACAAACAAATTTTACTTTTTTTAATGCAGTGGTTGAAAATGCACAACTGTTTCCCACCCACGTACCTGGGATCATTCCCCTCCCTCCTTGTCTCAGGCTCTGCTTCTGGGGGACTCAGCCTGAGACGAGGAGGCAGAGGGGGGTCACCTGTCCAGCACGTCACTGGGTACAGGTGTGAGGGTGAGCGGCAGGGGGATGGGCTCCCTGACCTGCCTTCTCCAGCCTTTGGACCTGAGCCAGAGGACAAGGAGCAAGGCCACGGTGCCAGGCAGGGGGCATGGTGTCTGGCTGGCCCACATGCTTCCAGCCGCCACGCCCAGAGCGACAGGTGAGTCAGCAGCTGAGTCAGAGAGGACAGAGCTGCCCAGAGGAGCCCATGCGGTCCTGGCCGTGGGTCCCAGAAGTATATCACGGCTGGAGGAAGGAGGGAGTGTTTACGGGTGCAGCGTCTTTTTCTCACACCACCCGTGACCCCAGGCGACTTTCCAACTCTCGGACAGCAGCTGGGCGTGCGGCCATCCACTCACTTCTGACGCTCACTACCCAGGGTCGGCGCAGACCCCGCAGCCAGGGGCCCGGGCCCTGGACTGCTCCCGCTTCAGATGCCAGTCCCAAGTCTCAGGGGTACTTCTGGTCGACAGGCTACAAATGGGGAGGTTTCCACAGCCCCTCTCAGTGTCAGTAATTTGTCAAAATGACTCACTGAACTCAGGAAAGCACTGTACTTACCATTACCAGTGTCTTACAAAGAATGCAACTCAGGAGCGGCCAAACAGAAGACGTACATGGGGTGAGGTATTTGGTGGGGGAGTGCACGGAGCTTCCGTGACCCCCCTGGCTTGCTGTCCCCCAGCACGTCGATGTGGTCACTAACCCAGAAGCTCCCTGTCTCTGTCATTCAGGGGTTTTTATGGAGGTTTCATTACATGGGCTCAATTGAGTAAAACATTGGCCATTGGTGATGGAGCTTCAACTCCTCTTCCCTCCTGGGGGTCTCTCTGGTTGTCATCATGAAGCTGTTTAGCCTCCTACCTGGGTGTCATCTCATTAGCATACAAAAGACCTTCTTGCCTTCTGCAGGTTCTAAGGGTGTTAGGAGCTCTGTGCCAGGAACCAGGGACAAAGACCAAATATATGTTTTTATTACTCCGCAGTGGGGCGTAACATTAATGAGATCAGATGAGGAACACGTGGGCAGACCTGTAACTGGCAAGTTGCCTGGGCTGTGGCGTGTTGTATGTTGGCATGTGTATTGGAAGGAGGGAGCAAGGGAGGTGGTAGATCTCGCTGGATAGAACTGCTGGTGTGCATGCATTCCTCAACGGGCATGCAAAGCACCTACTGTGTGCTCATGTTGTGCCCAGGTCAGGGCCAACATTGCAGCCAGATGGAAGCTTCTCAGCATCAGATCTGTTCATGACTGCTGCCGCTCAGAAGCTCAATTTGCTTTTAAGGCAAAGACCAACTCCTTGGCATGATGTCCAAGGCCTTCCTGAGCAGCCCCTGCCTTTCTCTCTGCCCTTGTCTGATTCCTCCTAGCATGTGTCCTTCACACTCATTGCATGGAGCCGTTTGCAGGGCCGTACATCTGATGCACCTGTCAGACCTCCACCCACTTGCACTTGCTGGTCCCTCTGCCCAGAACACCCTTTGCCAGCCATTTGACTTGCTCACTCCTCCTCCAGGAGGCAGCGCAGCATCACCTCCTCCAGGCAGCCCATCCAGATTCGACTATAGCCCTGTCGCTTCTCCGTGTCCCCTGTGTTTATTTCTCCTAGCACTTCAGTCATTCAACAGATACATGTTTGGCACTTGCTACATTGAGGAGACTGCAGTTAACTCTAAGAATCCCTCCACTATCAGCATTGATGAAATGCCAGAGGCCGAGCTAACCAATGACATGTATTATCTCACTTAATTCTCATGCTGTTCTGTGGAATAGGTGCCAGTACTGACCCCACTTTTCAGAGTTGGAAACTGAGGGTTAAAGAGCCTACCAGAGAGATAGTATGTGATGGACCAGGATACACAACCCAAGGAGTCCGACCCCAGAGCTCTTGTACTTCATCGGGAAAAAACGTCTTGATTGCATTATCCTGCAATTCTGTCTACTTTGCCCCCCAGATCAGTCTGGGTCCCAGCAGGAAGCTGGTGGCACACTCAAAATAGGATAATTGGGGCAGAGTTTAATAAAGGATGTACTCACGAGAGGTGTGAGCAAAGGGTCGGGAAACTGCCTGGGATTGTGGGACAGTTGAGCCTTCTCTACAGAGAAGCCGACTTTCATCTGTTCAGCTTCTCCCTATTTAAGATTGGCTGCTATTAGTCTGCCTTTGTTACGAATATACGTATGTTGGAATCAACCTTGGCAAAGCTCTGAAAGCTCCAGGGACAGAGTTACCACGGGGTTCAGGAATGTGGCTATTTTCTGGCTAGAAGAGGTGACTCTTTTGGAATCACTGAATGTAAAACATAGCCTGGGCCAAATCTGTGTGTGTGTGTGTGTGTGTGTGTGTGTGAGTTATCATGTATATATGTTTTTATACTCTGCTGTATTCCTTAGAGAATAGGGGAAATTGCATTATAAAACATAAAATCAGTGGAAAGACAGATGCATACAAATCAAAACCACAAGTATTCTGGAATATCAATACTAAGGGTGGACGCGTAGCTGTGTATACCTCAGGATCTTACAGAGTTGTTACTTTGAAACTACAGGTTTCTTCCTGAGCTCTTTGTGCACAGGTACGCAGCACTTTTACGAACACTATTGTATGTGCCTTTCGGTGATCATATGCATGCGTTTCTGTTGGGTATATACCCAGGAGTGTAATTACTGGCTCACGTTATTCTTTCATCCGAATTGACATCATCAAAAGCAAATAATAATTAGGATAATAGTTTCACGGAAAGCGACGAAGATTACACACAGCACAGTTTCAGTTCTTTGCATTGAGTGAGCATTATGGGAGAGAGCCATTGTGCTCGCACGTGCGTGAGCTCATTTAGTTTTCACAGTGACGTGGCTGCCATTCGCCCCCTTGCAGACCTGAGGAGCGCAGCGTGTTTTGCCCAGGGTCACACAGCTCGTGAAGGATGGTGTCAGGGTTTGATTCCAGGTCCTTCCCCTCCTGATCTGGGCTCAGCTTGGCCATTGATTCTTCCCTCGAGATACTGGTGTTTTCTGCAAAGCCTTTGAGCACCAAGTATTTCTGATTGTAGGTTATCTTCGCTGGTCGGATTGAAACCCCTTCTGAAAGGCCTGCCTGTGGCAAGGTCCCTTAGAATACAGCATCGTGTGCCGAACCTCCGCTGGGTGAGAAAGGGTCCTCACTTCGGTGGCCACCAGCTGAGCAGAATGGTTTGCCCGTGTTAGCAGCCGCATAGGTTTAGAATTTCATTTGGTGGGGCGGGGGGCGTGTGTTAGCAAATTTCTACAGTTTTTGTTGATATTTCTCCCTTCTTGGCAGCCCCTTCTCACTTTTCCCAACATAACTGCTCCATTCAGTTTGCCAAAGGCCTAAAAACCGGCTCACCAAACTAGTTAGCGTTGAGTGTAAAGTAAGAGAAAATGGGGGCCCAGTGAGAGCTCAGGGGGTGGGTGCTCCTGGGGTTATAAAATGCATGCATGTGGTACATGGGCTTTGCAGAAATGCAGTTGGCTCCCTGGGGATCTGTGTGGCTCTTTACTGCCTGGTTTCTGTGCTCTAGAAGGGATGAAATAGGGTGTGTGAGTGTGTGTGTGTGTGTGTGTATCCATATATATAGATGTGCACTATTAGGAAAGGAAACGTAGAGTAAAAATTCCACTCCAGTTCCTGAGAAGGGGCTGTAATAAGTTTTCACCTGAATTCTCTTTCTTCTCACTAACTTGCACACATACACGGAATGCTGCCTATAATACACAATAACAGTGGAATTTTTTACCCACGTTAAACATATTTGGGGGACCAGGGCTAGCCATCCACACAATGTTTGCAAAATCAGATAGATTAAGCTACAGAATAAAACAGTGTGGGAAAAAAATAGATCTTTCCTTCCTCCAAATGTTCCCTTCTGACTTCTGTCATTGGGGCTTGAATTCTTAACCCTAAGTAGACAGAAGGATACTGAAAGAAAACCCAGTCTCGACCCCACAATACTGTACCAACCTGCTGTTGGGTCCTACCTAATGTGCAGACTAATAAATATCACATCTATCTTATGTAAACACACGAACAAACAATGAAATCGTGGTTCTGTTTCATTGTGGAAAGGCCACCGCGATTTGTCTTTCTGGCAGGGCAAATAATTCTGGAGTTTTAACTGATCACCCTGGAAAAATAGGGCAGAGTGTTGATTTTAAAGCCCAGAATTCTTTGAGCTTTATCGTCCTACTTCCTGTTTGGAACCTGCCCCGTTTCTTCTTCCTTAACCAAATTGTGCAGGGGTTGTGTAAATAAATTTGCCTCCTCAGAAATCCACTCCGGGAGCCTGCTGGCTCCTCCGTGGCTGTCTGTCTGAATCCGTCCCCGGGATGACATTTAAGTGGTTTCTAAGATGTATTGTCTGTACTTGGTAAATTGAGACCAGTCTTTTCAGTGGTTCTATAACTTCACAAAACAGGCCGTGGTGACTGTCCTCAGCATAATTCAACAGGCTTCCAAGCCTCTGACTGTAGAATCTGAACCAGAGAGGCCAAGCTGGTGGAAATGACGCTGGTAGAATCCTTCTAATGTCACCACTTCTGAGATTCACTGTTTTTTTGGTTCAATCTTAGTTGGTTCTGCCTTAGTTGGTTCAGGGTGTTCCTAGGCCCAATATAAGTTAGGATTAGATTTCAACTGCACATCAACAAAAATCCAAGTAAAATCAGCAGTTAAGGCTTTCTTCTTCTTTCTCAGACCAAAGAACCCTGGAATGGTCCAAAGCCAGATGGTACCTCCATGGTTCTCAGGGACCCAAGCTGTTTCTATCTCTGGCTTTGCTGTCCTTGTCATATTACCTAGTGGTCCAAAAGGGCTGCTGGAGCAGCAGCCATCACACCCACATTACCAGCAGCAGGCTGCAGGCTGGGAGAAGAGGGGAAGGATAACGGGTCTTCGTCTTGCTGAATTCGCTCTTTCTAAGGCACTTAGCCAAAAAGTCCCGCAGAGCTTCCCTCTCACGGGCCAGTCTGAGGCACACCAGCTGCAGTGGAGGCTGGAAGATAAGGCTTTCAGCTGAACACGTGACCGCCCTCAACCAAATGAGGCTCGGTTACCGAAGAAAGGGAGACTGGGTAGAGGGGATGGAACTAGCAGTCCCTGCCACATCCAGCAAGGCCTGCTTATACAAAGCCTGTGGTGTAGCAAAAAGGGCTTGAGCTCTGAAGTCAGATAGACTTGAATTTGAAGCCTGCTTAGCTCCTCCCATTACTAGTTGCAGGACCAACCACTTCTCTGAGCCTCAATTTCCTACATTAAACAGGAGGAGAGTAATTGCTACTTTGTAGGGTTGTTGTGAGGTTTAAACAAACATGAATGTGAATTTCCTGGTAGGTACTAAACGGCAGCCCTGGTAGCTGTTATTATTAATGGACGCCTTGTGCCTTAACTGGGTATTACCACAGTGATTATTTTTTAAATTGATGTATAATTTATATAACATAAAATTTATGCTTTTAAGGTGTACAATTCCATGGCTTTTAGTGTATTCACAAACCTGTGCGACCATCACCGCGGTCTAATTCTAAAACATTGTCATCGCTCCCCAAAAGTAACCCCCCTCCATTGGCGGTCACTCCCCCTGGCCACCTGCCCCCAGGTCCTGTCTCTCTGGATTTGCCTCTTCTGGACATTTCGTATAGACGGAATCATGCAGTTTGTGACCTTTGTGTCTTCCACTTGGCATAATGTGTTTTCACGTTTCCTCCAGGCTGTAGTGTGTATCAGTACTTTATGGTGTTTTTTTTTTGTGGCTGAGTAATATTCCACTGTGTGGATGGGCCATATTTTGCACATTCATTCATCTGTTGATGGAATTTGGGTTCTTCCCACTCGTTGGCTGTGATGACTAATGCTACTTACGGACATCCTTGTGCAAGGTTTTGTGTGGATACATATTTTCGTTTCTCTATGGTGCATACCTCAGAATGCAACTGCTGGGTCATATGGTAACACTTTGCTTATTAACCTTTGGAGGAATTGCCAGATTGTTTTCGAAGGCCGCTGCGCCATTTTATACCAGCAATGTACGTGGGCTCCGGTTTCTCCACCTCTTCCCCAACCCTTGCTCCTTTCCATCTTTCCCCTTATGGCCATCCTGCTGGGTGGGAAGTGGTGTTTCCTTGCGGTTTTCATTTGCATTTCTTTAACAACTGATGATATTGAGCATCTTTTCATGCACTTATCCATTTTCATATCTTCTTTAGAAAATGTCTTTTCAAGTCCTTTGCCCATTTTAAAAATTAGTGATCTGTCTTTTTATTGTTGAATTATAAGAGTTCATGTATTTTATTTTTTTTTAAAGATTTTATTTATTTTTAGAGAGGGAAGGGAGGAAGATAGAGAGAGAGAGAAGCATCAATGTGCGGTTGCTGGGGGTCATGGCCTGCAACCCAGGCATGTACCCTGACTGGGAATCGAACCTGCGACACTTTGGTTCACAGTCCGCACCCAATCCACTGAGCTACGCCAGCCAGGGCTAAGGGCTTATGTATTTTAGATCCTAGACCCTTATCAGATATATGATTTGCAGATACTTCCTCCCATTCTCTTATGTGTGTTAATACATAACCTCTAACTTACTGTGTGCAACAGTCCTCTGAGGTGGGTGTTAGGATTCCCATTGTACAGGTGAGGAGGCAGTGACTGGCTTGTCCAGGCTAACATATCTACTGACTG
Source organism: Phyllostomus hastatus (assembly GCF_019186645.2). NCBI lineage: Eukaryota > Metazoa > Chordata > Mammalia > Chiroptera > Phyllostomidae > Phyllostomus > Phyllostomus hastatus. The sequence continues at coordinate 43,137,100 of NW_025334017.1, read as the reverse complement.
TGCAGGTGATTCTGGAAGCTAGAAAAAGATTAGCCAAGGCTCTTTTAGTTTTATTGGTAGAAACCCATCTTAAACCAGCTTTTGCTAATACATTGGGTTGGCCAAAAAGTTCGTTTAGTTTTTTTCTGTACAATCGCTTTAGTTGTCTTTAACATCATCTAAAGTGATTGTGTTAGACTGTATTGTGACAGCTGTCATATCAGTGTGCACTTGAAAAAAACTTATCAAAATGGGTGAACTTTTGTGCAGCCACTTTCATATTGAAGCTGGAAGAAGATAGGCAACATTTTTGGCATATTATGCTTTATGATTTCAAGAAAGATAAAAGCACGACTGAAATGTAAAAAAAAATTTGTGTAGTGTTTGGAGAAGGCGCTGTGGCTGATCAAATGTGTCAAAAGTGATTTGCGAAGTTTCTTGGTCCTATTGCCGTTTTGGCCAAATACTTTGCTGTGGGGCTGTCTGATGCACTGGAAGATGTTTAGCAGCCCCCCTGGCCTCTCCCGACTAGAAGCCAGTAGAGGGAGAGAGCTGACATACTCAAAATATCCAAATCAATAAAGTTATTGCTAAAAATGAAAAACGTGCCTTTTATTTTACAGAACAAACTGAACAGACTTTTTGGCCAACCCAAGAGAAGTACAGTTGCTCGTATGCCCAGGGCGTCCAAGGGCTGGCCTGGCGTCAGGCATGGGATGGGTTCTGTAGGCCCAGCGAGTCCAGTGGTGCCACCAGGACTCCCCCCTTCCTGTCTGCGACACTTGCCATCTCTTGGCCGGCATCACTCTTAGGCAGGCTCTCTCACGTGCGGCAACTAGGGTTCCCAGTAGCTGAAGGCTTCCTACGTCCTTTGAGCCTGACCTTCTAGAGAAGAGGGATGCTGATGTTGACTAGCATCCCTCTCAGACCTCCGCAGAGCTCCCCCATTGGCCTCGTTTGAGTTCAGTCGCCCTATCAGCGCCGCCTTCAGGAGTCTCCGACGCTCTGACTGGACAGCCTGGGTCCAGCCCTCTGCATGGGAATGCGGAGACATACACTGACGGTGTCTAGAGAATCACGTTGGGTCAGGAGGCTGTAGTTCCCGAAAGAAGGGGATGTGGAGGGCAGGCAGGAAACAGAGTCCATGTCCCGCAAGGTGGGTCTGAACTGCTGAGTTCGAGATGCTGGAGTTAGTTGCGGGGTAAGTGAAAGTTAATTCCCAAAACCAAGCATTAGGAGAAAAGTCAGTCTGCTCACAAAAGAAAAATGAAAGATACTGAAAATAATTATCTTGAGATCCAGTCGCCACTGAATTCTCTGCTGTCCACTTAAACATAGTAATTTTATAAATTAGCTTGTATTGTACTTCTAAACTGCTAAGGCCAGAGCTTTTGCTCATTTTTTTCAACAACATAAAACAAAATTTGAAACTGGGAACAGAAGCTTGATGTGTTTGTCAAAAGGTTTGCTAGCAATTACAGAGTTGTTTTTTTTTTTAATTTGAACCCCTAATGTGATTCAGAATGTTCACATCTGAGCAAGATGTTAACCAAATAGCATATGCTAAGAAAACGCTGTAGTGAGTGGGCAATTTTCCTTTTGCAAATGGAGCAATGCCCTACATTTGACATGATTACAGAAATATTCTGTCATAATACAGCTCATTGTAGATTCAAATATGTTGGCAGGCGAAAGCATGTTTTTGAAAGGTGACAAGTGGACACTGCGATAGATGCATATAATATAGGGGACGCCTCCTGGGGTCTAGAACTGATGACCCCCAGACTGTTCTTGGCCTACAAGTAGCTCTTGAGGCAGAGCTCGGGTCCCCGTGGTGTTTGGAGTTGGTTGTGACACTGATGTCCAAAGAGAATTCACTGAATTCACTGAATGTTAGTGCCCCAGAACCCTTGATGCTGGAGCTCCAGAGGCGAGGGAGGACCACCAGTGTCCCCTCCCCACAGTTGGGTGGGGGGGGGACCCCAACCAGCCTGGTGACTATTTGGCCAAAAGACTGCAGCAGCTAGTGACACTGAGAACCTGGGGAAGTCCATCTCTGTCTTTACTAACCCTGATGATGTCACGAGAGGCCCCATTTCAGAATTGATGATAAATTTTTATGAGCATTTTGCTGCCTTTTTTCTCCCTCCTCTGGTTCTAAAACTCTCCTCATGTGTTGTGTGGTTTGTGAGCCGTCTTTCCGTGGAATGTAACTGGGAAAGGGGAAAGAGTGGGACACCCCCTGGGAACCAGGATACCTGGGATCCCACCCTGGCTCCCCACAGATCTGCCAGGGAACGCCGTGCAAGTCACTCAACCACCTGAGAATCAGTTTCCTCATCTGAACAACGGAAGGAGGGGAAACTGCATTACATTTGAAAATCTTTCTGGCTCTGGTAGTTTATGATGTTAGATGGTGGAAGAGACTCTAATAACCTGGCTTCCTCTTTCTAGTTCTCCTCCCGCAATTCCTCTCACACTCCTCTCCCTATAAATGGCCGTTCATTTGTTCGTTCATTCATCCTTCCTTCCATCTATTCCATAATTATTTCTTAAGCACCTGGGACTCTGGGCCACTAACAGTGATGGACAATCCCCGGTCTCAAGGAGCTCACAGTTGAATTGGAGAAATAAAAATACTTGGAAAGTGGTGCCATGAAAAAGAGCCATCCAATAGGCCAGCTTGTCTTGGGAGCACAGAAAGTGGGCGTGGCTAAGTGTGATAACTACACTGAAGACAAAACAAACTCGTCAAAAAAGGAAAAGAAACCTGGGTGTTCTACAAGTTCTTCTCACTTTTCAGATCAGTGTTTCTTTTTTAGCAACCAACCAAGATTTAAAACCCCTCACTCCAGCAGCTTGCCAACTTTTAGGAGTCCCGTGTCACACCATACTTTTTCTTCACTGGAGGTTGTTTTACTGATGTTGGAAATGATGGAGCTCATAAAAGGGAGTTGGTGCAACCCAAGTCACATTTGGTGGGGGCTCTCAGGGGGATCTGTCCTGGGCAGTGCCTTCTGTGGGAAAGGAAGAGCCTGCAGGGTTGGGGTTCAGACTGGCTGTGAAGAGCAGGCCTCCACTTCGTAGCTGCGGACCCTGAGTAGACTGCGCATGTCTGAATTCCCTCAGTGGGAAGCGTGGTACCCCCGCTGAGGCTACCCGGGAGGTTCCAGGAGATGGTGCTTGTCCATGCCGAACCTGGGCCCCAGGAACCTCCTGCCCGTCCCTTGCTTGCTTCCTGGGGGAGGCAGGTGACACAGAGAAGGATGTGATTTATTCCCCAGTGCCCTCGGGGTTGCACACTGTGGGACTTCTGTCGTGCAGGGAACTCAGCAGGAAGATCTGAGTTCCAAGCCGAGCGCAGCCGCTAACAGAGCTCCTTGTCACTGGGGAGGTTCTCGGTCTGTCCCTGTGTACACAAGTCTGGAGTCCCTCTGAGCAGTGCCAGCGTCGTCCAGTTGCTTATACAGAGTGAGAGGCTGTACTGCAAACGCCCCTGTGAAGATGAATCCCAGCTGGAGGACTGGGGTGAGGGGGACGCTCTCCAGGCCAGACATGCTGGCATTGGAGTTGGGCTTGTTATAAGTTCCCCAGGAGGAAAAAAAAATAACACATAAGCTCTAACAGGAAATTATCCTGAGGCTGTGGACCCACTGTCCTGTATGAGCTCGTGGCCGATCACATGGGCTGTGAAATCGGACAGGTCCATCTCCCTCTACCATCTGCCAAGGTGACCTCTGAGCTTCAGGTTTCCGTCACGTATGAAATGGGAATACTTGTTGTATATGGTGGCTGCAAGTGTTAAGTGAGGTTGTGCCTGCCGTGAATCAGAATAGCGCAGGGAATGAAATACACAAGCAGTGATTGGTTGATATTATTCTTGTATAAGACAGAACAGAAATGTACTCCTGAGTTCGCTCAGCCGATATTTACACTACGAGTTGGGTATCCTGGGTTTCCCGGCTTTCTGACTGTTTTCCTCCTCTTTCCATCAGAAGTAACAATCAGGGAGCAGGGAGGTAAAACTGAGTGGTTTCCGTCTCTCCAAATAAACCATGGTCTCTTTACCTCCTGAGAACACTCCAGTGGCTTTACCTGGAGTCTTTACATTGAGTACCTTTGGGACTAGAGTAGACTTTCATTGTTACTATCTTTACGTGAAACTGCGTGAGTGCTCTTGGGAAGTGCTTACACGAGGCATGTGGAAACGGCGGCCTGGCTTGGGGAGAATGTAGCAGTAGAAGTCCGACAGTAAGACACGTGGACTCAAGTTCATCCTGGCCTCCTGCGCCCACAGCTCCTTTCATTCTTCTGTGACTTCATTAAGATGATAGCAAACGAATTCGTGCGTTCCCAGGTGACACAAGGAAATGAGAATCCTTTCTCTGGCTGCCGGGGCTGGGAAATGTATCTAACAGAGAAGCACGATATGCGGTGCAGTCAAGAGACCGATTTTGCAGGTGGTGGAAGAAGCCCTGGATTTACTCTGCCCGGCTCAGGGCCGCTCACTTGCGGGGAGACATCACCGCGTCTCAGGTTCCACTGTTGCAGTACTCCCATTTCAGGACCGTCGTCACGTGACTGAACTCAGACACCGCAGACCTGACAGGCTGCGCAGCGCAGAAATTTGGATCCTATACCTTAGTAGCCCAATGTTTCTCTCTGGTAAATTTGGGATAATTATACTCACTGTACAAAATTGTCCTGAAGTCTAAAGGGGAATATGTGTGCCCCAAATCTATACTTAGCATGATGTCTGTTCGTGGCAGATCTCAGTAAAAATTTTTATAAGGAACATCAGAATTTATATCTCCAGGTAAAGTTGCCAATATCCCATAATATCTGGACACTGTTGTCTGCCCTGCTAAGCACTTTATGTGCCTAGGCCCATTGAATTCTCAGAGGTACTTACTATTCACTGCCCCCACTTTGCAGATTAGAAAACTGAGGCTCAGAGACATAATTCCCTTTAACAAGGACTGATAGCCTAGAGAAGTTAATTGCTTTAACAATCTCTAATAACCACAACATGGCAGGGACGTGAGCCTGTCTTTCTGATATGTGAGTCAGCCTGTAACTCATGCTCCTGAGAAATAAATGTCTTTCTATCCTTCAGAAGTTGCCTTGCTCAGAATAGCCTTCTTTACAGGAATGGTGTTCTATGAAAATGAGGCTTTTATATTATGGCCTTAGCTCACTGCTGGTTTCGATTAGAGTTTATCCTGTTTCTCTAGATACCTGCTTATTTACTTCCCAAATCCATAACCATTACTAATGGATCTGTCTCACAACGGATCTTTACAAGAACAAGTGAGGTTTCTGAAGATGATTCCCAAATCCGAGATCCCAAACACTGGGGATTGCTGTGCAGCCTCCCCCTCCACCTCTTCTTCCCTCCTCCAGGTGACTAATTTAGAGGTATATCTGAGTCCTGGAATGCAAAGAGATGTATTTATAGTGACACTTCTCATAAAAAGGGAGTTCAAAGGGAACTGACACTGGTTGATTACTCATGATACATCACCCGTGTTATCCCCACCTTCTCGTTTTATTTCACGTAACAACCTGTAGCATAGTTTTATTATCACCCTAATTTTGCAGATGAGAAAGCAAGGCTAATAGTGACAGACGAGAGATTCAAACCCATGTCTCCATGACACAAAGCATGTTCTCTGCGTGCACTACCCATTGCTCCGTCCCATGAAGGCACGGGGACCCTTTGATGAGTGCTGTGATGCCATCCCATCATCTTGGGGTGCTGGCGAGCACTGTTGATGAGAGCACCAATAACTCCTTGGTTTCTTGCACTCGGAGAGCACCCCAAACTCCACCCCCGACTCTCCACCTCTGGTGCATTGTCAGCCATCTTGCAGATGTACCCCCTTGGTTGTTAGGCAGATGGGTGGGAGTGATACCCGCAACTGCAAATATAACCTAGCCAATTCCTGAGGACAGTGGGGTCAGTAGTGCCACCACTGTCCCTGAGGATAAGCCACCACTGTTCTCACTACCTCTTTTCAAGGAGGTAAAAAAAACACCCTGCAGGACCACTGTCAGCGTTGCACGGAGTAAGAAACTGGCCTGAGGAGTACAATGATGCTGAATAGTCTTTGATGGGGATGATGATGATATGATGACCCCACTTTATACAATGCTGGCACACACAAGTGTAAGTGTGCATGTGTGTGTGTGTGCATGCGCATGTGTGATTCCTGGCTCTGGAAAGGATGATGTATATTTCTGAGCAGCTCCACACACACAAAAAAATCCAGCGTTTTAAGTTCTGCCCAAATCAGAGTCTATTCACTTGCAGATATCCAGGAATGGTTTTCAGGGTGCTTGAGAAAATGAGAGGTGCAGATGGTTTGCACTGGGGCATGGTTTCAAATTTAAAGAGGATGATGGCCCATGAACCCATCACGGTTCACAAAATGGTGTGAACCTTTGAAATTGTAATTGCAGACCAGTGTGAGGAGGTACATTCTTACCCAGGCACAGCATCACATTGTTCACACGTTCCTTTCTTGGCCGGAGGACATGGGGGGGAGGAGCAGACATATAACATAATCTTCAAATGAAAGTGAAACACCAATTGATGACAGCAAGTTTGGCCTCTCCGGTGAATTCAGTCACGAAAGAAATCCCTGGCTGTTTACCATCGCAATCAGCTTAGCTTGTAACGATCTTTCTTCCTCGTATCTGCAGAGCTGAGGGTATACACAGACTCAGCTCCAGCAGGAAGAGATCTGTGCAGTCCTTTTGACACATCCCCCGTTTATTTTACAAGTGATGGAACCAAGGCCCAAGGTGACGACATCAGTTATTAGGAGAGAAAGCTCTGGAACCCAGGGCTTCTGGAATTGAGGCATTCACTGACTCTGGGCTTTTAATAACGGCTCATACTTATTGAGGCACAGTATGGCTTTTCCTATAAGCCACACATGTAGGATGGAAGAAGCTATCAGCCCAGCAGAGATGACAGATATTAGATGGCAACTTGGAATAGAGGGAAGAAAAGAATAAATGCAAAGTCGACGTCTAAATTGATTTGCAGCCTAGAGGAAAGCTCTCCTGGAGCAGATGGAAGCATGGGTGTTGGTGGTTGCGCTCTCAGCTGCCCCATGGCCTAGCATGGGGTTACTGAGGCTCAGAAAACTTAACTAGCCCACACTGATAGGGGCCACATTTCCTCTAAGTCACTGAACCTTCCACATGCAGGATGAGCTTGTCACACAGAATGCTTCAAACTGGCAGAATGGCTTTCCTGTGCACAAAGCACTTTCTCATCATTATCATGGAACAGCCCCATGGGGATGGTGCCCTTATCTTCGCTCTTCATGTGAGGCAACTGAAGGCCAAGATCCCTTAAGCCAACTGGATATCAGTAGGACTCAGCCTCTCCTTTTTTCTGCTCAAGATGTCACCTTGTCATAGGGGCCTTCTCTGAACATTCCTTCCGCCTCCATCACTTTCTTACTTTACATATAATCCCGTTCCTCTGATGTATTTGCTGGCTGGCTGTTGCCCTACTGGAAGGTACGCTCACCAGAGCAGGGGCATGGTCACTATTGAATCTCCATGGCCGTTGGTGTTGGTACATATTTGTCCACAGTAAGCGAACTGATGCATTTTCATTTGACAACCATTTGGCTACTTATCTGCCCCAGGCCTGGTGCAAAGACAAGTTCCCTTACCTTGACATGCTGTTGTAGTTGGGGTTAAAGACCAGTGGACACAGGTAACCTTTCCAGATAGCAGGGACTCAATCCTGTCTTAGGCCACAGGGCCAGCAGTCCGCCCTCAGGGGGCGCATTTGGGTGCTTAGTTTTGAGGTGGCTATGGAAGGCTCCTCCTACAGGAGCCAATCTTGTGTTGTTTTCCAAGTGCTTAGGTTTTGTTTTTCTTTTTAAACCAATTTCATCCGCAGTCAATGGTGAGAAATTAAATGGATTCTTTGGACTAAGTAGACTGAGCTAGTGGGAAAACGAGACATCTGCTGGGGCCGAGGAATGAGCAATCTGTTAGTACTTTTTCCGCGGGAATTTGGCATCTGCTTAGCGTTGTACACCATTTGCACGTCGGGAAATGCATCTTACAGCCCCTGACCCCGGTCTTTCCTCCGGGTTAAAAAAAAAAAAATCGGCAATGAAAGATTAGAAAGCTGTCAAAAAATAAAAACTCTTTCGTTTGTTTTCAGTTAGCATTTTAGCGACTTACGCGAACTGCACACAGACTAGCCTTCCAGTGGCGGTGAGCGCCCCGCAAAGGGAATGTAGGCGGGAGCGGGGCGAGCAGGCTGCAGCAAGCCTGGGCACCGGGCTGGCTCCTCGCTCCGGTCCCCCGCCGCCCCGCGCCCCTCACAGCAGGAGGCGACTCTCCACGCTCGTTTCCTGCACCCACATCAGACTAAAAAAGAACGCGTACAACTTTTTTTGGTCCCCCTTCTCGCCGAAGGCTGGCGTAAGAGCTCTCCGCAGTCTACGCTCCGGGAGCAGCCCCCGCCCCGCGCCCGCGTCGGAACGCAGCCCGGGAGGCGGGGCGCGGGCGGGGGCGGGGCCGCGGGCGGCGGGGGCGGGGCGGGGGCCGCAAGGGGCGGGGAGGGGCGGTGGCGCGTGCGCAGAGCACTTCCTTGTTTGTTCCCGTGACTATAGCGGGAGCGCCGCCGCCCGCCGCCAGCCCTCCTGCCCGCGGGAGCGTGTGCTCAGTCAGTCGGTGTCCTCGCCGCCGCCTGTCAGAGCATCTGAGGAGGCAGCTGCCCGGCCCGATCCCTCTGCGTCGCGCCGCCCCGTCCCCTCCCCCGCCGCCAAGGAGCCGCCGCCGGCATGACCACAGGGAGGCGGGTCCCCGAGAGCCCCCTGCCTCGCGCGCGGCTCGGAGTTTGAAGGGCTGCCGCCGCCTGCTTCGCCCGCCCGCCCTTTCTCCAGCCGCCGCGCCGCCGCCGCCGCCGGGGACAGGAGCTGCGCCAGGCCGGGCGGCGGGTGGCGGACTGCGCGGGGCGTTCATGAGCCGCCCGGCGGCCCGCGGCCCCGGGAGCCTTCGCCGTGACTCACTCCCCGCCTGTGTCTCGCCCCCCCGGCAGGATGCCGGACCAGATCTCCGTCTCCGAGTTCATCGCCGAGACCACCGAGGACTACAACTCGCCTACCACGTCCAGCTTTACCACGCGGCTGCACAACTGCAGGAACACCGTTACCCTGCTGGAGGAGGTAGGTCGCGGCCGGCGCCCCCCGCACGCCCCTCCGGGGACCCCGCGCTGCCTCCGCTCGCAGCCGCTGCCCAGTAGTCGGATCGCCTTGATTCCTGAGCCGGGGATGTTTGGGGCTGGGGAGCCACACCCCCTCCGGGACCCCCGGCTCCTGGCTGGACCGGGGACCTCGGATGTGCAGCCTCCTGCCCCATGTGCCGGGGGAGCCGATCCCCCGGAGGCTGGAGGTGGGCAGAGGAGTGAGCGAGCTCCAGACACCCCCAAGAAGAAGAGGGAAGTCGTCTTCCTATCTTTTGCCGTTCCTGGGTGCTAGGCAGTCTGCTCGATGCTTTCCACATCTTTGACCCTGTCATAACCCGCGAAGTAGGTGGTGTCAGGCCACCGAGGGCAGAGCGAGGTTTAGCAACGTGGCCAAGGTCACCAGCAAGGGACAGGGAGATGGTCAGTGAATGCACTTCTCCAGGGCTTGGCCAGGCAGGTTTAGCCGCATAGGCAAGGGAACGCTGGCTGGGGCTGCCTCCACCCCAGGATTCCTACCCTCTAGTCCTGGTGCCTAAAGCCCTGAGTGCAAGGAGAGATCTGTGCAGACAGGTCCCCACCCGGCCCTCCTCAGGAGGCTCTGGTTGCGCTGGAGGCTGCTGCGCCAGCAGGACCTGCCCGCAGGGCACTCATAGCTGTGAACTGAGACCTGAGGCCCTTCTGCCTGGAAGCGCAGGCAGGGCGGGGGTGAGGGGGGGGCATGGGGATGGGGGGTGCAGAAACTGCAAGAAGGACAGCTCCTTCTATCTAGACCCTCCAGGGAACCCTTGTGAGTGTCTGGGGACAGGGCCAAGGACATAGTGATTTCCTTTAAAACTGTAAGTGAATTGGCGATAGGGTGGGATGGGTAGGGAAGGAGGAGCCCACACGGCCAAGAGCTGCAGAAGCCTCCGAGCCTCAGTGAAAATAGGACATCTGCCCTGGAACTTGGCACCATCTGTGAGTGCCATAAAGCACCACTCCCCTCCAAACCAGCCAAACCTATTTCAGCTGAAAAAGGCAGCATTTGGGGGAAGTTAAGAAAGCAGATCTTTTTGGTGGATTATCCTGGGTTGGTTTCTTTGAGGTTTGGGGAGTTCCTTCTGATGTAAGCTCCCCATGGTCTGTGCTCTTTTTATGTTGACGAGCTTGGGCTTCTATGGGCAAACTGCTCTTGATAATGGAGTTTTAAGACTTGCTCTTGAGACGTAGGCCTGGTATTCTGAAGCACAGGAGTCCTACATTTTAGGAGAGGAGAGATTTCTGTTAGCATTGGGTGTGGGGGGAGGGGGGAGACGGGCGACAGTCCATCTTGCCTGCCAGGTGCTGCAAATTGGTGTGAACGTTTTATGCCTGTTGAGGATAGTCTGTAGAGTTCTTTCTTGAGTAAATGTTGGGTTATGGAACTGAATTTTGAAATTCAGTTGGAGAAATACCACCTGAGTAGGTTTGTTTGAAAGCCAGAGAGGTAAATGGATCTTTGTTTGTGTGTTTGTTTCTGTGAACTGTCCGTCTTGCACTCTCCTGAAGCTTAGTGTCCAGGATTAGGTGGGGTTGCCAGGCATTCCGCCCCATTGTGGGTCTGTCCTGCACTTAATTTTGATAAACTGGAACATGCTGATACAGGAGCATTTTGCATCCTTTCTCTGCACTAATTATATGTGCCTTTGAAGGATGTGATACTGGTTAGACTGTGAGATTCTTTTCCTCCTCGACACTTCTTCAGTGCCTGCTGATAGAGCTGTCAGTTATTTTAACTTTCCCTTTCTGCACATTCAGATAGTGTTACTGTATTCTGTTTGGGTGGGGTGTGATAAGGGTAAGTAATGGGCGATGCTATTTGTGGGGTATGGGCCCATATTTTGCAGCAACGCCAGAGGATTGGCTTAATGTTGGATTATGTGCTGTTGCTCTTGGTCTCAGTGTGATGTAACTAAATTTAAAAGGAAATGCAAGAGATGCATTTGTGTGTGTGTGTGTGTGTGTGTGTGTGTGTGTGAAAGAGAGACAGAGAGAGAGAGAGAGAGAGAGAGAGAGAGAGACAGTGTTTTGCAAAGATAGGTAGAAAAATAGATCCAATCACAATATAAATGTGGTCGCCTATGAACTTGAGAAGGAAATTGGAACCAGGCTAGAAGTTTGAAAGTGGCATGTTGAAGTGCATGATAATATTCATTTTCTCAGAAATATAACAGTAAATGTTTTACTCGGAATGGCACGGCAATTTTGTAACTCTCTTTCTGAACTTGAGTACAGTACTGGTCAAGAAGTCATTGTCCCCAGTCTGTATCTTGTAACTCTTGAATCATATCCCATGAGGTTGGACTCATGAGTGATTGCCATTTGCATAAATGTGAACGATACCCTTTAGTTTCTTATTGATAGAGAATCACCACAGTCGAATTTTTATTTCCCAAGCTTACATATATAGTAGGGGGTGCATTATTATAAATATCTTAAGTGGGTAACAACTCAGCTCTTAAAAAATATGAGCCTTAAGGTTATTACTCTCAAAATATAAGGAGAAGTTTCAGGGAAAACCACAAAATCTTATTGGCATTTGCTTCACAAGTGAGATACTTGGAAACTTGAAGAACACTGTGTTGTCTTGTGGTTATTCTTAGGAATAGAACTTTTGGGTACTTTTTTGGTGATGTGGAAACTCAGGAATGAATAGGAATTAATTTGGGCAGTTTGGAATTCTTTAAAAAAATCTTTTCTAGTTCTCATAATTGAATGTCTTGTTTGTTTACTAGCCTTTTTGCTCTTTGGGTTCCCAATTAACATGCAAAAGTCCAAACTAGAAAACTGTATTAGAGTTCCAAGCGTGGAACCCGAGGTTAACCCACACTTTCCCTCTTGCTCTGTCATTGGCAAAGAGCGTTGTGCTTTTCAGACGTCGGTGCTTTCACCAAAATCTCTCCCTCTGTGAGGAGCACTGCAGGAAATGGGGCAGAAACACAGTCAAGGAGGCAGAGCGTACTTCTGGGCTTCACCACTGGGGGTGAAGGGTCCCCGTGATTCTGGGCGTCGGGATGTGGCTGGCACGCAATGAGTGGCTGCCTTTGGGAAGCAGGGACGGACTGGCTGCCAAGGTTTCATCCTGGTGTGTGAGTGTTTTCCAAGCAGAAAGCCAGTGTTTTGCTTATTCAGCAACCAAAGCACACTGACGTGTCTATTTTCCTCGTGACCATTTGGAAGTTATGAGTAAATGACTAGGAGGCCAGGAGGAGACAGCTCTCCCGAGAGGGAGCAAGCAGGCATTCCAGGACCACTGTCAGGGGCGGGGGGAACGGGAGACACCCTCCATGTAAAGGCTTGCATTGGCCATTGCTTAGCACTGGATGAAAGGGCGACTCCAACGAAGGTTTGCTTAGTCATTTACTATCAGGCTAGCACTTTGTCCTTGGTGCCTGTTCTCCCCATGTTTTGAGCGTCTGCTCCGTGCCAGACCCGGGTGGGCAGATGGCACGCATGCTCTCCTTGAACCCTCAAAGGAGTTTTAGGGGGGAGGGATCATTGTTAGCTCCATTTCACAGAGGAGAAAATTGAGGCCCGGAGATGAAGTGATTTGTCTCCAGGGTCACACGGCGAGTACGTAAATGGAGTTAGGACACTAAATGGAGTTCAGCAGTTAAGAAGACGGAAAACTGACATTCTAAACCTCTACAAAGAGCTGTTTCAGTGGCTTTGTAGCGAGCGTAGGACGCTTCGCTTTTATTGTGCCTTTAATTCTGGTCTCATGAAGCAGAGGTGCCTAAGCTCCTAAGTGGCTTAGTTTTTCCTCTGGTTCACATTCCAGCGAGTTCTTAATTGCAATACTTAAAGGCACTGTTTTCCCCCCAGTGCCTTCAAATGTTTGGTTATGGTTTTTCAGATTCAAATGTGGGAACACACTTGGTTGTAATCCAGGAACCGCATTTACCCAGCACACTTTCTGAGAGCACCTGCTCGGTGCAGGTCACTTTGCTGGGCCGAGCCGAGGCGTTCGGGTGGTCATCCGGGTTGTGTTATGGAGAAACTAATGGCCTCTGAGAAAGAGAGAAATAGGGCCATCACTCTTAACAAGGTAGAAGGGGACGGTTCATAGGAAATAACATAGGACATTGACCCCAGCAATATAAGCTAAATCACTCAAACGACCACCCAGTCCATATACAAGCTGTCCTGGGCCTACTATGTGCACAGCAGTGGGCCAGGCCCGGGGGACATGCAGACCAACAGCCCTGCCCTCCAGAAGTGCAGCCTGAGTTTTCCGAAGGGGGCTGACAGTCAAGTGAGGGTCTTGCGGTAGAGGCTCGCCTGGTTTAATGTGTGCGCGGGTGATGCGTTCAGTCCCTCCTGAAGGCATAGACGTGTTTGGCTGAATGAAGAATGAAGGTGTGGAATGCACATTCCTTATCAAAACTCATCCTTTTATAGTAACAGTCATTACTAGTTGTTAGCGTTCCTGCTAGGTACGAGCCCTATTCATGCTGTCCGTCATCATCCTTACGTCCCCCCTGCTGTTATCACTGACGCCCTCTTCTAGCAGTTACACCTTTGCCCAAGGTCACACCAGCAGCCGCTAGTGGATTTGGGAATTAATCCCATTTCTGTGGTGTCTGTATTCTTGCCAGTCAGACTTCATCTGTGCTCCCTCGCTCTCTCTGCAAGTCTTACTTGTTACCTGTGTTCTTCTGGGCATCTTCCGTGTTGATGACTGGAGGTCATCGGTCACCGATTAAGTGCTTTTAGGTCCTCCTGTGCTCCTCCGTGGAACATCACATGTGAGACCTCAGGGGCCCGAGCCTGAGGAATGGTCTTGTTCGTCGGCTGCCAGTGCTCCAGAATGCAGGGGCATCACTTCTCTCACATGTTAAAAGCTAGGAAGTGCTTGTTTATCCAGCAGCTGCTAACCTTGGTTGTAGGCTTACTGAAAAGGTACTCTCAGGAAGGGTTTCCATAAAATCTCGGCTGGCCCTGTGCATTCCTAAGGTAAAGAACATGCGCTTTGTTTGTCCCCGATCTCGTGAAGATAAAGCAGCAAAAGGTGAACAAACCTTCCCTGGATGCCTCCCCTTCTCCGCGCCCCCCTCTCAACTCGGGGCTCTGTGGCCCCAGCCCTCTGACCCAGTCCAGAGGTACTTAGGGTGAGTTGCTTTGGGTTTTTTTGGACATCACCAGCCAAGGTCAGGGAGTGAAGAATACATTTGCCTATAGACGCAGAGAGAGAAGGGACCTTCCTTGGTACACCAGAACTCATGTTCTTCCTAAAACAAGGTGGATACCTGTTGGCCAGGTATTCCAGGCTAATGCTATTGGCCTTTTATCCACCCTGTTTAGGGTTTAAAAAACATTGTCCACAGCTACCATCCAATAACAGCCCTGTCTGATAGCATTCCATCGTTTCCTTACGTGTGCAGAAACCACGGGAGTCGGAGGCCTAAGGACGGGGAGGAAATCAGGCGGGGGTTGCCCGCCGATGCAGATGCCGACTCTCAGCCCTCTGCACTGTACCCTCCAGAGTTTTCCCGCTGCACGGGCGAGTGGCGACTCCTCTTGCTGCTCCCTAGAACCTGCTTCCAGGTAGGATGGGTGGAGCGTGAACTTGAATTGAGGAACCTAACCTTGCTCGCCAGCCCACTCTCCCACCAGGCGTTCTGTGACCTGTGCGAGGCTGCAGCAGAGCGCACAGGACTCCCCGGCGTTGGGCCCACGGGCTGTCATTGGAAGCACCGGCGTGCTGTTGGACGTTCAGATGCCACCCAGGTCTCTGCCTTCGTGTGTGTGAGTCAGGGGAGCCTCGGAGAGGTGGTTTCCATTTCGGTAACCTAGTCATTTGGGGACTAGAGCCAGACCTTGGCCTCAGCCAGTCCCACATGTATTATTTAAACATGAGTCAAGTGATGGGCTAGAGATCACTTTGCAGCTAAGCCTCAGTTTCCTCATTTGATGAGTGGAGTTGTGTTGAGGCTTAAGGGAGATAATGCGTGTGAGGCACTCAAGTGACTGCCTTCTGGTGAAATGCGGCCCTGTGACGGGCAGGGTTGACCGGTCTCATTAGTCAGCCCTCCCGCCGTGGGGCAGGGGAGGGAGGAGTGAGAGGCATTCCCCGGTGGGGAGATGGCAGAGTTCTCTCCACTCTGGACCCGTGGTGACCTTTGGGTGGATGAGGAGGATGTTTCCTTGCTGAGGTCCATTGCAGCCCTGGCATCTCCTCGTGTGTGTCAGGGAGGGCGTCAGGCGGGTCACCGGTCCTCCCTGTGCCTCCCCGTTCCTCGCGGGGACTGGACCCACCTCTTAGTGAGTCGGTGTCTGGGAAGCGCTAAGGACAGTGCCTCGCATGGTGAGTGCTCCATAAATCATTATTGTCATCATGCTCATTGCTCTGGGTGTTCGTTGTTACCGGACTAGAGCCTTGACTGTGCAACTGTGAGGAGACTCGGTGGGTTCGTTTTGGGGCGTGGTGAGGTCAGGTGTGTGCCTTCAAGGACCTGATATCGGAGGTGCAGACGGGACCAGAGGCATTGCTAAACACTTTGACCACTGGGTCATGGTCAAAGCCAATTTGATCTGAAACAGATTGCCAGCTCACTTTTTACTATTATTCGCTTAGTCCTTGGTGGGTGCTAAGGGAACCTTGACTGAGGTCAGGGAACCAGTGGGCCGTGCTGCCCCCTGACCCAGGCCAGCCCCGTGTGCTCTACCCGTGCGGTCTCACTGGCCCTGCTGCCTCATGTCACTGCTGATTCTTTCTGTCTCATGCCCCCCATCCCCACCCCTCCGCCACGTTCCCTCCACTGGTGCATCCAAGCAAGCCAGGACAGGATGGCGCTGGCCCTTTGGATTTCTGCTGGGGCTTCTGGGGAAGGGGCCACTCTCTCTGTTTCACAGTGAATGCAGGTGTTTGTGGTTATCTGGGGAGAGGCGCGGGGGAAGCATT
This sequence comes from Phyllostomus hastatus, assembly GCF_019186645.2. Lineage (NCBI taxonomy): Eukaryota > Metazoa > Chordata > Mammalia > Chiroptera > Phyllostomidae > Phyllostomus > Phyllostomus hastatus. The sequence goes on along the minus strand of NW_025334017.1, from coordinate 43,120,973 downwards.
TGTGCCCTGTCCCCGGCTGGGACGAAGCACAGCGGCCGGGCTCTGTGCGTTCCTGATGATGGCTTGAAGCACCGGTGCCCCCAGGGAAAAACAAAGAGAAAAAGAGAAAAAGAGCTACTTGAACTTGTGTCTCTGTGTGCCTTGGGACCCTTTTCAGTGTCATTGCAGCGAAATGAGTTTTAATTATCTGTGGGGCCGGCGGGTCACCGGTCAGGCCTGCAGGCACTGGGTTCCGTTTGGTCTTTGCAGAGTCGGGAACCCGCAGCAGGCCCTTCCTGCCTGGAGCATGTCCCGAGCAGCCGTGGGTCATGGTGCCACTTGTGGCCACTTATGTAAGAACTGAATTTTAATGCGGAGGCTATGGTATAATTTTCTCAAAAGAACTGGAACATAGTCCCTTTGAGAAGACAGCACCCAATTTAGCCACCCAGGAGCCAGGAAAACAAAAGCAGAGCCTCCTGCGCCGGGGAGGGAAAGCCCCCGGAACGGGTGCGTTTTTGGTGCCAGCCATGACAGAAAGCAGAGTTGGCTGTGCTGTGCTGTGCTAGGCCCGCTTTGTCCCTGCCAGGTGCTTCGGATGCAGGAAAATAAAAGCTCTTCCAGGCCCTTCCTGTTACAAGTACAGCCTAGATAGCTTGTATTTCTGCTGCATGGTGCTCAGTGGCCAGGGCAAGGATGGCCATGTCCCCAGTACACAGCCTAGCACCTGGCCCAATGACTGTATCATTATGAAATACACGCCACAGAGCTGGCAGGGGCCTCCCACACCATCTAGTCCAGCCCCTCCTTTCTATGGATGAGGAAGCTGAGGCCCAGAGCACCCAAGGGTGTTAGGCTTCTTTGTTGTAAGCAACAGGCTCCGCCTCACCCCAAGAAAACAAAATACAGCTCATTCACGCAAAGGGAGGGCTTATTGGAAGGACTCATGGGAGTGGCAAGAATAGTAGGAAAGGAGGATGTTCTGTTTGGGAGAAACGCCAAGGATGGCAGCCCCAGCCCTGCATTCCCCCAGCTCCAGTGCGCCACACCAGCTGAATCTCCAGGGAGGATGGGATGGGCCAGGCTGGTGGGGGTTCCCTCGTGGGCGGGGCTAAGCCCTACACTTCAGCAGGGACTGGGCAGGGTGGGAGGTGAGAGTGGGGGCTGGGTGGTGGACTTGGGCGGGGGGAGCACTCTTTCTGTTTGCCCAGATCACACCAGGAAGCTGGCACTAGGACCTGGGTCTCCGGTGCCATCATCTGCATCCTTCTTTGGAGTGAGGACTCAGTGGACAGGCCAGTGACTCCCAGGGAGGACCAGTGGGGCCCGCAGGGTGGCTGCGGTCCTGGCACCCAGCGGCACTGGGAGCACATTAGTTTCTCTGCTCTTCTCTCTGCAAGGTTTTCCTCCCCCTGACCTCTCTGCTGGGTACTCATTTGGGACACTTGAAAGGGCTGTGGTCAGAGCACTGTGCTGCCTAGTTGTAGCTTTCCTGATGTGGTCAAGAAACACCAACATTCCACACGGGGTGTGGGCAGAGAAGAAACCCCCCGTTGCCGTTTCAATCCACAGTGATCACGTGGTTCTCAGAAATAACCTTCCGTAGATCCCGAGGATGAGCGGAAGGCTGTGCCGGGGAGCTGGGCGGTGCTGGGGACTTTTTCTGGTTTGGTGGCCTCCTCTCAGTGTTGAGTAACAGATGCTGCTCAGAGGTCGGACGAGGGTGAACAGCTTCACGTCCACCAAGTGGCTTCTTCGCTGACCGGCGACACCCAAAATAAAATGTGAGCATCTTCCTTTTCTTGAGATATGGGGAGTCTTCCTTTGTGTTTCATTAATCATTTTTTTTAATGAAGCCCATTTCCTTTTCCTTGTAATGTTTATTCACACGAATAGCACTTACATAAAATTAGATACTCCCTGTTTCTACAAAGTGCACATCAAAATAAGCGTTCATGGCTGGCCAGCAGCTGCTGCTGCTTTAATGGGAGTGAGAGCTTTCATAGCAGTACAAGTAACGGCACGGCTCCCTGTGAGTACAGCGGTGCCAAAGCAGATCACGCCGTCACCATCCCAGGGCAGCTGCACTTGTGACGGGAGTTTGGACAAATTCAGGACGTGTGAGCACTGCCACTAAGCTCCTACTGTGTGCTGGTTGCTGTGCTGGATGCCCTACTTCCAGCATCTCCTTTAATTTAATCCTTCCAACAGCCCGGCGGGATGGGTGCTTTTTCCCTGTTTCACAACAGACGAGCCAAGCCGAGAAAGGGTTTGGCCCGATCCATGCTGCGCCTGCCTCCAACTCGTTCTCAAGAAAACATGCTTTATGTTGGGAGTAGAAGGTTAATGAAACAGCAGCATCAGGAAATACTCTTTGGCTGACGCCAGAGATATTTAGGTTAGGGTTGAATAAGAACATCCTGGCAGGGTATTAAAATACCAGTCAGATGGCCACGGAAGTAGCATTTCTTCCTGTGATTTTAGGGTAATTGTCATCGACTGGCTAGTGAACTAAATTGTGTGCTTATTCATGTCCATACGTGTCTTCTTCACTTGAGTAGAGTTAGATTAAAAGTACTGCAGAGCCATGGAAAACCCCCCCACCTTTTCTCTTACCTGTTGGCACTCATAAACTTGACAAAAATAACGAAGATTGTGGTGAAACTGCATTTGATTTATAATTGTTGAGGGCAGAGCCGGTGAAGGTTTTCCAGATTCTGCTATCTACCTCTTGGGACCTGAGTTACACGCCTACCGACTGCACAGGACGGTCGGAAAAGCCCTCAGTTCTTCAGTTTGCCGAGATGTCGTTTGACAGATTCATGGCAGACCTGGGTGCCCGGCCAGATTCTTGGCCTGCCCTTCTGGTGTCTGCATCCTGCTGTCTGCCACTGGCTTAGCCATGTCTGGAATGGTGGTAGCTCCCCCTCTTTGGAGTTCCGACCCTGGGCCAAGTACTTAGGTTCTTCCTAACCCACACGCCACCCAGCGCACACGGGTTGGAGCCCAGCATCAAACCTGGGTCTGTGGGGCTCCCCGGCTCCCACCCCCCCTCCACTGCTCCACCCGCTGGAATCTGAGAGTCACCACAGCGCTCACTCAGTGGGAACACACACACACACACACACACACACACACGACTCTTCTCCCGGTGGGAAAGGAAAACATTTTTCCTTCCCGATTTGTTTCCTTTACGATGAGTGGGAGGTGTTTAAATTTAGGTAATTTCTATCTGTTGTCCGGGGCAGCCAGTTCATGATGCGGTGTTGGAGGGATTCCTGAGAGATGTGGTATTTCAGAAAGAGTTGACTTCTCTGATTTTCCCTCATAAATGGTAAGTAGTGAATCATACGATTTTATGAGCAGCGGCGCCCTGGGTTTACTCTCCAACATTTCTCTATTGTAACAACTGACAAAGCCTTTCCTGCGTATTGACTCATTTTATCCACACAACACTTTCTAAGGCAGCAAAGCCACCGCTTCCTCCTTTGACAGATGGGAAAACTGAGGCTCAGAAAGTTGCAGTGACTTGTCAAAGGTCACGGGACTGACAAAGGAGCATGCTGACGCTTGAGGTCAGGTCTGCCTTCTGGGGTTGAGTGTCCTACCCGCTCCCCACCCTGCAGTAATGTGCCATCTGCAAGAGATGGACCTGTGAGATGTTTCATCAAGTAATTTTCAACTTATAGCATGCCTTTCCAATTAAAAAGTGGTTTTTTTTTATCATGGGGTAGTTTTATACTACTTTGTATTATTCGAGTCTCCCCTACACACACATGGACCTTTATAGCCCTTTTTTCCCCGTAGCTCAGACCTTCAAGTGGTTTTTTTACTTTAGGTGTGTTTCTGTTTTAGTTGGTTGGTTTGTTTTTAGCTTTCACACGTTTACGAAAGTAGAGCGATCAGTACGAATCTTGGCATGTGTCGCCCAGCTCCCACACGGATCTGCTTTGGCCAGGCCTGTGTTCACCTCTCCCCGCTCCGTGGATTTTAAACAGCAATCCCAGATATTGTTTCACTTCATCCATAACTATTTTAGGATGTATGTTGAAAAGATAAGGACTTGAAAAACAACTACTGAATCACAATACCAACTGATCACATAAAAAAAAATGGAACATTTACTCAGTATCATTAGTCAACGTTCAGATTCCCCCGGTTGTCTTTTTTTAGATGATTTGTTCAAATCAGGATCCACGTGAGATCGATATGTTGAAATGGACTGACATATATTTAAAATTTCTGTAATCTAGGGGTGCCCCTCCCCCCTTCTTTATGCTTGTAATTTGTTGAATGAATGGGTCTGTTTGTCCTGTAGAGCTTCCCATAGTCTGGATAGAGTTGATTGTATCTTTCTGGTGTCACTTAGCATGTGCTACAATCTTTTTTTAACATACCTTTCTTCCTAATAATTTTTTCATTTTGAAAAATAAAAGGAATGCATATCCTTTGTTTAAAAAAAGAAGCCCTAAGAAAAGTATGAAAAAAGAAAACTCAGAAGTCATCGACCAGCTAGCTCACCACTACTGCCACCTCAGGTATTTCTTCCAGATGTACCTGTGCCCTGTTTGTTTTTGTTCAGCACATCGTGAGCCTTTTCCCACATTGTCAAAGAGATCTCCCGTGCAGTTTTATAAGGCACGCCATTGTGTTAATGGTCCTTCCCTCCTTCCCTTCTGTTGTCCCCAGTTGAGGAACGGGGGGCTCAGCCGCTGCTCCCAGGGAAGACCGTGTTGAAAAGAGAACAGTGACCATTCGCATACATCTGTTATTAGCTGCACCAGTGTGGATAGGTTCCCAGGAGTGGAATTGTCGGGCCAAAGCCAGGGGTATTCACAAATCTCTGAGACAGTTGTTATACTGCCAGATTCCCCCAGAAAGGTGGTCTGAGCTAGGTGACACACCCCCAGCCCTGGCCAGCCTGTGGGAGGGGTTTTTGTACACAGACACAGCTTGCAGTGAGGTCCTGACTTAGAGGCGCAGGTTGGCTTTCAGGTATGTCGCCCTCCCTTACGTGCAGGTGATATGCAAGTTACCATCATGAGTAGCAAGGGGGAAAAGGGGTGAGCGTGGGTGTTTGCAAACTGCTTAGCACGGTGGAGCGCTGAGAGCCCGTGTCAGCTCGGTGTCATGGGGAAGTGGGCAGCTCGCCTCTGTCAGCCTGCCAGCCTCTTGGTGGTGACTTCTCACTTCCTGAGTTGAGGAAGAAAGAAACAGCATTTACTAAGAACGGGGTATGTGTAGAAATCCAGACGTGGGATCCAGGGGGCTCCCAGCCAGGGCATCACCTGGCCTCAGGTAGCCCCTCTGCTTTCTCTTTGCTTCCTGGACACCTTTATGTTCCCCTCTCCGTCCCACCGTGGTTGTCCTGGCTTACGGCCTTTATCTTCCTTACCAGAGTCCGTTTCAGCTGTCTCTCCTGGAAGAAACTTGCACTGACGATTCGCTTAAAGGTATTAGTGCCTAGTGAGGTGTCACCGCCCTCACCTCTCCCAGAGCTGTATGCACTTCTAACGGCGTGACGCCCCGGCCCCACAGAACCGTGGGCCTTCGGGCCTTGTGGGGAGGCCGCCGTCGTCGGTGTGGAGCACGCGGGTTCCCTCGCCTTACGGTGCAGCTGGCCGTGTCCCCGCAGCGCGGCCCAGCGAACCCTTAGAAACGGTGCCAGGTTAGAGACGCCGCCTAATTTAATCTTTGCATCAGCCTCAGGAGGTGGTTTCTCCGGTCCCGGCGTTGCAGGCTGTGGAAACAGAGACTCGGCGAGCTGCCAGGCTCTCGACATACATTTCATCGTTCAGCGCTCGCAACAGATCAGTGACGCAACACCGAATTTTCGGATGAGGAGCCCGAGGCTTGGCGGTGGGCCGTGTGGCTGGCTGCGGTCATACTGCTGAAGGGGAAAAAACCAAGGTCTGGGCTGGGATCTGTCTGTCTTCCAGGTGTCCAGGTCTCGGCTCAGTTTGCAGGTCTTACCCAAGGTCCCCACCCCTGCTGCTGGGTCGAGCCCGCCTACTCAGGGCGCTCGATGCTGTGAGCACTTCACCCAGACCGACTCTGACAAGCATGAGTAATGGACAGGAGCTTGACATTGTGACTCTGGAGTCACACACCCCTTTGGGGGAGCAGGGTGGCCTGCCTGGTGCCCTGCGCCTCATCGGGCATGCTGTGGGCGGTGGGTGTCCTTGACTCGGAAGCTGTTGGTTGAGACTGTAGTGTCATGTTCACTTCCTCTGGAATGCGTCGTATCACTTGACTTAGTGACTTAGATGTGGTCTGTCAGCACCCCCCAATCATGTGGCATTACTAAATCATGCTGAATTCTGGTTTTAAAAAAAAAAACTCACTCCGTAACACCCCCTCCCAATAAAAACAAACCCAGGCTTTTGCTATGAAGCCTTCTGGAAATGTTTCAGCATTCAGCACCATGCTGGAACTGTCTTAAGAAGCATTCAGGAGCCATTATACTATTGTAATAGTCACAATTTGTTCAGCTTCTCCGTGGAGCGTAGTGCCATATCACGTTCTTGACGCATTTCTGATCCCTAAGACAGCTCTGAGGGAGTTTCCCCACTTTATCGAGAGCAAATAGATGCTCAGAGCAGATCAATGAACACTCAGCTTGTACAGCTGGGGTTCAGTAGAGCTAAGCTTCCAGCCGGATCTGTGTGGCTCCCAGGAGCCACACCAGTGCCTTAGCTGTCACAGCCAGCTCAGAAGCAGACGTGGAATGAGAATTCACATGTTTAAATGCATACTTTTTAAACCCGCAGTTTAAATAGGGATGTACACTTTAGGCACCGAGTGCAAAAGTACGAATACCACAAATGTTATTCACCAGAGACTCAATTTCCGAGCGTTCTCCTTCCCTAGAAACGTTACAGAGTGGGGAGGGAGAGGGGTTTGCGCCACACCCAGCGTAAATTGTTGCCCAGGATGAGTTAATTGGTGTTTATTTCTGCAACAGCGGTGGTTGCTTCCTGAGGGCCTAACCTTGCTTGGCTCTCTTGTGGCATAAATTGCTATGTTAGTGCGTGTCCTCGCTCTCGGAGAAGACCCAGTGGCGTTTCATTCCCCGGGCAGTTCCCCTTTGCCCGGGAGCCACCCATGCTTCCTCATGACTGTGCAACGCTTGGGAGACAGGGAGTTGTCTGGGGTCCCTGCCTTCTCCAACCAGCTCAGCCTTTTCTCCTTGAAGAACCTGCCGCGTTGAGATGTGGGTGGACATCTCCCACCCACTGTTCCTGTTGGAGGACAGGACGTCTTTTGTTTGTTCATCTCCAGAAGAAGGAACCACGTTTGAGTAAATAAACCAACACACGTGCGAGAACGCGCACACAGGCGCGGTGGGTGGGGGTCTTGGAGGATTTCGGCAGAGGTGAACCGTGGAAGAACCGAGAATATGGCGAGCCTGGGAGAAGTGGTGTCCGTGGGACTGACCAGGACGGGGGCGGGGAGGGGTTTCAGGACGTGGAGGAGTGCAAGGGAAATAATATGAACTCGATGTTCGAGAGCCAGAAGGAGCCTTAGAGGTCGCGGAGGTCAAACACCCCGCTTCCGGATCTCTGAGATTTCTCATCAGCCTGCGTTTGCAGCCACTGCCCAGTTAGAGCCCAGAACCAGACAGAGCTCCTTAAATGATGGTTTCACTGACACAAACGTTTGTGGATCATCACCTTGTGTTTTATGTGTTAAGTAACTAATTCTGTGTTTGAGCCCGAGATCAGTTTGTCGGGATGGAAAAACAGCTTGGAAAAAAGTCTAGAAATTAGTGAAAAAGAACAGTGCCTATCGGTGGGAGAGAACGGCCACGTGCTGACCCTTGTGACAGCCGCGGTCACCACCCTGCTCCTTCCTCTTCCTCACTTCCCGTTCTGGGCCGTTTCCCTGGTGGCCCCCTGGCTCCATTCAAGATGAGTTGTCCATTTGCTGACTCTTAAAACTTGTTCTTTGCAAAGACCTCAACTTTCTTTCTGCATTCCTTCCACAGCACATAACAGCTGAAAAGGTTCCGGCATATTATGTATGTCAGCACCCTACAGTTCACAAAGAATTATCTTCCTCTGTGAGGTATTGATGAACCACCGATAGCGCAGAGAAGGCAGCTTCCCTAAAACCTTGCAGAGGATGGGGGCTGGTTCAGTGTTGGTCCCTGGTGACAGGAATTCAAGCCCCCGTGGCTTTTTCCATGACAGAGACGTGTGTGTGTGTGTGTGTGTGTGTGTGTGTGTGTGTGTGCGTGTGTATAGATACAGATATATTTATATATATTTTAAAGTCTCCTTGATGAAGCGTCTCTCTCTCTGTGTTTATTAAGCTTACCTAGAATCCCTTGAACTTGAGGATTCATTTCCCACCTCTCCTCGGGCACTCCCTGATTCCTGCAATGCCAAGGTCAGGGAATAGGTGCCCCTTGGTCCTGGGGTGTTTCTGTTCTCTGCCCCCACCCTGTGAGTTTGTGAGGCCAGCAGCCCCCGTTGTGGGGCGGGCACTCCGGAGAAAGAGCCCAGCGGCAGCTGTCCGGGGTTGGGGGTGGGGGCTGCCGAGGGGGTCTGCGATCTGTTGGAGGCGCTGCTAGCTGGCCAGAGCGGCGGCAGGACAGCAGCGCTGGTGGCACAGGGAAGGGGGGATTGTGCTCCATGTACAGCTGAGGAATCCCAGGCCCAGTGATGTCATGCAGTCAGAAGGCGACAGAACCGGGGCCACTGCTACTGAGCATGCGTGTCTTCCACCACACCACACCGCACCACACCGCATGCTTTTAATAGCAGAACAGAAAAATTCTCACAGCTCTGCGTGGCCAGCTAGAGTCATTGGAGAGAGATATCACAGAGGTTTGCTGGGTGGCCGTGGGCACCGAAGCTATTCAAGAATAGTCGGGGTGATGTCCTTGGAGGAGTGTCGCTCCCTGTTCACCTGACACATCTGTCGCTGGCTCCTCGTTGTCGAACACTTCCTGCGCACATGGTTCTCTGAGCAGCTGAGAGTCACCGAGTGCTTGCTGTGCGTCAGATGCCATTCTCAGTTAGCTGCATCCGCTCACTTAAACCTCGAGGGAGGTGCTGTTCAGTGCCGGCCACTGCCGGTTACTGGCCGGGCTATTTGGGGCAAGTCAATGAACGTCTCTGTGCCTCCGGTGCCCGCTCCCAGCCTCACCTGGAAGCATGTGCTTCCTTCTCAGCTGTAGTGTTGATACTGTCCGTGTGCACAGGGCGGCCGTGAGGGTGAAGTGAAGCACCCCCAGGGCCTCAGGGTGCGGTCTGGGGCCAGCCACGGCAGCCCACGCAGCCCGCTGCTCCATCTGTGCCGTGGGTGTAACACGTATTGAAAGGGTCGTTGTGAGAGACCAGCTATGAGGCACCTTGCGCTGTGCATCGGTGCATGCATACGTGGTGGCTGCCGACTCTTCCTGTCTCCGTGGGGCATGGGTTCTCACCCTTCTGTGTGCAGGCCACAGGGCCGAGGGGCCTTGTTGGCAAGGCTGGCCACCAGCCACTCTGCTCAGACTTCGAAGGGAGGATGATTTGATGAAGAGAGATGTCAGGTTGGGGTGGAGGAGAGGTCAAAGATACCGTAAAACCAAAGGAAGTACAAGGAAGCAGGTGGAACAGAAGTCCTCTGAGGAGCTGTGGACAGGCCGGGCCAGGCTGTAGTTCTTCACACCCATGGGATGGGAGGAAACCACCCACTATCACCTCCATCCACACCCCGCCTTTATTTCCTGATAGGGTTATATTTCTGTCTTAGTTCGTGCTGCTAAAACATCCATAGGCACGGTGGCTTGTAAACCGTGGAGATTTGTTTCTCACAGTTCTGTAGGCTGGAAGTCCAAGGTCAGTGGCAGCATGGTCAGCCAGGCTCTGGGGAGAGCCCTCTTCTGGGGTGTGAGCTGCCAGCTGCTTGTGTCTCCGCACGGTGGAAGGGGCCAGGGAGTTCCCTGAGACCCCTTTTGTAAGGGCACTCATCCCTTTCTCGAGGACCCCCGCACCCATGACATAACCGCCTCCCTCAGGCCCCCCCTCCTGCCACCACCAAGGTGGGAGGCCGGGATTTCAACGTACGAATGTGGGGGAATGCAGACGTTCAGTCCAGTGACTTTTTTTTTTCTGTTCATTATCATAGACATGTTGGGGTTTCATATTGGGGGAGCACTGGCATGCTTAATGAGCATTCAGAATTTCTAGTTTATAACAGAGGCTGTGATACACTGTCTTCGGAGTGTGTTCCTTTTCGTCACACTGTGGAGACCTTTCCGAGAAGGCGGCACGTCGCATGGATTCTCGCGGAGGAATCGGACGAGCGGTTGGTGGAGCGGCAGGAAGCGCACCCAGCTGTCACTTCATATAGGAGTTACACCGGCTGATATTTCTGTAATCTGAAGCGTGCGCCGCACACTTGGAGTTGAGATGATAGATGTATTAAGTAGATGCCCAATCAAGCTTTAAAAATGGTTTCGCTTGGAAAACACATTGACATCTTGGAAAATATTTGGGGCTCCCTCCCACCCTCTCACCAGCCCGTGCCTTTGTGTCCTCGCTGCCGACCAGCCGAGCCTTTTCTTACTGGCTGCTGCCAGCTCCGGGATGAGCTCGTCTGAAGCTTAGCTGCTTGCCATCGCCCCTGTCACAGTGGTTCTCCAAGCGTGGTCTCTGGGGCCTGGGGGGTCCTGAGACCCTCGCCGGGGTTCCGTGAGGTGCAGCTTACTTTCAGAACCACGCCGAGGCCGTGTCTGTCCCGTTCGCTCTTCCTCGCTCAGAACCGCGTGGTGGGGTTGGTGGCGTTTTCCTGAGGCCACGCGCCGGGGCTGGTGTCATCATCCTCTGACTGGCAGCTCGTTACATGTGCGTTCTTGACTTTGGGAACGTTTCTCCACTTTAGTTTCTCTTGTAGCCAATGTCAGTGGGTGCAACCCGCTTTCAAACAGTAACAGAGCTCTTTGGGATTCCTCCCACTTTTTGAAGAAAGGGGTCCTGACGCTAAAATGTTTGAGAACTGTTGCTGTGTTGGGCAGGGCCTGCCACAGCGGGCCGCCTCCTGGGCCACCGCCAGCCAGGGGGAGAGCCTCCCAGGAGTCAGGCGCCCGCCCCGGGCCGAGGGCACTGGGGCTGTTTGTCCCAGTGGGGGCGTCCTGGCCGGCGGTCACCCCGACCTCCAGGTCCGGCACTGGGCTGCCACGCCTGTGTCCTCGCCTTGGCCCCAGGGGACCTTTTCTTCCTGTAGATGCGGCGGCGGTTTCGGCTCGTCTTCCTTGAGGCATGGCATATTTTTGTGAAATACCTAATTTCGGTTGACATGCGAAGAATTTGAAAACAAAAGGACTGGGGTGTCGTGGAGCTAGATTCCTTCTGGCAGCTGTTTTGCAAGAGTTGTTTTCAGAAGGAAAATGAACTAGGAGTTGAGGCGGTAGTGATTTTCTTCAGGAATTCGGCGCTCCATGTTGGACGTTGCAGTTTGTCTGGTGAGTTTTAGTGCAGAGCTTCAGAATTCTCCCAGTGTGCAACCCTGGCCTGCACGGCCGAGTTTGAACGGCACTGACTGCCCACCAGACCCTCTCCGCCTTCCCCTCCTTCCTCTCCGTGGTTTGCCAGGAGGCCAGCCCTTTGCACGCCCCCTGCCTTTTCCTGCTCTGAAATTCTCCCTTCCTCCGGCAGATACAGTAGAGGGGTGGAGCACAGAGGGGCAGGGTTAAGTGTCAGCTTCCACCTGATGAGAAGGAGGGACGCCTTCCCCTAAAGGTGAGGGACTGAGAATTACGAGCTGGTAATTCCAAATCAGTCACAGGGATGGAAGGTGCAGCGTAGGGGGCATAGTCAGCAATACTGGAATGACTGTGTAGTCCCAGGTGGGCACTTGAAGTATCAGGGGCAACACTTTGTAGTCGGTGAGTGTCTAGCCACTCTGTTGTACACCTGAAACTAATATAAAATAATCCTGAATTTTGGAGAAAAAGAGGCAGAAAATACGCACGTGTGATAGAGGGAGGAAGAAAGAAAGAAAAAGGGGTGGTTCAGGATCTCCATAAAGCCCCTTCTTTCTCCGGCAGCTCGTTATCCTTCCTGGGGCAACCTTCTTGGATCCTCGGGCCTGTGCCCTTGGCAACACCAGGGCGCCCAGCACCCTCCACCGTCGTTGCTGGTTTACAGGACTGTCCTCGTCCAGACTAAAATCCACAGAATGACTACATCTTGCTGCGTCTGTGTTAATAGGGCGTCCCTATTTAGAGAGCAGATGTTGCTCATTAGGTATTTATTGCATGAGTGCATTAACCAGTGACCTCTCTCTCCATGGGGGAGTCAGCCTGAGACAAGGGAGCCCTCTCTGCAGCTGGGGCCTCAGAGAGAGACTGCTGGTGCCAGAACTCTCCCTGCCCTTCTCTTGTCCCAAGCAATTCTGCTCTGGCCCCGAACTTGCATACCTCCCTCTGCCAAACGTGTTCCCATGGCGCGCTCATCATCCTGGACTGCGAACCTACCACTCTCACCTTTTCAGCCGCACTTAAGAACCCCTCTCAGGGGGAAGGAACAGGATATGTATTTTTCCACCTAGCTACTTGACAAGTACATTTCAGTGCTCCGTTTCCATCCGTGCCCCGAGGACTGGTCTGGCTGGCGTACCCTTGCGTGGGGTCAGTCCCCAGCAGTCACAGCAGGGTGTCCGTCCGTAGACACTGGCTTCATTTCTGTTTCCCTGATTTCCTCCCTGCAGGTACCCCCAGGGTGTCTGCTCCCAGCCTAGCACCCCTCGTATGAACAGTAGGATCACAGCCCAGATCTAGAACAAGCAAACGTGCATGCATATTGCTTGAGAGCATTGGACCGCATCCAGGCTTTTCTCATTAGCACCTCCGTGCAGGAAGTTGATCTGATTAGCTGTGTGGCACCCTGGGGAGACCTTGACCTTGAAAAGAAGAGCAAGGACATAAGGAGGAGGTCTTATTTCTGGATGCTTAGAGTAGGGAGGGAGCAGGTCCTAGGGCCTCTGCCACGAGGGGCTTCGGCCTTGGTATCTTGAAGGGGGAGAAGGATATTTCTGTATTTCTGTAGTTCTTTCCCATTTCTGGGGGGTGGGTTGGGGTCTCTCTCTCCTCCCCCCATCCTCTTCCTCCCTCTCTATCCCCTTCCTCCCCTTTTCTCTATCTTTTCTTCTGCTCTTGAGGGTTAGGTTGGAGACTGTCTGCTTTTCTCTCCCCCTCTCTCTCCCCCTCTCTGTCCCTCTCACCCCTCCCTCTACCCCTCCTCCCCCTGTCCTCCCCTCTCTCCCCCTCTCCCCTCCCCTTTTATTTCTCTTTTCTTTCCATTCTGGTGGCCGTGTGTGTGGTTGCCATTGTTAACTGATGAGTAAGTTCTAGGAACTGCCAGAGTGGAGGAGCTTTGAGTGACTGACAGCTGGAACGTAGATTCTCCTCTCTTGACCCCCAGCCTAGCCTAGCACCCCTTGGTTCTCTTCCCAGCAGCCTGGGACCGCATTGGGAGGGAGAGCATTGGGAGGGAGAGCAACGGGAGGGAGAGCGGGCTGCCCTGGTGCCCCTCCCCAGTGCGGAGTGACTATTGGGGGGTGGGGGAGGGGCCCTGACCCCTGAATCATTTCCCTGCAGCTGGCCTTCGGAGTTAAGTTTGCTGCCATGCATTTAGTTGTCAGTGGCTTCTATGTGAGCTGCTTCGCCAGAGAAATATAACTGTTTGTTTTGAAGAACCAATATTTGACATTAGAAACATTGTGAATTTTTCTCTTCCGGACATTGATAAACAGACAGGCTGTGCATTTTGGATTTGCATTGGCTGTTAAGGAAAATACCATCTTTAATAAGATTTTTCAAGCTCCCCACAGGGCATTTTTCAAAGCCCCTTCAAGTAAGAAGGAAGCTCCCTATCGTAGTGTAGGTATTGCATTATTAATCCCGGCTGAGTGCCGTTTAATTATTGATGTTCTGTCGAAGGCTGGTTTGGCCCGCAGAAGGAAGCAGCTTGGCGGGGAGGAGGCCCGTGGGTCCCGCCGCCGGGTCAGCACCGCCCGTGCTGTCCCCTGCCTGCTCAGTGCCCTTGGCCGAGGCAGCTCAGTGGGTGCTGTTTTCTTATGGTGAGACGTGAGGGGATTTTTGCTTCTGACTGGAAGGAAGTGCTCAGTAAAGACACAGTTCCTCTCTCGTGTTCTCTGGCCGTTCCGTCGGTGTTTTAACATCGTTCCACGTCTCGTGTCTGGTCTGGGCGCAGAGTAAAATCCCCCATTCTGCTTTCCTAGAATCTGTTCCTGAGGATGCAGGTAGCTGTCTCGGGGGCAGGGGGCTGGTTTCGTAACCGAGGTGGAAGTGAGGGCCGTCAGCCAAGTGCTGTGCTTCCCTGGACGTGCCCGCCTCTCCCAGCCCCTGAGCTGGCAGGATTTCTGGCTCCTGCTGGCGCCACGTGATCGGTGCTGACACCAGCCCTGCTGCCTCACTCCCTTCCTCACTCACTGTGGTTTTCCTTAGATGCCGAGTCCTTTAGTTTGTTGCTTTGTCCTTAAGTAGCTTGCTTTGGCTGGGTTTCGTAGAGCCAGGCCAGTGTTGCTCAAACTACACTGTGCACACACGTGGCCTGGGGGGTTTGATAAAGTGCCGGTTCCGACTTAGCAGGTTTGGGGTAGGCCCAGTAATCCGCATTTCTCACCAGCTCTCAAGTGATGCCCCTGCTGCTGGGGGACGAGCAGGAAGGAGAACGGTGGAGCTACAGCCTCGCCCACGTGCGCACACAGGTGCACACACACCTTTGTTTAACTTCTCCGCCCTCCCTGCTGCTGTGACTTTAAGGGCGTGGTAAGAATCATTGCCTTGGGTTCATTGGTCGTCCTTTCAGCAAACATTTGTGTCGGGTCCACAGAGGGTGTGGCCTGACTGTTTACAGAGGGCAGTTTCCGCGGCTTCCTTCTGTGGTGTTTTAATCCCAGGGCTCCGGCTCTGGTGGACGGTGATCGGAATTGACCACTGCAGGCCGCTCGCCCCTCCTCGACCCTGGGCCTCCATGCCCCATGTGTCACTTGGAAGTCTCCTTTCCCGGTAATCGTACTTCATAGTCATTAAAGTGCCTGGCGTCCACACGTTTTTTTAACATCCTGGAAACTTACTGCAAGTCCCTGGACTGACTGAGGAGTAACAGTGTCCACAACGGTTTTATCAGCAGCCTCTTGCCCAGGCTCGTGCTTGCAGAGGAGCTACCTACCCCTGAGGCGCCGGCAGGGCTTTCTCATGAGCTGCGTTTCCCAGCTGACCCCCACTCTCTGCTGCTGTCTGGCCAGGGAGCCCCAGGAGTCCCCCGTGGGGCAGGGTGGGGAACGGGCCCGGAACCTGTCCCAGCTCCCTCCCACGTGGGAGGTGGTATGCGCTCAAGCACTGTGGACTTCTGGCTGTGGGTGGCGGCCTTCCCGTGTGCCAGCATCCGTGGGGAGGGCGAGTCCCGTCACTCCCGTTGCCAGTTCTGAGCACGACAAGTAAGCGTGACCCCGGTTTGGGTCTGATGGACCGGGGTTTGGATTGCGGCTGCGTTGCTGACTGTCAGTTTACTGCACCTCCGTGTGCCTCATTTCTCTGTGTGTGTGTGTGTGTGTGTGTGTGTGTGTGTGTTTGCACGCTTTGGCGTCTCCATCTGTAAAATCGGGCTCCTACGCTGACCTTAGTGAAGGAGAGTGAGGCTGGAATGAATCGGTCTACTTAAAAGCCTGCTGGAGGGTCTGCTGTGTGGCAGGCGTGCCGTTCGTGGTCGTTCCGGTGGTGATGCAGGTGACCCGTGTCATCAGACGAAAAGGAGCAGAGCGCAGTCTGAGGTCATAGTTGGAGGAAGGCAGCGCTGAGGGGAGGGCAGGAAGCATGGGCAGGAAGGCGCTTCAGCTCTCTGGACCCCAGTCCACTCCGAAGGGGGGGAGGAGTACATCAGCCATCTCGATGCTTCTCGGGTCCCTGGCAAAGCAGTGTGACCCAAGGGCATTTTGGGGCGGGGATGAGCACTGGGAGGCAGGGAAGGAATGAGGGGAAGTGGAGGGACCTGATATTCCGAGAGGAGGAGCTATGATATGGTGTGTATTTGGGTAGTCTGGAGGGAAGGTTTATTAATGCAGTACTTTGTCAGTGGGATGCTTGTGCCCAATCGTATTGCCGTTTTATATTAGTAAATGGAGAGCTGTTGGCATTTGAGAGAGATGCCCAGTTTTTCCAGAGTCTGAAAAGGGATTTTTGTTGGCGCTGTAGTATAAAAAGTACTCTCTGTGAATACGGGACTGGGCTGCCCAGAGTGTGAAAGGAAGAGGAAATCACTACACACACGAAATGGAACAGATCTTTCATTCATTTTGTGTTCTGCTTCCTCCAGATTGTTAAATAAAAGTTTATTTTTGGTCACACGCTATAGCTAGAAGTCATTTTTGAGCCACCAGAGTAGTGGTGAGGAACTGTGGAATAATAACGAGAGAACTGTCTTTGCTTCGTGGCGTGGAGTTCTGTTTCAGTTTGGTGCCTCGGCCTCTGGTTGACAAGTGAGAGGCAGACCGAACGCATCGTGTCCGAGGTCTGGCGGATCGGGTGGCTCGCGGGCAGAGCACCGGGGAGGCCGAGGTCTGCAGACCTCAGTGGTCGATGAATGAGGACCGGGCCTTGTGATGCCATTTTCTGTTTCTGTTACCCAAGAAGTGGGCCCGGTACACCCGATTCTTGTTACCTGGAAATGAAGGTGTAACCCTTTGTCTGGGGAGCTTTCTGTGGCTTACGGGGTGACGTCCCTTCTCCTTAGCAGCCATACCTACAGACTGCGTTCCTCTGCCTTCCAGTCCCGCTGCCCGAAGGTGCAGAAGCACCTGGAAAGCGTCTTGCTGTTTCCCGTGTCCCTGCCTCCCCCCTTAGCACTGGTCTTCCCAGGCCGAACTCGGGTGCCGCGGCGTGCAGACGCCTTTCCTCGCGCACGCCTGTGGTGCTTTGTAGGACTTGCTCTTGGCTGTGGGTGACTTCTGTCGTCTCGGCTTCTGTGGGGCAGCCCAGCACCATGCTCGTCGCATAACAGGCCCTCCAGAAATGCTGCTGAATGAGTAACCATGTTGAATACTGTGCCAGTTTTGTTTTATCAGTATGCTCAGCGGAAATCTTAATCTTTTGGTATTGTGACCATTGGGTATAACCTTTCTGCCTCCGGATGGGAAATGCCCTGACCTAACTATTTTTTATATTATAAGGGCCGTGTCTGCTTATTGTAGGAATGAAGACGAAACTAAAAATCACCCATAATCCCATCACCTAAAGATGATCATAGTTAACATTTTGCTGTACAAACCTTTGGACACTAATCTTCTCACTAGCCACCTGGTTTGGGTGGGGGCGAGGGCTTGGGAGGCGAGGGGCGGATGGAAACGTGTAGGCTAAAGGAGACGTTTGATTGTAATTTCCACTTGAGGATCGAGAGCCACTTGTGTAAAGCCGAGCATGACGTGGTTGGCCTCCACACAGCACTTGACCGTGGCAGATTGACCTGTGTCGTGCCACGCCCTTTAAGAATGTTGTCATTGCTAGTTTGTTTCTGTAATATGGATACATTTTTCTTTAGACAGTCCATAACTTTATTATTTGCCTTCTTAATAAGCATTCCTCGCTAGCCATCGTACTTTTTTTAGATTTTTATATGAAAATATTTTTTAATAAAAATTATGCCCATCTGCTGTGGGTGCCTTCAGTTTTTGGAGGGACCTGGGCCTGGCGGTGGGCTTGGGCTCCAGGAGGGAGTTCGGTGAAACTCGCCCTCCGACTTGGAAGAGGTGGGGAAGGACGCAGAAAGTCAGTCAGGGTGGGACTGACCAGGGGGCAGGCTTCCCCCCTGCTCTCAGCCATTTAGAAGCCGGGGGTGGGGGGCATGGGGAGAGAGGCCTGGGGAGTTTTCAACAAGAAAAAGAAAAGTTCTTGCATTCTGGAATACCTCCAGAAGCATTGCTGCTGATGTTGAATTCCATTTTGGTTTTGGAATTAACAAGAATTAACTTGGAATTAACTTTTTAAGTGTCGAAGTAAAACTGGTCGTTCTCTGTTATTATTTTTTGACAGTAGACAACAACAGTACCACAAAGGAACTTACAATGACACACTCAGAGAAACTAATGTAAAAGTGGTTACTTAATTTGCAATGGGGTCGCACGTTCAGAAGGTCAGGTGGCATGGGTGGGTTTGTGGGCAGAAGAGGCTCCCTTTCTGAGCAGGGGGTAGGCTTCGATGCCGACTGGTTGTGGGACTCTGTCTTACGTATCACGTGGCTCATCTTCTTCAGCGGGTGCCCAGGGAGGCGAGGTAAGCTGACCACGCCGACTCAGGTGGTGAGGAGTGACCAGCGTTCCTCCGCAGCATCCTAGCGCTGGGTTTGGCAGCGGAGTCATCGCGGCTCAGAGGGAAGGGTCTAAGAGCACATGGCACTGTGGCACCAACTGACCTCACAGGATGTGGTCCCAGTGGCGATAGGGGCCCTTCCTGGCCCTCTCCCCTCAAAATAGCCACAGCCCTCATCTCGCCCTTAAGTCAGATGTCCCTCCCTTCCTCTCTGACCCCGGAACCCACCACACGTATTGTTAGGGTTCGCTGCCACTGGGTGCGCACCGGCCAGGCTCGAGGCCCTTCGGGTGTTGCGGCTGGCCTTAACGTCGGCCCGCCGGGAAGTAGTCTTCCCCTTGTGTTGTACCGCGGGGGAGCGAGCACTGGGAAGGCTTCTCAGGCCAAGGTCACAGCTAAAAACCAGCCGGGTTGGGACCCAGATCTCTCTGACGCCAAAGCCTCTTTGGGGCTCACGGTACCAAGCGAGTGCTGAGGAAAAAGGGAGGGTTTGGGGTTTGTTCGCACCTGCAGGAGCACTCCAAAGGGCTGTAGGACTGGATCGGACATGTTCGTCTGGGGTTCATGTGTAGCTTGGGGGGCACTTGGGTAAGCTCAAGAAGGATTGTATACAAAGACAGGCAGAATTCCCAGAAGATGACAGAAAATAACCATGGATTGATTTGGTAGAGCCCTGTACTCTGCCCCCCTCCCCTGTGGAAACAGGGGGCCACCACAAACCTTACCTGTGGGACAGATCCCCTTTGGCAGCGGAAGTCGTAAGTGCTCAGCAAGGCCTCGCATCAGCCCGAGTTCGCTGTAATTTGACTCTGGTGTTGCTTGAGCACCGGCCGAGTCCCCGGTCTGTGGTGGATGCCGAGAGAAAGGGGACGACAAATTGGACACGATGTGTGCTGCAGTGGGGTTCACAGGGAATGGGTGGGAGTGGGCGGAGCGTGCAGAGGACTGGTACAGCATCGGCTGGGGTCAGTGCTGGGAGGGTAGTTCGGGTGACTGAGAGCACAAGGGAAGCCACCACTGCTTCCAGCTGGACAAGGCCTAGGAGGTCCTTTCTGGCCCGAACCACGGCGGACAGGTGAATAGCAGAGCCCCAAGTGGGACACTCACGTGGAGTGGAGACTTCCATTAGGTGGACAGTAGGGGCCAGCGTCCCGTGGCGATGCTGTTGGCTTTATTTCATGCCTGTTCGGTTTGATTTGATGAAGCAATCAATCTCCCTCTGTCTGTCACTGTTAGATGCCTTTTAGGTTGTATGTTTTGTCGGGGGTGTATGCGGGAGAGGTTCGTGGCAGCTGGGGCCAGCTGCTGTGGACGCGTCCGACTTGGCAGGTTGAGGAATTGGATCACAAGCCCCTCTCCCTGAAGGCTGGGGCACTGGTTGTCACAGCAGACATCCCTCCCTCTGTGGGCAGGACAGGAGGGGAGTGGTGATTTAGGGCTGCTGGGCGTGTTGGCTGGGAATTACTTGAAAAAACAGGGTTCTGTTGCTCAGCTGATGAATAGATATGGGTCCTCACTGAGCGGCGTGCGTTTTCTCCCGGGAGAACCAGGGCAGCGCGACCTGGGGCTGCCCCAGGGCAGAAGTACGGCCTGTCAGAGGTGGTCCGAATTTTGTATGGAAAGAATTAATCCGTTTATGTGGTATGCTCTTTAGTCCCCACTTCACAGCTCTTCTTCTTCTTTTTAAATATGAAGGACTCTCTGCTTTTTAAAGTTTGAAGTTACCTGGAGTTCTTAGCTAGCTGCGCATTTGAGATGAGCCAGTAGCCTCCTTGCCTGGGAGATCTGGACGGAGTCCGGAGACCAGTGTCCCTGGGGGAACCTGAAGCGGCCATGTAGGCACCTCCCCAGGCCTCTCCGCACCCATGAGGTGATGTACCCAGAGCAGCTCACCGCCCAGGGCCCCTCACACAGAGCCCCTCCGAAGCGGAAGGCACACGTGCAAGGTCCTGGGTCCTTGCCCTGCACTGGCCGTGTCCCAGCCGTGTGAGTGTGCACAGTCTTAAGTGAAAGGAACCAGGTCAGAGTTGTGAAGCGCTGTAGTGTCCTCACCAGGGGAGGGTCCCAGCCAGGTCTGTACCACGGCCGGTGCCATGTTTCGAGAGGAGTACCAGAGCTCAGCGTGGTACCAGAGCTGGAAGGCGCCTTGCACCAGTGGCGTAGGGAACCTCGTGGTGATGCCCAGAGAAGTAGCAGTGATGAAGGCACTGGGGGGCGTGCTGGCCTTTGGGCGCTGGGAGACCTCCCACACTGTAAGTGCCGGCTCCACGGTGGGGATGCACCACGGTTGTCTGGTCGGCATGGGAATGAGGCTGGTCGGAGAGCAGCAGGGACCACTGAGGAAGATGCCATAGGCCGACTGCCAGCAGTGCGGCCAAGGAAAGAATCACCCTGCCTTCCAGCCAGTCCAGGAGGCCTTGCCCCTTCCAGGTGTTAAGAATCTGTGTGAGTCATGACGAATTAATTAGGTTTTTACAGATTTTTGCTGTAACACTGGAAATAATTTGGTGTGTCAACGTGTGGTCAGGTGTTCGTGCGCACGGCCCAGCACAGAGGGTGGGTACCAGAATCCTGCTTTCATTTGGCAAAATTACACACTTGTTTCTCCCTAATTTGGAAAATTAATACAGGTTTATTGTAGTAAAAATCACAGCTTTTTTCCCCCCCTAATTTAGAAAATTAATACAGGTTTACTGTAATAAAAATCACAAAGGCTGAGTCTCCTTTCATTACTTCGAGGACAGTGGGCCAGCATATTTTAAAGGCTGAGCGCGTCGAGGCTTTGGCCTGGCCATCCTGGTTGTGGGTCTCATACCGTCCCACGAATGAACTTGATCGGGGTCCTTTGTTCCCTATGTCATGGTCATTTCCTCATCTGTCATAGCGTCAGCCTCAGAGAGTTGGGACAGTGGATGAGCCATGCACGTAAATCACTCACCACAGTGGCCGGTGCATAGTTCAAGTGCTCGGTCAGGTCGACCAGCTGGAGTCGTGGTGGCAGAGGCAGAATCGGTGGAGGGTAATGAACCTCTCTGTGTGTGATGTTTTTTCTCAGAGGCGGGATTCATTGAGTAGTCTGTTTGAAAACCTGCCATTTCTTTCTTAACATTACATATTGAGCGTTTCTGTCATTAGTCTCTCAAACCTTCATTTTTATAACAGCTTTATTGAGGCAGAATTCACATAGCATACTTCATCCAGTTAAAGTACGCAATTCAGTGGCTTTTAGTACCTTCACAGGGCTGTACAATGAACTTGAGAACATTTTTATCACCCCCCAAAAGCCTTGTACCCTTTAGCGCTCATTCCCCATTTTTCTCCAAAGCCCCCACTTTCTCTCCCAATCTACTCTCCATCTCTCTGAATTTGCTTTTTCTGGACATTCCCAAACCATGCTTTTCAATGGCTGCACCGTGCTCTGTTGCGTGGATGTGCCTTAATTCAGCAACCACTCTGTCCTATTGGACATGAATTTTCACTGATACATGCGACGTTCATGGTGGGCCTCCCTCACTGTTTCGGTAGCGTCACCTGGGAGTCACGTAGTTCTAAGGAAGACGTCACACGAACTCGTCAGCTATCTGGGGCTGAGGCCTATGAGCCAAGGAGGACTGGGCCCGAGGCCCACCACGCTGAGGCCCCACGTGGCTGTTCAGGGGACAGCAGCAGCAGTCGGCAGGGGACAGACATAATGAGTGACTTACTGAGCAAAGCTGTTGGAAGACAGACCAAGCACAGGGCCCCGCAGGTGTCACCAACTCTTCGAATGGCGCAGCAGCCTCAAGCCCAAGGACAAGTGCTAGTGGAAGCAGAGGGCAGGGAGAAGCACTTGTCACATCTGCTCAGAAAGGTGGAGCTCCTTGGGGCCTGCTTCTGGGGCTGTCCGTCCCCTGCTGCCTGAACCGTAGCCTGTGATGCAAAGGCTGTTTTGGGGGAGGGTGCCGGGGCGGGGGGGTGGAGCCCTTTAGACACTGATGTGCCAGCATCTAAAGGGCTTACGTGGAGATGACTTGGGAAAGAAAGATCCTGAAGAAACAGGCCATCGTCCTCTCTGACTCTCTACTGTGGGATCATTTTCAAGTCCCAGGGGCTGGGGAATGAGCGGTGGAGAGGCATTAAGTTCATGCTTTGCTTTTAAACGTCGGGATCATCATAGGAGAAGCTCCATCTGCACATTTGCCATCCGACTATCTTAATGCATTCGAGTTTAGAACCGTTTACATTCATTTGTCGTCCCTGTGTTTTCTCTACCCTTTGCTGGTCTCCCGATGTACGCACTGTTAATTCAGTTTGAGGAGAGGTGGGTGGGCTGCTCAGGCCTCTTTCAGGGCAGCGGGAGTGAACGTTGTTGCAGCAGGAGCTCAGCAGTGTTGCACGGGTGACCATTCAAGTACTGTAATCCGCCTGCTCAGGGTGTGCATGGGAACCTGTATTTGGGGGGCGAGGTGGAAAATTGCTCAAGGCAATTTAGCTTTTTTGTTACTTAAATTGGAGATTCTAGTGCAACACTGATTGTTTTATAAAATAAAGGAATGAAAGCAGAAAAGGGTGGACCTTGCAGGCACCTGAATTGAGAGGCTTTGCCAGCAGGCACAAGAGGACCGTACTCACAGTCACAGTGGCAGCCCGTGGAAGCCAACGCCTTTGCCAAGTCGGCCGTGCAGTGGCGCGTGGGGACTTTGCTCGTTGCTCAGTGCACAGCAGGAAAGGATGTGCTCCGGGGGGCAGGCAGTGGGGCACCGCCCCCGATGGACTGCGCCTGCCACCCCCTTCTCGGGCTATCCCGGGTACCCCCCAGCCTCCGCCGCTTTAGTTTCCTCCAGCTCTGTCACTTCCTTGCGTGTGAGTTGGGGATGACGACACGACTTTACTTAAAGGCGTGTTGTGAAGACGGAAAGAGGACATTCCGTGGAAGGTGCGGGACACAGCACAGGTTCTGGAGTGCTTAGTGCTCCGTAGTGGCCCTGGTGACTGTTGCACTGCGTGATTTGGAGTCACTTACACCTCCCTGAGCCCCCGTTTTCTTGTCCTAATCTGAGGGGGGACACAAACACTGATCTCAGCGGCCGGTTTGCGAGGAGCGGGCGAGGCCGTGCAGGAGAGATGTTAGCCCGTGCCTAGCTCGTATCGGGCACTTGGTGTGGGAGTGTGCAGTAGTCACACTTCCTTCGGCCTTACGGTCTGCACCTGGTCGTTTAGGCGTGGGCCCCGCCCCTCACCTGTAAGCAGAAGGTGTGCGTTCATCCTGTCTGTCCCGAAATGCCCAGTCAGCACAATAGCTGATCAAAAATGGGCCTGCACACAGGTGTGTTTGAATTTACGGAGCGTGTGGTTTAAGAACAAGTATCTCTTGATGCGCTCAGAGGGAGAACAGAATGGGATAAGTGGTGCAGATGTCTTCCTCTTAACAAGGATGCTTGCGGTGTGGTTCCCAAATTCACACAAGGTCAGCCTAGGGCAGCACTGGCCTTTTCTCACTGTGCGCTTTTTGAACTTGGCCTCAGTACCAGAAATTTGTATTTCCTGACCTGAGGTTTAGACATTTTGTATGCCTTTGGAATACTTTGAAGGAAGAACTCTCCAATATCTCAAATTGTCTTCCCAGTTAAAAAAAAAAAGTTGAAACACCAGACTTGGTCCTAAGACGGAGCTAGATACGATCTTGTCTGGGTTTTCAGAAGAGGCCGGGTCGGAAGCCCACACATGAACCGCTGCTGCTGGAGTTCTCCCAGCTCTTCCTCCCCATCCCCAGCCAGACTGGAATCCTGGGCCCGAAGTTCAAAGGCGCAGGTTGTGCTTAGGAAGAGCGATGCCCCAGGCTGTCTGTCAGCCACCGCACCTGGGGCCCAGGCTTCTGGAGGGTTGTGCTCTCAGCTCTCCAGCCGTGTTCTCCAGGCTGCAGTGGCCTCGGCTTGGCTTTGCAATGCAGCCAGCGCTGTGCTGCCGCTAGCTACGGAGGCAAGTTGCCACTGGCTGAGGGCTTTCTGCTCTGTAAGAGGGGTGCGTTACCAGCTGAGTGGGGTAAGAATGTGGGCCTTGTGAGTGCCACAAGAATCTGAAGCATCTGGTGGAAACAGATGAAGTTGTAAGCTCCGCTGAAATTTCATAGCCCCAGTCAGGCATCCATAAAATCAGAGGCCTGTATTTTCACTGATTTTATGAATTGTGCTTCCTAGATTGATGTAGCGTGGAAAAGGATATAATCAATTCTCCTTGAACACGTGAGTCAGGCCGTGGATGTGCAGGCAGCTCCTGGGGGTCCGAGGCCCTCTCTTCCAGCCAAGTGACTCCCTAAGTCAGTTCGCGTCACCGCGCCTCCATTTCCTCCTCGGGAGAACGAAGGGGCCAGACTCAGAGCGTCTCTGAAGACTTTTAACTGTAACCGTAGCTTACTAAAAAATTTCTTTCAGCAACAGGAACCAGCTCTCCAGATGGGTGTGGAATTCAATCTCTTGATCCTTGCCAGCCTCCAAGACAGCCAGAGGGCCCTCAGCCCCTCTCCCAGACCCCTGGGTGCTGGTCTCTGAGGCTCACCTTCTCGTTCTGCTGGAAGAGACGCTGGCCTAAGATTTCTGGAAGGAAAAGGTTAACGCACAGCCTAAGAAGGGGGAGCTGAGTAATGTTCTTGCAGGATCGGGAGGCCCCTGCCAAAACTGGCCAGATCTTCCTGATGAGAAGCTCCCAGCCCTTTACAGAAAGTTGGATTCTGCTGATCTGATGACTGACCCCGAGGGCTTGGTTAGCTGGTGTCTGAGAGACCTGGCAGGGCAGGAGGGAGAGGGCCCAACACGTTCCTCAGCCCCTGGAGGAACTGGGAGGGGAGCGGCAGGGTAAGGAAGTCCTGGCAGCTCCCGGAGCCCTGGGCGAGCAGGGAGAAGCTCAGTGTCTCTGGGTCTGTGTCCAGGTAAGCTGTTCCTGCGCCAGGTGCTCTGCGAGGCTCTGGGATATGGAGATGAGAGCAGGCCCCCGGGACCTTGCAGGCGAGAGCAGAGACACCTACCTCTGCCGAGTGCCCAGCAGATGCTGGTGCGTTCTGCACATACCACTCCCTAGTTCTCGTGCAGTGATCAGAGTTCACAGCAAAGGGCTATGGGAACATAGGGAGGGAGAGAAGCATTCTGGCTGGGGATGGGCGATAAGGGGAATAATGTGTTTGATTTCTTATGCAGCAGTACAGGGACTAACAGGTAGGAATTCGTGCCTTGAGAAAACATGCGTTTGGCCTGGGACTGGTCTCTCCTGACTTTTCTGCGACACAGGTCTTTGTACGTCTCTGTTTGCCCTTATCACGTTCTACCCTTCATTGGTTATTTATATGCATATTCTGTCTCTCCCACCAGATCGTTAACTCACCTTGGCAAGGACGGTGTTCTGTACATTCTCCGCAGTCCCCAGCACGAGGGTTTGCCACAGTCGGCGCTCCACAAATATTTGTTGAACTGAATCCAGACAGCGTTATTTATTCTGAGCTAAGCCCTCATCAAGTACAAAAGGCACTGTTTTTAGAGAGGCCAATATTTACTTTCCTTTATCCAATTCCTTGCCCTCAAGTCTATATTTAGTTAGTTACGTGTTCCATCTGCATCCTGAAGAAGATGGCAGCCAGAAGACGAGGATACAAGGCAACAGGAGGCAGTGGGGGATGAGATCGATATAATTCTTCTGTAAGAGGCAACAGGGAGTCCAGCCCTGGAATCGGCAGATTGTACAAGAGCAGCTCCACAGTTTATTTGCCTCTGAGCTGCGGAGGAATCCTGCGTAGTTACAGTGCTTTCACTGTTGGCCAGGCTGCTTCTGGGTGCTGAGCTGGAGGGGGAGTTTGTATCTCCTAGGTCCTCAGGCAGTTTGCCACTGCACGTCCCTGCCTAGTCGGTCTTCCTTCCGTGAATTCTGTGGTGGTTTTTGTGTGTTTCACTTGCCGCTTCTCTGGTCTCCTCCACACCTCGTTTTTCTCACCGGGAACCTCCAGAGATTAAGGGCCGCGTCAGCAGGCCCGCGCTCGGTGCGGTATTTATGGCATGCCGTCCAGCTCCTGGCGGCCTGCTGCATGTGTCCGCAGCCAGCGTCATCCGACAAAGAAAACACGTCCGGCAGGTTCAGGTGGGGCTTCGATCCTTGGACCGTCTGGTAAGAGCCAGGCACTTGCATGTGCATTCTTTCATTTTATCGTAGAAAGTGACGACAGGGAGAGAATGTTGTGATTCTTAAGAACTGAGCATCCCATCCTAGCAAGCGAGCTCTCCAGGGGTTTACGCGACAGACTGGGCGAGCTGACCAATGCTACACGGGACAAGGCTGGGCTGTCTTCCTGGAGCGTCAGTTTTGCTCAGAGATGGGGGGAGGGCAGACTTGGGCGATCTGAGGTACTAGCTGTTTCTGTAAAACGTCCCCTGGGGGAGAGATCGGAGAAGGAGGCTGACAGCTCCAGCATTATCTCAGCAGGAGTTTACGGGAATGTTCGTACGAGGCACATTGTGGGCAGCGGCAAGATGCCGTAAATGTGCTCCACTGCATGTGGCAGGCACTCAAGGGTTATACGGGATGGATGGGGCGGGCTGGATAGGGATATGGGGGTATGACCCACCCCAGAGAAGGGGAAAACGCCTCACTCACTTCCCAGCACAGGACAAGGGCCTGTTTTGGGTGGTCTCTGTTCTAGCAGGATCTAGCTGAGGGTTCTGCAACAGTCAGGACAAGGAACCGGCTCTCCTCCACACCAGTAAATTATTTTATATTTAAACCATTAGATTTAAATTAGAAGGATGTAGACATACAGAGGGGAATGCAGAGCCTGCGTGAATGTTGGTGCTAAAACAGAGGCTGTATCAGGATTCTTTACTGAGAGTGACTATTTCAGGGGGCACCCTGCCTCGGGGTGCGTTGGGGAAGAGGCAGAGAGAGAACCTGGTCCAGGGAGCTGACACTGAGGTCTCAGAGTTCACGGCCCTGTTGGCAGAGGTGGGACTTGCACTCCCAAGGCATTGGTTTCACCTCTGACCCCACCACGTGGCCTGCTGCTCCCTGCCCACCAGGAGCTGGAGTGCAGGCCTGGGAATCTGCAAGCCCAGACGGTCAAGTGCCGCTGATTGAAAGTAAGTCGTGCTCACAGAGGCGGCACAGCATCCTAGCAGAGTGAGGACAGGGTAGGTTGTAAGTGCCCACCGCCTGTCTCGGTCTCTGCCCTGTTCACTGCAGTCTGTGCATTTTTGCAGGAAATTGACTGCCCTTTGGAAGACTTAATTAGCTGCTCTTCTAGGACAAGATGACTTAATACGCCAGAAATTAAAATTATCTCTTGCAGTCACAGGATTTAAAAATTGCAAGGGTTCTAGGTCTTCTAGGCCGGTGTCCTCGTTTTATATGAATATAGGATGGGGCACTGAAGTCTTCTCTGTCTGAAGTTAGGTACGTGGCTAGCCTGTTAGGGGCTCACCTGTTTTGCTGTCCTGATGCCTTTAACTGAAGACTGGGCGTGTTGCTCTCCCTGGCAGAGTGAACTAGGGCGATGGTGTCGATGTCTGCTGGCCCGATCGTGCCTCTGGGTAGGTAATTTTACTCTTTTCCATAGATAAATTCCACTGTCAGAGTGGCCGACTAGAAACCATGAGAAGCTATGAATTTTCTCTCCTGTTTTATTACCTGACACGGAAAGGGAGGGGACTCGTCCCCGCAGTGTGGAAAGCCAGAACTAGGCTGGTTATCGTTTTCTCCCCAACTCCTCCCGCCTCAGACATTCCTGGTCTTCTCAGTGTCTCAGTCTGGGTGTCAGGTCTTGTTTCTCTCTTCCTCTCCGTTCCTTACGGTCACGCAGCCTAGGAGCTTGGGACGTATGCTCATGGGTGGTCTTTGGGCAGTAAAACCAGACTGCTTGACAGGCTCGATAAGTTTGGATTCTGCATTAAAATATGTTGCCTTTTCTGATTATGAAAGTCATGTCTACTTATTATAAAAATGCAGAAAAATGTAAAGAAACCCTGGAGACTTCTAATAGTCTGAACTAGACAGGAATATGTTAAAGCTTACTTTTCTGTGCGTTGTGTACGAACAGTGGAGATAATCTATAGCACGTGTAATAATTATTGTAGGAAGTAGTTACAGGGCCGTGTTGTATCTACAGACTTACGTTCTGCTTTTTTTCACTTGGAAAGTTTTTTCCTCATCTCATTAAAAACTTTTACCCTGTATTTCAGTGGCTGCGTGATGTTCCATTTTTTGGCTGTACTACTAAAATTATTCATATTCCCGTTACTGATGTTGGTTTTTCCATTCTCTTACTATTATAATGCATGAATTCCTCTGCTCATCTTTCTGATGACTCCTTTAGGTTTAAGGCTTTTCTGACACATTGCCAAACACTTCCCAGAAATGCTACATTAATCCCACCAGTGAGGGACGAGTGTGTCCTCTCTCCACTGGCAAGGTGGCTCTGACTCCCCGTTCCCAGGGCCTGTACATGTTTGCTCCTGGGCTGCCTCGGTGTCCCCACGCCTCTGCATCAAAGGCGGCACACTCCATCATCGGAGTCATTGTCGCCCTCAGAATGGGTTTCTTCCTCCCCGTTCCTTTTGCGTCTTCATGCACGAATAGCTTCATCCGCACGGGAAGTGCCAGGGATTTTGCTCAACATGCTTTTCTTCCTCCCCCTCCCCCCTTTTTTAAGGACAGAAATGGCTCTCTTAAAATTAGGCGCAGCTGGGGGCTGCTTCTGGCTCCACAACCCAAAGTGACCGTGACTTCAGTGAGGGTGCCACGCTGTCTCTGGCCGTGCACGCGCTCTTGCCGTCTTCCCGGCGCCCTTTGCCAAGTGGCCACGCAGCTTCTCCTGCAGGCAGCCACAGCGGCGGCCACAGGGGAAGTGAAACCGTGAAAACACTCGGGAGGCTGACTCCAGCGCGGATTGCAGCAGGGACGGCTCTTCAGTCCTGGTGAATTGCGGGGCCTGGCCTTTGAGTTCTGCGTGTGGGCCGTAGGGTTGCTAGGTTTCCTCCCTTCCCAGCTCTCCTGAAACTGGCCAGTGTTGCCCCGGAGGGCCCAGTGAGCCCCGTGGGTCCCACCACTCTCAACGGCCCACCTTTTTTCCATGAACGTGTTGTTCTCTCTGGTAGATTCGACTCCACGTCTTATTTCCAAGGTGGAGAGAAAAGGTTTATGCAAGTGTTTGGTCCTTACTTGAAGTTAGACAAACATGGGCTGATCCTAAGCCCTATCACATACTACTTTTTTTTTAATTGTGGTATATTTGACATATATTAGTTTCAGGTGTCCAAAATAATGTTTCGACACTTGTATACGTTGCCAAATGATCAGTACAACCGGCCCAAATAACAGCCATCCCTCTGTAGAGTAACAACAAAGTTTTTTTTTTCTTCTTGTGATCAGATAATTCGTCTTAAGACCTTGAGACAGGAACCCAACTTTCACTTGCCATATCCGTAAAAGGAAATGGTAGCGGGCCTCGTGGGGCTCCCGGGAGGCCGAGCCAGCGCGGCGGGGGAAGTGCGCAGAGCGAGGGGTGCGCGTCTCGTCCCGCTCCGCCAGTTGCCCCGGGGTAGGCTGTTCGACCCGTGGCCCCGCTGCACTGCCGTGCAGGTGAACGGGCGTGCTCATGAAGTGCCCGCCGTGAGGCCTGCATGGGGTCCCGTGTCTCCCTCTAACTCCCCCTGCACCCCACCCTGGCACCCGTGTCACAGCAGGCGCTCCGTCCGCATCAGAACAACGCCACCTGCTCCGCAGGGTCCATCCGACTAGCAAGTGCTCTCCCTTTGCACCGTGTGGTAGACACTGTGCCAGGGGGTGCTTTCTGCACGCCCATTTGCAAGCCGTTTCCTGTTCCTTATTTTAGCTGTTTCTGTCAAAGTAACGGTGCAGCAACCGTTTCTTCACCAGGCCTTCCTCAGCCTTCCCCTCCACTCTTGCCTTCCCAGTGTCAGAGGGTCTCACTGGCTGCCATGTCAGTGGGCAGCTCGTTCGTTCTTTGAGGAAAGGGCCTCCCACCCCGAGTTCACCCCCCTCACCCACCCACCCGTGTTCGCCTGGCTAGCGGCGGGCACAGCTGGACTGAGAGCTGATGCGTGAAGGACGGTGGTGGGGGTGAGGTCTCAGAAGCGGGTGCCCACTGACTCAGTGGCCCACTGGCTCGCTGACCCAGCTACCACACCTTTGCCTGTTTATTCAGCGACCGTTTGTGGAGTTTCTGTGTTCCGCACACTCCCAGGCAGGGTGGCACTGGAGCCCCAGGCCTCTCCAGAGCTCACAGTGAAGTTCACTGGTTTTGAGGTCAAGCGCAGCCGTCTGTGGAGGTGTTGGGAGAGCACCTGTGTGGGTGCTGGTGGAGGCAGAAATGACGGAGTGGACTTTTCCGTTCTGGGGAGGAGGCTATAAAAAGCCTTCGTGTAGCACTTGGGCTCATCCTGATTCGCAGAGTTAGGTCGCACCCCTTTCACTTCTTCCTTCGAATTACTCCGGGGTGGAATGGTGGACACTCAGAGGCAGCTCGGTGGCTCACAGGGCTCAGCCCTCCTCCTCCTCCTCCTCACTGTAGGTGAAACCCTGGCAGTGTGCGACAGCGTTTTGGTTGGCCGTCGTGAAGGTGGTTCCCTGCAAGGGCCACTCGCTCCTGCCGGGCTGAGAAGGGGGCGACGTGACCATTTGGGCTGGGCGGCGTCCGCATGCAGTGATGCCGGGTGGGCGGGTGAAGGTTAAACTGCACCTTCATTCGCCCAGGTGATATTCATTTGACCTTTATCTGAGAAGAAACTCGGAGGTTATGCACGTTTTTCAGAATTACTTCTTTCTTTTCATGTATTTGTGGTACTTTCCGAAAACGTTACATTAGAGACAGCTATGGAGACTTAAAAGGAAAAGTGAAAGATGAAACTAAGCGCAAAATAGGAATAAGCCTGAAGGTATAAAATGTAGCGAATGATGGCAGGGTCTCCTGTACCGAAAGGATGAGAGAACGTTGGCCTTCAGCCTCCCTGGACCCTTGTCAGTCACCATGGCGGGCACTCTGCACCTGTCCACTTCTCTGTTTGGCTGTCACAGCCGTAGGCCTGCAACAGGATTAGGTTGAGTTGCATATTACAGGAAAACAACAAAAACAAATGGAAAGGCTTAAACACGATCGTTTATTTCTCTCACCTCAAAGGAGTCTGGACGTAGTAGCCCTGGATGGCTGGTCTCCGGTGCCGTCACGGGTTCAGGCTTCTCCTTCCCCACGCAGTCCCCACCCCCCTCCTCAGCCCCCGGCTGCTGTCCTCCAGGTCACACCTTGGTTCAGGATAGATGCTGGAGCTCCAGCTCTCACTTCTGAGATGTGCTGAAGAAGAAGGGGAACATTGGGTCCTCCCAAGTGGATCCGTTCTCTTCCAGGGCCCACAAAACCCTCCATCTTCCTGGCTGCATCCGCTGCAGGCGAGACTGGGAGATGGATTTCCTGTTACTGAGAGGAAGAGGAGCCCAGACAGATGTTGGGCAGGCGGTCAGCAGCATCCGTCCCACGGTCACCTCTGGGCCATTTGGGGTAGAGAGGAGATAAGTCTCAGTGCCGTAGAGAGGTGGCGAAAGTCAGGGTTCACGGTCACCAACAGAGATACTGACGTTCCTGAGAGTGACGTTGGGGTGGAAAGAATCATGGGTTTGATAGATATTAAAGTTTTCGAGTCTCTGGGCTCAGGGGAGAAAGATGCTGGGCATAGCCTCAAAAGAGGAGACTGCTGGGTGAAGGTGGTGCAAGTGGCCGCAGCTGGGCTTGCAGCTGGTTGGTTGGAAGCAGAGAGTAGCGAAGGGACCCTCACTCTGTGAAAAGTCTCGAGGAAAGACTTGAAAAGGCAGGCATGCTTCCCTGGCAGCCACAGACAAGATGGGGAGTTGATGTTCGCCAAAGAGACCCCAGGGGCACATAGAGGGGTTGACTACAGCCAGATATGAATAAAAAGTGAGGGGTTGTGTGTAGGACTAGGGTGGTGGTTGTGTTGCAGAGAAGAGGGAGCTGGTGTCTGGAAGTCAGGGAGAGTGAGGGCGGCGCATGGGCAGAAGTGTTAGCGACTTGGTTCGGATCTCAGCGTGGCAGTTTTTGCACTTTTGAGTGTCTTCATGATTGATACACCGTAACAGGCAAGCCATGGAGAATCCAGGTTGGCCAGGGGGCATGTCTGTCTGTCCCTGTGAACATGAGAGGTGGGGGCCCTGCTGATGAAAGTGCCCTGGTGTGGACTCCTCCTGGGGACGCAGGCCTGGGGAGCATGGGGCATCGTGGTTCTTGGCTAGACGAGCTAGAGCGGCCTCGGCTCCCCAGAGAAAGGAGGAGGAAGAGCCTCCCCGCCTTGTGCTCACGTGGTAGGGTCTTGGTTCCCACTTGTTTGCGACCCTGTTCCTTACGGACACGACTCGCCTGCCTCAGACCCAGTTTCGCCTTTCTTTTCCCAGATCTCAGCCCTGGTGCCAGACGGAGCATGAGGGTTATGTTACATGGTCTCCCTTGCTTCTGTGCAAAGGGACGGGACTATTTTATGGAGCATTCACAGATATTTTTTTATTATGTTTCTTTTTCTTTTTTGAACCCTGGAATGCCCTCATTGTACCACTAGCATGATTAGGGGCTGCCCAGCGCTTCCGGATACAACTGTCCACTCTAACCTGCGCAGCTGCAGTGGAGTACTCTCTCCATTTGTGTGGTGCCTTACTTACCACTTCGTTATTACCAGGAGTCACCCAGTGAGCTGGTGGTGGGAGACCTGGGGCTGGAGCACAGGTCGTCTCGCTTTGTGTAGCGTAGAGGTTCGGAGTAAGCAGGTGAATGTGAATTCTTGGTCTGAACAAAACCTCGTCAGTCAGTCAGTCTGCTGTGGCTGAAACAGTTGTCTGCGTATCATGACCACATCTAAACCAGTCTCCCATCACAAATGCGTGGTATCGTCTGGGGCTCAGCTCCCTTCTGTTTGCGCCAGTTAGAGCATTTTGTCTATGTAGCACTTCCATCCGGGCCAGATTAAGCAGGTTTATAAGCAGGTCCCAGCCTCACAGGGCCACTGGGGAGCAGGGCATGCTGCTGTGCAGAAAGCTGCCAGGCGCTGGTGCTGCACAGGCCTGGGTGTGGGCAGCCAGCTCCCGGCGTGGGCGTTTAGCTCTGTCACCCTGGGCACACTTCACGTTTCTGGGCCTCTGCTTCCCCACGGTGTGGTTGGGGCAGACGCATGCAGGCCTTAGACCGTTCATTCTCTCTCTACAAACCTCCATTCTCTCACCGACAAAATGGATGTATGATACCCGCCTTGTAAGATAAAATAGAGTTCAGCACCGTGCCTGACGGTACATTGGGCACTGAATTAATAAATGCTCCACCTTCTTCCTCTTCCTCCATCTTTTCAAAGTGCTTAGAGAGGGGGGCGTGGGGACACAGCTAGTGAGGTGGCGGTCACTGCAGATGGAGATTTCCTCATGCTACAGTACCCCTGTCCCCTTCTCTCTGCAGATTGTTACGTGGTTGCAGCTGATGGTGTTAAGTCAGGAGCTTTTTCTGTTTACTCAGAATGTCGACAGTGTTTAAGGGAAACATTCATAAGCTTTGACCATTCCGGGGCTGATAGTTCTAGGCAGTGAAGTGACTGTTTTCTTCCCTTGAACTGGAACCTCTGGTCTTCTGTGGGGTCGCTGATTACGTGCTCTGCTTCCCAACAGAGCTTCGGTTTGCAGCTTGCATCTCCAGGTTGGGCAATGGAACTGTAATTTGAGAAGACCACAGGGCTAGTCTGTTACTCTGCAGATAATTCAGGGCAAATTTGCATGAAGGCCTAACTTTAAAACAGTTTTCTTTGGTCCGTGATTACAAAGCAAAATAGCAATTTCCTTTCTGAGGCAAGAGATTTGGGAGAAAAGCTAAATGTATGGGATCTCACTGAGAATGCGCCCAGCGAAGATGAGGAAAGGAGTGGGCCTTCCCAGGTTCTTCCTTCAAGGTGATTTCTTTTTGTTGAAGACGGCAGTGGATAGAGATGGAGGCTACGTTTTATTTCGGGGACTCGCCAGGATGACAGTCTGTCATCATGTTGAAGTCACTGTTTTGTCCTGTAGAGTTTCCCCCATGCTTTGCTGATTGTGTCCCTGTGACGTTTTTAACATGTTCCACTGGCCCTGGACTTCCTGAAACAGATCCAGAGACTCCGGGCCCCAGCTCCGAGAGCTCTCATGCGGCGTGGGACCTCTCTGCACTGGCTTTCTTCCGTGTGGGGCTGGGGACGGGACCGACTGATCCCACTGTGACGTTCTGGAGCTCCGTTTGTTTCACACACACGGGCACACGCCAAGAGATACGGTGACCGGGTTCGGTGATTCGGGTGTTTGCAGCTCCTGCTGCCCCTTCGTCCACTCTCCTTTGGCTCTTGGCCTCGTTCTAACTGATACGCAGTTTATAGACGTAAAAATTAAAACTGCGAAAATGGCTGTGAGCTAGGGTATTTGTGTTTATTGTGATTTTTCAGCGAGAGTGTGAGAAATCGTCTCGCAAACCACGAGGAAGGGATGACGCATGCAGTGGGACTGGAGCAGGCCCAACAAGCAGCTTCTCTGCTTTGTAAGCGTTGGGCTAAACTGCGAAACGGGACAAAGGACCGAGGAGGCAAGTGGAAGGCAAACAGACCATCGTTATTACTGGGAAGCGTTGGCACTGGGTGGTCTGGCTCCGATCTGTGGGCAGGCAGACCTGCTAATGCTGAGCTCTGGGACTGAAAGCCTTGTAGCAGCGTTGGAGGAGAGAGCAGAAGGTGAGCCGCTCACTGCCCAGACGGAGGGGCGAGGAAGCGCCTGGGCTCTGCGGCCACTCCCCTCTGGTCTGTGACTTCCCCTGCCCGGGAGGGAGCGGGAGGAAGGCCGGGTGACCCACCAGTGCGGCGCGCTCGTGTGGCGGGACATCAGCCCGAGTAGGGAAGTGGCCTTCGTGTGGAAAGATGTGGCAAGCAGTCTCTTCCTGTGGTCCTCCCGTGGTAGCCTGGGCAGACACGTGGTTCCTATCAGAAGATGTGCGTTCCTAGCAGGGTGATCTTAAGTTCCTAGGGAGTAAGGTGTTTGTACTAGCACGTTCTCGTTGAATCCTCGCTTCAGAACTATTGAATAGCTGCCGTTGTTGTCCCCATTCAGCGGGTGAGAAAACTGAGGCTTAGTGAGATGAAGCAGATGTCCGGGGATCACACAGCTCGTGTGGATTAAGGAGTTCACACTGTCTTGTCCCATGCTGTCTCTGCATTCCGTGCTTGCGTTGTCCTGTGCTTTCCGTCTGGGATCAGGTGGCTGCGGGAAGGTAGCTGAAATAGCATCACCGTGAAGGGGAAACTACGGTACCATGGCTGAGAACACGCCGTCGGAGAGGTGATCGGAGGCGACCAGTGGGATCACGCTTGCTCGTGAGCACCTGTGCTCCGGGGGCAGGCTGTGAGACACAGATCCAGGTACCTGCTTCCACTTACCGGTGGCCTGCTGGGTGCCCTGACCTGGGCCAGGTGCTTTGAATATGCTGGTCTCTTTGAAACATTAATATATATATACTTGGGACTGGTGACAAGGGCCCATTCCCCTGCCTCAGACCTTTTAGCACACATACGTAGGACCTCTTGGACCAAAACACCATGTAATGTGATTCTCTAGACTGCTGTTTCTCTATCTTCACTCTGGAAGCGTTCCTCACACAGAGGGTGTTCACCTCGAAGACGGGGCCCCCGGGGGTGAGTGCAGGTCGTAGTGTCTCTTTTTCGACCAGAAGTTCAAGTGTTTTCTTTTTTCTTCTCCTTTTAACAATGCCATGTTCTGTTGAAGTGTGTTACATGAAGTGTTGTTCTGGTCAGCTCAGTGTTCAAGCCTGCTGCTTTCAAAGGCACCGTCCGTTTCCAAGGCCAGGGGTCAGCACAGGCATCCTGCAGGGTGGCGGCCAGCCCTCCGAGAAGGTCACTTCTGTCTTCACGGTGGGTGGCAGCTACTTAGAATTCGATGAGGTGCGTAAGCCGGAATGTACCTGCATGTCCACGTTCCAGGCTGAGTTCGGATCTCCTCGCTTCAAGGTTGTACAATCAGTAGCAAATCCTTAGGGGTCGTATTTAAAGGATCATTGTGTTAAAACTTTGCCCTTGTTAGCTGGGGTTTGTATTTTTTAAATTTGAAAGTAGAATTCTAATCATCTAACGTTGGCTTATGAGCACTTCCATTTTGCAACTATAGGTAACCTATAATACATACTGCTTATTTTGTCCTTTTTAAATAATGGTGTAATAAATTTAAAAAATGCATATGCATTAAGAGAAGTTGAGAAGAGAGAGAACAGTTTCAGGAGGGATGGTCTCTAGATGATAGAATTGGACATTGCTAGTTTAGTCTTCCGTACTTTCCAAAATCTCCATCTATGTGGATTGTTATTTTTAATTTTACAAAGCACGGCCTTGAGGGAAAACCCGAGAGTGGAGTGGAGTAGGGGAGAGGGTGGAAAGGGCACTGCAGCCGCAGGGGCTGGATTGCTCTCGCCTCTCGCAGGTCGCAGGCCGGGCAGTGAGCTGCTGCACCGCCCAGGCCTGCTGCGTGTCTGCAGCTCAGTGTTTTCCCAGAGACGCCGTCCTCCCCACAGGAGGAGCCCCTGCCCGGCCTGACTAGCCTCCCCCACCACGGACCCAAACAGGAACCCTCGGAGGAAACACGATCCCCCGAGAGCTGGTTGCAGACCGCCAGCACAGGGTGTTCTCGTTCTCCTGGGGAGTGTAACCTGCAGGCCGTGCTGGCAGCGAGTGCGCTCGTGTGTTTGCCGCGGAGCTCGGATGTGTGGGGAACTGGGGCAGGCGGAGTCTGCGCCGCCGAGCCCATCAAGAACATTCTCTGTTGAGTGTGAGCAGCACGTAAACCACTGTTTTCCTATTTCCTTTCACGGGTACGAAGCAGCCCGTTTCACCTGCCTGCTTGAGAGTTGTCAGAGACTTTTTTCTTTAACTAAGGACAATGTGATTTGGTGATGGAATCTATAAATAAAGTGACCCACTTTTTTAACTAGACTGCTGGTGTGCTTTTCAGTAGGACTTTGTGGTTTTAGCTAATGAAATCTTCCAAAGAAGGTTCTCCGAGCCTTCTGTCTGGTTTCATCGCCACTGCTGCTTCTGTGACTTAATTGCCTTTGCGGTTTAATTCACTTCATGACACATCCATCACCACGAAGCTTGCACTGTTCACCCCTGTCTGTCCCCGTATTTGCTTGATGACTCCTGGGGGTCAAGGAGAGGCTGAGAGATGGTTTTATGCTATTAAAAAGAAGTGGTTGCTCTGTACGGGCAAATCTGTCTCGTTTAATTAAAACAGTCCTTTTAATTTTATTTAGTGCATTGAGTCTGCCTCCTCCTTCAGTAATTTTCTGTGCTATGATACAATCGGCCGAGCCCGTAATAAGTTATTTATTTTGTATGTAGAGAGTTTCTAAAACCTCTTTGTATTCATTGTTACTTACCACTCCCACATTTTCCTCCCTGAAACCCCACTGTGGCAGATGTTGTTATCCTCATTTTGCAGAAGAGGAAACTGAGGCAAAGAAATTACAGAGAGTGCTTGCTGGGTTTATTATTAGTAAATAGCAGAAAATAGACCGTTCCACCATTAGCAACTAGACAGTTGGGGTATTACAGTTTAGAAAAGAGCTTTTGCTTCATTGTTGTCTGTTGTTATTGGGATTGCCGTAGTGTGAACATCTTAAACACACGTCGGAAGGCCTGTGTGGAGTCCTGCCTTTGAGGTTTTCAGCCAAACCTAGGGAGCCGGCTTGGTCACCTCTTCCACGTTTGTGGACAAGGCCCGGAGCTCATGGGGCAGCCCAGCTGCTGAGTCACTAATGACAAAAGTCTAGTTTGGAAAGAACCAGAGTCTGTGTTTAGTTGTTTTTTCTTTGGAGCCAGACTCCATTTACTTTGAGGTCTCCACGTTCCCCCATTCACGAATGAGGTATTGGGAATTCCCAGACAGGTCCCAGCGTGAGCCTTCCCGACTGGGCCACTCTCTCTGCAGAGCCTCTGGTGGCTCCTCGGTGCTTGCCTGGTGACAGTCACAAGCCCACACCCTCCTGCCTAAGCCCCGTCACTCCCTGCACCTGACTGCTTGTCTCACCTCATCCCCAGCAGCATTGCCCGCAGCACACCTGTGCTTTATCGGCGACACACTCCTTTATGTCGGCCCAGCCACCTGCTGGTCCCCACACTGATGCTCCTCATGGCGGGGAGTCGGTCTGAGGGCCA
The DNA here is from genome assembly GCF_019186645.2 of Phyllostomus hastatus. Taxonomy (NCBI): domain Eukaryota; kingdom Metazoa; phylum Chordata; class Mammalia; order Chiroptera; family Phyllostomidae; genus Phyllostomus; species Phyllostomus hastatus. Next base: position 43,082,429 of record NW_025334017.1, on the reverse strand, counting down.
GAGCACCCAGAATGCCCCGCATGCTTGACGAGCCGTCGCCCACCTCTCCCACGGCACTGTGCTAGGCCAGCGCTTCTCAACTCTGTCCCTGCAGGGAAACGTGGTCACCTGTGTTGTAGTACTTGCTCCCTTGAACTGTGTTGCTTACCTGTCTCTCTGTGCCCATCATTCCACCTCCCAAAACTGAGTTTCTTAAAAGTAGGGACTATATTCTGAAGCAAACTTGTGTTTTTAAGTAGCAGACACTCCTGAGAGTGGGTAGGTGTTAGCGCCCTCACCCTGCTGCAGGGCCGGGCACTGGCACATGTCGCTGACAGGTGAAGAACCAAAGAGCCAAGGCCACCCTGCTCGACCCTGACCTGTGCGTTCTCTGAGCACAGGCTGTGGCTGGTTACCTGTGGGAACTCGGGTACCTGAACGGCTCCTCTCCTTCGACTCTGATGGTTGTAGACCCCTGTCCCTCACTCCGCACTTCCGCTCGTGTTAGCTGTGTACTGGGGGAGCTGAGATAGTTTTCCTCGTCTGTCAAGAAGTACCTGTTTGAAAAACTAAATCTGTTGCTGAAAAGACCAAAAAGTGATTTCTGAACTCTCCGTGTCTGCAGTTTCCTTCCTCCCTTCCTTCCCCAATGGTAATGCTAAATAAACCTGTCTACACGGTGTTGTTTTATCAGAGGATCTTGCACGTACTGAATTTTTGCTTATCATGCCACACTAATTTTTAAAAGAACACTTGTATCTTATTCCAAAAAAGTTTCAGTTGTTTTTGTATGGAGACACACATGGGAAATGGTAAGTGCACAGCTCGATTTTAGCCTGTGGCTCAGCATGTCGTTTATTGGGTCGTTCGCTGCGCCCCTTGGGTCTGCCTGTGTTCAGACCACTCATTCTGGTCATGACCTGGGCCTGGTTATGCTTTGAGTTTGAGTTTGGAGTTGAGAATCTATATTTATAATCCAGTTGTAGAAAACTCTCTGCTGTCTTACAGTTTGGATTGGGGAACTGTGGAAATCTTAGCTCATAGAATATCTTTAAAGTTTGGAGAAGAATCTTAAGGCTGTGACTTGTAAAACTTATTAAGATGGATAATTAGATATGTCAAAAATCATTTCTGTGCTAATTAAAGGAACTTCCGATAGCATTGCAAATTCAAGATGTATTGCTAAGAGCACATTGACTTGAGGATTTAAAATGCCAGCGTTTCCTAAATTAATTCTGTGTCAGGAAACGGAGACAACTTTTGAGGGAAGAGGCTGCTCACTGAAGTTGTGCTAATATTATTTCTCTCAAGTATATTTTAATACCAAAGTTTTTTTTTGTTTAAATCCATTTTATGCATTTGGAAAGGCGGCTCACTACAGTAGGAGTGAGCATTTTGGAGCCAGGAATACCTGGTTCCAGGTTCAGCATCACCGCTTACTCCTTTGTGACCTGGATGTAGTATTTCTACTTCCCTGAGCCTCATTGGCAAATTCGAGTGTGGGCCTTGGGGGCGGGGGTGTTATTCCTGCTGCTCCTGCCTCGCCAGGCGCTCAGTTGACGAAGTGTGGGGTGAAGGGGACACACTGCGGAGCACTGTACACGTGTGCACACACAGGGTCCGGCACACATAACGCCCCCTTTTTATTACAAAACCATAAGCATGTAATTCTGGAACATGACAAGATCACACTCAGGTGCCCTGTATCACATTTTAGGTGAAATGTTTACATTAAAACTATAAATTATGACACCCACGTTGTTACCCTACCAACCACACTCACGCAGGTGTTCCTCCTGCAGACCATGTGTGTGTCTGTCCGTCCCATAGAGAGAAGGTTGGGTATTGGGTACTGGGGAGAAAAAGAAAAGAGGAAATCCAGAGGCAGGCGGCAGATAAGATTTTGCCAGTTTGCTCAGGACTGCTAGACCCCTTTGAACCACTGGCGGCAAGAGCAGACAGACGTTCCTGGTCTGTTCGGTGTGGCTTAGACCTAAACCTTCGGCTCATTGCTGTCGTGAGAACCTGCCATGAGTCGGCTGCCACCATTTTGGACCTTGTTTGTTTTTCGCCACAGGATCCAATAACAATTTGTGACCTTAGGTTAGTTAAAGGTATGACTGGACACTCACTCTATATATGCGTCGATTCAAGATGCATTAAACTGAACACGTGCTATGTCAGTAATTGTTCTTGGCGCTGAGGACCACGGCAGTGGGAAAACACAGACAAGACCCCTGAGTTCTCAGAGAGCACGTGTTAGGAGGAGACAGACACAGCACAGCGATGCTGAAGATGAGCTTCGGTAGTGATGACTGCTGCGAAGAGAACGGCTAGGTGAGCTGGCAGAGCGAGGGTGGGTGGTCTCGGCGGGGATGCTCGGCGACGCCGCTGAGCATCCGGGGCAGCCGGCTCTAGTGAACCACTGCATGTGTTGAGCTTCGCTTGGCTCTCTGGTCTCTGCCCCGAAAGACTTAAATTTTTAATTGGAAGAGAAAAAGCACCATGGAGATGGAGACTATAAATAAATGTTAAGTTACATGGCCGGTGCATTAGGAGTGCTAAGGGGCTCACGTGGTGCGTTGGAATTCACTTCGAGTGCGCCCTGAACATGTGTATGAAATAGCTTTCCGGCTCCGTCCCTTTATCTCGTGTCAAGAGCTGGCTTTGTTCCTTCTTGGGCACCAGGGTGACTGGCCTCTGTCCCTCGGTCTCTTTTTAAAAGTTTACGAGAAGATGAAGGACCAGCTCTGCTCAGACCTTTGACCGATTGATCATGTGAATCCTCCGGGGCTTTGTGCTAATGACAATGGGTAAGGTTTTGTCTTTGCCTCTGAATTGATTTTGTGGTTTTTAAAAAAGTACATTTATCAAAGGCTAAAGGGGTTGTCAGTGTGGGGAGAGGGACGTTAAAAAAGAAGCCATTATCCAAATGACGCTGGAAGGGGGTCAGTGCGATGTGCGTTTACAGTGACTTGTTAAATAATGGTCCTTCAAGTAAAGGCTGACGCACGGCAAGTGCTTGCTCTTTGCTGAGCTCCCTGCACGCCCGAGGCCTTTCTCCACCTAATCCTCCGGAGTCCTCCAAGAACCCCATAAGGTTGCTGTTGTCACGGCTGGTCTTCAGGGGAGAAAACGAAGGCCTAGCTAATCGTTGTCCTCCTTGCTGAAGGTCCCACGGTCATCATGGTGTCTGAATAGAACTTGGACTCAGGTCTTTCGGACCCAAGGGTCCTGCTCCGTCGTGACAAGTGTGGCCCCCCTGATGATGTTAGGACTGGAAGCAAAGGGCGTCGAAGCAGTGTTGTCTGGGGAGAAGTGATGCATGTGAGTGAGGGGCCTCTGGGTAAGAGGACCCCAGATGGCTAAGAGAGGGCCTTGAAATAGCTACAGGGGGGCCACTGGGTGTGAAGTTCTTGGTGGTGATCCTGAGGGTACCGTTCTTAGGGTGTTGTGGGGGCCAGGGAAACAACACCTGGTGACGTCCATCATTTCAGTGCACGCATCCACATTCACCGAAGTCCGGAGTTTACATCAGTGTTCCCTACTGTCGTGTTGACCATTCTGTGGGTTGTGGCAGAGGTATATGACATGTATCCACCACCACTGTGTCACACAGAGCGGCTTCACTGCCCTGGAATTCCTCCCCTGAGTCATCCCTCCGCTCCTCTGAAGCCCCCGCAAACCTCCGGTCTTTTAACTGTTTCCATAGTTTTCCCTTTTCCAGGATGTCATGTAGTTTGATTCATACAGTACGGAGCCTTTTCAGACTGACTTCTTTTACTTAGCAATGTGCGTTTAAGGTTCCTCCCTGTCTTTTCTGGCTTAATAGCTCATTTCTTTTAGTCATTGAATTGTCTAGGCACACCACAGTTTGTTTCTGCATCCGCTGAAGGACATCTTGATTGCTTCTCCGGAGATGTCTTTGGTTGTCAGCAGCTTGGAAGAAGCGAGAGATGCTGCTAAACATCCTACAATTCACAGGACACCCCCGCAACAAAGAAATACCCAACTCAGAGTGTCAATATTGCTGAGGCTGAGAAGCCCAGTTCTAAGTGTATTATACATAGTAGACACCTAGTATTTAATGAGACACCTTTAGTTTGTGGGGCTGGAGCATAGTGGGAGCACCTCAGCCTCAATGCCGTGTCCCAGGAGCCAGGTGTATTGTGAATTTCATTTTGTGGGTGAAGAAACGGGCCCAGAGGTGTCGGTTAACTGCTTCCAGTCATCCCGCTGGTGATGGCCAAAGCCGGGATTCCGATCTGCAGCTCCTGTCTCTGACACCAAGTAGGCCACCTGCACCCCAGCGTAGTAGGTATTATTGGGGTCTTCTGCATTGTTTATGGGTTATTTTGTTTTTAACCCCAATGCTCGTCCCTTTTTTCCCTGCTGGCTTAAGTGTCTTGCAATCCTCTCACTTCGATTCGTCGAAGTCCTTTGGGTGCATACGAGGTCACTCAGAGTTGTGGATGCAATAACCATGAAGAAGCCTGGTCTCTGGCCTCAGGGAACATTCTTCCAGTTGTCTTCTGGCTTCTTACTTCTTCGCAGTTTCCTCCCCTTTGATGTGGCTGCCCCAGGAGATAAAGGTACAGTGACACGTGCTCTCTGTGACTCAGCTTGTCTTGGTCTCACATCCTCAAACCAGTGTTCTCCGGAGAGCCGTTGGCTTAGTGAAGCAAGGGACACTGGGCCCGCACACACCCCGCACCCCAGTTCGCCTCTATCCCCAGGGCTCGGCCGCCACCCCTGGTCTTCCTGTGGCCGTGACTCTCGTTCCCCCGGCAGGTGGCGGCTGATCTGGATAAAGAAGTCGGCTGTTCTTTTCAGCGCCCGTCAGAGGCCTGCTGTCTCGGTCCGCTCTTCCTGTCTCCCTGCAGGACAGCTGGCGGTGCTGGCTTGAAAGCCAGCATTTTTATTTGTTTGGGAGTTTTGCCTGTTCGTTTTTAGCATTTCCCTCTCATCTCTTAGCTGTGGATAGCTGTTCACAGTGGCAAACCCTCCATATTTTGGGAAGTGAGCCCCCCCGCACTCTCAACACGCTATACCAGCACACCCCCCACCGTACCCTGTCTAAAATACATTTTTCGGCAGCTCGGCCTGATTTCCATTATGTTATTTAGTCTTCAGAGAGTTGCCTTATGTAAGGTCGGTGCAGTGCCTTTGCACTGGTTAAGGGGAACAGGTGCACGTGGTTTTCCAAACCGTGCGCAGATGAGTGCACGCCGGTCCGTGTGTTCGTGCACCTGCTACACACAGTGTTGGGTCGCAGCCATGGCCAGGTTATCTACTTCCAGGCCTTTCTCTCCTGCTGGAGTGTCAGCCCCCGGAGCACGCAGATGACCAGTACGTACTAGAGGACTTACCAGGTAGCAGGCTCTGGGCTGCTGGTGAGGGGAGACCTCGGCCGTCAGAGAGGCACGGCCTTCCCTTCACATCACTGGCACCGCCGCTCTGCCTCTGCAGAGTTGACCCTCCCCACGGGCTTTGCTTAGAATTGCAAAGACGTGGCATTCTTGCAGGCCAGCGTTCGTGAACTCTGTGAGTGGGATGCCATGGTCAACAACGCACCTGCATGTCTATCAGTGTGGAAGGGTGGTCAGGGTATATTAGGTGGAAAACAGCAGGTTGTAAAGTCACAGGAAGGACCATCTGTTTTATGTTCCTATAAAGAGAAATAAGTGATGTGCTGGAAGCGCAGCATTAGGTACCTCTGGACGCTGGAGTTGAAAGACGATGCATTTTTTCCCATAGTGAACGTGCACTGCAGATTTAATCCAATAAAGAAACAGAGCAGAAAGAACACCACTGTGCCCGTGCTCCGGCCCTGGAGGGCCTCACGTCAGGAGCAGTGACCATCCAGTGTAGCAGATGCTTTTACATTATTCAACAGCCACGTACTGAGTGCCAGCTCTAGGCTAGGTACTGGAGTAGCAGCTCAGGCTACAGCAGTGGACACAGTAGTTAAAGTGCTTTCCTTCTTAGCTCATGTCTCCAGAACGCAGTCTGTATTCACTTCTGGTGCCTAATGGAAATGTGTATAAAATGCTACCAGGTAACAGGGAAGGAGCAGCAAAGTTTGTGCAGTGGAGTCCCCCCGCCATTTCCATTCACAGAACACACTGTCTGGTTTGTGGGTGGACTGAAGGATGCTGCCGTGTCCTGTGTACGTACCGAGAGCGCGGGGTTTTCTCCGAGAGTAGACACTGGTACCTGGCATCCCATCGTTAGGAGGTGGAGGGAGGTAGCCTGCCTAGCACTTACCATTAAGATAGTCTGGGGGAAATGCAAGGTACTATTCCGGGCCATGTCCTGTGTTTATGCCGGTTCGAGATACACTCCTGAACTAATGGGCTTCTTGGCAGCATCTCCTTGACTGCATCATGAGGAATGAATTTCTCTGCTAAGAAGCCCCATCGGGGAGGGTTTTGATTTAGCGATAACACTACATACTTTCCAGACGCAGGGTGGCAAGGAGGGAGGGCCTCCGTGAGTCCCTCAGTGCAGGAGCCCCCTAGAGATGAGTCATCTCTCCGACAGATGCTCCCCTGCTGGGACCTGGGCCGGCAGAAGGCGAAGGATCGGATGGTGTCTCCTCTTCCCTGCCCAGCAGTCCTGTTCGGGCAGGGGATGACTTCAGCGGGGCAAGATGTTTTCTTTTTAGACGTGGTGGTGAGGCTCTCTGCTAGTGCAGGCGAGTTTGAGTTCCTGCAGCTTCATTATCTGTTCCAGAAACCGAGAACTGGCAATTCTAGTCTGAGAACTGCTGCGGCTGGGGTTCTCTCCTTCGTCTGCACTGCAGAGTCGCGCTGGGAATAATTAACACTCCCAGGCCACACCCCAGACGGGTTCAGTCGGGAACTCTCGGGGAGGGGCTGGGTGGGAGGATTTTAAACTGCTCAGACAGAACTTCTGCGGTGAGGTTGTGCCAACTCCGCAAGGCAGGGTTTTACCTCCTGAAACCGAGAAAGCCGGGGCACTGCAAAAACGTTATTTTTTCCCTAAAAGGAGAAACCTGTGACAGGCTGCATTCGTTTAGATGTCGGACTCGGTTTGATTTTAATCTCGCGCATTTCATTAGGGCTGAAAGCCACATCTGTTGTTCGCCTGTTGCAGGCCCGATCGCTGGGAAATTCTGGGAACTCGCAACTCTTTTGTGCTGTTTGTGTGTGTGTGAATTTTTCTGTCTTTTTCTTCTTTGGCCAAGAAACTGTATGTGTTAGAGCTTGTTTGTTTTTCCTTCTTTGTTTTGGCTAAACTGTTTTTCAAGGAAGTGCCTGACTCGTCTTTTAATTAACCTCCGTCTCCTGCATATGTGGCTGATTTCACAACCCACCCTCTCCCGTAATGGTTTTCTATACCGCTGGCAGAGATTTGCCTGAAAAAAATACATCCACCTAGTCTATCTCCACTGCTTGTTGTTCCGGAGCACAGTATTTCTGATTTTGAAATGTAATGATTTGAAATGTTTTTTAATGGGTGGTTGCTCTCCTCTGAGCTGCCTGTGTTGTTGCTTCTGTTCCTTCTGCCGTTGAACTTCCTGTAGAAAGTTTCTGCAACGTTTCCATCTCCTTGACCACTGTCTCTTTAAATCCTAAATACTTTGTGTCAGCTCCCCCCACCGCTGTGGAAGTGCCACACTTAGTCTGCATCCAGTTGCCAGCGTCGCTGAGTCCCTTTGTGACCCACCTGTACGTCATCAGTCCCCCATGCATATGAGCAGCACTAAAACACGTCTTCGTTGCTGACGCCTCCAAGAGGTGCAAAGAAAACCAACCGTTTTTTCAGGGTCCCTGGGCCCCACCCAGTGTAGTGCGGGCACATCTGCACGCGGCACGATGCTCAGCTTGCCCTCGGGCCGTCCATAGCTCCTGCTGCTGCCCCGTGGCCGCTCACGTTCGCACCCGGCCGCCGGGCAGACGTGCAGAGGCACATGCTCTGTTGGGCTCCTTGCCTTACCCCTTCCCCGTTTTCAGCCTCTTCTTTTCATCTTCTTTCAGCTTGCCCTCTGTCCCCGCCTTCCACAGTCCCCTCAGTTATGAGGCCGTTTGTGTCGCCAACAGAGATTTTTGCTTGTTTGTTTGTTTGCTTGTTTCTACGGTTTGCGCTCCGTGCCAGGCCCTCTGCTGGGTGCTGGGATGTAACTGAGTACAAGGCAGCCGTGGTTTCTGCCTGCCTAACACCTGCAGTCTGGTGGGCGAGACAGACAAGTAAACAGGAGTTTACAGCACAGGCTGGGAAGGGGGCCGGCACTGGGGTCCTGAGAGTCCAGGGCAGGGGACCCACCCAGTCCACTGGGTCAAAGGAGGGGTCCCAGAGGAAGTGATGCCTCGGCCGGGACCACAAGGCTGGAGGTGGGAGAGAGCGTACCATGTCTGAGAAACCCTGCCTGCTCAAGTTGGGGCCTGGCCGCGGGGGACAGGAAGGATGAGGGAGCTGGAAGGACAGCACGGCGGCGTGGTCCGGAGAGCCCCAGGAAGCCTTCGGGCTTGCGGCCGGGGTCGCCTGCTCCGGCTTGCCTCTGAGAAGGGCCACCGTGCCCGAGTGTGGAGAGCGGGTGGGAGAGAGCAGCAGCAGTGCAGGGCAGCAGGCGTGTGCAGACTGTTCACCGTGACCCTACCAGAGCTATAGGCGGCCTGGCCTGGGAAGTGCAGCTGGGGTGGTGAAGGCTGGACAGGGGAACTCAAGAAATACTTAACTCGCCCTGGCTGGTGTAGCTCAGTGGATTGAGCGTGGACTGCGAACCAAAGCATCGCAGGTTCGATTCCCAGTCAGGGCACATGCCTGGGTTGCAGGCCATGACCCCCAGCAACCGCACATTGATGTTTCTCTCTCTCTCTCCCTCTCTCTCTCTCTCTCTCTCTCTCTCTCTCTCTCTCTCTCTCTCTCCTCCCCTCCCCCCCTTCCTTCCTCTCTAAAAATAAATAAATAAAATCTTTAAAAAAAAAAGAAATACTTAACCTATGACTGTCCCATGGGGACAAAAACCATGCTTAGCCCCTGAAAATGAGGACTTGTTCTGCCTGTGCGGTGTCTTGGGTCTTCATCTCTGCTGTGTCACGTCGGAAAGATGCATACTGGCGTCCTCCCAATGAGGACACCCCCATGGGTTCAGCTGCTTTTGCCTGTTCCCTGTCCTCTCCGTTTCCAGACCCTTGGGCCAAGGCGTTGGGTTGATTGGACAGTAGCCATAATCATCATCTGTGTCATTTATTGAGAATCGTAGCATCCAAGAATTCAGAGCAGAATGATTCCTTGGAGGCCATCCCATCTCACCCCCGACATTTTTTTAAGCAGCGGGCAGTTGGCCGCCCAAAGAAGGGACATGGCTTGCTCAGACTCCCACAGAGAGTCGGGGCTGGAACCAGGTGGGCCATCCCTGGCCGGGTGAACCACGAGAGCGCCATGTGTTTTACTGCGCCCACCTGTGCCAGCCGCAGCGGGCCGGTCTGAAAATGCGTGGGTGGGAAGTCAGTGGAGGCAGGTAGGTCTTGGGTGTGTGCCTTTCTGCAGGCCCTGGGCTTCTCGGGGACCAGGTGCCGTGGCCTGGCACTGCCTCTCCTGTTTTCTCGTCTCCAGCAGCAGTGAGCTCTGACCCTGGGTTCACCTTGCTGAAGCCCCTCGGCGTGGGGGTGGCGAGCAGTGGGACCCCAGGGCCTGCTCGTTCGGGCTTCACTCTGGCGGGAGGTGGCCCTGCTGCATTTCCACAGGTGACGGCCTGGCAGCCAGGAGCCTAAGCCGGGGGTTCAGGCTGGGTCTGCATCCCAGCTCTGCCCGCTGGGCAAGTTCTCAATAAAGGAGTAGGGACGGCCTTCCTTTAAGTAATTAGACTGCAGATTCCAAAGGATTGTATCTGTTAAGAAGTCCGGTACTGCGCCTGGCACAGAGTTGATGCCGAACAAGTGGTCACTATGATTGGACTGGATTAGTGCTCTCTGTCCCACTGCATTACTGCAGTTTCCCAAGCCACAGACTCCAGCACCACGCACCCTCCCCGCACCAGTCACCCTCCTGCCGACTCCTTGATGAGATTTCAGGAGTGTGGGATCTTTGTTTTCACCCTTCTGAGGGATAGATGTGCACCCTTGTCCCTCTCGCCCTCCCTGAACCACGGCACTCAACCCTGAGTGTTAGCAGACTGTGGAGCTACCAGACTGTGGAGGCCAAGCAGGACCACTGGACGGGCCTGAAGCAGAGGGCCTGGCGGGACACGTGGGGGAGCAGATGTTCCCTGCTCTGGACACGAGCCTGGCTTCGGTTTCTTTTTTAAACTTTTTGTGCAGTCACCCTCATTCTCTGAAGAGACACGTGAGTGACTGCAAAGAAAGGGCTACAAAGAAAGCAGCAGAACTAAACTCTGCGGTGCAGAGCCACCAGTCTGTCCTGGGTACAGGACGTGAGGAGTGTCTGGCTGCTGCTCCGAGGGCGGCAACAGGGGCTTAGAAGAAAAGGGGGCAGTGTTGTGGGGGGCTCGCTGAAACATGGCAGGGCGCCCTGCTCCCCCCTTCGCCCAGGAGGAGCCCAGCGGCTGCTGAGCGGGGTTTTCACGAGGAAGGGTGACTCATAAACCATCACACCTGTTTTCCCTACAAGCAGCATCCGCGTGCAAACACCAGCTCTCTCTGCTGTTTAATCAGATGGAGCTCTGCCTAGTGAGAAGGGCCATGCTCACGGTTGGGGACGTCTTGGCCTTTGCGAAGTCAGAGCCCCATCAAGACCCCATGGAGACAGGGAAGGCCGGGCCTGGACAGGTCTGGGGTCCTTCTGAGGTCAGCCGGAGGGAGTGAGGGCAGACCAGCTCCGGGAGACTGCTGGGCGGGGTTTCAGCGGGGCGCTAGGTGGCCATGTGGCTCATTCCGGGAGCATCCAGCCGTCCCTGTGATGGGTGGTACTTGTTGGGGAACTAAAAGAAGGACTTTGGGAGGCAAAGATGGGACAGTAAAAAAAAAAAATTTTTTTTTCTATTCCAAACCACCCAGCTCCTCACATCTCTCTGTGAAACCTAGTGAAGGACTGATTTTTTAAAAAAATCTCCTGTGCCACAGCTTCATGATATTTTTAGGAACCTTTCCGAAACCAATGGCAACACAAATTATACCCCAGCGTCAAGCCCCCCTCGTGCACATCAGCCAGTTTGCAGTTCATTACAAAAGCCTCTCCGCTCCCCGGCTGGGGCTTTCCGGGGACCAGTCCTGTGCAATTAGCAACTGCGTTCACTGTGTGCTTGCTTTTGGCCAGATGTGTTGCATACATTGTCTCATCTGAGCCTCACAGTAACTGCCAGACAGGTATTGTCGGGACTGTTTTATGACGGAGGAAAGCGAGGCTGGGGTGGGGGGCAGTTATGTGGCTTTCCCTGGGTCACACTGCTAGTAAGAGCCAGCACTCAGAGAACCCAGCTCTGTCTGAGGGAGGACCACACTGGTTCCCAGGGAATCATCGTGGTGCAGTCTCCGCCCCTCTGCCGCCCCCCAAAATGAGTTACCTTTAGGACTTTAAATCTTAGGGCATTTTTAACATTCCCCTCATTGTTATATGCTAGGCCCTATCCACATTCCTGTAAACTGGCATTGTTCATCTTTTTGACTTCCAGATACGTTAATTTTAAGAAGGCAGATCATCTTTGTAATGCTTCTGTTCCTTTTCCAAGTGAAACGGAAGACTCACTTGTAATTTGCCTCAGTAATTGGACTTGGACTTTAAATGGCTGCTGGAGTTGGCCTTCTGCTGCCTTGACTCATGTTCAAGTCATTCTCTGTTCTCGGCAGCCAGGGGGAGGCCTCGTGACTCCTGGTGCTAGTCCCGCGCCACTGGCAAAGCCGCGGCCCTGTGAGGGGGACGAGAGCTTAGCGTCGTGGGAAGCCCACAGTGCACTGGACACTTTAAATGCATTAAACACATTCTAAATGTATTTTGTTTCATGTCTTCTTTCCAATAGCCTCCCGAAGGTGCTGTTGCAGTTCACAGGGTAGAGGTGCAGAAAGAGTTCAATTCACCCAAGAGCTGGTCAGTGGTGGATTTGGGATCCGCACCCAGCTCTGGCCCCTCCTGTCACATCCTCCTCATCTCATCCCGTTTGTTTCTCTGTGTGTGACATGTGGCCATGGTGGTCCCAGGAGGCAGGGCTCCCTGGGGGGACCAGGAGACGAGTGGGACCCCAGGGGAGACGGTGCTGCCCCTCGGGCTCCATTTCATAACTGTCTTTCAGGACCCGCCACCTGACGCTTCCTGTTAGCACCGCGCCCATCAGGAGTGAGTGAGAACGGGTTCCAAGTTACAGGGCTCGGGGTGGGCACATGGCCGTGTGTTTGGGTTCCAGGAGGGAAAACCCGCTGCGGTTGGTTGAGAGCAAACCTGCTGACAGTGGCCGCCGGCATGTTCTTACTTGCCCCTGGTGCCCCGTTTCCTCATCTGCAGCGTGTGCTGTGAATACCCGTTCCCATGTGGTTGTGAGAATTGAGATCGGAGGTAACGACGTGAAGCATTAGCAGAGCGGCACCAAGGCCTTCGTGGGCTGGGCGTGGCTTTGCCTCACCCATCATCGCTTTCTCAGCACCCAGGTCATTGTAAGGCACGCACAGGGCACACATTCGGTAAATATCGGTGATTGCTGGTTTATTTCCCCCCTTCACTTACTACACCGACGTGGGAGCCCCCAGCCTGTGCCGGACAAGGGAGGACATGGGGCACTCACCACGCTGTGGGCTATACGGTGGTTTACCAAAACAATCCAAGGAAAGTGGCCCCGTGGTGCATGGTGGTCAGGTGGAGATCTTTGCAGTTACGAAATGCACGGCCGGTTTTTTAAATTCTGCCCCAGCTCTGGCTGGTTGTGCGGGGGGTGGGGTCCCTCGTGCCTCTGCCTTTGTTGTCGGAATTGGACCTTGTGCTTTCATTCTGAGGCGGGCGGGACCTGAAAATGTCTTGTCGCCGCTCTGCGACTGAAGGGTGATCTAATGTGTCATGAGGCCTTTCGGTCTGAGGAAAGGATGGCTTGCTGGGGCATGGGATGGATGTCAGGGTTTACGGAAGAGCTAGAAACTAAAGTGCTGCCTCACTGGGTGACTGCATTTATTCCTACCCGGCAGGACAGCCACTCATTGATTTGAAAGCGGCGTGGTGAACCCCTGAGTTTCTCGCTGTTGACCATGGGGTCTGGAGACCAGCAGCATCGGCACCTCTGGGAGTGGCCTGGAAATGCTGAGTCTGAGTCTCACCTCTGGGCGTACCAGTCAGCGCCCGGTCTTTAATAAGCTCCCCGGGTGTCCGTGTGTGGTGTGGGAAGCAGACACTGAAAAAGCAAGGCATGAGAATATCGTTCTGGACTCACTGTCAGTCATTGTGCAGGGCTACCAATTAGGTCCAATTTTTCTCACTTTCATGTAGTTGCCAAGTATTTTAAGCAACGTGATTCCAGACTGAGCTGCTGACTGCATAAAGGTGCATGACTGCTAATGGAAGCAATAGTCCATTAGAGTCAAAAGCCATTTTTATATACTCCCTCTCCTTTAATCCCACAGAGCCTCGTGAGATAGTCTCATCTCTGCTTTATCAAGAATAAAACTGAAACCACAGAGAGGTTATGTGACATGCCCAGAGTCACACGGTAAAACCACTGGCAGTATTTCAGCTGAGGTCTTCAAGCTCTGAGCTCAGAACTTGCTTTTCCCCCCATCATCAGATGTTTCCATATTGAGATGTCAGAAATCCCCCATCCGTGCCCTTGGGTCTCTGTGGGTGCACTTGTGCGCTCTGGGGACATGAGATGGCTGTGGCTGGAGAAGCATCTGGATCAGGGACAGAGTTCTGCAGTAATCGACCTGGGAAAGTTTCAGGGCTGTTTGCGGTTTAGAGCCTGGAGCAGTAAGCCGCTTCCCCCCTACTCCTGGCTTCCCATTCCCCTTCAGCTCTTCCGTAAAGCCCAGCTCACAGGACCCCTGCTCTGTAAAACCGTCCCTGGGATGGCGGACAGCGAGTTGGCTGCTCCATTAGTGTTTCAGTCATGCTTCCAGTCCAAAGCCAGTCACCGTATCTTACCTGCCTGTCTGATCAGCCACCTGTGCAGACAGCCTGTAAGTTCCCTGCGGACGGACCTTCAGAGAGTCCTCTTCCCTGTTGTAGCCCCGGAGCCTGGCTTATTCCGGTCCTCCGTCCACATGAAGTGTGTGAATGCATGCATGCATGACCCAGACTCTCGTTTTGCCCTTCTCTTCTCCCCTATTGTCTGCTTCTTGTGGATTTTTAATAGCCTCTGAAAGTGGGGATGGGCAGGAAGTGCACAGGTGGGAGATAGAACTGAGATGTTCAGTTTGGCTCTTTTCAGCAGCTTGGGGGAAAGCTCGTGAGGGAAGGGGAGCCCCCCTTGGGGCTGGAGGGCGATCTGGTCCTTCCGCGTGCACAAACCAGCGTGGACGGCGGCCGCGTTTATGTGGGGCGCTCGCTCGCGGTCTCCCTCCCGCGTCCCCTCTGAGTGGTGGCCTGCAACAAGCAGTGTCCCAGGAAGCCCGCGAGTTCTCCCGGCTTTTCCGTGGCTCGGAGAACTGGGTGGAACCTGGGGTGGCTCGACATCCAATGAACTCCTTCACGTCGGGAAATGCAAGTGGGAGTGACTCTTTCCTCCTGCTCAGTCTCTGGGGGCTTTGGGTGTTTTTTCAGGGTGTGAATGAAACATCTTCATTTGGTCACACCACTTACTTATTTACCCCTGCGCTCTTCCATTCATTTGTCACACTTACCCCACTCCTCCTCCCCTCCTCTGCCCCCTTATCGTCTCCATTCTCCAGGGGCCCTGTGGGAGACAGGACGATAATAAGCATTTTTGCTGGGTGTTGCCACCCCAGACCTTCTGTTTGTCCTTTGCTGAGGGCGGTGGTAGGAGGTGACCCTCTGCAGAGCTCTTCCTTAGTGCGGATGGTTAGTGCTAGAGTGTGGCCTGTGGGGGTGAAGACAAGGGGTCAATGAACAGGAAACTGGACTGGGTCTTATGCAATTGTTTCCCCTGGAATCGACCCACTGGGAAGATCGACCAGCAAGTGGCTTTCTGGCTTCAGCACCTTTTCTTTGGTGTCAGTCCTGGTTTCAGCTCTGCGTTTGTTCAGGAGGATAATTTGACATTCACATTCTGGCAGTGTTCTGTAATGTTTCCATTTACATACCACTTTCCCTTCTTTTTGGCTGGAGGGGCATGTCAACACACACAGGAATCTGAGGTTCGTTTCTAGTTTCGGCGGAGGCAGGCCCCAGGGGAAACGTCCGAGATAACCGGATTCCTGACGTGGTGACTCGGGGGCTCCTGTCTTCCGTTCCGCAGCCCGCGGAGTGTTCTTGGGTTCTAGGCGGCACGTCGCTCCTCCTGATGAAGGTCTTCCTGGAGGGATGCGCTCACTGCGTCAGGAGCCCCAACCACGTGTCACGGGCTTGAAAGCAAATCAGATCAAGGGACAAAGAGTCCACACGTTAGCGTACTAAAACTGGTCACGCTTTCCTTCCTGGCAAACAGGAGGGAAGGAGAAGCAGCAGCCTGTGTGTTAAAATGCAGGTGGTGTGGTGGCTCAAGCACCTGCAAGAACCGGCCTGAGGAAAAGATCCAGAAGGGGTTGGGACCGGTGGGAAGGGCTCGATGCTGTTAAAGGCCTCGTAATGGTGACTGCAGCGTGGGGAGGAAGGACCCCCATCAGAATGAGGAAGAGCCAGAAGGACTTAAGGGCCTGCTCGTGAACTTGGGTACAGAAACAGACCATGCGAATGAGGCTAGGCCAGAGCGTCGGTCACAAAGCCCTGGCTCAGCTGCGCCCCTGTGTCCAAGAAGGCTTCCTCACCTGTGCCGTGAAATCCCGTGGTTGAAGCCTGGGCGGGAAGGGGGTCCCTGGTGGAGCTCTGGGTGAAGGTGGTTAGCGCGTATTTGTCGAGTTGATATGCAGGCCAGACCTGTGAATGCCCTTTCCCCTGGGCCTTGGAGATGATGCGTAAGAGCTGGCTGAGCCCTGTGAGCGCACCGGCACACGGGGGGACACACAGGTGGGGCGCCGCAGCTCCAAACAAAACACTTCCGGACAAACCTTAGCGGGGAGGCCCTGCCTCTCAGAGGGGCTCTGCGTGCACTCGGAAATAGCCTCTTTATTAACAGTTGTTTCAACAAGGCAACACTAACTGTTGCAAGAGAATGGAATTATTCCAAGGAGTAAGTTCTGGGGATCAAAGTCGGGGACTGGTGCCCTTGAAGTCAGATACTAGAACCGAAAACGTTAGAAATGGACCCCACGTCCCAGCTTTATCAGAAAAAAGCCACCAATGAGACGCCGGGCACAGCCTGGCTGAGGAGATGAGCGTTCCACATCTGCAGTGATGAGCGCCTAGTGAGGGGTCCTGACGGCGGGGCTGGGCGCAGGGGACCGCGAGCTCTCTGCTCGAGTGCCGCCTGGGCCTTGGGACGTCCCTCTGCTGCTTGGCCATTCCTGGGGGAGGGCCCTGGGTGGGAGGAAAGTCGTCGCAGGGACCCAGTGGGGCCACAGAGTGCGTGAATTTTAGGGAAACGTCAGATCCATTTATCAGCCCTTCTCTGAATCCCTCCTGTGTGCCAGGCTGTGTACGAAGGGCTAGGGGTACAGAGCTGACAGAATTCAGGCACAGCGCTATTGGAGTTCATTCAGTTACAGGACGCAAGGACACAAGGAGCTGGTTAATGGTGCCCTGTAAACCATGGCATGATTGTGGCCCTTGGCACAAGCGGGCACGCCCCTGTTTTCAAGAGGAACCAGGTGTTTATGAGCTAAATGTAATTCCTAGTTTGCACAAGCAAAACTCGAGTGCAGAGGGTGGTGGGGATTCACCCACAGAGCTGGGTGTCAGTCCCCGCGGCGGCTTAGGTTAAATCCCCATCTCTGCATAGGACTGTTTCCCTTGGGCTGCAAAAATTAGCCTAACCAGCCTCCCCACAAAAAACAGGGTGGATGGATGGATGGATGGATGGATGGACAGACAAGATTGATCAGACGGGCTGCTCAGCAGTATTCAGCAGAGAAGGGTGTGACCGAGTGAGTGAGTGCATGCCGCCCTCTGAGTTGGTATGCGCTCCACGTGTTCAAGGTCTCGCTAATCTGAAGTGACCTCACCTGCCCTGTCTGTCGTTATTTCCCAGTATCCCCCAAGTGGTCCTTCCGCCCTGCTGTGCTCTTACCAGCCCAGCCCAGCCCGTGTTTGCCTGTCCAGGCACTGTCTTGGGCAGAAATCCACAACGATGATGTCTGAGGCTCAGGCTCTGACTCTGGGTGCTTTGGCAACCCCGCTTCGTTCAGTTACAATCAGGTGATTCCGCTCACCCGCCTCTCCGGCCCCTGCTTCCCCGCCATGCCACTCTCACCGGAGTGGCTCTCTCTCTTGGGGTCCCGTTACCAGGAGCACAGTCCCCGCCCCTCCCTGCACTGCCTCTTCCAGGGCTGCCTCCAGACCGGCCCTCAGGGCAGTTCTGCCCTCACACGGGGCCACTCGCTCACCTCCTGCCACCCTTGCGTCTGCAGCGTGTCGGTCCCTGCTCTCTCGAGGTGTTGAGTCACAGCGTGAGTCTGTCTTCTTTGGTTAATAAGTGGGTACCCTGGGCTGAGGTTCCCCAAGGGCATGGATTTTTGCTTCTGTGTCATTTCATCATGATGAGCACGTAGACCATTAAGGGTGTTGGCTCGTTTGTGCCTTCAGTTAGACAAACACTGTTTAAAGCTCAGTAAATATGCCGGAGGCTCCGAGTCTCCGTCACCCACCTCGGTCCACCAAGGCGAGGGCGGCCGACCCGTCCTGAGCACTTAGTGTGCATCTGGCACCGTCCTAGCCCTTTGCTGCTTTAACTTGTTGAATCCGCTGCCCGCACTCACCGAGCAGGAGACGAGCACCCAGTGTTAAGCATCCTGCTCGAGCGGGTCTAAAACCCCAGGAGTGCTGGCCTCCAGACGCCCTCTGAAACCACCACACCGTCAGTACGCAAAAGAGTGCCGCCTGCCGTGACTCTTGGTTTCGGACATTTTTTTTTTAAATATCAAACCAAGTGGTGGGCTTAAACTGTGAGTGGAAGTGGAGTCTTATATACGCGGTGAGAGAAACATCAGCAAAATGAATGTCAGCTTCGTTTTTTGCTCATTGAGAATAACTTTGTCAATCCATTTTGTAGAAGTTTTTTTAATTATTATTTTTAGAGAGAAGGGAGGGAGATAGAGAGAAACATCAACGTGCGGTTGCTGGGCATCATGGCCTGCAACCCAGGCATGTGCCCTGACTGGGAATCGAACCTGCAACACTTTGGTTTGCAGCCCACGCTCAATCCACTGAGCTACGCCAGCCAGGAGCAGTTTTTTTTTTATTATGGCACCGTTTTCACCGAAGCCCCAGCAAGACCTCAGAGGTCGAGTTTTCAGCTCTCGCTCCGCCCGTGGACGCTGTAAGACCTGGAGCAAACTGCTGCGTTTCCCTGAGCCCTGTTTGCCTCACCTGGAAAACAGAGAGAGTAATAACTGCCTGGCACGTTTTTTGTGAGGCTTCAGGGAAATCACGCACGGTCTCTCCCAGTTTCATACGTGGCACGTTGCTAGATTTTTAGTAACTAATGGCTAACAGAATAGATATTTCAGAACCCCTGTCATTCACAGGAAGTGATTTTGTATTTGAGGCCAGGTACAGAGTTGTTGTATCTGTGCCACTAAGGCCTTGGCTGCTTCTTTTCTGTTTGTTTTTAATCAACATTTGGAGCGTGATAATGGGTCTTATCTCAGCAGAGCTAAAATACCATGCGGTTACAGCAGAAACCAGAGGCGGGACACCTTCCACTGTGTCACGCATACACAGATATTTCAGGTGTTTAAAGCCAGTCTGGTTACTGCCTATGAGGCACCGAAGCTGACGTGAACTTTATTCCAGCGAATCGGACGGCCAGAGTGACACTGGGCGTGGATGCCTTCCCAGGGCTTTCAGAAAAACAAAACCAACCTGTTGTGTTTGTTTAATTATCCAGAGATCTCAGTGTTACATGTGGCTGGGTATTTGAGCTGCTACGCATAAGATGACTCTTCTCCATTTCAGTAATGAAAACAATTTTTTTTTTTTAAAAAAAGATGACCTTCCATAGAAACAATGATAGCGGCATTTTCCCTTGGTTTTGTTCAATCCACAAAAATGATTCCAGTGATAAGATCGCTTTTGCGTTGGCTAATGTACCTAAAATTCTCTTCATTCATCAAATTCCATGTTCGCTAATGCTCCCAGGCAGACACTGAGTCAGGTTTTTTTTTTTAACTTGGGGTTCACAGCTCTCTGAGTATTCCGTTTTCACTTGTGTGTGTTTCTGGAAGTTCTGTGAGGAAGACAGGCTGGTGTGTCCCAGCGTTTATGTTACTCATCCTTTCCCTCTATGCTTCTGGTGAGAACACGGGCGGGTTGTCCACCTTCCCTTTTCTTTTTGGCCTAATTCACTCCCGAGCTTGTGATCCAGGAAGACTCCAGGGCCAAGAACCACTAGGACTGCCGTTTTAAGAGGCGGTCTTGACTTTCTTCGGTCTGGAGTGGAGGGTGGGGCGGGGGGTTTTCCAGTTCTCTCGCACCACCGGCATGCGGACCAGCCTTCATGGGCAGCCGCCCACTTGTGACGAGGGCGGGGGCAAGGGTGCGGAAAGGAAAGATCACTTTCAGTACCTCCTAAGGAGGTCGCAATTTCTTTATCAGTGGAGGGGATATCAGAGGTGTTCTGTTCTTCTTTGCAAAGCTGTCATGGCCTGTCTGTGGTTGCTAAGATTCTTACAATTGTGCTACTTACATGACCCCTCCCTCCCAGTGGTTGCGTCCTACTGTGGTCACCGGGGTTCATTGTCACTGGTTCCCAGACATAAGCAGAGGAACCACTGGTCTTACTGGGTGGTGATGCCTGTCTTCATAAACCCCCCCTACACCCTGGTGCATCCCCTCTCCATGTACTCTCAGCCCAGACCCCAGTAGTGCTTGCCCTTCGTAAAACACAGCCCACTACTCTGCCTGAAGCCTTTCTCGGGCACCCCGTCGCCTTTAGGGAGAAGTTTAATTGCCCCACTTTGGCTCCTGCTTTTGTCTTTCTGGCCTTCAGTGGAGCCTCACACAACTGTGGGCTGAAGGACGCTGTGACCCCTTGAGTTTGATTACATATACGATTCGTGAGGTCTGGCTCTCTTTAGGATGTTGTCATTGCTCCAGTGTTTTGAGATCTTAAATCAAGATCATTAGATCTCTGAGTCTTATGTGTAGAAAATTTTAAGGCATGCTTTAGGGCCCCCAGAACTTTCAAGAAATGTCGCACATTGGATTGGTGGCCTCAGTCTCTTTCCTGGCGGAGTCCTGCCCGTGAGAACCTCTGCCCCCTGGGTCAGTGACCTGGGAGCTCAGGGGTGATGGGATCGGTGGCGGTGAGTCCGACAGCTGTCCCGATCACATGCTCATCCCCCACGAGGCTGTCGTCCATTTAGTCAGTGACATATCCGCTCGTGGGCCGTCCAGATTAGCCTGGTGATTTCCTGCGTGGGTGGCTTCTCCTGAAGCTCCTCAGGCTGGTGTGCTCATGAGAACTTTGCCTCATGCAAGCGTGGTTTCTCTTCGGCTGTGGCGCCATGTTGTAGGCCCTCAGGCCTTGTGGGAGCTTACTGTGGCTTTCCTGCTCAGGCAGCTCCCGACCGATCCCACTTCGCCAGTCCACCCGATTCTTCTGCCTGGTTTTAAGGCTACGCTAGCTGGCTCTTCTTCTGTCTCCACTCTTACAAGGTTGTGCTCTTACCAGGCTGGTCTCTTTCTGCTCCCACACACTGTCCCCAAACCTCCTTGCCTCTGCTTGGCTTCTCTAGACCCCTCTGCAGCCCTCTGCAGCCCGCCAGCCTTGAAAGCTGGCCCCGGGCCCCTGCCGTCTGCAGAGCGGCCCCGACTACAGCCTGCAAAGAGAAAGCATCCTCCCCTCCAGCGGTTATGGCAGGGCTCATGCACTGGTGGCCTCTGGCCGCATCCCAGCCCTCAGGTGTTCTGTGTCTTCCACCAGATTTGACCTAGTTGCTGTCATTTACATTTCAGGAAATGTCACATAAATATTAGGTTTCTGGCTTGTTTTGAAAAATCAGACAATCTAATAGCAGCTGAACTCTCTTTTCCCTAATGGCGAAAGCCAGCTAAAGCTAATTAAATTAGTGGCTGCTTTTCTTAAATGGCAAATGTGGTCGTTTTGCCACAGTCATACCCTCTGCCTATTATAACAGACTTACTGACGTTATCTTTCTAGCTCTGGTAAGCATTTGCCTGTGTGATCCCTCAGTTTCTAGTCTGTGTCATCTTCTACCCCGGCCCTCTTTCTGTTTTCAAATTGTGACTTGTGTGGTTTTTATGAAAGTAGGGTTGGCAGCTTTTAAATATAGACAAATTTCCCCAAAGGTATTTATACTCTGATGGGTAGCTACTTCACCAAATCTATAATTGGTTTTGATATTTTAGCTTAAATGCCATGGTCGATGTACACATGACAGAACAATTATCTCTTATGTAACGTGCTGTATCTGGCATTAGCAGCATTTGCAAACCTTAGCACTCTATTTCCATCACAGACAGATCTATGCCACACATCTCAGCATCTCCGAGGGTAGGCCAGAGCACAGAGCCATGGCAAGTGAGCCTCAGCTGGAAGGGAGGGTGCTGGGGGAGAGAGAGAAAGGAGAGAGGCTTCTGTTGGAGTCTTGAAGCCTCGATTCCAGCATCAGCTGCTCTAGGAAGTTCTGTGGTCCTGTTGAGATGTGTTCCCATTGCATCCTCAAAGCATTTACTGAGCCCTTTGCTATGCATACTTAATTCCAGTTAGTCATTGCCACCGTCTTGTGTGTGAGGTAGCAGCTCTTACCCAGTTTTACAGATGTGGAAATTGAGACGAGACCTTAAGTGATAAGTTTCCTTATGAAGATGTTCTACCTAAATTCGTCTCGATTCCAAAATGTCAGGCTTTAACCACTCTTCTGAACTGGCCGCCCTGTAATGTACCTGTCTGTACTGATGGGATAGATGCTGTGCTTTCGCTTTCCGGTCTATGAACCTGCACATGTCAGAGAATGTGTTTACTTGCTCTTGTATTCTTAGCGCCTGAAATGAGGCAGGCCTTCAGGAAACGTCGGACGGAGGCAGGCAGCGTGGGGGTGTGTTTCTTTTCCCCGGCTTGTCTGTGGGTCTGTTTGCCTCTCTCTGGTTAAAATTCTCATGCGGGCCTGCTTGGGTATAGCCTTCTTTCCTTGGGGCAGTGATTTGTGTTACAGAAAGGGGAAAGGAACTTAAGATACTTAGCCTTTCAGTTTGCCCAAAGGGCATCTCAGTGTTTACGATCACACTCGCAAGTCAGAACTGATCACAGGTGCTCATGCAGAGTGTGGGCAGCGCCCAGTGTATTGTAATTAGGAGAACGTACGCAGTTTTCAGGTGAGATTTTTAAAAATGTTTGATTCCATGGTTTTTGCAGATACATTGATAAGTTATTTTCAAAAGGAAGGATTCATTTACAAATACAGATGAAACTTACGATTTTGACCAAGACATCTAAAAATATGGAGTCACAATGTCATTTTGTTTGTTTCTCCTTTTTCCTCCCTGCGTGGCAAAATAAGTAACAGAAATGGTGATTTGCTGGATGGATGAATGAATCCCTGGAACACTGGATAATGGCAGGATTTTAGATACTTCAAAGCAAATGGGATTGTAATTAACCAGTACTGCAAAGTGTGGATTGTATGTGAGATGCAGAGTGAGGAGAATGAGCTGACACATGCCAGGGTTGTGACACAAGCTGACAATTGTGTGTCTTGATACATTTCGCATGTATCACTGTACAGATGTGTCTCCGAATAGAAGGAATTAAATTGCTTTTTTAAAAAATAAAGCTATGTTTTAAACTTTTGGTAAATCTTGCAGTCTAAGAAGTAGAACCAGTACATTAGTTGTAGATCCATAAGCCCCTGCTCTCAGAAATCTCTGGCATAATTAAGAAATCGAGAACCAAAGAAGGTCGCCCCCTTCCTGAGTAGTGAAGTTTCAAATCCAGTGAATAAGCATATATCAGTCTTTCTATGGCAAAAGAAAAAAGAAAAATCCAGAAACAGTAATGGCATTAACTGTGAAGAGATTTGTAAAAACTTAAAAGCAGGAGAAAAGGCCATAAATGGTAGGGAAACGTTATTTTCATTGATCTGTAGATAGCTCACACTAGTAATCACCTTCTGTTGAGTGGTTGGCTCATTGACTCCTCCCAGCATCCCTTTGGGGCACGTATCAGTCTCCGTTTTACAGACGAGGAACCATCGAGATGAAATAACCACTCGAAGGTCACGTGGCCCCACGTCGTCTGACCCTGTCCTTTCCACCTGTCCAACACTGCCACCAAATACGTTGTATTTCCTGTGTGTGTCTTCGCACACACATAGTCTAAACCTGCATGTTATTTGGAAAAACAACACATCGTTTTTCATGTATACTTTGGGAAAAGTGGTTGTGAAAATGTACACATTCATTCACCCAAACCTAGACACACCAGGGACTGTTACGCCGTGTGTGTTCTGGGCAACCTTAAGCGGAACGATGCTGGGAACACCCAAATATAGTACACGAATGACACAGTCACATTTCCCTGTCTTGTTCTGGATTGCGCTGAAACTTGAAATGTGATTGAATTCTAATGTAGAAATGAAATTCATTTTTGGTAGTTTTCCTAGCTTTGGATAAGTAATTGTTCTGAACTTGAAGTAACTGGATAATTTTTATCATTTCATTATAAATTTTCATACTTAAGTAGAATCCCTCATGAGTACTTTTGTATCTTTCTGTACATTCCTGTTGCACTGTATTGTCCTGGAGAAATAATTCTACGTCTCAGAGCTGGAAGAGCTCGTTAGCATGAGTAAATTATGTTGCATGAATCAGGCTCCTTCAAAGTTGTAGTCCAGACACTGAAATGCTGACGTGGTAGACTGCTATCAGTCATGGCAGCTTGTACAGTGAGAATGCCTTCCAGGAATAGTGCTGGTTTGTGAAGCCCTGGCTGTCAGAGGCACCATAACCACTATCACAATTAGACTCTATCCCGAAACTGTAATCACAGTCCAATATATCGCTCACCACTCTGCTAAACCTGTGCTCCAGGCCAGAGGCCAATTACCGGTTCTGTGCTGATGGATTCTTCGGGTGTCCACAGGCAAGGGATGAAGAAAGCACAAAGAGACAGCGAGGAATATTAGAAAGAGCACTGGTAAGATAACGTTTGTTCAAGTCCAGCCGTGCTGCTCACTGGCCTGGTGGCCTTGTTTTCAGGCCCTTTGAGCTCTCTGAACTATGGCTTTTATGTGCACAAAATGAAGGCAAAAACATCAGCTCTGCCTCCTCTCTTTTTTTTTTTTTTTTTTGACCAAACACACTAAGTGCCAGTTTTAATATTCTACTAAAAGTGGTAGTTACTGAGCTGAGACACAGACTCATGTTTCTAATCTGGTGCATAGCGGATGTTCGCAGAAAGGAGTTCCCATCTCCTCCCTTTAGCCTTAGGTTTTACATTGGTTACTGGCTCAGGAGGGGCAGTGCGCCCGGCACAGGGTAGGGTCACTGTTGGTTATGAAGGCCCCAAACTGCACAGTAGACCAGCCTCCCGCCTCCCACCCTGTGCCTCTCCCCCTCCTGCTTGCACGTCTGTGGGTTTGGGTTTTTTTTTTTTTATTCTCTCCCCACTGCTGCAGTTCTTATTCTTCCTGATCTATATAGAAATTATAGAACGCTTTCAGAGTCAGGAGAGGTCTAGAAACCACCTCGTCACATCTGTTCACCTTATACCCGAGGGACCGAAAGCCGGGAGGCGAGCTGAGCGCAAGAGCACACAGTGAGGAGGCAGCCAGGCCGCCGAGCCCCATGGGCTCAGTTTCGAAAGCAGACCTGTTTTCACCACCCCATGCCGCCTTTTCAATTGCGTTCCCATGGAATGGGGCGCCCCGACCCCCGTTTTTAAATATGGTTTCACATCTCTGTAGAAGTGGTTTCTAACACCTGCCGTCGGCATTGACTGTGGTGTGAGCCAGGTCCTCACCTTCTCCGGTCGTCATGTTCAAGGCTCCCTCCGCGTGGGACAGCGCTGACGCCTCTTGCAGAGAAGCAGAGTGTGGCAGGTGTGGGTGACTTCAGAACCCCTCACTGCATGATTCAGACCTTGCATGAGAACAGAGTAATTAATTTTCTTTGCCTCCCCCACATACTTCTGGGAGAAAGCGACCACAGAGTTCAGAGGAAGGTGTAGGGTTTGTGTACTTGGTGTTTTTTTTCCTCTCAGTCTCATTGCGAGTCAAGCACTGGAGGTTGGGGCGTTTTGCTTTTTCCTGAGGAGCAGACTGAGAGTTGGAAACCTGGATCTGTTCCACTTCATATTAGCTGTGTGACCTTCTAGAACACTCCCCTCGCTTCTACTTTCTCGCCTTCGAAATGGGTTCAAGGGCTCCCACCCTGTCTGTCTCAAAGGGTCACTTGAATCAGTGAACGGGTGAGAAGGCGCCTTGCGAACACGGCAGAGGCCCTGCGATGGGGGGGTCCTTGATGAGCAGACCTGAGAGCATGTGGCCAAAGACCTGGGTCTGGGTTCTGGTTGTGCCCCCAGCGGGGTTCCTGGGTGCAGGGGTGCTGGGTGGCCCGAAGCAACAGCTGTGCCTCCCGTGTGTCACCGCCCCCATATCTATATTTAGTGAGGGTGTTCCATGCATGTGGATTAAATACCCTAGGAATCATTTGGGGTCTTTTGTCCTTTATCTCTCATCTCTCTTATCACGTAACTCAGCCTAAAATATGTGTACAAAGAAAGAAAAGGAAATATTTATTTGCAGGGAAGGCTTTTGCAAAGAAAGAAGAATGTTTTCTCATTGGCAGATAGTTTCTTCATGTGTTTCTAATGAAACAGAAGCCATTTGGTCTCTGGTTTATTTCTTTGTTTCCACTCTGACATTGTTGATGTCAGCAAAAAATGCAGCTTGTTTTTGGAGAGGGTCATATTTTCTTCTGTTGAGCACAGGACTGGATTCTACCTGCCACACCCCTCTAACACAACAAAACAGATCTATCCTAGACCATGGGCTGCAACTACAACTTTCTGTAGATCTGGGCTCAGAAAGTCCTTCTGGAAAAGCTCACGCAAGTGCGATGGCAAGCATGCATAACACTGCCTAATAATCATTGCTCTGCTTGTTCCCTCCGTACTACCTACTTAGTATCATACAGAGGTGAGGACCCATTGTTTCAGGATGTTAGCGGTAATTAATGCATGTTAACGTGGCCCTTTGATTCCCCCCAGGTTTTTGAACACACTCATTAGACCTCTTCTCACGGCACCAGGAAATAAAAATGTTCAGCCTCATTGAAAACCAAGACTTCTTCCTTTCACTGCTAAGGGTTCCTTTATTGGCACGGGGGAGCTCCGCCCAGATGGGGCGGGCTTCCTCCCGAGTCTGTGAAGGCCGTGTGCAGTCTGAACCCCGAACCGCCGAGCTGGGTGTGCTGGGCCCGCACGTAGATGCCCGCAGCTGTCAGTCAGCAGGCGCGGTGTGAGCAGACCGGGCATTTGTATGATCTGGGGGCCCATTTGGAAACTCCTGTGAGAAATCTCACAGAAACCGTTGTCAGATTAGAGCTAACGGCTGCCTATTTGTGAGCTCCCCAAAGCATTTGAAAGTACCCTTTTATGTCTGTGCTGCCTCTGTTCCCACCTGTCCCACACTCCCTTTTGGTGCCATGCCGTCAGATCCGGAGGACTCCGGCACCAGTTTGGGATTTTCTGTCGTGAGAACAATTGGTGCGAGTCCTGTTGTTTTAAAAAATTTTTTGGTTTTGCTTCCATTTTTAAAGATGGTATTGTCTAAACATTTTTTCATGCTGTAAAATGGAACTGGTATGTTGAACTTGTTTTTGTTGTATTGAATTGGATTTTCTGGTTCTTTCACCTCAATTCGACTTCAGCTGTCTAATCTTCTTTGTTGTGTTAAATATGTTGGTCGTAGAGAGTGTGTGGCTTATGGCCACTGGCGGTTTTCCCTGGTCATCTGCAGACATTGTGTGGCTGTCTCCTTACACCCTTGCTACAAAGTGGTTGTCGCAGGGAACCAGTTGCTGGAGGTGAACAGGCAGACCGGGTGAAACAGAGACAGAACGGTTTCTCCTGCTCTCTGATCCTGTTTGGCAGCCGCCTGCCCCTCAGTGATATTCAGGACCGTGGCCCGCGGTCGTCGGCCAGACAGAGCACGCATCCTGCAGCACCCCCACTCAGACGTGCTGATCTGCAGGGCCCGGTGTGCGGCCCAACTGCCTGCATTTAAAAGCACCTACAGGGCTGACTCTGATGTGAAGGGGTAGAGGCGGGGCTGAGGCAGGCAGGACTAGACCTCCCTTTAGCCAGCTAGGCCTCACATGGACAGAAACACAGTTGAGGACGTGGAAAGTTCTTTGCCATCCTTGGGGCTGGCCTCTCTCTGCTGCCGCTGCTCCTGGCACTATCCGAAGATCGCCGTACGCCTTCCTCCACTTCTGCTCCCTGCCTTCTGTTGACTCCGCTCCTGCCACATGTGTCTGTGTGTATGTGTGTTTCCGTTCGGGCTTGACAGCCGATGGTGTTGGCACCAACGCAGTGCCAACAGGAACCCCCAGTCTGGGGTACAGTGAGGAGGGAAACTATGCAGTGCAAACAGCTCCACTGTGGTACTGCACGGGTGGGGAACAGCATGGCTGTGAATCCGCCCTGGGGAGAGGCGCCTCGCCAGCTAGACAGCTGTGTCCTGCTTTGGTCTGCCCTGCTCTGGCTAGACATCTTCAGTGTTTCAGCTCCAGCCAGGGACACAGTCTTGAGTCTCCAGAGGAAAGGGAACATGCAGTTCCTCAGCCAGAGGGGAGCCGAGTTAGAGAGAAGTCCCCACCCATGGTCCTCAGCTGGTGTGTCCTCATACAGATGGGGGCTGCCTCCAAATCCTTGCAGTTTGATTGGTCCAAAAAGCACTGTTCTGATTGGTTTGTATGTAGACATTCTGATTGGCCTGTGAATATGCTGATGGAGATATAGCTGCACCACTTTAGCTGGACTGGGAAAGTCTCATCCTATTGATTGAAATAGGATTCCAGGAGTTCCTCTGCAAGGCCTCAGATGGCAGGAACACAGTGCAGGCCGGCAGTTGAGGGCAGGGCAGGCAGCTTAAGTGCGGGCTTCTCCTGCAAGTGTGGCTTGTGTGAGAGGCCCCAGTTTAGAAAGGGCTGCTAGGCCATGCCCATTAAGCCGCAGGAGCCCTTCTTGGTAGCTTCTCTCTCAGGGTCAATAGGCTTATATAATTAAGTGCCGTATTCTTTATTTTTCTCTGTTCAGGTTGGGCCTGCTAATCACTGTTACCCCTGTGTGGCCCTAATTTAGGTTGTCTGTCGTGCAGCCTCAGATACTCACAGCTGTGGCCAGGGTGCGGTCCCAAAGTTCCTGCGAGGACCTATCCAGGGTACTAAAGCTGGTTTCTTTCCTTCCCAGGGTGCCTGCAGTGTTACAGACCATTAGCTGTCTTCACAGCTCACTGTTTGTTCGTATTGCATGACTGGGTATAGCAGAAAGAACCCTGCATTTTTAACCAAGAGTTGTGAGTTCCAGTCCCAGCTCAGCCACTTGTTAGCAGCGGGATTTCGGGCAAGTCCTTTGACCTTCCTGGCACTCAGCTTCTTTGGTTATAAAACGAGGGCTACTGCAGCTTTTCTCACAGTGTTAACTGGAACGTCTGAGAGTCACTTTATTAACTGTTACACAGACAGGAGAGACGGTTGTTACAGACGGAGCAGGAAGGAGCCTCCATCCTTTCTTTGTGACGACTTTTCCCCCAGCGTTACTGAGATGCAGTGGACCTAAAACATTGTGTGGGTTGCAAGTGCACAATGCAGTGACTTTTTATACGTATATACCGCACGGTGGTTACCACAAGAAGTCCAGTTACCACATCCATCACCTCACATAGTTAGAATTCTGTTGTGGAGAGAACTTTTAAAATTTACTCTTGGCAACTTTCAAATAGATGATACAGCATTATTGACTGTAGACATCATGCTGTGCATTGCGTCTCCAGAACTTACTCATCTTCTAACGGGAAGTTGATACCCTTTGATTTCCCATACCGCCCCCCGCCCACACGCACACCCTTTTTTTCTTAACAAGTGAAGAGCTGGGCCTGGGAGATCGCCATCCGGGGCCATTACACCTTATTGACAGCGATGCCAGACCCAGGGGCCAGGCCCCCGGAATTCTGATGCTGTCCTGTAGTGTGAAGCATCCATCCATTTGTAGAAGCGCCCGGTCTGAATCTTTCTCACTGTCTTCCCTTCAGAGAGGCTTGCCCTTTGGAACTGGTCCCTTCCCGTGATCACTCTGTCTTAGAATCTCTAGTTCTTCTGGATCCTCTGGTGAACTAATGTCACCTTCAGCTTGGCTGTTGGTATCTATGTCGTTTTCCGGTTCTGTTCTAGTCTTCATGAGCAGTGTAAAGTGTTCCACATGCCTTTCCGCTGGAGAGCTAGAACAAAGAAAGCGAGCAAAGTAGATGTATCCAGTCCCTGTTTCAGCTCCCTCAGTAACCGTTTTTACCTCTCGGGGCGAGCACTTAGCTCTGGCACTCCCATTTCGAGAGTGCTCTCCGGCTCCCGCGCCGGCCGCGAGGACGGCATCTGCACACCAGCAGTCCGGGGCGTCTCAGGGGGCCTGGTAATGGAGAAAGGGGTATTGACCCTGCGGCCATCAGCTAAATGTGCCTAAGTGGGTAGCAGCCCAAAGCCATTACTGCTGCCTTCCAGGAATCTTGATAAATGAATTAGTGGGCTTTTTGTAGCCCTTGATGAACCCATAGAAGGCCCCACGCAGGAATCATTTGTTCACCCATTTATTTCCTTTTGCTGGGGCCGGAAATATAACCC
This sequence comes from Phyllostomus hastatus, assembly GCF_019186645.2. Lineage (NCBI taxonomy): Eukaryota > Metazoa > Chordata > Mammalia > Chiroptera > Phyllostomidae > Phyllostomus > Phyllostomus hastatus. The sequence goes on along the minus strand of NW_025334017.1, from coordinate 43,052,483 downwards.
CCTGTGTGGAAATCTCCCAGCTGTGGGCTTCAGAGCACTTGGGAGAGGAGGAGGCGCTACCGTGTGTTGGCTACGTCTAAGTGCTAGGAGCTCTGTATCCTCTCCGATTTCATTCTCTGAAACCCTAGAGATGGTTATGATGATCTCATCCTGTTATCCAGATGAAGCAACAGTCTAAGAAAGTTAACCAAAAAAAAAACAACAACAAACTAGTCTCAGATCACCCTGCTACAAAATACACGATCAGTATTTTAATATGGGGCTACGGCCTCAGGAGTCTGCATCTCACCCATGGCGTCCGTTCCGAGGGCAGGGCAGGGAGCTGTGGGAAACGAGAAGGAGGTTCATTCGCCTTTCCTCCCTGCAATGGGGCAAGGGGGGATTATAAGCAGTCGTAGCTAAGAACCAATCACACTGTGTACTGACAGTGTTGAGGGGGGCTTCGCCACGTGCATGTGACCCCTACAGTTTGCTTAGCTCACCTCTGCTCTGTGCCGGCACTTGGCTAGGAAAAGAGCCACCTTGCCATTCACTACTTCTCTTGCCCCCAAGGAAATGGACTCTGTTGATCAGACTTGAATGAAACAAAATATTGTATCATCAGGTGCGAATGCCCAGAGCGCATTCTTAACCGGTGAAGGCCGTGGCCGGCGGCGAGAAGAAAGAAGCTGCGGTGTTCAGGTGACGCGCGCTGGCACAAGTCGGAGGTTCGGTGTCTGCCTCCCTGTTTCCCATTTAGGGGACTTGGGCCCAGTTAAGGCAAATGGCAGTTCAGAGTCGATTGAGTGACCAGTGCAAGGGCTCAGACCAGACGCTGCAGCTTCCTGGCTCCTCAGCCTGGTTCTCTATCAATTATCGGGTCTCTACCAAGGAAAAGAATGTAATCCCCCCATTTCTGTACCACCTCCCCTATAAAAGAGCCCCCTCCCCCCGCCATGTACAGTGCAAGTGAAGACTTGGCCTCTCGGAAAAGGACTGGGAAAAGGCCAGCGAGGCCCGTCCTCCACTCTTCGGTGATGGGCACGGCACTCCCTCCGCTCTCCGGGTAGCCCATGCGCTCACGTCCCCTCGCGGTCTCCAGGTCTGCCGTTCCAGCTGTCCTCGCCGGCGGGGCAGCAGTGTAGCGTGCGCAGGGAGGTGCCCGTGACCATGAGGGGATGAGTCACGTCCAAGGCATTCTGCATTACAGTTTTATACCTGAAGGAATTTTACAGCAAACGTTTCCTTTCCATAGATGGGGACACCGAGGACCAAAATAGATAGAGGCCTGCCGAGGTCTCCAGTCTAATTAGCGGCCGAGTCAAGACTAGAGCTAGTCTCCTGTCTCTAAGGTTTGAGCTCTGTGTGCTTTCCCTACCCCCTCTGTCCCGTGGAGGGCACTGGGGGTCATGGGATTTTGCACAAGTGCCGGGCATGAGAATAATGAGCTTTGTGATCAGAGCCCAGAAGATCAATAGGCTTCGTCTGTGTGCCACCTGCACCCACACAGGCTGCCCGCTCCCGCCCGGCTGCCCTGGGGGCCCGGCGTGGCCGGGAGGGGAGCCAGCAGGCGCGACCCCGCCTCTCCGCTTCAAGGTTGTAGATAGCTTCTGATGTTTTTCTTCTTCAAAAAGAAAAGAGATGTGGGATGTAGGCTTTCTTCATGCTAATTTTAGAGCAATGAGTGATGATCACAACACTAAAATGAATCTTTTAAAATATATATAAGCGATATATTGATTTGTTGGTGAATAAGTGGTAGGACTATGTTCTTCTCCAGTAGGCCGTGCCTTTAGTTGAAGTTGCCTTGTGAACTCACCCTTTGCAGCGTCACAGGAAACACAACTAGGCAGCAGCACTGAGCGTATCAGAAAAAGTCCCCCTTTTTCCTCTCAGACACACGGGTCCCGCAGAGCAGTGATACCACACCAACGTACGACCAGTTATCTGCGATATTCTCTGAAAGAGAGATATTAGTCTTCCTCCCTTCTGAGTTTTTCCACGTTTAGCACGTTGAGAACTTCACAGTTGTGACTATTTTTCTTTCTGGCCCTAGGATTTCGTATTGTGCTTACTGCAAAACAAACAAAGCCAGATACACTCTTGTGGTGTGTAGTAATATTCACTCCACAGATAAAGAAGACAGTGGATGTGCAGGGACAAATGGCGGCCCTCAGGGACAGACAGTTGCAAAGTATGTTTTCATCTGACACCCTTTGAAACTAGGAATTTGAAGAATTTACATTTTCAAGGAAAAAACTGCTCATCCCCTTTTTTCTTTGTGCAAAACTCTTCTGCTCACTTACTATATTTTGCCCTCACGACACTGGTTTTGTATAAGGCGGTAAGATCAGAGAGGTACTAAGGAGTTGCACCCTAGGGAACCGATTTCTAGAGCTGTGGCCCCGGGTGGCTTCTCCCCTTCCAACCCTGCACCGCCCGTATGTGGCTCCAGTTACATGGTTTTAAATAAGTGGGATTGCTCCCACTTTAATTCTGTCTGCACATTGCGCTGGTACTGTGTAGACTGCAGGGGTGTCAAACTCATTTTAACCGGGGGCCACATCAGCCTCGAGATTGCCTTCAAAAGGCCGAATGTAATTTTAGGACTCTATTAATGTAACTACTCGTTAACTAGGGGCAAGGAGTTTGGCGCTGCCACCAGGTAGAAACAAGGTTCCAGGTTGGATAAAACAAGGTGGAGGGCCTGATTCGGCCCGTGGGCCTTGTGTTGGCCACCTGTGGTATACAGGGTTTGCGATATCAACTCTAAAATCTCTGCAACGTTGGAAAACAAGGAGATTTATTAGAGCAGGTACACTGGACACTCTACTTTAGTTGGATTTTCTGAATGTTGGAGACCGAAGGAAAAGTGAGCAGGCCTGGAAAACACACAGAAACGAAATGTTTGAATTCACAGGTGGCTTTAACAAGTCACTTTATGTCTCTAACTCTGTCTCTTCGCTGTACAACAAATCTAGCATTGTTACTTCATAGGAACACTACTTAGGGATTGAGAATATGCACATAAAGCACTTGGCTCCTAAAATTGAGGGTTGGGTAAGAAGAGGGGGATGGGTTGAACAAATCTTACTGGATATGAATCACCATCTAGAATCAACTCCTCAGTTTTTGTAACATGGACCATTCTGTGACCAAAGGCCTGAATCTGTGCTTTGGGAGGAAATGTTTTTGTTTTGGTTGTTTTTCTGAAATAAATCAAGTAGTTGCATAAAGTACATTTAAGTTGGAAAGAGGCCATCCCAAAACAGAGGCACGTGCTTTCCTCCAACCAACCGAAATGAGCCATGGACAGCGAAATAACGAGAGAAAGCTAGACCTCTAATTGGATAATTAAGGATCAACCTATTAGTTAATAACTTCGTAATTCTTTTATTCCTCTTCCCATATAAAGACAGGCAGCTTTTATTCCCTCAGGGATTTCATGCATTATACAAATAACAAAGTGGGAAAAAACGAATTCCAAACCAAGTGGCACACGAATGTTGCAAACAGGAGACAGGAGAACGGAAAAGTGAATTCAGTGATTTGGGAGTGGCGACAACCAAGTGAAAATCTACAGTGTCACTGGGCGCCAGTACCTCACGCTAGGAAATCCCAATAGCAGAAGCAAGTTTAGACCAGTGGGTGACTGACCTAATAGTGTATAGTTTGTTTAGTTCCATTTTATACACCTTATGTTTTTTAATCACATTTCTAAAGGAAGCAGAAAGAGACCAAGAGCTACAGAGACGTGAGGCGGGAGGGGATGGAAGCTGAATTCCCAAGGGAGCTGAGTAGCCCCAGCATCTGAGCTCAGCCTGGGGGAGGAGGAAGGGTGCCGCTACTGGTTTTGGCTTCCTTCGCTCTTTCTGCTTGAGGTGGCACGCATTTTTTTTTTTTTGCCAAAACTATACAAGGTGTAATTTCCTGGGAAAGAAAAACAAATTCCTTGGAGTTAGGTGGCATGCGAGCAATGCAGTGTTTTCATAGCATATCACTAATTTGTATTTTATTTTTTTAAAAAGAAGAGCCAGTTAAGGCTGAAGATTCAGGTGGTCAGCTGCCTCTTCAGCATGACATATGCTGAAGGATCCCTTTGCATCTGCAGCCAGGGCGCTTGTCAGTAGATGGCTCCTTAATCCCCGTGGTTTTAAGCGCAGCCCCATTCCTGATTGGAAGAACGGGACTCTGGGGACCGAGGAGGAGCCAGTCACAGCCCGCTGTGCTCCCAGGGCATGAGCAGACCAGCAGCTGACTGTGCTGATCACTGACGGTCCCCTGGGGACCAGAAGCAGTTCCTGCTTGAGGACAATGTGGTCCTCAAACCGCTCCCAGCCAGCACAGGCGCCTGGGGAAGAGACAGTGATTTGTTTGGCCAAGCAGGTTGCTGAGCCCTTTCTGGTGTTGGGGACTCACAGGACGCTGGTGAAGGACTCCTTGGGTAATAGTTCTAGGAAAGATTCTGTTTCAGACAAGGGAGGTGAGTGCGAGTCCCTGGGGAAAAAGATAATCCGAATAGACCTGGGAAATGGCACTGGGAGGCAGGGAGACGCGCTGGCATAGAATCTGTAACTCTTTTGTAAGCACCAGGTTTTTTCCTTCCTGAGGTGCTTCTGTGCTTTGGAGAGGGTATTTATTTTTTTTATTTTGTTTCTTTAAATTCAGATGTCAAGAAAAAATTGCTTTCTCCAAAAAAAACAGGGCAAAGATCTGGCGTAGTCGAGTTGATATTTATGTCCTTATACATGTTTGAGTTGATAGATTATTTTTCGTGAAACACTTTGAATGTGTAAGAAACTTGTCTGTGCAACCACTTACCCAGTGAACCTTTTAAGGAAGTTATTTCTTTATACTTTTACATACAAAGAAAGCCCTGTCTGTATTAGAGATCAGAAAGATAGGACTGAAAAATGTTACAGTCAGGCAAAGTTCAAGGGACTTAGAAATATTATAGTCAAACTACAGATCACAGTGCATCAATGGGTCATGAAACAATTTAGTGTGATCCTTACCAAAAGAAGAGAAAAGTTTCATCGTACTGTGGGGGAGGCCTCGGTCCCAAAAGAGGAGGGTCTTAGTCTAGGCCTTTTGTCTTAGATGTTTGATAACTTCTTAAACTTGGAGGTAATGCCTCAAATTATTGTGATTCTGGGGTACTTAGAACACACACTTGGCCTGTTTATCTAATCCAGAGAGACCAAATAATGCAAGAATTAAAAAATAACTCTGCTCCACTATGAATGCAGAGACCTCATTTTGTAACTAGCAGTCCCTCCTTTTATGACCTTTCAACTTTCCCAAGAGAGTGGCTCAGCCAGTAGTGGCCTGTGTGGGCAGAGACCTGTCTTGAGTTAGGAAACAGGTATCTCTGTTACACATGGGGGCGAGAACCAGTCACGCACGCTTATCCGAGCCTACCTTTTCTACAGGAAGTTGAGATGATGACCCTATATCGAGGTAAAATTTGGAGAGGGACCCCGGCAGGGGGCATGTACAGCCGACCCTTTAAAAACACAGGGGTGAGGGCATCTAACTCGCACAGAGTTGAACTCTGCGGTCAGCGCTGGGCAGGCAGGATTCCCAGCCTCTGAGTCGGCCCGTGGACAATGCAGGTTTGAACCGTGCGGGTCAGGTGAACTGCGGTCAGCTGGAAAAAGTTTGTGTGTGAGTCTACACCCGCGCAGTCAGTCCAAACCGGCGTTGATCAGGGGTCAGCATCACCTGAGCTGCAGCTTCGCACGCTGGCACGCGTTGCCCATTCTTCTTTCCTGCCGTTGACCTTCCAGGCGTGTGTAAACAGTCATCGGAACTGTCACTACCTGTATCCCCAGGACATCCTGTTAGCAGTTTCTCTGTCCGCTTCCTTGCAGCTGGAGGCCCACGCAGGGTCGCACAATGGCTGTGTGTTTGGCCACCATACCACAGAAATCTGCATTGCATTCTGTCTCTGGCTGTGTGGGTAGCTCTGAAAACCTCAGATTTTACTTTCAAATTCATCCGCAGCCACACCGAACTCTGCCTTCTGCCTAAGTCAGAAGAATGCATCCCAGACAAAAGGCCAGTTTCAGCTGACCTTAATTCTCCCTCTGTGGCATTCCTTCAGTTCCGCGAGTTTGAAATGCTAGGCCTGTTCTGGTTTCAAGCACACTTTTCATAGAAGTCTGAAACAGAAATGTACTATTGGACTGATAATGCCTCGTGGAAGCCAGTAATGGTTTTATGCACAACCACAGTGGTCTTTCTGTTACTGATTTAAGTGCCTTTGACGGTTTCTTCTCCACCTCCCCGAGGCCTCCCTCAGGTTTCTTGAATGATGCTAAGCAACCTGACACTGCTCTTGTCCTGCCCGGGGTTGAGAGCTAACCTTGGCAACATTGTCGGGGGGGAAAAACTTGAACAAATGGTAGTGAAATTTTGTGAGGAATGCAAATGATTCTCCTGAACTGGAGGCTTACCAAGAAACCGAATGCCTTTTTTTTTTCAAATGTAGTTTATCATGTAACAATCATGATTTTTTTTCTTAATCTTTGGAGAGTAAAGTTCACCCACCACCCCCGCACCCTAACCTCTTTTTAGTCATTCCTATTCAGTCCGTTCTACTTGCACACATTATTTTAAACAGTTGCCATTTTGAATTTTGCTTTTTCACTTTAGAAAATAGCACAAATATTGCTGTCCAGGTTTGCCATCTTTGATTTTTAAGGGCTACATGATATCCTATCGATGTTCCTTAGTGCACTGAACCAACTCTGTGGTACTGGGTCTCCAAAGATGGCCTGCCTTTTGGCCGAGACCACCAATGCGATAACCCACTTGAGTCACAGGCCTTTTTTTCTCCCTGTTGAGTGCTATCCTGGAGATCCAAACCTACATTTTCCCCATGAAGTTGAGATGATCTTCATATCTAGGTGGAACGTGGAGAGGGTCCTTGGGTAGGGGGCAGGAGGTGATATTCTTGGGACAGAGGAATGGAGCGCCATCTTTTGGAACCTGTGCCGCCACCTGGCTTTGGCAGTGCTGGGTGGCTCCACCAGCCGCAGAGTCGTGGGTTTTGGAAAGGACTGCAGTCAGCTGCTCGGGCCAGCTGGGGGCTGGTGGCTCACCAGGTCTCTCACAGCCTCTCCAGACGCCTTAGAAGGAGGCTTCCCCAAGGAGAACACCTGCCAGTCACAGCCGAGCCACTGCCGTCGGGAAGGAAACGGAGCTGACCCAGTGATCCCCTTGGGGTTTTTTGTTTGTTTGTTTGTTTGTTTAACCAGTCCCCTGGCACAGCAGGAATTCTAGCCCGAGGATCTTCTCCCTGCCCATGTGCACCCCTCTTTCTCAGGTGCCTTTTCTTTCCTTTGATGGTGGAGAGCGTGCGCTCTTCAAAGGCAGGCGACACACCCCCTTCTGTGGGCCGTGCCCCTGGCCTCCCCCAGCCTGGCCCCTGGAGCCTGTCGTGCGGTGGTCGGCATCTCGGGCGCCCACGATGCTTCCCTCCTGCTGCACCCGCACTGTCCCCGTGGGGCGTGCTGCTGGAAGCAAAGGAATCCCCCTTTTCCATGTCTGTCCTCACAGGCAGGGACGGGCACAGTGCTTAGCACATACTAAGCCGTTGTTAAAGTCCTGAATGGAAAGAAGTATTCATGTGCGTGAATAGCCAAGTAACAATTCAAGAATACAGTTAGAGTCAAAAACAGCAGGTGGTTGAGATCACCAGTGTTTCGCAGTGTCGGAAGGGGAGAGCTGAGGCCGGCGTATCAAACGTGGCCCTGGGCCCATTCTCCGAGTGCACCGGTGTCTCCTGAGGCTGTGCGTGCAGAGGTGAGTGCCAGCGCCCCTGGTCAGCTGCCCGGGGCAGCACCGGAGGGACGGGCAGAAACGGGGACCAGCCTGAGGAACACGTCTCCCTGGACAAGGCGCTGGCGGTCACGGCATTGTGATCAGCCTCTTCCCACCAGGTGGGTGGGGCAGGCGAGACGAGGCCTCGGCAGTTTCTCTCCCACAGTTTCGGACGGGATGGCTCAGCGCTTCTCTCCTCCTGGCGTTCCTCATGTGCTTCGCCTGGAGCCGAAGCTCAGCCGCAGGGCTCTCAAGTCTTACTGTGCTTTCTCCCGGAAGGAGGTGGCCCTCAAGAAATGACATGTTTCTCTCCATTTACCTCCACATCATGTCACACCCCTGTCCTGGACTCTGGCCTCCTGCACCTGTTCTGGTGGTGGTTTTCTTCTCACTGGTTCTGGCCGGGGCTGGAATTTCACAGTTGTCACCGCCTGCAGCACGAGGTGTGCAGCGAGCAGAGCATTCCGGCACCCACGGGGCTGCCGGTTCTTACCTGTGTGACTGTAAATAAGCTGTGTGGCTTCTCTGAACCTCGGTTTCTTTATAGTGGATGAAATAATGAATAATGTCTGCCTTGTGAGTTTATTAACTGTCCGTCTGTGCCTGACTCAGAGAAGGCACTTGGAATTGATGGTTATTATGGAAAGCAGATAGCTTGGTGAATAAGGCTTCGGCTTTGGAGCGAGACATTGCTAGACGTGGTTCTCTGATCCTGCTATTTAATAGCTCTGTGGTCTGCAGAGGTAATCCTGCTTGTGGGGTTGTCTGAGACTTAAATAACAGCGATAAATGGTAACAGAGAGTGCCATTTCAGTTAAGCTCTCTAACGAGCAGAGGCTCACTGAAGCTTCCGGACACGTGGGGATGGTGGGCATGGCGGGGTGGTCGGTGCAGACCACCTCATTCGAGCTCAGCAGCGTCTTTTTTGTGCATTTCTGTCTTTCCTCCTCCTCACACTCCTGCCCGGCCTGGACCTGCCTCCGCTTTGTATGTCTTCCCTCCGCTGCTTAGGCGCAGTTCGTGTGTCTTCACTAAGGCGTATATACCTGGCCCATCCTCGCCTTTCCTCTGTCACTTTTTCTTTTCTCCTTTCTAGTTCGAATTGCTGAGGGGGTCAGATCTGATTGGCTTAGCTCCTCTTTCTTTTCTCCAACCACAGCACGGGTTGCTGGGAGCCCCCTGGGTGAAGCTCCCTTACCTGGGCCAGCTAGCAGTAGCTAGAGGAAAAGCGTGATTGGTCCCTTGCTACAAAACCTGGCTCTCTCTTATGTGATCTTCGAGTGGGGGCATTGGGTGATCAACACACATAATCACTTTCTGCCAGATAAAGCGTATTAATAAACGTTAAGTATTAGGGGGATCCTTTTGTGTTCCCATGGTACACAAAGGCGGAAATACTCTTGAGGGTTAAGGGTAACTTTTGGTTCCAGAAACTATTACTTCTCTCTTGATACAAGGCAGACCTTTGGTGGAATGTAACAAACTCGGGTACGATGAGTCAAGACTTCCACTGGTTTGCATTTTTCATCAGCATGTCATTCAAGGAAATCCTGGCTTTGGGGTCATGGAACAGGCCTCTCTGTTTATCCTTCTGCAGAAGGAAAAAATTCAAAGTATTTCATAATTCATCTAAAGATAAACTTGAATTTGAGGCCTGTTCTCCCAGAGCTTTTGGGGGGAATTTTCAATGGAGCCTATTTTGTAAATATTTTTCAAATTTTTGTGATAGCCTTTATCCCAACATGGATCATGGAAAGTGAGGGGTTCTTACAGTCTAAACATTAGTTCAAGACATGTGAGAAACTAGAAATTCCAGCTGACATTCAGAGACCACTTTTCTTCATACTTACCGAAGAAGGATTTTCCATCCAAGCACTTACTGAAGAGGGTAGTGAATAAACATTCTGTAACCTATTCACAATCCCACATGAACTTTTTTTTTAAGTAGCACTGGGAACACGGAGACAATTATGAAATACATTTTTTTTTCTCACATGCTGATTGTTAGCTAACGAGAAAAGTATGCATAGTTCCTGTTGCCTGTGTCTAGGGATTACTTTTATTTCTGGAGCATACAGTCCCTTTTCTGAACTAATTATAAAGTTCGTTTGTGTTTCCTTCCCTTCTACACCTGTTAGCCATACGTATTTGTTCTGCGAGTGTCTGTCGTGCGCATCCAGTGTGTAAGGCTTGTGGCGGTGCCTGGGGGTTGGCTGTTGGCAGTCATGGAAGCAAGAGCAAAAACTGAGAGAGGGAGAAAGGGAGGTCCCCTGACCACGCCCCTCTGCCCTCCGGAAGGCCCCCACCCCAACTCCCCGTGGCCTCCTCCACACAGACCATTGGCGTGAACTCTTGAGGTTTGATTGTGTGTCCGGGGTTCTTACTCTGTGTCAGCCGTGTGGTTGTTTTCGGGTGCTTCCACTTGAGGGGTTATCCGCATCTCATTTGGACAGACCAGAGTGGGTACCAGACATCCCACGTGTGAGGTCTCCCTGGAAGTCTCCTCAAAATCCGAGATGCCCTAGTCTCCCCCAGGCCTTCCCCACCCATCCGTACCCCACCCCCACCCCCAGTGTTTCTCAAGCACCCCATCATTCTGCACCTCTCTTCCTAGTCCTTCTCAAACTGACCGCCCGGAAGAAGGGTTGGATGTGACGGGGTGATGAGGTCATCACGTTAGGGGGAGTGGCATGAAGGCAGGAATACCCTGGAGAATTACTTAGGAACATCCCACGTCCGTAGCCAACATACCCACTGTCCCGTGTGTTGCTTGTAGTTCACTGTGTGTTTGTTTGAGCACGAGCTGACGGGGTCGGCTTACATTCAGGGCGACCTGGTAGACATGCAAGTCATTCCCGCCTCCCCGCCCCTTCCCTCCCCTTTGTAAGAACCCGAAACGTGTGAAGTCCTGGGAGGCGCCGCGTGGAGTCTGACGAGGTACTGGAGGCTCATTAGGTTTGACTTAAGGACAGCATTTCTGATGTATGCCCCTTCTGCCTGGAAAGGCCGTACCGCCATAGCCAGCCCACAGAAGGCACTCGCTGGGTCCGAGCCCCGCTCTCTGGTCTCGGCGCCCAGATCTGGGCCTTCGCCGCGGGCTGCGGACGGAGGGGGGAGCTGGAGAGGGGAGCGGGGCCGCAGCGGGGGCCTGCGTCCGGGGCCGCTGAAGCGGAGGAGCCTCGCCAAAGAGATCTGGCAAGGGTTTAAAGGGAACGCCAAGCACTTAAACGTCCACTTTGAGGTTTTCTTTCCGTAGCCGTACCTTGTGAGAAATTACTCCAGTTATTAGCTGAAATGAAAGAGAACAAATTTAAAAGGAGTGGAAAATAGGAGAACGTTTGAAGCTCGTGGGGAACAAGTAAAGGCTTTGGGGAAAATCCCGCCGAGAGTTCTCTGCTATTCGGTGATCCCAAGGCAGGAGGAAGGAGACTCCAGCCCGCCCGCCCCCCCAGTGCGTGAGTCACCGCTGCAAGTCTCCGAATTACGGGCAGATTGTTATTTCCTAAATTAACTCGGGTCATGGATTTCGTGAACCGTGCTCTGTGGGGAGATTGTCTTCCTGTCTTGTTACCCCCAGCCTTCAAAACATTTTGAAAAACGGCATGAGTAAATGGACACATGTCCTTCTGGAGTTTATTTTTGAAATTAACGGGGCAAACAGGGAACATGCTCCCATACCGCTCACCCTAAAACAGAAACAAATGGAAGAGAAGGGAGAATGGAGACGAGGACGCTTGGACCTTCTCTGTGTCTTTAAGGAAGAAATCAGCAAGTCAGTGAGCAGTCACCCATCACGTCTCTGCCCGGGAACCCAGAGCCATTGCATGTGGAAGGTAGCAGAGAGAGAGAGAGAGACCACCACTATCGCGTGGAGTTCCGTTCTCCCAGCACCTGCTGTTTCCCGGGCACTCGCCGAGTCCCCGGTCCCCCCATTGGCTCTGTGAAGTAGTGTGGCGAACCCCCCGAGTGCGAGAGGGACTGGGGGACCTGTGTGCACATCCGAGGCAGGGTCCAAAACCAGACCCAGGCCCCCCGGGGCCCCAGCGTCAGTCTTGTTTCCACAGCACTCGCCCGGAACTGTGGGGCAGCCCTGAAGGACACACTCAAGTGCCAAAATATGTCCATGGGCCCTGCGTGAAGGTGGGAGATGGCTGCACAGCGGGAGTGACCATATACTTGATCCAAAACGGGGCGAGAGGGAGGGTCGCTCAGCGATTCCTTCTGCCCTGGCCTCGGTGTAAGCAGCGCTCGTCCCTGGCAAACCGTCTGGGCCAGGAGCTTCAGGAAGGGGGTGGAGGGAGGGTGGGCAGATGGCCCCAACGTCTCCCATCAGGCAGCCTTCGCTCAGAGCTCGGGTGGGATCCACGGGAACCGTTGTGTCCCTGGGCACCGACTGGTCCAGTGGCAACTGGAGATCCGAACAGGCACATCCCCCTCGGGCCCCGCTCCTTGTTGTTGCTGAGGAAGTGGAGTTGAGCTCAACCAGCATTTTTTATTTTACATCTCCCAAGTCTGAAATGTTTAGAAGCTAATTTAGATATTTAGTCAAGATATTAAGCTGACCACATTTTTTTTAAATAAAGCTCATACAAGTGGGAAGTCACCCATTTGCTCCCTCTGATGCAAATTATACCAGGTGCTCTGGAGCTCTGGGATGCACGTCTGTGCTCCCCAGGGCGCGTGCTGTGGAGACCTGGGTCTGCGGTGGTAGCCGGCACTTCTTGGCAAGGGCGGAGGTGGGGCGTGTGTGCTCCAGAGACGACATGCGTTTGGGGCGTACTGTGTGAAACAGGGCTAACATTTTCCAAGACGGGCATCTCCCAGGCTTTAAGTGCATTCATGCTCCGTGCATCTTCAAAGGGGGAGAGAGCGCGGAGCACTTCTCAGACTTGCCAACCATGGATCCCCTTTTCTCACGGCGTGGATTGGGCCAGTCGGCGCAGATTTGGGGAAGTGCTGGTCTGAGGGAGCAGTTCTCAGATTTAAGGGTGCTCCGAACATGGGAAGGCCCTCAGACCCTGTACTTGAGCACACTTCTGTCAAATAAGAAAGTTTGTGAGCCCTGGCTGGCATAGCTCAGTGGATTGAGCACGGGCTGTGAACCAAAGCATCGCAGGTTCAATTCCCAGTCAGGGCACATGCCTGGGTTGCAGGCCATAACCCCCAGCAACCGCACATTAAGGTTTCTCTCTCTTTCTCCCTCCTTTCCCTCTCTAAAAATAAAAATTAAAAAAAAATCATAAAAAAAAGAAAGTTCGTGGATGAAATATTCACTGGGAAGTATCGAATACTACTCCTCAGGCCAAGTCCTGCAGAGCCACGCCGTGGGAAACGTGAGCGGACCCGGTACGGAGTTCACCGTGGTGTGGCCAGGACTGGGTTGGAACACGCGTCTGTCGGCAGGGCACCTTGTCGCTGGGCAATGTGGGAGCTCTCCGTTCACTTCTGGGCGGGGTCACTTGGGGCGTGTCTGGGGCACCTGATGGAAAATGTCCCTCGGCACTGCGCTCAGTGGCACCACGGCAGCGAGGATGTGGACAAAGGGGGTCCTTCCCTGGACAGCCGACGTCACAGTCGCCGCCCTGGGCTCACCCCGCCCGCCGAGTGCCCACTGAACGTGTTACTTCGCTGAAGCGTCGGCACGGACATGTGGAAACGATTCCCTTCGTTCTTCTGCAATTCCCAGTTATAAGCCGAGGTATTCCCTCAGAGTGCTCTGGCTCCATTTTTTTAAATGTTGGTATTTGAAGTGAAAACCACTTCTTACGCCATTAATATTCCTTTAATTTTTCTCCCAGCAGTATGTTAAAGAACCGTTCAAAGGGGATTTACCTCCTCCCTTCACAATATAACTCAATGCACGAGATGTAATTTAATAAAAGCTTTTATATGTTTTTACTGAGAAGATGTTGAATTTTCCTTATTCCTGCCTTCAAGCTATATTTCTTTCTTTAATATTTTTAAAAATTTACCCCATGCTTCACTTCTGGGCGAACACATCTTGCCATGGCAAACTGACCCCAGATGTCGTATTATAGGGAAGCCTTCATGTTGAAAAATGTTTCATATCTAGCTGCCTAATAAATGTGATTGAAGTACTCAGTCACAGCCCCCACGGTCAGGAGTCATCTCTGTGGCTCTTGACGCTGACCCGTCATTCCCAGGGGACGTTTGTCCGATGAAGGAATTCGCGGAGTGGAGATTGAAGTTGTTGTTTGGGTACCTTGTAGCTGCACCTCACTTCCAGCCACTTTGGTGTATGTACAAAAGTCTGGGTGTTGGGGGTGGGGGTGATCGTTTTACAAAGGGACTTGTTCTAATAGAGTAGCAATAAAACTTGACACCTATCTGGGGAAAGCATTTCTGAAATACTGATGTGCATCTTTAAGGAGACAAGATTTAATTTCAAAGGTTAATAGAACATTTAATTCAGAGGTTTTTGATTCATAGGAAACCTCAGCTCCTGTAAACGAGAATGTTCACCCTCAGAGCAGACAGCACCCGGTGGGGCATGCTGTCTATTTGTGCCTCAGAGCCCGCACACCCGTTTCCCTCCAGTGTTACTCAGTCAGTAGGCCCTAGGCCTGTGAGTATTCCCATGCTAATGAGACAGACATTCCGTCTGAACTGGCTGTCTCTAGGGAGCTGAGTTTGAAAGGGTGCATGTTAAGGACCAGCCAGTGTGTGTGTGTGTGTGTGTGTGTGTGTGTGTGTGTGTGTGAGAGTTAGAGACTGGGGGGGTGGGGGTGGGGGCATCGGAGGGAGGTTGGGGGGAGGTTAGAGTGGAGAATGGTCCACATTAACCATTGTACCTTTAAGGTGCCTACACTTTGAGTTAACTGCTATCCTATGGTGTACTCAAACTTCACTTGCCAGAGGATTAGTTAGGTCTTTGTGACATGCCTGGCCTGGGACAGCTATTTAGAAGTCAAAAACGGAAGGCCAGCTTGTCAGCGCTGTGACTTAGGGGCCTGTGAATTACTAATACATTAAAAGGTATCATTAGTGCCACCGATACTTTGTCATCATGTTTAGAAACATCTGCAACTTGAAATTAGTTTCAAGGAAACTTGATTTTTTTTTTGACAGCCATGATGAAAAGGCGATCTTAAAAATAAATACCTATATTTATGAAAGTAAAAAAACAAAACAAAACAAAACAAACTGGCCATTCCTGGGAATGTCTAGGAGACGGCCGCTGCAGCAGAGTGACGCAGCGCTGGGCGGTCATGGCGGGGGTCGCGTCAGGGGTCGCGGCCGGGCCCATCCGCAGCATGATGTAAAACACCCAGTCATTACACAGAAATCATGTCCATGGAAAAGGATGGGAAGGCAAGATAAAAAGTGTTGGAGAGTCATGGAGTTACAGGTAAAGTTTAAAATGTTTATTTTTAATTCGCTTAGGATTGTGTTAACCAAAACCAAAATTCCCTGAAGTTTTTCTTTTTGCCAGTAAAGCAGATGTTCTAAGTGTCTTATTGTAGGAGACCCCTGAATGGGGAGAGATACCTATTTGTATTTGCTTTTAGCAATGATAGAGCTTTCAGGTTATGGAATACCTGTGAACAGGATGATTTTCTAAGTGGTAGATCTTGATTTGGGAGACATGAGTTGTGAGACAATATTTATTTACCCACGTGGGCTTAGTAAGACGTCACCTTGTCTCTCTGAGCCTTCGTGTCCTGGGAGAGGAAAGACTGGGATGATATTTGGGCAGTTGGGCAAATCAGATGCAAAACAGTAAAAGTAAGAAGAACACACGTGTTGTTTCATGTTGGGACAGCGTTAACGCCCCACGGCACCATCCCACAGCCTCGACGAGGGTGGTTGTAGACGGGGTGCTGCTGCTGCTGCTGCAGAAAGACCCCCGGTGTCCGTGCCAGTGTCCCTCTGCACCCTGGACCGTGGTGCTGTCACCTCCCTGAGCACAGGCGGCAGAGGGCTCCGCTCCGGGGCTGCGTTCCTTCCTCTTAAACTGCATTTCCCACAGTGCCGTTCATAGTCGGAGAGGTAAAAGCAACCTAGTGTGTATCAACATCAGTGGCTTTGTGTGTCTCGTTTGTAAAACCTTTTTGAGCATGCATCTCACGTGCATATATGTACATGCACATATATATATATATTCTTCTGTACTAATACTGTGTAAGTATGAAACATAAAAACGACAAAGAGCAGCTCTAATGTTCTCACTCCCACCCCACCGTGGACCGGTGTGTACATTCTAGGGAGATCACCAGTCTAGAGAGTGGAAGGTTTTACAGCTACACATCCCTTCGCTTTTCCTTCCATGGGGTCACCATCAGCTATGCAAAGTGGTTCTTGCTAACTCCCTACCTCTCGGGAACCTCAGGGAAAAAGTAAATCATTGTACCTGCCCCTGCAAATTCTAGTTAAACGTTTGTTGGGGGTTGCCTCTCCTCCAAGCACCATTCTAAACTCTTCATTTACATGGTTACCTCACTTAATCCACGTAACTCGGAACCGGGTTTCTGAGGAGGAAACTGAGGCACAGCTGGGTTAAGGAACTGGGCCTGGTTGTGTAGTTAGTTGCAGAGCTCCAAATTCTGTGCTCTAAGCCACCATTTACAATCCCAGCATCTAATTGGCAGTTAACATGATTCTCCATTTTAGATAAATTTATGTGATGAAGCCAAAATGACTAAGAGCCATCGGTACTGTCTCTTGAATCATGGAGTCAAGACCCAGACGCACAGGTTTGGCAGGGCACTGTAGAACCTGCGAGCAGGTAGGAAGCTAAGAGGCTAGCTGTAGCTCCGCGGTTCCTCGTCTGTTCGCTGGCAAAAACTGGCCTGTTACAGGGGCGGAGCAGATGCCTCATACAGTCTGAAGATCGTGAAAAGATGTGACTCAGGAATCTCCTTGCTGGGCTAGGTTTTAATTCCCTTAAGGAACTCTCATTATGATATAACATGGAAATGGTGTTTTCATGACTTTTTTTTTGGTCTGGGTTTTTTTTTTTTTTTTTTTTTGGTCTTTAAATATCTCGTTGTACCTATAATTATTATTTTCCTAAGAATGGAGCTGAAATTGCTTCATGATGAAAAAGCTGTGGTACTTGTGGGTGGGTGAGCCCCGCCGAATGTTAGAACTACAACAGAAATTAGAGGTTCGCAAGGTAATTGCTGTGATTACAGTTTTCTCTTTGGCCCCAGACGGGAGCTCTGGGAACACAATATTCTACTAATTTTTAAATGTACAGTTCGCGAGGCAACAAGGAAATTACTGAGAATATGTACTATTTCTTCCTCATTTTTTAATGAAAGGTAACATCTTGTTGGCTCTCTAGCAATGGCTGAGAAAAAAGCAGACATTGATTGTATTACATGACACTCTTAAAAGGCTATAAACATTTTAATACTAAATTCTTATGATACTGTATAAGGGAATTATTTTAAAAGAAAAGAAATGTCCTACTCATAACAGTCCTGGCTAGCAACCACTTTTCAACATCTCTGTGAATCTCTCTAAACTTTCCATTTCTGGGTAATCCACATCTTTTATCATATGTGTACTTTTATATTCCAAAGGTATTTTATAGTACTTGCACATATCACATAAAAGACCCTCCTTGACCACCAGTTCTTATCCTTCCTAAAATTGCATACGTAATTTCTAGAGACCATAGCTAAGCCCTCCTGCTGTCTGTTTCCTGTTTGACTTGGCCAGTTCCCTGTTGGTGCCTTTAGGTTATTTCTTTTTGTGCTGTAACACCTGGTGGCGTGTTTTATAGCGTCTCGTTTTTGTTTCTCATTGAAGGAGGGGTGGTAGTTTTGATCGTTACCAGGAGTAAATGAAAGAGCAGTGTTGTGGCTTGGATACAGTTGTTCCTTACTGTGGATTATTACTATTTCTCAGAAGCTTCTCCATTGTTTTTGTTTCCCTATTTTTACGGCTTTAGAAGGATGAAAAGATACCTCAGACTTGTTTTAGTTGGAATTTAAAATTTTTCAGTGTGATTGAAATTATTTGCACGGTACTATTATTATTTACTATTTACTATTTTCAATTTTTGTGTTAATGTCTTCTGCCCTTATTCTTCTGGATCGCTATCCCAGCCAAATAAGAATTCCACACACTAATTTTATATTACAAATGCCATTGCTGCTGTTGTAATTTATTTATGTTTCCTTGTTAGATCTTTTATCTTGGTTTTGTTCAAAATTTATTGAAGCCATTTATCTTTTTCCCGATAGTATCTGTTGTTGAATTTAGAAAATCATTAGATCTCTTTAGCTGATATACATAGTAAATGTTTTGAGAATTAACTGTTAGATTTTTTTAAAAATAGTTTCCTGTGTTGATGTCTTAACATCATTCTATAGGGACAAAAAAAAGTATTCTGAGTTTAATTAATCATTTAAATCACCTTGGCTGAGAATTGCTGGGTTGCATCCCAGGCTTCTCACATTCTGATGTGTGGTGAGCGCCCAGAGGGAAGGTGTAGTTAGCCACAGCGATAGTGTGTTTCTCATTGGTCCCAGCCGCTCTTTCCCCAGCGCACCTGGCCGGCATGTCTCAAAATCAGTCTGCTAGAGATCACAGCATAGGAGATGCCCCTTTGGTTCATGTCTTTGTTTTTGAGCCATAAATCAGTCTTTTCAGCGGTCATGTTTTCCCTGAGACACACAATTCTTCATCTTTAGTAACCTTCATGCAGATGTGTAGCTGGGTTTTCTCGGTCTCCTCTGTGGAAGCAGGTCTGTCTGTCTCAATCAGAAGCGTTGCTTCACGACGGCCAGATCTGCGGTCAGCCGCCCCGATGTTTATTTTGGAGACTGCACGAGAGGCCTCAGCTCGGCCGGGACCGAGACCTCACCGGTGGGTGATGACGTGTGTTCCTGTCCAGGCTCCCCCCTCAGAAGACGGGGCGACGACAGCTTCGCTCAGGATAGACTTGGGCATGACAGGGGTGGGACACAGCACGTGTTATCAAGGCAGAGGCCCGCGGGGGTGGCGGGGAGGACACAGACTTAGGAGTTAGACTCGTCGGGGTGGAAAGCCTGCCTTAGCCATTCAGTAGCGTTTGGGCCCAGGCCACTGGCTCTGACTCAGTTTCCTCATCTAAGAAAAGGCATTCTTCGTGCTTGTTGTCTATGCTTGATAGAGCCTTTGAATACAAAGTCCAAGGTGAACTTCTCAAAACACTTCTTGGAGGCCAGCGCGTGTAAAGAAGGGACGCAGAAATGGCTGGAATTAGACTCTGGGACCAGTGCTGCGGTCTCCGCTCTCTGCACAGAGACCTTACGTGCGAGGGCCTTCCCTGGGGCCGTGCACCGTGGACGCCGACTGCGCGGCTTCCAAAGCCCTACAGTGTCTCCCCCTGCAAAAGGAGTCTCCCGGCACCAAGAGTGAGTCGAAGCAGTGCGTGTAGTGTCTCTAAGACAGGAAACATTTTTGATTTTTTAGAAGATCAGAGCCGGGGAGACTGCAGATGGGTCCAGTTTTTCACATTGACGGATCAGGAATCTGGGAACCCAAGCGGTCCGAGGGGCCGAGTCGGATGGAGGTGCTCGTGACCCCGCCTGTGCTCGGGTTCTGTCTGTGCACTGTGACCCTCGAGGTCTCCCGGCCGCAGCGCAGCCCTGGGGAGGAGGGCTCAGGGAGCTGGCTCTGTGAGCGGGCAAAGGACGTGAATACTTACGTAGTGTTGTAGATGAATGGCTGCCATGGGTTGGAGGTAGAAGCGTCAGAAGGAAGTCACTCTGGTGAGTGGTGGCGTAGCAGTGGGGGTGAGAGGCAGACCTCTGCAGCGGGAAGGGGAAGGTTTTGCAGAAGACGTGATAAACCCAATCTTGAAGGCTGAGCCCAAGTCTTAAGGAGATGGTGAAGACGAGGCAGAAGTAGAAGTATTTTTGCGAAAAGAGAATTCTAGGTACTGAAATTTGCATTTCCGGAGCAGCAGAGCTCGGAAAGGGCCTAGGTGTGTGGGGCACCGCTGACTCGGAGGTAAAGTGAAAGGTCAGCGGACACGAGTGGGCGTCTGCAGAAGGCGCTCTGAGAGCCCTGGGGCGAGGTGGGGACGCGCTTCGTCTGCCCTGGTCTGGGTTCTGAGCAGACGGGAAGGCTGCTCTGGCTTCGGCCTGGAGGGCGACCACGGGAACAGCTCGGAGGCTGGTAAAGGGGGCCTGGCTGGGCTTCTTGGTGCCGTCCACTGGGGTGCCGAGTGGGCGTGGAGGGGACAGGCGTCTTTCAGCAGGAAGCCTGAAGTTCGGGGTGTGGTCCCGGAGGAGGAAGTCGATTGAGCCACAACAGAAATAGTTAAAGAGAAGTTCTGTTTGTGAAATACCCAGCTCGTTGGCTCTTCCCTTTCCAGCCCTGTTCTTTCCATCCCCAACACACCAGTCGTTATTTCGAAGGTCAGGACTAGTCACCCCGTTCTTCTAAAACCCCACTGGCTTTGCCTCCAACTAACCGCTGCCTTCGGAATAAAACCCAAACGCCCGCCCGTGGCCCCTCCTCCCAGCGTGACCTGGCTCCGTGCATCTCTGGATCTTCCTCGTCGCTCTTGCTTCAGGCGCCTGGTCTCCTCGAGGCTCCAAACACCAAGCCCGTCTCTTCTTAGCAATGCTGGTGCATACTTGTCTGATTTTTTCTCCCCACCTTGAAGAAGGAAAGGGTCTTGTCTTCGCCACGCATCTCCTCATCTGGTGTGGACCTTGGCATCTGAGTGCCAGGGACGTTACATGGATGGACAGGCCCAATCTGCGGGTGCTCCTCCCCGTCCTCCTCCCATCTCTCAGCAAGGGCTAGACACTTAGGAGACCTTTCTGTGGGCTGGAGCTGGGTTAGAAGTACCAGGGAGAGAAGCTAAGCCCTTCTCTTTTTATTTTTTAATTAATAAATTATGTTTCTTATCCTTACTCAAGGACTATTTTTCATTGCTTTTTGAGAGAGGAGAAGGGAGAGAGAGAAACATCCATGCAAGAGAGAAGCATCGATCAGTTGCCTCCCGTGTGCGCCTGGACCAGGGATCAAACCCGCAACCTTTCGGTTACAGGACAATGCTCTAACCAACTGGGCTCCGTTGGCCAGGGCTTAGCCCTCATCTTCAGATTAGCTCCTGTGTTCTCTGCTGACCCCCAAGGATAAGCCAGCCAATGCTTTTTAAGGATTTTTTCTACCAATCCCCTCAGGGGTGTTTTTCAATAAGTCACTGATATTTTGAAGAGTTCCTAGAAACTTTCACAAGCCTGTGCATCCCCGTGTGTTACTGAGATGAGTTACTAATGTCAATCCTATTTTCTGTGTGTGGGTGCACATGCCGGCCATCAGTTCCCGTGCAGACGATGCCCGGTGTCCAGTCTGTGGTTCTCAGTTAGTGACGTCTGTGATGCCACCCTTCCCGGGGTGCACCGGGGCCAAGCTAAACTCCCTGGTGGTTTTGACTGACACCCGCCAGCCCGAGCACAAGAGTTAGGCGAGGGACCAATGTGAGGCGGTAGGTGGGCAGCCCCGGCGACTTCTCCCACTTTGCTTTTTGTCCCCCCACCCACTCCTTAGTGAGCTCCTCTGGATGCTCAAGCAGCGTGCTCCTTCACAGAGGACCCCTGCAATGAGGGGGTAGAGGACTCTGAAGTGCTTGGGTTGCCTGGTCCCTCAGTCCTGAGCTGCTGTGGTTTCCTTGAAGGTGCCCCTCCCTCTGGCCCCCTCTGTGTCTGGCCGGAAGGCTGGAGAGCATGACGCGTCTGAAGGCAGGCAGGCTTTCGGGCCAGGGAGACCCCGGTTGAACCTGGACTCTGCCTCTGACCGGCTGCAGGAGCGAGGGCCAGTCTGAGCTTCAGCCCCTTTGCCTGTACAATGCGGGTAACAGGACCTCCTCGGGGGTTACTGTGAACAGCAAGACCGATCCTACGTAGAAGCCACATCCATGCCATTTTTATCCTCCACATCAAACGGGGGAGAAGGGAGGCGAGAGCCAGTTGGCGTGAAAGCCCGAGGACGGTGAGGGACAGGAAGAGAAGGAAGCTCTTGTCTGTGCCAGGTGCCGTGAGAGGAAGGCATGAGGACCAGAGGGAATGACTGCGTTGGCCACGGTCACACGGAGCCTAGCGGGAAGTGGTCGAGGCCAGGTCTCCGGGCCTCGGAGCCCGTGCCCGTGGCCCTGGCAGCGCACATCTCCGAAGGCACCTGGCTCCCTGACCAGGCCCTGCCTCTTCCACGTCGGAGGGGTAAACACCTGGGAACGAGTGATGGCGGATGCCAGAACGTTGGCGACCACGCAGAACCGTGGTCTCCCAGTGGTAACTACTGCCAGATGGCATGGGGCCAGCAAGGATTCTAGCCTTCCACGTGCAGAGCATGAGCCTCACAGAGAAAAGCGAGGCTCAGCTCAGCCCTTAGAGACGGGGCGAGGGCTCGTTACAGAACCTCGTGGAAGCTTCTTTGTGAAGTCAGGCTGGCTCCACGTTCGGGGTCGTGAATGTTCCACTTCCTCCGTTCACAGTGCAAGAGGCAGCGGTTTAGCAAAAAGGGTATTGAATATGAAAGCGACCTCCGCCTTCCCACTCACGCCAGCCTCACTCAGGGCAGTGACTTCCTCTCTGGGGCTGCTTCTGCCTCTGGAAGGGGCACCGGGCCGGGGGGACAGGCCCTGCGCCACGTGCCGCTTCCTCTGCCTGCGCTCCGCGTGGTCCCCTCTCCGGGAGGCTTCCTCTGCGGCCGCCAGGCGGGTCACGGAGGGCAGCGTTCCATCCAGGACCTCGGCCCTCGTCATCGAGGCCTCGTGGACGTGGCTGACTTCGGAAAGGCAGGATGAGCCCTGGGAGATGAGAAAATGTTTCTGCACGGGTCCCCCAAGTCAAAAATACACATTCATGCCGCTGTATGGATCTTAGGATGGCGCTGCCTTCAAGCGATAGTAATAAACACTTGAGTTTTTAAAGTGAACAGCACGTGAGAAATAAACTGCAGCGTTTTCCACCCATCTTGTTCTTGACACCTTTCATTCTAGACACTTCCCGTAGCGGCAGGGTCATGTGACTGGTGGTGTTTGCTGAGCCCCTGCCCCCCGGGCCCAGCAGGGGCCTGCCCTCGAGATGCGCGCACCCCCCACGGCCCGTTCCTGCAGACACGGGCGTGGGCTCCCGGGACTTGCTGTTTTCCGCAGCACCTTCTCTGTGGCCCGGTGACGGGCTGGTGGCATTTTCTTGCCTGGATGGACTCGGTCCTTAGAATGTTCAGGCTGTGTTTCTGAAGGTGCTCTGTGGAATCGTCGCTGCAGATCTGAACTGTGAGGTGGCTTCTCACGTGGGGCCCAAACCCTCGGTAGGTTAGCATCTGCAGGCCTTGGCTGCCGTGGGTTAAATTTTCCTCCAAGGTAGAGTAGAGGACCGGAAGTGTTTCTGGGTGAAATCCGTGTGAACACAGGAGAACCGGAATCTGAAGGACCCTCTGTATAGACTGAAATAGCACAGGTAAATGGCTTACAACCTGTATTTGTAGATGGCAAGTCAACTTTCCATTTTTTGGCTGCATTATGCAAATGAAAAATTTTTTTTAGGTTGATCATTTCCCCTTGTGTAGCAGCCTCATTCAATTCATATTAATCTCGAAACTAACAAATGATAGCATCTCTACTTCCTTTCCTATAAGCTGCTGCCGCCTGTCTGCAGGGTGTCTGTGTTGGCGCTCTGTGGCTGAACCTCCCTGCGGCACTGGTGTGGGGTAGCTGTCACACGGGACGGTTCTCAGCGCCCCATGCATGCTTCCGCTGCACGGATTAGTAGGGGCCCTGCTCCCAGCATCTGAGCTGAAAGCTAGAGAGAGAGAGAGAGAGAGAGAGAGAGAGAGAGAGAGGGAGAGAGAAGGATCAGGCCAGGCCCCTTTAGATCTGGGGGAGAGTTCTGAGAAAAGCATGGCAGCAGAGAGGTCAGCAACTGCAGAGGCTCTGAGGTGGGAACGAGCTGGGTGGGTTCGGAAGAGCCATGGGCGTGGAGTAGACATGAGTGGTGAAGAGTGTGGGAACCGGCGTCAGGGCAGTGGGGCTGGGTCACAGAGGGCCTCACAGGCAGCCACGAAGACCTGGGTTTTACTCTCAAGACAATGGATTCATTCATTCTCTCTCCCTTGTGTGTGTGTGTGCGCGCGCGCACATGAATGCAAGTTTTCCTTTCATTCAGTTCAGTCGGTTCTTACAGAGCATCTTCTATGCAAAGAAAGAAACCTCAGTATTATCCTTTGAGAACTTGTAGCTGATTGAGCAGGGGAAGAGACACGGGCACCAAGACACCTAAAAGACAGAGTGAAGAGTGGATCGGTACGGGGAGTGTGGGTAAAGCCCCAGGCCAGCAAGGATTAATGCTTCATGAATAACTTCCTTCATTGCTCTTATCAAAAGCAGTGCCAGGCTTCCTGTTTATTATTCTAGTGAAGGTTTTGTTGTTGTTTTGCTCTGGCAGGTGGAAGTGGGGGCGTGCAGCTGGAGAAGGGGAGGTAGATGCAAGTTTGGTTCGCACACTTAGACCCGTTCCTGGCAGGGTGGTGTTCTGTATCCGTCGGGCACAGTTACTAATGTGATTAAGCAAGCGAATGATACAAAAACCCACGTTTGGCAATCCTCAGAGCAAATACTCCCTTGCATGGTTGGTCCGACCCTTCCCGTTTTTGAGGAAATAGTCCTATGTCATCATTTTCTCTTCTGGCACCTTTATCCACAGTGCGCTTCGTTGTCACATTGGATTACTTTCTGGGTTTGTTTCTGATTTATATTATAATTACACACTCACACATCGCCATGTATGGGGCCTTGTGGTGGATAAATAATTGATTGATTTGGCTGCGAGGCGGCATGAGAACTTGTATCAGTTTCATCCTCAGAGAATGTGGATTAGGCATCCGCCTCTCCAAACGCAGGGCAGCGTGACTGCTCCCCAAGCTGAAGGCCGAGGCAGCTGGCGTCTGCACCAGTAGGAGCCCCGAGTGCTCTGCCCTCTGCTTGCCCCCTCGAAAAGACTTACACATAGGTGAGCGTTTGCTTTGCGGCAATCATGGGGCAGATGCATCTATTAAAGTGCAATTTCAAAATTGCCTTTCCGAGTTCAACTATCAAGTAACAAAATAGAAACACTTCTTTTTTTTCCAAGTGAGTCAAAATTCTTTTCATTGAAGAAACTGCTTTGCTAGCAGGAGTACTCGTTACAGAGTTGTTTTGCTGTGACTGCTCCAAGCATTCCGAGAGTTTCTTCCTTAGAAGCACCTTCTGAGGTGAGGGTGGAGATGGCCCGCAGGTTCCGAGTGCATACCCCGTGCAAGGCTGGGCGCCGGCCGCCTGCAGACACATTGGTGCATTTAATCCTCGGCGTCTCGGGAAGGCAGGCGGGAGGCCTGACCCCTCAGCATCCCTCTGAGACGTTCGTGCTGTTACCTTATTGTTATCCACGGCTTCCTTTCTCCATAAGTGTGCGCATAGGATTCAGCTCCTAAGACTTAGGCTTATTTTCAGAAATCACATCTACCCAGAATAAGAGCAGCTTTTCCCACTTGAATATGTATTGAAACAAAGGCGCTGTAGACTTAGACAGTAGTTCTAACCTTGAACATCTTAATGAATAGTAACAATAGTATTGTCATTGCTTATTTAATATAAGTATTATATTTCAATAAAATGTTTTTTAAGACAGGTGTTGGAATAACTATTTTAAGGTACAGAACTAACAAAGTGCGTAAGTTCAGCCTATGCCATCGAAGAGTTTATACTTACATTCACACTTTGGCGATGCAAAAACATTAGGGAAGAATTAATTACAGAGAGCCAGATGTGTGGTTTTTTTGCATTCAGAACTTACTTTATTTAACCATTTTCAAGGGAGAGCTTATTTGGCATACTTTCCTGTTTTCTGGAGCTGAGCATACTGAAGAATTCGTTAGTCAGTATATTTGTTACTTCATTTCCTAAGCATTCTTGAGCATCTACCATCTGTCTGTCCGCTAGGCACCGGAGATGGGAATTCAGCCGCAAACAGGCCACGGGAGTGGAGGGAGATAAGGATCGCGAAAGTGGGTTGCGAGTGTGCTGCTCTAGGTGGATGGTGGAAGGCCTCTCGCGGGAAGGGACTTTGCGTCTGAGGCCTGTGCCCCTAGGGAGAAAGGGCTGGTCATCCGAAGAGCCTGGGGAAGGGAGTGCCCGGCAGAGGAGCAGCTGGTGCGAGTGCCCTGGGGTGGGAGCGAGCAGGGCTGGACTCCTGCGCGCCCCTGGAACATCTCGGCCTCGGGCGCTTAAGGAATCACTCACCCTTCTGTCTGTCTGTGTCGTTGCCCTGTTGCCCTGACTCCTTTGGCCGCCAGCTCTCACGTAATGCCTCTGTCGGCGTGGTGGTCTCTCCGGCAGTCCCTCCCTCCACAGCCTGTCTTTTCCGTGTGTTCAGGGGCCCAGACTCGTCAGGACTGTGCGTGAAGTAAAAGTCAGGGGTGCCCTTGTCCCGGCCGGAGTGCGTTTCCAGGTTACTGTCTCTGCTCTTTAGTGGTGGAGAGAATGTGCCGTCTTTGTCTTGCAAAGTTTTAGATAGGGATAACCCGATTCTATTATTAGAGATAAGCATCTTCTCCTTGATTTGTTTGTTAATTCATCCCCCTCCTCTCTGTGTCTGTCTGTCTGTCTGTCTCTCTCTCACACACACACACACACACCCTTTTGAATTGCTCAGCCGTCATAACATACCTTTAGTGGGCTGTGAGATCTAATGCCACTTTTCCCTTAGCCCCTGTGGAAGTTTACGTACACGACATTTCGAAGGCTGTCACTGCGGGTGTTGCTTGTGTGGCAGCCAGGGGGGTGGTGCTTCGCTGCACGTTTAGACACGCGTGTTCCTGGAGGGGGTCCTGTCTGACTGAGTGACAGTGTCCCCGGGCTCTCCTGCACGCGGAAGGGCGTTCTCCTTGGCTTCTTTTGCCCGTGGCCAAATACCAGAGTGCACAAAGAGAAGTGTCGCCCAGCCTTAAGTGTGACTGGAGCTGTCAAATGCGGGTGTTTCTAATAACCTTTGAAAGTAAGTATGTGAACTTGACACCCTATTAGTTTATAGATGAGTTGGTAAAAATGCAACATCAATTCTGAGACTGTTCCCAGGGAAGAAAAGGAGGGTAGCAGGTAGCTCATAAAATGTCTCATGAAATGTCACGGCCGAACTCCCCCACAGCCCTTTGTCATTCACAGTCAGCAACTTGAACAGTGTGTGGACACTGGTGCCCGTCCGTTGCGTCCCCGTAGACCCATCCTGGTGTGACCGCCCCTCCCCAGAGCTGAACCGACAGGCTCTTCTCTTCCAGAGGCCGATCCCCTCCCCTCCTTTCTCAAGAACAGTTGAGGGGCGGTCCAGGGCAGACGTGGGCCTGCCTTCTGGAATGGGTACATGACGTGGTTGGAACCGCAGAGTTGGGATCTTCTTCTCTTACTTGATGGCTGACACTTGGCAGCTCCTTTACGTCTCTGAGGCCCAGGGTTTTTCATCAGGGGAAAAAACCCGCCATAATGTATATATATAAAAGAAGTGGTGACAATTGGGGTTATTTTTAAATGTTGCTGCCACAAAAGCAGGCCACCGAAGGATTGGGTTTGATCTCGTAAATCTGTGCTCATCCGCACATTTGCATTTCTCTCTTCCCCTCACGCACCCCTGGCAACCTCAGTGTCTGGTGAATTTTCATCCCGCATCTGTCTCTGAGAGCCGGTGATGGTCCCCGCTTCAGATGAGACTCTCTCTCTCCAGTCCGGTTCATCGCAGGTGCCGGTGCCGCACGGGGCTGGGTCGAGGTCAGGAGCTCAGGTTCAGCTGTCAGGCCGCGGCTCTGCCGCCCTGGGCAAGGCAGACTGTCGAAGCCTGTGTCCCCATCTCAGCAGATGAACTTGATCATAGTCCTTGTTTCAGGGGGTTTCGTGAGAGTTGAGAAAACCTAGGTGAACCTTGGCACTCTTGATGGTTAACAATAAGCGTTTGTTGCCCTGGCTGGTGTAGCTCAGTGGATTGAGCGCAGGCTGGGAACCAAAGTGTCGCAGGTTCGATTCCCAGCCAGGGTACATGCCTGGGTTGCAGGCCATGACCCCCAGCAACCGCACATTGATGTTTCTCTCTCTCTATATATATATATATCTCCCTCCCTTCCCTTTCTAAAAATAAATAAAAAATAAAAAACAATAAGCATTTGTTAAAATGTTATTATCTCCCCTCTTTTTTTCTGGAGTACCAATCTCAGATCTTTGAAAGCACTCCAACATGGTCTCTTCCCTGAAACCTTCTCATAGATAACACGGTTTGCTTCAGTGTAACATGCGGGCTCCCTGGTGTGCTGTGACATGATTTGATCAGCATTTATATCGTTAGAGATACGTAGTCATTTTTAGGGTGTCTGCTGTTCATGGTTAGTGATCCTGGTTAATCCATTTATGGTGGCTCTTTATAATGTATATACACAGAAAAGATGAACGGATTTAAGTAAATTAAATAGAGGCACGGGTAGGACACAGATGTGATGTAATGTGGAAATAGTGTTAGACTTGCCGTTTGAAAACAGGGTTTTCTGCCAGCTTCCCATTAGACTTAAGATTTGACCATTACCGCAAAGTGTGACCTGAGCACTTTTCTGGGTCTGCGACTTTGGGCGAGGTAGTACATCTTTACCTTCCTTCCTCCCTTCCTCCCTACAAATATTTATTGGAGTCATCCTGCCCTGTTTCCTTGTCTGAAAAATGCAGGGGTTTTGTGACGATGCAGCGTAAAGAGAAAAGATAACGAAAGCATATATTTTTTATCTACGTGGCATGTCTTCTGGACCAAGCCTCTGTCGCGTGTAGTAAGTGCTCACTCAGGAAACGTTAGTTCTTGGGGTTACAAGTGACGGAATCCCAACTTCGGCTAGCGTAGAACCGTGTACCCGTGGTTGCTGTCTCAGGTACTCAGTCTGCGGGGAGGTTAGCAGTGACCTGTGCCCTGGGGGCAGCTGGAAGCAAGGGCCCAGATGCCACCAGGACCCTGCCCACCCTTGTCCCTGGTAACGTCGCCCTGCCCCATCGGGCTCTTTCACACGTCAGGAAAGGTGACCGCCGCTGGGCCGCAGGCCCGTCTACCCAGATGGACAGTGCACGTTGTAACCTCCTCCCTAAGCCCAGAAGTCCTAGGAAGGAGCTTGAGCCCGGTGTGGGTCACGTGCCCACCCGGCCAGCCATCGGAGTCCAGAGAACAGGAGTCGGAGGAGGGGGCAGCACCCGACCGAACCATGAGTTTGCGGTGGCGTTGACGACCGTTTCCCAGGAGAAAGGGGGACCTGATGCCATATCTATCATTCGCCCCTTTCACCTCTGCGTGCGACCATCGGGGAGAGGAGTGCCTAACCTCAGGGGGCTTCGGTCTTCTCATCTGAAGCTTCGAGATGTAGATGATGTACTGGTTACACGTGCGCATTTACTGTGTTTAAGTCTGACGTGTACAAGCTTGTTGTTGTTGTTGCTGTTACTGCTGGTGCCTCCCTAACCCTGACGCCGCGTCCAGGGGTTTCCAGCAGGTGCGTCACGGGTGGTCTTGAGCAAGCAGGGAGGGGTGCCATGGGTGTATATCTGGGCTGAATACAGCCTTTTTTAGAACTTGGTTTTGAGTGTAATGTCCCTTATGCAAACAGTGTACAGTTTGCGCAAGAGGAATGAATGCAATTGTGTATTTAGCACCTGCATTAAGGACGGCAGTGACAGACCCCTGGGCCCCCCCACTCCCGCCCCCTCTGATGTCTTGGTTGATCGTGTCATTTAAGGTCCAGTTCCAGCATCACAGTAGCGTTTTCCATGCTGTGCTTTTTTTTTAGTAAGCGGAATTTTAAAATGCAACTGTCACTAAGTCGTACATTTTTTTTAACTCTACAAGAGATCCTCAGATTTAGAAGTGTTATGAAAAGCTCTTCTGGTCCCTCCTACTTGTTAACAAACCCTGAAGTATTTTCTTTCTGGCTGAAATCACCCTTCCAGGATAAGACGAGCTTTGTTCCCTGGGTCTGTGTCATTGAGTTGTGTAGTGTGCCTTTTTCCCTTCTCCACTTGAGACGTCTCCTAGAGAAGGAGGCGGCCGTCTCAGGACTCCTTAGGCCTCTTGTCTTTATCTTCTCTCCTGTGTATAGCTTAGGATGATGACTGACCGGGGACCACATTACCCACCTCCCTCAGCACTGCGCTGGTGGAATGACTGCATTTATCCCGAAAACACAGCCAGTCAGCCCGTGGCACTTCCAGCCTCTGAAACGGCTCATTGTTAATAAAGACGTCAGTTTGCTCTTACTGCGGTACTCGGCAGAACTAATGTAGTTCCAAGTGAATACCTATTTTTTAACTTAACCAAGTTTTTCAACATCTTTTTCCCCCTTCTGTTTTTCTCTTTTAGGCGCTAGACCAAGATAGAACAGCCTTGCAGAAGGTGAAGAAGTCTGTGAAAGCAATATACAATTCCGGTCAAGGTGAGTACCTGACAAAGCAGATAACGTGAATCCTGTACAGTGTCTCCAGTTTCCTCTGTTACTTGGTAAGATGCTACGTTTATAGAAGACTGGATCCAAATGGGAAAATCAGTAGGTCAAAGAAATTCAATTTTTCTCCCCCCGCTCCTGTCAGTCCAGCCCTGTACTATTTCCAAAGTAACAAGAAAACATTAGTTGCACTGGGTTGTATTATACATTCAGAACCTAGTAGAATGTCTAACCACTACACTGTACACCTGAAATGAATATAATATCAAATGTCAACTGTCATTGAAAAACTTTTTTTTAATTCAAATACTTGGTAGAATTATAGGTGATTTTGCCACAAGTGACGTATGAGATATTTAAAATATCTGTGTAAGCTGGTCAGCCTGTAATTCAGTGGCCTCCATTAAACACCTGAGGACCTTTTCTGTCTAGAGTGTGCCTGTCGGCATTTGAAAATCACGGTTGCCGGCAGGCCTGGGTGAGATGAGAGCTGGAGGGAAGAGGCCACGCAACGTGGGGTGGGGACCTGGGCAGGCGAACCTGGCCGGGGGCAGGCCAGGTCACTAAACAGTTTCACTTCGGTCCAGCCACTCTGTCGTTTTGGAAACCAGGCATGTTGTCCTGGGTAAGAAGAAGTAAACCACATTAAGACAAACAGCAGGGAACCACTCTTAGGTTCCAGCGCCCCAGGGAAGGAGAGGCTTGCAAACCGAAAAGAAGTGTCAAGGTCTCTGCCCCACGCCGTTTGTCATCCTTGCAGTACCAGCTCCCGTCCCCAGAGGTCAGGTCTCTTAAGAAATCATTAGTCTGTAAAGGAGCAAACCTGGGGGAAGGAAGGCGGCAGGACCTACAGGGAAGGGCCCAGGCTTCGAAGGTGGGCAGGGGGAGGTTGGCCTTCTCGCCCTGCCCCCCACAGTCTCTTCGCTTTTCTGAACGTTCATTTTCTCCCCTGGGAAAACGGGTTCCTGTCTGCAAAGAGCCTACACCTCTCAAGAGTGTAGCAAGCGCCGTGCATTTATACTTTATTCGTATTTATCTTCATGATGGCCATAAAATTATAGCATGGACAGGAACTTTGGAGAAAGCAAAACTGCACCCTCCATGCTTCCTGGCCTTCCTCTCCTTAGCGGAGCTGGCAGTCCCGGCTTCTCCGAGTGGCGAGCTGACTAGTCAGTCTCCTGCTTCCTGCACAGCCCGGAGGCCTGCGGCACTCTGTAATCGTACCTGTTAACACTTTTCATACGCCGGTTCCTTGGTACCTCTCTCTCATTTCTCTACATCCAATAAAACACTTGACTTCTAATTAAGGTAGACACATGATAGTTGTCTAGTTACATAGTGACCAAGTGCCGTTTTAAGTCATGGCCTAAATTATATGCCCAATTTATAGCTTCTGTCTCGGCCTCATTTTCATGAGCTCCCACGGCGCGGTCGGCCCTCGGTGGGTGTTAGCCGTCTGGGGAGGAGGAACCAGGGGTGGAACCAGGAGGTGACACGGGGCTTCTGTGGTGCTGGTGTTACTCTGTTTCTGGGTTTGGGGGATGCGTATGTGGCTATGTTCACTCTCTGATAGTTTATTAAATGCTGCACTTAGGGTTTACATACCTTTTTATATGTATGTTTGTACATTACTCACAAATAAAAGTCTGTTTAAAATTTATATACAGGTAGGCTCATTGAAGCATTGATTATGATTTGGGAAAATAGAAAATAAATGGGGATTTGTTGAGTAAACAATAGTGTATTGTATAATAGAATACTCACAGCCTTTGTAAAAAAAAAAAGAAAGGCAGGGTAGACCTGAGTTTGAATCCTAGCTTTGTCACCACTTATAAAGCCAAGTAAGTTATTTAACTTCTGTGACTCTCAACATGCCTCGCTATAAAATGAGAAAATAATACCTGAGTTGCAGAGCGTTGTCTGGGCAAAGTGAAGTCGGAAGGAAGGCCCGTAACGAGCCACCTGCCACACAGTAGGCACCATTCCCACTGGTGGGGGAATGGCGACTAAAGCAATAGCATGGCTTCCTTCTCTGTACTGAGTCCGTCGTTCTGCAAGTAACACGGGCCAGTCTGGTGTTATAAAGAGCTTCCTGAGCCATTGTAGTTCTCAGGAATCAGGTCACTTCTCCACAATGCTACGGTTTGTGCTTCAGGCCCTCGGCCTATGGGGCCTCAGAAGGGAGACCCTGCGGGGGGCTCCATGTGACTGCTTCTATTCCAAGTGTCTCTGCCCAGGACACGCTTCCTCCCTTTGCCGCACAGCCACCTCGTTCAGCAGCTCACACAAGGCTCTTCTACCTGGGGCCGGGGGGCCGGGAGTGCCTCGCCTGTCCTTGAAACAGGTTTCCTTGGTCACAGCTGTCCTGGATGTGGCTGGAGGGGATGTTGCTCCTGGGTGTGTGCAAGGTGGAGAGTTCTGGGGCCGTGAGCACAGCTCAGTTGCCATCTCCTTCGCCAGACTGTTCCTCTCCTTGGGGTTGGGGGCCACAGCCACGTGAGCTTTGGCCACCTCCCACCCTGCCCTCCGCACCTGGCTTCATTCTCCTGTGTCCTTCACCTAGGTCTATGCTATCGGATATTCTAGTCACATATGGCGGCATTTCACATTTGAATGCATTAAAATAAAAAATTAAAACTTAGGTCTCAGTAGCCATCTGCCATGCGCTCAGTAGCCACACGTGACCAGCTCTACAGTGTTGGGCTGCGCAGACACAGGGCATTTCCAGCACCGCAGGAAGGCCTGTTGCTGCTCTAGGGGGACGCCTATCCCAGCGTACTGCAGTTCTTGACCCGTCCCCCTTGCACCAGACCAGGGAGTCTCGACCCTGGCTGTTCTTTAGGATTACCTGAAGAACTCTGAACACACAAAACGGGGATCCCTCAGGCCCACACACCTGGCATTGTTCCACAGCAGGGCCCCAGGTGCTGGGATTAAAGTGACATCCCTCCCCGGTGACTTGCACGTGCAGCTAAAATAGAGGACTGTTTCACTGGACTGGTCCCGTGTCTTCCATCTTTGTACTTCATGTGTTTGTCAACAGAATTTGTTGGTTTGTTTGACAGCTGTGTGCTGAGCACCTGTCACAGGCTCCTGTTCTGGATGTGGGGTGCAGTGGGCAGCCAACCAGACAGGATCTCTGCCTCCGTGAACTTCACAGTCCAGTGGGAGGGAAATGTTCATCAGACCAGAACGTGTTTAGAATTAGGAGCTGGGAAGTGCCGTGGAGGGGAGCTGCCAGGTGCGGAGGGCAATGACCAAGAGACCTGATGTAGCAGGAAGAGGGTACTGAGGGGAGTACCTCCCGGAGGACAGGGTGCTCGCCGGGGGAGGGCTCCATTGCCCCCACTGTATAGATGACAAGGCAGAAGCCGGACCACCGTCGGCAGGTGCCGCACCGCACCAGCAGGGAACGCAAGGAGAGCCCGCCGACTCCTACTTTGCTGTTTACAGGTGCTCTGCGCCTGCCTTCCACCTCACCTGTGGCAGGGGCTCACCAGGTGTGGACTGAATTGCCCCTTGTTGGCTGGCTAGGTCCCTGGGAAGCTCTCCGTGAACGGCTGTTAAGTACTCACGCATTGTGAATATGCGTGAACACGCGGATGACAGTGTACACCCTTCCCAGCGGTGTGACCCATGGGATGACTTCGGCCGCCAATGGCTGCGACACACCCGGGTTTT
Source organism: Phyllostomus hastatus (assembly GCF_019186645.2). Classification (NCBI taxonomy): domain Eukaryota; kingdom Metazoa; phylum Chordata; class Mammalia; order Chiroptera; family Phyllostomidae; genus Phyllostomus; species Phyllostomus hastatus. The sequence continues at coordinate 43,018,538 of NW_025334017.1, read as the reverse complement.
TGGTCGGCTGTGTGTGTGGGCAGCACTGTGACCTTTGATTCTTAAAAAACAGCCGCATGAGTAAAACAGCGGCGCTGCGGGTCTTTCCATGAGACGTGCTCCGTGGAGTCCAAGCCATTCCCATCCAAGGGGTTTTGGCCTCGGCCAAAGAAGCCACAAGAGGCCGAACCCTGATATCTGTTTCCCAATGTGTTTTCGTAATTTTCTTGTTTTCTCACAGTACTTAAGTGACATGAAACCCGTCTGATGTTCTTTAAAGATTTAAGAAGCATTTCTATTTTTTCTGGTCTGAAACGACCAACCCTTCAGTCCCCCCTCACCCCCCCCGCCCCCCCAGATGATTCTGAAGATGGTAGAGACCGGTGGGGACACTTACTCCTAAAATACCTTCTTGTTGTTACACACGAGCTCTATCAGCATTAATTAGTAAACGGTGCGATGGCAGAAACTTTATTACGAAAACAAATGATCTCCATGGAAGTCCTTTCGTGTGAAAATGGCTTTGGGAGTTTGTCTCTTTGTCTTACTGTCCCTGCTGTATAGGAGGACATTTAAAAAAACAAAAACAAAAAAAATAACTGAATTCCGTGGGCGGCTTGGATCAAGGGAACGTTTCCTGAGCCTTTTGGTTTTTCCCTGTTGTTTCTAAGTTTCGAAGGCTCGACACTGATCAGTCTGAGAAGTAGATGGTCATTTAGAAACTTTGCCAGCCATACAGGGCCCCCCACCCTTGCTCCCTCCCTCCCTCCCCTAGTACATGCTTTTACAAGCTAGTCGTTTCTTGAAGACCGTAGAGGTTTTTAAATAAGTTGCAGTATTTGACACTTTTTTCCCCCAAAAGATAAAGCGCAATTCTCTTCCCCTTGAATGCTTGCCAGACTGGTAACTGCCTTCTGATGAACAGAACGACGCTGTACGATTTCCAAGGCCACTTCATAAAAGACAGAGCTTCCACCTGGGTGTGCCGCCCACCTCCATCATTGGTTTGGGGGCAGCCAGCCACCGTGTTGTAAGGACACCCCGGCAGCCCTGTGGAGAGAGGTCTCCTGCCAGCCTCAGCCAACCTTCAGGTGCCTGCAGCCCCGGCTGACGTCTTGCTGTCAGTCTTCGTGTGAGACCCCAGGTCACAGCAGTGGAAACGGGACTGGCCAGCATGGCAGTTCTGCAAACATGGGCCATGCTTACGTGCCGTGGGCCTGGTGCAAGTCGGTGTCTGTTGAGGAGGAAGAGCTTACCGCTTGTCAGTGCTGTTAAAAATAAATAAAAAAGGCGATACATACTACACCGGGGGGATCAGACTCATTTCCACCGGGGGCCACATCAGCCTCGCGGTGGCCTTCAAAGGGCCCAATGTAATTTCACCTCCTTAACTGTTAAGGAGTGGTTACATGTACACAGTCCTAAAATTATTTCAGCCCTTTGCAGGCCACCAGGAGGTGGAGGGGGCCCCCGGTGGAAATGAGTGTGACAGCCCTGCTCTGCACTTGCACAAAGTGGAAGAGACGTGTGGCTCACAGTGAGCACGGGGGCACCAAACCCGCTGTTCTCTCAGGCGGCTAACATAGTGAGATGCTCTCACCCTCCTGTACAGACACATCATCACCTGAACACACACAGGTACACTTTTCCTTGGGAATAAAGACCGTGGGACATTTCTCCTCTCAGGTCTTTCCTCTGATAATTATTTTTCCGCCCTAACCCAAATGTGTGTTTTAGTATTATATGGTGGCTTCCAGGATATATCTGGAACGGAAGTCTTATTTCCAAAGTATAACTAGATTGTCATAAACAGTTCCATAGTTTTTTTTTTTGGACAAGTAAAAAGGAGTACCTTAATAAAATACTAACAAGAACACGAAAACAACATCAACCTGTTAAAAATTTGCATATGGTACTACAGACATGATTTCGGTCATATGCAACTGGTAAAATCCACTTCTGGAAAGAAAGCACTGGCTTTCTCATTGCCTTTCCTCTTATTCCCCCACCCCCGCCCTTTTCCGTTAGAATTACATAGTCAGTAGTTTGATGTGTTTGCCCAGGTTTTCATTTTGTTCATTTATCAATTTTAAGTAATAGCTCATAGAGTATGATGAAACCGAAGATTTTAAAGGTGAACTAACTTCATTAATGGATAGAAAGTGAATGTTTTCATATTCAAGTAACTTTATATTTTTTAGCTAACATATTCTCAAATTTAAAGGTAGAATATGAAATTAATTGTAGCTAGAGTTGGACATTGTTTGGTGTCTTTTCATGGTGTCCTTTTTAATCCTCTGGTATTCAGTGAGGAGAAGAAGTTTCTTACTACAAACAAGTAAGAGATAAAACAGGTTAGCATTGTAATAGAAAGACATGGAAGCATAAATGTCAAAAAGTATACAAAGAGCAACTGCTCTTTGTAAACAAATTTTTTCTGTATTAATTAAAGTAAACCTGTTAGTTAAAAAACAAAACAAAACACTAATTCTAAGCCCTCAGGAGAAGGCTTTAAATTAAAAATATGTAAATACCTTTTGATGGTGGTAGTGATTTGAGCAAAGACTACAAATTGCTTTGGGCCTTCAAGGCGCCTTGCATTCTTGTGGGTCTATTTCGACTCCCTGAGAGGTGAAAACAAACGGAAAGAATGAGTTCCTGTAGACTGGGCAAGGAAGGAGGCTTGCTCCAGAAGGGGGTGTACTTATCCAGGAGAGCAGGGATCCTCAAATTGTGTGGGGACACATCTGGAGGAATTTAAAATGCTGTCTTTAAAAGAGTGAAATCTCTTTGCAGAATAATCTTAGCTGTAGGCTCTGTGGGAACTTTCAATTATATCTGTTGGCCTGAATACTCTGTCACTTGACATAAGAAACTATGGGTGGGGGGGTGTGCCTACACATTTTCTGCACTTGGCTGGTCTGGAGTGAGTGCTCTCAATTGTAAAATGAGTTAATTTTTGTATAATGTATGTTTCCATCTTGGGCCCATGCTGATTTAGCCCCTGATTGGTGGCTAGAAAGCTTGCTGTCAGAGAATACTTTGAGCCATTTTTCCTTCATTTCTGTAAACAAAGTAGTTTCTCCACGTTGGACTGGTGCAAAGCATAACACATGTGGTGCAGGTATCTGATAATGGTGGTGACTACCTTTCTTCTCATCACCTTGAAGCTTTCCAAAATAGTGGTGAAAATTCCAAAACAAACTCACTTTGTCATTTTGGATCCACTACCACGCACGTGTATAGAAGTTGCTTTGCCTCCCTGCCACCCACGCCACCTCAAGCCTCAGTTTTCTCACTGCTAGAATGGAACAGTAATACCAACCTTGTTGTGAAAGTTGGAAAGAAGATATTTAACATGTGCAGTGTGATACTGGACATAATCATCAGCGGTAATTTTTATAATGACAACTACTTGCAAAAACTTAAACCTGGAAGACTTTTGGCCAGATTTTTTCAATTTTTTCATTTATTCTTACAGTCTCTTTTCCTTCTGAGACTCCAGTTATATTTGTGTTCCACTGTTTGATATGGTCCCACATATCGTCAAAACTTTGTTTTTAGTTTGTATACACTCTGTGCTTTAGTTTGGGTAGTTTCTCCTCACCTGTCTGCGGGTTTGTCTGCTCATTTCTTCTGCAGTGTGCACCAGCTGTTAGTCTCATCTAATTAATTTTTTTTTTTTTAATTTCAGACACTGTGTTTTTTAGTTCTTGGATTTCCATTTGGTTCATTTTAGAATTTGTTTCACCTCTGAAACTCTTCATCTTTTCACTCATTTCATCCATCTTTTTTATAGATTTTGAACATATTTATAATATTTATTTTGAAGTTGTTCTATACTAAATCCAATGTCTGAGTTACCTCTGGTTCTTTTTCTCTCCATTTTCTCTCCTGATACTCAAGTTACATTTTTTCCTCTTTCTTTGCATATCTAGTAATTTCTGTTTACATGGTAGACATTGTGAGTTTTATGTTGTAAAGACTCTGGATTCTGTTATCTTCCTATGAAGTGTTTTGTGTTTTATCCCAGTACACAGTTAAATTGCTGGTGATCACCAGCACCTTGATCCTATAAAAGGCTTTCTTAGAGAACGTTTATTTCAGTTTTGCTCACAATCCTAGGATATAACCCAGAGACCTGCAATATGCTCCGTACTTCTAAGACATGATCCTTTTGGGCTTTCAGCACCAACTGTTTACCAATCCATGCTAACTCTGTGGGGCTTAAATTCCAGACCTTTTCTTCAGCATTGGGAGGTTTCCGAAATCTGCGTAACTCTTTACGTGTTGTTTTCTGCTGGACTCCTTGTCGTGTCATTTGTGCATACGTAGTTCAGGGTCAGCCAAGGATGTGAAGGGAGGGTGTATACAGATTTGAAACTTCTTCTTTCTGTAACTTCTTCCTTTCTAGAATTTTCCTCCTTGATTTCCAGCTGCTGAAGCAACCCCAAATTCTCTCTGACCTCTGGCACTTTAGCTCAATAAAATGCCACTTTCTGCTTGAATTTCCCCCCGCCCCACTATGCAGTGAGGTCTGCCCTTTGGTGAAAAGCCAGTTTATATGGTTTTCCCTGGTGTGGCTCCCTTCCTTGAAGGGTAAGTAATTATCTCCTACTGTTTCTGCCTGCTTTTTTGTTTGCTCTCCAGTGGCTTCAGGTGTTTGTTTTTAACATTTTGCCCATCACATTTTAAAAGATTTTACTTATTTATTTTTAGAGAGAGGGGAAGGGAGGGAGAAAGAGAGGGAGAGGAACATCAATGTATGGTTGCCTCTCACGTGGCCCCCACTGGGGACCTGGCCCACAACCCAGGCATGTGCCCTGACTGGGAATCGAACTGGCCACCCTTTGTTTCACAGCCTGTGCTCAATCCACTGAGCCACACCATACACCAGCCAGGGCTGTCCATCACTTATAATTGTTTTTGGCCAGAGCTAAAAACAGAATAAGAGCCGTGTATCAGAACAGTGATTCTGATACAAGTTACTATGGCAAATTATCACTGTCGACCTTTAATTGTGAAAGTTATGTATGAGTAATTCATTTACTGAGCCCTCATTGAGTGTGTAACTGGAGGGGGCTGACAGACAGAACACCCTTGGCTCACAGGGAAGTCACTACCTTAGGGTCATTGGAGTTATAGTAGATGACCATATCTGAAAGAGACTTAACAGAGGTGTGTCCTCAGCTTAGGTTAGTAGATCTCAAATACCTCAATACATAAAATTAGCATTTTATTTATTTGGTCAAAACTACATATTAAGTGCTAGAGCAGTGAGTGGATAATAGAATTAATAGACTAAGCCGTAATTTCTGCACCCTTCCACTTACAGTTCGTTGTAAAGTAAATGTATTTACCTTCCAGTCACACTTTGAAGTGAGGTTTAAAGTTGGCGTGTATAGGAAGTACCCGTGGAGTCAAAACACCCCTTGAAAATCCTTGATGACCTATAAAGCACACTTAATGTATGACTCACATTGTGTGCTTACAAATCACAGGCATTCCTTTAGGAGCCCTGGTTTCTCTCTCTCTCTCTCTCTCTCTCTCTCTCTCTCTCCCTCCCTCTCTCTCTCTCTCTCTCTCTCTCTCCCTCTCTCTCTCTCTCTCTCTCTCTCTCTCTCTCTCTCTCACACACACACACACACACACGCACACACCTTTGAGTTAATAGCCCTAGTTGGAAAAGCTGCCCCGCACGCAGGTGACGAGCGAACAGATTGGCACCAGAGCTGCCACACCCCCTCACACGCTCATTGACTGGCGCTGGGGCCCCGTGCTGTTCACATTGCTTTTGCGTTCTCTAGTGCTCTCTTCCTCCCCTCCTGTTTCTCTCGTTTTCTCCCCCTCCCCCGCCTCGTTTCATTGCATCAGGTTTACTAAGTTAAATCCATCAGTTAAAGGCACAGGTGTGCAACACCATTGTGGGTCCCAGTTGTTCTCAACTAACCCTTTTTGCTGTTTACATAAAGCTTCAGGTTGGTGAGTAGCCATAGTTTCCTTTAAGGGTCCACCTTTCTACCTTCAACAGACCCTCCTTAGCAGTGACAGTCAAGAATCTACAGCCTGCCTGCACCTTCTGCCTCTTATTCCAAGTTGCATGTTGATTGACTTTGCTCTTGGATGGTTTCTGTCTCACCGAACTAGGATTGTTTCTTCCTATATAAAAATATTGCACTTAAACTGTAGCAGAACATCCGGAGGAAGGCGGGACCTTAGGTTTTATTTCTGTGTGTGGCGTTCTCCCTGGACTTGCTTAAACCCAGCCTCTTTGCACATGCTCTCTGGACCACATGGAGCATCACGTGGTAGGCAAACCCACGACAGTCTGCACATAGACCCTGTTTGAAGGCAACCAGGGTAAACCTTTAGAAAGCAGCCATGTGCATGTCAAATTCTGTTTGTGCTTTGGGTGTGGACCTGAATTTTAAAGTCTCTATTTCCAGGACCAGAGGGACTCCCCAGCTGAGTTTCAGCCGGGAAGATAACTACCTATTGATTTTCTCATGCCCTGTTTGGGTATGGAAATCAAGCAAGTGGCTATTGATTCTGAAGTGTTTTCCGTGGGTAATCAGTGCCGTGAGACAGGGAGCCTGGGGGCTGACAGAGGATGACTCTGCACGGCCCGGACCATCAGCTTGCACGCGCAGAGCACACAAGGACAGTCTCAGATCTTCCACGCTTCTGATCGATCACTGGTCAGACACACTCTCTTTCTTTGTGCAGAACTGCAGGGGGCCTCCCCTCGGGGACGCTGGGGGTGATTTTTCTAAATGGCTCTTTCTGTTTGCTCACTTTTTTATTTTTCACATTGTGAAGGTAAAATGAGTATTAACCCATTTGTTGTAGGGAATTCAGGTGAGCTAAAAGAAAAAAACACTCATCAGGCATGTTTCTTTTTAAAATTCCTTTTCATTATGTGTATTCTGAATTACAGACGGCATGCTTAGGTGGCAAGGCAGAATTTTTCAGTCAGTTTTAGGGGTTTGGGGGACCCCTGAAATTCGGGTCAGAACTATTGATTGATAACAAACAGTGCATTGGTATGTAATCTGTGCATATAATCTGTATAGCATTAATACAGGAATAAGTGGTTAAATAAATAAGCATGGAGTGGAAATGTGTGCTTTAAAATGATCTGCTGACAGGTATGGATGATGCAGAATAGTTTGGAGAGCTGCCCAGCCAGCCCTGTTCTAGTCTATGTCATCATCTAGGGCAAGAACCCATTCAAGTTTTTTTTTATTGTTTTTAATGGTTATACACATGATTTATAAACCAGGAAGCTAAAGCTGAAAAGGACTAAGGGACGTACTCAAAGCCACAAACCTAATAATCTAAAGAACCTTTGTATCCCAGTATAGGTACTTGGTGAAAGCTTATGAATTAAAAATAAAATACGGAGTGGGAATTTTAAATTACAACCTATTTAGCCCTGGCCAGTGTGGCTCAGCTGGTTGGACTGTCGTCCTGTTTACTGAAAGCTCATGGGTTCCATTCCTGGCGAGGGCGCGTACCTTGGTTGTGGATTCAGTCCTCGGTCCGGGCACAGATGGGAGGCAACTGCTCGATACTTCTCTCTCCCATCAGTGTTTCTCTCTCTCCCTTCCTCTTTCTTTCTCTCTCTCTCTCTCTCTCTGAAAACAATGAAAAAAAAAATGCCCTTTGGGTGAGGATTAAAAAATTAAATTACTCCTATTTAAAAGCCAGACTGGCTCCCTTGAGTGATGGGTCGTCATACTGTGGGAGGCTGTAGCAGGCTAGGAACTGGGTGTTTCCTTCATAACTTTTCTTGGGGGCCAGGTCGCAAAGCATTAAAATGACCCAGAGAGCCATCAGCGCACCAGGATGTGATGTGCGTGTTACCTGGCAGCGAGGAAGCCTGAGCAACGGAGCCAGAAGAGGGAACGTCTCTGCCTCTGCCGCAGTGCGGCGGCGTTCAGGTGCCGTTCCGTGCCAAGGAGGAGCCCCGTGGAGCTCCGCAGGCATCGCTGCGCTGCTCGGGGTTCTGTGAGTTGATGGATGTGTCTGTTCCTGCAGAAATGGGAGTCTGCATGCTGAGCGTCAGAAAGCAAGCACGCTAGGGGCTGGGGCTCATCCCTGCCGCCGAGGCTGGGCTAGAATTTTGAAGGAACAAATCCAGACTCGAAATGACCTTGAAACTTATTAGAGGAATGAATCATCCCCAGTGGCATGGAGAAAGGCAATTTAAAAAAAAAAAAAAGTGCCCAGGAGTTCTTGCCTCCTGGGATGTTGCCTTTCATCTCGGGTGAGAGACGCAGGCGGTGGGAGGCGGTGCAAACAGGGAAGGAGAGGAAGGCCCGGGGAGGTGCGGTGACCTGCTCGTCATCGCAGGAATGTTGTCTCCGAACTGGTGAGTGCCCTGTCTCAGGACAGCACAGGTCGAACTCTAAACCCAGCCTTCGTCCATCCCCTGCTACCACGGTGTCTGTAGAGTTAGAACAGACTGTTTTCAGGGTTGCAGGGTGGGTGTGGCCAAGGGGGTCTGAGCTACACTCTCAGCAGGAGTGGAGGCCAACGCTTTTACCACCTGAATCTGCCTGGTTCTAGGTCAGAGCCAGGGAGCTCTGGAGAGACCTCGGCCCAGGCTCTCTGCGCCTCTGCCCACTCTGGCAGACACTCAGGTAACAGGGTGTGCTGTTACCTCTTACCTGGACTGCACCTTACCCCAGGTTTGCTTGTTAACCAGCAGTTTATTCTTCAAGTGCTGCTCAGTTATTGCCTCCTGAAATTTCACCTGCTCTGTTGAAGTTTTGCTGTGTGTTTATCAGATACTGGAGGGATGGATACCTCTAACAGGCCATGTTCAATACGTGATATATTTTTCATACAGAGGAAAGAAAATCAAGCTATTGTAGAACCCTCCCTCATGCCATACAAATAAATCCATTGCTGATCAATTAAGTATTTAAATATTAAAAAGAATAAAACTAAATCTTAGAAGGTTTAGGAACATACCTTAATGGCAGGACCCTTCCTCGTGATGTATAAATGAGTACATTGCATTGGATGGAAGACATACATGTTTGTTTTTTTAAAAAAAATACTAAACATTAGAAGCTTTAGGGACATAAGCAGGGCAGGGAACCCAAAAGTCTTTTGAGTAAAGATCAGTGTATTTACGGTAACTACACGAAGCTTCAGAAGTTCTATGTGGCGAAATTAAGCGAAGTTGAAAGACAAGCGGGGGCGGCATATTTACCACGTGTATTACAAGAGCGTCGTCACCCCGTGCAAGGCGCGCAGAGTGGCAGGAAGAGACGGCAGCGGGAAGCTGGCCCCGGGACGCGGGTGGCAGAAAAGGAGACACGGACAGACGGTCAGACACACAAAGCTGCTCAGCGCGACTACGGTCAGGGTTTCACCTCCTTGAGGCAAGAGTTCTAAAAATGCGACATCCGGGTGCTGACCAGACGGTGAAGAAACAGGCCCTTTGTGTGTTTGCGTTGTTGCTGCTGGGGGCGTGAGGGCCACAGCCAGCCTCTTTGGAGAGGGGCGTGGCGACACGGACAAAAACCCGAAGCGCACACCCTCTCCCCCAGCAGCTCTGCCTATGCTGACGTGTCTTTTCAGGGGTGACACACCCACGTGTGAGACCTTGTGTATGAAATATTTATTGCAGCCTTGCTTTCCGGGGCAAAACCTGGAAGTCTCTCAGGTGGTGGATAGGTACATAAATTGTGGTTGAGTTTATTATGGACTCTAATCACAGTTAAAATAATTAGTTAGATTTAATTGTACTGAAATTCTTGATTTTCTTATTTACTAGGGGGGGAAAAGCAAGCCATGGAGTCTTGTAATAATACCCCGTCTATTTCTTAAGTAATAAAAGGGGAGAAAACCCTTATATTTGTGTGTGTATGTATGTATGTGTGTTTAAGAATACAGAAAGTTTTGCTGATACATACTCAAGATTATTACCTTTGCTTATTTCAAGATAAGATTGGAAGAGGGGAAGGGAAATAATTTTAGTGTATGAATTATCCTGTAATTTAAAAGACAAGTGGAATTAAAATTTTAAAAGTGATCAGTACTACAAAGTATGTGTAGGATAGTGTAAAAGAATTTATCACTTCCCCTCAAAGGCCAGCACTGTAATTTATGACTCGTATTACACGGCTTTACTGTTGCCATTACAGCTCATTGTATTTCACATGCCTGGCCCAGGGCCAGTGCCAAGTGTTTCCTGAAGGAGGGAAAAGGACTTGTTCTGAGAGACCTCACTGTGTGCAGCGAGCATTTTAGTAGCACTGACTGTGTACCCCGCCCGACACCGGGAACTGGACGTGCAGTGACAGATCAGGTGACGCTGGGAAGCGGGCATGGCAGAAGGCCGGAGAGAGTGAATGACAAGCTCGCCTGGGAGGTTACTCTTACATTTGACCTTGAAAGAGGCAGTGGGGAAAGATGGGATTTGGAATCCAGTGAAACAAAATGCTAACCTGGACCCCCACTGAGTTTCACCTTCCCATCTATAAAGCAACGGCCTCGAGGGCGTTGTGGGGTCTTCACGGCGGCGGGTCCCACTGCACAGGCAGCGTTTCCTAAATGGCAGTCATAGGTACGGACACAGGGAATCCGAGGTGGGCTTGGCCGGCCGTCTCCCAGTTCGGCGAGGTCTAACCCGGGGTGACAGTGAGGCAGACCCCCTCGGAGAGAGCCCCGCGTGGTGGTGGCTGCGGTTCTGAAAACCCCGAGGCGGGCCCGGGTAGAAGAGGAGAGGAGGTGTTTGCAGAGAGGACGGACTCTTCGTGCCTCCCCAAGGCGCGGGTACTGCCGGCCCTGAGGACTGGGGACTGGCCCTGAGGACTGGGGACCGAGTGGGGGCGGGGACTTCAGAGCGTGGGCGGGGCCCCGCCAGCTGGCACCCCTGCCGTCGCCCCGGCTGGGCAGCCTGGTGATGTCATCGTCACCGTTGTCCTTGTCCTCACACATGTTTGCGGAGCTTGTGGTGGGCCTTGCAGCGTCTGTCTTAATCTCCGCAGTGCCTCTGTGACATAAATGCCTGCATTATATTCATCTCATGGCAGGGGACGAGGTGTTTACAAAGGTGAGGCACGCAACTGAAGTGCCACACCAGGCGAGGGACCGTCCCACTTCAGGACACGGGGAAGGTCCTCGGCCCTGAGATCAGAAGGCGGACGTTTCAGTTCCCCTGTTTATGGGCCTGTTTTTGCATCCACACAGTGAGGATGGTGACAGCACTTACCACCCAACTTGTGCATGAGAGTGAGTGGAGCAGCGTGTGCAAAGTGCCGCGTGCAGTGACTGGCATTCGCTAGACACTCGGCTGCTGTCACTGTCATGGCAGAAAGAGCAAAGCACTGCTTAGGTGCTTTGGGGTTAAAGGTTGGAACGCCAGGCCCCGTCAGCCTGCGTGGAACATGTCACGTGATCCGTACGTATTAGTCATCTCTCCCAAGACAGGCCGGCAGTTGAGATCCTGAAGGAGCCGCCAGTTCTGGTTAGGTTGGTGAAATAATACTGTTTTGTTCGTTTCTCAGAACTGAAAGGAGTCACCCAGCTCTTAGAATGATCTTACCTTCTGCAGTAATACCATGAATGCCAGACATTCCATACAAATATCTGAAAAGCTTGATCTCCATAGTAGATAGATCACATTTCTCTCCTACCTGTTCTTCCACCCAGCCTCTACCCTCACCTGCTTCCTCCCCAGCCCCCACTCTGCTGACCTCCCAAAGTCCCCTGGCAGCTGGATGTGCTGAGAATTGTAACTCGGAGCTTTTCCTGCTCTCTGAAACATCCCGAACTGGAACTGAGCGGGCCATTTCCTGCCCCATCTGTCCCTCTCTTCCGTCAGGCCCACGGCTGTGGCAGGGCTTCCCACCCCCACCCCCACCCCCACCAGAGCCTTTATTTCCCTCTTCCTTCCTAAACCCCTGAGTGTACCTTCCATTCAAAGTGCTGACTGTACTCGGGAATCTGCCCGCCCCCGCCCCCCTTCTGTCCTGGGCTCCCTCTGCCTCCAGCTGAGTCGTGGGCCCTTGCCCTCTCACTGGCTGCCTGTTGAAAACCTGCGAGGTGAGCCCTTCGCTATGTACGAAGGCCTGTGTGTGTGTGTGTGTGTGTGTGTGTGTGTGTGTGCATCGTCTTCCCAGTGGACTGCCCGTCTCAGATTTGTAACGTAGTGTGTAAAGAAAAAATACGTACTGTGTGAGACGTAAGTTGCATTCCTTTTGATGTTAAATACATCTCTCTGTATCATATGTTACTGATCCTGGGTGCAGAGGTAATACTGTCTGATGTTTGAAGGGGTGGCACTGCATGCCACGTGCCAGGCACTGTTCTAAGATACAGTTCACTAATTAGCTCATATTTTGAAATGTGTGTCTACTAGGAATATGCATATATGTGTGTGTGTGTATATATATATATGGTTAATATACACACACATGCACATAGATGTATATAGTGACTGTATGGCTATTCAGTTGTGGAATTAGCAAAACACACAGGACCCGTGACCTCGGCTGTACTTACGTACTCAGGCTCACCTTCTGCCTCTCTCAGATTGCACTTGACGTGCCTTCGGCCCCAGAACCATAATTCTTCCCTTGCAGAGTTCCGGTGAAGGTTAACTGTGGTCCCGTGAGAGGCGTTTGGACCAGAGAAGGTTCTCAACAAACGCCAAGGCTCCCTTCCTGTGGCCCTTCTCTGCCTTAGCCAGGTCTGTCACCCCAGACAGCTGGAGAGCTGCCCCTAATTCTTTTTCACCCCTCGTGAAACCCCAAATTCCGGGTGATGGCTGTGTCCAGGGAGGGAGGGAGCAGCTTGGACTGGGTGGAGGGACAGGGCAGAGGAGACAGGAAGCACCCTGGAATACTTTCCTTCCGAATTGGTTGTGGGTCCATGAGTATCCTGTTAATCTAAAGATTTTTATATCATTTGAAATATCTTACCATTTTGAGCAAACAACCCAAAAGCCTGATGCTTATGTTTTATTTATCACCGAGACCTTTCTCTGAAAGCAGTGGGAATTCGGGCAGCTGAGTGCCTTCGTCGCTGGCCGCGGAAAGTGGAAAGCGGAGGCTGCTCTCCGGTGGGTAGAGTCCCCGCGCTGAGCGAGGCTCTTTGGCCTCGGGCGGAAGGTGTCGGGGGCAGCGGCAGCAGCTTCCGAGGGACCTCAGACGTGTGCGTCCTGCCTGTCCGGCCGATGTGGCCTTCCCTCTGTGTCTTTCTGGGCTGCTCCTCTGGGTGAACGTTGGCAGTGACCGGAGCCGCGTTTTATCTTCTTAAACAATGCAGCCCGGAATGCCGACATCCACTGTGGGCATCGTGAATTTTTAATGCGGTGATGATCAGGGAGCCACAGGGTCTCGCCGCATCTCGCCGGACTGCCGTTTCCCTTGCTGCGTGGAGACCGGCCACGCAGGCCGGGTCTGCTCCTTGGGTGCCCGTTGCACCCGCACAGCTATTGAGGCTGTCTGCGCGAGTGAAACACGTTAGCATTTTATCTCCACTATTGGACAACGTCGGAGCTTTGAGAAGGGAACGCCTCTTACATTCCCGAAAGGGAATCAACCAATCCAAGGCGGCCGAGACGGCCTGGAGCCCTTGCTTCATGAGCCCAGCTCCCTGAGACGTGCATGGCGGCATTTGTGGTGTGGGGACACGGGGGTGAGCCAGAGGCAGCCCCTGCCTCTCGGGTTTGGTGGCTGGGGAAGGGTCTTCACCCACACAGATGTGATCCAATGTGGCGGAGAAGATTGCAGAAGAGGTATGGAGAATTATGGGCAAGGAAAGATCCTTAGCAGCTAAGGGAAGGCTTTGTGAAGAAAGGGTACTGAAGTAAGCCCCTGCAGATAGGAGTTAGAAAGATGGGATTTTGTGAGGTGCACATCTGTTCCTGCATTCACTCGGTAAACATTGTGCATGTCCCGTGGGCCTCTGTGCAAGCTCATGCTTCCCTGGACTCCACGACGGGGAAGGAGAAATGGAGAGTCAAGCACAGGCGTCCAAAGTGCTTTGATATCAAAGTGCTACCCATCACCTCATTCATATTTCCTTGGCTCTGTGCAAGTCTCTCCCTGGCCTTACTGCTTCAAGGGGGTGGGGGTGTTCTGTGCTCCTGTCCATAATCCTGCAGAGATTGGGAACCTGGCTGTTAGTGATGAGTGGCATGTCTGCATAGAGTCACAAGATCCGATGCACAGCCTAGCAGGCCTGCACTGGGTGCAGAATGGGTAATAGACGGTGGGGGGAGCAAGAACTGCAGTACAGCGGCTCTTGGGGGAAGCTTTTGCAGTGGTTGAGGCAAGAGGTGATACCAGATAAGGTAGATAGCCATGGGGATGGTGAGAGACGCTGTCAGATTTTGGATACATTTGAAAGATAGAGGCAATGGGTTTGCCAGTGGGTTGCATCTGAGAGATGAGAAAGAGGAAAATCAAGTCTGACTTGATGGGTTTCAGCCTGAGCAGCTGCAGCTATGTGCGGCATTTGCCATTAACCGGCGGACACCTAGGGAACTGCAGAGAGCAGAGGGCGGGGCCGCCCAGCAGGGCTGGACTTCAGCATGTGAACATCGGCCGCAGCCACTGGGCGTCCTGGCGGGCACATTGCCTGGGCAGTTGGTGTGCAGGTCTGCATTTCAGGAGTGGGGTCTGTGTTGGGGATGTACCTTGGGTGGCGAGTCGTCAGCGGATAGAAGTTTTTTAAAGCCATTGGATTAGGTGAGACCCCGAGAGAGTGAGCACTGATGGAGAAGAATAAAGGCCCGAAGCCGAGGCCACGGCTCTGCCCCCCCGAGGAGGTCAGGGAGAGGGGACCGGCAAAGACAGCGGAGAGGGGCAGCCGTGCGGCGGGACAGTGAAGGCAGTGGGGCCCCCGCAAGCCAGGGGCAGGAAGCTGTCGCAGACTCACAGGCACAGACAAGAGAGTGAAGGTTACCCACCGCTGAGCTGGTGGGGAGAAGAAGAAGAGGGTAAAGAGGGTCAAGTTTATGGTGACAGAGGGTGAATTTATTTGGGGTGGTGAGTGCACAGTGCAATACACAGGTGATGTATTTAGAATTGTACACTTGAAACCGATATAATGTTGTTAACCAGTGTCACCCCCAATAAATTCAGTTTTTAAAAACCTAGCGTTTCCAGGAAGTAGAAGTTTTTATGGAGCATTCACTATTGGGAGATTTTTGTATATGTTTTTCTCTTTTTATTGAATTTATAGCGGTGCCATAGGCTAATAAAATTACATAGTGTTCAGGTGTACAGTTCAGGTAATACATCATCTGTATATTGTACTGTGAGTTCGCCACTCCAAGTCATGTCTCCTTCCACCACCTTTTATCCCCTCTGTGTACCCTCTCCTACCTCCCCCCGCCCCTTTTCCCTCTGGTAACCACCCTGCTGGTATCCATGTCTGAGTGTTTTGTTTTACTTAATCCCTCCACCTTTTTCACCCAGCCCCCCAGCCCTGCACCCACCCCCCATCCTCCATCCATGTGCCCTAGAGGACAGTAGCTGTGGAAGTTGAGACACTAAGGCCGTAAAGCTCTCGGGTGGTGAAACCCAGCCTGCAACCTGGACGGCTGGTCAGCACCTGCACACTTTGAGAGGTGGGGTGTGAGAAAGCACTTGAACGCTAAGTGCTCAGGCCCCTCGGGCCCCGGGGCTTAGAAAAACATGAAATGAACATGAGTTGCAGGAAAAGAAACATGTTAGAACACATGGAGTTCTCTTTTGCCCTCCAAGGTTGATTCGATTCTAAGGAGACTTTTCTCCTCGTTTCCTGATTACCATAGTTTCTTAGTTGCTTGAAAATAGGATGATTATTTGACTCCGCAGCCCTCGGGAGCCCATGGATTAATTGGGGCATGAGTGAGCTAAGTGCTGTGAGGGAGAAAGGGGGAACCTGCCTCAGTGGAGGGTACTCAGCACCCTGCTAACCACCTTCTGGACACGTCCGATGCATCATGGATGACTGTTCCTCTTCACTTCCCTTGTGCGAGCTTCTAATGGCCCATCGATGTTCCGAGAAACTCGGGATTGTGGCAGCTAACAGCTCAGACTCCGCTTTCTTTCTCTTTTTCAGATCATGTACAGAATGAAGAAAACTATGCACAAGTTCTGGATAAGTTTGGGAGTAATTTTTTAAGCCGAGACAACCCAGATCTTGGCACTGCTTTTGTCAAATTTTCTACTCTTACAAAGGAACTGTCCACACTGCTGAAAAATCTGGTAAGCTACCTCATAAGCGATTTTTTTAAAATTACAGCCAAAAAGCTTTTTAGCCCTGGGCATGGAGTCTCATGAAAAGACAGTGCCGTTGCAAAGTTCCTAGAATTTGTGCTTGCGGCCCAGCAGAGACGTGAGTAGGTTCATCGAGTCTCGGAAACACAGGTTAGCCTGACGTCTTTCCCACCTTCTGCCATCGTTCTGTGCCTGTTCTAGACAACCTCTAGCAGCTGCGCCCTGTAGTGAGTCCGGTGACCATGGTTTCTGTGTCAGCCACACGTGTTTCGTCTCCCTTGTGTGGAGGTGACCGTGCATTTTGATCCCTGACGTACAGATAATTAATCTCTCCCAACTCCCCACGTTCTTTTAACCCACTACCAAGAAAAAGATGTTGAGTTTCAGGGAATTTGGGGTTTCAGAAGTAAATGACAAGCCCTGGCTGGCGTAGCTCAGTGGATTGAGCATGGGCTGCGAACCAAAGTGTCGCAGGTTCGATTCCCAGTCAGAGTACATGTCTGGGTTGCAGGCCATGACCCTCAGCAACCGCACATTGATGTTTCTCTCTCTCTCTCTCTCTCTCTCTCTCCCTCCCTTCCCTCTCTAAATAAATAAAATCTTTAAAAAAAGAATTTAAAAAGAAAAGAAATAAATGACAAGCAGCATCCCTAAAAACCTGGGGCACTGGAGGTGCAACCCTGGAAGGCAGACATAAAGGTGGGGGTGGAGGACCCTTTTGCCAAGCAGCATGGTTTGGGCACCCACAGGTGGTGCCCACCACCCTCCCTCAGCCTTACCATGTCCACCCTGAGAAAAGGCTGCTTTCGTGAGCTCATTTAATCAACTCTCACGTCTCCAGAGTCCCGAGAGAGAGGAGCACAGGGAGGCTGGAAGGTACCCCCAGGAAAATGCCGCCGTATTTTCCTTGGCCTTTTCCTGAAGAAGAGGAGCCGCTTCCTTCTCTCTCTCTCCCCCAGCCTCTCACTGTTGCACCTTGGCCTCCGTTAAGGACCCAGAACTCCTCGCACTCACGATGCCTTGGCCCGGCTCAGTCGCTCAGATACCAGATAGGCTTCGCATGCTCAGGCACGAGTCTTACCACCAGTCTGGGTGGTACGGACGGCTAGCTCCCACAGGAACACACCCTCTAGGACAAGTGAAAACCTTCTGTGTATATTAACCGGAGTATTTGACCAACCAGAATATTCTTTCCCATCACGCTGGACAAATACACGTGTGTGTGTGTGTGCATCTGTCTTCCCGACAGTTTAATTCTCATGGGTAGGTTATGCTGCTGACTCAGTCTTGCTCAGTGACAATCTCAGAGGAAATAAAGGTTGAGCATAGAAATATGTCTTATTTTCAAAAACTTTACAAAGCGTCATTTTGACCTTAGCACAGTGGTCCCCAAAAAGTTTGGGGGCCACTGTGCTAAGTTTGGGATTGGTTTAGTGGAGACAGTTTTTCCGTGAAAGGGGGTCAGGGAGGGTGGATGGTTTGGGGACAATTCAGGCACATTACATTCGAGCTCACCTCCTGCCGTGAGGCCCGGTTCCGGACAGGCCTGGGCTGGTACCGGTCTGCAGCCTGGAGGTCGGGCCCTCTGCCTTATTAGCACATATGTGTTTCTACACTTCGGGCTTTTCGGGTGAACCCATGGTACTTCTGTAAATCTTGTGTTACTGTGTTTGGATGTCTTTTATTCGTAAGAGGCCCTCTCATCTGTCCTCCTCTGGGCCTCACTCACCTCTTTGCTGGGGCATCGCCCCGGGGGCAGTCTGGTGGGAAGAAAGGAAGTGAAAGCAGACTCTGCCCGCGCGCTTTGGCAACATCTGGTAGAAGGCTTGCTCCGGGAGGAAGCCCCGCTCCGGGAGGAAGCCCCGTGCTCGCCGAGGTCACTGCTTTCACAGGGGAATCTTGCTAACCTGCAGTTTCCAGGAGACCAGACGCACTTGGCTCAAGTCAGGAGCCACCTGACCTGACTCGCACGTTTCCTGAGCCGACCCATGCGCACGCTTCCCTGGTCCGTAGGCCCCTCCGCTCTGCGCGTGCGTGTGCATGTGCATGTGCCGGGCGGGGGCCGCCCAGACGTCGGCCGTCGTCTGCATTCGCCCATCGAGAGACACGCTTGCTCACCGCCCTGCAACACGACTGGTACTTACTGGGCGCTCTCACGCGTTACGCACACGCCAGGTTCAGGAATTTTTTATTCAACAACTCACGACGGCCCCACAGCGAAACTGAGGCACGGCGGGATTGTGTAGCTTGTCCAGGCACGCCGTTAGGAAGGAGACGTGAACCAGACTTTGTCTCGGCACCCCTTGTCTGTACCACCTGCTGCCCAACTGCCTCTGTCCCCTCCTTCTGGGGAGGGGGGGCGGCTCCCCAACTGGAAGAGCAGATCCAGTGAGTCCCCTAAACATCCCCAAGCTGCAAGCCGCCGTCTTCCAAATCAACTATCTTTTAAGGAGTAAAAGCAAGAAAGATCTAAAGGGAATTGCTAGAAGAGCCAATTCGTTTAATTAAAAATATAAAAATCAACATTTTCCCTCGAAGATAGTGGTGGCACCCCTTTTTTGAGGGGCAGGTGAAAGAATCAGTTTTTTACTAACATTGGCTACTAAGGGAAGGCTATTCTGATGGAACAAAAAGCCAGTCCCAGGAGTCTGTACAACCCGACAACAGTCAGTCTGCAGCTTGCCGCTTCCCTTTTTCTGTTTTGCCAGGAAGGGGAAGGACACATGGGGTGCATTGATGGGGCCAAGCCTTGGGGCAGAGGCTGCAGAAGAAGCCAGGCCCCCCAGGGCAGGAGGGGTTTCGGGGTCAGCTTGCAGCACCTACAGTGCCAGGCTAAGGATTTGGGGGAGCACCCCGCCTTACTGAAGCTCTGGAACACCCCCATGAGAACCAGTATCTCTCAGAAGATTCCCCAACATTTCGTTCACTTAGGCTAGCGGAGGCTGGAAATGTTAAGCAATAGTGTATACAGTCGAAATTTAGGAGGTAAGATTTTTTTAAAAAAGGAACTCGCATGTTTCTTAGACTTCCTGATGTATCTTCGATTCAGCTAGCAAATACCAAATGTTTTGTGTTCCACTTTCAAATTAAGATACTGTTTATAACGAGTATTTTAATAGTTTATATTGAAACATTGCTTTTACGGAGGAAAATGATTTGCAGGTTTTGCAGGTCTAGCTTTCTGTTTTGATTGACTCTAGCCAGGGAACAACCTGAACTGTTTGTGTTACTTACAGACCATCGGCTTTGCAAGCCTCTTGTGCTCCGGAGTTTCCGGAGGGCTGGCCCTGCAGACTCAGACCCCCTAAGTGGCAGTGGCTCTCTCCGTTGCCGTTTAGATGCGTGTCTCTCTCCATGCTCTCGACGGCTGTGGACGGGGTGATGACCCCGCGAGACGTCCCGCGAAAACCCCCAGGAGCCGCGGAGGTGTCGGCGTGAACCTCAGATGGGGCCCAGGCGGGCTGCCACTGGCCAGCTTCTGCCTTCACACCACAGCGCCTGCGGGCCGCAGGGCGGGCGGCGCCGGGTGCATGGGCCAGGTCAGGGCTCGGGTCCCTCGCTCTTCATACTGCCTGTGTCTCTCACGTTCTCGAGAGCGGTTTTTGCAAAAAGCTGCTTTACCTCGTAAACTTTCCCCTTGTCGTACACGGTGAGACAGGCTGTGACCGGCGAGTGGAGGGAGGAATGTGGGTGTGGGCGCCAGTCAGACCGGGGACCCCAGCTCCCCGCTCGCTGGCTCTGCAGCCGCAGGCAGGTCGTCTGCCTTCTCTCGTGCGGGGTTCCTTGTCTGCAGACAGGAGGAACGGCCTCCTCGTCCTGGTAGTGGCGGGACTCCGGCGCGACCCTAGAACGGATCGTTAAGCATCGAACCTGGCACGTGGAATTTGCCTCACAAACACACGTGCTTACTATTCCTCGTGCCTTCTCAGTTGATCTTTGTGGCAACTCCCAGGGCAAAGGCAGGTATGGGGAGTCATATCCCATTTTACAGGTGAACGCACCACAGCTCCACAGAAGTGATATGCCTGGGCGGGAGTGGCATTAGGGCTTGAGCTCATCTTCCCAGTGACAGATCAGATCCTCACTGTCTCGGTGGTGCTCCCCACCCTACCCCACCCCCACCCTGTAGCATAATAGCCTGGCCTCTGTAGACCGGAGGGGATGCTAAGGGCCCTCCCGGCATGACCAGGGCCTGTACGGGTGGTCCTCAAATTCCTGTTTGTGTTTAGTTTGCAAAGTGCTCGCTTTCCTGCTTTCCCCTTCACTGTCCTTGTCAGTGAGTCACAGCCTGTGGAAGGCGCTGCAGCGGTGTGTTCGTTAGCCGGTGGTTTCGGGACTTTCTGGACCCCACTCTTAAAAATGCTTGAGGACACCAAAGCGTCTTTGTGTATGTGGACTGTTGCTCTCCGTATATACTCCATCAGAAGTTAAAACTCAAACATTTTAAAATCTGTTCATTCATTGTGTTGCAGGATGTTGCTCTGGTTGAAGTAGACAAACAAAAATGGAAACAAAACAGAGCCTCGCACAGGTCTGTGTGTTAGGGGGAGAGAAGCACTTTACGTGATTGCCCTTTCTGGTCATTATCAGTATTCTTCTTTGACACAGCCTACCTCAAAACTTGACCAGTGGTCGTTTTTTCAAAGGTGGTAGCAATCTGCATCTGAAATCACAAACAACTGAACTTGAAGCACTGGGAAGCTGCCAAGCTCATGGTGCCAGACACAGGTTCTCCAAAATTCTACCTTTTTTCTCTGAAAGCTCCACTTCCAATACTCGCAGCAGTTCTGCCCCTGGTTCGCCGTGCATGACAGGCTCACCTCGTTCGTTCCGGAGAAGGCGTCTGCGCGTATCCGGGCCTCGGACCCGCGGTGCGTCGGTCGGTCTTTCACGGGAGAGAGCGGGCGGCGGGGCTCCACTCGGGAACCGAAGCCCCAGTCCGTCCAGCTTGCAGCGCAGCAGATTCCGTAAGCCCTTTTTCGGATAAACTGCCAGTCACATTTCGGTTCTCCTTGGACGTACCGTATGCATACTTTCTGTTTCATCAGACAGCGCTAAAAAGACATGCTTAAGGGTTGGTGTGGAGTAGCATCAGTAGTTTTCACTGTTTCGTCAAGGGCATTGTTAAGTAAAACTCACCCTTTCTTCTGCTCTGTAAGAGCCGGACCCTGGAGAACTCGGGGGCTGCAGTCCGGGACCATGTGTGCCCCGCACTGAGGCACCAGCCCGCTCACCTCCGTTACTTTGCCGGTTCCCAGTGCAAATGTCAAAACAGTGGGTGGGGGAGCAGAGCAAACCCCTCATTATTGTTGTGAGAATGCCCTGACCTAGCGAACCTCTAGGGCCTGTAGGCCCCACCTGGAGAACCGCCGGTGTCCTGAGCCACCACCGGCCGGGGTGCGGTTCCAGCGCAGCCGCTGAGTGGATTGGTGGTGCCTGACTCAGACGCACAAGTGTCCTCACGGGCTGGACGAGTAAAGAGCCTTCTCTGCCTACCCTCTGCTTCCGTGAGGAACATCCTGTCACCCCCGTGAGCCACTGTGTTAGACTGCCCTTGAGTGGACTGTGGGGGTGTCCATAGCCACTGCGGGAGGCTTTCCTTATGTGCGTTTTCTTTTTATAAAAAGAGCGAGCACATGCCTGATGGGGAAAACTTAGACTACAAAGAGAAAATTGCAATTTCTCTTTTGTATTCCCCCTGTCCTTTGGTACGGGGTTTATCTTACTAGTGTACTTTCTGCATTTTTTTTTTCAAATGCAGGAAGTCACACATGGTAAGCAATTTTGTATTCCATTAGGTCTCCCTTGGGGCTGCCACATGCACCTGCCCTGTCTGGGACAAGTGAGAGACCTGAAAGGTCCCCACCCTGGCCCTCAGCCCTCAGCCCCACCCACTGCTGGCTCATCCCCTCCCTGCTGGGAGAGCCAGGCCTGGGACACCTGCCTGGTGGGGACCCAGGTACTGGGGCAGCGATAGGATCAGGGACTTGCCTGTGCGGGGTCATGTAAGTACACACAAGAAGGTCTTTTGTCCTTTGCTCCATGTTCTTTCTACCGATGTGGGCATTTGACACCAAACAGTGAAAACAAGAAGTTTCATAAAACAGTGAAACCTTTAACAAGATCACCGTGCCGTGTGTGTGTTTTTCCGACTGAAGTCTAGGCCATCTGAATATTCAGAGCTGGAGACCAAACCAGTGGTTGGCTGGAGCGTGGACCATGCAGGCGTGTCCCAGGGAGTCTCTGCGTGGGCAGTCAGTTCTGTCTGGGCTGTGGCGGTGGTCGTGCTACCTCGCACACGTGGCGAAATGCCGCAGCTCTGGACACAGGGACGTGCCGGCAGTGTGTGCACGCAGACACTGCTAACATGCGTGGGCGAGGTCTGTACCAGCCTTGTGCCAGTGCCGATGTCTGGGGTTTGGTAAGGAGAGAGAGAGAGAGAGAGAGAGAGCCAGCAGGCATATGTTGGGAGGAGCTGGTTGATGGGTACAAGGGACCTCTCTGTACTAGTTTTGCAATTGGGGGGACCTCTCTACTGTACTGTTTTTGCAATTGGGGGGTCTATAAAAATTTTTTTTTTCAAAATAAAAACTTTAAATAAATATCTAAATCATCAAACTCTAGTCAGGGAGAGAAAGTAGGGAAAAACCATGACTGATACAGTAGCTATTGTTATGTAAACATTTCAAGGTCAACCAAATGTACAGAACAAAAACCCAGATCACACTCTCTGCTCTTCCCTCAGACCACCGACCGGTACTCCCACGCCCTCTCCCTGTGGTCAGTGTTCCGCAGAGGTGGCGTGACTGGCTGTTTTCTCCCGAGCTGAACCCATTCGTGCGGCCTGAGTGTGGCTGGGGAATGCTGCCCCCTAGTGGTGAGAAGCCAGGGAACCGTGGACGTGACCTATTTCAGGGACGCTTGCAGTGTGTCTGTGGCAAGGTTTCCAGTGCATGCATGGGCTTTTTTGTGAAGTGCCTGTCATAGGTTCTGTTCATGCTACATGTTGGTAGATCTTAGCTTTTTAGAAAAGTATTAAGTTGACTTAATAATGTCTCTAAACTTGTCCTTCCTCCAATTAAAGATACCTTCCTAATTAATGCCAACTCCAGACACAAATTATTTGTTTCACCGAAGCAGAGGCTATTTCTTGTCTCCATGCCTTTTTTTTCCTTCTGTCTTTCATAGTTCATATATTCATGATAAAGGCTTTCTTTATAATGCAACTTCCCTGTCTTTAAAAAAATGAAAAATAAAGAAGGAAAAGAAAGGATACGGTTGAGTGTTAGCTATTTCCAAATATTTTCTATTATTCTTTTGAGTAAATATACGACACAAAAATTGTGTCCGATCTTTATTTTCTTTAACCCTTTCAAGGAAAGCAGGAAAGTCACTGCCGGTGCCACCCTGTTCCCCGTGCCGGGCCACCACAGCCTGTGATGCCGGGCACAACCTTAAGGAGTCAGCTGAGCCTTGCCTTCATTTAATTTCCAAACCACAGAATGGGACCGGAAAGGAGTAGCCGGTGGATTGAAATAGCTTCTCAGTGGGCAGAGGAAAACCGTTGAAACCAAGAGCCAGCCCCAGTGTAGCTGTAGTTTTAGAAAATAGACGTGAACCCTCCTGTAAAACCGTAGGAGGTGCCCGAAGGGCCGTGGTCCAGCCGGGACCCTCGGTGCCGCTGGCCCCTGCTCTCCCCTGGGGCCTGGCACGGTGCCGGGACGTGCATGAGGGCCTGCGCCTCCTCCGGCAGTTAGAGGGCAGATGTTGCTTCAGAGCTGCTGAAGCAAAGATTTCTCCAGCTGCACAGCACTTCCTGTGTGCAGTTTCCGACTGCAGGGTATTGTGGCTTGGGCTGAGGATTTTTTAGTTTTTAGTTTTCTTCTTTTCTTCCCTCCTCCAAAGGCAATAGCTGGAAATGTGCAGGCTGGATTGAGATTGTTAGCAGACTATTTCTCTAGTTCTTTGAAACACTAAAAAATGTGGAGGGCTTGGGTATACTCAGTGGTTAGCTGGTAGTGCCTGGTGCCCTGGATTATATCATGCATTTAAAAAAACCTCATCTTTTGGCAGAATGGTAACCCGCCATTGCAAAGTTTCGCATTCGATCTTTCAGACATGCCCTCATGTCCCGATACGCCTCACTGCCTGTTCGTGCTGTGGGGCCGTCTGCGGAATGAGATCCATCCGCATGGGTAAGAGGGAGGCTTTCTTTCTCCCTCCTGTTACAAGCTTTGTCCATGCCCAACATAAAAACTTCAGGAATATGGAATAAATTAAATAAGAAAATAAAGATCATCATATAATTCTGACTTCCAACTTAATACTAATGTTATAGTAGGTCCTTTGAAGCAATTTTATGCATTTATACACAGAGACACTGTGTATCTGTATCATCGAAGTCCACAGCCTCTTATTCAAAGCCCTAGATAGAGGTCAGATGTGTTCCAAACTTCAGAATCCTACAGGTTTCAGAAGGGAGACAGAATGCACCCAGTATAACAACCCCGCCCCCTGCCCCCGCCCCGGTGACTTCTTAGGCAGGCCCTCATCATTAAATACAGTTTCACCTCCGCAGGGAAAGATGTGAATATTTACACGAAGGGGGAGAAGGGGGAGAAAGGCTCTCGGGAGCCCCGCCTCAGTTCCGGTGAGAGCTTCCCACCCAACGAATTCCGCTCCGGCCAGGTTTTGCTGCTGAATAAGGTTCCGTTGTTGTTCCTGTTTAAGTGCATGTATTGTACACACGTCAGTAGCCTCCCATCACCCCTGCCAGGCAGTAGCCTGCAATTATTCTTATCTAACGTCTGGGGAAACTGAGTCGGAGCACCAGGTAGCCCTCAGAGCTGGCGGCCAGACCAGGCGGCCTGCTCCGGGGTCTGTGCCTTTAAGCAGCACAGTGGACTGCTGCTCCATGGGTATGAATGGACCTCCTTTTATGGACATAGTACACAAAATGCTTAATTTATTTAAGTAGAAAGTATTGATTTATATAACGGCAAGT
This sequence comes from Phyllostomus hastatus, assembly GCF_019186645.2. NCBI lineage: Eukaryota > Metazoa > Chordata > Mammalia > Chiroptera > Phyllostomidae > Phyllostomus > Phyllostomus hastatus. The sequence goes on along the minus strand of NW_025334017.1, from coordinate 42,993,323 downwards.
AAAACAGTGGCACAGATGTTGCAAGAAGCTGGCAAACAGGGCTCTGAGATCATTAACAGCCTTCCGTCGGCATGATCTGGGTCCCGGAAGCCTCCGGAGCGCCTTCCCCGGGCCCGGACCTGGAGGTGCATTGTGCAAAGCGGACGCTCAGAGCCCTCTGCCACACTCAGCCTCGCATGCCCCTCCGCCCCTCTGCTCTTCCCGGAGTTCCCACTTTCCATCCCAGCTGTGGCCTCCACCTGGGTCCTGCCGCCTGGCTCCTGCCGTCCCGCCTGCTACAGAGGGAACGTTCTGCCCGGAACCGGTTTTGGACTCCTCTGCAGTTTGCTCTGTCTGATCTCTCCTCACCCGCGTTCTCCGCAGCCCTCAGACCGGGCCGCCCACTCAGGACCCAGACTCGCGGGTGGGACTGCGGCCCAGGCAGTGCGCTGCTTTCGGGGCCCGCTGTCGGCCGCCACCAGGGAACGTGGGCTCATGAGGGGATGGCGCTGCGTCCTGGGCTCCACTGGTACCAGCCAGCCGGGTGCGATAGCTGTGTGCACCCCGCCAAGCGGGCACAGTGGCCATTCTGGGCCCAGTGCTCCTGGCTTCCTGTTGCCTGCGAACAGGAGTCTCAGAATGTGAGATGGCCTTTTCCTAAGGGCTTTCTTGGGAACACTCATCTCACGCCTGGTTTGGGACAGATGTCCTGGATGGGAAAGCACTTCGTGTTACCCTTGGGGGGACTGACGGCGCTCGTGTGTCCGTTCGAGGCTTGACAACGGTCCCGTGATGGAGAGACCTGTCCAGCTCAGAGACGTTTCCTGACTCCCCTGGTCCTCGCCGGGAGACCGTTGCTCAGGCAACCGCTTTGTTAGGTGGCTTGCTGGGTCGGGCGGTCCATTTCATTTCTTTGTTTTCATTTTATTCCATTTCTTGACTGCACTTTTAGAATTTATTTCCTATTTACCTTTCAGTACGGAATTTCCGATACTTAGGCTGGTTGCGTCTTTACACTTTGCCTCTCTATTTTTGATTACACCCTTTGATGCCTTTGGTGCCCTTCGGTTTAAACACGAAGAAACGGCCTAGTCGTTCCATCTGGAATGAGCCGCTTACTACATCTCCCACGAAAAATAATGGGCCCTCTTCCTGACTGCATTGCCCAGCTGTAGTGAGCAGTTGGAAGTTCAGAGAGGGGCGGGAGTCCCACAGCTCTGAAGTCAGGTCCGGCTGAGTTCAGGTCTCCGCCCCACCGTTTCCCAAGCCAGGTCACCAGAGGCAGAGTCTTCCGTTCACTCGCTCACTCGCTCACTCCTTCGTTCATCCAGAAGACACGGGTGTCAGGGAAGGCTCAGGGCAGGGAGACCCTTGGGCGGAGCCACAGACAAGTAGTAGATCCTTATGAAATTTTAGATGCTCTTTTTTAAAAACCAGAAACACTAGACAGCATTAAGCATTGGTTGATAACACTTGATGCTGAAAGACTGAGGTAAGAGCATTTTCTAAAGAAGAGACGTTCTCGATTCTGGCCCTGCCTCGGCCGGCGTTCACCAAGTGTTCGCTCTGTTCCAGGCGCGGTGCTGACCTGGGCTGTCACGCCCTATTTAAGAGGTTGCTTAGGCCGAACATCTAACAGTCCACGCTGATGTGCCCCTTCATTTCACAGGGGAAGATGGGCACGTCCGTAGGGCCGGGTCTTTGCACGTCCTGCGTTTCGTTGCCCAGGAGGAGAGAGAACACACTCGGGTCCCCGGCAGCGGTGGGCGTCCCAGGCGTGATGTGGAAGGCGGTGCCTTCTCCGCAAGGGCGGCTTCGAAATGTGTCAGCTGACGGCGGCTACCACAGCCACCATTGAGACGAAAATTCTCTGAATTCTCAAATTTGCACTGAGTGTCGAGTGCAGTGAGTCTTTGACCAGGAAGCCATGAAGCCAGCAGGGCGGGGCCGCGCGGGCCGAGGGGCAGCAGCTGTCTCTGTCTCTCGTCCGTTGAGTGCGGGCGGCGTGTCTGCGCTCACGTGCCGCTGCTCTTCCAGCATCGGGCCAGCCCGTGTGCGTGTTTGCTTCACTGAGTGGGTTTTGAAACTGTGTCGGGAAGGTGCTTCCCAAGCACGAGTGTGTTGCTGTAAAACGTGCACCGTGTGATGAAGACGTTCGGTGAAGGCGAGGAAGACGGGATCTGACCCCACTGGCAGTACGGTTTTGTTCTAGTCGAAACAACAAATTATACACGACACGCGCGGAAGTGAGATGAAAGGTCTGAAAGTTGATGGCAAACCAGCTGATTAATCATTTCAACAGGAAAGAAGTCCGAGGGGCTGGGATGTCTTATTTTAAACCGCAGCGCAGCTAGGTGGGCCCCCATCCTTGTGCTTTCCTGTGCGTCCTCGTCGTGCAGATCTGACTGCCCCCCTTCTTACAGTCGTCCTCACGTGAAATCAGGTGCTGCACGTGATGCGACGGAAAACAGTGCTTTTGTTCTCACTCAGCGTAGGGAGATGATGATGAATGTGGCCCATTCTCTACTCAAAGTGAATTGGACAAAACAGAATTGCATTCTTCTACATTAAGGAAGTTTTCTCGGTAAAGTTTGTAGAACAGTACTTTTCACTTCAATCAGTCTGGTCGGTTCCTGGAGCCTTTGGCATCCTGGTGGGATCCGCCTTTTGCCTTCCCTTGGTCTGTGTTGGTCTCCCAGGGCCACCACTCACCTCGGGTCTCCATCCACCGTGGTCACGTCTGAGACCACAGGCAGGCAGGTGACGGCCACTCTCTGACTGGAGGTCTTCTCTAGAGGAACTCTGGACGCCCTTAGACTAAGGCAGTGGTGCCCAAACTTGACCTTGCGTCCATGCCCCCTAGGTTGTTGGTCCCCACCCTCAGAGCATCTGATAACTAACTGGGTTTGAGATTTCATCTCGAACAAGTTTTCAGGCGGCACTGACATGGCTGACAGCCCGAGGACCCCACTCGGAGAACCACCAATAACGACGGTCGTTCTGGAGAGAGCTCCAGAGCCCTGCAGTGCCACCGAGAAGCCGCACCCTCGGTCCTCTGAACCCACGGCCTAGTTAATCGGTTTTACTTTCATACGTACCATCTGGTTGGTGTCATGTATTAACAGGTCCAATCACAAGTTGAATGAGAAACAGGCTGCTGGTTGATTATATCGCCCTCTTGTGTTTCCGTCATATTTCTCTTAATAACTTTCTGAATACAAAAATAATGCCAATTCATTGTTGAAAACTTAGAAAGTACAGGGGGAAGAGACAAAAATCACCCGTAACCTTCCAGCCCACCACGAAGGAGTTGAGATGTATCTATATCTATATGTCCTCTAACCATTTTTCTGTTCACACATATATCTTGTTTATGTGTATTCTTTAATCATAAACTTTAACAACATTGGGCTCATACTGTAGCACTCTTTTGTAACCAGCTTTTCCTCATTTACATATTTTGAACATGGTTTTCTGTTCGGTGAAGTATTACAGCCTGATTGGAACCGGGAGCAGAGCGGCCCCGGCTGCAGCAGGGTGGCAGCCCCCATTGGCAGCAGCCACGCACCCGCCCACCCCGGGCCCCACCCCGGGCCCGCAGAGCCCGGAGGCACTGTCCGTGACTTTGTTTCCGACAGCTGTGCGGACGCCCATCGTTCCACCGCGGTTTACTTACACGGTCTCCTATTTTGAACACATTTCCATTGTTTCCGTTTGTCACTGTCCGCAGAGATGCCTGAGGGCACCTTTTGACGTCTGAGCATGCGCTACAACTATAGACTATTTAGACGCTGACCATCTCTGGTGTGTGAATTCACTGTGGCACATTTTTGTTTTTCCTTCCTTCACGGTTGTTTGCGTCCACTAGGAAGTGGGCAGAAACAGCCCGTAGCCAAGGTCCTGTGGTTCTGTCAGTCCTTCCTCGGGTCCAGTGAAGAAGCTCATTTTCTTGAGATAGTTCAGACTTTCCCAAAGGTTGTGTTTATATTGTGTTTATATTTTTTAAGGGACGTTGTGAACTATACCAAAAAAATTAGGGTTCTGATAGGAAGAGTAAAGTGACCCTTGTGACCTCACAGAGGAAGTGACGTGGAGACTAGAAGGCTCTCGGCCAACAGCCAGAGGAGGGGTGGTCTAGGCAGAGGGTGAGGCTGCAAAGGGGCTGGTGTGGTTGAAGGGCAGAGGGCCCTGGGCAGGTGCCCAGGCCAGACCTGAACCAGGCTGGACTCGTATCCTGGTCAGTGGGGAGACGTCCAGTGGTTTTCACCGGGAGAGCGATGTGATCGGATCAGCACTTTGAAAGAGCACTCTAACTTGGGAACACAGGAAAGGGCCGTGGGCTCTGGAGTCGGTACATCCCTTAAACACCGGCCGCCTGCTTGCCCACTGTTGCACCTCGAGCAGGAGACTTAACCTCTCGAGCCTGTGTCCCCATTAACCAGGTGAGGCTAAGACCCACCACACAGAGTGGCTGTGAGCAGTAACTGCAGGTAGCGTGAGTTAAACACAGTACCGTTGTCACTTTAATAAGTCGGGTTCAGGCGCTCTGCCTAGATCATAACACAGTGTGGGGTGCATTATCACGCGGTTTGCGGAGACCCGTGCAGAGGGAGGCAGGCAAACATGGACCACGAAAGTCACCAATGGGGAGAACGTGGTGTGTTGTGGAGGATGCCTGGGGGTCCCCGCACCCCTGACCCAGCCTCAAAACTCTTTTCCATTATCTGAAGTGCTGTCATATTTTTTCCACCACTACCACTGAGCTTTTCAAGGGTGAGAAAATTCTTTAAAAAAAATCAACCTAGTCTCTGTTGCGCCAGGCATTTTGCATGCATAGGGCCCAGCCTCTGGATCGCACGTAGTCCCCTCAGCGGCATGTGGAGGAGGTGGCCTTATCATTCCCGCTCTGTAGGCAGGGACACCAAGTCTCTCAAATGGCACCTGCGCCTCGAGAATGCTGGACACCCCCGCCCCCCCCCCCCCCGCACTCCACATCCCTGGGCAGGGGGTGGGGGGTAACTCCAGCTCTCTTTTGTGTTGGATTTGTATGTAAGTGCCCTCCACTGGTGAGCAGCATTCTTTGTTTCCCGAACGCAAACAAACAAAATAAGGCTGAATTGAATAGGTCAGTAATCGCGGATAATTGTGTATTTATGTAGATAGGATATTATAGTCTTCAGAACATTCTGATATCTGCAAACAGTGCTATACATGCTTCACCGACTTCAGAGTCAAGACCTGGTTTGTGGTTTGACCCCTCCACTTAACTCGCCGAGCGTGTGCAAACAGGTTACCTAAGAACACCTTGCGGGTGGTTATCAGGGGCAGCCACTGGAGCCCAATGGAAAAGCAGGAGCTGTGTGGTGTCGCTCTCCCTGCTCCTCTCACACTGGCGGCTAGTTGAGGATCGTGCTGGAACTCTCATTGTCAGATTAGGAAACTGAGTCAGCAAGGCCAACGGCTGGCCAGCTATCCAGGCCTGGAGTGATGAGTGGCCACATGCCCGTGGGCTTCCCGGCTCGGGCCAGAAAAAAACACTTTCAAAGGCTTTGGTCTGTATCTTAATCCCCTGGAAAATGGCCTGATGACAAACCAGGCTCCAGTTTTAATAGCTTCAAGGTGGTCAATAGCTCCCTAGGGTGTGAAGGAGTTAACCCACCAGACAGAACGCCTAATTTATGCCAGGGAAATGTCTTCACTGCTGGGAGCTGGCTCCTTGTTCTAATTGGATTTTCCAACGTGCTGAGCAAGTCAGCAGATTTGCATTAGCTTTACTTTCAGCGAAACCTCTCAGTCTGTGAAGAGGAAGGAGAGAGAACCAGCCAAAGGGAGGGAGACTGTCAGAATTAATGCGGGATGACAAAGCAAGCCAATTATGTCCTTGCTAATTGAGGCAGTGGCACGGAGGTATCCTGGAGGTGCCATTGCAGAGCCAGGCTGCTCTCTGCTGCCCTCCCGTGGCAGGTCACCGGCCCTCTCCCTGGGCCGCAGAGGGCAGCACGCACGGACACCACAGGACAGGGTGACCCACGACCGCTGCATGGCTCCTGCGCTGGGGTCTGGTCAGCGAGTGAGCACACAGGTGCGGCCCCTCCCTTAAGAAGCCTTACTTCCTGGAGGGGAAGATGGGTGATGAGTCGGCAGATAAATGAGGTCCTTTCATCTTGTGGTAAAGCTATAAAGTTAGAGTGGGAAATCAGAAGGGGTGTGTGTGTGTGTGTGTGTGTGTGTGTGTGTGTGTGTCTGTCCATCCATAAAGGAAAACTGTGAAGTCGTCACCAAGCCTGGTAGTGTCCAAATAATGGTAAAGAATAAACGGCTGTTTTAATCAAAACCAGTATCAATTGCAGTTTATTTGCTGACACAGGTCACTTTTGCACAGTGACAGGTAGACCTCCGCCCCCTCCCAGCGGGCGCATTCCGAGTTTCCGGCCGGGCTTGGGGTGTGTGCTCGCAGGAGAGGCAGCCGCCGTGCGCCGTGCGGGAGGAGACAGGCAGCGGTGGTTTGGGGAGCGGCTGTGCTTGCCACTCCTGAGCATCGGCCCCAGCCAGCGTGGTCTCTAGCGTGCCGTGGGCTCAGTAAGACGGGAAAGGATGTCCTCCTAAACCGTGGGCTTCTGCCTCTCGTCGTGGGGAACCCCGCGAAGAACTTGTGGCTCAACCTTATCCTGAAAGGGAAGGAAACGGGTTATAGCTGAGTAAGTGAGAATGGAGTTAGAATTTTAGCGACGTAAATGGAAAATAGCCGTGTGGTAGATTGGAAAGGCTCTTTAATGAAACCCACTGGAGATGGTGAAGGTGCTGCAGGACGTCGGTCCCGTGTTGTCACTGTGTGACGCTGGCTGCACTGCAGCCGCCGGCGGGGATGCTTTCGGGACACCGCAGTTCGCAAGTCTTGCTCGGGCCGCGAGACGTGTTCCTGAAAGAGCTAGAGAATAAATGTTTAAAAAAAAAAAAACACAGGAAAATCACAGAATCCTCCAGCTGTGCAGCTACATGATTCACCTCTTACCGAGCAACACCCTAAAGCGTCGGAGGAAAGGGTCCTCTCTCCTCGGAGAAGCCCAGTGAAAGGCATTCCGCTTTGCCTCTCCCTAAGTGATGCCTGAGTGTTCTTTCCTCGGGAAATGGGTCTCCTTCTCTTCACTGCCTCTCTGTATCTTTTTAAGGACAGGTCGTTACCGTTCGCTTCTCATTTAAACAGTCTCCTCTGCCAGCTTTTATAAATGAACCTACTTTCTCCCAGGAAGTAGGTTGGGAAGAGTTTGTAAGTTTTTAAGTTGTTCTCCTGTGGCCTTTTCATACAGGCTTGTCACTGGGAAGATTCTGGATTCGTCATGCACGTTATTTGGCCTTCTTGGTCTCTTATCAGCCCCTAGAGTATGTGTGTGTGGATAACCACAAAGAAATTCTTCATTCTTGGGGTTTTCCATCCGCGCATCGGCAGCCCACCGCCGCCTGCCCCAGGCCTGGCCGCGGTGACGGCATCGGAAGGTTGAGGCATGTGCCTTGTGTGTGCCGTGTGGTCGGTCCATGGCTTCTGAGGGACTTTGCCTTCCTCGCAGCCCCCACGCTCAGTGCTAACCACAGAGTGGCCTGATTCTTTTGTCATTTTTCTCATGCAGCCTTCAGATCAAGAGGGCAATAACATCATGCTTTTTCCTGCTTCGTTTCACAAGGGATTAGTGTCATCGGTGACTGCACATTAAAAATGGTTTATAATCGCTATTTTCATTTTTTTGGTTGTTTTAGAATTTTTTTACTTTTTTATTTAAATAAACAATATGGTACGTGTTACTAAGTCTTCTTAAAAATGCAAAAAAAGCACAGAGTGAAAAGCGTCCCTCCCCCTGCCCGCGCAGTCTCCAGAGGACCCGGTCTCAGCAGTTTCCTCCGTCCTTTCCGAAATACTTCGAGCATAGCGTATTTTGTTCTCCTCTTAGACAGATCCTCGCACACTGTGAACTCTGTTTTGCACTTTGCTCTCACTTCAGGACAGCTTGTCTTGGGAGCATTTGCAAAGTCAGACACCAAGAGCTGCCCCATTTTGGCGGCCGTGTAGAACTTCCACAATGGATGAACCAGCCCCTGCTGACGAACGGTGACCTCCCCACCAGAGTAGACGGTCCTGTAGAGAAGGACCTCGAGCACACGCCGCTGTGTTTCCTTCATCCCGCAAATAGTTGCCGAGAGGCCACTCGGTGCCAGGCCGTGTTCTAAGTTCTGGAAATGCACCAGTGAGCGTGCAGACCTTGCTCTCAAAGAGCTTGCGGTCACACTGGCGCACAGCAGCCCAGTAAGGAAACACATACATACATGAAGGGCTAAGGACGGTAAGGATTTTGAAGGAAACTAATGCCTCCATGAGCAAGGAGAGGTCGGCACTGGCTTGGTTAGTGGGGGGGGGGGGGGGGCGGACACCACCTCACTCACCCACCATCCACAGAAAGGCCCGAGGCACACAGCCTGGCAGGACGCAAGGGCTCGTCTCCCAGGAACGAGACTGCGGGGGACCCAGAGCAAAATGTTACCTCGTCTCTCCATCGAGGGCAGAGGACGAGTCCTGTTGGGCTTTATTTTCCCATCTTTTATCCAAGAACAGTGTTTTTCAACATCATCATCATCATCATCATTATTATTACTACCTGCAAGCCCCCAACCCAAGGGGCCTGTTGAAAGACGTTTTCTTCCTAATCATTTGCCCCGTGAAGAAGTTTCAGCACCATAGGTGCTGATTCTCTGTATCAGTGTATGTCCTGTGGCCCCTTGGGAAGCCACAGAGCATCATCCTACCTATGATTCTTTCTCAACTCTCAACGCACTCCCTGAGAATCAGTGTCCTGGGCAGGTGGGTGTGGACTGAATCTGCGGCCTCTCACTGCTGGCCAGCCTGCCGGCCAGCTTTCTCTGTACAGGTGGTGGTGAAACTGCATGGATAGAATTGTCTCGGTAAGAACCTCTTGGTCTGTGAAATGAGAAAGAGTTGGTTGTTTCTGACCCAGCCCGTCTGGTGGCTTGCACTGAAAGACTTACTCGTGCGTGCAGTGGGGGAGCAGGGAGGGCAGGGGCGTGGGGTGACCTGCAGAGAGCAGGAAGCCTGGACGAGAGGCACAGGAGAAGCTTCGGGAGGAGAGGGGCCAAAGGAAGGCCTCCCTGCCCGGCCCCTCTCTGCTCCCACATTGCCCTTCTCATGTTTAACGTCCACGTGATCTTACAAATAAGCAGGAATCCAGCACTTCTCACGTGCATTAACTCATTCGGTGCGGACTCCAGCCAGCGGGGTCTGCGGTGGGTGCTACAAACAGATTCACACGGACTGCAGAAGTAGGGCGGAGGAAAGGGACAGCATGGCCACTCTCTGAGTGAGAGAGTGCCCTGACCCTTGCCTGGACAGGCTTTTATTGCCTTTCCTGGAGCTTTATATCAAGGAAGGTCCTCACTCATTATGCACAGGTTTGCTTTAGGTGATTACCTTTTACAGATTACAAAGAAAAGGATGTTGCTGATTACTTCATACTGATAACAAAGAAAGGATGTTGCAAATGCCAGGGAAAAATGGGTTGAACTGGTTACATTCTGTCCTTGGGAGGTTTAGCACAGACTTTGGGAAGTTACTTCAAAGATATGCATTAAACATTTGCTGTCTTAACTCGGAGTGAGGGCATTTTAGCAAAAGCAAGCCTCAAAGCAGCCTAGATACAATGCGGGCCTGGTTCCCCATGGGACAGCCAGTCTGTGGGCATGGCTCCTGTGTGCCGCCTGGCTGTTGTCTGAACCCGGGCTCAGCTACATTCGCCACTGCCACGTGGACCTGTTCCCTGTACTCATTCCGTCTTCACAGCAGCCGTCAGGAGAGGTTGGGATATCCTCACTTTGGAGATGTGGTTAAAAGGGTCACACACAAAGCTGGCGAGTGTCGGCGCTGGTTCTTCTCACACCACTGTCTCCCTCCGCCTCTCACACAACTCGCAATGCCACCGCGTGGTGAGGTGTTCGCTGGCACACACTGACTGCGCGTGTCCCTGGGGTGCGAGCTCTCTGAAGCCAGAAGTGGCATTTTCTTTCTTTGCTGCCCTCACTCCGGTGTAGAGGGCGTCAGAGAATGGGCACTTGGTAAATGGTGGGTGGACAGATGGGCAGACAGACGGACAGACAAATGATGCTTGTATGTAAGTAAAATTAGTTCTCCAGTAAGCGAACCCACCCACCTCTCCATCTCTGCAGGTGGCTGCAGTCTTCGTTTCAGGCTACTAGAATTGACTTCAAGATACTGCAGGTCCTCAAACAACAGCCAAGTTTGTTCGGTCAATGTTTCGCTATGATGCTGATGAGATGCTGTGGGAACTTAATTCATGTTGATATCAGTTAGCCTGCGGTGGAATTGGTTTCACTGTCTCGTGTCCCTTAAAGTCACGGAACCTACCTACGCTGTTGAGTGCGGACTTACCATACTAGTGGCCTCCTTGAAGACAAACTGCACTGTGCGCTCTTCCCAGCCCCGGGGTTGCTGACTCTCGTGCACCCCTCCCTTGGTTCCCCAGCCGCCCTCCTCTCCACTGGGCCGCAGCTTCTCCCTCTCCTCTGCAGACTCCTCCTCCTGCCATCTTAAAGTCACAGCGAGCCAGGCCGCTGGCTCAGAACCGTGAAAAACCTGCACCCCAGCGGTGGGTGCCGTCCTGAACACCTGTCTTTTTCGGGAAGTCTGGGCACTGAGGCTGCTGCCGTGAGCAGAACAGTCCAGGTTCTGCCCTCGTCCAGCTTGCGTTCTGGTCAGAGAGACTAAACCCACATATGGACAAGGCAGATGATTGTAGGTCTGATACATGCCAGAAAAGAATATAAAAAGGAAGTGGCGGGGTGGGGCCAGGGATGCCGCCCGGCCACGGCTGGGGGGGAGTCTCTCCTGCAGGTGAAGCAGGTGAGGCCCTGAAGCCCGGTGAGTGGGAAGTGCTCAGGCAGCACCGACCGGTCTCGCCGTTGCACATGTGCATTCTCTGCTAACCCTCCGGCACCTCTGCTTGTCTTGCAGCTCCAGGGTCTGAACCACAATGTGATCTTCACTTTGGATTCCTTGTTAAAGGGAGACCTGAAGGGAGTCAAAGGAGTAAGTGTGCACAATTTGATTTCCCCTGTAACTTGAAAGGATTGGTTTTGTTTGGTCTTTTGAGATCGTAGTAGTCCTTGCATTTAAAAGGCATTCTGAACCCTTTTAGCATAAAAAATATTGTTGGAAGATGATCACTGGGAAAGATTCTCCAGTTCCCATAATGTTGTTGACTGGGGAACACGGAGCAGACACTTTGAGGAAGATCGGGAGCCTGGGTGGGTGGGGCAGAGTCTGCCCCTGGGGCCGGCTCCACTTCTGGGACACCCCCTGGGGCCAGTGGGGTCCCACTTGACCCATGTGACCAGGGTACTCGCGCTTCCAACTCTCTCAGGCCTCTCGTCTGTAATGATAATAGCACGATGTGCGTGCAGGTGTCTTGTATAAACTTCCAAACATCCTGTAAAGGAAAACATTTTTGCTAAGATGTTATTTGCAAATTATTTACTTGCCTTCAAACAACAGTACATTGAATTTCAATTTCATTTTCTCTTTTCTAAGGATCTCAAGAAGCCATTCGACAAAGCCTGGAAAGATTATGAGACGAAGTTGTAAGTTGTGTTTGTGTGGTTTGGTTTTCTGTTTTTCGTTTTTGTTTTAATAATTGTGGTGAGTTTCCTAAGAAAAAGAATGACCGAGAAGAGGACAGAGCGCGTCACTTACATCTTCTGGACAACGAATCTGTCTAGTGTAGACGTGCAAGGGCTGAGAGGCTGGCCGGGCGCATCCCCGCACCGTCCCGGACTGCAACACGTTGCTTCATCGTTGTCCCGACACGGTTGTAACACCAGGCTACGGGCTGGGGTGGGAGGAGAAACGTACTGGAAAGCATTTCATAAAAATCTTGGCTGAAAACCCTATAACTATAAACATAAGAGAATAAAAAGGCATTTCCGTGGGCGGCAGTAACAGTAGAAGGAAAACACAAGCAAAAGAAAAACTCAAGATTAAATATTTTTCTCCCAAACTGCTTTTGTAATTGCTTGCGTAATAAGTGCGTTGTTGGCGTGCTGTCTTAGAAACACTTTTGTGCATGGGCAGTTATAAATGCAGCTGAGAACAAAAAGGCCCTTGACGTGGTCAGCCGATGTGGACGAATGCTGGGGGCCAGCGCATCTCTTTTCCCCGACAGTGGGCTGTGAACGCCCGTGCCTGTGACTAAGTAGTGCCCTGCCCAGAGGCGACTGCGTGCGCTTGGACCAAATAGAACTAAGTAGTTATGGAGGGGTAGGGGGCCACAGAACAGGGAGAAAAATCTTTGCTGTCGACTTGCTGTGGAACATACCTCCTCTGTAGGACAGAGGAACAATAGAACAGGATACGTGCTTTGTCAGCTAAAGGGCTGCAGCTATTGGTGGCACGACTGTATTCATCCACAAATCCGTGTGGTGTTTGTAGACCTTGGAGTGTCTGGTGGTCCGTATTGTGAATGTCACAGAACATTAAGTGTTCTAAGGTGACCCAGGTGCCACTCACAGCTCCTCTATCAAACGGTACATGACTCGTCTGTTCCCTTGTCGGTACTGTCCCCTAGAATCTGAACTTGGTGAGGACAGTGACCACGCGGTCCCTGTGTGTGGTGGTAATTGAATCTCCCAGTGCCCGTCAGAGTCGCTGGCATGTGGTTGTTACACAGGGAGTATTTAGTGAAGGAATGAAGGAATTACCTGGACCTGGAAATGTATCACAGGAATAGCGAGTTGAGTGGGTCCTGATTTGAGGACCTACCTCATTAGGAAGATTTGGGTTTTGTTTTTGGTTTTTAATGAACCTCTGACAACCAATTACTTTCCCAAGATAGGTACATCTTTCTCACTGACATATAGTTGGTACGGGAAGAAAAGAATGAAACATAACATGTATTTGATGGAGTCGGGTTCATTTGATTATGAGTTACAGAGAAAAATCAATATTTGTAAAAATATCTTTTAAAAAAAGATGATTTAAAAAAATAGCCATTGTCAATTTCAGTGGTGTATTATGATTGAATTTCTACTCTTTTTAAAATGATTGATTATTTTTAGAGAGAGGGAAAGGGAGGGAGAGAGGGAGAGCAATATCAATGTGTGGTTGCCTCTCATGCGCCCCTCAACTTGGGACCTGGCCCACAACCCAGGTGTGTGACCTGACTGGGGATCGAACCGGCGACATTTTGGTTCACAAGCCAGCACTCAGTCCACTGAGCCACACCAGCCAGGGCTGAATTTCCATTCTTAAAGTTCGATTTTTTGCTTTTTCTTAGTTGAAAAAAAAAATCTCTGTTCTTCCTTTACTTAGTTCTATATGAATCTTTTGTGAATTTTCGTCTGTTCCAACAGGTGTCCAGCACCTATTAATAATGTTTCTGTGTAGAAAATGCATGACTTGTATTATTACAGTGATTCCATATCAGTTATTAAATTCCCTGGCAGCTCCTTCCTTGCTCTCCTGGAAACATCCTGTCACAGCTTTGTAGGTCAGAGGGGGGCTGTCATCTGGGCTGCCCCCGCCCCTCGTGGAGGGGCGCCTACTTCCTCTCCCCCCCCCCCCACCACTGGGGAGTCCCTGTTTTGCCGGCACAGCCCTCCAGGGAACAACTCTAAAGGAGGTGAAATTTTCAGGCATGCCCAAAACTATCTTCATTCTGCTGATGTATAATCATAATTTTATAACCAATTTCTTACAAGGCATCGAGAGCATTACTCCATTGCAGATCATGAAAAAATCTGATGCGTCTCTGATTCCCATTTATTTCTCTACAGTGTAGAAGGGGCGGTGGTATTTTCAGGCTGGAAATGTTGAGGTCTTCTTTTCACAAAAGGTTTTTTACAAAGTGTCTTCATGGTGTGCATCCTGACCTTCTACTTGCAGTTTTTAGTTCTTCAGTTCTGAAAATTTTTTTCTTGTAATTTCTCTCTTCTGCTTTTATCTTCTCATTCTTCTAAAACTCCTCTCATGTAATATTGGACTTTCTACATTGTCCTTGTAATTCTCTTTTCTGCTCTTTGTCTATGTTGTAGTTTAGGTTATTCCTTCAGCCTTTTCTCCCCACTGTTTCAGTTAAGGCTATAATATTTTAAATTTCTAAAAGCTCTTTTTCTCAATTAGTTGGGTTTTATGTGGTTGCTGGGTTGGGTTGGGTTTTTTGTGGGGTTTTTTTACAATTTAATGGTTTCTTTTCTTGTTCCATAGATAGATTATTTTAGGTCTCTGAAGATTTGGTTACATTTTATGACATTTTTCTGCTCCCTGTTACCTCTGGCTCCTTTCACTGCCATCCCTGACATTTTTATTTTGATTTCTCACTTTCATTTTGGAGCCTTCCTTCAATTATCTTCCGATCCCTGGCTGCCTGTTCATACTTCAGAGCAAGGCTCCCAAACGTGGGTTGAAAGCTCATATCCACTGGCAGGGCTTGTCAGGAGGGCGGTGAGCTGCCTTTTTAGGTTTTAAGCTTTAGGATGTCAAGACAGCTTTTCTGTCAGGGGTGTTCTAAATGTCACATCTCCTGGCCTGTCATCTGGAGCCATGCAGTCCCCAGCCCCCGGTCTAGTGATTGCATATGGTAACTTTCTCTCCGGAAGCCACACAGGCCCGGCGGGCAAGGAGCCTATCATTTGGGGTGCAGACTCCCTCTTTTCCTGCCTGCTGTTCCCACCATTTGTAGAATTCTCTCCTCCCTTTTTGTCTCCAATTCTTGCCTTTGGAACATGACACTTTTCTAATGGCTTTCCTGTCGTGTTAGCGGGATTGCCGAACAGAGGAGGAATAAACACGGGTGATCGAGCCACCATGTTGACTCGGAGGTCTGTCATTGCTCTGAAGTGACGCTTGCCCCTCATGGTTCTTCTCCAGTGTTGATGGCTTCTTGCTGCTCCTCCCACCCACGCCAGTGGGGAGGGAGCCGAGGTTTATTTTCCGTCTGGCAAAGTCCTGCCGTCCCTCCTGCGTGACGGCCGAGGCGGCAGGGTGGAAGACTTGCTTCGGGGCAGCGTGCAGGTATCAGTGTGGACCCCAGCCTCGACTATAACGGCTTTCCCTCTGATCGGGTCGGTGGGGCGGTTTTCCACTGTTTGTGTTTTGCGTGCAGGCCTGGAGCTTAGCTTTCGCTGGGGCTGGCTCTCCAACACCACAATTTAAAGGAAGACTTGAAGGCTAAGTCACTTAGTCTCTGTGGTCACAGCTGGAAATTACAGGCTGCTTCTGAAATCAGAAGTCTGTTTTCAAGCTAAATGGGTTTTTGGAAAGAGGACTGTGACCCTTGGCGTTACTACCAGAGTATCCGCTGCCATAGCTGAGCATTAGCCTCGGGTGCTGTAGGTGTCATTAGTGTGGGACCTCTTCTTTCTTACCATTCTGGGCGCCTCCCCCTGAAGGAGGGTTCATAGATTCCAAATGAGAGATTTGGATTCCTCCCAGTCCTCCTTTTGTACAGTCTAGTGCTGGCGGTTGGATGATTAAAATGTGTTACTGGGATATGGAAGCAGCCCAAGTTTACAGGAATATTGGCAGTTGCCTTTGACTAATTTCCGTGCATCCCCACAAAGACCTGTTACGTACTTCGTCTTGAAATAATTCTAAGTCATCTGTTGAAAATCAGAATATGCCTCAGTTCTTTAACTCTCTGATTCTTTTCATCATAAAGCATTTCCCCGAGAAAAAGTAAACTGTCAGAATTTCTTTGTGCCAACCAACATGTAAGCATTCGCGTAAATCCATTCTGTGCGAGATCAAAGTTAAATGTGAGAAGCTTTCTAGGTGGAAATCCAGTCAGTGTGTTTGTTCTCTTTGAACTTGGACTTCTGCTGCTGATTGCTGTTGCCAGCTCACCAGCGCCTGCGCCTTACCTCCAGTAACTAAGGAATAATCGAGTGGTTCTCGCTGAAGGAAAGACGTACGTGTGTGTGTGTGTTAATGGCGATGTCTGCTCTAATCACAGTACAAAAATCGAGAAGGAGAAGAGGGAGCACGCGAAGCAGCACGGCATGATCCGCACGGAGATCACCGGGGCCGAGATCGCCGAGGAGATGGAGAAGGAGCGGCGCCTCTTCCAGCTGCAGATGTGTGAGGTGAGAGCGGCCTCGCCCGCCGTCCGCCTGGAGTCGCGTGAACTCGGGCCCCTCCCGCGGGTCGGTGGTGTTCGCGCTTCAGAGCAGACTGTGTGTGATTGGGAGAGGAGGGGACTCTCACTAAAGGATTCCAATCTCGTTTTTCTCCAAGCCTTTGGGATCATCCATGTCACTGTTGTCTCATGTTTTGAGCCTGGGGCCTATGGGGCTCTTTAAGCCCAAACAGGATTCTTTGGTGAGAACTTCAATGTTGCTTGTAAATGAGTGTGGGGGGCGGGGGGGGGGGGGAATGTTGGCGAGAGGTAACCCTGGTGAATGTTAGGTTTTCCTGGGACAGGTTTAGAGCATGTTTGTTTGTTTGTTTGTTTGTTTGTAACCACGTGTCCAGTTTGAGCGAAAGCTTGAACGAAGTGGTCGTTGAGAAAGTCCAGGGCTCGTGGGGAAAATGCAGTGGGCAGCACGCTGCCTCCGACGGAGAGCGGTGGTTCTCACACTGTGTTCTCATCGCACACCCGCGCCGGGACCTAGAGACCGGCCCCTGCGGACACTGCTTTAAGTTTTTCCTCCTTAATTTTGTCTCCATCGCCCTCTCCCCTGCCCATGAACTTTTGCCTCTTTCTAGAACTGGTCTGCCTGTGCACACTGCCCCACAACAACACAAGAGCCAGCAGTGTCAACACACAAACAGTAGAAACCGGGGCCAGTTGTCAGAATCAGAGCCCATGGTGTTTACTGCACAAAGCAATACTGTGTTGTTTTTATTCTTCTATTTTCAGTAGCAGAAATTCTTTCTACTTCAGCTCTGGGGTCTAAATGTTTTAATACCTGCCCTGGCTGGTGTGGCTCAGTAGATCGAATGCGAGCCTGTGAACTGAAAGGTCGCAGGTTTGATTCCCGGTCAGGACACACACCTGGGCTGCCGGCCAGGTCCCCGGTTGGGGGTGTGCAAGAGGACAGACAGTTGATGTTTCTCTCCCACATCGATGTTTCTCTCCCTATCTTTCTCCTTCTCCTCCCCTTTCTCTGAAAATAAATAAGGAAAATCTTTAAAAAATAAAAATTTTAATACCTTCCAGCATATTCCTTAGAGAGAATGCTCTTTCTCTTGTTTTCTGCAAAGAATGAACCATCTTTCAGGCCTTAACCACGTGAACTCTAAGTCTGAGAGCCCCTGCAGCAGAGGAGATAAATTAATTTTATCCAGAATGCTTTGCTGTGTTTGATTTCCGGTTGTCTAACAAACTAACGTCGAGCATTTGTAAACACTAACACCCTGACAACTGGTTCAGTGCGCCTGCGCCTGTGCCCGATCATCGGCATTCCCTAGATCACGCTCGCCCTGTCTGGAGACAGCCGAGGCCCAGTGACGGTGCAGGTCACGATCGGGGGTCTGCCACCCCAGACCGTGACTGAGGAGCCCTGTCTGTAATGACCGACACCCAGTTCTGTCTCCTTTCCACAGTATCTCATCAAAGTTAATGAAATCAAGACCAAAAAGGGCGTGGATCTGCTGCAGAACCTGATAAAGTATTATCACGCACAGTGCAAGTAAGTAGACCGTTGTCGTCTAATTAAGAGCTCAAGTAAGGACCCTTCACTTCGGCCCCCTGCCTGCCTTCTCTCTGGCCTTCATTTGGCCACTGGCGGTGGTAGAATGGCCTTCCACAGCCAAGTGGTAAGAAGTAGCATTGTCTTCCGTAGTCATGGTTTCCTGTACATCAGTGACTCGCGTTAGTGCAGCCACTTGGCTACGTGAAACTGTGACGTTCCTTAGAAAGGCCAGCGTTGGCCCGGAGCCCTTATCACAGACACGTGTGTCCCTGTGACCAGAGAGGCCTTCCTGGTGACCCTCTCCCCCTCCCCGCTGCCTCGGTAACTCACCTAGTATTGGGTCATTTGTATCACACATTCCTGCTTGGGATTTTGTTATTTTTTTTTATCGTCTAAATTAAGTGAAGTTGTTAATTCGGACATTAAGAGGACTCTGCATTTATACCTGAATTGCTGGTATATTTTGTGAGATACCCACGGTTCTGCCCCAGCCCCATTTCAGTTTGCTCACATGGCCAGGCCACTTTCTGACGATGTTCGTGGTTTGTGGCACCGCACTTGCTTGTTCACTTCTTGCTGACCCCGCGGGCTAGCGTTTGTGGGGTTTCTGGCAGAGGCGTGATGTGCAAGTCGCGCAGGGGCCTTGGGAAGCCGTGCAGGCAGCTCTCACGTTTGTGAGTGGAGTAATGTGAAAGTCATTCATTAGGGCTAGACAGGATACCTACTCCCCGAAGTGTTCACGTTTATGATTTCCTTTGGTAAGCTCACTTAATCCTTTTACTGGTGTTACACGCAGGAAGATCTTTGCGTTCAAGAGAAACATTCAAGGAGGTCAGCACTAACAGGACGGGAAACGCACGAGGCCTGAGTCAGACAGATAGTTGGGTTCGGATCCCGGCTCTGCAGCTAGGCAGCCATGTGACCTTTATCAGGTGCTTCTCTAAACCTCAGTATCCGCATCTGTCAAATGGGGTTAAGGTTCGTAGACCTTCCTCAGGTTTGGGAGGATGCGCAAATTGCACGAGATAAGACACGTAGGAATGCTCAGCCCAGTGCTTGCTACGTGAGTGTGTCTGCTGCTGAGATGATTCAGAGTGGCTAAAAATCATTCACAGACTTCGTAAGACAGGGTTGAGTCCCTTCCCGTGAAGCTTTTTAATCATCAAATTAGTATGTATATGAAATGATTTAACTTTTTTCCTCTTTCAAAGTAAATTCCACCTTGTATAAATGTGTTCCAGATATAAAAGATAATGCATTGCAGTGGAAACAATTTCATGTTTATAAGATAAGTTTGCCTCTGACAGCCCCATGCTGAAGACCTGGGCTAACCTTAGGCTTCCTAGTATGGGGGGCAGGGGGGCGGTGTTGTTGAAACTTGAAATGTGTGTGGTGGTCCCTGATTTTAGTTTAGGGAGAAGGTTTTCATCTTCCCTCAATTTTAGTTTTCCTAGAAACATATTATTGCTTTGAAACGTTTACAGAAATACGTGAATTTCTTAGTCTTCTGAATTATAATGCTTTGGCAGCAAATCTGATTTCAGTTGATTTTAGAAATCTCTTGATCTCAAATTCTCAGTCCACAGAGGAGGGTTTAACCTACACAAACAAGTTTCCCAAAATGTAAGATGGTTGGATGGGGGTGTGTGTGTGTGTGTGTGTGTGTGTGTGTGTGTATGCCTTTGTTAATAAATGTGGAAGAAAAAGAGCAACTCCACCCTACTTGGCTAACTCGCCTTCTCTTTATTCTTGACTTTTCCCTTACCACAAATAATTTACTAATCTCTTAACAAAAGCCAGGTACTTTGCCAGGTTCTGGGGTAGAGAGGAAACAAAGCCTCTGCCCTCGGGAGTGAATACCTGGAACAGGAAGTAAGTCGGGTTCATCACTGATCATAACGGAGCTAGGAAGTGACTGATAACAAGGGGTGTTAAAAGAAGGAGAGACCTGGGGCCACAGAGACTAAGGAAGGCTCCTTGAAGGAGGCGGTGGCACGTGGGATTGGACTCGGACCCCAGGGCGAGAGGTGTCAGTGGAAGGCAGCCCCGCACAGTGGAAACCCCCTGCGGGTAGAGGTGCTCTAAGCCATCCAGCAGCACAACTGGGTTATAATGAGAGTCAGCCTCGGCCAGCCCCCATTGAACCCCGAGAACTTCATCACAGCGGGAAGCCAGTGTTGTTTTCCTTTGGGGACCACTGTTGCCCTTTCCCGCTTCCGTCAAGCCCTCCCACGCGTCACAGACATCCAGCGGGCCTGTGAAGCATCCACTGAGATTGAGAAGAGAGAGACTCCTATTCTGAGTCCTCATTCCTGTCCCCAGAAGGACTTCCGGTCCAAAGTCAGGCAGCGCTCCAGGGCAGATGTGCTCCGCCAATCCCTCGTGGAGTGGAGTCGCGGCACCTCGGCGGGGACGCGGCAGCCAGAATGGGGGAAAAGAGGGAGCAGGAAAGAAGAGCTTTTGACTTTTCGTTACCCATTGTGGCTCACCCACACCAATTACTCTTCACTTTCAGTAACATGCTGCTTTCAAAACAAACACATCACCCTAGTGTTCACCCACTCCTCCACCACCTCGCAAGTATCATTATGCTCTGCAGAGTGAAGAGCACTTACAAACAGTGTTTTCCTTCATTTTACGGATGATAATAGTTAACATTTATCAAGAGCAATCAGGAAATTGTAGCTCAGAAAGGATGAGTAGTTTGAGCAAAGCCATGCCATTCATTTTATAGGTGTGCAATAAAAATGTGTCAGAACAGACAAAGCCCGAGAAACCAAAGGGAAATAAATAGATGATAGATAGATAGATAGATAGATAGATAGATAGATAGATAGATAGATAGGGCTTCAGTCTAAAGCTTCTGTGAGTGAATGAACAATCCACAAAATGGGAGAAAATGTGGAAATCATTTATCTTACCATATAGAGATTTAGTGTCCAGAATGTATAAGAGACTTTTACAACTCAACAACAAAAAGATAAGCAACCCAGTTTTAAAATGAGCTAAGATTTTGACTAGCTATTTCTCAAATATATATATATACACACACACACACACAAATGGCCAAAAAGCTCGTGAACCAAAATGGTCAACGTTAGTCATTAGGTAAATGCAAAGCAGAACCACAATTGAGTAACCACTTCACACCCACCAGGATGGCTATAATGAAAAGCAACGATGACAGCATAACAGACAATTAGTATGGGTGAGAATGCGGAGACTTCTGGCCAAGATGGTGGCGCAGGTAAACACAGTACTCGCCTACTCCCGCAGCCACGCAGAATGACAACTGAACTACAGGACCACGATCATTCAGAACGGCCTGAAATCTGAGTGGGGAAGTCCTGCAACTAGGGAATAAAAGAAGCCACATCAAGACAGGTAGTAGGGACAGAAGTGGGGGACAGGCTGGTCCCACCCACACGTGTGTTAGACAGAAATCAGGACCGCCGTCCCGGCGACAGAAGTCCCCCCTGAGGAGCAAGGGATCCCGGCTCCTTTGGGTTTTTTCTCAGTCTTTTAGTTGGTAGGAGTTTTCCCCCCTGTGCTTGTTTTAACCACTAAAAAATAACTATTTTTTTCAATGCCCCCCACAGACTAAAACAGTGACCTTTTTCTCCTTAAAATATATGTTTTATAACATTTCTTGTATGCTGTTTAAATATCAGTTTGTCTATTCTTTATGTCCAATAGAATTTTCTGCAAGGATGAAAATGTAGGTGTTTTTTGCTGTGTAACATGGTGCCCACAAGCCGCACGTCAACTGAACTGAATTTTAAATTTATTTAAATTAATTGCATATGACCAGTGGCAAACATTATATTGGGAAACAGATCTAGAGCATTCTCATTTAAACTCCCTTTAAAAAAAAAAAAGAAAGTGACTAAATTCCCTTCATGCTGAAAGTGAAAATGAAACACCCTTGCAAAAATATCTTCAAAGAATCTCTCTCCCTCTGGGAAGGAAATCAGTCCTCGTATAATAAACGTATGCAGCCTCGGCGAAGAAAACCAACGTTACCCGAGCACGTCCCCACCACGCAGCACTCTGCTGAGTGGTTTCACGTGTGTCAGCTGTGCTGCTCGCCCCCTTGGATACAGAAGCCACGTGACTTGCCTGGGTCCTGGCCTCCAGCCCCGGACCACCCAGCCCTTCCTTTTCCTGGTGTAAGAGGTGCCCTGACAGTGTCCGTCTAACGCTGAAGTGCCCCGCCTTCCGGCCTTTCCCCAGAAGTTACTGGAGTGCAGTGTGAGACAACAGTTGGTTTTGCTGTGATTCACTGGGCAGCCGTATTTCCCTGATTAGTAGGAGATGCTGGTTCTAAGGAGGGTGTGTTCTGCCTCCGGGGTGGGTGACCATGTGAGACACCTGTGACAGGCTCAGGGATGGCCTGCTCCACGCAGAGCCTCGCCAGCTGCGGTAGGGCTGGTACCTAGGCCCGGACACAAGCTTAAAGATGCCGACCCCTTGACTGGCAGGACTAGGGGGAGCTGCCTGGGGAGGTTGCAGATGAGCGGAGCGGCAAGATGATGGCAAGATGGCGAGGGAGTCTGGCAGGGAACACGGCGGGAAAGGGCGTTTCAGCCGAAGGGAGCAGCACGTAAGTGCAAAGGCCAGGAGAGCGACCAGAACCAGTGCGGCACGGCTAGAGCCCAGAGTTCTTAAGGGAAGTGGTGGGAGGTAAAACCGGAAAGGTATTCGGGGCCAGAACACACAATGAAGGTTACCCAGTCCTGCACCAGGTTTAATTTGCGTCCCCACAGGCGACGATGAAAGCCTGGATATCAGGAGACAAGGGTTTAAGTGTGGATTCCCAGTTCCATGATTCACCAAAAAGCCCTCTCTTCTCTCATCCCTGTCGCTGAACACCTTTCTCAAGGTAGCGTTTCTCTTCCTCATAAGGGTTCTCTGCCGAAGACGTGACTCTTAAAGAATTTGCGAACTTGAGGGTTTCAGTAATTACTCTGACGGCCAGTTCTGATACTGTTGTAGAGTTACCACCGACTGTACAAGTTAAGCTAAATAGAGGTATATGGGTCCCAGTTTGTCCCCTGAGAATTTTGGATGTGCCTCAGTCTAACCACTAACCGAGCGAGCACCTGCTCTGTGCCGGGCCCTCTGGGACGTGCACATGAGAGCCCTCGTCCTCGTGGAGCCCGTCCTTCCGTGGGGCGACGGCAGCACCGATAAGTGTGCTGAGAAACAACCTGTGGCGAGGGCCGCTTTCAGCACAGCAGGGAAAGCTCCCGGCACTGAAGCGCAGGGGCGCCCCCACCCCGAGTGGCGTGTTCAGACGGGAGATGTCTTCCCCGGGTCGGCCAGCGCGGGAGTGTCGGAATCAGAACCCAGACTCGAATCCCGTTCCTGCCACCGACTAGTGTGTGGTGTGAGCGACTCGGGCAAGCTACTACGTGCCCACTCTGTGCCTCAGTTTCCCCCTTGGAGTGGCGACGTGATTTAAGTGCTCATTAAACGCAGTAGGGTCGTTGTGAGGGGAACGTGTATTAACTCGGGTGGAGTGCCGAGCGTGCTGGCACGCGGTGAATGTTCAGCCAGTGTCGGTGCACGTTACCCATCAGGGTGAGCCAAGGCGACCCTCTCACACTCGTGGTGGGACACAGCTTTTCCAGACCCATCGGCGCCGTGCACTCGGCGTCCTGCGTTCCGCATGTGTGCTGGGGCGCAGGGACCTGCGGGGGACTGACCGAACACTGACTTGTCTCCGGCCTCTCTTTTCCGGTCCCATCCCCTCTCTCTCTCCTTCGAGCGTCCAGTCCGGTGCCAGGGCACCCCGCTGGTGAAGGCGCCCCTCCCTCTTTCTGAGTTCGAATGAGGCACAGCGAGGAGGGGCTGGTCTGTGTGTGGATGGGCCTACGTGTGACTGAGTCACAGTGTTGGGACAGCGGCTGTGACCTGCGTCCTCTGTGCGGTGCCCGCCAGCAGTAGTGCCCACACGCGTTTGTCGGCGTGTCTCTGTGAAACGCCGACGGTCGCTTTAGATGTGCTCTGTGCAGATGCGCGGCAGAGGGCACGTGTATGCGCGTGGTGGGAGTTTTCGGGTAATTGCGGCTCGTTTCTTTTTTTACACGGCTGGTAAATCTCATGTTTTCCGTCGTAGTTTCTTTCAAGATGGCTTGAAAACGGCTGATAAACTGAAACAATACATTGAGAAACTGGCTGCTGATTTATATAACGTAAGTTCTTTCTAAAAATACATGCATTGTAACTTGCTTTGTCACTAAGTACCAGTAAACGTGAAATTTGTGTTAGAAGAGTATTCACGAAAAGACGACCAGTTCAGTAATGTGTCAGAGTAAACCCAGAGAGAGACAAACCGTCCGTCTCTCCGGAGATGTCACCAGTGCCGGCATATTCCGGAGGGGGCTCCGGGAGCATGGGGGGAGTGGGAAGAAGGGTCTCGTGGCTGCTTCTGGACGACGCTCTGTCTAGGCCTCCGTGGCATCGTGGGCGGTCGACGGCGACAGGATAAAAATTAGGGGACTGTCGCCGAGTAGGCGGGTTTATGAATTTCTTTCGGCTTGCTTGTTTTATAGTTCCTCTGTTTTTCCCCTCATGTCTTGGTTTTGCTCTTATATAGCAAAATCAACAGGAAAACGTCTGAGGAAGAAAACTAAATGCAGATATATATAAACATCAACCTCGATTCCCGTAAACCACTTGGCAGTGGGTAACATTAAAAGTGTGTTTTATGAGTGCAACTGCGTGTGCTCAAACACGGTTGTAGAGTTACAATTAGTACCCTGCGTCTTCATATAACTTTAGAAAGTGTGTGGCCGTGTATTTTTTCTGATTTTCTTTCAGCAGTTAACATGCCTCTGGTTATGATTAAGTGCCACACGTTTCGAAACTGCCAACGATCCTTTGCCCTCGTGGAGGTGCTTTGTGAACCACCCCACCCCCGTGAGCCCTTCGGATTTGGTCCTTAGAGCTCTCTGGCGGCCCCCTTGTCCCATCGTGGTGCTCTCGCTGCCACCTTCTGAAAGAGCAGAACTCAATGTTACTTCTTAACTCGGTTTGGAGTGGAACCTTTGAGGTCATTATCTAGCCTCAGTGCGTTATTTAATCAGACAGTATGTTGCATTATTCGCGCACAGAACTCAGTGGTCCCTTCCTAAGGTAAGAAAAGTATACCTCTCCTATCGACAGCGAGACCATGGAAAGGATTTGAGTCAGGAAATGCGCCACGTCATTGAATTGTTTGGCGAGTGCTGTATTTGGGTGAATTAAACTGTGTTCATCAGTGTACAAGAGATGGTGACAGCAATAATTTTTTTCTCTCGTTAGATAAAACAGACACAGGATGAAGAGAAGAAACAGCTCACCGCACTCCGAGACTTAATCAAATCCTCTCTTCAACTCGATCAGAAAGAAGTAGGTGCTCTGTGTTTCCAGCAGTGCTGACCACACAGGCGGGCCCGTGGCCATGGCCTTGGTGTTGTCTCCTCTGCCAGATTGGGCACGTTGGCAGCTTCCCGCCAGGGTGGTTGTGGGGACAGATACAAGTGTGCACCCACCCCATTGCCCAGGGCGGAAGCTGTGTGTTAGTCCTCTTCCCGTCTTCTAGAAAAGGCGTCCCGAGCCCCGATCTACAGCTCCACGGCCAGACTTTTCATCCTGGCTTTGCTGATGTGTGTTTCAGGAGTGTGCGCTCCCAGACCATGGGAGAGGCAGGGACGGGCACACCCCTGTCCTCTTCGGCTCGTCTCTCTGCAGGCAGCCAAAGCCGGGGCCTGTCCCATTGTACCAGGGAAACAGAGAACTAGCCTGAGGCAGAATCCTACAGCGGCTTTGCCCATTCCCCACCCCACCACGCCCCGTCAGGAAAATGAAGGCAAAACAGTCCATGGATATTGAGATGGAGTCTAGGCAGCGTGGTAGGTGTTAGATGACCACACACAGATCCTTAATTATAAATCTCATTTGTTCAGTTGTTGTTCAGACACGTAATTAGTGCCTGCCATGTGCCAGCGCTGTGCTAGGCAGTAAGCGTTAGTCCCTCCGTGAAGGGGGTCATTACCTGGTAGAAAGTAGAGCGAGTCAGCCGTGTGAGTGAGCAGCCGTACCGAGAGTGGCGTGGATGCCGTAAGAGAGCTGTCGGGCGAGAGGAAGCCAGAAAGACTCAGGGACAGGGCTGCCCGGCCTCTTCAGCCGGCGACACTCTGGGGTAAGGTGGGTGGAAGCACAAGATGCAGTTTCTGAGGTGAAAACTCAGGCCTGACCAGGGGGCCCCTTGGATGCTCACCAAAGGGTGTGGGCTTGGTGCTGAGGGTCAAGGAAACAGTGAGGCCAACTGTTACATGGGAGAAGGTGAAAATATGCCCATTCATACTATGAAATGATTATGCATTGAGTTCAAGTGTAATATCTGAACACAGTATTTACATTTTTGATTCCTCATGATATTAACTCACCATGGCAAAGCGTGTATAAACTTCTAAAGTCGTTGAAAGGGGTTCTCAAGTCTACACGAAGCCAGGCACACCAAACAACAGAGCACACCCCTCCGGCATGGGAGGCCTGGCCCAGCAGCCCCAGGTCCTGTACAGCAGCCACGAAGGCTCCTTACCGAGTGGCTGCAGCCTTCCCCTCCACGGCTCCCAGTCGTCACACACGTGTTGGGTTTGGGACGGGAGAGAAGCCCAGCCCTTTAACACAGGTGCCTTGCTCACCTGTGGCCGGGGGCAGCCAGTTGACGGGTGCACCCACGTCACGCCATGCAGAGCCCCAGCCAGCGTCTGCCCCCGCCTCGGAGGTCTCCTCAAGGGTGCTTATCGCTGGTGCACAATCCTAGAAGTGGTCTCCTCAAAGGACTGCTCAGCGCCAGAGCAGTACTCAGACCCGGGTTGTGAGGAGGAGAGGTCGACCTGTCTGGGGAGAAATGTGCAAGGCTTTGTACTGACTGGTATATATTAACCACTTCCTACCTTTGTTTTGTCACATAGGATTACTTCCTTCCTATGAATGGACGTTTTCTTGAAAAAAAAAAAAGGAAACTATTCTAGTTCCTTTGTTTTGCATGGAGACCAGTCTGGTCTGCTCACGCTAGTAACTAAAAGACAAAGTTGCGTACAAGCCAAAGGAGTGTGTACGTGTGGAAGTGCACATGGCTTGATTGATTTTAACTTCGTGCCAAACTAATAAGTGATGAGTTTTCATGAGCACCATGTCCAGAGCATTTTACAAGTAAAGTTGATCTTTCAAAGCACGCCTTGTCCATCCTCGTGCTGTCAGTCATCCCTCATTGAAATGCACACAAGAAGGTCGTGATTTTTAATGACTTCCGTTACATGTGAAAGGAGGCTGTGGCCAGACATTTCTCACCCTTGCACTAGAATTCCAGAGGAGTGTGAAGGCATCTAAGAGTGACCCGGGAGAGCAAGGCGCCCAGGAAATCACTGAGCAGCCTCACTCACCCCCGCCAACCAGGCTCTCACTTGACTCCGTGCAAGGAAGCTTCGAGAGTTCGAGCTGTAGATTGGACCTCCAGATTTTTGGTAGACTCGTTTTTTGTTTTTTTCTTTTTATCCCCAGAACGAAACTCTCTATTGATTTGTGGCAGATATTCTGTGGGATTGATCATCTTAAGCTTTTATAATAGCCTAACCTCCCTGGACCTCTCTGCTATATAACTGTTTTTCGGATCGAAAATATTTTATTTTTAAAAGTGCTGTCCACAAATCATTGCGAAGGTCCCCGCTCTCTGTGTGTGAGTCTCTCCCAATAGCCCATTGTCCTGGGCCTGCAGTTTGTTTGGTAGGTGCTGGGTGTCATCCATCGCTGTCTTCACAGCGCCTGGCACGCTGCCGGGCACACAAGCTACCCCGCAAACATTTAGTGAGACGGAACATAGGGACGCCTGTGCCCACTCTGTTCACACCTTCCATTAGAGGCGGGAAGCGTCTCTAACTGGGGTTTAGCTGTAGATGGGGTGCCAGGAACGTTTATAACCCCATGAAATCAGTGAGTGTGTAATTGCTTGCAGTTTTAAGAGCTCTGAGATTTTTTTCTCCTTAATAATGCATTATAAGGGTTTCTAATAGGAGAGCCAGGTAATTTGTGCTGCTAATAGAGAATGGGAAACTGAACTAAAACATAATGCCATAGTTTCGTTCTGCAGCTTATAATGATTCTTGGCTCCCGCCATGGAATTTTGCCAAGGTTGGGAGTTCATTGTTGAAGTTTAGTTTTGTATTATTTTGCCTGAATGATATTTTCATTTGCATTTCTCTTTTCCTGAATGCACGTTGATTTTTATTATGCTGGCAGAGGATTCAGAACCTATTTCATTCCTTCCGTTTTGTTTTGTTTTGTTTTGTTTTTAATTATTTTAGTGTTCACGGTCCTTCAAAATTTACATTCTCAGAAAAGAAAATTCTCTTTTCACTTATCTGGAGTGCCGTGCTAAGCAAGCTGAATGACCCTTTTTTCTTAAGCTGCAGAAATGACAATTTGTGTGATTTTCTTACACCATAAACTTTATCAGTAGTTAATTTAGGATTGTTGATGTTAGACTTTTGAAATATATTGCTTCCTCCTTCCTCAATTTAATGGGGTAGTCTTGTGAGGTCACAGCCTAGAGTTCAGCCATTTTCTTTACCTTTAAAAGCATCTCTGTCTGATGGAAAGCAAAGCTTATTCGATCTATTTGGTATTTAGAATTTAGAGATTATTTAGGCTTGTAATAAATATACGTAAGGAATGTGTTACTAGTATATTTACAGAATGTAATAGTTTTGCTAAGTTATCAGCATCTAAATTCATGTTAAATATATGAGTACTTTTATTCTCAAAACCTAGAATTTATTTTAAAGGTTAACGAATGGGTTAAGGTCAGAGAAGCATCATTTTAAAGCATTGCAACAGACCAGGAATCATGTGGGCCATCGAAGAGTTTAGTTCAATGAAAAAGGTTCCAACAAAGAGAGACCTGTTTTTCACAAGAATTGCTATCCAAGGAGAGTTGTCCTTAATGTTTTGGAGGCAGAGCTGTGGCGAAGACCCCCGGGTCCAAACCCGTAGCTGAGCAATGCTGAGCCGGCTGGTTCCACTGGGCTCAGGCCGACAGCACCTGGGCGTCAGTGCCCGGCCTCGTGATTGGTCCCAGGCCTCGGCTCCCTCCAGCCCCGTCCAGTCTCCGTCCTGATTGGTCTTTGTTGCTGTTACGGACACATCGCTGCCTCCCTCAGAAAAGCCGCCTGTGTCCCCACTGTTGTTACCAGGACTGTCCCTGGAGGCCCCGGTGGAGGAAGGCTGCCCTCTGCCTGTCCCTCAGGCCTCCCTCCAGAAAGCAAGGGAGCACCTGTCGGGGGGGAGCACCTGTGGGGAGGGAGCTTGAGGTGGTCACCCTGGCGTTCAAGGCCCTGGGCCTGCTGTGTTTCAGCTGGAGGCAGTCCGGCCGGTTAAAGACAGAGATGACTCAGGTTAAGACACTGTAGCCTGTGGCCTGTGTAGCACAGACTCAGCTGCCTGGAAAGGTGCATCAGCTCTCTCAGCCTGCACAATAAGAGGGGACAGTGGGTGTCCACCTCACAGACGGTGGCGTCCCAGTCAGTGTCCCCAGTGCTTCCCGGTGCCTGGCTGGGAGGCGTTCAGGTCGTGCTATGGGGCACAGACCCCAGCGCGTGCAGAGCAGCCGTGAGGGGCCACGGTCCCGCCTGAGGGCCCCAGAGCGGCCGTGCTGCCCAGGGGCGGGCGGCACACCTGCACCGCAGACGGCCAGCGGCTCCTCGAGCGCCCTGTCTCCGCACCTTCACATCTCCAGTGTTGCTGCCAGCTGGATACTTTCATTCCCTTTGCTCAGCGAAACAGAACAAAAAGAAACTTCCTGAAATGTGTGGCTGCTTTTAGATTCTCTAAGCAATTTGCGATGGGTCTCGCCGAGGTGTCCCCTGTGCACGCACCTCGAGGCTTGTCAGCCACGTTGCCGGGCTGAGACGGGTGCCCTGTTCCTCCGTTCAGCCCCTCCTCCGTCCCCACGCAGACGACCTGAAACGGAGCCTGATCAGCACAGACGTTTCCCTGTGCGCAAGTGTGTCACGGTTCTAAATATCTGTGGGTGTGTTCGTTTTAGCATTATCTCTATGATGATATTTTCTCTGTGTTATAAAAAGTGCTTAAGTTATGAGCAATAAGACTATCAATGAAATTAACTCTGTTTTCCAATGTTCTGCCTTTTCTCTCTGTTGCTTTTGCCCTTCCTGATCGAAGTCTAGGAGAGTAAGTCGTTACTTCTTCTGAGAATGTGTTGTCCGATGTCCGTGTCTGAAGCCCCCTGTGTCCTCGAACAGCTCCCCGTGATTAGGCCACTCCCTCCACCCCACCTCCCCCCAGTGGCGACTGTGGGTCGTGCAGCCTTTCCGCACAGTGGGAGGCGCCCTGGGGTGCTGATGCCGAGTCAGGCCTCTCGGCATCTGTGTGGTTCTGTTGGTCCTTGTCGCCCTTTTCATTACGTAATACACCCGTCACGGCAATAGAATGACCATTTTGAATAGAACGCATGGTTACAGGTGTACCGTGCAGAGCACTAGTTAGTTACAAAACAAGAGTTTCATAACAGTTCTTCATACCTTACTGAGAAGGTGCACTTTGTATTGGGGGCGTTTCCTCGGAGTGCGTGAAGGGTTAAAGGGTACTTGTTTTCAGGTTGCATGAGCTTTGGTTCTGCCGTCTGCTTCAGTGTTTGCAGCCCTTCCCGTGTTTGCCAGTGTGAGCTGATTGGGAAATAGAGTAGCCTCCCCTGCGGGGTTTGATGCAGAGCTGGGCTCTGGACTAGAGATAGGAGGCCTGGACCCCGGGCCCCAGACCCCCGGTTTGCCTTGAACTTGGTTTCGACTCTGGCAATCATTTACTTGCTCAGCTTCCTCCTCTGAAATAAAGGCAAGGACCTGACCGCTCTTAGAGTTCCGTAATTCTTAACCCCATGCCCATAGCCCCCCCGCTCAGTGGCAGAACAGAGGCGGGAACTTGAGAAGTGTCCCCAGCATGCGCGTAATCTGCGGTTCACCTTTCCTAGGATTCTCAGAGCCGGCAGGCGGGATACAGCATGCACCAGCTGCAGGGCAATAAGGAGTACGGCAGCGAGAAGAAGGGGTACCTGCTGAAGAAAAGTGACGGGTACGTACAGGCCAGCCCCATGTCCCCGTGTGCCTCAGCGCACTTCCTGAGCGTTAGCCGCCTACGGACTTTCTCCCACCTCTCACGTAGGAAAGAAAGCACACTTAAAGTTTTCTAACGCACTCTCTTCATACCTTCAGTGCACAGGTTTTCCTAGGGCACGTCTGAGATTTCACCTGCTGTCTTCGTCGTTTTCTGGTCCCCGCGTGACACCTGTGAATTGTGACATACGGTGTTAGGAGGCAGGAACCGAGTAGACCGCGAAGCATGCGGGTGCCTTGCTGACCTCTTACTCACCCGCCTCTGCTTTTGTTCATTGCGGGTTTTCTCTGCCAGGGGAGCCCACCTGGTCTTGGGGTTCAGCTGTGGCTCCTCTCTTCCCTCTTACATCACAGCAGTTCAACAACAGCCCCTTCCGTTTCTAACAAGAGATCATGTGTTTCTTGCCATCTGCTGTCCTGCTCCAGGCTAAGTCACCTCCCTCTGTCCTGGACTACCTTGGGGGCCTCCTACCGGGTCTCTCCGGGCCTGCCACTCACTTGCCCCTTCTCCCGTTCGTTGCTACACCGCACTCGGCGTAGCCTTCTAAGAACGTCAAGCACGGCAGGTCGCTCCCTCCTTGGAGTGCTCAGCCGCTTCCCATCGCCTGGAGCTGCTGCTGCACCTGCCTTTCCCTCCAGTCTCATCTCGGGTCATCTGCCCCTCTGCTCCTGCCACGCTGGCCCTCTCCCTGCTGCCTGAACAAGTGACCCTGCTTCGCCATAAGTGCCTAAGTAGAATTCACTTATTCCCTTAATTTTTCACTTGAATAATTGGCATTCTTTTTAAAAAGCTTCTAGTTTTCTGGTTGCTTGTGGATATGTGCTCCTTGACTGTATCTAAGCAGCATCCATTTTTTTTGTTTTGTTTTCATTCGCTTGTTAAAATTGCTATTCTCTCTCCCATAAATTTCTGGGGTCACCGTCAGCTTTGCTCATCATTCTACTTTGCATTCAACAAGTATCTCCCGGGAGTCACACCAGGCACTGTCGCAGGCACTGGGCGTGACACGGAGCAGCAGAGAGCCCTCGTCCTGTCTGAGCTTCCGTTCTCGGGGAGGCAGACAGGGAAGAAGGAGAAGTACGGGAGGGAGATGGCCGCAGGTGCTGTCTGGAAAGAGGAAGCAATCCGAGGGGTACGGGGCGGGGGCAGGGGGCGAGGGGGACCAGTCCTCGCTGTCACAGGGAGCGGTCAGGGGAGACTCTGATGAGGTGATGTTGGAGCGGAGAGCTGGAGACCTGACGGAATGATCCGAACAGAGATCTGGGGGAGGAGGGACAAGCATTTTGGGCAGTGCGTGCAGTTTGTGTGCAGCACTTCAGGTCAGATGGCGTCGGATTGTTATTGCCGTCTGTGAAGGCTCTGGAGCACACCAGGCTTCTGGCAGTTACACGTTCAAGAAGTCTGTATTATCTGCGTTTGGAGTTGGATTTAAGTTCATGTTGTGGCAGGTTTGTTCTAAGACTGATTTAAGAAGGAAAAGGAACCATGAGGTGATGCTGTTTTTAATGCCTGGGAGAAGCTACAATGGCCTCCTCTAATGTTGTTTGTTTCCGTGGCAACAGGAGGCCCATGCAGCCTCTAGCCTGGAGGATGCTGTTCCTGGACAGTTCTGTTCCCCTGACGGAAATGGTCTCAACTAGCGTGTTTGCACCTGCCACCCCTGTGCCAAACCGCCACACGTAGTCCCTCACCTGCACCTGAAGCTTTACGGAAAAAAAAAAAAAACGCTCTTCCAAGTTGAAACTGGTTTTCCTTGGTGTTTTGCATCCTTCATGTGTGGTCCTTTCCATCCTTCATTTCCATCCATTTCCATCCTGTCAGCATCATCGAACCAAAACGTTCGAAGTGTGGGAGTCCCAGACACGGTTAAAACCTTCTCAGCACCACCCCTGACACAGGTCGGAGGCCCCTGCCCGGAGAGGGGTCTTTTGTCGGCGTGGTGCGCCTCTCTCAGGGCCTCGTCTGTACGTTTGTACACATGTGTGCGTGCCCACAGAAACTTCAGATACGATGCGTCTGAAATGATTTGAGTTTTTCCCCCCACAATACTAGATCACACCTGAATTATCTTAAAACCATTTACTTGTTTCGGTCAACAGTATGCTTTAGGAATCTCTGCAGGTCTGTGTACTCACACACACTTTCTTCATTGAAACTCCTGCAGAGGACGTGCAGTGTGAATGTAGCCAGGAATGAATACAATGCATGCGTTCATTGTCCTGCGCTCAGATGCCCGCTGTGTCTCTAGTTCCCGCTTTCGCTCTCATCACCATGCTGCAGGGAGCGTCCTCGTCCCGAATTAACCTTCCACCTGGGCTAACGAAAGGCAACCGAAATGTTCTGGTTCGCGTGGGGTTGGGGTTGGGGGTTGGGGTGGTTTTGCTCTGGAACGGTGACCGTGCAAACACCGTGTAGCTGCGCAAGCCCCAGCGCCAGCCTGGCACTGACGGCACTGACCGGGCCACGTCTGCCTTGCTCCGCAGGATCCGCAAAGTGTGGCAGCGGAGGAAGTGCGCCGTCAAGAACGGGATGCTGACCATCTCCCACGCCACGGTAAGTGCGTCCCGTCCGTCCTCACGCGCCGCCCCGGCCCTGCCTGTGGTCACATGGACTAGAAACTAGCAGACACGTGGCGTCACGGGCGCCGGGATGGTCCCCCAGCACGTTTAGGTGCGGAGTCGGTCAGACAATTTCAGATACTCTTCTCGAGAGAAGTTGGTCTTTGTCCTGTGGTGTCTGTCCCGCCTCGTTCTGTCGGCCCACCGAAACTTTTTACCTTTTGCTCTTTCAGACCAAGCCAGGTCGCCTTTTACTTGATAATCTCCTCTTCTGGGAAATATGATTGCTTGTGGTGAAAACCTGGTTTGTTGAACTATAAAGATGACAGAAGAGATGTTCTTTGCATGAAAAATGTAATGTAGGAAGTGGAACAATGCATGTAAATATGTCCGGTCTTTTTTATTGTTAACTATTGACTTAAATTACTCAGAAAGTCCATCATTTATGTTAAAGGGTATATACGTGAAACAGTGAACAATAAAATTGCCTCCGTTATGACTCCCCCTTTTTCAGTCATAAAGGCAATTGAATAGGAAGGAAATAGCTAAGCTATTAACACTTATGTTCTGTTTATCTTCAGATTATTGGTGTACATGCATGCACATTACGTAGTGATAGTTGATGTCTATAATCTGTCTAGAATTTTTCTTTTTCTTTTGTAGCACCCATTTCCAACTGAAAGTCCTATCTTGACAAAATCCATATACTTGTCAAAATAGGTTCAGTCTTGGTGACAGTCAAAGACATATGCAGTAAAAACAAATCACATTTTTGCCCTTTGAAACTAGCAAGAAATTATTTTCTTATTCGTAAAAATTATAATGGCAAATGTATCGAGCCGGAATGGAAACAGCAAAGTACTCTGAGTCTGGACACAGGCACCTGCAGGCTGACCCGGGGGCCCAGGGTGGAGCAGAGGCTCCTGGGGAAGCCGGGGAAGCTGCACCCCTGAGCCAGGGGCTGTCCTCCGGTTCCAGCAGCGCTCGTGGCGAACAGGACAGCAGACAGGAGCTGAGAGCAGTTCGAGCCCTGGCAGGTTTTCATCATTCAGTCGTGTTTAGACTGCCCTCTGCTGAGGAGGAAAGGAAGTACCACTTATTAAGCACTTCATGTGAAACCCTTCATAAAGTGTATTGCACTGAATCCTCTGTAACCTTCTCTTTTTTTGCTTTTATGTAATCTACTTATTTTGTATTGTTGCTCTACTACAGTTGTCCCAATTCCCACAGAGCAAATGGGGGAGAGAGCAGTTCTCCCCCATTGCTCTCCACCCCCTCCCCCCAACGGGCCCCCCCCCCCATCGGTCCCCTGTTGTCCCCTGTTGTCCATGTCCCTGGGTCATTTATGCTTGTTCTTTAAGGAGGCCCATCCCCTCTTTCCTCCCTCCCCCCGCCCCCCTCCAGCCCCTGTCAGTTTGTTCCTTGATGCCACGCCTCTGGTTGTTTTGCTCATTTGTTTGTTTTGCTCTAATATTAGGTTCCCATTATAGGTGAGATCATATGCTATTTGTCTTTCGCTGCCTGACGTATTTCACTTGGCATAATGCTCTCCAGCGTGTAACCTTCATTTTTGCAATGAAGAAACCAAGGCACAAAGAAGCACCGAGACTCAGCTAGTAGCTGGCAGAGTCGGGAATGCAAGCCGCGGTCTGCCTGCCATTGGTCCGCGCGCCCCTTCCGTTCAGCCTGCCATCCCTCAGAGCCCCGCCATCTCAGGGGTATAGCTGACCCCCCCCCCGCCCCCGGGCAAGTTCCAGAGGCGTCCGGGTGATGTGCAGACCTCGGAGCCTGCCGCAGGCAGACCCGCCGGCACGCCGGTAACTGGGTCGTGCGAGAGGCTTCGGCTCACGGCGCTGCAGGGTGTGGATGGGACATGTGGTCAGCATCTGCCCGGATGTGACTGTGCCTGGCCTTCGGCCGGCTTCCCTGAGCCGGACACGTGCCTGGCCCTGTCTGATGTCATCAGCCGAGTGGCACTAAGCGGTGTGACCCTGAGTGGGTCTGCGTTGTGTGTGACCAGAAGCGTGACTGCTTCTCTATGCCTTGGCGTCTCCTTCAGGCTGCACCAAAGTGCAGGTCCCCAGCCGTCTGTCTCTGCACAGACCTGGAGCTGTGGTCGGAGGTTTTCTCCGTGTGCCCTCACTCTCCTGCCAGGTCGTGGTGTGTCCTTGCCAGGATCCGGGGACCCGCCTTTCCTAGGGACCTGCGGGGAAGGCAGCACAGTGTGCGGGGAGGTCCCAGGGTTGACGAGAAGCAGTGGCACCGCTTGCTAGCAGTTCTACAGCTGGGGCAATTTGTTTTAAAAAAGTAATAATAAGTTCCCTTCCATCCTCCCTCTTTCTTTCCTGCCAAACACATTACTGTGGCCAAGCCAACCGTTTCCGTGTGTTCTTGAGGCTCTAGCCAACAGCAGACACGACGTCAGCTGCGCTGGTTAGTGGCTTTGAGAAGGGACTGGGGCATCTGTCCCACGAGTCTGCGTCCCCACGTGGCCATTCACTGCATGCCCTGGGGAAGAGTGCTCACTGCGTACCTGTGATGGCGAAGATTAAGGGGCATCACAGCCATGCGTGGGCATTCCAGTCACAGCAGTCGTCGCTGCCCTGTGACCTCGTTGGCTGTTGCTGGCAATACCGAAATCCAGTGACAGGCAGCTCCCCTGCTACAAACGTGGGGAATGGGGAGTCTCCCTCAGCAGCTCAGGGGAAGTGGGTTTCCCCTCCCAACTTCCGATTCCCTCCGCTGACTCCTATTTTTTCTTTCCCACTCGTGGTCGGCTTCGGGCCGCACCTTTCTGCTGCCAGTGACATCACTCGTGGGCACATCCCTGCTCAGAGGAAAGGTCCCTGTAGCCAGTTTTAGCTGGCTTTTCCTGACTTCGCAAACACCCCTGATCACTTGCAATCAGATGGAAAATTAAGACCAGCAGTTTCTCCTGGGGAAACACACGGAACTCAGTGATCTTTGGAAAAAGGGATCAAAGAGCCTTTGTTGTCAGGAAAGTTGAGGCCCGCGTTTGGGACCCCTTATCACCTGGGGGTTCCTCCTGCTTGAAGGGCCCCCATCAGTGTCAGGCTGAAGTTGTTACCGCAGTGACGCGGAAGAGGGCTGAGTGTCGTCCGGACGACTGCGGCTGCTCTGCCGGCTTGGCCGCCCACGTGACCTGCCCCAGGTGCCGTTCTTCTCCCGGGCCCCCAGTCCAGGAGGAAGTTCGGTTCTGCATGTACCTGCAGGACCTACAGCCATCTGAGAGCATCTCACCCGCAGACAGACCCCCTGCTTCCCATGGGTCCGCTCCAGGGCACAGAGTCTTTACTTTACTATTCAAAGTAATGCATCACTGGAACCAGAGCCAGTGGGAGTATCTTAACTTGCTGTTATGGTAGTAACGTTGATAGCAGCTTCCATCGGTGGGCCATCCAGTGTGTCCCAAGTGCGGTATACAGTGTTTCCTTTCAAAATACCAGTTCTGACACAGCCGTGGCAAACGCTGTGTCAGCCTCAAAGCTAGTGAAGGTGTCCACCTAGCCAGTACATAAAGCATATTCTCATTATACATACATATTCTTAACAGAGTATTGCATTGCTCCAGGCAAACCAGCAGCACCCTCAGCTCCCAGAGTGTAGCTCTGTGACAGCCAGGTGTTTTGTGACGGCCGCTCGTTTCTGCCTGAGAGACCAGCCAGCTGCGCACCCTGGGTTCCTCCTCTTGGCACAGCCTCTGGAACCCCGGGGTGCCACGGTGCTGATACCGCCTGGGCTTCAGGAACTGCCGCATCACCCCTCCTGCCTTCCCGTGGAGCAGAGAGTAGAGAGAACTCCCGAAAGGCACTTGTTTCTTAGTGAAGAAGGGACATGAAAGTGAGGGTGAAGATGTACAGAGGCGAGAGATGACGAGCCCTGGGGAGGGACCTGGCCTGAAATACCCACAATCTGTGCGGCTCCATCACTAAGCTCAAACAGTGGAAGTGAAGACCCGTATTATTTTATTTCTACGTCTTTCCACAAGGCAAGCGCCGCCAGGCTGGGTCCAGCTTACTCCCCTACTGATGAAGGGTGCTCACTTCTTGTTTGTGGAGCTGAGCAATGCAGCAGCAGGGTGGGGGGCCTCGTCTCGTTTCTGGAGACGAATTCCAGTAGCAGCTGTTTTCTGCCAGCAGAGGACTGTGCCTGCGCTGGCGGCTTCGCACTTCCAGCGACAACACGCCGCGTCGGTGCGTGCTGAGCTGTCGGAGGACGGGCGTGTGGTGTTTGTTTTCCCTCGGGAGACACAGGAACAGTCACCACAGTTGACTCATCCTGTCTCCATGTGCACGTCTCCTCGCAGTTCGGAGGAGACTTTCTGGCCGAGTGGCGTGTTCCGTGTGGGGTGGCGGGACATCCTGTCAGAGCAATGATGTCTTCGTCACTTCTGTTCATGGAACGTGTCCAGCGCTCCCCCCCAGAAACCTTTCCAAAGACGGAACACTCGAGAATGGGTCTGCCGTGTGTGTGTGTGTGTGTGTGTGTGTGTGTGTAAAGTAGAAACATCCATATATGTTGTTCATTGGGGGAAAAGCAATTTGTCAAACAATACAGACGAGTGGAACCGACCCATGTTTCTATTTTTTTAACATTTACATTTTAAGAGATTTGTGTTTGTTTGGTTTTTTTCCCCCACACACATTTTGTTAAAATCAAGGTACTAACTAACTGAGCTATTGTCTCTGGGTATAAAGGCGGGTTCACAGGTGACATTCAGTTCCTTTTTTGCACTCTGTCTCCCAGTGTTTCTTCAGCGAATGTGCCTCCTTTTGAGGACGAGTGAGACCTGTACAAGGGCAGGCCCCGGCTGCATCTGGGGTAGAAGCACTTGTCGCCTCGGAAAGGTTTCCGCAGCCAAGCCTGTGGGCACGGTGCGCCCCGCCCCCCACGCACCCTTCAAGTGCCTGGACTGGCTGGTCCACGTGCCCTGTAGAGGTTCCTTTCGGAACAGTTTATTAAAAGTCTCCCTTTTGGGCTGAATCTTGAGTCCCCGGCCCCCAGCCCCAAACCGTGGCCTCAATTCAGGCCCTCATCCTTGCGCGTCAGTTTCCCTCCGGGTCGCTCCTCCAGCTGCCCTCCTGCAGGCAGGCCTGACGGGTGCTCTCTCTGATCGGCTCCGGGGCTCCTGGGCGGGGCTGTGAGTTGCTCAGTGCCATGTGTGTGCAGTGCTCTCCCTGCTTCCCCATCAGCATCACCTCCTCCCCTCCTCCCCTCCTCCCCTCCTCCCTTCCTCCCCCAGGTGCCTGCACCTGGGCCTCCTTGCTCCTCCCGCTCATCCGCCTCATTCATCTCTCTCCCCAGGTACTCGCTGCAGGCTGGTGCTGCCCGCGGGACTGCCCAGGTCCTTGGTGCACTCTCGAGCTCAGGCACCGGGCACATGCTAGGTCCATGGTCAGGGCTGTCTCCCACAGCTGATGCTGGTGCGGAGCACTTGTTTTTCATGTGTGCCCAGAATGCATGAAAACACTGAGAAAGAAACTAAAAAGACTTCCCTCACACTTAGCCTATGTAAGCCACCTGGAATGCATTCATTTATTGAATGCCTGCTGTACGCCGGGCACGTTTTAGTGAACAAAACAGAAATGTGTGCGTTTAGTGGAAAGAACGACAGGAAGCAAATAAGGACAAATAAGAGCCAGGGAGGCCATGTCACAGGGTGGGAGGGACGGGCGGCCAGGCCAGGAGCCACTCGAAGGACCTGTGGGCCGTGAGCCACCTGGAGGGAGGGGGGCCAGTGCCCCTCCCCGGGGGCCCAGCAGGGGGAGCAGCGGATGCAGGGGCTGGAGCTGCAGCCCCAGGAGCCTGGCGGCCAGCGTGCAGACCGGCTGTTTCCATTCTCCGCTGGTAGGACTCCGAATGCCCGTCTCCTTGTTCCTTCCCTTTTTTCCTTTCTCCTTTCCGCTATGTAAACAATGTGAGCGTGTTTTCTAAACCGCCCCACAGGGGTGCAGCCCAGGGCAAGTCATTCAGCCCTCTGTGTTTGAAGTCTGCCGAACCGCTGGGGAAGATTATACCTTTAATCAGTGTACCTATAAATTAGCACTAAATGCCGAGAGAAAGTCTTCGAGATGTTGAAGAGTTGTACAAACCTGGAATTACTGTCATGGCCGTAGTGATTCCTGAGCCTTCTGGCCCCCGGGTCCGGGGACACGGGTGGAGTGCCCCATTACACTTTCTCACATTCCTGGCTCGGCGATGGCTCTGTCCGCGGCTTGGGTCATCAAAAACGGTGTCGTTTTGGCTCCTCGAAGTCACGTTTGGGTTGATAGGTCATTTGTCAAGATTTCTCACTGGCATTTGGGGGAAGAACAAACACTATACTTGTGCAAGATAAGTGTCAGTGTCCACTGAAGTTCAAGTTGATGTGGCAAAGTCAGTCCGGTGGACTTGGCAGACTTCCCAGGGAATCCATAGCATCTGTCCTCGTCACTGACGTTGTGGTGCAGCCGTGAAATGACCTGAACATATAAAATCTGTATCCTCAGAAGCTTTCTGGTAATACACTGTGAAGTAGTCCATGCTTGCGGGGGCGGGGGGGGGGGGGTCTGCCTCATTTTCCTGAATGAGTTAATGGTCAACTTGAGTGTTTCTTTCCGTCTTTAAATTTTTCTATCTGTTTTGCATTGTATTGGTTGTGTCTGTTGGTAAGGTTGTTTCAGAAACACTGCAGCAGTATACACTTGGGACCAAAAAAAAAAAAAAGTCATCTAGTTAACTGCCACATTCAAAAGTGAATGTTGTCTAAAAAATTCTTAGGTTTTTCCAAGAGATTTCTCTACGTAGGTTAAGAAACTTGAAACCTCCTATTATGCATAATCAGCTTAAGCCTGGGAAGTTCTTGCTTCTGTCTGGCTTAGATCTTCTTCTGCGAGCGGAGTGCCTTGGTCCGCGCAGATGGGAAACAGCTGCCCGGCCCTCCTCCAGCACAACCTTCGTGTCCTCGAAGGCCGTGATTAAGTCACTCCCTGTCCGTCTTTTCCCTGGGCTAACGAGTGCCTTTAGCCCGTCTTCAAAGGTCCCACTTTCCCGTCCTTTAATCATCTCTCCGTCTTCCCTAAGCCCTCCTGCATCCTCCTTGAAACGTGGATGCCAAATTGGAACACAGCCTTCCACGGAGAGTCCGTTAACAGGGATTGCGGCCTCTCCAGGTTGTCAAATGTCATTGTTTTCATTTGGGGAATCTGGTGACTTAATCAGTATCCAAGCAGGGGGAGCCGCCAGACTGACAGTTCGTGGCACAGCGGGCTGGGCCAGATTTGTGGCGTGGCTGCTGGCTGGCCGTCTGAGGCCTCTGGCAACCCAGACTCCAGGTCTGTCCTGAGAAGAACATGCAGGCCCATGCCCCCCTGTCCTGGACGTGGCGACCTGTGGTTGCCACGTGGTTTCCTGTGAGGTACATTCTCCCGTACAGGGCTCTGCTTCTGGCCTCCGTGTCTCGGTCAGAGGCCTGTGGTCTCTCACGCCCTCCCCCCAGACCGCTTGCGTTGGAGCAGATAGGCACAGGACGAGGGGCTTGTTCTCTGTGTCCGGTGTCACTGGAACCGCAGAGCAAGATCTCGAAAACTGCCCAGCGAGCACAGGAAGGCAGACAGAAATGGGGTGTTGCTCACTATTGAGACTGAGAAGTGTGGTGGGTCATTGAGATGGCCTTGACGACATGCCACCTCTGTTGTTCAGGGCCTTGATTAATCACTGTTGTGACATTTCCCCTACTTTCCCAACCCCATTTTTCCTAAAAATTTGGGGTGCGTGAGTGGACACACTCCTGGCATGGGGACTTCGACTGGGCAAGCAGGCCCGGCTAAAGAGTTCCAGTGCCTACTGCAGTGGGCTGTGTTCGTGCCCGGCCTGGACGCTCAGACGTCTGCTCCTTGGTCAGCACCTGCAGGAGGCAGACGTGTTGGCATCGGCGTTGGCCAGTGTGTGACCTCAGACAAATGCGGGCAGGCGGGTCAAGGACGAGTTCTGACCAGAGTGATTATGTGGCAGGACTCCACTTAGGCCAGGCCTGCGCATGACTGTCTACGTACTGCAGGGTCTGGTAATCCGAGATTTGCTGATGATCAGCGCTGCCGTCTTGGCCACGTTTCCCATCTCTCCAGAGTTGGGGGCTCATTAGGGTCAGGCCTCATGGGTGGTAGTTGTCCTTAGGCGTTTGAGAGGAATCACGTAAATTCCACACTGCAGCCAAAACTTGTGGATGCTTGGGACATCGGGTTTGGGATGATTGGTGACTGAGTTGTTCTGAATGAGTGAATGAATGAATGATGAATGAATTATAGTCCACTACATTTCACAGGAAGATACAGTATTAAAAGTGCCATCTGTTTGAAAATGAGTGGGTTCCAGAAAGGTGCATTTTCATGGACCATGCCCACTCTTCACTGAAAAGTGGATTTTCCCGATTCTGTTCTAATTAATCACCAGATACTATGTATAGTTAAGGACGTTTGTTAAACCACCAAAATTTTTTTTCTTTCTTTAATGACATTCAGAACCCTGGTGGCTGAATAAGACTTTATCAGACTTGCTGCCTGCAGCCACATGCCTGCGCCCACCCCGACCCCAGCCCCAGGCACTGGCCCTGCAGGGAGGGGGAGGCGCTACAGGTCACTTCTCCGTGTTCTCTGTTCCAGTCTAACAGGCAGCCAGCGAAGCTGAACCTTCTCACCTGCCAGGTGAAACCGAATACCGAGGACAAGAAGTCTTTTGACTTGATCTCACGTGAGTGCTTTTTCTCTCCGAGCCAGTCGGTTATGGTGGGTGCTGGCTGCCACCCATTTCCATTGAGGCAGTGGCTTTTCCAAGCAGGGCCCCTCGCTGCCTCTGCACACGCAGCCCTAGGGAGGTGCCTCGCGTCTGAGTCTGCTCTGAGCCCTCCGGCTCCAGATGAGGGCGGGGCTGTGTCAGATCTGGTGTGCAGGGGAGTAGAACCTAGATTCGTTAGGTGAATTAGACCAATTCCTGCCCGTGGCACACAGCTCTGTCGCCTTGGAGACTTTTCTAAGTATATTCCCATTCCTCTCCTAGATTTGCTAAATCATAGTCTTATCTGTGAGTCCAGACATTGGTGTTTTTGTGGGAAGCCCCCAGGTGGTTCTCAGGTATCTTTGGAAAGGCAGGTGGGCTGCTCGCTGCATTTGAACGACTGATTTGCTTACACTCTTATGCCTGCAAACTTAAGTTGTTACAGGGACAATCCCCTGCTTCCAATCATCCCTGCCTGCAGTCTCCACAAATGGATGACACTGTGTTCTGTCCCTCTCCTGCCCCAGGGGTCAG
Source organism: Phyllostomus hastatus (assembly GCF_019186645.2). NCBI lineage: Eukaryota > Metazoa > Chordata > Mammalia > Chiroptera > Phyllostomidae > Phyllostomus > Phyllostomus hastatus. The sequence continues at coordinate 42,950,598 of NW_025334017.1, read as the reverse complement.
AGCGTGCTTTCCTCTTGTGACTCGGGTGCAGAAAGACCCACCCACCGGCCTACCCCGTGTGTTCGCGGAGGCTCCGGAGAGTGGGGGGGGAAGGGGGTTGTTTTCCTCCTGGCTGGCTCCCTGTGCCTGCACCAGGCCCATGGCTGCACTGGGACCCTCAGATAGCTGAGGGGGCCCCTCTTAGCAAAGGCCGTGCCCGTACAGTGAGCCCACACACCCCATGCAGTCCCACGGCACCACCCTTCAGCGTCCTTCCGCCTCTGCAGCTCCCCGGCCCAGGCGGGCTGGCAGCCTGCGTGCGCGCTCTGCGTGTGGAGCACAGAGCGCTTCCCTGCCCTTGACCTCCTTCGGGTGCCGTCGTGTGACTTGAAACCCAGGGGCAGGGTCAGTCCGGGGGCGCTTAGTGTGGACTCCGAGCGGGGTTCTGCAGCACGTGTTGGAGTTTGTGGTTTTTACGACCGAGCAATTTCTCGGGTTATTAATGAGAGTTAAACTATGATTTCAAAAAGCCAAGAACCCCTAGATTTTAGAACCTGTGGGTTATTGAGTTATACGAGCATAACTGCCGTCTTCCGTTATCAAACATCTAATCTGTGCCGGGTGCTTTATGTACATCGTTGCTGATCCCCACAACAGCCAGTTTCCTATTTGGCAGAAAACTGAGGCCCAGAGAGGTTCGGTGACTTACACAAAGTCACACAGCTTTAAAACAGACATTCAGCTGAGACTCTTAGGCTCCACTCCCCGTGGCGTGTTTTTGCACGGGAACACCGTCTCTCTCTGGGAGGTGGGGCCGTGAATGCCTAGCCTGGGGCAGCCACACGGTGAATGGCTGGCGGGAAGTGAAGGCTCATTTGAGCAGAGCATGTGGAAGCATCCTGGCAGGTTCTTCATTTGAAGAAAGAGCTTCCCTCGTAAACACCTGCCCGAGTGCCCCAGGTAGGCCGCCCCCCCTCCCCTGGGCCGCAGCCTGAGATGACCCGCCAGCCGAGGTCGGGCCGTCTTCCCCGATGCCCGCTCCGAGCAGGGGGCGGCAGCCCAGGCTCCTCTGGGGCGGAGTGAGCCTGCTCGTCCGGCTGCCCTGCGAGTTGTGAATCATGTCGGAGAAGGAAACTGTTTCTAAAGGGGGCGCAATAAAAGGCAGATTGAAAATGAGAAGTGAAGTACTGTGCCGGCAGCCAGCACTCCGCAGTTTGTCGCTGGGACCCATTCGCGCAGGCAGGACCAGCCCCTCCCCCTGTTTCCCAGAAGTGCCAGATATTTGTGGGGTGTGTGCGGTTCTTTTATCGCATTCCTGTGGCACTTCAGAAAAAGTGGCATTGACAACGTGAGTTGTGTAACTGCCGAAACAAAGTGGCATAAAAACAAAAGAATATTGAAATCCTACTGTTACTGTGAGGGTTTGTTTTTGGGTTTTTTTTTTTTGGTAGGAACTTGGGAAGTTTTTATTAGACCTGAAGGTATTCTGCTTTCTAAGGTTTCACGTTGTTTTCTTCTTCGTGTTTTAGATAACAGGACGTATCACTTTCAGGCGGAAGACGAACAGGACTACGTAGCGTAAGTAGTTCTGAGTTCAACGCTGGCACAGCGCACCTCTGTCCTGCATTTTCATGCCCGAGCACCGCTCCTGGCGGTTCCCCTTGCTCGTCTCTCCCCCCTGGGCCTTTGCACCTTGCTCTCTCTCTCTCTGTGGTGCCCGGTGAACTCTGGTGCCTCCTTGAAGACTCTGCTCAAGCCCTGCCATCCTGGAGGCAACCATCTGGAGGCGTGTGCCCTCCTCTCAGCCCCAGAGCCTCCGCCCGCCCCCTTGGGAAGCCCTGGTTCAGGCTGAGCCCCCAGAGACCGGGAGCTTCCTGAGGACCAGGGCTGTGTCTCCCTGTCTCGTAAGCACATCGCCGGCACTTAGAGGGCACGCCCACTGTTCGGTAGCCGGATGCGTGCGCCGGGCTCCCCAGGACCTTGCTGTCATGATCAGGGGAGCAGGCCAGCCTGGCCCTGAAGGACCAGGACTGGCAGGAACCCTTCTCCGACAGAGCCTGGTGTGGGGGGCAAACTGGGCTTGGTGTCTGTCATTCATTCCTGGGTCGGAACCCCGACCTCACCTGAGCAGGTGTGCCATCATAGGCAGCCCCTTTTTCATGTCATCCCCTGGTTCGGAGCCACCATCGCCACCTCTTCTGTCCTGTAGCCTGTCCTGTAGCCCGGCGGGGACTGAGTGTTGTGGGACCACCGCAGCCTCGGCTGCTCGGGCAAGGGGGCGTTTGTGTGAGCGCTGGCAGTGAGACCTTGCTGTAGCGTTCAGACGTGTTGTTGCTTCGTCATTGGCAGCACCCACTAAATACTATTTTCCTCCCTTAATTATTCCTGTAGAGCCACCGAATTCTGCTCACACCCCGTTTCCTTACACTCGCCCCTTTGCTCTCCTCTTCCTTTCTGTCTCCTCCTGCTCTGGAGGATTTTCCTCTTGCCCCGTCTCCAGGGAGAAATGATAGGGACCAGAGAGAGAGTAAGAAGCAGGTACAAAGGGTGTGGAGTGTTGGGAGAAACAGTGAAAAGGCTGAGCGAAAAGGTGGGAGAGACCAGGGGAAAAGGGGAGAAAGGTCCACGGGCCATGGCTTCACCTGACGGCTTATTAAACGCCAACTACGGCCCGAGGCCGATGCGGAGCCTGGAGAACACGGCACTGAGGCAGGCTGAGCCCTGCCTGAAGGAGCACAGCCTCTGCTGGACGAGAAGGGCAGGTGCCATGGTGCGGGGACCGAGGAGGCCAGTGCTGTGGGCACACAGACCGGGGCGCGCACCCTCCCGGGTACTTGGGGGTGCTGCTGGGAGATGACTTCCAAGAGGAAGGGAAGCAGCCAGAGCCGGCTGAGGAAGGCACGGGATGGGTGTAAACCCTCTGTGCAGGTGGGGCATCCCGCTGGCCTAGAAGCGGCAGGGAGGAAGGGAGAGGAAAGGGCAGGTGGCCAGGTGTTGCCGGGATGGAGCTGGCCAACTGGAGGGTGACTGGGAACCAGGAAAAACGGGGACAGTCAGGAGGGCTGGCCCTCCACCTCAGATTCAGAGAGAGGTCATGTTTATCCTAAAATGGGTAACGTGTGTTGCGCTCATACTGTGCTAAGTGCCTGTCGTGCCTTAGCAACCCTGACAACCGCAGAAAGTGGGACTGTTATCCCCAGTTTGGAAAGGAGGAAGCGGGGCACAGTGTGCCCGTGGTCACAGCCCCAGGGACCCGGGGCGTCCAGCTGCCCTCACGGTGGCGCCTGTCAGGAGCCAAACAGCAGGGGCTCACCCACACTGTCTCTGCTCCTTTCACACGCCCCCCGAGGGCGGCAGGCCACCCCCGTCTTGGTGGTCAGGCTCAGAACAGTAGGTGTGCGAGGGGGAGCCTGGCCCCGGTGCCCGTGCCGTTCCCAGCTCCCCACGCTGGTTCCGTCGGGGGTTCGGCTCCGGGAGTCAGAGGACAGGGATTCAGAAGTGAGGGAATTGAGAAGCCCGAGCCTTGCGCTTGCCTGGATCTGGCTGGCATCGCTTGGTTTACCTTTAGGAACCTCACTCCTTTGTAAGACAAGGGAACGAGAGGGGATTATTCAAGGCCCCCCTGGAAAGTGGCGGACAGCGTGCGATTCGAGCAGACCAGCGTTGTGATGGCTGGTGTGATGGCTGTGAACACGTTCCTGCTGGGAAAGGCACCTCAGGCCGTCACGTGTCCCAGGAAGACTTTGTCAAGTCTCCTTGGAGTGTCGCTTTCCCTTCTCCCGTTTTGTGCTTTGCTTCTCTTCCCCCTTTCTCACAGCCCCAAGTGGGAGGACAGGTAGGCGACCCCGGGGAACACATCCGCTTCTTTGTTCTGCTCCGTCTCAGACCAAGGCCTTGAGTCTTCTGACCGAGGGGTAGCGGAGTCAGAGTCGGCCAGAGAGGCATCGGTTCCCTGCTGCAGGGCCTCCCACCCTGTGGTACAGGGTTGCTGGGCCCCACCTGCAGCTGTGGCGCTGCGTGCTCTTGGAGTCCTCTGGGTGCTCGTGGCGAGGTCACAGGCGGACTTCGAGTGACGTAGGAGGCAGTGGCTTTCTGCAGCGGAGGCACGTGCCCCGGAGGGAGGCCTCAGTTCTTCATTCGCTCTCACCGCACCTCTGGGTTTCCCTCCCACGGGAGAGCGTGCAGTGGGGCTGAGAGAAGAGACCGCTGCTCACCGAGGAGGGAGGCAGGTGCAGTAGGAAGGGCAGGTGTGCAGGTAAGGCGGGCCAAACTGACGGCTGCTCCCGGCTCTGCCCTTCCTACCACGGCCATCGTCCCCCCTCCGTCGTCTTGCCAGTTCCATGGGGTCTATGGGCCTCGCGTGCAGACTTTGAGACTAGAGATAAAATGTGTAAAACTCCTACTACGCTGCCAATTTTTTTAGCCCTGTAAACTCAAAGTGACTTTTAAAGTGTTAAAATACAATTAGGCATTCTTTTCTTTCTTCTATTTTTGTACACCTATTACTTTAAAGTAATTTAAAAGTTTTTTTTAATGTCAGAAATAGCTATTTTGATCTCCACCCTTTTGAAAGGTAGCCGCTCCATTTCATCCAAGTTGAATTACTCCTCCAGAAAACTCATTGTCCTTTACCTACGTATTTTCTGATTATTATGACAGACTCCTTCCTTCCTTTCTCTTTCTTTCTTTCTTCCTCTTTCCTTTCTTTCTTTTTCTTTCTTTCTTTCTCTCGTTCTTTCTCTCGTTCTTTCTCTTTCTTTCTTTGTCGTGACCTCTTGAATAAAGAGGCAGAAATGGCCTAAGGGAAAGAACTCTGCAAACGGGGAGTCGCTGGAAGTGCCTCTTCCCCCGTCTGAGAGCGCTGCAGCTGCGGCCCTCGGGCAGCCGCCGTCCAGCCTCTCCGGGCTCACGTCCCCTGGATCAAGTGTTGTAGGCGCTTGCGCAGGGGCTGGTGGGAGGGTTCCCTGAGAGAGATGTGAGTGCCTGGCACGCAGCAGACACTTGTGACGTCACATAGGCAGAGTATCCTAATGCTTAAGGGAAACAAAGCAGAGACCCTGCAGGCAGAGAGGAAACTTGGGTCACATCGGTGCCTCGGGTGACATGCTGTGACCAGTGCTCTTCCGTCTGGTTTCTTAAGCTGTTTTTAACAAAACAGTTTGTAGTTTGCAACTCGAGACTAAACAGTGGAAGAACACAGTTGCATGTAAAAGGTGTTAAGTGGCCCCCCTCCCCGCCCATCCCTAGACTGCTGGTTTGGGGGTGCAGTGAGTGCTTCCTGCGCCACAGTGGAAAAGCTGAGCTGTGCACAGGTTCTTTCTCACAACAGACTGAAGGAGAGCGCCACCTAGAGTCAAAGGTGGGACTTGCAGGTCACATACCCCAGGAAATTTGGGTTGTCTTTTAATTCCCATTACTAATTCAAAACCTGTTGTAGCCCATCCTTCGTTGCATATCCATTCGATCCTACAAGACCCCCGAAAAACTAGATCCTCCTTTCTGGACCTCTGTGTTCTCTGCTGAGAACAGGTATCACCTGTCTCTGCAGTAGGTAACAATAAACAGTGGTTTGGAAATGTTTTTCCTTTTCTTCTTAAAAAAATAAATGTGGCTTTTTTTTCCATTCATGAAAGTAATACCAGCTCCCTATATATATGGAAAATTACAGAGAGGCACAGAGTCAAGCAACCCATCTATCCATTTTCCTACAGAAGATCACTCGGGGACACCAATAGCATTTTATGAATTTCCTTCTTGCCTTTTCTTTTCCAAACATACATACATACTCCAGGCATGCATTTAAGTGTAAGGCTATATCGTATATAATGGTTTTTCCTATTTATTTCACGAAACATTATATTATGAGCATTTCCCCAATGTCATTCAAAAATTAGTAAAACACCTCAGTTTTAATACCTGGGTAACTATTCCACTTTCTGGTTACTTCATGCTTTATTCATCAGCCCCCTGCTGCTGGGCATTCGGGTTATTTTACGCATAGATTGGTGGGAGAGGATTATTTTGCTCAGTACACATTGGGATCCTACTGGATATATAATTTAATAGTCTTCTCTTTGCGTTGTACATTAAAATGCCAGCATGTGTCCACATTAGTGCACCTTTCTCCTAAGCATAGATTTTCCTGGCCGCTAATGAAATGCCCTGTGTGGTGTCACTGGGAGCCCCCCCCAACCCCCCCCACAGCTGGGCCTCTGGGGAGCAGGGGCCTCCTGCTGACCTCCTCCCCATTCCTCACCGGTCCTTCCGAGACACCCCCTTGGCTGTGTCTGTGCTGGTCCTCAGTGATACAACCCGACCTGCCCCACCTCTTCCTCGGGTCTCCCCCCTCCTCTCTGCTCTGCCCCTTTCCACCCTTTACCTCTCCTTCCTTCAGGTTTCATTCCTTTCGTTTTCTTCTTTCTTCGCTGCTGCGGGGGAGTGCTGTCGCTTCGGGTGTCTCTTGGTGGTGAACACGGGGTTGTCGCGACGTGGGGGAAACAAGCTCTCTTTCCTGCTGCGTCCACAGGTGGATTTCAGTGCTGACAAACAGCAAGGAGGAGGCCCTGACCATGGCCTTCCGGGGCGAGCAGAGCACGGGCGAGAACAGCCTGGAAGACCTGACCAAAGCCATCATTGAGGACGTCCAGCGGCTCCCGGGGAATGACGTCTGCTGCGACTGCGGCTCGTCAGGTATCGGTCCCCGGGGTGGAGCCGGCTTGTCAAACCTCTCCTCTCGGGGAGGGTAAATGAGCTAGGGATTACAGCCCTCTTCCCCCCACGGACACACCCCGCACATGCTGCCGCCTGGACCGACCCACGCCGCTGGCTGTCCCTGCAAAACCCCCGCCGGCTCTCTCTGCGGGGTCACCTGCCAAAATACTGCCCTGGCTAGTGAAAACAAAGAACTTAATTTTGTTTGCAGTTCAGTATTGAAAGAAAGTTTTTTCAAATTTGTCCTAGGACACTGTCTGCTCTCTAACAAGCTATCAATTTTTAGCATCACTGCAAGCATCTGCTGCTGCCATGTAAATCTTCCCCTCGTAATTGTTTAAAAGTTCTACTGCTATTGTTTTAGCTTCCTCTGCAGCGGGCACACTAAAATTAGATGCCACATTTGTTCATTGTCTTCAAAATCCTTTCCACAGAACCAACCTGGCTCTCCACCAACTTGGGCATTCTGACCTGCATAGAATGTTCCGGCATCCACAGGGAAATGGGGGTTCACATTTCTCGCATCCAGTCTTTGGAACTAGACAAATTAGGGACTTCTGAACTCTTGGTAAGTGGGGGCCTGTACTTAGGAAGAAAACTTGAAGTTTATTGTCGTGAATACACCTAATAGATCGCTTTGAGGTTTCTGTTTCTGCTGAGGACAAAAATTCTAAATCCTGGATTCTGTTTAATTGGCACAGCTACTTAAAATGTGAATCTCGTCCTGTGTACTGTTGACTATTTCTGTTTCCTGTTTGAAGAACTGGTGAATCACGCACTTCCTTAATTAGTCAGTGAAACTGGCTCTTCTGGGGTGGGCTTTTTCCAAGCTGCTTTTTTCTTTTGGAAGCGGTTTTACATGATTCACTGAAAAGCAGTCCAGGGAGGTAGCTGTTGAAGTCACCTACCCACTTTACCCTAGGGGCTTATGTTGTTAAAAATGATGACTGTGGTAGTTTTCTCTCTATTTTTACTGTTTGTGAGTTTGTGAAAGTACGCATGCATGGAGAGCAGCCTGTCAGCTGCTGCCCGAAAACCAATCACTCCTTACCCCAGGACTTCTTCAGGGAGCCTGGGGAGGGCCGTGTGCGGGCGTGGGGTGAGCTTATAGCAGGTTTGAAAAGGGTCAGAAACCCTCCCATGTGCATATAACCCCACCCTTCCCATCATGATGCAGCCGTACTGGGGGCCCTCGTCGGGTCCAAGTTAAATGGTCCCCACAGGACACAGGTGAAGGTGGGGAAGCCCCCTGGGCGTGATGCCTTCTGGTCATGAGCCCCGTGTTGCATGATTTGAATCCAGGGCCCCGGGAGTAGTTATACTAACAGTGAAAGTGCTGGGAGTAACGCAGGGCTTCACCTCAGACAGAAGGCCCTTGGGCAAAAAAGGGGGACCAAGAACCTGAACGCCTGGCGCGTCACCTGCCCCGTCCGGAGCGGAGTCCCCCAAGGTCAAGGCAGTCGCCTGGCAGGCAGTCTTGGTCGTCTGGCGTGGGGGCCGGTCTCGTGTTGCGAGAGCCCCTTGTCTCAGGAGACAGGAAATTCGGAAAGTGTGCCGGTCCCGGGCTCCCCGCCCCCTTCAGGCATCGGATTGCGTGAATGCTTCTTGAACTGCACATAGACCCCAGATTACCCGAACGACCAAAGCACCTCCACGGCCACGGTCTTTGGGAGACTCTCGAGCCCAGGCGCAGCGTGCTCACCGGAGCCTCTTCACTGGCTGCCTGCTGCGTCTAAATCTGTGCCCGAACACACAGGAGCCCTGACTTCTTCTCTGTCGCGTGGAGCTGCCCCATCGAACGTGCCCGATGGCGGTTGCATAGCTGTTGCTGTTCGTTAAGCATTTGACCTAGATTCGTGTGGAGCCTGCTGTGTCTGGCTCCGGTAACGTGGGTGTGGGGCCGCGTCCTTTTCTGCGCTAGCGTTTATCACGCCGTGTTTGCAGACATCACTGGTGCTCTCCTCAGGGGTCCCTCCAGCCCCTAGTAAGTTCCTCCGGGAGGGAACGTGGCCTCCCGCCTCTGTGTTTCCCGCGCTCTGAAGCCTGGCACGGGACAAGTGCTCAGCAGATATGTGTTGGCCAGATGGATGGGTGGTTTGTATTCTGAACCAGGTGGGGGGAAGTACATACTCAGAAACCTCAGAAGCAAATAATAGAACCCTTCTAAACCAGGGGCAAAGAGTTTGCTATGCTGTGTTCTGTTTATGTTGCAGCTGGCCAAGAATGTAGGAAATAATAGTTTCAACGATATTATGGAAGCAAATTTACCAAGCCCCTCACCAAAACCCACCCCGACGAGTGATATGTAAGTACTTCTAATACCTTGAATTCTCTCCCCTTCCATCATTGTTTCTGAGCCCTCCCCGAAGCTTCCTGGTGGTGATAGCACTGTGCCCGCAGGGGAAACCACATGATGAGGAAAAAGCAGAGAGCTCGGAATTGCATTTCTGGAATGCACAGGTTATTTTCAGCATCGCCGGCCCCCAGGGAGTTGCAGCCGCTCGGGAGCATAAATCTTCACGGGGACGATTCTCTCTAAACCATGGCACGTGGTGATAAATAAGGGACACCCGAGCAGTGGGAGATGCCTGTCAGGCTGGCAGAAGTCCAGGTGCTTTACCAGCCCACTCAGCAAGACTGAGGGGAAACAAACATTCTCGACTGTCTCCCATGTCGCTGGTGGGGACGCGAGTGGCACGCTACCCAGGAGGAACCGACTGGCCGTGTGTACCGCAGTTGGAAACGCGTTTGCCTTGGCCTGAGCCGTCCCTCCTCTGGGGGTTCTTCCTGTCCCGTGATGGGCCGAGGTGGGGAGCAAACTCGAGCATCGCCCACGGGCCTCTGGTGGAGGAGTGTAGGGTGCGGGCTGCACGACTGCGTGTGAAAACGAGGGCTCTCCCTGTGTCCTGATTGGGGACGGGCCCCGGGGTGACTGCAGAGCAGAGCGGAGCACTGGGCAAGGCACACCGCCCTCGGGGCGAGGAAGCGGAGGGGGCGGCGGGCGAAAACCAGCGTGCCAGCCCTCTTGGCCGGCCAAGCTCAGGAGCTGAACTGTGGGTGGAGTCGCTGGTGAATTTCCTCACCCCGAACTCTCACCCTTTCCTCTCTGCACTCAGGCACCACATGGGTTCGGACAGGGACAAACACGTAAACACGTGTATTTGAAGTCGTGTCTGAAGAAACACGGGGACGTGCACAGGAGGCCCACATGCTTACTCGGGGGCGGGCGTACGCGGGAGACTCCCCCATCAGCACCCTTGGGTGTCATTTATGTGTTTGAGTCATGTGGCTCTTGAAACCTGTTAAAAAATTGTTACATTGGGTTCGCACTTTAAAAAGTTTTTTTTAATGCTGTGGATGAATAGGAGGAAGGATCGAGTCCCAGCCCGTGAGCAGGAAGGTGGTGTAGGAGCCGCCTGCCTGAATGTTTTACCCTCCCTCCTCGGAGGTTATTCCGGCGCCAGGTTTGCAAAGCAGCGAGACTGGTATGGGGGGCATCCGAGGGAAATGTTGTTTTCCCTCTGAAACCGTAAAATAAAATCTCCCAGGAGGCCCCTTGGCAGTTGACGTTTCGTGAATTCAAGAAACGCGTGTCAAGCGCTCACTCTGTGCCTCATCCCGTGTTAGCTACCGGGAACCAGCAGAACACGGACTAGATACAAACCCTGTTCTCACAACACCCGGAATCTGGAGAGGAATGTGGGCTGTGGCTCAGAAATGCAACAGTCAGCGGTGTGCTCGTAGCTGTGGCAGTGCCGCAGAAGGAAAGGCGGGGGTGCTGGGGGGCAGACGCGGCACCCTGACCTGTCTGCGGGCGGCAGGCTGACAGAGGTGTCCCAGCAGAGACCGCTCAGATGTCTGTCCGTCCTACACCAGCGAGCACAGATTACAGAGAACGAAGGCTTTGACGACAGCCTGTCTGCGCCACTGTTTCCTTACCTGCTGCGATCACAAAGTGAGGTCAGATGACGGAAATCCCTTCCATGAAGCTCTGCAAACTTTTCACTGGCCTTTCAGAACTGCTGTAACTTCTGCAGTTTTTCACTTGCCTTATGTACTTCGATGGGCCTGAGGTTGCAGTGCTAGCAAACTGTCTCACGCTGTTGCCCAGGGCGGAAAAGAAACCCGCTGGGATCTGCCTGCCCGTTAATTTTGTGCCTGTGTGCAGCCGCACGCTCCGGTAACTGTATCCAGGGCTCTCTGTTCCGTCTCTGCCAGAGTAACTTGGTCTACAACCTGGTGTGTTTGAGTGTCGAAAAGAAGTGTCTTAATTAAAATAACTACCTCGGAGAGAACTGTGGGCCTGCAAAAGTGTGCATCTTTCTTAGTTCTTGGAAAATAAAAGTACTCGGTCTCATTTTGCTGTCTTTCAGGACTGTACGGAAAGAATATATCACGGCCAAGTATGTCGATCACCGGTTTTCAAGGAAGACCTGTTCTTCTTCCTCCGCTAAACTGAACGAATTGCTGGAGGCCGTCAGATCCAGGGATTTGCTTGCACTAATTCAAGTCTATGCAGAGGGCGTGGAGCTCATGGAGCCGCTGCTGGAACCCGGGCAGGTGAGGCCGCCCTGAAGCTGTGGGGTTGGAAGGGATGTGGGCAGTCCGTTTCCAGGATGACTTGCGATTAGAATGAGACCTAGTGCACCGAGTGGCCCTGTCTAGATCAGGGCAATCTGAGAGGGAAAGGGGGTGCTAGTAATAAGTACTCTGGGGTGACTGAGGTAAAGGAAGCTGCTCTAGACAGAGCAGGACATGTGACCCCCACCCCCGTTTATACTTATCCTGCCCTTTTTAGGAGCTCGGGGAGACAGCCCTTCATCTTGCAATCCGAACTGCAGACCAGACATCTCTCCATCTGGTTGACTTTCTTGTACAAAACTGGTATGGTTTTTTTCTTGCTCCGAATATGCCTTGTAAGTTAACAAAGACCAGTCCTATTAGTGGCCTAGATCAGGAAGCAGCAAGCTTTTTCTATGAAGGGCCCGATACTGCTTCAGACTTTGCAGGCCGTGAAGTCTCTGTCGCTACTGCTGAACTCTGCCATATGAAAGCAGCCATAGATGACATGCAAATGAGTGACTGTGGCCATGTTCCAATAAAACTTTATTTACAAAAACAGGTGGAGGGCCAGATAAGGCCTACAGGCTATAGTTCGCCAACCCCTGGCCTAGATAAATGTAAAATCCTGTGTCTGGGCCCAAACCCTGCTGCATTAGGGTTGAAAAGGAGAAGGCTTAACCACTCAGGTCCACACGATGGTCATCATGAGACAGCAGTGTATGTGGCTGGTAGCTAATTTGCATTTGGGACATACTAATAGGAATATAATATTGAACACAGGAGGCTTAGACTTCCTGGATTCTTTATGGGGCAGATCTGTAAGCCACAGATCGTGAGGAGGAACTAGACCCCACCCAAAGGAGGGGGAAGAAAATAGTGAGGGCGTTTGAACCCACACGTGACCCCCGAGCCCTTACTCAGAGGTGCGGTGGTCGAGAGCGTTGGCTCCGGGTGCAGACCCCCGGTGTTCAGTCGTGATAATCCTCACTGTGAGCCCTTCATCCTCTCCGTGCCTGAGTGTTGTCACCTGTAAAATGAACGTTGTAATTGCACCTACCCCATCGGGTGTTTGTGAAGATGCAAGGAGATAAGACACGTGAAAAGCTAAGAGACAGTGTCTGTCTCATGGCATGAAGGAGACTCAGTACATGCTGCCTGCACTGTCACGATGTCGCTTGTCAATTGGGGTATAATATCAGAGACGCCATAACTGTATAATAGTTCTGAAACTCGAATCGTCGTTAGCGCAGATATAAGTGGTCGATCGGCAGTGTTCCATTGGGGAGCAAGTCCCTTTTTCTGACACTTTGGTTTTCCAGCGGGAACCCGGACAAGCAGACGGCGCTGGGGAACACAGCCCTGCACTACTGCAGCATGTACGGAAAGCCCGAGTGTCTGAAGCTTGTGCTCAGGAGCAAGCCCACCGTGGACGTCGGTAAGCGCACGGCCGGCCGGGTGACTCAGCGGCTGTCGGAAGAGCCTTTGTTGGCTAAAACCGAGACTGGCATCTCGCACTCCAGTCTATTCTTGTTTCTTGCCTTTTCAAGCTCTGTCCCAGATAATGATACACCTTTGTTTTCCCCTGATTTTAGTGAACCAGGCCGGCGAGACAGCCCTCGACATAGCCAAGAGACTCAGAGCCACCCAGTGTGAAGACTTGGTAAGCAGCCGTGGGCGTGGGGTCGCTAATAGACATCGGCCGCCCCCTCGGGTCACTCTCAAAACCTGGCGTGGGAGATACAAGCAGCAGATCATTTGTTGGAACGCTGGCTGAAGAAATGGAGAAGCGCACTGTGGCTACATTTTTTTAAAAATGATGAATTTGCCATCCGCTGCCTGAGAAGCGCAGTTGCAACGCAGGCGCTGGAAGGCATTCGGGAGGTTCTATTACAGACTGGCTTATGCCTCGGGGTCGTGCTTTCTGTTCGCCAGACCGTTGGGCTTTCTCGGTAGCTTGACAGCAGAGGCGACTTGTTTGGGAAGCCAGTTCCAAGCACTGGGCACGTGGAACTCAGAGTGCAGCGGCTTTTCAGCTGTTGAGCACCCTGCCCTCTTCCCTCTGTGCCCCTGGGCGCACCCACCTTGTTTTGATCCCAGTGATTGCTGCCCGCAACTCCACCAGGCCTGAGCAGAACTCGAATCTCTGGACTGCGGGGAGGGATGAGGTGGGGAAGATGAGCTCCGTGCCCCTGCGTTTCTGCTAAGTGCGGAGTTCCGGGCCCACGGTTGTCCTTTCTTTATTACTCAAGACTCCTCTGAGGAAGTTCTGGCTGTCCCTGCCCCTGCCCCGTGGACGAATGAGAAAAGTGGGGCGTGGACTGGACCGGGACTGTCTGGCTTTAAAGGTCCACCTCTCACACTTCACTGATTTCGCCTTCCAGCCGAGAACTGCCTGTTTTGAGACTCGTTTTTAACAATATTTAAGGAAGTTTTACATTTTGGAGAGAAGTCAACCTATCACACTAAAAAGGCCCTGCCTGTAATTTTCTGCAGTTTCTCTCAAGCCTGGCTGCTGGCCGTCCGGCTTGTACAGTCGGTTTTGCTCGTAACGTAGCTGCCGGTGGTTAACTTGGAACTAGGGGTGAGGCGGGTTTTCTCAGTGTTTCTGTCCTGCGGGCATTTGAATTAAAACGGCGACCCCCACTGTCACTCTCTTTCAGCTTTCCCAGGCTAGGTCGGGGAAGTTCAACCCACACGTGCACGTCGAGTATGAATGGAACCTCCGACAGGAGGAGATGGACGAGAGCGACGATGATCTGGATGACAAGGTGGGTGTCGGGGACGCCTCCGAACTTCCGAGCGCTCCCCCCCTTCTTCTGGGATGTGTAGACAGGACGCAGTCCTTGTGAGGTGGCGTTGGTCTTGTGACCGGATGGGCCGGGGCCACTTTCTCGGCTCAGACTGTGCTCCTTGGTGGGGGCCACAGAACAGCTGCATTCATCAGGGTTCCCCAGGGAATCAGAACCAGTAGGATGTGTGTGTGTAGAGCAAAAGCGTGGAATGTATTTCAGGCCACACACTCGTGAGGCCTGACGAGTCCACAGTGTACGGGGCAGGCCGGAAACCTCATTAGTCTGGAGCCTGAAGGCAGTCCGGAGTCAGAATCCCCCCTCAGTGGGGGACCGTGGTCTTCTCTCTCAAGCCCTTCAACTGACTGGGTGAGGCCCACCCACATGATGGAGGGTGACCCCTTTTGCTCAAAATCTGAATGCTTTGCATACTAAAAAATACCTCCAGAGCAACTCCTAGGCTGGTGCTTGACCAAACACCTGGGCACCGTGGCTTAGCCAGGTTGATACATAACTGAAAAAAGGGTAAGTTGCCGTTTATTGAGCACTTGAACATGGACCAGGCAGCAGTAAGCATGTCACCCACGTCGCCTCAGGTTGTCTTTAGCAAAGGCCCCCGTGGCCGTGTCACTGTCCCACGTCACAGAGGGGAAAACTGGTGCACACAGACCTTCTGCAGCTTGTGCACAGCCTCAGAGCTGGGAACGGTGGCCTCAGGCAGGGGTCCTGCCTGCTTCTGTCTGGCTCCCGGAGGTAGTTCTTAAACTCTCCTGAGGGTGCGCTCATGCTCCTTTCACTGGATATGGGCGCGGTGTTTCCCCCTTCCCTGGCAGGGCATAAAGAGTGGTCAGAGGCGGCCGTGCAGAGGTGTCCTGAAGGCCTTTGCCACTTCAGAGGCGGCACGCTGCGCTGTGCGGATCACCTGTAGCAGGGGCCGGGGGCGATGCCTGGGAAGCGCTCGGAGGACAGGGCCGCTGCCGCCGCCTCAGCAAACAGTGACGACCTCAGCGAGGAAGTTCAGTTGGAAGTGGGCTCCTCAGGGTAGGGAGGCACTTGCCAGGCCAAGAGGTGAGAAGGAGCGCGTCCCTCCAGGAAGGGAGAGCGGCTTGTGCAGAGCCCGGGGGTCACGTGGAGCCCGGGAACCTGAGGACAGGCTAGAAGCCCGGTGTGTGCGGTGACCCCCGCTCGGCTGGATGGAGAGAGAGAGGCAGGAGGCTGTGCTGCGGGGTCAGGCGGCCCAGGTCAGGAAGGCCGGGAGCCGGAGGGTTCCTTCACGGGACCCGGGCGAGGATCTTCCTGAGCCCGCGGTGCACAGCCTGGCGTCCCTGGATGCCGTGAGGTCCCTAACTTAGAAAGTTGCATGGGTGCCAAAGCTGTCCCCAGGAGTGCGGACACAAGGCCACACTGCCCAGGTGACTGAGAATGTTTGGAATCCAGGAGTTTGGAGTTGGATCTGCAGGTCTGCGTCATCAGCATGAGACGTCAGCCACACGGTCCACTTCCTTCCCTTGCACTGTGGGAGGTGGCTCTGGGGCGGTCGTCGTGGGTGACCCACTGCAGCCCAGGTTCCCACGGGAGCCGGCCCCGCAGCGGAGTACTGTCTCACTCACTGCCTGTTTGTCTCGTCCACCAGCCGAGCCCCATCAAGAAGGAGCGCTCGCCGCGACCTCAGAGCTTCTGCCACTCCTCCAGCCTCTCCCCGCAGGACAAGCTGTCCCTGCCGGGCTTCGGCACTCCGCGGGACAAGCAGCGGCTCTCCTACGGCGCCTTCACCAACCAGATCTTCGCCTCCACGAGCACAGACTCGCCCACGTCACCCACCTCGGAGGCCCCTCCATTGCCCCCCAGGAACGCCGGGAAAGGTACGGTCTTTGAGAAGGACCCTGTGACGCCATCCTCAGAGCCAGGAGTCCACCCGGCCTTGAGGTGGAGAGCACAAGGGGCCCCGAGTGCAGACTGTGATGGCAGTGCCAGCAGCAGGGCAGGCGGGGTTGAGGGCGCTCCTCGCACGTTCTCTCTCCGTGTTCGCCTCTCAGCGTCCCGCCCGCTCTGCGCTCTTAGTGCCCATGTTACAGGTAGGGAAACTGAGGCTCGGGAAGGTAGAGCGGCTGGTCCGCGGTCATGTAGCTGGGGAGTGGTCGAGTTGTGATTCAGCCCAAGGTCCACACGGGGTCCAAAACCCGGGCTCTTCCCTCGTCAGTGTGGGTGGGGTTTCAGTTCTTCGCAGTCCCGTTCCCCCGCGCTAGCTTGCATCTCCTCTGGCGCCGGTGGCAGGAGCGGTGGTCACAGCTGCGGGGCCCTGCAGGCTCCAAGCGCCCTTCTCAGTCCGTGCTCACCAGTGAGGGGGGCACCTGGGGGCTGGCACGGCGCAGACCAGGGGACCGTGGGTCAGAGGTGCCGAGGAAGTGCCGGGCATGCTAACCCAGGTCCTGTGCGACCTGAGCCCACCCTCCTGTGCTCTCTGACTAGACACAGCCTGCGAGACAGCCTGCGGCGGGTCCTCCCCAGGGGAGGTCACTGGGAGAGTGAGTGCGTCACATGCCTCCGAGGGGCTAGTGCCGGTGCCGACGGTCCCCACCCCGGTCCTAGCGACAGAGTGCTCGTCCTGTACCCCGAACCCACAGAAAGCGCCCTGCTCGGGAAGGCTGTGTGTCCCCCTGGACAGGGGCAGGTCGGGGCACAGAAATGCCAACATCGAAGGGCCCCCACGGTGGTGGGCGGGGGGGTAGGTTGAGAGGTCCCCTAAGCTGTACCTTTGGGCTGCGTCTCAGCCGGGACATCCGAACGCAGGGCTCTTCCCAGGCGCCCGGCTCACGCTAACGCAGGTCTCGGGGCCTCTCCGTCCACAATGCCGTGCCTATTTGAATCACACTGGGGCCATTTTCTGGGAAATGTGAGCTTTATTCACAACAGTGTTTCTTCTCAGAGCTGATTCTCCATTGAGATGGTGTTATAAATGGGAGCTGTGTTCTTAGAGGGACCCCAAATGGCCCCGTAGATCATAAAGTAACGGAGAGAAGTTAAATGAAGGCTTCGGCGTGACTCGCTGTCATCACAGATAACCAGTGACTGTGACCGTGACTGCACGTGGGAGCCAAAAGCTGCACCCGCCGGCGTTCCCCTCACTGTACCGTACAGGGGCCAGACAGAGTGCGCCTCAGTGAGGCGCCCAGCCTGTGCCCCCCACGACACCCCGGGCCACCGCAGCTCAGCTGGGCAGTGAGGCTCCCCAGGAGGGGAGCAGCCTGGGGAGACTGGGGCATCCCTTTCTCACCCCAGAGGGGACCGTGAGAGACCTTTAGGCCAAACCAGATGCTCGAGGAAAGCGCTCTGAGAGGGCTCCCGTCCCCTCGTCGTGGTTATCGACGTCGTGGTGACGGCCTAGCCAGACAGGTGACTGAGGACCTCGAGAAAGGTCTGTGGGAGAGGCTGATGCCGGAGTCCTGGGGATCGGAGTCTCCCTTACCCCTGCGCCCCTTTCCGTAAGTTTATCTCAAGGGGACACAACAAAATACACCGTCTGACCCGGGGCCCAGCGTGTCTCCGCCTTGAGTACATTCTGACCGGCTCCTCACCGGAGGCCCCAAAGACAAGGGGCGAGTTCGTGTGATGACCCAGCGGCCGAAACACGAAACAAGTCCTTAGGACTTGGCCATCCCAACCGTGGTCAGCCAAGGATAGACTGCCCCCCTCCACCAAAGCAAAGCCCATAACTGGGAAGAGAAGCCCCCCCTACTAAAATCCTGGCAGGCCCTCCGTGCGGAGGTCTGGCCTGCGCTGGGGAGACGCAGGAGCACAGCCCTCACGGGACTTCTGCAAGGGACCGACCTGGACTCCTCCTGCCTCTAGCCGGGCTCACGTGCCCGGGCACTCAGAAAGTGGCGATGTTTAGAACGGAGGCCTTAGCAGACGTGGCCGAAGAGCTGCAGAGGCTCTGCAGAGAGAGAGCTCCCCTCTGTCTTGTGGCCCTTCCAGTTTTTTTTTTTTCATTTCCTTCTGTTGAACCGACGGACCATTTGCGTGAAAACAAGGGTGTCTTGGCTCGACTGGGTGGCCCATGTTCCGGGGCCAGTCGGGCAGCCGTGTCTGCTTGCGGGAGCCGTGCCCGCCCTGCGAGCCGGGGCTCCGAGGGACAGTGGCTCCTGGGGAGGCGGAAGCAGACTCTCGGGCTCCGGTCCCCACTAATCAGGGCAGGACTGAGGGGAAAAGTAGAACCATTCTGAATCCAGCTCAGGAGGATTTTCCAGAAACCCCAGCTGCCTCATCAAAATGCAAGGGAGCTTGGCTTAAACGGCCTGTGAGCAAAGCCTCCTTGTGCTGGAGCGGAGCTCAGCCCGCGGCGGAAGACTCGGCCATTCAGAACCCCAGACTCGCCCTCCTGGAGCCGGAGACAGACACACTCGCTGCCTGCGCTCCCGTCAGACGTGAGGTCCAGCAGGACCAAACGAGAGCCGTGAACCTAAGTGTGCGGGAATTCCCCCCGGTAATGAGCAGCTCCCTCTGCCCCCGACTGGCATTTATCGAAACCAGAACTTCCTCAGGTTTCCCATCATTGGTTTGTCTTTCATCTGTAAGTTAAAATTAGGTCCGAGAACCCGGGTATTTGAGAGCGGGAAAGATGCTGAAAGATCATCGCAATCCACAACCCGCCTCGCGAGAAGGGAACTGAGCCTTGGGAAAACGGAGGACCTTCAGCTCACACGGTGGCTGAACGGGGACGGGAAATTAAACTGGGCCGTGGGACTCGTCAGACGAGGTCTCCTGGATTCGCCTTGTCCGTGTTGAGGAAGAGGGTCCATCTCTGTCTTGCCCTGCTCGCTGGTGGCATTGCTGTCAGAATCCAGGGGGACGGTCCGTGGAGAAAGCATTGCGTGAAACGGGGAGCCCCGCGCCCCTGCGGGAGGGAGACCCCTGCTGGGACGGTCAGGCTGCGGCTCTGGGCCCTCCAGGCTGCGCGCGGGAGGGGGCGGAGAGCAGCGTGAGGCCCCGCGGGCAGGCCCTGCAGGACAGCTGTGACTTGCCGCCGGCCTGCCCTCGGCGTGTGCCCTTCAGACTTGCCCGGGAGGCATTCCCCTGTGGGCCGCACTGTTCTCGTGCTAAGGGCGGTTTCTGGGGCTTTCTGTCTCATGGGGAGACAGCCACTCGAGTGGCTCAATTTTAAAGCTTCCTGTGGGCTGACTCTTGCTCGTCTCGGACTTGTTCGTTTCTTTGTTTTGGCCTGATTTTGTCTCCCCCAGTCCTTCATGACCCACCTGTCTCCTTGCTGGCCAAGACGGGGGCTGTGATTTCTGCCCCCGGCAGTGGACGCGAGCACAGGCTCGAAACTCGGAGGCCAGGACCGCCAGGGCGTGCAGGGGAAGCGGAAGACGTGCTGGTGTGCTCCCGGAGCACAGAATGCACGTGCGCCTGCTAGAGAGCCAGCCCGAGCCCTCGAGTCTGGCACTCTTCATTATCGGTGTCCTGCAGGGGATCGAAGGGCGAGTGACCAGCAAGAGCCGCGTTTGGTGTGTAGCTCTGTGTCACTCCAGGTGTCACACTGCCGCACGGTGGTCCTGATCGGGTCTGCTGATGTCTGTGGTGTCCGGCACACCCTCCACACTGTGCCTCGGTTTCCCCCTTTGAGCTCTGTCTACACTGTGAAAACCATTAGAAAATGGGGAGTTCTTCATTTGCATTTTCCAGCGTTGCATAGATGCAAGTTGGGAACACTGGAAGTATACAGACAGCTTTCCTTGCAGAGATTGTCAGGGTAATGTGTAAAGCCCTCTTCTGGGCCTTGTTTTCCTTTGAACAAGGTCTCCTTTTATTTGGTCTCCGAGCGTGGAAGACCTGGGTTTTCTGTTCTGCTAACGACCAGAGGTAGGAGGACGTGGGGAAAGAGCCCGCCCACCTTACAGCGTAGTCTCGGATGCCCAGAGGGCCAGGCACGGAGGGGAGGACAGTGCAGATCTTGCCCCACAGAAGCCAACAGCCAGGGAAAGGGGAAAGGTGGGCTCTTAGGCAGGTGCGGGACACGGAGGGACGTCAGTCCTGCTGGAGGTTCCAGGATGAGAGCAGCAGCTGGGAGGCAGAGGGGGTAGGGCAGAGGAGGCTGCAGGGGAGGTTAGAGCTCACCCCTGACAGCAGAGGATGCGAGGGTAGGGAGTGAACTCGGCTGTGTGTGGTGGGCCAGCAGAGGGGACGCGGTGCCAGGCGAGGGAGGGCAGCTGGAGCCTGGCTGTCCAGGCCGAGAGCCTGGGCTGGGGCCCCACAGCTGGGGTCCTCATCTCTCTGAGCCTTGGGTCTCTTTACCCCAAAAGCAGAGGGTCCTGACTGCAATATGTCAGTAAGGTGAGCTCCAGGTCATGTGTGTAAACCCCTGAGTGTTCGGTCAGGCACACCAGCCTCTCAGGAAATGACAGTTCTAGAGAGTTTAGGGAACCGAGGGGGAGATGTGAAGAGCGTGTGGATTGTGATTTTAGGAATGGGTTTGTTTGTTTTTTTAATTTCCCCATGTAGGTGTAGGTGGGTGATTTTTCAGGATGGTTTGTCTGGACGTGTGTGGATAGACCTCTTTGTTGTTAGAGACGGAGCCCTCTCTGGCGAGGTTTCGTTCCAACTACCCCTGTGGTCTGAGAATATAGTTTTCCCGTAGGGGGCCTGTAGCGCACAGAGGAAACACCAGTTCCCGGGAGAGCCTCAGGGAGTAGCTGCAGCCTTGTGGGCGTCGGAGTCCTGGGACCAGGAGAGTTGACCGGGGTTCGAGCCTGCAGACTGCCGTGCTGGCGCGGGAGCTCCCAGAGCCCCAGCCACATGCTGGGCCCCCCTCTGACGTTAGCCCTCGGGGAGCGGCGTCCCTGAGGTGCTCGTGCAGCACAGCCCTGGGGCTACGGTGGGGACCACTGGAGTGGGGGGCAAGGCAGACCGTCCAGGTGGAGGGACCGTGAGGCTGCTGCAGACACGGACAGTGGCCCAGGCAGGTGAGCCCTCGGGAGGAGCTGAGACACAGATGCTCTGTCTCCCCGAGAAGACAGACCTTCAGCTGATTTTCTAACTTGCCTTGTTGACAGTGGCTTTGGAAGACGGGGCCCACACTTCCAAGAAGAAGGATTAGAAGGTATTTTGACATAATAGCCACTATCAGTGTCTAGAGCAGTCTGGGAGTGTCCTTACTTCCTCAGGCCCCGTTCTAGTTACGGGGAGAAAGTCAGCTGTCCAAGTCTGCGCCCCGCCCCCCACTTGTTCATCTTGCCTCCTTTTTTCTGAGATTGTTTAATTTTGTTTGTTTGTTTTACTTTGTTTTAGCTTTATTTGGCCAGAATTGCTTATTTCCTGAATGAGGCAATACTGATAGCTGTTTTGCATACAACATCCTCTTTAGTGCTTAGAGACTAGTTACTCATTTTGAAAGTTTTCTGAGCTTGTTAAATCTTAAAAACAAACTAGATCTGCTTATCTGGAGTCCAGCAGGGTGTTTTTCAACCTTCTTCAACCCTGCCAGCCAAGAAGGTGTGGCATCTTCCCGTCCCGTAGCTTCTGTTACAGAACAGTAGGAAGGCCTGGCTGTGTTGTGTTTTCTGTGAAGTTAGACAGTAGTCTTCAACATTCCTCTTTGTACTTGACACTGTCCCCCTGCCCGCCCCCCCCTCCCCGCCGCTTTCTCTTTCTAAGTAAGATGTAAGTCTTTCTTAAGAATCAATCACTAGCCTTAACATATGGTAGAAGTTTGCAGTTTATTCATCCATTAACTCAATATTAAATTACTAAACTCAGGTTTCTTACACACCAGAGCCTGGTCCGCATAGGACCTGCGGGCTAGCGAGGCAGGCGGGCAGTAAACACGCAAGCAAAGGCGCAGCGCTACAGGCTGTCACAGCGGCTGGGACGAGTGCCTGCACTGAGAGGTGGGGCACTGACCCCTTCGGGTCGAAGTGATGGGTCCGGACGTGTGGTTTTGCTTGGTTTGGGGTCACAGGACGGCTCTGGTCTGACCACTCCTGACGTCTTGTGCACGCACAACCTTGATTCGAAGACATCACTCCATGAGCGTTTTTGTCTGGGGGTTTTTGTTTCCGGGCGGGGTTTGGAACCGATTGAATGACCTTTCAGATGCAGTGCCTCAGCCAGCCCCTAGGTGGTGGTAGAGATGAACTTGCTGGAGAAACTCACTCATCATTGTCTGTCCCCTTCGTTCATTTCCACGAGGAAAGTTACATTTCCTCACGAGCATTTGTTGCTGTCTTTCTCCTGAAATGCCGCCTTGGCTTTCGGAAACAGTAACATGGCGTGACAGGGCGCGCTCCTCACTGTCCCCACGTGGCTGTCACCTCGCATGACGCCAGGCCCCCACTTTCCTGGCTGCAAAGTCGGGGCCGTGATTCCCTGCCCACGCACCTCACCATGTCGTGATGGAAATCCGGGGGAACCGCACATACGGACACATTTTGAAAACGACAAAGCATTATACAAGGGCTGCATCATATCACAGGGCTGTGATAACAGTGGCTTTCCTATTGCAAAAGTAAAATGGTTTCTGAGACTGCAGTGACTGGTGTCCTAATGAGGCGCTGGTTGGGGTGATGGTCAGGCTTCTCCCATGGGCTGTCTCAGCACCGAGCAGGTAAATTGGGTACCCAGGGCCATGGAGTCCTCACGAGGTTAACAGCAGTTACGTCCAAGACCAGACTGTCTTTGAGGAGCAGTGGGAAGTGTCAGAGCTTATTCTACGAAGGAAGGAGGCCGGCAGTCATTAAGCTTTTCTTTCCACACACAGAGTGTAAAAAGCTCTTTTGGAGCCGTTCTGGATCCCCAGGTATCTACCACCCTGTGTTACACATTGGGTGTGGCAGTGCTCTTAGTGTTTCTTTGTCTCTTTCTCTCTTTTTTTTTCTTTTGATGCTTGTGGAAGCAGTTACCCCAGTGAGAGTCGCAGACGAGTGTTGAAGTGCCCAGCGAGTGTGCCTGGCACACACCGGCCACTTCCTGCCACTCTGCACCGACACAGCGAACACCCGCTCCCACTACAGCTTCTGCAAACTCTTTCTCTTTTCTCAGTTCAAAAAAGTCAACTTTTGCAGTACTGGGGTGTGTGTGTGTGTGTGTGTGTGTGTGTGTGTGTGTGTGACAGTAGGATTACCGCTCTCCGGTCTTAACCTCTGGAGAAAGTTGCTTCTTTTTAAAAAATCTCTAGACATCGATATGATATAGTAGGTGGTTTATGATTTCCAGAACAGTAGTCAGAATCGAAGGAAACAAGAGTTTTTTGGATTTCTCTTTCTCCTGAGTAGCTCTTTCCATTAGATCCGTGGTTGTTTGTGAAAGTTTTTAAAAAAACTCGGGCACCGTTCGCCGACCGGAGGAACACGCTGTCATGAGGAGAGAGCGCGCCCCTGTGCACGCCCGCCCCCCGCCCCCACCCGTGGCCCGTCGAGGCCGTGGCCCACGCTCCGCTCTTTCCCCGTCGACGTCCCTGGCGGCGCATGTGCCTTCTTCCGCGGTGGGTTCCGTGACGGTTCCGGGGACTTGCCGGTGTAACACGTGGGTTTTCTTTTTCCATTGTACCTATGTGGCCACGCGTGTTAGCGTGGCGTCCTGTTCCATAGAAGCACACCTTCACCTTACCTCCGTTGTCCCTTCCCTGGCCCTTCCCACCCCCAACAGTCCGTGCCAGCCCCGTTTGCCAGCCCCTGGGCTGATGGGCCCGGCCTCGCGCCCTCGTCCCCTCTGCGCCCAGCCACCCTCGGGTGCGGGAGCGACTGCGTACTGGCTGTTCCGTGAGACTGGGATTAACCTTCCTGCCCCGTTCGGTTCCTTCTAGGTCCAACCGGCCCGCCTTCAACACTCCCTCTAAGCACCCAGACCTCTAGTGGCGCCTCCACCCTGTCCAAGAAGCGGCCTCCCCCCCCACCGCCCGGACACAAGAGAACCCTGTCCGACCCTCCCAGCCCACTACCTCACGGGCCCCCAAACAAAGGCGCAGTTCCTTGGGGTAAGTCATCCCGAAGTCGCGGCCGGCCGGCGTGCGGGGCCCGGTGTGCTGTGCACACCTAGCGCACGCAGCAAACGGAGCAGGCTGGGCACGCGCCGGGGGGCGCGGGGCGTGAGAGTGCTGTGTCGCCAGGGAAAGCCAGATCCATTCTGGAAAAGATGCAGGGCCATTTAAAGACTAGATCCTGACGCCAAGGGGCTGGGCATTCCCCAGGCACCAGACGCTGTGCTAATCCGCCAGCCCTCCAGGAAACCTCACTATGTCACGGTGTCTGCTCCGTGAGATACACAGCGTCAGCCTGGTTGACAGATGAGGAAACCAAGGCTCAGGAGAGACGAGTCTTTCATTCTGCTCTTTCCTTCAGCCAGAACGGTTTCCTTAGCAGACAAACCATTCACAGTCAGTGCTCACCCTGTGCTTCGGGTCCATGCGAACACTTACTCCAGGATATAGTAGAGGGGTCCCGGTCAGGCTGTCACCTCCCAGCCCTTTCCTGCCGCAGCTGTCTGTCACCTGGCCGGGGGGCGCACCAGGCTCTTTCCCTCCTGGGGCTGTCACACCCCTTCACGCACTGGTCCCACCCCTTCCTGGCTTGCCTGTCCGGGTCCCGGCCCTCCTCTCTGAAGCCGCGTCCTCCCGCCTGTGTCCTCCAGCCCACCCCGTCCCGGTTGCCGAGTGTCGTGTGTGTGGTTTTCGGTCTAAGTTCCAGGCGAGCAGGGACCCTGTCTGCCTGCCTGCCTGCTTGCTTTCTGGGTTCGCGGGGCCTCGTGTGGAGCCCAGGACAGGGCAGGGACTCAGTGGTCACTTGAGGATAAGTTAGCCTGCTCAGAGTGGGTTCAGTTAACCGTTCCAGTGACACTGACTGCAAATCACAAATCTCCCTCCACGAGAAACATGATTTCCATCTTTGTCTGCCTTTTTGGCTCAACAGAACTCTCCACTAGCCTGTCAGCAGTTAGGTTCAAGAACAGGCGTGTCCCCAATGCCTAGCAGGGTCCTTGCCCACAACAGGGACACGTAGCTTTGCATGTGCCACGCCTTCCTTCCAGGGGGTTCTTGTGGCTTTCTGGTTGGTGACTGATAGGTGAATTGGCTGAATGCTTTTAAAGGCCTCCTCAAAAACCCCTATCAGGTGTTCTGAGTTACTGGAGTTTTGGGGAAAGCCGTCCTGCCATTTGCAAATTGGCACACCTGTCTGTCAGCTAACGCAAATGCCCAGGTGTGTGCGCAAGTGTGTCTATGTGTGTGGCCACTCGGCATCCTTAGGTGCCTGCTGTTGGGGTGTCCACACACACGTGGAGCTCAGGGGCTGGTGCAGGGGGTGGGTGAGGAAAGAGTCCTCACCCTGAGAGTTGACGTGTCCCCCAGATACCAGGGGTACCTGCGCGAGAAGGCTCCGCAGAGCAGGCGACGTTTGCCGCGGGTGTTCAGGGGCTAGCTCCCGGCCGCGAGGAGCCAGGGAGGCAGCGGAGGGCGCCCCGCCGGCACGTCGACACCAGGGTCCTGGCGTCTCCAGAGGCTGCGCTCCGGGGCCCTCAGCAGTCCCCGGTTGCATCCACAGGGACGGTCCCCAGATGACGTTCCGTTGACGGTCACAGGCTTCCGTGCAGATTTTCATAGTGCAGATTACAGCCTCCTCTTCCGATTTCACTGGACGTCGATGCCTCTGTTTGCTCGGTCCTTATCCCCGTGGCAGGTGTGCGGTGCCTCCGTTCCCTCGCAGACGCGAGCGCTCCGCCGTGAAACTGACTGCAGGTCCGTCTCCCGGCTCAGGAACCCACCCCCCTTTCTTAGGTCTCTCTCACCTCCCTCGGCAGTCGGACGAGCAGCTGGCGCGCTTTTGTTTGTTTGGTTTGGTTTCTGGATTTTTGTGGATAAAGGGCATTTTTCTCTAAACAGAGCTGCCACTTTATGAGAGAGAGTCAGTGCCACCAGCTGGGAGCGTTCAAGCCTCTCGGAGCCGTGGGCACCGAGCCGTCTGCTGGGCTCTGCCCCCAGCTGGAGCCTCGCACCCACGACCGGTCTCGGGGACAAAACTCAAAGCCTGTCTGCATCCAGAGCGACAGTCGTCCATGCCGCTGACTCTGGTGGTCACGCTCAGACCGCCCCACGTGGTAGTTCCGGGGCGATAGGGCCGTGCCTGTGTTGAGGCGTGCGCACATGTAGGACACACACTTAGAGGCAGCTCCAGCAGACACAGGCCATGGCAGGCACGGGCACACACAGCTGGACCTCCGCGGGCAGGTCGCGCCGTCCTGACCCTGGCCTCGTGCTTCTTTCTGCCAGAGCACCGCCACTCAGTTCTGTCCCCGTCTGTCTGCCCCTGGCCTTGATCCAGGGGCCGGAGGCGGGGGCCAGACTGGGTGTGCACAGAGCCCTCCGGGCAGCAGACTCCGGGCAACATCTGATGCCCGCAGCCTCCCTGCGGCCCCGTCATCCCCCGTGCTCCCTGACCTCCTGAACCCCCCCGCCGTCGGCACCAGGTGTGAGAAGTGGTACAGGCACAGCCGCCGGCTCTGCCCGGGCCTCACCTGCTGACCCCTGAAACGGGACCTGCCTGTCATCTTGTGCCCCGGGTTCCCAGACTGCATTCCTTCCCCTAAGACCCCACTGAGCCTTTGCTCGCGCTGTGACCTCAGCCTGGAATGCCATACTCGCATGTGGTGGTGCTGAGGCATCCTTCCAGGTCTGCTGTCCAGGGATGTGCCGAAAAGGCCGTGCCCAGTTCGGCCACCACCCCCTCCCACTCTGCGTTCCTGTGGCCCAGGGTTGTCACGGCGGTTCTGCTTGCCTCTCAGGCTCGCCCCGCTCATTGTGAACTCCTTCCCAGGGTGCGTGCGTGTGCGGTGCCCGTCCCCGTGGAGCAGCGTGCTCCCGTGTGGCCCCTGTGTCCCATGCCTAGATTCTAAGCCAGCTCCAGCCCTGGGCTTTCAGCAAGTGTCTTTGCACTGTTTCATACCTCAGTTTCTCCAGCTGTAAAACAGGCTGGTTAGTAGTGCTCACCTAATTCTTAACCGCATCCACCCGGTTGGAAACACTGGGACTCAGAAGGGTTACCCACCCCAGGTTCTCCTGGCTGGGCAGCGGGGAGCCTGCGCGCCCCACCCTCTGGCCTGCAGCGTTTGCACGGCGCGGCTCCGGGATGCCACTGGCCTCCCCGCCTCCGCACCGGTGTGTCTCTCTCTCCGTGGGGCGGAGACGGGAGGAGGTGGCCCAGCAGGCCGGCTCCATCCCCCTGGCTGTGGCTCCCTGTCCGTCTACAGCGCGGCGCCCTGGTGTGCGGGCAGGGCTGCTCCAGGCTGTGTCCCTGCCAGAACCTCGGTGCCCGCAGCCCCTGAAGTACCCCCTACGTCACCTTCCTGAAGTCCCACGGCCATCTGTCTCGGGGGGGCGGGGAGGGGGACAGCCAGGACAGGCTTCTGAGCAGGAACCAGGCCTCTGGGCAGATCTGGGTTTTGTGGGGCTTTGACCTTTGGAGCCTCGTGTTGTTAAATCTCACCTTGGGGGATAAAATACTTTGCTCATCACCTACTTTTAACAGACCAACACATTTTAACACAACTTAAAGTTAATAAGGAAATGAGGTCCAAAGGAAAAAATATAGGTAGCAAAGTAACAAAGTCCAAAAGTGTGATCTCGTCACAAAACACGTAACATACAGTTACAAACCGTGGCTAAAAATAGACTACCAATCTGACACTGAGGTGGTTACAGGCCGGAGCAAAGAAAAAACTCCAATTGATTATCAGTTCATGGAGGCCGTGTGATTAACCCTCTTCTCACACTTGAAAGTCAGATAGTTAATACCTGGGAGCATTCCCCCCAGGACCTCCATCCTCTGGCAAGAATTCAGAGAAGTACCTGCGATGCCCAGTGTGGGAAACCAGACGTGCACTGAAGGAACATTCTAGAAGCCCAAGTTCTGGTGTCCAAGTGCTGGAAATCACTTACATTCCTCAGTCTGGCCACTGGGATATGAAGTTTTATGATCTTCTTCTTAATGTTGTAAACAGTGGATGAAAAACTATCCCACAATTTGATTCACTTCTCATATTTCCAGGCTAGAACCACCAGGTGCAAAGGCCCAGTATTTAAAGTGTCTGATCTGAGGCGTGCATACCTAGTTATCGGAATTCGTATTGGCTTGTACAAGAGCCTCTGGTTAGAAATTTCCTTATTCTTCGCTTTTCTTGGATTTTCCAATATGTTGGGTTAGCTAGAAAGGCCGTTTAGTTTTTTCTGTAAAATAAAAGACACTTTTCTATTTCCACCAATAACGTTATTGAGTTGGATATTTTGAGTATGCCGGCTCTCTCCTGCTATTGGCTTCTGGTGGGCAGAGTCCAGGGGTGCTGCTAAACATCTTCCAATGCATAAGGCAGCCCCACGGCAAAGAGTCATTCGGCCAAAATGTCAATAGGACCAAGAAGCTTCACAAACCACTTCTGACACGTTCGATCGGTCACAGCACCTTCTCCATACACTGCACAAATCTCTTTTTGCATTTCAGTTGTGTTTTTACCTTTCTTGTAATAGTGAAGCATAATGTACCTGAAAATGTTGCTTAGTTTCCCCCATCTTCAATGTTAAAATGGCTACATAATAGTTCACCAATATCGATGTTTTTTTTTTTTAATGCATGCTGATAGGACAGCTGTCGCAATACAATGTAACAAAACTGTTTCAAATGAAGTTAAAGACAAGTAAGCGTTGCTAGAGCCATCGTAAAGGAAAAGCTACATGGACTTTTTGGCTGACCCAATGTTACCATGTTTGCCCCCCACGACCCAAACCGTGTTTTGCGAGCAGTCGTAGACATGATAATGACTTCAGCCGCTCGTAGATTGTTTGCGAGGTGCCGGATGCCGGTCACTCATCCGCACACTGTTTAGCCATCACGGCCATCCTGTCGGACAGGGACTGTTGTCGTCCCTGGTTCACTAACGAGGATTTCAAAGACCAGAGACGTCCCCTGATTTGTGCCATATCACGAATCCAGGGGCTGGAGAACTGGCACTTGAACTCGGCTGCTCCAGAGAACTCTCGGAGCCTCTGTGCCAGGCACGCTGGGCCAGTGCCTGCCTGTGTCCCCACAGACGCTTGGCCCCCCGCTTCTGAGCTGGAGTGAGTGACCACAGCTTTCCGTTGCCTGCCCAGCATCTGTCTTCAGCTCTCTGCAACACATCTGTAGGCTACACTAGGTCCTTTTCCCAATTGCACAAAGAGGAGAGAGGATGGAGCTGCTTCTGTGTTTTCGCTCCTCCCTCTAATGCTATCCTATTCTCAGAAGTTTTCCTAAACCACACTTCTCCTCCCAGGCATGGCAGGTGGCCTTCGGCCCGCTGGGAGCGCGAGGGGGTTCCTTTCTTCCAGGCCACTGGCGCCTCCCCAGGTGTGGGAGGAGTGGAGCAGAGGGCAGAGTCTGCGCTGCAGGCCCTGCCTCCATTCATGGGGCACCGAGTGGCCGCCCATGCCAGGCACTGGCCAGGAAGCGGGTTTCAAGACGAGCAAGGCAGACTCCCTGTCTTTGAGATGCGTGTTCGTCAAGTAAAGCATGTCTTTACATTCCGCGTCGAAGAACTACGAAGGGCACCGAGAACGCTGGGTCAGGCTCCCTGGGGTCCAGCACCGTGCTCCGCCCTCCAGAGTTTCTCTCTCGTGATGTCCATGCCCATCTAGTGGGGCAGGGACTCTCGTTCCCATTTCATAGACGGGGACTGAGGCGTCACAGAAAAAGCCGTGGAGCCCAGACTCACGCCCGCTGGCCGGCGGTGCGGCTGGAGCGCCGACCCGGGCCTGCCTGGCACCCGCATCTGCACCCTGCGCCACTCTTCTGTGGTCAGTGGGTGCGGGCACTCGAGGCCCAGCCCAGGGGAGCAGCCGGACTCGGCTGCGTGCGGAAGGAATCTCGGAAATGGCTTTGCAGGTGTTCTTTGAAAGTCACATGAGAATTTGCCGCCAGTGGGAGGGGAGGGGTGCTGAAGGAAGAGGGAACAGCGGGGGCTGAGTCAGAGAGCCACCAACACACAGGCCCTCGGAGGTGGGGAGTCGCCACGAGTGACCAGAGAGCATTCTGTCCAGGAGCCCATCCTCACATTCCGCCCGCCTCTCCGTGCCCGGTGCGTTCAAGGGACGGGAGGTGCTGGGCTGTGGTGCTTTAGTGCAGACCCTGCAGGTGGGCCCCTCAGCTTGGTGTCCCAGCTCTGACCCTTGCCAGCCACTTGACCTTGGGCTTGGCTTGACTTCTGTGTGTGTGAGTGATTCTTTTTATGCACCTCGTGAACCTGGTTACTGGAGTCAGTGCTGAGTGAACAGTGGTTGCCTTTGTCATGCTATACTGGGGGGTCATGATAGGTCAGGAGGAGCACCCAGGCGTGTGGCCGGGACGTTCAGGTGCAGCCTCTAGCCATGGGGCCTAGAGCCGTTCGCCCACTTGACCTTGTTTCCTCGTCTTTCATGTGAGAATGATGCCAGGTCCTCGCGTCCCTGTGAGGAAGAAAAGCACCAGGCCCCTGGAGTGGGCACCCCAGGCAGGGAGCATGATCAGCCCTGTCCACTCCTGTTTCAGAGCCGCCCCATCCAGCGCCTTGCCAGTGCCACCCGGGAGGGGTCATGGGTGTCCAGGTGGGGCAGCAAAGGGCTGTGTTGAAGGAGGACACTTGGGTTTCCAGAGCAAGGAGGCGGACTGGGGCCCAGCGACAGCTGCAGGCTCCCGGGTTTCTCCTGGGCGCCCGGCAGCCTGGCCTGGGACGCCCTGCGCTCCCCCCGAGTGGAGCGGGTCACAGAGGAGCCACGTTTACTGCAGCTGGTCTTCCCCTTCTGGGCAGAGTGCACGGTCTGGTTCTGGCTCTTCCCCGTTAGAAAGTGCCGCGCTGTTCAGGGGCCACGTCCCCCAAAGATGACCACCCACCCTCCCCCCAGGCCAGTTTGGACACTGCCTCTTCTCTGCACCCAGCTGGTCCCACAGTACTCATGTGGTTTGTAGTGTCTGTCTCCCTGG
Organism: Phyllostomus hastatus; assembly: GCF_019186645.2. Taxonomy (NCBI): domain Eukaryota; kingdom Metazoa; phylum Chordata; class Mammalia; order Chiroptera; family Phyllostomidae; genus Phyllostomus; species Phyllostomus hastatus. The sequence goes on along the minus strand of NW_025334017.1, from coordinate 42,919,589 downwards.
CCAGCACTTGAACTCTGCCAGAGCAGGAGCGTTTTATTTGCTTTTGTGCCTCCTGTTACGCACTCATGCCCTGCACATAGTAGGTGCTTAGTAAATGCTAACATTTGCGTGAATGATGAGTGAGGCAAGTGACTGAGGGCCGTGTCCCGCGGCCGGCCAGCCGCCGCCGCCCTGCTGAGCCGCGTCTGCACACGCCCCACTGTGGGTCGTGTGTTTCTCCTGAGTCTGGGCTCTCCCGGCCAGGGGCTCCTCTGGCTCCGGTCTTCTGAAGGCTGGGACCTCGGGGGGCCCGTCTGCCCAACCCCGTGTCCCCGGTTCCACTTCCCCTTCTCAGGACGCAATTTTTCACGTTCGACTTTCCCCGCAGGTAACGATATGGGTCCAACATCATCCGGCAAGAGCGCAAACAAGTTCGAGGGACTTTCTCAGCAGTCGAGGTAAGCCACCTCCGTCCTCCTGGCGGGTAGTCGTGGTGGGCGGAATTGCAGGAACGGGCTTCAGTGACAGTCTGCCCCAGGCATGGCCCACCGGCCGCGTCCCTAGTCTCGGCCCGGCGGCTCTGCAGACCCCGCTTGCGAGTGGACCGCTCTCCCCCACCTGGGCTCCAGGTGCGCCCGGCCCACACGTCTCGGAGTCACACGGTCGGTCAGAACGAGATTTTAGTTTTTGATTTTTTTAAATGAAGGCATTGCGTTTTGTTCCTTTCCCTGCTGGCTCCATTCTGCAGCCTTGGGGATGGAAAGACAGCCCTCAGTGACCCCCGACAGCCCAGAGGTTTTCAAACGTAAAAATGTGACTTTCTGAAAGTTCCCTGGTGGGGAGTTGCTCCGGCCCGGCTGGGAGCAGCACCTCTGTGTCCTCTCCTCTCCCCGACACGGGGGCTTGGGAGCGCTCCGGCGGGCAGCACTTACCCAGCCCCGGCTGACGCACGGGGTCTTCTCTGGAGGCGCAGCCGGAGGAGGACACCAAGAGCCACTTCCAGGCCTGGAACCTCAGGGACGGGGAGTCGGGGCGGGGGCGGGGGGGCGTTGCTTTCAGAGTTTGTCCAGGATTCTTTGAAAAAGCAAAAGCCCTCATTTCTCTTCCCGCCACCATCGTGTGTAGTCCGCACAGCCCCGTGCTGTGAGTACGACGGGGCGGGCCCCCTCGGTACCGCGCTCGCTGTCGCCGAGGGGGAGGCAGCCCCAGAGGCTGAGTGGTGGCGGTGCTCGGCACCGGACTCAGACCCCCGGCTCTCCAGGCTCCCTGTCCCCAAGTCCCCTCCCCTGGCACCCGGCCTGACAGGGCCTTAGAAAAGCACCCCAGAAACGTCTGAGGCAAAGCCCTTTGGCGTTGCCCTGACCAGCGCGGCCCAGTTGGCTGGGCACCATCCCGCAAGGCAAAAGGCTGACAGTCTGATCCCCCGTCAGGGCACGCACCTGCGTGGCGGGTTCAGTCCCTGGTCAGGGTGCGTACAAAGAGCCGACCAATAGGTGTTCTCTCTCACGTCGATGTTTCTCTTCCTGTGTTTCTTCTCCTCTCCTCTCTTTAAAAATAAATATAACCTTTTCTAAAACATTAGAAAAGAAAGCCTTTGGCATCTGCCATTTCCAGTCCAGTAGCGGCTGTGTGTCAGCAGCGGGGCGGCCCCCAAGGAGCCCAGAGGCAGGCGGGGCTCCAGGGAGCCGGGAGGGCGTTGAGACCGAGGGCGGCGAGCGGGCGGGGACGGGAGAAGACCGGCACGTCCTCCCCTCTCTGATTCGGCGTCCGTCTGGCCGGTTTGGCTTTCCCTGTCCTTTTAAGTACAGTTAGGATAGAAGGGAAAGCAGCCAGTTCTGAGGACACGGAAGGACAGGAAAGGAGAAGCGAGCGATTGTGGAGAGCTCTTGGCAGGCAGACACGGGCACTTGGCTGCCGTGGCTTTTGGGGTCCGCGGCGCTCCCGTGTCCCGAGAGCGGTTGGGGCCTCTTGTCAGAGGGAAACATCGGACTCCAACGAGTCCCACAGGTGCCACCTGCAGCGCGGGCGTTTCAGTGGTGGCCAGGTGCGGGGGTTGGCATTTGGCTGTTCGGGGCACTAGCAGACCTCCGTCCTGGGGACCTGGGCCTGTTCCCTGTTCACACGCCCCCCCAAAGGAGGCAGAGCTCAGGGACGTGGCGGCCTGACACCCCAGCCATTCCCTTCGGAGGGCGCAAGGGCTCCGGAGTCCATCAGAGCTGGGGCTGGGTTCCCGTGTCCACCAGTGACCAGCCTGAGGACCTTGTGCCTGTCACTGCGGTCACCTCATTTGAAAATGAGGGCGGCGAGGGGCACGCTGTGGGGTCCGGTGAGATGAGATACTTCTCTGTGCCACACTGGGGACACGGTCTCGAGTGCCACGTGCCTCCACAGACATCACTGGCCCCGGGCCGAGGCCTCACGAGGAGGAAGGGTGGCCCGAGTCCCCCAGAAACAGCCTTCCGCTCTCCTGCCCAGGCAGGCACACCTGCAGTTGCGGGAGAGGGACGGTGACCTCCGGCTGAAGGAACGTGGAGAGGTCTTTAGGTAGTTCGGTGGACCCCTGGGATTGCCTGGAACGACCTGTCACTGCTGACATTGTAGCACTTTTCGGTCCTAAATGATTTTTTTTTATTAAATTAGCACTGCTTCTGCAAAGACTGCACTTGGTCCAAGAGTTCTTCCTAAACTACCTCAGAAAGGTAAGCCGTCTCTTTGCAGTCTCCACGTGTGCCGAGAGGGTCGCCGTGCCTGCGGAGGGGACAGTGTTTCCGTCTGTCCCGGCCACAGATGCCTGAAGCGGCACCCGGCATGAAGGGAACGCCCGATAAGTGTGTTCAACAAAGAGCATATCGATAACCTCAGGTTTCGTGTTGAGCAAAGCACCTCATTTTCCCCCAAAAAGTACTCTTCCAAAAGGCACATCACGAGACCCCCAGGGCCCACGTCTCCTCCTCTGCAAAGCTAATCAGAGAGACGGGCACCCGTTCCAGCCCTCCCACTCCCGGGCCTGGGGCCTGGGCGGGGCCCAGGAGCTCCCCCGAGTCTCCAATTCCTCACCCGCACGTGGGACAAGGATGCCCCCTTCCTGGGCTTCTGACAGGACAAAGAGGGTCCTGCCTCCCAGTGCCCCGAGCTAGTGGGTCCCAGGGATGGCGTCTGTCATGCCAAGTGGAGACACGCGTGCTCGCCGAGTAGGAGACGGCGGAGTCTCCCAGCTGCTGCCTGGCCGGGGCAACGCCCTGCTGTCTGACCAGATGTGTAATTCTGGCCAAGCTTTGCATTGGGAAGACCGAACTGTCCATCTTCCCTATCAAGCAGACATGACAGTGCCCATCCGTTTGTTGCAGTGCGGGGGCATTTGGTTCACTCCATCTGCCTCTGCCCTCCCGGAGGCCCGCAAGGCCAGCAGGGCCCACACTAGGTGCAGACGGAGGCCCAGAGGAGCTTGTGGCTGTGTCCTGGGTTTCCTGCCAGTGGTGAGACCTTTGACCCCAGAAGCCAAACTAGGGATGCATGGCGGGAAGCTGGAATTCAGCGCTCGCCCAGAGTCTCCCGGCCGGCTGGCATCTTCGGAGGGGCGGGGACCCGTCGGGCCTGGTTCCGGTGCAGGAAGACCGGGGGGTCCCAGGTGGCTGTGTGCCTTCTCCTCGGAGTGCAAAGGAAGCCTTCCCCCAGGTTTACTGAGTCTGTCCCTAAAGTCATGGGGCTTTCTGCTTTTAACCTCTGCCCAGGGGGCTGCCCGATCTCGTAAGTTGGAGCCCAGTATCACAGCCCTGTTCCCACTTCTCTAGAGTCTGCGCCATCCAGCCCGCGGGGTCACCGTTGATCACGTGCCCCCGTGGGACCTTGCACCTACCTGCCTACGCAGCTCACAGTCCCAGTCCCCTTCGAGCCCTCCCCGCCTCCCACCCCTGCAGCCTGCCTCCCTCCCTCCTGATGCTGCCCTGTGCTGGCCCCAGCTCCCTTGCCCGGCGCTGGGCCTGGCTCCCAGGGCCTGGGTGTGGCAGGGAAGCACAGTCGGGGGAGGTCCTGCCCGGCCTCGGCGCCAGCGGCCCTCCCCCCGCAGGACGCCGTGCAGCCCGGCTGCAGGGGAAGTGCGGGGCGCTGGCCTGCCCTTCAGAGTGCGTGCAGGCCGGGGAGGAGCCTTCATGGCCGCGGGGAGAACGCAGGCCCAGCTGGGAAGTAAAACAGCAAAGGCTGGAGGCTCTCCTAGAGCAGAGACTGTCTCTTCTGATTTCCTTTCTCATTACAAAAGTGGCGTACATTCATTCTAGAAGACTTGAAAAATACGGAAATGCAAAAATGTAAGAAAATGCGAATCACTTGAAGCCTTCCCACCAGGGTAAACGAGTGGATCTCTCCTTTCACTCTCTGGTTTATGCTTGTTTAGGTTCCCATTTAAGCTGGCTTTTTCTCAGGGTAACTCAGAAACATTTGCCACAACATGAATTACATAACAGGTGGCTTTTACTGGCCGCGTAGTATTCCATCGCCTGGCACCGCGCAGGGGAAGCAGTCTCTGTTCCTTGGTGCGCGCAGTCTGCTTTCCTTCTGCTGGCTGGAGAGCACGCCATGCTGCGCGTCCTAGCAGAGACCGCTCAGGGCCTGGCCTCGACGCCTTGTTTAGGAGGAATGGGTAGGATCAGAGCTACATATTTGGAGGGTTACGGCCGCCCAGCACTTCCTCACGGTTTCTGTTCCCCCGGAAGTGTGACTCACAGCAAGGCTTTCCAGGCAGTCTGTCCCGGGGATCCCCCGGGTTTGCCCCCGTCGCTCCCTGCCTCAGACATCTGCTCTCCCAGCCGCACCAGCTGCGGCTCAAGGCCCAGCCCACGTGCACGAGCGTGCCCTTGAATTTGAGTTCCCTGGGACGGACGGGGGCTGGGTAGGCCGTGGGTGGGAACGGCCGCAGTACGGCTCGTGACAATTTACAACACTGATTTATCTTCTTTTTTTTTTTTAAAGAATACCTTTCTGAATGTGTCGGATTTTCAGGATGACAGTTTTGTTTTGTCTGACTCATTCATTCGGTGTGCTCGGTCGGCTGTTTTCCTGCCGAGCCCCCTGTGACTGGCCCCTGGCCGGGAGCCAGAGCCCAGGAATGAGTGAGAATGTGAATCCTGGCCTCAAAGAGCCCAGTCTGACAGAGACCGCAGGAACCTCCTTACTGCTTAGGGCCCGCCAGGTCCTGCCGGCCAGCTCCTTACACATACATACATAGTGAGGCACGTTGTAGAGGTGGGAAAGGTGAGTTGCAGAGAGGTGGTGTCGTTGCTCTGGGTCACACAGCTAGCAAGTAAGTGGTGCAGCCCGGTCCCCAGTGTCTGGAGTTCCACTGGAGTGGGCATCGCAGGGAGCCGTGGGGTGGCCCGCTGCAGCAGCACCCGCCCCCAGCCTGCCTGGTGGTGCGCAACCTGGCATTGAGGAGGAGGAGGAAGGCCTGGCTTAGGAACGCACCCAAACATACCAAGTAGGGAAATAAATCAAAGTTGCCGACAAGGTAACATGCTGTAGTCCCGTTTATATTCGTGAGCAGTTTGTACCTGTGTCACCAAAACATCATCAAAGGGTGGTGAGAGGAGAAACCTTAATACTGAAGAATTTTTATTAACGTGGCGAATACTGTTGCTAAAACAGTACATAGATAAAACTTTTACATGTGGAAATACATGAAAAAGTCAAAAAGGAAAAATACCGGAATAGTGTAAGTGGCTACAGTTAGGCAATAGCGTTCTGGAAACTTGCAGCTCTGTGCTTGTAATTTCCTCGATTCTGTATTATGTTTATAGTTGTGGGTTTTTGAATTGTGGATTAGTTGGGACATCCTTTCCTTATGTAACTGAGGCATAAAATCGTGGGTTGTAACGTGGGTGCCTTCCAGGCTCCCAGCTTATCTGGGCTTACACATGCACCCAGATCAGCCCCTGAGCTCCCCTGGCCCGGGCGCCCGCGTTGGGTGCTAGGTCGGCTCTCCTCCAGGGGGCCGACGGGAGGAGGCTGCGCTTCCCCACCTCCCCTCCCCTCCCCTCGGTGACCCCCCTCTTTGTGGTTGCTCCCCGCAGTGGCACTACGGAAGACGGAAACCAGCCATCATCTCTCCCTAGACAAAGCCAACATCCCACCTGAAATCGTCCAGAAGTCGTCACAGCTGGCAGACTTGCCGCAGAAGCCACCGCCGGGGGACCTGCCCCCGAAGCCCGCCGACCTGGCCCCCAAACCCCAAATGGGAGATGTGCCGCCGAAGCCGGGAGAGCTGCCCCCCAAGCCGCAGCTGGGCGACCTGCCGCCCAAGCCCCAGCTCTCGGACTTACCCCCCAAGCCGCAGATGAAGGACCTGCCTCCCAAGCCTCAGCTGACCGACCTGCTGGCGAAATCCCAGCCGGGAGACATCTCGCCCAGGGCGCAGCCGCCCTGCGACGTGGCCCTGAAGTCGCACCCAGCGGATCTGTCCCCGAATGTGCCCCCCCGAGACGCCATCCAAAAGCAAGCCTCCGAGGACGCCAACGACCTGACGCCCCCTCTGCCGGAGACGCCCGTCCCGCTGCCCAGGAAGATCAACACGGTGGGTGGGCAGGCGCCAGGGTGCTTGTGGGCTCTTGTGGACTCTGCCCCGCTCTGAAACCTGGGCTGGGGGGTATGCGGGGGGGGGGGGGGGGGGCAGGGGGGAGTGGACAGGTCATACAAAAAACGCAGGAGCTTGCTCACCTGACGGCTCGGGGTCCCTGGGGTGCCGGAGCAGGGCCTGCCTGTCAGGACCCGCCCGCAGTGCCCACTGTAACTGTGACCTTGGCCAGTTGCTCACCTTCTCTGAGCCTCAGTTTCCTTGTGGACAGAGAAGGGGCTGATACCAGAACCGGGTTCATGGGTCATTAAACACACTTAGCTGGCACCTAGGAAACACCCAGCAGTGGGCGCTTGGATCCCGGAAGCCAGAGGACGAGACTGCCTTCCCCGGTCATAGGAGAGCAGCCCCCTCCCCTCCCTGGGCCCGGGAACCTCAGCCTCGGTGCGCCCACCGCCTCCTGCAGGGACCCGGGGCAAAGCCTGTGGGGATGCACACGGACGTTGGGATTGGGCTGAAGTCTCATGTTACATGGTTTTTGTGAAATGCTTTCTGCTCTTTAATACAGCAACTGCATTTTGATATAAAAATGCTCTTTTCCCTAAAATCTTTTTTTGGGGGAAAGTGGGGCTCTAGGAAGGTGCGAGTGTGCTGTCTGTCCTGCTCAGAGCTGCACCCCAACAGGCCCCCCATTGAGGAGCACAGGTCCTGGGGGGGTGCACACTGAGGGAGCTGGACCTAAAAGCCTCCCACAGTGCATGCCAGCCCTGCCCCCACCCACGGCACTCTGGGAAACAGCGCTGTGATGCAAGGGCTGCTTTGGTCCTGAAGCGGGGGGACCGAACCCCGTGCTGCCCCGGCGTAGAGACGACATGTCCATGTGGCGGGCACCTCTGCTCTTCACGAGGGCAGCTCCCGGGCCCTCGGGTGCCACCGTGGCCTTGACGGGTGCAGACCCCAGACGCTCTGTGATCTCACAGAGCCCTCCCATTGTAAGCGGTCACTGGGGGCTTCTCGGCGGCTAGCTGAGCCGGCACTGCAAGGACATGTCTGCCACCGGCTCCACAGCCCCCCCCCGACCAGCCTGGGGACAAGCTGCGGCCCGGGGCCAGGGCATCAGGGCCGCCGAGGGACCAAGAGGAAAAGTTGCTGGACCCAGAATACTCAGAGCTGTGGCTTGCTCTTCTTATTACTGGTGTTTACCGAGCTGGGTGCCCAGAACGGCCTCTAGAAGGTCATTTCCCTGTTTCCATCTTCCTGTTTGCAAAGCACTAGCAGTTCAACAAATGAGAGCCCATGTCACATTGGTCAAGATTCAAAACTTTCAGGGGGAACTGCTTAGCGCCCTGCCCCCCAACCCCCCCCCCCCCCCACTAGCTGCAGGCTCACTTTACACCACCACATTTCCCAAACCCATCTTCAGCCTCCGCTGCCCTCTCTGCCAGTGGCTGTCGGGGCTGGGGGGTGGGCCCCTCGCTCTGCGTCTCCAGTGGAGCCATCTCCTCCCCGCCCCTGTCGTTTGCTTCCCCTTGAAAATAACCGGGGGGACGGGGGGGAGTGCTTGCTCCCCGAGCCGGGCTCTGCCCTGTGATGCCAGAGGAAGGGGCAGGGACAGTATATCTTGTGATGTCACAGACCACAGAGTGCGGGGCGGACGCGCTCTCCCAATCGCAGGGGGAAGCGGAGGCTGGAGGAGCTCCCGTCACTTGCCCAAGCTCGGTGCGCCCTCTCTCTCCTCCATTGCGCCCCGGCAGCTAACCCCGCCCCGTCTCTGTGCCGCAGGGGAAGAACAAGGTGCGGCGCGTGAAGACCATTTACGACTGCCAGGCGGACAATGACGACGAGCTGACCTTCATCGAGGGCGAAGTGATCGTGGTCACGGGGGAGGAGGACCAGGAGTGGTGGGTACGTACGCATGGCAGGCGGTCCCTCCCGGGGCTGTTGGGGTGTCCCCAGCACCGAGCTGCACTCCCTACACGGCGCGGAGCGGGGAGGCCGGGCCCCTGAGCGCCAGTACCCTGCCCCGGTGGCACTTCCCGGCAGCCCTTTGGCTGGGTGTTTTCGGTCACTGTCTCACCTGCTAGGTGAGCAGCCACGGAGCTTTGGAACTGGGTCAGGAGCCTTCACATTCCATGTGCTTTACCCCCGCCCTCCTCGTCACACCGCAGCCTGTGAGCCAGAGGTGTTTTCTGGATTTCGGGTGCGAAGTCAAGGCGTCAGAAAGCACGTTGCCCGAGGCACACAGCTAGTCAGCAGGCAGTCTGGTCCCCAAGGCTGTGTGCCCGTTGCCATCTGCGCTGCCCCAGGCCAGGGGGCTAGGGGGCCAGGGGGTCCGGGCTCCCAGCCCGGGCTCCATCTCCCATCCGCATGCAGGCCTCTGTCTGTCCAGTGGGGCACCACCGTGCCTTCCTGCTCGATTTTAGGACAACATCCCTCAAGAATATCTATTAAAAACTTCTCTGTGAAAGCCCGGGTCTCAGCAAGGGAAGGCGTCACTGTCTCACTCAGTGGCCGTTTGGGCATCAGGGGCCCTTGGCGATGCCCAGCGGGAGCCAGCCCTGCCTGCCAGGAGGGGCCCGTGGTTCACAGCTGGGCCAGCGGGACCCGTCGATGCTCAGAACCACAAGTGCACACGCGTGCACCTCCGGCCTGTGTCCTCTGGGCCTGGACAGCGGTTGGTCCTTGATCACCGCTGTCTGGTTTTGCTCGGACTGAAACAGAGGTTCGCAGGTGGGGCAGTTTGTCCTCCAGGGACATTTGGTGCCACGAGAGGCGTTCCGATGGGCAGCACCTGGGAAGCTGGAAGGCGAAGCTGCCGCTGGACGTGCTGCTGTGTCGGGGGGCGCTGGCGGGAGCGTGGGGGTGAGGACCCCGGGGCCTCGGTGACGAGGCCGCCACGCGCTCTGCCCGGAGGGCCAAGCCTGGGCCCTTGTGGGGCGGCCGTGCGGGCACAGTGAGACCCACGCAGAAGTGCTGGCCGCCAGCGCAGGCTGCCCTCTGCCCTGTTGTCGGCGCTGGCGCTGGGCCGTGTGGCGTGGCGTCGTCCGCCCTGCAGGGCACCGCAGGCGGCGGAGGGGCACCTGCCTCCCACCCCAGCTCTGCGGGCTCGCCCGGGGCTCGGGCCGCCGGGCTTGTCCCCGGGCGGCCATCCTCAGCCTCCAGCCTGACGCCTCCCTTCCCTCCCCACAGATCGGCCACATCGAGGGGCAGCCTGAGCGGAGGGGGGTCTTCCCGGTGTCCTTCGTCCACATCCTGTCCGACTAGCGAAAAGCAGAACCTTGAGATGGTCCGCGCCCTCCAGCGAGACTGCCTCCCCGTCACCTGTGCACACGTGTACACAGCTGCCGCCGCCGCTGCCGGAGCAGACACCCCCCGGAGGGCGGTGCAGGAGTGGACTGTAGCGTCTGTTGTAAATAAATACCCTGTTGTTTTCTGCCTTTGCCAGTATTAGGGGGGCCTGGGACCCGGCGCGCCGTCCTGGTTTGCCAAAGCCGTCCTTGGCGTCTAGCACTTACGTCTCTGTCTACGCTGTTTCCGAGCAGACGGGAACAGAGGAGCGGCTGGCTTTGCAGACACGAGTGGTCTCAGCAGCCGTCGGGAGGCGTCAAACGGACTCTCCGGCCCGCACCTCACAGTGTTCTGAGTCCTGTTACTGAAATGCGACGTGAGCAAAGGGGCGGGTTCTGTTTTCCAGGCGGAGCTCCCGGCTCCGCGACAGGCCGGCCCGTGGTTGTCCGCGCGCACCATGTATCGCTCCCCGCGCCGACGCCGGTATTTATTACGGGAAAGTGCTCGGTGAAACCCAAGTGTTACTCCTTCCGCAGAGTCATCGCCAACCCCAAAACCTCGGGTCACATTTTACTGTGCCCACAGCCTCTTGCAAGTCTAGACAAGTGGACTTATGCTGTCTTCTGAGGAGTGCCCGCCCCTGAGATTTTACCTCATTATGCAAAAATAACATAGCCTTCATGACTATTTTGACTAAAGTTTAAAACCCCTTGAGTGAAGTTCAACTGTCAGGAACCAAGGACTGCCAGGAAATACTAGCCTCTACCTTATGCATGTGTTTAGAAGCTCACCTGAAATCTGCCTTTTATAAAGGAACCGTATGGGTCAGTTGAACTGTACATTTTTTAAACCGGATTGCCATTAAAGCAGAAATTATAAGGTTGCAACAATACTTGTTTCTAGTCAGTCCTTTGGCTTTCTCAAGAGTATGGATTTACATATCACATTAAGAATTAGCATCCTTCAAATGTGTTAAAGCATCTCATGCGTCAGTTTTAAGTTATTTTCATAGTTCTGTTCTGGACACATTTAAACACTTAGGAAATGACTCGACAGGATGACGGATTTAAAAGCCAGCCCGGCACACAGCTCCCCGACGGTAGGACCCAGGTGCTGAATGAAACCAGCCTCTTTTTTCCCCCACTCTTTTTTTAAACCCGGTGGTAGGTAAGTTTTCCAGTCTCCAGCTCTGTGCAGTAGACGCGTTACCTTCGAGTCGGTTCATTACCAAGGTTCCAAACGCTGCTGTGAATTGCACTGTGAAAAAGCTCTTCCCAAGACGAGTCCCCTTCTTGGTTTTCTCTTCACCCCAGTGTGTCTATCGGACCACGAGCACGCCGTGCCTATTTCGGCCCTTTGCGTGAGTCGGAACTTTGAAAAGAACCCGTTCGGTTCCCTCCCCCACCGCTGGGACTGCGCTCTGATTCCGAGGCTCATGTGTCAGTCTGGCATTATGTTTGCTTAAACCGCTTCGTTGGCAGCCGCACAGAAAACTAATATTTTTCAGCAGATAATCTTGGCAATGAGTGAGCCTCGTTCATTTCACAGAAGCACAACTCCCCACCCGAGCCCTTAGGGAAAACCGTCACTTCTAGAGTCGCAGCGCCCAGTGCATATTAATTTGGTTCTGCGTGAGTGGTGACCGTGAGAACTCGGGGTGCCCACCTAGTTAACCACCCTTGCATGGCAGACCCGCCGCGCCGTATCTTCTCAGCTGTTAGTGGACAGTGACCGGGCAGTTGCTCCCGCGGCCTCGCAGCACAGGTGACTCCCCACAGCAAGAACGGCGGGGGCCGGCCGGCGTGCTGGTGCGTGGTGGGCCGGCCGGCCCCGTCTGCAGCCTCAGGACTCCCGCCGCACGGGTGTCAGGACAGGAAGTCTCCGTCCTTAGTTCCTCAGTGTCCTGGTCCATTCAGTGACGTCTTTTGAGTTGCATTTAAAACCGATTCACTTCTGCAGCCTACGGTATTGTCAGCTGATCTCCAAATAAACTGGTTTCTACAAAATCCCAGAAACTACATGTCTGAAACCACATGGAATCAGTGTCTGTTCTTTATCCCTTTTTGCAGCCACTTAAACGCATTTTTTTAATACTTTTTTTTTTTCGGGTTTTGTCTTTGTTTTCCATCAGTAATCTGAGTTTTCGCTTAACCCAGCTGACTGTGGGACATAGCAAAACTGGGTATAAATACCTTTGCTGATCTTGGTTGAGTTGAAATCTGATATTGTTCTTAAACTCAGTGAGCCACTATCTGCAATTTTTGTACATGATATAGTATTTTGAAGGTATGGAACTTTATGAAAAAAATAGCTAATTAGTTCTTTTTTTTTCCCTCAGAGGGGAAAGGTATGTTCTGCAAATAGTGTGTGTCTTATTTTACTGTTGAACAGCAATTGCTATTTATTTTTTTATTGCCTAGAACTTTACCCTGTTGTATAGGAATCCCGTACATACACCACTAGCTAAATTCCGAATTCTCATCTGGATGTTACGCTCCAACATCAGTACACTCGTCATTTCACATGTATTTAATGTGACAGTTTTTTCAGTACTGTATGTGTTAATTTCTACTTTTTTTAATATTTAAAATTGCTTTTAAATAAACATATTCTCAGTTGATCCCAAACACCTGAGATCAGGCCGTTTTGTGAGTCGTCCTCTCCCCTTCCATTTGGAGAGCATCGCGACGCCCCCGGCTGCGCTTCCGAGGGTAGAGATGGCGCGCGTCGCCGCGACCCCCGTGCACAGCACAGTCGGGATGTGCATGTGCGCGGTGGTTCCCTTCGCTTCCAAAACACGGCCCTCGGCCTTGCGGCCCGCCCCATTCCCACTCCTGCCGCCACGCCACCTGCGTCTGGCCCACGTATGTGGGCGGGGCCGGAAGAATAGGGCGGGGTGCGCAGGCACGTGGGAGGGGCTCTCGGGCAACGCCAGGCTCCGACCACGTGCTGGGCGTGTGTGTGTCGCGTGGCTGTTCCCGTGGTGCTGCCCTGCAGCGAGCAGACCCGGGCCAGGGTCTGCCTGCGTCAGCTCATCCTCTCCAAGCCGGCGAGAGGCAGCGAGCCCTCCGCTGCCCAGAGCTTGAAAATGAGGCTCAGACCCGTTCCCATGCCGGAGATGTGGTTCGTACACGGCCCAGTCAGGAGTCCAGACGAGTGGTTCTGACTCCAAGGCCACCGCGGGGGTGCCCACTGCACGGAAGACAGTCCCCAGCACAAGGTTCCAGCCTTTGAGACACTGCGAGAGAAACAAGGTGAAAAGCTGACCGAGACAACAGCATCGAAGATTCTGACGGGTTGGTCTCCTGTTTCCTTGCGACGAGGTGGGCCCGTGGGAATGCCTGTTCGCCCGCCGAGGCAGGACCAACCCTCCCGATGGCCGCCAGAGGTGGGCTCGTGCGTGGGAACTGTGACTCGTTCGGGGTGCTTCTGGGAGAGGCTGACGTAGCGACCCGCCTCACTCAGGCAAGGGGCAGCCAGCCTTCCATCTGAAATCATGAACGAATACGACATCGGCGTTGCTTTAAACTGGGGACAGGGTCTGCTGGAAATTAATGGACTCGCCCTCCCCCCACCCCCCACTGGAAGCAGCTCTTCCAGAACTCAGGACCCCAGCAGGCGTCCGCCCGATCCCTGGCTCAGCCCTGCCGGGGACAGGCCTGTATTTCCAATAGGGACTTTCCGTCCTCTGTGAGGTGAAAGTCCCCCTGGGGTGCATGCTCCAGCGAGGAAATCGCTCTCTGAGCTGGAGGGACCTACCCCAGGTCACCATAAGTCATGGCGGCAGTGTGAGCCCAAGCCTCCCCTTCTGCCCTCTCTCCCCACCCCTGCTGCTTTCTCCCCTTCCCTGACGCTGCATCCCCCTCCTCCACTCCCACCTTGCAGGCGGACGCATGGCAGGGTGGGTGGGTGGCAGTGGTGCTAATCGTTAGCACAGTTCCACCTATTGCCGCCACCTTCGCGTCCTCATCAGTCATGAATGACCACCTCGTTTCCAGAACCTGCGGTAGGTGGGCACTTCGGAGCCCGTGGGCTCGCCTTTTGCGCGGGGGTGCCTGACGGAGGGCGCGCCCCCGCACCCCAGGGATGGATGGAACAGATGTGTTCGGCCGGCCCTCCGCTTGCAGCCTGCCCTCTGCAGCCCGCAGCCTGGGGTGAGGGTGAGGTCAGCGCAAGCGTGTTACATAACCCTAAACGTTCTCTGAAGACAGAGCCAGGCCTGTGGTTGCGAAGACGGGCCCCCCACTCTGTCCCTGAGGAGGTCGCAGGCTGAGTAGCATGGCTGTGGGGCTCGCCTGGCGGGAGGAAAGGGCTTGCGGCACGTTCACGTTCGTGGACAACACTATGCAGTAGAGCTCTCGTCTCCCCCACTTCCCAGTCTGGGGGACAGGGGCTCAGAGAAGGTACGAGGTAACTTGCCACAAGTCAAGTTGCTCGTGAAGGGCCAAGCCCGGACGTGAACACTGAGGTCAGGGCCCAAGTGGCTCCCAGCCATGACCCTGGGCTGCCCCAGCTGCTGCTGTGTTCCCTGCTGCCCTTTCCGAAGAGAAACTGGGTCAAGGCCTCCTACAGCCAGGTCAGCCGGCTAGGGAGTGTAAACCATGGAATGAGGCACTGGCCAGCAGGGCCTGCCGGAGTGCGTCCTGGACACACTGCTCGGCCTCCCAGGTGGGGGGCGGGGGGCAAGCCAGAGGTCGAGCTGGCTCCCGGCGTCTGCAGCTGCCTGCAGAATGTGACCAGGAGGGAGCAGTGGGCAAGTGAGGTCCGTCAGACGCTTAAGCCCCTGAAAACAGGAATTGAAGCTCAGATAAACACAGCTGTTTTGCAAACATCTTGCCACACAGCACACCCGAGCCAGAGGCTCCAAGCCCAAACCGGTGACCTTCTGCAAAACCGCCAAGGGGACAAACCTCGTTCGGCTTCCCACTTCTGGGGACAGAATTTAAAACGTTGCTTTATAGGTCCGAGCAGATTGGAGGACGAGAGGTGGCAAACCTGCCATCTGCACACTGGCCTGAAACCACATGAGGGCCAGGCTTTCTGCTTTGGGCCGCATCATTTGGGTCCTCGATGTTAAAACCAAATTCCCAGGCCCTGTCCCTGGAGTCTCAGGGGGGCCTAAGAATCTGCATTTGGTCATTCCCAGGTGAATCCCATGCAACGCCGGAGGCGCAGGTCTGTCTTGGACCACTGCTCAGCTCCTAAGAATGTAGAATTGACCCAAAAAGGTGGGTCACCCAGAGTCCAGGACCTCTGCACAGCAGCCCCTTCTAATAATGGTGAGACCCCTCCTTAGGGCTCAGCCCCTGCACACCTCCAACTGTCATTTTCTTGCTGTCAGGGTGCAATGACTAAGACTCAGGATTCGGAGTTTGGCAGAACTAGCCCACCCCTGCCTGCACCACTTACCAGCAAATGTGTCCAGCAGACAGGTATTGAGAGGCCTTCATAGGAACGGCCCCTCCCCGTGTGACCTGGGGCCACTGCTAAACTCCACGAGCCTCCAGCTTCCTTGCAGGCACCACGGAGTTCGGACTGCGGCCTTGCAGACACGACACGGCTCTCGCACCTGCCAGGCTCCGTGTGCCCACCCCTGAAAAGCCAGGTGTACATCTCCCTGGGCTCGGCCCCTGGTTTCCTTGGCCAGTGTGAGCCAGCCTGCAGGGTCCAGGGTCCCCATCATCCAAGGCACAGCTTCTGCCCATCCCTAAAGGTGTCAACCGTGGGGCCTGGCTTGGCCAGTCATGGCCATTTGTTCCCCGGGCCCAGAGGACAGGATGGGGGGAGGTGGAGTCAAGCTTGGGAACCAGAAAAACAGGGACACGGATCCTCCATCTCTTCAGGCCTCAGTGTCTTCCTCTGCCCAAGTGGGATGATGGTAGTACTGATGCCGTAGAATTCGTGCGAGAGTTATGTGATGATGAGGCGCTTCACTGGTGGTGGCACAGAGTAACTCTTGGCACTTGTCCTCTCAAAAACGATAGGAACTTTGAATGTCACCTTCCCTGGTGACAAGTGAGAAATCAGACTGCAATCTACTCAATGTTCGACGTGCCGTTGGTGATCACATGAAACCTGGTAGAAGGCTCTAGAAGAGCCCCGGCTGTTGGAAAGGGGTGAGGCCGGCATGGGGAGCACCCACCCGACCAAAGGTCAAAGCCGGAGCCTCAGGGCCCCACTGGCTCTGCCCACTGGCACTAAACAATGCCGACTCCCGCCCAGTAAACAGGCGTCTGGACAATGGGCCTCTTTCTACGGAGCTGCAGAACCCGGATTCACAAGAACACATTGTGTGAATGTGCAAGCTTAGTTCCTGCTCAGCTGGAACCACTTGGGAAACTCAGAGCCCGGGACTCCCTGGCCTGCTCCAGCTCCGGGTACCAGGCAACCCCTTCCCTGGCTGGGGCTCGTGCTGTCCCTGCCGCCGCTTTAAGAAAGCGCTGGGGCCCGCGGGGCAGCAGGTGCGCCCAGGCTGTCCTGCTCTCCTCCAAGACTCGTGCCGCTGGCCTGGTGTCCACATTCTCACTTTTTGGGTCTGCGACAATGTGGAAGGTGCCAGGTTGGGGAGCCGGCTTATAAGGAAGGCTGAGGAAGTTAGTTAAGGGTGTCAGAGAGGAGGCAGAGAACAGGAACAGAGTCCCAGCGAAGTCGGCTGAGGCTCTGTGAAGCTCCTGACCACACGCATGCCTCAACCCGCAGACTCCCAGGTCGGAATGTGAACGTATCGACCAAAAGAATGTGCTAGAGTGGCCATGGTATATAAGATAGTATAAACCTGTAAACAACCCAAGTGTCCATCAACAGCAGCATGGCTGTAGACTTGGTCACTCTGCACACCAAGTCCACAGTAACAAACACTGCGCAGCCAGCCACAACGATACGGATGGATGAGTGTCACCAACCATGTCAAGTACAACAGAGCCAGACTCACAGTCATTCACCTTTGATTCTCTGTAATGCACAACAATAAGTCACACATGGGGCTACAAGGCAGAACCGTGTTTACCCGAAGGGGAAGTTGAAGTGGATGCTGGGAAGAGTGATTTTAGGGGTGTAGATACTGTTTCTTTTTGTGGGTGCAGTCACACAGGGTTCTTCAGTTTATGACATTCCTAGTGCTGCTCACTTCTGATACTGGACCAGTCTGTATGTGTGTGATTCTTGGTGGTGTGCTGATGGATGTTTAACCAGTTCATTCTGCCTCTCTCTCTCCCCTCTCACTCTTTCTTACCCTTGTTTGTAGCATTTGCCAATTGCTTAGTGTCAATTTTTCTACCATGGCTGGTAACAAACAAGCCACCAAGGTGCTGTGGCTTCCAGGTGCTGTGGCTGAAGACCACTTGTACCAGCTCCAGCAGGCTAGTGGTTTTACGTCAACAAAAGTTTTTTCATTTTTTTGTTTCTACATAAAGTCTGCTAAAATGCAGAGAAACTAAGGGCTGGTCAGGGTAAGCCCCTCGGATCTAGCTACCTGCTGAGACCCTGCCAGCAACGCCCCTCCCCTGCCTTCCCACCTCCCTCCACTCTTCTAAAAGAGCTGTGCAACAGTTTCATGGAGATATAATTCACATACCATACCAGTCACCCATATAAAGTGTACATTTCAGTGGTTTTTATTATATCCACAAAGTTGTGCAACTACCCCACTATCAATTTTACAACATTCTCTCCCCCAAAAGAAACCTCATACCCATCAGCAGTCACCCCCATTTTCCCCAACCCCTGAGAACCGCTAGTACCCTTCCTGTCTCTGTAGTCTGTCTCTTGTGGCAATGCCACACCAGTGGAACCACCCACCCCGTGGTCCCCCGCGATGGCTTCTTTACTTCGCATGGCGTTTCCAAGGCTCATGCGTGCTGCAGCTCGCGTCAGTACTTCCTCTCCCTTCACGGCCAAGCGGCACTCCCTGCACGCACACACTTCGTTTTGTTTATCCACTGGCGAATGTTTGGGTTGTTTCCACCGTGCTGACTAGCGCCAGTAATGCCGCTGTGCGTGTTTGTGATCACGTTTTCGTGGGGGCATCTGTTTTCCCCTCTCGCGTAGGTATAGCCAGGAGTTGGGTTGCTGGGTCACAGGGTGGCTCCAGGGGTCCTTATCCGAGAAGCCGGCGGATGGTTCTCGGAAGCGGGGCGCCACGTGACACTCCCAGCAGCGGGCGGAGGGGTCCGGTTCCTCCACTCCCCGGCACCACTGCGTTTATCCGCCCGTTTTGCTAGTGCAGCCAGACAAGGGGCAGTGAGGGGGGCCTCCCTGCGGCCCTGATTTGCATTTCTCCGATGACTAATGATGCCCAACATCTTTCATGGGATCCCTGGAGAAGTGGCAAATAGAAACTTGGACCATTTTACAATTGGATTATGTGTCCTCTTGCTATTGAGCTGTAGCCATTTGTGCTATGTTCTAGATACAGGTTTCTTAGCACATGCATGATTTGCCAACACTTTGTTCTGTTCTGTGGGTTATCTTTTCCTTCCATCCTTTCCAACATGGGCACGTCTTCAAGACGATGGAAACGTCAGAAATCACAGACCCCAAAGCCTTCGGAAGCCAGGCAAATGAGCGAAGTATGCGAGGCAACCTTTGGGTTTTCTCGGTAACACTGTTTCCAGGCGGAGCTAAGCATTGCTCAGGCGTCTGCAAACACCGATATGGACTTTGGGTTCTCCGGCCCCACGTTCAATGCCGCACGGTCCCCTCGTGACCGAGTGAATGTGGGCCAGTCGGCCGGCCTCTCTGAGCCCTAGCGGTGCTGTCCATGAACTGGGGACGCCACCGCTGCCCTCGCAAGAGGGACGGCAGACAGACGACTTGGGACATTGTAGAAGAGGCCCTCCTGTATAATCCTTGACTGTGCACATTTTACTTTGATAAATATTTTAAAAATAAAATGGGTGACGGATTTACTGGGATAAACTAAGGGCTCCAGAAACGATAACCCGCCCTCACCCTGCCGTCCCAGCCGCAGCGCCTGGCACGGCCCCCTCCCCCTCCCCCTCCACCTCCAGAGGGTTCTCCGTGGCTCACAGCTGCTCGCAGCGGCGGAAGCGTGAACCTGCTTCCTCCTCGGGCAGTGCGGAGGGTGAAAGGGCTTTTCATGGTAATCACAAAAGAGACAAACAGACGTGTTCTCAGCTTCTTGGGCCAGTAAGAACTTTACCGACAATTGAAACCAAAAGAAAGTGTCCTTCTTCTCTTCTTTCGAGAGGAAACAGCCCTTTGGCCCAGGAAGGAGTTTCTGAGTCTCCCCCACAGCACCCCGCACCCCACCCACAGAGGGGAGCCCCGAGGCGCCTTCTGTGGCCCTGAGCCCTCCCACAGCCAGTTTGCTTCCAAAGCCAGGTTGCCAAGTGGCCTGCGGGGGAGGGGCAGGTGGCCTGGGGTCCTGGGGGCTGTGGCTCTGGTGGCTCTGAAGCCGCTGTGCCCCCTTTCACAAAGGCGCTTCCTGGGGTGCCAGGGCAGGGCTGCAGGGAGGCTCGGACACAGTGCCAAAGGCTGAGCTGTGAGTTTAAAAATAAAAACAAAACTGTAAGAGAAGTTCCTCATCTGTGCCCCTGGGGCCCTGAACAGTAAGTCACTCCCTTCTCTGAGTCAGGCTTGGGAATGCTGGCATCGCGATGGGGGCAGCACCTCTGCTCCGGGAGCCCTCCCTGCAAGGCAGGGTCCTCCCAGCTCCGACACACCAGCCGCAGCGGGCAGGTGCTGCTCCCCAGGGCCCCATGGTGCCCTCGGGGGCAGGATGTCCTCGGGGAGCCCTCCCTGCTCCCCTGGCAGCCAGCCCGTTCCCCCCTGTCCACCCTCTGCATCTTGGCTTTCCCTCTACTTCACCTTTGGGGAAAACGAAGACGCTGGAGCGTGAAGCATGAGCACCTGGCGGGCAACCCAGCCAGGGAGATGCTGAGTCAGCGGGAGGCGCCCGGCATCTGCGCTTTTAGCAAACCCACCCAGGTGACGGTGAGGCGGGTGGTCACAGACTGGCCTTTGGAACATAACTTTCACGTATTTCAATTAAAAAAAAACAAAACCCAACCAGCATGTGGACAGTAAAGCAAAAGAAGCACTTAGGTGGGAGTGCCCTGGGTCCCGGTGGCCTCTGCCACCCAAAATGTCAGGCCTGGCTCTCTCTCTCCTTAGCCCACAGCCACCCACCTCAAGATCCCCACTCATGTCCGCCAAGTCTCTTTTGCTGTGTCAGATAATGTGGTCCCAGGTCCCAGGAATAAGGACGTGGACTTCTTTGTGGGGAGGGCGTGGGGGGATCTGCTGTCTCTCACAGAGAGAGCTTAAACCGCTCTCCCAAAGTCACCCAGCTGGAGCGCAGGCAGCCTGAGTCAGAAGCCGCCCAGGTGGCCCGCTTCCTCAAATCCCTTGTGGTCACACCCCTGTGATCTGTGAACTCCACCCTGTGCTCTTGACCAGCGGCTCCCAGATTAGCAGCAGCCGGCCTGGGCTTGCTCCAGGCTCTGGCCAGCGCTGCGTGCAGCAACCAGGAGCAGAGCAGGAGGCAGGCCCCCAGGTGGCCCTCGAGAATGAGAGTCTTGCTTAGCAGGTCTGTAGCCCGCTCCCAGCTTGAGGCAATGGGTCTCCTGGTGCCCAGAGACCCGTCTTCCTGGTCTCACACCCAACCCTCTTCCCGTGAGCCTTGCTTTCTTTCGAGAGCATTTACTGGGCACTTACTACGTGCCAGGCCCCAGGGACACAGAGGATAATAAACACCATCTGGGCCGGCGGGGCCCCTCCGAGTCGAGTCAGCAAAGCCAATGCCTGCAACACGTCCATGGAGCTGTTTCCAGGAGGGGGGGTCTAAATAATAATAACCCTTCTGGCAATACATAAGAGGCAGCAAAAATATTAATGCGCTGACCAAAACGCCAACTCCCGGGAATTTTTCCTAAGAAAAATAAAAGATTTGTACTATGCTGTTATTTTAAAAATACATGTGACTCGTTAATTATGGTACATCCACCCAATAAAATAGTATGTAGCCACAAAAAAAAAAAAAGAAAGAAAGAAAGAGACAGAACTACGGAACACGCAAATGAGCTTAATATATGCTGTTGCAGAGCCCAAGCTAACAACCACCGAGAGGGGGCTGGTGTTCAAAACCCAGGGGCATCGTGACCATGAAGTGCTGGCAGTTGTCAAGCAGAAGACATGGGAAGTTCCCCATGTGACCAAAGAGAAAGGTCTCTGTTGTGTACACAACTTACACGTGGAAAAATCCTGGAAGGATCTGAGTGCCCTGGTTCTGGGGCCGGAACTACACAGCTGTGCTTTTATAAAACATGATACACACACTCACACACACAGTATATTTCATATATTATAGATAAACTACACGTGTAATATAGTTTATGTATTGTATGACATATTATATATAAAACATACAATAAACCGGCAGTCACGAGTCTTGGCATCACCACTTTGGAAGGCAGGTAGTAGTAGTTAATACGTTGGAAGCTACGCATATGTACCTATCGCTCAGCCCCTGTACCCCTGGGTGAAAAAGACTCTGTCCTGCCCGTGCACACGGACATGCAGAGGAGAACACCCCTGCAAAAGAGCGCCCTCGAAAGACCAGAGTATTGGAACACCCACAGAGGCGTGGACAAAACAACAGTGGTGCGTCTACCCAGCGGAAGAGTCTACAGTGCTGACCGCGTGTCGGAACGGGCCTGCTGGTCTCTCCGGGCGCTGTGCACCGGGCACTGTTCCGACCCCCGCAGGGACCCCACTCCCCGAGGGCTTGCCCTCTCATCTGGGGGCGGCGCGCAGAGTGGGGGAGACAGGAGGACTCCAGGGGTTTCACGTGCCGGTGGTGAGCACAGTGAATCACGGAATGAGTAGGCCTGGGCGACATGCAGAAACACGAACGAACGCCGTTGAGCAAAAAAGAAAGTTGCAGAAGGAGTCACAGGAATGAAAGCCTTTATACGAAGCTGCTGATCTCTAAGAAATTCTGCGTGTTGGGTGTGGATGCCCAGGGATGGGCAACTGCAAACTCAGGGCAGTGGTTCTCTCCCAGGAGCGAGGGGCTGACGGGCATGGAGGTGATGTAGGGCTTCCCCTGTCTGTCCTCTTCCTCCCGGAAAGAAGGGAGGGAGAGCGGTGGGGGCGGGGGCAGAGGGAGGAGGAGGAAGGGAGGGAAGAAGGAAGGACGGAAGGAAGCAAGGAAAGTCAGTCTGAGGCAAAGATGGCAAGATGTCAGCTCTGACCGAGAATGTAGAGAGAGAGACTAAGCTGGCCCAGGCGGGGAGGCCATGACGTGCCCGAGCTGGGTAGCCAGGCGAGGAAGGGACATTCCAGCGGCAAAGAGCTGCCTGCACAGACCCGGCCTAATGGACGGCAGGCTGGGTCCCCTGAGGGGGGAGTGTGAGAGGCAACCCTCATTGGGTGTTTCTCTCCCTCCCTCTCCACCGCGTGCCCCTCTCTAAAAATAAATAAATAAAGTCTTTCCAAGAAATAAAAAAAATTGAATTAATTCTCATTTGAGGATGTGTTCACTGATTTTTAGCACAAGGGGAAGAGGGAGAGAGAGAGAGAGAGAGAGAGGGAGGGGGAGAAACATCATTGTGAAAGAGAAACATCGATGCCTCCCATTCAACTCCGGTTTTGGCCCTTGAAACCTAGGCATGTACCCTGACCGGGAATCGAACTGGTGACCTTTCAGTTACAGGATGACGCCCAACCCACTGAGCCACACCAGCCAGGGCAAAGTTTCACGTTTTTTTTTTTTTTAACTGTAAAATGAAAATGTCAAGGGGGACTAGGATGACTTTAAGAATCTATCTCACTCTTTCTTTATAAAGGTATTTTTTTTTCTTTTTGTGCACAGAAAGAACTATGCACCGTTCTCTCCAGTAATGATTCACAACCACCGTTCCTCTCTCAGGATTCGCTGTCCTCGCTGCCTACTTTCCAATGTCTCGAAACAGGTTGTTTTTTTTTCTACTTGTTTAAGGCTGGAGGATAAGTCCAGTCCCTGCTACCCCGCCTGGGCCAGAAGGACCCCCAGATCCGTCTGTATTGGCAAACCTCTTCCTGCTGGTGATCCCGACTATCACGTTAAGGTGGTTTCCAGGCGACTGGGTTACTAGGTCCCTAAGGGTGAATTTGAATTCTAGAGTCAGTTCTCGTAATGGAACTAACCACAGGCTTACAGTCCGGAGACCAGGTTCAAGTTCAGCTTCTGCTACGGGAACAGATGACTTTGGGAAGGTCACGTGGGCTCCTGGCTGCCATTTCCTTGGCTGTCAGGTGGCACTGACTGCCCCTGCCTCGCCCTGGGCACTGGGGTTTGAGGGTTGAGGAGAATGTGTGTGAAGTCCCCCTGCAAACCTGAGAGCCCCGTGGGACTGTGGAGTCTTCTTCCTGGTGGTGTTCCCAGGCCGGGCCCGCACCCGCCCTCCAAACGGAGCTGGTGCTCAGGGGACGGTCTGGGGGGGAGGCGGAGCAGCCTGTAATCCTACATGGAAACGAAAAGCGACAGCAACGTAGTGCCAGCATCCTACGTGTCAAAGGTAAGTGGTACAAGTACATGTGACATTTATCTTTTGAGGATTATCTGTACTGCCTGACACACCTTGGTTTTCATTTGCATGAAGAACCAAAACTTTCACTAGAGATCACTTTCCTCAGAACCCTCAGGGGGCTTTTCCTTTTGCATGAATGAAGAAGACTAATTCTTACACGTGCCCTTTCACCTCCAAATAGTGATAATGAAAGAAGAGCCGTGAGCACCGGCCTCACGGGTAAATGCCCCGCGCGCCCTGTGCGGAGTGGCAGACTGGAGCGGTGTGGTCTAGGAATCCTCACGCACCAGGCCCATGGGCTGGACGGTGGCTGTGCCCGTTTTACTGATCAGTAAACTGAGGCTGAGAGATCTGGGGGAGTGAGCGCCAGATCTTGCCTCCCAAACCCTCGACTATTAAAGCAAATCAAGTTAGATTGTAAAGCAGCCAAAATGCTTCCAACTAGAACCTTCCACCACCTGTGTGTGTGTATGTGTGTGCGTGTGTGTGCGCGTGTGCGCACACACAGCCATGCACACCCACATTTTTCAGGCCCAGTCCAGTTAACTTCAGGGAGAAAAAAGAGATAAAAGACGAAGTGTATGTTACTAGCCATTGAGTCGGCTCCGCCTCCTGGCGACCCTGTGAATGAGTGACGTTCACACGTCCTGCCCTCACGGCCTGCCCCACCCCTGCAGGGGCGCGCCGAGGACTTCTGTCACGGAGTCGGGCCAGGTCGTGCTCGGTCGTCCTCTTTCCCTGCTGCCTTCGATTTTCCCAGCAGGACCGTCTTTCCCGCAGAGCCCTGCCTTCTCACAGCGCGCCGAATTAGGGCAGTTTCAGTGTGGTCATTGTTTTGCCTCCCGTTACGTCTCAGGCTTGGTTTGCGCTGGGGCCCACGTGCCGCCTCTCCGGCGGTTCCGAGTCCCCGCAGGGCTCTGCCCCAGCACCGGGCTCCAGAGGAGCCCGTGTCTCCCCCCAGCAGCCTCCTTGTGTTTTCTCTGATGAGCACGGCCTACCGCTTTCCTAATAGAAACAGTGACGCCCGCGGACACTCTCCCTCCCCGTGTGTGTACGCACGTGGGTGTGCGTGCATCCGAGAGGGGGTGTGAGTGCACGCACCCCTCTGCTTGTGGTCTGGGGTGTTTCATTTCAGTGCCACCGGAGCGGGGACACGTCTGTCCCTTCCCACCTGGGGCCACTGGACTTCGCCCTGAACATATCGCCGATCCAAGATCACCCCTCCACTTCCTTGAGTTTTCTGGACCACAAAAGTTGACCTGTTTCCACAGTGAACCCTCTGGACGTAACTGTGTCGCAGCAGTGTCTCTCAAACCAATCGTGCCCTGGCTGGTGTGGCTCAGTGGATGGAGCGCCAGTCTGTGAACTGAAAGGTCCCTGGTTTGATTCCTGGGCAGGGCACATGCCTGGGTTGTGGACCGGGTCCCCAGCTGGGGGCCTGCAAGAGGCAACCAATCGATGTTTCTTTCACACACCAATGTTTGTCTTCCTCTTTTTCCCCTCTGTTCCCCTCTCTCTAAAAACTTAACAAAGAAAAGAAACCTTAAAAAAAAAAAAGAAAACAAATTGCATTTCCCAGCTGTTCTTAAGGACTTAGGCTCCTAAAAGAGTGTGCAGGGCTGGTCTCCTCCCCACTAAACGATCCCAAGGCATATTGTCACACTGCCCTCTTGCTCTCAGGGGTGACTGTCACTTCCTAATGTACTGTGACACCCCATGCCTCCTCCCCATCATGGCACCTTCCAAGCAGAAGGCGCCAGGCACAGGGAAACGCCGCCCTGTAGGTGCTCCGTCGTTGGGGCTGGTCCTGGGCACCAGTGCTCCCTGCGCTGTGGTTCTGCAGTTCCCCCGAGAACGCCTTTGGTCCACTCTGCCCCCCCAATGTTCTGAGAGGTTGTGTGTGCCCTACAGTAACAAAAGTAACAATGACAGCCATTTCTGAAGCACCTTCCAGGTGACACCCCACCATGCAATCTCCCCCGGTCCCGTGACCATCCGATGGCAGAGATGTCATCGTCCCCCCAGTTCATGGAATGAGGACGCACGAGGCACAGGTGACACCCAGACCCAGCAGCTGGTGGGAACGAAGGGCTGGCTGTGGATTCAGGTCTCTCCAACTCAACCCCCTGAGCTTGCTCACTCTGCCACCCTCTTTGACCCGGAGCACGAATTAAGTTACAACACCACCAAAACTGCAGTATTCGGCACGAATTCCTTTCACTTTCCAGTGCTGAAGGATCGCTCCTATAAACTGCTGCTCTGCTCGCCAGGAAGGACCGCGCCCCGTTGCTAAGATTCTGACATTCTGAGTCGTCTGTACAGCCCTATTGTGGATACACTGAAATACCGAAAATACACTAGAGATCCCGCTGACTAGCTTCCCCCCACCCCACCACCACCAAACTTTCCTTCCTTCCTTCTTTGTCTTTAAATTAAGGTGAAATTCTCACCACCTACGGGTCACCATTTTCAAGTGAACAGTTCACTGGCAGTCACTACATTCACCGCCTTGATCTAGTCCGGCATGTTTTTGTCACCCCGAAAGGAAACCTCATACCCACTAAGCAGTTCCCCCCCACACCCTCCACCCCAGCCACCAGTCCCCAGAAGCCAACACTCACTAGTTCTGAAGCTGCCAGTTCTTTGTGCCCAGGTGGGGATCGCTGTTCCCCCCCCCTCCACCTCCCAGGGTGGGATTCCCCACCCTGAAGGGGCTTCCTGAGTGCCCCCCCACCAGCCCCTCCCACGTGGCCCCCTGTGGTTCCAGGACAGCAGCCGCCACCCCCCCCCCCGCCGTGCCGTCTCAGGCTTGGAGGCCCCTCCCTTTAGTCTTTTGCCTTTGGATGTCTGGCGGTGCGGGGACCCTGAGGACCGGGTGAGTAGAGTAGAACGTTACCGAGTCTGCTTTTATCCCTGTGGGGGATGGACGCTGCTCAACTGCAACATATTAACCAGCAGGACAAAAATGGAGTCCCCCGTCTCTCGACGTTCTGCCTCCTTCTGCAGCAGACCCCTCGGCAGGGAAATGCCTGCTTCTGAGGCACTCTTGCATTTATGATGGAATGGCCGGCCACCTGGCTTAGGAGCTGTGTGGACGGCACTGCTATGGGGAAGGGGGATTCTAAGACTGACACGGAAATGCGCACGCTGTTTCAGAGCTCGCAAAGCATCCACAGCTCAGTGCCTCGGGCCTGGCAGGGCAGCACAGTTCGTTAGAGCATTGTCCCAACGCACCCAGGTTGCAGGGCGGATCCCGGGTCAGGGCCCTGCAGCGGACAACCTGTGAATGCATGGACGGGTGGGACAGCGGACCTCCCTTGCTCTCTCTTCCTCTCTCTCTGGAAATCAGTTTTTAAAAAGTTCACGATCTCCTGTAGTCTTATCAACTGCAGATAACATTGTCACTCCCTTTTGCCAGAGGAGCATGTGAAAGGAGTCAGAAGGGGAAGGACTCGCCCAGGGAAGCGCAGCTGGAAACTGCAGGCTGGCCCTCCTGGTCTCAGGACCAGCACTCTTCACCGAGTGCTAGGTGTCATGGACCGAGGGTCTGTGCCCCCCTCACCCCCATTCAGACATTGAAATCTAGCCCTCCTAAGGGGAGAGGAGTCTTTGGGAAGTCCTGAGGGCAGGGGGCCCTCCAGGAATGAGATGAGTGCCCCTCTAATCAGGACTCCAGAGAGCTACACCCCCACTTCTGTCCTGTGAGGGCACAGACCAGACGGCTATCTATGAGCGGGGAAGGGGGTCCTCCTGGGACACCAGATCTGGCGGGGCCCTGACCTCAGACATCCGGGCCTCCAGAACCGTAAGAAATACACGTGTGTTGTTTAAGTCCCTCGGTCTGCGGTACTTTGTTTGCAGTCCCCACGGACTGAGATGCCGGGCCTCTACCTGCCATCGTCAGGGAAACGGACCAGGTCCCTCAGTGATGACTTGCCAGCGGTTTTCTCAGACATCATCCCCAGGTCTGTCCACCCTGTCAGGACCTGCTTGCACGAGCCGAGGTCAGCGGCCAGAATGACCCTCTCCGTCTGACTGCATCCCGGGGGCGGAGACACATGCCCGGGAGGAGCCAGACCCCTGCCCCCACCCCCACACCCCCCATCCCCCGCATCTCTGAATTCAGCAGAGTATTACAACCCCTGCCCACGCCTTCACCCAATCCTTCCTGCGCCCCGATCCTGCACATTCAGGCCTTGTTACACTTACATCACACTGTTTGCAGCTCCTGAGCACGCCACAAAGTTCCTTCCCTATGCCTTCAAAAAGGACTGTGATGACAATAACTACAGTGATAGCTCTCTCCTGGGTCCTGCTCCGTGCTGGTTCTACACACGTGCCATCCCATTTAACTCCCCGCAACCTAGGGAAGTTGTTATTGTCAGTCCCTTTTCACAGATGCGCAGACTGAGGCTCAGAGTGGCCAAGCGCTGGGCTTCGGAGCCAGGCAACCTGGGGTTCACGCCCAGCTCCGCTGCTCTCCAACTACAGGGACCTGGAGCCAATCCCACCGCTCTCCCAGCGTGGGTGACTTGCGAAACACCGAGTTCCATGAACCTGCTTCGTGGGGCTGCTATGAGAATTCAGCTGGATGGGCGCAATGTTAGGTACTTCACCTGGTAGGTACTTCAAAAATGTTTGGAATGATGAATGCCCACTTGAAGAGAATCTCAGCTCAGCTCTGAGGGTTGACCCTTTTTCTGCTTCTCCTCGGGTTCACAGTTCAAGACCCAGCTGTCACATTGCTCCTCATGCCACTGGGCTGAGGTGCGCACCCTCTCGCCCAGGGAGGAGAGCGCAGATGCTCGAGCTAGCATCCAGCTGATCCCCCCGCGCCCCCACTTTGCCTGACCGCCTCTCAAAACCCCCAGGAAGGGTTTTCTGATCTTGTTACCTGCTCACTCGCTCTTTAGTTCCCTCCCTTCAAAATCCCATATGCACCCTTCGCAGCTCTGTGCCCTCTACCTACTTTCTTGCAGGCAGAGTCCCATGGCACCCCCAGGTGCCCCTGAGGACCAGGAGCCCCTTGGAAGTCATCTCAGTGCCCTCAGCTCTTAGCTCGGGGCCTGAGCAAGAGACAGGGCTTTGGGTGTCTCGGGTGAAGAACCCGGTGAGTTATGAGCAGGTAAGTCAGCAGCCGGTGCTATCTGGGCACGCCCCAACCGCACAGCCGGACTCTCAGCACACCCAGGATCGCTGGAGGGGGAAGGTGGAGAGTCTCTGAAAGCTTCTTCTGTGACTCTTTGGATGCCCTGGAGAGATACTTGAAAGAACATTGTCTATATTCCTGGAATTTGGCTGGATTTCAAGGCAATGATAGGATGGGCTTGAGTGCTTGGGAGGGAGGCAGAGGGGAGAGTCTCCGTTTCCTAGACAGGCCCCGTTACTGGGAGAAAAGCGCATTCTTTGCCACTCCAGACAAGGGGAGAGAGGGGGTCCCCCATTGTATTGGGAGACGAAATGATTGTGAGGAGCTTGTTGTCTGGGAACTTCTGTACTAAGAGTCCTCGGAGAGCCACTGGGGTGCCCACTCAGACACACACGCCTCTCTCCCCCCGTCCAGCTCTGGCTCTCCCCATGGCACTAAGCACCCACACCACGCCGGCAGGTATTTTTTGGTGCTGCCTGCCCCACCCCGCCCCGCAGACCGGGACCTTGTCTAGGTTCCCACCTGTGTCCCCGGGGCCTAGAACAACCGGGGACTCGGTAGGCCCTCAGTAAAGGTCTGTCGAGGGCTGGATGCATGTTTTGGGTGCCCATGCTGCTCTCGCTGACCCCGCTGTGCGGCGGGCTGGGCGAGCATCGCCATCCTGCCCAGCGCACAGGCGAGGGGGACCCGGACCCACCGCCAGGAACCTGCCGGCGGGAAGGTCAGGGGACTCGGGTTCGAGCTGGCGCCCCGCCCGACCTGCTGTGACCTTGGGCCGTCTCTGCGCCTCCCGGGGCTGGGGTCCCCTCCTCCACGTCAGGAGGGTGGAGCAGGCCCCCAGTGAAGCCCACGCTGCGGCTGGCTCGCGGGCTGTGACTTGGCCAAGGTCACCCCGGCCCCGGGCCGCAGCGCCCGTGCGCGGGGGTGCGCGGGCCGATCGCGGCCGGGTCACCCCGTCCCGTGCACCCCGCCGCCGGGCTTTGGGGTGGGGGCCGGCGCGGGGCGGTCCCGGGGCGCCGCGCGCGCTGACGCGGGGCCCGAGGCGGCGGGGACCGGGCGCGGGGGGAGGCGCGAAGGCGGGCGTCCTCCTTTTGTGCGAGCGCCGGCGGCTCGGCTCCGCGAAGGTAAACAGCGTTTCCTCTTCCTCCTCGCGGCGCCTCTTCCTTTTATAGAGATTTCTCGCCTGGCGCTCGCCCGGGCCGCTCGCGCTGGGGCTGCAGCGGCCGCGGCGGGGCGGCTCGCAAACCTGTGGCGGTGACGTGAGACCCGCCAACCCGGAAACGGCGGCGGCGGCGGCGGCACCCGAAGCCCAGGCTCCCGCGCCCCAGCGCCCGCGGCCGCGCTCCGGTCTCCGTCTCCGCTCGCCCGGCCGCCAGGTACGTGCCCCCGGCTCCGCCGGCGCCGCCGCCCGGGCCCCCCCGCGCGCGCCCTTGGCGCCGATTGGCACCGGCGAGGGCGCGGGGTGCGGGGCGCGGGAGTGATGGGTGCGGGGAGGGGGGGGGTGCGAGCCGGGCCGCGCCGGGTGCCGATGAACTGGAGAGGGGGCGCCGCAGGGGGCGCCCGGAGGATGCTCCTGGGCTGGGCTGGGCTGGGCCGGGGCGGGAGGACGCGAGGGGCGCACGCCTGGGGACCGCCGCCGCCGGGTCCACCCAGCTGCGGGGAGCGCGCAGCGGCGTCCCGCACCGGGGGGGAGGGGGGCTCCGGGTGGTGGTTCTCCCACCTCCCCCCCCACCCCACGACCCCTTCTGCACGCCAGGTGAGGGCGCAGGGTCTGACCCCGGACGCAGGTCAGCTCCCCACCCAGCAAACTTCACTGGGGGCTTGGAAGGCCAGTCGCTTAGAATTGAGGAACTAGAGGGGGTGAACAGAATCTCCATTGGCCTCAAGACTTCCTCCTGGGGTAAATACCCGCCTATGTTCTAGGAGCACTTCCTCTTTGCCCTTTATCTTTTCATCATCTTTATTTTCAAATGGAAGTTCAGCGTTAACGGTGGATGCCCTTGCATCCTGCAGGGCTCTCCTGGGGCTGTGCACACACACACCCACCCAGGGGGTCCCACCTGTGTGTCCTGTGTGGCCGGTGGGAGGAAAGAGGAACCAAGGACTTCCCTTGCTAGAGTGGGGGGGGGGGCGGTCTTTGATCCCCACCCGATTGCAAGAAATGGAGCCGGGGGAGGAGGGGTTGAGGTGGAGGAGGGGCTGAGCGGGGAGGAGGCCTGGCTGGGGAGTGTCAGGTGGACTTTGCACCTATGGTTTAATTCCTAGCCCTGCTGCTGACAGGCTGTGTGACCTTGGGCAAGTGGCTTACCCTCTCTGAGTTTTAGGTGCCTGTCTGTAAAATGGGCTGCTTGGAGTTGACCCTAGAGAAAGTGAGCTTGGATTCCTGGCCAGAGGGGTGTGCACGGGGCGGGTGGGGGGGGGGCCATAGTAATGGAAGGTGTCATCGTCAGCCACCTTTAGTTTCTGTCTCCCCACCCCCTAGAAGGGGTGCCTGGGGCACAGGGGAGGTTCTCTGTCGGTATTTGGGGAATGAGTAAGTGGATATGAATTTTGGGAGGTGAGTGGGTGCGGTTCCACTTTTTTTTGGCTTCCTGGCCCTATCATCTCTGTCCCACAATCCCCAGAGAGCCCCATCTTGCCACCTGGAACCTGTGTAATTAATCACCCCTCCCTCAGCAAGGAGGATTACCATGTGAAAATACTGACTCCCTGTGAAAAGGAGCTTACACTCTGACTTAGAGCGTCTCCCGTTCTTGGAAGATTGCATTCTGTGGCAATGACAAGGAAGCACCGTTTTGATTGCCACGGCCAGATGACAGGCCGGGACCGGTCGCCTGGGTGGACAGCCGGGCTGATTTCCCAGACCTGGGGCTCCTGTAAACGCGGAGGGAGCTGGGGCGAGGTGGGTGTTCTCCCTTGGTGGGGCACGCGGAAGTGGTCCGCTGGCCTGGGTTTTCTTCCTGGGGAGCCGGGTTGTGATGTGCATTGTCTGCATCCTCGCTAGACTTGCAGCACGAGCAGGGGCGGAGTGTGTGAGCTGCAGGAGGCTGGGGTGCCTTCGTAACACAGGGACCCTTGGAAACGGCCCTCACGTACAGGCCCAGTATGCCTCTCTGCACTTTTCTCTTCGGGAGATTTTCGAGTAATTTTGCTTTCTCCGACAGCCATCCTTTCTCGTTCTGCCTTAGCTTCCAGAGGCTTCTCTGCACCCCTTTAGGGTCCTCAGCCGTGTTTTTTCCCCTCTGGAGGCAGGAGAGGGGCCTGAGTGCTACTGGCATTTTAAGAGGCCACAGTGGGCGCCCCTCTGCCAGGCCGCTGCAGCGTGAGCTGGGGCCGGTGCACTCTGCAGGTGCGGAGTGACCTCGGTTACCTAAGGGGAGTGATCTTTTTCTCCTTCGGCGAGACTTAGAGTGCAGGATTTGACCCGAGACCCTCGGCCAGTGAGTGGCAGATTCGGGGCCCGCCCCAAGGCTCCTTCCTGTAGACTTCACCCCTGCCCGAGTGGCCTTTGTGTCCCCCTGGCACCTGGCAGGCCGTCTGGCCTGTGCTGGACGTGCAGTGTATGTGCTTTGATAGAATGGACAAAAGAGTGAGGGTTTCCCTATTGCTCTCTGTGGAGGCACATTCTGTCTCCAACTCAAGGTCAGCGTCAGCGCACTGGCCTGTAGGTGACCTTGACATTGTTCTCTGGCGGTTCCTCCCAAGTGGGCCTAGATTCCCCATTGTGCAATTCCAGCCACTGCCAGCTCTTACCTCAGGATCCAGGGACCGTGACAGGAGGGACCCCTGAGGATGGCCGGAGCCAGGAGGGGGTGGCCTCACGTCCAGCGATACCCATGTCTCCCTGATTAAAGAGACCACCGTCCTGTGGCCTCGCCGTCTGGGACTTGGCCATCTTCAGGGAAACCATTTTTAAAATCCTTACACTTAGATTTTCCCCCTGCCTGGGAAGCCACAGAGAGGTCACTGGCCTCTCGTAACCCTTTTTTCCTCTGCTGTAAACAGGCAAAATACTCACCACTTCACCCCACGCGCATCTTACAGGCTTCCCAGTAATAGGGCGAGACCCACTGTCCCACCCCCCCTTCCCTTGCTTGCAGTGGGCATGTGCCCGAGTCTCTCCACCGCTCGAGCCTCAGTGTTCCCGCCTGTAAAATGGGACCATGGATCACGGGGTTGGTTTGCTCCCTGGGTTAGAATGAGTACAAGCAGCTTGAAGGCTAGAACCTCCTCTCTCTGTAATCTTGAATGGTAGCTTCTCAGGAGAAGTGAATTGAGTGGGTGCGAAGGAAGGGCCGATTTTCTTCTTCCCTGTCCATGCTGGGGACCCAGGGTAAAGGCGAAGAAGAAGGAATCGCTGTGATTCTGTTTTTCATCCTTTTCTGAGGGAAAAGGGTCTTTTTTCCTCTCTTTGGTCAAGTCAGCTCTTCATGTGTCTGTGACACTGACTCCATCTGGTCTCATAACATTCACAGAGACTCCTTCTGGCCGAGACTTGACCTCCCCAGGCTCTCCCGTGCACAGGATTTCTGTCACTTCAGGAGAGCCTGGGCAGTTGAGTGTGCCTGTCTTAAAAGGAAGGGCTGATTGGCCTCGGCTGCCTGGAGGAAAGACAGTTCTGTTGTCAAGGGTGCGTGAGGTTAGGGGCAGTTATATCTGCCTCTGTTTCTGTTTCTGGAGTCATTGTGTATATGGGCTTGGGGGCCACACCGCCCGGGTCCACATCCTGGCTGGGCTGCTGGCTAGCTCTGTGACCTTGGGCAAGGTACTCTGTCTCGGGGTCTTCTTCATCCTTCAGATGAGCAATAGCAATGTCCACATGCAAGGGCGTTGTGAGGATGAACCCAGAGGTCGCATGGAGATCTTCCCAGCACAGGGCATGGCACATAGTAGGTGCTCGTCAGGGACTTTTCTCCTACCCTCTGGACCCTTTCTGTTCCTATTCCAGCCCCACCGCCCTGCCCCTCCACTAATAGGGCTCCGGTTCCCTTTGGAAGTCGTGCCCTCGGCTGGCAGCTTCTTTCGAGATTCAAGTTCAAGACTCCGTTTTCCCAAGTCCATTGTTGGTAGGTCGCAGGGCGGGCACTTCCCGAAATGGCAAGGTCATTGTGCCAGAGCTGGTCACGAAGAGTACAGCGGGGTTTACCCTGGAGTTTACATGCTCTCCCATTGATTTTTTTCCTCCTCCTTTTCAAAGACTTACTAGCTGCCATCTGCTCCAAGGGAAGGAGACATTATGTTCATAAATATATAAATAATCGAAGTTGGCGAGGAGATTTGTTTAATGAAGTGTTGCTGAGAGTGATTTTTATAAATATTTAAGATCATCTGAAACCATTAGAGGAATTGCAGGGTTTATTAAAAAGCCGGAAACGTGTGTTGGAAAGGCTCCTCTCCTTCCCCCGTGGAGCGGCTGTGGGGCGTGGGGGACGAGGGAGGGGCGGCTCGGAGCAGGGACGCGGGGCCCGCGAGGGGCAGGTGGGCCGCCAGCCTGGTTGTCTCTGCTGCCGGAGGTGGGCAGCTGTGCAGCCCCCCGTGTACGGGGGCTGGTGGGTGGGAGCACGAGGGCAGCCAAATCCACAGAACCCAGGGTGGAGACCAATGTTGGTTGTACACCAGCGTTTTCGAAAGCAGTCCGGGGTTTCCTTCAGACTCAGGGGCCGCTGGGTAGCACATGCCAGGCATCACCCTGGGGACCGCGCATTTCCGATCCTGCGTGTGAGGGTCAGTGGCAGGCTTCTAGAAGGTTCCCAAGACAAATGTCCTTTGGTTAACGGTGTTCTGTGTTTTCCCGAATCCTGCAAAGGCCCACCCGTGGGAGGCTTTGTGGTGGTCAAAGGGAGGCGTGGCGGGTAGGGACGCGGCAGAGCTGGGAGGGGTTTTTGGAGCAGTGCCTCCCAAACTGGGAATCGTGCCCCCGAATCTCTCGGGGATCCCCTTGCAGACTCTGAGCCCGAGGCCTGGGGTGGGCCGAGGTCCCACACATCCAACCCTTTTCCACGTGACAGAGTTTATGTTCCTTCCACGCTCTGGTGCGGGGACCACACTTTGGGTAGGGAGAGGTCGGCTGTCCCCATTCCTCTCATTCATTTGGGACCCGACCGACCCTGAGGCTGCCGATCTGAATAGGACACTGGGGATTCCTGAGGCAGCCGATCACCCAGTCAGCGGAAGAGGCGGGTGACGAGGAGGCGGAGGCCTAGATAGGCCGTGGTGGGGGGCAGAGGGGCCCAGGGAAGACAGCCGCCTCCACCCGCCAGAGCCGCGCGCTCGGGCCTGCGGGGAACTCGGAGACAGCGAGGTGGTGATGGAGCTGGGAGGGGGGCAAGAAGGGGAAGTGGCGTGGGCCTCACACGTGACTGTGGCCTGGAAGGGCTGAGTGGGAGCCTCATGCACGCCCCTGGTTTCAGGTGGTAGGTGTCCAGTCTTTTTAATTTAACAGAGGAGGGAACTGGGACTTCGAGGGGCACGCATCTTGCCCGAGAGGTCTCCTGGCTCCCAGGCCAGGCCTCTCGCAGGGCTCCAGAGTGTGCCTGTGAGTGCTGTGGGCCCCCCTCAGTGGGAGGCTCTGGAGCCAAGGAGGCGCTGGGACCGGACACCCTTCCCCAGCTCCAGAGGTGCTCCTGCCCGCGACCTTCCTTTGGCAGGGGCCTAAGCCCTTAACCTCCACAGGGGAAAAGAAGGCCCAGCACAGGATGAGAGACAGCTGTAGAATCACCCACCATGTCAGAGACCAAGGGCCCCCTCGCCCCACCAGCGCCCTCAGATAAGGAGCGGGGAGGACAGTGAGGTGCAGTTGTGTGGAGGGGGCGAGGCTGGGCAGAGGCTTGGGCAGCAAGAGGAAGAAAGCTCTGCTCCCCTTTACGCGTCTGCTCAGAGAGTCTTCAGAGGGTGCTCTTTGCAGTTTAAACCCAGTGCTCCTCCAGCGAGTGCTGTTCCCCTGAGGAGCCGACAGCCCCTCCATAGCAGAGTGACCTCGGGCAAATCAGGGCACCTTCTTAGCCAGAACTGTCACAGGGGAAGCTGCGCCAGTCTCATCGGAGGACCGGGTGAGATGACAGGCGTAAGAGCTCCTGGCACAGGCCCTGGCAGAAACTCTCCCAAAATATACCCCCTCCCCCAGGTCGTCGTCACGGGTGGGTGAGAACCGGTCGTCCAGTGCTCGCTTCCACCACCAGGGCTACACTTCCAAATGGTTGGTGGGGGCGGGGGGGTGGGGCTTTCAGCAAAGCTGAACCCTGGGGCCGGCCCCCTTGTGTGGCTCTCCTTTGAAAGGGAGTGTTGGGGTGAAGAACCATGGATCTGGGGGTCAGGTATGTCTCCGTTCACCTCCGTCTCCCTAACTGTGGAGTCTTTTGCCAATGGCATCTTGGTGCCTGTTTTGTAGCTTGTTGTGGCCCTTAACTCAGAAAATGCCTGCGTGTGCCTGGCTGGGAGCCTGGCCTCTCTAACGGGCGCTCAGCAGTTCGAGTCCCCCGTCCACGCAGCCTCGGGGCTGGGACTCGGGAGAGGAGCCCGTAGACCCAAGGGGGTCCGTGCGTTGGTCCCCGCTTTGCTCAAAACCAGAGTTGAAGTAGAATTCAGAAGGCGAGGTGGAAGTGAAACTCGGGCAATAACATCCTAAAATGTCTGCTCGGCGCCCCTGAACTCTGGGTTCACCCGCTGCTCTGAGCTGCGGAGGTGCCAGAGAGGGCCCCGTGCAGATCAAAGGGCCCTCGGAGGAAGGCAGCGGGGGTGGGGGGGCGTGTCTCACAGTCACGTCTGAACACGCCTTCGCAGCTGCCAGGAGCTCAGCTCCTCCTGGAGGAATCAGGTCCGCCCTGCGAGTGAGCAGTGGTAGCTGAGTACCTACTGTGTGCTAGGCCCTGGGATGGGTCCCCGTAGGGGATAGAGAGAGTCCTCCTGCGACCCCACGCAAGTCCCTCGGGGCCTGAGCAGCATAAAGGAGGGAGGAGCTCTGGGTTTGTTCCCTTGGGTTCACCCTAGCCCAGCCCCGCAGAGCCCTTGCCTGCCACTCAGGAATGGGAAATGCTCTCTGACTGGGCGTGGAGACAGCAGGGGGAGTCGCTGGACCCCCGGGAGGACAGAGCGGCTGGTCCATGAAGCGGGGGCGGGACCCGGGAGAGGGGCTGCGAGGCTGAGCCCTTGCAGGGGCCGTTTCAGCCCGGCCGCAGCCTGCCTGACGATAGCACAGCTCCATGGCCGTCGGGTTGTGGGTGGGTGCTCGGGCCATTTTTGTTGGTCTCCCCTGAAGCAGTGACACCCTTCCCTGAGTGAGCATGGACGATGTGTGCCTTGCGTCTTATTCCTTACCTCCGCAGTCCTTCTGTGGGGCAGCTGCCCGTCACCCCCGTCTCACACCGGAGGAAGCTGAGAAAACGTAGAGGGGCCAGCATCAAGCAGGCCTGGCGCGCAAATGCGCCACACCAGCCTCAGCAGCCACCCGCTGCTCTCACCCCTTCTCTCGTGGACCTCAGCCTGCGCTCGGAAAGTCACCCAAGAAAACTGTCTACCCAAGAGCTGGCGCTGGCACGGCCGGATGCTGTGAGGGGAGGGCGTGGTTTTCGGGGTGGGTCTCTCGGCCACCAGCATCACCAGCTCTCTTCTGTGAGCCTGCCCGCCAGGGAAATTCAGATTTTGTAAGTTATTCTTGCAGGTCGATTACTTGGACTAGTTTCAATGGTGAGGTTTTGGGTAAATTCAGTGTGAAAGTGACACGTGCTATTAATATGTGCCCGTGCGTTTGGTGTTGGGACGCGTGGCGTCCTCTGTGTCAGTCCACACCCTCACGGGGGCAAGGTGTGGGGGAAAGAGGGGTGCTGAGGGCTCGAGCTTTGGGGGGGTTGACTTTGAAAGGAAAATCCCTGAGCTTGGATTAGGGCCCTCGTAGACTTGAGAGAGTGAGTTAGATGCGCGGCATCGGGACCTCACTCGCAGCGCTCCACCCATTTGCAGTATCTGAACCTGCCAGAACATTCCATGCACGCATTCCCCCAGTCTTCCTGTCACCTGACTCACAGCTGGGGTGGGAGGGTCAAGCACCCACACCTGTAGCCAGTGCCCTCCAGTGAGAGGAGTCCGACTGGAGAAACCGCCAGGGATGGCCGTCCCCTGCCGGTCTCTTTCTGACTCCGGGCGGTGGGTCTGAGATGGACAGGACACTGAGGATCGCCCAGTCCCGTCCTCCCCAGCCTTCTTCACCCGTGGCCCGCCCAGGAAAGGGAAGGTGTGAGCGTGGGCTGGATGAGTGGTCAGAGGGGCAGCATCTCCCAGCTGGAGGGTGCTGACCGGGGGACCACCCATCCCGAGTGCCAGGGTATCTGCATCTCAACACGGGGCACCCTCCTCCAGGAATCCCTCTCTTGGGAAGTCGATTCTCGTCCCAGGCGGGAGCCTGTCCAGCCAGCCCGTGGGAGCCCAGAGAGGTGCAGCGAGTTGCCAGAGTCCCACAGGTTCGCTGCTGAAAGAAGGAGGGACCAGGCCAGGGAGGCGGGAGCCCCCGCTGAGGGGGAGGGGCCGCTTCTGTGACCAGATGGCCTGGCCTGGGAGGCAGGTGGTGAAGTGCAGGGCTCTGACCTGGAGCTCCCCAACCCGGGAGGCCTGGTTTCCCGTTCTGATCCGAGACCGATTTTCTGCCAGTACCTAGTAGGTGGTCACATTCCTCAAGATCCGAAAGCACCAGAGGAGGAGAGGCCTTGCACATCGCACTGTGGGGTCTGGGAGTCAGTGCGGTAGACAGACGTGTGTCGGGAAAGGAACTCTGGACAGTGTCCGGGCTTGCCCTTGAGCTTGCCCTTGAGGAGTGTTTGCACAGTGACGGTTGTGTGCGTGTGTAAAAGTGCGGCATGCACAGCAGTGCACAATACACAGCAAAGTACAGGACGCCCCACGTGAAACAAGTACAGATAGGTACAACCGACAAATACGTTTGTCCATTTAGTTAAGGTTGTGTTTTTTCTTTTTTAAGTAAAAAAAAAAGGCGTTTGGCCCTTTGAGGATCATTGAAGTGGCTGAGTTTGGCGAGCAGCCCGGCCGTTCCAGTGCGTGTTGGGACGCCTCGGGGACGTGTTCAGGGTGTGCGGGCGGCCGTCCTGCCCCAGTGCTGGGCCACGTGTGTTACATGTGTGTGTAGTTATTCCTGGGTCTTTGCTGCTTGAGTGTGGTTGCTGTTGGAGAGGACCATGTGTGTGTGGCGGGCCGGGGGGGGTGCCCCAGCTGTCCAGTCTGGGAGACCCAGTGCATGGGAAGGACGCAGCCTCTCTGGGCCTCTCTCGGCCCAGTGAGGCCAGACTCTTCAGTGACAACTTCAGGATTTACTGAGGACCATTCCGACTGACCTTGCTCCTGTGGCGGAATGCCCCTTCCCGGGGTCGGTCCGAAAGGGGCTGCTCCTGGGCCCCCAGGGGGACCCCAGCCTGGGGGGGGACCCTGCCTCCCTGGGGCCCGGCCTCAAGTGGAACCGTCTCTTTCCCAAGCAGTGTTTCTCAAAGTTTTGGTGGTGAAACGCAGGGGAAGTGTAGAAAGACGGCATTTGCATACTTCTGCCTTGACGCCGGCAGCAGCAGTGAATGAGGAATAAACGAGGTCTGACCTCTGGAGTGGCCCCGTGCGCCCTTTCCCCAGGTCCCCCGGCCCCCCACGATCATGACCCGGAGTGTGGTTGGAAAATGCCTCTCTCCAGATAAACTGACCTTTGGCTCAAGACCTTGGACACTTAAAACCGAAAGAAAGGAAACCCGATCTTTTGCTCTGGATCCCGTGAAATAGTGTGGGGGCGGGAGCATGGAGGCACTGGCGTCCTGCATGGAGCTGACTCTCCTGGGTGGCACAGGGCTGCCGCTCAGCAGGGAGACTTGGCAGTGCTGATGTGCAGAGTCCAGAATGTTCCATAGGTGCTCTCGTCAGAGAAAGCCCAGTGGGGGCCCTTGTCCCCAGCCCGTGATGCCTGTGAAAGGCGTCACCCCATGAAGGCGCCTGCATCTTCGTGCTGGTGGCCAGTGGGGTCCTCCAAAGGCCCGTCTGGGCACCTGGGACAATGTATGTCAAGAGCCTAGAAGATACTTGGTTTTTAAAAGAATTTTATTTATTTTTAGAGAGGGGGGAAGGGAGGGAGAAAGAAGGAAAGAAACATCGATGTACAAGCACACCCCCACCAGGGGCCCAGCCAGCAACCCAGGCTTGTACCCTGACAGGGATTTGAACCAGCAACCTTTCGGTTCACAGGCTGGCGCTCAACCCATTGAGCCACACCAGCCAGGGGGAGCCCTGAAGATAGTTGTAACTGTTGACCCAGCGAACCCATTTCTGGGGAGCTTCCCTAAGGAAACAATAGAAAACAAAGAGATGTTCAGCTTGGTTCTTTTCACAGTGATAAAAGAAATGGAAAATAACCGAAGCGTCTGACAGTGCCCAAATTCTCGAATCGGCCACACAGCGGTCACTCAGCGCGAGAGCCAAGGAGGCTGGGAGGAAGCCGAGGAAAGCCGTCATTTATAGGGAAAGAGCTTGGAAGGAAACACAGACCGAAACGGTGTCAGAGGTCCTGGTACGGCGTTCCGAACGGGATGACTCTCTCTCTTTGGCACATTTTCTGTTACCTTTCCTCCCATCTTCTCTCCTCTTCTAAGAAACCTGGAGCACCAGTGTTTCCAGGGATTGAACCAAACGCAAGTTTAGACCACTTCGTAAATGGTAGGCAACAGAACGGATCAGACTGACTGAAACTTCAGCCCAGGCATTCCCGAGGTTAAGACGCCAACAGGCCTGCCCTGACCAGTACGGCTCAGTTGGCTAGGAGTCGTCCCACAAAGCAAAAGGTCGAGGGTTCGATTCCTGGTCAGGGCACATGCCGGGGTTGCAGGTTTGGCCCTCCGGTCGGGGCGCGTACCATAGCTAGCAATGCTTAACATAGAAGAGCTGGCAGGGGTCAGAGCCTCCTACGCCCGTGGGAAGAAATTGTCACCATTGGATAAACAAGATAACCTGGGGTCCAGAGAGGTCACGTGACTTTTCTAGACTCCAGTGCTCCCTCCCAGGCTGCAGCTGGTGGGGCGAAGGGCATCTAAAGAGACCACAATACCGGCAACTCTCTTCTAGTTGCATGGACGTTATTCTCGGGGAAGGCAGGATGAGTGACAGCTACTGACCGGCAGCTGGACCAAAGCGTCTTCTGCCCGGGCAGCATCGCTTAGGTCCGTGTCCAAGCAGAGGTGGACTTCCAGGTCCGTGGGGGGAGCTGCCATCCTGTCCCCAGTCGAAGACAGGCAAGCTTAGGTCCACAGCACTTGGGTCTGCCCTGTCCTGCACATTCAGGGAGAGGGGTGCACTTGGTCTCTCCGGAGGAGTGTCACCCCTTTCCAGAGGCCTGTGCCTGTGCTCCGGGGTGGAGCACGGGGCGGGGGGCGGGGGGCGAGAAGTGCGTGCAGACGGGGGCGTCCGGGCAGGTGGCCGATCGATCTCGAGCCGCGGAAGGGAGTGCCGATTCCCAGACAGCCGCTGCGGTGTCTGAAGTGCCGCTTTCTGTCGAGCTCTGTGCAGCCCATGTAGCTCACTTGGCCCCTTCGCCTGCAGGTTGGAGAGGCTGTGAGTCAGAGCTCCTCAGCGGCGCCTGAAGGAGGAAGGCACAAAGGCCTGAAAGGGGCTGAGTGCGTGGGTGCCAGCCATACCTTGGATGAGTGCGGGCGTGAACTCATTCTCTGCCTTGCGTGGAAGTGGAAATTGCCATGTTTCAAACAATATCGGCTGCCAGGATTCGTAATTTGGACACGTGTATATATATATATATATATATGTGTGTGTGTTTCTATGATTAGATCCGAAAGAGGAACACACTTTTAGCATCTCAAACAGGCGTTTGTGGAGTGTCCGGAAGCTACCCCGTCCTCCCCGTTCCCTCCCGTGCTGCCCTCCTGCCCAGTGTCTGGGCTGCGTGCTCCTGAGCGCCTTCCAGAGGGCCCGCGGGTGAATCAGACGGTCCTGGGTTCTGGCTGGTGAAGGGAGGGACGGTGCTCCAGCTCCTTGCCCGGCAGCCCCCCCGGGCTGACCCTGCTGAGTCATGCCCGGTCCTCGGCCTCGTCGTTTCGGGGGGCCAGGGCAAGAAAACGAAGGACCAGAACGCGAAGCGAGAAAGCTGCTGATGGCAGAGGGTTCCCACGCCAGGCGCCCTGTCATCGAACCCTCCTCCGCAGCACCGCCTCGCGGGAGACCTCGCTCAGCTCAGCAGATCCTCGCTGGCGGCCCCTGGGGAGCGAAGCAGGGCTGGTAAAAGGAGACTCTGGGGTTTTAATTGCCTGCGGGCGTGGGTGTCATCTGCTCCCAGGGCTGCGGGGGCCCACTGCCGCGCCCCCGCAGTGTGTAACCCGCTCTGCCATCTGCTCTGAGGAAGTCGCTTCACTTCCCCGAGACTCCCTTCCTCGGGCGCGAAGAGGATGAGGTTGGGCGTGTGAGAGGCCCCGGGTGATGAACGTGTCTGTCCCCCAGTGACCACGCCCTGAGGGTCCAGACCCCTCTGCACCTCCTGCCCGGAGGCAGGGGGGCATCTTTTCTAGGTCTGCCCCTTTCTCAGGTGCCCCCTTTCCTCCCTGCCTCTCCTCCCATCCTCCCCTGCCTCCCTGCCTGCCTGTCTCCCTCCCCCGGGCCTTTCTCAGAGTCGGAGACAATGCCTCCGTGGGAGTGAATCATTGAGAGCGAACTCGAGGAACAGCCGTCTATGAATAGAGGTGCGGGGAGAAGGGAAGAAAGCGTTTTGGCAGGTTTGAGCTGAGCTGATCCTGGTCAGCGTTGAATTAAAGATGAGCTTCCTGGCTCTCCATTTTACTTAGCACTGACCCAGCCCTATGTCTTGAATCTTTAAAAAAAGAAGAAGAAGAAGAAGAGGAAGAAAAAAAGCCACTAAGGGGCTTATATGATAGAAAGCAAAGTCGAATAACAACACCTTACATCTGTAGACGGCTGTGTGTTTGCACTGTGACCAGCCCAGGAAACATCCCCCAGCCCAGGGGCTGCTTTGTTTTAGGTCCACAGGTCAGGCCCACAGTGGCCTTGCTCCCAGCGTGTGTAGAAGGAGTGGATCCTTTTTTCTCCTGGAAAATGGAAGCCCAGAGAGGCTGAGTGATTTGCCCAAGGCTGCACAGCGGGTTGGGGCTAGAGGTGGGGCGTATTCGCTTAGCGCCGGCTCTTTTTAACCTCCACCTGGTGGGCAGATGCTATTCAGGCTAAGACTCAGGCTAATTCACGAAAAGAGCGTTTCCTGAGGCCCCACCCCCTCCTTTATTCCCTGCTGTCTGAGTTTGCCTGTTCTCCTATGGGGGGGCCACATAAACTGTCCCCTCTCCCCACCCTGCTCATTTGGATGATACTCACCG
Organism: Phyllostomus hastatus; assembly: GCF_019186645.2. Taxonomy (NCBI): domain Eukaryota; kingdom Metazoa; phylum Chordata; class Mammalia; order Chiroptera; family Phyllostomidae; genus Phyllostomus; species Phyllostomus hastatus. The sequence continues at coordinate 42,876,716 of NW_025334017.1, read as the reverse complement.
GGTCTCCCCCCCAAAGACCCTGGACCCTGGAAGCCGCCTGGGCTTCTTATTTAGAAGCTTCTAGCCCTGGCTGGCGTAGCTCAGTGGATTGAGCGCGGGCTGGGAACCAAAGTGTCCCAGGTTCGATTCCCAGCCAGGGTGCATTCCTGGGTTGCAGGCCAGAACCCCCAGCAACCACACATTGATGTTTTCTCTCTCTCTCTCTGTCTCTCTCTCCCCCTTCCTCTCCCTCCCTTCCCTCTCTGAAAATAAATAAATAAAATTTAAAAAAAAAAGAAAAGACAAATTATAAAAAGATGGCTCAGACAGAGTTAAAAGCCCCAGAGCCAATTTAAAAAAAAAAAAAGAGGCTTCTGCCGTGGGAGCTGGGGCTGAGGGAAAGAAGACATTGCCCACCCCCCCCACACACACACTGAGAGAGGACTTTCACTTTCTGTTAGGTGGTCCCCACAGTGGGTCTCCCGTGGACCAGCTGCACTTTCTGGTTCCCGCCTCTGCACTCCCTTATCGGCAGAGGCGCCTACTCATCCACCAGACCCGACCAGAGCCCCTCCTGGGAGCCCCTCCTGGGAGCCGGGCGCATCCTGCACTCTCCGTTCCTCAGCGTCAACGGTGCCCAGTGCCCTTCCCGTCAGCCCGCTCGGCCCCGGGCGGGGTCCTCCCCGGGTCCCGGGCACCTTCCCACTCGGAGTGGGAGGCCTTCTGAAGGCCGTGCTACAGGTAGGCCCCACCGGGGAAACCTTCTGCACCCCTCTCCCCACTCCCTTTTCGGGCCCAGTGGGTGAAAACCCTGCCCTGCATGTGCTCTCCCCCATTGTCTACAAGCGTGCAGTAAGCATGGGCTGTGTGCCAGGGTTTGGGGTAGGTGCCCCCCCCCCCCCCACCTGACAGGGAGATCCGCAGGAAGTGGCCCAGCTCACAGAGGGGCATGCCCTGCGGAGGCAATGGACATGAACACAGACCATCGCATTAACACACAAAGTGCTCCGGTTATGACAGCTTTAACATGTGCAAACCGGTGATGTATGCGTTGCTTATGGGAGTGCAATCAGATGTAGTCAAAACAGGAAGAAATGCAGGGCGGCAAGCAGTAAGTACCAAATCCGAGGGTAGTGCTTATTACCTCCGGGGCACTGGGGAGAAGGGTAGGATTAGGTGGGGTATTCGCTATGTTTCATGCCTTCACCTGGGTGGTGAGTATAAGAGGTGGCTATGTTATTCTTTATACACTTTTTGTACATTTTACATCTTGCACAGTAAAACTTTAATAAAAAATAGAGTTGCGAGCAAGAGGTTGTTTGGAGACACCAGGCTGGAGGGTCTCCCGCAGGATGTGGACATTATTCCTCTGGGCTTGGCCGGGCTCATGTACTCAGGACACGTTGAACTGAACTCTGCTTGGAGGCACTGGGGGAAGGCTTTGTAGAGAAGGTGACAGTTACAACTGACTTTGAAGGCCAGTGCTGGGAACAGCATTCGAGACAAAGGGAACAGAATGTGCAAAAAAAAAAATAGGGAGGCCAGCATTCAAGGAACTACAAGGTGTGAGTGGGCAGATCAGTTCTGTTTTGGAGCAGTCCTTTGGTGTGTTTTGCTCTTGATCATTTATACTCAGAGGGTTCAGAATCTGGGTCCGCCTGGAGTAGACCCAGGCTAGACTCCACTCTGGCAGTAAAACCCAGTCAGTTTCCAGGGAGCTCTTTGATCTTTACTGGGACCTCAGCATTGTGAGACCCGTCCCAGCCCAAGGAGATTGGGTTCAGCCTCGGGTGCAGAAAGCCCTTGGTAAACTGAGCCTCTGATCAAGGAGTGGGACCTGCAGGGTGCCCACGCGGGTGAGGAGGGGAGCATCTTTTCTGGAGAGAGCCCAGGTTGCCGCCATTGTCTGACGTTCCAGACTCATCTGGGAACCGGCTGCCTGCTCCGGAGAGGGAAGAGGGGCGGAGGCAGGAGGGCCAATCTCTGTGTAGTGGCTTAGGGAATAATGTATATTCAGGATGGTTTTCTTTGAAAATGTCTTGCGAAGCCAATGAAACTCCCCAGGGGAGCCAGATTAAAGCAGTGATGGGGAATTTCATCAGCACTTAATCAAAGACATCGACTGTTTTGTGGGCCTCACTGCTTACCCTCCCATTGTTGTCTCTAGTTGTGGAAACTTGTTCATTAGGGTTTCATTAGGGCTGGCCCCGGGCCTCGCCCCTCCTTTTCCCCTTTGATCTCTGGGAAGTCATTCTCTTCCTGGGGCCGCCTGGGGGTCCCTTGGGGCTCCTCATTGTCTTTGCCATTCATGGTCCAATTCAGGCCAGACTCTCGACCATGTTTCAAAAGAGAGGTACTTCTCTACACGCAGCCAGGTTCCTGCCTGGACTGAGGATAAACGTGGTTCAGTCATTGGAGAGGACCTTGGCCAGTGATTCCTGCAATGGCCAGGTGAGGAGACCGAGGCCCTGCCAGGTGGGATGACAGTGAATGTTCCAGAAGGGGTCAGCCCCGGCTTCTGACATTTCATCAGGTGCCGCTCTCCATTCGAGCCTGCGTTCTTCCTCCGGAGGCTGTTCCCAGCCAATCCGCACGTCCATGGGCCTTTCACGTGCAGCCTTGACAAGCTACACGAGAAGCCGGTGGCAGGAGCAAGGAGGGAAAACCGCATTAGCTGCACGGTCCAGAGGAACTTCGCACGATCTCTCACCGGGGACCAATTAATTCTGCAGGAAGTGAAGGTTTACACTGTGCCCTGGGAACCCAGGCCCGGCACGCATTCCTGTGCTCGGCCCTCTGCACGTTTGTTTAATCACAGTCATGGTTGAGAACTCCCAGCGTTTCCCCCTGATTTTATGAGCCGGTCCTTGCCCGCAGTTCATCTGCTTTCTCTTAAACACTTTTTTTGGGGTCTGTGTTTATAGACGCTGAGTAAACACAAATCCTTGTCTTTAATTAGGAAGCCGGCAACAGCCAGTAAACGGGGCTCATTCCTTCTGTCTCTCATGCACTGTGCATGTTGAAAGGAGAAGAAGTGAAGGCAGGGACCCCCTGAGAGCTAACGGAGTGACCTGGGGGTGGGGAATCAGATGGTCTTCCCCCCCTCCCAACGGACCATGTATCTTGAGTCAGCGGGGTCACGTCTTAACCTGCAGTGGAGCACTTGACTTTGCCAGCATTTCATTCATTCATTCCTTCATTTCTTCACTCACTCATTCATTCGTTCGCTCACCATGGGGACACCGCCTTTTCTGCAGCTCATTTATCCATCCGCCCACCCACCAAAGGGACACTACCTTTTCGTAGCACTGCTTCTGGATCGGACCTAAGAAGGCCGTGATTTGTACCTGCGTTCACTCCTGGTTGCCCCTAAAAGGGAGTGTCCCGTAGGTGCTCCTAGTCTGATGGATAAATAACTACCGACATTCCGTGGTCAGGAACCCACTGTTTGTTTTAATCACAGGCTTCTGTCTTCACCATATCTCATGCAAAGGTCCCCTGGGGGAGGGTCCAGATCACATTAGGCCCCCACAGTAAGCTGTGCACGGGAAGGCAGGTGGCACTCGGGGCCCATAGGAGAGGGAGGGCCAGACTATGGCCGGTGTGTCGGGTGGGGACCGAAATTGGTAAGAGGGGAGTGGCATAAGAGGCCCAGCTACTTTTATTGGCAAGAATGTCCTGGACAAGTCACCCGAGGTCTCTGAGGGTCTGGATGCTGAGGGGGATGGTCATGCCAGCTTCTCACCCTAAGAGTCTTACCTGCCCAGTCCCCTTGGCTTTGGCTCCAGATGGCTCCCGTCTTTCCAGGTGTTCCCATTCGTACTTGAGATGTCTGTTCTGCTCCCCCTGTATGCCAGGCCCTGGGGATACAGTGGCGTGTGAGACAGATGAGCCCCTTCTCCATCTCAGGGAGGTGGGGTTGAGGTTGACAGACAGGCAGTGATGACACAGGGGGCTGGGACACAGGGAAGCCTGACGTACTGTGGGTCCGTGAGGGAGGTGGGGACCGCAGACCCACCCCATCCAGAGAGATCAAGGAGGGCTTCCTGGAGGAAGTGGCATCCAAAAGGGCAGGGGCTGTGTTTTATTAGATTCCTGCCTCTGAGCAAAGTGCCTCCCACGTAACAGGTGTTCAGTGAATGAATGAGCGAATGTATGTCCATGTGTTTAATAAACCGGAAAGTGTGGTGCAAACGGCACGTGTTGGTATTGGGATTTGGGGAGGGTGGAGCAGGAGCCCCTGCAATGAACTTTATCGCCCAATTTCCTGAGGACCAGCTGTTGCCAAGGGCTGGAGCCAAGGGCTGGAGCCTGCCCTGGTCCACAGCCGAGTGGGTGACAGTGTCTGCCTCCACCTCTTGTCCCAGCCCACTCAGGGAAGCAGACTGCCGAAGCTGGACGTTTTATTAGCCAGCTCGGTAGCCAGCAGCCCTTCCTGATCCGACCCAGATTTGGACATGCACCCCTCGTCGTCTGGACCGAAGTCCTGGGCCTGGTGGCCGACGGAGGGGGTAGAGAGCTCCCTGTGTGTGTCTGTGCGTGTGTGTCTGAGACCCAGAACATGGTAAAAAAGGTCGGAAGCACAGATATTCACACCACTAACCTCTAACCCTCTGCTACAACTGTCCTCCCCAAAGTGAAACTCAGCTGAATTTCAGGAAGTCAGGGATGATGACAGATGCGTCTCTGTGCCCCAACACCCAGCCCAGGACCTGGCCTATCTGGGTCTTGGGACAGTTTGCAGAATGAATGAATGAATGAACAAACGAACGAATTTCATATGGTGGCAATAAAGTTATCCAGAACACAGCTAGCTGGAGCCTAATGTCTTTACTACGGGGCAGGGGGAGAAGACTGTTTCTGGAAACAAGCTTTCGCTACTATGTTAGATGTTTTGCAATAGCAGAGGCTTGAAATTCTGCTTGACACTTGCTCTCTGTGGTGGGAGATGGAGAAACACTTCCTGTGTGCACGCTTGGCCGCGAGGCTCTGCAGACGCGCCTGGAGCCTCCGAGTCCTCTCTGTGGGGCCGGCGACGGCGAGACGGCCCTTCCTGCTGCTGCTTGGTGAGTGGATGTGTCTCATGGGCGCTTTCTGCATTTTGGGGTGCTCAGCATCCTACCCACTGTCCTGGGGAACTCCCAGTGTGCAAGGCAGAGCTCTGCCTCCCAATGTGGAGACCAAAGTGGACCAGACCTTCTTTCTCCGCCCCCCCCAGCTGCACGGGCACCGGCGTATGGCCTCAGTGTGGCCACATGGCGTAGGTTCTGGGCCGAGTGCCACAGTGACACAGGGGCAGTCACGGGTCCTTAGAGTGGAAAGCCCCTTGGTGATGGCGAGTGTCCTAAACAGATGTCCCGTGGCCTTGGCCACAGCTCTCTCCCATGGTCCTTTATCCCAGCATGCTCCTCCAGCCCATGTATTGATTCTGTGGGCTTCCCATCATCGTCACCGCTGACTTCTGCCGTCTGTGATCAGTAACTCTGACTCACGTGTGTGGCCAAGGCCAGAGCGAGGCTGCCGTCCCTGGGATGGACCTTGGCCACAAGGCGAGTGGGTGAGCTTGCTTTGGGGGCCCCACCACCCAACCTGATCTCAGTCCCTGCAGAGCCAGTCTGCTGCAGTTCCGGTCTGTAAGCATCGGGCTGCCGACTGTGTGTGAGGCACTGTGCTCAGCATGGGGACACCAGGCGAAGGAACCCCAATCCAGGCAGGTTGGGGGCTTAGAGTCCCGAGGCGGAGACAAGCGCACGTTGCGTAGTTCTGCCCAGGACGGTGAGACAGTAGGGCCGGGGGAAGCTGCTGTGTTTGCACAGGGGACTCCTGGTCCTGCCGGGGGACCCGCCGAGGAGAGGCGACATCTGAGCTGAGGTTAGTAGGTTGCAGGGAGCTAGTGATGCCAAATGGCAGTCCGGTGACAGGTGTTGTAGCAGGTGGGAAGGCAGAAGGTGGTGGGTGGTCAGTCCGGAAGGGAAGGCAGATGCCAAAATGTGGGTGACCTGTATGGGAGGGGTCAGGAAATGTTTTCTGTAAAGAACCAGATGGCAACTTTTTAGGCTTTGCAGGCTTTCCTCTGCCACAGACAATCCATAAATGAGTGGGCACGGCTGTGTTCCAATAAAACTTTATTGACAAAAACAGGTGGGAGGCCTGATTTAGCTTGTGAGTGGTAGTTTGCCGATCCCTGTTCTACACACTAAGGGGCCTATACTTTATGTTGAGATTATGGTGAATACATGTACTTCTGGTTGCTGAAAACAGGAAACGCAGCTAGCTCAAGCCAGATCAGCTAGGAAAGGGGATTCACGAACACGTGTAACTGAAATGGGTTTGGGTAGGCCGGGCTTGAGGTGGGGTTTGATCTGGGCCCTGGCTCGCTCTCTGCTGTTCTGTCAGCTCTGCCCTCCCTTGTGTGAGCTTTGTTCCCAGGCTACCTTCCTCATGGTGGTAACATGGCTGCACCAGCTCCAGCTTTCACATCCCCTTCTCTCCCCCCGCCGTTTTTATTGGACCACCTTAGGTCATGTGCATGCCTGGGAGCCCGTCCCTGCGGCCTGTGTGCTGTTTGGCTGAGGCCTGGGTCCCTGCCTCCTTGAACTGCTCCCTGTGACAAAGCGATTAAGACCACTGGAACCCTCTGCCTTATGCCACCCAGGGGCCACCCTAAGGGATGATGTGTTCAGGCTTGCTCAAGCCTGTGGCCATTTTCTGTTGGGAGAGGGTAGAATGAGTCCACTCAGGAGAGGACTGCACGCAGAAGAGCGATGCAGCCAGACTCACAATCTCCAGAATGCTCCCTCTGCTGACATGCTGGAGCAGAGCCAGCCTGGAGGGAGGAACCCCTTTAGGAGGTTGTCTGGGACAGGGTCGCCGGTTGTTAGGCAGTGGTGCTGGGCATTGGAACGAGAGAGTAGATTCGAGAACTGTTTGGGGGATGGCATTTTTAGGACTTGTGACTCATTTAATGTGTGTGAGGTTGATAGGGAGGGAGGAAGTAAGAAAGATGATCAAGAAATGCCCATTTCTAGCTTGGTCACTAGTAGAACCAGAGGAGGAACACATTTTTAAGGGAAGAAGTTGAGTTCTGTAATGAGCAAGATGAACGAGGGGGTGCCTGTACCCAAGGACCCTCTTCCTTGCCCGCCCCGGGTTTGTTTTTTTTTTAGAGCCCATTTCTTATTTTTAAAATGTAGCGGCAGCCACATAGAGGAAAGGTTGTTTTTCCTCCGTTTTCCTCCTTATCCTGTATCCCTTTCTGCCCCAGCTGCCAGGAAGCTCAGAGCCAGGGTTATGCTTAAGCACAGCTGCTAGCAGCAGCCCTTAGGTTCAGTGTATTTGCTTTGTTTCCACTGTTAGGTTTTTTGCCTTCTGTATCATCCTCATCGATCCTCTGCTGTTGCTGCACACTACTCAATGCCCTTTGGGAAGGAAGCGGGGCATAAACGATCTGATGGAGGGGGAGGAAGGAAGGACTCTGTGCTGACGCAGAGCCCTGAGTCTCTGCCCCTCCCCATCAGAAGTGTGGGTCCGAGCTCAGTGCTTCCAGTCTGTGCGACGCTGGCTGCTCTTGCCGAGATTTTGGGTTCCTGGTGGACAGGGCCTGTGTCCCCTCAGTGTCTCCAGTATTTATCACAGCGCCTGGGACCTACTAGGTGCTCATTAAAAGTCTGAAAGTGGAGTGAATCCAGGATGGCTGAGTCATGTGGGCCTTTCTGAGTGTGATTCAGGGGCGGCCAGTAGAGTCGCGTCTCCCTCTCTGACAAGGAGCCAAGGTGGTGGTGGTATTGGGGGGCACGTTTCACCCCCTCCAATTCATTCTTTGTAATGCCCCAGATCTTTTGAAAATGGAAATCAGACCTGACCGTCCTTCAGCTTAAAGCCCTCAAAGGCTTCCTATTGTCATTTAAGAACTGAACAAAACCCCGGGTCCTGAGGACCCAGCCCCTGCCTTCCTCTGAGCTCCCTGTGGCCTCTTTGCCCTTCCTCCCTGGCCGCAGCCCCCTCTTTTCTGTTCCACCCTTGGCGCATGCTGTTCCCTCTGTCTGATGCTGTGTCCCTGGGTCTTTGCAAGACACTTCCTTTGTCAGTTTCAGTCTTTCTTGAACATCCCCCTCTACTCCCTAGGCACCCTGCTCCTTCCCTTCACAGCCCTCCCTTGGTTAGTATGTTGTGTGTGTGGTTTGCACTCCCATTTCCTAGGTGCCCCCACCATCCAGAAAGCGCAGGCTGGGTACTGGGTTAAGTACTTGCTCAGTAAAAGCTCACTGAATGAAAGTAGGCTGGCCCTTCATCTGGTCAACCGGTGTTTACTGCGCACGCACTACATGCCAAGCAGGCACTGTGCTCAGGCTTAGGGATGCAGTGGAGGGTGACTGAGGGGTAATGTTTGCCCTCCTGGGGTTCCATTTCAGCTCCGCAGCCTGTTCCGCCTCTAAACCATATGTTCTGCACCTATTCATTCATTAATATGTACGTATATGAATTACATACACACAATATATATATGGAACAATCATTTACTGAACATGTATGTTCTGTATATAAAAAATGTTCTGTACATGTGTATGGAAACAAGCATTCCATGAATACCAACTGTATGCTACACATAAAAACCTATTTATATGCATAAAACATGCACATGCAGGAGATGCATGTACCTGTCCATGCAAGTGTCCACTGAACACCTACTTTGTGCCCACACTGTGCTAACCACTAGGGAGGACACAGACTCATGGAAGAGACAGAAGAAAACACCTTTCCCATCTGCTTGGAGGGCCCTACACCTGGCGAGGGCCAGGCTGAGGGGCGGGGCGCTCTGGGCAGCTGCCACAGGGAGTGGTCAGCGGGAGGGCAGAGGGCTGCTGCTGGAGCGGAAGGGAGTCCGTTCTCTCCTGACCTCCGTGAGGGCAGCCTGGCCCTGGTGCCTGCTGGGGAGTGGCTCCCCGTGGCTCCTCACGTATCGATTTAGGTGCTTGCCAGCATCAGAGATCGTCTGGGAACTGACTCCATTTGGGTTCTTTTAAAATAATCAATGCGATGGAAATCTCGGGACACCGAGAGACCTCGAGCCGTGTGGGCACGACATTTTTTCCTCGGAATTGACGTAGTCACGTCAGTAAAAACTAAAAGCATTTCTCTTGTTCTGCCCCACCCCCTCTCCTGTCTTCAACTTGACTGATTATCCTGGTCTTCTTGCCAGGATTTGCCGTTCTCTTGTCCCATTCCCTCCTAGGTTTTGAAGCCAAAATGAGGACCTTTCCGTTCATTTATGCTGCATGGGGTGTCCCGGGGCAGGGCCCCTGCGGGTTGCTGCGGTGGGGGTTCCAGACAGGTCACGTCCGACCTGGTGGCCATACCCTACACTGGCGAATTGCTTTTTTTAATTTTAAAAGATTTTGTTTGTTTTTAGAGAAAGGGGAAGGGAGGGAGAAAGAGAGGGAGAGAAACATGGATGTGTGAGAGAAACATCAGTGGGTTGCCTTTTTTGCACGCCCCCAACCCAGCAACGGGCCCTGACCAGGAATGGAACCGGTGACCTTTTGGTACGAGGGACGAAGCCCAGCTCACTGAGCCACACCAGTCCGGGCACGACTTCTTCTTCTTTTTACCAGTCTGATGGAGGCCTCTGGTCGACAGGAGAATAGCCCGCCAAAGACGTCCTCCCCCTAGTCCTTGGAACCTGTGAATACATGACTTTCCATGGCAGAAGAGGCCTTGCAGGTGTGACCGAGTTAAGCATCTTGAGCTGGAAATAGGAGGATCCTATTGGGTCGTTGTCATCACAAGGCTCTTCGTGAAAGGGACCGGGGAGCGTCACAGCCGGGGACGGAGGTGTGCTGATGGGAACGGACGGTCAGACTCAGGGGTGTGGAGATGCCACCCCGCCGGCTTGGGAGGTGGAGGAAGGGCCCACCAGCCGCGACGTGCTGCCGCCCCCGAGCCTCTGCAGGGAGCGCGGGCCGGCAGGCACCCTCGTTTCAGCCCGGTGACACCCGTTCTGGGTTTTCGGACCCCCAGAACGGTGAGCTAACGCTTCGTGTTGTTTAAGCTGCGGCATCTGTGGTACGCTTTTTTGGCAGCCAGAGGAAACCAATGCAAAGTGTGTTATTTGTATCCTGCAGTCCACCCCTCTGCAGTGTACAATTCAGTGACTTCTAGTCCCTCCACCGCGTGGCGCAGCCATGCCCCTAATGCAGTTTCAGACTGTTGTCATCACCCCAGTAAGATGTCCATTCCTGTCCATTTATGGGTACTCGCTGTGCTCGGCCTTAGGTAACCGCTCATCGACTTTTTGTCCCTATAAATTTGTCTATAAACTTGCCTTTGGGGCATTTCATACAAGTGGAATCCTATAATGCGTGGTGTCTTGTGTCTGGCTTTCCTGACTGAGCATAACGGTTCTGAGGTTCATCCACATTGTCAAGGGCGTCCGTGCTCTGTCCTTTCCGATCTGGAGTTGGACTCCACAGCGCGGCTACTCACGCTGTTCCTCCACTCCCCAGCGGACGGGCGTTTGGGTGCTTTCAGTGTGGGGCGAGCGTGAGCAGTGCTGCGGTGAGCCTTCCCGTGCACGTCTGCATGTGCCCGTGGGTCTTCGTTTCCCCTGGGTCTGCTCGGAGGAGTGGAATTTGCTGGGTCGTGCGGAGGTTTGTGTTTAACTGTTTGAGAAACGGCCAGGCGGTTTTCCAAAGCGGCGGCCCTCTTTTCCATTCCCTCCCGCAGTCCGTGAGGGCTCCCTCTTCACCGGCTCTTAATTCTCTCCGGAGCGCAGGCAGCAACAGGGGCTGAGCGTGCACACACGTGTGTCCGCACGTGCGTACCCGGAGAACATTTTCAAGGTGATGTTTCCATGGCTTGTAATTGGCTGTGGCAGGAGGTGAGGAAGACAAGAAAAGCTGCCCTCTTTGTCTGGGCTTTGAAGAACTAAGTGGTTGCAGCAGCTTCTCCTGCACCCCTCCCCCTCTCCCCGCCCCCCGTATTAGCTCCACAACCCAATAAATAAATAGTCGTTGGCGTTCCACATCCACGAGCCTTAATGCATCCTACATTCTCCTTCCACCAACTTTGTTGTGGGCACTTGCCAAAATGTGCAGGTTTGCATTGGGTGAGACCCGATGTTGGTCCTTTCGGGGTAAACAGGGAGGCAGGCAGAGTGTTTGGGTCACTGAGACACTGGGGCAAGTCTCCGGCTTCCTCCCCATGCCCTTCCTCTTTCGCCCAAGCAGTCCTGCCTGCCACTGCACTGGCCCACCGCCTGGCCTCCTGGCTTCCAGCTTCTGCTTGTGAGTTCCGCTCCCCGGACCCCTGGTCTGAGCCAGTCTAGGCTTGCTCACTGGGCGGGGGAGGGGCCTGGGAGCAGGCACCAGGGTTTAGTCTGTAGTAGATGTTGACCTGGAGGGGAGTCGGTTGGGGAGACCCTTTGACCCTGCTGTGGGGGGGGGGGTCGTGGCGGACGGGGACGGCACCCAGATGGAAAGCCGGTCGTTCTGACCGGGCTCGGTGGGCAGTAGGCCGCTCACAGTCTCTCAGCGATAGCAGTCAGCAGCAGGGTGTGAGCGTCATTCTGGACGGAGATCCTACAGCGAAGGAATCTTGCAAGCATTACGTAGTCTGTCTGTCACAACAGGTGGGACAGGGCCATAGGGACGTCAGTGAATTACTCTCATCCATGCGATCCCGTGAGGACAGCCGTGAGTTGTTTCGGGGTGACTATCAGAGGTTTGGGGCCTTTGAGCAGAACCTTGGCCATCAGGCATCCAGACCACACCTGTCGACCAGCGTGCAGAGCAGGAGGAGCCTGGAGCTGACAGGGCCTGGGGGGCACCTGACCAAGGGGTGGTCAGCCCCCAGCAAAGGCAGGCAGCCACCTGGGACCTGGCTCTGCACCAGGGGAGGTGTGGATGGGACAGCGTTGGCTGGGCTGAGCCTCATCTTGGAGGAGTGTGGCTGTGAGTTGAGCCGTTGGTGGGTGGCAGGAGGGGGCCTCCGAGGCGATGACCTGGAGGAGAGTTGACCCAGCAGGGTGGCCGAACCCTGACGGTGAGCTCGCGGGACTGAGCCCCTGCCTCCGTAGATGGTGTGACCACCACCTTTGAAGATGAAGAAATTGAGGCTCAGAGAGGCCAAGCAATGTGTCCAAGGCCACACAGTAAGAGCTGCACCTGGAGATTCAAACTCCAGGCTGTGCCTGAAGTCACCCTCACCTTGCAAGATGCTCTTCCTTTAGACATGAAATGAGATGCAAACAAAACACCAGCACCTCACGTGTCACGTGAATGTTCTCACGGCACCGTGTGGGGTCCCGGAGAGGACAGACGTTTCTCCTGAGAACCACCCCTCCCTGCCGCCGAGGTCCGAGGTCCGAGTCAGGAAGCAGAAACAGCCTCTCATTGTGTAACCAGCAGCCACCACTGTCAGAGGCACCGGCCTTGGCCGTGTTCACGGGCAGCGGAGAAACCACAGCAGGGCTAAGGCCTGGAAGTGCCCTTCACCCTGCCAGGAAGCAGAGGCCCCGTCTGCGGATGCCCCGCGCGGTGCAGTACGAAATGCAGAAAGGACCTGCAGGGCTGCCCTGCGGCGGTCATGTTGCAGTGGGCTGCTAAGGGTTGTAAGCAGTTGCATTAAAATGCAGGTGTGTGCATTTAAAACGGTCAGGGGGAAGAAAGCAGAAGATCTGGTGTGTGTCCTGGGTCCTCTGCCTCTTGGCCGTGTGACCCTGGGGTGTCATTTCACTTCTCGGAATCTCAGTTTCCACTTCTGTAAAATGGAAAGATTGACCAGACCTCTAAACTCTTACCTGGAAGTGAACCCTCGGCACGTTGTGATCGTAGCTGCTGTCAGTTTATCTGCAAGAGAAGATTTATCTGTAGACTGTTTTCGGTGGTTTTGGATGAAATTTATGCAGGTGGCCATTTTCTAATTAAAACAGAAAAAAAAGCGCTTTAATTTACACAACAAAGGCTTATCTCAGAGCCTCCTCCTGTCCTGGGTGGGTATTAGGAAGCTCCTGGAATGGCCTTCATTAATCATCTGGGGAAGAGGCTTTGTCTGTGAGATTCTTTCAAGGATGACATCACCCCTATGAAGAGGGGGGCTTTGAACTCAGTGGACAGGTGTGGGTGACAGAACAGGAAGGGCCTATTTGTTCCCGAGTTTATGGTGTCACCTGGGACTGTAAAAACGCCGCCCATCCCTGTGGGGTGGGGTGGGGCGTGCTGGCATCCAGGGCTGGGAGCGGTCTCACCCATGTGGTTGAACCAGAGGGTTCCTGTGCAGGAGAACCTGGGCCCTCGGGGCGAGGCGTAGGTGGCTCTGTGAGGTGTGTTGAAGGAACTCGCATCGCAGTGTGGAGGTGGGGCCTCGGAAGGATTTGTGCCCCGGCAAAGGTAACCAGTGGCAGTGCGGAGCGGAGGGTGAGGGACTGGAGTCTAGGGCACCACAGTGAGAAGCGGATGCTCTGTGTGTGTGAACTTGGGGCCTGGACCCCGTCTCCCTGATGCCATCAGAGCCACCAAGTTAGAGGCCATGGCAGGCAGGGCAGGAAGCGGGGCCTGGTAGCAGCCGGCAGCTTCTCATGAACCCACTGAGGGTGGATGGTGTCCGCCTTTCTCCTCCCCTCCCTCTCTCTCCTTCCTCAAACATTTGCATCCCTGTCCCTCTTCTGAATCCCTCAGAATTTTCTTTGCATTTTTCATGCCCCTCACCCCTGCCCAGAGGTGATGGTCAGAAGGTTTAACGTTGGGCACCCATCAGAGCACTTTCGGGAAGGCTCCGCCGTGCTGGAGGTGAACTCTGCCCTTGCGGGATCCAGCGGGGGGTGGGGGGGGGGAGGTCTGGGAGCGCTGGAGGAGGGCAACGTGGGGAGAAAGCACAGTACAGCAGCTCCTGCCCGACCGGAGCCGTCTGGGTGTTTCGGTATCTCACCGCCTGCCACAGCCACGCTGGGGAGGGGGCAGCCAGACACTTCCGCTGGGCTGGAGGCGTTCAGGGTGGGGCCGCACTGCCACCCCTCCCTCCTCCCTCCTCTCTCACACCCTGGAGTGAGGCTCAGTGGGACTTTCACAGAGACGCAGGGGAGAACATTCTGGAAACCCCACGCTCTCAGCTGTGCGGTTGTTCTGGGTTGTCCCTCCCAGGCTTGACTGGGCCACCTCCGCCCACACTCACTATCTTTGCACCTAAGTGGGTTTTTTTTTTCTCTCTTTTCCCTGAGAGCAATTCAGATTTATAGGCCTTGGGGAGTGCGCAAATATTTGATTTCAATTAAAGAAGACTGTGCTGGGGAATAGGCGAAGTCACTTCTTGTTAATTATTTCTGGGGGACCCTGGGATGGGTGGGGATGACACATCACAAGTCCTCTGGTCCCCCGGGGCATGCCAGCTGGCCCAGGGGAGCCTGTGGGGGCAGACGGGGGCGAATAAGGCAAGAGCATAAAACCCTTGGAGGTTTTTGTGGGCCAGAATCTGGGGTGTGGAACAGGTAATGAGGATGGTGCCCACCACCTGAATAATACCTGCCACCTGTTAGGACTTTCTGCTGGCCCTTCTCCGTAATTCTCACCATCTTTAGTTGTAAATACTATCCTCCCCATTTCACAGCCGAGGACACTGAGCCCAGACAGGTACTGAAATGTGTCCCAAGCCACCCAGCTCTTAAGTGGCAACCTGTGTGTGTCAGGCTCCAAAGTGTACAAAAACCACCCGTGGGTAGAGTGTCCAACGGTGTTCTTAGAAGATCCCACAGACTCGTCTTGAGAAAGGGTGGGTTTCTATAAATGAGAGCCCTTAGTCTATTTTTCAAATATTTTATTTTATTTATTTTTAGAGAGAGGGGAAGGGAGGGAGAAAGAGGGAGAGAAACATTGATCGGTTGTCTCCTAAGTGCCCTGACTGGGGATCGAACCTGCAACCTTTTGCTTTTCAGGAGGATGCCCAACCCGCCAGGCCACACCGGTCAGGGCACCCTTAGACTATTGAGTGAGATTTAACCCTGACCCGCAGAGCCTTCCGGCTGGCTGGGAGAGGGCGCTGGCTGGGAGAGGGCGAGGGAAAGGGGTGTGTTGGGGGAGGCGGGGAGGCGATGGGCAAGGGGAAGAGAGCGAACCCTGGAGCCCAGAGTTCCTGTCCCGGCAGCATCACGGGGCCATGGCTGAGTCATACCATCCCTCCGAGCTGGCTTCCTCTTCAGCGAAACGAGGGTAACAGCCACAATAATAGCATTTATTGTGGGCTTCCTTGGTGCTGGCAGCGGCCCAGAGGTGCACGGATTAGGGCTTCTGCCCTTGGGTGCTTGGGGGTTCCGTGGGAGGAGGACCCTCCCCACCAGCGCCGCACGGGAGGCATTGCACCGGAAGGTTCTGGTGAAGTGCAGGGTGCTCTGCCATTAGGGTGGGAGGCAGGGGAGCAGCTGGTGTTCCAGCTGTGGTTTCAGGGCCCTGCAGCCATCTGACTGTGGTTCCTGCCTGCAGCGGAGGGACCGCCAACAGGGGGATTTCTGCCTCCGGCCCTCAGAGCCAGTCTCCTCTCGCTGCCGGTGCTCCTGACGTGCACCCCTCCCCCAGCCTTGGCTGCTCATTTCCAGGGGATCACCTTGCCCAGTCTCCAGAGGAAACACACCCGGTCCCCAGCTGTGCAGCACAGTCGCCCGGGAGCCTTCTGCAAACACCGATTCCCCGTTCTGGGGAAGGCTGTTTTTACAAGGCTCCTGGGGTAGTTTTGAGCCACAGCTGCTTCTCCTGGGACCCACTGCCTGTTCCTGCCACGGAGATGGAGTCATTAGGGCTGGGAGAGGCTCTGGAGAGGATCTGCTGGAGGGGGCTGCACAGCTGCTTGCAGCCTCCGGCCCCCAGGGAGGGAGCAGGGCTCCGTGACCCACAGGGTGGGCTCTCAGGAGGTTCCCAGTACACCTTGCCTCATCCCTGGGTGCTGCTGGCGCAGGGAGGGGCTCAGGTGAGCACAGCAGGGCCCCTGAGCTTCCTCTCGGTGGTGCTGTGTCCTCTCTGCTGTGTGACTGGCCTGGATCCAGGCCTGTGGGATGGTGTAGGGCCATGCCCACATGACCTGGCACACGACCTCCCAGTTACCCAGTGCCCACTGCTCCGCGGCATCTTCTGATGGGGCTCAACGACAGCCCCAGTCGCAGGTTTGGGACAGAAATCAAGGCATGGCCAGCCCAGCAGGACAGCTGGGGTGGTTTAGAATCAGAATTTAAACCTGATGGAAATTGGCTGTCTGGTAGAAATGATGCCTACTAGTGCACTGGTTTTGGTTCGGAATCAGATTTTTCTAGCGTTTTTATACTGACTTGGTTTAGCTACTTCTTCTAAACAAATTCTGCTTCTTGAAGTTCCGCTATAAACCAGCCACTTTCCAAACAGTCTCCGAGTCAATTCCTAAGGACTGCAGAAGCAGCAGCAAGAGGCGTTAGCAGATGACCAGGTCAGGGTTTGGACCGAGCTCTGTCTGACTCGAGAGCTCATTTCTGTCCACAGGGATGGAGCCTAGCTCCTCATATGTCACACCAGAACTCAGCTGTCCAGTACGGTAGCCAGTAGCCACCTGGGGCTATGTAAATTTAAATTAATTAAAATGGAGTGAAACAAACTCCGTCACGCTAGCCAGAGCTGAGGTGCTCGGTAGCCACGTGCGGCCGCCGCCACCGCCGTGGGGACCGTGCACCTGCAGGGCGTCTTTGTCCCTGCAGAACGTTCTACCAGGCGGTGCTGAGGGCGCACGGGGCGCAGACAGGGCTCTGGGCCAGGCCTGTACGGCTGGGATGGTCAAGGAGAGGGAGTTGTGAGCAGGCTGTGCGACCCTGTGGGTGTCCATGACGAGTGACCAGCTGTCCTGGGTTGCCCGGAACTGGGAAATTCTTTGTAACTTGCGACGAGTGGGCCACTGTGCTCACTGCCCAGTTTCCCTTGTAGATGTCGCACTGTGCTCCGGTCCAAGACACAGAGTTTCACAGTGAGTCCAAGGTCACGGAGAAGTGAGTTAATACCTGCCGGCCTCGTTCAGGTTTGAGTGGGAGACGAGCTCTGAGAAAGGGCCACGGGGTAAGATGGGCCCAGCAGGGGCCTCGTCTAGACTGAAGGCTCCTGGAGGGGGGTACACCTGAACTGAGAGCCCACACCTGGGAAGCCGTTAACCAGGTGAAGGCGTTTGAAAGTGAGGAGAAGCTAAATGATCATCATCCATGGGTGGTTCAGAGTCGGGCAGGCTGGTCGCTGGTCCTGATCGTGCTGGGGTCTGTGTGACCCCAGGCAAGCTCCCTTCCTCTCGTGCTTCCCATTCACTCCCCTGGAAAGTCAGACGCATAGACCAGACACCCAGAAATACTGGTCTGTACCTCTACCGATGACACTTTTTCCACTGACGACTGGCATGTCTTTAAAGGCGACACATGCTTACACGGAAGAGGTGTTTGATAATCGCTTCTGTTATTTCAGAAATACCGTTTTTGCCCTGGCTGGTGTGGCTCAGTGGATTGAGCGCCGGCCTGTGAACCAAAGGGTCTCGAGTTCGATTCCCAGTCAGGGGCGCATGCCTGGGTTGCTGGCCAGGTCCCCAGTAGGGGGCATGTGAGAGGCAACCACACATTGATGTTTCTCTCCCTCCCTTTCTCCCTCCCTTCCCCTCTCTCTAATAATAAATAAATAATTTTTTTTTAAGAAATACCATCTTTAATGAGTTTCTCTCCATTTCTCTCCACTCTTGGAAAAGAAGGACACAATAGTACCCAATAATAATGTTATTAGTTTAGACAGGTGATTGGTTAAAGTTTCAAAATATTTATTTTGAATATTTGCCAATATTTAAGCACCCTACCATACGAATGGAAGGTAGTCTCTTCCTTTCCCCTAAAATATCTGAGAATTCGTAAGGTTAAAGGCAAATTTTTCAGTTGGGCATAGAGTTGCAAGTATTACAACTTCGTGAAAAAAACATTTAAAAAAAATTTATAAGCAAGAGATCATGATGCTATGGAATAATTATTATAAATCACTAACATTTATTGAGTGTTTACTATATATTAACCACTGTTCTGGGAGAAGATTTTATTAAACAAGGGATTAAGGATTATTAGAAATACTACAGAGCTCTTGTAATTGAATGGGATTATGGGTTTAAGTTGATAATTTTATAAAAAGGGATAGAGTGAATCACGGCTCAGAAAAACCAGCAAATAATAAACAAGCCAATAAAATTACAAGAAGAATTTATTGAAGAGGAGGACTAATTATTTGAATTCTATATTTTTGGTTAATTAATATTTGTGAAGTGTCTTCTGGGTAGCCGGCACTGTTCAGTAGTTTTACATCTGCGATTTGATTTAATTATAATGAGCTCGTCACTTCCAGATCAGATTTCCCATGGGCTCCGTTTGACTAATGAGTTATCCTAGCCCAGTGCTCCTGGGCCCTGCAGGTGCGGTCCAATGACCTGGGGAGCATTGGACAACTCTGGTGCTGGGGTTCCCCGCCAGAGAGTCTGTTTAATTGTGCGGGGCTGGGGTTCAGCAGCAGCACCTTTAAAACTCTTCCTCTCTCCTCCTCCGTGAACTCCGGTTAAGCCAGCACGAGAAGCGCTGTGTTCGACTATCCGAGATGTTGTTTCACTCACAGAAAAACGTTGACCTGAACTGCTCGGCAACAAGCAACTATTGCACACTTCAGGAGGGACTTTGCTAGGCCAGGTGCAGAAAGTAAAACACCTGCTTTCGTCGGTCTGTTTCCTGTTAACTGGGATGTGGGAAGTGTCAGAAGAATTATAGAATGAAGCAGTCTAGAAAATGTTGTGCTAAGTGTCCCAGGCCTAGAATTTCCAGGTGCACTTAATTTGTCACTTGGGTTCTGCTGTGATAGTTATCAGAAACATGTCAGTGACTTGCATTGTAAGTGGGGTCCCCCCCCAGAAAAAAAAGACTATCTACACTAGAGGTAATTCCTTTTAATGAAATACATATATACGCACAGAATACAGATCTGTGAATAAAAGAGTTTAATAAGACACAGGGAATGATGGGGAATTCTTTGGGTGGAGGGGTTATAGGTTAGAAAGGCTTCTTTAAAAATTGTCTTTGATGTCATAGTAAATGTTTCATATCAAAACATTAAAAAAAAACCCATGAAGGAATTAAATGGTTTGGGGAGCTCAACTTTTCTTTGAAAAATTATTAGGGCCTTAGATCATATAACAGAATATTAACCTAAAAAATGGCCCATAATCAAAAACATATTCAGTCCCTAAAAAATTTCTGGTCATCTTCACAAAGAGATTTACATCCATGGGAACTTTTGGTCCTGCCCAGGAGATCCCAGGAGTTGTGAAGGCGTGGCGTGATTGGTGGTCAGATAAAGGAGAGGGGCCTTCCGACGTGCCAGCGTTAAGCATTTTCCCCCTAAAATAAGCAATGCTCTGCCCTGGCTGGTGTGGCTCAGTGGGTTGGACATTGTCCTGTAAACCAAAAAGGTCTCTGGTTTGATTCCCAGTCAGGGCACATGCCTGGGCTGTTGGGGGTGTGCCTGATCGATGTTTTTCTTGCACATCGATGTTTCCCTCCCTCTCTTTCTTCCTCCCTTCCCCTCTCTCTGAAAATAAATAAGATCTTTTAAAAAAAAAAAGCAACCTTTCTGGTAAGGGTGGCCAGATAGGCTTCCACTGAAGAATGTGCCCTTTCACAAACATCATATTGGTCCTGGACAGGTAGCCGGGTTGGTTCGAGTGTCATCCCAATGTGCCAAGGTTGCAGGTGTGATCCCCAGTCAGGGCACATACAAGAGTCAACCAGTGAATACATAAATGAGTGGAACAGCTCTCCCTTCCTGTCTCTGTAAAATCAATGCATCAATAAAAAATAAATCAGTGAATACATCATATCATATTTGCTGAGAGACTTGGGCAGTCCCAGCATTCGTTTGGACTTGGGGTTCTTCACTGGTGCAGAACAATGAGGGCACCACCCGTCTTCAGTGACACGAAGCCCGTGGTGTCTCCTAGAGAGCTCTGGGGAGGGCTGTTAAGTTGGCAGGTCTCTGGGTTCCCTGCCCTGGCCTCGGACAGAGCTGCTGTCTGGGGATGGGCGGGGGGCTCTGGGTGGGTGTTAACTTGCAGAGAGAAGAAATCAATTCAATTCTGCAAGCATTCTTCAGGACCAGCTGTGTGTCAGGCATAGTACCAGGTGCTGGGGACACCAGGATGACCAAAACACAGTGTCAGCCCTCAGGTAGCCTAATGTCCTGGCAGAGACGGGGACACAGATAATTCCAGCATTTCTTCAGCTCGGTCAGGGGCGGGGGTGGAGAGCGGGGAACAGTCCCGTCAGAAGGCTGATTGAGTATGCGAGCCCTGGGTATTTTCTTTTTAGAAACAATACAAACTCCCTCCTTGAGTCACTGCCTAGTCACTCCCCAGGGGAAAAGAAAGAAGGAGGAGGGCCCCCGTGGGATGGGTGGGGATGGGTGGGTCTTCCCTCCCGCCCTGGAGTGGACTCGGGGGGACTGCGGCATGCTGGTGAAGGGGTTGTCAGGGGAAGAGGAGGATCCCTGAGGGAGGAACCTCAGGAGGTCGTCAAGTCCAGGCGAGCGACCCTGGCAGGCCTACCTACACATGTATCCTCCATCTCTCTTCCCGGTTCTTGTACTTGACCAAGTGAACCAGCAATTTAGCCTGTGGGCCTTTGCAGTTCTGCTTGGATGCCCTCCTGCCTGGGCTGGGCAAATTCTAACTTGTCTTTTCATTCTCAGCTTAGATATCACCTCCCCGGGGAAGCCTTACACCCATCACTTTGCATTCCCTGCTGAGTAATTAGATACGCTTTTCCGTGGCCGCCCGACACCCGTACTCACCCCTGTTATATCACTTTTTCATCCTCCACAGTAATTGCTCGTCTGCCTGTAATTGCCCCATTGACCTGTGGGAGCTCCTGGGTGGCTTGGATGGCTTCAGTCCTGGAATCCTCTTCATGGCCACATGCTTGGCATATCTTGGGTGTTCCGTAGATCATCTCATTTACAAAAGGTTTTATTTATTTTTAGAGAAAAGGGAACAGAGGGAGAAAGAGAGGGAAACATCGATGTATGAGAGATACATTAATTGGTTGCCCCTCGCGTGCCTCCTACCAGGGACCTGGCCCGCAACCCAGGCACGTGCCCTGACTGGGAATTGAACCGGTGACCTTTAGGTTCACAGGCCGGCACTCAATCCACTGAGGCACAGCAGCCAGGGCCATCATTCTTGAATGAGTATCTTCATGTGTCAGCAGAAGCTGCAGGAGCTCAGAGAGGTTAACTTGCCCAAAGTCCCAGAGCCCTGAGAGACCAAGCAGGGGCCGGAGCCCCTGATGTGAGCCTAGGAAGGAGACAAGACCAGATCCGGTTTCTAGAGCCACAGGCAAGGGTCTGTCCACCCGTATTGGGGAAGTGAAAACAGTCGCCCCTGGCTGGAGATGACCACTTTCCTTCTAGGGGAGCTGCACACTCTCTCCTGCGTTTACCTCTGAGTGATGCAGTGACCAGCTTATTCTTTGTGTTCTTTCTTTTTTTTTTATTCTCACCCGAGGACATTTTTTGTTGCTTTTAGAGAGAGAGAAGAAGGAGAGGGAGAGAAGGGGGGAGACATCAGTGTGAGAGAGAACATTAATTGGTTGCTTTTTTGTACGTATGCCAACCAAGGATTGAACCTGCTACCTGGGTATGTGCCCTGACTGGGAATCGAACCCATGACCCTTTGATCTAAGGGCCCACACTCCAGCCAATGGAGCCACACCAGTCAGGGCTCTTCATGTTCTTAAAACAAACAAACAAAAAACCCCTAGAATTTTGTAAGAGTGAGCGGGTGCACTTTTTTCATTTTTAGCACTTTTGCCCAAGGCCCTGACATTTTTCCAAGGGAACAACTTCTCCCCATTTTCAATTTGGTAAATGTGGTCAAAGAATCAGAAAGCAAGAAAGAAAAAGCCCTTTATGTGCTTTATGGGAGGAAAGGAGAACTGTAATCATGTTTCTGGGCCTCTGTATGCGCATTCTTGTGTGGTGTGTGTACATGTGTGTGGTGTGTGTATGCATACACTACACGTGGGGTGTGGGATGTATCACACACATTTGAGGAGACACACACAGCTAGGGAGTATGCTTCAATGGTTCTCAAATGAAATCCCTTCTTTCTCTGGCCACGAAGCAGTCCTGTGACGAGACTTACAAGGGAATTTTAAACCACACTCCTGCGACGAGGGCACGGGAAAGAAAGCTGAGCACCAAGTGCTGCTGGCAAAAGCCGCAGAAGTGGCTGGGAGCACCAGCCCTCAGTGTTCGCCCGGGACAGTCATGCAGACGTGGCCCCAGACCTTTTGTGAATAAAACGAGGCAGGTTAAGTGGCTTCCGGTAGTTTCCGCACCCGATGAAAAGCAAAGAGAACACACAAAGGCAGCCAAAGATTTAATCAGCAAAAGGGCAGCCAGAGGCGTTCTGTTTCTCCCCGCTTGGCGATAGGAAGAGTGTCTACACTCTGACCTCACTCCCCTGGCCACTCTCTGTGCTGGTGAGTGCCTTCGAATGGGATGCTCGTTGTGGTTTTTCTGAAAGCTCCCTTGGAGGCAAGAGTTTTTGCTAACGTCTCCCTGGACCATGGGAGCGTGCCAAGTGGGGTGCAGTGTGCATGCTTGTTTTCCTTTCTCCTCCGTGTAGAGGCCTAAAACAGGAAGTGATTCAGGGGGTAGAATGACTAACACCAGTTCAAAGTCAAGCTGAGCTGAGCATTTTGCTGGGACGAGACCTGCTGCTGCTGAAGCCCGCAGCCTTTATCTGAGAATCCTGGTCCCGCCCTCTGTTCCCAGGACAAAGCTGAACTGCCCCTCCGTCAGGAGAGTTTGGTTTGGTGGTTCTTCCCCTGCTGTGCAACCTTCAGCAAGTTACTGAACTTCTCTGACTCTCCATTTCTGTACTTGTAACCCATAAGACTAAGCATTAAATGAGAAAAACGTTTGTGGAGAAACATGCTCTGTGAACTCCAAGGGTCTGACGAGGTGGAATTTGGCGTTGGTATTTCAAGGCCGTGCCTTTGGCATGGGAAAAGATAACGGTGGCTGGGATTTATTGGGAGCTTACTGTGTGCCGAGGTCTGTTGCTTCTTGCTTAAGCCTTGCTATAACTCTGTTTTGCAGGAGAAGAAACGAAGGCCTGGCGTTTGAGTCGTCCGTTCAAGGTTACCGAGTTGGTAAGTAACAGAGCCTTATTGGACCCTGGCCGTCTGACCTCAGCCCCTGTGCCCTTAACCACTTCTCTCTGAAGCACAATTAAAGTGGATGGTAACACCAGGCCAGGGCATAGATTTCAGCTCATTGAAATGAGAACCTTCTGCCTCTGTTGAAATCCAAATCCACATGTACTCTTTCATTCGCTCCATGAATGTGTATTAAGAACCTAAAGTTATTAATTATTGATGTTAGTAAGAACTATATAACTTTGGAGGGAAGAAGCCATCCCAGCCTCCTATTATCAGTCATAAGAATAGCTAACGTTTATTGAACACCGTTGAACAGCAGACCTTGTGCTAAGAGTCTCGTCTGAATCATCCTGTTTAAGCTTCACAGCAGCCCGAGGAAGTTGAGGTTTAAAAAAGAGAAGTAACTTGCCCAAGTTCACTCCACTAGTGAGGGGTTGCCTTAGTCCATTCCGGCTGCTGGAACAGAAGACCGTGGACTGGGGAGCCATAGAAACAACAGAAATTTAATTCTCCTACTTCTAGAGGCCGACAAGTCCCAGCATCGGGGGGCTGGCAGATTTGGGGTCTGGCGAAGGCCCACTTCCTTCTTCATGGGTGGCCTTCCCGTTGCTAGAACCTCACAGGGCGGAGGGGGCTGGGGTAGCTCTCTGGGGTCTCTTTGATGAAGGCAGCAATCCCATTCATAAGGGCTCCACCCTGGTGACCTAATCACCTCCCAGAGTTCCCACCTCCTAATCCCCTGCCTTTGGGGTGAAGTGTCAACATGTGGATTTTGCAGGCACACAAACAGTCCTGAGTCAGAGATAGAGTCAGTGTTCACGTCCAAGCGGTCTGGCTGGAGAGCCGGTGACCATGACTGCTGGAAACCTATCACTCGTGGAGGGCTGTCCCTGGCAAACCAGTTCTGTGAGCCTGGGTGCCGCCTGGGCACAACGGGACACTTCCCTTTCCTGCCTCTTCTTTTCCTGGGCTTCCTGGTCTCCTCTCCACCCTCCATGGGCCGGGCTGGCGTCTGGGCAGGTTTAGCCACAGAATGGAGCTCAATCGATGCATGTTATGCAGCAGTCTCTCAGGCATGCTTTCCGCTTTTATTTGAATTGAGGTATATACCACACTGTAATATGCGCGGATTGTATTCGTCATGCAGCGTGGTGAATCTGTAGCCTGCGACGCCCATCTCGCCACCACCCAGAGCAGGGGACGCAGTTTTCCCGTCACTCCCGTCACAAGCCCCCTCAGGCCCGTTTGAGTTAGGCACGCCGCGCTGTTCAGACGTATGGAAATCCCGTCTCTGCCCGGATCAAAGATGCCTGCGTGTAACTTACCCGGATCCAAATATCCTGGCTCAACAAAAACAAAACACAGGAGGGGATAAAAATAACACTTTCAGCAGTGTGGGCGATCCTGTCCTTGCACCCAGCTGGAGTCTCTCTCGGAGTGAGTGTGGGCGAGAGACCCAGACCTGCTGTTCCCTCTGCCGGTCGTGGTTCCCGTGGCTCTGCGCACTGTGTGCATCTCAGGCTGCCGCGTGTGCTGCTCGTGCTCATAGATTTGAGTTCCCATGCAGCACGGCCCCAGAATCCGGGCCGGTGGTTTCCTCTGGCGCTCAACCCCAGCAAAAGGAGAACGGGCGGTGGTGGGCTTCCTGGGAGACGGTTTGTCAGGCTCCATGGGGAGACCCGATCTGGGGGTTCTCAAGGAGAATTGTGAGCCCTTTCACTTTCCGCATCACGTGCCGGCTTTAGTCGCTGACCCTGAGTGGGGTGCAGTTGGAATGGGGGCAGACCTCGATGGGGCAAGGGGGGAACTGGAGATTGGGCGGCCTGGCACCTGGTGGCAGCATGATGGGCGGTGCTGAGCTGGGTGAGTCCCTCCCGCTCTGAATGCAGAGTTGACTGAAATGTAAGAATTGTGTCCTGGGGAGCTCCTCAGGGTACCCCCCGCCCCGGATACAATGCATCCAAGGGGAGTCCACCACAAATGTCAAAAGTGAAGAGAGAAGTCTGAGCCCAATGGTTATGCGTAAGCCATAGCGCCTGGGGTGTTGAGGCTTTAACTCCACAGCAAGTCTAGACAGGAAAGTCCCAAGGTGGCACTGTGTACCCAGGAGCCTTGAACATCATACTTCTCCATGAAAAGGAGCCAGAAAAGCTCCACTGTCGGGAGAAACAGAGAGGAAGCTCGCCCCGAGTGGAAAAACAGCACCAGCAAGAGATTAAACACCTGGGGTTGTACTATATGTGGTTGTGGACTCTGTGTGGTTCTTGTTGATGAGGGGTAAGACCCCTCCAGCTGAGAGATTAACATAAAACTGGGCCAGTACCAGGGGTCTCCCTAATGCAAATGCAAAAATCACCCCAGAGGGCTGTCTCACCAAGCCAGGCCTAGCGGGACTCCCGCAGAGAGAGCTGCCTCCCCTGAAGGGGAGTTCACAATGAAATAATGCAAACTGTTCAGGAAATGGATTGCCTCGAGTTGAAAATAATAGAACCATAAAAGACTATAAAATAGTGCGTTTAAAATTATTAAAGACTGAAGATGATATCAAAAATGTAAGAAAGAGGAAAAAAGGAATAGGTTGATTTGAAAAGCAGCCAAATTGTTAATGAAAAATAGTCATTGAAATTATCCAGCAAAGGGGTTAACTGACAGGTGAGACGTCACTGGAAAGATAATTAGTGACCTGGACCGCAACAGTAACAGTTACATCCGTTAAGCCTTTAGTATGTGCCAGACGCTGTTCTGGATACTTGCATTTAAGCCTCAGAACAGATTTATAAGGAAGGCATTACCATTATCATCCTTATTTGATAGTCAACGAGACTAATGCATATAAGTTAAGCCACCTGTCAAGGTCACACAGCTGGCATGTGACGGGGCAGGGAGGTGACCCCAGGCTGTCTAGTGTAGCCTAGAGTCCGTGGTAATTACTGCACTGTGGGAAATCATGGAGACTAAGTGATAAAGAGATGCGAATATGAAAGAATGATAAAGAGGCATGGAGGAGATAATGAGAGGGTACTGCCTGCTTAGGTCTGAACAGAGGGACTAGCGGAGAGACAGTGTTCCAAGACATGGATTAGATGTCCCTTCAGATCTTCTCTAGTCCTGGGTTCCAAGAATTTGTGACCGATCCATGGTGGAAATTTGCAAAGGAGGGCGGCAGAGCCTCAGTTTCTACTGTCGTAAGCATTGAAGTCCTGATACATTTGACAAAGGTCTCTCTGACCTGTCTTACCATTTGCTGGTTTCTAAGGTGTAAATGCCTGCACCACGACCAGTGTGAAGCCGTGAACACGAAGTCACTGAACGTAGACTTGGGAAGAGAGGGGTAGAGTCAGCTCCGGCACCCCGGGGCTCTGGTGTGCATTCTCTCTTAAACCCCGGTCTCTGGATTGCGCAGCCCAGTGCGGGGTTTTCGGGAAGTGGTAGTGTCCTGTGCGACACCGCAGGGGCGGGGAGACCCAGTGGGACAAGAGCGGAGCTCTGCCCGCCTGTCTTCCCTCGTATTAAAGAAATATCTTTGTGCACGTGGGTGGAGAGCCTGGAGAACTTACTACATTATGGGTGACAGTGAACACGAGTACAACGTCTTTGGAGGGCAGTTTGGCACCCCGGCCTTTCAAGTGCTTGTACCCATTGACCCTGCAATTCCACTTTAAGGACTTGATCTTATAAATCCCACCTGCCCTGTAGTCACGCACATCTGTACGGTGTCTGTTCACTGCAGCTGTGTTTGTAGTGGCCGGACCCCAGAAGCAGTTGAGTGTGTGTCAGTTGGGGGCCGATTGACTGAAACATGGTGTATTCTTGGAGCAGAGTGCTGGGCCACTGTGTGAAACAGGTCACGTAGAGGGGTGATCTCCAGGTTACGTTTTTAAGTTGCAAGTGGTATCCTCCTGTGTGTATGGTAGAAAAGAGAGGAAGGTGTAAATGCTTACAACATGCGCCTCCCCCCCCACATGCGCATGCTTGGTTGCACATGGACTCTCCCTGGAAAGACACCACGAGGAAGGTGGTTTGGGGGTTACTGTTTATCTCTGTAGGGACCAAAGGATTGTGGGTCTAAGATGGAAGATATCTTACTCTATATCCTATTGTATTCTCTTCAATCTTTAAACATACGCACACAGTATTTTTTTTCTGTTAAAAACAAACTAATTTACAAAAACTTCACTTTGGGAGCTTTCCACATGAAAGGCTCTCTTATTTTATGAGGAGATTGGCAGGTGTCCATGGTGTTGCCGACCCCCAGCAGATACTGAGCATACACGTCAAACACCAGGCACTCCTGGTGTGGTCTGGCCTGGTCCTCACACGCCCATCCGCTGTAGGTCTCTCTATCGCCTGGCTCTGCCCGTGCCCCTGTGCTTGCCCAGTCAGGGTATGAGAAACGAGAGTCCCACCGTCAGGAAGTGGGGAGGTCAGGTCTCTGTGTGACGGCATGTGCCATGCAAGGAGAGAGCGGGATTCAACAGCAATCTTTTTTTTTTTGTGCCATGCAAGGAGAGAGTGGGATTCAACAGCATTCTTTTTTTTTAAGAATTTATTTTTAGAGAGGGAAGGGAGGGAGAAAGAGAGAAACATCAATGTGCGGTTTGCTGGGGGCTGTGGCCTGCAATCCAGGCATGTGCCCTGACTGGGAATCGAACCTGCGATGCTTTGGTTCACAGCCTGCGCTCAATCCACTGAGCAATGCCAGCCAGGGCCATCAACAGCAATCTTAAAAGTGAATTGAAGGCTGCTTTTTAGGGATTGCAGTTATTGGGAAGGCCGTCGCAAGCCTTTCCTCCTCCAGGCACTCACCCCTGCAGCCTCTCTTGAGACCCCAGGTTCTGTCGGCATTAATGTTCCCGGCTGTACGATTGTTTGCTCCGGAAAGTTGGAGCTGTGTTGTCGGGCCAGATCAGTCGCTGATGTGCTCAGAAACAGCGAAGACGAGGAGACCTGGTCCTGCAGTGTCCTTCTTTCCTGACTCATCTGCACAACTGCCCTGCGGAGTGTGGGCCGTCCAAGGTCTACGAGACACGAGCTCTGGTCACTCGAAAAGACCGACCTTCAGGGACTTCCTTAGCAAACTCCGTGTTCCCAGAGGTGCTTCTAGTGCCGTGATTGTCGTCCTCTGCAATCCGCCACGTTTGTAACCCATCGCGGAATGTCTGACAGAGCCAGGGGCTTTCTCTCTTCTCTCTCCCTTTGTATCGTTTGGCAATACATTCCGTACTTAGGTTATTTATCTTGAAAACAATGTTGTTATGACCTGGCCAACCGTAACCAAATGGGCAAGAAAACGGGAGTGAAAAGTTAAAGTTGGTAAGACCAAAATCACCAACACTGACCTGAGGATGGTTTAAGAGCGTGACATCATCCATAGAACATTTGGGTGCAATTCTTGCAAGTGAGGGCCGCTGACCATGGCTCTTTGCTGTCTCTCTGGACGCTGTTTTGTGGGCTTGTTGAGAGAGTGTCCTTAAGCACGTTAGTTGTCATTGCTCCGAGTGCAGTGTGGGACGTGGAGGTTTCCGTTTACGAGAGATGGGTGTGTATTGGCAGTGTTACCTGGACTCCCCCCAACGGTAATTCTATCTTCCTTGCCTAATGCCGACTCGGAGTTGGTTTAAATGCTATTTCTTATGCGAGCCCTTTCCTGACTGCCCCTCCCTGCGCTCCTATTACGCTGTGTAGAATTTAATTAAAGCAATTACCTTATTGGCTTTAAATAATTGTAGTTGTTCATAGCTATCTCTGTATCAGACTGGATGCCAGGAAAGATAGCCTGGATCACCTTGCTTCATCTCTGCCTGGCCCGCATGCCGTGTATGGCACAGAACTTCAAATTTCATTACTCAGGATTCTTTTGACCTTGAACAGAACCTCAGCTCGAACTGGCTTCTGCAGAAAGGGGATTTGCTGGTTTATGTAACCGAAAAGTCCAGGGGTGGAACGTAAGGCTTAAACGGTGTTGCTAAGGCTTACCTAGTTTTTCTCCATCTCTCAGCACTTGCCTACCATTTCCTTTTGGATTTTGGTGGCAAGACGGCTGTCAGCAGTTCTAGCAGAACTGGGAAAAGGCCACTTTTTCAACAATTCAACCGAGTCGCAGACTTGAGTCCAAATGCCTCTGATTGGCCTACTCTTGGTAACATGCCCATCTCTGAACCAATCCCTATGGCCAGGTAAATGCAATGCTCTGATTGGCCATCCTGGATCAAATGCCCGCCCCCTGAAGAAACTGGGGTAGGGTCTGCACCTCCCAGAGCCCAAGGAGGTAGAGGCTGAGGGAAAGCCATTCCCAAGACTGTATGGGAACCGTGTGTGTGTGTGTGTGTGTGTGTGTGTGTGTGTGTGTGTGTGTGTGTTGGTGGGGGGTGGGGTGGGGGGGGTGTAGGCAAAAGCCAGGATGTCCATTATAGTGGGTTTTTAATCAGCATTTACTCGGTGAATGAATGAACAGATGAATGAGCAAGCGCCAGCAGGCTGCTGTTTCTGGGAGCTGGTTATACAATACCCCGAGTGGGCTTTTAACAGATGGAACCTTTGCAGAGAGGAGGGATCAAAGAGAGCCTTGAAATCAAGTCATAGATGGATGGCATGAACTTCACTGAAATATTTAACAAGAAATAAGAGACACAGGAGACGCATAAGCCACATGTGAGGGCTGTTTCCTAGTGTCTAAAGGGCATTCACAGAGATGGGACATTTACTGGGTCCCCACATTATAGTGTAGGTGTTTGCTATCCCCCCACTTACATTGTCATTGTATTAGGCAACTGATATATGTTCATTCTAGAAAATTCAAAAATGCACAAAGGAAAGAAAAATAAGTCTTCCCATAACCTTACCACCTCACTGGTATTCATTGATTCATTGATATTAATATGTTGGTATATTCTTTTTCTCCCTATTTATAGGTGCATTTTAAAAATTATTATTTAATTTGGATGATTGTTTTTATTGGGGAAAGAAACTGTGGCTCAGAGGTTTTAAGAAGGTGCCTGAGGTCCCAGGCCTGGACATGGACTTCCAGGGTGGGAGGGAACTTGGTCCACATCTCATCAGCCTCGGGAACCCTCCCTCATTCCTGGGTCTTTGCTTTGCCTGCTGTGTAACCAGTCTGTGCACTGATAGGTTTCTGTTTAACAACACATGCATTACTTTTTTAAATAACCAATTTTTGTTGTTGTTATTAATAAGGTTTTAATATCATTCCATTGTGTGAATCTTGATTTCGTCACTCGTTGTTTATTCATTCACTTATCTTCATCCGTATACTCAGGAGCTGTTTCACCGGGTGCTTTCTGGGTGCTCACACCAGTCAGTGAGACGCGCAGCTGACCGTCTAGCTGAGTTCCCCGTCACTCATACGTGGTGAGGCCCAAAGCCTCTCGAGATGTGCAGATTCGTGAGACTGCCAGTTGCGCAGGCAGAGGTCCCGCGTCTCTTCCAGCAGCCAGTGAAGCAAAGAGAAAGCACCCCAGTCAGAGAGCTGGAGGGCTGAGTCGTATATATGCCCTCTGCCCAAGACCCCTCTCCGAAAGAGAAAGGGTGTGTGTCGAGGGGTGGGAGGCACAGGGTACGTGTTCCCTGTCCACACCTTCCCAGGGCTTTCTCTGCGGGGGGAGGTGGGGTGTGGCCCACCACTTTGTATATATGACAACCCTATTTTCTGAACCGCAGCTCAAAATCCATGGTGCAAAGCAGGGTTAGCCAAACAGAAGGAAGGAAACTAAGTTCTTGAACGCAGCCTACCCCAGGTGCTTTTGCATGGCTCCCTTGCCCAGGGTGGTAGACATTATTACCCTCCTGTTGCAGGGGAGGAAGCTGAGGCTCATTTGGAGCTGATTTGAATTCAGACCTGTCTGATGGCTCCAGATCCTGTGTGCTGCCAATTCATGCTGCTCTGATCCAGGCACTTTTGGGGGATGGGATTTTAAAAGGTTCTGAAACTCCAGGTGATTTGGTCAGTTTCATACCATTCACTTATTTAAAAAGTATTGAGGGCCTGTGTCCAGAAACTTTTTTAGTCCTTGGGGGACTGGGTGACTAAGATTGATGATGGCTCCTGCTCCTAGGCACCTTGAAGTCGGAGTTAAATGTTGCAAGAGCAATGATGTTTCTGTACAATCCTTTGCTCAGTGTTTCATTCAGCCACGCAAGAGGATGTATCAGTTAGGATGCTTGAGTTGCAAGGGACAGAAAACCCAGCTCAAGTTCGATAATTGAATGAAGCAGTTGAGTGGTTCACATAACCAGAAAGTGGAGCGGTAGGATGGATTTCAGGCATGCTTTGATCAGGGCTCCAGTTTCATTTCTTTGTGATTCTCTGGGCTCGGTGCTTCTCTGTCTGTTGGCTTTGTTCTCAGGTTGACTGCCTTTGTAGCAGGGAGATGGCTGTTGTTCAGCACCAGGAGACACCACTTAGAAAGAGCATGCTTCAGAAGTGTAGAGGAGAGCTGTCCAGTGTGGTGGTCTGGCTGTTCCTCGTTCTTAGATCACATGCTTGTTTGTTCACATCTGGGGAAAAAAAGCTACTGTCTCTGAGCTTCCCAATGGTCGGACAATATTGGGACTTGCCTCTATCTCTGAACCAATCATGGTGGCAGAGGAAATGGGATAACATTGATTGGTGTAGCCCTTTGAGGACCCACCCCTGGAACTGGAGATGAGATCTAATGACTGCAGGGTGCTGTGTGGTCAGAGAGGAATGGAGTCACTAAAAGGTCACTCTCTAGGATCTGCATGTAGCAAGATGAGTAGGCATTTCCCCTTCTCTTAAAAAGCTTACGTTCTAGTGAACTTCCTGGGGTTTTGCCAATGATCAGAGGAGGGCATTTGCCTTTATTAGAGGCTAGTTACTTTACATATGTTTTCTCAGTTCTTTGTGTCCCTCTCTAGCAGATAAGTGTTTCCATCTTACAGACTGGGAGACAAGTTCGGAGAGGTGAAGTTGCTTGCCAGCAGCCACACACTTCAGAGGACAGCGAAGTGTTTGGAGGCTGTGGATCTCACGTGCCGCCCTCTCCGTTTTGTGAGGGTTGTAGAGGAAATAGATCTGTAGCAGAGACCCTACAAAGGTTCGCCTAATGACTCCTCAGCAATAAGCAGGGCCTTGGGAGTAGTTAGTGCTTTTCATTTCAAGTATTATTAGAGAAATCCTGCCTGCTTTTTCTCTTTAATTCTGTCTGAGAGGAAAACCCCTCTTCCAGGTCTAGATAAGCAACGGATAATTGAATGAGCTTCTGAGAAAAGCAGAGCCACTGTCAGCTTGATGCATCAGAAAACACAGTTGCATTCAGATAATTTTACAAAAATGTCTCTCTCCTTCTGACTTTGCTGCCTGGGGCTGCCATTCAGTTTTAAAGTGACTCTTATGTAATCCCATACAATGCTCCTTTCCCTTGGGCTCCAGTTAACTCACATTTTGGAAATATGGAATACATTCTTGGGGGGGTTAAGAGTTTATGAAAGCCAGGGTGATACCTAGATTAAACTATCCAAACAAGGGCAAACGGGCTGGGTTTCCTGGCTTTCTCCTGACTCTACAGAGGCATAATCTTCAACAGAGCAGGAGACGATTTGTCAAAAATCATTTCTCAAAAAATGAAGTCATTTAAATTCCAAAGTGAGGGCTACCTGCTGGGTGAATTAAGTCACCAACTCGGCGGGTGAGGCACAAACACTGCAGTTCTTAAGCTCTCCAGGTGATTCCAGGGTGCAGACAAGTTCAGGAACCATGGGTGTGTGACAGTTATAATAATGTCCTGATTGTTTCAAGAGGAGTAGAGATCATGGTAATGACAATGGTACACGCCATCATGATCATTTCCGGCTGCTTCCCTGTATGCCTGGCAGTGTCCTGGGTGTCTCACAAACATCCTAACATCTCCTCTGCTGCGCCGCTCTGCAAGACAGCTCTCTAGTTGGTTGGAGAAGCAAAAGAGGGGTCATGTCTTTTAACCTGCTGGCAGCTACAGACTTGCTTAATCCCGATTGTCAGGTAAAGTCCAGAAAGATGGAGCTGCTGGGCTCGTGTTGTTGACCCCAGAGTGACCACTGTGGTCTTGACTGGGGCTGAGATTTGGGGGTTGTTTGTTACCACAGTGTAACCTGGCTCATCCTGACGGACGCAACCATCCTTTTAATAACCACAGTGGATTCAGGAGTCGATACGCAAAAGCACGCTTTGCAAAGTTATAAATTGAGGGTGAGTTGATTCTGGCCTGTGGCTTGGAAAGAGAAACGAGTGTAGAAAACCAGGCTATTAATCTTGGGTTGGTTGATTCATCCATCAAAATCACTCAGTGTGTTTCAAGGAGTCAGGGTAAATCAATTAATAAAACATTACCTGTGTGTCTGTAGCACTTTTCTCCACGGGGTACACGGCGCTATGCAAACCTCAGGTAATTGCTAGTCGTTTGGATGTGTGCTGGAGGGACTGTCAGGCGGGAGTAGGGCTGTGCGCCCCTGTAAGGTATCAACAGGAACGAGGTTGTGTCGAGACGCTGATCCAGCGTCCACAGAGATGCCGGACTGGAGTGTGGCCCGAAGTGTGAGAGCGTTGGCGAGGCCGCTCGGAGAGCCGACAGCCCAGCACGGGCAGAGGCCCAGCAGCAGGAAGCAATCCATATTTACAGGAACTCTGTAATCAGTTTCGTGTCAGTACCAAGAAAGGAGCCATCCCCCACGCTCACGGGTGGTTGGAACGACCCCCGACATCTGCATTCCCACGTGTTTCTTCGTCATGCGGCACATGCGTCTCCTAACATTTGTTTTTCTTTTTTACTTTGGAAGAGATTTGTGGGTGATGAAGGGCCAGAGAAGCATAGTGCTTTAATCGGCCTCCTTTACCCCAGAAGATCGCACGAGACGTGGTACTAAATGTTGCACACTGCGAACGTTACAGGACTCTGTTGGCGCCGTGGTGGCTCTTGGAAACCGACTCAGTAGTTGTCTGACGGTGTAGACAGGAACCCCTGTGACCACGCTCGGGACCCAGAGTCTCAACGGGGAGCGGGTGCTGCTCCTGTGAGTCCCCCTCCGGGCCCCTCTTGGGTCCTCCACTTTCTTAAACATAAGACGTTGGACTGAAAGTGAATTCCGAAATTCCTTTCACACCTTAAAATGAGGTGATTCATTCAGAACCTCGTTAATGCAAGTGGCCATTCAATAAAAATGCTACATAAACGCTGAAGTGGACCCTGAGGACATTTTTCTCTGCGTCTGTGGGTTCAGACAAGACCAGAGCTGGGGCAAGGTAGCCGTCCTCTCTACCTCCCTCTGCCCTTCAAAACGGAGTAAATCTTTCTCATTCAACCTGTGTTCCAGCAGGAAATCAGCACCAGGATTTTAGGGAGGAAGCTAGCTAAACCAGTTAAGCGTCCTAACTTGGACCATATTGGTATTCTCTTGGAAAGAGTTGTTTTTCCCCCAAACCTCACACAATACCTTTTCTTGTGCAGCTCCCCCCAAACTCAAAACTCTTTCCATACGCTTAGCTCATGTTTGACATTCCCATTTTCTGTCTAAAGCTTTGTATTTCAGCAGTTGGGTCACACAGCTAGTCACCTAAGCATTTTGGCTACTTGAGGGAGGATTTAAATCTCTCCTTCTCGCTTGCCTACCTGATTCCCTGGGTCCAGTGTTGCGTGCACACTGTTAAGGCCTTAGGCCTGGGTTAACTCGAGCCGGTCTGATGCCGTCTCTTTGACCAGCTGCAACTGTTGGGTGCAGGCCCAGTGCCAGGCTCCGTGCTGGGCCTGCCCTCGTGGAACGCACAGGGTTCAAGGACATCCAGAAATCCCCGTGCAATTACAATTCTGTTGTGTGCTCTCACCGAGCACACAGGGTGCTGGGGCCTCCCGCAGCAGGGGATCTGACTTGGTGTGCTCCAAGTCCCCTCCTTCCCGGGAGGGGAGGCCTGTGCCCGCACTTGCAGCGTCTCTTGTTCAGGATGGACGGATGCTGAAGTGGGGTGGGCAGGTGGGTCCAGGTGGCCAGCACCCTGGAACTCGGAGCAGTCCTGCTGGAGTGGGGTCTGCTCTTCCCACCTGCTTCACCAGGTGGGTGTGGGAAGCCCTCCCTAGGAGAGGTGTGACTTACCTCCGAAAATGCCAAAGGGTA
Source organism: Phyllostomus hastatus (assembly GCF_019186645.2). Classification (NCBI taxonomy): domain Eukaryota; kingdom Metazoa; phylum Chordata; class Mammalia; order Chiroptera; family Phyllostomidae; genus Phyllostomus; species Phyllostomus hastatus. Next base: position 42,841,396 of record NW_025334017.1, on the reverse strand, counting down.
GTCCTTTGTGCAACTGAACCTCACCATGGGCTGCAAGGGCTGTTTGTGGAAAGGGCAGCGCATCCTGAGTGTACCCTCTTGGGACTGTCTACAGCCAGCTCCTCTGTAAATGGGACAGTGGGCTTCAGGCTGCAGACTGCTTACAACCTAGGTAACCCCTGGGACCCGCCTGCCCCTCTTGGGAAAAACTTTGCCTGAGGACAGGGGGTGGGAGGGAAAAGTGAAGGCCTGCGGAAAGTCTATTTTTTCCTCTTTTTGACTGTTACAAATCTTGGCAAGAAAACATGCTCTTTATTTTGGTCACCTGTACCAACCACAGATTCCCAGATGGAACTCCTAGGCATTGTCCTGGTTTGTCGTACTTCAGCTTTTCTGCTTTCTCGGCTGCACACAAGTTTGCTTCTCTCCCTCCCTCCCTCTCCCTCTCTCTCTCTCTCTCTCTCTCTCTCTCTCTCTCTCTCTCTCTCTCTCCCTCTCTCTCTCTCTCTCTCCCTCCTTTTCTTCTGGGACTCTAAATAACTCCAGGTGGTGAATGGGTGGCAGGGAGTACAGCTCTGCGGAAATACGGCTCTCAAGCAGTACAAACACGGAGAAAAAAATGGGAAGCTTGTCAAGAGGGAAGTGCCGTGTTAAATCATTTTACTGTTATTGACATTGAAGAGACCTCCCTTTGGCTTAACACTAGGAGATTTGTTAAATGCTTTATATGGTGTCGCTACCTAGGGAAGTATTATATAGCCTTTAACAATGCGGTAGCTGAAGTGCCTTTATTAGGGGGAGGTGATTAAAGTGGAGCATGACACGAAACACAGCAAATGCCGATTCAGGATGTGAACCAGTTTTATGGAATTATATGCATTAACTTTATATAGCTAGAGACATACAAAAACTAATTGGTAGGATATATCCACATGGCGTGGGAAGTTGGATCATGAGGGTTTATATTTTTTTTGTTTATCTGTATTTTCAGCTTTCATCCACCATCAACCTGTATGATTCATATAATTAGGTGAAAGACGGTATGGAGGGCAGGAACCTCTCTCTCTCTTATGAAATCATTCCACAAAATTATCAAGGGTCTCCTAGGAGCTGGGTGGGCACAGTGACAGGTATTGGAATGGGCAAGACAGGCCTGGCCTCCACTTTCACAAAGCTGATGTTTGAGTGAGTGGCTTTCTTTAGGGAAAGTATTTTTAAGCTAAAAAATAAAAATAATGAAAGGTTGTGGTAAGTGCTGTGAAGGATAAGGAGAGAGCCAGGGACATACTAGGGAATAACTGAAGGGAGGTTGGTGGCAGGGTGGGGGTAGGGGGGTATCTGTCTTTGGGATGGGTGATGGGGAGGGAGGACCCCTTTCAGGAGGCAGCCCTTGAACCTGGAGGCGGAGAAACAGCCTCCTCCTGCAGAGGCCGGGTAGGGGGGAACATATTGGAGGCGCAGGGAAGGAGGCAAACTCTAGGCTGTGTGAGCACACTTCCTTCCTGCGGGCCACCGTGACGGGAGAGCTGGGGCAACGGGAGCTGCCCAGGGTGAGAAGTGTGTCACATTTGGGAATGTGACGGAGGCTCCTAGGGAGATCTTGTAACTCTGGGGAAACAGGACCGTCATCCGGACAACTTGATGGCTCCTGAGAAGTTGGTTACTATTTTACGAAATGGCTAGAGTGTGCTGGGTGTGGGCTGGAGGCTCCGGACTTTGGTTCTTTTTCCATAGCAGCTCCGAGGCCACCTGTCAGTGCCGGGTTCCCAGGCTTCCTTCTCCGGTCCTCTTCTGCATGCCCTTAACTCACCCGCTGGATGCTCCTCCGTGAGATAGGCCCCTGCCGTCTTAGTCCTGGACCTTGAACCCCTGGGGGAGGTGGCAGTGTTTGGGAAGGCACCTTTCTCCTCACCGATTCAATATTCATTCATTCGGTGAAGAGGAGGAGAGGTAAGCAATCGACAGAAGTCCCTAAATGTTAGATTGAGGACTAAGACTGGGTACAGAGGCAGCCAAAACTGTTCTACATGCTTAAACATACTAAACAGTATATTAGAGTTCACGATGGCGGCAACTGTTAAGAGTTTTCTCTAAGGGCAGTTGGGCAGCAGAGGTCAAGAAGTGTAACAGCGTTCAGATCCTTTGACCCAGTAATTACAATCCAGGGAATTTATGCTGACAACATCTTTTTTTCCCCCCTCTAATGGGGAGAAACCAAGAAAACAACGATGTCTATAAATGACAGTAGTAACATGGTTAATAATGGCATTGCGCTTTAGGGTTTTGAATGCATTTTCCTATGAGGTGGTTATGAGAGCTCTGCAGTATTCCTGTGCAGTAGGTTCTTATGCCCATTTCACAGATGGAAAATGAGAGCGATCAAGGGAGTGGCTCTGGTTCACTGTGGCAGATGCAGCCAGGCTCTGAAGTCATCGGGCACGTGCATTGCTGCCTGGTGGCTTTGCTCAGGAACTCAAGAGAATCGTGGGAGGCAAGGAAGCACAGGGAAGGAGCAAGGCTGAAAGTAATGACTGGACTTAACGTAGGCTTAGTTCTGGCCCAAGCGCCTCACGGGTGTTACCGAAGTTAATCCTGACAATGAACTTGTGGGGAAACTGAGGTGCTGAGAGGTTGCATAACTTGCATAAGTTGTCCAACAGGTTTCACACCCTGGCTGGGCTAAATGCAGAGCTTTGAGGTAGTTTTAGCTGTTCTCTGTTGTCCTCTGCTTCACCAGAATGCGTTGCTGACTGAGTGAATCAGCGAACAAATGGATTGGTGGGGTTAGGGCTTGACAGCCAGCTCCCACAGAGAATTCGACCTCAGGATTCCTATGGTCAGTAGCTTCTTTTCCAGCGCTCTGCAGTTCCTGCCTGAGATACAGTTGCCCCAGACTCTCCAAGAGGGTTGCTGGTTTGCTAGCCCTCGAGGCCACATTTTCCCACCACCCTTTACCTACAGGCTCTCTTTCCTCACTCCACTCCTTCGTTACAAAATGCCCAGAGCCAAATAAATCCAGAGGAAACCAGGCATGTGGGGCGTGGACCTTCAGCAACTGAAGGAAACTGAACTATTTCAATGTGATGAAATATTTTGCAGCCATTAAAATGATCGATGTGACTGTAGAAATATGAAAAAGTATTGGGAAACAGTTGCACATATCTGAAGATTCCAAGCGAAGCCCTGTGCCTATATGTGGTAAAGGTTGGGAGAGAAGGAAGGAAAGCTGCGTAAAGGTCTTGGGACTGGGTAGTGTCACCATCCAATTAGTCTGCTAAGCCAGGAATCTTGGGGTCATGCCCCACAGGTCCTGCTGCTTCTTCGCCCAGATTCAACCAGTCCCGAACTCCTGTAGACCCTTCATCAGTAGGTACCTTGATTCTGGTGCCCATTCTTCATCTCCACTGCCAGTTTCCTAGACTAGCCTCTTGGTATCTCTCGCCTGGACCCCACGACATCTTCACTGGTCTGCCGGTCTCCATCCTCTCTCCCATCATAACCCATGTTGGACCCTGTGGTCAGAGTGATCTTGATATAAAACCCATCTGGTCATGTTTCCTTGCCTTGGGAGCTCCTGTTTACTTGTTGCCATCAAGAGGCAAGTTCAAACTCCTTGACATGATGTGAGAGGAGATCCTTTATAGTGTCCTCACTCCCCCAGCATGTCACAAACTCTCCTCCCTCTCTGCCCTTCTGCCTTTTCTTCTCTGTCCTTCCCCCGTCTCTTCAAGACCAAGCTCATCCTCTCTGAAGCCTTCACAGATGTCCCGGGGAAAGTTGGTCAGTTCCTCCACCCTCCTAAATTACAGTGAGTCATGGCTGTGTTGTCATTGTGAGGTTGTAGCTCTTCCTCTCACCAGATTCTGCGCCCTTTCAGGGCAGGGACCACATGTCTCACTGTCCTCCATCCTAGACCTCAGCGTGCTACTTAGGACACAGTAGAGGAGCACAAATGAGTGTTGATTGAATGAATCAGTGATTGAGTGAAACAACTGATTCTTTACAGTATTTCAAAGTTGATTTGGTAATAAATAACATGTTTCAAGGAAAACAGCATTTAAAGAAAGCATCAGGATCTCCTGAAATTTACAGAAGCAGACAGAGTGAAGTTAGTGTGAGGAGACAGACAAACTGTGGAGTTGACAGATTGGGACTGAATTCTGGATCTGACTCATTCTGAGCCTTAGTTTCCTCATTTATAAACTGGACGCGATACTAGTACCATATAGGGTGGTTGTCAAAAGCAAAAGAGGAAATGCAAGCCAATGGCTTAGTACTGTGCTTGGCTCATTATAAAGACTCAAAAAGATGCCAAAAAAGCCAGTGATTCGGTCATCACTGAGAGCCTAGTGGTCTTATGCAAACATCCTCTTTTGCATCCTTCTGCATGTTTTTTCAACATGTAACTTTGAAACTTTGACTTCAGCTGAAATATGATTATACTAATGCAGAATGGTGAAGAAAGGATCCAGGAAGAAAAAATTCAACACTTCCCTTCAGGTCTTGTTTTCTATCCCTCTTTCGGGTGGGACATCTAACATGAGGGAGTGGTGGAGCTTACTCATGGATTCTTGCACAGGCCAGGAAGGGGTCTAGGGCTGATAAGGAGAGAGGTGGCTTTGAAGGGAACTCCTCATAGGACTCGTTCTATTTTATTGTTATTACTCATCAGTGGATTTTTTTAAAAAGATTTTTTTTTAAATTTTCAGAGAGAGGGGAAAGGAGGAAGAAAGAAAGGGAGAGAAATATCTGTCAGTTGCCTCTCGCATGCTTGCAACTGGGGACCTGGCCCACTACTCAGGCATGTGCCCTGATTGGGAATAGAACCAGCAACCTTTTGGTTTGCAGACTGGTGCTCAGTCCACTGAGCCACACCAGCCAGAGCAGGATGATGATGATGATGATGATTTTTACTGAATTGTAAGTTGCCCCTAAGACCAGCATCATACATCATGTCTGTATTGCTCCCAGAGATACAGTTAGGACGAAATGGATGAAAATTTTTGGGCATCTGATGTCTTCCTCCTGTAAAAGAACAAGCTCCTCACAATTAGAGGAGGCTGACAATTGTAAGGATGAGCTCCCCATAATGGTATACGTCTGAGCTAAGCTGGATGTTGATGTATTGAGGATACTATGGAAGAGATTTATTTTGGTGGGAGATTGGGTTAGAGGTGTGTGGTTACTCTGGTTACTCAGAGTTACTCTGGTTACCAGAGTTACTCTGGTTACTCTGGGACTGGGCAGGTGTGTGAACTCTTCCTCTGGTTCAAACTCAGGACAGTGGGTCTGTATGGACCAGGGTTATTTACGAGTTTCACTGTCACATTTTGGTCAGACAAATGGACCAAAGTTCTTGGATTGTGAAGACGGTTCTATCAGCACCGATGTTTGCAATATAAATATCAGCTCCCTCCATATAATTGAAATTGATGAAGATTACAGTATAGTACAGAACCCCCAAATCATCCAAAAATATGATATCCTAAAATGTTATGGTGAAAGTCTGAGGCTTAGAACTCTTGACCTTAGCATGTGCCTTGAAAAAAAACACCTAACGTCTGAATGACTCTCAACATATTTATGTGTAATATGGCCACTACCATTTGGTCTCTATGTAAATAAGGTAAAGACTGTCCTTTTGTGTTTGGGGCAAGGAGTGATTTCTTGGCCACAGAGGGTAAGGCCCAGAGGGTTCCTGGGATTCTATTTGATTGGAACAAGGGTTCATAATCGGGGTTTCATACATAGGCTTCCTGGATCCATAAATTCCTTGACATTGTATACAAATTTGTGTGCATATATGCATTTTCCTGGGGCGAAAAGACCATATTTTTACGGGATTCTTGGTAGGGCCCTTGACCCCAAAATGTTCAAAACCATTTACCTTTATAGTAGTGATCAGCTGGGCAAACTGAAAATACTCCCAGGAGAAGTGACATTGTTAATCACTTACCCTTTAGTATTAAATGAAAAAATCGGAGTATTTCATAACAGCATTAAGATGAGCTAGCTAAATGGGATGTTCTGTCTTTGTATGTGAAGAGGGAGCATTTATGTTCTAAGAGTGAAAGGGGATTAGGGAAAAATGAAGAGGTTGCACCCTCTGCCACTGCCAAGTTTTCTGTCCATCAGACATTTTTGCACAGAGCAGACTCCAGAACAAAGTGTCATTTATCTGAAAGAGCTGTGCGTGGCACCGTACAAGTCTCAAGTGGCGCCTGATTTCTTTTCCCAGACTGATCATTTAACACCTCCCAAGGGCGTTTCCAGGATACCGTCGCAGGCGATAGCGGTGCACCTCTCCGCTCTGGGGAGCGTGCCAAGCGCATCTGCCACGTCCGGGAGAGCGAACGAGGCTCATTACCTGGCCGAGGGGAAAGACATGCCCACCACCCCAGCCATTACAGACTTGGGGGAGGGGGTTGGGGAATGGGCTCTGACAACTTTGCTGGGTTCAATGCAAAGAGCCCTGGTCTTCGAGTCCTGAGTTCCTGTTCCCGCCGTTCCCCAGCTTGCTGACCTGAGGCAGGTCACCACCACCTCTGAACCTCAGTTTTCTATATGTAAAACGAGAAGGCTGCAAGACTCAGACCCTTGCGGATGCCTTCTCTGCGCGAAGGTGCTGCTCCTTTAAGGAGGGCGGGGGTTGTAAGGAGGTGGCCGCGCCCCCTTCCTCTTCTCCAGCTGCCTCCCGACCACCTGTCTCCGGCCTCGCCCCGCCCTCTCGGGAGGGGCGGGGCGAAGGGGGCGGGAAAGGATTTACCTTACGGGGCGGGCTGGTGACGCATGCGCACCGCCGGACAGGTCCGCGGCGCCCTCACTTCCTGGCATTCCCCCCTCCCCCTCCTCGCCGCTACCCTGTACATCCGGGTCACTTGCCCTCCCCGCTCGGAGCCGCTGTCGCCGCCGCCGCCTGGCTCGTCGCGGCTCCGCCACAGGGGCAGGTGCGGAGGGGCTCCCTGTCCGGCCGCCGCCGCTGCCCCGCTCCGGGCCCGGGGCTCCCTCTAGCGCCGCTGAGGAGCCTCCGCTGCTGCTCGAGGAGGGCGGAGGAGCGGGGCTGAGAGCCTGCAGGCTCGAGCGCAGGGTGAGTGGTTTATCGTGACCATTTCCTCGCTTCTCTCTCACCCCTCGCGTGCCAGCGCCCCGGCCCCATTTTGGCGGAGAAGCGGGTGCGGCGGGGCCCGCGGCGGAGCCCGCGGCGGAGCGGGGCTTCCTCGTCTCCCGGCGTGGTGGGCCCGCCCCGGCACTCACCCGGGGAGCTGCGGCTGCACCTCGCGGATGCCCCGGCCCGCCCCGCCGCCCGCCGCCCGCCGCCCGGGCCTCGACCCGCACTCATTCATTCGGATCTTCCATTCTTACGCCCCTTCCTTCCACTCGCCTGGCCACGCGCGAGCTCACCGCCCTCTCCCACCCCCAAATCCCGGCGCCGCCCGTGGCGTTTGGCCCCACGGCTCTCTCCGCTCCACGCCCGCGTCGACGTGCGCCCCCCACCCCCAGCTCCCACCTCTTTTCCCTTCCTGCGGCCGCCTTTCGTCCCTCCCTCTCCGCGCCCGTCTGGAGCTCCACACCCCCTTCGCCTCGGACTCCGCGCTCCTCGGCCCCGCGGCGCTCAGCCTCCCGATCCCCGCGTTGGAGTCGGTGTTTTCACTGGCCACCCCCTGCTTCCACCTGTGCGGCCAGACCTCCCTACTGACGTAGACTGCATTGACCTCTGCATTCCCAGCATTTAAAGTCCAGATGCCCAGTCCCAGGGTGTGGTCTCCGTGTATTTCCAAAACACACAGTTTCTACTATAATTACCCAAATCTATGACTGTCAAACAGTAGTGGAAGTGGCAATTGCGTGTGTGTGTGTGTGTGTGTGTGTGTTTTCCTTATGGCTATTCTGGGCCATACCACGTATCTTCTCTCTCTCTCTCTCCCCCCCCCCCCCGCCCCTTCTGGAGGAGTATCTTTGATGGATTAATTTTCTCTGGATGTGAAATTTGTCAGAAGAGTGTTACTCTTTCTGCTACTCCTACACATTCCTGCGCGCTGGGTTCCCTGGCTGATTTGCAACATTACCTGTTCATACTGTTGGCTGCTGAGACTTTTTCTCATCTGTCAACAGCAGTTCGTGTCCCCCGGTGTGCGGAAAATACTGGTGACCTGCCTGGGTTCTCGCAGTACCGAAAAGTGCCATTCTGGATGAGACAGATTTTTTTTTTGGAATTTGTTAGCACTTTTTCCTCCCATCCTGTAAATTTGTTGAGTCTGCTATTTTTTTACTCGTTAATCTTTATGGGGAAAATGTATGTCAGTCAGTTTTGTGTTCTCATAGTCTCGCAGCCGGGCAGACTGACATTGCTGAGCAGTGTTGTATATAGCTAAAGGAATTTTAGTCACTTGGGTGTTTGGGGACTTAATTGTAAATCACTTTAGACTAATGTACCTCAAGAAAAAGGCACTGATCCTTTTAATTTTTTAAATTGCCTTTAATAATAGAAACAAACTTTGTGTCTAGCACAACTTGAGAGTTGGGGTGTATTTGCAAGCCCATTTGTAAAAAAGTGTTGCGGTTCAGTGCAGTTGCCTGCTGAACATTCATAAAATAAGATGATAGCACTTTTTTTTAAATGTGACTTCCTTAGTACATAATAATGAACTCCGAGGAAGGTTCTTAGTCCTGAAGTACATCTACTTGCTTATCAATATGATGCAGTTGCTAGCAATATTTCTTCTGGGAGCTAGGTGTTATAAAGGCACTTGGCTGTTTGTCACTGTTTAGGTTTTGGATGACCACTCTAGCAGTAAGATTTCTTATCTCGTAGTCAAGATTGCACTGTTTTGGCAGAGCTATTTTTATTTTTAAGTATTTTTACTTCTTTTTAGAGAGAAGGGAAGGGAAGGAAAGAGGGAGAGAGGTGTCAATGTGGTTCGGCTGCCTCTTGCACGCCCCCAGCCAAGGGGGACCTGGCGTGCCCTGCAACTCAGGCATACCCTGACTGGGAATCGAACCAGTGACCTTTCAGTTTGCAGGCTCTCATTGGCAGAGCAGTTTTTAATTCCTTAAAACTTTAATAGTTACATAGCTGCCCCAAAGGAAACTTTTGCTTTGTAAAATGTAGGCTATATAGTATGTACTCTAGATTATTTGGTAATTACATAGGCCCTAGGTCTTTTTCTCTTAAGAAAGTGGTTGATCAAAGGGAGGCATGATTAGTAAATAGATTCTAGTGGTCCCAGCAAAAATGTAATTTCAGAATAAAACTAAGCGAAGGCAGTTTATTCCTGATACATTACAGGTAACATTGAACACAATGAAGTTAAAATTCATTTCTCTGAATTTTTCCAAAAATTGACTGAAAAGTATGTTAAGTAGCATCACTCTTGAGATTATTTGGCTCATGTTCGAAAAGGTCATTTACCTTTACTTAGTAAGTAATTGACTGAGGAGTCTAGAGGGATATTTATTTCATTTTACTCCTAGTCTCCTTGGGGAAAATGCTGGACTGCCACTTACATGAGGTTACTTAACTCGTTAAGTGTGGATGCACTCACTTGCTGGGGCCTGTAGTTTGCTCTCTCACTGTTGAAGGAAAACAATGATAATATTAGTAAATATTAGTAATATTAGTTATGTCATACCCACTGGTATTTTTGGTCTCCTTCTCTGTCACTGCACCAGTTCAGCACAGTGCCTGCCTGTTGAAAAGTGGATACTTAATAAATATTTTGAGTAATCGAATGAATTATCGGCAAGGTCAAAGAGTCCCTCCCCCCCCTTAAACATCATTTTGTAATTATGTGGCAAAAGTTTTAGAGAAATACATTGTTCTCAGCCCCAGTTTTTTCAAGTAGCATGTGTATTTTGAGGATTGCTCTACCTGATTATTTAAACTGCTGAGGTATTTGGGGAGAAAGTACAGTACATGTGTCATTTTGTGTTATGCTTTATTTTAGTTTGTTGAATGGATTTGTTCACTTAGAATGCGTGTTTCGTATATAGACCTTGTCAGCATTCGTGAGCAATAGGTAATTCAGATGATTTCTTGTGCATTAAAAGTTTCTAAAAGTCAGCATAAAAATTCTTGGATCTGTATACTCATCCCATATTATGATCAATTTACTAAATTAGGTTAATTTTTAAAGGAATATTTCTTGTAGCAGAAATGGAAGGCATAGTCCAGGCATGTGACAGTGGTTACTTAATATTTTAGTGTGGTGATGATGAGGATGTTAATAGTAACTAACACACAGTATTTGCTACCGCCAGACAGTGTTCTAAGATGTTTAATCTTTGCGACAACCTTGTTAGGTAGCTAGTGGTGGTCCCATTTCACAGACTTGGAAACGGGTTAAACTAAAGTGACACAGCTACTGTGTAATAGAGCTGGGTGTTAGCTCTTAATTATTATGCTATAATAGTGATCACCTACTATGTGCCAAGTTCTTCACATACTTTAAGTTAACCCTCCAAGGTATGGGTTAATTCCTATTTGTAATTAACGTTAGGACAGAAAACCTGAGGCAGTTTAGGTAACTCGTCCAAGTGCACTCCCGAGTAGGACGAGGAAGGCTGGCATTTAAACACGGACGTCTCTGACTTGCAGCCTTTACTAAAATTCTGTTTCAGAGTACTAATCTAAGGTCCTGTATTTGATATTATATATTTAGAAGCCATATTTAAAACAGCAAATCTCAAAAGTTTTTTCAGCGGGCACCCAGGATGGATAATGTTGGCTTGTTCTCTGCTCTCCTGAGCATATGCAAGATTAGATTTCTTCCTCCCTGGCTGTAGCTTCACCCCTTACCCACTCATGCCAGTATATTGGCATGCAAATGAGTGACGTTTGTAAAACTCTTTAAACAAGGAAATCCTTCTTAGAATTTTGATTCTTTACATATGAACATTTCATCTGACACATCTTATAGCCCGACGGTAGTACCATGGGCGAAAATGGCTGTTTTCAAAGATTTTGTTTAAATAAAATGTCTAGTGTGAATATATATTTTTGTAGCTATGTAATTTATTTTGAAAAGGTAATATTGTTTGGTTCTATTGGGTGCGACACTGTGAAGCTTTCACCCTGTACAGTCATTTTCTGCTATCCAAGTAATCTCCACTCGATGTATTCTAGCTGGTATATTGTGTCCGGCGTGTATTAAATATAGGCCGATGCAGACACTTTCAGTCTGCCTGGACTATACCTTCTGGCAGAAACTGGCATGTTCTCAGGTAATCCAAATTACACAGACTGCTAATTTGGGTAAAATAATTTCAGGAAACACTTGCTATGAGAAAAATGATGACATATTCCCAGGTATTATTTGGGGATTAGTTATGTCATTTCTCTGTTCTTAGAGTGATAATGAAGTAAAGGCACACACTTAAATGACATCTGAGATTTCCTAGGTCTTGAAGCGAACTTCTCTAGTTTGTTTACTTGTACTGTTATTGAGAGACTACTGTCGTGTGCCTCACAACACTCTTGTGAAACTTTGATGTTGATTTCAGTGCAATGTAATAGGGAATACAGAATATAATTTACTGAACTGAGGTGTTTGTAAATGAAGTGATCATTAATTTTTTGTTTTGTTTTTGATCATGTTTCCTTGACACCTGGCGCAATACATGATATTATGATTGCTATTAGTTGCATAAATAGTTATCAAGCACTTAAACAGGGTTCTATAACTGTGAATAAAATGTTAGTGTCCCTCCTCATGGTAGAATAGAAGCCAGAGAAAAATAGGCAGTGTGAATTCAGTGCTGTGTGTGTGTGTGTGTGTGTGTGTGTGTGTGTGTTCGTGTGTGTTCCACAGGTACCTGATCTTACCAGTCAGGATAAAAGTCCATGGTGTGTGTACCACCATACAAACCAAGGCCTGACGACCAGCCGTTAGTCAGGCAAAGGGGGGATGCATGAGTGTAGGGAGAGGGGGAGGCGAAGAAGCCTGGAAGTAGAAGAGGTCGTGTACATTTTAGGAACAGTTACTGGTTCGGTATGCCAATAGTGGAGGGTGGGCAAGAGGTAGACATTGAATCGACTCTAAGGCTGTCTGTCTCCTTGAGTCATGTTAACAAGTACAGGTCAGTTTTTACTGAGTGCTGTGGGGAAACCATTAAAGGATTTTTAAGAGGAGACAGAATGAAATAGTCAAGTTTGTCTTTTCAAAAGATTCTTCTGACAGCTTTTGGAGAAAGGATTGAGGGTGAAGATAGAATACTGGTAGGCAAGGTAAGGGGCATGGTGAAAGTCTCGGAAAGAACTGATAGTGTTCAGTACTTGAGTATTGGCATTGGAGGGATGATGTTAACTCTGCAAGATTTAAAGATGTACTGGCTGCAGGCTCCGCTGAACCAGCATCTTTGCTTCTGGGGTAGAGTAGGGGCTGAGTCTCCCCCAAAGGACTCGCTGCTACTTTTTCATGTACTGTTGAGATGCTCCTGGGGCTGAGGCAAAACCAGTTGTATTCTCCAATATACATTTTTCGGTTGACTGTCCACGTTATCAGTCATTGAGTGTGACCCACCCCAAGTGGAACTATCACTGTGGAGACTCATGAGGCTTCCATGAGTCAGGCAGTCCATCTCCCCAAGAGCCCAGTTGCAAGCTAATAGCTGCCTTACAAAAGGGGTGTGCCTGGTAGCTGTGTCGGGGGGGCCCAGCACCCAGAGCTCCACAGCCACCTCCAGGTGCGGACTTCTTCCCTTTGTCAGAGGCTCCAGTCAGGAGAATCACGAATCACAGAGACTTGTAACCCAATGGGTCATTAGGGTTGTGAGGCCCTAGCACTTGTCTGCATGCAGCCTTTCCTAACTGGGAGGACTCACGTGCGCTCACAGGATGAGGAAGTGCAACCGCATAACACTTCCATTCCTGCTACACGTTAGGATGCAGAGGCAACCAGAGGGCATCAAATTGCCCCAAAGAGCCCCAACCACAGGTCACATTCATTTCCCTTTCCTGCTCAAACCTTATTAGCTGAATCTGGATTTCCCCTCCCTCCATGGCACCAGATAGGGTGGTGATGACCCGGGTTCCTGCATCCAAGAGAGCCTCAAAACTTTGAGTCCCTCTCTGAGGTTCCCTGGACAGCCTCAGAGGGCATGTACAGCCTGGAATCCCTCTTGGGGGTCCGGGAGACCTCGGCCCAATCCCTTGTCCTGTTGCCCTGTAATGCAGACGAGTTCGGAGGGGCCAGTAGGGAGGGATGGAGAAGGGGGTGCAGAGGGAGAGAGCAACCCCACACCAGTTAATTAGTCGCTTTTGGTCACTCTCCCATAGTTCATCTGAAAGAATTTCTAATACTTCTAGTTTATATTCCTTACACCATCTATTTCAGCTTTGGGGGTCCCTTGGCTCAGCACTCAGGACCACACCGCCTTTCACCTGGAGACTCAAAGCTTCTGGCCCTAGTGTCATGGCACATCCCTCTGCCAGCCCAGAGGAGAATGAACAAGCAGTTGACTTGGGTGGCTTATTTCAGTCCCACTTCTTAATGCTCAGTTTCTAAACATTAATTTAACTTCTTGTCCATTAACAGGTAGGACAGGGGGGATCCTTATTCCCGCCTCCCTACCCACCACTCGATTAATTCTTTCATCCCAGGATGTCTCTCATTTTGCAGAGCTCTGCCCTTGGAGCCCTTTACCTTCCCTCCTGGAAAGTTGCAGCTCTGCCAGCAGCCCATCCTTGTTGCCAAAACTGTGTAGAACCATGATGATGTGAGATCTTATCCTACTTGTAAGTTAGTAAATCAGCCTGCCACATTTTAATGGATATTGAGGACATGAGACTCCATGGAGGAGATGAAGGACAGTTCGTTACTGTCAGTAATAGCAGTAGCCAGAGTATCAGCATTTGTGCGGGTTTCCTGATCCTTAGGTTATACTTGCGTCCATAGAGGGCTGTGTTATTGGAGAGAAGCCCCGAGTTTAGGGAGCCCAAGTCTTTTGTGGTGAGCAGTAGCATGCCTGTCCTTTGCTCAAGGACACCTTGTACTATTATACCACCAGTAAGCACGCCTGTTCACTTGCTCCAGAGGGAGACATTGTGTCTTTCAATGCTGTTTGCAATGTGGTTATTGAAAATACAGTTGGGGCCAAAGGACGGTCAGTACCCTTTGCAGCACATTCAAAAAAGACCTGTGCAGGATTATTTCCCAACATAGGTAAATTATACTGTAATAAATTGGACTCAGAAAAAGTACTTGGCATGTAGTAAGAACATGATACATATTACTAGTGGTCTTCATGTCCTCGATCTCATTTGGGGGCAAACCTGTATGTAGTGACTTGGTGGAATTTTGAGGTTAATTTTTCATCAAGGCAAGTGGTAACTAACTCATAACATTTATTCAAAAAGTAATGACTAACATGTTTAGACATGTTTTGATTTAAAGAATATCATATGTGGTCTTTTAAGAATTTCAGGGACCTTAAAGTAAAAATACAAGGAAATCACCTTGGTTGCAAGGCATGAGATTGCTTTGTTTATATCACTCTACATAAAGTTCTCTACTAAAAATTCTGGCAAATTCTAACAAACAAAACAGTGTTAATTAAGCACTACATGTTAAAGTGAGGCTTCTTTTTCTTCTCATCTTGGGGCAAGTAGCCTTAGGGGGGAGTAAGAGAGGCTAACACAGTTGGGGAGGTTTAAACTGCAGGTTTGTGTGTGTTTAAGGGGCAAGGTTTTATTTTATCAGCACCACCTAATTCCTCCCTTCCAGTTATTTTTCTGTAAACATTTGAAAAATATTATTTTGAAAGCTAATTTTACTTGATAAAGATTATTTGTTACATTTGAACTTGTTTTGACTTAAATATTTAATGTGCACTATGGTTGTATATTTACCAAATTGTTTTTTAAAGTACAGAGAAGTCAGCTTCTTTTATTCCGTTTATTTGAGTTAAACTGCACGTGAGTTCACAGACTTGGAAGTCTGAAATAATCTAGCTGTGGTGGAGCTTGTTCCGAGTCGCTAGTGGGTAGAAGTAGGTTGATGCCTCAGGATCCAGGGCCGAAGCATTTTGCAAATAGTCTTGGATAATTGGAACTTACTATGTGAAAAATGTGAATATGTTAAACTAAAGATTTTTCTCTTTATTTATAGAACAGCATGTTGAAGCAGTAGTCAAACTATGTAGCTTGGGGTTGGCAGCCCTTTGAAACGGGCGTGCCGCAGTTCCATCATGGTATGTGTCATGGTGACAACTGGCCGGTGTCCCGCCTTTGGTATGTGTCACTGACCCCTTCTTAGTAGTCTATCAGCTTATTAAATATATCTTTCAAGGACTTCATTTTAGATGATATCCAGTGTTCTTTCATTATAAGCAATTTTTAAAAATAGTGTATATTATTTTAAAATCGAATTTCATTTTTAAAACCATTCTCAATTTGCCTAGTTTGGGTAGGTAGCTAGCTTGTGTATTTAAATAATTTAAAAATATGTACATATTTTTAAAGATTTTATTTATTTTTAGAGAGAGGGACTTTAAGGGAAAGAGACAAAGGGAAAGAAACATCAATGGTGGTTGCCTCTTGCGCGCCCCCTACTGGGAAATCGAACCAGTGACCTTTTGGTTCACAGGCAGGTGCTCAATCCACTGAGCCTCGCCAGCTAGGGGAAGCAGAACTTTTTGTGGCATTCTTTCACTGCCTCTGTTCTCTCAGATCCCCCCTAGAATCTTATTTGGGCCTCATAAGTAAGAGATGAAGGAACAGTTTTTTTGTCCTCACCAGCGTGGCTCAGTTGGTTGGGTATCATCCTGCAAAGCGAAAGGTCGCCAGTTTGATTCCTAGGCAGGGCACAGCCTGGCTTGTGGGCCAGTCCCCACTTGCAGAACATGCGAGAGGCGGCTGATGGATGTTTCTCTCACACATTGATGTTTCTCTCCTGCTCTTTTTCCCTCCCATCCCCTCTCTAAAGTTAAATGAATAAAACCTTTTTTAAAAGTTTAAAAAAGAGGTGAACGAACAGTTTTTAAAAATGTGTAACTGGTTGATAGTACTATAGGACGCTGTCCTCAAGTCATAAAGTAGGGCTGTTCCACAGGCACGCTAAGACACTTTATCCCCGGCAGTTTGTCCCTTGTAGCAAGGCTACATTGCACATTACCCTTTGTTAACTCATGGGCTGCTCCTGATCTTCACACACCCTTTCCCTCGTGCTCTGTAAAAAGGAAACTGTAAGTAACCTTTTCATAAGACAGCTGACAATACAGGAAAAGAGACTGCCAGGAACTAACTATTCATTACTTGTAGTCAGTAAATTTAAATATGTAATGTACTCTGGTATTTCATAAATACATTTACCAAGTTGTTTTCAGAAGTACAGAGAAATCAACTTCATTTATTCCGTTCATTTGGGCTAAAGTGTGCATGAGTTTACCTTCAGGCCCTCGCCCCCAGTGTTTAGATATGGCCTTGCTGGATTTCTGTCTGAAGGGAGTTCCTGGTTAGACTTTGGACAATCCTGCTTTCTTTTTTAATCTCTGGGATAGGAATTTCCTGGACCATGGTCTAGTTTTGAAACGCATTTATCAACACAGTAAGTTCCTGTCCACTGTCACACTCCGTCTTCATTCTCACCCCCGGCCCCAGGCAGCCACTTTCTGTCTCTCTGGATTTTCCTTCTGGACATTTCTTAAAAATGCAGTCATGTGATACACGAGTATGGGGGGGGGTGTGTGTGTGGCTGCCTTCACTTAATGTTTTTGAGCCTCATCCTTATTGTTAAGTGGATCACTAATTTGTTTTATTTTGTTGCTGAGTAGTATTCTATTATAGGGATATGTCATGTTTTATTTATTCATCCACCAGTTGATGGACAGTTAGATTGTTTCTACTTCTCGATTGCTATGAATAATGCCACTGTGAACATTTGTGTGCAAATAGTTGTGTGGCCTTTTGTCGCATGTCTTTTTGGTAGATGCCTGGGAATGGGGGTGTTGGGTCACATGGTAAATTCATGTTTAATTTTTAAAGAAACTGCTAAGGCATTGTCTGGACGATCTCATTTTACATCCCAGCAGCAGAGTGTGAGGGTTTCAGTCCTCTGAATCCAGCACTGGTTGTTGGCTGTGCACTATAACCATGTCGGTGGGTGTGCAGTCTGTGTCACTGTGGTTTGAATTTGCACTTCCCTCGTGATTAGTGGTATACATCTCTTCAAGCCATTTTCATATTTTTTGTGAAATGTCTATCAAATTTTTTAATTTAAATCTTTTAAATGGGTTATCTTCTTCCTGAGGTGTTAGAATTCTCAATATGTTCTGAATCTAAATCCTTTATTTGATACATGATTTGCAGATTTTTCTCCTAGTCTGTGACTTGTCTTTCCATTTTCTTAATGGTATCTTTTGAGGTGCAAGGGTTTTGGTGGAGTTCAGTTTATCTTTCTTTTCTTTTCTTTTTTTTTTTTTTTTTAAGAATCATGCTTTTGGTGCTGTGTTTAAGAAATCTTTGCCTACCCCAAGCTCATGAGGTTTAGTCCCATGTTTTCTTCTAAAAGTTTTATAATCTTAGCTCTTCTGTTTATGCCTATGATGTACTTTTAAATAACTTTTTAACACTGCTTGAAGTAAATTTCTGAAGTTCATCTTTCTGTACACGGAGACCCAGTCGACTCAGCACAGTGTGCTCACGAGACTCTGCTTTCCCCGATTGTGCTTCCTTGTGGCTTTGCTGGTGGTCAGCTGACTGCAGGTGAACGTGTTTATTTCGGAACTGCCGTTTCTGCTTCGTCGGTCTACGTGTCTGTCCTTCTGCCGGTTCACTTGTCTTGATTACTGTAGTTTTCTGTGCTGTATTTCAGTAACACGGATAGGGTTCTTCTTTTCTACCCTCATATTTATAAAAAGGTGGAACAATAGAGAAAAGTAAAAGAAAAAGCAAAAATCACCGTCTGAGTAGTCACTCTTTTGGTGAACATCTTTCTGACATCTCTGCACATATATGCGTGTCGTATGAACGCACGCACACCCACCACGGTTGTACATAAAGACACGTCAGTATTTGCCCACGCTCATTGTTCTTGTGTACTTTTTGAGTGAATATGTTTATTGTCAGCTGTAAGAGGGAACCGATTATTTTCTTTCTTCAAGCACTTCTGTAATCCTATGAGTTTTTAATGACATAAACTTCTGAGAAAAGCAAAATTCTTTGGGTAGGAACTATGAATGCTTTTTTTATTGCTAGCATGTTAAATGGAATTTGTCTCTCACTTTGTTTGCTGAAAGATGCCTTTAAAACAAATTGTTAAAAGTGTTCTTTGTGAATGGATGGCAAATTATGTGCGAAACTTTTAACAAAATTAATCCCTAAATCCATTTTTAAGCCTTGAAAGTTTCCATAAATCTGCTCTTGAGTATTAGATGAACTCCTTGGCCGTCGTGACAGAGCACGTGGAGCCAGCGAATGTGTGTGTGTGGTGATAGGGTTTCGTTTGCAGTCCTGTTGGACCGGCCCCCAGCAGGAGCTTGACTCTGCCGTGCTACTGAAGTGGTGACGGCCTTTGCTCTTTCGCACTTGGTGAGTTCAGCCTTGTAACCCTGGGGATGCTCCTGAGCTCCTTCCAGTGGCCGCCCTGGAGCTGTCACCAGACTGTGAAACACTTCTCTTCTGAGAGCAGGTCACATTCCAGAAACCCCCCGACATACACATTTTCCTGAGTGTGACTTTTGTATGCTGGATGCACGGTTTAAATCTCATTTACAGGTGCAGCAGGTATAGGAGGCCGTATAGATGCTGCTTAATTTAAAAAGAGTGGATCTGAGGTTCTGGCAGCAGGGGAGCCGTTACAGGTTGTGAGTGTGAGGAGGGACTCAGTGAGTGAGGGTTCAGAACGCCACCGCACCTTGGTGTAGTGGGAATTTTGTGTTTGAAAAGGTCATGCTTAGATAGTGCAGCAGGTGGGTCGCAAATGAAATTATTTCAATGAGGTTGTTTGTACGAGGTTTTAAAAAGTTAAAACTTTTTCGGATTTCAAATAAACTTTACAGAAAGGAAAGCAGTACAGTAAAATGTTAATGGTAACTACCTCTGTGTGGGATTATGGATTTTTCTTCCTGCTTTTTATGGGAAGTTTCGAAAAATGTTAAATACAGGATGGGGCAAAAGTAGGTTTATAGTTGTAAGTACCAAAAGAGTTTATTCTTGTATTATTGCTTTATTTATCGTATTATTTTCCAGACAAACAACTGTAAACCTGCTTTTGCCCGCGCTGTGTGTTACACAATAAGATGTTAAAATGGGACTCCCTTATTCTTAGTTTGGCCCGAAGTCAGTATAGTGAGTTGTAACAACACCATGCGGGTCTTTCGAAAGAAAGAGTCAGAAAATGGATCTTGTGACTTCTAACACCTGTCCCCTTTTCATTGGTATGGAAAGATTCAGGAAGTTGGGAATTAGAAGAGTTTGTTTTTTTAATTCTCATGCAAGGATATGTTCACTGATTTTAGAGAGACTCACACAGACATTGACCGGTCGCCTGCTGCACATTCCCGGAATTAGGGATGAGTCCTTGACCTTTCGGTGCAGGGCGGTGTTCCAGCCAGCTGAGCCACCTGGGCACGGGGCAGATTTGCAGAGTTTTTGAAGTGAGTTGTTGGACATCAGCAAAGAGTTGTTGAACCAAGTTCTCAGTGTGCTAGGAGTTTCTCCTCATCTTCCCCCTGCCGTCTTGGACTGCCGTCTTGGAGTGCCGTCCCTCAAGGGCAGGGGCTTCGTGGTAACGACTTGGGGAGCCTGGGGGGCACAGGTGGATTCTGTCTCACTGGTGCCTGGGTGAGAGGCAGGCTGGCTGTTCTGGAAGCACAGCAAAGTGAGGAGGTCACTGTGCAGGAGGACGGCCCACCCTCCCGAAGTTCTTGTGGGCAAGGGGTACATGTTTCCCATAGACCAGAAAGCCCAAAGCCCACGGGATCAGGGTGGCGTGGGGCAGTGAAGGGCAGAACAAATGACTAGATTGTCAGAGGGGGTGCCTCTTGCTGCACCAAGGGCATTGTTGCTGAGAGATCCCCAGGGCCTGAGTGGTGAGGGCTCCCACGGCATCCCTGAAAGCGTGCCCTGACTGACCAGCATTGGACACTTAGGCCTAGGGCACGTGCCCTCCAGTGACAGATGTGCCCTCCAGTGACAGATGTGCCCTCCAGTGACAGATGTGCCCTCCAGTGACAGCGTAGGCAGAAGGCAGAAGGGTGAAGTCTCCTCTTGCACCACCTAGGGCTGGCCTGGGACGGGGAGGAGCTATAGCCTTGAATGGAAAACTGTGATGATTATGTTATGCTAAACTGGATCTCTCAATGTCTAAAGTCAGATCACTTTTATAACTTGAGAGTGACCAAAGTCATAGACCTCCCTAAATAAAAGTTCAGGGACATTAACTGTCGCCACAGGACAACTTTGAAGGACAGTGGTGGACAGAAAGTTGCTTTCAGATTACATCCCACAGATTCTGCTTGTTCAGGGTAATGGTTACAATTGTTTTTCTAATAAGAAACATATCAATGAAAATGAAATTTTATAAGAAGAATGTGTCCATTGAGGCATTTTGTCATGGGATAAAGTGCCATCAACTTTGGGGACCAGGCAGATCTTTGCTTGAGTCAGATCAACCCCTTATTAGTTCTGACACGAGGTAAGTAAACCAGTTATTTTTAAAGATTTTATTTATTTATTTATTTTGAAGGGGGGGGGGGAGAAAATAAGGGAGAAAAACGTTGGTGTCCTCTTGCATTTGTCCTGGCCTACAGCCCAGGCGTGTGCCCTGACTGAGAACTGAACCAGCAACCTTTCACTTTGCTGAATGACACTCAACCAACTGAGCCATGCTGGTCAGGGCAAGTAAACCAATTTTTGAGGTTGATTTTCCTTATTTACTTTTTATAAATAGGGTAACATTGCCTGTTTTATAGTGTTTATGAAAAAAATTATGATTTATAGCGAAATGTGTGATACACAATAGGTATTCACAAATATTTCTAATCTTTTTCCTTGTTATAGCAAGGATTTTCTATAGTTTAAGTATGTTTTTACTCTCTTCTTAACATGTGTTATACTTCTAAACATATTCCTTAAAATACCAAATGGAGCCCTGGCTGGTGTGGCTCAGTGGATTGAGTGCTGGCCTTCGAACCAAAGGATAGCTGGTTCGATTCCCAGTCAAGGGTTGTGGGCCAGGTCCCTAGTGGGGGGCGCCTGAGAGGCAACCACACATTGATGTTTCTCTCCATCTCTTTCTCTCTCCCTTCCCCTCTCTCTAAAAACAAACAAATAAATAAAATCTTTTCAAAAAACCCAAATGGATTAGCGGATTCAGTATGACTACAGGATATAATCAAGGAAGTAAGAGATGTTAGTTTTAGTAGAGCTAAAATTTCCACTTTTGATTTGAAATGTGAAGGATATTCATAAAGAATGGAAAGTAATTTTTTATTCATGTATTGGTTTTTTGCGAGGAAGCATATGAATTAGGGGTCTACAGAAAAGGTGGGCCCAGGAGGAGAACCTTTTCATTGTTCCCAGAGCAGTGTGGAATATATAAAACAAAAAGACGTCATCTTACAGCAGAGAGAACTCCTTGTAAGGATGTTTTGGGGTTTTTTTTTTTTTTTTTAGTTCTTTACTTGCCTGATACATTTTAGAACAGTGTTGGTCTTTTGTCATCTGTTTTTTTTTTTGCGGATGTTCTCATACTTTTTTAAGGTTCAAATTTTGTACTTTAAAACAAAATTTTAGCTTTAATGAATTAGGCGCCTCTTGAATGCATCAAAAGCTGATTTGTATCATCTTTGTTTGGATAGTATCTTTGATCATTTATACTCTGCACCTCAGAGTTACATTTATAATACAATGAAGTTTTGATTCTTTGTAGAAACGGGTTTGAATTAGGAAGGAAATTACAGTTGGCTTTTTACTTAAGTCCGGAATATTCTGTATAATTCAGTCAAGGGTCTCTGGTTGCAAGCTGCAGAAGCTGACAGGGTAGCTTGGATGGGGAAAGAATCTGTTGGGGAGATAGCAGGTGGCTCGGTTAACCGAAGGAGAGTGAGCGTCAGGGAGACAGCCCCGCCTATGTCGCACACCAGTCTGGTTCGGACATTGGGGCATGGATCTGTTCCTGCCACTGGGAGTGATTCCTCAAGTTCCCTTGCCTTTGGGCCGTTCTCTCCAGATCGGAAGTCTTGGGGGTAAAGGAGCAGTGTCTGTGGGCTGGCACCTGAGACCTCCCCCCTTGTGCTCCATTGACACCCCCAGCCCCGTCCTCCTGTGGAGCCCTGCACATGGCACAGACGGGACTGCTTTTCTGTAGCCCAGCACCTGCTCCTTCCCGTCCACGCAGGATGGTATGGCTATTTTGTATAATTCTGTATTTAATGTTTTTTCATAAGATTAATGATGCCTGAGAACAAGGTACTTAGAAAGGAGGCTGGGTGTAGTAGCTAGAGTAAACGTCTGCGCTGATGATCCGTTAACTTCAGTGAGGACTACTTTCTCTCGTCTGTCATTTAACATGGATTATCAGCAGTTCTCTCCAGAGTCACAGTTCCAATACCCACAGCTTACTCCTGTCCTTACCGGCACCTTTCCAGCTGTTTTCCTCTTGACCCAAGGAAGCCAGTTCCCAGGAGACTGAAAATTGTTATGTAATACCTATGGGTCCAGACAGAATGAATTCCTAAGAATGTAATTAAAACAGAAGCTACACAATAAAAGCTCTTAGATCTGGTAGAAATTAAGTGAAAAGGAAAGGGGGCAAAGGAAAGATGTACAGATTTTGGTAAGGTGTTACTGAATAAACAGCAGCAGATGGTAAAACAGCAAGGATATTGTGAGTTGATGTTTTCAGGATTCGGTTTATTATATTCAAAATTTATTTTAAAATTATATCATTTATTATCTTCCAGTCTGAAATATCTAGGTAAAAATTACCAATGATATGAAAGTATTCCTAACAGCAAAGTACGGCAGTGGTATATTCATCATTCATTTGGTGTGGGTGTTTATTGTTAAAAATCATTTAAACTAAGATGTTTAAGTCTGTAAAATAGAGAGCATGATACTGATTTCTGACATAACTCAGGAATTTCAATTTGTTCATTTGCTTTCTATTCTTGTGTTTATACTAGTGCTTTGGAAATAAAACACTCATTACATTGTTTTGAGCATGTCGTACAAAATAGTAAGTGTGCATGTTGGCAGTGGTTTTGGGAAGTGACAGTTCCTTCCTGTTACATGAGAGCCACATGCGGCCGTATGCACACATGTGTGCTCCAGAATCTGCAAGTACTGAGTGTTTTCACTCGACTGTCTCTGCAGACTTCTGAAAATTAAGAAAAACGAAGTTCCACTAATGAAATTACCATCTCTTGAGAAACTAACCACCTTTTTTCTGTAGCTGTGTCTATCATTTCTCTAGCTTCCCTCTGACTCTGTCCTCCAGATAGAATTCAGTTACTCCCTCATCTGTTTTCCCATAGCAGTTTATCTGTAGAACTCTACTATAGCATTTCACCTAATTACTTTGTATGGTAGTAATTTGTTTACATGTCATCATCGCAGACTCGGAGCTTTTGGAGGGCAGGTCTTGTCTTACCCAGCAGTTTATACTCTGCCTTTTGTATAACATCTGGCCTATCGAAGGTCCTCTTCTAATCTTTGTTGGATTGCCATTAGGAAGCAGTTCATAACTTTTACTGTCATGTGACAAAGCATTTTTTAATAGTTGTTTAAAAATCTATTATTTGGTTGCTGCCAAAGTAGATAGCTGTGCAGTAATATCAGATATCAAATACACAGTATCTTTCCAGTGTGGTTGTCTATGCTTGTTGCAATTGAGTTATTCTGTCAGCCTGGAAAAACCATTCTCTGTATGATCATGGTAGAATATTTTATTTAAAGTCTATCCTTTTCATTTTTTTTTAGTATTTTAAATCTTTTTTTTAAAGATTTTTATTTATTTATGTATTCATTCATTTATTTATTTTCAGAGAGGGAAGGGAGGGAGAAAGAGAGAGAGAGAGAAACATCAGTGTGTGGTTGTTGGGGGTCATGGCCTGCAACCCAGGCATGTACACTGACTGGGAATCGAACTTGTGACACTTTGGTTCGCAGCCCGCGCTCAATCCACTGAGCTATGCCAGCCAGGGCCCTTTTCATTTTTAATAGGAGAAATTACACACTTTTCTAATTTTTATCAGTTAGCTGCTTATTTATATGTTGCTCTGTCCTTATTGCTCATTTTCTCAAGCAAATCCTTTTAGCAGAATGACCCTCTTAACTCTAAACAAATCACATTAATTCTAGTCTCGTTAAATCTTTTATCATGTTTTCTTATTCAGTCATTTACTCATTCAGCATTTATACCCTGGAGACTACAGTGTGTCAGGCATTATGCTTAGCGCAAGGGATATAGTAACGGCGAATGGCTCTGACAACCACATTCAGTCCTAGGAAAGAGCCAAACATTTTAAAGAGTGAAATACTGTGTTATGGGGCCCAGGAAGAGATATTTAACCCACTTGGATTATCATACTCTTCTCTCACACTGTCTTGTTCTCTAAGTTTCTGTTATGATTGTGGTCTGTAACAATAATCTAGGGGGGGTCAGAATTGTTACGGACTTGCTACTTTTTATGTATGCAAGCATTATTTCTGCAGGAAGTCATTATCCTTTTTGAGGATTAAAATTTTCTTATTTCTGCCCTGTCTGGTGTGTCTCAGTGAATTGAGCATTGCCCTGAGAACCAAAGGATCGCTAGTTTGATTCCCAGTCAGGACACATGCCTGGGCTGTGGGCCAGGTCCCCAGCTCGGGGTGCGAGAGAGGCAGCCACATATTGATGTTTCTCTCCCTCTCCTTCTCCCCTCTCTCAATAAATAAATAAATAAATAAATAAACACATCTTTTAAAAATTTTCTTATTTCTTTGTATCACAAGCACTGCTGGAGATACAATGAAGATTTTAATAATATTTGTTGAATTAACAAACAAACTTCATAACAACCCTGGTGCTGCTTAAATTGTTTGGGCTGTGAGAACCACGAGGGTGGTAGTGACAGCACCTGTGCAGAGTGCGGCTGGCCGAGCCTGACAGCTAAGGCCTGGGGGAAGGGCCAGACAGTCTCTCAGTCTGTGAGTAGGTGTTATCTTCCTTTCTACAGATGAAGAAATTGAAGCTTTGAGAGACTTAGGATTCTTGCTCAAATTTAAAACGTGCTTCTTCTGTCAAGTTACATTACATAGGGATCCATACTTTTTCCCAGAAGGTGGTGAAGCATTTGTTTTGGGTATAGAGCTCTCTGGAATTAGGAGAGCAAGGCGTGGCAGCCCACGCACAGACCTTCTCTTGGCCACGTGCAGGCCCAGTGAGGATCAGGTGTGTGACGCCGGCCTGGCTGACGCTGTGCTGCGGTAGCCCGCACTAAACAGTGCCCTGGCTTTGTTTGTGAGCAACGCTGATGACCTTTCTATGTGCCAGATTTTGCAAATTATTTCTCCAGTTTTTCATGATATACTAAAGATTAAGAAGTTTTCAGAGTGGGATATATGCATTTGGTTTTATTAGTGGTTCCGAGTTTTCTTTTACAGGTGCTGATGTACACGGAAGGAGACTGAAGAAACTGCATAGGTGGTTCAGAACACAGCTGTCTGCATTTTGAATTTTGTGACATGCTTCTGGTTCAGACCCAGAAGTTAGAGAACTTCTTACATGCTTTTGTAGAGCATTATCTTAATTTTGGCACTTAGGATTTTGCTACTAAATACTTGTTTATATATTTCCAGCAATAGAAAAAATGGCTATGGCAAATGAAGATGTGAGTTTAGCTTTGGGACTCTGGATTTTCCAACCATGGACTTGTCTGGGGTTCTGTTACTGTATTTTCGAGGTACTCTGTGAAGTGCCCCAATTGTAGGATGACATGGATAGATGGAAATTGTATTCTTTGCTTCAAAAAGAGGCCATTTCCCTTTTATGTAGGTTAGATCTACTGACATCTACGTGTTTTTTCATAGGGTAGGTCTGCTAGTGTTTGCTGTCAGTGAAAGTGGGCAGTCACCTGCTTTCGTCCTTGTTGTATAGCTTACAGTGCACCGTGCGTGTCATTTTTATGTTTTGGCCAAATTGTCACACTTCTTTATCCATTGCAATATTTTATCCATTGCATTCTCAATGTCATGGAGTATACCCAACAGTTTTTTTAATAAGATTTTTTTTTCCTTTGTGACTTCTTCTGGGATGTCTTCGTTTTTTTCATCAAACTACTTTCCTCATTCGTGTCGCCTTCACAGAGCTTCCTGGACTGCGGATCTAGTCTCCCTGCTGCCGCTGGCACCGTGCTCCCAGCCAGCCACTTCCGCTGTGACTCCCTTCATGTTCCCG
The DNA here is from genome assembly GCF_019186645.2 of Phyllostomus hastatus. Lineage (NCBI taxonomy): Eukaryota > Metazoa > Chordata > Mammalia > Chiroptera > Phyllostomidae > Phyllostomus > Phyllostomus hastatus. The sequence continues at coordinate 42,815,042 of NW_025334017.1, read as the reverse complement.
TTAGAATTCGACTTCCCGTGTTACCGGTTGTGTTTCTTTGCTGCACTTTTGTCTTTGTTGGCACATTCCCTTGTTAGCCATTTCTGTAGAATGTCTCATGGACTTGTCGCTGGGAGACAGGGAGGTAACACAGCTAAACACTTTGCAGCCTGTGCGTGACCTGAGGAAGAGTGGTCCCTGATCACTGGTGGGCTTTGAAAGGTGCGGTTGGTCAGGGATAGGATGGAAAAGATGGGAGAAAATTAAAAAAAAAAACTATAAAGCATCCTATACTTGTAGTATCTTCGTTTCTCATTAAGTTAAAGAGGCAAGTAGATGTTTTAGCAAAAGTATATTTATGGGTATGGTTTATACTGTAATAATAATAATAATAATAATGAGGAAGGGTTGAGAAAAAAAGGGAAAAGAGAAAAAACGGACGGACACAGATGCCAGTGTGGTGGTTTCCGGGAGGAGGCGATGGAGGGAGGTGGCGGAGGGCACGGGGGACAAATGGTGACGGGAGGGGACCTGGCTTGGGGCGGCGAGCACACAGTCCCGCGTGCAGATGGCGTGTTGTGGACGTACGCGTCTGAAACCTGGATAATTTTGTTGACCAGTGTCACCCCAGTAAATCAATGAAAAGGGAAAAGAAGTCCTGGTGGTAATGTTCCCAAAGCCCGGTGGTCATCTTGATCTAGCCCTTGCCTCAGGTTTTCCAGTTACACTGTTGTTCATTTTTTAAGGAATAATTTGTAACTTCATGGTAGAAGTTGGGGGGGGAAGTATTTGGTTTTACAGCAGGTCACATTTATGGAAAGGAATATTCTGATCATTATTGCTCGAATAGGCTTTTTCCTCAAAAATACTCCCTCCCCTCCCCCTATGACTCTGGGCAAGCTACAGCTCTTTGAAGCCTCTGTTTTTTCATCAAGGAAAACAGTCCAATAATTTTATTTCATTAGATTGTTAGGCTGCTATGAAATAAATCATGCAAAGTGCCAGGGGGATATTTTAAAAAGACCGTGTCTAGCTTTATCACATGTACTTATGTATTGAATGTCTGACCCAGGAAATTTCAAACATGTCGGTGGTCCTCTTACAGATGAGTAAGGCCTTGATGGAGAAATGAGAAAGAACTAGTTTTACAATTGTAGAGGGAAAAAAACCCTTAACATCAATAATAGTTTAACAAGAAATGTGAAAGAAGGCACTGTATTGTGTGCGTACACACATACGCACATGCACACTTTTTAAACAACGAAATCACGTCCAGGGTGCTGAGAGAGGTTGCAGGATAATGCACTTTTACAACATTGTCTTATCTGGAGACTTGGTCAGTAGGCTCTTTAATTCAAGTGCTTTTTTTCTGTTTCTACGATGGCTTTTCAGATTGCTCTTTGAATGTCAAGGGGAACTTAAAACAAATTGAATTCAATTAGATTTTATCATACACCCAGATGAAGGAGGAACACAGTCTGGTTGTGTAACCAGTTAGATCTGTAGGCCGTCATTTGGAATACTGCAGAGCTGTAAGTGTGGTTGACAGGATGCTCTGAAGTCATGACTCGCACGTTTTATGTTTTATTGGAGGCAAACAAATTTTACCACTCATTTGAAGAACCTCTAGGTTTGTGGATTTTGGAGGCCTGAATGATCTAATTCACATATTATGTGACAATCAGTATTTGTGACCTGATATTTGATTTCTAAGGATGAAAACAATCGTGTCTTATTATTTCTTGATTTATTAAGAATTAGACAGGATAGCCCTGGCCTGTGTTGCTCAGTTGGTTGGAGCATCATCCCACAGACCAAAAGGTTTTAGGTTCCATTACTGGTCAGGGCACATGCCTGGGTTGTGGGTCTGGTCCCTGGTAAGATGCGTACAAGAGGCAACCAATTGATATTTCTTTGTCGTATGGATGTTTCTCTCCCTTTCCCTCTCTGTAAAAACAAAACCAAAATATTTTTAAAAAGAGACATGATAAATAGAATTTTCTCCTGTGGTTTTATGCAAGTGGCACTGGTTTTTCTTCTGTGGTTTATAAAAGTATGAAGGTGACCAGCCAAGCCACTTGTTTTGTTTATTTCTGGGTGGCTGCAGTCAGCCTTAGGGAAGGAAGTTTTTCTTTGGAAGAAAAAGCAAAAAAAGTGTTTATTCATTCCATTTGTAGTAACATTGATTCAAGAGGAGCTTTTGAGGAAAACCAGAGGGGTTAGGTTTTGAACACAAATAGCTCTGATCATCTCCTAATTGGTGGAGAAAAGTAAAAGATTAGAATTAATAATACATAAATTGTAGGCAGTACAAAGTTCTAGAGCAGAAGTTGCAAACTGAAGGTTCTTTAACCAAATATAGCCCTCAGACAGTTTCTTTTGGCTCCCTGAGTGTTTATAAAACTTATTTAACTTGCTGATAACATCTAAAGATTATTTTACATGTATATCCAACAGCATGGCATGTTAATAGCAATGGCATCCTTTAAGTATACACATTTGCTCCAGTTGGCACTTTTGACCTAATTCCTGCTGACTTTTAACCTAATTCCCGTTCCTGCTAATTCCCGTGTGCATTTAGCTTTGCAGCCCTGTCCTAGAGGCTCTTGAATACTGAAGTAAGAGGTCCAATACTGCTAATGCAGCTGAACCTTCGTCTTTGAGCTAATAGAAGACAGAGTAGCAGGCATGAAGATTTTAGGTGCTGAGAGTTTGAGTGGAATATGGGCTGTGTAAGAAAGAGGAGTTGTGGAGGCATGCATGGGTTTTACCTGAGCAGCTAGAAGGATAGAGGTCCACCCCTGAGATAGGGGAGACTGCAGAGGGATCAGGTTTGAGGGCGAAGACGAGGAGTTCAGTTTTGGGCATGTTAGGTTTGAGGTGTCTAATAAAAATCTTAGTGGAGCCCTGGCCAATGTGGCTCAGTGGATTGAGCACCAGTCTGCGAACCAAAAGGTCAGTGCTTCAATTCCTGGTTGGGGCACATGCCTGTGTTGCAGGCTGGGTCCCCAGAGGGGGGCATGCAAGCAGCAACCACACACTAATGTTTCTCTCCCTCTCTTCCTCCTTCCCTTCCCCTCTCTCTAAAAATAAATAAATAAAATCTTTAAAAAAATCTTAGTGGAAATATTGAGCAGTGTGGCATTGGGAGAAATGTGTAGATGGCGTAAAATTTGATACATAGATGATATTTAAAACCATGAGATGACAAGGGGAGTGGAGGACCTGCCCGAGCCCTCCCTGGGCATGTCAGCGTGCAGGGGTTTGAGAGAAGTGGGGCGGAGATTAGGAAGGACCCTCCAGGGAGATGGGATGAAAAGGAAGTGAGTGCAGTGTCCTGAAGGACAAGTGTCTTGACTTTGTTTCTCCCCAAAAGCAGAGCCTGAGACAGGGACATCCTAGGCAGTTTACTTGGGGACCTGTTAACAGGAAACTAAAGTTGGAGAACTGGGGCAGGTGGAACTGGAAGGAAGGACAGTCAGTCAAAGGGTGCGGTTGAATGCTCCAGGTTCTTAATACACTCCGTCCTGTCACTGCTGTTCAGCAGCAGCCGTAAGTCCTCATGGTTGATAGGGTCAGTTTACAGGGGCCCCCCACGCCCACCATATAGTAACTCCTGCCTTAGTGTGCTCGTCCAAAATAATGAGTTCAAAATGATCAGGTGATAGTTGTTTTCAGAGTTCTTTCTGTGTCTCTCAGAGCACGAAACCCCTTCTCTCCTCCCCCAGAATCAGAATTTCTAATCCAATGGAGCCCAGGGTTGCCAATCTTACTTCCATCCACTGGTTCCTGGAGCCATGTTCCCGTTTTGTTTTTGTTTTTGTTTTTTTTTAGTCCTCACTTAAGGCTATATCCATTTGTTTGAGAGAGAGAAGAAGGAAGGAAGAGAGGGAGGGAGGGGCGGGGTGGGGGAAGAGGCAGAGGGAGGGAGAAAGAAAGAAGCATGGATGTGAGAGGCAGACATTGATTGGTTGTCTCCTGTGTGTGTCCAGACTGGGGGTTGAACTTGCAACCTAGGTGTGTGCCCTGACCAGGGATCAAACCCTCGGTCTTTGGGTGTTCGGGAGCGTGCTCCAGCCGTCTGAGCCACCCGGCCAGGGCTTGTTTTGTTTTTCTAGTCTGTCAGAGGCACAGCACCACACTTCAGCCTTTGGAGGGCAGTGTGAATATCGTGTCATTCTGGGAAGGCAGTGCCCCATCCCCTCAAGGGGTTACCAAACACTTTTATTCATAGAAATTGTATGTTTGGTAAATCCAGGACTCGTGGATTATAGAATAAACAGTTAGGGAAAGACATTTTCACATAAAGGTGACTAAGTTACATTGGTCAAATGTTTCTTCTCATTCTGTGTGAACTAAGCTGGTTTGCTTTAGTGGCTATAGTTGCTCTTAGTTGGAAATTAGAGTAAACTCATTCTGAAGATTTAATTTTACCTAAAATTGTTTTAGGCTTTGAAATAGTAAAGCCAGCCCTAGAGAGGACTGTGTGGTTCACTCGAGTTTTGCCGCATGTGCCCCTGGCAAATAATAAGTTATTGTCACGGAATATAAGGATGCTGACACTTGTAATAAACTTGATTTTTCTTAATAGTACATTGAAACTGAATGAACTTAAACTGTAATAGAATTTAGAAATGTGCCTCTTTTCATATATTTTAGGCCCTGTTACAAGAATCAAAAAGAATTACTGATTTTCTTCCCTTGTTTCATAAGCTATAATGAGAATTGTGCACTTTTGTTAGTACACTTATTATTGGTCTTTGAGTGTCTTGAGGGTGACAACTAGGGTGTTCTGTCACCCATTTGTGTTTTCCAGGTGCACCCTAATGCCTTACTCTTAGTAGGTCCTCTGTAGATGGTCGCTGCATTGACCCGAGGAGACGCATGCATGCGCACACACACAGCATGGGACCTGTGCTTGCCCTCACGGGCCTTAGTGTTAGTTTTAGTCAAATTCAAGTTGTTCTAAAGTATAATAATGTTTTAGACTTTCTCCCTTTTTTCTTTCTTTAAACAGATAGAGGGACGAGAACAGAATCACCAGCACTGGCTGAAGGTAAATATGTCTTTGGGGGAAATGATTATTCAAATACAAATAAAAGTCATGATTTAAATTAAAAACTACATTGGCTAAACCTAATTTAAGGAAAATGTTCTATGCATAATATTTAATTGCTAAAAATATCTTTAGGAAATAATACCCTATATTGTTTAGTTTGTGGCTTAGACTAGGAAGTAGTGGAGAAATGTAAATTAATTAGAACTTTTTTTTTACAGCTTTCTTTCTATAGGAGAGGTATGTGTTTTGTTTGTAAATTTACCTTTTAAGTCATTTCAGCTATCACCAGTATGGTTGATCAGAAAAGGTCTAAGCCATAATTCTGGTAGTTTAAAATATTTATTTAATTGGAAGCTTCAAGGGATGATTGTTTTACATACATTCTTAATAAGAATTCTACCAATTATTGGCTTTGATTATTGTTAAAGAGTCTTAGAAGTAAACAACACAACAAAAAATAGTTACTGTTAAATGGTCCTGAGTACTGCAACGTTAATAGTCCTGTAATTGTAACAAGTTAAGGGTATTTGAAAATGTCATTTTTCTGTAGATCCTTTGGTGTTCTTCAAGTGAGAATGATCAGCTTAAATCTCTTGGTGCTCTTCCTAGTCATAAACAGAGATGCTTACATTTCAGACTTGCCTGGCATTCTGTCAGACCTGCTGTGCCTCTTACTGAGATGCCCTTTAGAACTGTGGGGTCGCCTCACCTGCTCTGTACGTCAGTGCGGGGGGCTCTCGGCCACTTTTGGGGCCATGACCTCTAGTGTTCTGGAGAAGTCTGTGAATCCCTTCTCAGAATAACGATTGTAATGATTACTTTATGAAGTAAAAGAGGATTAAAAAGGGAACCAGATGTATTGAAAAAAGTTAAATATTAAAAATACAAATTTTTGATAGGATAATGTATATGCTTCTTACTGAGAATAAGCTTTGGTGACAGTTCTGCTAAATACTTAACTAATTTTAAAAAATGAAGAGTTCACAGTAATTAATAAAATATGAAAATACCTCTGATTTTTATTGATGACAAGTTCATACTGTGGTTTGTTGCCTCTACTCTTGATTGAAGGAATTGCTAAATTTCGCAGTTAGTGAAAAGTTTCCCGTCCAGATTCATAGGCACTGAATTCTCTCTCCGGACCCCAGATTACAGTCAAACTCCGGTTCGTGAAGAATCACCTGGGCCTTTCTTTCTTCATCATATTTGATAAGAGAAGTTTTTTTAATGTTCTGTGTAACTAATCTTAAGTAGCACTACACATCTATACCTTAAAAAATATCCTAATGGTGTAGGCTAGAAGTTTTTGAAATAGCTGTGAAAAAACTTCTGATTGATGGTTAATAATCACGAAACAAGATTCTGCAGAAAATGGTGTAGAAGATAAGTGTTAAACCTTGGAGTTTGCTGCCTTGGAAGAGCTCACATTCTAGTTCAAGGAACGTGAACTACACAAGTAAAAAATAAAATAGTTCAAAATTCCAACAGTTTCACAAGAGAAATGTCATAATTAATTGCCGCAGGAAGGATGCAGATAGCAAGTGCTCTGATGCTGTGGAAACACACAGACAAGGTCAAGACTGGTAAAACCGTCCCGTGTTTCTCAGCTGCTTCGGCAGGAACTGCACAATGACAGTGTGCCAGCCTCGTTAGGAAGAGCCCAGAGTGGTGTCACTCGATTTGGAGGTTTGCGCAGCACCTTGCCGCTGACTGCAAATGAAGAAAGGGCAGACCTATTGAAATTCGGTTGCTAGCGAAAACAGCACTAATACTCCTTTTAGGAGCACACGCAAGGCAACACGACACAATAGGTATCTGACTTGGGGGATTTTTTGGTTCTATCAGTATGATGTGACCCTGATGCCATATTTTAAAGATGTTCTCAAAAGCTGCACTGCCCAGGTCATCAGCTTAAGCTCCACTAAAAAACAACAACCCAAAAAACCAATTTGCTGCTTTTGGCCAAGTCACCAAATTTCTGTAGTTCTCAGTCCCTTAAAAAAAAAATTAAAGTTAGAGAATTGAGCTACATAATTTCAAGTCATTTCACGAACCCTATATTCTAGGCTCAGATTTTCTGTCCTTTCTCATTTCTGTCACTTCCCTTCCTTGCAACTTCAGACATATGCTGAAAATATTCCAAGTAATTAAATCAGTTGAACTTTGGTTTAAATAAATATTGTCCCTGTATATACTATGTAGTACCTCAAAAGCTATAATTATTAGACAACATACTTAGTTTAGAAAACTACGTGATAATATACATTTTGCATTTGTCTTACTTAATGGTTTGAAAAATCCATTTAAAATTAATGTGCTCCACTATAAGAAGACAATGGAATGCCTCCTATTCGTTGTTAGTCAGTTTTTTTGGAGCGTGGTAAATCAGCTTTTGCAGTGTTATTTAGTGAAAGGTATCAGGCCTTGTCATTTGAAAGTAGTCATGGAGTATGCTTTTTAAATTTACTCAGGGGATCTGTCTCCATTGTCCAACTAGTATTTTTTAAAGTGTTGCAATGAAAACACGTTCAGTTATAAATAATTACCACCTCCTCTACAAGATCAAAATGTAATGTCCTCTGTTGGAGTCTTTTTAGCACTATACGAGATACTGATTTATAAATGTAGAATTATTCAAGTACCTGTCTTAAAAATTACGTGATTACCAAGAAGAGAATATTTATGTTTTGCTGTTATATACTGCTTATGATGAGCCTAAAGGAGTTATATTTAATAGAATGATTTTAATTGAAGTTGAGGAACAAGGGAAACATTTGACAGTGACCTCCTGTAATTTCACTGTATAAATTCTTTAGTGTGCCAGGCTCAGACAGAAAGATCTGACAAATGGTAGGGAAACATTTAAGGATCCCTTCCTCCTCCCCCCTTTCCCCCCCTTTCTTTCTCTTTCTTTCTTTCTTTCTTTCTTTCTTTCTTTCTTTCTTTCTTTCTTTCTTTCTTTCTTTCTTTCTTTCTTTCTTTCTTTCCCTTTCTTTCTTTCTTTCTTTCTTTCTTTCTTTCTTTCTTTCTTTCTTTCTTTCTCTTTCCCTCTCTCTCTCTTTCTTAATTTTTATTAATTGATTTTAAGAGAAAGAGAGAAACTTTGATTTGTTGTTCCACTTATGTATGCATTCATTGGTTGCTTCTTGTATGTGTCCCGACCAGAGATTGAACCTGCAACCTTGGTGTATTGGGACAGCCCTCTAACCCAGTGGTCCTCCCAACATTTTGGCACCAGGGACCGTTTTTGTGGAGGTTTCATGGAAGACAGTTTTTCCACAGACAGGGTGGGATTGGGGGAGGATGGTGGAGGTCAGGTGGCAATGCAGTGGGGGGTGGGTGAGGCTGGGGGGCGTGGAGCTCAGGTGGGTATGCCGAGTGATGGGGAATGGGAGGAATTTAGCCTGCCAGCCACCTCCTGGGGTTTGGGGAGCCCTGCTCTAACCAGCTGAGCTGCCCGGCCGGGGCAGGACATTTCTTAGTGTACTATCTGTCATCTTTTCCTAGTCACCATGTTATTTTTTCTCTTATAATCTTACTCCTACTTCAGACATTTTAATACTAGTATTGAATTAATTTCTTTCAGAAACAACTGAAATTTTTGAAACTTTTTGGATGAATTATGTGTACTTTCATTTATGACTAGGAAGCAATATGGCAAAATGGTCAAGAGAACTGCTGGAACACAGATTTGCCTGAGTGAGACTTCCAGCCTCACTGTACAGCAAGTTATTTAACCCCTTCTGACCTTCGGGTTGCTCAGAAGTAAAATGAGGATTGTATTGCTAACCAACCTGGCAACCAACCTCATAAAATGGTTGAGGATTTTACAGGATAATACTGTACCTACACTGCTTAGCATAGTACTTGGCACACAGTAAGATCTCATTTGTTGACTTTTACTTTCCTCTAGTACTTAACAGCATCCAAGGCCCTCATGAGTGCTTTGGACACAAAGGTGAAGCTCTTGTCATATTCAAAGAAAAATGGTTCTGTTGCCCTTACTTCCTTAGTCTATGTTTAAGAAGGTCCTTATGGTGAGTATTTCCTAAATAACTCCTTCTAAACATTATTCTCTTTCAGAAGCTAAATCCCCATAATTACTAGGCAGGAGATACCTTGTTTGTAATTTTTTTGCGTATGTGAGTATATGTATATTGTCCGTTAGATACCTTTCTTTGGACTTCAGTTTAATGTGTAGTAAGACATTTCAGTTATTTAATGGGTTGTCAGGTGGCTCAGGAATCGTTTTGTTTGGTTCCAGGAGGCTGGGGACAGCTGGGGCCAATGAGGAGAACTTAGTAAGTCAGTAAATTTCAGCTTAATACAAGTTTTATGTGATTCTTGAGGGCAAGATTCATGTTGGATTAATTGTGCATCATTTGATCATTGGCTGAAGTTTCTAGAAATTGACTAAAGTGTAAAATTTAAATCATTTGAAAATAGAGTGCTTAATGACTCTTTCTGATCGCCTAAAGCAATGTGAAAAATGCATTTCACCGGCTCTGAAAGCTCTTGAGACAAATAGAAGAAAATAGAGTGACTTATTGGGTATAGCCATGAAGAATAAAGCATTAAAGTACAGGCTAGTTGGCTCCTTGTCATGGATATCGTAGAATAAATTCATTCTAAGGTCAGACGGTCAAGCTTCAGTCTTTCGTTCTAGCACGTGTCTTAGTCAGTTTGAGCCACTGTGGCAAAGTACCGTAAACTCAGGTGGCTTACAAACCACAGAAATTTATCTCTCACTGTTCTGGTGGCTGGAATTTCCAGGGTCAGGGTGCCAGCGTGGTTGGGTCCTGGTGAGGGCCCACCATGTGTCCTCCCGTGGTAGAGGTTTTGGGGGAGCCCTCTGGGATCTCTTTGATAAGGACACTAACCTCGTTCATGAGGGCTCCACCTTCATGACTTAGTTATTACCTCCCAAAGGCTCTGTTTGGGTATTACGATTTCCACACGTGAATTTTGAGGGGACATGACATTCATAGCAGCATGGATAGTCCTTTCCTGGTCTGAGATTTTCTTTTCCTTTGATAATTGGATGTAAGGTCATTCTGCTTGATGTCTTTCACTCCTTATAGTGACTGTTTCACATTAATGTTAAGAAGGGACCCCAATCCATCAGAAAAGTAAGGACTATCCTACTTCAGAGAATACTTTATCTTTTAACTCAAATTATGAGAGAAAGAGAGGAGAAAGAAGGGTTTTAGAAACCTCTTGACTGTGTCAGTCAGAGGACGATAATGAGGATCGATGCTCATTCCTGTATGACGGATCCTGGCAGATTTCCTTGAGTGTATCATTTATACAGATTGAAAAGCACAATGGAGTACTGTTTCTGTATGAATACGTACCTTTGTAGTAAAAAACTAAGTATGTTTGAAAAGGAAGCATGCTTTAAGTTCTGGTTACCTTAGGAGATGGGGGGAGAAGGGGGGAGGAAAGGTGGTTGGGGAGGTTGAGATGGTTAACTGCACAAGGATGCAGGGAGGCATCTGAAGCAAATAAAGCAAAATGTCCCTGCTTTAATCGGGGTGGTAGAATATGATTTTTTATGTTTGAATTGTTTCCTAATTTAAAGAAAACAGGCCAGAATCAGCCTGATTGGGAAGCCTTTGGCTAAGTGTTCCCTTTTCCATATGTTCTTAGCGTTGTGTGCGTGCTTCTGTTGGAAAGAAAGCCACACTGTCTTGTGCAGTCTCTTCCACCCTCGGGGTTTTTCAGTGCCAGATACTCGGTGTCTGTCACGGAGATTGGCAGGCAGGAGCTAAGGAAAGGTGGCGTGACTTAAAACAGCAGCCACCACCACCGGGCACTGTAATCACTGGATATAGAAGCATTCAACGTTTTACATGATGGTAAGGCTTTTATTTATTAGATCATTCATGCATCGTCGTCATAGGAGTGTTAGAAAGGGTTCAAATACCTGCATTCCAGCCCCGTTGTTTTTGTGGGGCATTTTGGAGTGAGTCGCATATTCTTTGAGCAACAGTGGCTTCACATTTAAAATTTTTTTCAAATTCTTTATACATACAAAAGAATATATATACCTTTATTTGTAAATGTAAAAACCTTAAAAAAAAGACTCCCATGAATCCACCAGTAGTTGAGGAATTAGAGTATTACCCAGACCTTTTGACGTTGCCCAGTACTACGGCCTTCTCTCTCCAGAAATAAGCAGTGGCTTAAATTTTGTGTTTATCATTCCCTTGCATTTCAATATATATAGTTTACCAAATATGTGTATATATATAATTTTTTCATGGATTTCAAAATAGTGGGAAATTTTAAGAAAGTGAATTTGGAATACTGTTTTTAATTTAACGATCCTATTTTTTTCAAGAGAAACCTTCATAATAAATTCTTATAAAATAGGTAATTTTGAGTTTTGCCTGTTTCATATTTTCACCATACATCATCCTGTGCACTTGTAGATCACGTACCTTGGAACTTAGTGCTCGCCCTTCTCATACTCTGCGTCTGTGCCCGCCGGGAGAGACGTAGCAGGGAACGTTTCTTGGCTTTCTGGCTCTAAATTTGCGGCCGAGGCAGTAATTTGCATTGGTGGTTTAATTTTAAGGGCTGGAGGCATGGAAGAGTACTCGTGCTAGTAATCTCTGAATCAACGTCCAGGATGTGTGACAATTCAATGTAATATAATACTATTTTATTACGGCTTACTTCCATTTACGGGGCAATAATTGATCTAATTTGTTACATTTATTGCACATGGTCAGGCATTCTAGTAAGTCTTTGATTTAAATAGCTTAAATAAGATTTTTCATTGTAAAATACTAAATCTAAGTATATCCACTAGATGTCAGCATTAGTAAAGACGCATGTAACATGTAAAATCATTGTCAGAAGCAATGTGAGAGACTTGGTCTAACAAGTAACTGACGTGTGTGAAGTCGCTTATTTTGTGCTAGAGTCAAGACTAGAAATCAGGTCTCCCAGTTTCCATTCCATCGTGCATTTATGTCACATTTCTTTAAGGCACGTAACTTAATGCCATATAAGTACGAGACTAATAATGTATATTATCTTGACGTGGGGTAGGGAGTCATGGGGAGATTTTAGTACTGCTATAACGGTGCTGTCGCTGGGCACCCTGTGATAACTGACTCCTGCTTCTCTTAGTTTACATTCTGCCAAGGAAGGAGGAGCAAAGATTCACTTGATTAGTAGCTACACCAGTACCAGGTGATGATAGATCAGGTGGTATTGGTAAGGTTAAAGATTCAGCTATTCTCTAGAATATCCTCTGTATCAGTCAGATTTAAACCAGGAAAGGACAGACCTTGCTAGGGGTTTTAAATTGGGGATTTAACGTGTGAATTTACTTACATAGTGTTGGAAGCCCAGAGGTCAGGAGATGGGGCTGTAGGCTCCAACCCTCTAATCATGCCTTGTCTCTCTTCAAGGAGCTTCTGTCTTAAAGCTATTGAGGGGCCTGCCAAGAGTCACCTCATTAAAACAAAAGAGGCTCCTGTCACCCAGGAAATTCCAGGGGATTAGGAACTCTGTTAGGAACTGGGGATAAAGACTGAATATATTTTGCTCAGCCTAATAGTCTCACAATGTGATATTGCTAGTCATGTATCGTAGAGATGTACACTTGATGCCTGTATGACCCTGTTGGCCAGTGACACCCCAATAAACTTAATTAAAAGAGAAAAATAAATAAAATACATTGGGAAAAACAAATATATATATTTCTTTTTTTAATCACTTGTGATCATTTAGACATTAATGGTAACCACAGGAAGCAAGTATCACTTGTAAAGTTGGGGAAACAACAGGGAAGCGGAAGGATAGGTGGATTCTAGGAGCTCAAGAAAGAGCCCTTGCGTTGGCAGCAGGACCTCTGAGGCGGGGTTGGGGGCACCGCACCGCTGCTCCAGGCGCACGCACTGGGAGCCAGGGCCGGGAGCAGAGCCTGTCTTTGCTGGCAGGATTGGAAACCAGAGAGAGGGTCCTTCTCTCCTCTCACCGTGCAGTCTGCGGTCAGTCCCTCCCGCTGATGGAGCCTAACGAGAAGTCGGCTGACAACGCCTAGGAAATACTCTTTGCGGTTCTTCGTCCCACCATCGCAAAGCAGAGGGATAGGCTTGGGGGCGAGAGTTCACCTCGGACTGGGCAGCATTTATTTATCCATGTCGGTTTAAGGACAGTGATATTGTCATGCTTCCTCTCAGAGTTCTGGTCCTTGGATAGCTCGTGCTCAAATTGTCTCGGGATACCGGTGGGAGAAAAAAACCCCTCTGGATATAGAGTCCGGGGGGGCATGTTAAGTCTACTCATTTTATTAAGAGCAGAACCTGGGCGCTTAGGTTCTACTTAGGCACTTTTACCACACAAAGATCAGAAAACAAGGAAGAGCAAGGGAAGAAGCGAAGTCTCAGTGATGCCACTTAATGAACAAATAGTTGTTGCCCATTGTTATTGTGCTAGAACAAAAAATACTATTTAGCAACTCCTCTTGTTGGGGGGAGAGGGGAGAGAGAGAAGTGAAGTAAGTGTGGTGTGGGAAGGAGCCTAGGGCGCAACCAGCGTCTGCAGTGCCCTCAGTAGCATAACGTCGGGGAACTGCCGCAGACGCTTGAGTTGGCTGTTTCTCTCCGTCACTCTGGCACTCACCTGTTGGTGGTTTTCAGTGTCTCACATAAAGTTAGTCCATTCAGTACCATTAGCTGCCATGTCCCTAATGTGAGTTGTAGCCTTATCGGAAGCTTGGAAGGAATTATGATTATGCCTCTCCTTTAAATTATTTTGTGCCCAACTGGCCCTTCAAACAGAAGAGGTGCCACTGGATCCCACCTATTTACAGTTATTCAGGTAATTCAGTAGGTGTATGTTGGATATTTACGCTGCACTACGTTGAGGAATTATTTTGTGTGCTTGTATCAGAGGTGCAACAGGTACATATTTGGCCAATTAAGTCAACACTTAACTAAAGCCAAAGCTGAATATCAGCATAAGATAAACTTTTTAGATACATTAAAAAACCTGAAAATTTACGAAAATTGAATGATTATAATGTTACTAGTTTTAGTAGCCGTATTTTGAAAGTTTGACATTGAACATCTTTTATTCTTACACTATTCATCACCAGCTGCCAGGTTGCTTCTAGAGTCACTCTGCCATTCATTTGCAGTATCAAATGGTGATGTTGCAGTTTCATAGAAGTAGTTCTGCAAAACAGACTTCGTGCAGTGCTTGAGGAAGGTGGGACCTGGATATTTCCGGAAGCAGATGTGCTAAGAGAGATTGTTGATATCAGTTGAAAATTTTTGAGGTTTCTGCTATTTTAGCTTGTACTTGCTGCTTTCTGCAATCACTTGAGCTCTAGAGATGTGGAATTGGAGCCATGTGAGTGGCTTTCAGGATAACAAAACCTTGTGAATTTCTACCTGCCTTTCAACCTTGCATTCACCTCATTGCATTATCTGCTGTGTAGTCAATGATTAGAAGGACCTTTTCAGCAGGTGGCATAAAATATTTCAGTAATTACCCAATATCTTCAGCAGCTGCCAGCAGGTGAATTAGGTTGTCTGAAAGAACCATTGCTTATTAGTAATATTTTTTGTGTCGGTGTTGTTATCTTCAGAGTACAATAGTAATACTTTTTTATATGAAGACAGGTTTTTTAGCATGCAGTACCTGCTTGGTTGAGTATATGACAAAGCAGTTCCAGAATTGCTTGTATATCTCTGGTAATTTGTCTTTGGAAGGAGAATTATGAAAGCGATTCACTATGTTTTTGCTCATGCGATTGTATTTTGTTATATTATGTTGTATTATAGTTTCTGAAAGCACAACTGAAGGGAATGAACAAAATTTAAGCTTGTAATTTCTCAGTCACTCTTGGCCTTTACCATGTATGTTCCACTGTCTGTGGAAATTGCATCATATTCTTCATTACTGATTTCCCATTCTGTTAATGTTTCTTCAGTTTCATAGTACATGTGGTATGACAACCAGTCATTTCTTGGTAGACAAGTAAAGCAGAAGCATAGTTGAATTTCACATTAACCCAGCATATTGTCAGTTTTAAAGACTCCCTTTTGTTTTTACAGGGGTGAAAATCTAATTAAGATAAAGAAATAGCATATCTGACATGAAGTAATATTTTTATGCACAACAATATAATTTAGGAACATTTTACAGTAACATACTTTCTAGGGCACTTTTTTGCCAAGGATCCTGAGCTTGCATTGGGTACATTTCATTTTCTTCCCTGGGAATGGGTGGCCGTTCCCAGCGGTCATCTTGGCAGGTTTCTCCCACATCCACATGTGCTTAGCCACCACGAACTGGAAGGTATGGAACTGTGTTCTTAGGAAATCTGTGGTTTTGAATTTTATTAGAACAAAGCATGTTTTCAGCGTCTCCTTTTTCTAATACCTCATCATACTTCCTTGCATTCTTTATTCGGTTATCCGTGTTGAGGATGATAATGGACGTTGACTTGATTTTGGAGTTTGTCCTCCTTGTAGAATTTTGAGGGGGCAGAATTGACATGCTTCTTTTTAATTCTTTTTCAAAAGATGTGAAAAAATTCAGAATTTTTCTGGAGGAAATGAAATGAAATTCAATACCAGTTTTAAAGTTTATTTTGTCCAATGTTACGAATGCTGTTCAGTCTTACAAAATCAGAAGTGGGACACAGGCTAGTCTCCACTCTTATTTGTGTTTTGGAGTCCATTTATGGCCACAGAAAGATACTATGTTCTTCCTGTGGCCAACTGTGGACTTGCATGATACTCATATTATCTGTCAGTTTATTTCCATAATATTTAACATTTTAAAAATTCTTAATGGTTGTACATAAAGTTTATGGCTTTTACTCAAAGAGAGGGAGACTGACTTTATCGATTTGATTGGAAAGGCAGCGAGTCCTTCCTAAATTCTAACGCCTTAATTTTCAATTCAGTTCAAAGTTTTCAGTTGTCAATATTTATTTTGGTTTTTCCTCTCCCCTGTTTGGAACACACTGTGTGTATGTTTAATCATGAGTTATTTAATAAACATTGGTAACTACCTACAGTGTCCCAGGCATTGTTCTAGGACTTGGGGATGGAGTAGTATATAAAACAAAGACCCTGCCTGCCTGAAGTTTACCAGCAGTGGAAGACAGATAATCAAAAGAATGATAACGATCAGTTTGAGGAGGAGATAGAGAGGGTAGGGGAGAGATGGATGGATTGGTCAAGGAAGCCCTCTCTGAGGTGGTCTCATTAACCAGTGCCTGAATTCAAGTAGCTTGTTGTTTGATGATCTGTGGACAGAGCGTTCCAGGCCAGGAGGAGATGTTTCTTTTTCTTTCTTTTATCGGTAAAAAATGTAGTGAAGTCATTTCTTGTGTGTGAGGATAGAGAGATTGTTGGAGGTTAGAGGAGATTTTTTTTAAAAAGCCTTCTGGAATGGTCATGTGGCGGAGCGGGGAAAGTACATTCACTGAAGGTATGTAGCAGATTACTAGGCAAAACAGGATGTGCATTTAAAGTAGTGATTCTTAGGGGTGGGGGCAGTTTTGCCCCATAGGGGTTCTCTAACATGGAAATGTTACTGGTTGCCATAGTTGGGCGTTAGGGTAGAAGCCCGGGGTGCTGTTAAAACTCTTACAATGCATTTACAGACCCCACAAAAGGCAACTATATGGTTCAAATGCTCATTTTACCAAGTTTAACAAACCCCCATTTATAGTGAAGTGAGTCAGTGTGTTGATGAGTTTCTCTTCTTTCTCATCCCCCACTTGGAAATATTTATCGAGTTTTTGCTTGTGGAGAAAACTGACACCAGACAAACAGAGTGACTGAGTGTGTGTTCCGCATGCTGAAGGAGGAAGTTGGGGTGTAGGAGGCAGTGGGGCAAGGGTGCGGCTGCCGTCGATCAGGTTGGCAGACCATCCTCCCGGGAGCGGGCGTCTGAGATGAGCCCGAGGGACGGAAAGAAGCCATCCTTGGGCCTGGCACTCCAGGCAGAGGACACAGCGTTCTAAGACCCTTGAGTGTAAAAGAATCAAGGAAGTAAAAGTATCTTAAAGGAATTTTCTAGAAAGAGAGAAGAAATAGTATATTAACTGTAGTGTATCATTGTGTTTCTTTTGGTTTCTATTTTAATTAAGGAAACTTCAAATGCTTTGTGGGGAGATGGTCTAATGTAGTTATTAAGTGCTTTTTGTGAGCTCAGAAACACATTCCACAGACCCGGCCAGGAAGAGTGTTTTCCTTTCCAGATAAGTAGTCAACTGTGAAACACACTTGTAACATAAGAGCTCATTGTCACGAAACTCCACCATAATTATTACACTGGAAGTAAACTATATTTGGTTTCTGTGTATTAAATTTCTTTTTAGATTACTTAATAAATACAGTGTTTAGTTTGAATCCAAAGATTACAATAAAAAGCAAATTTGAAAGAAAATTCTTCAGCTTTTCCTCCTAATTAAAATGGTAAGACTTGCAGTTTTCTTTCTGAAATATATTTACCATTTGCTTTGGAATAGTGTCTCCAAAATAAATCAGTAGTATTTTGGACCAAGTTGTATATGACCTGAAAGATCTTTTATATATTTTGTTATCCTTTTTATCAGATTTATTTGTTCCTTTGAAACTTAGAAGTCTTATTAGTCAGACATCTTTTAGATGCAAGTGACTGAAGCCCAACTCAGCTAAACAGGTAAAGGGGAAATGGATTGAAAGAAACTAGGGTGTTAAAACCAGAAGGAAATCTAGCTACTAAACTGACGGAAGTGGCAAGTGGAACTTGGGACCAAATGGAATGAGCAAGCAGTGACTCTAGGACACTTTCTGTGACCCTGCACTGCAAGTTGGCTTCGTTCTCTTGTGACAGACTGGCTTCTTGTGGCAGGAAGTGAGACTGCCCCACCCTGTGAAACCTCACATTCCACAGGTTCCGCTGCTGGGCTGCTGGGGGCTGGGCCTTTGGTCAGTCAGGCTCTGCCTGCTACAGCCATAGCAGCAGCAGCAGCACAGAGATGGCAAGGCACGGTGCTAAAGTTAGCCATTTACGAGCTCGTGAACCCTCTGCAGTGGGTGTTTATGACTGTGCATTTTAAGGATGAGCATACAGCGGGATGGAGAAGTCAGGAATCTTGACTAAAGTCTCAAAGCTGAAAGTGGCATAGTTAGGGTTTGAACCCCAGGCACTCTGGTATCTACCAAAACCGACAGTCAGCCACTGTGTTGCATTCACTGAAATCAGCCAGACCGAGGGGATGGGGGGTTTTGTTTGGTTTTGTTTTGTTTTTGGCTGAAGATTTAAATAATGCAAGACAGATACAGTTTTAATTTTTTTGTTTGTCCTTACAAGAAAAGATATGACAACTAATAATATAATGAGCTATTTCCAAATCTTTGAAAAATTCCACGAGCTTTTTGTTCAGAGACACACCGGGTGCGGGTTGCCTGCAGAGCATCTTGCCTGCGTGCTGTGTGGCGGAGGGGCTTACTGCATCGGACTGCTGTTGCACTGTATCAGTGGTTCTCAGCCAGGGTGATTTTGCCTCCCAGGGGCATTTGGTAATATCTGTAGTCATTTTTAGTTGTCGCAGCCTGTGTGGTTAATAGTGCTGAGGCTGAGAAACCTGTACAGTATAAACTGGGCCATTTTCAAACTAGGAGTCTGTATTTGTACTGAAGAGGTTAAAAAATGCTACATCTTTGAGCACTTACGGAGAGTGCACCAGGACCCAGTGTGAAGCAGGGTGAGGGGTGTGGGGTCGCATTAGGCCCGGACACCTTGGAAAAAGGACTAAATAGTGGAAGACGCTTGCAGGAGGGGATGTAGGAAAGTGGAGCTGGCAGACTTGGCTGGTTTCCCTGTCTCCCTGAGGATCAACTGTGTGCGCACAAGTGAAAAGCTAAGGAAACTAATCTCTGCCTTCCTCCTCCCTCCTGTACCTGCTGATGGTCTCAGAGGACTGATTCTAGGACAGCATTTCAGCAGTGTTCTTGACAAAAATAGGCTAAAAACGGGCTTTGTGATATACTGTGATTCATAACATTGCAATTAATCGATAGATTGAAAACTGGTTTGTATGAAAAGAAATAGAACCTAAATACCACATAATCCTTTCAGAATGTTACTTTGATTATGTATTTTATCCTTTCAGATAGTTACTATGATTATGTGTGTTTTACTGATAAAACAAGTCCCAGGGTGGTTAACTAGCCTCCTCAAGGTCAAACAGCTAGGAAAGCTAGAGTTGGAATTCTGGTTTGGTACATGGACTAATA
The DNA here is from genome assembly GCF_019186645.2 of Phyllostomus hastatus. Classification (NCBI taxonomy): domain Eukaryota; kingdom Metazoa; phylum Chordata; class Mammalia; order Chiroptera; family Phyllostomidae; genus Phyllostomus; species Phyllostomus hastatus. Next base: position 42,795,740 of record NW_025334017.1, on the reverse strand, counting down.
AACTCTTGCCACCAAATGGTATGCTGCCTTGCTCCCTTTTAAAACAGTTACAGCCTTTCTCAAGCTTGCTTTCCGCCTGTAGTTGACACTTTGATACACTAGGTAATTCTTTGCATATTTGGTCTCAGTTCTTGTTAGTGAGAGAATTTATGTGTTTGGAAACATAGTCCGTTGTATTTGAAAGCTTTTAAAACTTAAAGCAGTGAAATAGTCTATCTCTAAGTGGTTTCTAAAATTTATTAAATAAATTTAGTAACCAATTTGAGGTAATTATTTGAATGTGATGATTTTGGAACAATGCTTATATTTTCCTTACATGTAAAAGGTTGTCATTAGCATCGTCCCTATGTGCCAAGGTTGCAGGTCTGACCCCCAGCCAGGGCACACGCCAGAATCAGCTGATGAATGCATGAATGAGTGGGGCAGCAGATCAGTCTCTCTCTCTCTCTCTCTCTCTCTGTCTCTCTCTCTCACTCTCTAATCAGTTTTTTAAAAATCGTTCTTATTCTTAAGCTTTCTATAATGTATAAGATAATTAAGATAAAATAGTTCCCTCTTAGTTTTTAACTCAATCCATTTGTGTAAAACATTGTACAAAATCTTTCCAGTGAAATCCTGTGTACTAGGGATTTTGATACCAAAAGTAAGACATCCTGCCTCTCCCATGGGGAGACTATTGTTTTAAAAAAGAGGGGGCCATTCATTATTTACCATATTTGTGAATAAGTTAGATTGCTTTAACATTTTCTAAAGAAATGTGTGTCAGTCCAACAGATAACAGTTATACATACACTGTTACTTCCTCTTTGTGGAGTTTAAAGTTAAGGACATAGACCATTGTCCAGGGAGTGGATGGGGGGTGGGGACGGGCAACACAGGTGGCCAGAAATGATAACTCTTTCCAGACTTCTTGTAATGGGGATGAGTAATAAGGTGTCTCCTTTCATTGATTAAAAATATTGTTACTTGTATGTTTAATTTAGCTTGTATTTGCTAGCAGTTCCATATTTGGAGAAAAGGTATTGAGATTGGGGGAGGGGACTTATAGCTACTGCCACTTCCAAGTTTGAGCCTGGCTTCCTGATGTCCCCGACACCTCCCTCCACGTCCGTCCTCCCTGAGTCCTGGCAAATGCTTGGGCAAGATTTATGCCAATGCCTCATTTTTACTGTTCTTCTTCTGCAAACTCACTAAGTTACAGTAATTGTTAGCGCCCTTCGTACTGGTTTGGTATGCTAACTTTTAAGGTACCTGCTTCGTGTGGTTGTATATAGTTAATATTGTTGAATAATCAGTCCATGAGTTAAATAATAACATGTTTGATTTATCTTTGGAGTATAGATGATATAAGAAATAATTGGTTTATGTGTGGTAAAACTTTTTAAATAGGTCATTAATTGATAACTCCCTTCAGTCTTTAATGGTTAAAGATGGTTTGAATATTGCCTTTGTATTCCCAGTAGGTTTGACAAAAGGAAACTATTCCTGTTATTTAAAGATATGGTGTCAATATTTACTTACTAGGGAAATCTTTTTTTGATGTTAATTTGAATTAAGAATACTTGTCTCAACCATCTTAAAGAAGTAACACTAGCATAGATTAATCAAATGTAAATATTGCAAGTTATATTTAAAAATCTAATCTTTTTTCAATCTTGCTTATGTAACTTTTTTGATATGTGGAAAAGAGGGACAAGAGCTGTGAACTCAGGGCCAACTGTGCTTTTGTTGTTCCAAATTTGCAGTGCCAGGAGCATATAAACTTGCACCTGCTGGTAATTATGAGCAAGCCAGCCTTTGCTGAATCCCAGGCCTCTGCTTAAAATTTTTTTTACTGGAACTAAATGATGTTGCCATTTTTATTTTTAGGTTTGCTGGCATGGGTAATCTCATTAAGGTGCTAACCAGGGACATAGACCACAATGCAGCACATTTTTTCTTGGACTTTGAAAGTAAGTCTCTTTAGCCCTTCACAGCTGGTGCATAATGGTAAAGGTGAAAGATTAATTATACTCACACCGCAGTGAAGGCCAGCCAGAATATTCATTAATAAAACTTGGGGAATCAAAGTTTGCATGATTCTTTTTCTTAATCGTAGGCAAACATCACCATCATATGTATAATTCTTTAGTTTTTCATTTGCTGAAATCATGTTGAGTCTGTAGCCAGTGCTGTCCTTTCATTAGTCCATGAAGCCAGCAGCCTTATGATGAACATTCTGATAGTATGCCGTGGTGACTACGCTTATGATCCTGTGGTGATTTTGTAAAAAATCGGGAGTGTGCTGCATATCCAGAATCAATACCTAAATAACCTCCACAAATTAAGAATCCAAATTTGGTTAGAAACACATGCTTTATTTCATGGCATACAGGAAGTAAGCTGAATATTCTGCTATTTTAAGATGGAATGCAAAGGTGAGCTATGGCCAAAACTCTAGATATTTGGCTTTGAAATAAATTATTATTTCAGTGCAATTTTAAACAAGATTACATGTGAATAATTCTTGATCAGCAATTTCTTTTTCAGAATTCTAGCACTATTGGAATACTTAAAGAATTTTTCATTATAAGGCCATTAATGAAACTTGTCTTGGGAGAGTTTTGAGAAGAAGTAGAGCAGCAGTCGTGCCATTGTGTGCAGGAAAGCCGCATTTCACCTCCAGGTCCTACACATCAGCACGCTGAGCACCCGGGTTGCTGTCTGCCAGAGCACATCTGGGTGACCTGAAGGACGAATTCATGGCCTAATGAACCTCTTCCCTGTTGCTATTGAAACAAACAATAAATTTCCGATGTTCTTTTTTATAAAGGGATATTTTCTCTTTTCTTATTCTTGTCTTGACAGGTACCTTAACATGGGGAATCTTCTTAAAGTTTTGACATGCACAGACCTTGAGCAGGGGCCAAATTTTTTCCTTGATTTTGAAAGTGAGAAGATGATTTTATATCTATTTCTCTTTGCCTGCAGTAGACTGCGTTTGTCTTGCACTAAATGAACGTTTCCACTTTGCCATCTCTTTAACTGCTTTGCATGACTGAGCTATGAATTGCTGGAATAAAATTTCTGGTGCCTTCTAGAACTGAAAATCCTATTTTTTAGATTAAATTGTGATAAAATGCTTTGACTTTTTATGAGAGATTCATATCTCTTAGTTGGACATTATTTTACAATTTGAGATCGCTAATGAAAACATTTGAGATTCTCTAAAGAAAACATTTCTATGAAAAATTTTGATGGAAAGGACAAATGCTACTTCACAATTTGCTAATAGAAGCAATATTTGGGGGAAATTATTGCAGTTGAAAAAAATGAACTATTAACACTGTGTACCTAATGAAATATTTTAATACAAATCTGTTCATGAAGGCCATTCAGAGCTCAGTAATTTGGGCATAATATTAAAAGGTAGGTGTGAACCTTAATTATTTAATCTTTGCACATAATTTGAAAAGTTAAACTCATGTATTTATTTCAGGAGTTAATTTTTTTCTAACTCTAAATAAAAAGAAAAATAATGGGTTCACAAACCTTTAAGTAATTTGCCTTCTGTTTGTTTTATGTTGCATGACCTATTGTAATGTGGTCTGAGGGTAGCAGGTAAGTGTTGTTGACCCCATGCATGCTGAAAAGCTTTTGCTTCTTTGGCTGTCAGTATTGCTTTAGCCTGTCTGGTTGTCAAATCAAGAAAAATGATATTAAATTGGTGTTTTAGTGTGAATGTTGCTATTTTAACTGATCATTAGAAAATTGTTAGGAAAGGGTGAAGAGATAGCCTTTAGACTAAATCATGAAATCCCTTGCATCATCACCTGAGGTTAAAACTTTTAGTAGATTTTTAAATACTTAAAATTTAAGGCCTTTTCTGTTTTAAAAACAAAATAAACGAATCCCTTGAATTCTCAGAGAATCATTGCATTTTTCATCAACCTCAATTTAGTTTATGTGATGTTGTGAAATTAATTCTACTCCATGAATAATTTATATATTTTTTCTTTAAACCAGGATAGCTCATATGAACACATTAGTTTATAGTTTTTCTGAATTTTATGGAATAATTTGTGGTCTCTGATATTTTTCTACTTTTATTGCATTCCTATCAATGTTCTGTAAATAGTTTGGGTACGGTGTGCAGGCTAGCAAAGACTAGTGATGTCAATATCAGGACCGTCATAAATTGTTGGGCTTTTAGGGGAACATGTAGTTAAACAAGTACGGTTTTCTTGACCCTTCTCAACAATTTAACAAGGCTATTTTAAGTGCATGTTTAGCATGAATTTTAATCAGCTTCCGGATGTTGAGCAGATTGCTGACTTGAAGGTTGTTCTTTCAGATGAGGCAACTTACATTAAAGCTGTATTTTAGTTTATTTGCATCTGTTTCCAACTTGGTCTTGTGTGTTTTTCTGCTATTCTGTCTCCTTTTACTCTGTCTCAAATTCCTTACGTTTGCAGAATCTTGGCTCTGATACAGTCAAGATCTTGTTCAAGACTTGGCACTTGATCTTTTTATAAACCCAGCGTTATGTTGTGGTCAAGTGAGAAGCATGAATTTACTGTAGTGTTTAAAATATTATTTGGTCTTGGTTTTCTAATATGGGGTGGGTTTGGATCATTATCCTTAAAATTTAAAAAAACTAATTAGTGGCAGCAAAAGGTTAGAATCGCTAATAATAATTACCAATAACCAAGAGCTACATATGAAGTGTTAACATGTTAAAGACAGTATAAATTAAGGAATGGTGTTTGTTGCTTATATCAGCCAATGTAGAACCTTTGGTTTGGCACTTACTGGTATACAGTAAATGAAAAGTCGTGAAAATACACTATGTACTAGGCCAGAGTTTTTGCCTGTTACTATTTTTTAATCCTCACCTGAGGATGTGTTTATTGATTTGAGAGAGAGAGAAAGAGAAACACCGATGTGAGAGAAACATTGAGAGGTTCTCTCTCGTACATGCCCTGATTGGGGATCAAACCTGCAGCATAAGTATGTACCCTGAGTGGGAATTGAACCCGCAGCCCTTTGATGCATGGGGTAATGCTCCAACCAGCTGAGCTACCCGGCCAGGGCCTGCTGTTATTTCTTATTTAGATGTTTATATATGTTTTCTTTTGATTCTAACTTTAGAGTTTTCTTCATCAATTTTCTCTTTCATTCATCTTCTCTTTGGAAATTGGCATTCGTAAAAGTTTACCTTATGATTTGGCTACTAGAGTGACCTTAGCCCATCAGATTGGTTCTCTTTTAAACTGTTTTATACTACACTCAAAATGGTCAACATCACTGATTTGCCAGTTCCTTATGATTACAGAGAATAAAGCCACATTCTTTTATTAAAAAAAGTATTTAGTACTACATTGTTTATTTCTAGGTGAACAGTAATATTCAGGCTACCAGAGTAGTTTAGGTTTACTATTTCCATCAATCTGATTGGTTAAACCTAGCTCACTGTCTCTTCATGATTGGACAACTGTAGAAAGAATTTCATACAGATAAACATACTGGCATTTTGCATCAATCTGTATACAAATTAACTGTTCTAGTACTTTTTAGTCATGATTCAGTGGAGTCCTGTAGTTTACAAAATAAAGACTCTGTCTTTATCGTAAAGCATTACTCCTTTAACTTCTGCATGTGCACACATGTGCTGTTTTTCACTTCAGTTCAGTGTGCATTTATAGCTTGCCTCCTGTATGCCAACAAGTAGGTGCTGGCGATGCAGATAACTAAGACACAGCCCCTGCCTTTGCGGAGTTCTCAATCTAGTAAAATAAATAGAAATGCAAATTAATAGTATTCCTTACATAGTTTACATTCCAGGTACAGATCAGGAAGGGATTAACTTTACCTAGCAGTGAGTAGCTTGGGCACCATGGTGGGTGTTCTGACGGTGATGTTTGAGTTGAGTTGTAGAGCGTGAGTTAGAATGTTTCAGACAAATTTAGTGAAGGGCTTTGTAGAAGGAACATGTACGAAGGCATGAAATGACAATCCGTGTTCATTGAAACATACTGTTATCTGTTGTATTAGAAAGAGGGTCATTTTTAAAAAAAACAAGTTATACCTATATGATAAGATTTTATTTAAAAAAATGGCCCAGTTAACACACACGCTCAGATTGCCCCGTAAAATTTGGCAGCACTTCTGCGGATGACAGTATGTGTGAAAAGCACTGAATTGGGGCATGCATAGCTTTTCTGGTTCTTGGAATGTCCTACCTTAAATGACACTTAAGTTATTGTTTGTCCTAATGACAAGTCATTAGCCTGAGTGAGTAGTATGCAGGGGTGGGCAAAGTAGGTTCACTGTTGTATGCCAAACAGAGTTTATTCTTGTATTATTATTTATTAATGATTGCATTTATTTGTATTACAAGTGTAGTCCTGCTTTTGCTCACCTATATATTTAGTTCACTAAATTGTGGTTCTTAGGAGAGAGACTTTTACTTATATTTATGTCTCTTCCAACCCTAGAATAGTGCCTTATAAATGATAGAGTTCAGTGTCTGTTAGTTAATCTTGATTGACTTGCCTTCAGATAGATCAGAGTAGGAGAGTGAATATAGGTGGGCGCTTGTAAATGAGAAATAGAATCTCACTTTCTCTGATTGTTTTAGTGCCTTTCCATTTAGCCATGCATTTCCTCTAATTCTTGTGTCTTTTATGTTGCCTGTTTGTCCATCTTTGAAAAATGTCAATACCCACTTTTTTAGTCTATCTTTATTTTCCATTTTACCTCTTGTATATTTGTTGTTGCTTTAACCCTGCACTTTGAAATATTTTTATTCTGGTCGCATTTTCCTATAGGTTTTTTTCTAAAATGGTGTAGGATTTTATTTGTTCAAAGATAAAAATGCATCATGAGGTCCTTTAAGCCATGCTGGAGCCATATTTATATCTACCTCTCAGTCCCTTCCATTCCCTCAACAAATCTGCGTTGTAGAAAAGCCAGGTCCTCAGTTTGCACACACCGTGCAGTGGTATGTGCTGCAGGTACATTGAGGTCCCAGCCCTGGCGAAACTTATGGGGATAGAGTGTAAATATTTATTGAATGAATGAATGCAAGCTTAAAGCACATAGACCCCTTACTACAATTATAATTTTTATGATTTGCTTTTTACTTTCTTCTTTTGTAGCTGACCATTGCCTCCTTTGTACCATAATAACTTCAATTTTAGCAGTTATTTTCAGTCACTGGTTTATAGGAAAGTGGTGTGAAATTATTTAAATATTTAAATTTACCTTCAAACAATAAGAGCAACTGAACCATGCTGTAATTTCCCTTGAGTGGCTTTTCAGTAAGCCGGGTGAGCAGTCACTGTGCCTGCTCTCAGGAGTGGGTACATTCTTTTAAAGCAGTCAAATGAATGTCCTCTTATTAGCTGGCTAAGTGGTAGGTTTTTTCTTCAACTAATAAAATTTTTCATTATTTGCTATGAAAAATCAAAGTGACAAGTCTTGGGTGCATTATATGATACCATTTTTGGAACAAATGCTTCTTTTATAGCCTTTTCCTCCCCCTAGTCTGTCCCCTTTTGCATGACTTGCTGTCAGTAAAGTAGTGCTTACCTGTCTGCTATTTTCTGTCTGTCTTCACTTCTGCAGCAGTCTTCAGCAGCTTTCAAAATTATAAATGTGACTTTCCTGTGACAGTCTAAAAACGTTCAATCAGTGTGGTGCTGGGTATTTTTTCCACCCTTGGGGGAAACAGAAATCTTTAAGTTTCTTGTCATTTATTAAATCTTTAAAGATTATTAATCACTTTCAAGATCTATTTAAATCTATCTGCTTGATAATGTTTCTTTGTATGTAAGTCTCAGTGTCACGTTTTTCTTTTAACAACTAGTCCCTACACCAACAATACACAGTTTAGTATCTGCAAACTTTGCAAATACCTTTTGATATATGAAAGTCAAAATATTGTCCTTTGTCATGAATTCCCTCTTCATGAATTGAAGCTGATACGTTGTCTACTTGATGTATGTGTCTGTAGTTTCACAGTCCATATGCAAATGTACACAACTGCTGTTTTTGCATGTGAAACATATTTTTCTCTGCTGCACCTGGTGTAAGTATAACAGTTATGAGGTGCCCTTTTTAAAAGTGTGTCTAACCATTACTTTGGAGAATATGGTCTGGCTAAATATGAAAGGATATTACTGCTAAATGTCAAATTCTGATTTTTAAAATATCATTTAGCTATAATATCAGTATTTGCTCCTAGTAATACCTCTGTAGCTTTGGTCACAGACTCTTTAATTGGCTACTTTTGTGTAATTATTTTGTAATAGTATTTTCATTCAAAAAGTACATGATTTATGAAAAGAAATTTGAAATATAAGTGTACAGATATGTGAACACAAATTCCTAAGTTGGCTTTGCATGTAAATGTTACTTTATTATTGTTTCTGTGGTACTGTGTTAAGTGTGCTGATATTAAAATTTGGTACTGTAATTGTTGATTTTAAAAAATGTGGTATGTTCTTGAGTAGTTGGCAGGTTTAATAGGTGGAATTGAATTATGACTAAGTGCCAGCCAAGTAAAGTTACAGTATTTTAGGCATCTGGAGTCCTAGTTTCATACGTGAACTAAGTGTCCTTAAATTTTCTAAAGAAATAAATAGATCACTGTGTACTGTGGGGTGGTGGCATGGGTCAGAAAACTTTAGGTACTAGTTTTATATAATGGGTAAACAAAGATTCGTCAGAAATATTCTTAATTCATATGATAAATTTGGTCTGCCTCCTCACCCTCATAAGAGAAAATTTTAGCATGGAGAAATTCTACTAGCACAATTCTTCTCTAAAACATTATGGTAATTTTGATGTTTATCATTTTAAGTGCTTTATGCCTTATCTGTAGTAACGTGGCCTAACCGGAAATATTTAAGAAAAAACTCAGTTTCCTCACAGAGTGTGCATCCCCCAGCTAAAAGTAAGGTATTAAATAAGAATGATTTATCCTCAGAGAAACAAATGACCAAGCTTTTGGAAACAGAGTTTCTGTTACCTCCAGTCTAGCAGAAAGAAATCTGGATGCAGTCACATTAACATATGTTCTGTGGCTGACACTGCAGGGGGTGGAGGTGCCCATCTGTTTGTGTTCCTCATCATGCTTTTTCTAACTGGAATTCTCTCCACTTTTTTCTCGCTGTTTCTCAAGGATGTAGGAACTCAGTTTTTGCTTTAGTATTACAAAATTGAAATGACAGTGTGCTGTAGCTTAAAGTATCCAGTTTTTCAGCGGCCCACGAGTTCGGGAACAGTGTCATAATTGGAACTCCTGCGAAGGAGTCTTGACCTTGTGTCCATCAGCAGAGAAGTTCTCTGGTACAGAATCTAAAGTGGTCCCTGGAAAAGGGAGACTCTAAAACACTATTCTTTTAAAACAGTTTTTATATCAAAATTCAGTCATTAAAATGAACCTTATAGCCGAGTGAAGTCATTCCAGTCTTTCATCATAGATTAGGAAGATATTAGTAGGCCTTTCATTTCTGTTGCATTAAAATAGGTCATTACTCATCACTTGACAGTAATTACTGATAGTGATGAATATAAATATGAAAAAACTATTATTAATGCTATCACAATGTAAATTTCAAGTTATTGTTCTCACGTTCCCTTAATATACCAAGTCGTGATTTGTAACCAAAATAAATGGTAATATTTGGTGTTCCCTTTCTTCTTTGTGATATTTACAAACTTGTGGCTAGTTATTCAAGTGTATAAGTTATTCAAGATGAAAAAATTATCAGTCCTTTCTAAGAAGTGCAGAGTTAACATTGAATAAAATGTTAGTCATCTTTAGAAATTTGGGTTGCTTAGAGTTATATGTGTACTAAAAAAATCATGTGACTGTGAATTTTCTTGTGCTTTCCTGCTATATAGATGCCCAGCCTACAGAGTCTGAGAAGGAAATTTATAATCAGGTGAATGTAGTATTAAAAGATGCAGAAGGCATCTTGGAGGACTTGCAGTCATACAGAGGAGCCGGCCATGAAATACGAGAGGTAAATCAGCTGAAACTTGCTGTTTCCCTCTTTTTAATCTCTGTCATTTTCTATGCTTTAGGATTCTCTCTTACCTACAAAGTATTGTATTGAAAGGAAGATCACTTGCATTATTTCGAAAGTGGTTGCAAGATTAAGAGCGGAAGCGGGACAGCGTTCTGCCAATGTGTGCTTTGTGTGTACTGAAGAAAATTGTATTTGTTCTGCTGGCTGCTCTCACGCCTGAAATTTACTGTGTCCATGGGGGACTATTGGTATCTTTTTTGGAGGGAAGGAGAGAACATACCTTTCTTGGGCTTTTGTCCTGCCAGTCTGTTTTTTCTGCTCCTCCTAAGTTTCCTAGGGAAACGCTGAAATCATCCTGGAGGTCTGGACTCCTTCAACTCTGACAACTTGATGCCACAGAGCAGCTCTTTGGTGTGGTCTCCCTCGACTCTCTTCTCCCAAACCTCTGAATTTGTCCAGGCTTCTTTCCATTCATCCCTTTTCCACTTCTGTTTTTTCAGAAGAAGCAGTGTCTCTCTAGCCCTTACTACCAAGGCTAACTTCTCTACCTTTGTTCTCCATCCTCCTCTGGAACTTGACTCTTTTCATGATTTCTTCTCTGAATTACATCGTCTGTGTCTTCCCTTTCATTGGCTGTTCCCCTGCAGCACGTGCACGTACTCGGCTGTCCCGTACCACCGGAGGAAACCTTTACCGCGCTCCTTGAAGTGTGGCACAGCCCACACTTCGTTTCTTCATCCCCCTGCCCCAACCCTTCGTTTCTGTTACTCTTCATAACTGACAGTGCACAGGCTGTCAGGGATCGATCCGCTGCTGTGCTGTTCACGTCCAGCCCCGTTCCTCTGGTGGCATTTGGAGCACTAGTGAAGGCAGACTTAAGTGCCGGCACTAGACGATGACAATTCAAGAAATGTGTTAGCAGTTTTAAATTGCCGCTGGTTTTGGTGATTGACTGGATATTTAACATCAAGGAGGAGAGAGCGTGAAGTGATTCCATGGTTTCTAAGGAAGATTAGTGGTTGGGGATAGCATTAGCTGAGGGAGATTACAGATCACGTGGACTCCGTTTTCGTCCTCTCGTGCGCCAGACTGCTTGTTCCCGGAATGTCTGGCACAGGTACACTTCCTTGCCTTTGTTTTCTCCTGGAGTACGCCCTTCGGTCTTCTTTTCCCGTTCCGCTCCTACCCTTCTTTGTAACCCAGTGGTCTCCTCCTTCCCCTTTCTCCTTTACCCTAGTACTTGGCACATGTTTCTTTTGTGGTGACCATCACTTTTTAAAGAAGGAGCATTGCTGTTTGATGTTTTTCTTTCTACTGTACCTCTAGCTTGAGGAGGGTAAACCTGATTCTCACCTGTGTCTGTGTTGTCGGCACCAGCACAGTGCTTCGCCAACATCATTAGCTTCAGAAGGACGTTAAGATTTCAGTTAATGAAGGCATGTAACCACTCCTGTGAACTTCAGGATCTCTAAACATTTAAACATACTTTGAAAAATCAGACATCATTGAGGTGGAAGATTTAAATGATTAAGTAGGATCCTAATTTACTAATTGATAAGATACTTTTTCCCTACAGGTCACAGCAGTCAATTCACAAATTGTTCTAAAAATGCTTCATGGTTTCTCTCTATTAATTATTAGTGCTACGGTTTATTTTAAGTTGTTCATCAGTGTTATATCATTAGCCTTATTTAAAATGTGTTTTATAACTGAATTCTTATCAATTGGTTACAGTTGTCTTTGTAAACAATAAAGAAAAAGTATTATTACCTATTCGATTTTTTCCTGAAGATAGAACTCTCCTTTTTTAAAAACTTCCCAACTGGAAGGGTTACTCTGTTTCTCCGTGGGAAGTGTTTTCCCCAGAGTCTTCTGTTGATGCAATTGAATGCCTGTTTGGATTCAGTGGCAGCCCTGACCAGCGAGGTTTGGTTGGTTGAGTGTCAGCCAAGAAGCAGAAGCTCTCTGCTTGATCCTGGTCAGGGCTCAGGTGTGGGTTGCCTGCCAGTCCCTGGTCGGGCCCGTGCAAGAGGCAACCAATGGATGTTTCCCTCACATCGATGCTTCTCTCCCTCTCTACCAACCTTCCCCTCTCTCTCAAAATAAATAAAATTTAAAAGATTTGGTTGTAGTGTGCTAGAAGGGAGTAAAATAATACAAAAGTCTATACATTGGTCATTTGAAAGAGGGCCTGTGGGCTCTTAAACCTGAGCTGCCAGCACTGCGACCGCAGATTGAAGCCCCCCCACAGGGCACGTGGTCATTAATAGCGGCGTGCGGTCCTGAGGGGCTCACTCCCCGTGTTCCATGGTGGGCATATGGGGGAGCAAGTAAAACCCTTTTAAAAAGGGTTTATATAGAAGAATAATACTGAAGGACGCTAAGATATCAGGTGGGGAATAACAATCAGTGGTAAGAGATTCACCTGTCCCGGCTCTGAGACCTATTATAAGGAGACCATAATTAAACTGTTGGGTAAAGGAGTTAAAGGGAGAGAAATAGGTAAATAAAAAATGTAAGCTAGAAAAGTCTTTAAAAAATAGCGTATAAATCCTCTGTAGATGGGGGATAACTGTGTAACTATTGAAGAAGTTGAAGAAATTTTCATTGAGAAATGTATGTTGTTGTTTGGGTTTAACTGTGTAAGCAGAAAATATTTCCGAATAGTAGACAAACAATTTTAATTAAGAAAGGAAGGTACAAATAAAAGCTGTCTGTATGCCAAATATATAAACAACAGATACAACCAACATAACCGTCATAGATCAGTATGAGGTCTTAGTAGACTTAGTAGAACAAGCATTCTACCTACGAAAAAGCCCTGACAATAGAAAAAATGTTTTGATTTGCTAATAAGTGCACACCACTGTCAGGAAGTTTTACTAAATACAGTAACACATTGATAGAAGCTCAGTCTTGGTTGTTTTATGAAAAAACAAAACAAAACAAAACAAAACAAAACAGGTGGTCTCATTGCAAGTGGTATTATGAAAAGGTTGTCTTTTTGGAGGTCAGTTTGGCAATGTATAAAATAAGACCTATAAAATTATTTGTCTTCTTGCAGCAGAATCCTACATTTTAGAAAATACTGTCCTTTAAAAGGCTGTCATTCAAGAGGGAGATAAATGTGAAAACTTTTATAGCCCCCGAGTTCTGGGTAGCGGAAGTGTGGGAGCGGCCCATAGCGCTGTCCTGAGGATGAAGTGGGGGCACCCGTGCGACGAACAGCGCAGCCCCGGGCCTGACACGTGGGGCACAGACTGAGACTTTACACCGCTACTCCCGTGCTGGTGATGGGGGATTACGTGCATTTTTAAAAAACAGCATTTTCTTAACATCACTCTAAAAAGAATAACATTTCATTGAAGATAGAATCTATGAAATAAACAAAGTTTATTCTCTAGGATAAACCATTGGAGATGGAAATAAGAACTCCCCACTAATGTTGTGATGTATCTGAGAGTTAGAGTCCCCCGTCCCTGGTGACCTCACCATGGACGTTAACGAAGGCCCCGCTGGCGTGCTGGGCTGTGTTGCTGCCGTGCCCGATGTTCTCTGACGGCAGTAACTCTGGTGTGAAAGGAGGCGGAACCGGAATTGCAAGGAGAACCATAAGATGCCGTCACGAAAGAGCAGCCATTGTCTTCAGTTCTGAATCCTGGAAAGGCAGGGAAATGGTTAACTCTACTCAGTTGCGAGAATGGGTGACACTTGCTAGAGCATTTCATATTATGAGAATGAGTATATTTAGAAAATCATTTTTAGATCCTTGCAAGAAAAGTTGGATAGGCTTCTCAAGAGAAGAAAACAAATTTAAAATTTTTATTTGCTCATTTCCTGAATAAGTAAAATAAACAAATTTTTACTACTTGCTATAAAACACTGCTGAACTGGGCTTGAGGCTGAAAGGGTTTCTCATATATAGCAGGATACCGTCACAGTCCCTTTGAGATATTCTCGTTAACATAATATGAAATAAAGATTGGCACTGGCTGGTGTGGCTCAGTGGACTGGGCACAGGACCGTGAACCAAGGGGTCCCTCCCGGGTGCGACTGCCAGTCAGGGCACATGCCTGCATTTCTGGCCAGGTCCCCAGCAGGGGGTGCTTGAGAGTCGAGAGGCAGTCACACGTTGATATTTCCCTCCCTCGCTTTCTCCCTCCCTCTTTAAAAAACTAAAATCTTTTTAAAAAAGGAATAAAGATTGTTACTTGTTGTAACATCAGTATTTTTTAACATTAAAATATTTCTGGTTAGTCCCATTTACTTCAGATTCCTATTGTGTTTAAGCGTTGTTTTTAAAATTTAATATTAAATCAAGAAAATTTGAGTGTAGTGAGAGGCTTATAAAGCAAACTGCTTAAATGATACATAGCCCATTTATTTAGTTCATAGCTGATGTATTCAAGAGCATCTTCTAAATTTATGTGGTTTCAATTTTATTTTGCATTACTGTTTCTGGTTTTGTTGAAGATGGAGTTAGAATACTGTCCTCTTGGGAAAACCTAAACATATCAGTACCTCCTGATAATGTTTATAGGTAGCCCCATCCCTCCGTCTGGGTTATGAGTTTCAATTTTTGGATGGCATGTTTAGCTTGTTTGAAGATATCAGAGAAGACAAACCAGGATGTTGCAAAAAGCATTATTTTCCATAAAGATGAAAGTAAGAAAATACATTTCTTTTGAAATAACCCTCTATAGTTACAAAAGATTGCCTAGTGGTTGGAAAGACTGGGCATAGGAAAAAATCATATTCACCTTATACAGTCTGTAAATTGTAGTTTATTTTCTCCACTTTCAGATTTGAAACTAGCTTTTGCCTTCTTATTCAGGAAAACCTGAGAAAACTTGGATTCCAGTATGATGCTTTTGTTATAGGAAATAAGTAATGACAATTTCTGAATCATGTACTTCATGTTGATTTGGGTTATTAAGTGTTTGGTGGATTTCTTAAAGCTAGTTTGGACCCAGAATTTGAATTACAGAAAGTATTACACCCTTGTTCCAGAGTTGGCATCTTAATTTCATTTGTTACCTTTTTGGCTTCTTTTTATTCCACTAAAATAATTCTTTGAGAAAGAACTGCTAAGGAAGCCTTTCTGTGACATGGGAAATAATAAAACATGGTTTCTTTTGGAGGCTCTAAAACGTACCAGGGCATACTGTATTTAACAAACATATCTTGTGTCATCTTTTAGTTCATTATAGCCGTGTCCACCGCGAGGGTAACCAAAAGGGTATGATGATAGGCTTCAAGTTTCCATGGAGTTGAGAAGGCCCATTTTTGGCGTTCTTGGGTCCGTTATTTTGTATTTTATACATTATACTAGGGCTTCTGACATTTCCTGAAACCTTTATTTTAATGTTAAAATACTACTGTTGTGATTTGTGGAAGTCTAACTATTTTTTCCTTTGGATTTTGAAGGCCATCCAGCATCCAGCTGACGAGAAGTTACAAGAGAAGGCATGGGGTGCTGTTGTCCCACTAGTAGGCAAATTAAAGAAATTTTATGAATTTTCTCAGAGGTTAGGTAAGTTGAAAGTTTTGTAATTATGACTTCCCTAGTGAAAAAGACATTTATTGACAACACTGGAGGTGATTTAGAGTATTTTATGTTCACATTGCTAAATTAATGTTACATACATACATGAAGCAAGCTTGTTAGACTATAAGATCATAGCATAAACTAGGTCTTTATTTACACCGTTCCCCTTGACAGATCACATTTACACAAGGAAATCCCTGATTTCATTACAGTTTAAGGGAGCCTCATCTGAGAAGCCACTTGGTAGAAGTTTGTGCAGCCCCGCAGCAAAGCCTTTTCCGTACGCAGGAACAGATCCACAGCCCTCTGGATTATTTAGATTTTGGTGTTACTAAAACCATCGCTGATTATGATGAGTTTATATATCTAAAACTGTCCAAGTGGAGAACTAGGAAGCTACTGATATATACCCACAGTTATTAAAGCAAAAAGAATCGAAAACCATTTGCTTTTTCCCTTGCATGGGAAAAATTATTGTGAGATCAGGTCTGTGCCTTCACTGCAACGTGTGAACGACATAGGAACTCCCTTTCTCGGAGAAGGAGGCACAGGTAAGATTCAGACATTTAGCCGCTTGTGTCATTTGAAAGCTGTACCTTGCAAGGGCTCTTCTGTTTGAAATTGTGGGCCTAGAGGAGGAGCAGTATAGGTATGTCGGACATTTGAAACACTTACATTTAATTTCTTGACACATGTTTTATACAGTTTTGAGTTTTAAATCTTATAAACATGTTATATATTTTAAATGATACATTCAGTGGGCAGGAAAACCATATTGTAAGATAGGCGTCAAACTGGGGCTCCTACACTACATTTAGACCTGAGGTGTGATTTGTGTGGCCTGTAGTTTTTAAAAAATTCCTCATTAGTTGCCAGGTTTAAAAATTGGTAGTTATTTGTGTTGTGTTGTTTTGAAGTCTCCAGTTGTTTGATGAATTCGGTAGCCTAGGCACCAGGCGGCCCACTGACCTGCATCGCAGTGGACAAGCCATTTCTGTTCATTGGTCAGGGCGTGGGCTTCCTCGTTTGTGAGAGGTTCCTATTGCTTCCGAGTTTTTTATGTCTTTCTTTTCCTGTTTTATATTAGTTATTTGGCCATTTGTGTTTGCAACTTTTGCTTTGAAGTTGAAGTTCTTTTTTTAAAAAATGGCTGTGTTTTTAAAAAGTAAAAGAATCACTGTTTCTCTTTAGATGCAGTATACACTATTAAATGTACAGATAAATAATAGTTGAGATAGAAGCATTTTATAGACTATCTTTTTCCTACTGGAAATAAGAACTGTAATTTATTTTCCCAAGCACAGCAGTCAGTTCTTGCCCACCATTGCTCTTCCAGCGCAGTAGTGACATAGTCTGCAGCCTGGTAGCCTCCGACCGCCAGCCTTGGTCCTTCAATCACGGTTATCTCGGCTCCTTCACGTGGACGGGCTTTTAGTGCAGCGAGCTTCTGCGGCATTTATGCTTGGATTGCTGTAGGTGGTGCTCTGGTCCTCCCAAAGCTCATTTGATCTCTTAGCAGTTGCCAGTAAAAAAAGAATAATTGTAAAATAGGCCAAAGCAGCCAGGCTTACATGTGTTCTTGTGTCCGAACGCCTGGAATCAAATCCGGGCACTGGCATGTGTTCCTCCACGGGTGCTATGTTCCCTTTCAGCAGCAGCACGCGGCAGCACAGGACATGGCAGAGAGCTGCCGGTTTCCATGCTGTGCCGCGGACACCTTGAACCTTCCCGTTTGTGCTCTGGGGGCTTCTGTAAAGTTGTGAGCAAAGCACCAATTTATGATCTGAGGGCTTACTTCTCATCTCTTGCCCAATAACCTGGCTAGTAGTATTTCCAGCTTCCTTGCTTACAGGATGCAGATCCCTGCTTGCACGTGATAGGGGCTGATGTTTGTTGAATGAGTGAATGATGCATTAATGAGTACACACATCTGCAGCATGAAACATGTGTTGGGTATTTAGGAGAAGCAATAAATGGATATTGGGCTTTGGTGGCATAACAGCCTGTTTGGATTCTGGTGTTTGCTTAGTAGCTGTGTGGTCTTGGCCGCATCACTTAAATTAGGCTCTGAGTTTTAGTATCTTGTCTGGTCCTACGGTCTGTTGAGTCTTCTGGTTTATGTGTGTTAGTGTCTGTTGTCTCTTCTCTTCCTGCCTTATTTACTGTTGAGCAGAGATGCGGATACACACCCCCAGACAGCTCACGGAGCACCACACAGCCAACAGAGGGCCCCGGCCCCTCAGGATCTTCCCATGTCAAGGAGAGGGTGGCCTGGCCCGAGCACTCCCGATACATCATGGGGTGTGTGCCAGAAGCAGGGCCCTGATCCCTTCCTGGTTTGCCTGTTTATGGAGGGACAGGGAGGGGATCACTCAACCAGTTGGGAAGATGCTGAGCTTTTCTGAGAGAGCTGAACCTTGCTGGTCTGGGAAATATCTCGTTCTTGTGTGTTTTGGTCTGAGGCCTTCCTGGTTGAGATGTAACCTGATGGAGGGTTATGGGATCAGACTGTAGACAAACTGCTTTGTCTCTCCTTAATCTTTCTCCCTCCTGGTCCAGGGGCTGTCTATAGGGACCATCATCAGGGGTCACAGTGAATGAGTTTTTCCTGCGTGTTGACTCCTTTTCACTGGGCTAAATTTACCAAAACCTATCAGGGGTCCCAAAGCGACCACAATAATTGTGGGCATGTCTCGGCTGTTTGAAATCCCCCACAACCCACATCCTTTGGGTTCTCTTCTGAGGACTCAAGCACTGCTCTGTGATAGCAGATGGATGGCAGTTGGTGAGAACAAATGGCTCTTGTCCCTCAGGAGGAACTTTTGGCAGGGGCCTCCCCGCCCTAGTTATCACGTTGATTATCTTCATGCTCTGCCTTGTGGGCTAATGGACTAATCTGTCTTTGTTATTTCTCCCGGTCAGTCTCTTTCTTGCCAACTTCTTGTGTAGTTTTTGGCTTTTGCACTGGTCTACCAGCTTGTTTCTTCTAGAATTTAGGGCTTATAGTCCATTAATTTCCTCCTTGTCATCTACCTTCTCTAAGAATTAAAACTCTGTGGTGTTATCTCAGGACCTTCATCGGAGAGACCAGTCCTTAGGTCATCCCTTCTTTGACCTCCCTTTCCTTCTAACTCAGCTAGAGACCTGGGTCACCTTCTAGAATTCTGTGTCTTTGACCCCTCTCTTGATGCTGGGTGTTTAGGCCCGTAGATCTTTTTTTGTATTGGCAGAGGAACCCAGGGCAAAAGGCTGATCTAGCTGCTGCAAAGGCAGATAAACGGCCTTGCCATCTTGAGTGTCCCTTTGACAGTAGATCTGTTGAGAACTCCAGCCATCCATGGACAGAAGTTCTCTGAGGTCACTGGCCATCCCAGCTCAGTCAGGCGACCCGAGTCCACTCCTTGTGGCAGGGGTCTCCTATCCCTCAAAGTGGTAGAGCGCTTTGAATGCTGATATTAACCCCGAGGCTTGTTAAATCTAGGAAATGCAAAATTTTTTGGTGGCAGTCCTTTTTTAAAAAATTTTACTTAATGTTTTTAGAGTGAGAGGAAGGGGGAAGAGAGAAAGATCCATTTGTTTTTCCACTTAGTTATGCATTTATTGGTTGATTCTTACACATGCTCTGATCGGGGATTGAACCGGCAACCTTGGGGTATCAGGATGACTCTCTAACCAACTGAGTACTTGGCCAGGGCCAACAGTCCCGTTTCAGTATTGGTGTGTATTTTTTTTAAATGTATTTTCCTGTTTTCATCTCTCTCAAACCTTTCTTTCCACTTACATTAATGCTGACACATGGAATGAAGCTTGGAAGAAATAAACCATTTTTAAAAAATATTTATTTTTAGAGCGAGGAGAAGGGAGGGAGAAAGAGAGGGAGAGAAACATCGATGCGAGAAGGAAACATTGATCGGTTGCCTCCTGCATGACCTTAACTGGGGACCTGGCCTGCAACGCAGGCACATGCCCTGACTGGAAATCGGACCAGTATGCTTTCGGTTTGTGGGACACTGAGCCGTACCATTCAGGGTGAAATAAACCATTTTTTAAAGTAGCCCAAAAATGTGATTTCTCGTACTTGATTTTCACATTCACATTGCAACTCTGCAAGCTGACCATAGGCCTATGGTCCATTCTCCACACTGCGGATGAAGTGGAAAATCTAAATTCTAACCTGATGGTATCACTCTCCTGCTTAAATAGTTTCCCAGAGCTATTAGGAGGACCAGGCCAGGATGCCTCACGGGGCACACACATTATATGTGTGTCGTTGTAGTCCTAGTTACTCTGCTCCACGCGCTCTCTGTCCACCTGTGTTGGTCCTGCACTTTGGGTACTACGCCACACTCGGGCTCCCTGCCCTGTCTCTTTGCAAACTCTCACTCATCCCTAGTGGACACTCCAGTCTCAGCCCAGGCGTTACTTACTCAGGGAGGTCTTTTCTGAGCCTTCAACCAGGTGGGGTCCCATTTTTATACCTTTCCATTATACTGCGTATTTCTTAACACACATCAGACTGTAGTAGGTTCTCTTTCTTCTCTCTGTGTAGTCAGGCTGTGTGCGTCCATAGGAAGGAAGTATGTCTGTGTCATCTCTGTTTCCCCAGGGCCTGGCACATAGTAGAGAGCCAGTGACTTACTATAAAAACGGGATAGTAACTACCATTTGGAGTTACTGTGTGGATGACAGATAATATCTATAAAGTGTCTAGGCCAGTACCTGGCACATAATGGACACATAGGAAGTACATATGATGGTAGTAATTAGTTAGTAGACTGATATTTTATGAGGTTACTGAAGGCTGGGTAGAATGTTGCTTTATTTGAGAGACAGCTTATTATGGTGGAAAGAACAGGGCTGTAGTCAGAAACACCTGGCATTTGTAGCCACACCCTTGGGGTCTAATGTCTTCGAAACTCAGGTCGTCCGTCTGTAATACCCTTGTCTTAATTAGTTGTGCAAGTTGAACGAGAGACTAGGTTAGCTTACTGTACGCATGTTGGCTCACCATTAGGTCTTCATGAACAGTCGAGGTGGTCTTTTTTTAAGTTAACGGTTGATCTGACATAAATTTATTATCATTAAGAAATACTTGTTTATTAACCTGACACTTATTCATTAATGTCAGATCACCATCTGTCTCTAAGCTATTTTCTCTGAATAGGATCTAGCATTGTTTCCTGGTTTTGTAATCTGTTACAGAATTAGTTTGATTTCTGTAACTTTTTTGAATGAAATATCACTACTGCCATTTTAAACACAGTACATCTTAGCTTGGCATTCCAAAAGTGGCACTTATTTTAAAGGGACCATTTTACTTATGTAATGAAGTAGAATATATATTTTATATTATCATCCTGAGATGCCAAATCCTTGAGAAACTCAGGAAGCTAATTAGTAAACCAAATATTTTGTTTCCTTCAGTAGCTGAAAGAAAGCAGTTTCTTTTTATAAATTAATAGCATATTCAAAGTATGAGAAGTTGGTCATGGACTCATAGCATGCACAGATTTGACTGTGGGGACACAGCGCTGGTGTAGAAGTGCCTTAGCTGTAGGTAACAATGACCATTTCATAAAATCAGTGCTGTAGAATGGTAAGTATAGTGTAAAATTTACCCTTTGATCCTGATATTTAATTCAGTTACAGTTTGCATTATTTTGAATTTGAGTTTATAGAATAAAAAATTGAATTAGTCTCTGAGGTTGTTTTTTTTTTTAAAGATTTTATTTTTTAGAGAGAGGATGGGAGGGAGAAAGAGAGGGAGAGAAACATCAATGTGTGGTTGCCTCTCGCACACCCCCCACTGTGGGCCAGGCCCCCACCCCAGGCATGTGCCCCGACTGGGAATCAAACCGACAACCCCTTGGTTTGCAGGCCTACGCTCAATTCACTGGGCCACACCAGCCAGGGCAGGTTTTTGTTCTGTTATACAGCATTCAATTTGAGTGATTGTATTTAGATAATCTGGGTTTTAAAGAGAATTTACTGTATTTTGCTGTGTGTGATGTGCACCCATGTTTTTGGCTTAAACTTTCAATGAAAAGAAATCTTTCGTTTTAATTTTTAAATTCAATGATTTATTTATATTTAGATACTTGTTTTTTGTGTTATAAAGGAATTTTAGCATTTATTTTTGGAAATATTATGGTACAAGAAATTTTATATAACAAATAATCACAAAACACAAGAACAAATGCAAGGTACAAGAAATTTTAAAAAGAATTAAAAACATTTATGCAGATACAGAATTAGTACTAACCATGTGTAATGGTTATTTCTGCCCCAGAAATTTGGGCAAAAAGCGCATATTATAAGTGACAAATATGGCGCCTTCATGGGGATTGAAATCATAACGTTTCTGAATCGTTCACTTTCTCATTTACAAACACCAGGAAGTACAAACAATACTCGGTCTTTCTTTTTTTAGAAACAGCGTTACGGGGTCTCCTGGGAGCCCTGACGAGCACTCCGTACTCGCCCACCCAGCACCTAGAGCGGGAGCAGGCTCTCGCCAAGCAGTTCGCAGAAATCCTTCATTTCACGCTCCGGTTTGATGAACTCAAGGTAGGATTTCCTGCTGGCCGTGACTGTGTGAACATCACGAGTGTTTGGGTGAGCCCTGGGAGGCACTGCCTGGAGACCATGCTATAAAACGTGTTTGAATGATGTCTGATGGTCCTTAGCAAAAATGGAAAACTGGGTTTAAAAATTATGGTAGGCCTTCTCATATATACATAGCATTTCCCAATTCAGTCTTCATTTAACTTCACTTAAAAAATACGTCTTAAACAACAGTATTGACCTTTGCAATACTTTTTCCTTTTCTGCTCACCCCCAGTGTATCTCAACTTCCTCTTACATAAAAGCGTCAGAATGCCCCCCTGCCCCGTCTCCAGTGTACCTGTTTACCTACCCACCCAGCCCTCCCTTCCCTGTGAGAAGGAGCGCCCGCGTAGAAACAAGCACTGGGTCTCCCATTGGGGCGGGGGGTGGTGGGGGGGAACCTGAGCTCCACCGGAAGAGGCCTTGTCGCAGGAGCCAGCTGCAGGGCAGGTCCTTGACTTCCCAGGGCCTCCGTCGCCTGGTCCAGGAAATGGGAGAGCTGGGTTCCCAGCTTCAGCTTTTTGTGATTGCATCATAGACCACCGTTCACTTTTATTAATGCTCAGAGCCCAAATGATGTACATTAGGATCTTAGTCTGTGCAGAGAGTGTCCTGTTGGCCAGGTATAGATACTTTTATTCTAATTCCGAAACAAGTGCCTACAGATTTCTTCTTCTTTTTCTGTATTTGGTAATACCAATTTTTGGCAAATAACCTTTTTGCATATCATGTGAAGTAATTGAAAAGATGAAGGGAAATGTACTGACCGTGACTAAAAGCCGTCTACAGTTTCACATGGTCAGTAAGGACTAGTACAGTATTAACATGATTTAAGTGAAAAAAGCCATCTTGGTAATACCAGTTTTAGTTATTATTAAAATGTTATTGCACATTGGAAATTTATGTAATAGTTAAAACTGTATTTAGTAGATTTTTCACTTAATATTCACAGTGTCATTTATGTGTAACACATCTTTCTGTCATCACTGTCTTCTTCAGATGACAAACCCTGCCATACAGAACGACTTCAGCTACTACAGGAGAACACTGAGTCGCATGAGGATTAACAATGTCCCAGTAAGTCAGTCCTGTGACTTGGGGGGGGCAGTAACTCATCCCTCAGTGTGTTCAGTTTGTCTGTGTGTTCATTCATTTGCTCATTCATTCTGATAAAGTTAGAGCTAGTAATTAAGTTGGTAACGGTGGGCAACCACAGCTGAGGGAAGAAAGAGCAAAAGGTAGCAAACTATATAGTGTTTTTACCTTTTTTCCTCTACTTTTTCACCTCAAGTCCTATGACTACTTCAATAAAATTATTTTTGTGTATATAACATTGATATTTACCAGACCTCTGTATGTATTATCATGTTAATGGCATAATGGTTTGTGAATCAGTGGAGTATTTTGTTTCTGTGTTCTTGGAAGACTCCTGGAGAGCAGTTGGCCTGGGACAGAAAGTACTGATGTTGGCAAGAGGGGACAGCGAGGTCGTGAGCTTGGGGCACTCCTTCGGTGCCTGTCTCTTGGCCGGCAGGGTATCTGCTCTGGTCTCTTCAGGCTTGCAGCCTCTTGACTTCTCGTCTAAGCTGTTTCATGCCCTTTCTGCCTCCAGGGAGTCAAGTGAAGTAAAATCTTAAATATGGAGAAAATATTATCTTCTTCTCTATTGTATTTTGAGGGCCCATAGTGTATGGAAAATAAAGAAATTCTAGGTTCAGTCCTAACCTCTAGTAGATAGTTTAATAAGAAATATTATAGCCCTGGCTGGTGTGGCTCAGTGGACTGAGCGCTGGCCTGCAAACCAAAGAGTCACGGTTTGATTCCCAGTCAGGGCTCATGCCTGGGTGCAGGCCAGGACCCAGTAGGGGGCGCATGAGAGGCAGCCACACATTGATGTTTCCCTCCCTCTCTTTCTCCCTTCTCTTCTGTGTAAAAATAAATAAAATCTTTTTTTAAAAAAAATAAGTATGTAAAGAGTACTGAGTGACACAAGAGGTTAGAAAAAATGCCAAAGGATACCATTCTTTTTTTTCCCTTTTCATTGAATCAATATTTTATGATGTGGTTGCCCCCAAGTCAGTCCTCGAGTGTGAGGAGAGGTTTCTTTCCACCAGGCATCTGTTCTTCGCGGCAGTTAGATTCTGTGAAGTCCAGTTCCTGCCATGAGACTGACCTCATCATCTGTCTTTTTCACATCTACTGTGCAAAATAAAACACAAGCAAAACACGTAATTCTCTATTATGTGCATCCTGCCATCACTGAAGACCAAAGACATTAAAATCACCTTGTACTGTCTTTCACCACCCAAAGTCATGAGTAAATCCAGTCCTTTTCAAGTGAAGTACCTCTCAGATCTTCTCCGGTTTCATCCTCTTGAGAGCCTCATTCTCACTCCTTTCTGGCGATCGTTCTATAGCAGTAGAACTCATTTTCTGACCTACAGTCTTTTCTGACCTACAGTCTTTCTTCTTGGTACAATCTGCCCACTATCATTCATTAGCTTTCTTTAGAGAATTGACTTACTTGTCATTCCTGATGACTTGTCTTCTGATGCTGTAAGTGGTTTACCATCACGGACAAAAGATCTGGCAGCATTTAAGGCCCTGTGCACTCCGACCCCCACCTTCCTTTCTAGCCTTGTCTTTCACCAGTTGCTGCCCCTTATTACACGGAGTACATTGAATTACATGGGATTACACTCTTCCAGGTCATTAGAAAACATGCTCTTCCCCTCCGACTGACCAGGTATACCTGCCCATCACCACCTGCAGAGGCTGAACTCTCCTGTGAGTCCGTTTGGGATTCTTCCAGCCTAACTTAGTCTACCCCTGCCCCTTGGCCGTCGTCGCCTCTTAGCATGTCACTGTGGATGCTTGTGTGTCACCAGTGGGGGCAGGTGCGGCATCATGGTCCTCTTCCTGTCCTCCAGAGCATTTGGAATAGTCCCTTGTACACAGAAGGCAGCCTGTCAGTGTTTTATTTCATTCTTAATGTTTAAATTACAGACTGGGGCAAAAGTAAATTTACAGTTGTGAGTACATGAAACAGAGTTTATTCTGGTATTATTACTTATTAATTATTTTATCATTTTCCATACGAACATTGTAAACCTACGTTTGCCCTACTCTGTATTTTTAAAGAGGTTATCTTTTTAAAAAATGGCTTTATCATTTTTAATCTTTCTATTTTTAACAATACTTGAGGGTTGAAACATAACTTAGGAGCGTGTATTAGATTAATTTAGCAAACACTAATGAGGCAGGCGCTTGACCTGGGTATTTGGGTAAATGAGATAGTGTTTAATAATCTGTGAACTGGTATCATCAGGTGCTCTTATTTCCCACACAGGCAGAAGGGGAAAACGAAGTAAATAATGAATTGGCAAATCGAATGTCTTTGTTTTATGCTGAAGCAACCCCAATGCTGAAAACCTTAAGTGATGCCACAACAAAGTTTGTATCAGAGGTGAGCATTGCCGGGGAAGGTGTTTCTGCGTTGCCACTTGTCGCCCGTTGGCAGACACGATGATTACAGTGAGGCAGTGGTGTTGAAGGCCGTCTCTAAGCTGATGGACTCCCAGATGTGTCCCCTGAGTGCTGCCCCTTTCCCGAGGCCCACCTGTGTGCACGTACCTGCGGCCTCCCGCTGGAGGCGTGGCCCACACCTAGTGGTGTTGTGGTTTCTTCCCCAGCCCTGCCCTTTCCCCAGTCTCTCCTGTCTCAGTTAATAGAACCACTGACAGGCATACCTCATTTTGTTGTGCCTCACTTTACTGCATCTCACAAATGTTGCATTTTTTCACAAATTGAGGACAAGACTTTTCCCCAGCCAAAAGATTATGACTCGCTTTATTGCAGCCTGGAACCAAACCCACAGCATGTCTAAGGTATGCCGGCACAAGCAAATAACTTACGGCTTTTTACCCTAAATCCCCTTCTTCATCTTACCCACTATGCCCACTCCATCAGGGAGTCTTAGTGGCTTTCTCCTAAATGTGTGCTGAATCTGCAAACCGAATCCCTCTCTGGCCACCTCTCCGCATGAGCGCCCCACACTCTCACCCGGATCACTGCGTTCCTGTTCTGACTGTTCTTTGTTCCACTCTTGCCTACTAGAGTCCTTCCTCCAAAGAGGAGCCGAGTAATTGTAAAACATAAACCACATTCCCTTCCTCCCCAGCTTAAAATGTTTCCAGGGACTTCCCAGTGCAGTGGGGATGAGACCCACATACCCCTTGCCTCCAGGCCCCTCCTGTCTGCATGCCGCGGTGGTCGCCACTCGGCCACAGTGTCAGCGCCACTCAGGGGAGCAGGTCTTGGCTGCCTGCTTGTAGCTGTGTCTCCAGAGCTTGGGGCAGTGCCTAGAATCGAGTGCGTGGTTTTTACAAAAGTAAGAGTAGGAACCAGATTTTAGAGTTGCTAATTTTTGATGTTATGCAAAGTTTAAAATTGTACTCACACACTAACTTTCTGTCACTTTTACTTCTTTTGTTCCCTATACACATTTACAGAATAAAAATTTACCAATAGAAAACACCACAGACTGTCTAAGCACCATGGCTAGTGTGTGCAGAGTCATGCTGGAAACACCGTGAGTATCAGCCGGGCTTTTCAACTTCCGTAGTCCTGCGAAATGGTTGTCCAGATACACATAGGTCGTATTTGGAAGGTGAAAATTAAGTAGATCCCAGGTAACCAATGTTAATATATGAATAGAATTAGAATTACTTGGCAGCTTAATGTAACTTTCAATTAAGTGTGAAGTCCAGTTGGTTTTCAGGTGCCTCAGACCAGTCAGACTAACCTAGACTTTTCATAATGTGGATGTTGTGGTTCCTTTTAAGGGGGGCGGGGCAGGTAGGGGAAGAGTTTTAAAGCTCTTTGTTTCGTTCTCCCTTCTCAGTAAAGAACCGCGCCTTATTCTTCTGTATCCTTTTCTCTCAGTGTTAGTTCTCGGTCTTCATTTTTTTCACCCTGGCCTGGATTCTCCTCTGGGCTCCTCCCTCTCGAGCCATTTATGACGTCGGCCGCATTGTCGTCTGGCTGGCTTTTCCTCACACAGGCAGAGAGATCCCATCCTGGGCTCCTGAAATATGTATGGTTGTACTGGAGAACTTGCGTTTTTGTGGAGCTTTTGATTTTCCAAAGCACTGTCATATACACTGTCTTATTGGAAAACCTTATGAAGCAAGAGGGTAGCTGTGAATCATCATCATCATCATCATCCTCTTCCCCCTCCCCCTCATTTCGGAGACTGAGGCCCTGGGAAAGGAAGGGGCCTGTGCACACCTGTGGCCGGCCCCACACGTGTGCCTGCACGTCTCCAGCCTGCTTCTGCGTTCTTGCTGCTGTGCCAGGCCGCCTTCTGTAGAGACAGGAGTTCTGTCTCCTGTTTCCAGTGAGAGGCTGATATGATCAAATCTTAGAAAATTAAAATCCAGTGATACAATTAATGTGTTTAGTTCAAATTAGCAGGCACACTTGCTCTTAAGCTAGTGACTTTTTTCATCATACTGGTGATAGCAGCCTTTACAAAATGCCCATTCCCAAACTTTTACTTTGGGGCTACTCTGGATTTCTCTAAAGTCGTCTTGATTTCTGCGAGCAGAAGGTGCATACAGAGCCCATAACGTGCAGGTGCCAGCTGCTCCATGCCACCTCGTGTCTGGGAACCCCATTGACAGGGAGAGGGCGGCTTAGTGTTTGCTGTCGTTTCAGAGATTAACGGGTTCCTCTCCGAGCGTCAGCTTGAGAGTTGAATCAGCTCATTAATGTGTGGTGTGCCTCATCCGTCCATGTCCTTTCTGCCCTCCAGGGAGTACAGAAGCAGATTTACAAACGAAGAGACAGTGTCATTCTGCTTGAGGGTAATGGTGGGTGTCATAATACTCTATGACCATGTACATCCAGTGGGAGCATTTGCCAAAACTTCAAAAATTGATGTAAGTTACTTGTTTTATGTACTTCTTGACAGTTTCCATGATTGAAGGGCATACATACGCTGCCACTAAGAGCTGGCAGGCCGCTCTCCGTCCCAGAGGTCGGGGTGGTGGCCTGTGATGGTGGTGGGGTTCGGTCTCCTGCCCGTGCGGTGTTTCCTGGGGTCTGTCTGCAGGCGGGTGGACTGCTGGAGGGCGACTGTATTGTCTTTGAGAGGATGGCCTCGCAGGGTAGGGCAGCCTCATGCTCCTAAGTGGTCCTTTTGTGTGTTGGGCAATATAAACAAATAATCTGATGTAAGAAAAAGAAATCTTACTGTATCCTTTCATTCCTTTGACCAAAGGCCATTTCAAACAACAGATTGATTTCCAAATATACAGGAAAGGGCAAAAGAAGGTTTACAGTTGTGAGTACACAAAACACAGAGTTTATTCTTATTATTTATTATTTATTATATTATTTTTCCATTTAACTGTGAACACCTTTGTCCCACGCTACTAAATATCAGTAGAGGTGCTCTAATGAAAAAAGTTGAAGATTACACATTTTCCTTTCTCCTCCCGTTCATAATAATTTGTCACTATAGCCTCAGTTTTTCTTTTTTGTAATTTCTTATCCTGTCATAACTGGTTCATCAGAATTACTGGCTTGGTAAAAAAAAGTTTGTTTTTTTCCCCATAAGATGGCTCTAGTAGCACTTAGTTGTTTTTAACTTTATTTGAAACAGTTTTTTAGATTGTATTGTGACAGTTATCCATATCAGCATGCATTTAAAAAAAAACATCAAAATTGGTGAATTTTTGTGTAGCCAATTTAATATTGAAGATGGAAGAAAGTACACCGCATTTTTGGCATATTATGCCTTGTTATTTCAAGAAAGGTAAAAGGCCACTGAACCACACACAGGAAAAACAGAAGATGTGCGCGGCGTACGGAGAAGGTGCTGTGGCTGACTGAATGTGTCAGAGCGGTGTGTGAAGTTTCCTGCTGGAGAGTCCTCTCTGGATGATGCTCCAGGGTCGGGCAGAACAATTGCAGTTGATAGCCATGAATTAAATTGAGACATTAATTGAGAACAGTCAGCATTGTACCACAGAGGAGAGAGCTGGCATACTCAAAAATATCCAAATCAATGAAGTTATCGGTGAAAAAGAAAAATTTGTTTTATGGAAAAAACCACACAGTTTTTGGCCAGCGCACCGTAACCAGTGTGGGGTGATAGTCATCTTCCAGCGTCCCTTTCCCAGCGGCTCAGGCTCTCGGCATTTCCCGTCTGGGTTGCTGGTTGTGTTCATCTGTGTCCGTCACAGGGCGAGAGAAATGGGTGTTTGCTTATTGGGTGATTCCTGTGTCCCAGGAATTTTACGTTTGTTCTCCCATTAACTCTGAAAATACTCCTAAGATGTAGGCGCTATCTCCCCGGTACTAATGGAGAGACTACAGTTTGGGAAATCAAGCACTGGAACTGCTAGTGAAGGGCGGAGCGGGGTTTTGAACCCACATCTGCGTGGCTTCCGGAGCCGGCGGGTGTCTGCTGTGCTGTGCGCTTCCACAGCAAGCAGGCTCGTCTTCCTTCCACGCCATCTCCACTGACTTGTTCCCTTTTTTCGCGGCCTGTACCCAGTCCCTGCTGCCGCCCCCTCGGTTCTAAAGGGTCCTCCTGGCTTCCAAGGCCTGCTTTAAGCTCCCCTACGGGAGTCGTTGCGGTCCCTCAGGTTCTGCCCTCCGCGGGCAGTGCCCTTTATCGCCTTTGTCACGGCTCGTCTCTCTGGAGAGCTCCCCTCTCCTGGCCAGTGTGTCTGTTCCATCCCCGAGGAGGCCGCTCAGCGCCCTTTCAGGAAGTTTCCCTTGACTGCCCCTGAGTTTTCTCGTGAGCACGGGTGTGCTTCAGTCTGACTTGGTTCTTCAGAAGTTTCTTCGACTGACACCCTGGAAATAATAAGATTGAGGTAGATTTTTCTTTTCCTGTTTTAATAAATACATTTCGCCCTGGCTGGTGTGGCTCAGTGGAATGAGTGCCGGTCTGTGAATCAAGTGGTCACTGGTTCGATTCCCAGTCAGGGCCCATGCCTGGGCTGCAGGCCAGGTCCCCAGTAGGGGATGCGCAGTAGGCAACCACACACTGATGTTTGTCTTCCTCTCTTTCTCCTTTCTCCTCCCTTGGCGGGGGAGCTTAAAAAAGAATAATTACATTTCTAGTGTGTGCTTCCTTATGAGTTCCTTGGTTGTACTGCTAAAGTATGACTATTTTGAACGTGAATGTTAGACGAAAAATAGATGTTTCACTTTTTCTGTTTCCTTTTCTCCTAGATGAAAGGTTGTATCAAAGTCCTAAAGGACCAGCCTCCTAACAGTGTGGAAGGCCTTCTCAACGCTCTCAGGTGGGTGTGGGCACGCGTGGGTCAGAAGGTAGATGTGAGAAGGTGCTTCCCAGTGAGGGTAGCCCGAAGCGGTGGGCGTGAATGTCACGTTAGAGAGTAAAGGTCTTGTTTTGCTTGTTGGTCATTTTACTTCAAATATTGGCCGCAGTATTTGTATAATGAAGTGTGTGTGTGTGTGTGTGTGTGTGTGTGTGTGTGTGTAATGAGAAGAGCGGCTTTATTCTTGGCTAAAGAGTTTGGTTTTCACCCTCTGCCCCTCTTGAAGCAGAGGTTGCTTATTTACAAGGCTAATGTAAATAAAATCCAGAAACATGGAAGTTTAAAGAGAAAAAAATATGAAGTCTCACTATTTTGAAATGAACCACTCTTTAACATTCTGGTAAACATCCTTCCAGATTTTTTTCTTTATCCTGGTGCACAGTCCCAGCTCCATGAGACAGTGGTCTTTTCTCAGCTTAGACTCACTTGACTTAGTTACTGAAGCTGCTGAGAAGCCTGGGGTATTTCTAAGTGAAAATCTTGGCACATTATAATGACTCTACTAACCTAACCTTTATCTAATCTCTACCTTACAGAGATTTAGTTAGTAATAAAATTTCCTCCACATTGAAGATGATTGTCTTGTTAGTTGTTTTTTTGTGTTCAAACACAAAAGTTGTATGGACATAAAGATAATTCTGGAATGACTTTCCGAGGTGACACGCCATCTGTGCTTTGCAGTTCACACGATAGAATGGAGGGATTTCCCACGGATGTCACACTCCCCTGTTCCGTGGGGAATCTCGTCACTCCCGGCACGGCGTCAGAAAGCAAAGTCCGGGCTGTGTCACGCTAGCTGAGCGCAGCCAGCAGATAATTGTGCACGACTGTGGAGAGCGTCCCGCACTCAGCGACTGCCTGAGCAGAGGTGGTCCGTCCTAAATGAACATCAGGATGATCAAGGAACATAGTAAAACGAGGAAGAAAACTCTTAAAATGTCAGACTCCTTCAACCACAAGCCTATCAAAAGCCTCACTTCTTTGGGCTGTTTTACTCCCGAGGTTTTCCATCGGTATTGCCAGTGTTTGAGGCCTTGTGAACTTTCCTTCCTGACCCCTTCCGTAGACGCCCCGTGTCCCGGGCAGCCCGGCTCCTCTCCCGAGCCCTTTCTTTTCTGCTGGGCGAGGCTCCCGAGAGCGGCAAGAGGCAAGACTCCTTTTCAACAGTAGGAGGTCTTTGAGGGCTAGGAGGTGTTGGCGTTATTTCTTTACCTTGAAGGGACTGTGCTTCAGATACTCATTTTAAAACTGATAGTTCAGTTTTCTTGTCAGAGTTCGAAGCTAGTCCAGTCTCTTCTACTTTGGCACCAAGGCAGAGGAGGGCAGGACGGGGGCAGGGGCGAAGGGCGAAGGGCGAAGGGCAGGCTCTGGGAGCCCGTCTGGGAGGGGAGGGGAGGGGAGGGGAGGGGGAGGAGCACCACAGCGGCAGCCTCCGGCAGCTTTCTTCCCGAGTCAGTAACAGACATTTGAAAACCAAAGTTTTAACTCTTGGCCTCTTTTTACTTACTGAACAGAGTTTGGCTTCTTATTTTTTTCATGTGCCAAGCTTTGTAAGGTTAAGCAGTGCACCTGATGTCCTGTAGTAGAGGTGATAACGGGTAGCATCCTTATATCACTACACCTACAGTGCAGTTTCATGTACACGGCCTTACACAGTCTTTACCACGGCTCCGTGGGGTGGGTGGCGGGCCTGGGGTGTGGGGTGCCTTCATTGTACAGGAGGTATCTTAAGCTCTTGAGGAACTAGAGGATTACGTAGCTAATAAATGTCACAATCTATTTTCAAAGTCAGGACGGCTCTCTTGAGAAACGTTTGATGCTGTACTGTGTGCTGTGTGCTTGAACCTCAGTGTGCTTTGGAATCACCTGGAGGGATAGGAAAATGCAGTTTCCCAGGTTAGCACCTGCAGAGAGGCTGCTCCTGAATTAGGTCTGGGCGGGGCTCAGGCGCCCCATTTCATAGGTAACGCTGGTTCCTGGAGAAACCCTGCTCAGACTGAAGGAGCCTGGCCCTTTACTGGAGGCAGAAGTGAGGTGGTTGGGAAAGCGCTTGGTAGTCCTGAAAGCACTATGCAAGGGTTCATTGCCATTTACACCTCTGCACAATGGAACGCGTTTTCTCTGCGTCATTTTCTTTTTCAGGGAATAGCCAGTTTACAAGAGGTGCTCACTTCTTTTTCCTCAGATAGTTTTTCTTAGAGCCAATAGCAAATAACCAAAAATTTTAAAAAGGGAGCATAATTATATACAAAGATATGTTGCTTATTTTGAATGCTGTTCTGTAGTAATTATGCAGTTTCTCCAACTTACAGTGTGTGATTAGGAGAAAGCAACAAATCATGTCTGCATTTTGTAGATGGACCAAAGGAACCTGGTCCTGCAGGAGAAAGCAAGCTGGAACTGGGAGTCAGGGTTCAGGGCTAGGTAACAGCCCTCTTTATTTAGTTCAGGAGTAAAGGTAAAGGACAGTTGCTTTTCTTCAGGAGGGAAAGTCACGGGCACTTGGAAAAGGGGTTTGCGCACAAAGCGCAGTAATCCCTTCCGTGTTTGTACGTTGTTTTCACGTGCACTAGATGCCGCTGGCCTTCGCTTGGTGAAGAAGTGTGGGGGTGACAGTACACATCTGGCGTGGGTCCGTCCAGGGACGGCTCTGAGGGCCGCTGGGCGCTCCCGGTCGCATCGCCCCCTCAGCAGGAGCGAGAGCTGGCGTCGGGCAGACAGGAGAGCACTCGCAGCTCCCGGGGTGTCACGGTGCATCGCTGAGCAGTGACACGTCAAGTCCCGTGCAGCAGAGATCTCGCTGTGCGCGGCACTTGCTCTTTCTACTCTCCAGTTGCAGGAAGGAAGGGAAAATTCCCTGACATCAATAGGCTTATGTGTAGCTGTCCACACTTAATATGCCACTGGGAAGTAAAACAGAAAGGTTCAGTCTGTGCTCCCTCACTGTCAATGTAAATATGCCTTTATGGAGTTTTATTTCAGCCTGGCTGCTTCCCTTACCTTCTTAATGCACAAATGCTGATTGAGCACCTATTATGCGCCGGGCACTCTGGTGCAGGTGCTGTAATAGGAGAACAACTTGGAAGTGACTTCTAAGTAACATTGTAGACAGTTTATCAGGTACCTAATAAGCACGTGTTTGTGTCTTTACCTCTCTCAGCATTTGCTTGAGTTCAGATATTTCTTCAATATTTAAGTTGATTTGAAGTGAAAGCAGTAAGAGTTTAATTTCTTTAACTCAGACAATATGTGCATGTCTGTTTAAAATAATATATTCATTAAAGACAGCTGACTGTGAAACTCTCGTGAGGCAAATTAACTGATTCAGCATTAAGTTCTGTTCAAGCCTTGCGCACCTGTTTCCTTTGCTCCTGCTCTCGTCCAGGCTCTGGTCCCCTAGGCCCCTGTACCAGCGGCCACTTGGTCCCTCGGCTGCTCCTCCTGCTCCCTCAGCAGCCAGAGCGGTCCTTCCACAACATCAGTGAGATGGCACGTGGCTGCTCCACTTGGCATCCTCCCTCCCCGGCCTCAGGGCCCTCAGCATCATCTCCAGCTCCTCACTGTGGCCCCCATGTCTGTGCGACCTGGTCACTCCTGGTCTCTCGGGCGCTGCCCCGTGCCGCCCCCTCCGCTCCCAGGTGTGCCCCTTCCCTGCGTTAGGAAACACAGTGTCACCTTTTCCCTCTGCCAGCTCGTTAGCTCCAGGAGCCGTGCCTTACACATGGTGGGCTTGCCTGTTCCATTTCACTATCAAAGAATCCTATGGTGAATCTTCTCTTAACGTAAGAAGTACTCTTAGTGATTCTTTTTTAGAGTCTTAATTTTGTGTTTACATACTTAAAGCTAAATACATCTGCCTGGTCGGCAAAGTATTTGAAAAGGGCCAGAGAGGGAACACGTATTTGAGGCTTTGAGGGCCACATGGCGTCGTCACAGCGACTCCACGTGGCCGTGGTAGTGAGAGGTAGCCATAGACCATACCTGAATGAGTCAGCATGGCTGTGTTTGAGTAAAACTGAAATTTTAATTTTATATAGTTTCCACGTTCACGTGAGGTGTTATACTTGTTGCGATCCCACCCCCAACCACCATTTAAAAATGTAAGAATATGCTTGCCCACAGGCCATACCAAAATGGGTAGTAGGTGGGATTTGACTCAGAGGCCACAATTTGCTGACCCCTGAGATGAAGCGACGATAGTCTTTCTCTGAGTGAGAAGGCACAGCTAGTTGTTTACTGTGGAGTTTAACCGCATCAGTTCAGGAAGGCAGTTCTCACGAGCGGAACAGCTGTCGGCTGCTCTGGGAGAGTGCTGGCCGCCGGGCAGGGGCGGAGCTGGGGCGGAGGTTCGCCTGGCCAGGCACGTAGCCTGTCGCCTGTCATGATTTTAGAGCCTGATGTGGATAATGTTTGTTTGTTTGTTTGAACTCTCAACCTTTTTCACTTTCAGGTACACAACAAAACATTTGAATGACGAGACTACCTCGAAGCAGATTCGGTCCATGCTGCAATAACACTGCGGGAGCGAGCACCTGCTGCAGATGGAAGACAGTGTTCTGCGGCGTCTGGGAATGCACAGTTTTTTTAGTGATCGCAGTTACTCCCTCGTCTACTCTCGCTTTTTATTTCTTTCCTCTGTTCCTCTCCCCTCTTTTTAAATCATGTTCTCGTTCTTAAGACTTCTTTTCTGTGCCAAAATCAGTAAAGTTACACTCTGAAGGGACGTTTTCCTTTCAAACTGGCCATCTAAGGCAGCTAATTATGCATTGCATTGGGGTCTCTACTGAGAAAAACTCTGTGACTTGAACTAAATATTTTTAAATGTGGATTTTTTTTGAAAACTAATATTTAATATTGCTTCTCCTGCATGGCAAAACTGCCTCTTCTGCTATTTAAAAACCCTCAACGACTTTCTTTTCTACCGCCGCTTTTTCACGTTCAACCCAAGCGAAGACGTCTAAGTTAACTGTGTTGTACAAATGGTACCCGATGCACCCTTTTCTAAATCAGTCAGACTCTCATTTAAAGTTTAAGTTTGCATTTTGACTCTTTTGTAAGGATGTATGTTGTGTGTCTAACCTTTATTAACTAACGTTAAAAGCTGTGATGTGTGCGTAGAGTATTACGTATGCATGTTCATGTTTTAAGAATGGCTGTTGATGACAAAATAAAAGTCAGCTTTCATTTTTCTAAGTGTGGCTTGGTTTACTGAGGCTTGGGTTTAGGTTTCTAAAGCTTTCCCCGTGTATGTTTATGAAATGCATATACAGATTCCATAATTTCCCTTGTTTTAGGAAAAAGCTGGATCTTTTAAAAAGTATTTTTCTCTATTATTGTCCATGTTTACCCAGTTTTAATTGCTTACTCACTAAGTGCAGTAAGAGCAGTGACCTTGTTGTTAACATGACTTGAATCCTTGCTTCACTCTTGTGTGGACATAGTCACACAAGGGAAGCTCCACTCTTGCTTGCCTGGCATTTCCCAGCAGCGAGGAGGGAGCGGCAGGAAGCAGAGTGTGGAAAGAAGTCGAGCCTTTCGCACTGGGAGGAGAGTGGCGATAAGGGGCACTTCCCAGGAGAGGCTGAAGGCCGTGGTCTCATGAGTGGGAGGAAACGAGAATGCTTGTTATTGTGACGTCCTGAGACCTTAATTGTGAAATCTGAATGTGCTGACGGGAGAAGTTGCGTAAACGTTGTCGAGTCCAAGCATGCTGTTGATGCAATGAGAGGAGAACCTGAGCTCTGATACTGGGAGAAGGGTTAACCTCACAGGAAGACCCTAGAGGCTTCCATTGGAACCGAGCGGAGCAGTGCTGGCTCGGGAGCCCACGGCCCTTCTGATGGCGTCCCTGCCGGCCTCCCTGCCTTTAGCTCCCGCGCCCCGACTCACACCCGCTCTCCAGCCAGCACCTGCCGCTTGCTGTTTACATGGTGGCGTGTGGTGCTGCGTGTCCGTAACTCGGGTCTGGAGGCCCCTGAGTCCGTCCTCTTCCTCCCTCGTGTCCATCTGACGAACAACTCAACCTTTGAGGGACCAGCTTGTGCCGCCTCCTTCAGGAAGCTTTCAGGACGACATGAGCCACGTCCTTGTAGGCACCTTCTGCGAGTATTGTTGGGGTTAATTGTGAGCCCCCAAAGGCATGCCCACCTGCAAAAGGAGGTTATTCGTGGCATGAAGTTCAAATTCTAGTTGAATTCTATTCACTGAATTCTAGTTGAATTCTATTCTAGTGAATTCTATTCACTATTCAAATTCTATTCACTGGTTGGTTTATGTATTGTTTTACACTGCTTTTGTGCCACAATGGTAGAATGGAGTTCTGATGACCACGGCCGCATG
Organism: Phyllostomus hastatus; assembly: GCF_019186645.2. Taxonomy (NCBI): domain Eukaryota; kingdom Metazoa; phylum Chordata; class Mammalia; order Chiroptera; family Phyllostomidae; genus Phyllostomus; species Phyllostomus hastatus. The sequence continues at coordinate 42,758,868 of NW_025334017.1, read as the reverse complement.
GTGATCAAAGGTGAAAATGTGTCCTTATTGGGAGAAAGCGTTTTTGCAGATGAAATGAAGGATCTCCAGTGAAGACCGCCTGGGATGAGGGCGGGCCGTACTCTAACATCAGCTCTTCGGAAGAGGAAAGAAGAGGAAACAGGCACAGAGCAGAGGCCACCTGGAGGTGGGGGCAGTGGGTGGAGCCACGTGCCCACAAGCCAAGGAACCAAGGGTTGCTGGCAGCCACCAGTCAGGGGCCGGATTCTTCCCCAGCCTCCAGAAGGAACCATCCCTGCCGGCACCTTGATTTCCAATTTCCCCCTCCGGGACTGAGAAAAGACAGTTCTGGTGCTTCCAGCCACTTGGGGAAATTTGTCATGGCAGCCCTAAGAATCTAATACAAGTAGCTCATCCAACACCTCCGATATGTAACTGCCCTTGTGAGCGTCTTCCCTGACCTCTGAGGACCGGGGGGAAGAGCCCCGGCTGGTTTCCCTTCAGGGTCCCAAGGACCTTGCCCTGCGCCCAGATGCCAGCAGCGCGAGTGAATGCGGAGTGCGCTGGGTGAACGTAATAATGATGCCGCCGGAATCGAGCCATCCTGCCGTGCCCTTTGCCCTTAACACAGTTCACGCTCTGCATGTTGGGGAGCGTGGGAGACTCCCTAACTCTGCACCGAGGGTTAGCCAACTGGTCTACCGGCCCGTCTGCCCAAATCATTTTTCAAAGGTTGAAGAAATCAAAAGAAGGTTATTCATGGCATGTGTAAAGTACATGAAATTCAAGTTCTAGTGTCCATAAATAAAATGTTCCTGGAACACGGCCTCACTGGTGTGTTTACGTATTGTTTTATGCGACTGTTGTGCCACGATAGTAGAATGGAGTTGTGGTGACCACGGCCGCATGGCGCTCAAAGGTGAAAATACTACCTAGCCCTTTACAGAAGGAGTTTCCTGTCCCCTCTAATGACAAGAGCAATTAATTTGAGAGCCTTGTGTGATAGAAGCAGGTGCTCAGTGCGACCAAAGGATGCCTCTCTGCAGCCAGGAAGGGCGATTAATTTTAGGACTAATTTTGCCACTCACATAGCCAAGAAAACAAAAAGTCGTCTGTCCCCTGCCACGTCTGACCCCTGTTGTTACTGTCTGCCCGTCCCACAGAGGAGCGGACTGTGGAGCTGGCCACGGGCTCCTCGGGACAGAGCGCCAGGGTTAACCAGCAGGGTCTGCCTGCTAGTAGCCGGGGGCGGGGGGGGGGGGGTGGACTTTGTGTGGGCAGATCTTTGCTCACTGGGCCAGCCTCCCCTCTGGGATTGTCTCACTACCGCCCCCTTTCTGCCTGGACTAGCCGGACTCTCTGGTCGCTGTTCTCTCACTTCAGAGATGGGGATGGAAAAGCATTCTAGGCTCTTCTCAGATGGCGCCTAGTATCTTAGACCTGTCACAGGAATAATGAGCATTCCTGTTTGAACCCAGGTCTATTTTTTTAAAGATAACTTTTATTTTATTTTTTAAAGATTTTATTTATTTACTTTTAGAGAAGGGAAGGGAGGGAGAAAGAGAGAGAAACATTAATGTGCCTCTCATGTGGCCCCCACTGGGGACCTGGCCCGCACCCCAGGCATGTGCCCTGCCTGGGAATCGAACCTGCGATGCTTTGGTTCGCAGCCCGAGTTCAATCCACTGAGCTACGCCAGCCAGGTGAACTCAGGTCTGTTGAGTGGAAGTGCCATCTGGTTCCCTGTGAGAGTGCAGTGACTGCCCTTCCGTAAATGCTCATAAAGTAATCCCTACAGAGTGGACTGCAAAGCGGACTGTACGGTGTGACCACAGAAGGGCACAGCTCCGCGGTGAGGACTCCGGACACTCACGCCACATCAGTTCCTTGAAAGTATGTTCCTCATCGGGAGAACAACAGGCTTGGGACAGACGATGTCTAACTTTGCCCTTCATGATCTAAGTACACGTCTTACATACAGGGTGGGGCAGAAGTGGGTTTACAGTTCATATGGAAAATAATACAACGACTAATAAATAATACCAGCATAAACTGTGTTTTCCGTGCTCACAATTGTAAACTTAATTTGCCCACCCTGTATGCTGTCAGCGAATGGGAAGCAGCAGCAGTGTGAACAGTTCAGACGCAGACTCCAGAGCCGGTGAACTTGGGGTTAGCTCAGTGGGACTGTGGATGACTCTCGCGTGCCCTCACTCAAATTGCCTACCTCTCCTCGGTGGCAGTAATGTCCCGTGAGTATCACAAGTGCCCGCTGTCCATCTCGACATCTGACTAGCAAAACAGCTACGTAGCCTATGGCAGGTGTGGTTGGTAAACGTGTGTCATTTCCCTTTTACCCCGGTGCAGTCCCCAATCCGGGAGGCCGTGGGGCAAAGCTGCACAGCTTTAACTCCCCCGCTAGAGGCCCTACAACTGAGGAGTGAAACTTGCTGTAACTTGCTCTGTGGTAGTCCCCGTTTTCTAAATTGGCAGGCAATTCCCTGCATACTTGCAACTAAAACTGGCCACACTGTTCTTTTAAAAGTTGAGCTCCAGTGTGGTGATACACGGTTGCAGGAGCGTGTTCGCGGTGCATCTTTATGTCATTAATGTTTCATGAGTACCTCCCCAGGACCCACGTAGACGTGTCCCAGGACTAAAGGTAGTGCCAGATGGGGCCTTTGTGGAGGAGAGCAGTGGTTTCTGGGTGTACAATGGGGTGTTCCGGCAGACACAGCCACCTAGCAAGAGTGTTGACATACGGTCTCCAGTATATTGACACGGAACACCAAGACCTTTCCAGTACCTCCTTGGAGCTCCTCTCTCCCCGGATGCTGCGACACCATGACCTACGGGGTGTCCTTTTATGGGACTATGTCCGTGCCTTCTCCTTTCCTGGGCCCCTGTCCCCTGTCAAACACTTAAATCTGATTGTAGGCATATTTCTGAACTTCAAACGTGTCTCTACGTGCACGTGAAATCGGCCAGGCAGCGGGCAGGATGGGGGAGTGGGCTCGTGAGGGGCCCTGCGGGAGAGCGAGCAGGAGGGCAGCAGGAGGGAAGCCAGTTTCCGTCCCTGGTGAAGCCATTCTCCAGTGTTACAGCCCAGGAGTGCCGTGGCCTCCCCAGGTGCTGTCTGCAGCTCCCACGCCTTGTTCACAGCATGCGTGGGACTCAAGGGCGTGGTGCTGAGTGAACCAAGTCAACAGACAGATACTGTATAAGCTCGTGCAGAAGATAAAATGCCAAACTCGTGGAACAGAGTAGAATGGTGGCTGCCAGGAGCCGGGGAGTGCAGGAAATGGGGAGATGTTGGCCAAAAGGGTCCATACCTCCAGTTGTCAATGCTGGGGCATCGGATGCCATCTAGGCGACAGTATTAACCATGCCGTGTTGTGGACTTGAAGGTGTTACGGATATAGATGTCCAATGTTATCCTCACAGAATAAATGGTAATTAAGCCCTGGCTGGTGTAGCTTAGTGGATTGAGCTCGGGCTGCAAACCAAAGTGTCGCAGGTTCGATTCCCAGTCAGGGCACATGCCTGGGTTGCAGGCCACGGCCCCCAGCAACCGCACATTGATGTTTCTCTTTCTCTTCCTCCCTAAAAATAAATAAATAAAATCTTAAAGAATAAATGGTAATTATGTGAGGTGATGGGGGTGTTAACTAACCTGTGGTAATCGTTTTGTAATATATACATATATCAGATCCTCACACTATACACATTAAATTTATATGTTAGGTGTCATTTTCTCTGTGAAACTGAGATAAAATATTTCTCTATAGGGAAACTATTTCCCTATTTTCTCTGTAAAATAGTAAGGTACAGTTTCTAGGTTCCCCTTCAGGGAATCTGACTCAGACAAGACGGAGCGAGGGCAGGGGTCCTAGGGTTCCACAGACATCCCAGCTGATCCCGGTGCAAGGGGTGCCCAGGTCCCCGTGAGAAACGCTGCCACCCCTGGCCTGGAGCAGCAAGGGGGAAGGCGGGGCCGCAGGGGCGGGGACGTGAGAGGCTCCAGCAGGGGTAACCCCGGCTCTGCTGACCTGGCTGGGCTTCTTCCCACCCGGACATTCTTCACGTCGCAGAGGAGAGGAAGAGAGAACTTTCCCAGAAGGTGAGTTCCAGATCTCATCAGCTACTCACCTCGATTTTGGGCCCCACTGAGCCCCGGCCCCATCTGAGGAGTAAATGGAAAGCCTGTGTGTCTCCCCAGCCCCAAACCCAGGCTGCTCGGAAGGCTCGGGGGGCCTCAAAGCCATCACCAATGGGGGGCAGGAAGGAAGGTTAGGGTATGTTGAAAGTTAATGGGTGAAATGATTATCAACTGGGAGTTAGATTCTCAATTTTGGTAAATAGAAAAAGACATATAGTGATTATGAGGAAATGTTTTTAAAGGGATGTCTGCTGGAGTATTTGGGGGTAAAATGTCATGATATCTATACTTTAAAATGCTTCAATCAATGAAATATACATGAAACAAAAAACCCACTTAAAGTCCAATAATAAATAAATCCATTAAAAATGGGCAAAGAACTTGAATAGACATCCACCCCCCCCCCCAAAAGGTATACAAATGGACAACACACACATGAAAAATATCTTCACATCCATTAGGGAAATGCAAATCCAAACCATAATAGGATACCATCTCATACATTCAGATGGTTGCTACAGAAAAATTAAAGTCTAGAAAATAACAGGTGTTGGTGAGGATGTGGAGAAATTGGAACTCTTTGCACTCAGTGCTGGCGGTGGAAACATAAAATGATGCAGCAGCTATGGAAAACAGGATGACGATTCCTTAAACACAAACATAGAGTTACCATAAGATCCAGCAATTCCACCTATGGATGTCTATGTAAACTGATAGCAGAGTCTTAAAGAGATATCCATACACCCACGTTCATAGCAGCATTGTGCACAAGAACCAAAAGATGGAAGCAACCCAAATGTTCATTACCAAAAGAATGGATACACAAAATGTGGTCCATCCGTACAACGGAATTTTATTCAGCCTTAAAAAGAGGGAATTCTGACACATGCTACAACGTGGGTAAACCTTGAGGGCACGATGTGAGGTGAACATGTGTGTCACAGAAAGGAAAACCATGTATGAGGCATCTCGAGGACTCAAACTCCTAGAAACAGAAAGTAGAATGGTGGTTGCCAGGGGTGGGGACGTGGAGGGAGAATGAGGGGGTGTTCAATGGGCAGAGAGTTTCAGTTTTGCAAGATGAGCAAGTTCTGGAGATTGGTTGCAATTTGACAATGAAGGCCTCACTGAGAAGTGACTTTTGAATTAAGAATTAAACTGAAACAAGGGGGGAGCGAACTCTAGTTATTTTGGGGGGAAGATTCCAGGAAGAGCAATTAGGAAGCAGGAGTTGAGGGTGCATGGGGCAAGGTGTTGGATCAGATCCTGGTCTGTGCTGCCTGCAGGGCCAACAGCTACGAAAGAGCACTGTGTCATGACTTCCTAAGTCTCTGACTCAGAATGAATCAGGACGTTGCTGTGTGTGTGTGTCAGGAGGAAGGGGAGACAGAGAAGCAGGAGTGAGGCAAGGAGGGGCAGGGAGGGGCCTGAGAGAAGGGGCCTCCGTGAAAACAGACCTACCCTAAAAAGATAACTAGTGGGGAATTTTCAAGAAAAGAACGTGTGCTAGGCAATGGCCACCCCCACCTCAGCCTCCCTTGAAATCTTAAATCAACATCACCTACTCTTGGCCTCTAGTGCAAGGGATAGAGAGCTTCCCTGTGACGTGCAAAACTAGAAGACCCCCTCTGCGAGGTCCTAGGAGGGAAGGCATGGGTGCTGTTTGCGCATTTCAGGAAGGACTATGGAGTTTCTCCTCATGCTTTTCCAAGATCGCTCTTCCCTATCAAGAGGCTGTTCTCAGCACAGGCTGCTACACATTGGCTTTTCCAGATTTATTTCCCCATTTATATCCCTCCCCTGGGATGTTGTAGGGTACTTTGGGGTGGAGAACAAGGAGATGGGAAAGTAAAGCTATCAGCTGTTTATGATGATCTTTGTTCTAAACTCATCCTAATCAATAAGACCCTCAGGCTTCCCTGGGCCCACATACCTCAGCCTAGACAGCTGAGTTACTTTTCCTTGGCTCCTAGAATGTCCAGGAACAGGGCAGGGCTCTCGGAATGCTGGCCTGTGGCAGAGTGGTATATGCATACACACAATTTTATATTTCAAATGGACTGTTTTTACAATGCAAAGCACAGAAAGTAAATTCAGTTTGGGGAAACCACTTATCTGGTGGTACATAGAAAGCACGGCTGTGAGCTCAGTCCCAAATGGAGTGGTGATCTCAGGGTCCCCTGGGGGAGAAGGGCAGGTGTGGCGACTTTCATGAACACTGAAAGGAAAAAAAAAAGAGAAATGCATTGTGCAATACTGTCAGCTGCTATTCTGAGCATCAGTTCTGGGAAATCACAAAAGACTTGCAGGTGAGTCTCCCCCTTCTGCTCCTGCAATTTTCTCTCTAGTGGGCGTTTCCCTTAATTTCATAAGGCTACTGGAGAGATTTCAGAAGTGTTTGGAAAGAGAATGGGTTTGGGGCAAGTTGTCCTGGCCTTTTAAAATATATCCCTTTTCTTTATCATTAAAGATTGTTATCAGATGGGACTGCACGGTACTTCGCCCACAGGAAGCGTGAAGAACATTAATTCCCATTGTACAGAGGGTCTCCCCAGGGTCCTGCGTGTACCTGTCCTTTGTCCTGAAGCTTATTTCCATCTTTCTTGCTGATCCGTGGTTACATTTTACATGCAGAGCATGTAAGATGCATATGGAGACGGGACAGTAAGAAGCTAGAGAAATTCTTGGGCAAGTGAAAAGGGGAAACTGAGACAAGAAAATTAAGCAAGCTGAAACAGTTTGAGCAGTGTACAGCCAGCTGGTGAAGCGCAAGACCTTACCTCCTCTGACCGAGAACACTTGAGAGCAAACGGTTTCAACCTCTTCTCCCTGACCAGAGGGTGCGTAGCCTCCCTGGTTATAAACCACAGGTGTCAGGGAGTCAGTTTGGAAAGAAGCCAAAGAATTTGTTCCAACTTCTTTGTGAATCATTTGTGAATGAATCCAACATCAGACTCGTTCAGCCAGTTGGGCTGAACAAGCCTACCTATCGGGAACAGACACGCTTTGCTTCCTGAGACCTCTCTCACTCTGCTGTGGGACCTCCTCGCAGATAGAAGCGCCGCCTGATTCCAGTGCAGACACTTTGGCTGAGGACTTGAGAGGTAAGGTTGCATGATCCAGAGCTCAGCTCCACACCTGGTCTTCTGTGGGAGATCCTCACGTGCGTACTTCCCAGGACACTGTACTGGAAATTAAGTCAGGGACCTGCTGGTGGAAAGAAGACGTGCCAAGGAGAGCAGCATTTCTCTGTTTTCTGGATTTTGTCTGAATGAGGTGGTCTGCAGATTGGGAGGAGCTCTACTCATTGGAACCTTTCCCTGCAAGACAGAGCAATTCACAACCTGGTAAGTCCTGACTGGGAACCAGGGGGGTGAGGAAGAAGGGAAGATACTGAGGTCAGAGACAGACGTGTTCAGGGTAGGTTTGTGACGTGATAGAGGAGTCTGGGCTTTGTTTCACTTGGACACCTCCCGTCCCCAAAGTAGGCACTCTTCCTGAAGTTCTCCCTAGTAAAGAAGAATTCTGGGTAACAACATGCAAGACTAAGGGATGTATCTGTGACTGTTTTCACCCCCTCCCTTCATCCCCTCCCGGTTGGCAACTGTCAGCTCATTCTCCATACCTGTGTGTTTGTTTCTGTTTTGTTGTATTTATTCTCTTTTGTTAAACTGCACATGTAAGTGAAAGCATATGGTATTTGTCTTTCTCTGTGTCTGCCTTATTTCCCTGAGCATAATACCTTCTAGGTCCATCAGTGTTGCAAATGGCAAGATTTTATTCTTTTGTGGCTGAGTAATGGTCTATTGTATACACACATACCACATCTTCCTTCTCTGCACATCTATCGATGGATATCTGCCTACCCGTCCTCAGCATCTTCAGCCATGCCAACCTGCCTCCGTGTTTGGGAGGGACGGAGGAGGTGCAGGCCTCTTTGATGTTTCCTGCACAGCTGGGGGAGCCGGGTGCTCACTGGGCTCTCACTTTCCCCCGTGGAGACGTCATGGGCCAAGGGGTTAGCCTTGGCCTGCACTGTGCTGCCTCGGAGGAGGGGTGATGAGGAAAGGACACAGCTCTGCTTCCCCTCTTCAGTGCGTCCCTCTGGGATGTGCTCCGAGGGGGTGCCGGGACCTCCCGCTGGACTCCGGGCTCCTGCAGAGGTGCCCTTGGCTATGGGTGGTTGTCAAAACCGGTGTTTCTGTGAAGGGCTGAGGGCTGAAAAGTCCAGTTCTGCCATCTGCCTGACACTGAAAGTGTTTAAAAGCGGAATGGGAGTGCCATCCGGGTTGGGATGACTATCTCCACCAGGCTCCTGATGCTTAGGAGAAATGAGGCAGTTCATAATGTTTGCTGAGTCACGGTCCACTTGGCACAGCAATGCAGGCTTCTGGCTATTTGTTTACTTATTTTGAAGATTTTATTTATTTATTTTTAGACAGAGGGGAAGGGAGGGAGAAAGAGAAATAGAAACATCAATGTGCAGTTGCCTCTCATGTGCCCACAACTGGGGACCTGGCCCACAATCCATGCATATGCCCTGACGGGGAATCGAACCAAGGACCCTTTGGTTAATAGGCCAGTGCTCGGTCCACTGAGCCATACCAGGCATCATGGGCTATTTATTTAACCATCTTATGCCCATCTTTGTGAAGGCTACTCTTGCTCTATTTCAGTCACAATAAGATTATATCAAATCTTAAAAAGCATGGGCTGTGCAGGACTGAAAATAGGAAATTCACACAAACATAAAATTCAATCCTTGGTGGGGTGACTAATATTCACACAATTTGGCTGGCTTGTTCTGGACTGTAGTGGCCTAGCAAAGTGGGTGCATTTAATTTTGGAGGGAAATTTATCTCCCCTTTGTCACTTACAGTACACTAAGCAAGGGCTCGTTGGTCCCTGACCTGGCAGGGACTCCTGGCTCGGTGTCTCATCTCTGGTCACTGAAGATCGTCCTGCTGGAGACTTGACCAGGGAAGACCCAGGGCCTGTTCGGGCTGCATGGGGGCCCCTTGCACACGCATGCTACGTGACTGTGTAGATGTGACAAAGGTCTATGAAATAGTCAAGTCACTGTCAACTCCCTCTACATGACACCTGGAGACTCATTTAATTCATCTGTGAGACCCACCTGATCTTTCTACCTTCCTTCTATCCCATGCTGCTCCTAGCAACATGCCCTCCATGTTTGAGAAAACTGCCAGGAAACTGGTCAAAGAGATTGGAGACAAAGAACTCAGGCCCGTCAAAGACGTCCTGAATGCCATCAAAATACGTCGGTTTTCTCTAATACGGAGGAAGAAGGCTCGCTCAATGTTTTGGCATCTCCCTGAGGTTCCAGTTGACATCTCCCTCATGGACATCCTCGAACCAAATAGCGTGGTCCCAGGTATTGTCAGCCAGGGGCCTAGGAGGGGAGGACTGTGAAACAAGGGTACAGAAAAAAGGGTGCAGCACGCAAGGTGTACTGAGACATCCACACCGGATCGGCCTCACCTATGAGCAAGGAGTAAGGAACTAAGAGTATCTGAGAACTTTCTAATTATGACCCAGATTCATTTACTACTGAGAGCAGACTCTTGAGTCTGGAACATGATCCCCATTTTACACAGCAGTAAATGAAAGCTTACAGAATAATCTGTTCCAGGTTATAGAGCTTGTAACTGGTAGAACTGGGACTCGAACCCAAGCCTGTGTAGATCCAAATCCCAAACATGTTCTGTTTTGTGAGCTGCCTCCTGGGGCTGATGCTGTGCTGGGAAAGATGATGCCGTGGGTCTCCTGGCCCCGGGTGCAAGGGATGCCATCATTCCTTCGGGTTAGGACATCATTCCTGTTATCCAGCCCCTGAGTGCATGCAAACGTTTGTCCTCAGGAGTAATTTAAACTCAACATATTCTTTATTGATGAGTTAGCTTCTCAGTTGAGAGATTTAATTGGGTAGGCGAGTTGGGGTAGGCTAGGACTCAGTCATTCCATTTCCATTCCGTTTCCCAGCTGTTCCAGAGTGTACTGCTGGCTAACCCTCAGGCCTCCTTGTCTGTTTCCAGATGCTGCTGTGGAAGTGTCAGCCCTCTTCAGTTATGGTATTCAATGGAAGCAGCACATGGGTGGGAGTGTGAATGCTGGGGCAGAAGCAAGTGTCTGGGAGGAGACTACAGGGTGCCAAGGATCCTCCCTGGATTATAAGATTGTTAGCACCCCCATATGAAACCTGGACAGAACTTCAGAAGAGGTGAGGCCACGGGAGGGGGAGGGTCTGGTCAACAGCCCCAAACGGTGCCCTCCTCTGGAAGAGTCAATAGATTTTATCCCTGAGGCTCGGCATGAAGAAACTGACATCCCAGGCTCTGCTGCTCTTCTTGGGTGTGCGGACATTCACTCACTTGACTAACGGGTGTCAGTTCTCTGATCAGTATTTTTTAAAGCTGCAATTGTCCATCACTGTGTTATTTTGTGGTGAGAATAGACTAAAGACAAGACAGATAAAAAATGCCTGTCCTAAAATGAAATACAATTAGGGAGGCAGAGGGACAAGCAGTGAGTGATAAAATAAGCATTAAAATATGAGTTATCAAAGTATTAATTTAAGTGAGACAAAGCCTCTGACTCTTTGTTAAATAGAGTCCATATGCCTCACTGTCCTAGGGTGTGATTGAACTTGGTATCGGGGGAAAAGATCAACCTTCCATAATCTTTTAGAGCTTAATAAGGAATTTAAGACTTTATGCCTTTTATTTTTTAGCTGCATTTTTAAAATTTTATTTTTAAATATATTTTATTGATTATAATATTACAATTGTCCCCATTTTTCCTCCTTTGCTCTCCTTCCCCACACTCCCTTTGCCTCCAGCAACCCCCCGTCCCCTTAGTTCATGTCCATGGGTCATACATGTAAGTTCTTTGGCTTCTCCATTTCCTATACTGTTCTTAACCTCCCCCTGTCTATTGTGTACCTACATTTATTCTTCTTATGCCCTGTACCGTTTTCCCCTATCCTCCCCTCTTCTTTTCCCCACTGATAACCCTCCACGTGATCTCCATTTCTGTGATTTTGTTCCTGTTGTTCTAGTTGATTGCTTTGTTTTTGTTTTTGTTTTAGGTGTGGTTTTAATAATTGTGAGTTTGCTGTCATTTTACTATACATGCTTTTTACCTTCTTTTTCTTAGATAAGTCCCTTTAACATTTCATAAAACAAGGGCTTGGTGATGATGAACTCCTTTAACTTGACCTTGTCTGAGAAGCACTTTATCTGTCCTTCCATTCTAAATGAAAGCTTTGCTGGACAGAGCAATCTTGGATGTAGGTCCTTGCCTTTCATGACTTGGAATACTTCTTCCAGCCCCTTCTTGCCCGGAAGGTCTCTTTTGAGAAATCAGCTGACAGTCTGATTGGAACTCCTTTGTAGGTTACAGTCTGCTTATCTCTTGCTGCTTCTAGGATTCTCTCCTTCATTTTTTACCTTGGCTAATGTAATTATGATGTGCTTTGGTGTGTTTCTCCTTGGGTCCAACTTCTTTGGGACTCTGTGAGCTCTCTGGACTTCCTGGAAGTCTATTTCCTTTGCCAGAATGGGGAAGTTCTCCTTTATTATTTGCTCAAATAAGTTTTCCACTTGTTGCTCTTCCTCTTCTCCTTCTGGTACCTCTATAATTCAGATGTTGGAACATTTAAAGATGTCTTGGAGGTTCCTAAGCCTCTCATTTTTTTTGAATTCTTATTTCTTCATTCTTTTCTGATTGCATATTTTTTTCTTCCTTCTGGTCCACTCCATTGATGTGAGACCCAGCTTTCATTCCCTCACTATTGGTTCACTGTGCATTTTTGTTCATTTCATTTATTGTAGTCTTCATTTTCTCATCTAATTTGCAACCCAAATCAACCAGTTCTGTGAGCATCCTGATCACCAGTGCTTTGAACTGTGCATCTGATAGGTTGGCGATCTCTCAGTTGCTTAGTTGTATTTGCTGTGGAGCTTTGATTTGTTCTTCCATTCGGGCCTTTTTTTGTTTTGTTTTGTCTAGCCTGTTACTTAGTGAGGGGCAGGGCCTTAGGTGTTCACCAGAGCAGGGCACCCCAGTGGCTGGGTTGTGACAGTGTATGTGGGGGTGGGGGCCCGAGAGGGAACAATGGCGCTTGCTCCTCTCTTTGTCAGATTTCAGTCCCTTTCGCCACTTCCCCCAAGCTAACTTGACCCTTCTGGTGCTGATTCCTGTGTGGGTGGGCTTGTGCACATTTTAGGACCCTGTGGGTCTCTCCAATGAACCCTCCTGTGAGGCTGGGAGTCTTTTCCTGTGCCTCAACCCCCAGAGGTGTTTTCAATGAGTGTCCTGAGGCTCTATTTCCCGGCGCTGGGGCCCTGGGTTGGGTGGTCTGTCTCACTGCCCAATTTCACCTGTTTTACCTGCACACAGATGTGGGACTGCCCGGACAGCCAGGCACTGTGCACACAGTGCCTTGCTTCATAGTCGCTGCCTCGCTGGGTCTGCCAGCTGCCTTTGCACCCAGGGTCCGCCTGCTGTGGTCTTGCGCTCAGGATGCCTTACATACCCAGTGCCACCACTTTTTGTGCCACTACCCCTCTCTGCCCAACTCTGCCCTTCCTACCGGTATGGGATGAATTTGTATTCATGTGTATTTTAACTCCTTGGTTGTCCAACTTCATACAGTTCAATTTTCTGTCAGGTCTGGTTGTTATCTTGTTTCTAAATTGTTGCTGACTTTATTTTGGTTGTGTAAGGAGGCACAATGTGTCTATGTATGACTCCATCTTGGCTGGAAGTCCCCCCCCGCCCCACAGGTTTTTTTACACTCAGAAATTTTGAGGCTTTATTTCCCCATGCTGGAACCCTGAGTTGGGCAGACTGTCTTGCTCCCCAGTTGTTCCTCCTGGTCTATCCACACGCAAATGTGGGACCGCCTGCTCTGCCAGTCGCCGCCTCCCCCCACCCAGTCCTGCAGCAGCTGCCTTGCCATGCATCCTCTCTGCCCATCTGCCCATCTCCACCCCCTCCTACCAGTCTAAATGAGTGTTTCTTCTTTAACTCCTTGGTCATCAGACTTCCATATAGTTTGATTTCCTGGCACTTGTGGTTATTTTTTTGTTTTTTAAATTTGTTGTTGTCCTTCTTTTGGATGTTTGAGGAGGCAAAATGTATGTACCTATATTTCCATCTTGGCCAGAAGTTCCAACTTTATGCTTCTTAGAGATTTCAATTTAAATCGCCTTTGTATCAATGTGAAAAATTACTGAAGTAAGCAAGTAGTTAAAAGTCACAGGCTATTTAGAAAATAAAAGTTACTTTGACAGGGCATGGCACAATTTCTATATTTCTGGTGTTTTGTAAGACTCTTTAAAACTTTTAAATTTTAAAATATATTTTATTCATTTTTCTTTTCTTTTTAAGAAAGATTTTATTTATTTATTTTAGAGAGAGGAAGGGAGGGAGAAAGAGAGGGAGAGAAACATCAGTGTGTAGTTGCCTTTCGTGCTCCCCCTACTGGGGACGTGGCCTGCAACCCAGGCATGTTCCCTGGCTAGGAATCAAACCAGTGACTCTTTGGTTCACAGGCTGACACTCAATCCATTAAGCCACACCAGTCAGGGCTATTTTGTTCATTTTTCTATTACAGTTGTCTCAGTTTCCACCCATTTGCTCCCCTTCACCTGGTACCCTCACTTCTCTCCAGCAATCCCCTCCCTTAGTTCATGTCCATGGCTCATGCATATAAGTTCTTTGACTACACCGTTTCCTATACTGTTCTTAACATTCCTGTCTATTTTGTATGTTCTAATTTGTACTTCTTAATCCCTGCAACTTTCTGCCCATTCTCTCCTTTCCTGCTCCCAACTGATAACTCTACAAATGATCTCCATAGCTATGATTCTGTTCCTGTTCTGCTTGTTTGCTTAGTTTGTTTTTCAATGGAGGAGGTCATGAGCCTCCAGTGTGGCTTTTCCTGTTGCCCTGTGGGGGGAATTCAGACCCCTTTGGGGGCTATCCAAACCCCTACTGTGTCTCATCAGAGGTGATGGATTGTGTTCAGCAGTTAAAGAGGCTCCAATCTCAGGGATACATTTTATTATCTAGCAGCAAGAAAAAGAAATAAGCCTGATGACAAAACTTGAAATGTGGAAAGGAAGGCAATTAGATACTTTTAATAAATGTATGTGGGACACATAATGTGTTTCATTTAGAGGTAGTTATAGATTGTGATGGGTGCTCTAAGGTTCATAGGATTTTGTGAGAAAAGGGCTGGTGGAAGGGAGTCTGTATAGGTCTCTCTGTGGAACTAACAGTTGAACTCAGACCTGAAGAATGAAAGAAGCAAAGAGCAGGAGGAAAGTGGTCCAGATGAGGGTTTGAAGCCCCGGGACAGGACAGGACAGGACAGGACAGAGCTTGACATTTTCAGGAGCAGCAGGAAGTCAGTGAGGTGGGGGCTTAGCCAACCAGGATGAAGGTGATAAAAATAGGTTTGGAGGTAAGTAAATGTGTGAGATGACACAACCTCTTAGAGACACAGTAAGGGTTTTGGATACCCCCGAAAGGGGCCTGAATTCCCCTCACAGGACAGTGGGAAAATCCACACTGGGGGCTCATGACCTCCTCCACTGAGAAGCAATTTAAGGGTCCCTCAAGTTGCTCTCGGCTGTCATCCAGGGGGCCTACCCTGGTGGGGCCTTAAGAAGAACCAGAGCTGAGTCTCAGAGCTGCAATGGAGATGAAATCTGTGTTCAGGACTTCAAACCTGTCTGTCCCCTGCCCACACCTATGTCTTCAAGTCCGTCCTACCAGCCACTCACTAAGGACAGTTCATCTATAAACACGCCCACGTGCTGGTCATGATTAATCATCCAGAATCTTTTGTGCTTCATCATATTTATCAGTTTGCTCCCCCTCCCACGTTGATTGTGCTTCTGGACGGTGGTGACTGTGGGTACCCATCTTTGACAGTAGGGCTCTGGTCAGCCATGTGCACCTGTCTACTTCCAGTCTCCTCAGGTGAGAGGCCCTGGTACACTGGACATGTGTAAATTACTCCCTAACAGGGCACATCTTGGAAGAGCAGATGCCTTTCTCCTTCCCACAGCTCCATCAGGAAGTGGTGGCACATCCACCCTGCATAGCAAAGAAGATGTTTTGTTTCCTTAGTAACTTAACCCATTTGCCAGTATCTTCCTACTCATGGAGGGAACACCTATCAGAGTCCAAAGTCCCTGTACCCCTTCCAGGTCTTGAGGAGGGCGGTAGGCCAGGGTAACCCAGGAAGGCATCTCTTCCCACTCTGACCCTCTTCTCCTCCATCCGCCCCAGGAAAGTGATGGACCCAGAGCCCTCATTTCTGAAGCAATGCTGGAGAACAGCAACAAATCTGTATGTTGTGACTGACGTTGTAGAACTGCGTGACAGTTGTGTGATGGAGGATCACAGCACTGGGAATTTCTTGGGAAAAATGTCCTTCATTCTGAATACTTTTGTCAAGGTATGAGATGGGTTCACCCATCAACAAAATCAGATGTAGGTTTAATTATGTGGCATTACATTTGCTTTGGGTAAGTGATGGATTATGGCACACCTAAAGGGGTGTCTGCTGCACTATCCACATGTCAAGTTTTATGCTAATAACAAACCTCCCTAAAAGCCATGACGTCCTGAGAAGGACTGGTAGAAGGGGTGAGACTTAAATACCTTCATGGGATTTGTATAACTGACTCAGTCTCAATAATCAATGGTAGTACTTTTAATTATATGAACAAGTTCATTCATCATATAGTTTGTGTGTGTTATAATGTGCTTTTACATATTACATATTTAATGTGTAGTTGTTCTTCACTTAGAAGACTTAGAAACTCAAGGAAAAAAACTGACTTGTAACACCTGTTCAGAGCCAGCACAGCTCTAAAGGTTGGCCATGGGCTGTGATGTCGTTAAACAGTTCGCACATCACTCCTGGTTCGTGGCTGCAGCCACTTTGTTTTGGTCGATCAGACAAAAGATCCACAAGGAAACGGAGGACCTGCAGAGCATCATACAGACCAATTGAAGCATTTTCTGTAACAGACACATAAGAACACGCAGCAGAGTATCACGTACATTCTACCTGAGTACACACAGAACATTCTGCAGCATCAATCACATGTGAGGCCTCCCTATCAGTCTTACCAGGTTAAGAAGACTGACGTTACACCAGGTATCCTTTCTGGCCACAATGGAGTGAAACTAGAGATTGATAACAGGAGGAAACAGAGCATATTGACAAATATATGGGCATTAAGATATACACTCTCGAACCCCCAGTGCGTCAAAGAAGATACCACAAGGGAGGTCAGAAAATATTCAAGACAAATAAACATGAAAACACCATACTGTACTGTCCACTTAAAAATGGGGAAGATATTATGTTTTTTTGTTTGTTTGTTTTTTTTACCACAATAGAAATCAAATAGAAGAGCTACATAATAATAAAAAAGTTTGCAAAATTCAAATAAGTTTATTCTTTTTTGTATAACTAAAATCCATGTTGGTTTTATAGCAAGATGTGGAGTCTTGCTTGTGTCCTCAAATAACTTATTGTCATGTCCCTGTTGAACAAGGTGCAGATTCATAAAGCAAACAAGAAAAAAAAGAAAACAACAGCAGACAAGAAGTATCTGACTTCTTTCAATATCCTCTGACTTTTAATGTTTTCTTTACTTGTGATTTTCTGCAGTTTGAATTTATAGGTATAAGATTTTTTAATTCATTTTTATTTTTATTTTTATTTTTATTTTTATTTATCTTGCTTGGAATTCTCTGAACTTCCTGGATTTGTGGTTTGGTGACTGACATTAATTTGGTGAAATCCTCAGTTATTATTGCTTCAGATATTTTTTCTGTTCTGTTCTCTCTTTCTTGTCCTAACATTTTCATTACACATATGTTACAACTTTTGTAGTTATCCCACAGTTCTTGGATATTATGCTCCATTTTTCTAGTAATTTTTCTCTTTGCTTTTTTGTTTTGAGATTCCTATCAATATATCTTCGAGTGCAGAAGTTTTTCTCTCACTTGTGTCCAGTCTACTAATGAGCCAATCAAAGACATTCTTTATTACTGTTCCAGTATTTTTTATCTCTCTAGCATTTATTTTTTATTTTTTTCCTTAGGATTCCATCTCTCTGCTTACCTACTCATCTGCACTTGCATTTTGTCTATATTTTCCATTGGATCTTTTAGCAAATTAATCACAGTGGTTTAAAATTCCCTGTCTCATAATTCCAAAATCAATACTATAAATGAGTCTGATTCTCAGCCTGCTCTGTCTCTTCAAACAGTTGTTTGTTGCCTTTGAATATGCCTTGTAATTTTCTTGTTGAATGTTGGATATGATACACGTGATGAAAGGAACTCTGGTTAATCAGCCTTTACTGATATTGTGATATGTGAGGAGGGAAAATTCTGTAGTCCCATCAATAGGTCCTAGGTTTATTTTTAGTGAGCCTGTGCTCTGGGCTGTGAACTCACAAGAGCTTTTCAGTAGTCTCTCCTGCTTAGACATGACAGGACCGTTAGAGTGAGCAAGAGCTGGCTATCTCCCTTGCCCTGCATGGAAGGCCACGAGAGGCTGGAGGTGGTGTTTCCCTTTTATCAATTGCTTCAGCTCTTACAAAGAGTAAGAAAACAGAACCCTCATCATGAAAAAGAGGAAATGACTAGAGGTACTGAATCAGAAATCAATGAATTCATTTCAGTGTCAACATGAAACTGAGGGATCTCAAGGTAAGTATGGAATGAAGCAAGGAAGAAAGAGCAGGCACTGGAAATCAGGAGTAGGGAGGGTGAGAACAGGGGCTGCTCATTCCTTTTCTCATGAGCTTTCTCGATGTATTGACTTTTAAGATCAAATGCATGTTTGATGGTGTTATTATACCTGGTTTCTGTCCACAGGGTAAAGCAGAGGGCGGGGCTCTGAAAGTGAGCAAGAAGAAGCATACTGTGCCAAAGGGCTTGGTGATGGCCTATAAGAGGAAGCAGCTGGTGTTCAGGAAGAACAGCTGGGGTAAGCAGGGGCTGAGGGAGGCAGGAGGGGAGTGGGAGTCTGCTTCTCCTGGGGAGAGAAATGAGGAGGGACAAACCATCGTCAGGCAACCGTTGCTTCCCCGCCTGTTCAGAGAGAGCAGCAGCATCCCTCAGCTGTCCGGGGCACACATATTCTCGCCACGCACAGCTCCTGCAAGCAGGGCCCCACTGAAATGTTGCTCTGGGCAGGTAGAGAGACAGTATCCTACGTGGAGAGGGTGTAACGGGGTGCCCAGCGCCAGGGTGTGTTTGGCACTGGGAAGAGCGTGATTCTAACCCCAACCACCTCCACTGAAGGTCCCACCACTCTCAGCAGCTCACCTGGGGGAGCCACAGAGCCCTCCCAGGTTACCTCTGCCCCCACAGGGAAGCCCAGAGAGAGTGGCCCAATCAGGAACAAATCTGTGGATGTAGTGCCCTGACCGTGTAATGAAGAGTTGTATCAACATTTCTCCCTCTTCAGGAGCCTCAAAATGCACAGTTCCCCAATGCACACACTTGGGGTTCTGACTCCATGCAGGAGAAAAACTTTCATGAAGTACCTACAAACCAGAGAGGAGTCAGGGTGCTACAACCACAACCAGCTCAGGGTCCTTGGCCCCTCCCTGCTCTAATGCTGAGTCCCAGCTGGAGGTCAGCCTGATACAGCTGGGGTCCAGCTCCTCGGAGGTCAAGGGGTGCCCTCACCACACACAACAAACACGTTCCATGTCTCTCTCTCTCTCTCTCTCTCTCTGTCTCTCTCTCTCTCTGTCTCTCTCTCTCTCTCACACACACACACACACACACACACACACACACACACAGTTCCCTGTAGAAGCCTCAGTATAACATTCGGCTAAAAGAGGGTCCTGCTGGCACTGACCTCCTGTCAGTGGTCACAGACAGAATGAGGGAAAAGTCTCCAAATTTTGGAGTGGCTCAGCTCCATCTTCAAATCCATGCTGTGTGAGTGTTGACAAGTGTTACGTAAATGGAGTGGGACCCGAAGGCCGACCTCACAGCAGTGCCTGCAAGCCATGTCCTGCCCACTAGGGGGCGCGTGGCACTCGCCTGTTTCTACAATTACTGCTTAAGGGCTCAGTGCAGTAAGCGTTGCACTTCCGTGAAGTAATTTCATCCTCATGACAAATCGGAGAGGAAAATAATGTGCAGCACTGTTCAATAATTTTCCATGGCGCTTGCTGTGTAGCTTTGGAGGAAATCACAATTCCTCTGTCTCCCATCTTACCTCTGAATGAAAGTGAGACCTTCTCTCCAGGGCTGGTAGAGATCAATGTCTGAGAGAGTGGCGACCCAAATGTATCTCCCCTCTCTCCATTCACCTGGACCTTCCCATGACCTGGCGGCAAGATGGGTCCCTGCCATCTCAGAAGCCTCCTCACCCAAGTGTGTCCTCACAGCCAACGTCCCTACAGAATCTTCCACACTCTGCCCCCTCCCTCCCTGGCGTCCACCCCTCTACCCGCTGCAGCCTGCCCTCGGGGGAACTCACTCCACGCTGTTACCAGGGAGCACACACTCCATCACCCCTCCTTGGAGCTCCTCTCTCCCTGGAGGCTGCCCCACCGTGATCTACGGGGTGTCCTTTAACGGGACTGTTTCTGCTCCTTCTTCCTTCATGGGCTCCTGCTCCCTGTCAGGCACATCAACCTGATTGTTGGGCAGGTTTCAGAACTTTGAATGTTTCTCTGTGAAATCAGCCAGGAAGCAGGACTGACTGGGGGAGTAGACTTGTGAGGGGGGCCCTTCGGGAGAGTAAGATGAAGGGCAGCAGGAAGGAAGTCGGTTTCTGTTCCCGGTGGAATGGGAGACCAGAGCTGACACCCACCACCCACCCAGGTGCTTATTGACAAGGCAGGTTGTAGCTTCCCCTTTAGAGGGACGGATTCTGAAGATAACAGAGTGAGGGCAGGGCCCCTGAGTTTCCATAAGCATCCCAGGTGATTATGATGCAAGGGGTCCCCAGATCACGCTGAGAAAAGCTGCCACCCCTGGCCTGGAGTTGGAAGTGTGGGGGCCACAGGGGTGGGGATGTGAGAGACTCCAGCAGGGAAACCCCCGCTCTGCTGACCTGGCTTCTTTCCACCCAGACATTCTTCACTCTGCAGAGGATGAAGAGGAGATCTTTCCAGGTGCGTTGTTTGTCAGGCTCTCTGCTTAGACCTCAGGCCCCGCTGAGCCTGTGACCCCCTTTGGACCCTATAAAAACCCTGCTGGGGCTCAGCCCTGACACGCCCACAGGCAAACTTTCCCCAGCCAGGCTCCTCTACCATGTCGTCCTATACCTGCTGTCACTTAGACACAGGAATCTGGTGACAGGAACGGCCACCTATATCCTCTGAGGACCTGGGTTGAGTGTTTGTGAGTGAGTGTATGTGTTGGGGGAAATGGAGACCCAGCTGTTGTGAGTGATCACTTATTTTTCTCTTTCTAGAAATATACTTTCAATCCGAGTGTTATGGAAAAAGCGTGACTTTAGGACAAGGAAAGTATAATGTGGTCCCTCCATGAGGCCCCATTTTGCCCAACTGAAACTCCACACGATTGCCTTTGCCTTCCTCACCTGGGCCACCTGGCTCGGACTGTCCCAGGGAGAGGGCAGGGAGGATGGGAAAAGGAGGCTGGGGAGTAGGTGGTAGAAAGAGAAAGGGAGAGTTGGCAGGAACTAATTCTTGGGTGGGGAATTTAATTTCTCTTCTAGGCAGCAGAGTATGTCCCATCAAACCAATACGTGAGTGTGTGTTTGCTGGGGTTGGGGAGGGTCCTATTTGTACTCCTCAGGGGAGCAGGACCATGAGTCCCTGCCTTTTCCACCATGGCCCTGGAGCCTGGCTGTGGTTTCTGTGGGGTGGGGAGGGTCAGGGATGGTGGGGAGGGCAAAGGGGTGGAGCAGGGAGAGGTTAAGCAAGAGGGAGGGGGCAGTGGAGGAAAGATCCCTCGGAAGTGTATCTAAAGCACACTTGGGGGATGAGGAAGGGAGATGACCGCTTGCTTTTGCTTTTCTAGAAAGAATACAGGAGCCTCCCTTGCTAGGTGAGTGTTTACTAAGAGGGAATATAAGGTCTGCTGGGTAGGAAACTGCAAAGCTCAGAACCCAAATCGGAGGTTTCCAAGCAACTCAGAAAACTGAGCTTTACTTCTTAACTTACACTTTGGTCAGCCCCACTAATTAACTCCTTCCTTCCTTCCTTCCTTCCTTCCTTCCTTCCTTCCTTCCTTCCTTCCTTCCTTCCTTCCTTCCTTCCTTCCTTCCTTCCTTCCTTCTTCTTGCAGGAAACGTTTATGGAGGACTTCTTGGGTGTCGTTATTCTGAGCCCTGGGGCTTGGGCAGTAAACCAAACAGGAATCCTGCCTCCCTGACGCTTTCACTCCAGTGACTTCTAACTCCCAGAAGCGCACCTGGAGGCAGCCTCAGGTGTCCTAGCAGAGGCAGAAAACCCCCGACATCCACCCCTTGGTTAATTATTTATAGACCTAGAGGTACAGCACAATTGCATGCAGTACCAAGCACTTTATATCCATAAATTCACACTGCTAGGTATTTCAGAGCCTGCTCTGTTTCTTCCTCTTCCCCTGACCCCTTTCCAGAACCCTCTTCTCCCCTCCCTGCATAACCCCCCACCTCATTTCAGCTGAGATTTTCCATCCCTCTGGCTTGTTATGGCAGCTCCATCACGGAGCTCAAACAAGCCACCCTCAGAGATGCTGGGGGCCAGCTGCTTAAAGGGGAGAAGAATTTTGCTTATGGTGATGGGAAAGGACTGTTCTCATCTAAGGGTTGTCTTCGTTTTCTTGTCGGAGGACAGATTTCAAGCGCCTACAACAGGAGGTTTCCCTGGAAGTAAGCAGAGTGGACCAGTTTTCAAAGGACTTCAAGGACGCTGTGTTCTCCAACATCCTGGACATGCTGGGGGACCGAGAGCCCCTTCAGGACCTCATGGACACGGTGAGGGGTCCCACTGCTATCGAAGCTGATCAGACTTGTAAATGGGGGATGTTTCAGAGATCCGACTGCTGAGGTATATGGGGAAACAAGAATGGGGGTCATCTCAGGGGGCTTAGGGGATGTCTGAGACTGGGGACCACGGCTCTGTCCCCAGGGAGCAGGGCCAGGGAGTGCAGTCCACACTGAGTGACGGTGCTCAGTGTCCCCAGGGGCTGTATGGAGCCCTCACCCTGCTCCTTCATTACTCACTTATAAACACAGCATTTGTAGGCAAAATTACATGGTATTGTCATCCTCATTAATAATTCCTGTCTCCTATAGTTTGCACAGGAACCCCTGCAGGGTCATTTGGATGGCCCTCGTGGCACCATCCTAAATGAACTGCAAAAGGACTCCACCTATGCATATAATGGCTCACAGCACCTCATCCTTTACCTGCTTGAAGCCATCATGGGTAAGAGTGATTTGGAAGGACATTGCGGGGGGTCACAAGGTTGGTGTCCCAGAGACCCCAGAAGGGCTGCCATTTCTTCAAAACCCTTGAAATGTTATGATTTTTCACCCCCACCTCACACTTCTCTCCAAGGTCAGCAGGGCCTAGTGGGAGAAACTTGCCACATGACACAGAAAGAGCTAGAAAGAGCAGCCCAGGTTCATCCCATGTATCACTGAGGGTGGATGGTCCCAGGCTGCAGCCACAGAATCCCCCCCTTGCCCATGTCAGGGAGCACCCTGGAGACCATCCCAAGAGCCGAAGGAGGCCTTCCCAGGGCAGGGAACTTGGCCTCCAAGTCTAAGGAGTCTTATTCCTCTGCCTTAGAGATTGCCTCACTAGGGGGAAAGGAATATCTGACTGTCTTTCCCCAAATGTCCCCTGTCTGCAGCGCTGAGTGACATCCAGCACTGTCTGCTGGCCCAATCCATGGACAAGAAGATCCTCTCCCAGCAGCGGGATCTGGTGAGAAATCCCCAGGGGCCAGCGTCCTGGGAAGAGGGTGAGGGAACCGGAGATAAGAATGATTCTGAGGAGGGAGATAAATCAGGTTTCTGCTAGGAAGGGGACCAAGTCCCAGTGTGGCCACCAGGAAACCTGGGCTGCATCTCCCTCCGGGAGCAGGCCCTGTGGTCATGAGTCTGCCTGGGCAAGGTCTCTGTTTCCATGACAACCCCTGCAGAGGCCCCACCAGTTCTCAAGTAGCTGTATAGGATACAGGGCTGAGGAGCTCAGGGTGTCTGGGTTACACCCTGCTTTATGCACATGGTTACCATTTGCACATTGCATGCTCTCTGTCTCCATGTATGTTATACAGGGACATGTGCATGCATGACACATGCATACCCATACACACATGGCACACAGAAGCACTCACATATGCTATCCCAAACACCACCATTCTGCAGGGCAGATGTTAGCGTCACTATCTAGCAGCTGAGGAACTGGGGCTCAAGGAGTTGCAATAACATGTCCTTGGTCACACCGATCACAAGACAGGGCCAGGACATGACTCCAGAGCTCCTGCCCTTGTAGTTGTCCTGCATGACCCCTGGCTCCTGGGACTGAAGGTTTTCCTTTCCTGACCTCAAGGGGGACCTGTAACAGCTGATCCTGTTTCTTTAAGGTGAGGAGCATCCTGGAGCCCAACTTCAAATACCCTTGGAGCATCCCCTTCACCCTCAAACCCGAGCTCCTCGCCCCCCTGCAGGGGGAGGGTTTGGCCATAACCTATGGTCTGCTGGAAGAATGTGGCCTGAAGATGGAGCTGCAGAGCCCCAGGTCAACCTGGGACCTGGGAGCCAAGCAGCCCCTGTCTGCCCTGTATGGGGCCCTGTGTGTGCTGCAGCGGCTGGCTGAGGCCTGAGCCCCCTGGTGGGCAGGCCAGGGGCCAGTCCACTGGGTCAGCCCATGGAGGCTGCCATTGGCCCTGGTGCTGTCTTCTGCTGCAGACGCCACCAGGCCGTTCTCTGCATGTGTGGTTGTGCGGGGAGTTTCAGGCTCCACACATAAATGCTGTCCAGCTTGGTGTCTGTCTGTCTGACTCCTTTCACTGAGCATGGGTTCCCCCCGTGAAGGCCATCTGACCAAGGCAGAGGCCCCAGTGGACCCAAGGTTGCCCTGCAACTGGAGAAACTGTTTCTGTTTTGTTTTGTTTTGTTTTAAAGATTTATTTATTTTTAGAGAGCGGGGATATAAGGGAGAGAAAGAGGGAGAGAAGCATCAATGTGATACATGTACCCAACACAGGAGCACCCAAATATAGAAGAAAAATCTCAGAGGACTTCAAGAAAGACATAGACAGCAGCACATTTATAGTAGGTGGTTTGAACACCCCCACTGTCAAGAATGGACAGATCTTCCAAACAAAACATCAACAAGAAGATTGTGGAACTGAATGACGTATTAGATCAAATGGATTGAACTGCTATATAAAGATCTTTTCACTCCAGAGAAGCAAATACACATTCTTTTCAAATGCACATGGAATATTTTCGAGGATAGACCACATGATAGGACACAAAGCAAGCCTTAACAAATTCAAGAAGATTGCAATCATATCAAGCACGTTTTTTGGATCACAAGGGCTTGAAACCAGAAACCAACCTCAAGGAAAAAAAAACTTAAAAACACTCAAACTCATGGAGACTGAATGGCATTTTATTAAACAATGAATGAATTAATAATGCGATCAAGAGATAAATCAAAAAGTTTCTGGAAACAATGAAAATGAACAGAGAACAGTCCAAACTTATGGGACACAGAGAAGGCAGTTCTGAGAGGGAAGTTCATAGCACTAGAGGCCTATGTAAAAAAGATAGAAACATTTCAACTAAACGACCTAACCCTACATCTACAAGAACTAAAGGAACAACAACAAACAAAGCCGAGAACAAGTAGAAGGAAGGAAATAATCAAAATCAGAGGAGAATTAAATGACACAGAGACTAAAGGAACAATGCAAAGGATCAATAAACCCAAGAGCTGGTTCTTTGAAAACATAAAGTGGACACCCCTTAAACAGACTCAACAAGAAAAGAGGGAGAGGACCCCCAAAAATAAAATCAGAAATGAAAGAGGAGAAATGACAACTGAAAGCACATAAATGCAAAGGATTGTAAGAAATTACTATGAACAACTAACTATATGCCAAGAAATTTGAAAACCTGGGTGAAATAGACAAATTTCTAGAAACATGTAATCTCTCAAAACTGAATGAAGAAGAAGAAAGCCTGAACAGAGTGCAGGAGCTGGTGAAATTGAAGCTTATTAAAAAAAATTCCTGGCACACAAAAGCCCTGGATTGGACAGTTTCACAGGAGGATTTTACAAAACATTTAAGGAAGAGCTAAGCACTGCTCTTCTCAGACTCTCAGAATCCAAGAAGGGGGAAAACTCCCAAACTCTTTTTATGAGGCCAGACTCATCCCAACCCTATAATCAGATAAAGACACAACAAAGAGAGAAAAGTACAGGCCAATATGGCTGATGAATATAGACGCTTAAGTCCTCAACAAAATATTGGCAAGCCGCATCCAGCAAAACATTAAAAAGATCATACACCATGGTCAAGTGGGATTCATCCCAGGGATGCAAGGATGGTACAATATTCGCAAATCAATGAATGCATTACACCACATAAACAAAAGGAAGGGCAAAAATTACCTGATCCTATCAATAGATGTGGAAAAAGCATTTGATAAAGTGCAGCACTGATTTATGATAAAAACACTCAGCAAAGTGGGAATAGAGGCAGCATTCCTCAACATAATAAAGGCCGCACATGGGAGACCTACAGCCAACATCATACTCAATTGGCAAAATCTAAAACTTTTCCCACTAATATCAGGAACAAGACAAAGGTATGTTGAATAACAATAAAAAAAAAATCAAACATTGAAAAAAAAACATTGATGTGAGAGAGAAACCTCTATTGGTTGCCTCTCGCATGCCCCTGACAGGGGACCCCGCCTGCAGCCCAGACTTGTGCCCCGACCAGGAAATAAACCAGTGGTTTTCAGGCGGTGCTCAGTCCACTGAGCCACGCCAGCCTGGGCTGGAGAACCTGTTCTGAGGGTGGCTATCTCCCATGGCTGCTGGAAGGAGGCCTTGGCTCCTTATCCATAGGTGGCCCAAGTGTACCCATGACAGGCAGGTTGCTTCCCCCAGGATGAATGATGAGAGAGGGGGACCCAGAGAGAGGGAGGGGGAGGGGAAAGTTCCCTGGGAAGGGGGACATGGTTGGCAGGAGGATGAAGTGATAGGGCTGTCTGTGGTTCCGTGGGATGTGAAGTTGTGGGGTGAAAGGGTCAGTCTTCATTGTGGATAGTAACACGACTGCAGTGGGGGAAGGACTGGTGTTTAGGGTGGGGTGTGAGGTTGTGAGCTTGGGTGGAGTGTGAAACATCCATGGGGAGAAAGGATTGAGAGGGACCGACTGTCGGGGCGAAGTGGTTGTAGGGATGGGGCACTGGGTTTCTCTGCTGTGCCCGGGGATGGTGGCGGAGGCATGCTAATCATGAAGTAGCACATGTTATGAATGGGGGATGGGCTGCAGTCTGTTCTGGAGTGTGAAGAGGTTGGGGTGAGGAGGGTTGGGGGTCTCCTGTAGAGTGTGTGGTATCGTGGAGAGGGAAAACGGGAGATTATTGAGGATGTCAGGGGATGGTGGAGGTAAGAGTTTGGGCCTGAAGGGGTTGAGCCTGGGTGGACTGGCTTTTACTGTGGAGTGTGAAGGGATCACGGTGCGTGAGCTTTGGGGTTCCCTGGGAGGAGTCCAGCGTTTGTGAGAGGGTTGAGTGGAGGTGACTGTGTCGTGTTTCGAGGAGGGAGGACTCGGGAACATGTGGAGTGTGAAGGGGCTGTGGGTGAGCAGGATCGGTGTGGTTTGGAAGGAGAGGGGTGTGAGAGAGAAGACTGGGGTTCACTCTTCAGTGCAGAGCCCCTGTAGTGAGGGTGACGGTGCTCGAAGTGGAGGGTAACTGGTTTCGTGGAGAGAGGACTGGACTTGTCGTGGGAGCGAGGTGGGCAGCCGTGCAGTGAGAGGTCACACTTCCCAGGGAGTGTGAGGGGGCGGCAGAGGTGGGGAAGTGCTTCGGAGGGGAAGCCCCACGGCTCGCCCTTCGTGTGAAATGTGTGCGGAGGGGAGGAGTGGTGCCTGGTGTGGAGTGGGCAGTGGTTGCGCGGGTGGGAGCCTGGGGTTGGCTCTGGAATGCCAGGGTTTATGGGGAGGGAGGGCTGGGGTTTACGTGACGTGGGGATGGGTTGTGCAGGGAGACTGGTAATTACCATGAGGTGTGAAGTGGGTGCTGGGGAGAGAATCGGGCTGCAGTGGGGTGTGAAGCGATGGCATCAGTGGGAGGATCATGGCTTCCTTTGGAGTATGATGTGGCCCTCTGTGTTATTTTTGGCCTGTTCTTTTGCTCTCTGTCTCTCCACAAACTCTCCCAGCCTGATTAGAGCTGTCCCTCCTTGGGGACAATGAGAATTAAGAGAGCTTTCACCACCCATGCATCCCTCTGTCCTTTTCCCTATCCAGCCAATATTATTTGAGCACCCACAATGAGCCTGGCCCAGTCCTAGGAGCAGGAAAACCAGCATGAAGAAGGCACAGGTTCTTCCCTCGGGATGCTCTGAGTCTGAAAGCAAATAGGCTGGAGCACAGGAAGGGCAAGTCCTCGAGTCTTGAGTCTATCTAGACCCCACAGAGCAGTAAAGGCATCACCTCCCATATTCACTCCCATTTTCAGGGTGAAACGACACCCGGAATTGGAGACGGACAAGCTCTTCTGGATAATGAATGTGGGTCAGGCAGCAGGTATTTCTGCCAGGAGCCTAAACAGAGCATGTGAGGGGTCACAGATCCGAGGCCCCTAACACAGGGGAGCCCTGAGGCCTCTGGGACAAGGGCATTGGAGGGCTGTGTAGGATGATACGGCTAAGAACACAGACTCTGGGGTTGGCTTGATCTGGGCTCCAGTCTGAGTTCTGCCTTGTGCTTGACACCTGTCGTTGAGGCCATATGAACACCTGCTCCACATGTGGATGGTTCTACAGGGTTCTCCTTCCCAACATGAATTCGTGTTTTGTGTTGTGGGATACAGCATAGGCTCTGTGAACCAAATGGATCACTGCTAGGAAACACAGAGCAGTGATCTGAACTCCCACCTACTTACCTCCCCATTCGGACCCTTCCCTCCTTGTTTAAGTAGAGCCAAGTAGAGCTCATGCCCAAGGAGCAAAGCATTGCAAGTTAGCATTCTGGCTTCCTACCTCAGGCAGGAGAGGAGAGAGTACAATAACCTGACATCCTCTCCATAAATCTGCCATGAAGCAAGCACAGTGATTGGCGTTTGTGTCTGCTCAGGTGCCATGGTTGAAGATGGGAAGTTATACAGGTGTGGAAACAGGTGAAAATAAGCCCGCCCTGTCTATGAGTGGGAACTTCCAGACATACTGTTGAGTGTGTCATAGCTGGAGAGAATCCAGCACAGGCGACTATCAGAGACAGTGTTCCAAGTTTACATCGATTACATAGATTTCCCTTCAATCACCAACCTGTCAACCTTGGTTGAAAAGAGAGGAAAAGGGAAGAGAAATAGACTTTTGTTCTTAGTCTTTATTTTTTGACTCTGTCAAATTGTGGTCCCAGTCAATAAATAAATAAATAAATAAATAAATAAATAAATAAATAAATAAATAAAAGAAAAGGCTGACATGATTCACTGTTGTGTCTATGAGAGTTTGGTATTTTCCGGAGAAAAATGGAAATATATTTGGTATATATGTATGGCTTAGGCATATGAATCATTCATATCCTAGAGTAAGATCTTAGATTTATTTTCAATGTTTCTTCCGAGGATCTCATAACACAAATGTTCTCTTATTACCTCATGTGTTACTGTCTCTTAGTGGGAAAACAGAATAGACACTAAAATTTATTTTCCCACCTACATGGGTAGCAATCCAAAGAAACTAGGATTAAGTAATTCATCTATGTATAGAAAAATAACAGGCATTTTTTAAAATTTTATTTTAATCATTGTTCAAGTACAGTTTTCTCCCTTTTACTCCCATTCCAGCCCACCCACCCAACCCTCCCCACTTCCCTCCCATTACCACCCTCCTCCTAGTTTTTGTCCATGTGTCCTTTAAACTTGTTCCTGTAAACCCTTCCCATTCTCCCCTGAAATTCCCTCTTCTCTCCTCTCTGGTCATTATCAGCCTGTCCTCTATTTAAGTGTCTTTGGTTATATTTTGCTTGCTTGTTTGTTTTGTTGTTTAGGTTCCTGTTAAAGGTGAGATCATATGGTATTTGTCTTTCACTGCCTGGCTTGTTTCACTTAGCATAATGCTCTCCAGCTCCATCCATGCTGTTGCAAAGGGCAGGAGCTCCTTCTTTCTTTCTGCTGCATAGAATTCCATTGTGTAAATGTATCATAGTTTTTTGATCCATTCATTTACTGATGGGCATCTAGGTTGCTTCCAGCACCTAGCTATTGTAAATTGTGCTGCTATGAACATCGGGGTGCAGAGGTTCTTTTGAATTGGTGTTTTAGTGTTCTTAGGATATAGTCCCAGCAGTGGAATTGCAGGGTCAAAAGGCAGATCCATTTTTAGTTTTCTGAGGAAGTTCCATACTGCTTTCCACAGTGGTTGTACCAGTCTGCAGTCCCACCAACAGTGCACTAGGGTTCCCTTTTCATAAGGAGAGAATCTTAAAAGCAGCATGAGAAAAGGAAACAGTTACCTACAAAGGAGTTCCCATTACACTATGAGCTGATTTCTGAAAAGAAACCTTGCAGCCAAGAGGGGGCTGGAAAGAAATATTCAAAGTCATGAAAGGCAAGGATCTACATCCAAGGTTACTCTATCCAGCAAAGCTATCATTTAGATTGGAAGGGCAGATAAAGTGCTTCCCAAATAAGGCCAAGTTATAGGAGTTCATCATCACCAAGCCCTTACTATATGAAATGTTAAAGGAACTTATCTAAGAAAAAAAAGATGACCAAAAAGATGAACAGTAAAATGACAACAAACTCACAGTTATCAACAACTGAACATAAAAACAGAAACAAAAACAAAAACAAACTAAGCAAACAAGTAGAACAGGAAGAGAATCACAGAAATGGAGAGCACATAGAGGGTTATGAGCAGGGAAGGGGAAGGTGGGAATGGGGGAAAGGTTCAGGGAACAAGAAACCTAAACTGTAGGCACAAAATAGACAGGGTGATGCCGCGGCCAGCGAGGCAGTGGGTTCGAGACGCGCAGTGACGGACTGAAAAGAGAGAGCGGCCAGATGCTCTGGTGGCAAAAGGCAAGTTTATTGAAAACTCTTGTCATTATATAGTGAGATGTTCTAAAAATAGAATGCTTGCTACACGATGAGAGTCTTTGTTCAAGAAAGTTTACACGCCCCTTCAGGTCACGTACAGAACATCCTGGTTTAGATTAACTCCAAGGACACGACGCATCGCCCCAAGGCTCTGGCACCTCCCCGTCCTTCTCTTGGGAACAATCCGATAACAAACAAGGCCGGGGTAGAGTCAGGTCACCTCCCCCGAGGCCAAGGAACAGGCCCAAGCATCATTCTCACAATGCAGGACCCTAACTCTTGACCCCTTCCTGGGGGCTTGGTTCCCCACAGGGTGAGGTTAAGAATACTATGGGAAAAGGAGAAGCCAAAGAACTTATAAGGACATATGACCCAGGGACATAAACTAAAGGGGAGAATGCTGGTGGGAGGGTGGGGAGCAGGGCAGAGGGGAATAAAGGGGAGGAAAACATGGGACAACTGTAATAGCATAATCAATAAAATATATCAAAAATAAGTAAAATTCAATGTTATTTACATTAAAAAATAAAAATATACAAAAAGAAGTAAGATTGTTGGGGCATAGATTTTTGGTCCTCCACCTACCTACAATTGTCCTAGGCCATTCTTCACCAAAGTAATCTGACAGTTGTGAGCCGCCAAAATGAGGTCAATTTGTAACATATTGTCTCACTTAATCTTTGAGAGTAATCCCAGGTTGTAGATAATGTCATCTCCATTTTACAGATTAGGCATTTGAGATTTAAAGCATTCAAGTCATTTCCTGATGTTCCTGATGTTATTAGGTATTAACTAGCAGAGCCACGATTTAAACTGGTTTGTTTCCAAAGCCTGTACTATTTTAACTTCCTCATCCTGGTCTAAAGAGATCCTCATATCACAAATTCTATATAAGCCCAACTCTGAACACTTCCCAAAGGTCTTTGGTTACCATTCATTGGTCATTCTCTTGTATGTGGCCAACATTCACCTTATCTTTTGCCTCCTGCCCAAACTTCTGTCCATGGAGAGAGAATTTAAGGTTCCCTTTCCAAAGAGTTTTCCAGGACCGATTTTAATGGGTAATGATCATGATCACTTCATAGTCTGTATTAAATCTCCCGCCAACCCCTCACCCAAGTAACTAGTTGTACGTTTCCTTGGGATTAAGGAGTAGTTTTCCTACTCTTCTCTAATACCTCACAGCACGCAGCATGATACAATGCGTACAGAAGGCCTGTATTCCTTTAATTTCATGTAAATTTGAAGTGCACCCCTTGGACACAGTGCCTGAGACCTAACAGATGCTCAGCAAGTATTTGCACTTCTAGATAGATTCTGGCTAATGCAATGGAAGTGTCTTTTGATTTTAATGATCAGAAATAGAAAATCAACGAGAATTCAATTTTCAGTTGAAGACACTTTGAATCTAAATATCTATGATTTACTTATTGGTTTGAATATAAGGAGAAGAGGTCTTGGAACAGGAGATTCATTTTCTTTTTAAATGTTTGTATTGTTGCTCAACTACTCTTGTCCCCATTTTCACCCATTATCTTCTCCTGCCCTGCCAACCCCCTGTCCCACATTCAGTCCTCCCCCTGTCCCTGTTGTCCTTGTTCATGGTCCTTTATACAAGTTTCTTGACTTGACACCTCCCCTTATTTCCCCGTTATCTCCCTACCCCATTTCTCTGGTCACTGTCAGTTTGTTCCTTATTTGCATGTCTCTGGTTCTATTTTTCTCACTTGTTTGTTTTATGGATTAGGTCCTACTTAGAGGTGAGGTCATATGGTATTTGTCTTTCACTGCCTGGCTTATTTCACTTAGCATAATACTCTCCAGTTCCATCCATGCTGTCTGGAAGGGTAGGAGCTCCTTCTTTCTTTCTGGTGTGTAATATTCCATTGTGTAAATGTAGCACAGTTTTTTGAACCATTCATTTACTGATGGACACTTAGGCAGTTTCCAGCACTTGACAACATGGAGTGAGGTCAGGGATCCTGAGTTTCCTCAAGCATCCCAGGTGATTCAGATGCAAGGGGTCCCCAGGGCACCCTGAGAAAAGCTGCCACACCTGGCCTGGAGGAGGAAGGGTGGGCACCACAGGTGTGGGGATAAAACTGGTTCTGCTGATCTGGCTTCTTTCCACCCAGACATTCTTCACATCACAGAGGATAAATAGGAGAGAACCTTTCCAGAAGTTGAGTTCCAGATTTTGGCAGATTCTCGCCTTGATTTTGGGCCTCACTGAACCCTGACCCCCATCTGAGGAGTAAATAGAAAGCCTGTGTGTCTCCCCAGCCCCAAACCAAGGCTGCTCAAAAGGCTCAGGGAGGCCTCAAAGCCATCACCAATGAGAGGGCAGGAAGGAAGGTAAGGATATGTTGAAAATTAATGGGTGAAATGGTTATCAACTGGGAGTTAGAATTACTAATTTGGTAGATAGGATAATACATACAGCAATTATGCAGGAAATGTTTTATTTTTTTATGGGGATGTCTACTGGAGTATTTGGGGATAAAATGCCGTGATATCTGTACTTAAAATACTTCAACCAAAGAAGTAAACACAAAACAAAAGAAAAAAACCCTTGAAGTTCAATAATAAACAAATGATTCCATGAAAAATAGGAAAAGGACTTGAATAGACATTTCTGCAGAAAAGATAATCAAATGGACTACAAGCACCTGAAAAATTGCTCAGCATCACTAATCATTAGGGAAATACAAATCCAAGCGACAATGCGATGTCATCTCACACATTCAGATGGTTGCTAGAAAAAAAGATCAGGAAGATAACCAGTGTGGATGAGGATGTGGAGAAATTGGAACCCCTTGAACTCAACTGGTTGCTACAAAGAAAATAAGTAAAATGCAGAAAATAATAAGTGCTGGTGAGAATGTGGAAAAATTGGAACCCTTTGCACTCGGTGGTGGGGGTAACATAAAATGATACAGCAACTACGGAAATCAGTATGGGCAGTTCCTCAAACACAAACAGAATTACCATAAGATCTGCCAATTGGACCTTTGGGTATCTATCTCAAGGAACTGAAACATGGGTCTTAAAGATATGTTTGTAGACTCATGTTATAGCCGCATTATTCACAAGAGCCAAAAGATGGAAGCATTCCCAATGCTTTTCAGCAAAAGAATGGGTACATGAAATGTGTTCTGTCCATACAATGGAATTTTATTCAGCCTTAAAAAGAAAGAAATTCTGAGATATGCTATAACGTGGATAAATGTTGAGGGCATGATGTTCGGTGGAATAAGCATGTCACAAAGAGAAAATACCATGTATGAGGCATCTCGAGGAGTCAAACTCTGAGAAAGAGAAAGTGGAATGGTGGTTGTTGGGCCAGGGATGGCGAGGTGGAGGGAGAATGAGGAGTTGTTATTGAATGGCTAGAGAGTTTCAGTTTTGCAAGATGAACAAGTTCTGGAGATTGGTTGCATTTAGACAGTGAAGGCCTCACTGAGAAGTGGCTTTTGAACTAAGACTTAAACTAAAATGAGGGCAAATGAACTCTGTAGTTATTTTGGGGAAAAGATTCCAGGTGGAGGAATTAGGAATTAGGCTGTAGAGGCAGAAACTCCTGGCACACAAACAGGTGGAGTGAGTGAGAGAGTTCATTGGAAATCAAGGGCAAGTGTGTGCAGACCATTGTCGATCATTGTCATGACTTTGTTTGCATTTGAGGTGGGCTTCGCAGCAACTGCCAAGGTCTGAAGTCACCCGTGAAACATGCTGCATGTTTTGAAAAGATGTGTTTGCCATGTGGACCGTAGACACAGTAAGGCAGTAAGGGCAGGAGGAGGGAGTGTGGTCAGGGGACTGCAATAACCCAAGCAGGAGTTGAGGGTGGTTGGGGCAGGGTGTTGGAGTTGGAGGTGATGAACGGGGATCAGATCCTGGTCTGTGCTGCCAGTAGGGCCAACAGGAAGGAAAGAGCACTGTGTCATGACTTCTTAAGCCTCTGTTTCTTAGAACGAATCAGGACATTGCTATGTACGTATGAGGAGGAAGGGGAGACAGAGAAGCAGGAGTGAGGCAAGGAGGGGCAGGGAGGGTCCTGAGAGAAGGGGCCTCCATGAAAACCTGTGAACAGGGCTAAGCTAGAAAGGTAACTAGTGGAGAGTTTTCAAGGAAGTGATGTGACTGGGCAATGGCCATCCCCACGTGGGTCTCTTACTTATTGATCCATGGTTACATTGTACATACAGTGCATGTTAGATGGTGTATTGAGACAGGACAGTAAGAAGGTAGGAAAATTGTTGGGCAAGTGGAAGGGGAAACTGAGACAAGAAAAACTGAGACAGGAAAATTCAACCAGGCCAAACAATTTGAGCAATTTAGAACCAGCTGGTGAACAGCACACCAGGCCTTATCTCCTGACCAAGAGCACTTGAGAGCATTTTTGTTGAACTTCTTTTCCTGGCCATAAAGCACAGTGGGTAAGGCACAGATAACAGGAGAGATAACACCCACTGATATAACAGGGGAGATAACAGCCTCTGAGATAACAGAGAGTGACAAACTTGGCCCCTAGGGGGGCCCAGCTTTAAAAGAAGCGGAACCAGTTGTTCCAACAATCACTCATTTGTGAATGAATCCACACATCAGACTTGTTCTCTTTGGATCAGGACCAGGCAGGTTTAGCTTCCTGGGACCTCTCTCACTCTGCTGTTGGACCTCCTCGCAGACAGAAGTGCTGCCTGATTCCAGTGCAGACACTTTGGCTGAGGACTTAAGAGGTAAGATTGCATGATCCAGAGCTCAGCTCCAGACCTGGTCTTCTGGGGGAGACCCTCACGTGCTTACTTCCCAGGACACGGTACTGGAGATTAAGTCAGGGACCTGCTGGTGCAAAGAAGACATGTTGAGGATAGTTGCATTTCTCTGTTTTCTGGATTTTGTCTGAATCAGGTGGTCTGCAGATTGGGAGGAACTCTACTCATTGGAACCTTTCTCTGTAAGAGAAAACAATTCACAACCTGGTAAGTCCTGACTGGGAACCAGGGGATGAGGAATAAGGGAAGATACTGAGGTCAGAGACAGACGTGTTCAGGATAGGTTTGTGAAGTGAGTAGAGGAGTTTGGGGTTTGTTTTACTTGGACACCTCCCACCCCCAAAGTAGGCACTCTTCCTGAAGTTCTCCCTAGTAAAGAAGAATTCTGGGTAACAACATGCAAGACTAAGGGATGTATCTGTGACAGTTTTCACCCAGCCTCATCCCCTCCCGGTTGGGAACTATCAGCTCATTCTCCGTATCTGTGTGTTTGTTTCTGCTTTGATTTATTTTTTCTTTTTTTAAATTGCACATAAGTGAACGCATATGGTATCTGCCTTTCTCTGTCTGCCTTATTTCACCGAGCACAATTACCTCTGGGTCCATGAACATTGTCACAAATGACAAATTTTATTCTTTCATGGCTGAGTCATATTCTCATGACACTTATGAATCATGTATGACGGTGTACACACATATCACGTTTCTTTATCTGCTCATCTATTGATAGACATCTACTTGTCCTCAGCATCTTCAGCCATGCCAACCTGCCTTCATGTTTGGGTGGGACAGAGGAGAAGCAGGCCTCTTTGATGTGTCCTGCACAGTTGGGGGAGCTGGGTGCTCAATGGGCTCTCAGTTTCCCCCATGGGAGACGTCATGGGCCAAGGGGTCAAGGGGTTAACCTTGGCCTGCACTGTGCTGCCTTGGAGGAGGGGCGACGGGGGAAAGGACACAGCTCTGCTTCTCCTCTTCAGTGCATCCCTCTGGGATGTGCTCCGAGGGAGTGCTGGGACCTCCCACTGGACTCCGGGCTCCTGCAGAGGTGCCCTTGGCCATGGGTGGTTGTCAAAACCGCTGTTTCTGTGAAGGGCTGTGGGCTGAAAAGTCCAGTTCTGCCATCTGCCTGACACCGAAAGTGTTTAAAAGTGGAATGGGAGTGCCATCTGGGTTGGGATGACTATCTCCACCAGGCTCCTGATGCTTAGGAGAAATGAGGCAGTTCATAACGTTGTGCTGAATCACAGTCCAGGTGGTAGAGCAATGCATGCTTCTGGCTATTTTTCAACTATCTCATGGGCATCTTCATGAAGGCTACTCTTGCTTATTTCAGTCACAGCAAGATGCTATAACATCTTAAAAAGCATGGGCTTAACAGCAGCAAACATAAGAAATTCACACAATGTAAAAATCAGTCCTTGGGGAGTGACTAACAATCACACAATTTGGCTGGCTTGTTCTGGACTGTAGTGGCCTAGCAAAGTGGGTGCATTTAATTTCGGAAGGAAATTTACCTCCCCTTTGTCACTTACAGTACACTAAGGAAGGGCTGGTTGGTCCCTGACCTGGCAGGGACTCCTGGCTCGGTGTCTCATCTCTGGTCACTGAAGATCGTCCTGCTGGAGACTTGTCCAGGGAAGACCCAGGGCCAGTTCGGGCTACATGGGGGCCCCTTGCACACGCATGCTATGTGACTGTGTAGATGTGACAAAGGTCTATGAAATAGTCAAGTGTTGCGCGTGGGTCACCGGCTAGCAGTGACCACGGAACGCTGTGGATGGCTCGACAATAAACACGCGAGAAATAACAACATGCACAGAGACAAACTAGTTTCTGTGGGGAAGTAGGGACAGAATGGCCACCCCCCCTAGTGGGGAGCGTACTGATTTACCGTCCATACCTGCTTTTATTAGGCTCATCCTGCATAATAATTCAGGTAAAGTACAGCACTCACCAGGGGAAGTAAGGAAATATAGAAAACAAAGAACTCTGCCCGTCTATTGAGTTGGGGGTCAAAGAGCTGTAAGGCTGAGGAACAAACTAGCTTCCTCCTAAGACCCTTCTCATTCAACTGAGAGCGTTCCAAACAAAGAAGGTTTCACAGTAATTTACATGTTCTTTCTTAGGCCTGATCACCCCGGGAAATCCGCACTTCTCAGTACCGAGCTGTATTACCCTGTCATTGTTTCAGGCTTAGGTGGAGCACGGGAACTAAGGCCACCGAGAGATAAGGAGATTTTCTTCCGGACGCTGAGAACTCAGACTTTGTCAAAGCCGAGGAGTGAGGGTCCATCACCCCCTTTTGCTGCAGCCCCCCCCAAGTCCTTCTTTTGGGTGGGGGGCCTCCCAAAGTGATCGTGCCTGGCTTGGGTCGTTCCCCCCGTGGGGAATCTTACCCGTCTTGGGCTAACCAACCAAGCTTTTGGGGGTTCAGTCATGAATAAAGCAGCAGAAGCAGCATTCCTGCCAGGAAGACAAGCTTTTGTCTCCTTGCCGGCTTACGGTTCCAAGGGCGTTCCCTTAGCCTTAGCTAGGCGGGGGTTTCAGCTTCTGATACCAGTCAGGGCGGTTCCCAACAGTCAAGTCACTGTCAACTCCCTCTACATGACACATGCAGACTCATTTAATTCATCTGTGAGACCCACCTGATCTTTCTACCTTCCTTCTATCCCATGCTGCTCCTAGCAACATGCCCTCCATGTTGAGAAAACTACCAGGAAACTGGTCAAAGAGATTGGAAACAAAGAACTCGGGCCTGTCATGATGTCCTGAATGCCATCAAAATACGTCGGTTTTCTCTAATACGGAGGAAGAAGGCTCGCTCAATGTTTTGGCAGCTACCTGAGGTTCCACTTGACATCTCCCTCATGGACATCCTCGAAGAAAGTGACTTTGTCCCAGGTATTGTCAGCCAGGGGCCTAGGAGGGGAGTACTGTGAAACAAAGGTGCAGAGAAGAGGGTACAGCACGCAAGTCCTGCTGAGACACCCACACAGAATTGGCCTCACCTATGAGCAAGGAGCAAGGAAAAAAGAGTATCTGAGAACTTTCTAAATCTGAACCAGATTCATTTGTTACTGAGAGCAGACTCCTGAGTCAGGAGCATGATCCCCATTTTACACAGCAGTAAATGAAAGCTTAGAGAATAATCTGTTCCAGGTTACAGAGCTGGGAACTGGTAGAACTGGGACTCAAACCCAGTCTGTCTTGGTCCAAATCCCAAACATGTTCTGTTTTGTGAGCTGCCTCCTGGGGCTGACACTGCCGGGAAAGATGATGCCGTGGGTCTCCTGGCCCCGGGTGCAAGGGGTGCCATCATTCCTTCGGGTTAGGACATCATCCCAGCCCCTGAGTGCATGCAAACGTTTGTCCTCAGGAGTAATTTAAACTCAACATATTCTTTATTGATGAGTCAGCTTCTCAGTTGAGAGATTTAATTGGGTAGGCGAGTTGGGGCAGGCTAGGACTCAGTCATTCCATTTCCATTATGTTTCTCAGTTGTTCCAGAGTGGACTGCTGGCTCACCCTCAGGCCTCCTTGTCTGTTTGCAGATGCTCCTTTGGAAGCTACAGGCAACTTCACTGCCAAAGTGGACAGGAAGCACCATGTGGGTGCGAGTGCGACTGCTAGGGAGAAGTGAGCATCTCGCAGGGGACTACTGAGTCTCAAGGATCCTCCTGGATTATAAGATTGTTAGTACCCTATACAAAACCTGGACAGACCTTCAGAAGAGGTGAGGCCACGGGAGGGGAAGGCCCCAAAAGGTACCCTCCTCCGGAGGCGTCAATAGATCTTATCCCTGAGGCTCGGCATGAAGAAACTGACATCCCAGGCTCTGCTGCTCTTCTTGGGTGTGCGGACATTCACACACTTGACTAACGGGTGTCAGTTCCCTGATCAGTATTTTTTAAAGCTGCAATTGTCCATCACTGTGTTATTTTGTGGTGAGAATAGACTAAAGACAAGACAGATAAAAATGCCTGTCCTAAAATGAAATACAATTAGGGAGGCAGAGGGACAAGCAGTGAGTGATAAAATAAGCATTAAAATATGAGTTATCAAAGTATTAATTTAAGCGAGACAAAGCCTCTGACTCTTTGTTAAATAGAGTCCGTATGCCTCAGTGCCCTAGGGTGTGATTTAACTTGGTCACAGGGGGAAAAGATTGACCTTCAATAATCTAGGGCTTAATAAGGAACTTAAGAGTTTATACCTTTAATTTTTCAGTTGCATTTTTAAAATTTTATTTTAAAAACATTTTATTGATTATACTATTACAGTTTCCCAATTTTTCCTCCTTTGCTCTCCTCTCCCAGACCCCCTTTGCCTCCAGCAACCCCCCCTCCCCTTAGTTCACGTCCATGGGTCGTACATGTAAGTTCTTTGGATTCTCCATTTCCTATACTGTTCTTAACCTCCCCCTGTCTATTTTGTACCTACATTTATTCTTCTTATTCCCTGTACCATTTTCTCCAATCTCCCCTCTTCCCCTCCCCACTGATAACCCTCCATGTGATCTCCAGTTCTGTGATTTTGTTCCTGTTCTAATTGTTTGCTTAGTTTGTTTTTGTTTCAGTTTTGTTTTCTGTGTGTGTTATTAATTAATTAATTAATTAATTTATTTATTTTCAGTTGTTGATAATTGTTTGTTGTTATTTTACTGTTCATATTTTTGGTTATCTTTTTCTTAGATAAGTCCTTTTAACATTTCATATAATAAGGGCTTGGTGATGATGAACTCCTTTGACTTGATTTTATCTGGGAAGCACTTTATCTGCCTTTCCATTCTAAATGATAGCTCTGCTGGATAGAGAAATCTTGGATGTAGGTCCTTGCCTTTCATGACTTCAAATACTTCTTTCTAGCCCCTTCTTGCCTCAAAAGGGTCCTTTTGAGAAATCAGCTGGTAGTCTAATGGGAACTCCTTTGCAGGTAACTGTCTCCTTTTCTCTTGCTGCTTTTAAGATTCTCTCCCTATCTTTAATCTTGGGTAATGTAACGATGATGTGCCTTGGTGTGTTTTTCCTTGGGTCCCACTTCTTTGGGACTCTGTGAGCTCTCTGGACTTCCTGGAAGTCTATTTTCTTTACCAGATTGGGGAAGCTCTCCTTCATTATTTTTTCAAATAAGCTTTCAATTTCTTGTTCTTCCTTTTCTCCTTCTGGCACCCCTATGATTCAGATGTTGCAATGTTTAATGTTGTCCCAGAGGTTTCTAAGTCTCTCCTCATTTTTTGGAATTCTTGTTTCTTCATTCTGTTCTGGTTGAATATTTATTTCTTCCTTATGTTCCAAATCATTGATTTGGATTTGATTCCTATTTCCTTCCCTTCACTGTTGGTTCCCTGTGTATTTCTCTTTATTTCACTTTGCATAGCCTTCACTTTTTCCTCTATTTTGTGATCATACTCCAACATTTCTGTGAGCATCCTGATTCCCAGTGTTTTGAACTTTGCACCTGGTAGGTTGACTACCTCTTCATTGCTTAGTTCTATTTTTGGATCTTTGATCTGTTCTTTCCTTTTGGCCATATTTTTTTTGGTCTCAGTGCTACTGTTCCTTGTAAGGGGTGGAGTCTTAGGTATTGGCCAGGTTGGTGCAAACTGCACTGTGGTGCTGTATGTGGTAGAGGGGTCAGAGAGGGAACAATGCCACTTGCTCAGCTCTCAACAGACTTTCAGTCACTTCCCCACTCCCCAGAAGCAAATTGGGCCCCTCTGGTGCTGATTCCCAGGTGGGTGGGTTTGTGTATGTTTGGAGGTAAGTAATATCAGAGGATGTAACCTCTTAGAGACACAGTGAGGGGTTTGCATACCCCCTAAAGGGGCCTGAATTCCCCTCACAGGGCAATGGGAAAATCCACACTGGGGGCTCATGACCTCCTCCACTGAGAAGCAATTTAAGGGTCTCTCGAGTTGCACTCGGCTGTCATTCAGGTTGTTGACCCTGGTGGGGCCTTAAGAAGAACCAGAGCTGAGTCTCAGAGCTGGAATGGAGATAAAATCTGTGTTCAGGACTTCAAACCTGTCGTGTCCCCTGCCCAGACCTATGTCTTCAAGTCTACCCCTCCAGCCACTTACCAAGGACAGTTAATCTATTAATACCCCCATGTGCTGGTCGTGATTAGTCATCCAGAATCTTCTGTGCTTCATCATATTTATCAGTTTGCTCCTTCTCCTGCACTGATTGTGCCTCTGGACGATGGTGACTATGGGTTCCCAGCTTTGACAGTAGGGCTCTTGTCAACCATGTGCACCTGTCTACTTCTAGCCCCTCAGGTGAGAGACCCTGGTTTACTGCACATGTGTAATCTACCCTCTAACAAGACCCATATGATTTTGGAAAAGCAGAAGCCTTTCACAAAATGGCATGGATACTCTCCTTCCCACACCCCCATCAGGAAGTGGTGGCACATCCACCCTGCACAGCAAAGAAGATGTTTTGTTTCCTTAGTAACTTAACCCATTTGCCAGTATCTTCCTACTCACAGAGGGAACACCTATCAGAGTCCAAAGTGCCTGTACCCCTTCCAGGTCTTGAGGAGGGTGGTAGCCCAGGGTAACCCAGGAATGCATCTCTTTCCAACTGACCCTCTCCTCCTCCTCCTGCCCCAGGAAAGTGATGGACCCAGAGCCCTCATTTCTGGAGCAATGCCGGAGAACAGAGATGAAACTGTATGCGGTAACTGATGTCGTAGAACTGCGTGACAGTTGTGTGATGGAGGATAGCATCACTGGGAATTTCTTGGGAAAAATGTCCTTCATTCTGAATACTTTTGTCAAGGTATGAGATGGGTTGACCCATCACCAAAATTGGATGTAGGTTTAAGTATGTGCTACTACATTTGCTTTGGGTAAGCAGTGGATTATGGCGCATCTAACCAGAGTGGTGGGTGGCTGCAGCAGTATCCATATGTCAAGTTTTATGCTAATAGCAAACCTTTGGAATTTAACCGCATCAGTTCAAGAAGATAGTTCTCACGAGTGAAACAGCTGTCACCTCTCTGTGTGTTGGTGGCAGAGAGGGTGGGCCAGCAGCCACCGAGCAGGGTCGGAGCTGCGGTAGAGGTTTGCCTGGCCAGTCGCTTAGCCGGTCGCCTGTCATGATTTTAGAGCCTGATGTGGATAATGTTTGTTTGTTTGTTTGAACTCTCAACTTTTTTCACTTTCAGGTACACAACAAAACATTTGAATGACGAGACTACCTCGAAGCAGATTCGGTCCATGCTGCAATAACACTGCGGGAGCGAGCACCTGCTGCAGATGGAAGACAGTGTTCTGCGGCGTCTGGGAATGCACAGTTTTTTAGTGATCGCAGTTACTCCCTCGTCTACTCTCGCTTTTTATTTCTTTCCTCTGTTCCTCTCCCCTCTTTTTAAACCATGTTCTCGTTCTTAAGACTTCTTTTCTGTGCCAAAATCAGTAAAGTTACACTCTGAAGGGACGTTTTCCTTTCAAACTGGCCATCTAAGGCAGCTAATTATGCATTGCATTGGGGTCTCTACTGAGAAAAACTCTGTGACTTGAACTAAATATTTTTAAATGTGGATTTTTTTTTGAAAACTAATATTTAATATTGCTTCTCCTGCATGGCAAAACTGCCTCTTCTGCTATTTAAAAACCCTCAACGACTTTCTTTT
Source organism: Phyllostomus hastatus (assembly GCF_019186645.2). Lineage (NCBI taxonomy): Eukaryota > Metazoa > Chordata > Mammalia > Chiroptera > Phyllostomidae > Phyllostomus > Phyllostomus hastatus. Next base: position 42,715,970 of record NW_025334017.1, on the reverse strand, counting down.
CTACCGCCGCTTTTTCACGTTCAACCCAAGCGAAGACGTCTAAGTTAACTGTGTTGTACAAATGGTACCCGATGCACCCTTTTCTAAATCAGTCAGACTCTCATTTAAAGTTTAAGTTTGCATTTTGACTCTTTTGTAAGGATGTATGTTGTGTGTCTAACCTTTATTAACTAACGTTAAAAGCTGTGATGTGTGCGTAGAGTATTACGTATGCATGTTCATGTTTAAAGAATGGCTGTGATGACAAAATAAAAATCACCTTTCATTTTTCTAAGTGTGGCTTGGTTTACTGAGGCTTGGGTTTAGGTTTCTAAAGCTTTCCCCATGTATGTTTATGAAATGCATATACAGATTCCATAATTTCCCTTGTTTTAGGAAAAAGCTGGATCTTTTAAAAAGTATTTTTCTCTATTATTGTCCATGTGTACCCAATTTTAATTGCTTTTAAAATCTCACTAGGTGCAGTAAGAGCAGTGACCTTGTTGTTAACATGACTTGAATCCTTGCTTCACTCTTGTGTGGACATAGTCACACAAGGGAAGCTCCACTCTTGCTTGCCTGGCATTTCCCAGCAGCAGGAGGGAGCGGCAGGAAGCAGAGTGTGGAAGGAAGTCGAGCCTTTCACACTGGGAGGAGAGTGGCGATAAGGGACACTTCCCAGGAGAGGCTGAAGGCCGTGGTCTCGTGAGTGGGAGGAAACGAGAATGTTTGTTACTGTGACGTCCTGAGACCTTAATGGTGAAATCTGAATGTGCTGATGGGAGAAGTTGCGTAAACATTGTCGAGTCCAAGCGTGCTGTTGATGCAATGAGAGGAGAACCTGAGCTCTGATACTGGGAGAAGGGTTAACCTCACAGGAAGACCCTGGAGGCTTCCATTGGAACCGAGCGGAGCAGTGCTGGCTCGCGAGCCCACGGCCCTTCTGATGGCGTCCCTGCCGGCCTCCCTGCCTTCAGCTCCGGCGCCCCCACTCACACCCGCTCTCCAGCCAGCACCTGCCGCTTGCTGTTTACATGGTGGCGTGTGGTGCTGCGTGCCCGTAACTCAGGTCTGGAGGCCCCTGAGCCCGTCCTCTTCCTCCCTCGTGTCCATCTGATGAACAACTCTTAACCTTTGAGGGACCAGCTTGTGCCGCGTCCTTCAGGAAGCCTTCAGGACGACATGAGCCACGTCCTTGTAGGCACCTTCTGCGAGTATTGTCGGGGTTAATTGTGAGCCCCCAAAGGCATGCCCACCTGCAAAAGGAGGTTATTCGTGGCATGTGTACAGTACGTGAAGTTCAAATTCTAGTGTCCATAAATAAAATGTTCCTGGAACACCCCCTTACCGGTTGGTTTATGTATTGTTTTACACTGCTTTTGTGCCACAATAGTAGAATGGAGTTCTGGTGACCACGGCCGCATGGTGATCAAAGGTGAAAATGTGTCCTTATTGGGAGAAAGCGTTTTTGCAGATGAAATGAAGGATCTCCAGTGAAGACCGCCCGGGATGAGGGCGGGCCGTACTCTAACATCAGCTCTTCGGAAGAGGAAAGAAGAGGAAACAGGCACAGAGCAGAGGCCACCTGGAGGTGGTGGCAGTGGGTGGAGCCACGTGCCCACAAGCCAAGGAACCAAGGGTTGCTGGCAGCCACCAGTCAGGGGCCGGATTCTTCCCCAGCCCCCAGAAGGAACCATCCCTGCCCGCACCTTGATTTCCAATTTCCCCCTCCGGGACTGAGAAAAGACAGTTCTGGTGCTTCCAGCCACTTGGGGAAATTTGTTATGGCAGCCCTAAGAATCTAATACAAGTAGCTCATCCAACACCTCGGATATGTAACTGCCCTTGTGGGCGTCTTCCCTGACATCTGAGGACCGGGGGGAAGAGCCCTGGCTGGTTTCCCTTCAGGGTCCCAAGGACCTTGCCCTGCGCCCAGATGCCAGCAGTGCGAGTGAATGCGGAGTGCGCTGGGTGAACGTAATAATGATGCCGCCGGAATCGAGCCATCCTGCCGTGCCCTTTGCCCTTAACACAGTTCACGCTCTGCATGTTGGGGAGCGTGGGAGACTCCCTAACTCTGCACCGAGGGTTAGCCAACTGGTCTACCGGCCCGTCTGCCAAAACCATTTTCAAAAGGTTGTAAAAATAAAAAGAAGGTTATTCATGGCATGTGTAAGGTACATGAAATTCAAGTTCTAGTGTGCATAAATAAAATATTACTGGAACACGGCCTCACTGGTGTGTTTACGTATTATTTTACCCCACTGTTGTGCCATGATAGTAGAACGGAGTTCTGGTGACAACGGCCACATGGTGCTCAAAGGTGAAAATACTACCTAGCCCTTTACAGAAGGAGTTTCAGGCCCCTCCTCTAATGACAAGAGCAGTTGATTTGAGAACCTTGTGTGATAGAAGCAGGCGCTCAGTGCGACGAAAGGAGGCCTGTCTAGCCAGGAAGAGCGATTAATTTTAGGACTAGTTTTGCCACTCATGTAGCCAAAGAAAACAAAAAGTCATCTTTTCCCCTGCCACGTCTGATCCCTGCTCTTACTGTCTGTCCATCCCACAGAGGAGCGGACTGTGAAGCTGGCCACGGGCTCTTCAGGACAGAGTGCCAGGGTTAACCAGCAGGGTCTGCCTGCTAGTAGCCGGGGTGGGGGGGGGGGGTGCAGGGGAGGGTGTGACTTTGTCTCTGTGTGGGCAGATCTTTGCTCACTCGGCCAGCCTCCCCTCGGCCTCTTACCTCTGAAATCATGGTCCCAGGTCCCGGTCTTTGTGCCTCTCCCTTCACAACATCAGGTGTCCACAGTGGCCAGATTCTTCCACCAGCTAGAGCTGGGATTGTCTCACTACCGCCCCCTTTCTGCCTGGACGAGCCAGACTCTCTGAGGTCCGCTGTTCTCTCACTTCAGAGATGGGGATGGAAAAGCATTCTAGGCTCTTCTCAGATGGCGCCTAGTATCTTAGACCTGTCACAGGAATAATGAGCATTCGTGTTTGAACTCAGGTCTGTTGAGTGGGAGTGCCATCTGGTTCCCTGTGAGAGTGCAGTGACTGCCCTTCCATAAATGCTCGTAAAGTAATCCCTACAGAGCGGACCGCAGAGCCTGTACGGTGTGACCACAGAAGGGCACAGCTCTGCGGTGAGGACTCCGGACACTCACGCCACATCAGTTCCTTGAAACTGTTTCCTTCATCAGGAGAACAACAGGCTTGAGACAGATGGCTGACTTTGATTTCGTGTTGTAAATACATGTCTTATATACAGGGTGGGGCAAAAGTAGGTTTACAGTTGTTTGTATGGGAAAGAATGCAATGATTAATAATACAAGCATAAACTGTGTTTCGCTTGCTCACAACTGCAAACCGACTTTGCCCACCCTGTATGCTGTCTGCAAGTGGGAAGCAGCAGCAGTGTGAACAGTTCAGACACAGACTTCAGAGCCAGTGAACTTGGGGTTAGCTCAGTGGGACTGTGGATGACTCTCGTGTGTCCTCACTCAAAAATTGCCTACCTCTCCGTGGTGGCAGTAATGTCCCGTGAGTATCACAAGTGCCCGCGTCCATCCCGACATCTGACTCTATTAATAAACAGTCATGTAGCCTATGGCAGGTGCCGTCAGTACACATGTGTCATTTTCTGTTTACCCCAGTGCCGTCCCCAGTGACAGCTGTAACTACTGTCCCCAATCCGGGAGGCCATGGGGCAAAGCTGCACAGCTTTAACTCCCCCGCTAGAGGCCCTACAACTGAGAAGTGAAACTTGCTGTAACTTTCTCTGTGGTAGTCCCCATTTTCTAAATTGGCAGGCAATTCCCTGCATACTTGCAACTAAAACTGGCCACACTGTTCTTTTAAAAGTCGAGCTCCAGTGTGGTGATACATGGGTGCAGGAGTGTGTTCTCGCGTGCATCTTTATGTCATTAATGTTTCGTGAGTACCTGCCCAGGACCCACGTAGATGTGTCCCAGGACTAGAGGTGGTGCCAGATGGGGCCTTTGTGGAGGAGAGCAGCGGTTTCTGGGTGTACAATGGGGTGTTCCGGCAGAGACGGCCACCTAGCAAGAGTGAGTGTTGACCTACGTTCTCCAATATATTGACATGGAACACCAAGACCTTTCCAGTACCTCCTTGGAGCTCCTCTCTCCCCGGATGCTGCGACACCATGACCTACGGGGTCTCCTTTTATAGGACTATGTCCATGCCTCCTCCTTTCCTGTCCCTGTCCCCTGTCAAACCCTTAAATCTGATTGTTAGGCACGTTTCCAAACTTCAAATGTGTCTCTACGTGCACGTGAAATCGGCCAGGCAGCGGGCAGGATGGGGGAGTGGGCTCGTAAGGGGCCCTGCGGGAGAGCGAGCAGGAGGGCAGCAGGACGGAAGCCGGTTTCCGTCCCTGGTGAAGCCGTTCTCCAGTGTTATAGCCCAGGAGTGCCGTGGCCTCCCCAGGCGCTGTCAGCAGCTCCCACGCCTTGTTCACAGCATGCGTGGGACTCAAGGGCATGGTGCTGAGTGAACCAAGTCAACGACAGATAGATACCGTATAAGCTTGTGCAGAAGATAAAATGCCAAACTCGTGGAACAGAGTAGAATGGTGGCTGCCAGGAGCCGGGGAGTGCGGGAAATGGGGAGATGTTGGCCAAAAGGGTCCAGAGCTCCAGTTGTCAATGCTGGGGCATCGGATGCCATCTAGGCGACAGTATTAACCATGCTGTGTTGTGGACTTGAAGGTGTTACAGGTGTAGATCTCCAGCGTTATCCCCACAGAATAAATGGTAATTATGTGAGGTGATGGGGGTGCTAACTAACCTGTGGTAATCGTTTTGTAATATATACGTGTATCAGATCCTCACACTGTACACCTTAAATTTATATGTTAGGTGTCATTTTCTCTGTAAAACTGAGATAAAATATTTCTCTATAGGGAAACTATTTCCCTATTTTCTCTGTAAAATAGTAAGGTACAGTTTCTAGGTTCCCCTTCAGGGAATCTGACTCAGACAAGACGGAGCGAGGGCAGGGGTCCTGGGGTTCCACAGACATCCCAGCTGATCCCGGTGCAAGGGGTCCCCAGGCCCCCGTGAGAAACGCTGCCACCCCTGGCCTGGAGCAGGAAGGGGGAAGGCGGTGCCGCAGGGGCGGGGATGTGAGAGGCTCCAGCAGGGGTAACCCCGGCTCTGCTGACCTGGCTGGGCTTCTTCCCACCCGGACATTCTTCACGTCGCAGAGGAGAGGAAGAGAGAACCTTCCCAGAAGGTGAGTTCCAGATCTCAGCAGATACTCACCTCGATTTTGGGCCCCACTGAGCCCCGGCCCCATCTGAGGAGTAAATGGAAAGCCTGTGTGTCTCCCCAGCCCCAAACCGAGGCTGCTCGGAAGGCTCGGGGGGCCTCAAAGCCATCACCAATGGGGGGCAGGAAGGAAGGTTAGGGCATGTTGAAAGTTAAGGGGTGAAATGATTTCGACTGGGAATTAGATTCTCAATTTTGGTAAATAGAATAATACATATAGTGATTATGAGGAAATGTTTTTAAAGGGATGTCTGCTGGAGTATTTGGGGGTAAAATGTCATGATATCTGTACTTTAAAATACTTCAATCAATGAAACATACACAAAACAAAAAAAACACTTAAAGTTCAATAATAAATAAATAATTCCATTAAAAATGGGCAAAGAACTTGAGTCGACATTTCCCCCAAAAAGATATTCAAATGGACAACAAATATGAAAAATATCTCCACATCCATTAGGGAAATGTAAACCCAAACCATAATAAGATACTATCATAGATTCAGATGGTTGCTACAGCAAAAAAAAAAAAAAATCCAGAAAATAACAGGTGTTGGTGAAGATGTGGAGAAATTGGAACTCTTTGCACTCGGTGGTGGTGGTGGAAACATAAAATGATGCAGCAGCTATGGAAAACAGGATGACGATTCCTTAAACACAAACATAGCGTTACCATAAGATCCAGCAATTCCACCTATGGATGTCTATGTAAACTGATAGCAGGGTCTTAAAGAGATATCCATACACCCACGTTCATAGCAGCATTGTGCACAAGAACCAAAAGATGGAGGCAACCCAAATGTTCATTACCAAAAGAATGGATACACAAAATGTGGTCCATCCATACAACGGAATTTTATTCAGCCTTAAAAAGAGGGAATTCTGACACATGCTACAACGTGGGTAAACCTTGAGGGCACGATGTGAGGTGAACACGTGTGTCACAGAAAGGAAAACCATGTATGAGGCATCTTGAGGACTCAAACTCCTAGAAACAGAAAGTAGAATGGTGGTTGCCAGGGGTGGGGAGGTGGAGGGAGAATGAGGGGTTGTTCAGTGGGCAGAGAGTTTCAGTTTTGCGAGATGAGCAAGTTCTGGAGATTGGTTGCAATTTGACAATGAAGGCCTCACTGAGAAGTGACTTTTGAATTAAGAATTAAACTGAAACAAGGGGGGAGCAAACTCTAGTTATTTTGGGGGGAAGATTCCAGGAAGAGCAATTAGGAAGCAGGAGTTGAGGGTGCATGGGGCAAGGTGTTGGATCAGATCCTGGTCTGTGCTGCCTGCAGGGCCAACAGCTACGAAAGAGCACTGTGTCATGACTTCCTAAGTCTCTGACTCAGAATGAATCAGGACGTTGCTGTGTGTGTGTGTCAGGAGGAAGGGGAGACAGAGAAGCAGGAGTGAGGCAAGGAGGGGCAGGGAGGGGCCTGAGAGAAGGGGCCTCCGTGAAAACAGACCTACCCTAAAAAGATAACTAGTGGGGAATTTTCAAGAAAACGTGTGCTAGGCAATGGCCACCCCCACCTCAGCCTCCCTTGAAATCTTAAATCAACATCACCTACTCTTGGCCTCTAGTGCAAGGGATAGAGAGCTTCCCTGTGACGTGCAAAACTAGAAGACCCCTCTGCGAGGTCCTAGGAGGGAAGGCATGGGTGCTGTTTGCGCATTTCAGGAAGGACTATGGAGTTTCTCCTCATGCTTTTCCAAGATCGCTCTTCCCTATCAAGAGGCTGTTCTCAGCACAGGCTGCTACACATTGGCTTTTCCAGATTCATTTCCCCATTTATATCCGTCCCCTGGATGTTGTAGGGTACTTTGGGGTGGAGAACAAGGAGATGGGAAAGTAAAGCTATCAGCTGTTTATGATGATCTTTGTTCTAAACTCATCCTAATCAATAAGACCCTCAGGCTTCCCTGGGCCCACATACCTCAGCCTAGACAGCTGAGTTACTTTTCCTTGGCTTCTAGAATGTCCAGGAACAGGGCAGGGCTCTCGGAATGCTGGCCTGTGGCAGAGTGGTATATGCATACACACAATTTTATATTTCAAATGGACTGTTTTTACAATGCAAAGCACAGAAAGTAAATTCAGTTTGGGGAAACCACTTATCTGGTGGTACATAGAAAGCACGGCTGTGAGCTCAGTCCCAAATGGAGTGGTGATCTCAGGGTCCCCCTGGGGGGAGAAGGGCAGGTGTGGCGACTTTCATGAACACTGAAAGGAAAAAAAAAAGAGAGAAATGCATTGTGCAATACTGTCAGCTGCTATTCTGAGCATCAGTTCTGGGAAATCACAAAAGACTTGCAGCTGAGTCTCCCCCTTCTGCTCCTGCAATTTTCTCTCTAGTGGGCGTTTCCCTTAATTTCATAAGGCTACTGGAGAGATTTCAGAAGTGTTTGGAAAGAGAATGGGTTTGGGGGCAAGTTGTCCTGGCCTTTTAAAAATATATCCCTTTTCTTTATCATTAAAGATTGTTATCAGATGGGACTGCACGGTACTTGGCCCACAGGAAGCGTGAAGAACATTAATTCCCATTGTACAGAGGGTCTCCCCAGGGTCCTGCGTGTACCTGTCCTTTGTCCTGAAGCTTATTTCCATCTTTCTTGCTGATCCGTGGTTACATTTTACATGCAGAGCATGTAAGATGCATATGGAGACGGGACAGTAAGAAGCTAGAGAAATTCTTGGGCAAGTGAAAAGGGGAAACTGAGACAAGAAAATTAAACAAGCTGAAACAGTTTGAGCAGTGTACAGCCAGCTGGTGAAGCGCAAGACCTTACCTCCTCTGACCGAGAACACTTGAGAGCAAACGGTTTCAACCTCTTCTCCCTGACCAGGGGGTGCGTAGCCTCCCTGGTTATAAACCACAGGTGTCAGGGAGTCAGTTTGGAAAGAAGCCAAAGAATTTGTTCCAACTTCTTTGTGAATCATTTGTGAATGAATCCAACATCAGACTCGTTCAGCCAGTTGGGCTGAACAAGCCTACCTATCGGGAACAGACACGCTTTGCTTCCTGAGACCTCTCTCACTCTGCTGTGGGACCTCCTCGCAGATAGAAGCGCCGCCTGATTCCAGTGCAGACACTTTGGCTGAGGACTTGAGAGGTAAGGTTGCATGATCCAGAGCTCAGCTCCACACCTGGTCTTCTGTGGGAGATCCTCACGTGCGTACTTCCCAGGACACTGTACTGGAAATTAAGTCAGGGACCTGCTGGTGGAAAGAAGACGTGCCAAGGAGAGCAGCATTTCTCTGTTTTCTGGATTTTGTCTGAATGAGGTGGTCTGCAGATTGGGAGGAGCTCTACTCATTGGAACCTTTCCCTGCAAGACAGAGCAATTCACAACCTGGTAAGTCCTGACTGGGAACCAGGGGGGTGAGGAAGAAGGGAAGATACTGAGGTCAGAGACAGACGTGTTCAGGGTAGGTTTGTGACGTGATAGAGGAGTCTGGGCTTTGTTTCACTTGGACACCTCCCGTCCCCAAAGTAGGCACTCTTCCTGAAGTTCTCCCTAGTAAAGAAGAATTCTGGGTAACAACATGCAAGACTAAGGGATGTATCTGTGACTGTTTTCACCCACCCTCATCCCCTCCCGGTTGGCAACTGTCAGCTCATTCTCCATACCTGTGTGTTTGTTTCTGTTTTGTTGTATTTATTCTCTTTTGTTAAACTGCACATGTAAGTGAAAGCATATGGTATTTGTCTTTCTCTGTGTCTGCCTTATTTCCCTGAGCATAATACCTTCTAGGTCCATCAGTGTTGCAAATGGCAAGATTTTATTCTTTTGTGGCTGAGTAATGGTCTATTGTATACACACATACCACATCTTCCTTCTCTGCACATCTATCGATGGATATCTGCCTACCCGTCCTCAGCATCTTCAGCCATGCCAACCTGCCTCCGTGTTTGGGAGGGACGGAGGAGGTGCAGGCCTCTTTGATGTTTCCTGCACAGCTGGGGGAGCCGGGTGCTCACTGGGCTCTCACTTTCCCCCGTGGAGACGTCATGGGCCAAGGGGTTAGCCTTGGCCTGCACTGTGCTGCCTCGGAGGAGGGGTGATGAGGAAAGGACACAGCTCTGCTTCCCCTCTTCAGTGCGTCCCTCTGGGATGTGCTCCGAGGGGGTGCCGGGACCTCCCGCTGGACTCCGGGCTCCTGCAGAGGTGCCCTTGGCCATGGGTGGTTGTCAAAACCGGTGTTTCTGTGGAGGACAGAGGGCTGAAAAGTCCAGTTCTGCCATCTGCCTGACACTGAAAGTGTTTAAAAGTGGAATGGGAGTGCCATCCGGGTTGGGATGACTATCTCCACCAGGCTCCTGATGCTTAGGAGAAATGAGGCAGTTCATAATGTTTGCTGAGTCACGGTCCACTTGGCACAGCAATGCAGGCTTCTGGCTATTTGTTTACTTATTTTGAAGATTTTATTTATTTATTTTTAGACAGAGGGGAAGGGAGGGAGAAAGAGAAATAGAAACATCAATGTGTAGTTGCCTCTCATGTGCCCACAACTGGGGACCTGGCCCACAATCCATGCATATGCCCTGACGGGGAATCGAACCAAGGACCCTTTGGTTAATAGGCCAGTGCTCGGTCCACTGAGCCATACCAGGCATCATGGGCTATTTATTTAACCATCTTATGCCCATCTTTGTGAAGGCTACTCTTGCTCTATTTCAGTCACAATAAGATTATATCAAATCTTAAAAAGCATGGGCTGTGCAGGACTGAAAATAGGAAATTCACACAAACATAAAATTCAATCCTTGGTGGGGTGACTAATATTCACACAATTTGGCTGGCTTGTTCTGGACTGTAGTGGCCTAGCAAAGTGGGTGCATTTAATTTTGGAGGGAAATTTATCTCCCCTTTGTCACTTACAGTACACTAAGCAAGGGCTCGTTGGTCCCTGACCTGGCAGGGACTCCTGGCTCGGTGTCTCATCTCTGGTCACTGAAGATCGTCCTGCTGGAGACTTGACCAGGGAAGACCCAGGGCCTGTTCGGGCTGCATGGGGGGCCCCCTTGCACACGCATGCTACGTGACTGTGTAGATGTGACAAAGGTCTATGAAATAGTCAAGTCACTGTCAACTCCCTCTACATGACACCTGGAGACTCATTTAATTCATCTGTGAGACCCACCTGATCTTTCTACCTTCCTTCTATCCCATGCTGCTCCTAGCAACATGCCCTCCATGTTTGAGAAAACTGCCAGGAAACTGGTCAAAGAGATTGGAGACAAAGAACTCAGGCCCGTCAAAGACGTCCTGAATGCCATCAAAATATGTCGGTTTTCTCTAATACGGAGGAAGAAGGCTCGCTCAATGTTTTGGCATCTCCCTGAGGTTCCAGTTGACATCTCCCTCATGGACATCCTCGAACCAAATAGCGTGGTCCCAGGTATTGTCAGCCAGGGGCCTAGGAGGGGAGGACTGTGAAACAAGGGTACAGAAAAAAGGGTGCAGCACGCAAGGTGTACTGAGACATCCACACCGGATCCGCCTCACCTATGAGCAAGGAGTAAGGAACTAAGAGTATCTCAGAACTTTCTAATTATGACCCAGATTCATTTACTACTGAGAGCAGACTCTTGAGTCTGGAACATGATCCCCATTTTACACAGCAGTAAATGAAAGCTTACAGAATAATCTGTTCCAGGTTATAGAGCTTGTAACTGGTAGAACTGGGACTCGAACCCAAGCCTGTGTAGATCCAAATCCCAAACATGTTCTGTTTTGTGAGCTGCCTCCTGGGGCTGATGCTGTGCTGGGAAAGATGATGCCGTGGGTCTCCTGGCCCCGGGTGCAAGGGATGCCATCATTCCTTCGGGTTAGGACATCATTCCTGTTATCCAGCCCCTGAGTGCATGCAAACGTTTGTCCTCAGGAGTAATTTAAACTCAACATATTCTTTATTGATGAGTTAGCTTCTCAGTTGAGAGATTTAATTGGGTAGGCGAGTTGGGGTAGGCTAGGACTCAGTCATTCCATTTCCATTCCGTTTCCCAGCTGTTCCAGAGTGTACTGCTGGCTAACCCTCAGGCCTCCTTGTCTGTTTCCAGATGCTGCTGTGGAAGTGTCAGCCCTCTTCAGTTATGGTATTCAATGGAAGCAGCACATGGGTGGGAGTGTGAATGCTGGGGCAGAAGCAAGTGTCTGGGAGGAGACTACAGGGTGCCAAGGATCCTCCCTGGATTATAAGATTGTTAGCACCCCATATGAAACCTGGACAGAACTTCAGAAGAGGTGAGGCCACGGGAGGGGGAGGGTCTGGTCAACAGCCCCAAACGGTGCCCTCCTCTGGAAGAGTCAATAGATTTTATCCCTGAGGCTCGGCATGAAGAAACTGACATCCCAGGCTCTGCTGCTCTTCTTGGGTGTGCGGACATTCACTCACTTGACTAACGGGTGTCAGTTCTCTGATCAGTATTTTTTAAAGCTGCAATTGTCCATCACTGTGTTATTTTGTGGTGAGAATAGACTAAAGACAAGACAGATAAAAATGCCTGTCCTAAAATGAAATACAATTAGGGAGGCAGAGGGACAAGCAGTGAGTGATAAAATAAGCATTAAAATATGAGTTATCAAAGTATTAATTTAAGTGAGACAAAGCCTCTGACTCTTTGTTAAATAGAGTCCATATGCCTCACTGTCCTAGGGTGTGATTGAACTTGGTATCGGGGAAAAGATCAACCTTCCATAATCTTTTAGAGCTTAATAAGGAATTTAAGACTTTATGCCTTTTATTTTTTAGCTGCATTTTTTAAAATTTTATTTTTAAATATATTTTATTGATTATAATATTACAATTGTCCCCATTTTTTCCTCCTTTGCTCTCCTTCCCCACACTCCCTTTGCCTCCAGCAACCCCCTCCCCTTAGTTCATGTCCATGGGTCATACATGTAAGTTCTTTGGCTTCTCCATTTCCTATACTGTTCTTAACCTCCCCCTGTCTATTGTGTACCTACATTTATTCTTCTTATGCCCTGTACCGTTTTCCCCTATCCTCCCCTCTTCTTTTCCCCCACTGATAACCCTCCACGTGATCTCCATTTCTGTGATTTTGTTCCTGTTGTTCTAGTTGATTGCTTTGTTTTTGTTTTTTGTTTTAGGTGTGGTTTTAATAATTGTGAGTTTGCTGTCATTTTACTATACATGCTTTTTTACCTTCTTTTTTCTTAGATAAGTCCCTTTAACATTTCATAAAACAAGGGCTTGGTGATGATGAACTCCTTTAACTTGACCTTGTCTGAGAAGCACTTTATCTGTCCTTCCATTCTAAATGAAAGCTTTGCTGGACAGAGCAATCTTGGATGTAGGTCCTTGCCTTTCATGACTTGGAATACTTCTTCCAGCCCCTTCTTGCCCGGAAGGTCTCTTTTGAGAAATCAGCTGACAGTCTGATTGGAACTCCTTTGTAGGTTACAGTCTGCTTATCTCTTGCTGCTTCTAGGATTCTCTCCTTCATTTTTACCTTGGCTAATGTAATTATGATGTGCTTTGGTGTGTTTCTCCTTGGGTCCAACTTCTTTGGGACTCTGTGAGCTCTCTGGACTTCCTGGAAGTCTATTTCCTTTGCCAGAATGGGGAAGTTCTCCTTTATTATTTGCTCAAATAAGTTTTCCACTTGTTGCTCTTCCTCTTCTCCTTCTGGTACCTATATAATTCAGATGTTGGAACATTTAAAGATGTCTTGGAGGTTCCTAAGCCTCTCATTTTTTTTTGAATTCTTATTTCTTCATTCTTTTCTGATTGCATATTTTTTTCTTCCTTCTGGTCCACTCCATTGATGTGAGACCCAGCTTTCATTCCCTCACTATTGGTTCACTGTGCATTTTTGTTCATTTCATTTATTGTAGTCTTCATTTTCTCATCTAATTTGCAACCCAAATCAACCAGTTCTGTGAGCATCCTGATCACCAGTGCTTTGAACTGTGCATCTGATAGGTTGGCGATCTCTCAGTTGCTTAGTTGTATTTGCTGTGGAGCTTTGATTTGTTCTTCCATTCGGGCCTTTTTTTGTTTTGTTTTGTCTAGCCTGTTACTTAGTGAGGGGCAGGGCCTTAGGTGTTCACCAGAGCGGGGCACCCCAGTGGCTGGGTTGTGACAGTGTATGTGGGGGTGGGGCCCGAGAGGGAACAATGGCGCTTGCTCCTCTCTTTGTCAGATTTCAGTCCCTTTCGCCACTTCCCCCAAGCTAACTTGACCCTTCTGGTGCTGATTCCTGTGTGGGTGGGCTTGTGCACATTTTAGGACCCTGTGGGTCTCTCCAATGAACCCTCCTGTGAGGCTGGGAGTCTTTTCCTGTGCCTCAACCCCCAGAGGTGTTTTCAATGAGTGTCCTGAGGCTCTATTTCCCGGCGCTGGGGCCCTGGGTTGGGTGGTCTGTCTCACTGCCCAATTTCACCTGTTTTACCTGCACACAGATGTGGGACTGCCCGGACAGCCAGGCACTGTGCACACAGTGCCTTGCTTCATAGTCGCTGCTTCGCTGGGTCTGCCAGCTGCCTTTGCACCCAGGGTCCGCCTGCTGTGGTCTTGCGCTCAGGATGCCTTACATACCCAGTGCCACCACTTTTTGTGCCACTACCCCTCTCTGCCCAACTCTGCCCTTCCTACCGGTATGGGATGAATTTGTATTCATGTGTATTTTAACTCCTTGGTTGTCCAACTTCATACAGTTCAATTTTCTGTCAGGTCTGGTTGTTATCTTGTTTCTAAATTGTTGCTGACTTTATTTTGGTTGTGTAAGGAGGCACAATGTGTCTATGTATGACTCCATCTTGGCTGGAAGTCCCCCCGCCCCACAGGTTTTTTTACACTCAGAAATTTTGAGGCTTTATTTCCCCATGCTGGAACCCTGAGTTGGGCAGACTGTCTTGCTCCCCAGTTGTTCCTCCTGGTCTATCCACACGCAAATGTGGGACCGCCTGCTCTGCCAGTCGCCGCCTCCCCCACCCAGTCCTGCAGCAGCTGCCTTGCCATGCATCCTCTCTGCCCATCTGCCCATCTCCACCCCTCCTACCAGTCTAAATGAGTGTTTCTTCTTTAACTCCTTGGTCATCGGACTTCCATATAGTTTGATTTCCTGGCACTTGTGGTTATTTTTTGTTTTTAAATTTGTTGTTGTCCTTCTTTTGGATGTTTGAGGAGGCAAAATGTATGTACCTATATTTCCATCTTGGCCAGAAGTTCCAACTTTATGCTTCTTAGAGATTTCAATTTAAATCGCCTTTGTATCAATGTGAAAAATTACTGAAGTAAGCAAGTAGTTAAAAGTCACAGGCTATTTAGAAAATAAAAGTTACTTTGACAGGGCATGGCACAATTTCTATATTTCTGGTGTTTTGTAAGACTCTTTAAAAACTTTAAAATTTTAAAATATATTTTATTCATTTTTCTTTTCTTTTTAAGAAAGATTTTATTTATTTATTTTAGAGAGAGGAAGGGAGGGAGAAAGAGAGGGAGAGAAACATCAGTGTGTAGTTGCCTTTCGTGCTCCCCCTACTGGGGACGTGGCCTGCAACCCAGGCATGTTCCCTGGCTAGGAATCAAACCAGTGACTCTTTGGTTCACAGGCTGACACTCAATCCATTAAGCCACACCAGTCAGGGCTATTTTGTTCATTTTTCTATTACAGTTGTCTCAGTTTCCACCCATTTGCTCCCCTTCACCTGGTACCCTCACTTCTCTCCAGCAATCCCCTCCCTTAGTTCATGTCCATGGCTCATGCATATAAGTTCTTTGACTACACCGTTTCCTATACTGTTCTTAACATTCCTGTCTATTTTGTATGTTCTAATTTGTACTTCTTAATCCCTGCAACTTTCTGCCCATTCTCTCCTTTCCTGCTCCCAACTGATAACTCTACAAATGATCTCCATAGCTATGATTCTGTTCCTGTTCTGCTTGTTTGCTTAGTTTGTTTTTCAATGGAGGAGGTCATGAGCCTCCAGTGTGGCTTTTCCTGTTGCCCTGTGGGGGAATTCAGACCCCTTTGGGGGGCTATCCAAACCCCCTACTGTGTCTCATCAGAGGTGATGGATTGTGTTCAGCAGTTAAAGAGGCTCCAATCTCAGGGATACATTTT